>NC_087437.1:39935295-42929461 GCF_036321535.1 Camelus dromedarius
GGAATAAAGTTCATCCTTGGATAGACCTGGAGATAGTCATTCTAAGTGAAGTGAGCCAGAAAGAAAAAGAAAAATACCATATGATATCACTTACACGTAGAGTCTAAAAAAAGACACAAAACAGAAACAGATTCAGAGAGAAAATAGACTTGTAGATACCAGGGAGGAAAGGGGATGGGAAGGGATAAATGGGAGTTTGAGATTTGCAAATACTAACTACTACACATAAGATAGATAACCAGCAAGTTTCTACTGCATAGCCCAGGGAACTATATTAATACCTTGTAGTAACCTATAATGGAAAAGAATATAAAAAGGAATATATGTATGTGTATATATGACTGAAACATTATGCTGTGCACCACAAATTGATACAACATTGTAAACTGACTATACTTCAACTAAAATTTTTTTTACTTTTAAAAAAAGGAAAAGTAAGAATAAGCCAAACACACTGTGTGTGTGTGTGTGTGTGTGTGTGTGTGTGTGTTTGTGTGAGAGAGAGAGAGACAGAGATGGGAGGTGACAGGAGAGAAAAGGAAGAGTCTAGGAGGAGTATTTCTAGCAGAGGTAACAAGGACCCTGAGGAGGAAGGGAGTTTGGGGTGTTGGAGGAATGAATGAAGCCAGCACGCTTGGAGCATAGCCAGCGTGAGAGAGTGACAAGGGCCAGACCCTGCTAAAGATGGCCTTCACATACCTCTGCAATTAGAGACAGCACTGTAAGGAAAGCAAAGCAGACACGGACTAAATATGCCTGAGCAGCAAGGATATGATGGTGAAGTAAAGGTCTCATTTTCAGATTTTCTCTTCCCTCAAAAGAAAATTCTGCCTGATTCTAGCGAACAAATTTAGAAGGCAGGCATATTTGATAATAAAATGACTAAAAATCATATTATCCTAATGTCTTCTAAACTTTTATGGTCTTTTTCTTACAGGGACTTCAAAAGCTTTTCACATGGGGGGAGGCAGCTAGCATGAATGAGCACACAGTTAGGTGCTCCAGGCCCTGTGCTAGGCACTTGTTAAATACATTCTTTTATTTTAATCCTTACACAATTTTCAGATAAACCCATTTCTCAACTGAGAAAAAAAGAGAGTAGGTAAATTGTTCAATATCAGAAAACTACCAAGAGGCCTGAATCTTGGTTCATCTGACTCCAAAGTCTACGGACCTTCTAGGGTAAAGACTGGATGGACAATTTTTCCAAACTGATCCACCCTCCAGTCAAAGTGGAGTTATCACTCTAATCTCTTGGGTTAAAAAAGTATGGTGATGATTTCACGTAGGTTGCCAAAGATGAACATATTAAGACGTGAAGAATTCAAATCCAATTATGTTTTTTCAGGCAAGAAAGTGCCCTCCTCTCCTTTTATTTTAACTAAAAGGGTTTTCTTATCATATATACCATTCCATGAATACCCCCCATCCTGACCTCCACCCCAAACTATTGAGCTTTACCCTCTAGCTTGTCTTCAACGTGGCAATCTGGAACCCCTAGGACTACTGGGGGCTTCCCAGTGGAAGGGAAGACCCTTTCTCTTCAAGAGGATTGTTCAAAGGTGTATACCAATTTGGCCCCTTCCAGTCTAGCTCTTCAGTGCGGGGCCTCTTTCTTGCCTGCTCTCAGCCCATGGCTCACGCCCTCCCCTTCACCACTGCTGCTCCCATCCCTCTCCACCCCTTCCTGCTTTCGTTCTTTCTTGTCTTTTCAGTCACTTTGTCCACACCTCTTGGGCTTTATATAAATAAACTGGCCCTTCATAGACATCACCGACCATTTTCCTTCTACTGACCGCAGTACAGGGGCCTTCAGTGTTTCTCTGCTGTTCTTTTCAAGGCTGGTTGGTGACAGGGCTGCAGTGCAGCACAGAGGTGGATGCTCCTTGTTCTTCAAAGAGGAGGGGAAGGAAGATGAGCCATTTCTGAGACACCTGCAGGAAGCCTACACTTCCCAGGTGGCTGCTCTTGGGAAATGAAGGTGTGTATTTGTGTTTTGTGCGTTACTGCTATGTCCGCAGTGGCAATGACCTGTACCTTGACTGACTGCACCACTATTCTTGGTATTTCTGAATTCATTTGTGTAGGGGGTGGGGAGGGGAGGTTATTACTTGGTGTTTTTCATTGTTATGTTTTTTGTTTTTCTGTTTTTGCTTTGTTTTTGCTATCCTCAACAACACATGGTACAACTTCTTAAAAGATTTTTCTGCACTTCACAAGTTAAAAAATACACATTTCTGTTATAACTAGGAAAAGCAATAAAACTTTATGAAAATAAGTAAATCCTCCCCTCAAAAAAAATCATTACCCTACGATGGCAGAAAACATCAGTTAAAAAAACAAGTTGAAAATTTAAAGTCAAGCACAAATTTACTAATGTGTTGATTGTTCATGGATATTGGCCAATTCATGACTTTCAGCTATATATCAAGCCATGTTATATTATGGTGGGTCCTATAAACAATTCTGAGACAATGTTAAAATTGGCCTGAAAGTTGTTGACAATGTCTAGAATAAAATTTGTCTATTCCAAAAATGTGATGATAAATGGGTTATATTATCTCAATGGCAAATTAATTTCTATATTATACAACACATTATATAATATACATATATTACATTACATTATTAATTTCTGTATAATACCATACATATCGTCAATATCTTTGGCTAGTTTTTTTAACATTTCCCTAAGTAGGGCAATCCCTTTACTAAGTAAAGAGAGCATAAACATTACTACAGTGAAGGCTATGATGTGATGTAAGCTTTTTATCTCAATTTATATGGAGAAAGCAGGTTTCATCCCTAAGTAAAAGTCAGTCACTCTAATATGATAGCTCAAAGAGCTACCTCAACTACAATTTCCATGAGGTATTAACTGCTTTTGCTTGTTTGCTTTTTTGTCACTATTGGGGGGGGAGAATTTAAAGTATGATCCTTGAGATCACATTCTGAATAGGGAATTTGTAGACAAAAGGGGATATGCTATCTCTCTCCCTGGAAATTCAATCTTAATACTTCATACATACATGTCAAGTGCTTCATTACATTTCCAGTCACTGTAAAATAAAAGTTTCTTTTACCTCCAGCACTATTTTATTCTAAAAGAGAAGAAAAGAAAAACCCTAAGAAACCAAAGTTCCAAAGCTCACAGGCTGGACTTCTCCCAGTGGTGTGGGCTGCTCACAAAGGAAGCTCTCCTAAAGAAACTAAGACACACTGGGGAGTTTTACTCACCAGTGTCATTCACCACCGGGAAGAGCAGTGCAGAACTCTCTCACAGGGGAGTTTAACCCATCTGCTAACAAGATGAAGTCATTCATCGAGAACTCAGTACTGGTTGTCTCCTTGGCAGTTCCTATTACTAAAAAAGCATTAGCTGAATTGAGAAGAGGAATTCCCATTAACCTGCTCTGAGAAGACTTGATTTCTTATTTCTGATGAACAATACTGTGATATTTTACATGTTTTAGCCCTTGATATCCAAAACATTTAAATTGATAGGCCTTTTAAATCTGTGACCATGAACCAGGGACTTGCCAATATTTCTAATGGAAGTCTCCAAAAGTACCCAACAATACATATATCGACTTCTTGTTTCAGTGCGTATCAAGATTAATTGTCCCTGTAAAAGTAAATAAATATTGACAGAGGTTTCACTTTGGTCCATATTTTCCACTCAGGTCAATAAATCTTGGTATTCATCTCAACTGAAGTCAATATCAAATGATTATTAATTCATGGTATACTCAACTAGCAGCCAAACTACAACTTAACATATAGAAACATAGTCCCGCAGACCAATTTATGTTCAAAATAAATACATGGAGTGAAAAATCACTGAATTGTTTCGTATATTTAATGGAAATAAAAGTACAACCTATAGTCACCTGAAATATGAACCTGTTTTTATTCTATTTGGATTTGTCTAATATAGGGAAAGTGATTCCTTTTATTATACAATTCAACATTCTGCTTCTTTGCTTATAAATCTCATTCTTGCTTGCACTTGCTTTTGAGGTTTGTATGTAGATAAATATTTGTATAATAAAAAATAAAAGGAAGAAGATGGGGGAAAGGAAGGAGAAAGAGAAAACTTTTAAAGGAAACAAAAAAAATAGGAGGAAAGAAAAGATAGAGGAAACACAGTTAAAGGAAAAGGCCAAAGAAGAAATCGGTGAGAAGAATTGAGAGATAAAATACAATAAGAAAGGAGAAGAAGGTAATAGAATCAGGGAGAAAAAAATTAAAATATCACCACTGATTAGCTGTGCATTTTCATAAATTTCAGCAAAAAGAAATTTATTTATTTCCAATATTCTTCTCCATTTAAAAAGATGCTTCTGCCCAACTCTAATGAATTAAACATCATAAATATTCTAGTTTTTCCATCAAGATCTAAAATGCAAAAAGCTATCAATTTATGTAAGTAACTCAAAGAAAATTTAGAGCAAATACTTTTTACACAGTAAATTTAGGACAAGTTCTCTAAAGTTTTCAGGGATTGAGTCATCTCAGCTAATAATAGGAAAAATAATTAAATGTTACTAGTGGGCAGATGGTTCATATGAAATTATGGCACTTTTTATTTCCTCTGAAGGCACACTAACATTTGAAGACAGGCTGCTTAAAAGAAATTGCTCATCAACACTAGAAATTGGCAAGCATTATCAAAAGAGTTATTGATTTTCATAGTGTTAGAACCCAGATATATTTGTAGTAAAGCCAGAACAAACTGAGACTGAAAATATTAGCTATTTGATATTACTCAGGGAGGACTTTGCCCGTTAACTGGGCTTTAAGTCCACTTTCTCAAAGCCCTGCATTTCTGATCTTCACTGTTGCTCTTTTATGTCAAAACAAGGTTAAAAAAAATCTGTCTTTGCCTTCAAATTTTGATATTAGCCAGAACCTTCTGATTAGTGTTTATATTAACTGAGTCTTTTATATTCAATGAAGAATTTTTAATGCAAATTTACCTTAAACCTATATTTTCTAAGTATTACAAGCCATTCATTAGCTAAAATTGACTAGCCAAAATGAGGTGATGATAACTTAGAGGAGTAGGTTACAATCAAATATCTCTAGATGTCTAGGATACTTCTTGGAATCACTAGGCGGATCTTGGAGGTGAAAGAAAACTGGGAGATCATTTCATCCAACATCTTCACTTTGAAATGGGGGAAACTGAAGCATGAAAGAAGACACTCAGCATATTAGTAGCAGAGGCAAAATTAAAACATAGTTCTCCTATTTTACTAAAAAGACTATGTATGTAATCAGACCCACTACCTTTACTTTCCAAAACCTTCCAAAAGGCAATTTGGCAATGAAATACACAATATTTCACTAATAACCCCTCACTTGAAATCTGTAAGATTTTCAACTGAAGAATAAGTCCAATTCTTTCTCCACATGTATATACTGTCCCAGGGATACGAGTTAGACATGGCTTTAGGTGTGGAAATATGAAGGGCCTAGGAATGCAAAATGATACACTCTCCCTCTGTGCTTTTTCATTCTTCTTTAAAAGCAAACCAACCAACCAACCAACAACAAAACAAGATGATATTGAAATGAAGGTTGAAAGTACCTCTCTAAGATGCCTACTTTGTCTTAAGTCATAGTAAAAGTTAACCAAGGAAAAGAGGGTGGTCAGTGATGAAGCAGCACGTGCACAGCATTGAAATGAGAGAGCACACGATAATTCCAGAAATCACCAGTCAGTTCTTCAGCTTAAACATCAAATGTCTGGAAGAGAAAAGTGAGAGCTGAGGCCAGAAATGACAAAACAGGGGTCAGATCTTTCCAAGGGGTGGGCGTTTGCTCTGTAGCTTCCTGGGAAGCCACTGAAGGATCAGTGTGATCAGAATCTCCTTTAAGAAAGATCATTTGACATCAGCGCTGAGGGTATGTGGAAGAAAATGATCCCAGATACAGAAAGATCTGTTCAAAATAGTTTTTGATCATCCAAGAGAGAAAAGGGAGCACCTGGATAACTAACAGATTTGGGTTATAAAGAAGAAAAAAAAGCTATCTCCTGGGATTTAGGCTTGAAATAGAGAGTGAAAAATAGGCTTATGAGGTCAACTATGAATTCAGCCTGGAATTCCCAAACTGCAGAAACAAATGCAAAACTGCTCTGAAGCAGCATAATCTAAATGTAGGCTCTACAAGATTCCCTCAGATAAAGTCTTGTGAAAATGAGCTCCTAGTCCCAAATTACAGAACAGATAAAGAAATACTCCTTCAGGAGAGAGAATAAGTAGATACAAGGAATGTCAGGATTAGACATAAATCTATAGAATATCTGAAACAGACTATAAATAAACTTCTTTATTAATTAAAAATGTAAAATAATCTGAAACCAGAAGAAACAAGATATTACTTTTATGACAATTTTTTAAAGAAGCAAATATGAAAATGAATATATGTATGTAGTATGTATGACCGAAACATTATGCTGTACACCAGAAATTGACACATTGTAACTGACTATACTTCAGTAAAAAATAAAGAAAAATAAAGAAGCAAACAGAATTTCTTGATTTTGAAAATATAGCTACTGCAAGGAAAACATCAACAAATGAGCAAAACAGGAGACTGGAAACAACTGAAGAGAACAGAATGGGATGCAATGCAATATAGACCTCAGGAAATCCCCCAAAATGAACCATGCTTGAAGAAACAAGTATAAAAGGAAAGTTAAGAGATCTCAAGGTTAGAATAAAAAACAAAAAATAAAATGACATTACTCATTTGAAGATAATTAAGTACAAGGGGGTCAAATATAGGATGAGGGCTCCTAATTTGGGTTAAAATATATTTGAAGAGATGATGCTTGAGAATTCTCCAGAATTCATAAAAGACATGACTTGTCAGATTCAGGAGTCACTAGAATGCCCAAATAGAAAAAGTCAAAATAATTCCACTACTAGACACATTGAACTAAAACTATGGAACACTATAAACACATAACACATAAGGAAAAAAAGAAATTATTAGGAAGAAGAAAGCAAATTACTATAGAGGAACTACAAAAAACTGACAACAAGATCCAAGATCTTCAACAACAGAAGCTTTAAAAAACAGAAAAGTATGGTCAGCGTGCTGAGAGGAAATAACTGTCCACCTTGAGTTATATGGTCTGAAAAACTATTATTTAAAAATGAGAGTAAAATATAGACATTTTCAGACAAAGCCAAAGGTTATTTACTACTCACAGAACATTGCTAAAAGAGTACTAAAGAATATACTTCAAGAATAATCATATTGAACACAAGAGGAAGGAGTAGGATACAAGAAATAATGGTGAGAAAACAAATTGGCAAGTAACACATATAAATCTAAATCATCCCTAATTGCATCAGTAACAATGACTCATGTGAAGGTCATAAGTACAAGATGGAGCTAAAATCCTGGGCAGCAATTAGCATGTAAACCAGGGGCGGGGGAACAAGCAGAGTTACAATGTTCTACAGTTCACACGCATTTCACAAAGGGAGTCAATATTATTTAATGTGACTTTGTTAAATATGCATATTAAATATTTATTAGTGCCTATTAAAAGAACTCAAGTAGAATATTGTAGAAGGAAAAAGAAAAAGTAAAGAAAATTAAACAGGGAGCAAGAAAGAATAAAAGAAGTCAAGGGGTAGAGAAACAAACTAAAAGCAGGGCAAATGAAAAATAGAAAATAACATTCATCTTATTTAAATCCATACAGATTCCTAGTCACAATAGATGCAAATGGACTAGAAGAAGCAGAATGACAGATTTTATTTAAGGAACAAAATCCAGCTGCATGTTGGATTCTACATATGTTCAGGAGGGATACATGTGAAAAAAAAAGAAACCCCAAAACTCAGAAAGTATGGAAGGAAGTGGATAAAAATGGATATAACCAAAAGAAAGCTGGAGTGCCTATATTAATATGAAACAAAGCCAACTTCAATGAAAAAAATCATTATTTACTAATTATTAACAAAATTACAGAAGGAAAACTTTACCATGAATATACCATATTTTGGATTTGTAGTTACCAAATATCTTAACCTCCAAAAGCATGAAGCAAAAATTGATAGAATTACAGGAAATAAATCGACAAGTTTATAATTAAAAGCAAGTTTCAACACAGCTCTCTCAGTAACTAATAAAGAAGACCCCAAATTGGTAGCAACACATAAGATTTGAATAGCACAATTAACAAGTTTGATCTAATGAACATATATAGAAGCCTGTATCCAAAAATTATTTTTCCAGCTCATATGTGTATTTATAAAATGTGCCACATTAAACCACAAAAATCACAGCACAATAAAAAAATCAGTTTATATATATATATATAACAAAAGTCACATGTTTAGAAATTTTAAAACATATTAAATAATATATGGGTCAAAGAGAAATCACTATTAAATATTTTAAACTAAATAATATTGAGAATATCATATATAAAACTTGTGGAAAGCAGGTAAACCAATATTAGAGGAAATTTAGAGTCTTAAATGTTTATATTAGAAATGAAGCAAAATGAAAACCAATGAATAAGGAGTCCAAACAAAAATTTATAAAAAGATCAACAGAATAAAAACAAAAGTTTAAAGATATGAGAAAATACCCATAAAAAATAATAAAGCAGACAAAATTTTGGCATTTTGATTAATAAAAAAGGAAGAGATATAAATGAAAATATTAGTAATTAAAAGGGAAACATTCAGAGCAGCACAAGAGATTTTTAAATGCTTTAGCAATTATTATGATCAAATTTATGCCAATAAACTTGAAAACCTAGGCAAAAGAATAATTTCCTAGAAAAATAAAATTTACTAAAGTTGACTCAAGGAAAAAGAGCAGATCTGAATACAACCATTAAAAAATTGCATGTATGCAATTGAATTGAATGTAATATGTAACTGGCTGCCAATACATCAACCTAGTATTAAAGAGGATTTTTTAACAAACCTCCAAGTGACCAATAATCCCAACTTATAGAAACCATTCCAGAGAACAGATGGCTAAAGTGACAAGTCAAATCAGTTTAAGTGAAAATACAGTGGGATATTTTGTGAAGCTTGACAAACTGTTCCTAAAATTAACATGGAGGAATAAATGACTAAGACAATTATGAGGAAGACGAAGGGAAGATTTGCCTTACAGATATCAAGATTTATATATAGCTGTGGTAATTTAAAAATGAGTGTTAGTGGCATAAGGATAAAGAAAGAGACCAAATGATCAGAATAGAAGTCCTGGAACAGACCCACACATTTGTGGGAACCTGGTGTATGCCAGAGGTGGCATTAAAAATGAGAAGATGAACTGTTTAGTAAATAAAGCCAGGACACTTAGCTAGCCATATAAAAAGGAAAAAAAGTGGAGGCCTGCTTAGTATCTAAATGCAAAGAAAAAAAGCCCAAAAAACCCAGAAACTCTATCAGCACTGTTGAGAGGGTAAGAGGCACAATCACAAGCTGGAATTAGCTGGCAAATTTTATGATGTAAGTAAACCACAATTGGGCAATTTCTCTTTTAGGCATATACCATAGAAAAATTCTCATACATGTGCACAGGCAACAAAAAGAGATGCTGAAGACAGTGCTGTTTATGATAGCAACAAAGCAGGAACAACCCACCTCTTTCTAAGAAAAGGAATATATGAATATACCACAGTTGGAATGGAATGCTACACAGCAGTTAAAATGCATTAATCTGTTGAACCTTATCAGCATGGATTAATCTCAAATATAAAATGTTAAGTGAAAAAAGCAAGCTGAATAATATGTACAGTATAATACCACTTATGCACATTTAAAAATATAATAAAATATCATATATAGTTTATGGTGGGACACATGCAGTAAAAGCACAAAAATAAACATGGAAATATTTCACACCAACTCCAGGATATCAGAGAAGAGAAATGGGCCTTTAACTACAACTCTGAAGTTTTATTTCTTTTACAAAAGAGATTGCTGGCAAATATGCAAATACTAATATCTGGATATATAGATATTTGTATCCTATTCTTTTTAAAACATTTGAAACATTTCATAATTTAAAATAAAATGAATTATTAAAAGCACATAGCATAAAAAAGAAGACAACTATTTTCATTTAAAAATCCAGCCCAGAACTTGAAAGTTCTCATAACAAGAAAAAAAAAAAAACTTTTGTAACTATGTGTGGTGATGGATTTCAACTAAACTTATTGTGATAACCATTTTGCAATATATACATACATCAAATCACATCGTACGTCTAAAACTAATACAATGTTTTATGTCAGTTATATATCAAGAAAAAATGAAAATAAAAACCTTGCCCACATGAGGGTTTCCTGGATCACGGCAAGAGTCACCCCACAGACAACTGCTGACCAAAGCTAGTCCACCAGGGCAAGCGCCCTAATCAAAGAACCTGGTGTTTCCTCCTGTTTTCATTGGTATGCACCAGTGATGATGCTAGAAAAAGGCTGTAAGGTGGTGATTTCCAGATCAGGATTTTAAGTACTAGTAATTAAATAAATTTTATACACACACACAAAGACACACACTTATACACACACAATTAACATCTTTTCGCAAAAGAAAAAGCATTATCACACACACAAAAATAAGAATAATCTCAGAATAAACAAGTCTTCTAAATGAATTTATCTTTATGAATAGCCACATTCTTCTCATCTTTCTCATTTTGCCTCAGAATAGTGAAACCTTCCAAATAGACTAGGAAGAGACCATAAACCAGTGTTTAGGGACCGCTTGTCTCGGGAACATACTTGGCATTCAATTACCAGCCAGAGCCTAGAGGACCAACAAAACCGACATTATGATAAGACATTTGTAGTGACCTCAGGTAGATTTCAGGAATGACATGATAAACAATGATTTTCTTCATCAATTCTTCCAGTTTCATGTTCCAGTGAGAAACACCATCTGTCCAAGACTAAATGTACAATATACTATGAACCTCATTCTATTCATCTATTGTCAATTACAAAAAAAAATGTTGTTTCTTTCTCTGGTTCAAGAAGTAATATAATTCTATTTATTTTTGCTCTATCTTGCCTTGTTTATTTTTAACTCAGTAAAACACGCACAGACTATATTTAAATATTAGAAAAACACTTTCATTTGGGACTGACATTCTTAAAAATAAATACTTTTTAATCTTTCCAAGTTTGTTATGCTAATATTACCGTCCCTCAATTTTGTTCAGCACAGACATGCATACAGTTTCCTGAGGTCAGTGACACAACCCCACTGACTTTGAAGAAGCGTTAGAAAGGAAGAGTCAATGCATGGTGCTGAAAATAGATACGAGGTGACTTGGATTTTGCAGCCACATGGGGGTAAGAGGACACTGGAAGGTAAGAAGGAATTAGCTCTTTATGAAAAGCAAAATACAGCTTGGTCAATCAATTCAGTGACAACAGCAGTCAAATCAACTGTGTGACAGCACAACCTGTTGAATAAATGGGTCACTTTTCAACTCACTCCTATACCCAATTCCAAAGTTATACAGGTTTAGCCAGTCTCAGGACTTGTCATTCACAGAAGATCATTCTGGAACTTCTACCCAGGAATCACATAGAAAAAAATCTCTGCCTTCAATATATTTTCAATTTAAGTAGGAAATATAAAATAAGTGCTTGTTATAAGCACAGTCACAAAATGATGTAAAAAGTCAAGTTAAATATAGTTATTTAACATATATGTGCCTATTACTATTATTATATAATACTACATATCTACAATAACATTATTGGAGAAATAATAGTGACTAGAGTAATCACAGAAATTAATCCATATTTGGAAACCTATCTCTCTTTTCCTAAATAGAACAGAAAGCTAGAGTCAGAACAATGTGCAAGCTTGTTGCTCAAGCATTGAAATTTTTATGACTATCTGTTTAAGGCACTAGATTCTATAATTTTTTCTTTGCCCCCAACCATCCCATGCAATGCATTCATTCATTCAAAAAGATGTTTAAGCGTTTGCTGGGGACCAAGCACTAGGGCTCAAAAACAGAGCTCATAGTTAAAAGTTATGGTTTATTTGATCAAGTAGCATGACTGATAAAACTTGATTCTAAATATCCTGTGCAACACTATGTCATTTTATTTTCCTCATCTTGGAAATAAATAATTGAACTTTCAATCTCTCACAGAATTTGAGTGGGGCTTCTCCTTTTCTCAGACGGCACCAAGGGCTCCCACCAGCAACAAAATCACAGAGCTGCCTCCTCCACTTTGCAGCTTCCTCAGACTCTGATGATGAACACTGACTGCACTCTGCTTTGAACAGTGTAACCTACTCTTAAAAAAATATGTCCTGGACAAGCTCCTCAGATGGAAAATGATTTAATCTGTAGTAACATTTGACTGCGCATATAATGCTTTGTGAAGCCAGAGCAGCCCTGACATTTTATGAATAGGGAAATGAGAGAGCGTGTTAAAGAAGGCTTGACAGCGAGAATGAAAGAATGGAGATTCAACTTAAGCTGTTGAAAGCCTAACAAGATAAAGACAGGCAGGAAAGAGTCTCCTTAAATGTGATGAAATAAGGCCTGAAGGGATGGAACGGTAGAGAGATTGACGAGTATACACTTTGAAACAGAAGACAAATGTGTTCAACCTGACAGTAACATGTGGTTAAATTAATCAAAGTACCCATTGCCTCAAATGGTAGGAAAGAATACAGATTTATGCAGCAATCATCTGGGGTGGTAGGTGAGAAATTTCAAAGCGACCAAAGAAGTGGAGCTTTGGGAAGAAATAATTGTTAGGATTATTCAGCATTCTCATAACATGTAAACATGACCACTGACCATGTCACGATTTCCTTGCGTTTTATTTCCTCCACGTTAAAATGTAAAACAGGAGACTAAGTGCAGTTCCTATTACCCAAAGGGAATATTTAATTTTAAGTGATATTGTTCTTGTGATTTTTAATGATGAATTTTCAAGGGGGAATATTTTCAGGGAGTAAGCCTATTGGTCAAATTAACTAGTTGACAGTTTACACTGCCCAGTTCTTCCTCTTGAGCTTCCAAAGACATGATGCAGCCCAAATACCAAGCCCACTCTTTGTCTGTCTTGATCCAAGCTACTCTGCCTTGCAGGACTATTTCTCATGAAGGCAGATGCTATAAGTTCTGCCTGTTGAGGACACTATCAAAGCAAGGGACAAGTAAAAATATTTCCAAAACTTTCTCAAGGATAAGCATTAAAATAAATTCGACCTTAACTAACTAAAATGACCAACTAATCAGAACACTGCACTGAATATACTCATCATCGAAGTTTTATTGTATACCACTGAGATCTTTCTCCTTCCACCCACCTGCGTTAACTAAGAGAGAACATTAATCTTTTAAAATGGTTTTTCTTCAAGGGAAGATAGAGGATTGTGATGGATCCTAGAGCATCTGTATTTTGTAAAGGTTCCCCATGTGGTGATTCTGATGGCTCTTCCTACCTCAAACTTCCGATTGAGAACCACTGCCTTCCTGGGAAGAAAGCTTTTTTATATAAATTATTCTACCTATGATGCCATTCACATTCAACCTTCTCATTAGAAATCAATAATGATGAAAAATCAATAATAATGATAGAAGGAATGGAAGAGAGTCAATAAGTGGCCATAGTGAGGATGAATCCTCTTTGAAACTCACATCCAGGTTAAATCCTTGCTGTTTAGTCGCTTTTTTCCTTTTATGAGATGGATTTGGAAGACACTTGGCCACCAGGCTTCTCTTAAAAGTCCTTTATACAGTTGAGGACAGTTATTAAGTCACCTCTAAACCTCAATACCAGTAATCCTGATTCCATTCATCTTTTTTCATCAGCGCTGTTTTCCAACCCGTTAATCATTTTCATTGCTCTCCCCTGGACCCTATCCAAGTTCTCCACGTATCTTTAAGCTTCTGTGAATTATGTGACCAGTTTATAGCTTTGATAAGCCTGGGTGGTGGAAAAGGTAGAATCTCATCACAACAGACTATAAATGTATTTGGGGGGCAGGCAGGGATGAAGGATCATATAGTTCAATTGTGAGGGAAATTTCAGTGCTAACATGATACTCAGTTAAGTCTTTATTCCTTTGCAATTGTTTCTCAACATACTACACTAAAATATTAGAAGTCACAGGTGGAGTCTGCATTTTATATGGATGCCTTTTTAGTGCCACCTGATGTCTGCTTCCTTTAGGGAACAGAGAGAAGGGACTACATTTTTCAAAAGGTCGGTGGTTTCTTGAGTGGAAATAGCTTTTTAATCACAGGGAAATGCTGCTAGGAAAGAAGTCCCTGTGGCAGATGGAGAGGCTGTGGTAGGGCCATTGTATCGTCAATGTTCATTTTCCCCACGGCTTTTCCAAAAGAGGCTAAGGGGCCCCATTTTGACTGTGTTGGTAGCTTGAATACTGCTTTCACAGTCAGAACTCTGAACCAACCATTAGCAGAATCTCTTCAGTATCAAAGTCAGTAGCCAAGCTGTACTTATGGGAAGCAGCGTGGCACAGTGACAGTGACTGGTGGCTGGCCACTTATAAGTGGTGAATTTTCAGCAAGGTGGGACTCCTCTTTGAGCCTCTGAGACGATAACAGAATTACATCATAGAAGTGACGTGAGCATTTGATGGAAACAGCACCTGGCACATAGTAGGTACAAAGACACCACCAGAAAAGGAGTTGACTACAGGTGCAAGTCATGAGCATTGAAAGGAAAGGGAACATGAAAGTCTGTTCCTCTGAATATGCAATTTTTATACGGGTGCCTCTTCAAACAAGATAAAGCACAGTGCTCATGGGAAAAGTAGAAAACAAAGAAAATGCCGTCGTGGCCAATGGCAGATCAATCACCACTGAAAACATGTCAGGGATCTGCAGAGTCTAACAGGAGTCAACTGGAATTCAGCAGATAAGCAGTTGCCTCTATGAGCCTTAAACATTCCCTGGAAGAGAGACACCACACCCATCTTTGGAAATATATTCCCATGTTAGAACCAGACGTGCATATGGAAATTATTATTATCCCCTGGCTGAGGGCTTCAGTTATAAAACATTTGTGGTGTTTGTAACCTAAAAGAGGGATTTTCTCAAATTCGCTAAAACTGCCTTATTTTTTTTTAGGGTCACCATTATCCATACCTCATTTGAGAGCAAGTGAATGGTCAAATTAACGTGTTTTTGCAGGAAGCTGATTCTGTGACTTCCTTAAAGAGAGTGCAGCTCTTCCCAGGGTTATCGGCAAGCTGCCACCCCAGCTTCTCATGCCAGGTGCCCTTCCTGACTGGTCATTTCCCCTCGGGCTGGAGATAACCCTGCAATGACTCCAAATTCTTTCATTCAGTATTTGATTCTATCTCCATCGTAAAGCCTCCCCCGGAACATGGCTGGACCTAAGTGTTTCCATGTCTTGGTTCATTCCTAAAATCCCAGTCTGACTTTCAGTTGAACTGCAGTGGAAAATCCAAATCATGTGACAGGAGGAAAACAATGACTTTTTCTTGATTCTATTTTCTAAACATATAGTCATGAACAATAAATATTTACAGGCAACTGACGACAACTGAAAATTTTTCTTTGGGATCCACATAAAATAGATTCTATTCTGTAAAACACGGTCAATCATGCATAAACTTTAAGATTTTAGCCATCTATCCATTAAAACTGTTCCATGATTTCTCTGCTTCTCACAGCCACTGATCGCCCCTAAAAAAGAGTCCATAAATTCACATCATATTTAAATGAACAGAATCTTTATTTCCTTAATGCCTTGCAGTCTGATTGTGCAGTTTCCTTCACGGCAGCATTGATCCCCCTATCCCCTAACTCATATCTGCCTCCCTATTTCCCACATACAGTCAGTAACCAAGTCCCGCTGACTCTTTCCTTGCTATGTTATTCTTTCTATTCCTTTGCCACAATCTAGTTCAGGTTCTTATTATTTACTTCCAATGTTTCTTTTGCAATAGCCCGCTAACTAGTTCTCCAAATTTTCAGTTACAATTCATCTTGCATACTTCTGCCAAATTAAACATCCTAAAGCATGATTCTGATTGTATCTCTTCACATTTTAGACATTCCAATGGCTCCCCATTATGTCTAAATAAAGTTCAGCTTCAACTCACATGAGGCCAATGTGTTTGTTGAGTGAATGAACAGGAAAGTTGCACATGCAGGTTTAGCAACTTACTTGTTATTTACTGAATAAAGTCCAAAAGAGAGGTTTTGTTTTGTTGAGTTTTCTGTCTTAAGCCAAGGTTCCCCATGTATTCTGTTCGTGGCCTCTGAAATGTTTGAATCATGACTGGTAAATCAGTTGATAAAGAGGAGTCCCTATTTCACACCTTCTTTTCTCTAGATTTTAAAAGACTCTTTCAGGTTTCAACTGAATATGCTCTTTACTTCTATTCCTTAAGATATTATGAATGTTCTCCCTATTGAATCTTCTTCATGAATATTCAATCTAAGGAGGTTTTAAGTTCAGGGTGACGAAATACACAATTTGTCCTTATGATCTCAATTATTTCTCTATTTCAGTTCCGTGTAATGTGAACATATCATATCCTGAATTAAGAAAGAAGATTCCATAAAAACATATTTTACCTTCATGGAAAATGTTTATCCAAAATAAAATGTATCTGTAAATCCCATGAAAAGATAACAGATGAAAACGGCAGTGTAAACACATGCCAAAATTGTTCCTATTCAAATATGAGAAGTAACAGATAACTATTTTTGCAATATTTGAAAGCACAATCCTGTTCAAAAGCAAGAAAGTTTTCCATGGACCATTAAAAAAAAGGAAATCTACAACAGTAGAGGGTCTTTGTCTGGATTATGGCCAAAAATAAATGGTAAGGATTATGTTTCAGTGCTCGTATAGGAAAGGGCCTGAACATGCTTCACACATGAACTGAGCACCCAACTGAAGCCAGAGATTCCCAGCCTCTGAACAGAGGGTAAGATCACTTTATTCACACTATCACAAGACCTGGTGCAGCTGAGACAACTGTGAATTTCCATATAGCGAGGAATGTGTTAAAGGGGATCCCCATGCAGGATGAGCAATTTTAAAAAATTAATTCTCAAAAGAAAATCAGCACTGAAAAAAACAAGAAGCCTAATAGAAGGGACAACTTATATGGAGAAATAGAAGTAAAGAAACAATCAGGACTTTTAAACAGCAAGGCTTAAAGTTTTCAAAGAGGAAAAGGAGGATTAGTATCCATGAAATAAAATCAGGTTATGAAACAGAACAATAGCTATTTTTCTGTTGGAAATCTTGAAATGGAAAAATATGAGATTATAAAGTCCAATATATAGGCTAAAGAGTAAACTAGATAATGCTGAAGAGAAAATTAGTGAACTCAATGATGCAACTGATAATCTCACAAAACATAGAGATGAAAAGATTGAAATAAAGAGAAGTTAGGAGATGTCAGAATATATATATGAATATATCTATCTATATATTTACATGTATACATGTACAGCAGAAAAAGAAAACAGCAGAGAGGCAATATTTGAAGAGATCACAGCTTAAAGTTTTTCAGAATCAAACAAAACAAAACAAACAAATAAAACACCCATCCTAGGGGGGAAGAAAAGAAAGAATGAGACACAAGAAACAATAGTGAACAATTAAGTCAGCAAGACATACTGACACATCTTAAAGGAAACCAAAACTAAAAGTCTAGAAAATCAAGAGAGAGATGGGAATTGATGGCTAAGACTTGAGAGATCAGAAGGATGTTCTAAAAAAGTACAAAACTCCTTATCTTCCACGGGAGGATGTTAGCAATGCTATAACTTTTTAGAAAAATAAAAAAGTATAAAGTGTATTAAGCATAGGGTAGCCAGTAGAGGAAAAACAGGAATAAAAATATAGAGTTTTTCCAAGGTTCTCTCCCCTATGATTTTCTAGGCCCATTCGCTATCTTCAGAAGAGACAAAATCATCTCAAAACTATAGACTTGACTCTACTGTCAGTAAAGGGAACAGTGCAAAATTTTGAAATCAGACAGCACTGTATTCAATCACTCACACTTTATAGTTTTTAAAATAATGTTTAATAACTTGACAGTAGGATAAGGAAATGAGGCTTAAAATAACTGAATGAAAATATTAGGAAAACCTACTTATTCGATCATAAAAGCCTACCAAAAGGAAACTGTTAGACATCACTGGAAGTAAAATAAAACTAGATAAAGCACCACATGATAAAAGTCAATGATAACACTTGGCTGTGTGTTCCCTGATAACAGTGTATCAGGCAATATAATAGGTGCATGCCTCTACCTTCTCTAAGTATGATGGCTTTTTTCTAATCGTCCTTTTAAAAATTTCAGCCATTTGTTAATTATTCAGCTTCTGAATAATGAATACAGATGAAAGCTGTTCATGTTTAAACAATTAAACAAAACTATATTTAAAAGGTAAATACATTTAGAGAAAAAACAACTCAAAATTAGAATTTTGAACATTTCAAAATAATAACAGTATTTGTTTCTGAGTGACATGATAGTGGATGACATTTTCTTTTCCAAACTTCCTAACAGTCTCCATAATCAGTACATATTACTTTATATTGCTTTATCATCAGGCAAAATAAATGTTTTAAAAATTTAAGATTTCCACCTGAATTCATCTTGATAAAGATTCAATTAATAAGCAATTATATACTTTTTTAAAAACCTTCTAAGATCCTATGTAATTCATCCAATACACAAGTAGTTTGAATTGAGTGGATACTAGGTTTAATTATTCACCTAACCAAAAGTCAACATGTAGCATAACGTGAGATTATACAACACGTTGCTTATTAGAAAAACCAAGGCTAAATCTGGTTATATAAACTAATCTCTTCCACTCACACATAAAACATTTGTTAAAATAGTCAAGTCCTGGTGGGACTAAAGAAAAGTTCTAATAGTCCAAGGAAAATCAATTTATTCTTAACTGGAACAGAAATTAAATTTAGTCATTTTCCAGACTCTTCTGAAATCAACGAATGTGTCCATCAAATCCTCAAGAATATAACTAACTTTTCTTTCTTTTAAGGCATATGCTACGGTATCTACACAATTAGGCCACTCTTGATTCTATAAAAACACTTATTCAGAAATGTCATTCTCAAATTTCCAATAGTAACTGAGTAATCTGAAGGTTTGCTTAGAGTTTGAACATACATGCCTTAGTTGAGTCAAGAATAGTAATCATTCCATTCCGCATGACCCTATATAATGTAATGAACACTACAGCCTTCCCATTTCCTGTATCTCATTTTCATTTTATTATACCACTAGGACCAAGGACCAGAAAAGAGATGTCTAATTTTTTTTTAAGTGAAAAACATGGCTACTGAATTTCCTAATAAAATCACTGCAAGCATTTACACTCAAATTACAGTGATGTTGTACTTAATATTTTTATCCTCACTAAGAAAGATGAAAGAAAGAAAGAAAGAAAGAAAGAAAGAAAGAAAGAAAGAAAGAAAGAAAGAAAGAAAGAAAGAAAGAAAAGAAAGAAAGAAAGAAAGAGAGGGAGGGAGGGAGGAAGGAAGGAAGGAAGGAAGGAAGGAAGGAAGGAAGAAAGAAAGGAAGAAAGAAAGAAAGAAAGAAAGAAAGAAAGAAAGAAAGAAAGAAAGAAAGAAAGAAAGAAAGAAAGAAAGAAAGAAAGGGGAGAAAGAAAGAAAGAAAGGGGAGAAAGAAAGAAAGAGGAGAAAGAAAGAAAGAAAGAAAGAAAGAAAGAAATGAGAGAAAGAAAGAAAAATGCGAGAAAGAAAGAAATGAGAGAAAGAGTGAGAGAAAGAAAGAAGGGAAGGAAGGAAGAAAGGAAGGGAAAGGAAGGAAGAAAGGAAGGGAAATAAAGAAAGAAAAGTCTCTTATTAAAGGCCATGTTTTTGCCAACTCTGGAATACTCATTTGGGCCTTGCAAATAAAAAACGTTAAGTGCCATTTCTATAAATTCCTATTACTGACTCTGGTTCAGGAAGTAAGTCTACTGTTAATAACATAAAAACATTCCCATTTATGCCACTGACAAGGTTTTTAATGACCAAACTGGTCATTTACCAACTTTCATTGTTTAAAATCTAACAAAGAATTTACTAATTTTGATGGATACCTTATAACTCATTAAGGTTACCAGGTATTTCTCTGATCCTCAAATAGAGGATGAATTCAAGATTTTAATTAGAAAGACTGGTTTCCGTAATTATACTGAAGCTTTTTTTTTTTTATCATGTAAAGTTATGCTTAAGGATATAATGTTGACCAGAAGTAACTACATAATATGATTGCTGGGTTAGTCGCTTACGAATTCAAGGTCTATATCACTAACACAATAACACTACACAATAACAATACTACCCAGTACATTAGACTTTACTGAGCATCATCACATATGTCACATATGTAATATTCACAAATTATAGGAAAAGTAGCATCATTTATAATCTTTGGTTGACATCTGTTATTTTCTTACAGCCCAGGATCTACTTTTCTTTCTAGAGTGCTTTGATTTCCCTCTGAGGATTTACCTTATATCGACAGAGCAGACATGAAACTGAATTCCAAAGTCCATCCCCTTCCTAGAAGTTGGCATTTTAGGGGACTTTCCTGTGAATATGAATCTTGAGCAGAGGAACAAAGATACTAGAAATATTTAGAGGTTTTCATTTCAGCAGGAGAATCCAGATCATACTCTTCCTGCTACAAGACCTATTCAAATTCTCCAACCCTCTGTAGGTACTGTGACTACTCCCCCATTTCCAAGCCTACTTTTCCAGCCCTCCTTCAGTTCTGAGTACTCCCCAAACCATTCCAATAAATTTTCTTTTGCTTAAGTTAGTCAGAGCCAGTTTCTGTTGCTTGCAACCAGGGAATCCTGAAATACCCTTTTACACATGAAGCATCTGAAATGCAGAAATGGTGATTTCCCCAGGTTGCTCAATAGGCAAGAGAGTGGTGACCTCATGACTCCTAATCCAGTGTTCTTGCCACTCTGCCACAAAGATAAAGACGATCATGCAACACTTTTTGTATTGCAATATTATTGATTTACAATATTATATTATTTTCAGGTGTACAGCATAGTGACTCAGTATTTTTATAGAATATACTCCATAAAATTTATTATAAGATAATGGCTATAATTTCCTGTGCTAGACAATATATCCTTGTTGCTTATCTATTTTTTAGAGTAGTTTATTTCTCTTAATCTCATACCCCTATCTTGCCCTTCCCTCTCTCCACTGATAACCACTAGTTTATTTTCTAGATCTGAGAGTTTGTTCTGGTTTTGCTATATACATTCATTTGTTTTATTTTTTTAGATTCCACACATAAGTGATATCATGGAGTATTTGTCTTTCTGTGTCTGACTTATTTCATTAAACATAATATTCTCTAGGTCCATCCACATTGCTGCAAATGGCAGGATTTTGTTCTTTTTTATGGCTGAGTAATATTCCATTGTACATAAACTACATCTTCTTTATCCATTTGTCTGTTAAGAAACACTTGGTTCACTTCTGTATCTTGTCTATTGTAAATAGTGCTACTATAAACATTGAGGTGCATGTACCTTTTTGAATTAGTGTTTTAATTTTCCCCAGATATATACCCAAGAGTGGAATTGCTAGATCATATGGTAGTTCTATTTTTAATTTGGGGAGACTCTCCATATGATTTTCCATAGTGGCTGCACCAATTTACATTCCCACCAACAGTGTACAAGGATTCCCTTTTCTGCACATCCTCACCAACATTTGTTGTTTGTAGACTTTTTGATGATAGCAATTTTGACAGTTATAAGGTGATATCTCATTGTTGTTCTGATTTGCACTTCTCTAATAATTCACAATGTTGAGCATCTTTTTTGTGCCTGTTAGCCATCTGTATGTCTTCTTTGGAAAAATGTCTATGTATGTCTTCTGCCCATTTTTGATTGGGTTGTTTATGGTTTTTTTAATCGAGTTGTATGAGCTGTTTATATATTTTGGATATTATCACTTTGTCTGTCATATCATTTGCAAATATTTTCTCCTATTCTGTAGATTTCTCTTTTCACTTTGTCAATGGTTTCCTTTGCTATGAAAAAGCTTTAAAGTTTAATTAAGTCCTATTTGTTTATTTTTGAATTTATTTCTTTTGCCTTAGGAGATAAATCCAAAAAACAATATGGCTACAATTTATGTCAAAAAGTGTTCTGCCTATCTTCTTGTCTAGGAGTTTTATGATTTCAGGTCTTATATTTAGGTCTTTAATCCATTCTGAGTTTATTTTGTATTTGGCATAAGAAAATGTTCTAATATCACTGTTTCACATGTAGTTGTTCAGTTTTCCTAGAACCACTTATTGAAGAAATTGTCCTTTCCCCATTGTATATTCTTGCCTCCTTTGTCATAGATTAATTGACCATAGGTGTGTGGGCTTATTTCAGGGCTCTCTATTCTATTCCATTGATCTATGTGTCTGTTTTTGTGTCAGTGCCATGCTGTTTTAATTACTGTAGCTTTGTAGTATAACCTGAAGTCTAGGAGGGTGATACCTCTCCAGCTTTTTTCTTTTTTCTCAAGATTGGTTTGGCAATTCAGGGTATGCTTCCACATGAATTTTAAGATTATTTGCTCTAGTTCTATGAAAAAATGTCATGGGTATTTTGACAGGGATTGCATTAAATCTGTAGGTTGCTTTGGGTAGTATGGCCCTTTTAACAATATTAATTCTTCCAATCCAAGAGCACAGGATATCTTTCTGTTTCATTGTATCATCTTCAGATTCCTTAGTCAATGTTTTATAATTTTCAGAATATGAGTCATTCACCTCCTTAGTTATACTTTCCTAGGTATTTTGTTTTATTTGATGCTACTTTAAATGGATTGTTTTACTTTCTCTTTCTGATAGTTCATTATCAAAGTATAGAAAAGCAAAAGATTTCTGTATAATAATCCTGTATCCTGCAACTTTGCTGAATTCGTTAGTTCTAATAGTTTTTGGTGGAGTGTCATGTCATTTGCAAATAGTGACAGTTTTACTTCTTCCCTTCCAACTCCAATGCACTTTATTTCTTTTTCTTGACTGATTGCTGTGCCTAGGATTTCCAATACTATTTTATCAATTGTTGTTTGTTTTTCAAAAAACTAGCTCTTAGTTTCATTGACCGTTTCTTCTGCTGACTTTAGGATTTGTTTGTTCTTCTTCTTCTAACTCCTTTAGGTGGTTGATTAGGTGGTTTATTTGAGATATTTCTTGTTTCTTGAGGAAGGTCTGTGTCTCTATGAGCCTCCCTCTTAGAACTGCTTTTGCTGCATCCCATATATTACAGAGTGTTGTGTTTCCATTTTCATTTGTCTCAAGGTATTTTCTTTTTTTTTTTTAATTAAAAAAATCATATGTTACTCTTAATTCTTTTTACATTTTCAAGGTATTTTCTGATTTCTTCTTTATTTCTTCACTGACCCATTAGCTTTTTAGTAGCATGTTGTTCAGTCTCCACATGTTTGTTCTTTTTCCATTTTTCATTCTATAATTGATTTCTATTTTCATACTGTTGTGGTCAGGAAAAAAATGCTTGATATAATTTCTATCCTCTTAAATTTGTTGAGACTTGTTTTGTGGCCTAGCATCTAATTTATTCTGGAGAACATTCTATGTGTTCTTGAAAAGAATGTGTGTTCTTGAAAAGAATGTGTATTCTGCTGTTTTTGGATTTAATGTCCTATAGATATCTATTAAGTCCAACTAGCCTATTGCATCATTTAAAACCACTTTGCCTTATTTTCTGTCTGGATGATTTGTCCAGTGATGTAAGTGGGGTGTTAAAGTCCTCTATTATTATTATATTATTGCTAGTTTCTCCCTTTATGTCTGTTAGTATTTGCTTCATATATTTAGGTGCTCCTGTATTGGGTGCGTATGTGTTAACGAGTATAGCATCTTCTTGTTGCACTGATATTTTTATCATTATATAATGTCCTTCTTTTTTGTTGTTGTTGTTGTTATAGCCTTTGGTTTCTTGTGTTATTTTAAATATAGCCTTTGTTTTAAAGTCTATCTTGTCTTTTATGAGTATTGCTCTCCTTGTTTTCTTGTCATTTCCATTTGCATGAAATGTCTTTCCCCATCCCTTATTTTCAGTCTGTGTGTCTTTAGCTCTGAAGTCTCTTGTAGACAGCATATAGAAGGATCTTGCATTTTTTTATCCAAACAGCTACCCTATGTCTTTTGATTGGAGCATTTAGTCCATTGACATTTAAAGTAACTATTTATAGGTATGTATTTATTGTCATTTTATTACTTGTTTTCCAGTTGTTTTTGTAATTCTTTTCTGTTCATTTCTTCTGTTAGTTTCTTCCCTTGTGGTTTAATGATTTTCTTTAGTATTATGCTTGTATTCCTTTCTTTCAGTTTTTGTGTGTCTATTGTAGGTTTTTGATTTGTGGTTACCATTGGGTTCATATATGTTGATCTATAATTATATCTTTTTTCAAACTGGTAGTCATTTAAATTCAAACATATGCTGAAAGATTTACTCTCCTTCCCAAAATTTTGTGTTTTTGATGTCAAATTTTACATCTTCATGGTTATCCCTGTTTATTGTAGTTATACTTGCTTTTATAAATTTTGTCTTTTAATCTTTGTACTGGCTTATTTAAATGATTGATCCTCAGTTCTTACTGTATACTTGCCTTTCCTAGTGGGATTTTTTTTCTTTCCTATAGATTCTTACTTCTTTTCCACTTAGAGAAGACCCTTTAACGTTTCTTTTAGGGCAGGTTTATTACTGATGAACTCTTTTAGTTTTTACTTGTCTGAGAAGTTCTTTGTCTCTCCTTCTATTCTAAATGATAATCTTGCTGGGTAGAGTATCCTAGGTTGCAGTTTCCCCCTTTCAGCACACTGAATATATCATGCCAAAGATTCACTTGTATATGACTCTTCATTCTTCTCTTGCTGCCTTTAGAATTCTCTATGTATCTTTAACTTTTGCCATTTTAATTATGATATGTCTTGGTGTGGCTCTGTTTGGGTTCATCTTGTTTGGACCCTCTGTGCTTCCTGTGCCTAGCTTTCTGTTTCCTTCTTCAGGTGTTTTCAGACATAATTTCTTCAAATACATTTTTGATCCCTTCTTTTTTGTCTCCTTCTGGGACCCCTATAATGTGAATGCTGGCACACTTAAAGTTATCCCAGAGATCTCTTAAACTGTTTTCAGATTTACAAAGGAAAAGGGACCTCCACTTTCTCTCCTAGATTTCTTTGCCCTCCTGCTACATTTCTCTCCAAAAAGTTTAACTTATGTCAATCAAAATTTCCATTTTAACGGATGTGCATCTCAAACTCAATATCCCACCCTTCACAGTTACTGCATAACCCAATTGAGAAGGCAAAATGGTTGTTATGTGGACTATGTCTTTAAAATCTTTAACAGTTAAGAAAAAAAAGACACACCTAAGCTTATTTTTTCCATCTGGATCCAAAACTTTAGTTCATGGACAAAGTATATGGTGTTTGTATTGGCAAGAAGAAGTGTGTGATTTCAAAACATCATCCAGTAGTGCCGTAACATAGGCCGCAGTGCTAATGAGGCATGGTGGTGAATATCGTTCTTGTAATAGTACCAATTGTTTCAATATGTAAAAGTCTGTCTAAAGCTATATATTGAACTTCTACTCATGTCTAGCCATCCTAAAATTGAATCCCACAAGTTACTAACAGACTTAGGCTTACCATCTCTGAAAATAGATCAAAAGGCACACCCTGCTCAAGATGGCTCAACAATGTCCTTTTCTGGGAAGAAGTGAGAACAGTTCTTAAAAAACTTATTTTTTTTCATTGAATGACTTCATGACCTAATGGAGGGATTGACCAGACTTGGTGTTTGGTGGGAGTAGATTCAACCTTGCTAGACAATCCTCACTTCATGTGGGGCTCTATCCCTATGAAAATGCTAAAATCAAACAATTAAGAATTCTGTCGGTAAAGTGCTTAATGAAGATGTCCTGTAGTGCAATTTAAATAAACATGAATGTACTTATTTTTCCTATTTGATTAATTGCTATAATTCCTCACAAAAAAAAAGTCTTTTCAGAAATCTTGAGAGATTGAGTTGTGGCTGTTACGTGCACATGCTATAATTCTATTGCATGCTATTTTCATGGAACAGCATTGAAAAGAGCTCATAAACCAGATTCTACACTCACAAACTCAAATTTCTTTCATGTTTCATCATTTGTTTTCAGTCTATATGCAACAAAATGATCCTCATCACCAACCAACCTGGCTCCCTAAATAAGATTTGCAAGATTCTACCAACAATGGCGATGGCAAGTGAATGATGAGGCAGAAGTTTGTCAGTTCTGCCTCTTAAGGCTGGGCTGTAGTCTTATGTATCTAGAAATCAAGGGTTTCATGCTATTAGTACTTACACTGTCTAAAGGAATGCCCCCATATAGTGACCTGTGGCTACAAGACTGCCATAATTATCACACTCTAAACAGGAGCATAAAAGTAAGACGTGGAAGAATAGCTGGCTGATTGCACCTGCAATTTTGTATCCGCAACTAATAACTGGTCCAAAAGGGAAGCTATGCCCAAAGGGGAAGGGTGTGGGGAGCAATTGATCCATGAGTGTTCTGCAATAGAACTCCCTCTATGCTGTTAAATGAAAAGCAGAGATTAGATACAGGAAATCAAAAACGTCCAACTTCCTCTATTTATAACTTCAATGTTTCTACCAGATCTGGTAATAAATTATCAAGTAAGATAAGATCCCATTGTATCCAAGGATAAGATACCTTGGGATAATCAAAGAAGCAAAACAACCTTAAATAAAATCAAAATCTTTCCCTAGCCCTAGAGCAACTATTTTTCACCAACGTGTACTATTCCATGCCCTTATCAAAGGCATACCAAAGCATCACAGTCTAAAACCACTTTCCCATGTTTTAAAACATGGCCACCTTTTGCTGGAGGAGAGGAAGACAGGAAGCCCATGATGCTCTTTAGAGGCTCCATGTAAGCTTATCTTTCCTCTTCATCAAAACCTTCTGAAAATCAGGGCTCTTTCTCCATCTTGATTATGAAGGTGGAACTGCCGGTGTTTAAAGCCTCTCTCTGCCTTCTTTCCCAGCGTTTCTCTCCTCCCATCAGTCAGAGGAAAGAGTGCCCCCACAGGCCATCATTAACCTGCCAATTCTGCCTCCAAACAAGGAGGACAAGAGCTCACTAATTTGAAGATCAAAAAGCCACTTGTCCATTATATAATTGGAATGAAAGGCAAAACGTTGCCGTTCTGAAGAGCACAGTAATTACTAGCTGTTAATTGCTCTCTCGTGGTGGCTCACTTTTAATTAAAAAGAACAGCTCGTTGCAGGCCGATAAGCAATGGTGGAGACCAGTGGTTTAATCAACAAAGCAGAAAAATTTGTTTCTGCCGCAGCCAACAACAGCTTGAGAAATCTTCAGATGTCCAATTGAGATTAAAAAATGTCTATTTAGTGCAGTCAGATTTTATTTTAACCAAGGAAATGACTATTTGAAGTCTTCCAATGTGAGTGTCCCTGCCACATCCCCGCTGGTGCCGTGGGGACTAATCACGGGCTGGGGTTGTGATCACTCAAGTAAAGAAATTTAGCGACTTTCCTCTTGACTTCATCATTCTTGGGTAATTGGCCTGTCTGAGGTGAGTATTCTTTTTTTCTTTTTAAGAGAGCGCTTTAAAGTATGGAAGGCCCACAGACTGTGCATTTAATTACTGTTCATATTTCATGCAGTCAAACTGAATTTCATTTAAAAAGAAAATGATTTACCTATCTTAAAAAAGCCTTATATGCTCTGCTTTGTTTTTTTCTTCCAGGGGTTATATATGTACATGCCCCAGAAAATGTATTTAGGGCATCAAAGTTAATTCTGTAAGATGCTTCTCTGTCTTTTCCTCTTTCATCTCAGAGCCACCAATGACAGTTCTCCTTGTGGGGGTTGGGGGGGGGGGTACTCCCTGGAAGAATAGCACTACATTTAGTTAAGAAGGGTCCCTAGGTTAAGTGGGGTTACTTGGTCCCAGTTTGGCTCGTATTTCTCCAATTGTGAACAGTGTGTGTGCCCGCCCCCCGTGCCTCTTTTCTTCTCCCTCTTCTTCTAGGTTGTGGTAGTTAGAAAGCCGTTTGCTTTTAAAATTTGCATGTGCTTTCACTTAACTGTCCCTCATGGGTCTCAAGCTATGTTTAAGTCTAGTCTTTCATCAAGAAGGAAATAACCGCTGTCTTCACCAATCATGAGAAACACATCTCTTTGTTATCTGGATTACATCAAAAATGTGTCTCAATCACAATGCCAGTGATACAAACTATTGGTCAAATATCTACCGTATGCATTGGATAAGTGTTAGCTCTAGTCCTGTAGAAAATGGTTTATCACTTGGGCTCAGATGGTGCTTCTGAAAAGATCTGTTCCTTTGCCAGTGCTAACGCAAACTTCTCTTTCTCCTAAACTAATCATAGTCTTCAAGATACAGCCTACAAATAAATGGGTGGTTTAATTCAGGGTAATGAAAAATTAACCTATTGTTAGCTTAACTTGATAGTCCTTATCTTTTCTTTGGAAACACTGCTGACGTCAGGCTGATGGAGACTGGTACCCCTACTTGCCTCCATGCCAATCTACTTAAAGTCATACAGGACTCCCTCGTAGAGAATTCATCAGCTGAGTCCTAATTTAACTTTCCTGCATTGAGGTGTCTGCTTTCAGAGAAAAGAAGGAGGGAAGGAAAAGAGAAGTTTTACCACATTTTCTTTAAATGCCTCTTCATTTATATCCAAAATCAATGGCCTACAATCATGGAAAGAGTAGAGTCCAGAATTAGTTTAAATCCCAACTCTATTGTTTCTTAATGAGTTACCATGGGTCAGTTATTTGGCCTCTCCAATCTCAATTCAATCCATGGAGAAAATAACTCTTTAAAGGAACTGTTGCCAAAAATAAATGAAATTATATTTTGAACATAGTAGGTGTTCAGTAAATGATAGCCGTTCCTGAGGAATGTTGGACACTGGCAAAATGAGAAGCATGCTAGTCAAGAAGGGTCCCTCCCCATTGCAGTCTTCTGTACACTTTCAAGTATGGCAGGAGAATCTGGAAAAACCAATCCCAGAATTGCTTTGTTTAGTATTCCCCATCCTCTCCCACCCCTACACTTCATCACTACATGCATGCCATTAATCCTTTTAACTATAGTCAAATCTGGCATGCGGTGGGGGAGGGAACAGTGAATCAATGAATGACTCAAAAAAGAATTTGATAGTAGATTCATTTTAATAGAGAAAAGAGAGGGCAAAAAAAGAAGACAGAGAGTTATTTTCTGAAGTTTAAGTTCCTGAAAATTTTCCTCAGGATGTTAATGAACCAAAAAAGAATGCGCACACATACACATATACACATTTCTCCTGACATCCCTTACCACACCGATTAATCCTATAAATAAGTTTGGTGCCCTTATTTCAGATTAAACCTAAGGGGAAACTATTCATATGAGCAACATTGTCTTCTAATGTAAGAGAGCCATGCAACTAGAAAAATAATGAGATTAATTTTTCCTGTAATACACACTCAAAAGTTGTTGCCTCATTGACATAATAGTCATTTCTGGTCCTTCATCTACTGGGAACCATAATGTGGCTCCTTTTATTTCTCACCAAGAATTAGGAAATTTTTAAAACTATTACTGAAGCCAATGAAAAATTCAGTGCTTTAGGTGACAGATATTAGTCTTGTCTTTAGTCACAAAATAACCTTGAACCTCCAGTCATCCTGCCTGTACACAAGCATGGAAGTATCAAGTGGTGGAGTTGAAAGAGACTTAGGAGAGTCTGTTGAAAATAGAGGCCTTTAAAAGTCACAAAATAAGTACAAGTAGTTACCAAATTCTACACTTAGAAAAATGCCAAAGAGAACTGCTACTAATATACCTCAGGGCTTCATTTTCCCCCAAAGGCTGAGTAGCACAGGGTCACCTATATAAGACTAGAATTTAGTATTAGAAAGTGAATGACCCGTTTGTCAGGAGCAGGCTCTACTACCAGCTCCCGGCTTGCCCCTGGATGGATCCTGTCATTTATCTGATGTGATGATTGAAGCAGAGAAACTCTGAAGACCATCCAGCTTAAAAAGTCTATTTTTCTATAACTACTTCTTTTCAGTTTTGTGGTAAAATACATAGGATAAAATTTACCACTTTAACCATTCTTATATGTACAATTTAATGGTAAGTAAACATTTTAAGTATACATTACACAACATATAAGTGGACATTTTTAAGTGTGCAATTAAATATATTCACATGTGCAACCATCACTACCATTCATCTCCAGGATTTTTCATCACCCCAAACTGAAACTCTATACCCATTAAACAACAACTCCTCATTTGCTTCTCCCCCCAGCTCCTGGTAACCACCCTTCTCTCTCTGTCTCTGTGCATTTGCCTATTCTAGGTACCTCATATAAGTGGAATCATATACCTTATTTGTCCTTTGATGTCTGGCTTATTCCACCTAGCATGTTTTCAAGGTTCACCCATGTTATAGCATGTGTTCATATTTCATTCATTTTTAAGGTTGAATAATATTCCACTGTGTAGACAGACCACATTTTGTTTGTCCGTTCATCTGCTGATGGGCTTTTAAGTTGGTTCCACCTTTTTTGCTATTGCTAATAATGCTACTATGAACACTGGTGTACAAGTAGCTGCTTGAGTCCTTGTTTTCAGTGACAACTTTTGAGATGCAGGATGAGTCCAAGTAGACTTAAAAGGCTATGGATAGCAGTCTGTCAGCATGGGGCTCACATGCCTAGTCAAGAAGATGGGTACAACATCCCTTGACTCACTTTGTACCATACCAGCTACCAGAAGACACTCAGCAAATGTCTTCTAATAACAGAAGGTGAATTCAGCCTCTTTGGATCAATTTCATGTTAAGTGTAAATCCTCTTATAGGGTGTAGGCAACCTCCTGCCAGCGCATTATGCTAGTTAAGGGCAAAAGCCAAACAATATGTTTATGCTCAGGCTTTTCTGAACACCCATCTTCCTGTGTCTGTTCACGGTATCCAAACCAGCAGGCCCGGGATGTCTGTAGCCAGTTCTGATCAGAGAACCCTTACGTTCACTTGGCGATTGGGATGTGGAGGGGGAGCTTTTTTTTTTCCTACTTCCTGTTTCTAATTTTCAGGCAGCACCTGTCACCAGCAGTCTTGACTTTCACAGTTTTCTTTTGAGCCTCTTAGCTTTTTTTCTCATACTTGTTCTAAGGTTTATCAGAGGAAACACTTGCCCTCCCAAGGATGGCCTCCACGCTGTGACAGATTAATCCAAGTTGAGTGAACTTCCTTCAGACAGAGGACACTAATTATTATGAAGGCACTTAGAACACAATGTGAGCTGACATCTGACAGACCATTCCCTGCCAGCTCTGCATTGTCTTAATGTCAGACCCTGTCAGTTCCCAGCCTTAATTACATCCTGTTTACAAACATTAAGCCTGACTTCAGATGAAGCCTTAACAAAGGTTGACAAAGGTCAGGGTCACATCGCAAGGATGTTATCTGTCTGTACTCTCCTCCCGATAAACCAGAGGTAGAGGGCTGATTCGGGAGATAGCTTTCAGGGCAGAAAAAAGCACTGTGGTCACTGGAATATCTAATCTCTGCGGACACATTTTCACCCAATCTGCTAAGCACTGTGGCAGGGAGAAGGGCCAAATTTAGAGGGCTGACTAGGTGCTGCTTGTTATCTGAAATCCCCTGAGGGCAGACGTGGCAAAGGTGTTGGGAAAAACCTTCAGCAGGAAGGCGGTAGTCACCCTGTGCCACTGATTCAAGAAAAACAAATTCAAGCATTAAAAAATGAACCCCAGTTAAAATAGAGACCTGTGTCAAAGATAGCAAGCAAATTCTAACTAGTATCCATAACCTGACTTTTTTTCAATCATTATTTTTGAAATGTTTTTATGTTAAAGTCAAGGAGCAGATTTTTTTCTTAAGCAAAGTACTCTTTAGATTCATTTTCTGTGCTATATTTGTAAGTATCACAGGAGACTTGATTCAAAACAATGGAACTTGGGTATCTTTGAATTTCAGTAGGTTACAACAGTAATTAATAGTATAACCTATCTTTTTTTATTGTTTAGATTTTGGCCTTAGTAGTCATCTGCCAATCTCTATATTTTGCAAATATGAAGACAGTGGGTTGAATTATTTAACATAACAAGATCCCCCAGCACACTGGTGGCAAGGCCAGGCTGGAACCAAAATCTCCCACACCTAGCCTGGGGTTCTGTGGAAGTAAACACGGTTTTGTTTTGTTTTGTTTTAGAATTCTTATGGAGTCTGGCATCTAGTTACAAGACACCTGTTTAATAACTTATTCATTTTGCCCCTTCAGCTTTCTTTCCTTAAGATCTAAAGAACTTATGTTCTTTTCATCTATTAGGTTCCAACACATCAATCATTTTAAATGTTCTTCTCTGGATGCACTCCTTTAAGTCTTGAAATTCCTGCAGTGCCCACAAAAGCACTCAGTAGATAATTTCTGTAACTGCTTGGGCCCCACTTGGTTCTTCCACATTATCAAGACTTCTACTGTGTTAGCTCCAGATCATTTTCTTATCTGAGTCCAGTTAGCTGCAGTCTGTTCAACAGGCTTGCGTCCTAAACGCACACCTTGTAGAAGTCAGTTTTGGTGTATCTCTAGCAACTTTGTCACAATCTGTTATTTAGGTCAACACCATTTCACAGAAATGGCCTCCTTTGGTCCCTAGCTCCTCCCCCATCAGCCACACTGCCCCACTACCCCCACGCCCAATGCCACCAAGACTTACTTCCAAACCTACTGCTTAGTCTCTCTCCCAAGAAGATCTTCTGACCCTAGAGTTTCAATTTCTTGCCACCAGTGGGTAACTCTGAATTTTCAAGGCTTAGTCCTAATTCTTTATCTGTTTTCGTCCTCATCTCTGTGAGAGGCCTCTACTCAAAGGCAGTCCATCTAAGAACAAATCATTTCCAGGGTTCTCTTCCCAATCCTCCCATCCTGGAAAGAAGAAACACCATTCTCCTGATCCCACAGTTTGATCTTTGAGAGTCCTTTCTTGGCCCTCCCTAACTTCCCCAGAGTCAATGACCATGTCTTGTTAATTGCTTTGTCCAAAATGCCTGCCACAATATCTCAAACATAGCAGGCACTTATTAATATCCAATGTATGAATAAATGAACAAAAAATGAAAGAATCAGTGAAAGAATAGACAAACTTGGTGAAATCGTTGAGTCTTTGATAATTTTTCCTCTACAGAGCCCCAGCTCTTCTTTTTCACTTCTTCCTTCACAATCATCTCCTTCCCCAGGAATCTGAATGGCTACAAACCATAGTTTGTTCTTCTGCCTTAGTTTCTCCATCTAACCCCTCCTATGCTGGACACAGATAGTAGCACCGTATAAAAACTGGGGCTTCAGTCTCACTTAAAACACAGACCCCTTGCAACAATCCTACCCAATATTCTAATTTGTATATAAGAATGTCAAGTAGCTCTAGGCCCAGGTCCAACTCCTGCCAAGTGTGACTTACTCTGTTCCCCCAAGATGACAATGAAATGCCGTTAACTATCCTTTGACTACGCTTCTCTGAACAGGTGTGCGCCCCATAACATTCTGTGGTCTAGACCAGATTCCCCAGCTTATGGGAGATTATGTCATTTGGGACTGAATCCAAGACTTGGCTTAAATAAAGATGTATTACTGCCTTGCTGCTCAAGCATCGACCGCATTCACAGAGTGAAGGCAGATGAATCTGCCCATCAAGTGTAATATGGAGCTCTCTGATGACAAACTTGACTTATGGTAGTAAAATTGAGGTTACAGTGAAATTGAACTAAAATCCCTGGGTGTTATACAACTTTAACTTGCTTCACTCACTATGATGAGCTACATAGTTCTGAAAGTGGTAGTTACTGAAGGTTAAAAAGTTGTATTCTAAGATATTTCCACTGTAGAGCTGTAAATGTTGTGTTTGTTACGTCTGCCAGCTAGTGGCTGGAATGTCCAGTAGGAATTTCTATCAATTAGCAAAGGGAATAAATGTGGGATGAGGGTAGTTAGGAGGGAGGCAGGCCCAGGGGAAAATGAATGAAAGAATGAATTCTTTCCTGTAAAACCTTGAGGAAGTGTGATAAAGCTGGCCTTTTTGCGTGCATTACATATACATTTTAGTGCTAAGTACAGTTTAAAGATGGACAATAATCATCTGTTATCCGGGTAACACTGACACATTAATGGTTCTATTTGTAAGTCTTAAGACAAGATCAATAACGAGAGCTTTAAAAACACCAGGCACACCTGCAACTTCTTCCCACCACTGAAAAATAACTGCCTGCTCTTTTTTCAGAGGGTTGTTTTACTTTCATTGCATTTGTAACGTCAGTCATAGGCATAGCTCCCTCTCCCATCAGAATTGGGTTACAGCCAGTGGCTAACGCCTCCGGAAATACAGACCCAATATTTCACAATAGCTCTACGAGGGTCTGCAACCACATGCTTTACTAACCCAAACAAGAAAATCTAATTTTAGAGGGAAAGGAGTTGAGAGGGTCAGAAGGAAATCATGTCAGTAATACAGCACATACCTTTATAGTTTGGGGTTTGCAAAAGTTCAGTGCTTAAATGAACTCCCAAATTTCTAGGACATTCACAATAAGCTGTTAAATTCAAGTGCAAGGAATCTTACCACAGGATTTCATAAGATGCAACTTTTCCAAAGTGAAAAAGAGACACTAACACAACCAAAAATTCCACGGCTCTTAAGCAGAGAGTCAAAGAAAAGATAATCATTTTACACAATAACTCAGTTTGCCAAGTTGATTCTGCCTTATTTGGTGGTGGATGGTGGGGGCCATGGTGAGGGGCTAAAAGGTTTGGAGTGCAAGGAGTGTGGAGCATGTGGAAGCAGGGGCTTCAAGGGTGCAAAATTAAACAGGACCTCTCAGTGTCCATTAAAGAAGGAACCAAGGTGGTTGGAGAAGCAACTGTGCCCACACTGAGTACTGAGGCCTTGAGTATCAAATCTTTCCTTTCACTCAGGATCTGAATCCAAAGCAAGATAACTTTTAGTTGAAAACCATGGTAGATTTGATTGTAAAGCTGTATTGTGCACGGGAGAGGTCCAGGTGCTTTCATCACTCTCCTTTCCTCAGCCTTTCAGCTCCCAGCACCAAGCACACGCCCAGTGATGTACATGCGACGGGCAGATAAATGAGAGACTGCAATGGAGCTTGAACATTATCCAGGTGCCTCCAATGTATCATGCTTTAAATCAACCCCTTCAAGATATCTGAGAACCTGTATTTTTTTAAATCAACTTTTCCATAATATATGATTCAACTCTGGAAATAAATAGACATACACGATATAATTTTCTGCCTTTCTGCTAAGCAGACAAAAAATTTTCTAATCCCAGTAAACACAGTAATGGATAATTCTGCCTTAGAAAAAGAGGATGGAGTGGTCCATTGCAGCTCCACCCACATCCTACAACTGGGAGAACAGTTGCTTCCTGACAATTACAGGACGGAGGGAGCTCCAAGTAAAGCTTCTGCCCAAAAGATCCAACCTCACCTTTCATTCCACCATAGCAGCAGCACTTCTGTGTAAGGGTAGAGAACATGGGAGGACAAAGAAAGGGCGATCTGCAAGGGGATGTTGCCCTCATCCAGACCCTGAGGAACAATATTATTTTATGCTCCTGTGACAATCCCAACTCACTCACTCCATTATATCTACACAAGTTTCTGAGCAGCTGGGAGCTGGCCAACCCCCATAGGGCCGGCAGCCTAGGCAAATAACAGTCATCACTGATTGATGCAAAGTAAATATTCAGTACAGCTATATAAAGTAAATATTATTATCACCATTTTACAGAAGAAAAAATTAAGGCTAATCTATTTAGCAGGTGGTGAAGTTTGAATATGACCCTCAGTTTGCCTGACTCTAAAACATGAGATTTTTTTTTCCAACACATCATGCTGCCTCCAGGATCCCTACATAAGCTTATACTCCAGAGGAGAATGTGGTTGAGTAAAGAAACACTCTCTTCCATATTCAAACTAGCATCATTTCTAGATAATTTTTTTATTTATATTGGCCTAATAATTTAAGCCTAAATTTGAAAAAACTGAGATATCACAAAGTAACAAACATAGAAGTCTCTCATTCCACCAAATACCACAGAGGGAACCCTCTTTGTAAGAATATCTTGCAAGCTTTACTTGTACTTGTGAAAATAAATATAATAACATAACGTAGCACTTTTCTGCTGAAAGAGTTCAAAGAATTTTTCAAATGCCAATTTTGGTATTTGCTTGAGGAAAAAAGGCTGAAATATTATAGACAACCTCTGGGAGGCATTCCTTAAATAATTTATTTTTCTCCTTCCCCCCAAATTGTAGGCATCTCAAGAAAAAACACATATCAACACTAAAATTATTAAAATAGAAGTCCAAAATTCAGGGAGAAGTACAAAAAAAAAATACCCCAGTATGGCTACTACCATTTGAACACTGAATTTGGTGTTCAGCTTCTTTAAAAACAAGGTGAAAAGAAAAAAATGGGTTATACACAATTCTCATTATCCAATAAAAAAAAAGCCTTCTGGGGATGGTTGTTAAAGAAACTCTGAATAAATATCAGATTTTTTTACCACTATTTTATAAAAAATACACATATACTCTTTATGTGAGACTGCTTAAACTGACCCTCAACAAAAGCTAAAGAAGTATGATTTTTTTAAAAAGGTAATTTGTTTCAGATGCAACTCTATTTTCCTTTTCCATAGATTATATCTAATTTTTACAGCAGTGAATAGTATACTTGATTCCTTCCACCTCTTTTTCAAGATCTTTTAGTTGTCTGTACATTTTTATCAATAAAAATCCATCTTTTTCTTTTTAAGGTAACATCTATGGACCATTTCCTATGTAACCTTAGCCCTGTGCTACGCATGCCTTCTCTTGACTCAAGAGACTCTGGGCATTAAAGATCCCACCCTCAGTGTTAGAACCACAAGTGGCAGGCCCAGGAATCCAGCCCAGGTTTGTCTGATTCCAGAACCAAACTCTTAATCATCATGCTACAAATCCTATTCTGTTTACCATAAAGGTGTGCAACATTTTTATCTGTATTTCCAAAGTCAGGTAGATAAGAATATCTTCCTAGGGAAGTAATATTTTCCTTAAATCAGTTCTTTAAGGGCAGGCTCACAGAGGACATCTGGACACTAGTTGCTTTTGATCAGCTAAAGAATTTGAAATCATAACCCAAATTTATTTTGAAACCTAAGCAATAACAAATAATAAATACTGCAATCTGTGGGGAAATGAACAGAGTCTATGTGGATGGTAGGAAGTTATATGTTTCATGGAATAGGCAATAGGAACTTTCTCTTCAGGTCACCAATCAACTCAAAGTCAGTTAAAAGTCACCAATTGTCATCATGGATATTGTTCTAGATGAAATCAGTTAGTGGTCAAAGCAAACACCTAAAATACCATGGACCACACTACAAAAACCCCTAAGCAGTTATCACTCATCATTGCCCTGGCAGGAAGCTCCAGGGAGACCAAGGACTAAATGAGTAAAGGGACCACTATCACCTCTTAAATCTCGGGCCGACTATTTCCAGATGAGCCATTTGGCTTGGGGAGGAAATAGAGCTCTGAAATCTTGCCCAGATGTTGAATTTCAGTTAGAAATTATCAATAGTTGGGTTCATGATCCTTTAGTTTCATTTATAAGACAATGGATTTCTCCAAACATGGTCATTTTGCTACTGCTTTTAGGCAGATTGTATCTGAATTTTGTGAAGACTCACTCAATATGTGCCCAAGCATGCAGACATTTTAAGTGATGAGGTTGGCAGGGGCAGGTTGGGGGTGGTGTGGAGATACTGCTAGCTTGTCGCAGGACCGTTATCCAGTAGAGGGAGTGTCCTTTAGGGCTTATATGAATAGACTCTACCTCTTCAAATCAGCCTAAAACACTCTCTGAACCTCAAAGTTTTTCAATAATCTGTTAGACAAAAACTCTAAGGTTACTTCTATTTTCAAAACATTACACTAGGAGAATCCCTAAGCCACATTTGATGGCAGCTGGTTCTCATAACGACATCCTTAAAATAATGAGGGCCCAGTGTGAGCCACTGGAGGATTTCCATCCATAGATTCAGTAAAGCTCTGTGCTAGGTACAGTAATTCAACAAGGAAAAACAAAACAAAACACAGAAATAGCCCTTGCCCTCAGGGAGTTTACATTCCTAGGGAGAAGTAAGACACTGAACATTAAGTCATGCATAACTATCTAATTAAAAATATAAGAAAACAAATGACAAACAGAGTTCTGGTGCCCTCCAATTTTATTCAAAGGAGCCTAGATTCCTGAGACAGTGGGTGAGTAGAGGGAGGGAAGCAATTAGATGTTAGTTACCCAAAAGCATTCTCAAGAGAATGTTTTTTAAGATAAAGCTTAAATATGTTTTTCCCAGGATTCTGTACCTAACCTCTAATTCTGGCAAGTGGACTTATCATTGACTCTGGTTACCACGCTGAAATGGCAACCAGGCCCCATAAATTAAATGCCTCGGATATACAGATACTATACTATATATTTTACTCTCTCCTCATTTTTTTTTTTTCCTTTGCCAGCTTTGCATTTTCTAGACATCCTCACAGCAACTCCAGAGGAATGGCTCCATCTTAAACCTGACAGCCAGACTGAGAAAGTCTTAACTTTTTTGTTTCCTTTCTACAACTAATTTTTAAACATTTATGTAAATAGGAACATTTCTCTCAGCGTGGAATCGAGGCACACTTAAAAAGAAAGGTTAAAAAAAATGTTCATCTAATTTTAAAAACAACTGCTATGATCTAGCCAGAACCTTAAAATCATAAAATCATATTATGTTAGACTCTGGATAAATCTTAGAATGTATCCCATCCAGCCCTTCATTTTACAAATGAGGGAAATGATACCGTGCCACTGATTTATCATTTAACCCCTGTGACACTGAATGTGGCACATGTCGAAGCCACATGAACTTTCACATGGAACCATTGGCAGAATGGAAACCAAATTGTGTGTAAATGCACAGCTATGTGTAGTCACAATCAAATTAACTGGTAAATCACTACTCTACAACGTCAAGAACACAAAGTAGTTCCACACAAAACCAGTGGGAACTCACTGCCTGGCTCTTGGCAGAGATGCCACTTTCAGAAAGAGCCCATTGTAAGGAAAAATGGCGGGGAAACCAGAATGAGTTCTTGCCCCAACAACCACCTGCTGGACTAGACGAGAAACACCCCAAAGCTATTTGGACTTTAAAAAGCAAAAGTTTGCAGAGACAACTTTGCCCACTTTTTTCTCCTGCTCTCTAAAACAGACACTTATGATTTTTGACTGCTCAGCCTCCATTCTCTGTCCTTCTGGCAACAGCAGCTATTTTCCTTTAACAACCTCCCCTGTCGCACTCACAGACCTGGTACTCAGGTGGGGTTGGCTCCATCCTATCTCACACCAGCCTCAGAAATAGAAAACATGACCCAGGCCTGGCTGATAGGATCATTTCATCCTCTGGTTGCAGCAATTGGTTCAAGGTTGGGCATGTGACCCAAGCCAGGCCAAAGTTTATATTCAGGACATTTGTGGGAAACAGTGGGAAAGAGAGGAGCTTTTCCTGTTATCAGCTGGGAACTTCCTGGAATCACAAGAAGAAGAGACACAACCTGAGAACAAAGCCAATATGGAGAAAAGTGGAAGAGAGAGATGGAAAGAGTTAAGGCCACAATGTCATTGTTGAATCCAAGATTCAACCCCTGCCCTCAATCCCTCAGTTACCTGCTCCAGTAGAACCTCTGCCTTTGTTTTCTCTTTTAAGTAAACTGGAATTGGATTTCTGCCTTTTGCAAACACAAATATCCTGACCAACATACTCATCTCCCCAACCCTGTCCTTCCCAACCTCCTCCTTCTTTGGCCTTCCAGTACAGTGAAACAGGCACGGGGGATCAGAGTCTCAAATGCTCCTGAGTCTACCCCTTTTTTGAGCCACTACCTCTCTAAGCCTCAATTTCCTCATAAAAAGTGGTGGGGCTACATCTTTCCAATCTAACAATGTTTGTATTGTTTTAGGAGGGGGAGGTAATTAAGCCAATCTAACAATGTTAACATGAATCTTACCTTGAAGGGTTTTGAGCCTCAAACCAGGTCATTAATACAAAAGCACTCTCTCTGGTAAATATATAATGTTTCCAAACACAAAATGCCATTATATTTGCTAAAAGTTCTAGAATTTTCTTGTTCCTCATTTTAGTTCTTCCACTTTTTAAAATAGAAACATGGGTCATTATCTAAAAGGTCATGTTGGCCAATTGTCCAGCCATTTTTATAAAAACTTAAAATCTTAATTTAAAACAAAATAGACTGGCTATGCAGAAAAGTGGAAAGAATATGTGATTTAGTGGCTTAGATATCCAGCAAAATAAGCTTTAATTCCCAACTCTACCACCCACCCCAGCTGCGTGACTCCAACCAACTCACTTAATCTCACTGAGACTCAGTTTACTAATCTGTTCAGCAGGGATAAAATCACCCAACTTTTTAGATTGCTGTGACAATTACAGCATGTGCATATGCCATGGCAATAGATGAAGCTCAATAAATGGGAGGGATAATACTGATTACTGCTGTTACCAGTAAGAATCACAGAGACCATGGGGTTGAGTGTAAAAGGTAGTTGGAGCTGGAAGGATGAGACAAGGGACCAGAAGCCACAGCCAGAGTTGGATAAGTCTCAGAGGCACAGGTTGGCTGGTTCCAGAGTCGATGGGGTGAGTGGACCAAAAACAGCAGTTTCATTTCATCTTCATAATTTGTACTTTACCTGCTCCCCAACAGCTTTTGAGACACAGCTCTTTGAACTCCTCAAGCTGAAAAGGTCTTTATTTCTGTATGCCTGCCCCTGGGGAAGTACTCAGGAAATGCTCACTGAGACCTGAACATGATAATCTCTTGTCCTAAAGGAAGGGCTGCCTCTACTTTTTGGCTCCCTTTTTGACCTCCATTTCCAAGGATAAGAAAACCAGACAGAGCCCAGGAGCATGACCTTTTTCACTGGAAGGGAGACTCATAAGTCCTTTTTCATGTAATTAAGTTGGTCTCCCAAAATGTTCTCACACATCTCCAGCTCCCCTATTGTCTTCAGATGAGTGGAGATTAATACTCTGGGATGTGTGGTTCAGACCAGGGTAGCATCGGCATCACTAGGAGCTTGTTAGAAATGCAAATTCTCAGGCCCTTTCCCAGACCTACTGAATCAGAAACTCTAGGTGAGACCCAGGCATCTGTGTTTTAGCAAGAACTCCAAGGATTTGGACGCACACTCAAGTCTGGGAAACGCTACTCCAGATAGGACTTTAATATCTTTGTATTAGAAAAGGCATGTAAGTAAAAGTCATAGCATTTCCATGTCGAAGGACAAGCAGATGCTACAATTACAGCTAATTGAATCATGTTGCTCCATTGTTATGCTTCCTGTAGCAAACTTTTTCAAAGATATTTTCCAAATATGAACTATGCAAAGATGAGTAGGATCAGAGTTGCTGATCTTAAGAAGCTCTAGTTTCTTTCTTTAAGGGTCCAAAGGGTCACCTGCAGGTAGGGGCACCACCTTTCACATGTCAGGCAGGACACTAGATTGCCATCTGGAGTGTATGTGAACTTCATAAGAATTCTATGTCTATGTTGAGCCCATTACTGATATCATGATAGACTGAACATTCACCTACCATGAGGCCAAACCTACTCCTCCAAAGTACAGTAGCCAATGGGTGGTAAATTAACCCAGAAAAGTCAGTCAGTTCCCCCTAGGATCTCCAAGCATCTTAGTCCTGGACATTCAGCAATTACACATGATCATATAAATGTGACTATATGGAGAAAAAAATATGGTATTAGAATAAAGTATAGATGTGATTGGTATAAATCATTATGGCAAAAAAAAAATGTAAAAAGAAAGTGTAGGTTCAATCTTCTTCTGATGTGTGTGTGTGACAGTTGCCTAGCATTTGGCCACATTTTATAAGTAGTGCTCTGAAGGAGTGCACGGTTTTAGTAATTAAAGCACACAAATGACCCCACACCTTTACACACTTGAAAAGAACCGGTATTTCATGCCAGATCCAGCACTTGAAGATTTAAAGGGAGAAAACCCTGATTAGCTAAACTCACAAGAGTTTCCTAATATACCAGATGTCAGGAGATAAGTATGACATCATATTATAGATAATTTTTTAATGGTACCCACTTAGAAAAATTGAAATTAAGTTCAACCTAGCTGAGCTATTTTATCTTTCTTTATAGAAAATTACCACACCAAATTTGATGATGAATGTACTGATTGGAAGGGCATCACAAAGCAATTTGCCCTTCCAGACAGGCCTGGACCACACAAACACCCTAGTACTGGGTTCTGAGAACTGCCTCTAAAGAGAGGCCTCGTCCCTCTCCAGATTGCACAACCTGGTTCTGCTGGAGAGGGGAAAAGATAATCCTCAAGAAATGTCAGAGCACAGCAATGGCATACCAGAGGAAATTCACCACCAAAATTCATCATTGTAGGTAATTATTTTTTTGAAGGGAGATAATCTTCCTCTAGAAATAGGGGAGAACCAGGCTCACTTTGCCCTTTTGCAGGTGAGAGACTAAGTTTTGTATTGTAAATCTGGGGAACAGAAGACCGGCCACTTGCCACAATGGGCTAAGTACCGGGGCATTAACTCGGAGGCATGAAGGCTGTATACCCACTTTTTAGCTTCTTTAGGCTGTAATCTATGCAGTATAAGAAAGTATTCCAGCCAGAACTCTTCAGGAGAGTTGTCAGATTAGCAAATAAAAATTTAGGGGCTCCGGTTAAATGTGAACCTCAAATAAACAACAAATCCATTTATCTGAAATTCAAATTTAACTGGGCATTCTAGATTTTATTTGGCAATCCTATCCCTAAAGCTATCAATGAGGCATTTCTCTTGGAGCTAAATATTAGCCCAGGTGGAAGGGAATATGGGGATGTGGAGTCTGAGCTTCTTCATGTGTCCAGGGTCCTGTGGACTGCACTGAGCTTACTTTACAGCTTCTCTGTGAGGTAGGACCAAACTCGTAATCCCCACTTTACGAGTGTAGACACTGAGGCAAAGAATTGCACAAGGTTACAAAGCTAAGTAGAAGAGCTGGGATTCAAATAAAGATCCTCTGGCTTTTCGTAGGGGGCTCTGTCAATCACTACACTAAACAAACATCAGAGAAGGAAGAATTAAGAGACTGGCTGGAAAGCATTGCTTTAGCCCCCAAAAGTACCTGGCGCAAGCATGGACACTCTTTTCTGTTTTCACGCCTAAGTAAGCAATCATCTGTCTGTGTTCTTTACAGGCCGAGAGTGGCCATTAAGAAATGAAAGCGAGTTTAGATTTCACCGACGTGTTTGAATTTGACGACATTTTGCATTTCAAGAAACCAAGGTCAGCTCAACCCTTTTAGCACTGAGACCCAGAAACCACCATGATTTAAGCAAACAACGACTCTGGCGAATTTAAGAGTAAGTGATGGAATAATTGTTTACTGCTTACCACGCTTTAATTTTTCAAGGACTATCTTTACTTCTAAATCTATTAAGAAGAGCTGTGTATCACTCTGCAAAATACTGGCAAATTCTGGAATGAAGGAGAATTTATCCCTGTGAATACACTTAGGGAATAAAAATTGAGTATCATCAGTACAAGTTAACCCTCCCAACATTAGCTGCCTTGAAGCTATGTGCCTTGTTTCCTAACTCCAAGTAAAGCTATGGTCAGAAGAACTTTTATGTTAGAAAATTATAGAAAAGTGAACCTCATACTTCTTGTTTAAAAAAAAAAAGACATATTGTGGGATGAATCAACTACTGCTAAGACATTCCAAATTCAAATCTTTCACTATTCTACCACAAAATCAAATGCTCAGCTCTATTTACTGTGTCAAAAGAAATTAGTTGAGTTTCTAATATCACAGGACCAAATTAATATTTCTCATGTGCTTATTCATTTTTGGAAGCCATGCAGCGGGTAACAGTCGCCTATGACAACTGTCTGTGAAGAATATTGTTGTCAGAAATTCCAAACTGCCCCAGAGCTGTGGCAAGAAAAGTCCAGAGATTATTACTGGGTAATGACACTGGAAATAAAAAAGTATACAGTATTACAGTATTGAGCTATTAAAGTAGGGAATCAATTCAAGGAGACAAGCAAAATTTATATACTTTATTGATTTTAAATTTTACATGCTCTGCTATATGAGTAAATCTTTTGTAGTAATTCTAAAGCTTTGAAACATTGTAAATAACAGGGACTATGGGGAGTTCAGAACGGCCATTTTTTCATACCAAAAGCATATAGCCTTTAATGAATATTAGGAGAAATTGGGGTAATGGAATACCTTACAGCCAACTTAAGTCAGGACTAGTGGGGTTTTTTGGTCTCCAAAGAGCAAGCATGTTATCAGGTAGTGAAGTAATTCCAGGTAGCACTGTACTTAAGGAAAAGCCTAATTAAATTGATCCTATTGTATTACATAAATCCAACATATCCTGTGTAAACTCAGAAACAGGTGGCCCTTTGTAGAAAAGTGGCTGGCTATTAACCAATGGAAGTACAGTTTTCTCACACAAAAACAAATCCACGAGAGGAAAACCCTGAAACGATGGTTGACGCAGGACCCCATCATCTAGGAGAAGACTGAATTTGAAATACGACCTGCCTGTTCAACGTACTTGAATCCAAAAGCCTCAGCGCTGGGCACTGGGGGACCCTGTTTCCAAACAGGAATTGGAACAAGCCAGTCAAGTTCCTAGGGCCAGCCGGCCACCTTTACCAAAAACTGTTGCAGGCTGGGTAATTTCTAAAGTTTCAATCACATAAGTAATATAGAAAATGACAGACATGAGGGGTGGGAGGAGTTTTATATTTTTACTGCAGTGAGCCTGATTGATGTTTAAGAAAACGTTTTGACACTTTCAAGTGTGAGCAACAAATCTGTCCACTGATTCATAAGCCACATGTTTACTTAAAGAAGCCTGGCCCAATAAATAGGGATCAAAATCCCAAGTGCTTAAGTCCATAAAATTCCTGGTGGTGAACTAGTACCAGCAAAATATACCTGACCTTCTTAAAATGAGCAAAGATTTTCAAATAAATTCATAACTCACTCCATTTTTTTTGCATCTGTACACTATTCTTTTTTTTTTTTAATTTTGAGACGCTACTGATCTGCCTTTTCAATATTTAAACTTCCGTAAGAGTGAGAGCGGTACTCAGATAACAAAAGCCCAATGACTTTTTGCAATTTTGACTTATATTTGCATAAAGCACATCCAGTATACTTGTTTGGAAGCCCTATTAGCTACAAAGTTTGATTTTTTTTTTCTCATGATGGCCTCCTCTTACATATACAAAGCCATACAGAATAATGACTCTACCCATTTACAAGGACCTAAAGACAATGACGGCAATCCTCAAACATATCAGATTCAGATGAAAGAAAATAGTCTCCATGTGTATCAAGAAAGGACAAGAGCTCTGTATTTCTTCAGGCTTCAAATGTGAGCTATTGAGAATGGAAATCAAAATCACTGTAACTCTTAGCACTTAAATGTTGGGCAATGAATCATTACACCATCTTAAAATGGGAAACCTCAAAACGGGATATTTCTAACCACCCTACCAGCATAGGCAACCTTTGTGTGATGGAGAGAGGGAGGGGGGATTCCTCTGGGGGTGGGAAGTGAGTGGGAACATAGGGGAGAAAAGGAATGGAAAGAAAGCTAACTCAAGGACCTTGAGAACTTAATTTGGAAACTTTTCTTAGTGACTTTGGACTTCATTAAACTCCATGTATCACTCTAGCAGCATGATCTCAACAGTTTGAAAGGTATTTGTCATCAGCGAAAGAAAAACATTATTTTTAAAGGAGTAAAAAGATTGATGCATCACTGTGGACTACTTACGCCCCACGCAGTTCAGTCCTTAGTATTAATCTCAACGTGATGGCTTTTGCATACGGCGCATAATTAAACATTTTCTTTTCAGGGCTTTATAGAATCCCCATATGTTTTTAATGGCATCATCTGAATGTTTTTCTTAATAATTCTGGCAGCCTGCTCCTGAATCTTCAAGTTTGTTTTTTGTTCCTAATATCTTTTCTACAGAGGCTGCATTGTGCCAGAGATTGAATAAAGGTCTGGGCGCCCCACCGTCGAGGAAGACACACACACTCAGACTCACATACACTCACCCTGGGCTTTCTCCTCACTCTTCACTTGCAATCTGTATTACTCTTGGCACTGGGAAAGGACAGGTGAGAAAAAGAAGACAAGGAAAGAACACAGGACTCTGTGTCACAACCTCACTCTACCATGTGGCATGGCCCCTTTCTCTTCTGTAGTAAGACTTGGCTAACTCACGTCATATGGTCTGTCTGTCCGTCTACGAATGTTTGGTGAGTGTATTTAAGTGTGTGCATGCCTATGGGGTAGGATGACTTTGGCAGCTGCAACATATGGTTTGTCTGGTATTCTGGGGCTGGACGTACCATAATTTGCTGACTCAATACCTGTTGCCTCATGGGAACAGACTTACTCCTTCTGAGCAGTGGTCCATTTTCTGAACCAAACCCCTTCAGACACAACCCATAAAACTGAAATAATGAAATGTTCACCATTTGGCTTAGTCAGCCACATTTGAGCTGTAAATCAGAATCACTTCCATCTCAGGTTGTATAAATGTGACCCAGTGATCAAGCGTACATCCAGAAGGGAACATGAGGATACAATAATAATCTGAGATTCTAATATCCATGTCTACCCAGGACTAGGGCCCATAGTCTCACACATAGACTGTAAGAGCCTCTGCTTGAAGAATAAGTAAATCAAAAGGAAGAATGTGTCCCATTGTTGTTCAAATGTAGCCTTGCATTTGCCTTATCCCAACATAAATTTAAATTCTGGAAATTGACAAAGACAATAAATAACTCACATTCGAATCATAAGTCTCCTTTAGGTTGAGTGTTTGAACTCAGATCCAAGTTTCAAAATATAATATTTTTTTAAAAGTGTTCTCACACTCTTTCCATATTTGTCATCTTGAAATCTGATTACGTGAATGAACAAAATGGAAATAGTAACCAAAACGGCTTCCTTATGCTATTTTCCCCGTTGAACTTCATTTATTTACAGATGGCCAAGTGGCTATGGGGGCATTTGAAACCCTCCTGTTATTAAGAACTGAGCTTTATCAAAAATTTCAAAGAACTGGTTTGTATTTCAGAATTCTGCAGATGATGTGCCTTAAATAGAAACAACCACTCTGAAAAGTCTTAAAACATATGCAGGCAAACAAGGACAGAAACAGATTATCCAGGAATGGGAATGCTATGATTTCCAAAGGTATTTCTAACATTTGTTGTTGAAACTTGTCTGAACCAACAATAATCTTTATTAGCCTCTCTTTTTAATAGTTTTCAGAAAATAAAAATAACTTTTAAATAACTTTTTAAAAAACCCAAACCTTACTTTTTTCTCCCATGCAAATTGCTATAGGTGAATATATAACATGGTGAATATAATAAGAAGTTTCTGGAAATGAAGTGATTGGATGAAAATAAAAAGTAAGGTTTAAAAAAAATTAGTTGACTTTCCTCCTTATCCAGACACCATTTCAGCAGCTGGTCTCCTAGTCCTGGTCAAAGGAAGAAACTGCCAGAGAACCAAAGCAACAGGGTCTAACAAGCTCACGATCCAGTAGAAACTGTCACACCAGGACTTTCATTAGGCACCACACAGCTATGAAACCTTGGTTAAAACCCAAGAGACAGTTCTTAAAAGGCTTTTGAGTCATGAACATCAGCAGGACAATGGCACTTCTGATCTTTGATCTAAAATTTGATTGAAGTACCTTCCCTATCCTTCCAGAGCAAATTGCTTATATAAAAATAGCTTGGTGGTATCTCCGCATTGGAAACAACCCTCCCCCAACTCAATAATAACTACCAAGGCTTCCCACACTCAGATCTCAGCGCATTTATCATCGCAAACTTGGTCCATAGAAGCTGAACTGAGGGACAGTTGGTACAGATGACCTACAGGTCTGAGAACAATTTTCCATACAAGCAAGGAGGGATTTTAAGGGTCCTAAGCTGGTAGCTAGCAGGGCCTAATTTGCAGTGACTTTTCCTTTGGTTTAGTTACTGAGCGCTAGCCTTACCCAATAGAATGGAGCAAAGCCTCAGCCTCATGCCTTGGGGCAAATAACTAGATCCCACTTGCCCACTTACCATAGTTCCTCTAGGACTGAGGCTTGCCTTATCCTGTCTTCCTATGTGCAAACATTTGGTGGGGAAGGCTTGATGTCAGGCACTGTGCTGGGCACTGGGGAGAAGAATAAGAATAAATAGGGCACAGTCCCTGCTCCCAAAAAAACTCACAGTAGAGAGTAAGATAGAGATGTATTTTAAATACACTGCAAGATGATGTGTTATAAAAGGGGCAGAAACAAATTGATATGGAGAACAAAGGTGAGGCCTGCTACCTATGCTTCATGGAACCAGTAGTGTGACTCAAAATTTAAAGGACACTCTGGAGTTCCAAGACATTTTCCTCTACCTTCTTTCATTTTATCCTCTCCCTAACCTCATGAGCCATGTCTACATGACACCTTCCATTTTAAAGATGGGAAAATATTGAGCTTCAGAGAAATTAGGTGACTTACCCATATGGCCACTAAACTACCAAGACTTGAACCCAGGCCTCCTGACTCCTGGTACACATGCTCTCCATTATTCTATGTCTGTCACGTCTCACATTCTACTTACTTCGGCCTTCAGCAAGAGAGCTAATGAATGCTCATGGTTATGACTATTCTAGGTAAAAGATTACAAGTTTCGAATTACATGAAAACAAAGCCCATACAACCTAACAAACAGTTGTATTAATCTACTTTTTGAGAAGTAAAGACATTGAAGAACCGATTGAATTCCTTTGGTACCAGGTGGGAGCAGATCTGCAGCCACAGCTCTCATCATGGTAGAGCAGAAAGAATCAGTTTTCGATCAGAAGGATCTGGGTTCACAGTTCTGACTTGGCCACTCAGCTGGTTGCATGATCTTGAGCAAGTTCCTGAAATTCTGAGTTACATTTTTTTTCACCCTTAAAATGGGGATGATCACCTCTAAACTCAAGTGTGATGGTACGACAATACCACAAGCTTAGCTCAGTACTCACAGAGGCCCTTAACAATCGTTAGCCCGCTTCACCTAGACTGGTGTTCTAAACTCGAATGTGCACTACAGCATGTTAAAACACAGCCTGCTGAGTTGTCCCATCCTCCGAGTTTTTAAATTCGGGAGATCTGGGGTGGAACCTGAGAATCTGCCTTTCTAACAAGTTCCCCCCGGTGAGGCTGATGCTGATGCTGCCAGGTCCAGGGATCACACTTGGAGAACCACTGCTCTCAAGCCAGACAAGGTGTCATGTAGGCATGGCGGTAGAGGTCACTGGATAAACATCTTTACCCTAGAAAGGTCATGCCAAGCTCCTGGGTGTCAATCACTAACTCACAAGCAAAGCCAGGTAGGAAAACAGAAGGCCAAAAACGACTGTGATCCTGACCCCTTGATGGACTCAGTGTCATGGACTCATTAGGATCTGAAGACTCTGAGTTAAGAGATCTGGTATGTGAACTGCAGGACAAGTACAAGGTGAGTGCCAGGTGAGAGTGTGATGGAGAGGGCAGAAACAGTTTGAGAGGTATGGAAGGTGAGCTCTGAAGGTTGGGGGTGGTGGAGAGCATTTGTCTAAAATGCCTTGTGATTACTGTGCTTCCATTAAGACCTTCAGAAACTCCTACCCAAAGATCTCCCAGCTCCACTCCTAGAAATCTTGCTGCTTATAAATAGTCCCTGAAAGTCCCTGAGAGCAACCAGATCAGTGCTCATGAGATCCAGTATTACTGTCTGATTGAGGCTGTTCAAGTAAACATCCAGCCACCCTCAGTGTGATTTCTGCATCGCCAGCACCTCAGTCACTCTACCCCATATCTCACACACACATGCAAATTTGCAGAATCTAAGGATCTTTTAAGAGTGCAGTTAGGGCAATCATTTAAGAAATGCGCCAGCAATCTCTCATTTTTACGCCAAAACATTTTTCTTAAAGGGAGAGGCAGACTTTGCTTCCTGAAATGAGTATAACAACAAAACCCCAGAAAATGCGTTAACCCTGTTTTATGAAGGTGGTAGAGACAGTATATTCTCTTTTGTTTCCAGATATGAGGAATACATAAAAACGTGATGAACAGGCACTGGCATATATATTGTTCTGTTCTTGTGCAGAAATTTGTAATATATCTCTATTTTGCTGCAGCCGGATTCCACTGAGTCATCAATTTCCACTATATTATCCGATGTTCAGCTCGGTTGGAATATTAAGCAGCCATCAGATTCTGAACTTTGCATTTCCTCACATTCGGCCCTTCCCTGATCAAGCTTTGTTTCTCTGTGATTACATATATACATCAGACCCTGGAATCAACTTTCTTTGTTTTATCAAGACCTGGTGTGTAGTGGTTCTGATTTATCATTTTTACAACAGTCTCTTCCCTGCGGGCTCCAGGTTGTGATGGTGGCATTGCTACGATTTATGGTGGAGATTGTTGATGGAAAATGTATGCTCTTTTTGATTTTCCTTCTTCCCAACACCTGGTTCTTATTTTCCCAACTCTAGCTTCTGCCATTTTAAGCATTATTTACCATTTGCTGAAATGCGTCAGTTTATTTGGTGGGGGCGTGTAAGGTAGAGGATGAATTTTTACAGTTGGCTATGATTTTTCCTCTTATCAACCCAATGCTGATTTTTTTTTTTTTTTACATTTTCTTATACTGTTAGGAACCTGGAGTTCATATTCATTTCTCACTTGTTTCCCCTTATCTGCTATGACATATTAGTTCTCTCAGAGAAAAAAACGAAAATGCAGGCTGGGTAGGTTCCTCGCGGAGGTTTTTGAATTCTCTGTGACTCACGCTGTAGGTGGTCACCTCCCTTTCCAACCTGGACATGTTATTTATTACTTAGTGAAGGCTCCTCTCTCTCAAAGTCCCAGAGCAAGGCTAATTTTTCTTCAGAGTCTAAGAACACTTCAAAATAACTTGGCAAAAGGTAGAGCTTTTGAAGCCTGTTAAGAATCCATTTGCCAATAATGAAGATAACTTTGAAAGGTGGGCATGAAAAAACAAAGATGCTCACACCTGAGAAATATTTGATGTTGAAGACTGACATGTAGGTCTTCTCTCCAAAGCAAATCACAAACCAATCAAGACTATTTTTCTACCAGAAACTGATAACACCCAGAGTACTTTCTCCATTTTTTGCCTCCCCTAAGGCACCCACGCAGCGGAAGAATGCCTTGTCTATATTCATTTCTGTTGCCACGTTTAGCCAGATTTGTTGTTGTTGTTGTTAATCTATATACCTTTCCAAGAAGTCAGGTAGTTCGAGGTGTTATTTAAATGGGATAAATACTTAATGCTCCCTCCACCTGCTCCTCCACTCATTCCTGAAAACAGAATTCAGCTTCTTGAATTGCCATTGTTTAAATTTAAATTAAACCCCCAGAATTAGGCACCCAGACATAGCTGTTTGCTAGGACAACTCCTGTTTATGCCAGTTGCCTCAGTGTAATTACTAACAGTGGCATCCTTTCACTCTCAAAAGTATCCTATTTTAGATGAAAATTGTATAATCATACTATTCTGTATTCACCCCTGACTTCTTCACTTTAGTAACAAAACCCCGCTGTGTTTTATCTAACACAGGATACCTGGCTGTCCAGCTTGAAACTGCATTACTCAGTTTTCTCTGCAGTCTGGGCTTGGCCAGTTATTTCTATAACAAATAAAACATACCGTGCTTACTGTTTGCCAGGCACTGTTCTAGGTGCTTGACAAATGAACATGTTTAATCTTCATCCTGTGAGCTAGATGCTGTTTCATCATTTGCAATTTACAGATGCTGAAACTGAGAGGTTAAGAAACTTGCACAGGTGGCAGAGCTGGGATGTGAATCCTGACAGTCTGATTCCAGAGTTTGTGCTCTTAATCTGCTACCTCCCAGTGTGACCAAGTGCTGGCCAACAGGAGGTGTGAGGAAGTGATGCAGACAACCTCTCAACCTGGTCCTAGAGAAGGAATCTCATCCCCTACTCTTTCCTCCTTCCCTCAAGTAGGACTTGATGCTGGTGAACATAGTCAGAGACAGCATTCCAAGAGTTGGAGGAGCCTCAAAATAAAGGGACTTGGATCTTTGGCCAACCTCATAGAGCGAAGTTTCTTCCTACCCTCGACTGCCTGCTACCTCGGGATGGTGAGAGTGAGGGAAATCTGCCTGTACTGGAACTGATACCCAACCATATCCCCACCTCACACTTTATGCAGGTGTTACATGCGAAGGTACATGTGAACCTTTCATTCCAGTATCCAGATGAAATATGCATTCAGTATCCATTCATTCCTTGATCAAATTCAAACATTTCCTCCAAATGGCCCCAAGATTCCTGTCTATTCTGATGGCTGCTCTGGTACCGTTAGCAAGAAAGATTTCACTCTAGTTCTGTATTTAATTCTTAGTACATAGAAAATTTCCATGGTAAACATATGTGAAAAAGAACATAGCTAGAGATACACAGTCCTTGTTCTCAAGCAACTGGGTGCCACTGTGGCCTCAGCTCCATCCTAAAGTCATCATTCCAGAGCAAAGCACTCTTCATAACGGCCTTCCTCTACCCCTGCATGAAACAGCACAGGTATCTGCCCATACCTGTGACATCTCCTCCCCGCTTCCCTATTTTATTTTCCTCAGTAGCATTCATCACCACCTAACATAAACTCATTTTTCTTTCTTTGTAGCCCATCCCATCTGGATTATAATCTCACTGAGGGGGTGACTGTGTCTGCTTTGGTCATTGCTTTATCCCAGCTCCTAACAGACCTGACGTGCAGTAGGTCCTCTGAATTAGGTATTGACTGAATAAATGAATGGAGAATGAATAAACATTGAACAGTTATACCTATGTGATCTTGGGCAAGTTTCTCAACCTCTCTGGGTCCCATAATAATAGTATCCAATGGGACTGCTGTGAGAATTAAAAGAAATAATGCCTGTCAAATAGAGCCTACCTCCCAGTACATGGTACAGGTCCAATATAATGGTAATACAGTGCTCATTATGTACAGGCCTTATGCTATGCACTGTTATTCCACTTAATAATAGCCCATGTGTTCAGAACTACCCACCTGCTGGTACCACAACAGGAGTCCGGGTTCATCCAGAATAAAGCTTTTGCACTGTTCTGGTCCTCTTTCTAGAATTTTCTAAGAAAAGCCAGACTGCAGTTTCCTGACAGCAGGACAAACCCCAACCCTCTCTAGTGAAAGCCAGGTCAAAAGTAGGGAAAGACAAAACAATATTTATTTTAGGATTCGTACCATGTCTGGCATAAGAGTTACCTGGTTCGGAGTTGTTTATTTGTTTGTTTTTGTTAAATGTCTCTTTTTTTTTTTTCTTCTGATATGCCTCTAAGATCATTAATGGCCTTTTGTCCACTAATAACCTGAGGAGATGTCAACTTGCTCCTTCTTCTAAGACTTTCTTTGGACCCTGCCACTGTCTTTTTTGAATAGAAGGATCTAGAAAAACTCCTGAATAATACAAGCAGACTCTGAAGCTGGACCTTACACTCTGCAACAAAGCCATGCCTGACTCCCAGCTAGATAGTGAGGACTTCTTCCAAAAATGTGTTGAGCTAGAGTTCTGGGAGTAGCAGAAGGATTAAATGTATACAGATATTTTTTTTTCCATAAAGGTACCAGGACAGTCTTCAAAGGGAAAAATCCATAGCTAGGCTCATGGTACTTAATTAGCTACTCCCAACCAATCTCTCAGAAATGTTATCCTTGCCCATCCTCATGCTTCAAGCCCTCAGCTCTTTCCAATTTTAACATCAGCCAAACTAGAAATTTCCTAGAGGATGGTGAATTAAGGGATAGAAGCAGCAGCTACAAATTTCAGTGATGACTATATGCCTTACTTTTGCGATTTCTAAGGTTATTTTTAAATCTCACAATTCTAAGAGTAAGCTGTTATTGTTGTTGTCGTATAAAAATCCCATTTTATAGATGGGAAAACCAAGGCTCTGAGAAGCTGAAGCTAGCACCCAAGGTCCCACAACTAGAAGAAGTGAAACGAGTCTAACGCAGATATTTGTAACTGCAAAACTCACACTCTCTTCACTAGATCTTCCAACTTTTGACCTCTTACAATTCTGATGTACAGGACAGTTCAGGCAAATTCTTTTGGAGATGTCAGTATGAAAGATATAAAACAAATACTCAGACATTACCCTAACCAGGAGAATTATTTCCCCAAGGATCACCTTCTGGGATAACTGTATGAGTTCAGGGCCCATCCAGAAAATATGCCTGCAGTTAAAATTTCCCTCTGAGGAATGTTGGGGAACCCTGCCTGCACCTCTAACTTTGGCATTAGTGTTAGAGATGCCTTAATAGTGAGTTTCTCTTTGCATTTCATCACCTACAGATGGTTATTTTAGAACAGGTCAAAAGCAAACACTGTTGCCTCACAATGACCCTCCATACACATGTCCTCTGATTATACCCAGACCCGAACTGATGGGCTCAAGGAGATAAGCAGATGCAACCTGAGGCTCCCTAATCTCATAAGTAGTTTTTGTTGATAAAAGAGGTTTTTCTAAGTGAGGTTTCCCCTCATACGACCAGTCAAAATGCTATTATTGACAGATGAGAACTAGTCTATTCCAGGTCTGGACAATTTCCAGACTTATCCCTTTAGCCCTGGTTTAATATAGAAGACAAGAAAACAGGCCCCCAAAATAAGCACCTTAACTATATTAATATAATATATTCAGTGGAACATTTTTTTAAAAACCTATACAAGGAATTACCAAATTCAAATCCTGTCACAAATGCCTTTTTTCACATTAAGAGGAAAATCAAGTGTCAAGATGCCCAAGGCGTGGCTAACAGGACTAATAATAATATTTAAGGACATGGTTGCTACAGACCTACTTCCATCGGTTTTGTGGTTCTGGAACAATTGTCCCAAACTCTGTACATATACAAGTGTACCAGAGGTTCTCAACTATGGCTGCACATTTGTATTATCTAGGGAGCTTTGTTTTAAAATAATAATACCTGGAGCCCCATCCCTAGGAATTCCAACTTAATTGGTCGAAGGTGGAGTCTAGGCATCAGTATGGGTTTAAAGGCACCCCAGATGATTTCACTGTGCAACCAGGGCTGGGAACCACCATTCCAGACAATTCTCCACTGAGACTCAGTAATTCATCTGTCCCTAACTCATCGTGGTAACTGCCTCCGGCTGAATAAAACTTCAGATGAATCACTTACTGCCAAATTTGTTTTTCATTTATTCTAACTGCTGTATTCCAACCTTGTCTAATTATTGACTTAATCTCTTCTGATTTGACTCAAAGTGTAGATTTTTATGACAACCCCCAATTCTCTCAACACTCTGACACATTAGTTCAATGAATAATCCCTAACATCACACCAGCCCTTTTTGTTCATAAATAGTAGGTTGGAGAAACATGGGATTCATGTCTGGCTTGACAACTAAGTTAAGGCAAGGTACTATAAATTCTCCACCCTCAATCTGCGTAAGTGACAGGTTGTAATATTTAATATCTTTGAAATCCTCAGAAAAAATAAAATATACCACAATCTGGATTGGAATCACAACTCTGCTATCAACTGGCTGTGCAACTTTTAGCAAATCATGATCCCTCTCTGATCCCATGCTCACTCAGCTATAGAACAATAGAAGAAATCAGAGCTGTCAAGTCTAGGATTCTCTCTCAGTGTGGATGAAGTTCTATATCCAATATCAAACAGATGAGCAACTAACTGTTGGTGGGTGTGGTGATTAATTAATTAATTGGTTGCATTTAAATTCAGATGCTGTTTTCTCTCACTATCCAACCAAAACAGACTTCTTCAGTTTTTGGCCCAAGCAAGAGAATAGAGTTCCTATTAATATGGGGCTTATATTTTATAATTAGGAAAGAGTAGCTATGGCTATTCCTTTGACACTGACAAATATATTCTATAAATGTATTTACACCATGGAGAAAACACAAGTCTGGTAAATTAGACAATTATTTCAGAATTTACATTCTCTTCTGGATACTGTAAGAGCCCCCAGTGGGTTTCCTCCCCAGATTCATTGTCTGTACAGCAGCCAGGATGATCTCTTAAATACAGGTCAGATCATGGGGGGAGGGTCGAGCTCAGCGGTAGAGAGTGTGCTTAGCATGCACGAGGTCCTGGGTTCAATCTCCAGTACCTCCACTAAAAAATAAATAAACCTAATTACCCCCCCCAAAAAAAAGCCAAAATAAATAAATAAAACAAAGGAAAAAAAAAAAAAACAGGTCAGATCATACCACTTTCCTCAGAGCTCTCAGAACAGAGACCCATGTCCTCAGTAAGACCTTCAAGGTCCTGCATATCCTGGTCCCCTCTCCCCAGTCAGATCCTGTCCCCCTCACCTTCAGCTCCTTCCTTTGGCAGCTTCTGACTTTAGAGCTTTGCACATAGTGTTCTGTCTGCCGGGAATGCTCTCCACCACCCCCAACCTTCAGAGCTCACCTTCTATACCTCTCAAACTGTTTCTGCCCTCTCCATCACACTCTCACCTGGCACTCACCTTGTACTTGTCCTGCAGCTGACATACCAGATCTCTTAGCATGCTTATAATTATTTGACTAATTGTGCTGTTAACATTTTATATCTAGAGACCATATCTGCCTTGTTCACTGCTTTGTCTCCAATGCCAAACACCAAGTGACTTGCACATAAAAGGCATTTTATGTTCTAATAACATTCTGGTCAATGGTTGACTTCTCCTGTTATTAATTAGCTTCTCCCCTCCATTCATTTCCTCCTCTCCCTTCACTGCCAGATTTCTTTAAAGACTAGTCTACACTGTCTGCCCCAGTTCCACCCCAATTCAATTGTCAGCCCACTAAAGTCTGGAGTCTTCAAGTACCACTCCAGTAAAACTGTTAGTGCCAAAGTTCGCCAGCAAAAGCTGATGATCTTATGGGCCTTTTTTAGATTTCCTCCTACTAAACATTTCTGTGACATTTGACACTATGGACAATTCCCTCCTGTTTCCTTTATGCAGAAATGTAATGAGTAGCTACTCAGCTCCTGAACTTGTGATTAGAACAGGGTCCCTTCTCACACTGAGCCCAGTGAGAGTCAAATCAGTAATCACAAGTAGGCAACTAAGCTATGCAAGTGCTATGAAGAAAAAGCAGAGGGCCAGAAGGGTGGAAAAGGCAGAGATTCTAAAGTTGCCCTCCTATTTCCCTCTGACTGTGCTCTTTTCGCTTCCACGGCTGAATGCTCCTCTGCGTGTCCCATAAACACTTGCATGCCAGGGCTCCATTCTTATCACACTGCCTTTCCCATGCACACTCTCCCTCTTCCTGTACTCTGCAGGTCCAAGAACTCCCAAAGCCATATCTTCAGGCTTAATTTACCAACCACCTCTTGGCTATCTCCTGGATGTTCTACAGGCACCTAAAATGGTGCATTCCAAAACAAACTCAGCATCTTCCCCCAGTCCTTCTGCTGTTGCCTCTCTCACAAGTCACCTAAACTAGAAAACAAACACCCCTGAGATTTTTCTCTCCATTTCCCTCACCCTCACAGCAATCAGAGAGTTGTCACAATTCTGCCTTCTAAGCATCTTGTAATTTGACCTGTTCTCCATACCCAGTGCCACTACTTTTGTTCAGACATTCATCATCCTTCTCCTGCATTACTGCTGTGGCCTCCTCCCTGGACCCCTGCCTCCAATCTCCCCCTACTCTGATCATTTGCTCTGCTGCCACCCAGATTTAATATGGTCATGTCGTTGCTCTGCTTAAAAGTCTCCAGTGCCTTTAAGATATAGTCCACATTTATTAGCTTCATAATCAGATTTTGCCTACCTCTCCTGGCTTGTTTTTTTTTTTCGCTCATTCATCCCACAAAATATGTATTGAGCACTATTTTAGACACAGGGGATAAAGCAGAAAACACTGCTATATTTTCATCAAGCCTCACACTCAGGTGCTATAATACACATAACACACGCGCGCGCACACACACACACACACACACACACACACCTGGTTTCCAGCAACTTGAAATCTCTCATCATTTTCTCCATGACCCATGTTCTTTCAGGCTTTCACATAATACCTCTACTGGCTGAAAGACTCTTTTCCTTCCTCTCAGACATATTTGCACTCCCTATAGACTCAACACTCAAATTTAACCTCCATGAAGCCTACAGGAATTCCTCGGGCAGAGTTAGACACACTCCCCTCTCTCCAAGTCGCACTGCTTTGAACACAATGTCTTTCACACAGACTTCTTTTTTACACGTCTGTCTCCATCATTAACCGTTGAGTCTTTTCAGTGTAGGGTACCATCTCCTTCCAGTACACATCCTCAACAAAATTTTTACTAATCATATGAATTGAAAAATAAGTGAACAAATATGCTCCCTTACATCTTTCAGAGGAGTAGTCCACAAACTCTATGGTGCATTAGAATTCATTGGGGATCTTGTTTAAATGCCAATTCAGATTCAGTAGGCCTGGGGTGAGGCCTAAGAATCTGCATTTCTAACACACTCCCAGGGGATGCTGATGCAGTCAGACTAAGGACCACACTTTGAGGAACAAGGCTTTAGAACTTAGTGACCACGAACCCCAGAAAGTGAGGTTGATTGAGACCTATTCTTGTGGAAATTAAACCAACAAACAAATGATAGCTCTGCTTCACATCATGTCCATCAAATCTGCCTGACATCTTGGTAGCAACCAGTTTCCTGAAATTCTGGAGGGAAACACCATTGCCGTTGCCATATTGCTGTAACCCTGCCCTAGCTGGACATGCCTCTCTGTGCTCTCTACATCCTCCGGGAAGCCCCTACTGAGCTGGTTCACCAGCTTCTGCTTGTTGCAAAAGCCCAATGCCTGTCTTTGTCTGCAACTCTGCAGATGGTTCCAATGTGTTCCCTTGTCATGGACACGGGCTCCCAAACTTCCCTGCCAAGAGTCGGTGGCACAGGATGGCACACTTCCTCCTGCGCTCTCCTTGTTCTAAGACAACAGCACTGACTGCCATTCAGGGCGTCACTTTTCAAGCCGTCCTGCCTCATTAAGAGAAGGCTTGGCACTGGCTAGTTGTTCTGCCTGGCCAGCATACCTCTCCTCTGCCTCACATCCTCCGCACTCTAACAGTAGCCTGCCCCAACTCACAGGGGCTGCCTGAAAGGTGATCCCGGTTTTAGTGGGAAAAAAAAAGTTCCTACCCTCAGAATTCTGAGATGCTACTGGGGATTTACAAGTTGTTTCAAGGCTGTTTTAAAGACAAACTTATGGTATTTACATAGATATATGGGCCTGTGTAAGCACTGTGGTTCTTTATAAAAGGTGCAGCATAAATGTTCTTGTATTACTAGAAGGATTATATGAAAGATGTGAAAACATGTTTTGACCAAGCAGTGGTATAGATGGCCGCAGAGTATAATGTATCCATTGTCAAGAAATCCCCACCAGAGACCTCTGAAATCTTACATTGATTGAGTCGTGCTGGACTTGAAACACATTGAAAATTTTCCAAATGGTAAAATATAAAATATACTCTTTTTTTCTTAGTATTTACCAGTTAAACACTAAAGTACTGTAACTGGCTGACCTTTCACAGCAGTTTTTGTTCTACTTTTCCAAAAGCAGCCAAAAAGGGATTTTTTTTTAATGCTTTGTTTTGTCTTTTAGAAAAAAAGAACCAACTTATTCTGAGCATACTACTCCCCCCTCCGCCTGTGCAATAACATCATAATGGCAGAATAATCGCTGTAAACAATGCCCTGGGGATTCAGTTGGCTACAGCAGGGGACTCTAAGAGCCAATTTCAGTGCTTTTCTTAACTACATCATTGCATTTTTGTCTGCAAGTGGATAAGAAGAGTCTCCTTTTAGAGCAGGTTGATGGAAAGTGCTAATTGTTGACACATTAGCTAATTGTTATGATTAGCCTCTGACTTTTTTTTTTTTATTCTCAAAGTCAAGATCTCAATTGTGAAGTATGAAGATGCTTTATTACGACAATGCTATGAAAACATTCAAACAATGAGTGGCTAATCTTCAGAAGCAGTCAATCCGGTGGCCTCTAGACAGCCCTGCCTTTAAAGAATAGACAACCATCAGGAAACAAAAATATCCTAACTGCTGCATCCACCCCATATTTCAGACATAAGTGTTCTGGGTTATCAGTAATGATCTGTTTTTACAAATTCACTATGTCTTTGGAAAGTTGAAGTAACTCCAAACCAAATAAACCACGTGCAGGCTCTAATGGTCTACTGACAATTGAAGCAGCTTGGAATCCATGATAATGTGAACCTGTAAGGTACCAGACTTACATGTTTCTCATCTCTGCCTTTTCTAAAAATCAACATGGGATGTTTGAAATTGGGGTCATTCTCAGCTATAGTTCAACTTGGGAAAACAACTAGGCACCAGTACTAAAATACATACGTGCTCTCACATTTCGAGAAAAGGAGGGCGAGGAAATCAAGTAGAGAGAGAAAGTAGCAAGAAACCAAATTGCAGGGTTCAATCCTTGGCTGTGGCCATTGAATGAGTCATTATTCTGTGCCTCATCCAGCTGACTTGTGAATGCAAGTAAATATTTACTATTTGCTATAGGAATAACCTGGCTTCATATAAAAATACTAAATTTTGACTGAATTGCAATTTTAAAAAACTCAGACACATCTTAAAATCAATGCATGATTATAGCATGATAAAATGTAAAAAAAAAAAAAATCTGAACAGACATTTTTCCAAAGAAGCCATACAGATGGCCAATAGGCACATGAAAAGAAGCTTAATATCACTAATCATCAGAGAAATGCAAAACAAAACCACAATGAGATATCACCTCACACCTGTTAGAATGGCTATCATCAAAAAGACAAGATAACAAGTGTTGGCAAAGACATGGAGAAAAAAGAACTCTCATGTACTATTGGTGGAAATGTAAATTTGTTCAGCCACTAAGGAAAACAGCATGGCGGTTCCTTTAAAAATCAAAAATAGAAATACCATATGATCCAGCAATTCTACTTCTGAGTATTTATCAGAAGAAAATGAAAACACTAATTCAAAAAGATATATGCACCTCAATGTTCACTGCAGCATTGTTTACAATAACCAAGATATGGAAACAACTTACATGTCCAACAATGGATGAATGGATAAAGGTGTGAAATAGATAAACAGATAGAGAATAGAAGATTATTCAGCCATAAAAAGGGAATGAAATCTTGCCATTTACAACAACATGAATGGACCCTGAGGGCATTATACTAAGTGAAATAACTCAAAGACAAGTACTGACTGTACAGTCTCTCTTGTGTATGGAATCTGAACCAAAAACAAAACAAAAACCAAGCTCATAGATTCAGAGAACAGATTGGTGGTTGCAAAAACAGCAGGGCAGTGGGAGGGGTGGGGGTAACTGTTGTGCATTTTTAGTTTAAATAAATTGAATACAATTTTTAAAACACCAAAAAAATCATTTTATATGTCAACAAATGGAGAAAATACAATTTCCTTAAATTATTCTTGCTTATAATCTTCCCTAAATAAGATAATCCAATTTTACAATCCATCCATTAGTCAAAATCTTTACATTTTCTTCGTACGGTGATACTCACTTTAAACTTGTCTGCATTCTTTAGAAAAAATATATATATACCAGTTTTAAACAAATCACATTTTATTTTGTTTGTACGTAGTTTGACTATTTTGACTGATTTAACTGGTTACTAACTAGTTAACCCAGTTAGAGTTGTTTATAAGATTAAATGTGATAATGACTTAGTGTCGCTAAAGCAGTGCTTGGCACATAGTAAGCACCTAATAAATATTAGTGGCCATCATCATCCTTAAAGTGACAAGTACCTAGCCAAACAGTCAGACTTTCATTTATAAAAAATGGTGTAGATGTCCCCAGTTTAAGTACGATGTAACACAGTATCACACAGGAAAGACAGTAGTATGAGTAGTAGCTACAAAACTGCTTTTGGTTACACATGACAAGTCAGCACTTTACTAAACTCCTATTCCGTGGTAGACACTGCTCTGTGGCTAACAGTAGGACTTTATATACGCAACACGAGCTGGAGTTCACAAGCCAAACAAAGAAAAAACTTGAGTAGTCTCTCCTCAATGTAAATGCCCCAGGGGTAGAATCTTTATGTAGAGTCTTTATGTTCTAAAGAGGTGAGAAAAACCAAAGGTAAGAAGAAAATCTTGGAAAAGACGTATATTCAAGTCTTAGAAAGTTTTACCTTTGCTAAACAAAGGAAAATAAGTCAGTACACAAAATCGAGACAATCAACAAAATCTTTCCAGCTTAAATTCGTAAAAATTAAGTGAGTAATTTCTCTTTCCTTTGTTCGAGGCTTTTTGGGCTCTTTCTTCTCCACAATTTCAACCATTTAAAAATTCACTTTGCATTGTTGCAAAGCTCTCAAGAAGAAGACATTTTTTTCTTGTTCCATTCCTCCATCTAACAGGAGTGCCATCCGGTTGAGATTCAGTGCCAACTCCCAAGCCTGTGCTAGAGACGCAGCCTGAAAATGCCCCCTTCCCCTTCCCCCATACATATCTCCTACTGCCCATCCCCTCAGCTTCATTTATCACAAACCCCGCCTCCAGCTCTATAAACCACTTGACTTTTGGTTTCTTTTCCCAATCCTCTATTTTTCTTTTTTAAGTTATCCAAGGAATTCTTTGAAATTTCTATACATGGAGATCAAAATTCTCACCATAGTGAAAATGTGTTTTAAGAAAAGTATCAGTCATGTCAAGGAAGCTCTGCATGGAGGAGGTATTACTGTGGTAATAGTAAAGTTATTATTTTAAAGAGAAAATGCATTCTTGAATTGAGCCAATAATTTATTTTCTAGTTGAATTAAACTTCTTTTCCTACCAAAATATAGATCCACACTAACTTCTACATGTGTTGTTGCTATAATGCTTTTATTTCTAATTCTCTTAAAATTTTATACACAAGAACCTTATCTCACTATATAGTCTTCTGTATTTTTGGCAATCCCATATAAAGACTGGTGTCCTTCTAAGAGAAAGGAAAGAAAGATTTGAGACCCAGAGGAGAGGCCCCAGAGGGGATGATACAGGCAAAGACTGGAGTCCAGGCCAAGGAACGCGGAGGCTCGCCTGCAGCCGACAAAAGTGAGAGAAAGGCATGGAACAGACTCTCCCTCAGAGCTGCAGAGGAAACCAACTCTGCAAACTCCTGGATTTTGGCCTCTAGAACTAGGAGAGAAAGTTGTTTTAAGTCGTCAAGTCTGTGGGATTTGTATGGCAGTCAGAAAACTAACACACTGACATTCAGGATTTACCTGAGGGTTGCCATGAAGATCAAACGGGATGAATGATAATAAAACGAGCTCAATAAAAGCTCACTCCAATAGTCCCCCTTCTCCTGGGCAGTGAGGATGGGTACAGGCGGGTTTTCTGCTGCTGAGGACTCAGGCTGACTACTGATCAGCCTGATGGGTCGGGGGCTCCACAAGGCCACCTCGTTCCTCTCGCTGAGAAGTGCCAGGGCCTCTTTCTGATGACAATGTCAGTGCTAGCCTGTTTGGTGCGAGCTTTTCTTCCTGTCTGCCTCACTGCCTGCCTCTGCCTCCTGGCAGAGAGCTCTGCCCTTGCTTACTAAGCTGCTGATGGAGAAATCCAGCTCCACAGGGAGGGCCGGACTGGGCGGCAGGACAGTTGTTCTTACAGCCCCAGCTCATCACTGTCTCTCTGGATGACCGCTACAGTCCCCTCCGTGGCCTGACACAGAACACCAATGATCCCACAGCTGCAGTGGCCTTTTCCCTTTGGGCTTATTTAGTCTTCACTGACGACTCTCTTTGACTGAGAGGAAAGGTATTAGAACCTTTCCAAACCAATTTCATTACCTTATTTCTCCTTTTAGAGAAGAGAAGACATTTCACTTATTGTTAATTCCTTTTTTTTTTTTTTTCATTTTTCTTTCCTCTGGAAGATGCATAATTGAATACAAAGAAAAGTAAAAAACCAGACCTTATTCAAACCCTAGATCAACTAATAATGTGACTACAGACCACAGCAAGACACAAAAACGAACCAAAAAAAAAAAACTTTTAAATAAACTGTGGAATTGATTTTGTGGCTTGAAACCCTAACTTGAAGTCATTTATTTTTAGAATTCCATCTTTTTCCTCTATTTAATTAATCAAGTAGGAACTTGTGTGCAAGTAGACACAGACAGGTTGCTTGACAGTGGTCTATTTCCTCCCAATCCCCTAATCCATCTGCAAAGTAAAGGAAAGCAGTAGATATATAAATAAATAAATTCTAGCTCATATATGTCATATACATGTTTCATATATATTTAATAGCTATGTTTTATATACTTCGTATATAAACACTCCTATTTAATTTGTTGGGATACAATTAATGGATACAGAAAAAGCAAAGAATTTTTAGTTCCTTGGAATACAAACTTTAAAAATTAAGATGGTATTAAATGTTTAATTCTCCCCTTTGCAGAAAAGAATGAAACCCCCCCACACTTTCTTCCTTGTTTTTTTCCTTAATTCAGGTAGATAGTTTGATAACTTGAAAGTCACACTGCAGTTCTAAGAATAGGACAATAGAGAAGTATCCCCTTTGTATGCAGATGTGCAGATGCGAGAGGAGACCACTTTATGTTCCTGCTGGCTGCAGGGCTCTCTCTAGCATGAATATAGTCAATCTTCAGCATTCAGACCAAAGGAAAGGATAAGAGAGACGAAGTGTTATTAATTAGACACTGTTTTAGTCCAGGCTCTATTACAGGTGCTTTACGTGCATTCCAGCATTTGATACTCACAATAACTGTAAGAGGTGGATGTTATCGTCTCCATTTTACAAATGCAATAACTGAGGCTTAGAAAGCTTAAATAATGTAGATCATCCATAACTGGGTGATAAATAAATAAAACTGACACCTGCCTCCTTATAACTTCCCCCACCCACTTGGAGAAGGACTCTAGAAGAAAGGATTTAGGAGCCACCAAGAAAACTGGACAAGGTTGTTTACGTTTAGGTGACCAAAGAGTCTTAAAGAGAGAGAGCTTCATTGTAAGTACAGGAAAAAAAAAAACCTTCCTGTGCTTAAATCTGATTACAACACCATTTAAATCCACTGAAACTTATCCTGATCTCAAAAGGCAAGCTTTACGTACAGCAGTCCTGAACGCTTTGAAACCCTAGTCGTGAAGCAGCAGGTGTGAGCTCCATGAAATTGTTCTGGAGGATAACCATACTCCCCCAGTGCTACAGCTTGCCCAAGATCTTCCATGTGCCCTCCTTTCTTCATCTGCTAGGGGCCCACCGAGGTGGGGGAAGGAAAAGCCAGAAAAGATCACATGTCATTTGTCAGATCAGTAGAGCCTAGAAATTATCCAGCATGGTTTTCTGAAACTAAGTGTTCTCATGAGAATCAAGAGCTTCTATGCTGGCCCTTGTAGGTTTATCCATCCAACCAGTGGTTATTTACTGATGAAGCTCTCTGGGTGAGGCACAGTTCTGAAGCAGATTCCAAACTAGTGTAAGAAAGAACTTTTGCCTTTAGAGAGCTTGCAATCTATGGGGCAGATGCATCAATCCATTAGAAAGCTATTATAGCTGAACTCTCACCATTCTGAAGTCTGTCTGAAGAGAAGAGAAATCTGTGTAGGCTGAGGAGACTGGGGGAAAATAGGAAGGAGGGGCTGGCTTGAGAGGGACCTTGAAGGCTGAGGAAGGTGATTTGGGAGGGAGAGAAGGAGGGTAGGGAGGACAACTGCTATTGAAGACAGAGCATAAAATTAGTATAGCTGATGTGCTGGGCAAAGAAGGAAATATCAAATAAAACCAGTAAATTCACAGAGTTGTTGCTCCTGGTTCTTTCCCAGGCCAGGATGCCCTGTTTATCTCCCATACTTAACTCACCTCCACCTTGAGGTGGAGGCTCCTGAGAAGAAAATCTCTGACATAGGACCATTAAAGGCTCACTGTACTTTCCACAAATACATCTGCCTACTTTTCCTAGCTGTTTACATAGAGAGTAAATAAACTTTTGCTTCAAGATAATATGTAGTTGTCACCCATTTCAGTGAAGTGAAACAGTGGTTGAAAGTTGCTTGGCAAGGTATGAATATTAGAACTCCTAGGGAAGGAACAGAACCAAGCTGTCCCAAAACAAGAAGCTCGAGGAGGTCCTGGTAAATTTCTGCATTCTATCCAGGAAAGTACCATCTGCTTGTCCTTAAGAAATATACATTTCAGTAGGCAATAACCAAACAAAATCCTTGAAGCTTGCTTCTTAAGCCAGAGATCTGTGGATACAATCATACATACAATTCACCACAGCTCACAAAATTTTATGACTATATAGACCCCAAACCAAAACAAGGGGGTAATTCTGTGAAAAAGAAAGTTTCCACCAGAGTCTTGACATGAAAAACAAATGTAGTCTCTATGAGAAATAGCTTTTTTTTCTTTTTAAATTATGTCCATGATGGGGTAGAAGGCCACTGTCCATCATGGAAACAGTTGACAATTGGTTACACTCAAATCATCCCCTGACAGGATTTTCTTGGTCTTGTACATCTTGGCTTCCTACCCAATATCTACCTCATCATGCTCCCTTCTGCCCTCTAGTCTTGACACATCTAATACTCCAGCAAGAGTCTTCCCTAAAAGCTCAATAGTGGTGGCCAAATGAGAAAAAAATATAAAAGAGAAGAAGAAGAAAATTAAAAAATAGAAAAGAAAAATAACCACTTATACTTTTTTTTTTAAAAGGGTAAGGGTCATCTGTGAAATGCCACAAATTGCTATCAATGCCTTTAAGTCAGAAACTACATCTCATCTATCTTAGTTTATGCAGTTTTCATCACAGTAGCTGAGACGCAGGCTCTCAAAAGGTTGTGAACAATGGCAAGTCTTTACTATGAATATTGAGTTCAAATGATTCCTCTTTCACTTTCAATTTTAAAAGATCAAATTAATCATCAAGTATTGTATCTTAAATATCTGCGAATGGTTCAGCCACTTTGAAAAGAGTTTGGCAGTGTTTCAAAAAGTTAAACCTTGAGTTACTATGACCCAACAATTCCACTCCTAGGTACATAGCCAAGAGAATTGAAACCAGATGCCCATGTAAAACTCATTCACAAATGCTCATAGTGGCATTATTTATAATAGCCAAAAAATGGGAACAACCTAAATGTCCATCAACTGATGAATGGATAAACAAAATGTGGTGTACCCATGCAATGGAAAATTATTCAGCCATAAAATGGAATGAAGTTCTGATACATGCCACAGTATGAATGAACCTTGAAGGCACTACGTTAAGTAAAAGAAGCTAGACCAAAAAGGCCACATACTGTATGATTCCATTGATTTGAAATGTCCAAAATAGGGAGAATCCATAAATTAATGGCTGCCAGGAACTGGAAGGAGGGAGAATAGGAAGTGACTGCTAATAGGTATGAGGTTTCTTTTTAGGAGATGAAATGTAGATAGTGGTGATGGTTATACAACCTTGTGAATATACTAAAAACCCCTGAATTGTACACTTTAAAGGTGTAGTTTTTATGACATGTCAATTCTATCTCAATAAAAACATATTTGCAGACACACACTACGATATATAAAAATAGATAAACAACAAGGTCCTACTGCATAGCACAGGGAACTATATTCAATACTTTGTAATGACCTATAACGGGAAAGAATATGAACAGGAATATATATATAAATGAATCATTATGCTGTATATCAGAAATTAACACATTATAAATCAACTATACTTCAATTTAAAAAGATCTGTATTTGAAAAACCTCTTGGTGAAGAAACTACAGTTAGGATTTATGTTCAGTTCTTCAGGTGTGATCAAAACTTAATATTCCATGTATTTTTTCTTTGTCAATAAGTATTAGAAAACATATTGGAATTCTTCATATACTTACAAAAGAAACCTGAAAGTTCTTTTAACATTTGTTGTATTATGTAATCAACCACATTAAAATAGCAATCATACTAATACTGACTAGTATTTATGGAGTGCTTATTATGTACTAATCACTAGTCTGAGTACTGTATGTATATTAACCCTTAAAAGAGTTAAAAGAACAACTTTAAAAGGTGAGTGCTATTCTTATCTCCATTTTATATAGGAAAATGAGGCACAGAGAGATTATCCAAGGTCACACAGCCAGCTGACGATGGAGCTGGGATCCAAGCCCGGCCAGCCTGGTCCAGAACTGGCACTCATAACTACCATTCACTTTCACCTTTGATGAAAAGGAGAAGGATTAGTGTTGTAGAAAGAGTACTAAATGAGTCACTGTAGGGCCTAATCTGGAGATATGGTCTAAACTGTGTCACATGCAAGCTCTGTAAACCTGGGTCTCTTGGTTGCTTCTCCTGATCTCTAAAGTAAGGATCTGGGACATCACCATCTCAAGTCCCCAACCAGTCTGAGTCTGCAACTACATCAATGGCAAACCAAGACATATTCAGGTGCAGATATTCAATCATTTAGTACATTGTGCATGTCAAGAACTTTGAACTCAGAATATTCTATGGAAAACACCTAGGAATTTTAGAATTAAATGGCTGAAAAGACCTCAGGGGCTAAGAGACAAGGTTGACTACCAGGTACTTTTTTTTAATGTAAAAAATGGAAATTCTATTCACTCTCCCTTATAATCAAGAAATCACTTATACTATTTTTTTTCTTCCTGAAGTTTAATTCCATGTTATCTTATTCAATCCTCAACAAATAAATACGGAAAGCCTCCTGTGTGCCAGGCATTTTTGAGGCACTAAAGATTCAATAAGAAATAAGGCAAAAAGGGCTCCAGCTCATTTTTAAAGGGGAGGGAGGAGAGAATAAGCCAACAAATCCATAAACAAGATAATTTCAGATAGTGATACGTTCTAAGAAGAAAATAAAAGCAGAGTGACTTGATGGTAATTGGTTGCTTTAATATACAATAAAAACTTAGCTACTATAGAGAAGAGATTCTGGTCTATTTTGGTCACTCTACTCAAGTGCCTATAAGAGTACTCAACAAATATTGAATGAACAAATGAATCCATGAATGAACTAATGAATGAATGAACTAATGAACAAACAATGAGTAAATGGCGCTTTCCACATTACGGCAGAGAATGCTAGCTCATCGCTGAGGCAGTTTCTACTTTTTTCTGTGCTCCTGGACTCGACTATATGCATTAGTTTGCTAGGGCTATGACAACAAAATAACTAAGACTGGGTGGCTTAAACAACAGAAATTTATTTTCTCACAGTTCTGGAGGCTGGAAGTCCAAGATCGAGGTGCCTGCAGGCTTAATTTCTCCCGAGGCCTCTCCTCGTGGCTTGCAGACGGCCACCTTCTTGCCGTGTCCTTACACAGCCTTTCCTCTGTGTGCATGCCTATCCCTGGTGTCCCTCTGTGTGTCCTAATCTCTTCTTATAAGGACACAGACTGAATTAGGATCCACTCTCACAGACTCGTTTTAACTTAATTACCTCCTTAAAGGCCCTCTCTCCGAATATAATCACATAAAGTCAGAACCTGTCTGAGGTACTGAGGGTTAGGACTTCAGCATATGAATCTGGGGACTCACAATCCCATCCATAACTCTACATTTCCCAGCATCCCTTGCAGTTAGGTAGAAACCAGTCACATGGCTCCAGTCACTGGGATCTGAGCAGAAGCAGTGAGTGCCATTTCCTGACCTGAGCTGTGAAAACCTTCACACATAATCCTCCATGCTGTTTCCCCAGCTGTTGGCAGGATACTGACCCCAGAGATGACACTGGAAGCTACAAGGTGAAGATGCAAAGCCTCCAGTAGCCTGGGTACCTGAAAATAGAGGAGCAGAACTCCCACCCCGGACCACTGACAGAGGTAAACATTGGACTATTGTATGAGAGAAAAATATACATGAGCTGAGATTTCTTTATTATAGCAGGAAGCCTATCTTAACCAACACAACCTCCACAGTCCAGTCGAGTCTCTTCAGAGTTCCCTAGTAACTTTCTGTCATTCAAGCTGAAGTGTCTCTTTTTTATGATTTCCTACAGAATTATGGCTTTAACTATTTTTTGATACTCCTCATTTCCTAATTTCTTTACTCTCATCCAAATATATAGAGCCCTAAACCAGACAGAAACCTCTTAAAGCAAGTTTTCACCGTAGCACATTGGCACATCACAGACTCGGGTCTTAAACATACCATTTATCATGAGATAATACAAAGACATAAAAACTGAAGATTCCCAATATTCTTAAACCCAAGGTTCAACCTCACACACAAAAAAATCAGCCTTTATGGGCCAACTCTTAATTGCCAACTGCTACTGTGGTTCATATTCTAAAAATAACAGGGCACCAAAGAGCAGCTCACCGGGCCAAATCTGGGCTGCAGTGCTCCCTGGACCAGGAATAACAAACAAGGTGAAGGAGGTGATGGGGGGTGGGTACCATTTTTCACTGTGGTGATCCCAAGAGCAATGGGGAATCCAAAAATAAACATTGGTTGACTCCAGTGCCCTTGAACAAGTATGCAAAGTCACTGAATAACAGAGCCAGCTAATCTCAATGCCAATCTAAACTCCATCTGAGCTGCTAATGCAGGTGGCCAGAACTTCAACTTCTAAATAAGTTTACCAGAAGAAATATGATGATTTCCTATCATTTATATCAGTAACAGACGCATCTGACCAATTCTAAAGTGCCTAGGTTTTCTTTTAGGAGCCCAGAAACATAACTCAGAGCTTGAGCGATGAAATCCAAGCCTCAGCCTGCCTATTCCTCCCCTTCTTTCCTTCCTTCCTTCATTCATTCAGCATCATTATTCATGCCTCAGAGGTGCCAGGCACTCTGCTAAGGACTAGAGATAAATAAACTAGTCAAATCCAATCCTTTCTGTCAAGGATTTCACAGACTTGGATTTGGGGGAGGAACTGAGAAGGAAAGTACAAATAAAAATGTGATCACTGTTATATTGGCATTACAAGGTGCTCTAGGAATGCAGAGAAGGGAATTATCAGTGGAAAATGGGGGTGCAAGTGAAAATACTGGCAGGACCCCCAAAAAGTATCTGCTTCACACAGTTCTTCTGCACTTTGTTCGAAAAGACAGCAGCTTTTATCCACATGGGACTGTAACAATGTAAAATAACTGCGCTGCAGACTCAGAAGTTCAAGGGAAAAATCAAGTCTTAGAGTCAGAGGAGGAAGTCCTGGACATGTTCACTGCCCCTCCTAACCTGGTCTCCTGCCTGCGCCCCTAATACTGACAAGAGTATGAAGCCAAGTCACTGCCTAGCCTGTGGCCATATATCGTACCCTGGGGGACCTGATGGGAGTGAAATTAGAGGGAGAGCTGCTGCTGATGATGAAAGAAATCTATAGACGATGACTTATATTGGCTTCTGACCCACTTTTAAGTCCTAAGAAAGTGTCTCCCAAGTTTCTGGGGCACTATTTCTCTCTGGTTTCCTCCAGCTTTCCCCAGCTAAATCTGCTCCGAAGATTCTCGCTGAAGTACAAACTCACAAATCCTTTAATGTGGTCCCTCTCCTAGGATATCTGATCTGGGGCTCCATGAATACCCTTCAGTATGTTGGATCACATTGTATAGAAGCAATTCATCACTTATCTCCTCTCAACTACACGCCAGCATCTTCACCCTTGCTGATTGACATTTCAAATTCCGTGGCACTTGATTGACCTCTGAAAACAGTGGGCTTATTTTTTAAAGAAAATGAAATAAGAGACAAAGTCATGAATATCAGTGACCTAAACTATATATGCTTTTTGCTTTTTTCACTCTTTTAACTAGACTTACTTAAAGCAAATAAGTAAATCTTCCATAATCGTAAAAATGAAGATATAGGTGGAATTCTTTTGGGTTAGTAAAATGACAGATTCTTCAAACCCCTTTCAGAGAGGTGACCCTGTCCCAGATTGAGAATGTCATGTTCATGAATGTCTTTTCTCCTTGTCACCTTCCTCAGATGGTCAATTAAAGCTACTAGTACTTTCTCCTATGACAAGGACACATATCCAGTGGGAACTGGACTGAAGCCAACACATTAATTTCATGTAATTCAGCTGAATGATTTTATTTCCTCCCAAGGCTGACTTGGGGCTCACAGCCAGTGGATGGTGGCAGTGATGATGATGTTTCCAATAAGACCCTCCACTGGTCTGCTGGATTCGGGCTGGGGCAGATCCTTGAGTGACTTTGTCAGAGGTGAACTGAAGGTGAATTAAAGTTCCTATAATGAAAACAGTCCAAGAAGATCTTCAGAATATTTTAAGTCGTGGGATAACTAAACCAAATTAGCATCATCAAAGGGACAGTTGGGCCAGACTCAAAGTTAGCCCTGGGGCATCCCTCCCTCCTGGTGTTCATGCCCTGGTATAGTCCCCTCTTGTTGAGGGTGGACTACACTCAATGACTTGCTTCTAAGAAATAGAATAAGAAGTGACAGTATGTAAGTCAGAGACAAGGCCACAACGGGCAGCGTGTGTCACCTCCATCACTCCCTCTTGGGGAAGCCAAGTGCCATGGTGTGAACAACCCTAAGGAGAGGACCGAGTAGCAAGGACCTGACGGCCCCTGACAACAGACCTCATGAAGCGCTTGTAAACAGACAATCCCCAGCCTTCAGATGACTGCAGGGCAACTTCTGCCCACAGCCTCCTGGGAGACCCTGAGCCAGAACTACCCAGCTATGTCCCACAGAAACTAGTAGAGATAATAAATGTTTGCTGGTTTACGCTGCTAAATGTGGGGGAAATGTTGCTACACAGCAATAAATAATACAGGGGTGACAGCATGTCCACCTCCAGACCATAGTGTGAGGGGTACTAAGAATGCACCCACATCCGTGCAGTTACCTCCCCTATTGTGTCCCTCAGGCCTGGATTCCCTCAATGCGATCTTAAATGTGCAGGCAGTTCTTCACAGAGCGGGCACTGAGTGCCCTCTGTGTGCAGCCAGGATACCCAGTGTCAGGGATAGCTAGGTGCTTTTTCCCTTCTGGAAACCTTGTTTTCCTTCTTCAGAACAAGCCTTGTCAAAAACAGTTTTTAAGGCCACTAAAAATTGAGGTCAACCATCGAACCCCAATCCCAGCTAGGAATCAGATGTCTCCCCTTATGAAGGGAAAACAGGGGCCAAAGTGGAACTTCATGGAATGTGGTCACCCTCCCTGTAGTTTAAATAGAAGCATTCCAAGCTGCCCTCTTAAAATTAAGTGCTCTCACAAAGCAGACACTGGAGCATAAAATACCTTTTTACTTCATCAATTTGAATACCAGAGATTTGCCTTAAAGGGCCAGGCAACCTGAAGCTTTTCAACATAAAAAAGGCACCAGATTACTGGAAGTAGATAATATTTCATCTTAAACATCAGGTATATTGTCCTCACTATCCGGGATTCTCGCAGGATTAGCAGTAAATAGTGCCTATTGTTATAGTAATGATAAACCATTTGCATGTCATTTACATTTCACCCAGGTAGTGCTAATTCCTCAGTTTACTTTAACAGCCAACAGGTTCCCTACTCACTAAAGTAAAATGCAGGAAACACATTTTCTTTAATCCAGCCGGTCAAACCAAATGCTTGTGTGTATTTTTTCCCACCATTATTCTCATCATGGGGCTTCTAGGACAATATACTATTTTTGACACAGAAATATTAACCAGGAAAGCTTTCAGTTAGTCAAATGTAAAAACAAAGAGACATACTTAAGGTTTGGCTTGGCTGTTGTGAAATGAAGTCATAAACTGGTCATGCAAATACACATTTTCCATAACAGGATTTTTTAAAAGATTTTTTAAAAAATAATTCATACCTTTGTTGATTCCACATGTGCCATGTGCAATTTAACATCAGAAAATAATCACTCCAAATGGTTCTCCCTGCTATGATTCACCACGGTGAATGATTCTGCCACTCACAGCAAATCAGAGAATGGTTCAGAATGGCTTATTTTCCTGCTCCAATAAACTATGACTAGGCATTCAGCAGATTTTTCTTTTGTTTCTTATTATTTTGCAGAATCGAAAAAGACATATGAAAAAATGAAAGAAATAACTGAATGGGCCACTGCTTTCAAAAACTTATTTAATCTTGCTTATTTTTGTCAACCCCATTATAATTCACCTCCGTTCTCCTGTTTTTCTGATGTGTTTTCCATATCACGGAACCCTCACCACTGATGCCCGTTCTCTTTTGGATCTCAAGGCAGGGTTTACCTTTTCACATAAAACTCTGAGTGCCCACTGCTAAAATGGATGCCTGTGATAAAATTAAAGTATTTCATTGGCTTTTTCTTCTGGAAATAATTGGCAGAAATCTCCTTTGTTGCATTAATTTGGTATCATTAAATCTATCCAGTAAGTATCTCAACACCCACTTAGCCATTCTGGGTCCCAGCCCAGAAAGTTGACTTACATGAAATAACAATGAGGCCCTTTGGCAGTTTTCAACATACAGCTTTGACTAATAGATTTTTTAATGCTTTTCCTAATTCAGTAGCCTAAAGTTAATAACTACTAAGAAACAACTGCCACGATTCCCTTTCCCCTCCTACTCTCATCCTTAGAACTCCAGGAATCAGCCATAAGAAGTATTCAACTTGCCAATGCTTAAACCTAGGGGGAAAGAGCATCCAGTGTCCCTCCCAACCTTAAACTCCCAGAAAAAAAAAAAAAAGTGAATGCCAACATAGAGAGGTATTAATACCCTACAATCCTCAATCCAAAACATCTCTCTCTCTGTCTCTCCGTCTCTGTCTCTCATAAACAAACACACACATACACACACACATACACACACATACACACACACACACACACACACACACACACACACACACACACAAAGTAAGCATATTACCTAGAGCTTCCAAAGCTAGGAATGCCAATATTCCACCCACAGGAGCTAAGTTAAAAGGAAAAAGACATTGTATTGTCTAAGCTGTAGTTACACAAGGTACATTTTGCCTAGTAATAATGTTATAAATGAAGACTATCAGTTTAGCTATTTAACTGGCATCACCTTCCATATGCCCTACATGCTGGAGGGAACAGATATGAATAGGCTAACGGACTCCAAATTATCCATCATTTGTGAGCATATCCATCACTTATATACAGATATAGATATCAATTATAGCTATTCTACTGGAATGTGTACTCACAAAAATAAAAAGTAGAAGAAATATATGCATAGCCATTCAGTGTATGCCTACTACACCCCAGGAAGTCACCTACTTATCTCCTGGGGTTCATAATCCCCACTTGGAAGTCCCAGTGTTATTCTGCTGCTCTGCCTTTTGATACTTATTTGTCTGGTGGGCAAACACAATATAGCTACTACTTTCATATGGCATTTTATAGTTCATAAAACATTTTCATATAATTATCTCAGATAATCCTCACAAAAAATCTTACTTCATCCATAGACTATGAATTTAATAACACGAGGGCCCCAATATCACACAATAGGTTCTAACTAAGCTAGATTTGAAACCAGGGCTACATTACAGATATATGACAGATTAAATGGGCTTTTATGTACCAGTCTGGAAACCATACCACCACTTACAATATTGCTTCTAAGTGGAAATGCTTTCTGAGTTCTAATTAACTGACTTGTAAAGGAACTTTTGGAATATAATGTGATGGTAAATTAAAGATTACATGTATTACATATTTCCAAATAAATGCTTTTTTTCATACAGGATAACCTGACCCTTCTATTCTGCCTCAATGCCAAAGAGTAAATCACACAAACATAAAAGCCCTTCCAAGCCGTGAGGAGATGCCCATGTTCTAGAGACCATCAGCCAGAGCATCTCTGCCTCTAGATAATCCCTTTACTTGTATATCCAATTCCGTGTCCTAAAATAAACAGACTGCTTTCCTTGATCAGCATTTAAGAATCAATAAAAATTCATTTATCGTATTAACCTTGATAAGAATTAAGTTTTAGCACTGGAAAATTCTTTTTTTTTTTTTCAAAACCAAATTGTTGCAAAAGTAGGATGGAAAATATCTGTGCTGAATGGTGCATTGGGTCAGAAGGGTGGCTAGAGAAACCAAAGTCTTTTGAGTTTTCTCTCTGCCAAGGAAGGTGAGTCAGACACTTAGACTTCTGCCGGGCTCCCTTGAGTCTTCTTGAACCTTGTTTTCTTTAGATTGTCAGCACTGATTAAATAATATTTTTGTAATGCATTTTACTTTTAAAAAATGCATATCCTCTTTGACCCAGTAACCTGACTCCTGTGAATCTATTCTAAGAAAATAATATAAAGTATCAAAAACTTTTTAGGCATAAGTACTCATCATAATGTTATTTATAAAATGAAAAAATAAAAAGCAACCTGAATGTCCAACAATAAGGAAATGACAGATACATTAAATGATACGTCATGCAGCTAGTTAAAATGATGGCTACAAAAACCACACAACCGCATTAAAAAAAAAAAGTTTATGATAATTAACCGAGAAATACAGAGTATAGGCTACATACACACTGTGATTAACAGAGTAGCAGTAAATTGAACAAAATAATCAATAATTTTGGTTAGAAGTAGTGGAATTAATGGTGACTTCTTTCTTTTCTATATTTTCTAATTTTCTCTGGTGTAGGTACATTAATTTTTATAATAAGAGGGAGGTTTTCTAAAAACCATCAAATAATTTATAAAAATCCTCACAGACCAATAAGAAAAACACAAATAACTCTAATTCTTGAAAAGAAAAATATGTACAGATAATTCAGAAAAAGAAACCTAAAGAGCAAAAAAATGAGGGAAATGTTCAGTCTTCACTAATAATCAGAGAAAATTAAAGTAAAATAACAAAATATAATTCTACATCGTAAAAATAAAAAAGATAAAAAGTGTAGTTTTATACATTTTGTTGTGAGGATGTGTGAATGTTGGAACTTTCATACACAACTGGTAAAAGTAAAAATTGGTACAATCATTTTAGAGAGCAACCTGAAAACATCTAATAAAATTGGAAAATGTGATATATATTTAAACTACACACATGCATATAAAAACTACAAAAATGTTCACTGTTCATAATAGTGAAAAATTAAAGAGAACTCACATCTCCACCAATGAGGAAAGAGATAAATTGTGCTATTTTCGTATGACAGGATATTACAAAGCAATAAAAATGAATGGATTTGATCTATCCGGAACACCATAGATAAATCACAAAAGCATAATATTGGGTGAGGAAAGGAGCTCAGGATAATATAAACAGTTGGTTCCATTTAAGTAAACTTTTAAAACATGCAAAACAATGGGATATTATAGCCTCATACAGGGTAGCAATAGTATAAAAATGTGTGTGGGATAGCTAAACACCAAACTCAGGACAATGACAACACTGGAAAGAAAAACGAATGGGATTGGGGCTGGGATTCCAGAAGACCCCATTCTAATCCATAATGGTCATTAAAAAATAAAAAGAAGAAGAAAGAGAAGAACTTGAAACAATATTAGCAAAGTATTATTAGAGACAGCTGGATGCGTAGCTGCAGATACATAGGTATCCATTATTTTGTCTTTTTTTACTTAATATTTACCATAGAATATTGTAAAGTAACAATGAGCACCTAAAACTGACCCTTTTCATTCAAAAGAATGAGAACTGCCTTGCAAGGGTCCAAAATATCTTAGCACTGAAGGAAATAAACAGGGCTTGGCACCGACAAGGACTCAGAGGATGACCCAGCTAAGGAAAACATTTTGCAGGCTCTCAGGTGCTGTCTCCGCTTGCTCTGTGGAGTCAGGCACGTTCGAAATGTTTCTCCTGCCTTTATATTTATCTGGGGAAGCAGGGCAAGGGACAACCCACCAGAAAAGACTGTAGTTAACTGTGCTAGGGGAGGTGATTCTCCAAAACACTAAGGCTGTATGAAGTGCTTTGGTGTTACAGCTTGGTGTGGCTGTTTAGCTGTATAGCATCATCAGTCTGGTACTTTAAGCTATCTAAATCCCAAGGACACTGACTTGTCCAACCCAGAGAGGCTTGGAGACTCCCAGTGCCTCCAGAAACCCCAAAGTTCTCCAGAAAGGAGCTGTGCATGGACGGACCAGGCGCTTTCATGTCCTGAAAGGCCTCCTTCGTCACCCTGGGAGCTGTGCTTATCCCACAGGCCTGCAGTTAAGGAAGAAGAGACCACTGCTTAGAAAGGGCCCAGATTCTAAGTCTGACTTTCTTAGAGGCAAATGATTATTCTTTTGTTCCAGCAGAGGGGGCACCTGGCAGATAAATCAGAATCTGAAGGTAACCAGCACAGGAGCCGTCCCGGCACACCAGCCCTGCCCTGGCAGACAGCTCTGTCAGTCGAGCAAGTAGTCCTGGTGGGTGACCAGGTTCACCAGGCCTAATTCACTTGCTCAGGACAACGCTACCACCATGTGCAAGGGCAACTGGTCACTTTGTCTCAACATCAAAGCAGCAGGTGATCCATTCAAACTAAAAATCTGAGTAACAGAAGACTAAGGTACTGACATAGCCCATGTTTTGAGCTACCACTCCCTTGAAAAAATCTTTCCAGAACAAGTAGCCTAAAAATGGTCAAGGCAAATTAAGTCCAAAATGTGTGCTGTCTGACTTCTTGGCCATCTAGTCTGCCTCTGGAGGCACATTTGGAAAGTGGAGCAAATCATACTGAAGGATGGTGTCCCCCACTTCCTGATTATTTCAGGACTGCTCAGAATTCACCTTACAAGTCATTCTTCATTCAGGGCAGTTGATTAGTTCCCTTGTGGAGGGTACTAGACAGGACAATGTGTGGACAGCAGATGGTAATTCACATACTCCTCTGCTAAGAGTCACAGGTGTTTTTAGGATAGAATGAAAGAAAAGGAGGCTGTCAGTTCTCAAAACTTCCTTCTGTCATAAGACTAACTAGAATTACTCGAAGTTATCACAATCATTCTAGAAAAGTCAAGTACATATGCTCTTCCAGGCATTCAGATGCTTCTTCCTCTTTCTTTCAACCTCCCTTCCATCTTTGGAGGGGCTCTGAAAAACAAGACTGGCCAAGAGCTGTAAAACCAAAGTTGTTCACTTAAAATTGGTGACCAGAATGTATTAAAATGTCTTATCAGGAATGAGCTCTTTGATGATTTCACAGAAAAAGAAATGCAGCTTTTTCCAATAAAAGGAAGTAACTGGTAGCATTAGAAAAATTGAAGAAAAGCTGTGGAGTCAAGTGCACTGATGCTAGCCACAAGGTATTTAATTAAAAAAAAAAAAAAAAGAAAAAGCTGATTTCAATTGCTAAGGCAACCTAAACATACAAGAAATCTACTGGTGTGCATGAAACAGAATGTTGTATACATAAAACAACCAAGATTCACCAATACTTGAGTCAAACATTGAGAAAACAAGTCTTGAGCTTAATTTCCTAGTCTATGCTTACCTAAAATTAACATAGCAAAGAATTATAATACAGGAAAAAACAGTCAAAATTCTGTTAAAGAATAATAAAGCACTTATACTTATTGGGACAAAAAACTATCTCAATAAGCATCTTTATATTGAGATATAAAACTAAATATATATATACGTGTATATATATATATATATATATTTCTCACACATAAATAGGCTATATATTTCTCACATATAAATAGGGTATATAAATGAGAAACTCTATTATATATTTAAAATCCCATAATTCAGTTTTCCACAGTAGGTCTTAGGTTAACCAAATGGAGATAACAATAATTCAGGTGCCCAAAAAAAATACTTTAGCAAGAGCCATTTACATTAAAAAGAGTATTGCCAAAGTCATATATCCAGAAGGAACTCTACTTCAAAAAGGCACCTGCACCCCAATGTTCATAGCATTATTTACAATAGCCAAGACAAGGAAACAGCCTAAATGTCCATCAACAGATGACCGGATAAAGAAGATGTGGTATATTTATACAATGGAATACAATTCAGCCATAAAAACCGACAACATAATGCCATTTGCAGCAACATGGATGTTCCTGGAGAATGTCATTCTAAGTGAAGTAAGCCAGAAAGAGAAAGAAAAATACCATATGAGGTCTCTCATATGTGGAATCTAAAAAAAAAAAAGAACATATATACAAAACAGAAACAGAGTCATAGACATAGAATACAAACTTGTGGTTGCCAAGGGGGCAGGGGGTGGGAAGGGACAGACTGGGATTTCAAAATGTAGAACAGATAAACAAGATTATACTGTATAGCACAGGGAAATATATATAAGATCTTGTGGTAGCTCACAGCAAAAAAAAATGTGACAATGAATATATGTATGTTCATGTATAACTGAAAAATTGTGCTCTACACTGGAATTTGACACAAAATTGGAAAATTACCATAACTCAAGTAAAAAAATTTTAAAACAAAGAAAAGAAAAATAAATCTATATCAAACTAAAAACAAAAAAAGAAAAGAAAAAAAAAGAAAACCTTAGCTTGTAAAAACTACTATAAATTAAGCTCCAAGACTTAGCCATGAGCTTCCTGGCAACATGACTTTCATCACCTGCTAAACAAGGACTCATTTGTTTTTTATTCTATATACATATTTACATATATATGCTTCCATAAGAAGACAAAGTAATGGCAAAAGCATGAGCTTTTCACATGTCTTAAAATTGTATTCCTTACTTAGTGTCAACATTACATTTCTTAATAAATTTAAATTCTCTTATTAAAAAATAATAAATAAATACATAAATACATAAATAAAATAAAAAGAGTATTGCCCAAGTAAGTCAAGTTTTCTGTTTCAATTATCAGATTAATTGCCAAAAACCCCACTTTTCTTTTCCTGTGAAAAATAAGAGGTTTGCTATAATAAGGTTTGATATAAAGAAGTCACTTCCCTACATCTGAATTTCACCTCATTTAAAAATCATAACCCTTCAGGTGTCCAAACCAACCCTGGAAATGGTACCTGGACAAACACACACACACACACACACACACACACACACACAGAGCCCACCTCAGTCTCAGGAGAAATTTCACCTAAAGACCCCTCTGTTTAGGCAGCTGAACTCATAGAAATGAATATTAGAGAACTTTGAAAAAGGTTAGTACAGGAGAATGGGTGGAACAAAAATGTATTGAAATCTTTTATGTCCCTCTCTTTTTAAGGGCTTCATGTCATGTAGTCCTTACTACGACCCCAGGGGGTACACACAGTTGTTCCCCCAAAAGAGGAAGAAGTGGAGCTGGGCTGGCTAAGTGGGACCCAGAGGCTACACCATGAGGCAGGGGAGAACCACTCTTCACTTCAGAGCACCTGTGCCTAGCACAGTGCCAGGAGGAGGGTAGGCATTTGGTAAATGTTGAACTGAATCTGACGGTAAAGCCTGCCCACTTAGGTTTATCTGGAGACCAGCATCAGAAGGCCAAGATGCAGTGTGTAATAGTAAGGACAAGGAGTCAGCCCAGTCTGCCGTGAACTGAGCAATTTTCATCACTCAGATCTTTTCTAGCTCCATCTGGCCCTCTCCTTCATCACTGCCCTCTTCTTACCAATACCCTTCCCTAGCTCCAGCTACCCTCCCACCATGGGTTTGCTCTCCCACATAGCTGCCAGCCTCAACAGGGCCTAAGTCTGCTTGCTCCTCACTCTACTTCCTGAGGGAACCTGTAGCCGTGAAAACACTGGTCCGACGTCAGAGTTGTGGGCCAGCCGTGGCTTCCATCCTCTGGCTATTTGGGATTACTCAGGCCCTGAGGGATCCTGGCTCCCCACAGACAGTGTTGTTCCAAAATCCTACCAGTTTGCAGGTGGACATGGAGAATGGGGCTCCAGATAGGTCCCGTGGGTCGGGGACTCTTACACTGCTTTCTTAGAGGGGCTTTAGGCAGAGAGTTGGAATCTAGTTATTAGAAATTTCAGTAAGGTGTTTGAGTTCTCCAACATGGGAAGGGGAGGCAAGAGTCAGGGAGGTTTGGTAGCCCGCAGCATGCATATCACAGTTAGTCTGGGGAAGGGTTTTAAGAGGCAAAGACATAGAGACTATGGGAAGAGGTATCTAGGCATGTGCCTAGTGGCAGAGCCTGAACACCATCCAGCCTCCCTCAGGGGATCCTGCACAGCACCCTTCCCCTGCTGGGAGCTTCAGGGAGCACCTTCTCATGTGCCCAGTCTATGCTGCATATCAGACAGTTTTAAAATAACAATAATAATAGCAAAGCCACAACCACAATTTGCTGATAGCTACTAACTGCCAGGCACCATGCAAGTTTCTTTCCCTATTCCAGTTCCCATCAGTGGTATTGTTATTTCCCCCATTTTACAGATGAGACTATAGATGGAGGTTTAATGATCTGTCCAAGCCTCCGCCAGTGAAAGAGCCAATCTGGATCCCACTCCACCACACACCAGCCCACAGGTCACCCTGGCTGCTCGGCTCTCTGCCATGGTCCACCTTCTTAACAGCTTTTGATCTCAATGGAAAGTTACTTGGACTCCAAATCCTCCTACATCCTCACCTCTTACCCACCTACGCAGGAAGGGACACATGAACACCTGGTCAATCACTCTCCTTGGGTACAAGTTCTATACCATTAATTTCTTAAGTTTTCATCCAACATGGTAAGGAAAAAGGATGTAAACCCTAAGTTACATTTGACACTGGCTCTACCTTCTCATGCTGGCCTTCCCCCAAATCAGCTAAACTTCTCTGGACTCAGTTTCCACATACTGGACACAGGTCAGGGCTGGGCCTCTCATTTCTAGTATGCAAACTGTGTCTTGTGTCTTTGCCTCCATTTTCAGGTTCCTTTGGCCACCAGGATGAATAATAGAGTGTGAATTAGAGGTGGAAAACCAGGAGAGTCAAAATCTCAACCAAGACTGGACCACTTTTCAGAGACACGAACACTAAAAAATGTGCCACTGGGACACTTTTAGTGCTCAAATATTCCACCATTCCTAGAAACATACATCTGGAAAGAACCTCAGAAAAAGTTCTAGGCCACCTTTCATTTTACACAAGCTGAGGCTCAGAGAATAACCTGGCCATTTCCTAGCGTCCCTGCTCCCGCAGGTAACATATAGAAGGACTTGGATTTGAACTAAAGACTCTCTCAACCCAAAGTTCACGTGTCATGCTGTACATACCATCTTCTCTGATTTTGTTATTTTAGTCATTAAAATAGTTATATTTGGTAATATTGCCCTGAATAGCTGAAAGGGAGGAATAAAGCAACCCAATCTTCACGGAATGTCAGATACAGAAAGGCCCTTGAAAATCATCATTAATGAAGAAATTGAAGCACAAGTATGTGCCTAAATATGAAAATATTTTCCTAGTAAAGTCCAACTGGCTGATGGCAGGGTGGAGGCTCGAATTCCAATCTGCAGACTCTCAGCTCAGGGTTCTTTTCATGATGCCCTGACGAAAATTTGCAGAGATGCGGCCATTTGGTCTTGTTCTCTCAAGTTTGTAATTGCCATAGTATTTCATATTTCTTACATATTTCAGGCAGTGAAACTATGCACAGCCATGAAAAATTCTGTATTCTCTGGCAAAATCACCACTCAGGCAAAATCACAGGAAACACCTAGAACATGAGTTAAATTAAAAAAAAAAAAAAAAAAAAAACAGTGACCACATATAGAGCCATTTTCAACTGGGCAATCAAAACTGGACAACGTGGACGCTTTCATACCACAAGCTGAAACAGAGCTGAAAGGCCCACGGCCCAAAGCAAGTCTCAGAGGCTGGACACCCGCTCCCACTTCTAAGCCGTCTCCCCCTTGCCCTCTGCTTTCACAGACCTCTTCCAGATCAGAGGCCCCGGGGCAGGAGGGAGGAGCTGGTTTTGTTTTCTGTATAATGAAGATTTCAAAAGGCCGAGAAATGGAACTTCTCTGCCTTGTTCTGCAGAAACTCACTTAATGTTTTTAAGAAACATATAAACAAACAAACAAAAAAAATTGCAAATGTCCACAAAGCCCCCTTGTGGAAGTATATTTAAAAACCATTTTGAGGACTACAGTACCGTGGCATTCCTGATGTTTCAGGCTCCTGTGGGCTGGTCCTCATGAGAAGAATATCACGCAGGTATCTGACTTCGGCGGCCCCAGCAGAGGCCCCCCTGCCAAACAACCTGCCTCCTGGACTATCTTGTGTAACCTCAGAATCTTTTTTTTCTTTTCCTGGTAGCCACCAAAACTAAAGTGCAACATAAATCTTAGCAGATATCATCCCATTTTATTTCTACATTGCTTTTATCTGTCTTTTATCAGAGAAAGGAAAGCAAGCAGCCTAACATCGTTTACCTCTTTCTTTTCTTTTCTTTTCTTTTTTTTTACTTTCTGGAAGAAAATACTTTTGCATCTCCCAAGACAACAGAATCTTTTGAACTAAGAATAGCCATAGAGGTTCCAAGCACTACGTTTTTCCTACAGATGACTTTTAATTGCCTTCTAGGAAAACTTAACAATTAAAAACATCCTCTGAAAATATGTTAAAGACCCCATTGAGATGGAAATGAAATAAAATGCTGCATGTTCTGTATTTTTTTTAACTCAAAGAAAAACTTTTTTGACTTTCATGATGTACATATGGCCATTAATTTCAATGTCATATTATGGTTTTTGGCTGAACAGACAGTATGTATGTATGTATGTAAGCAAACAAAACAAATGCATTTTGTATTCAAATTTATACAACTCCATACATTTTTATGCTGTTTATTTGAAAATTAATTTTGGCTTAGGCCTCAGAGACAGCAAATGTTGTCAAGATTTGAGGGCTACCTGAAAAGCCTTGGGGACAGCATTACCCTTATGCATAAGAAACAGCAAAATAAAATAAAAATAAATGAATTTCCAAATACGTCATGGCTAATCCCTTGAGCTGACCTACAAATGAATTATGGAGGTTTTGCTACAGGACTGAGTAGATCTGGTGATTTCACTGAGAGATTTATCTTATTTTCCAACTTATTTTCATATCTTATTTCCTTTTCTTTTAGAATTAGACTGTAAATAAAAGGGCTAAGACCGAATGAAGCTCCCTTTCACAGAACTCATATTGGATTGATAAATTAAAACAGTGAGATGAGTTTTGTATGACCCATCCTCGAGGATTTGGGAAATTTAGCCGATGCAAAACAAGGCATTAATTTGGAGAGGCCTAGCTACTTACCATGCTTAGTGTTCTGACAATGATGAATGGCATCATTCCAAGCAAATGGTAATTTCACTTTTTGTGACAGTACTTTAGAGCAAAACCGACTTTCTCCACACAAAGAATTTGCAATCCTATAGAACAGAGGCAGTACCTGAATATCAGAAATCCTTCATTGTTTAAGTATCATCTGATATTCTTGATTGGCTTCAGACTGAAGGTTGGAGTTGAATTAGGGAGAACGGAGGTTAAGTCCTAACCTTGAAAGACTTAGCAGCCATTGAAACACTGCCTTTGGGCACTTATTGGCCTGTATTTATCAAAAAAACTTTTCCATTCAATGAGGGGAGGGAGAACACACAAAACTTGTCACATTCATCAAGTGAAGCCACTGGAAAGACATCTACAGAACACCCAAAAAGCATAATCTTTCCGAAGCGCTGATAGAAATGGTAATTGGATGGGTCAGAGAATAATACGACCAAAGCGGAGGCCATGCAGAATATCGGGGAAAAAAAAAATCAAGGTCAAAAATAAAAGAACAGATCCCTTTTAACTTGTGAAAAAATTACACTTGGCTTTTGTACGAAGGGAAAAATATACCTGTTGCTACCGTAATTTATGTCCCCACAAAAGCCCCTCAAAAAGAACCTTTGAACATAAAAGGCATTAAAGATCCTCAGTTTCCACAGCCCATAAGAAAGCTTCACCTTAATATTCACCTCCACCAAAATATGTTTTCTGAAAGCAAAAAGGAAAAAAAAATATTTTTTTAAAAAGAACTAAAAGCAGTGACTGCCTTTCAGAATCTAACCCATCTATTTTTCAGCACAGAAGGTATGTTCTAGGGAGGGGCAAAGGAGGGATATATTGCATAAATTTAAACTCTTCCCTGAGAGACTGAAAGAAAAAAACAGACTTTTGAGGGACTAGCAGAGAATACCAACATTGTATCCCGAAAGGGGAACAGACCTGATGAATCATAAAGTCTTGATTGCACGTCTTCCTGCCTTCTTTGCTGATGAGATAACATCAGGACAGAGCCAAGTGACACATGTAAACAGATGAGCTGTCTGGGGATGCCACACTGTCCCGTTTTTATCTTACACAAACACCTCTGCACTGGACTTGGAAGGATTTTTGGCACGACATGGAGAGCTGATTTTCTGGGCTACATCCAGCTCAGAGGAAGGGATCTTGTGAAATGGTGTGTCACTCAGCTTGGTGGACGTGTGCGGATGCAGGTGTCTCCTTACTGACAGAGATATCGGGTAAGGGGGAAATGGTCCCTAGAAACACCAGTATCTGCAGCTGCCCCCCAGCCCATCTTCATCCCGGAGCAAAAAAGCAGAAAACAGGCAGAAATCTCCTTAGATAGGTTTCTGAAGAGTTAAAAAGAAACAATCCAGAACTCACTGGATTTCACTGTAAACTGTACAGATTTACTGATGTGCAAGAAAAGACAGTGTCATTTGTTAATTTGTGAAATTTTAAAGTGCCTGTCTGTATACCCACTTCTATTAATCTGGGAATTCAACTTCCCACATTAGAGTTCTACGGTGATATAAGGAAGGAGATGGGGTTTATGATTTGTGCTGACAGAGCCACATCATATTTTAGGGAGATGACATCGCTATTGATGGCTCCTTCTAATCTATCCCCAGTAATATGCTCATCTGTATGTTTTCCCCCGGCACCAGAAGCACAATCCCAGATCCCTAAAATCATATGTCATTTCTTTCCACAAATCTCATATGCACATATATTATTATTATTTAACGTTTATTAAGTACCAACTGTATGCTAGGCATAGTAGACATAGGGGGCCATAAAAACATATTTAACGCATCAAAAACCACAATAAAAGGACGCTATGTTTGTGACAGAAGACAATAAAAAACTTTGCAATTCATAGTTCAAGATGAAATGCACCCCAGGTCCCAGAGCAGCCGTGGTACAGCGTGGCAGATCAGAAAATGTAGTAGAATCTTCACTCAGCCGGAGTGAGGGAGGTTATGCATACCTTACCACTAAACGTGGCCTTCCTCAACTTTATGACATTCTGCAACAAACAATAAATTCTCTACTGGCAAAGCATTCATTACTTAACTAGCTAGTGAAACCGCAGCCCTCTGCACCACCTCCAATCATGCAGGTATACTCTCTACCAAACACTATCATAGGCATTTAAAATGTATTTCTCTGTATAACAGTGGAGTATGCAATTATTTATTTTACTGAAATTCGGAAAGGTTAAGTTATTTGCCTAAGGTCTGTTCTCAGGAATCACTGTCAGTTTTCCTAGAGTTGTATCTAACACACACACACAGAGTTGAGGAATGATAAATGCCATCCACAAGCTTGGGGATTTGGAGCTAATTTAATATCAAATAACCAATTTAGATCTATGTAAACACAGCGTTAGCCTGGCCAAGGTAGAAGTTTATGCTAAAGGTCTCAACTTCCTCACTTGCTGAAGCTTCTTTTGTCCTGGTTTAGAGTAGGGTTAAGTGCATGGACGCTGGAACCAGATTTTATGGTTATGAATCCTGGTTTTGCCACAACTTATCTGTGGGTCTCTGAGCAAGTTAATTGCTATTTCTCTGCCTCAAGTTCTTCATCAGCTAAAAAAATGTGAAGAAAATAATAGTAGCTTACTTCACAGGCTGGTTGTGAGGGTAAAATGAGCTAATATATAGTAAAAGCTTAGTACAATGCCCAGCACATAGGAAGTCCTTCCAAAGATATTGTGTCGTTGGAGTCCTAGGGCTGAGAAGCAGATAATGTGCTGCTTTTTGGATAAAAAGGCAATATTACTGAGGCCCCATGAGTAAGCCAAGGGCCGCCTGTTGCTTTTCTATCAGTAAAGAGGATTTACACTAGCCATCCAACTCACTCTCTTCCCTCAACCCTTCTTGAACTTAGTGAATCTACAAGACAACTAGCTAAGACCCCACAGAGTTGGCTTTTCCATGGGTCACCTTCACTGAACGGCAGACAGAGGGGTGGAGGGTTCACAAAAGACCAGACCCATAGTGTGAGGCTCTTTGGAGGTGTTATGAATGAATGAGTGATCAGACAGGGCTGAGAAGCTCACAGAATCCAACTGGGGGTTCAATTTATAGATGCAGGGTCTTCTTTGAAATCACGCAACTCTCAACATGCAGAATAATTTGTATATTTTCCATGTACTTTCCACTTCCTCCCCATTCTATCCCACACCTTCTCAAAATTTCTCTGTTGTTATTTCAACAGAGGACTGAAAAAAGACAGAAGTAAACTTCAAACCAGTTAATAGGGTTCATTGTTCACTACCCAAATGATAGTTGGAGAAAATGTCAAAGTTAATGAGTAAATTAAAATTGAGGGATTATCAGTTAATCAATGAATATGCATTCCTCAGCCAAATTAGGATGAATAATCAATGTTGCAGCATGTGGGAAAACAATCAGAACTGATGTTTGGTACCAAGAAAGGAGGATTTTTTTTTATTAATTGTTAATTGTTAATACTGCTTTTATTGTCATAAATAACCAGGGATTAGACAACTAACTGCTATAAATTAAGGGCAGTCTAAATTATAAGACTTGTCCATTAACAGTATAAAATAACTGCCTTTAAAAAACTTAAAAGTGTATGATTTAGACTTGAAATCACAAAATACAGGGTTTTCAAATTATTTTACTGCCAATATTTCCTTGAAGCTCAGTTACCCAATGGGAATTAAAAACCTATCAAGGACTACATCAGTGATACAACTCAAGACATAATTCTTAAGGAAATTACTATGGAGCACAGAAATTTTTTAGGCTTTCACACCTTTCCAAACCACTTTTTTCTGGAAGGATATGGTCTCCTTTTTGTAGCTCCAAGCTTAAAAGTAGTGCCTTTTAATTACACATGAACTAATAAAGCAAGACATATTTAAATGTAATTTTGTAACTTGTACACACAAACCCAAGCTGGCGGATGATGAAATGTTACTAAAATTATCCTTATCCAGCAAAATTTATTGCAGTGATGAAAATCTTGACATCCATTCCAAAGTTCAAATTAAACTTCAGCGTAATACAGTAGCCTGAGCTGGACCAAAGTAAATAAGCAATTATTTATAGTAATTGTATGTGTGCATATTGCATGTATTTAACCTGCCAGAAGAAGTCAGTGAACACACATTGTGGGGACCGCTGAATTAATTATGAGCGTACACAAAAGGGTAGACTCTTCAATGATCTCAGCATCCATCTGCCTAATACCCACCTGTCTGGCTGCGCTTTCATTTAACCACATATTATGACATCAATATTAACTTTCGGATTCAATAAAAAAAGTCACCATTTCTCAAGATAGTCGCCTCCTAATAAACACAGACTGAAGGGAAAGTGTTGAAAGCCACAGCAATATTTTTCCTGTAACATTTGATAGGAATCCCAGCTGCCCAACATTGTATGTTAATAACCATTATTTAATTAACAGATGAAGAAGCCCTTTTGAGCCGCTCTGGCAGATTTTGAACTTGATCTTCCATCATTTGATGTCATGCAAGACCAGATAAATGACCAGTCTTTCGAGAGTCTGCAGAGCCCCTTTCGAACAGCTGCACAGTCTTCCCCTCTTCTTTGCCGCAGGTTTCTCACTTAAGAAAAAAACACGCTTCATTACATCGCCTCTTACTTGAGCTGCAAGGGTCTATTCAAGGAAGATAAGCCTCTTAGAAATGAAGTAGCGTTGAATTTAGGTTTTGAGTGACAGCAGGAAGATTTATCCATTCAACAGACAATACCGCTTTCTCTGCATTAATCTAGGAGGCGGACAATGATCTGTTTTTTAGGCCTCGTCTCATCTCTTTCCCACAGCAGAAGGTGATTAAAGTTAGGAAACAGGGACTGTGAAAGAAAACTTGAGCGCTATCTCTCTAGCCCTCCTGTTTCCTGAAGGGGGTAAGAGGGAGCCCCTAGGCCAAGGGCATCAATCACAGATTCACAACAAGGATACGCTGCTTCACCATGCTTCACCGTTGGGAGACCGACAGGCCACAGGTAACAGGGTGAGCCCCAGGACCCAAAGAGTATAGATCTGTTGTTAAAGAGAGAAGAAAGCAAAGAGTAGCCCTCCACAAGCAAAAGCCCTTGAATTCTTCACGCAGCGGGGGAAGGAGGGTGGGCAGATAAAAATGTCAGGAATCTTTTGACTTCACATGATATTCCACTACTATCCAAGGTAAGGTTCAATGATGTCCCAAATTAGCTGGTCTGCAAACAGCAGCTTAGAAAGAAGACAAAAGATTCTGCTCCACATGCACCACAACGCCATACAAAATTTGAGCAACTGTTCACACAACACACCCATTTCCTCTCCCCTTTCATATCCATCTTCTGCCACTCAACAGAGGCTTCCACAAAAACTGCCGTGCCCTGACTGTTAATTTGATGTGTCCCTCTCTGCCAAGCACTGAGCACAGAGCCCTCTGTGAGCATCTTACAGAGTGCTAGTGACCCACAGGATAGTAAACTGGAGTCCAGCATCAGAAGTCCATTTTACAGCAGTATCTGGCACTCTCCTTAGTGTGGGAGGTTTGCCACTTTATTAGTAGACACTTTGCTTGTCCTGTGTGGCACATAAATTGATGAATGGACTTGAGAACGAAATGTGGGGGCTTAAAACCATGCTTCTGGATTAGGACATGTATATTTCTATTTGGGTTGTGATCTTAAGACTTGCTGACACATCACAGTATCAGAGATGCATTTTGTAGACTGCTCATGATCTTGCTCCTTTTTCCTTCAGCTCACCATGAAGTTATCTAAATATCACATACCTAAATATAAATACATGAAATTAAATGTTCATCTCTGGTTAACCTAGAAGTATTCTTGCATCAAAATAATCAAAGGTGAGTCCAAGAAAATCTATAAACAAGATTTTGGAGAATAAATATGAGGCAAAAATGCTTTTGCATGGTACCTACTTTCCTGAAAAGGCAGTTCATGGAGACCCAGAGAATGTGAATAATTAATTGAGTAAGTAAGAAGAGTGAAAATCACAGACATTAGCACAGAATTAGATCAAGTTGCCCCAAATGACTTCTAAATTTGAAAGCAAGTTGTGCGTTCTCTAGAAATCAATATAGAGTCATCACATTTTGACATTTCCTATTGTTAGATTGCATTTTGTTTTGTTTTTGCAAAATGTCATATTGACAACTAGAGACTTCCTTGACCTTCACCCCACATGATGCTGGAAATATCTGTTTGTCAACCTTAAAGCTACTGTAACCAGCCAAATATGGTAGTGGAAAGATGTAATCCATGTTCCAAGTCTTCTAGGAACCCAAATCCAACACCAACATGCCCTGAAGAAGATTCCAGAGGGGGAAAAAAAACACCATCTGAGCCCTTTAGCAAAGCCACATATCATAGCACAGTAACTGTGCTCACTCAGTGGGCAGTTCCTCAGAAAAGAAGTCATAATTCAAAACAAAACCAAGCCAAAAAGGTAGCACCAAGTGCTGTTAATGTTCATATTATGCAACTGAATTTCAGGAAAGACAGTTTTATTCTTATTATCTCTGGGCCTCAAATTCCTTAAAACTCATAGCACTGTTACAGATAACTTCTTTTTACCTACTGCTTCTGTAATCAAAAATTGACCTCCCAAGTGGCAAAAAAAAAAAAAATGCCTCCACCATCAAACCCTTAGTCATGGGCCCAGTCAGCATCTACAATGATAGTCTTCATTTTCTCCTTTCTTTCTTTCTTTCTGATTTTTTTCCCTTTTTTAATTACTGAAGACTCCTGTTTTAGAGAAATCCCTAATTGCTTCATTTTGAGATGTTATGTTTAACCTCAGGAAATGGTGCTGTAAGACCTGGCAAACAGCTTTCTGGTTGTTTCAATCAGTACCAGATTATGAAGTCCAGCCGAGTAAGAGCCCTATTCATTTTCTTGCCCTGTCATCTTGATCTTATTTGAATGTCTGGGGAGCTGGAGGTGCTTAGCCGGCCCTGGGTTTCAGGAGTGGGGGTGGGAGCACCAGGGAGAGCTATGCGATGTGTTAGAGACACTGAAAGTTTTCATTTTGACTCCTTAATGAGCGCGACCTTTGACACAGGCTGATGAGTTCCATGCTTGTCCTGGTGTGCTTTTTGAAAACATTTGACACTGGTCACAGGTCTGACAGGGATATGACTAATGAAGTCGTGGTATAAAAATAATGGGCTGCAATTGCAAGTCATTTGCATGAAACCAAACTCCTTAAAAACTTGTCTCTGTTCACTTTCTGTTTTCTAAATGAGTCAATAATATGAATCAGATGGCTTGAAGGCAAGAGGCTCCCAAATATTCCTTCTATAAGTTTGGTAAATTAGTTGGCATTTGGTGCAATTTTTGTTGCCTTGAGGCCTGCTTTAAATTGGACTGTAGTTACTAAATTGCTAGAGCGATTGCAGAATGTGTAGGATAATACATAATACCTTGTTTTTCTTAAGCGTTTCGTCAGAGAGCTTCTTGTGAGGTCAGGGGACCCAGACAGCTCTTTGCAGGGAACATCAACTGAGAGTAAATGAAGAAGGAAGAGAGGGGAGGAGGTCTGGGGGAGTGGGCAGCAGGAGACGGGTGGAATAAAGGGGGAAAAAGAGGAGAGACAAAACAAAATCAAAAATTAAAAGAAGAAGGCAACAGTGACTAAGGTCCAAAAATGCAAAAGGAGAGAAAAGGCAAAGAGGGAAAAGTGAAAGGGGGAAGAAGAGAAAAATGAATGCAGAGGATTCAGAGTCAAGGGGGAAATGGAAACTAGCAGAGAACTATTAAAGAGGGAACTCCAAAAGAAGCAACTGGCATTCCTATGTGAGTTTATCCTATGAAACTCTGTATCCTCAGAGAGTGCTAAGTATCCACTAAACAAAATCCCGGGCTCTTCAGGTGCTCACACACTTCCTTTGTCTCTGCATGACCCCACCCAAGTCCCTTGAGGCTTATCCTTTCCCCTGTATCTCAAAATGCCCTCCATGACAGAGAAGCTTTCAGCAAACCCCAGTCCTATTTGACCCGCCGATTCCCAAGCAGCAGCCACAAAGACCATATCACACATGCTCCTTCTAGGGCCTTCCTCCTAGGTGGCTTGATTTAAACACTTGGGATATTCTTTGTGATTTGTCAGTTTCAGCACATCTATTTGGGATTTCCTTTCAGCTGGGGTATACGACAAAATTAAATATCCCCTGCCCCTAAACTTAAATAAAAAGAAATACACGTGATTTACAAATAGACACACAGGCAGCAAAAGAGCAAATGAACAAAAGGAAGGTTGCCTGGCACAGAGAAAAGTCCACACACAGGCTTGGAAAGGAACCAGCTGTGGTTGCTCTGCGATGTTGGGGAATTTTCTTGATCTCATTGAGCCTCGGTTTCTTCAATCACAAAATGGAGGATTAAAAGATTATGTTTTATAAAGTTCTAGCAAAGTACCTGGCACCCCGTGAGTAGTGAGAATGAATGAATGAATGAATGAATGTAGTTGGAGTAGTAATACTCTTTTTTGTGCCTGGACTTTAAGAAAGTGTTTCTCACCTTCAATTTCTACATAAAGAAATCAATAGTAATTCTACTGATATCCCTCAGTATTACTGAAGATGTGGGAAGGGAACACACACATAACTCTATAAACTTACCACAGTGCAGTTGTACATTCTACTCCCCAAAACCTGAAATCCAAACTGACAACCGACAAGTTCTCTCTCCCTCTCCCTTTCTCTCTCTCTCAAATGGACCATCATATTTTAGATCTCCACTCACATCCTAGGAACAGTACATATCAGCCCAGTCTCCTAAGATTACTCCTAAATATGCATAAACTGAGAATTAATGTCCATAATTATGGCTTGAAAATGTTCAAGAGTAGTAAAAACTTTAAAATCAAATTTTTGACAAATATTTTATTGTAGCCTAATTCTTAAAAATTTGATCAATCATGTTTACTTTCAGAATATTAGAAATGGCTAAATTCTGGCTATCTCAAGACCCAAATATTCTAGATATACATATATACTTTTACTCTATGAATTTGTACTTTGCAGGTCACTTAAATCATAGTCACTGTAACATTATTTAATATACTTAATATAATATGAATAAGACTCTTGAGTCCATAAGCTAGTTTTGTTATCAGTTACTCAAATCAAAATGTAGAAGATATTCTCATTCCAGGAATCCAAGCTAACATTAAAAAACAGCAATAAACTTTAAACTAAATTTCAAAAACTGAAGAGTTGGTTTTTGAGAAACAAAATGAAATTGAATAGAGTCAGATAGAAGAAAATGAAGAAAAGGTTAGAGAAAGCCTGGGAAGTTCAAAAGAAAGAATTTTGAAGATTTTAGTACATTTCCTGTCAAATTTGAGAGTACTACTGGTAAACTACTGTTTGTTTCTAAAGAAAGTGGGATTTAACGACTGGGTACAACATTCGGCACCTGAGAAGTCGTCCTTTCTCTTAAAGTCTGTAATGCTAAGAACCATATAAAATACTCCATGTGGCCCAGCATTCTATTCACATTTCAAAGAATGAAAATAAACTAAAATTGAACAATGTAGAAAGCACTAATAGAATGAAAAATAGATCCTAAGAGGAAAAGATAAAAGAAATTCTAGTTAATTCGCCCAAAGAAAGTGATAAAAAACCAAATGTGAAAGAATCTTATGAGAATGATGCTGACTGGTGAGTCTCCATTTCCACAAATTATCAAATAAGATGCAATGGGGGAAATGGATCAAAAATAAAGAAAATCTTCTTGGCAACAGTAAATACAGGAGTGTTATTAAGTATTGGAAGAGATGACCAAAAGAAGTTATGGGTTAGAGACCTTAGAAATCTTTTTAAAATGGGAGCAACGACCATCTGTCTTAGATGTTTTGTGTCCTCACCTGCCTGGAGGCTAAATACTGAATCATTACCAAATGTATGATTCTATTATCCCAGAGATAGATGTCATTACCCCTGAAGTTTAATGCTTGGGAATGGAGCAGGCAATTGAATTGTGCTGAATTGGAGATTTAAGGATGGAAGCAGACAATGACAGAATAGAAGTCTAGTATTTCATTTCTCTAAAACTCTACAGAAAATCATTCCATAAAAATAAAAGTTTGTTGAAGTTCTATTTTTTTATTTTACTTCTGTGGGTACATAGTTCATTTCATTTATTAAACTATAAGCTTCTTGAGGGTAAGCAATATTATATACTCATCTTAGTTTCCCCACCCCACCCTCCCACTCAGAGTCCCTAACACAGGGTCCAAGAGCTAGGTGTTACCGTCAGTCCTGTGGGCGCCTGTAAAGTCATACTTGCCAGTGTCCTATTGGTTTGGTGCCTACTCTAGAGGTAAACTATGTAGAATATCATCCCTACTCCTCCCTTTTTGAGAGCTAGATCTTCACAAGAGCAGGAAGTTTTGTCTGTTTTGTTCATTAATGAATCCGTGGTGCCTACAACCATTTCTGGTACGTGGAAAGTACTTAGTGACGGTTGGTTAAATATAGTCAATAGATTTGTTGAGTGCTGCTTAGGAATAACATTTTTTTAATTCTCCCAGATAAGAAAACAATGTTAGGATCATTCTCAGGTGGTCCTGTACCCTTGGATGCAAACCCATACTAATTCTAACTTCTTGTCCTTCCTCTTCCTATTATATTCCTAGGAAAGAATATGTACAATCAGCAAGTTGCACCAGGGTGTTTCAAAAGGGGGAAAATGTTTAAATAAAACCAATAGTCCCACACAGAATAATTGCTTCAATTCCTTTTTTTTTAATATTTTCATTTCCAGAACTTCCAGATATCCGTCTAATCAGTAAGTAGTTCTAAAGCTACATTATTCTATCCACTTCTCTGCAAGTAAAATGGCAGTGAGAATGTCTGATCCCCAGGCAGAAGGCATCATGAGAAACCATAGAATTTTATAAACATACTACCTAATTTTAAAACTTTTTTACATTATAAACCACACTGCGCATTTGAATTTCTCCTTTTAGTTTCCCCATACCTTTATATTTTAAGTATCTAAAGCCAAAAACTAGTTTCCTTCTTGTTAGCATAATTTATTTATTGCCTTGGGCACAGATTTGCAGTGTAATATAAATAACAATACTATTTTGCACGGCTATTATACCTCTGGAAAGTTTACCAACATTAATTTTCCCAACCCTCCTTAAGGAATAGTTGAACACTGATATTATTAAGGTTCAGGCTAATAAAATCTGGCTTGAAGAAGAATACATTGGCAAGAAAGTTTTAATTTACCATTTGTCAATTCATTGTTATATGGGTGTCCACTTGTGATTCACTAGATCCCAAAAAAGCATCTGCCTTGTAACATTCCCCAAAGAACATATAATTTGAGTTTAGATTCTTCTCTTAACCAGACAGGGGGCTGAGTTCTGATTGTTTATCTGTCTATTTTAATAGATCTCTATGTCTACGTGATAATAAAGCTCGATCTGACCAGTTACACAAGTGAAATTTCTCAGTTTGAGCAGTTCTTAAAGCATAACCATCTGATGACACTCTCTGTACACTGGCTTTTAAAGATAGTGTCCCATTTACTGGGAACCAGCAGTTGATATTGGTGCTGCTGCAGTAAAAGTAGAAGAAGAAATCACAGTACTGGTAAATAACAAGTAACGCTTGTTGAGGACTATATGCTGGTTCCTGTTCTAAGCACCTAATATGTATTAACTTATTTAACTCTCACAATAACCTTAAAAGTGCAATTATTACCCCCTACTTTACAGATATGGAAACTGGGGCAAAAGGAGGTTAGATAATTGCTCCAAGTATCACAGCTAATAAAAGGTAGGGCCAGCGTTCCACAGCCTGAGTCCAGTATTTATTGAGCATCTGTTTTTTGCCAGGCACTTCACATGCTTTGACTTCTCAGTATTTCCTAGAACAGAGAAATGACCATCCTGTGTTTTGATTCAGCAATGTTTCCCAAAAAACCCGGAATTACCCAAATCTTTCTTATAATCACTTCTTTTACCTAAAAACAGTAAATACTCAGAAAACAGTAATAGATTTTTTTTTTTTACATTGTGATAGATGGCATGGATTCTTCTATAAGGATTGTGGCTCATTACCACATGAACACACACACACACACACACACACACACACATCACCTGCTGAATTGACCAATTCAAACAACTAGTCAGGGCAATGCAGGTTGGGGAAATCAGTCAAACTAGTTATTTGGCACCTTGCAGAACAAAAGAGGAGAGAGTGGAGGAGATCCAAATATTTGTCGGATTTCATTCTTTTCTTTCTAATATCCTGTACAGGAATTACACAAAGACCTGACCCTGGAGCCTATAAGATACTGAGGAGGAAAGTGTAAAGCCAACAGATACAGCTCCAAGTGCCACTGGGAGACTGTACTGATCTGGTTATCTGGTTGGAAAGCATTGCTTTGCACAGCATCATAGCCTAATGCTTCATGGGACAAAGGCTTTCTGGTTCCATCTCTGTGTCTTGTATTTTAAAAAATGCACTTTTCTATTTGTTTGAAAAGTCCTATTATTCACCTACCAGGGGGTAAAAATCATTTAAATTAATCCCTTTAGCCAAAATTAAATGCTGGTCTGAAAGATTCAGCTCCAGAAGTAGCCAGGGATAAGTGTAAGCTCCATGCAGTTCCAGATCAATTTGTTAATTTAACTGGCATGACAATTCAAATTGTTGCTCTCTGGACCACATTTTATTTGCAGAAACCAAAAGAAAATTACAAATGAATAGAAAAGAATCTTTATGATTTGTATTAAGCAAAATAAAATTACATAAAGACACATTTGAATGCATAGAGTATCTTTTAATCTTTGAAGTAGTTGCTGTATCTTCTGTATAATATTGAAGTTTTCAACAGAGATGTTCATTTTCTCAAACAGCAGAGTAAATAACAACATATAAACATAGAGTGGCTTGCTGGCTCATAAATGACGACTTCCTCAAGGCTGCAGTGGCTTATATATATCTCTCTTTGGCAACTCCTTTTGAAATTTTTTTTTCATTTTTCTATAGAGATTTTGTGGGGTGATTTTTATTTTGTTTTGTTTTGATTCCTTCGTAAGCTATAACATTATGTGGCTCTCCGCTTCCATGATTCCTCCCATTAAAAGTTCTGCCATCTTGTTAGGCACACAAGTGACACGTTCACCAGAGTTCAAGGGTGAAGAGAACTGAATTTCAAAACCACACAATTTATGTGGAAATGAAGCACATTCCTTGCTTGCTTCTGTGTCAGACATATGGGAAGACTGTGAGTATAATAGGCTGTTTGATTTGTGTGATATAGAGATTTTTTTTAAGCTCTCTGAAGAAAAAAAAAAAGTTACACTGATTTCTAGGCTCATCTATACTTCTTTTCCTGTATTTTATGTGGAAACATTTTAGAACTCACAGTTTCCATATTAGGTCCCTTTTCCACAGTTAATTAATCCTGCTTTCCCGCATGACAAATGGGCCTATCTCATAAAAGGGCACATTGGCAAGCAAGGATTGAGTCAAAGAAGGTATTCTTTGATATTTATATATGAATTGGGCTTTTTCATTTTAAAACATTGGACTCTCAGAGTTGAAAAATATAGTACATCTCCTACAGAAATGTGAATTCTGGCATCTTGTAGGTAGATAAAATGCATGAGTTTTTTTTTTTTCTTTTCTTTTCTTCAAGAACCACAATGCCCAATTAGAGAGAAAAAAAAGCATGAGTGTTCCATACCTCAATTTTTAGGTCTACCATATCTTGTGCTCTCAACTGTGAAAATTCAGAGTATAAACTCTACTCAAATAGCTGTGTGGTAGCATTTGAAAATTGCTAATCCAAATGATTCCCCTCGTTTTGCCTCCCAAATCTCCAAGTTTGGGAGAAATAATAATAAATTCCATGCTATTAACGTGTGGACTATTTTTCTCTTTACTCAACATTAAATGAAGATGGAGGTGAAAGCCCCGGGATATTCACCTATGTTGTCAGCGTCCCCCGGAGACACACAGCTTTCCTGCTTCACGAGAGATACAAAGATGAGTAGCATCACTATTCTTATCTGTAAGAAGTGACTGAAAACCTCATCGATTGACAATAGGTCAGATTTGGTTATCCCACATCCCTGCACCTCCCTGGAAACCAAGAAGGCATCACGCTGGCGCAGATTCTTCTCTCGACTTTATCAGTCACTGCTGGTCCTGGGAACTTCGTGCTGCCCCTCGGGGTCTCTGTTTCCTCATTCGTAAAATGACGTGGATGGAAAAAACACTCTGTAATGGTCCCTCAGCTCCAGCATTTTATGATTCTATCTCATGCCATGTAATATGGCACTATTTCCACTCCCTCCATTTGCCAATCCCCCCTGATTTATTGCAGAATAGCTGGTCAGTACAATGAGCTCTGGGTTTAACCTGGCCTGTCCCGCAACGGTCAAACCAAGGTATTGCCCACCTTCATAACTAAGCTGCAATTCTGACTCACATACAAAAAAAAAAAAAAAAAAAAAAAAAAAAAACCCATTCATCTATCTATCTGCCTATAAAGATAGCCATCATAACCATCTACCTACATTAACATGTCTGTGTTCACACGCAATTTCTGAAGAAAAATTAATGTGTCTAAGCCGGTTTCCCATGACTACCCCTGAAATCACCACTACTCTTTTGTCACTGAAGATACCAATTCAACCTACTTGCAGGGCCCTGGTTGTTTAAAATGTGAGCATTTCCTCTTCATCTTCTCTGTTATTCACCACAGTCCCTTCTCAGCATCTTTGGTCTTAGAACTGTTCATCCCCGCATTTTCCATTTTATTCTATACCTGAACCAGAGGCAGATAAACAACAGATTTGTTTGTTCACTCAAGTAAAGTTTGGTTTTGTTTTGCATATTTATAAACAAGGGCCAAAAAACCCTCTAAGTAAGTATCAGTTTTCACCAATATATCTTTGAAATGTGCCACATTTCTTGGAGAAAATCTACTTGTGTGATAAATAAGTATGAAAGTTGGGAAGCCTTTTCTAGGCAGTGGGGTAAATACCGAGATGAATAAGGAAGCTAAAATAGGTTTAATAAGAACAATAACAAAGACAGCAGATATTTTGAGTTATCTGTGCTCCAGTAGAACAAGTCGCAGTGTCCTCGCTGGTGAGCGAGCGTGACTGGCCAAATGTGCTCCCGCAGAGGGATGGTTAGTGCAGAATGTCCTTCCTGGGGTGGTTTTCAGAGACCCACTTGTTAAGAAGACAAGAAATGGCGAGTCTGAGTAAGTTAGCAGAGATCCTTTTCTCTGAGATTCAGGCCCATCATGTAGGTACAAGGGAAGGATTCGTTGTTTTTTTTAATCTCTCCTGTATGTCAGGTATAGTCCTTTCCATGCATTATTTAAAGCCCCTGCTTCGACAAATCAGTGGTGGGGTTCTTACTATGCCCCTGTCCCACAAGGGAAAACTGAGGTTTCTGAAAGTCTTCACACAGCCACTTGACAGTGGATGGGAAACAACTGTACATTAAAATGATTCAGCTGCTGCAGCTAGAAGGAATATTTAATAGCATTAAACCAGAAGTAACAAGGTGCTCACATGTCTGCCTGGCATGGAATCAGTTTTTTAGCTAAGACACTAATCTGGAAGTTACTGTTTCTACTAAAGGCGGCAAAATAGAAAGCATCTCTACCACCCCTGCAGCATAGTATAATGCAGAGTACAATCGAGGACGACAACAACCAATAGCAGAACTTTTGCAGACATTGCTAGAGAAAACGGTTGATAAAGATTCCCTAATCAAAGGGAAACTGAGCAAATATCTCAGCACTAGCTTTGTGCTAACAAGCGGTCTGATACAAGGATGCCAACTTCCTCATCTGGAACAACTGAAAAACAAAAACGGCATGGGATACTACTTCACTGGGAATTAGAAGACTCCAGACCCCACCAGAACTGTGGCAATCTTCTCCACCCTCTCACTTATTAGTGGGGAGGAACTGGAAATAAATAACAGAATCACTTGGTACATCATTTATTATTTTACATGCAATTATGCTTCAATTAATCATGTAGTAAACTTGATATGACTCCAGTTTAAAATGTGGGTTTAGTCATTCTCGAACTCAAGGAAATGGTGGCTTAACAAAACCAAAAGTAACCTCCTGCGGGTAGTTTGCAGCCTGCAGACTGAGGAGTCCCAGAACAATTGGACAGTCAAGGGTCCAAGGCACAAAGCAGACAGAGAAATTCAGGAGTACTGCTTAGCAAATACAGCTGAAGGCATATTTCTCTTTGGGTTTTCTGCTCCTGGTTAGACACTCATGTATTTATAAGACAAAGAACAGCAAGTGGCCCCATCTGGCTAAGTCCAAAGCCCACATACTTTCTGCGATATCACATTGTTATGACACATAGCCATTAACCCGTGCTAATCGCCTATTTCACTTGAATGGACCAATACAACGTGTGGATTTGAAAAGATGATCTCATACCAAAAACAAAATTAAAGAGGAACCTGTTATAATTTGGAGGGTTCCTTATTACAAAGATTCAAATCCATGGGTCAAATAACACAGTCTCCAGCAACAATATGATAAAATTCTTTCCTAAAAGGAAAATTCCATTGAAAACAAGCGCTTTCTACCTCCTAGCAGATGACCCAGAACCACGGCAGAGAGAATAATTTTCCATAACAAATACTCTTGTATAACCAACGCTGTTGTTTTCCTGGTCCCTGCCCAGTTCACCTTCCTTTTCTAGAAACCAAGCAACTGAAGTGAGGTGGCTGTTTACACTTCCCGAAGGAGAACAGAAAGCTGACTGACTTTGACTCAGACCCTTTTGTTCTACCGTCCACGGCAGTTACCTTTCAACCATTCTCTCTTCTCATCCCTCACAATACGATCTTCAGAGTCACTCAGCCAGAAACAAACCCAAATAACCCTAAACACACCACTAGAAACCCAAACAAAACATGAGATAAAAAAATTCCAGGGTGTCTGCTGCTCCCAGAAACTGGCTATTTCACCGGCAAAAGTTGGGCATTGGTGCTGTGCTGTCCACATGCCTAAAGGCGATGCGGCTGCCTCAAGGCCAGAAGGCCTCGTCCTTTCTGGCCCGCACATTATCCATCAGCCAACTGCAGTCTCCTTGGCCAACATTATCTTCCCTGCACCTTCACAGAAGCCCTCTCCCACCTCTCACCCACCATGTCCATCCTCTCCTCACCCCATCTTCCCCTTCTCTCTAGTTCCCTCAAATCCTTCCCCAGTGCCCCATCTTTACCAGGGACTTTCATCCAAGTACATTAGCTTCTTTCAGCCCTGAAATTCTACAGCCCTCACCACTGAGCCCCAGGGAATTAAGAAGCTAAACTTCTCTAGTCGCTTCATTGGTGACAGTCTTACCTTCTTGGCTGGAGTCAAAGTCCTTGTCTTAAAATTCCTTAGCACCCTCCATGTCAACCAGGGTACTTAAAGCCAAACAGCTGCCAACATTTTCCACAATTATATACACACTAATTCTAGAAATCTGCTATTTGGAAATTCCACTATAATTTTAAAGTACAAATATTCCATGATGTTCCTAAGCATGGAATTTGTTGGGTCTACTAATGCTGTCATGTGGGTCTATTCCCTATATCACCACATTTCCTCCCCCAAGAACCCCTTCCCCAGCTTTCTGAGCTACTCCATTAGAATATCCATCACACCTTATTAAGTTAAAATCAGAAACACCTATGGGTAAAAATGAAGCTCCTCCCTGGAGGGCAGGGATGAAGTATTACTCATCTTTGCACCCAGTTTTTCTCCTTCTATTATTATAGACAGATTATATATACATGACAGATATTTATATGCAAACACATTTCATGGGGCTTATATGTGTGTATACATAAAACACAGTATATGTGAATAATTATAAAACATAATATATATATGTATAAAAAGTTGAGATATGTATGTATTCCTTTATTTATCTATTAGTCACTAAATGTTTGTCAAATGACCAGTGCAGAGTGTTAGAGCCAAGGAAAGAAAATTCAGCAATGTTCTAGCCTCACCTTGCATTCTGTAGATGGGGACAAACTCAGTGAAATTAATTTTTTCAAGATTGTGCTTGGTAGAGACAGGATAGAGTTCCTCCCCATCCTCCTCCTCCTCCTCTTCCTTTTAACTTTCACTTCTCTTCCCTAACAATGTGGTAGCTGGACCAGCAGTATCAGTATCACCTGGGAACTCAATTAAAATGCAAATCCTTGGGCCTCGCCTGAGTTCTACAGAGTCAGAAACTCTGGGGTGGGGCCTAGCACTCTAGTTTAACAGGCCTTCCAGGCTAAAGGTGGAGAACCGCTGCCCTAAAGGAACACTGGCAGAAAAGGAGCTTCTGTCTGCCCTTCTCAAGCCTCACCAGGCTAAACAAGGGAGACTGGGGCCCATCTGCCCCACCAGTCCGTCTGCAGGTATTTCACACTGCTGGCTTTTATCACAAAGCTTATCCTGAGCATCAGAGTTGATACTCTATGAATATCCATCGCTAATCATACCAGCACAGCGAAGAACAAGGCAGCACCGCAGGCCTGTCAGGGCACACAGACACAGATAATACGGCCTGGCTCTAAAAGTTTTATCCACATTCCAAAGTTAATGGTAGGGCAAGGGGAGAGGGGGAAACAGTTTAACTTCGCCAACTATTTTTTTATGTTAAAAGAATTGGTTGATTGGTTGACTTAAGTCCTACCATCAGTTTCTAAGCACTAGCTTTCAAATTAACCAGTTGTTTGAATGAAATGGTGAATTTTCTTTCCTTCCCTCAAGTCAGGCTCATATGGCTACCACCTGAAATCAGTCATTAAAAAAATGTTTAATAGTATCTGCCCATCATTAAATTATTACCATTAATTAAAAGTTTAAAAAGAAAACAAAGCTTAGGGTTTTTTTCCTACTAATGGATGTAGGGATTCCAATATTACAAGTTATATTTCTAAACCAAAAAAATGCACAAGGAAATGAAGTATATGTAGAAAATTCACCTCTAAAAGCACACTACCCACCAATGGCTACCTAATTTAGCAGAATATATTACCTCTATGCTTCATAAATCTTAATTAAAGCTGTTAGTTTTCCCTATTATGTGATCGAGAAATGCCCCATTAAAGTTAAACAGTTTCTACAAGTAATTATACATATGTACACTTTAAAATTGCTTCACATATACTAGAAACATTGTCTACTAAATCAAAAACTTGCAGAATTTCATTAATGCAAGATTTTTTTTTATCTCCCAAAAGTCAAATGTGTCCCAGAGGAACTGGTATACTCAATGCTGGCTTCTTATAATACAATTTAATGCTCACAAACACAACTAAAGTATTTAAACATTTACAGGGGTTGTCATAAATGCTTTTCTTATTTTTGATCAAATTCAACCTTACACTTAATACAGTTAACTGTAGTTATTTAATTTAAAAGCTTGAGATTCCAACCTCAAAAATTTATAACAATATAAATGCAGTTACTTGGTTATAGGATACGTATACTATGGAGACTCCATTCTTCTACATGAAACACAAATGCCAAAACCAGAGAGGGGATATTTTTTAAAAGTAGACATTATTTTAAATAAATGTTGGCACACTGAAGAAAAAACCTTCAAATCCAAATTCAAAAACAGATCTTTTTTATTCATAGAGTCATTTCAATCAGACACTAGCTCACTAGAAATAATTTTTAAATAATAATAATAATACTTTGTTTCTATTCTGTTTGTTTTGAAAACTAACACAAGATAAACTGATAAATTAGTTGACTGAAAGTAATTGTGTTATTCAGGGTATTATAGGGCATCCTAACTTAATAACTGGATGGAACTCATTATTGACAATTACTCCACTTTCTCAGAAGGTATAATTACTTTAATTCATTAAAATGTTATATATAATTGTAATATTATACTTCTGAAAGCTGAGCAAGTTTAGTCTTCAGAAACAGTGTCACTGGCCTTAGGAAAAAAAGCACTTCAGTACAAACTGTTGTGCCAAGAACTTGCCATCCTCAGGCATACCGATGAATGCATGCACAGAACACAAGAGGAGGAGGGAGGTGAGACCACCATAGCCTGGGCAGTGATGGATAGCCCCGGATCAGGGTGAATGTAAAACCTCTCAGGGCTGAGAGTGCATTATTAATTGAAATCCCTATTTAGTTCCTCAATGTAGACCACCATATAATTGCATCTCTACCTTGAAAACTATTTTCAGCAGAATTCAAATTCATAATGAGTAAAGTATCTTCAATATACGTAGGAAGGGAATCAGTTTCACTTACACACAATTGCCTTGCAGTGTTCATATCACAGAGATGCTGAATCCTTATGTCTGTTAACCATGCACAGAGCACAAAAGAGATGTAGGTAGAACACCCTATAGCACATAAACAATTAAAATGCCATTTGACAGAAAAAAAAAACCTAAAAAAATTAAAAACTAAAACCGACTATTAAATAAAATTAATTAGTGTTTCCACCTAACAACAACGTGAACGACCACAGTCTATTCTTAAATTAAATATAAACTTTCCAATATAAATTTCATATAGTTATGAATACCTTAGTTTAAAGAAATGTGTCTCCTTTTGTGACTGTATTTTATGAATATAAATTGGACTAGTCAAACACATTAGCATTTTTTTCTTATTCAAGTAGAGCATATCAAATCACACTAGTTTAAAAAGAAAATGTTTCCTAGGAAAACAGAAGTTTTGTATGAGTTCGGGAGTGGGGAGGTAAAGTGTAGGGTTAGGGGTGGGGGATGTTTCCAAGCTAGGGTAAAAGAAGGATTCAATATCTCACTGAACTTCAGCATGACATTAAAAAGTAACGAAAATCTCAATCTTATCAAAGTGTAAGATTAAGTAAAATAGAAGACAGGGGCTTGTTAGGAGATGATTCAACATATGTTTGGAAAGATAGATACAGTAATAATCCAATCCACTAATGAACTGGATAAGGAGCAGGGTGGGGGGCTTAACAACCAGTCACACTAAATGACAGCACAGAGGGCAAAGAGGTGTGGAAACTGAGAAGATAGACTTCCAAGTCTTTTCCTGAAAGTGCTTAGATTTTGAGGAGAGTCCAATGTTGCCTGACAAAAGAGTCTTTGTGTGACAACTCCAGGGAGGTGAAGGAGAGCTGCTCAGGAAAACCAATGAAGACAGGCCCAGCCTTGTACCCAGGACCCGTGGAGAACTTTGAATCACGTGGCCTGCGGGAAGGACAATGTATGTACTGCTAAACGCACCGTATTCAGGCAATATCTGAGCAAGCACAGACCAGATGTCTTTAAAGAGTCATGTTGGGCTTTTTTCTTTCAAAAAAGTAGAATAAGCAAATACACAGCCTGCGATTTTGAACTGCATCAATAGTCTTAGACTAACCTCTAGACATTTGACCACTCCGAGTGACTTAACCTGCCCCACAAACTGTAATACCTCTCTTTGGCAGGGTCTCTGATTCTGAGTTCTTGGTGAAGTTGGCAAAACAGCCCAAGAGCCCATGTCTACACACACAGACTTAATACCCTGAAGTTCCAATCCTGGGATGATGAAATGGGAGCCTGTTATCATTAAAGGAAGCCTGGAGACATACAGTGAGAAGCTAGCCATTTTAGGTAGATAAATACACACTAAACATGGATGGTGGTCTACTGTTTATCCAAGCCAGGATATGCACAAAAACTTAGGCTGAAAATCAAGCAAGCTCATCAGATAATTGGTATTTCCAGCTCTAGCCAGAGTTGCCCAAGTTCTTGCCCTTGCAGGAAACCATAAGTAAGAGAAAAACACCCAATATTAACCTTTCCGGAACTTCAAAGTATGGTTGCCTGATTGGTTTTACTAGAATAAAAACATTAAAAGTTTCTTGGTAAGGGGACAAAGAGCTCATTTTTCCTCTTCACCAGTTTTAATTGTCCTGCTACCAATCTGAAAATAATTTAAGTGTTTGAAAGTATCCAATGAACGAACAACATCCTTGAATAAACTTTAAAATTAGATGCTAATTTCAAATTAGCATTAGATGCAATCTATCTGAAATTGCATCTTTTCAGCTGCAATTCCCATCATATGAAATAAACAGCAAGTTCTAAAACTGTCCAAAAATGTCTCAAAAATATTTATCTGGTAGTAAAACAAATGAAAAGTTTTTAATCTCACACAAGAATCAAAAGAAAATTTGGGAGAAGGAAAGGGTGGAGGGCAGTGAGGGATGGAATTTAAAAAGTATCTCCATAGAGCACAGCTGAAACAGCTTTGTATCAGAGACAGAGCATGGTTTTGAATCCCACCTCCACCTTAAACTACCATCAGATCCTGAGTTACAGGGTCTTCACCCATAAAAGGGTAATGATATTCTTCATCAGAATATGGAAAACAACCCACACAGTAGCTGGTGCATAATAAATTCTTAAGTATCTAATGACACTATTATTATCGTGAATTAATGGATCGGATTAGCTAGCAAAGAAACAGGTCTTAAGAAAATAGGAGACAAAAATAGATCCAAATGAGCCAGATAGGAAGTGTGGGAACAAGCATCGAAATCATGAAGCTCAAAGGAAAGAGACATGAGGAACTTTGGAAACATCACAGTTCAGCCTATGACTTACTGAATGTGATATGTGACTCCCTAATAAAGTCAGTTGTGATATGACATATGTAGCTTTAGAAAGAGTCTACGTCAAATTCTTGCATTTGGCCTGGTGGACACGGACATATTAATTCAGACTCCACTTCCATCATTTAGGGCATTGAGAAAACTGTTAAACCCCATCCTCACACCTTACATGTAATTTTGCCCAACTGAAACACAAGTGAGTTACATTCAACAGGGGAAGACCCAAAAGCATCCAGGTGAGCTATACAGTGCATCCCATGGAACCTACTTATGAGAAATATATGATAAGAACAAGCTATTATATGGTTAATTTTTAAACAAGAATAGGCTTGCTCCCAATATAAGCTTCAGGCAAATGTTCCATAACGCAAATACTCAATTCTCTCGCGGGAAATGGTGGAGAAATGACTTAGTTGATCAGATGCTATATTACACATAAATGAGTAACTTGTGGGAAAAAAGGAAAGGAAAAGAATCAAATACACTTAACACCACAACAAAATTAATATGTTGATTATATTTTAATCATCCCTTGATCATTCGAACAGAAATTCAAGAAGTTACAAGCCTCTATATCGTTATGATTTTCTCTTATACATGCAGAAGCCTGCCAACTAAAGGACAGTTATAATTAAGACAATGCCAACTGAGAGTTTATTTTATAGGTGTATAACATCCTGCACAACTAACTCTTGACTTACAATAAAATAAAATAAAACAAGAGATTTAACATATAGCAGATTTTAAATGTTCCTCAAGGGATTAAAAACCAAGCCAAAATAGGAGAGAAAACCAAGAATTATTCAACTGTAGTTTTTAAATGAAAAAAGGATTTAAATACATAACAGGAAGTTAGGCATAGTTTCTGTAAATAGTCCACATGCGTGCATATCCCAAAAATATACTAAGTATCATCTAGATGTCCAAAAACAAACACCAGTTACTCAGAGGCCGAGATAACTTTCTTCCTACAAGAGAAACCAGGTCTGTAAAAGGCTTAGAAGTTAGTAGACTCAGTCCACTCCAGGAAACTCTGCTGGTGTTTCCATTATAAACCGCATTTCAGGAGTTTACAAGTTGAATGTTTTTAAAACATATTGGGCTCATAATGAGCTCACACATTCTTTAAATGTTCTTTTTGCTCTCCTTTAAAAAGTATGGCCACTTTTGTGAACAAATCATAAACAAAATTTCAGGTGATTATTTTTGGCTGAGCTCCAAGACACAATGGCAAAATGTTTAAATAGAGGAAAAGGACTAATTATTTTCTTCATTTGGAAAGTAGAGTAGAAAGGCCAACCTGAGAAACACTCTACAGTACTTCCGTTCTTCTTTTGCAATATTTTCATTCAGTGGTTCAGGATCCTAGGACTGCAGCTAGGAATATGCAATCAAACTTCAAAAACTCCATTTCTACATCTGGAGATTTATGCAATAATCGCTCCAGCGTTAGACTTTTCTAAAGTTATTAGTGGTCAAAATTACATGTACCATGAAAGCCAGGAAGACCCTTCGAATGGAGCTAAAAGCCAGGTGGCAGGGCACCTACACTTAGGTGTCGCCACAAATCCCAAATTCAAACCAACCCTGGAGTTTTACAAGGCCTTTCCCTGAGCCAACCCCCAGCTTAAAATAGTCCAAGGCAAAAGCTCTGCAGGGAACTGAGTTGATGAGTAGGTTAGGGCTTAAAACCATTTCTTTTAAAACCGGAAAAAAAAAATTTGGTGGTTCTGCCAAATATAAAACTACTCTCCACAGCAGTCCCTAACACCTTTAGGGTTTATAAAAGAGGAAGGCAGCAGAGACGCCAAACCAGGGATGCCTCATTCCCACAAAGAATGGATTGTTGGGTAGAATTCATCAGGCCTTTCACATGGCAATTTTGGACTGTGTGGGAATGCTGAGTTCCAGAACCATGGTCCTGCACCAGACCAGCAAAAACACCCTGATAGGAGGCAGCTTTGCTGCTAAACCCTCTCACCACACCTTGACCTGGGTGTCAAGCCTCTAACAAAAAGGTGTTCTCACTGAGCCTGTGAGTTGACAAAACTTCTTCTGACACAGAACTACTTTTCATCTGCAGGCTCCCGTCATAACCAGGAGACTTGAAAAGGAATCTCATCCCAAAACGAAGAGTCAGTCCTCATCATGTGTTTGGCCATATGAACTTTGTGAATTGCAAAGATGCAAAAGACACAAATAATACTGATTAAAACCACACAAATTCCAACATCTAACTGATAATATGCCACATGTAGGTTAAAGGTCAAAAATGCCCTCCAACGCTGTTCTGTTAGTTGACAGGGGCAAACTTTTCCATCTGTTTCTGATCTTACCAGTGATTGGTCATTGGCCTCAAAAGAAAAATCCACTGCTAATAATAAATGAAATGAAATTTGCACTTTCCTCTAACTACAATCCCACCTTCAAAAAGTTTATATAGTTGACTTTTTTCCTCCAGGCCAATTTCCTTGAGAGAAAGGAGAAGGATATGGAGGGAGCAGGCAGCTGGGAGGAGAAGGGTGCTAATGAGTTGTGTTTGAGTAGAAGGAAGATTTCCCTGAAACACAGCTTAAATTAGCTGAGTTTTGAATGGTTTAAATATATGAGTGATAAGGAAAAATTAATATCCCTCTCTCTGTCTTTCCCTTACACACACACACACTCTCAGTCCCCCTGAGAGGATGCTGTGGAGTACAGTTCGAAAACCAACAATTTAGTTCATGCCTCTCATTTCACAGATGAAAACCCTGAGGTGTAGAGAGGTTAAATGACTGGCCCAAGGTCATACCTTGTTAATGATGGGCTGGAAGAACAGTTCTGGCCAGGACTGTTTTGCATTTGTGCCCCTGAGCCCTGTGGAAGCAGCCAGGCAGAAAACTGGACTGGAGGACTGGAATTTTGCAAGGGGAGCAGTGAGACAGCAGGGTCACACAACTGAAGACACAGGGAGCCAAGGAGATGGGGTGGTCCCAGGCCGGCCTCTCTGACCCCTGGGGAGGAGTCTGGGACTTGCTTCCCCACTGCCACCTGAAGCAGGCTCCTTGACAGCACAATCCAATGAAGGGGCCCTACAACTGTTTAAGAGACACAGGAGGGACTTGCAGAGTACCCTTCCATCAGCTGCCCTCTAGAGGAAGTTGAAATATAACAGAGAAACCTCTCAGCCCCTAAAACTGGGCACTTGATGACCAAAAATGAAGCTGCAGGACATTGAGGCTATAGAAACAGTCCTCTCTGGTGATCTCCCTCCTCCCTTTCCCTTACATATCCCCACACAAGTCATCTTTAAGATAGAATGAAGTTAGTATCTCCTTCTGCTTGAATTGAACAAACACTGGTCTTTCATTGAAGATACCATGGAGAAGCACATATAAATTCCAAGGCAGCACGATAAGGATGAAAGGTCAGAAACTCTGAGTGGGAGCGTTAGCCAATTGCGGAAATGCCTAAAAGATAGCCTGGCTTTCAGATTCCCAGACTCAAAGGTACCATTCAAGGAAGGAAGATGACCTATATTGCCTCCCATGTAACTTCCAACCAGTGGACCGAGACAGAGCCTTGAGCTCCAGACAGAGTAAGTTTAATCCCACCCCTAAAAAACAAACCCTTTCAGCTATTTTATGGTAGCCGTCATGTCCCTTAAGCTTTATTTGAACTAAAAGGAAACTACACAAAGGAAAAAAAGGCAGAGTTATATATTTCCAAACTCGGACACATGCTAGTTTTTCTTCTTTTTTTCTGCAGGGATGGGCTACTAGACATTGACTCCAGAAGAGAAATGAAGTAACAAAATTTTATCCGAGCCACAGCAATGGGGAGCAGTCACCTTCTTAGTCCTGGGTGCTGTAGTTAAAAGTGGACAGTTCTGGAGGATGCCAGTTTTTGCTGGACAATAAGATTGAGCAAGACAGAAAGAGTGCCCCCAGGAAGGGGTGGTGATGAGGAAAAGAGAGGCAGAGAGGGACGAGACTGCTGTGTGATCAGGTGAAGGGAAGGTCCCAGTGAAAAGTGATCTAGGTCACCCTGAGATGCCTATGGACTCTAAATCATCAGTGTATTGATTGGTGTTCTGGAATGTTGTGCCTCTTTTTCTAGAAATTATCACGTCCTAAACTTTACCCCATTTTTTAAAGCAGAGGCCATGGATAACAGATGGTAAGTAACTGTGGTAAACTAGGGTTTATAAATGACATAGTGCACTTGATGCTGCAAGGAAAAGTGAAACTCATTCATTCCCCCAAATCTTGAGGGAAATATCACAGAGTGAGGGACATGATTCTGGACAGAAACCACAGTAACCTGAAATGGTGAACTGTTTCCCGACAGGTGACAGTTGACTGGTAAGACCAGTTTAGAGGGGAAAAAAGAATGATTATTTAACCCAGGCTAACCCACTAAGCAGATGCCTTCTGGTTAATATTTAACGCATTACATGTAGTATTCACTACCTTGATTAGAAATGAAACAATATACATTGTTTTCAACAATAGGTATGTTGATGTGTTGCTATGTACCAGCCTACTTACTGTTTGGTGCTTTTCATAGATTAGTTGTATCAGTTAGCATATAGGCTAAGCTGCTATAACAAAGGGACCCCAAAATACAGTGGCATAAACGAGAGAAGTGTGCTTTTTCTCACGTAACAGTCCAGAGTGGGGCAGGCATCACTGCCAGGCAGGTAGGCAGCTCCAATTGGCAAGGTCACCCAGGGTTCCAGATTCCTCCTAGCTTACTGCTCTGTCATTTCGTAGGGTGGTGTTCTCACCAACAGGGTCAGAGCTGACTCACTGTCATCAGTCTACTTTCCTGCCTATAGGAAGGGGGAGGGGGAGAGGAAATGGTGAACAGGTAGCTTCCTTTTCTAAACTGCAGATAATTTAAAGACAGTTCTGCTCACATTCCATGGGACAGAACCCTAATGGTAAGGCCATATCTAACTAACTCCAAGGGATGCTGGAAATGTAACCAATAACTGAATGGCCATACTCTTAACTAGAGTTCAGGTGGTTGTGTTATTAAAAGGAGAGAGGAGGGGAATAGATATTGGAGGCAATTTGCAGTCTCTGCCATTTTACCTCACTTAGCCCTTTCAACAATCCTATATTATGATACTTTATTTTTTTAAAACAAACAATGCATCATTGCTGTCAGTAATTCGCCCAAGCACCACAGCAGGAAGTTGCAGAGGTGGAACTCAAACTCGTCTGTAAGTCTGAAAACCCATCTTCATTCTACTATACCATGGACCATGCACCCAGTCAATCTTACTCCAACAGACAAGGCATGTGCTCAGGAATAAAACTCGTGCCATGTGGCCTTTTCCTTTAAGTCAGTGCCTTTTAAGAAAATAACAACACCAACAGAAAGATTTTTATAAGGAAAAGAATATGAAAAAACTCCTTTTTAGAAAATAAAAAGTTGAGGGGAGAGGAAAATGGCAAAGAATTTATTAAAATACCACCATAAAAGACACTTGAAAGAATGGATTTTTTTTTCCTACCACCATAAAGCAATCTATTTTGGTGATGTCGACCATGAATTGTATTGATAAGAATAAAAGGGCTCATATGGAACAACTTTCTTATTATTGAATATCCACAATGAGCTGCTGCAGGGCAATCTAAAACAGCAATGGTCTGGTTTGGTAGAGGTGATGTATGTACACACATGTGCACACACACACATATATCTCTATAAAATAGCATCACTGCACCCTACTAATCTTAAATTCCTAAACACCTGGTGGATCTATGTCATGAGATAAATGCTCATAGAATAAAAATTTACAGTCCCACACATTCATGAAATTTGCGTAAGCACTTTCAAGAAAGGAGGGCTCTGCTTGGGATAAGGATTTCCGCCCTTCCTTTCCCTCAAATCAAGAGATATACGTTATAATCTCCAGCTAGCTCCCTGGCAAATCTCCATCCTTTTCAACCTGACAGACTGTTTGTCAGTTAAACTCCCCTTGTCATGTACCCCCACCGCTGCCAACTCGTGCACGGAGACCTTCAGTTTCACTGCTACCACTTGCACCCTCTGCAACCTTTGTCATTGATCACTGATCCGATCCAGTGCCCACATGTTCTTCAAGTGCCTACACAAGTAATGAGGTACTTGTGGTGTAAAATTAAACTGTCAACTGTCAGCGATTGATAACCACAGTGAGAGCTGACCTAGAACACCTGCACCAGTGGCCAAGACAGGTGTGACATGTTTGATCGCTGAGGCCTGCTAGTCAGTCTGACCCAGCGCTGTCCCTTCATGGACTTTCCTTGCATTTCAGGCTCCCAGCTTTGCTGCATCCTACGGCGAGCACCCCCAGGTGGCAGAATCCACTCTGATGGCCTACTGGGGCAGCGTGGTCAGAGTGGCCGTGAGGGAGCATATGTCAAGTCAGTGGGTTGGTCTGAAGGGAGTATGGCTTCGAGGTTTTCAAAGGTGGCTTTTGGACACAGCCTGGTGGTTTTTCTCCTGCATCCCCCCAGGTTCCCTCTGAGAGCTGGGCTGGGTGGCAGGTTTCATACACACCTCCCTCCCTCAATTGGACCTTCCAGGCGTGTGCCAGTGCCTGGCAGAAGGGCCTTTCCTTCAAGGCAGGCAGGCACACAGTCGTCACTAAGAGTCTGGTGGAAGAATGAAGCAGCCCTAATGGAACTGCCTTCTGGCTCAGAGCATTTGCTTGACAGCATTTCAGTGGAACCAGCTCACATTCTGTTAAAGCACCATAAATGCAAGGTTTTCCTACTTCTATGTAATTGAATAACCAGCACAAAGGAAAAACATGTTCTGCTCTGATGATACGTGTTTTCAGCCAGAGTTGCTGCACAGCATTTAAATAAAGTTTTTCTAGGAGTTTCATCATTTAAATGTTAGAGAGAAATTTTTTTTTTAACCTTAAGCAAAACTGCACTTAAATACCTAAAACATCCTTTGTGAAAAATCTGAGAAGCATGATGGGATTCCCACCCATTCCACCAGCCCACCCCCACCAAACAGTTGCACTATATTAAGTTCATGTGATGAGAAGATAAAAATCTATTAACTTTCCGCTGACCTTATCGACACAGGAATCTCTGCAGACATTACAAAAGCCATATCTCTTCTGACTTTTACATCCAGAACCTCATGCTCCAAAGTCCCAAACCAAATGTAAAATCTTCATGATGAGTGAAACCCTGACACCAATTCAGATTCCGGGCTGGCTGGCTTGCAGTCGATGGAGGCTCCTCTGGGGCACAGAGGCTGGCCTTTACTTTGCATTTGACTTGAGGGGCTTTTTTTTTCCACCATATGCTACTGGGGACTCTGAATCAAAACTATTTCACGAGGACCATATGTTACGAGAAACGCATGATGGAAAATGAACAGCAAGAAGTTGCCCCATATCACCAGGTGATGTATTACAAACATAATTAAACCTGAGTAATGTGCAGTGTTATTTCAGTTAATCATTTCTTTTTTCAATTTAAGCAAGGAAAACATAGCCCAATTTCCAAATGACATACCAAAGTTCAGATAAGCTAAATGCAAACTGGTGGGAAAGGAATAAAGTAAGAGTTGAACAGCACTGTTTAAGCGTCTATAAAAGGTCTTAGTACATGTGAGACATGTCGATTGGAAGGTGACACATGAGACACCATGCAAACAAGAAGTTTCAAACCCTACTCATTTTCCTTTCTAATCAACAATGAATTCAAATTATCCACCTCCCTCACAAACAAGCAGCAAGTCAAATGACCACTTGTGTTGGTTTTGGGAATGCAAGAGCATGCTTTCCCATAGAAATTCCATTATCGGTAGCTGTTAGGTGCCCAAGCTAGCCCATGAAGACCTGTTTAGCCCAATTGTTTCTAAGAAATTTGATATTTCTACTCTACATTTATGGCATGGCTTGGAGGGAGGATAGAGAATTATTCAAGTCAACTCAATTCAATTCATTTATTTGGTCCTTACTATATTTTCCCAGAATATACTGATTACTCCATTTCCCCAGAGGGTATCCCAATTTCCTCTCTTCCCACATGAACCCTCAGAATATTTTACCTGTACTCTCTTAATCACTTCCTACCTGAACGGAGCTAATTACTCCACTGCTAACTAGCTTTTTAGTTTAGTTTTAGTAATCCAAGCCCTGAATGAGGCAGATTGGCCATTCATATACATGAATGGATGATTGAGTAAACAGAGGAATACAATCTGCTAAGGTCGCCAAACATATTTTTTCTCCATCAGTGAGACTGGGAATCATGGGATTTGGTTGAAGAAGAGAGGGAGAGAATAAAATAATGATGATGACAATGATAAGGATGATAACAGCAAATGATATTTATTGTGTTTCCCTAGGACAAGTACCAGCATAAGAACTCTACAAGTATTGATTAATTTACTCCTCACAACTCTGTGTGGTGGATCATGTGTCTGTCCCCATTCTACAGATGGGGATACTGCATGCAGAGACATGAAGTGAGTTTCCCAAGTTCACACAAATAGTATAATAGGTATTTCTGAACACCAGAAGTGTATTTGCTGGGTACTTGTGCATTACAGGGAGTATCTTGCTATATGTCTCCATAATGCAAAGCCTCTTTCTGCCTTTCCAACCTGCATTAGAAAAGGAACTTCTCAGGTAAAATACTCTACAGCTACTTCTTCAGTTCTCATTTGCGAACCCGAACATAAGCTCTGTGAGAGCAAGGACCTTGTCGGTCTTGCTCACAGTACCCCCAGCCTCTAGACCAACAGGTGTGCCACAGATGTTTGCTGGATGAAGGAGTGAAGGAGTCTGTTCTTCGGTGGTGATGGTAGGTCTATCGATGGGACTCTGCACTCAGGTTCCCTCTGAAAGTTTCCTGGTTTACAAGTCCTACAAGGAGAGCTTTTCAAACTTGCATAATGATGAGAATCTCTTATGGCACTTGACTGAACACCCCTTCTTCCTGGAGATTCTGAGTAAGAGAACTGAGGTGAGGCCCAGGAATCTGTTTTTGTTGACATGTTGCTGTTGTGGTCTGGGACAGATGTTTCAGGTGGTTCTAAGCTTAGGAAACCCTCCCCAAAGGGTACGGCTCTGTCTCCTGGGACACCACTTGCATGGTAGTTACAGATATTTGCAAATTCCCAAAGAGTGACGAACACAATTTCTAGCCACTGCCACCATTTATCCAGAAAACCCATGCATTATGCTGGATTGCAAGACAGAAAGGGGTCTTGCGCTTCTGCCTCAGCTGACTTCTCAACAAGGTTCTGCAGATCTCAATCAGGCCTAGGAAGGCTTCCATTCACACATTTCTTCCCTGACTCCTGCCCTTTCCAAGGGTGCATCAATGTCTGCTGAATGAATGAATGATGGAACGATTTCCAATGGGGGCAAAACAAGCAAGCCAGGCAGTTATAAAGAATGGGAGTGTTGCATCAGCCTCACTTGGGGGTTGCACGTAATAACATATAAAAACAAACAATGACAAACAATTGATACATTAACACATCCTGTTTCTACTGCTTTCCTTCTGATTGAGGAACATTCTTATAACAGCTAACCATCTCAGGCCTCAGAATCATTATTTAACTTTTAAAGAAATATTTTATTTTCCTTAGTTATGATGGGATATATTTAACCTCGGGATCTGAAAGATTAACCTAGCCTTGCAGCTATCATGTTCTTTCTTCCAATTCTTCTTCTCCCCTTTTCCTCCAATCCAATAATCTGCACCCAGAAATCAGTAACGCACATCAATTTGGATGGGATAAAAGGCAAGTATCTAAAGATGCTAAGTGTCGATGATTCTCTTTTAGAGTCTAGAACAAGGCTTCTACACATTGGTGCTATTGAAATTGTGAGCAAGCTAATTCTTTGCTGTGGGGGCCTCCTGTGCATTGGAGACTGTTGAGCAGCATCCCCGGCCTCTACCCACTAGATGCCAATAGGCACCCCACCCCTCAGTTATGACAATCAAAAGTGTCTCCAGATATGCCAGGTGTCCCATGGGGATCACAACTACCCATAGTTGAGAACCAACCACTCAAGTAGAATGATTTTTTTTTTAAACAGTGTATTTTTTAACTGATCGATTGGCCAATATTTGGTCCTATGTACAAGGATACATTAACCCATAAAGTTGCTTAAACAGTAAATAATATTATAAATATAATTTTCAAAGAAACTGTTGGTTCAAAGGGATCTTGACTACCCTTTTAGGTATGAGGTTTAGTGGACACCAGGAAGAAGCTGGAATGGAATTTGACATAGCTGAGATTTTACCCAAAAAAATTCAGTTGAGGAGAGAGCAGGAAAACTAACTAAAATGTCTCACTTTTGGCAAAAACATCCAAAGTGCAATGTACTTTGCCAACATCTTTGCCCTTGGATTTTTTTTTTTTTTAATTTAAAGGTAGTTCAAGGGTAGTTTTAATCTGTATGTTCCTGGTTACTATGATCTAAAAATCATCAAAATGCTCTTTTATAAGAGTGTCTCCTATGCTTTGATGTCCAAGAAGCTGGGGGCCCTTTTTTATGTGCTTATTTTCTTTTGAACCAGGAAATTGTGTTTTGCCAAGAGCAAATGGAACTTGAGCCTCAAAAGATTTGAGTTCTGTTTGAAACGTAGTATCCACAAATTCTCGGCAAGTTTGCAACTTGACAAAATACACGCTCTCACCTTCCCTCAGACCAAATCTCTCTTGGCTCTATTTTAAATCATAGTTAACAAAATCCTAGATGCCTAAGAATTACTCCAGGAGAAAAAAGAGCTACACGACCAAACAGAAATTCTGACAAAAAAAAGAGCTACATGACCAAACAGAAATTCTGACAAAACTCCGTTCCGGGTTGGATTCATGATCAAAATGCTACCCAATGTAAGAGAAGATGAGAGACGTTAGATGGGTAAGAGAGAGAGAAAAGGGAGAGAGAGATAGGCTAAGTGACACGTTCTTTGACTTTCCCCAGGACCAAATCCAGCAAGCAAGATATTACATCAAAGTTAAATTGTTTACATATTGGGTGAACTGTCCGGTTTTTTTTCCTTACCATTGATTTCCACAGTACAAAAATATTATTTCAGTGGCAAGGATGTAAACCTTATTCATAACAGGATTTCAACCACATCCTGAGAACGAAGCATCTCTTCAGATAGTGTGCCCTCATTTATATTGAAAGCATGCTGGTTTTATTTGTCAGTGTTTGTTGAGGGGGTCACAATATCAGGAAGCAGGAGATGGTTCATCAAAGCGTCTCTGCAAGCCCCCACTACTCATCAATTAGACAGTGCCTTGTTTTTAACATCAGGACGGAAATGCATCTCCTATGACCCATTGTTAGAAGCTTCCTTCTGTCTTTAAGTTTTTTGGAAGGAGCACTTAGGACTCGACTTCTTTTTTCCAATAGGTAATTGTCACTAATTAATGCTCCTGTTGTATTCAAGAATGTGGACCTGTGACCCTGAGTAATCTGGGCCTGCATCTCTGGCCTTGGAGCAAGGACACTGTAATCTCCTGACACTACCCACGGGGCCCGGGTCACAGACACAAGGCTTCCCGCTGGGTTCCTGAGCAGGCCTCTGCTTCAAAGCCTGTGAGTTCAGTGGAGCAGCCTGACTTCAAGGACAATGTGGCATCTGGCCAGTGACTGCAGTCTGCGGTGAGGAGAAGGTCTCTTCTCTGAAGGTGTAGAGCATTTTCTGCAGAAGCCAGGGCCTCTAGGTGTATTCATTCCACATCCATCCGCTGGGCTCCTGCTCTGTGCCAGGCTCTCTCCCAGGCACTGAGGGGGAAATGAATAAAGCAGAGTACCTGGTGGCAAGGAACTAAGGTGAAGTTCAGCCCCTCATTAAATATCCTTCTAAGTATAACTAGACAAGTAGGTTTTAGTTTCCTTTTTAGAGCTAATGGGATAGGAAAAGAAAAATGGTGCTTGTAATCTTTTTACTTATAAAAACTGATGAACTCACATATCCATGAATTCAGCTCATTCCTCCATGATTCGTCATTTACTTTCCCTTCTCTTCCCTATCTCTCCTTTCCCTTAATGTCAGTCTCTCTCTCACACACACATACATACACACAAACTAAAGCACAGGAATTTCTGATGAGCATATATTCACAATGGCTTCAGGAAAGGGAGAGAGAGATGTATCTATGTACACACTCCCATAACCCTCAGTGAAAGACTAGATTTTAAGGATGCCCATCCAATAGTCCTCTTTCACTTAAAGAGGGCTTTATGTTTCCTCTAGCAGTAAATCTTCCTCCTAAATCAAGGCCAGGAGCTACTCTTGTGCATAAACACCCTTGGATTAATTTCAAATCAATAAAAGCAATATAAACAAATGCCCAATGTTTAAAAAAGAAAAAGGAAACTCTACACCTCACAATAGATAAACAAAAGGCTTGGTGCTTATTGTATAAAAGAGTCTTCACATTACCCATGTTGGATTCCTTTGGATAACTCTTTCCCATGTTTCTTTTCAAATGTTTATAGCAATTTGATTTCCACAGTTCAAGAGCACATGACTGCTTGAGAAGGACAGGACAAGCATGTATTCACACAGCCCAAAATGATAGAGACCAGTCTGCCAGCTAATAAGCAGTCCGTGTCTCACACTTCTCTTTGGTTTGTACCAATGTTTGCAACCACTTTGGAGAGACAGCCCAGCACAGTGCCTGGGAAGACTCAAGTTGGGCTGCTAAGTTCAAATCTTTCTCCTCCTGTGAATTTGGCAAGTTATCCAACCTCTCTGTGCCTCAATTTTCCTATCTGTAAAATGGGGGTTAATAACCATACATCTCTACAGTTTTCAGAAAGTTTCTGGCCCATAGTGTAAGCACTATACATGTGTTTATAAAAGACATCATCTTGCACAAATATCTGAACTTATCTAAACAAAAGAAAGGCAGGCTAGAGATGTATTAGGAAGAGTTGTGACCTTGGCTTAACTTTCTCAATATGCCTTTTATCACCATGTTCAGGGCTCCCCTAGCCAACTATAAAGTTAACACAACAACCCCTGTCTTATTCATCATAGTGTTCCCCTATTTGGCCCTAGATAGTGCTTATATATAGGAAGCTCATGATAATATGAGCTGGATGAACAAACACATGAGTTTGCTTCTTTATTTCAAGGCTTAATTAAAAGTTATTTCTACTAGCATTTTTATCACAAGTACTATTGAGATTACTAGTATATTAGTGGTAAAATGTTTGCTTCATTAATCTGTTTGGGAAGTGTATAATGAACTCAGTAAGCCTTGTACAGCTTTTACCACTTGCTAAAAATAAGTAAACATCCATAAAATCACCCCCCACACACACAGCCGGACAACTATCCACAGAGATAGACTACTTCATCCCGGTGTGCTCATAATCCAGTTGCTTCTGGAAATCTCAATTTCAGGGAACATAATTTAATAGCTAGGAGACATTCCACTGGCATCTTAAAAGATGAAGTTAGGGTTTGTTTGGTTTTTTTTTTTTTTTTTTTTTGGTTTTTGATTTTTGGTGGTTTTTTTTTTTTCCAATTGCAACTCAAACAACGAATCCTCCAAAGTTGGTTACATTTGCTCTCCAAAAGTGCTGAGTTAAACTTTGTTCTTGAAAGTAAATACAAGCCTTTCTTGGACTAGATACCATCAACTTTAATTATACTTTTCTCACATAAATGTTAATCAAGAACTAAACAGATAATTTCCTTCTGTCACACAGCAATTCCACTGCAATGGAACAAGTGTTATCTTAAGTTTCACAGAGCAATTGTTCAATAATTCCTGTCGGTGGCTCCTTTCCAAATCTTCTAGAATGGCCCGGGCTGCTAGCCCTTGAAGCTGGAGGGGGTTGAGCTAGTGAGAGGGAAATTGCTGTCAGTCAAGAGCTCAGCGTCCTGGTGCACTCGCTAGTTCTCCCCCAGACCAACTCCTGCTCACAAGGCCAACACCCGAAGCATGCTGTTTGATGACAATTACTAAGAAACCTCTAAACCTTGAAAATGTACAAAGGAAGCTTGGTGGCAGCACAGAAAGCTTCATGTCATCCTGGTTCGTTGAATTAAATTATTAGGAAGTTTGGAGAAGATGAGATAGGGAGCTTAGAGAAAGAAATTCATTCCTCGAAGCTAAAAGCAGCACCAACATCAGTCCCTTCGCAAGTTCAAAGAATTCTGCATCAACGCAAGAAAATACTGTTCCAAACTACACTACCCAAACCCTGCTTCAAAAAAAAAGTCATTTACAAAGCTGTCCTTTAGAGTTAGGCCAATTAATATTTTTAGGTAGACTGCCCAAAGAAGGAGGAAAACTCTGATAAGTGTTTTCCCACCAACTTCATCATACAAGATGAAATAAGTGTGTTGAATCTCAGGTGCACAGAGCCTTGAGCCCATCTGGGACACCAATCTGCTTGTGACACTATTCAGTGAATTTCAGAACTGAGAATAGAATAGCCTGAAGTTAATAATCAGTTCTCTATTCTCCAACTCCTTTTGAAGTTTGGGGACCTATGATCCAACAGAAAGTATGGTTGGGTCCCTATTTTATTTACATGTTATTACCCTTCCCCCAATTCTAGCAGCAATCAATCAAACCCAATATATTTTCTGAAGATGTGGGAGTGGCTTTTCCCCCACCTCACAAAAAAGTCCAGAACTTTTCAATTAAAAGACAAAGACAAATAGGGAAAATGTTAACAGAGGCCAAACTATGGGTAATTTTCTATGTATTTCTGTATTTTTTATAATCTTTATGATGAAAATGAATTGTTCACATAATGAGTATATGTATGTTTGTGAGTGTGGATGTGCATGGGGTGAGGTTTATCTTTGTGACCTGACTTCAATGTTTACACAAATCACCTGTGCATCTTGTTAAAAATACAGGTTCTGATTCAGTAGGTGTGGAGTGGGCCTAACAGTCTGCATTTCTAACAGACTCCCAAGTGATGCTCTGTTGCTTGTCCACAGACTACACTTTGAGTAGCAAGAGTGTGGGCTCACTGGATTAAAATCTAAGGTTAATAAACTTGACCCCAAAATTGCAGAGGCAATAATCAAAGACAGAATTCAAGAAAAACTGGAATGGCTTACAGAATATTATTGATATTTCTCTTCTTTGAACAACTTTGTTCTGTAAAGATGAGACTTGTCCGCCCACGCCATGCAGGCCAGAGTGTAGTGGCTAGTGGGAGGAGCAGGACTATGAATGGGACAGATTTCATACACACTCTGGTTCTAGCCTAAAAATGGGCAGCCCACGTGACAGCAAAGGCTAGGCTGACCATTTAGAATCATGCAGAGGGTTTCAAACCCTGAAATGCTGAACCTTGCCTGGCCCTGGAACTCTTCTCAGAACCACTCTCTCCCCTCTCCTGAATGGCTTTTCACACTCTCAGCCTTGCCCCTCGCCCGCCCGTCAGCTCCACTGCACTGGGCTCTTTCCAAACTCTCTCTTCCATAGTGCTCCTAGCTCCACAGCCCCAGGCTTTTCTTCTCTACTTCCTAAATCTTTAATTCCTGATCAGTACCGTCAAAATGAGAAAATGATTTCATGGCTATCATCTCACTTAGTTTTTATAGTACGCCTATGGCAGATTATGAATCCCCTTTTAGAAATGAAGAAATTTCAACACAGAACCAATAAGAGATTTGCCTAAGAAGGTCCCACAAATAGGTGACAAGACCAGTCTGAAACACACACACACACTTCCCAGTATCTTGTTTACTCAACTTGCCCTTCAGGTCTGGGCTAAAGCAACCCTTCCTCAGGTACAGAGTGCAGTGTGGACACTGTGATGAGTTGGGTAACTTCAGATTTCACCTTGAGAGAACCTGAGGGCATTAAGGGCAAGAAAGGAGATTGAAGCAGGCATGGGGAGCCCTCCTCAGGTGTGGCCTGGTCTTAGTACCACACTCACATGCATCATCTCATCATCCAACAGGAAAAGGGAGTCATCGAAGACGTTCGGGCATCAACCAGCATCAGGACGATTGCAGAGCAGGAGTGAGGGGGAGCTAGAAGTAGAGACCAAGGGAGCAAGGAGACCAGACTGTATTTCAAGGCGGCCCATTCACCTTTCAAATAATCTGTCAACTTCTACCAGTCACTACTTCAGTTCACTTTTTCAAAAACAGAACGGATAAAATACAGGGGATAGCACTAGGTCATTAAACAGCAACTAAATAAACTACAGCCTAGCTTATACCCACTGGAATGTAACTGACCTAAAAACATCAGAATAATTCTGGCTTCATCATGTTAATTTTCATTTTGTTTCCCCACTGCATGTGAGACCTATATTAAATTAAATATTTAAATTAAATATTTGCTCAGTGAATATTAGTAATGAAAAATAAATGAGCATTTCTCACAAAAGAGAAGGAACTCTAACACAAACCATACAGTAGGCTCAAGTATTTTAGTCAAAAGCCACTGTCCCCTCAGAGGAAGAAGGGCTGTTTCTTCCACTTAACAGCAGAATTTTCTTAAAGCCGGTAATTTCTCACCAAACAGAAAAAAATAATAATAAAACTAAAATAAAGAAAAAAATCCACTCTCTAGTTAAGAGAATCAGCTCTAAAAGCCAAACCAGATCTGAACCAGCAAGGGCTCCTAGCCTGCAAAATATAGTGGCATTTTCACAGTTAATTTTGCTGCCATTTGTGCCTGAATTTATCGTGGTTTAGAAAAAGTAAATAGCGAGGCGAACGCAGCCCTGGCTCAGGAGTCCACCAGCGGCAGCGCATCCCCAGTCGGGTCGGATATTTAGTGCCTCTGTGCCAAGAAGGCCGAGGAGAGAGCCAGGGGAGGGATTACTGCTCCATGCTGCCCATAAATCACCCAAGCACTTCACACAGTTCCCCATCTCACAAATAAGGCTGGGCTGGCAACGTGTCACCGTGGCACAAAAGGCAGGAGAGACCCGGGTGCCTTTGGCCTGACTGGTCCTTCCCCTCCTGCGGGCTGATGAAACAGGAAGCCCCCCAAGGTTTGCTCTCCCTCGTCTTCCCTCACCTTTCCGCCCTCACTCTGCCTGGGGAGGAGATTGGGCATTAGGGATCTCATGGCTTTAGCCAAGCCGGGTCACCACCAACCCCCAACACCAAAGTCACTTCTCACTTGATACTTAGGCAACACAGCCCTCACCTTTGCTGACTAACCTTCACCCCAGCTAAAGGCAATAAATCAAGGGGACCCTCCAGCCTCAGGTGTCTAGTGGTGACCAAACATCCTGGCAGCCCTGCTCGCCCCTTCCTGCCCAAGAGTTTTCAGAATATGAAAATCTGGGGGTTTTTTAATGTTCATAAAATCGAACTGGCTTTCCCTTTTAAAAACCTGCATAAACATCTAGGGGGTGCTGGTCATCCAAGTACAGAGGATGGGAACTGTTGGACCCAAAGGCTACAGTGAAAAACAGCACCCTGGTGTCCCCCACCGGGGAACCAGCCCTTCATGTCCTAAGACAGTCATCAACACGATTCCTGAAAACAATAGCAGCTTCTTGTTTAAAATGGAACTGCACCTGCTAGAATAACGTGTCAACAAACAATTGCTTTGTTTTTCATATTAGCCATCCAGGCTGAAGCAATGGGACTTCCTGAAGTGAATACTGGAAGACTTATTCTTAGAAGGGGACAGAATTCTCATTTTAACACAAGGCTCAGAGGGCCCAAATGATGGTCATCTTCCTTCCTTCTTTTGTACTCCCCAGTGTTCATCTTACATGGTTTTCAACAGGTTTGTTTCCATTGCAACCCTCTAGCTTCCAACGCCCAGAGCGCCATATTTGGCAAGTGCACTCATTTCTGCTTCCTATCTGTGGACGATGAAGGCCTTTAATTGCTGCTCCACCATTTCAAACAGTTCTCAGAAGATGGCCCCTCCTCTGTTGAAAGAGTTGGGATAAAGCCTGATGAAAAATTCTTTGCCAAAGGTTCAGTCATTGCTAAATCATTCTGCTCTTTCAATTTCGCAGTCTAATTACGACGTCTGCTTCCAGCTTTTCTATTGCCATTTGATGCTGGTCTGTTGATCCAGTTGGGACACTTAAAAGGAGTTATTCTGATAGAATAAGGTGCTTGGTTGTGATTAAGTGTTTTAAGTGATTCGGCCAAGGTTGTCTCCAAGGGCTCAGGAAGTAACCACAGCCAAAACACCCTCGTGGGGGGGAATATGAAAGGTTAAGTACACCCATTATTACCTTTATCAAGGTGCAGCCAGACACCAAGCTCATGGGAGCAGGCAAAGGTTCCAGTCTCCTACACCATAGATCCTGGTGCAGCCAAGGCCAGTGGTAAGTATTTAACAAGGACTTGAGATCTAGCTTTTCTTTTTTCTAGTGTCTTTGTTTTCTCTTCTGTAAAACAGAAGGAGATAGAACACTAAACACAATGACTTGATGCTATCTTGAAAATTAAAAAGTAACATGAAAAAATGTGGCCTAGTATAGGACAAAGGGTTCAGAGCTTAAAGTCTGCAGTCAAAATGCTGTGTGATCTTGGGAAAGTCACCCCACCTCTCTGAGCCTCAAATTCTAAATCACTGAACGGATGCTGTGAGCTAGCTGCTTTCTAAATTCCCTTTCAGCTTAAAAAGCCTAGGATATCTACTCTAGCTAAAGATCCAGCCTTGTAAAGGAGTTAAAATAGATAAAATAGTCCAGCCTATCAGGTAGTATTGAGGAATTTTCATATTAATTTGAAACTTCACTCCATTTCACATTTCCTTACTCCTTAATTGAGGATGTACTTAAGTTCTCAGTACCTTAGTTTCCTAATTGATTGAATGGGCATATTAATAGCATCCACCTCAAAGAACTGTTGTGACAACCAAGTGTATTAACACACATAAGCTCTTAGAACAGTGCTTGGCATGTAAGAGGTACTCCATAAAAGTTAGCCATCAACAGTCACAATAGTAGTAGTTGTTGTAGAATAGCTATGTGATTCATCTGATTGTTTATAAATGTTTTTGAAAAATAAACAGTCTTAGATAGGACTTGTTTACTGTGTCCTCAAATTGCTTATACATAGGTGTCTAGAGTATCTGCAGGGCTCAATCTGCCGTGCCACTGTCGACCACCATTACTTTGGCATTGGCATGTCGGATAAGACTGACAAGAGATGGGACATTGGCCATCAAGTTTAAAAGCTAACAATTTGTGCTCCAAATTTGCACTCCAAACCCTCATACTAAATATTTTGAGCTGTCACACAAATTCCCACAGATTGACCCCTTCCACAAAAAAGGGCCTGCACAGCTTCTGCCAATAGCCAGTACATTCTTAAAAGAAAGGGGTTGGACTAACCTAACTTCCAACCTCTATGTATCTGAGGCCTGGCTTACTTGTGGGCCATATGCCACAAAGAGGTTATCTTCAGACTAAGCAAAAGTAGACAGCTCTGTGATTGATACTGTTTGAGCACCCACCCCAATACATCTCATAAAACATATCAGCTTCCGCCTATGCACAGATTATATCACCGTATTCTGGAGACATTTTTGTCAGAATGAGTAAGTTAGCTAAATACCAGTGGGAGTTAGTTAATCTGATTAAATGACTATTACCTTTCATTTACGGAGCTCCTAGTGTGTGCCTGGCACTGTGCTGGCTCCAGAGTTTCAAAGATAAGATCAAACTCCCATAAAGCCAAGCCTCCTCTTGAGGACTCTCAGACAGTGAAACGGAGTGGTTAAGAGCACAGGCTCTGGGGTCAGGCTGCCGGGTCATTGTCACCAAAAGGAAGAATGGCAGGTAATTCATAAAAAAACCTTTTCACTTCACAGTCTTTTCCCAATTCAGCTCTGCTTCCAGATGGAGATTGTTTACTGAGCCAAACACCAGATGAAAAGAGTAAGTCAGAACTCGTGAAATCCAGAACCCTCCTTTCGCATATATCTGTGGCACAGAGACGCGGGACAGGAGCTTCAGGAAGCCTGGATCGTTGAGATTTGTCAGGTCACAAGGCAGTTTGGACAGGAAGCCCCTTACATGGGATCTTCATTACTAGGTGGCCTGGTCAACATAGTCCTCATTAGCTGCATTCTCAACACCTGGCCATTCTAGAGTGACCCTAGAAAAGCCACATATAAGTCCAGATGACCACTGATGGTTTGTGCAAACAAACAAAAATAATAACTGAAACTGTGTGAGAGTTACAACACCCCACAACTGCCCTTGTTCATATGTTCTAATTCAGTGTGCTTTCTTACTAAATGATAATGCTTCCTAATAGTAGGATTAAGTTTTATTGAAGAATGAGAACTTTCTAAAACTACACGATTTTCATTGAGTGAGCAATTAATTCTAGGAGTTTGATGATTTACATAAAAATCAAATACCAGCAACAACCCAGATTCTCACCCAATAGAAAATACAGATGAATGAACTTTTTGTTGAAATATTTTTTATTGGAGGGTTTGTGGTTTGTATTTTCTAGACACATATACATTGAATTAGGATGATTTGTGGCCATTTACACGTTCATAAAATTTTATTCTCCTCTTCTTATCTCTTTGCCTTTTAAAAAATCATCTAGAAACACAACAAAATAAAACAAAGACACCAATTTTTAGACAGAAAAAATGCTGTGTCTCCTAAAACACAAATGGGCACTGTGCACTCACACGCAATTCCTCTGGCCTTTCCTTTAGTGTAACAAAAAGATTATTCCTTGACATATTTCCCACCTCCTTTCTTTATGCCTCCTTGTTCTTTCCCAAGCTGCTCATTCCAACACTGCCTTTAACTCTGATGACTCTTATTAAACACGACTACTTAATTACCATCAATCTATTATGCTATGTACTTCACCTCCACTGACACATCTGATCCCATTATGTGCCTGACCTTTAACGGTCATCGAATCAAAGTCATTCCGGTCAGTTCAGTCTGGGCCTGACACATGCCCAGGTCACAGAGTTGAAGGCACAGAGGCCGGGCAGACCACGTGACCCTGCCCTTCACTTAACACCTTTGTCAATAGAATTTCACAACTGGGAAACTGCCAGATTTCTGCCTGGCTTGAATAAAATGCCCCTCTTTTTACAGAAAGCTGAAATATATAATTACACACAAGAGGACCGGCACTGGCTTTTATATAATTGGTGCCTCTCCACCAGTCTGACATGCTGCCCTCTTTGATGTTCGTGTAGAAAAGCCTTTGGTTGGAAAGTGAGAAAGGATGAGGCAGCCCTCTGGAAGATGCCAAGCACACCACCTCAGCAGAGAGTCCCTGAAAGACATCCCCACGAAAGGTAACTGAAGGAGAATTGCCTCAGAAACACCACCAGGGGGTGGCCCCTTCCAGGGGAAGGTGAAGCCATGGAAGAGTCTCAGCTCCCAGACTTGGGTGCCACCCTCTGAAAGGAGCAGCTGTTGGGCTGCTCTTCCCCAAGGCCACTGCTGAAAACACCCCCAACCTAATGAGACAGCCACTTGTAAAGGAGCCTCTTTCGGCTGTTGAGGCCTGGTCATTGTTACTCAGCCCTAGGCCTTTCCTGGTGGTAAACATGGCACTGTTTTCCCAGACCCAACATGGGCCCTCCCATGAGGTAGCCAGACACACTGTCTGGTGTGCACAAACATTTCGACTTCTGACTGGACAGCTCACCCTGGCAGTGTCTTCCCCTGGCTTTACTTTACTAATGAGCGTGTGTTTTTACCAGCCCCTCTGGGAAAACAGCCCTGCTTTATGGCAACTTGTCCCTGACAAGGAATTTCCCATCGAGATTGAAATCTCCGACCATCCCCAAAGCTCCCAACCCTTCTGAATTTCAGAGCTCGGGGATGAGGACACTCTTCCTTGAAAAGGACTGGCTTTTCAGGAAGCAAGATTGCGGTTTCTTTCCGGCCTTGATGAACGAAAGCCCACGCAGCGTCACCAATGGCAATCACAAATGTTTGGCGTGTAACAAATTAACAGTGGAGTTATTTCTTAGAAAAGCAATATTTTCACTTAGATCCTCTTTTTAGATTTTTTTATTGAGTTATAGTCAGTTTACAATGTTGTGTCAATTTCTAGTGTAGAGCACAATTTTTCAGTTATACATGAATATATATATATTCATTGTCGCATTCTTTTTCGCTGTGAGCTACCACAAGATCTTGTATATATTTCCCTGTCACTTAGATCTTTTTTCTAATTTCTGGACTCTGTCTTCCAGTTGAGTTCCCATTATCTTATTTTCCTCCTCATACCTCTTCCAAAAAATACTCATCTGAAAGGATGATCTATTAAGCTCCTTCTCACTCTCACACTTTTCCTGGCTAAAGCTATTTTCACAGCAGCTTTCTCTTCTCACCAGGCTCTTAAGTCTCACCTGTTACATACTAGATGTACTTCTCAACCCTCTAATATTAGGTGGTCTCAGGTATGGGGCTGAAGCAAACTCAGTTCCCCGAAAAATCTGAAGTTTCCCTGTGTGAGAAATGGGGACACAAATAATAAATCAGAAGAAAAGACTTCGCTCCCATTACCATCTTTCATCTGAAAGGCTGAAATTCACAGTCTTTCCACAAATCACCTGACTCGCTGTTATATGTCTTCCGAAAGACTCTAGATGTCTTCTAAATTGAAGTTAATTGTTAAGGAAGGACACACTCAGGTGATCTGTCATTAGGCTTAGTAAAAATATTTGGCAATGTGAGCTTCATTTCCATCTGAGAATCTCAAGGCAATTGACAAATGATCAGAGGTTATTCCCATATTGGGAGGGGTAATCTGAAGCCCAGACCGTAAAATAAATACCAACTTCCCATTTCAGACAATTCAAACTGATTAGCAATAAAATTACTCATCCAAAAACTAGCATATTGGGAAAAAAGTAGCATAAGCTGTAATTTGGAATATAACAACCACATATAAATTCTGTTTCCCAAATCTCATTTTATTAATGTTTATGTACATAAGTGATGGTTGCAAAAAGCTAAAATATTCCTAATGTTTTCCTGAGATTTTTTTTTCCCCTTGGGTCAAAATTGGAAATGAGAAGTATCATAAAGAATTCAGATAAGCAAGACACAGGACTGGTATGTTTATAAAACTTGCTGTATCTTCTTGCCTTTGTTGTACAGTTTATCCTGAAACCCAAACCTGAAGACCCATCTCTATTTTAATTGATTCTATTGTATTAGAAAAATTTCCATGTCATTGTGTATATTCAGTATAAGTTTCCCTATGTCTGTATGGCCTAAGCTGACTTTGCCCAATTAAAAAGTTAACAATAATTGAGAGGGGATGGTAAGTGACTATCCTATTACTTTAACATGCATTCACCCTCAAGACAGCTAACGGAGAGTTTGGCAAGTCACAAAGTCTCAGAAACTGTCACGTCTATAGCTATACTGCTCCCTCTCACTCATCAAAAAGGCCTCAATGGGTCCTGTTCGACCCCTGAGCTGAACTGCCCTGCAGTGATACTTCAGAGCTTTGCCCAGTGCCAGCCCTCCACACCAGCCTTCCTCTCCCTCCTGAGAGCAGCAATTTCCAATTTTAAAGGATTAAACAGTCATCCCTTTCCTTTCCACGTGAAACACACCTAATCTCTAGGAACAGGCTTCAGAGTTCCATTTTTTGCCTGATTATCTCAGAAATGTTGGGGACTTCAAAGATTCTGTATGTCTTATTCTCTGTTCCTTAACAATCCAATGTAAATTTTAAGATTGCTTTTCCCTTTTTTTTTTCCCCCTCTTCCATTTTATCCCTGCTTCTCTCATTTCCAGGCTCTCAAACAAGTTGGATTTTTTTTTTCCCTTTCTCAGTTCTTAATACCTCCATAGACATCTTGCCCTTGTGAGTACACAGACATGTGCACACACACACGCACACATCACAAAGCTGTATAAGGGTTATGTGAATGTTCAGTGTGTCACTAAAATTGCTGACATCTATCTGTATTTGTATCACCTTAAAGGAGAACCAATCGATTAACCCTTTTAAGTTCTGTTTAAAACGTGTTACAGCAGTCAAAAAAGTGATGCACAACCTTTTAAACAATGCTAATGCACTCTTGTGAAAGGATGCACTGACAGTTCTATGAGACTGGAGTCTAGTGAAAGCAGGTGTACAGGGCCCCGCAAAAATGGCACTGCAGTGTGAGGTTTGAAAGGAGATGCGAAAGTCATTTCATGTGGTTGGTTTTTGCAGAACCTCTGAGAAATGAGGCAAGAGTGAAAAGCCACCTGCTGCCAAGATACAAGCCCAGCTATTAGCCTTCTCACTATTCACATGGCCACACCTGAAACTGATACGGAGTGACGTTACCTAACAGCTTAATTAATGCTTTTCCACACTGCATTAAATACACATCTGCATGAGCCAAGTATGGGAAAAATACTAGGATGGATCCTGACATAAGTTATAGTTTAATCAAAGATAAAAAGGTTATTTTTAAAGTAAAATTGAAAATGTGGCATTCCTCACACAAGAAAAAAAATTAAGCATTGCAGTTCTCAAAGTTGGAATGTAATATTGGGATCCTACTAATAAAAGATTCAAATGGCACCATTTTAAACTAAACTCTTAGAAGCAAATGAAATAATTAATCATCCTTTTCTGGGCCACACCCACCTCTTTATTTTTTGTTTCTGTATTTTTATTTATTTATTTTTATTTTCTGTATTTTAGACCAGCCTTTGTCCTTTCGAACATTAACTGCTGAGATAGACTAATGGCTTTCTCAAGCACCCTTTACCATAAAGCATTTACAAACAATGGCCATTAGAAAATCAGGAGGAAGGACAGGAATGAATTTACAGTTCTGTAAGGTGGTAGAGAGATTTACACTTCAGATGTGAGCAGTGCTGTGGTCAGAGGGCAGGTGAAGGGGCAGGCCTCCAGGATGTCCTTCAGGATGTCCGCACATAAGCAAAGTCAAGTCAGAAGAGAACTGGAGATGCACCAACTATTTTGCAAGAGCTCAGGAAGTAGCTCTCCAGACCAAACAGCACCCCCAGAGACAACCTTCAACCCTATAACTGGGGTCTCCACCAGGTGCTGCGTCACCTGACACCTGTGGAACCTCAAGGGGCCACCGCTCCATTCCTGGGCCAGGAATCCCAGCTTCCTGGTCCTCAGCTCCAACGGCTGGTTTTACACCTGCTGCGGGGAAAGCCTCAAACATCTTAGCCACATTTGGAAGTAGTTCATTAAAGAGGTTCTAAATGCCTATTTTTTAAATATTTTTAGAACACTCAGGAGTTTTATAGCACAGGAGGGGCCCATAAAAGTAAAGTACTTTGCTAACAGTATATGGGAGGAAATTTTCAAATTAATTTTTAGTGCACATTGTTGCTTCTGAGGATTTTTGTTTAATTTTTATAGTGTTAGAGGTTACACTCATCATTTTATTAAAAGACTCAATTATATTTAACATTTATGGAGCACCTTTCCTTTGCAAGCTACTTGGCTATGGATTCAAGGACCAAAGAGACGTGGTCCTGCATGGGAAGCTCATGGCGTGGTGAGACACAAACAGCTATCCATGGACATTGCGAAGGTACACAGGAGGCAGAGAGGCACTGCACAGGAGGAACCATGCATTCCACGGCACAGTGAGAGTGAAGGGTTTACGCTGAATAGGTTATCCAGTAAGGTTTCAAAGAAGAGGTGGCAAGTCTTCTGCGTCTTAAAGGGTGATTCGGAGTGTTCCAGAAAGGGCTCAGGGGGAGGAGTGTTCCGGGTCCATGCTAGAGATACAGCTCATGCAAGGGCCCAGAGACAGGAAAGCACAGGTGCCCTTGCAGACCAGAAAGTTGGCTGTTGGGCCCTGAGAAGCAGAATCAGAGTGGAGAGATGCACAGCACTCATCAGTGGCCATTTCACTTTGATAAACATCTTACTGGGAGGCAGAGCCTGGCTTATTAGCACACATCTCAAGTGTTACACAGAAACAGACAGGATTACCATGGTGTTTTATTTGCTAAAGAACTCAAAACAGTTAATCCGTCAAGAACGCCATCCCCTCCCCCTCATTGTTTTGCTCCTGCTTGGAACTTCTTTCTTTTTTTGGAAGTTTCTCCAGGTGATTGGAGAAAGAGGAAAAGAATGGGGCAAAAATGCTTTACAAAAATTGTGCTATATTTAAAACATTTACATGTAACAAATATATGCTTTTTGCATGTTAAAAATGTGTATAAATATAAGATTTATATATGTGTTAGAATCATCATGCCGTGCAGACAGAAGGGTTTTGTAATGGTTTAAAGTTTTATAATGGGTTTTGTTCAAGCCTCCATATACTTCTGCTTCAGTGTATATACCCTCACTTGGAGAAAATCTCACAAGATTAAACTTGAGGCCCTTCATGAATGTAAAGCCATGAGTACACCCCAACCCCGTGCCTCCACTCCCACCGATACTCAGTAGTAACACTGAATAGGAAACTGATGACTGACAGCTCTCTCCCCAGCCCAGAGACTCTGCTGTCACAGCAAGCATGTCTCAGTTGAATACGTTCTTTAGGATCAGCCTGGAAGGCCATGTGTGTACAAGAGGGTACATTTAGGTATTGCTTTTGCGGAAAGCCCATCTTCCCTCCCAGGCCTCTCTTGCTGAGATTCCGACCTCATTGCCTCTGGAACTACTGAATGGCTGGGAACTAGCGGAGAGCTTTGCTGCCAGCCACTCCACCTCCAGCACTGCCACTAAGGCCCTTTTCCTGGGCTTTGTTCCCTCTTCAGTTCAGTGCCCAGAGTGGAGTTAACGGGGACACGCTTCACCACCTTGGCCACTGCCGGGTGGTCTGTGCAGCACAGGCTGCCAGATCATCCATCAAAGCAGGGCCTCCCGAGAGCAGCAGAATGCCAGCTCCCACCACCAGCCCACCTCTACCAGCCCTCGGAGGAGGAGACCTTCCCAGGGAGGGTCCCCACCTGCTCCTCCATTGGCTGTCTGGACAGGTCCCAGCACAACTGGCAGATGGAGCGGGGGTGGCTTGTGACACTCTCCGCACAATGAGGAAAGAAACTTGCCTTCTGTCCACAGAAGGCAAAACACACTGCAACTTGCTGTCATGGCCCCCATGCCATTTCAAAGTCATCAGCAACTACTGTGCCCCTGGGGGTGAGGGAGAGCCAAAAGTAGGGACAATGCGATCTCTGCTAAAAACACAAAAAGCTTTGCTTACAGCACAGGTTCAGGGAATTCTGAAGAAACAGGCCCGGGGTCTGCCAGGATTCTGGGAGTGGCAACTCTAGAAAGTTGCCTGGGTTTGTCACATGACCCAGAGGAAGCTGCAGTTTGAGGCATTTTTCTCTTAATCATCACAAGTTATGGGGAAGAAAAACCTTCTGTTCTGGAAAGTCCACCCCCAAATTCACCTGCACACTGCAGATGGACCCCAGGCTTGGACTCAGTGCCCCGGCTTCATACCCAAGCCTTGCCTCTTAAAGATCTTCGCTCGTCCAAACTTCGCTCATCCCGGTCCCTCCTTCACCTGTGTCACACCTCGACAACAGTCAGTCAATGGTTTTCTTCAAGCACTCACTTTTGTCCCTTTAATTCATTTCAAAAGAACAATCTCAAGTGGAAAAACCAGTATCATCTGCTATCTTAGAGGAAATGGCATAGAGAATGAAAACTAAACAATATTATTAAATTCTAGCCAAATTCTGTCACCCAACTGAGCCTCCGACTTTCTGTTGAAATTATCACATGTTAATCTACAGTTGTTCTTGCAGTTGTTGGAAGGACTAAAAGAGGGCTTGAAAGGAAATGACTCTCACTTCTTGATTCAAGGCCATGGAGTCCTCAGCCCATGAACCACCAGAATCACCCTGTTCTCTGTTCTCTGTTCTCTGTTCTCCACACTTCAAGAATCCCCCCACGCCAAGGAGAGGGAAACACAAGGCTGAGTTTGTCTGCTGTTGTTTTGTTTGCCTCTCTCCCACCTCAGGGACAATGACGGCACTTTGACTCTTTCTCTACCATGTACTTAGTACAGATTCCACAAGTTGCTTGAGTGTAGGGACTTGTCTACATCAGCCCTGGGCTTGGAAGGAGTGGGTGCTCAGACATAGCTCACACAAAAGCAAGTAAATGCTGCTGGCTGTTGTCTTTTCTTACTTTCTACTTCCATTTTACTTCCCCAGAAGCATTCCGATGAGGCAATATTCAGAGTAAAGCTACACAGAAGCGTCTTAGAGACAAGATGACAGTCATTCAGTCATTTAGTTCAATGACACTATCCTCCATGCAAAATGGTTCATTCTCTCACCAGCCAGCTAGTATCCACACTCAGGCAATACTTCTGAGAACAAATATATGTATAACTCCATTTCACAGATTTCCCTCCAAGTCCAAAGAGGGAAAGGCAGTTGACCAAGATCACATGCAAGGGGTGACAGATTTAAAACTCCAAACCCTCCAAGCTTAAGCTTTTGAGTCAGACAGTGGAGTTGGCTAGTCACAGCTCTCATATGCAAACACCAGAAAGCAGTTGTATATGCCAATATCACCATTAAATTTGATGTCCCTCAAATGCTGTCTGGAATTCATGGCAACTTATCTCAGCTCAACTCAAAGCTCTTTATTTTTGTTTGGTTTGGTTTTCTGAGGCCCTATTTGAACAAAGGTTGTAAATCAGAAGAAAAAAGCTCATATGTGCTTTCTGAACATTTTGTAGGATGCTTGTCTGTCCGATGTTCTGTATTTCTTGGCCCCAGAGTCTTGAACACTAGGTTCATTGTATTACACAAGGGTGTCAACAAATGCTATGCACTAAAGGAGAAAAGTGATGGACCTATATCATCTGCTTTCTCTCCCATGTAGCTTCCTAATCAATCTTTCCCTGTGATAACCTAGGGCTGAGAATATATTTAAAGCAACACAGAATTCTGTGAACATTACCCATTCTGCAAAGGCATTTTTTTTTAAATCACAAAACAGGAAGTTCCAAGCCATTGAAACTCACCAGTATATTTGCTTGAAAGTCTTCTGGAACAACAAAACAGTACATGCCTATCCAGGCAAGCAGACTATTATAAAAGCAGATGTTTTGCTCACTTCCACCTCCGAGAAACACATTGTCAATTTAGTTAACATCCTCTGGTCGTTTGAACAGGCTTCTCAGGAAGTCAGCAATGATATAACTCAAGCACAATATGATCCTTATGTTCCCATTTATCTCGTACTTGTACATCTGAGCAGAAGATAGATGTGCGTGTGTGTTAAATGAATTAGAAAGAAGAAAAATGCCAGGAGTTGGGCTACTCACACTCTCACAAAAATGTCAACCCACAGGAGTGGGATTCAAGGAACAAAAGGTGCTTAGAGAATGGGGGCATCAGCATACATGGATTACATTCCTTACCAAGGGTTCGGCACTGCCTGCTCCCAACAGCAAGCACAGAATAAATCACCTACACACTCATCCTGTGTAGATCAACCACTGGGAAGACAGCCCCAAAGTATCTCAACAGCCCATGTCGGAGGCCTTCATCTGCGTTTTCCAGTGATCTGGTCTCACTTTATCTGGGCCAAGTGCCCATGGTTCAGGTCAGCTGACTCAGGAAGAGAGGTTAAGATTGGTGGTCAAGATGGAGGGACAAAAGGAAAATGAAGAGACAGAGTAAGCCAAGAGGAGGGTAAACAGAGAGGAAATACGGTAAGATGGGAAAAAGAAAAGAAAGGAAGGTGGTGAACAGTTGTGACTCGGCAAAAACAAGTTGAGAAAAGATGTGGCCAGGTGCCCACGCAGCAGTCCTGCAGCTAGTTGGAGAACCCACACACAGGATGGGATCATTTAGCCTGCCCGCCAGCACCGCCAGCCACAAGGACAGGGACAGCAGGTGTAAGATGGCAGAGACACTCAGCATTCCTGCAGAAGAGGTATCAGTCCTGTATGAGCTAGCTTTGGCCCTCCCGAAACAAACAGGCTTCAGTCATTAAGCCAGATATTCCCAAGTCTCCACAACATACACACACAGACACACAAACAGACAGACAGACACACACACACACACACACACACATACCTTTGCTGTCAACAAGATAAAACAAATTTATTAGTCCGGGTTAATAGGTCAGGTTTAATCGCTTCTTTACAGAGTTTTTGAAGCCATTCTCCACTATGCTTTTTTAAGCTAATATATTCATAAAAGAGCATAGCAAATAAGTTTATCAAAGTCACTACTAAGCCCCCACTCCCAGTTTTACTAACCTGGACTTTTGTTTAAATAGCTAAACTCTCCAACTTGAGGATGTTAACCAAGCCTGGCTGGTAGGGGTAAAGGAGGGCAAACAGTGGAGGGTAGAAGGGACCTGGTCCAGGACACCTTCTCTCTCCAAGACATCAGTGCCACCCAAGTAGCACCAGATCTACAAGGCAGCCAGGCAGCCGTGGGGTTTCAACAAAGGGCCAAAGGGTCTCCTTTTTAAACGTCTGCTTGGGGCCTTGCAAACCCAGAATTTAACCTTATGCTACTGGGGTAATGTTCATTTGGGAGTACTTAAGCTTAAATTACTCTTAAATCACTCCTCTGCGTTAGACACACCCAACTCTTGGCAGTGAACCAGAGTCAGGATGCACCACCCAGGACCCACTGTTCAAACCTGAAACTTGAAAGGCCTCAAAATCCAAAAAGCAAACACAGCTTCCTAATCACTTTTTTAACTCATCTGCTTCCTCTATCTCCAGCACATTGTTTTCCTGTTGAGTGGTTCCAAATAGAAGTTAGAAGTGAACTGCTAGTCCAGAATGGGCTGAATGGAGGACCACAGTGTTCTCTGGGCTACAGCAGACACTGAGGGGGACACAGAAGGAGCAGAGCCAGGAGATCAGCCCATGAGGGCTCAGAGGGCATTGCCCCAGGGGTGGGTAGGAGCATCACACTGGAGCTGGGCTCTGCCTTTTATGAGTGGGGTGACTTTGGGAAAGTCACTTAATCGCTGTGCCTGTTTTCACTTCTATAAAATGAGGATAATAGCCATACCTATCTAATAGGGCTATTGTGAGAATTAAATGAGTTAATATATGTGAGAACTTAGAAGAGTGCCTATTAGCTGACAGTGTTATTTTTACTATTTTTATTATTTTCTTTTTGCCATAATTAGTCCCAGTTTATAAACCATGGATTACTCCCTCTTGCATACGAGAGTAAATACACACCTCCTGATGTGGCAGCCAATGTTTGAACCATCTGCCCCCAACCTCCTTTTACAGCTTCATCGTCCTCTGCTACCTGCCGTGCACCATATGTTTAAAACCAAAGAGGTGCTTTATCATCGCCTGGACACAGCTCACAAATCCTTGACTCAGCCCGTATAGTTTTCTCTGCATCATCCCCCTCCACATTTCTAACTATCCAAAGTCATCATTCAAGACCATTCTCAAATGCTACACATTTTTTTAGCTTGAATGTCCAGATATTCACTGACTATGTAAAACTCCATATCTCTGTTAGTTCTATAGATATGACGTGGCCGCCATGCCCTTTATAATCTGTTTCACCCTCTTCTTCATATACTTCGCTTGTCAATGGCCTCCTTCAAAAGTAGCAACCAACACTGTGTGCAATTCTCTGATACACTGTGACTAATCTAGATCATTTTCATAATTAATTTATTCCTTTATTGCACCCTAATATAATACCAGCTTCTTAGAAGCCGGTTGATATTCCCTAACTGATATACAGCTTCTGTTCAACTAAATATTCTTCACTTGAATCTGCTACCAAGTCTTCCCATAATTATGCCATTCATTTTTTTAACCTAAATGAACAATTGTACATTTGTGTCTACTGAGTGGCACCTTGTAGGCTGTAGGGCAGAGTTCCATTTTGACAAAATAATTTGGAACACACTTTGTTTATCTTTTGCATTGGCTATACCTCCCAGTGAAGTCATCTGAAAAGCATTCTCTCTGTGTCATGGATACCAACGTGAAATAATATAGGAACAAGGACAGATTATTGCAGCCATCAACTAAAGAGTCTCCCCAGCTTGACAGATCCACAGACCTTGAGATATGATTATTTTATCAGCTGTCTAACTCACCCAGCCCACTTTCATGACCTTGTTCTCAACAACAATGAAACTTTACAAAGTGCTTTTTTGAAACCAGTCAATGTCTATCTCAATTCCCTAGCAAGAACCTTTTTTTAAGAGTTAGGGGTTATTCTGTTGTGACAAATATCTGTTGACTCCCAGCAATTACTACTCTTTTCTAATGCTCCAAAACAATACCTGGATATATTTTTCATGGACTATAAAAATAAAATAGGAGGCCAATAGGAAAGGCTTACAATTCAGCGACAGGAAGAAGCAGCCCAGAAACCCCAACCAGTCTAGGATATTTATTCCACTGAATCTAAGCATCAGATGAACTTCTGAATACAACGCACCACTCCTTAGCAGTTTATAACTGCCAAGTGGGAGAGTACACCTCCTAGAACCTTTAGACTTTCAAAGGTTCTTAATCCTACCTCTAGCTGGCCTCTCAGATTGTATCAGGTAAGCCATGCTGCAGACTTGGAAGAGTCAAGATCTCCTGGGCTCAATCTCTTGATATTTTAGAGACCCTTTGGTCACAATAATTCCAGATTCCTCCCTTAAGACTTCTATCCACTGAGAAAGGCATTTCCTCATTCCTACCGAGATCTGTAGCAAACCTGGAGAATCTCTGAATAGAGCAAACTGTTTTGTATGACCAGACCTGGCCTAACACTCCAGGCTGTGATCTGTTCATTTCCAAATAGACTTTGGTAACTAGTCTCCCAAAATGCTCTCCCACGAACCATGAGGCCTAATATTCATGCCCTTGTTTAGTCTCCTCCCCTTGAATCTGGGCTAGCCTTGTGACATGTATTGACCAAGAGGAACAGCAGGCGTGACTTGAATGCTAGGGCATAAAAAGCCTTACATCTTGGGATGCTCCTCCAACAGTCCAGCCACTGTGCTGTGAGAAGGCCAAGCCACATGGAGAAACCATATGCAAACACTCCACGCAAGAGCCACAACTAAGCATTGACAGCAAGGAGCAGCAGCCATTTAACTGAGACATCTTTAATGTACACTTCAGTAGCCTTCTAACAACTGCAGCCCCAGCCAACATCTGACCACAACCACAAGAGACACCAAATGAGAACCACCTAGCTGAACTAAATCAATACCCAGAACTGCAAAAAATAATAATTAACTTGCTTTAAGACACTAAATTTGGGGCTGGTTTGTTACACAGCAATAGAATCAGGGCCAACATGGAGTCTGTGGATGCCAGAATCTATTCAAGGTCTGGAAATACCAAAGATGACCTTGGGTCCCAAGGACTCACAACCAAGTTGCCTTGGACCTTAGATACTGGAGAGCTGTGACTGACTCCAAACTCTGAAATAAAGATCAACTAGAAGACTTGAACTCTCTGACATTGTGTCCTAGAGACTGTTGGAGATTATCACACAACAGCAAAATCTTACTTAACTTCAAATAAACTTGACTGGAATTTCAATAAATCACAAGTTCATTATATATGATCTTCAAATTTTACAAGTTTTATATAAATTCTTTCTTTAACTTTTAGGATCTTAATTGGATTGGAAAAACTACTCTTCAAATTAAAAAAAATCAATAGATGTTTACAATCATGGCCTCATAAAATACTTAAAATGCCATTCATTCAAAATGATTCTAAACACAGAGCAAGGTACTGGGTATGCAATTGAGGTCAAAGGAGACAGCCTCTGCTCCCATGGCACAAGTAATCCAGTATGAAAGACAGACTCTAAACAAGTAAATGAATGGTTACAATTTTCCCGTGGAGTACAGTAGTAAAGAAACAATGGCAGGGTAGAGGAAATTCTGATCAAGGAAGTTCTCTCTGGAGAAGAAATATTTACCCTGACACCTGAACGATAAGAAAAGAACTATATTGAAGGATAGTTAAAACTCTTATATAACAGATAATTACAGTGAGCTGTATTTCTTTCCTTGTCTGCCTACACATCCAAAGCACTTAAAAGTCTTCTGCAGGCATTTGGACTCATCTCTGGAATGTCTTAAAGCCTCCTGCCACCTGAGCACTCACCATCTCTAACTCTTCTGCTTTGTCTTATTCCGCAAGACTCCCCTCATGTGGACTTCATAGTTTAGTTCTCACTCCACACAAAGCCTCTTTCTGTGACTCTCGTGCACACATTCTCTTTGCTTCATCCCCAGCAGGCCTCCTGCCCATAACTGACAGTGTCCATCCCCTGCAATCATGCACCATAACCCCAAGAAAAAGCACCATGCCTCAAACCCCACCTGAGCCTTGGCCCTCACCTGCTCCTCAAGAGGAAGAAACCTGACATCTTACAGTAATTCATTTATTTACTAGTTTAAAATACTCTCTGAAGTTATTTTTAAGTGATATATGGACTTTTGATCACATCAGTTAGTTCAGTAGGCAGTGGAGGGCTTACACATCTGCTTCAGCACAAATCAGTGCCTCACTGACATCAATACCAGATTCCCTGCTGTGGCTGACATGGTTAGTTGCTTCCCCAACACTCACTCCATTCCTCTCCCTTTGTGCCGCATGGGTGGGATTAACATCTGTGGCAGAGTTAGCTGGCTGACCACCAAAGACTCATGCTCCCTTCCACACTGTGGAGTACATGCTAGGAAGCAGAGGCCGGGCCAAGGACCACATTTCACACCAATCTTGACCTATGAGGAGCCATGTGACTAGTTCTCCCCAATGGAATGTGAGCAAAATTGATGTGTGTCACTTCTGGGACAAAGTAGTTAAGAAGCAGCAACTCTAGGAACTCTGCACTCAGGATGGGAGAACACTAAGATACTAAGATCTCTGAATAACCTCTTGGAGGTGAACCAGTCATTTAGGATTAAGAACATTCACACTGGTCTATAACATGACTGAGGAATAAATGTTCATTGTACGAAGCCAGAGAGAATCTGGAATGTGTCTGCTCTAGCAGCTAGCTTTTCTATATTAACATAACATCCTTCCAAGCTCCAGGGATGGGCTCTGATTTGGTTCAGGGATGGGCATGCATCCCAGGTCTGAGTCAATCAGTGCATAGTGTTCCTCCAGCCCAAGAAGTTTCTTCAGAGGCTGACAATATTGCCTAAGTCAGTCCAATTAAAGAAAAGGTTATGATTTTTTTCAAAGTTTTAGAGAAAAGAAGCCTTTTCTCTCCTCCTGAATATGGATAAGAAAGCAGGTAGTAAAGGATTTTGCAACAGTCTACAGATGAAAGCAGCATACAGAGGAAAGAAGAACAAATTGAAAAAATGGAGCCAGATAGCTAATCAAACTATGCTGGAAGCATAATCTACATACAGATTTTAAAGCTTCACAAACTAATAAATTCCTTTCATTTTTAAACCATTTTAAATTTGTTTTTCTTTATTAACAACTAGTATATTTCAGGCATAGTTGATTATACATAAAACTCCTATAGTCAACACAGGAAAAAGAAATAAATGAAAACCAATTACATTATTAAATATAATTCAGAGTTCACCAAAATACATAAAGGATATATACATATAGTACATATAGGATATGTAATTGGTACTTCAATAAAACATTAATCAAAATTCACAAATATGTATACCTGCATCAGTCAAAATAGCTTAGTTATACTGCTGCAAGAAATAACCCCCCAAATCTCAATGGTTTACAACAAAATTTATTTCTTGTTAATGTTATGCTTTGTGCTTTATTCTGGGTCAACTATGCCTCAGCTCCACCTTTCCTCCAGGCTCAGATCTGCTAAAATAGACTCTGCATACAATATTCCTGCTGTCGTAATAGAGGGAAAAGACAAAACATGGTAAGCTAAGTGCTGAATCTTAAAAACTTCTATCTGTTCACATGTATTGGTCAGAGCAAGCCTGGGGGTCAGTAGAAGTATAATTCTACCCCAGAAAAAGGCAGTGAATATTTAGTTTGAATAATATTCAAATATTTTATTCAAATATTTTTAATTCAAAAACTTATTGAAATATTTTATTTGAACAATAGAAGTCTGCCACTGTACCTAAAGTTGATAAACCATACATTACCCATTAAAGGAAAAAAGACCCTAAAGAATGGTAATTCATTGGCAAACAGGTCAGAATCTGTCAACAAGTTCATCTAAGATTGAAAGAAACTGGGCTATCAATAAATAATTATTGAAAAGTCTTCAAAACATTGTCTTTTACTACTCTAAAATTTTAATGATTGCTACTGAGGTGCTGATCAGTAGAGGACAGAATAAAAAAATAATAATCAATGCCTTAATAGAATTTGAGGAGAAACCTATCTATAAGAGTGTGTCCATCTCTCTGCACTATTCTAATATTTGATTTTATTCTTGGGGCCTCTCATCTATAAAGGTTGGTCGTGATAGTAGAGGCCTTACAGAGGGCGTAGGACTGAAGAGGAGGATTTCACTGAAGATTTCAAAGTGCCAGGACAGTACAAACATGGTCTCATGAGACAACACAACACCCCTATGAGGCAGGTAGTCTCATCTCTGTCTTAGAGAAGTGAAGTCATTGTCCAAGGCTGCAGGGCTACTATAAAACCCCCAAAACCTACATTTCTCTTAAGTCAAGGTTTGCTAAAGCAGAGACAAGATCTAACCTCACCAAAATTGTAAGAAGGGGGTTCCAAGCTTACATCATTCTTCCTGGACCAAAGCAAGCCCTCAGGAAGTGATCAGACAACTCTGGGGGAAGAAAACTCAAGCGTTCACCTACAGATGCCGTGAAGCTTTTGACCCAACACCTGAAGACCTAGCCGTGACATTCCAGGTCCCACCAGGAGGGAGAAGCTACACTGGGCAAGCAGAAGTCTTCCCATGTAGGAGCCTTGCCCCCAGCAATGCTAAAGGCCACCCTAAGATGGGAGTTGAGAAAGAGGGAAGAGGGGAAGAAAATGGGAAGAAACCTATTCAGTGATCAAGAAAGCCCCACTTGGTATAAACTCTGGACCAGAGCAAGCTTAAGGAGTCAAGAGGCCAGTTGCTGAAGTCTAAGGAGGTAGGCTGGAGTTACAGTAATGACAAGAAGCAGGAAAGCACTTAGAGTTATCTCAGTGCATGGTCGGCTGAGAGAAAATTAATCAGTGTACTGACTGCTCTCTATTTGCATAGGACACAGATCTGGGTGAGTCAGCACTTCTGTGTGACTTTAACCCCATGAAGCCAACTCCTCACTGATAATGCTGTACCTTCTGTGCTCCTGGGCAGTGGGGAGACTTGGCACTGTTCACCGAAGGTTTCACTGCCTGTCTGTGGCCAGCCTTTCATTTCCCCTGCAAGTTATTTTATGTGATATATCTGTAACCTGCAATTATGGGGCATTATCATAAGCGTTTGATTCAGAGGAACCTGAGGACCATATTGGCTAATTCAATACCAATGTGTACGCCATTTTTTTAGCTAACATAGTACTTTCCAATGTATTATCTCATTTGAAACTCCTGCTGATTATGCGAAATAGGTGAGAAAACTAAGATTGGGAGGCTGTTAACAATTTGTCCAAAGTCTCAAAGCAAGTGACAGAGACAGAATTTGAATCTGAATCTTCTGACAGTATGACATGGCGCTGAGGTAAGAAATTCAGAAATTAAGAGAGGACAGTTGTGGGAACTGGAAAGAGGAATGCACTGAAATGAAGAAGGTCCACATGACAGCTGTAAAACTATTTCAAGGGGAAATGAAGATAGATTAGAATTAAGCTCTCTTTTAATTATACATTTACCAGTGATCTGTCATTGGGAAAGAACTAATACATAGAGTATCAATTTTCAGTAAATATAAATGACAAATAAGGCATTTAATGAATTGCAAATGACAGTGTTTCTAAGAGTAGTTATCAATCACGAGTAAGGGCCTTCCCATTTATTAATCATATATTTCATTTCAGCAAAGAATCTAACAGAGGATGGCTTAAAAGAGAGTCCAGGGATGGTGCAGATGGTGACTGAGAAGGCAGGCACGAAAAATAAAACTTGTGCTTTATCCATTTCAAACGTGAAGGAAGGACAAGGAAGGAGGGAAATATTCACGAATGGGATTTAAAAATTGTCAGGTAACTGACAAAATGTTGAGTAAACTGCAAATTCATCAATTGGAAGGTGTGTTCTTGGGACAACTAAGAGCAAAGAAAGTGAAAAGGAAAGACTTGGCTGGAGGTAAGTAGCAGTTCAGAGAAGACAAAGAGAAAAGGATGGAGGGGTGCAAGGGTCACCATGGTTGTGGAGAGGACCAGCGCCTCCACATTGACAAACTGCCCCAGAGAGGAAGCCCATCAGTTCACGCAGTCTCAGTTGTTTTCCCCACCAGAGTTGTGTCCAAAACAAAGGATGAAAGAAAAAGTACTCTCACACTCCCTTCCTCTACCTCATCCTGCTGACATATCTCAAAAGTCAGCAAGTGTCTTCAGTCAACTGACTGATTTTAATATCATTATAAAGTCTTACTTTTTATTATATTATTTAATTATTTTATTTTGGTGAGGGGGGAGGTAATTAGGTTTATTTACTTTTAGAGGAGGTACTGGGGATTGAACCTAGGACCTCGGGCATGCTAAGTATGTGCTCTACCACTTAAGCTATACCCTTTGCCCATAAGGCCTTAATAGTTTGCTCTGGGAGTGCTGGTAAACCACCATGCAAAGGATTTAGGGCAGTGTGAAATTATCAGTGAGCCATAAACCTAATAGCACCTCTCAAAGCTATTCTAGAAGGCGTGGTGCAGGAAACTGGAAAAGAGAGTCAAAGCTGGAAGGGAGAGTAAGGAATAGCTACAAATGGTTACTGTAATTGGCCAATCAAATTTTGCCTTTCTTCTAATTGTTAAATCACCCCATTATTTTACCCACTTACATCCCAGGGTGGAAATATCTGCAACCAGCTCTGAAACAAACCAAATTGCCATTTTTCTCAGGAAATCGAAATATTCAAATTCTCATTCAAATCACATTGCATATTTATGAAGCCAGGGTCTAATTAAATTACCTCAGTCATCAATCTGCTTTTACTAAACTTTCTTTTCACAGAACTACTCACAGAGACGTGTGAATCCCCAAATATGAATGTTTAAATACTGAACTCTTAGCACAGTGTTTTCTAAACAAATCCTCTTAGGAGCACATCCGGTTTGCTCTGCCTTGCACATCCTCTCCCTCCTACACCCCTCTGTTTTTCTTCCACATCCTTGCTGCTGCCATCCGGTCTCCCACCTCACGACTCCCATAATCCGAATGGCAGAAAAGTGTGAATGAGCAAAAACCAATTTTGTTATTACTACCATTTCCTTCTGCTTACTCTAAAAACAGAAGCTGCCAAAGGGAGAAATAGGTCACATATAAAATTATTAAAAGAATCCTTCATACGAAATCATTCCCCAAATGGAAGCTTCCTTCCACCACGACAGCCCTGGCCTAGCGCTGCGCCTTCATCTCCAGGGGGATCTCCTATTTTATCTCCTGTGGCATTTAAGTAGATCTACAGCAGAAGCAACATTTACTAGGGTGAGAATGAAATGAGTAATTTCTGCATAATGAAAAAGACGGTCCTTCACTAAAGATGCTCCACTCCCATAAAATAAGTCACAAAGCTTCCTCTGATAGCAATGGGTCTGTGCAGTCTGGTAGCTGAGCAATCGCTTCCCTGTTCCACACCTCTCATATGGGTGGCCTGGAAAAAGTTACCCTCATCTTCCTTATTTCAAGCCTCAGCTGCAGAAAAGAATCATTCTATTTTCTCTCATTGACCATATATTTTGCTGCAAAACCCCCTTTTGCACTGCAGCTTATAATGCTCTTAAAATACACAGATTATCTCAAATATGTGTGCTTCTATAGCCCCACTCCTGAGGCTAGAATATTATACTCTCAGGTTCCCGGCATTTTATATTTTATATTCATCTTACACTGGCATTATAATCAAAATAAACATTCAAAAGCTCTTATGAAAACATGGCTTTATTCTCTTTTTCAAACGACTGAACCACCTTATCCCTTTACACCTGGTTCGAAGAAAATTCTGAAAATCAGAAAATGTGAGGGCTCGTTTTGAAAGAAAAAACAAAGGGGGCAATTAGATTCATCATCATCGAAATAAGCGGCAGAATCCAAATGAAATTCCTCAGAGGATTTGGGAAACATGGTTAATAAGTTTGAAATACACAACTTAAATTAAACTGAAAGAGGGTCCCTCAAGTATCCAAAGATCTACACAAAAACACATCTTATAAATACACACTTATGCCTTGTTGCTGGTTTAATCCTGTTTTTCAGTAAAGCCATTCTCCTTCTACAAGTACACACAAACATCTATGTTTCTTAACATGGTCTGTTTTGGTGTCCATCCCACTGAGCTCAGCGAAACCTCCAAAACCATTGGACACATTGAGCCAATGTGCACTCAGGTGCAACTGAACATACCTGGACCATCCAACAACATCCACACGTTTATTTAATGTATCTTCCTGTATATGGAAGTGAGTGACTGATAGCATTGATTAAAACCAGCCAGGCATCCAGTCATCTGTCGACGGACATTTAGGTTGTTTCCATAAATTCTACTCAGCCATAAAAAATAATAAAATAATGCCATTTGCAGCAACATGGATGGACTAGAGATCATCATTCTAAGTGAAGTAAGCCAGTAAGAGAAAAATACCACATGATATCACTTATATGTGGAATCTAAAAAAAAAAAAAAAAAAAGACAAACAAACTTATTTAGAAAACAGAAACAGACTCACAGACATAGAAAACAAATTTATGGTTACCAGTGGGGGAATGGGGTGGGACAGGATAAATTGGAAGTTTGAGATTTGTAGATACTAACTCATATACATAAAATAGATAAACAACAAGTTCTTACTGTAAAGCACAGGAAACTATGTTCAGTATCTTGTAGTAAGGTATGGTGAAGAAGAATATGAAAATAAATATATGTATGCTCATGTATGACTGAAGCATTATGCTGTACACCAGAAATTGACACAACATTGTAAACTGACTATACTCCAATAAAAAAATTTTTTTAAACCAGCCAGGCATAAGGGTCACTGGCCTTCAACATCCAAATTCTTAAAATATAGCACAATACCTACCTGAAAGCATACTCTGCTTTTTTAACATTTCTGAGTAGAGACATCTATTTTTTCACAATTCATGTTTCTGTTTTCCCTCCCAGCCTACTCTGGAATTGGATTCCAGCACTCTCTTTGCATGGGAAGGTTGGTAGAAGCATTTGTGTCTGGGATTCTAGAAAACCAAAAGACCAAAGAGACTAGCAATCTGGAAATGCTCTCTCACAAAGCAGCTGCTGATTCTGTCTCTGTTCAGGTTGTTTCTGTTGTTGTTTTTTAAATTGAAAAACATTATTGTCTCCTCAGAAATGGCTACCAGATCAAAACGGTCAAAAAGATGTCAGTGCTCCTGGACTCTCAAAAGATCATCCATTCTCTGTGATGAAGTCTCGCTAACAATGGCCATTCACAACTAGAAAGCTCTCATGTGTTACTGCTACAAAGGCCAGAAACTACAGGCAGAAAGCAAGTTCATGGAGCTAAATGCTAAGAGAATATTCTCAGATTCCAATTCTGTACCTGTGAAAACTGAAAGGAAGCCATATATTAAGATGTACGCAGACCTGGCATCACCCCCAAAGGTAGCATTTGGAGCCACCTTACTATCGCTGCTATCTCCCTAATTCTTTAATCAAAATGACCTCCTTCTTCCCAGTTTCTTATATCCAGGACTCACTGCTCCCCACTGCCTAAGCCCCACCCCCAGAGATTCTGATGTAATTGGTTTGGGGTGGATCCCAGACACTGGTATATTTAAGCTCTCCAAGTAATTCTATGTGGCCATATTTGAATCATTGTATCATCTCTTAACTCGTCCACTGCCCTCTCCCCCAACATAGAAAGCAAACCAAAAAAAAAAAAAAATAGGGCTAGAACTGAGATCTTATTAGCCTTCTTTTTATTTAAATCTCACAGATTATTCAATGATGCAACTAGCCAAATACCTCATTGCAAGGTCCAAGTAATCTGGATATTAAAACAAAGCTGAGGATGGGTGAATGGGACTTAGTTTCAGATGCTGTGCACAAAGGAAAAAACTCATAAAGTTGTGGCTTGCTTTTCTTGCCTTAAAAATACGCTGCTGACCTTGGGCAAATTTACAGCAACAGTGCATTGTTCAGAAAATGGGAACCTGAATCCAGCACCATCACTGGTAAGTTGTAAAGTGTAATTAGCTTGTGATTTCAGGCAATGAAGTAATGAAATCTCTCCTGATTCATCCATTCAACAAAGATTTGTAGAGTTCTCTAAAGAAAACTAAAAACAGAAAGTGATGTAAAACCATACTGCAGACAACTCTGGGAAGAAAGTATAAGACAAAGAGACAACCAGCCCTTGTCACAGAGAAGATTACTCATATAAACTGTGGCAAAATTTCTGTTTACTAGGAGTTGTATGAAATCACTTCTTTAAATTAAGGTGTCCTCTATCCAAAATCTTATTACTGTTTATGAGCTCTGGAATGCTCAAGCACTGTAATGTTCCACTTTTATTTCTGGATGAAAAAAATAAGGCAGTGGAGTCTTCGGATTAAGTTCTCAGGCTTTGGTATAAAGCAAATCCAGGCTGGACCTAGCTCTGCACTTGAGAGGACTAGGGTGAATGACTCACATGTCCCCAGTGCCCTCATCTCAGAACCAAGAGAACAGTAACCTCTACCTCACAGAGGTGTGAGAATTAACCTCACAACCCATGTATGCTCAATAATCTTCACTAGTATTATTACTAATTGTTGTCGTAAATTATCTCTATTTTACAGATGAAGAAACTGAGGCACAGAGAGGCTAAATAGTTTGTCCATGACCACACAGCTTGGTAACAGTAGAGCCAAAATGCCAGCCTAAACAATGTGGCTCCAGAGTCTACCTTAAGATAATCCCTCCCTAGCATTTTTAATGTTCTATAATTTTTAGAATTTTTAATAGCACATTAAATTTACACAGCTTATTACAGCTTATAAAAGTTTACCCATATGTCATCTTATTTAAACATTACTTGTCTGGAGGAAGCCAAAGCAGAGGAAGTTATTGTTCCTATCTAATACTTGAGGACATTGAGCCCTGACCAAGGACACTGGGTTGATGAGTAGCAAAGTTGGGATTCAAACTATGTCCTGACTCCCTGGCCAGCATCACTCACCAGAAATGACCATGGTACCCAAAATATTCGGAACTTTCGAGATGATCACACCTAAAAAGAAAATAAGAACTTATCTTCGAAGTAGATAGAGCTTAAAATGATGCAGAAAGCATTTTTCTCTTAGGAAGATTATTCCTAATGTCAAGTCTACATAATGAGATGTTATGATATCATCCAGGCAAATCACACAGAAGACATAGAAGGAAATAAATGGTCATGTTCCACACACCCTGGAAGCAGTCTACAAGTCCTGGCCAATGCCACAGATTCACTTGGAAAGTTTCCTAAGGTGCAGCTCATTGTATTAGGTATCAGAATATTTTCTTTTCTTGAGAGTAAAACCTTGGTGACTAAGAGATTACTATCACTCAAGGACAGGAGAAGAGATCCAATACACAGATCATGAGCTCTTTGAAAGCCCTGGATGCATAATGCTTTTTACCTTGACATTTCCCATCCTCTTCAGATTCACCCACCCAGTATTTTTAGGTTAAAGAAACAAAGATATGATGCTTCTTCACGAGTCAAACATCTATGCTGGTGTTTTAATGTCACAGCATTATCAACAGGATGCTGAAATTACTAGCATCTTACACATTTAGGCAAATGGGGAGTTTGCTAAGGATTTCAAACTGTGTCCAGCACTAAGGATGTTGGATGCACTGACTTCCCTGCCAAGCCTAGTGGCTAGAACATTAGCTAGGACACATACACACAGCACAGCAAGCTGTTTAGCAAAGAGAATTGGAAAAGAGAATCGTACTTTTTATTCTTACTTCTGTTTTACAAACAAGAAAATCACACGCCAACCTGAGAGATGAGCCAGTTCTCTGTGCTCCTGTCAGTCTTTCGGTAGCACTATCTTCTACTGGATTAAAAACTGAGCCTAAAAGCAAGATGCACAGTTTGAAACCATGCAGACTTCAATCTGGGCATCAGATCTTCACTCTCAGACAGAGCTACAAGTGGACAGGATTTGGAAGAAACTCTTGGAGAGCCTCCAAAATGAACTTCATCTTGAACTGTGATTGGAAGGGTCGCTCTAGCTGCACAAGGGATGAAATACACTAAAACCAGTGAGTGTGGGAACTGTATTTTGAGCAGGTGCAGACACAAGACTGTGGAACATACACCTCAGTCACACTCTGTATCTTACCCCATTACTGCAATCAGCGTTTCCCTAACCACAGACAAATGTGATGGGTGGACCTTTCGGGAAACATTTAATTGCCCATCCAGTATACAAATATCCTCCATGCTAAGCATTTGAAGGCTCTGAAGATAAATTTAGAAGTATGTCTTAAAATGCATTATACACATGCAAAATTTTAACCCTCAAATTTGAAACATGTATTTTTTTTTTCTGAGCTTAGAGGAATATTGGTTAAAGAATTTTTTTCCAGGACAGATGTGAAACAGGGTATGCCATCAGTCATACTGTCCAAATCATCATGACTCAACAAAAGTAGGGCTTTTCCCCTTGAGTTTGCACTTAGCCCATGATACTGAAAACATGTGTTCATGGGTTCTGTTGCTCCCAATAGTCTGTAATTCCTCAAGGGCAGGAAACCGATTTTATTTCTCCTTGTATGTGCCCAACACAGTGCTAGGCTCAGGATGTTAAATAGGTATTCAATAAATATTTGTTTAACTGGACTGAATTATGTGTCCAGAAACCTAATTTGCTCTCTGATGCTTCTACTAACCTAGTGTTCAGAAATCAAACTCAAAATTCCCACTTCCTCCATCTATAAAGGAAGATACACAAAAACCTGTGTGCTGGCTCCAAGGCTGTGGAACCAGCAACAGGCACACGTGGTATCCGTAAGTGCACTCGACAAGATGAAACCCATTACAGCACTTTTACACCTGGTCTGCTTCTGCTCTAGAGAACAAGGCAGGTTGAATATGCCTGTCATTCTCTAAGGGACAATGTGCTGCACCTCAAACACTTAATAAACATCTCCTCACATTGCTCTCTGTCAGAGTTAGCTCCTCAGGGAGGTCTTCTCTGACCACCCTTCTAAAATAAGTCCATTGGGTGCTCTCTAGTAAGTTACCCTACTTTGTCTTCTTCATGGCAAAGTCAACATCTGGAAATATATGACCATACACATCTATTTCCCTCAGAATGGGATCTCCCCGTGGGCAGGGGCCTAGCCTCTGTGTGTGTGTGTGTGTGTGTGTACTGCCACCTTCCCTTCACCTAGAATTACAGGTGCTTGATAAACTGTTGTTGACTGAATGGGTAAGTGATAGTCACCAACAGCAAGTATTTATAAGGACCTGGTTTTGTTTTCAAGTATCTTGAATGAAAACCGTAGCATTAATGCGTAACTAATTCAGTGAGGCAAGCAATGACCCCTGCATCTGACAGGTATGAAGAGAAATGAAATATGCTATTATTTTCAGGTGGAAGACCCCCAAATGCTAGGAATGGCACTGCAGCTTATTGGCTGTGTGGCTTCACAATGTTAACAAAATATGTGGAGAAGAGTCAGGCATAGGATTCAGTATTCCAGGCTCATGAAACCACACTGTAGTCACTGATAGCCAGCAACAGGCATACAGTGATCTTTGTCTCGGTTAATAAACCACTGTCAGGGGTATATGTATGTCTATCAAATGCTGACATTCAACATTTTCTAGAAAGTGAATGTTTCCAGGATTTTGTTCATCATGCCTTATATATACTAGGCACTCAATAACAATTTATTGACTCGATTTGATTGAGCTCATTTAAAATATGCTTTGAAAATGTTAACAAGAGTAATGTCCCATGGAGCAACTTTTAAGCATCCATGAAAAAAATTTGAATTTGGAACAAATACTTTAAGGTATCAAAATTGCAAAGTAAATTATTTCTTAAAAAGATTTAGATGACTAAATTTTGATTCCTTTAATGGTGCCTTTTCAAATCCAATCTAAAATATCTAGTGTGTTTTTAATCTAACACAATCCAATAAGTTTTAATAAGCAAAGTTGTTTCCGCTAGAACCCAAACCCAGCTATTCCATTTGTGTAACCTTCTGTGTAAAGGAATGGGCTGAAATAACTTTTTCTGAATTTTTTATATTTAATCAACAACATCATTGCCAAAGAAAACCACTTTTCAGAAGTCTCTCTATCCTGGTTTATAACTTATAATCAAAAACTGGAATTTTGCATCTGATGGGCTTTCGTGTGTAACATTATACTGTCATATTTTTGATGCTATAGTTAAAAGTAAGAGATAGTTTCCATTATAAAAGTGTTCCCATAGCCTGGTTACCCAGTGAAAAACATTTTCCTATAAAAATGGTCTTTCCAATTCATAGGTTAGAAATTATTGTGAGTAATTTTTTTAAAGAACATCAAAAACTTTTGATCAGCTGCATTTATCTAGTCACATCAGTTAGCTTAAGCTGTAGATACAGGATACGAGCGTGTGATAACATATGTGCAAACAAAGAAATCACAATTTAAAGACAAAAACAAAAACTGGAGATTTGAAACCCTGACAACTTAACTTATCCTTATCCAGTTAGGGGTATATGGATTCATTTCAACTACAGCCTGTTCTGAGCTGCTGGAGAAAATGGAAATGGGGCATAAATATGAGTTCCAGAATAATCCAGGAGGCTTGAAATATCACTGATATATCACAGAAGATCTTACAAAGATGGACCTTAGCTCTGGGCTTCGACCCTTGGACCTCCAGGGGGTAAAGATGCTTGGAAATTTGATCTGTCCTGACAGGGTTAGCCAGCCCTCCATGACCTTCCCAAAGCCCCACTGTGTCCATGGCTCCAAAGCTAGCATACTTCACCCTGAACTGTGAGCTTCCTTTAATTGTACATTTCACTTTCATTTTCCCTTAGAGTCCTGGTTTGGGGAACTTCTCTGTCCTGTTCTGAAAACTGGAAACTACCCAAATGTCATCCATAGGGTACTGGTTCAGTAAAAATGTGTCTCATCCAAACGATGGGAGCTCTGCTGCCTTTAAAAGAATGGGTTACATTGATACATACTGATGGGGGAAGGGTCTGAAGCATATTATTAAGTTTTAAAAAAGGAAAAAGCAAGTTGCCATAAAAAGTTATAAATTTATACGTGTGTGTGTGTGTGCTAATAGATGCATGGAGGAAAAACCTGCAGGACTTTACACTGAACAATGAATAGTAGTCATCTGTAGGCAGTGTGTGACGAAAGAGGGTGGACTATAAAAAACTTTCATTTTCTATATGATAATTCTTACAGTTTTTAAATTATTAGAAAAAGTATGAATTTTGTAGTCAGAAAAAATATTTCTAAGATAGTGAAAAAATATTTATAAAGACTTTAAGACATTATATGACAAACATACTAGGGTGCAGCAAGTCTGGTTGACATGAGTGAACCTTGGCTGGAATTTAGAAGTCCATGAACCACTGAAATTATATGAAAACTTTTATGCATATTTGCGTTTTCTGGAGAGAGATTTCATACATTTTATCAGATTCTTGCAGGTGTCTGAGACTCAAAACAAAGTCACAAACTGTGACCTTACCAGGAACCACGATAGTTGCTCCATCCCTCCATTTTTATAATCATTTTATCATGAAACATTTTATTACTACTTAATTTCCTAGTTCCTGCCCAAGGTGAAGTCTATAATCAGCACCAAAGTATAAAACTGTGGTTCTTAGTCTGTGCCCTCATTTAAAGGCGCTCCCAATGCCTCAAAAGCAGTTTCTAAGAGCAGGGGAAAAAGTCATACCAGGCTGGTCTTGGGAGAAGAAAACTTCTAACAGGAATTGAAACCCTGCAATCATTCAAGGCTTAAGGACAGTTGTCCAAGGCACAAATATCCCTGATTTCTCCACAGAAATGAGAGATTTGTGGGATGGTGGGTGAGGGAGTAGGGTGTGGGGATTCACGAGGAGGAAGAAGACATGGTTGTATTTGAATTAAGATAGCCCCATTGGGTAGGTGGGATTAAGTGGATCAGTTAAACAAGATTTAACATACATCATCATTTTGTCAGCCTTAAATTGAAAGAGACTTCAATTATAAATATACATTAAAATATACAGCAAAATTCTTGTTCCTATGCTCTATATTACTACTGTCTAAATTGGGGTTTGAATTTATGTAAAAAATTGGCTTCTGATGACCTTTGTGAAGCTGACTAGACCCCTAATCCCTAGGATTTACATGATTCCAAAAACTGTTTCACAATCTCTACCCTGAGTCCACTGACAGTCTCTGGAATCACGTCCAGTACCGAGTTTCCATAAACCTTAAGATCAAGTGTAGATCAATAACAATGTGCAATTTAAGTGAGAAGCCATGGGTTATACCTGCACTGGCAAAATGAGGAGCATTATTGGTGAAAATTAGGAACAATACTCTACTTTCCAAATGTGCTTTCCAGGTGGTTTATCACTGTCAAAATAGGCCAATTGTGGATTTAGTATGCAATTAAAGTGTCAGATATTCCAGAGTTCTAGCGCTGACATTACCTGACTGCACAGGTTTTACAGGCAAAGAAATTGAAGGGGTTCACATAACCCACCAAAGCCCATCGCTAACCACCATCACCTAATTGTACTGATATCTGCCACATGCAAAGCACAGAAGAACCACACACTGTACAAAACAGAAATGGACTGTTCAGGAGTTTTACAGTTTAGCTAGAAAAATAAGATATATTTAGTAAAAACAAGGAATTTATCATAAAATACCCAAATGATGGTAGGTAAAAATAATTCCATACTATCAGAATGAAAAGACATAGATAAATCATTTCTCCCTCCAGAAGTGATAAGGATGAACCTCACAAAGAGGGCAGGGTTTAAACTAAATCTTAAAGAAGGAGTTAGATGTTGATGGTCAAAGTATGGGTAGGTTTACAGACTGCAGCAACATCATGGCCAAAGGTGGGAAGATGGAAACACAAGGCTAGGCTGACAAGAGAGTAAGAGAAGCAGACTGATTAAACTAGTCAGGTCTAATGGACTAACTAGGACAGACAGACAAATTAGCCTGAAAATTGTATAAACTAACAATGAACATGGGTTGAGCTCTTACTGTATTTAAGGTGCTTTAAATGCATTAGTTCATCAAATCCTCACATGAGCTAAGTATCTTTAGTCTATAATTAAGGAAACTGTGGCACAGAGAGATTACATGGCTTGCCTTCATTTCACCCAGCTAGTAAATAGTGGAGTCAGGTTTCAAACCCAGGCCAATCTAACTCAGAACCTGGGCTCAGAATCACCATCTGAGTCAAGAGTGGGAGGCCCTCAAAGGCCAGGCTAAAGAATCTGGGCTTCAGTGTCAGGTGTAAAAACTGGGAGCGAGGTATCTCCATAACCCACAGATAATGCTTTATAAGCACGATTTATCTGATGATTTTTCCAACAATGTTAACTGAAAGTAACAAGTATTCATTGACCAGTCCCTGGACTCTAGTACTGATTTAGATATTATAAAGTTCTTAGCTCAGACTTTATTGGGAGAATCTGTTATATCAGTATTTCATCACCATACTTTGCGCTTTTAGTCTCCAGGACTTAATTTTATGTATTATTCACCTACCACTTCTGCTAGAAATACAAATCATGACAATAAACAGAATAATGTATGTTTATTTTCAAGTGTTTCCTGAACATAAATAACCTTCCTGCAAGGATAGCCCCATGTTGTCAAATAATACATCCATCCCTTAAAAACTAATTTCTCCATCTTAGGTTCATGTCTTAAAAATCAGTTGGGTTCTTCAGTTACAGGACATGACATCTGGACCCTCCTAGGGAGCAGAGGTGAACTTTTCCTCTGTTATACCCACAGAAGCCAAATGACTTCTTCTCCTACTGTGGAAAACTACAGAAGACTGTCTCTTAATGTTTTACTGCCCAACCCCCAGCCCACAAATCAAAGAATTGGGTTGAGTGAGAAATAAGGAAGAATGGTGGCCAGTGGCCATGAGATGGGGAGTGAGTGTTTCAGTTTATTTTCTTAAGCCAATTAATGATGAAGCAGCATGGAGGGAAAGAAAGACACAACAGGGCCGTGAAAGACTTTTTTCCAGATAAATGGCCAGATATCAGATTCTGTAATAAGTACTTCCACCTATCAAAACACACACACACCACACACCACACACACACACACACACACATTAACTTTGGGGGGGAGGAGGAAGATATAGATCTTAAAAATACAAGGTAATATTCAGGAAGCCTTGTGGATATCATAAAATGTTGGAACTTTGAAGGACTTTTGGAAATCATTTAGTCCAGACATTGCAAAACCTTGGTCCGTGAACTATACAGGACAGACAGAGGTGTTTGCTTGGGCCTGCAGAATGTTGTTTGTTGTTGTTTAAACTGAGTCAACATTTTCAAGTAGAGAAAATTCACAGAACAATCCAGATATGCAGCTTCTCTGAAAAACTGGAAGACCTAGCAGCCCTGGGCCCCCTTTCCCAAAGAGCAGCAGTTAGCTTTAGAAAAGGCTTCAACTCCTGGCTTGTCACAGTCCCAACTGCTGCCTCCTGTTCTGGAGCACAAAGGCTGGGTGTCAAAATTTTAAATAAAAATAAGAGTGCTTAGTGCTTATACCACCTTGCCTCACGCATTTGTTGTATTGTACATGCCAATTCCTCTAGGCATTTGAGTTTACAAGCACTGCTCTAGTCCAATCCCCGCATTCAGAGAAGAGCAACTCAGCTAGAGTAGTAAAGTGACTTACAAAACTCATTCCCTTAAAAGCAAACTTTTCACACATGAGGGATCGTGACCATCAGAGCACCTGCACAACTAAATTTAGGCTGTGTGCATACAGTGTCAACACCTGTGGAGCAATGCTGACATCTCAATCTCTTTATTCACATCGTGCCCCTCCCCTCCCCCAAAAAGGGCAAAGGAAGATTCCCGAGTTTCCAAAATAAACGTACTGCCCAGTTTGGCTTGGTGTAGACAGTTTTGATGTGCCCCAATTTTAGATATGACTTCCATATATCCTGAGGGCATGATTTATGAGGAGACATACAAAATGCTTACTACAAACATTCAAATACTTCAAAAAATCAGACTGGATAAAAACAGAACAGGGAGGAGGGGATGATATATAAAAAATTCCTCTTCAGAAAATGTAAGTGATTTATCAGAAGCCAGATTCAAACTCTGATGAGCACATTTGTAATTATCATGAGCAGAAAACATGGCTTGTTCCTGCTCACCAATATTTGTTTCATAAGCATGCACGTCGCCAAAGCCCATCAAGTGCTATGTATGAAGACTTTCCTAAGTGTCATAATTTGAACAGCCTTAACATACAAAATTAATTCCTTTATGCAGGTTCTTGAACAAGGTTAAGAAAGCTTTGGTCCTTCCTGTTAGATAGTCAGCAACCCCTAGGCAGGTGTTACTACAGGAATTAATAAAAATCTCTTCTCTAAATAAAATTTCTCCTTTAGAATTGTTTCAAAAGTTAGTAGTCAGGGATCTGGCTAAATATACAAGCCAAAAGCAACATGTTTGCTGATGAATAAGAATAATAACTACAATTAAAATAAGAAGTAATTCAAGAATGAGAGCTTTTGAAGAGTCGGGAATCTGATTAAAAATTCAGTTCTTTTTTTTTTTTCTATAATGAAACAGTCTTTTAACCACAAAACAGCTTTTATAATAATGCAGAAGAGTATGGTTCCAAGTAAAACATTCCCCCAGTTTTAATCATGGCTATTATTTTTGAAAATGAAAATGGCTGAGGTCATTGTAATCTATTTTAGGGTTTGCATGGGTTGGTGGTATTTTTTTCTTGGCTTTGAGGTCTCCATGTTACCAGCTAAATGTTATAGGTTTTGCTATGGGCCCTTTCAAATCCCATTCTTTTTAATAATGTTGTCCTTTATATACATAAATTAGGGTGAATTCCACTTTCTTTCCTAACAAGTCCAGATGGGGGGCCACACTTTCAAAAGAGCCAGAAATTGCCTTTTTTTAAAGTAAGTGCGTACTTCCTTAGAAGAAGTATGTTCATATCTGCATAAAAATATTGTGTGTGTCCAAATGTTGAGAGATTAGTAAAAACGTAGGATTCATGTGCTCCATTTCAAACCACACTGAAATATGAGGATATGAAGATGACATCTTCCAACTTACAAAGACAGACACAGATAAAGAAAAAATGCCCAGAAATAAAACTCCATCTGGGCACAGTCCCATACCTACCAGGACTTATGGACTGGGGAATTCTATGGCTATCCATTTAGGATACATCAGTGAAGCTCTGTCCGATAGGACCCAGAAGGCAAAATGATCAAATATCTAAAGACAGTACAGTTACAGTCAGGGCTCGCTTTAGATGTGATTAATATCGCACTGACTTTCTGAACTTAGCTTGGTTTTTTATCATAATTCACTACCACATCACACAGAACAGCCCAAGATTCCTCTAAATAGCACCTACCCAGCCACACGTGAGAGAAGGTCTTTGCAAAACACACATATTGTGAAGGTCTGCCTATTAAAATGCCTTAAGCTCTGTTTGTTGTTTATTTTTTTTAAATCAACTTGCAAGGCCAATGTAATAAGATGCTGTAGCTTTTATGAAAGAGGTGAAATAATTTTAAACACAGACACACAATGAGTTTATTTATTTAGAAACTTGTTAAATAGAGTCTGGGAATTCAAATATTCAATGTTGACATTGTACAGAACTGGCCAGGAGCCAGAACCTAGTCTCCAGAGGGACCCATTGGACAAGGAATTCAGGCCTTTCTCTCCTCCCACTTGAGCTAAATAGGTAGAGGCCATTAGTTATACCCACAGCAATATCTGAACCGCACTCAAACAAGCGGCCCTCGCCAGGGCACTTCAAAGGAGGGTAAGTGTGTTTAGCTTTTTAGTGCTGAACTAGAGCAATATGTCACACTTTTGAAAGAGTTTTGTAAACAGTTTCTTCCTTATGTAGAAACATCTCTGAAGTTTCTTGTATGGCGTGTAAGCAAAGGTAATTAACAAGGATTACACTTTTTTCATTTACTGGGGGAAAAAAATAATACCCATCTGTGTGCAAACTGGGGATCTAGAAGAAGAAACAAATTGCCCCTCTCTTCCTTTCTACCCTCTCTTGTTTTGTTCCATTTGTTTGTCTCCCTTTTTAGCCTTTTCCTCATACTTGTTCTCACTACCCAGCCAATTTCCTTGAGAATTCCCTGGCAAACTCAGAAGGCCAAAAGAGTGGGAAGGGGAAAATCTAATTTTAGAAAGAGGACCCTGGCAAATGGATGAAGAGGGAACTAATGATTCATATGGGGCCAACTGGCGGAAAAGAAAAGCAGACCCTACAGAGCTTTTTAGAAAGTGCCTCGAGCCACAGCTTCCAGCCCAGGAAGGGTTAACCACCTCTCCAGAAAAAAGTGCCTGACACACTTACAATGTGACTGTCTCCTTTCACCCCACCTCCCCATATCCCCTCTCTCCCCTGCCCCACGGGGCTAGGAAGGGGCTTGGCCTGCCAGGGAGAGTGAATGAGTGAGTGTGTCTGCCCTCTGCACTTGAGTGTCCCTGAACCCCTGACGTATGAGTGAGTGTGAGGGTGTGTGCGTGTGTCTGCATGTGCTGTACACAATCAAAGAAAACCCGGCTCTGAGAGAAGCAGCACACCAGGCACACAGCACCTCTGAGGTTGAAGAGGGAAGAAGCTTTCTGGGCTAAGCTCCGGAGCCAGGAGCCAAGCAGCTGGAGGGGGTAGGTTTGGGGTCGCTCTGGGTAAGCACTGCCTCCTTCCTCTCTAGGGCTTCCCCAGCGCCACCTTCACGCCCCATCAAGGCGGGTTTTGAGATGAAGGGTGGAAGGGTGTACCCAGCTCTTGGGAGCAGGGCTCTGCCAGGCATTGAGTACCTTGGGAACAAGGTAAGAGCCAGTGGCCAGAAGATGACAAGTCAAGTTTCTCCATTTCAGGGCCCACTTCCAACAGAGGCAAAACGGAGGTGGTTTGGGGAGAGAAGGGATGGGGCCAGGCATGTCTAGGACAACAAGTCAGTGCTCTCTTACCCTCCTTTGCCCTCCTTGCCCAGGGAGGATGGAGTTAGAAGTCCCCAGCTGTGGCCTTTCTGCCCCAGGCCACGTCTGCAGCCTCAGATACCCTGGCCCCAACTTGCAGAAATGAAATAAAATAAACTCCCCAACTACAAGATGTTTAAAGAAAAATTGCTTGCAGAGTTACTACCTTCAACTTAAAAAGAAGAAGAAGAAAGCAAAAATATCGTAGAATGACAGGGTAATCTCTATTCAATAAGTGTCCTACGTGTTGAATGTCTGCGGAGGAGGCCGCGCCCCGGGTAGTAAGGAGAGGCCCGGCTCAGAAAGTCTGAAAGCCCGGCTACCCCCCACAAAAGACACACTCACGCACGCTTTTACACATGCTGCCAAGCTCACCGTCACCCAAACCTGCGGCTTCTTAGCCCTTACAAATAAAAACCTGAAAATGGAGTCTTTTTCTCCAGACGTCCTGCCTCTGCAGCTAATGAACCGTCCCCTTCCACAGCGCTGAAGATGAGTGTGAGGGGCGAATGAAAAGCGTTATTAACCTTCCCCTAAACACAGTTTTTTTTTCCTTTTTGGCGAAACACATCGAAATGCTGCAGGAAGACTGCACTCCAAGTGCCAAACGCAATAAAGAAGCCCTAAGCCAGGGTAATGGTCAGGTAATGGCAAATAAACCGCCTTCCTAGAAGGGGCCTCTGCCTCCGTCGGACAAGCGGGTTTTTTTTTTCCCCTCCTCAAAAGCAGTCTGAAATGAACAAATAAAATGTATGTTTTAAACAAAGCTCTGTGTTTTAACCTGGGTTTTTTTAAGGATGAAGGAAAATGCAAGTAGATGGGCATCCGGGGAGTGGAGGCTGGAATCTGAGCTTGCGGTTCCTTTATTATCTTACAGGTTGCGCGGGAGGAAGAGTCCTCATCTACCTTACCTACTTCAGAGACTCTTTTTAAACAGAGATCAAGTGTACAACTAACAAGTGCCCCACTGCCGGGGTCTTGCTAATCGCATCGCCTTCTGGGTCTTTACGAGACTTCTGCGGGGCCGGTAGCTAAGGGGGTTAGTCGTTGCAACTGGTTCACTGCTGTGATTGAAACCCCGCCGGTGTCACTTTAAAGAAGGGGGGGCGGGTGAGGGGGGTTCCTTCGGTGTTTCGGGTCCTAGACATGCTGGACAGACCCAACTTCTCTTCTTTCCCATCACCAGGGAAAAATAGTTGCAACTGGCATTTCAGGCATGGCCCAGGTGCTATCCTAGCCGCCCAAGAAAAAGGCTGGGAAGCCTCAAGGCGCTGCCAGAGTCAGCTTGGCTTTTAGTTTTCTTTTCTTAAAAATGGGAATAAAAGCCAAGGGCTTTAGACAGTACAAATGTCAATCTTCTTGCTTTTCCCTTCTTTATTTTTTTAATGAAATGGTTTATTCCTCCCAAATGATTTGCAACGAATTTATCGGTTTTAACTATTGTATGAAAAAAACAGGCTCTACAAGTTGGGAAGGAGGTTGTGCATCCATTCTGAGTTTAACTTCAGCGGGTACTTTCAGGGTCTGTAGTCCCTGATCTGAGTTCATGTAATCCTGTACGGTAGCCAAGACCGCGACTGTACTTGGCCATTGAAATTTGCAAAATACAAAAAGAATAACAAGCAATCGAGAAAACAACTGTGTCTAAGTGATTTGATTCCACTGCAATGTTTACTTTTGCAACGAGAAAGGTAGGTTTTATGTTTTGTTTTGTTTTGTTTTTTAAGTATGCTGGCCACACTGCCTTTTCATAGCCCAGAAAAAGAAAGAAACCGGTGCAGACACAGCCTCGAAGTTTTCCTTGGATTGCACAGCAGGGGTCACCGACTATCACAGCCTTGCGCTAGGAAACTCACACACTACACAGGGGTAGGAAATAGCGCTTTAAAATACAAAAATCCTTAGTTTTAATATGATTTGCTTTATTACCTAAGTTGTAACTGAAGAATTGCATAAAGCAGCGCTTCTGTCTGAGAAAGGCAGCCGCGATGGCAACAGCTGGAGTAGCGCAAGCGGGAGCCTGAGGCTTAGCAAGAAAAGTTCATAAGAGTTCGTATCTAGATATCTGAAAGCCGTAGCGGCATTCTTAGAGGCACTAGAAACAAAATAAATGAGTCTCCCACTGGATGAATGACAAGTATCGTCAGATCAGAAACCAAGCTCGGTTTCCGGATGTTGAGTGGGCTGTGCGTGCGGAAATATTTTAATACGGCAGCGTACAATTTGGCAATTAAAATAGTTGGAAAAGTTGCTCAAGAAAATTCAAAGGGTTTTGTGTTCTGCTTTCACTTCGGCGGATACCAGGCAAAGAGGCGCGCGAAGCGTTCAGCTTTCATTTCACAACTTAGGCAGAGTTGAAATCGGTTCTTCAACCCCCGCTCCGTGCCCCCAACCACACACACACACACACACACACACACACACACACACACAGACGCCTAACCTTCTGTCGAAATTCGAGCCCCCAGGCCTCCAAGCATATGTACATTTATTCCTCCACAAATGAAAATAAAGACATCGGCCTCATTTAAAAAGCAAACAGAAAAAACAGGAGTTCCACTGACGCGCTTTGACACTGTCGCAGCAAAGTGAAATGAACAATATCCGAAAGAGAAAAAGATGGACTGATGAACCAAAGAGCCCTGTATATAGGTTGATCCCTGAGATCCGAGCGAAATGAAACATATTTGGGAGTGAAGGAGTGCTTGGGTGAGGACTGGATGAAGCACTGGAAAGGCGCCTACGATGACAGCATCTCGCCGGGCTAGACCACAGACTCTCATCGCCAAAGAAACGGAGCCCGCCGAGGTGCCGCTGCCTTCCGCGTGGCTGCGGCGGAGACGCCGGAGGCTGGAAGGCATGGGGCGTACTTGGTTTTAAAATGCAGGGGTGGAGGAGACTGGGAATTTCACTGGGGAAAAACATCCCACCCACCCACCCCCATCTACCCCCCCATCTCTCCTTTCTCTGGTCCACCAAGCAAAACAATTAGAGTTCAGTTCTTAGCCGAGGGGAGAGCAAACGGCGGCCTGTCCTTTACCGAGGCTGCTCGAGCCCATGTGCGGACACCTTGCGGAGAAGCACTTTGTAGCGCTTCAGACTGCCCCAGGTCTCGGCACCGCTGGGTCCCTAACTAAGACTCGAGGTAGAAGCTTTTGAACAAACCCAGTCCTGTCGCCTACAGTCCCAGCTGAGGCTCACTCATTCTCCAACTGTGTAGGCTCGGCGGGCAATGCCCAACGAAGTCGCCCAACATTTCTGAGAAGAGTGGGGGATGGGAGTCCCGCCGCCCCCGCCCGGAACTCAAGCGCCCTTGTCCCGCGTGACCAAGGCGGCTCCACACCGGGCAGGCAGGGGGCGCCGGGGAGGGTTAGTGACCCGAGACCCCGGCTGCGTCCAGAAGCAGCGCGGAAGGCTCCGCCGTACCCTCTGCGCGGCCCAGTGTCCCGACAGCCCGCCCCCTGGGGGTCACTCGGCGCCCAGCCAGCCTGGAGCTCGCGGGCCGGAGCGCGCCCTTTCGGCCCCCTTCTCCTCGGCGGCTGTCGCTGCTGGCTGCGCGCCCTCTACACCCCGTTCTCCAGTCGCTCGAGGGGCCTCTTCTCTCCCCACCTGCCCACGGCTCTGCGGAGCCGATAGCTCGGCTCTGCCCGTGTCCCCCCAACACACACACACACACACACACACACACACACACACACACACACACACACACACACACACACTCGAGACTATAGCCTCCACCCTGGTCTCCCCTAGTCCCCACCCCAGTCCTCCTGCCGCGCCGCGCCGCGCACACTGGAGAGTACGGCCGAGCGCACAGCGCCCACTACCGCAACCGCCGCTCGGCGCAGCCCGCCAGCCCGCGCAACTTCCAGCGGCCGCCTCTCAACTTTTCCCAACTCCACCACTGCTACCCGCCGCTACCGCCGCCACTGGGCCGCCACTGTGGCTCCCTCCGAGCCTGCCACCCACCCCAAACCCCAGAAACAAACCGTGGCCCGAAAAGGCTCCCTTCCCCAGGCCACCCCCCCATCCCCCGCTCCCCCTCCCACACCCAGGACTAGCTGGTTGGCCAGAGGCAACTCTCCTTCGCCTGGGGGGAAGGGGAGGGGAGGGGGAGACTCTCGCATCTCCTCTCCCCCACCCCCACCCCACCCCTTCCCGCTCGCTCTCGCGCTCTCTCCTCCCTCCCACCCCGGTCTTTGCTGCCCCCACCCCCACCCCCACCCCGGGGTTGCCACAGCTGGTCCGTGCACCGGGCTTGAGGGCTGCCCCGGTTCCTCTGGCGCCCAAACCAGAAGCGAGAGCGCGGGCGGCGGGGCGCGGAGGCTGGGACCGGCAGGTTGCTGGGGCTGCGCTGTGCCTGCCCTCCACCCGGGGCCCTGGCGCGAGAGGCAGCCCCGCGCTCCCTCCCGGAGCGCAGGAGACAGATATGCAAGATGGCAGAGGAGGGGGAAAGCCAATAGAAAAGGGATATTGCACCTACTTGTGGCCAGTTTCCTTGCCCTGCCTTTGGATCTCATGCTGTGCCCAGTCCTGCAGCCGCTGGTGTGTGGTTGGGGTTTTTTTTTCTTGGATCTTTTCCTTCTTTTGCTCTCCCTCTCCCTCCCTCTCCGCTTCCCTCTCCCTCTCTCTCTCTCTCTCTCTCTCTCTCTCTCTCTCTCTCTCTCTCTCTCTCTCTCTCTCTCTCTCTCACACACACACACACACACACACTTACACACACTCACTCTCTGTCTTTCCCTCTTTCACTCTCTCCCTCCCTCTCTCCCTTTCTCTCAATCCACACTCGCTATCTCTCCAGCATTGTCAGTTTGGACACCTTCGCACATGCGCGCTAGACGCCCCTCCAACATCTCAGCGCCGCCAAAAAAAGTTTGGAGCGATTTATCACTTTGATTTGGAGATCTTGTCAGATGGCAATCGCCGAGGAGGCGGAGAAAGGGAGCCACGGGGAGGGCGGCGGGGGGCGGGGAGCGAGCGCAGGGAGTCAGAGGGGAGCAGACACTTCGCCCAAAAAAAAAAAAAAAGGAATGAAAAGACTCGGGCAGAGGATTGATTTCGTCTTGGAATCACCAATAAGCCTGTATCACTGCTATTACCGTTTTGCCCACCATAAATTGCAGGATATTTTCTATACTGTCCTTGGAGAAAAGCACGAAGTGGGGGGAGGGGAGGACTTTTAAAATCTTTCCCACACTAAAGATCTAGAAGGACTGGACTCTCGGCGAACGATCCAGGAGAAAGTGAGAATCATCCTGAACTTCGGGAAATCTACTGCTGCCGCTGCTACTGCTACTGAAGCTATTGCGGCTTCTGCTTTCAGAGCTGAAAGCAGAATAAATGTTTCTTTCTTGATTTTAGTTATAATGCCAATACTTTCTGCCAACCTTGGAACATATCAGTTGGTCTATTCCCATCAAGTAGTAATGATCATCCTTGATTCCCAGGTCCGGGAAGTCTCAGGCATTTGACATCCACGACCTCCTGTCTTCCCTGAGGTCGGCTGTCACCTTCCGGCCTCCCCCACCGCTGCCCCCATCGCCTCCTGCTGCAGCTTAGCCTGCCTGCCATTTCATTCATTCGCTTAAACCCACGACCTCCCGGGTCATAAGAAGGAGGAGGCGAAGGAGGGATTCCCTCCACACACACACACACCTCTTTAAAAATACATTGTTGAAATTTCCTTTAATTACAGGATTTACCAATGAAGTGGGCACGCAGAAATGGGGACCTCTTAAAGGAGCTAGCTGTATTCAAGGTATGAATCAATCCTAGCTATGTATGGATTTTCTCTTGGTACAACCTCCTTGCATTAAACAGTTTTGTCCAATACCTTCTATGAGCTATTTATGTCCCCATTAATATCTGTTGCAAATTCTGCCAGACACCATAAAAGAAAATTACAACCTTTTTGTCTCTGTGCTGCAACAATACATCCTTGATGTTCAACTTAAAGGAAAAAGAATAGCAGGTCTTGGGCATAAGTTTGGCAAAAAGCAGGGGAGAGGAAGATAATTGAGAATGCCCAGTTGTACCTGTTGTCAAAACTAGGACTGGGGGTGTGAGTGAGCAAATAGCAAGGTTTAACCCCAAAGGGTATTATGTATCAATGGCTCACAAATATCTTTATTCCAGAAAATTGAAATTTGAAAGATTTACCCAGGCAAGGATGCCCATCACTTCTGTTTCTCCAGAGCTGTGTAATTCCAGGGGCATTTGGCTATTAAGATACAAGTCCCTGGAGAACCAAGCTACAGGTCCCAAGGGAAACAGATGTGTAATGTTGAAATGTTAGGAAGGGAAGTGGGGAGATGGCAGAGAGCAAAGGAAGGAGTTACACAGAACAAAAGTAAAACAACTTCCAAAAGAGAAAACTCTGGTGCCCACACACATGGAGAATTCTTTCATCCCTCTGGACTAGAGGCAAATTGGTGGGTGGAGGGTCCAGTCCTTCTACAATTTCTATTGCCCTGTGCATACAGGTAGTGTGCTTATACATGTGACTGTGAGTTCCCTGGCTTCTCTCAGTTTAAATGAAGGTGTGCCTTCTCTCTGCCCAGTAAAGAGTCTCAGAGGAAAAAGAGAAATGGAGGTTGAGAGCTTTCACCAAAGGGAGTAAAATCTCTAGGGAGAGAAACATACTAGACTGACTGGCAAGAAGTTCATGGAAGCTGCTTTTGATCAGTTTAAGGGACTTTCTGGGGACCCTCTCTGAGGACAGAGGACAGAGGGGCAGCACCTAGGATCAAGCCTCTCCTAGCTATCAGAATCTAAATGTTCTTGGCCCCCAGGAGGGGAGGTGGAATCCCCTAAGGACCGAAGAATGCCCTGGACAGGAGGCTCTGTCCAGGATGTTTCATTTCACCTTCTCACTGCCGGGAGGTTAAAAAATAAATAAAAGGAGTTACCATCTTCCCCTCCACTTTTCTACTTAATTCCTTTCATCTCATCCCCAGGGGGTCTATATCCGGATCCCATTGCAGGGAGGAGGTTAAGAGGAGTGCCCGGGAATTTTCTAGGAAGTGAAGGTACCATGGAATCAAAACCAAGATTAAATACAGGACCTGTACGTGAAGCTGCGGTGGTTGTTTCTGCTGAGAAATTATAAACCACGTGGCGGGTCAGCGGTGGGGTGGGGGCTGTGAGGGGAACTGGATGGGATATAGAAGACTAAAGAAAATCAAAGCTGATGTCCCAACTTTAAAGACTTTAGTCGTTTAAGCTTTTCTAGAGGGCATGGGTGAGGACAGTGAGGCGCGGTTGGAGTAGCCTCCCCTTCTGGTTTTTAAAACCCCTGGGGTCGCGGTCGCCTCAGCGAACGGGTCTTTTGCTTGGTCTTTCCAAGAGTTTCGGGACAAGAGCGAATTCACCTATTCTAAGTGAAATAATAAACAAACTCCTCTGTGCCCTCGAGCCAAGGTATTGTGAAAAGAGAAGGCATCCATTCTTTTTGTTCTTGTTTAATAAAAGTATTCAGGAAATCATCACTTTTATTTTCAAACCTGAAAGCTGGGTTTCTTTCCAATCTCTCTCTCTCTCTCTCTCTCTCTCTCTCTCTCTCTCTCTCTCTCTCTCTCTCTCTCTCTCTCTCTCTCTCTCTCTCTCTTTAATCACTTGCTTTCTGCCCTAAGTGAGTGTTAATAAAAGAGCTAACTTGCTAGTTCAAGTGTGTTTAACCTAATGGAGCAAACGCCCAGCAGCAGCGGACCGTGCTCACCGCCTGCAGCGCAGCGGCCCCTGAACGCCAATCCCGCGGGTCCCCACTCCCAAGTGCCTGGACCCCGTCAGTTCCACCTGTCCCAAGTCTCAGCCGTGGGACCCAAGCAGGTGACTTTATGTTCAGCGGCCCCCGGGGTTCCCGACACCCTGTGACGTCCCGTCTAAGCTGTCGCTGGCCCAAGAGGAAAGAGGCCTCCAACAAGTTGGCTGAGCTGCCCTCGCTACCCGCCCCCGCACTGCCCGCCTTTCGGTCTTCTCCTGAAATTCGTTTCTTTGAGGGGCAGTAGCATGGGTCCCAACGTTTTCTTGCGTTTCCTCCCACAGAGGCGGGCATCCTGGAAGCAGTGCCTCCTTGGAAAGTCGATGAGTTTATGGGCTGTTTGGATTTGCTCGTTTTATTACAGTCTCTCTCTTTTTTTTTTTTTTTTTTCTCGGGTTTTTCCTTTTCTTTTTTTTTTTTAAGCAAAAGCAGAGAGCTCGAGATGGGAGTTGGAAGAAAGATGGGTCACTGACAAGGAGGACAGGACAAGCATACCCCTTCTCCAACTATTTTTTAATTAATGCCAGAAACGGCAAGGAACCGATTTTCAATACATAGCATACACAGGAAATTTTCCTTTCCTCGCATTATAATTGAACCAGCCTCACAGTATCTTTGGAAGAAAGTTTGAATTCTTTAAGGAGGTATTGCTTGGCCTATTGTCTTTGTGCAGTGAACTTTTACATCTTGCTATTCAATCGCAACCTATATTCTCCTGGCTACCAGCAAGATTAATTTAATCATTGTAATGCAATTATTAATACTGTTTACCCAACGCTGGGTTTCAGGTTGGCTGTTAAGAAATTAAACTCTCGCTGGGTGACCAGAGCTAGGCAGGGGTTTCTTCATGTTGAAATGAAACAGTCCTCTTTATTTAGTCTCAGAGCTCTAGCTTTCGGCCACCGGCTCAATTAGCCAAAATGGAAACAATTTTCATTCATTGCAATAACTCACTGTTCTAGAGATCGCTTTCAAAATATACACTTTATTATTATACGCTGACCTCGGTGGCGTGGAGTGGCAATAAAAGAAAGAGGCAGGGAGATCTATCTAGCCCCCTTGGGCTATAATTATTAGAAATTAATTGGGTTCAGGACCCTGGGTAGTCTAGCTAAATTAATAGCTTGTCTAGTGGTTTAAATCCGAATTTTTAGTCCACGGGAGGGAAAGAGAGAGAGTCACAGACATGAAATGCAGACCCAAGGGACGCCTGAGTTTACTTGCAAGACACTCATCTATTAAACACTGTCCAGAATACATCTGAGTTGGGGAAAGGGGACCGGAGTAGGAGGGGGAGGGAACCAGAAAAAAGAAAGGAGCGAGATGGGGAGGGCAGCTGCAAGTGGGCTAAAAGGTCTCAAGTTGATTTTATTCGATTTTTCTTGTGTGCATTGTTTTCGGGAGGGGTTGCATTTAGGGGTTAAAATAAAAAATAAAGATTCCGTGTACTCGGAGCTGTCGTGCCGGAGTAAAAGTGAAAAGGGAGCCTTAGGCAAAAGGAAATTACGGAGAGCCCGCGTGACCTTTCAGGGAGGTAATCAATCAAGTGATCAACAGGGATATTTATCATCGCTATATAGGACTACTTCGCCCTGCAAGGGCGGGGGTGGGGAGGAGAGAGGAGGGTGGCGACGCGCGCGCGCACGCACAGACATACACACACACAAAAGTTTGAACGAATCCGACAAGCCTGTAGACAGAGCATGTAGGCTTTAAAAAATGTGAAGACTGTCCGGTTAATCTGATATTCTAAGAAAAACACACACTCATACATCCACGCAGAGGGAAACGCGCACATCCCCGTGGCAGTGGCTGCGGGAAGGTGTTAACTTGAAACAGTCCGCTGCGCTTTGCGCTGAAAGGGAAGCTCTCGGTGACATGCGCGCTTCAAGCGCCGGGGAGGAGAGAGAGCGCGGGATTGCGCCGGGCGGGCGAGGCGCGGGGCTAGCTCTGCTTCCACGACCTGCCGGGGAAGGAGCCCCGCCGGCCGTAGGGGGCGCGGGGTGGCGGGGTGCCCCTTTCCGCGGCGCGCGGACGCCGGGTCAAGCATCAAGGCAGCCTCCTCTTCCTGCGAAATCGTCTCGCTGCCCCAGCGGCGTGGCGGGCAAGAGACGCTCTCGGGGCCAGCCGGCTCGGGCGAGCACGCGCTGCGGGGCTTCGGCGGCCACGCATTTTCTGCCCAGTTACGTTCTCTAACTTGTAAAACTCGCCGATTTATAAATTATGTTTTCGGTCCCGGATTTCTTAGCAAATCGTTAGATTTTACAATCCTACTCCTACCCTCTGGTTCAGCACCCTCTCACCAACTTCAGAAGTGTATATAAGGGAAGAGGGGGACGAGAGAGGTGGCTGACTTTCAATAATAATGATAATGATATTAAATAGTCGACTTAATATCTAGGCCCTCGAGGCCCTCGCCCAGCTTAGGGGTTATAACCAACAGTTCTTTCAAGAGAAGGTTTCGCTGATTACTGGCCCTCGAGGCTGGAAACTATTTCCCGATGGGTTTATGAAACACAGGTTGGGGTGATGCGCGCCGCCTCCCAGGTAGCGAGCCGCCGCTCCCGTGGTGTGGGAATGTGGGACCGCTCCAGGGCCGCGCTGGTTGGCACCAGATGCGGAGCTCGCGCTCCCCCGCTGGTCGCTCCCGCCGCCCTCTCCGGGCTGGGAACGGCCTTGTCCCGCCCATCCTTAGTCTGCGGCGCCCCCGCCTGGCTTCCCCGGCTGCGGCAGCTCCCGGTGCGCCCGCTGCGTAGGACTCCAGCTGTGCACAGTAGCCGCCAGGGCGTAGGGGTGGGAAACAGCTGGAGCGCCCCGGGGAAGCATGAGTTGGGGTGGAAAGAAACCCAACAAGGAGGATTATGAGGCAATCAACTCCTGGAGTTGCTACTGGTTTAGAATCAGGAAAAGCAGCTTCACGGGGCACAAATCTCTGCCCGTGGGAACAGGAGCTCCCTAGAGAAACCAGAGTGCTGGTGTGCGATGCTCGGAGAAGTTTGTACCTTCTTAGGTCCCTTCTACTGAACAAAGAATAATCCAGAAAAGTGATTCTCAAAGGTAAATGTGCATGTGAGCCCTCTGTGAATCTTGTTGAAAAGCGGATTCTGATTCAGTACGTCTGGAGTGAGACCCAGTCAGTCTGCATTCCTAACACATTCACAGGTGAAGCGGATGGTCCTCCAAGTGTGCCCTGAGAACCAGCAACATCAAGCATTACCTGGACTTTATTAGAAATTCAGACCCTCAGGTCCCAACCTAGATTTACTAAATCAAAATCAGTATTTTAAGAGGTGATTTGCTTGAACACTGAAGCTGGAGACGCTCTGCTCTAGAATGTGCCTGGCCAGGTTTTCTTTCTCCTGTCTTGGATCATGGCACTTCCATGATTGAATCTATTTCAAATCCTGCTTTCTGCCTTAGTCACGGGGGAGGATGTAGTGGTTGAACCTATCCCGTTAAAAGCTACAGCTCCTCTGGCCCCCATCTGCACCAGTGAGGCCTTCCTGTATCCGGATCTGATTGACACACCCCTCCACTTCTCTTCACCCCCTATATTTTGCTGTCAAGTCTATGACATGTAATTCTCCCTTTTTAGATTAGAGTTCTTCGTTTACAGGTCTTCCTCTTCCTCTCAGCTGTAGGCCTCTTGAAGGAGACCATGCCTATCTTCTCTAAGCTTTGTTTTCTCACTGCAGCATAGAGTCATTTCTTCCCCCTTGGGATTAGTGCATAAAAAATGGTTTTTGGACTGTAAAGCGGAAGCAACTGTTACCCCTTTTTCTCACCTCTCAACCCCCCTCCCATAGGCTAGCACAATGCATTACATCACTAGGCACTTAGTACATTGCGGTCTCTCTCTGGAAGCTTCTTGAACTCACGCACCTGATATCCTGAACCAAGAACAGAGCCAAATTTAAAGCTCTTTATATAAACCTTTGAGTCCTAGTCTTCTCTTCTATAAATTCTCTAGAGAAAGAGTTCTTAATCTGGGGTAGAAAGAATTCAGGGGATTGTGTGATATCTGCATATTCTCATTTTGTGACTCAGAGAGTTGGTCCTGAAGCCTGGAAATTGTCAGAATTCTAAGCAGTCAATAGCTGATGGTTGAGACCTTCAGGAGTTAAAAGCTATTTTATAGCTTTTTTTTAATAATTTTATAGCTTTATTTTATAATTTTATAAAATAAAATTGTAAGCCCTTTTCAGGGTCTGCAAAAAAGACAAACACCACCAAAGATCCTAGAACTCTTTTGGAAGTCATAGCTGCCAGTGTTTGGAAAAGATAGCATATTCAGATTTCACAGCCATTAGTAAATTAGATAAACTCTGGGAGAGCAAGATAGAGTTCAAACACCTTGAGAGTCAAACCTTTGGAAATTCAAATCCCAGTTCTACCTTTTATCAGCTCTGTAACCTTAAGCAAATTACTGAATGTCTCTGGGTTCCCATTTTCTCCTCTGTCTGATTGGAATAATTATGTATATCTTGCAAAATTACTGCAAAGCTTAAAGATAATGTATACAAAGTGCTTAATATTTAGTGTCTACTACATACTAGAAATTTAACAAATGGAGCTATTTCGAGCTCCAAGCTCTAACATTCTGTAATTTGGCATAATGATAAGGCTTGTATCATGTGTGTGTGCATGTGTTAGTCAGGGGTCTTGGACACTGCCCTTCCCACCCACCTGTAATGAGATTTTTTTGTTTCCTTTGGTCAGCAGACTGTCCTCTCAAATAGCTGAAGTTCAAGTCCTTTGTTGTCTATAAAACTGGCTGGTGCAACTAGATCTTAACATTGCAGTTTGAATTCCCCCCAATGTGTGTGTGGTTGGATGTTTAGTTATACATTTCTAAGGGATTCTTGTGTACTTATGTGTGGTCTCAATATGAATCAGGGTTATACCCAGCTCATGCCATACAAACAGAATCCTGACCATCTCCCAGACAGCCTAAGGCAACAGGACCTGGACCACATCACGAGGGCTCACTGACAGAAACACTGCTCCTCTCCTGGCCATCTGATTGTCTTCCTGGACAATACATACAAACCCCTTATTTGAAGATGTCTAATCTGTCTTATGTTACTGTATTCTCTCCCTGCGAGATGGAAGCCATACAGACAATTCAAATAGAGTGGTTTTTAATGGGATCAGAAAGTGCTTCTTCTTTTAAAAAATATTTCTGTTTACTTGATCTTTTGTTAACTGTTTTAAAATTTTTATTTTAAATCTAGTGGTTACCCTTACTTTCAATGCATGAAACTATTGATTGAGTCTAGATCCCTGCCAGGAAATAAAAGATCCGTGAAATTTACACACGCAGTACTTTAAAGTTCTTTACTCAAACACATGATTATGGTTGACATGAAAAAATATAGACATCATCAAAGCACATTAATTTACTTAATGTACTTTTAAACTTATAGACAGAGCAGATTTTCCACATCTTTTTAAAGCACAAACTATAGGACCCATGCTGAGACAGTTTATAAAGGAGACTGCCTTGTAACAAGATCCTTGGTACTCAGTAACTTAATTCCCTTGACTTGGGTCCAAGGCAGTCCTGGCTACCCTCAAACTCAGCTATAGAGTGAACTCCCATAGCCATGACAGTGTGATACAGGTGTGCCCTGCTTTATGAAAAGCCACATCACACTGTGATTATTTGCTCCATGCTATTTTATTAAATAATGAGTTCCCATGGGACATTTAAAATATGATTTGACTTACAAAAAATTTGATTTATACTCACTTTTCCCAGAAACATACCTATGGAGGTAGAGCTCTATTTTTTTAAATGATGATGCATGTCCCTTAGCAAATGTTTTATAAGTAGTCCATTTTCAAAGGTTAAGAAAGGAAGCATATCACAGTTCTAAAGCTGGGGAAAAAAAAACAATTTCTATATAGAAAATCAGCTGTACACAGAAGAAACTGTAGGAACTGATCTGTTGAACTATCTACTTTGAGGGCCCATGTAGATGTACTAGAAGTCTGACATATGATACAATTTGGAATTCAAATTTTTCAAAAAAATGCAATGTTCTTGTACTGGGTTTTAATAGAAAAACTTCTAAATCAACTCTATAAACACTCTTGAAAAATAGTTATCAAAACTGGGGAAGAATTTTCTGTTGCAGAGAGAAACTGAAGAATAATCCTAAAATTGGTCTGGGCTTATCCCCATTTAGAAGTAATAGTCTATGGGTAAAAATATTACCATCCATCTCATACGTAGGGTTTCACCTAGCTAGTTGGCATTGAACTGGAATTCTGAAATTGGATACATTGAACACACCAGGACATTTGGCACTGTTAAGGACTCTGGGAGACAGCTCTACTTCTGACTGCCATGAAAGCAACAATGCAGAGAAGCCAAGATGGTGAATACTATTTTGATGCCATCTGTTTCTGATGTGTTAATGCTATGTTGTATATTTTCACAACTTTAATGTCCAAAATTCCTACAGACTCAACAATAATTTTGGTTTCTTCATTAGACTAAATGGGCAATCTGGTGCCTTTTGTGCCCACTGGGGGCACATAATGTAGTCATAAAGTGTGGGCTCTTTAGATCCAGGAACCTCCTTTCCTAATCCATCCTACATACTCTGCTTCACTAATCTTCCTAAAGCACAGTTCTGAAAATATCATTCTCCTACTCAGAATCTTCAAGATCCCTTTGTTATTTTCAAGATAAAGCCCAAATTTTTTGCTTTTCATTCAAAGATATTATAGATAGGGGAAACAACAAGAGAGATGGGAAAGCATGGGGTATGCACCTGAAGTATTAAGAATCTTATTCTGCCTGAGTTATGGGATTCAAGAAAAGATTTTATAGGTTTGGAAAGATAGGTTGGGCATATGCCATGCAGGGCTTTTAATGAAAGACAAAGTTAGGGGCTTTGTCTTGAAAATAACTGAAGATCTTGAAGATTCTGATTAAAGGGGTGAGATTATCAAAACTATGCCTTAGGAAGATTAGGCAGGCAATGGTGTAGGAGGGATTACACTTCCTCTTCACATGTTCAGTTTACCTATCTTTTGAGATCCAAGGCAAACATCACCTTCTCCAGTAAACTGTTGCTATGGCTCTGCAAACTGGAAGAAATCTCTTCCCATGACCAACTTCCCATGGCATCTTTTCCCAACATGTTTGTTTTCTCTGTACCTCTATGATCTCTTTTTGATTGTAAATTCCTTGAGAGTATTTGTATTCATACTTTCTTGTCCTCCAGTGTTAAACACATCTGGCTAAGAACTAGCAGCCCTTTCTAAATGTAAGGATTTTTTTTAACAATTTTAGAAATGCTTAGCAATTATTTTTTTTAATACTGCCTCTCCTTCAACCTCTAGGTTGTTCTTTCTTGCTTTCTGACTAGATATTTTTGTACTATCTTCCATATTTCTTTGCCTATCTCTCATAAATTCTCTTTATCTCTCTGCTTATTTCTGAATAATTTCCTCAAATCTATATTCAAGTTCTTTAATTCTCTCTTTATCTGTGTCTAATCAGCTATTTAACCTGTCATTAATTTTTTCCATCTCAATTATTTTTAAAATTTATATAATTTATATTGGTTCTCTCAAAAAATATGCCCATTGTCTTTTCATACTGCCTTGTTGTCTTCTCATTTTCGATCTCAAGGTTAAGTTTTTAAACACTTTAAGTATATTTCTTTTATCTGACAGTTCTATTATCTGAAGTTTCCAGAGACCTAATCCTGCTGTTTGTTGTATCTACTAACCATTGCTTAGATAAACTGTTTTCCTATATTTTAGAATTTTAGATTCTTAGTTCACCTTCAGCAAGATTCCATCTGTGGGAATCATGTTTAAAATTACTTGATGTCTTACCCTTCCAGAGTATTTTCATATTTGATTATCGAATATCCCAGGGATATCATCCGTTTTAAATTTATTTACCAGCCTGGGGTTTTCCAAAACATGTAGAAAGTGTAATTAGAACCACAGACATAAGTGATAGTGGGCCCGTTGGGAAAAATTGTCAGGGGAGACTTTTTTCTTTTTATCCCAGAGGCCAGATGATACAGAACCTTCCTTGTTATGTCTTTGTCTGGTGAGCTGATGATTTTCTAAACCAGCCTTTCACTGGTGGTATTACCCTGTGAGATCCAGCTTCATGCAAGGGTATCAGTTCTAACTCTTCAACTCATATTGGACAGAACTTTGTCCTGATTCCATGAAGGTTTTGAAACTTAAACCCTGAGTTCTTAAAGCTATTAGCTCCCCATTCCCCAACTACAGACTGCCAGGATTTTTATTCACTCTTATGTTTAGCCTCAAGGATTTCCCTTTCTTTCTTTCAAGAACATTTATTAGTTATTAAGCCAAATACTTCGGTGATTTAGGAAGGGAGGGATTGCAGATTATTTAGTCCATAAAAATACTAGGATGTCTAGACTTGAAAATACTTGTGGTGGTTTGCTGTTAGTGAATTTCAATTTCAATATTTTTTCTTGAATTTTTCTATTCAAAAGAAATTTCTAGGTCCCAAAACAAATGCAGAACCAAACATCACTTATAAGTAGAATCCCCAAGGCAGCCTTTTCACATGTTTTTGATCAGTCTAAAATCTCTCATACCAATTCTTTTATTTGGCCATCAAAATCATGTTCAGCCTTCGAATGTCATCTCAGATTCAGCCTTCTCTCTAAAGCTTTTCATAATGATAGTATTAATAATTACAAAACAGTAACAAACATTTCTTAATTGATTACTTTGTGTTAAGCACTACACTGAGTCTTTGCATATGTTACCTTATTTTTCTAAATAACCCTAGGACATTTTAACCTCATTGTACAGGTGAAGAAACTGATGTTCCTAAAATTTAAGTGACTTGTTCAAGGTGACCTAGCTAGTATTAAGCTGAACCATATGAAATTGCTGATACTCAGCTCTTTTTTACCCACCAAAAAAAAGCATTTTCACATGGTTCAATCTAAGAAAGGGTAATGGTAGGATTCAAATTCAGGTCTGATTAATTTCTAATCTGATCTGATTCTCACTGGAAAGCACAGCTTCTCTACTATATTAATTACTCATTCCTCTAAGCTACTGCAGCTCGCATACCATCTGTCTTGATTCATTTTCCTCACTTTACCTTCAGTTACAATAACATACGTTCATCTGTCTTCTCCAGTGGATTGTAAACCCCTTAATGGGCTTACTGGGGCAGATTTCTATCCCCAGTAGTTAGCATAGTACTTGTTATATTACAAATCTTCAACAATTTTTATTTAAATAAACTAAACTGGGCTATTCAAGCATTGATCCATATTAATGTGAGTTGATGTGCTTCTCAGGTTTTCCTTTTCTCTCATTTCTTTTAGAGGAAATTTTAAAATATGGTCTCAAATTTTTTGACACTCTCCCCAACAAGGGATGGTGTCTATGTCTCCTTTCCATGAATCTAGGCAGGCCTATGACTGCTTCATCCAATAGAGGAGAGCAGAAGTGATGCTATGTGAGTTCCAAGGCTGTGCCATAACAGCCCATGCAGCATCTGCCTACGTGTCTTGGAACATTTACTCTCCGAATCCTCCCAACTGTGTGCTCTACCACAGAACCCAGTAACCACACTGTGAGAACAATGTTGGTTTGTGGCCAACAGTCCCAGCTGAGACAAGCCTTTGAGTTATCCCAGCCCAGTTGTCAGGAAAGTGAGTGAAGAAGTCCCCGGATGATTCTAATGCCCAGTTGTTTGGGTCATCTCCAGCCATTTGGCTCTTACCAGCTGAGGTCCCAGATATTGTGAAGCAAAGACAAGCCATCCCTCTCTGTCCTGTCTGAATTCCTAACCCACACACTCTGTGAAAAATAATTCAGTTCTAAGCCCTCCGGCAGTTGAGCTGTTTGTTATAAGGGAATTCCTTTCCCCCAGTAATAAGTGTCCAGTGGGGTGTGGCTGCTTCCACATCTAGGATCAAAAGTGTACTTCAGGGTGGGAGGGTATAGCTCAAGTGGTAGGGCACATGCTTAGCATATACAAGGTCCTGGGTTCAATCCCCACTACCCCCTCTAAAAAAATGAATCAGTAAACCTAATTACTTCCTCCCCCAAAAAAGTAAATTTAAAAAAAAATTTTTAAGTGTACTTCAAGTGTATTTTGGCTTCTGGACATGTTTTGAGCATTTGGCTCTCACCCTGTGTCTTGAGTCTGTCTTAATGACCTTCTGTCCTAGTCCAGGCCTGAACCACACCTGGTTGGCTGAGAACAGTGACCTCTCAACCCATTATTGCCAATCCCCTTTCGAGGGGTTGGACCTTGCCTCTGCCATCCCTCATACTGACTGACAGGCCAATCTAACCTATGGCAGCCAAGCTACTCACCAGAAGCTGAGCCCTGCTCCTGCTTGGAAGCCCTGGTGCCCAGTTTACCCTCTAGTTCAGGACCATTCAAGGACCCATTCCAGTCTAGGCTATCAGCCAAGCTCTGCCTTCATGGACTCAGTAATTTAGACCCTGGCCCCTCCTTAGAAAGGTAGAGCTCTTTCTTCACCCCCAGCCATTTTACCCAATATGTCCCTTCTCCTTACCAGGAGTTCTTAGGGAACAGCAATGGCTAGACCCACCCCGTTAACTGCAATTAATATCACTCTGATCATTTACAGGGACACACATACAGAGACAAGGAGACAGAGTGAACAATGCGAGGCAGTGATCTCTAGGAGGCAATTGGATTTCCAGGCAAGCCCAGAGGCAGAGGCATCCAGAACTCCTGGAGAAGCTGTGCTGGAGTTTCTGGCATCCAGTCCCAAGCATGTTGAGAAGATAGTAGGGACGCCATATGCTTTGCTAGGTTAGTACTGTGCTATGGGAGGGCATTTCTTCTAGTTGTTATGTAAAACATCCAAGCCTGCTTCCCTGGTCCTCCCAGAGATCTATAAACTGTCTTTTCTTTTCTTTTTTTAATTGAAGTATAATTGACTTATATTAGTTTCAGGTCTCCAACCTGGTAATTCGATATTTTTATAGAATATACTCTATATACAGTTACTATAAAATACTAACTATATTCCCTGTTCTGTACATTACATCCTTGTAACTTATTTTTTACCTAGTAGTTTGCACCTCTTAACCCCCTTTCCCTATCTTGCCCCTCCTCCACCCTTTCCCTCTGGTAACCAGTAGTTTGTTCTCAGTATCTGTGAGCCTCTTTCTGTTTTGTTATATTTGTTCATTTGTATTATATTTGCTCATCTGTTCATAATTATTATTTGTATTATTTTTCTGTTATTTTTTAGATTCCACATATAAATGAAAACATATGGTATTTGTCTTTCTCTCTGACTTATTTCAGTTAGCATAATACTCTTTAGGTCCATCCATGTAGTTGCAAATGGCAAAGTTTCATTCTTTATTATGGCTGAGTAATATCTACAACTTCTTTATCCATTCATCTTTTGATGGACACTTACGTTGTGATTAATATTCAGAAATCTGTTGCATTTCTATACACAATAATGAGCTATCAGAAAGAGAAATCAAGAAAACAATCCCATTTACAATCAAATCAAAAAGAATAAAATACCTAGGAATAAATTTAGCCAAGGAAGTGAAAGCCCTGTACTCTGAAAACTATAAGACATTGATGAAGGAAATTGAATATGATACAAATAAATGGAAAGATACCCCGTGTTCATGGATTGGAAGAATTAGTATTGTTAAATTGTTCATACTACCCAAACCAATCTATAGATTTAATTAAATGTTTCTGCATAAACTAGCCAGAGTGAATTTTTTTTTATCTGGAATTAAGAACATTGAATTTACTATCTTTCAACTTTTTGTGATCTTTGAATCATTCAGAAAATCCTAAAGCTGTAGATTGTTTATTTAATTTTTGACAGAAAGTACTATTAATATTGAAGATCTACCAGAAGCCCTACTATTGTATTAGAAAATTAGCAAGAACCATGCAGTAATGTTAAAAACAATGACCAACAAATCAGAAATGATGTATGCATATTTACTCTCACGAAGAGCTTTAACATTAATATTAATAATGTAAAATAATAAAAGTATCATTATTGATGATGAAAGGCGTTAATTGTCAAAACACAAATTTATGATTGACTTTAAAAGTTTCATCTTTATCTCTTCTGACATTTCCATTTGGGGGGAAACGCGTTATAAGGGATATATTTTACAGTAATACACATATGTAATTTTTGAATATTTATTTTGGAAATACATGGCAAAATCTTTTTACTGATTAGTATGCATGACAAAAAAAATTTGGAAACCACTGCTGTGAATTCAAAGTATTAATTCTCAAAGAGGCCTTAAAAAACATCTAATCTAGCAGTTTGTGAAATGTTTTGATAGTAGAAATCTTTCAGTAGAGAAAACTCCAATACCTAAAACAGTATTCTTGGTAGGGTCCCCCATCTACTCCTTTCCTGAAGGGTCCAGAAAAGCACTATTTGCAAACCTTTGATATGCTAGACCTCTCTCTTTTTACAGATTAGAAAACCAAAGGAAAGGAAATGTCTTAACCGAAATGACTTTTCTATTTGTTGGCTGAACCTGCTTTTCCTGAATCTCTTTTTGCCCAAAGGTCTTTCTACCATGTTATATTATTTCATTGAAATGCTAGATTTGAGGGAGCCTTGTGATTCTTTCTGCTTTGTTTCTTTAATGGTTCTGAGATGTTGAGAGATGCTTGCCAACCTGAGTTGTGAGAGTATCCCAGAAGCTGGAGGGAAGTGTTGGAGAGCCCCTACCCACCACATCGCCCTCACTCACACTGCCTTGCAAGGCTTATCATATAAAAAACATTTTTAATGAGTTCACTGTGCCTTTTGTTTCTGCTTCTTTTTGCCTGTTGGCTTTAGTCAAAAGAATCTGGATTGGAAGCCCAGCCAAACATTTTTCAAAGGATCCAATCACAGTCATGCTGTCATCAGATAGAAATATAGCATCACCCGAACCTCTGCGTCTCTTGTTCACACATGTGGATTCTAACCAGCAAAGGAATAAGCTACAGTGACTACAAGCAAATATCTCTGAACTTCACTGAGACTGATAACAATGGCAATAAAAATAGTCTTTCCCATGACGAACACTACCAGTAAGTCAACAGTTAAAAAGGGATAGTTTTAAGAGTAACCAATGCATTAGCTCTTGTCAATGAGATTCCTTTTGGCATTAATATATTCTGAGGATTAAGTTAAACCAAATGTTTGTAACAAAGGAAATGTAGTCATGTTAACAGTTAGGATTATCATCCCAGTGAATATTTACTGTAGTTATATTCAAATTTACCCTTTAGTTTACCCCTCTGGAGACTGATCATTTTCATTTCTTTTTGATAAATTCTATTTTAGATTAAAACCAACAGAAAGCATCCTTTAACATTTTAAAAGCCTCACAGTTTATTTTCTTATAAAATGTTTATACTTTTTTTTCCGTCGAGCTGCTGCTCACCCTACTGCCTTCACAGTTATGGGACTGAGCAGTGAAAGCCCTGCTTAAGAAAGCTCTGTGAGTTCTTTGGCTACATTTGACTTTACTTGGTGCTCCTAACTATCAGGCTCACCCATAGCTGAACACTACATGGCATCTTTCCTGAGTTCTCTTTGATTTCACATCTGTTTTCTGCCACTTGGTTATTTCACAGCCACACAGGTAAGAGGCTCAGTGCTGAGTCTGTAACCTAGGTGCTTACCTCTCTGGTTCCTGTACCTAGAAGGATTCAGTGCAGAAGGGCCCATCCATATGTGACCTTACATGAAGCTAGCCTTCTGCTGGCTCTTGGGGTGACCCTGGCCAACTCCTGGGTGCAAAGTTCAACAAGACAAGGAACCAGGGTTGTGTATCACAAAAGCACTTTGCTATTTATAGGACTGTTTCTGAAACTCTTCCGTCATGATATTTTTGTTTAGTATTTTAAAAATTCTTTTAATCTTATTAAGCCATAAGTGACACCTTGTCATGTTTTTAATCTGTAAAATGGGTAGAAGAGGGTGATTGGGAATTTGCACTTTGGGTGGCTTTGCTATTGTTTTCTTTTATCACTTTTGACCATACACACACAAGGGTGATATTTATTCCTCCACATTGAAAGAGAGGAGAGGTCTCATGAACCACCTCAGAGCACCTGTGACTAGGATGCTTTGAGAGGGTCCTCACAGGGCTGGGCCACGCTGGTAGGAGGGTCGTTCACTCTCTCAGGCTGTCTCACCACTGCAAGCTTAGAGAGCCCCGGGGTCCATGTTTGCAACAATGGAAACGTACTCACATTAACAGCTGGGATTATCATCTCAGTTGATATCTACCGTAGTTACATTCAAATTTTCCCTCTTGGACACCAATCAGGGGAGGAGGAAACCCTTGTGCATTCCCAGATCACTCCCAGGCCACACACAACCAACAGTAGGTCTGTGGCCCCCCTCTATCTGCTAACCACTCAGTCCTCAAGCATGAACTGATGGTCCATCTTCCTGTGACATGGTGGTTCTTAATCAGAGTTGCACCTAAATCACCTACAAAGCTCTTTTAAAACACTCATGCTGAAGTTCCAATCCCAAACAATGAAATGAGAAACTTTAGAAGTGGGGCATGAACAACCCTATGTGTTAAGAGCTTCCCAGATGACTCCCACTTACTTACACAAGTACCCTCTTCACAATAAGTTTTTGCCCTCATAGAGATACTTGCTCGGTCAATCCAACTGCTTTTTTACCATTCATCACCATGTCCTGGTATCCAGATTCCCATGGTCCATCATTATAATCATGGGCCAACACTTGGTCTTCCCCACCCCACCCCCATCATGTTCACGTGGTGAAGTCCCCTAACACCAGTACACTCACTGCTACAACTACTCCATGTCTGGACTAGACCTCCAGAAGATTCCTAGGGAAAAACATGTAACCAACCATGTTGGTTGTTTTAACTGTAAGTCCGTGATCACAAATCTGAGTTGGGCACACAGCACAGTTCAGAAACTATTATGTTTTCAGATTTTCAGTTCCCCCTCAACATCTTCTATTCTCTCCCCCAAATCTCCTATATTCCCTTCCCCTCCCCACCATTCTTGGCTGATGACATTGCATCATAATTCATTGGGAAAATGCAGGTATCATAGGGAATTCCTCATTTTCCAACCTCCAAATCTACAAAATCACCCACACCCATAGTCACACTCTTTCTACCCTCCCTCTCTTGGCTGTGGATGAAGTGATAGTGCTCCCCCCAAAGTTCAACCCTCCAGTTTTCTCTTGAGCTCTTCTTCTCTTGCCTTTTGAGGTACTTCATTCTTCCCTTTGTAGGAATGCATTGCCAACTTCTTCCCACAGTTTACAAATATGCTGCAGTATCTTCTATCTTAAAACAGAACAAACCTTCCTGAACTCCACATTCATCTTGGCTATCACATCATATCACTGCTTCTCTTCAATTTAAAACTTTAAGAAGGTTGTCTTTGGTGTCTCTCCCCACTTCCTCAATAATCCAGTAAAAACATTATTAACAAATTCAGCTTCACTTTCCAAACAAATTTTCTGAGATATCTAAGAGGAACCTTAAACTTAATATGTCCACAACTTTTTTCCTAACTCCACAAAATAATCTGGTCCTTCTCCAGTCTGCCCATTTCACTAAATGACAACATCATCCACTCAGTTCAAGCCCTGATTCTTCCCTTTCCCACATACCCTATGTGAAATTCATCAGGTTTTGTTGGCTGTTCTTCCAAAATATATCCTGAATCCACTCACCTCTCTCCGTTTCCTATCACTCCAGTCTAATTGCCATCATTCTTCAATGAGACTTAACCCAACACCCTCCTGACAGTCCTACATCTCCTCTCTTACCTAACAGCATCCATTTTCTACACAACAATGTATTTGTCTTTTAAAAACATAGATGAGATCAGGTCATGATCCACCAGCTTTCCACTTAGAATATATTCTAATTCTTTCCTAAGGCCTGTCTGATCTGACCCTTGCCTACTCATCAAACCTCATTTCAGATCAGCCCCGCTCAGCCACTCCCACCTTTGTTCCAGCATAGGGGGCTCCTGTACATTCCCTAGTCACTCTGTACTCGAGAAAAATCTTGAAGTCTTCATGTCTCGGTCTGCCTAAAACATTTACCTCCTAGAACTTCTGTTTTCCAGCTCCTTCTTAGCTTAGCTCAAAAGTCACTTCCTCTCCCTGACCATTCATTCTATAGCAGCCACCATCCAACCCATCACTTTTTACTATGTTACTTAGTTTTCTTTTCTTCATGGCACTTGTTCAACAAATGAAGTGATTTTAGTTGACATTTCAAGGATAGGTAGAGCAACTGTAAAAGATCATCTCTAGGGATTAGTTCAATAAGGAAAAGCCTTTGGGTGAGACAAATTCTGAGGAAGTCTAAAAACAATACCTCATCTTTAAGGGTAGTGCCTGGGTTGCACAGGTAAGTATTACTGGCTTTTTCAAATGTCCTTTGAAGAGGTTTGAAATTTGGTGAGTATAGTCACTAATTTAGCTCTAGCTCTAACATCTAGGGCTCTTTGACTAAGTCACATGGCCCAGAGAAATTTGAATTATATATTCCATGTTCTTCCAGCTCAACAAGAAGCCACCAACTCATGGGACTTCTTTCTTCTTTTTTGTGAATGTTTAACCCATCATCATCTATGACTTGGAGTGATTTTAGTGATGATCTAAGTGTTCTGGTCCTTACTTCTCATAGTGTAAAAGCTCTTCTATGGTTAATTTAAGAAGTGACTATTTTTCCACTGAACTTCCTTTTAATAAAAGGACATTAATTTTGCCTCCTTCTGAGTAATAACACTACTTATGCTTTCAGAAACTAATTGGGAGATGCCCATTTTGAATTCTTTGAAGCTATTGATGAGTGAGAAATGCACATGTATAATCCTTTACTGTTAATGGGAGTTAAACAACAAACGTCTTATGGAATCAAGTTCTCTTCCCTGCTGTAATAATAGCTGGATATGTTTTTCTTTCTTTTTGACTTCAGAAATTCTGGAATCAGTGTTCAGCCAACAGTAATCACTGCTCATTACAATAATCATCACCATCAGCCTGATCGGTCCCCTGGGGCACAAGTCAGGGTCTAAGGAAATGCATTTTTATCTAGGAGGATGATGAATTTTACCTGAGGCCCAGGGCAGCCTCTCAAGGAGGCAAATTTGATGACTAACACCGGCAGCTGTTAATATATTAAATTCCTAAGTCAAAATTATTGTTTTAAGTGTTTTCTGAGTGAAACCACATTCAAAGGAATCTAAAATTTCAGTCTCATGTTGAAAAGTCTTTACAGGTCCCATGTACGAAATGGAAACAAGAACAAATGTGGATAAATGGCTAGAAGTTTATTAAGCAAGGAAGGTAATTTCAGCACTAACCCATATTACTGAGAAGTGGAGACCAACCTCTGCTTCTCAGTTTGGGGGTTCCTTTAAAATGGCATGCAATAGAATGGCTCAGGAGGAGGGTATAGGCTGGAGTGAGAGCAAACACCATAAGTGGTTAACAGAATAAAACCATAAAATCTCAGAGTTGAAACAGATTTAAGAGGTTTTTTTTGGGGGGGGGGGTGCGAGTAATTAGGTTTATTTATTTATTTAATAGGGGTACCAGGGACTGAACTCAGGACTCATGCACACTAAGCACATACTCTACCACTGAATACCATTTTTAGCATTAGAGGAAATATTTACTATGTACCAAACATTAGGTATAGTCAGGGTTCAGAAATAAGGGCCTAGGCTCTACCTTTGAGGAGATAGTAGTCTGAGCAGGACTATCAGTTAAGATGCAGGCGTATCAGAATGGCATTTAGCTACATCCAAATAAAAAATCCACTTACAGTGGCTTAACTAAACAGTGTAAGATTCTTCCCCAAATTAGAGCCAGAGATTGGCAATTCAGAGCCACCCAGGCTCTAGCTCCAAATATCTTCACCATCACTAACATAGGGCTTGTCTCTCCAGGCTGCCAGGGAGCAGGTTCATCTCGAGCCTTATGCCTCCTGACAGGAGGAAGGAAGAAGAAGAATGAAGAGGAGGGAAAACAAGGCCTTTCCCAGAAATCTCTTTATCAGTGGACAAAGGACTCCGGTTTTGAAACTTTCCCAACCATATCCTACACCTCAGTTGTTTCTATTACACTTTTAATTCTACAGTGTTCCCTTTCCTCTTCCTCTGAGATAATTAATGTCTTTAAAACACCAAAACAAAGGGTTAAATTAGCCACAGTTTGCAATGAGTAGACATGAGAGCCTGCAGCTATAATGAAAAATAGCATTTAAATTTTTGAACCTACATGAAGCCAATAAGCTGTCTGTAAGTCAAATTTAATTAATGTGCAGCATTTGTCTACTCAAAAAATGTATGAATAAATCTTCAAGGCCAAATTAGCATTTTAAAATATGAGTTGGCCAATACAATATGAGTTAGCATACAAGCAGAAGTATTTCCATTTTAAATCAACATAAAGATTTACAAACTTAAAACAACATTTCTCGTATACAAATTTGGTCTTTCAGCTGCAACCATTATAAGAGAGATTTAGTGACCTGGTTTCAAAAGAACAGGAAAGGTTTTTAAAAATATCTTTTAAACCTATGTTAGTATTAATCCCTTAAACTGGAAGTAACCTTATTTTGAATATACAGCTGTGGCTGTATATGTGGTTATCAACAGTTCAAAAATATCACCATTACATATTGATAGAAATATTACTCAAAATGGATAAGAAATCCAATTTTGAAGTATGTTAAAAACAGATTTTTCTGAAAGAAGACATAGCAAACATAATCTGTAATAAACATTGTGAGATGTCTAGCCAACAACCATTCTTCCCTTTTCCCATTCTTATAGAACCTGGGTTGCTTATAGGTATGTGCTTTCCTTCCTTTGCCTTTTGCATCAGGGAGGTTGGTCCTACCTAAACCCTAGAAGATGAGTCCTGATTGGTCTAAGACCATGATGATGGTCCAATTCCCCTCACAATGACTGATCTAGGCATGTGCTTGTGATACAAAGTGGAGAGATGGAGACAGCCTCAGTCTGAGACACTGTTGAGCCACTGATTAAATCAAGCCTGAAGTCACCATACTGTTCCTTTTATTTTCCTTAATAACTGGGAGCTGGGTTTTTTGTTACTTCCTGCCAAATGATCCTGTTATATAATTTTATTGCTTTTTTAACTATTAAAATATTGAGAGATTAAGAAAATTAATAGCAAAAATTATATAATTTTTAAAAAGTCAAATACATTTCACATCTAGTAACTTACCTTCAGATACACTCATATCCCATGCAGAAAGACATATTAAAATTCAGGGTTGCTCACTGAAGGATTGTTTGTACTAGCAAAAGAGTGAAAATATACATGTCCTTAAGTAAGAAAGTGACTAAATAAAGAAGAATGAAATAATACCATTTGCATCAACATGTATGGACCTAGAGATTATCATTTTAAGTGAAGTAAATGAGACAGAGAAAGACAAATATATGATATCACTTATACATGGAATCTTAAAAACTTATTTAAAAAACAGAAATAGACTCACAGACATAGAAAACAAACTTATGGTTACAAAGGGGAAAGGGGGTAGGGATAAACTGGGAGCTTGGGATTAACAGATGCACACTACTATACATAAAATAGACAAAAAGGACCTACTGTATAGCATGGGGAACTATATTCAATATCTTTTAATAACCTATAATAGAAAAGAATCTGAAGAGGAATAGATATATGTATAACTGAGTCACTTTGCTGTACACATGAAACTAACACAACATTGTAAATTAACTATTCTTCAATTTAAAAAAGACAGTATTTCTAAATAAATAAATAAATGTATAAGAAAGTGGCTATTTTTTAAAATGTATCATACTGTTGCCTCCTTGTGCCACTCCACTACCCCTCAGTGGGCCCATCCTCCTGGAAGTACAGATGGCTATCCAAGCAGTAGCTGCCCCAAATGCCACAATCCCAGGCCAGTTTACATAGATCACCAGGAGAGTCATCATTTTCTAGCCCAAGGTCCATCCTTGACAGCAAAGTCCATCATGATGACCAGGGGGACATGGCATGGTATGGCTTATTATCTTCAGTGACTTTGGCCAAAGTCTATTGCTAAACAAACCCTCAGTATTCCTACCAATATCACAAACATGCAGGCTCAAATTAACCTTTTTATACATTCTTCAACTTCTTTCCTGTTTCACTCCATCTTTTGTCTCAGCACAACCACTACCACTCCACCCTACTCTAGACATTTTCTGCAGGTAAATCTAGCTAGAACAAGAGCACGCTAGACCTCTAATGTCTATTTATTTCATTTTTGTGTGATTGTTCTCAAATTATAATATGAGATGGGCACCAGCGTAAACAGGAATGATGCATGTACTGTTTGCATTTACCAAAATTTAATTCTTTTTGGTCAAACTCCCACTTTTGTAAACATGTTGAAGTTCCCCTCTCCTTGCTTTTTTATTTCATCTCAGAGTCCTGGTGACTTCTTATGTCCCTCTGATATCATTAACTTCACACATTCTATTTCTCATAACATATCAGTTAGGGTAGACTAATTGGCATGACAAAAAGCAAGTAATGGCTCCAACAATAGAATATTTATTTTTACTTCTAAAACAGTCCCAGTAGGGAATTTAAGCCAGTGCCTTGGGTCTCCTCCACATGGTAATTCAGGGACCCAAGCTTCTTCCAGACTGTGGCTCTGCCATTCTTTAGGGCATCATTATCTGCATCCAGCCCGAGGAAAAGGAAAGAGAAAGAGGACCATGAGTGGGAGGGTTTTATCTGCTCAAGGGTATCTCTTCTGAAAGGTGGCTACACTCCATATATCAAATTCTGGATCAAGTTCTTGTTTGGTAAACCAAGATATAGAACATCAAATTAGTTGTTGCAAATCAAATGTTTTCTGTTCCACATCTAATCAGGAGAGATGATCTTTCTTGAATTACCTTCTAAGCTAAGTTTAGTATGGACTTATTTAATATGTTTAAGAGCACAAACTTCTCAGGATAGATATTTAGAGCTAATAATATAACTTACTTAAAGTGTGGACGGGTGACATTTTATTTAGACATTCTTCAGCTTGCACAAAATGAGTGAATAGAACCACATATTACTAACCTGAAACAATTATTCTTCTAATTTTTTGACACTTATTAGTTTAACATCCCTATGGAACTACTTAATCATAGAAGATTAATCTTCCCCTGCAACACTCTCTACTACATGAGGTTTTTTGGAAAAATAGAATCCTTTTATTCTTAAACCTAGGATTCAATCATTTTGTCTAGGCTGACTCGTTGGATAAGGCCACAGAGTCAGTCTGTGTGAATCACCCAGCTTGCATATTGTCCAAGATAAATTCTTTTCAGCAGTGCAGCCTATTCAATCAGCAGCCTCAAAAATACATAGGTCAAAGAGAAAATTGAATGAGAAGATGTTCATGGCTTATATATATAGTTCCACATATAACCACTAACAGAAAAGTAAGGCACACACACAAAAAGTCCTTCTGACACCTACTGGCAACATTTTTGGACACCAAAGGTGGTATGTTTAAAGCATGGCTTGTAAATCAATAAATCAACAACAATTAGGTGGGCCTGAATCATTATACACTAAAAAGAAGAATAATAGCAGGTGTTGTCATAAGAAAACCAGCTGGCTTGTTACCTAACTAACATGTGGGCATTGCCTTGGTGACATCACAGTCCTCAAAGGTGTGTATGGTCCTTGGCTTTACAGATTCAAAAATTTGATCTCCACAGTGCACCAGAGTTAACAGGCTCAATGAGACTACTTCATGATAACCAAATACACAGGGGACTGACATGTAAATCATAATGCAATTTTATTCATTTAAATAAAAAATATGACTACGACACACAAAAGAATGCTCATTTTGGTATGGCCCACACTTTCCCTGCAGGCAGTTAATATTTAAATCATATTATAACCAGAAGGTTGCTTGGTGAGCAGTGAGGAATTTGAACTAAGAGAGTTATTTGTATGATTCAAATATTTGATGGCACTGGTTTTGATAGTCTAATTCAGTCATTTTCCATTTCTATTTTTATTTTATTAGCAGCAGGACACATTTTCAGGATAAAGTCTTACAAGGAACACACATATATATATGTAGGTATATGGATACTTCTGCTCCCCTCTCTCTCTGCTCTGATTAAAACTCTGGTAGTCTACCCAGAGCCCCACGTGCTCAGCTGCTCCATAGTCTGGAAGGAGACTGGCAGAGGAGCCGGGAAGAGCATTCCAAGGAGGGAGCCAGCACTTGTAGAGGTACAGAACCGTGAAAGACTGTGGCACATTCTAACGAAGTGCAAGTGGTTCATTAAGAATGGAACAGTATCTGTGAGAGGATAGGAAGAGGAGGTAGTAAGACATCAGACTGAAGAGGTAAGTAAGAGACAAATGATGAAGAAAAGGGCTTGCATGCTTTGCTAAATTATTTGAATCTTATACAGAAAGCTTTGAAAAGCCTCAAAAGGATTTTCAATGGAGCCATGCCATGATCAGATTGCAATTTTAGAAATACCACTCTGGCTGAAAAATAGATAATTGGGTAAGTGGGAAGGGTACAATATAGGACAGTTAAAGGCCTGTATCACATGCCACCAGGGCCTAACCCTAGAAATTTGGTGCATACCATCAGTCCTCCAACTGCCAGCACTTGCATTTCCACAACTGAGAGCTTTCTCTTGCTGCTGCAGCTCACTTTGTTGCCACACCTCCAAGTGTCAGAGAATTCATGCTCCAGCCACACCCTCAACCAGAGACTGAGGGCTGGCACCAATGGGATTAAGCTCCAGATGCCCACATTGGCAGCCAGCTTGATAAAAGACCTTTTGGCTGCTTTCTCTTCCTTGTCGCACATCCCCATTCCCCTATCCTGTGTACTTCACCTCTGAAATAAATTACTTGTTTTTATTTCAGTATCTGCTTCTGGAGAAACCCAGACTAAGACAAAGCCACTGTGGTAAAGGATGCTGAGGATCTGAACCAGGCAGGGAACATAGAGACAAAGGAAGTGGGCTGGAGATACGTTCAAAAGATGTTAAAACTAAATATGGAAGATATCAGGGAATTCCCAGATAACCTCTGGGTTTCCGATTTGGGGAACTGGGGAGTGGCAATGCCACTCACCAAGTAAAAGAAAGGAGGTGAAGAAAAGGAGTTGAGGAAAGATGACAGGCTCAGAGTTGAATATGCTGAGTCTGAGACACCTGGGGAACAGCGAAATGGTGGTGAGAAGTTGGATGTTGGATGTACCAATTGGAGCTCAGAAGACTGGCCTGACAGAGATCTACACTTGATACAATGGACTTTTACCTTTTTGTGCTCAGTATCTAAATCTCCTTCCCATTGGGGGAAAATATAAAAGGAATGAAGGCAGGGCCCCCTCCTACCATCAGAGTCATCAGCAAGGAAGCCGATTTCCATTCCCAGGCAGGGCACAGTCATGTGATCTAGCCTTGGCCAATCAGATGCTCTAACCCAGGATTTTTATACCTCAAGGGGATGATGCACAGAGGCAAGGACAGTCTGACTATTCAGGGTGGATGTGGCAGAACTGAGAGTCCAGTGTTTCTGGGGGTGATGGCAGCAGCAATGATGTACTCACTTCTCTAGTTTATGTGAGGTGACTTTAGGGGAGGGAGCCAAGAATAGGTGCTAGTTTACTATCGTCATAGGATCTACAAGTCAAATTCCATCTTTGTTTTTTTGAAAAAAAAAAGATAAATGTTCTTTTTCTTAAGATTGGAGGTAAGTATATGAATGCTTGTTTTATTTTTTGTTTGTTTTATTTTAAGCATTCCTATGCATTTAAAACACTCTTTTATATCTACATTTCACAATAAATTTTTCAAACAAACAAGGAAACATGATTTTTGAATGGAAGTAGCAATGTAAAAAATACGTTAAAGAATGAAAAGGATATAATATCTGGGATTTGCTTTGAAATAAGGGGTAAAAAGGAAGATTTACAAAATGTTGATAATTGTTGAAGCTGCAAAATGGGTATGGTGGTCTTTTGGAACATTCTCTTTATATTTTTACATACTTGAAAATCTGCCTAAGTATGAAGTAGAAGTATTTTGGACAGTATGATGGGGTATGGAGGACAAATGAGAGAATGGGAGAGACTGGTGGCAGAAGGGTCTCCAGGGCTCACAAAAGCACTAACAGAGGAGGGCTCTCAGAAATAATCCAGAGGAAACCCAATGCCTCACACGTGAAATATGACCAAAACTCATATGTTGACTGACCTCTATCTAGAAATTCAGCCACTGATTGAAAATAGGATTAAACCCTATTGAATCAGGAAAGTAAAGTCTGGAATATCTGAAGACTTGAGTCACCAACCACCCACAGTTCATTTTCAAGAAATTCAGACTCCTTAAATCTCACATTCCCCACTCATACTTGTGCCATCAGTGGCTCACAATTTTCTTTGGTAAACTCTGGCTATTTTCCCCTTCTTGGTAGCTATTATCACTCTGGCTATTATTAATTCTACTTTTCTTCTCCTAAACCTGAGAAAAGCTTCTTCCCCAGATGTATTTCTTTTTTTTTTTTTTTTTTTTTTTTTTTTTTTTGAGTAAAGGTAGATTTATTCAGAGAGATACATTGAAAGGCAAGAGAAAGGCCACAAGGTGTGGGGGTTGAGTGCTCAGATTAAAAGTAGGTACACACTCCATAGACAGAGTGTGGACCATCTCTGAAGAGGGAGAGAGAGGGGGCAGCGGTTCCCCAGATGTATTTCTGATCTTATTTGCCAATCTTGGACGGCCAGGACTTTAAGATGGCATTTATTTCCTTGCTCTTTCAGCTTTATAGAATCATCTCCACCTCCACCGCCACCCCCACCCCCACCTTTATCACTATGAGAAGAAACTTGGCAAATATTTGGCTGAAGCTGGCTGGAGGGTATTTGAGTGACACCATCCTGGGCCACTGAAAAGAACCAGCTCCCAGGGCTGGAATGAAATCTCTGTGTTTCCAGGATTCCTTCCCTCCTGAGTGTCAAACATCTGGGACACACTGCATTATCCTGCTTTATTCACCATTTTATCCTGGAGTCCTACAGGGAATTTGATCACAAGAGAATCCTAGCATATAAACCAGCCACACCTGTGAATTTTATTACAAGTATGTTGTTTGTTTGCTTGATTCAGATGGGGGAAGAATGGTGGAAAATCAAGAGCTATGGGAAGACAGTCCTCAGCTCAGCTCCTCAACTGCGGGCTTCTTTCCAGTTGGTGCAACAGGAGATCTGGGGCCTGTGTTTGCTTTTCTTGGCATTCACAGAGGTGGTGTCTGTAGCTGAAGACACTGGGGCTGTTGCCAGAAGCCCTGCTGGAGCCACGACTGTGTGATTCCAGGTTCCAAGATCTCATCTGCTTGCAGCGATGGGGAACATTTTGATCTTGGCAAATGCTCTCATGCCGGCACTCCATGTCCACCAGACACTTCTCCCTACTTCTCTGACCCCAAGCAGAGCAGCGGAATGACCTCTGGACACACACAGCTTGGCAGCACCACTGTCTCTGGAATTCCCGTATCTCCCTGGGGGACTCACCACAGTGGACACAAACACGATTACAAACTGCTAGTGACCTGGCAGCGCATTAACCACGGGTCCCGAGAGGAGAAAGGAGCATGAGCTTTCCTTCCCTGGGAGCTGGCCCCACGGCCCTGCAAGCTCCCGGGGTAGATGCTACTTCAGACACTGAAGGTCTCTGCCTTGCAAATTAGCACAGCCTGAACAAAGTCAGAAAAACAAAATACATTCCCTTTAAATGGGAGATGTGTTCCCCTTCTGTAGGCTATCCCTAGTCACTAACATTAGGGTGGGTGTTTTCCACCAGTGCCTGAGCCAAGGCCCCCTCTATCATTCTGATCTCCTTGGAACTCGGGATGTGGTCAGTCTATCAAGTCCTCCAACACTCAGGCTCCCTGTTAATCACCCTGGCCTCTGCCTCCCATCTGCATGATCCTCCAGCCCACTTCCTGAACTGTTACCCAATTCCCCCATTCCACAGCAGCCCCCTACCATGCTCTCACACTCCTGCACCTCCGTTCCACCCTCCGCGATAAACAAAGGCAGAGGCCTGCTCCTCCTGCATCTCCAGAGGCTCTAACCTGGCGTTTCTCGACTTCTAATCCATAGACAGGAGAGGCAAAATCAAACTCCATAAATTTACTTTTTCCCCATTCTCACTACCACAAGAAGAGCATTTACAGCTCTTCTATCCCAATCCCTTAGCTTTTTTCCTGGATACAAAACAGTCTAGAGTTTGGGGTCAACAGAGTGATTTTTGTTGAGAAACAGTCTCCATTCATCTGATATCATCTTTTAAAGCAATAATTATTGAGCTTAATATGTACTAAGTACCTGATAAATAATTATCCTATTCTGTCCTTACAACTTCCCTTTAAGAGACGAGGAAATTGTGGTCCAGAGAAATGAAGTTGCCAAAGGTGATACAATGATCAAATGGTAGAGCTCTGGCTCTGGCTTCCACCTTTGGTTGGAACTTAAGCATTCTGAGCCCAGAGTTCATACTTTTAATAACTCTATATATTGTTTCTCAGCCCCAAGCAGCACTCCTCTTTCAAAATTTCTTGCTCTCTCTTTACAGTTCCCCCTGTCCATATCACCACTGTCTACCAACTTCAAGGAAAGTTTGCCACCCTACTCCATGATGTTAACCAAAAGCGACCCATTCACTTTTTCCTTTACCATCACTCTGGGGCTCCTCCCAGCTTAACTGCTCTGATAACTCCTCTAATACCCTAGTGTCAGTCAGGACACTTGGCTGCAAGAATCTAAGCCCCCAACTCAGGCTGGCTTAACTGATTAGGGTATTTATTTTATATAATAGGAATTAAGGCTGGACCAGACTTTAGGGCTGCATGATTGAGCAGCTCAACAATGCCATGCAGGATCCAAGGACCAAGGTTCTTTCCATCTCCCTACTCTGTAAACTCAATCCAAAGTCTGGCTTCCTCAAGAGTTTAGAATGGCTGCCAGAAGCAACTGGCACCACATGTTCTCTTGCTATTGTCCCAGTGCAGGTGAGGGGCAGAGGTGGGAACTCTCCTCCAATCATGTCTGATTGGACCCATTTAGGTCATATTCCCACCCCTGGACCAGAAACAGGGAACATACAAAGCAATTGGTTTAAACCTGAATTCCTGAGCCAATCCATGGCAAAGAGGATGGGATTACCATTATTGGTTAAGATCATTCAAGACCCAGGAGGAGCTCACTTTCCCCTGCTTGGGGACAAAGAGGATATCTTCTGGGTTCTGCTGAGAAGGAAAGTGGGGGTAGCTGCTACAATCATCAGTTTCACAGTCTGTCCATCAGGGTCACTGCATTTAGCCTTGCAGTTTGCACACTGTCCAAAGCACCCATATGAAGGAGTGAACGGGGGCTGCTCTTCTTACCAAGCTGTGTTCCTTGGTACAGAGCTGTGTGTGCCCCGAGGTAGGGGTGCCGCCCCTCGCCTCCAAATATGGCCAGAGTCTCCTTATGTTCACCAAGCCAAGTACCCCCAGGGTCGTGGACTCCCAGAGGAGATGCATTTTTCTAATTTGCATAAAGATACCTGGGTAGGAACACTCAGATTCCCCTTCAAGCGAGGAATAGTTACCAGCTGTGAAGAGTGCAATTAGCCGATAGCCTTCCGCTGTTAGCCCCAGCTCTCTGGGGAGTTCACGTTCTTTTCCATATGGCCAAAGCCAAGGACTAAGCAAGATGGTGGTTCCAGGGCCTAGCCATTCCCACTCAACAGAGGACTGCTCTAATAGGCATTCTGGAGCTCCTGGTCTGGAAGACAAAGGGTTTGTCAGGTCTGTGTCATGGTCTGATGGCTCCGCCTGGCCAGTCCTACTCTTTCCTTTCTTCATTCACTGGTTTTCACTCCTCAGTAAGCCCTTTGCACTCCTCACTCCATTTCAGACCCTGCTCCCCAAGAACCCAACCTGCAACAGTACCCTGAGAGCTAGGGCTCTCTGTTCTCTGTCTCTGTGCGACCTACATATCTTGCAACTCCAGAACACATGTCCTTCATCATCTACACTCCACTGCTCCTGCTAAAACTGCTTTCTATCCGCCTTATGACCTTCAGTCCTTTGACACCCCCCCCCCAATTCTTCATCCACCAGCCACCAGCTAGTTTCCCTTCTGTCACACCTCAGCTTGGACCCCATCTTAACCATGACTTTGCTAGCACCTGATTTCTCCCCACCCTTAGGCCAATCTCTAGTCCTGGGAAAGCTACAGTAAAATGTCCTTTCTTCCCTCCTGCTATGAGTCTATGGAAAATCAAGTTTAATGACTTAATGACAAATCCACACTATCTAACTTTAATTGGGCCCTCAGGGCTGCTCAATGATTATTTTACTAATCTCTGTAGACTCCCACTGCATTGACGCCAAATGTTTTCCTCTCCCTTTACTTCCTAATGTCCTTTCCTCCTAAGTTTTCCTTGCACCCTGTAGATGAATTGTTAACCCTCTTCTTTTCATGTTGATCAGGTTCATAGTCCCCAAACTTCCCCCCTTACAGTGGGTATCTGTTGCTTTTACCTTCCCAGATTCAGTACACTCAAATTTTCCTTTGAGGACCAGCTCCTCTCCCACCCTGACTCCATGTAACTCCAGTGGGCTGGCCTCCATCTCCTCCAAAGCTGAGTATGTGACTCAGGCCTGGCTGTCCAGACACAGTAAACAATCAGGGATGAGCATGTGAGCTGAGCCAGACCAATAAAACCTTTGTCAGAACTATAATGCAGAAAATAACTTTCTTTTGCTTTGGGGATTGCTAATCTGTAAAGAAACAAACCTGGTGCTATAAGCCCTCATCTTGCCCCACAAGGGAAGAGCCTGCCTAACAAAAAGCCAGAGGAAAGAAGTTCTGGTCCTGATGGCATCCTAGAGGCCCTAGATCTGCCTATTGTGAAGTTGTCATACCACAGGACATTGTAATTATATGAGCCAATAAATTATCTTTTCTACTTAAGCCAGTTTTAATCACATTTCTGTACTTGTAACCAAGGGTCTTGAACTTAGCATCCTCTCAATTTTCTGATTTGTTTCTATCTTTACCTGTTCTGATTTTATCTCTGACAAAGGTGCCATTCTTGCTTGTATAGTTTTCCTGTTATGCCTTATTTTACTTTGGGATCTTGTTTTATCTATTTCCCTTTCTCCATTGGCTTCTCCCCCATTGCCCATATTTATAACTGATACTGGATGAATGAATATTATCAAACTATTTCAAAAGTATAGTCTTTGATGAGAACAGACAGAAGGTATTTCTGGAAGTGTAAGAGCATGGCTCTTGGAGAGTGACCTGTTCTATAGTAGGAAGGGAAGTGTCATTTCAAAGGATGTAAGGAGACATTTCCTCAATGGCAGAATCTCTATGCTTTGATGTCCTCTTCTGCAAGTTCCTCAAGGATGCTAAGACTTCACCTCCACACTCAACCTTTCTCTGGCTGTTGGTACATCCTGTTCACCCCGAGGAACTGTTCTGTGGCACACAAAGGTGAGCAGTATGTGAGTTATATCATTCTGTGTATTAGATTCTGCAGAGTTCAGAGGACTTAAGATGGAGCAGAACTGTGTACATTAGCAGCCCTGAACTGTGCTCAGAAACTCTTCAGTGCTCAGCTGTTGGGTTATTTTTCTGTTTGGTTTCTTTTTTATTTAATTTTAGCATAGATAAATATATTTCCACGATTTAAAATTCAAAACAAAATAAAGACAAATACAAACATAAAAGTTTCATTCTCCACCCCTCTCCCTTTACTACCAAGTTTTCTGAAGCTTTTGGTTTATGCTTCTGTTTGTTTTCTATTGTTGCCTAACAAATTACCACGAACTTAGTAACTTAAAACAAAGTACATGTATTATCGCATAATTTCTATGGGCTAGAAGCCTGAGCAGGGTGTAACAGAGTTTTCTGTTCAGGGCTCACAAAGCTGAAATCGAGATCTCAGCCAGGACTGCAGTCATCTAGAGCTCAGGGTCATCTTCCAAGTTCATTCAATTCTTTATGGTTATAGGACTGAGGTCCTTGTTCCTTGCAGGCTGTTGGCCTGGGTTCACTCTCAGCTACTAGAGACCTCCCTCAGGTCCTAGCAACATGGCTTCCTCCAATATGCATTCCACAACATGGCTATTTTCTTTCTTCCAGGCCAGCAGGAGAGCATCATATTGACCAATCCCACCCACACTCAAGAGGAAGAGATGATACAAGGCGTATATACTAGGAAGCCAGAATATTGAGAGCCATCCTAGAATTCTTCCTACCACAGCTTCTAATGTTGTTGGGGTTTTTTTATATGCATGTTTATAAGCAAAGCAAAAGGGCGCACGCACACACACATATATCTCCTTAGATAAACAGTGGCATGTAATATATATACTTTTATCCACCTTGTTTTTTGCACTTAATATATATCTGGAGCCCATTTCATAACAGTATATAGAGATAGTCCTCATTCCTTTTCAGCTGCTTAGTACTTCATTTTGTGTATATACCATATTTTATTTAACCATTCTCTAACTGATAGCCATTTGGGTTGTTTCCAGTATTTCTTTTGCTATTACAAATGGTGCTGCAAAGAATACCTTTGTGTAGTCCTTTTTTTTTTTTTTTCTTGGTCAAAGAAATTTTGCTAGATATTGCCAAATTCCTCTATGTAGAGATGAAACCTTTTGTTTCCCTTCCTTCAAGTCCAGTACTAGAGATTTAATTGTGTTTTTCTTTTGATGAGTGAGGTTAAGCAATTTGACATAAGTTGAAGGGAAATTCACATTTCTTTTTCTGCAAACTGTCTCTTCTTGTTCTTTACCTATTTTTCTATTGAGTTGTTGGACTTACTCAATTTATGGAAGTTCTCAGGAATTTAGCCCTCTTTCTGTGTTATGAGCAGCAAATACTTTCACTGTCTTTTGACCTCTTGTGCTGTTTTTGCTACAGTTTTTATATATGTAGTTGAATTTGTCAAAATCTTTTCTTTCATGGCCTCTGAATTTTGAATCATAAAAAGGCTTTCCCCATTCAATGTTTATAAAGGAACTCATCATGTTTTTCCTTGTACTAGCATACTTTTTTACACTTAAGTCTTTGATCCACTTAGCGTTTACCCTATTTTATGGTTTAAGTTATTAATTCAGCATTATCTTTTTCAAGTGTCTTCCCAAACAATTTTTCAATCCTCAGGAAAACTGAGGAATAAAGGTCACTAGAAACCAAAGTCAAAAAGAAAAACATCATAAAATGCTTCATTGCAGACCTTCTTGAGGCTATGATAATGGGAGGCTATGATAACACTACTTAGTTATCCGGCCAGGTGTGCAAAGCCAACTGCCAGATGCTTTTATTGAGCTGAATTTGAAGAATATTGAAACCATGTAGACTGTGGTGAGAATATGAGGATAAATCATTGATTTCAGAGTAAGAACTTGTATACGTCTCATGCTTGAGTTAATGAAACTTCCCCTTCTCAACAAATGCTACAAAACTTCAAAATCTTAATCTCCTCTTATCTTTTTTCCTTTCAAATTCAATGATTTATAAAAGTCCTTAAAGTACCCTGGGTTTCAAATTCACAGACAGTAAAATTCACTGTTTGGGGTATACAGCCTATAGAGGGTACAATATGCCTGCCTAACCTATAATCATCCATTTAGAATTAATATTAGCACTTTAAGTAAAATGTAGAAGCAGACTTACAATTACTTGTCTCTTTAGCCTTCCCCCTTTTTACATTGTGATTGCCATTTATGACATCTACATACATTGAAATCCCTACTAATCTTACATTTTTGCTGTCAATAGTCATAAAAATTTTAAAGAATTTATGAGGGAAAAATATGCTATTACATTTACCCAAACATGAGTTTGTTCTTCCTTTATTTTTAACATCTTAATTTTCCCTCTTGAATCATTTCCCTTTAGCTTGGAGAACCTCCTTTATCGTTTCTTTTAGAGCGGGCCTGCTGGCAATGAATTTTCTTAGTTTTCTCCCTCTGAGAATATCTTTATTTCCCCATTATTCCTGAAGGATATTTTCACTAGATGTAGAATTCTCAGTTAACAATTCTTTTCTTTAAGCACTTTAAAGATGTTATTCCACTGTCTTCTAGGCTCTGTGTAATGTGTTATTTTTTCTGGCTGCTTTTAAGATTTTTTTGCTTTACGTTTGGTCTTCAACAGTTTGATTATAATGTGTCTGATGTGGTTTTCTTTGAGTTTATTTTGTAACCTTATGTGTTTCACCAAATTGGAAGATTTTCAACCACTATTTCTCAAATATTTTTTCTGCATCAATCTCCTCTCTTCTCTTTCTGGGACCACAATAATGTACATGTTATATCTTAAAATATTGTCCCATAAGTACTGATGGTCTGCTTTAAAAAAAAAAAAAAAAGCCTTTTCTCTCTCAGTTCTTTACTATGGGTGATTTCTATTGATCAGTCTTCAAATTCTGACTCCTTCTTCCATCATCTCAATTCTGCCATTGAACCCATCCAGTGAATTTTTTTTTTATTTCACTCACTGTATTTTTCAACTATGAAATCTCAGTTTGGCTCTTCTGTTTATAATTTCTATTTCTTTCGTCAAATTTTCTACTTTTCATTCATTTCAAATGTGTTCAGTTTCACTTTATGGAGGATGATTATAATTGCTGCTTTAAAGTCTGGTAATTCCACAATCTGGGTCATCTGAGGGTTGGCATTTGTTGATTGTATTTTCACTTGTGAATTGGTCACATTTTCCTGTTCCTCATACGTCGAGTAATTTTGGATTGTATTCTGGATATTTTGAATATATATTACATTATGAAATTTGAGGTCCTATCAAAACCCTCTGTAGAATGCTGACTTTAAAATTTTGACAGTCAAATAACATGGTTAGATTCAGACTATAAGTTCTGTCTCTTCTTCAGTCAATTAGTTTCAATGTCAGCTTTATTCTGAACTCTTTTGCTATGCTGTTTTGTTCTATACCACACATACGCTTCTCAGGGGTTAGACTCTGAATTGTTTAGTAATTTACATCATAGATCACTTTTCAATTCTGTTGTTATGTAGCTTTGGACCTTTTTGTGTATACAAAGCTTAGGCTTGAGATATAAGATTCCAAAGTGGTATTTCCTTCCATCAAGTCTAATAATTATATACAGTATTTTTTTTCCCATTACTGTCCTTTATGCCATTTGTTGTTACACTCCTACCAGGTCAGCTTAATAGTGATTTATAATGAATCACAAAACTACTAAAATTAATTTTCTTCTTACTGTTGTTAAAATAATTTGGCTTTAAATTTTTGTTTGTTTGTTTTTTTACCAAAAGCCAATACAGATGAAGGGCATTCTTTCCCACTTTAGTCTGATTTCAATCCAATTTTCCCTCTTAGTCTCAATTTATCTCAATTTTGCAAAGAGCCTTCTTGCCTTTCCATCTCCTCTGAGGATAACAAATGGATTTATGTTTAATTCTTTCATTCACCAAGCATTTATCAAGTGCTGATCATGTGCTAGATACTGTTCTGGATACTGTTTAATTTTTCAAAAACTACTCACACTGGACTGCATAGGTCACCAGAGAAACTGGAGAATTATTTCTCTGAAGTTTTTAAGATAATTTTCTATTCAAGATTATTAACTGGAGGATGGTTTAAGGTGGGGAATGGGCAGTGTTTTCTCAGTGTTCTGAGTTCAGTGAACTCTCAAGACTAAAATAAGAGGGAGATACCATCAAACAAACCCAAAGCAACTCTAAGAGAAACCAAAGCTATTATCTCTCAAATTTTAGACTTTACATGCCACTGCAATTATACATGTTCCTACTTCTCATGCTTCTCCCCAGGGCCCCACAAGTTTTGAAGGGAGAATAAAAGCTGTGAACTCTGAGTAGTACTGTAAGCTAGTGGCCACAATCCAAATAATCCACCTTGTTGTCTTTGGGGGAAATGCTTCATATTCACATTGTTTTCATCTTTTCCACACTGGTAAGAGCAATGGGAAAATATATATAGTGAGCTAACTGGGTAGGAAAAGAATTTTATTGCTCTCAGGACAAATCCCTATTAAGTGTGATTAGCATAAACATTTTTCACATCAAATAGAATGAGGCTTCACTAATGACATGAGTATAATACACGTCTGATGTAATGCCAACTGTTTTTTAAAAATACATAATAAAACTGATGTAAAAAGGGAATATAATCAACTTGCATGATTCAGCCTGGGTTTATTCCCGTTTACTGTCTGTGTGATTTTGGGTAAATTATTTAACCTCTCTAAGTCCCTCTTTTCTCAACTATAAAATTCAGAGAACAATAGCTGTTACGGTTTGTTAGAATTCAATTCCTAACATAGTAGATAATTAACATTAGGTGAATATGAATCCAAAGTCAGTAAAACTAGAAGAGAGTATATGCATTTCTCTGAAAAGTGTCCTTGGGAGAATTTATCCCAGCCACTTATATATCTTATAAATTGAATGAAATAGAAGAATTTCTTAAAACAGTGTCATCTAGAGCAGAAAAACAAGTCCTCCCTTTTAATAAATGTATTCTTACTTCAATATCCAATTCAATTAGATTAGCCTGGATGTTTTTGGACGGACCTGACTATAATAGTGCATAAAAGTTTGTCTAATAGCTGCCCACGAGCTTTTGCTGACACTTAATGAAATCTGTTTAATTACTCTAGCAGCTCCTATATTGGCTGCTGTGCTGGGGTCATTGGAGAACTCGACCCTATGGTACTTGGGATACAAGAACATCTTCTGCTGATTGAAGCCTGTACCCTGTGGAAATGTTTTAATGTGATCCTTGAAGCATGTCCTAAGAAATGCTGTCAACACATATTCTTCTTTGTCAGGCCTTTATTTGGTCAGGAATACTCAAGAGCTGTCTTTCTGGCTGCAGTTTACCACATTGTCTCCCATTTGCTTTGAAATCTGGTTTAGTTGTGTTCAATGAAGCAGAGGTAGCTGAATTAGAGAGACATCATCAACACTGCTCCTCCAGAGAAAATTTCCCATCAGATAAATCATGAAACCTGCTACCATGTTTTGATGCACAGAAGCCACATCCTTGCACCCTGATCATTCACTTGCAGAAAAACACGTTCTCAACATAGTGAGCACAAGGGCATACCCAATGGACCATGAGGAAAGCTAGGGTTGATCACAAATCCCCAGTACAAAGAATTTCAAAAGAAGAAGGAAAAGGCAACAATAAAAGGACAACTTATCTATAATTCACACTATCACAGGTGATTTTTTAAATAACAAATAAAAACTTCTTGGCAACTACTATTTAATATAAACTAAAAGGTGTGGCATAAACCTTAGAAATCTATAGCTGCTTATAGAAACATAATATATATTATGAATTAATAAATTAGGCTGAATAGGTGCTGATAAGCATAAGAATTTGCCATATCCAAAAGTGTACTGTTGTCTTTATTTTTTTGTTTTGTTTTGCTTTGTTTTGTTGGGGAGGTAATTTGGTCTGTTTGTTTGTTTGTTTGTTTGTTTTAAATGAAAGTACTGGTAATTGAACTCAGGAGCTCATGCATTCTGAGCATGCACTCTACCACTGAGCTATCCCCTCCCCCCTTTACTTGTTTTTTAATACATAAGCATTCCCAGGGAATAAGAAATTGCTTTAACTGTGATCATCTGACCAATTAAAAATCATAATGTCATGGGTTTTGGTTTTTTTTTTTTCACTAGTTCTGAGAGTGGAGAATGTCCTAGTGCATAGCACTAACTTGGTATAGGTTTTTACTGACCAAAACATGTTATTTAGAGTAAAAGTAAGGCTTACATTTCTTTTAAAAAGGGATAATTTCTTAGAAATATAATCATTGGAGATGATCTTGATTTTATTAAAATAATTCTATTTTTACAACCTATTAATCCAAGGAAAAACTTTAAAATCACTATCTTAACCCATTTTAACTCTTAACCTGTTTTAACACATTTGACCCATTTTAACACATTTGAAGTAAACTGGAATGTCTGTACTGCATTTTCATCTTAGGTATTGATTAGTCCTTTCATATTAAGGAATGATACTTTTAAAGTTGGAACCTTTCCTTCCAAATCACAGAATGTTACAAGGGAATGAAACTCCTCAACTTGACAGAAATAAATAAGAGCCATGCTGGCTTTTCCCTTTTATTCTTCTTCAGCCACCCATGGCTATGTGGGGCTGAATATTCCCTCCCTCCAAAAATTCAGAACAATTACAGAGTGATGGACTGACATACCAGAACACTAGGACATGGAACTAGACAGAGATGATAGGATATTTCTGGACCAAAAAGAAAATAGTCACAATAAAAATCCATAAAATATCTAGAAATAAGCATAATGAGAAATGTTCAAGACCACTGTAAACACAATAATAAAACTAACAAACAAAAATAATAAATGAGGTTTAAAAAACCCAAGGCAGACCTCATTCCTAGATAGGAAAAAGCAATTTGGAAAAATTTTAAATGACACCAAACTAATCTATATGTTTATTCCAAACTCAAATTATTAATAGTGGTTACCTCCAAGGAGTGGGGCTGGGGAAAGTATCATGTATGACAGACTAATCTCCTGAATAGTAACTGATAAGAAAATAATAATAATAATAATAATAATAATAATAATAATAATAATAATAATAATAATAACAACAACAACAACAACTCCATAGAAATTATGGACAAAGTATGTGACAGGTCACAGAGGAGGAAATATAAGTTGGTCTTAAATATATGAAAAGAAGCTTAGCTCATTCATAATTGGAAAATTTAAAATAATACATATCTAAGATGCCATTTTTCACTTACCAAAATGGCAAAAAACAAAGTTTTTTTGTTGTTTTTTTTAATTGAAGTATAGTCAATTTACAATGTTGTGTTAATTTCTGGTGTATAGCATAGTGATTCATTTATACATACACATATATATTCCTTTTCATATTCTTTTTTCATTATAGGCCATTACAAGGTATTCAATGTAGTTCCCTGTGCTATATAGTAGGACCTTGTTATTTACCTATTTTATTTATAGTAGTTAGTCTCTACAAATCCTGAGGTCCGAATTTAACCCTCCCCACCCTCTAAAACCAAAGTTTGATAGTACTTTATTGGCATGACTGTAGGTAAATAGGAACTCTTGTACCTATATTGCTTATTATAAATTAGTTGCATTTCTATGGAGGGCAATTGAATAATATCTATTGAAATTATAAGTGCATATATTCTTTAATCCAACAATTCCACTTCCTACAGATGTACTCACATAAATGCAAAATGACAAAAAGCTAATCACTGAAACAGTTTAAAAGGGTAAAAGATTGAAAACAGCCAAATATTCTTTGATTGGGGACTGAGTACATCTATACAACTGAATATTATTCATCTGAAAAGAAAAGGAAAAAAATCTTTATGTACTGACATGGGAAAAGTTCCATGACACATTATTAAGTAAAGAAAGCAACATACATGAGAGTATTTAAATGTGCAAATATTTATGTATGAGAGGGAGAAATATGAATATACATTTAAATGCATAAAAATAGAACAATGATTGCTTGAAAAAGAAGGGATGCGTTGCAGGAAATACAAGGGAAGATCAGAGGTGGGAAGGAGAATTTTCACTACATACCTTTTCATAACTTTGGATTTTTTAACCTACTGGAAAATGCATCACCTACTGGAAAATTTTAAACTAAACTTTAATTGAACAACTTTTCTCTATGAATTATTTGGTAATAAACCTTTTATACCATGAAATGACTTTGTAAATGTATTTGTAACAATCCCTATTTTTAGGAGAGCCATGATAAAGGCAATTATATTTAAATTAGAAATAGTAATTGTTTTCTCATATTTAATTTTATCATAAAGTTCATCACATTACTCTAATTTAGCAAGTAAAACATTTCCAAATATCTTGAATATACCAATCCCTCTTGATACTGAGGCAGGTACAGGAAGATTAAAAAGGAAAATAGATTTTATATAATATTGTCTACACATACAAAATACATATTTATAAAGGACTGGAGGTTAATTTTTAGATAATAGTACACTATCTCAACCCCTTATCATTGGTTTAAACTTGTCACATGACTAACATATCCCACAACAAATGGATTCTTGTTCACACATAAAGAAATAGTGTGTGTTAACATAATGCTATATTTACTGGCTAGGGGGAAAAATGGCACATTAAAGTCAATGGACTTCTGTCCTTGAAGAAATGTAATAAACTTACGTATGGAGAAAAGTTCCATGGTGCCTAGTGGTGAAGGGCACAGGATTTTGGAGTAACACCCATCTAGATTGAATCCACTGCCTATGTGACCTTGGGTGAGTTACTTCAAAGGGGACTGCTTCCTGTCACACAATAGATTTCTCATAGGGTTTTTAATTAAATAAAATAATGCTTATAAATAGTTTAGCACAGACATCTACTTAAAATCTACCTTCATTATGAACTCTCTGTCCTTTGAATGTCTCCACATTCCTATAGATACATATGCTTGCAGAGGAAAAAATAAGAACACAAGACAGGTAGAAAAATGGAGAAATCGGTGGCCTTTATGATACAATTTGTGGGGTTAAAAAGTTTCTCCTGATCAACTATACCTCAATAAAAAATAGATAAAAAATATATTAAAAAAATAAAAATAAACAGGTTCTCCTAGTCAGATGCATCTCACCAAAGGGGCCCACAAGTAGTCTATTTGAGAAGTCAGCCAATTCCTCAAATTTATCCCCTATAAACATGAAAATATCTCTAGAAAAGAATTAAACCATTAACTAGGCAGGAATAAGACCAGAGAAGCAAAATTATTGTGCATAAGAACAGACAAGGATTTGTGAGGTTTGGGAGCACATATCAGTCAGAGAAAAAGAGCAAACTTTGAAGTAGGGAGAAAGGGAGCCCCGGGTCCTCCTTCCAGTCGAGAACACTGCAACTGCCCACAGGCAGCATGGCCAGGGGCTTTTAAGAACAGAAGTATCTGAAATTTAGTTGTAAGTGCTTTGCATGGCTTTGTGGCCAAACCTTCTATAAGATCTCACACATAGCCCTGAGTTGTCAGGACTTTGGTCAGGGAAGGGATCTGAGTGATGTCCAGAAAGAAGACACATACAAAAGCAGACAGGAAATACAGAGAGTAGAACAAATGCTCAGTGGAGAAGATTTCCAGAAGCAGAAAGGCCTTGATCAGAGCATAAGCTCCCCCAACAATCCTCAGAAATGGCGTGGATTGAGGTGGGGTCAAGGGATGCCTCCTTTCCCACTACATATGGGGTGAGGGGTTGAGCCCATTTAATTAAGTCTCAAAGGATGGAGTGACCTGGCTGCATGTTGACTGCACTAGCTCTCTTTCATTCCAGCTCTCTAACAGCTCGAGAAAAGCTAAAAGCAGAATCCAGAGGGCCTAGAACCCAAGGCGGACAGAAGGGTAACAATTTGAGGTTAGAGGAGAAAGCTTGGGAAGGATGATATGTAAGAAGTATCAAATGGGGACACCTTAACAGGAGATAGTTGCTCTGAATAGAGAGGGTGCTTGTGGCTTGCGTAAGCTCTGCACAGATTACAAATTAACATTTCAAATATTATTCACCTAAAGTTAAATTTGGTATATGCTACATGGGTAAGTGATCAAATACCAGATTACTGTGATAAATTACTGAGGGGAAAATATTAAATCTATAACACGACAAATACAATGGGAGAAAACCTGGAATAAAAAAAACAAATAAATGTGAAAATGGTTCTTTTTCTTCCTGGCTGTCTATTTAAAAGAGTTAAATTAAGACATGAAATGATCATATCAGCTTTAATTCTTTTCTGTTATTAATTGAACACCTTCTTGGAAACATGCAGATAAAAATCCCACCTTGGAGAATTTGAGATAAGAATGAATGGAAAGGAAGTGAAATTAACAGGCTTTACCAGTTCATACTCATAACCATCACGCTCTGTTTGTTCAAAGCTGCCTACAGATGCATAATATTAAGTTGAACCTTTAATGTATTCTGATGTGGGGGAGCTTACAATCATAAGGCCTGTTTCTAGGGTCACACTTTTCTTTGTGCCATAGTAGAGGCCATAAAACCAGGTGAAAAAGAGAGATGAGAGTTTCATGTATTATAAAGAAATTCAAGCTGCTTCCCGTGATGAAAAATACATAGATATACATATACACTGTAGACATTCCTCAGCTATGTATAGTAGATCCTATAATGCATTAGTTTACAGGCACTTTAACGTGATAAAAGAAATCATGAAATTTAGTTCTTTGCCTGAAGGAAGACTTATCATAAATAGCAAAACCGGCCAGATGTCCAGTGATCCTAAAAATAGGTAAGCTTCTACTGTGAAACCCATCACTTCACAGGAAATAAAGAGAGAAGCATAGCCACACTCTATGGGAAAGATCCACCAAGAAATAGCCAAGATAATTTCCTTCATTTGACCATAAACCCATCAAAACTTCATGGAATGTGGTTACTTTATTTATGCAGTTACTGTGTTCAGCTAACCACATATTCCATAACCTTCTTAAATAATGAGAGAGACAGACAGACTACCGTGGGTCCTGTCCTCTAATAGGAATTCAAGTATTGCTGTACATCTCCAGAATCCTAAGGAATTTTCTACTGAAATCAACAGTCACCAACACAGACTGACCTAGAAAGAGATTATATCGTATTTCTCCTTGGCTCCTCAAAACATTTATTTCATTTATTTATCCAGCTACTTAAAGTGAACCACTTTAAAAAAAGAATCCAAAAGGACTATAATCAGATATATTGATTCTGAGAGGCTGATTGTCAATCACAGAAACAAGGAAACAGTCATTTTTTTAATGAAAATTGGCCCAATATTAATATGGGCCATTAAAACATCTGAAGTCTTGATCACTATGATGTCATGGAAGCTAAACCTATTTGATACCAAGCGTGAGCCACTTTTTCTTTTCCTTTGTATTCTGTCTATGGCTTGATGCTTGTGGGTACAGTAGTAGACTCTTGCCATGCTTCCCAGCAGTCCTATCTGAAAACAGCTGTTTTCCCAGCCACAGTAATCCAAAGAGCAAACTATCAATGGAACTATTTTGGCAAAAGGACAACTTATTATAAAATACAAAACAGAAAGTTATAGCCAATAAGCAATCAAATTAGTACTAAATGTTAATTTGTTTGAAGGTAGATTTTAATGAAGATAACACTCATTATGGAAATTCCTAGAGTAAAAGATAAAGAATACTTCAATATGTTTCCCACTTCAGAGTGCACGATACTATACATTAAAATTTCCAAAGGTACAGATGATATTTGATGTTAAGGAGGCTACAACTACATGTTACCCCCTGTCTTTAAGAAAGCTTGTTTATTGCTTTATCACAGAAGTAAAGCTGTAGAAGCTGTAAAGCAGCTATTCTGTTAGGCCATCAGTTGCAATTTAAAAAATTTTTGAAGCTGTGGAACCATTTCCTCAAATATTAGAAATCCATTATAAGAAATGTGACTGCTCTGGTTGAGAGGATCAGAAGGAAGGTTAGATCTAAAGGAAACCTCTCCCAAATACTGGTTTTGACCCCCTACCTCCTTACTTCCTTGAGAAGGGAAGTGTAAACATGGGCCTTGGGTACAAAACTGGCAGTGTTTTATTTCTGCATTTTTTATTTTCTTTCTCAAAAATAAAAATGTATGAAGTTTAAAAATTTCTAGGCAAAACCACATTTTGAAATTGAACAAACAAACAAAAAAAGCAAAAAGCCTTTATGAGTATGTAACAGGATCTGAGCATAAATTTTAACAGAACTAGCTCCAATTTGTTAGCTTAACCTCTCTCATTTTTGCCACGGACTGTCTACCTCTCCATTCTTTGTTCACTGAATCCTGCCGCCTTTTCTGGACCTGCCAGCCTCTCTACCCTGGAGTGAAAGAAGGCATAGTTCTCATCTACTCATATACTTTTGTACCCCTTCAACCAAAGTTTTAAAAGTAAGATTATAGTGGCATGCAAATTGTTTCTGTCTTCAGTGTTACGATTTTAAATAGACTGATTTTACTCCACAGTGGGGTAGGAAAAAAAATCTAAGTCTACAGTCATTACTGTGATTGAGGTTTTTGCTACAGGTGAACAGATATTGCCATCTACTGTCGAGAAAAAATAAAATGACTAAGCCAAAAGTTTTCAGCCTTAAGGTTTTGACAGATTATAAAATTACAACAGAAAAAAAAACTGGTTTTATGAAAGTAGGATTTAGTATGCATAAAGTTGCTTGAAAACTACAGAGAATAGAAAGTATAACAAAACCAGAAAACTTTCTTCCTTAAAATCAGAAAAATTGCTACATGCAATTATTCTTATGTTTGATTAAAAGTTGAAAGTAAATCATTGTTTTCTCGGTTTCTATTTGGCTCACAATTTTAGATACTACAGTGAAGAAGAACTATAAATAAATTATCCCTTTTTAATTATCTTCATTTCAAAGTTTAACTTAAGATATAGATTAATTTACTTTCTTGATTTTCTCATAAAGCCACTAGAAGTGCTTAAGGTAAAGTCAGTTTTTAACATTAGATTTAGCTACAAATAAATTTTCTTTCGAAAAGTAGGGTAGTTAACACTTAGCCTTCTTTGAGGCCTCTAATAGTATATACTTAAGCAGAAAGCCCCTTTAGGGCAAAAAGCTACTACAAAAGCAGTGCATCGCAGCCAGAAAACCCAGGAACAATAAAACTCTCTTACTAGTAAGGAGAGACAGAGCTCTGAGTCTCCAGATCCATCAATGTGAAGAATGACCTGTCATTTTTCTGGTGGCTGGTGATGAGCTGGGGGAAATGATTTGGTGGCTGAATTCAGTTGTTTTTGCACATAGAAAAGTATTTCTCCCTTTAAAGAGTATTTATTTAACTCTGTCAACAGCCAAGCACCACATGACGTCCTGTGTCAGCTATCTCACGCTGGAGAGAAGCAGATGTGAAGCGTGATGTGTGGATGGTGCCGAGCAAGCCCCCAACATGAATGTCAATGAAAAGAAAGAGACCTTTAATCCTTGCAGTGTGTTAATCCAAACATGAAAGCTGATTACACACCACCAGCATGTATGGTGTGTATATGTGTGTGTGTGTGTCTGTAGAGAAGTTAATGTTTTTAAAAATTGTTAATTGATTTTGCTATATCAACAATTCTGGTCCCAACCATTATGGCTTATTTTGCTGGATTCCCTAAGGTATCTCCATCATAACTAACATTAGTAGAGCATTTACTATTTTTAAGGTGCTCTCACACAGGTCACCATTTACTTGCTCTTTTAACAAATGTGTACTAAACACCAGCCATGTGGAAGGCTCTCACAAGCATCAGAATTACAAAGCTAAAAGACACACCAGCCCATCCTTCAAAGAGCCTCAAAGCCTAGGTGAGATGAAAAGGAAGTAATCTCACAGCTGGGTTTACAAAACAATGTAAGAAGTTCCCTGACAGAGAAACAAAGAAGCGCTACATAAAATGAAAAATAACAGATCTGTTTCTACTTGGGCAACACGGCAAGAATTGGAAGTTTCAGGGGATAAAAAACTGAATAGTATGTGAACCAGCAGAGGATACACTTTCTGAGAACTACCGATCATTGTTGGATACCACATGCTCAGCAAGCATCAGCAGGTGAGTCTAGGGAAGAAATGTCATGCAGAGGAGTCCCAGGCATATATACCCAGTATAGGGAAGGTGTGAAACAAACATTACAGGGAAACAGTTTATGAGAAGAGAAGTGGTGGAGTGTCTGTAATCCCTTAAACTCTCATTATTCCACAGGTTAGGCTCTGAGTAGATGGCCCACCTGCCCCACAGCTAGCATCCCAGTAGAAAAAGGCTCGGCCCCATAATGGTCTAGGGAACAGGGAACATGTCTGCACCATAATACTTCCTGGACAGAGACGTGGCCTTGACAGGAAGGTAGGTATCAGCCTGTTCTGGTGTGCTAACTCTGACGTGCCAAGCCATCTACGAATCTACCAAAAATGGGGAGAAGACAAGCCTCCAGTACATGCAGATTTATAGCTCCTAAGAGGAGCAGAGAACAGGAACTGAAGGCTCTTGTTTGCCATGCTGAGCTGATTTGAAGCTGCGGGAATCAGGGAGCCACCAACTGTTCTTGGGCAGAGAAGTAACAGGATCTGATTTATAATTTAATGAAGTCACCAGCACTGTAAAAGATAGGTAGGGGACAGGAGGCCAGGATGAGAGTGATTGCAAAAGGTCAGAATAGAGGGTCTGACACAGAGCAGAAACAGAGAGGGTGGGAAAACAGCAAGACTGGAGAGATGCACACTCAAGGGTGGAATGAATAGAACATCAACACTGGTTAGATCTGAGTGGAGGGAAATAACAGTCTAGCATTAGCTGGTCTCTGGCTGAGTGACTAGCTGAATTGGAGAAGAGGGGGTAGGGAGGAAGATGAAAGACAATAAGGCCTTTTTTAGCTTTTTATTTTGAAATAATTATAGATTCACAAGAAGTTGCACACATAGTACAGAGAGGTCCCATATACCCCTCACCATTTTCTCTAATAGGACCATCTTACGTAGCTATAGCACAATATCAAAATCAGGAAAATGACACTGGTACAATGTGTATGGTTCTTTGTCATTTTATCAAATGTGACTTGTGTAGCTGCCAATGCAACCAAGACATGAAACTATTTCACAAAGGTATCCCTCATGCTACCCCTTCACAGATACATCCATCCTACTTCCCTCCATCATCCCTATTTCTGGCAACCATGAATCTCCATCTCTATAATTTTGTCATTTTTAGAATGCCATGTAAGTAGAATTATATAGTATGTGACCTTGTGTGACTGGCTTATTTCACTTATCATAATGCCTGAGATGTATCTAAGCTGTTGCAAGTATCAGTGGTTCCTTTTTACTGCTGAGTAATATTCCATGGTATGGATGTACCACAGTTTGTTTAACCATGCACCCAGTAAAGGACAGTTTAGTTTCTTGCAGTTTTTTTGGCTATTAAAAATAATGCTCCAATAAACACTTATGTACAGGTTTTTATAAAAACTTAAGTTTTTAATTCTCTGGTATAAATATCCAGGAGTGTGACTGTGGGATCCTATGGTAAGTGTATGTTTAGTTTTTAAGACCTATTTTTCAAGCTAAGTATGATTTTATTACCATTTAAAAGTAAGAAATGAAAAGCATGGTGATTAGCAGATCAGACTTTGGAACAAATGGACAGGGTTGAATCTCGCACTACTATCTTCAACTGTGAAACTTGGTAAATTAACTCTTCTATATGTATATGTCATTTTCTCTCATGTGTAGATTTCTGTAGTCTTTTAATGACTTCAGGGTAGCACCAGAATAATAATTTCCTGCTTCACTTGAATACAGGACAGGTAGGATTCCTAGGTATGAAATGAATAATTATGCCAGTTATCAAGTAAGGAAAAGAGAAGCTGGGCTGAATAGAACTGAGAATCTAGAGAAGATGAGGCTGTTTATACTTAGATTAAGATGGGCAGGGAGTGTATCGGAGACAGACAGTATAAGAGAATGAGGAGCTGGCCAAGGTTTACAACTGGGCAACCTAAGGAGAATCTAGAATAAGCCAGTCTCAAGACTCACACAAGAGGGGGAAAAAATGGGATGTGTGATTTAATGAAGGACTCCCAGTCCCGCAGGGTTCTGTTGCTGGTGGTTTTCTAAGCTACACGTATTGTGAGGAATTCAGAGGTAGAAGCAGAGGGAAAGATAAAACATTTGTATGATCAATTCAGCAAAAATTATGACTCATGCTCCTCATACGGTTTAAGGCTAAGCTCAAAAATAAGGGTGCATCATGTTGGGGTAGGGATGGCATTAGGACAGAATCGTTTAAGAGAGGCCAGCTCTAGGTAGGAGTCTAGACAAACAGGAAAAGTCAAATAGAAGCAGAGGTCACATAGACAATATATAGTCAAGTTCAAGGAGGCCAACAGAGAAAACAAAATGCATAAATATATCCAAGTTTGGGCAACCAGAATTGATTATCAGGAGTTCAGCAGAATAGATAAAGTAAGTGGGGTAGGTGAATTTCTGATTTTAGAACATAGACTTTTGCTTTTTATCTGTTTTCTGCTGTGTGCTGCTTCTGTGAAGCCCTGTGCCTTTGGGCGTTAGTTCTAGACAGAAAAAGTGCAGAGATCTGCTGTAAAAGCCTATTTTTGATGAGAATAAAGGACTGAGATTACCTCATTCATGTAAGATTAGTAGAAGTCAAAGTATGGATGCTTTTGGTTGCAAGTAACAGTTAAACCCAACTGAAAGAGCCTCAAACAATAAAGAAATGTATAATATCATATAACAAAGACCAGTAGTAGGAGATTTCTAAAGCAAGTCAAAATAGTAGTACAACAATACCATCAAGGACTCCATCCATTCCGTATTTCCCTCTGCCATCATCCTCACATTTACCACTTGGGGCCACAAAACACACATTTGTGGATACCATATTCATCTCAGGATAAATGCAAGAAATTTATTTTAGGGAGTCAGAATCAGAAAATTTAAAAATTAATCTTCATTAATTAAAGGCTTTTGTTAATTGAATTTAACTGAATGAAAGTCTTCTTTAGATCATTCTTTATATTTCATACCTTGCCCAAGATTCCTCTCTAATATCAGGATCAGGCCATCCTCACGGATTTAGATGAATTTTCTTTATTCTCATTCTCAGGACATGAAGAGATGGCTCAAAATATTTCTTCCAAGGAAGGAAGTTGTATAACTTAGATTTGCATAACAATGTACTTTCACATGGTTTGCCTAACCTAATCTTTACAAATCTTTGTGAGTTAGAGCAGGTATCAATAACTTCATTTTGGAGATGAGAAAACAGAGGCTTAAGTTTAAGTGAATTGCTCAAGGTCACTAAGAAACTATGTGACAAAATATAGATTTAAACCCAGATATTTTATCGCTCAATTTAACCGTTCTTTCTACTTTAGGAGACAATACTGATTTCTCTAGGCCAGTCCAGATTTTACATATGAAGTTATAGCCTCCCCTTTACTAAATTATTATTGGTGGGGGGAGTAATTAGTTTTATTTATTTCTTTATCTTTAATGGAGGTACTGAGGATTGAACTCAGGACCTTGTGCATGCTGTGCATGCAGTCTACCACTGGGCCATATCCTCCCCCAACTACATTCACATTTATCGGAACGTAAGAGTTGGTTTTTAAGTTAAGAACACACAAGCACTGTAATTAAAACAGTGGAGGGCTCCCAAAGGAGAAATCAGGTCAGACACTCAGGCTAATACTCCAAACTTCAGTGCTATCTTCATCCCCTTGTACCCCACCCATTAAAGAGTGGAAAGGAGAAAAGTTAAGTAAGTAACATGTGGCATAGGGAAGTTGGAAGTACAGAGGCAGCATTACTTAAGGGAAGGGATCACAGACTTTGCTCACCTTCAATTTTATTCTATCTACAATTCAGATAATAGTAGCTACAATGCAGTGTTTTTGTACTAATAAAATAATTATTTTGAAGTATTCAACAAAGGGTTATTTGAGTATTAGAAGAATGAAGGAATCCCCTGCACATGACCGATAGGCTCTAACTTCACGTGGAGGAGTCGGGGGAAGGTGAGGGATCTGAAAGTTTCAACCCCCTAATCACCTAGTTGATTCCTCTAACAACCAGCCCCCAGTTTTAAGCTGCTTTTCCAAATGCCACCTTATTAACATAAACTCAGGAGTGGCTAAAAGGAGTTTGTTATGAATATCAAGACATCTTTATTACTCTTAGCACTTAGAAAATTCCAAGGGTTTTAAGAGCTCTGTGCCAGAAATGGGGAAGACCAAATATATATTTCTTAATATAAATCACAATATCACACCTCAGTAAGCCATTGTCCTCTGTCCTAACAGCACTCGTTCATTTATTCAACGAATAATTATTGAGTACCTATTATGTAATAGGCAGTAGGGATATATCAATGAGATAAATGGCTTGATCTCTGCTGCTATTTTTATGACCCAGTAAGAAGACAGATAAAAGCAAATAAATTATTATAAATCAGAAAAACAAGGTATGAAGGTAACCAACATAATGTCATACTAGGAAGGGAGAGATGCTTTAAAAGGGGGTTAGAGAGGCTTCCAAGGAGGTGGTATCAAAATTGAGGTGAAGAAGAGAAGGTGCCAAAAACTGCAAGTGTCGGGACAGAGCAATTTAAGAAGAGGACCTTAGGTAATAAAGAGCTTAGTAAATCCTGGAAACTGAAAGGAGGCGGCCCAGGTGGCTATAGCACTGTACAAAAGGAGAAGAGGGGTTAAAATGAGGTTGGAGAGGTAAGGAGGGACCAGATCATGCAAAATCTTGATAAGAATTTTGGATTTTATTCCAAGTGCAATGTAAAACCATTGAAGGGTTATATAGAGAAGAAACATGGTTCTGTTTGCATTCTAATAAGCTCACTCTGGCTGCATTTGTGAAGAACGATTTGGTGGTGAGTAGAGGACAAGATAAGAAGCAGACTAGTCAGAAAGTCTTTGCAGGAGACTATGGTGAACTGGATTATGGTGGTGGCAATGGAATGAATTAGACTTAAAAACTTCAGGGTATGTTTACAAGACAGACTAGAGGATATGGTGGGGTGAGGGGAGAATGAACTAAGGATGATGTCTGGATTATTGGTTTAAGCAGTGGGTGTAAGGCAGTGGCACATACAGAGATGGGAAAATCGAGAAAGAATTTGGGGAATAAAATGAAGAATTTAGTTAAATTTCCGTAATATTGAACTGCAATATATAATCTGCTTATATAATCTTACTCTCCAGGAAATCCTCTAAGGATGGGGAATGTGTTTTTCACCTCTGAAGTCTCAACATCCCGAACAATGTAACATGTTACAGACTAGGCATGTAGGAAGCATTTGTTGAATGAGTGTCCCAGCTTTACAAATATTTCATATATTCCAGTGTAGTAACATTCTACCTATTGTGAAAAGTCTGATTTTAGTTTTCCTTTCCAAGGTAAACAAGAAAAAAACGATTGACCATTAATTATTCTTTAACTTAAAAATAAAAAGAAGTATGAGATGCTTATTTTTTTTTAATTCTTTGTTTGTTTAGTTTTCTGTAGTTAAACTAAAATGAGAGTTAAAAGCTTTGATGTGTGTGTTTAAATTCTTGGGCCTGCTACTGACCTTCTTCAAGTGATTTTTACCTCCCAGTGCTTTAGTTTCTCCATTTGCAAAACGGAGATAATGGTAGTTGCCTTATCTCACAAGGATGTCATGAAAATAAGTCAGATAAATTGCTTTGCCCTCCTTAGAGAGAGGCTCTAGAAAGTAAGCATTATTAGATATGATGATGAATACCCACGACTTCAAAGATATTTTTAAATTGCCCCCCAAGTCTTTGAACATGTTAAGCCTATGAATAGCACCGTGTTAGGTGTTTATACATTTCTGGCAAGCTTTCACCTCTTGTTAAAGCAGTAAATGATCTTTGAACAAATGTATTTCTCATTCTTTGATAACTATGCTTCCTTGTTTGTACACTTGAAAGATGATTATCATCTGGTATATGAGGTCAAGTTGAACTCCTTGGTGCCATTACAGTTCAATTGTAGCTTTAATTGAGTTTTTCTTCCAAGGTTGAAAATAAGTCACTTGGTTCACTTTAGTAAGCTACTTACATTCTAAACAATTGTGAGATGAATGCAACTATTTCCTGCAAATGGTATGTATAAATAATGCTTTTCATTTTAGCTATAATATCAATTCAAAAATTGACATAAAAAATTCAGTACCTTTATTTCTTCACTGCTGTATTTTTTTCTGATAGATTTTCCTAAAATTGCTTTTAATAGCTATAATTATACATTTTAACATTTCTAACATAGCCATGGTATACACATAAATATCACCAAAGTAACCTACAGCCCTCAAGACAAAATATAGGATAGTAAACATCTAGAACAACGTATCTTATTACAGATGTGCATCAAGTTCGTAATTAGTGTTACATTAAAAAACTGACCAGCATCGCCACCCTTACTCACACATCCCTGACCCATATATACCCAACACAAATCAAAACCACTTTCTGCTGGAGTAGCCACAATGCTCCCATTAGAGTGCTATAAAATCATTCCCTGCAAACTATGAGAATAAGACCTACCTCTTTAATAAAAACATTTAAGGTAAGTCTTAGTATATCTATTTGACAAATACAGAATCTGAAGTTGGGCAACTTATACTAGATTCCCTTGGCCAGGTCAGAGCATGAGCCAAAAATGTTTGACCATTTGTTCCTGTTTCCTTTTCTCTCAAGGAAGAAATGAGAATTTGAGCAACATAAATGAAGATACTGCACACTTTGATGACTTTCTAAGATGGGAGATAAATCAGGGTGGAGGAAGGTTATGGGAGAAATGGCCTTAACTCCCCCAACTGATGGTATAAGTCTCCTCACAGCCCCATCAGTATCTGACAGAATGGACACTGAAGGACAGGTCTTTCCCTCAGGCAGATCCACAGGAACAAATGTCCTAGGTGTCCTAGGTCCTCTATGTGGGGAAGGAGATCCAGTTATATTTTCAGAATATTATTAAAGTTATATTCTGCAATTTCTGTCTTTAGTGATATTCCCAGGGGCCTATAAAAGATGCTAAGAGCATAGCCTTCTCTCAAATACAATTATGTTACACAGGCCTTTAACTGGTGGGATGGCACAAACTCCCATACTTCTGTGAAAATCATTCCTGACTTCAGGTATCACTGAATTTGCCTAGGTCAAAGGTCACAGATTAGTAGCCTATAATGGGCTAGATTTTTCCTCAAAAGGTTTTTTGAGTGGCCTGGTGTAATGACTTCTGACACCAACACCCAAGTTAGGCCCAACTTCGCAGGTTAAGGGCACAGTTCTCAAGACTGCCCTTACATCAGACACCAGCTTAAAGTTGGGATCCCCAAGCCATCCTCACCTCTGACCAACTGGCTATGATTCAGCTAGCTACACCCTCAGGTAAGATAATTGACTAGAATGACTCACAAAACTCAGAAAAGTCCTATACTTAAGATTACAGTTTCATTACAGCAAAAGGATTCAAATCCAAACCAGCCAAAGGGAGAGATGCATAGGGTGAGGTCTGGGAGGGTCCCAAAAGTAAAGCTTTCCTTGTTCTCTCCTGTGTCCTCAGGACCACACTGTCCTCCCAATACATTAACACATGACAATACAGAGTACTGCCAACCAGGAAAATGCCTCCCAACTTCAAAGTGTCCAGAGTTTTTATTGGGACTTCACTACATCAGCACGCTTGATTGACTCATTGGTCACAAAACTCGGTCTCTAGCCGCTCTCCTCTCCTGGAGGTCTTGCTGGTGTGACCAGCCCCTATCCTAGGTCATCCTATAAGCTATTAGGTGTGGCCTGAAGGGCCCACCATGAATAAGAAACACACCTCTATGACTCAGGAAATTCCAAGGGTACACAAGCTACTTCATGGGACTCAGGAATAAAAGCCAGACAAATTCTTTATTATACACCACAATATTTAAATTTTATTTTAAATTAGCTATCAACATTTTTAAATCAGTGTTCACATAAAAACCTAAACTTTTTGTCTCCCCCTGAAATATGTGCAATTTTAGGCCTCCAATCCCACAAGGCTGCTGCTCCTTTAAAAGGGACATTCCTCCCACCATCTCCGCAGTCTATTTTCTTATTCTTGGCATGATTCCCCGCTGCAGATATTTAAATTTGCAAATCTCGGCCTAAGCCTTGGGTATTTTTGCTGCTTTTTACTTCCATCACACATTAGTACCTTAAAAGAATAATAAGTGGGGAAGAAATGACAATCACCTTCTGTCATTTCATTCTCACCTTAATTTAACTTAAAACCACTCTTCCTCTATACATTGTGTGAGTGTGGGTGCATCCACCATCTATTTGTCGCTTATGTATTGAGCCTGGCTAATATGGAATTTTTGACTGCAGAACCAGAAGAACCAGGACAAGCTATATTAAAACTCACATCACCCTCAGAGTCAAAAACTATAGCCAGCCCAGGACCTTAGAAGCCTTTCATTCTAAAGACAGAACAAAACCCATGTTTCTCAGTATTTTTAAAGCTATAGCTTCCTTCATGAGCTTGAATTCTCATTCTCCTTTATTATTTGAAATTCAACATAAGTAACTGAAAATAAGTAACATGAGACAAACAGTGTTACTTTCAAACTTCACTTTCCCCTTCCCGCATTAAAACTCTTTGCAAATTACTTGTTTAAGTAATCTAAAAGGCATGAAATAAGCCTCAAGTACTTCAGGGGCCATGTGGACACCTGCAGTCTCTCTCAGGTACAGGTGTCACACAGACCTTGAAGTATAGTCGACCTTCAATATTTGCAGATTCCATATTTGTAAATTCACCTACTAAAATTTATGTGTAACCCCAAAATCAATACCTACAGCTTTTTAGTCATTCATAGACACATGCAGAGCAGTGAAAAATTTGAGTCACCTGACACAGAAGTTCCCAGCTGAGGTCGAACAAGGTGACACTCTGCCTACATGTTCCAAAAAGAACACTGTAAACACATACCATTTTTGTTATCTATTTAGTAGCACTTTTTTTTTTTCATTTTTGTGCTTCTTGTTGGTGATCTTGCTGTTTAAAATGACCCCAAAGCATAGTGCTGAAGTGCTGTCTGGTATTCCTAAGTGCAAGAAGGTTGTGACATGACTTACAGAGAAAATACACGTGTAGGTAAGCTTATGTACAGGCAAGAGCTATAGTGCCGTTGGATATGAGTTCAACGTTAATCAATAAATAATGTATATTAAATAAGGTGTCTTTAAACAGAAATACACATAAAACAAGACTATACATTGATCAGTAGATGAAAACGTTGTGACTAGAGGCTCTCAGGAACCTAATCCTGTACTTCCCCTAGGAGAAATGGTTCCATATTCACTAATTCAGTGTTTATAGTGACTTTACAGAACATAACTACCACAAATAACAAGAATCAAGCATACTTGTAAAATAGTGAAACACACACTGGACTTTCCAGCACAGAATCATATCGAAGGTCGTGGAGGGAGGGGAGCAGGAAATGGAAACTGAGCTCACAGGTAAGTAACCATTGAGGATGTTTAATTTTAAACCAGAAAACGATCGTGGAGTTAACGCTCATCATCTTTCCCAGGGAAGCCAACACAGCTTTAAGGTGCCACATAGTAAACAGAAAACGAGACTTGGCAATTCAGAGGCCTAGCTGCTGGTCCTAACTCTGTAAAAAATTAACTTAGGCAATGCAGTTTCTTCATCTGCTAGGACTTAATTCTTGTAGCAATAAAAAGTCACGTTTGCCATAATGATTTACTATCTACAGAAGGCTCTCATGTAAATTATCTCACTGGAGGACCTCTGTGGCCCCTTCTTGCTGCAAAATTATGGAGGACCTCTGTGGTCCCTTCTTACTGCAAAATTATGTAATTTAAGGAAGAGAATCATTCTGCCAAAACAGAAAGAATACCTCAAGTGTTCATAATACTGGAAAGAATTTTTTCCTTTGGAATGTTTACATGACATTTTGTCAAGTATAAGAATTAGAAAACAGCTGTGGTCTTTCTTTAAACTGCGTTTACTAAATCACTATTTTCCTTTTAAAGAAGAGAAAAATAAGTACCCCCAGTAGGTGGCCATCCTTGCCTCAGGTCCAGTTCCACCAAATTTTGTAAATGTGGAGAAGCAGAAATACCACTAGGTGGAGCAGGAACAAAAGACATCTATTTATTTGTAGTTCAAGGAACCCTGACCAACTTCAAAAGAGATCTTAAAAGACCACTTTCTTCGTAAATGGAAGTTTAGTGAAGCTAGCTGAGTAACTTCAAGAATCTAGAAAAGTCTTCAGCAAAATCAGAACTAGAACCTCGCTGCTGGGAATTTTTTTTTTCCTTCTTATTTAGAGAAAATTACCAGAAACAGTGCATTACAATTTTTTTCACATTTCTTTCTTTTGGGGGGAGGGGGTAAGCGTTTTGTTTTGTCTTTAATGGAGGCACTGGGGATTGAACCTGAGACCTTGTGCATGCTAAGCATGTGCTCTACCACCGATCTATACCCCCACTTCTCACATTTCTTAACTGAGATTTAAGAACTATATTTGTTAGACGATACTGAGGGACCTACTTCAGGTAACAAGCTGAGATGCTGTAGACCTACACGTTCATACATTTACTGACCTGGTCCTCCTGACTTACCCCTTCCATTGTCGGGTCAAGAGCCCAGCAGGGTATCACACTGATCATTTGTCTTTATAATTCAGGCTGCTGGCTACTATCCCAGCAACTGCCGCGAGAATAGCTGTCTTAAGGAAGTGAAGGCACTGACTTCGGATGAATCCTCACATCAACCTGGAAGTTAGGTTTTGTGGATGAGTGGGCAGAATGGCCTATTGGTTGTTTCCTTTAATCTAATGTGCCTTTAGCTTCCCCCCACCTTTTGGCAAAGAAATCTGGCCCAATTATTTGGAAAATGGGGTATATGTATTTCTTCATAAACTTCTTTTCTCTCACCACTTAATACTCTGCATCCAAAGACGGAGGCAAACATGAAAAGCAACAACCCCTAAGGAACATAATTTCCATTGTGTTGAGAACACAAGCCTAGCTAACAAATACTTATGAAATGTTTAATTATCTCCCCCCCCCCCCCACTGCTCTTCCACGCCCAATTGAGGGGACAGGTCGGGATCTACTCCGGGGAAGGAAAAAACATTAAGAAAATCCGCAGAGCAGAAACGACGCTGCAATACAAAGATAAAGGGCAATGAAACCAGAGGAAGGGGATTAAGACAAAAACAGGAGTGGCTAGCTGGCTACTCTGCTCACTGCCCATTCATTTGGACCAATTTCGGGGGTGCCGCCACGTGTCCTGACAATTTATTTGCACGCACCCTGGTACAATCTGCAAGTCTGGAGGTCCACAGGCGAGGGAAGACGGACGCGCACAAAAGGAGCCCTCCTTCCAGTGAGAAAGCAGACTGGAGACCTCCCAGCAGCTCCTCAGGCTGCAAGTGTCTGAGCCGAGTCCCGAGTGCACGTCCCACAGCTCAGAGAAGCGCACCGCGCGCGGGTACCCGCTCCATTCCTTTCCCTGCGGTCAGAGCCTCGCCTTGGCCCACGAGACACCCGCGGCTGACAGAGACCAACTCTTCGCGGCGGCAATGGGTGCCTCCGGAGAAGCCCCGGGCAGACCGCGGCCTTAGGCGGGCGCGGGGGCTGGGCGGGCGAGCCACCGCAGGTTCCCGGGAGTAGTGAGCGAGCCAGCGGCTGACATTTTTTGTTTACTTCAGACTGAATCGTGGATGGCGGTAGGCCGAGGCTTTTCCGCCCGCTGAAAGTCAGCGAGAAAAACAGCGCGCGGGGAGCAAAAGCGCCGCGCCTACGCCCTTCTCAGTTAGGGTTAGGTACAAAATGGCCGCCACCGCCCCCGGGCCCACCCTCCGCAACCCGCCGCGCAGCCGGCTGCGTGTCCTTATAAAGGAAGTGGCCGCCGCCTGCGCCGATTGGCTGAGGCCCGCCCGCCGCGGCTCTCGCGAGAGCCGGGCCTCGCAAAAAATTTTTTTCAAAAATTGTTTCGGGGCGTGAGGGCAATCGCCGCCGCTCCTCCCTCACGTTCGTTAGCGGAAGATTTGAATTTTCTTTCGACGTGTTGACTTGTAACCTGATTGCTTCTGAGTGCTGTTTAGAGCAGGCGCGATACACGTAACTATCTTAAAAAAAAAAAAAAAAGGAGCTCGTAGAAAAATTTTAGGGCCAGGGACGCAAAACAGTGATTCTTTTTTGATAACATTTTTGTTAGAGATATTTACGAAAATAGATTCCCAAGCAGCACCAACTAAACCAAAATCTTGACTCAGCTCGTTGGGCTGCCTGCCTCCGAGTTTCTTATCTGCTCGCTTCTCATTAGAAAGCCTTCTCTTCAACTGCTTGAGCAGAGGATGTCTTTTATTACACGTGAGGAACTATTTCATTCCTAATTTTAACTTGAGGACTGAATCTCCCTTTTATTAGGAAATAAAGGCTTTTCAATCATTGAACGCGTTAATGTAGCATTGTGATTACATTTTTTTTAAAAAAAAAAAAGAGCAGTGCACATAAATCGTAGCTTTTTTATATTGGCCGGTACAATGCTGTTTTTCATGTAACCGGCTGATCGTAGAAGTTGAACCCGTTAAATTGGGTGGACTTCCTTGGATTTGTTGCTGTTGTTGCCTCGACCTGAGAGAAAAGTAAAATGTCATGAAGGTTGGTCTGATACGACTTAGGATAAGGAAAAATATGACTAAACGGAATTTTCGCTTTTTTTTTTTTTCTTTCCCTAGATTACCATGTGAAAAGGATCTATTATGACCCTGAAGAAGAGGCTAGAGTCCATACAGAATATTCTAGGCTAGTTGTTGGGTTAACTCCCTAAGAAACCACAGTTAAGGATTGTTTTGCCCGCCTAATCTAGCAAGCTACTTTGTAGATCACTTTAAATCTCTTAACCTCTTTAAATCTCAATTTCTTTATTTGTAAAATGGGAATACTACTTGTCTTGCCCATCTCTCTGGGCTGTTGAAGTTTAAGTTAGATATATGGTTAAATTAAATGTATTGTTAGCCATGACCATATATTTTAGGAAAAAAAGCAATTTAAGCATTCTAAAGTGAGAGGGTTGGGATCATTCTCTCTACAGTGCTTGTGAATCTAGTGAGTGCAGCATCAACTGTTTAAACTTCTCTTAGATAACCATTTTCTACACCTTATCCAGTCTTGCTTACAATCACTAAAATGGGGAGGAAATGCACCTCTTCACAAACTCAGGCCAAACTGAATTACTTCCAGCTGCTTGTACATGCTCATTTTTATACCTTAGAGCCCTTGCCCTAGTGTTGCCTCTGCCAGTAGTGTGCTTCTGTCCAATTCTATACATCTGCATACATACTGAGATTGTACTATAGAAGTCATCATGAAAGGGGGTTAGAGATGAAAAGAGAAAGCCCACAATCCCTGTCTTCTAAGAACATATCTAATAAGGGAAAAAGACAAGCAAACCAAAAGATAAGGCTACATCAAGTGGTCAAGAGAAATACAGGTAATATAAATGTGCTGAAGGACACAAGTGATAGATTCTGACTCCTCGGAGGAAGTAGCATGAGCTGGACATATAAATTCTCTAATTCTATAAGCAAAAAATAACATTGTAAACGTGCCTGTAGAGAGACATTGTCTCATTTGAATTTCATGATGACCCCGTGAGACAGACAGGGATTAGGATTAGCAACCCCATTTATCGATAAAGAAATTGATCTTCAGAATGTTTAAACAATTTGTTTCAATCATGCAGCTGGTAGGTGGTAGTGCTTGAATCTGAACCCATATGTGCTGCCCCTAAATTCAGAAGGAAGAACACTCTTAGGTTTAGATTCCATCTGTCCTTCAAGCCCAGCCCCAAAGCCAAATCTATCAGAAAGTCTTCCCTGAGCCCTCAAGATATATTCCCTCTTATGAATATTTTCCCACTTTATACTTCTCTTAGGACACAATCACTTTTTATCCTGTATTATTATAATTAAGGTATGAATGTCACCTCTTACACTAGACTGCTGGCTGCTCAAGGACACAATCTGACTCCTGATTTAGCACTCAATGCACTTAGCACAGTGCTTTGCATAGAGCAGACACTAAATACTTTGAGTTATATCAACACTGCCATCATTCTCTCAGCTACTCAGGTCATTGCAGATCCTTCTTTCCCCTTCATAATTAATAGGCACCAAGACTTGTCAGTTTTTCCTAATTTCTTATTTTTAATTCCTATTGCTTATAATTTTAAGTATAAGTCTTGACTGCTTTATATCTAGACTAATAACTTTTTAAACTGATCACTGAATCTGCAGGGTCTTCCTAGTCCAATTTATCCTCCAAACTATCACCACATTCACGTTAATTTCCCTATGTCTCCTGCTTTTAAGCCTTTAATGATTTTCCTTTTGCCTGTAGGACATTTAACACAAAGCCTTTCAGTCACTGGCCTTAATTTACCTTCCTAGTCATTGCTTTTAGTCTGCTTCATATGGGCTCTTCATTTTAACAAAACTAATGTATTAAACATGCCTTGAATATGCTTTGTGCATCTTCATATCTAGCTTCTTACTCATTTCCATTATGCTTTTCTGAATATCTGCCTTTTGTTTTACCCCCCACACCCATCCTAATGCCACCTGATGGCATACCTCTGCTATGAAATCTTCCCTCTTAGCAACCTTCTTTCCATAAATTTCAACAAACTTAAATCTTTATCACTCATTTGGCACATATCATATTGTACCACAAATTGTTCTCTCTCCAAGGGAAATGAAAGATCCCCAGGGTCAAGAATAATGTCTCCTCTAGCATTTAATTTGGCTCTACTCAATAAGTGTTATTTGACTGCTTCACCATTATTCCCTCCGCCCCCCATTACAGAAATACAACAGAGACCTGGACATTCTAATAATTGAAATATTTTCTGTTCTCCCAGGAACATATAATATCCAAAGATTTCTGTCACATATACTCAAAACATTTTCTTCTAACCATGTCATCTGTATTCAGAAGCATCTTTGGTGTACTATGTTGGGTCCAACTTCTTTAAATTCCGCTGCAGTGATCCACATGTCCTGGAAGGCAGACAGGGATGCAAGAATAGAGCCTCCCATCCACACTGATATTTTCCTTTCTGGGGGCGCTATAACCTGCACAGGGGTGTTGGCAGGCACCACCTTTGCTATATCCTTAACCAGCCTCTTATCCAAACCAGGGAAAGAGGTCGATCCCCCAGCAAGGATAATATTGGAGAAAAAGGAATTCCTCAGATCTGTATCACATTTCATTATGCTGCTGAAGCACATCTTATCAATGCCAGGGGTTTCAAGGTTCACGAGACTTGGAGAGAAGAGAGCCTCTGGACAATGAAAGAGCTGGTCATGGAGTCTGAGCACCTTCCCATCGGGTAGTTGGTAAACCTTCTCTATACAGTCAGCTTTCTTGGCTTTTTCCTCCTCAAAGTTTATTGCCACATAACAAGAGGTTTCCTTAATGTCTGCGACAATCTTCCTGTCAGAAGAACTAAGCAGCATGATGCCATGGTCCTTCAACAGCATCATGAGGTAGTTGGTGAGGTCAAGGCCTGCCAGATCTAGCTGCTGGACACCATGAGGGAGACAGTAACCCTCAAAGATGGGCACGCACTGGGTGACCCCAGCACCTGAATTCAGCACAAAGCCAGTAGTGAAGCCAGCAGCAAAGAGAGCTAGCACCCCCTGGATGGACATATAGAAGGCTGGAACCTCCAGATGCTCAAAAAACACTTCAGTGACACGTTGCCGGTTGGCCAGTGGATTCAGTGCTGACTCTGTAATCAAAACTGGGCCATCACTGGGCTTTAGCTTCAGGTTATAGTCATAGATGTGCTTCCACATGATCTCCATGTCCCCCCAGGAAGTAATGAGACCACGCTCCACTGGGTATCTGTAGCAAGAGCAATAAGATAGATGGCAGCCTTTAATTTTTCCAGTTTCTATTCTCTTCTAGCCTGGGTTAATCCTCATATTTATTACGAGTAACCCTTTATGGGCAGTGACAGCCAAAACCTCTCAGAGAAAAGTTTAACTGCCAGCAAAAATTAGCACAGCTAACTTCCTCGGCAATTTTGGTTGCTTTCTGTTCTCCCTCCCCCTTTACCCTTTTTGACTTAAAAAAAGGGGGGAGGGATCTTCACATAAATATAAATTTAATATAAGTTAATTGGGAAAAAGAACCCAAATGACAAAGGTACCATAATTAAGTAATATTCTTAAATGAACTTGTATTTTACGAACCATGACTGTATTCATTTGAATACATTTGTATAGACACAGAGAGCAATAATGTTCACCCTGTAGATGTTTGTTTTGGTACACTCAGATTTGTGGCTCCAGCGTTTGCAGTAACGGCGGCTGGCTGAAACTTCCCATCCTCCCTTCTTTACCCTTTCTCTCACCCTTGCTTCCCTCTCTGGGCTGTCCCTCCTTCCCTTCCACGCGGTTTCTGCCTGCCGGGAGAGGGCGGTACCTGATGGAAAGCGAGTTCCTCCGCTCCTGCGCTTGGTCCCCCACGAATACTTCCTGCGCGCGCTCGGCTGCACTGGTCTGGCTTTTGGTGCGGCCAGTGATGTTTGGGTAGACAAACAGAGGCTCCCGGGAACCAGCCAGGCCCGCCTTGATCATTCCTGAGCCGTTGTCTATCACCACCGGTAACTGGTAGTAGCTCATGCCGCCGCCGCCGCCGCCGCCGCCGCTGCCTCCGCCTCCTGCCGCCCGGCTGCCCTGGCTGCGGGCTGAGCCGGGAGAGTGGAAAGTGAAGTGCGAGGGCCGGCAGCCTGGAACGCCGCGTCACAGAGGCCACGACGCGGCCCCGCGGGGCCTGAGCCCGGCAGGTGCGGGCCGGGAAACAGGAGAGCCCCAGGCCGGTAAACTCTGTGGACGCCCGTGCGTTCTAAAGTGCCACCCACGATTGCGTCTCACCTAGGCTGGACCACTCCCCACCTCCTGGAATCCGAGAATATCAGGAAAAAAGTTTCATTTCTCAAAGCCATTAAATTCTGATTAATAAATGTCTGTCCAGGGGCCTGCGAGAAGCTCTGAAACGCACCCTTGAAACTGGAAGAAGGCGGAGAGATGGCAGGGGAAAGTTGCAGAACGCGAGGCACTATCCGGATTTCTGAAACCCTCGTCAACTTCTAAAAAGAAAAAAGTGTTAGGATTTCAAATGAGTTTTAAATAATTTTATTATTTCTATATATACTGGACAAATACTTCGTTGTGTTTCTTTCCCGTGGTTTCTAAGCAAAATGTACTCAAAACCAAAATGGTAGAATCTCACTTTAAAGTTTTTTTAGCAATTACATCTGGTTATCCACCCCACCCCCACCCCCACCTCAGTGTAATATGGAAGCTCATTCTTATTCCCTAAAAACTTCTGATTTTTAGGCATAAGAACGTGTCTGCCTCTTTGCAGGAAAAAAAAATGGTATTTCTTAGGTCATATGGAGTTCAGGGTTAGAAAAATGTGTGCACACTGCGTGCCAAAAAGTGCGTTTTGGTGTTTGATTTTTTTTTTTTTTTTTAGCCTCTCAATTTTGCACACCTTGTAGAAGATTTTTAAACAAATACTGTCTAAAGCATGTACAAAAGCACAGGAGGAAATTGAAAAGCTACCCTACGCTCCACCAGAGGCTGAAAGGGTCGCTTTCTCACTAGCTAAATTAACAGCTGTAGAGTTTGGGGCTGCGCGCCGCTGCGGGAGCGGGACTCCGGGACCCAAGGGCTGCGGGCCCCTTTGTAGCCGGCTAAAGCCCGGAAATTCTCCTTGAACTCTCAGCCCCGCAATGCGGAGAAAATAAACTAGTATATAACACTTCTTTTCCATAGAAGAAAGTAAACTCAAAAGAAGGGCAACTGATGGGTGCCCTGAAGGGCTTTGGAAAAAGTGTACGCAAATTCCAACTTTTGAAATAGTTAGCACTGTTCAATTGGACATGTGGTTATTTTCCCTTCTTTAAAAATCTCTTTATTCCGTTAAAAGTTACATTAACATTACTTTTAAATGTTTGCGAACTGGATGTTAGAATCGTGATATCAAGGACTTTCTGAGCACCCAAATGTGACAAGGTTTCCGTAGTGTAGTGGTTATCACGTTCGCCTAACACGCGAAAGGTCCCCGGTTCGAAACCGGGCGGAAACAGGGCTGTCTTTTTCTTCTTTACCCGTTATATTCCTTCAAAAGACGTAATCTTGTTAGAAATTTGCAGTACCTTGGGAACTTGAATTTCAGCAGGGGTGTTATTTTATTTCGTCACCAAATAATTTTATTGACGGCTTGCACGTAAAAGTGCTTCATGCTTTTAAAAAAAGTTTTTGCAATCAACTAACAACCTGATACTGAAAAAGTAATGTAATGTGCAGCCTAGTAAGTAATCAAGGGTAATCAAATACCGTGCAACAACTGGTAAGCCCTGTCGCCCCTTGAACATTCTTTGTATTACAAGTCATTTGGTTTCCACTAATTTTCCCCTTTAGATTGCAGATTTCGCTAAACTTCAGAGACGATGTTTTATGCTTTTTCTATATACATGGTGTCCAACATCTGGAGAGACTTTTAAATATTTCTGAATTAATAAATTACCTAAAAGGGTTCTGACAAAAATAAAAGTGGAATCAGAAATAAAATTTTACTCATAAAGATGTAATCAATAAAGAACCAGCGTCAAATTTTTCCTTTTAATCCTAAAGGCTATAGTTTCATTCACAAATACAATTCTTACCTCCAAGAAAGAAGTTATAAGGAGAGCAAACAGAATCTGGTTAGAAAAGAAAATCTCAGGAGAGACAAGAATAAATTCAACTTTAGACTGTCCGTTAAAATAAAGTTGCGAGTAAATTTCCTATTGTCTTGACACAACTTTTAACGAGAAAAACATGTTTAAGTTTTAGTTTTCTTAGATTTATGATGTTCGCAGGTAGTAGGAAAGAATCCACCCTAACATTTCAGCATGACTTATCTCACTGTTTCTGTGTCTTTTTATATTAGGCAGATAACTGGCACCCCTTTCCCTCATTGTACAAAATCTGAATTCGATGTCAATAATTGTACTAAAATTTTTCTAGTCCAGACGCAGGAAAACCTTTTCCGGTGTAAAGCCCACCTTTCTCCATGCGCATGCCCAGTGTGCCCTACTGCTTTGCTCTGCTGTCGGGCATCTCAGACTTCTAGCACCAGGTAAGGGTATCCCGGAAACTGGGCTCCAGGTGGCTAACGCAAACAAAACCCAGGGGGCCCCAAGAGCTTTGGAGTACGTAAACTAAAAATGGGTGATCACTCTCAGCTCAAAAATCCCCATGGCGGAAAGCCCGAGTACACAAAGCAGCTGTTCCCACCCTTGAAGCCTCAAGGAAGGGGAGGATGATGGAGGAAGACAAGCAACTAACTACAAGCCCCAGCATGCAATGCGCAGTTTCTCCTCCAGGAAAGAGGCCCGCCGCGCAGCGCGGCCCAGGCTCGGTCCTGGAGGGCAAAGAGTGAGATGCTGACTGCCAACCGGAATGCTCAGAATGAAGACAGGAGGGACGCTGTGAGCGAGCCCTTAGGTCTCGTATCCAAGAAGCTCCCTGTTTCCGGGGACCCTTGGCATGGTAGGGAGCGGGATCTATGTCGCCAGCCCGTTCCCCCAGGCAGGTGTCGGACCTCCACGGTCCTAGAGCCTGTGGTGTTGCCACTGAACACCTAGAGCCGGATGTGACGTCGACGTGGAGAAAGCAGGGAGAGGCGGAGCGTGGCGAGGTGACGTCCTTCCAAGATGGCGGAGAGAGAGTGAAGAAACCGTGTCTCTCTTTGGGTTGCTATAGGTGAGTTCTGGCTTCGCCCCCAGTATGCCATCCCCGCTCTCACCAGACCCTAGGACATTGGAGGGCAGGCTCCTTCGAGTTCCAGCTCAGGTCGGAGCGAAGGTGTTAACGCGGAAAGCTTGGGCGAGGCAGCCCTGGTGTTGGCCTTGGCCACAACCTCTGCTGTGGGAATTCGCGGGAGTGGGAGCTGGGCGAAGGTCAGGGAGGCAGAAGCCAGCAGAGGCCGGCTTTCGTTGTCACTCTCCGATTCCACCCCGGGTGGGTAGGGTAGAAGGAAGGGGGTGTGGCCTTCTCGGGGCGAGTGGCCAAACCTTTGACAACTGCTGGCCCTGCTTATTCTCCGCCCCCTCGGCACCCGCCTTGGGTTTTGAAGCAACTGTGAGCACCGCGGAAGCTAACAGGTTCCAAAGATTTAAGGGCAGTTTAAAAGAACGCGTACCGTGTTCTTTTTCCCATTTGTCCCAAGGAATCACTTCTTAGTGGTTTATTGAATTTTCTTCCTGTTATGTGTGTGCCTAGTGAACTTGAAAGTCTAATGCAAAAGCGTGGAATTTTGTGTTGCTTTTTTTTTTCACCTAGTGGAATGTTTTCACTGGATCGCTGTTTATTGACGTATTCAAAGGATTGTGTTAGTTGACCAAGGTGAAATAAAAGCTAGAAAGGAATTTATTCCTTCAGCATTTTAACCATATCTGTATGATAAAAATTTTATGGGGGCATAAAGTGAGAACAGACTTTCTTCTTGTTGGTGTTATGTCTCATGTCCCTTCTCCACTCACCAACTGATTGGGTGAAGAGTGATGAAAATTTAGGATTACTTATTTACTATTCCTTTTTGTTTTCTAGAACAAGGGTAAAATTCGATTCTGATCTCAAAATGCAGTATTCGCACCACTGTGAGCACCTTTTAGAGAGACTGAACAAACAACGGGAAGCAGGTTTTCTTTGTGACTGCACCATAGTGATCGGGGAATTCCAGTTTAAGGCTCATAGGAATGTGCTTGCCTCGTTTAGTGAGTATTTTGGTGCGATCTACAGAAGCACTTCTGAGAACAATGTCTTTCTTGATCAGAGTCAGGTGAAGGCTGATGGATTTCAAAAACTGTTGGAGTTTATATACACAGGAACTTTAAATCTTGACAGGTAAAGTACACATTTTATTTCTACTTATAAAAGCTGGTCAATGGTCTTTAGAGCTAAAGCAGATTTGAATTTTTTTTTATTCAGTCCTTGAAGTCTTGAGACTTCAAATATTGTGCACAATGTTGTTTCTAATAAAGAAGTTGGTATCACTAATTTGGGATAAACAGACTAAATTTCATAAGCACAAAAGAAAAGTATAGATGTTAATACAACTAGAGCATTGTTTTTGACACGTTTGATTTATCTACTGAAACAAACTCTGACTTCAGTTATGTAAACTTAAAGGTCAGAATACAATGGATTTTAAGTGAATTTCAGTTTACCTTTGCTTTTTGGTCTTTATATTCCTCTGGTTTTCTCTCTCCCAAACTCTGTGCTTGGAGTGGGGAGGTGTAGGTGGAGAAAGAAGGAAGAACCTCTAAGTTCATTTAATAGTGCTCCCATTACCAGCCATAAATAGCAATATGCAGGACCTCTTCTTGATCTTGTTTCAGAAAAGTAACTTCATTGGAGTATTAATGGCAGTGACTCTTGTTATCTCTGTAAAAGCTATCAGTACTAATGCTTAAGTTGGGTCCAAGATGCTAAAATGCTTCTCTAAGATGCTTAATGCTACCACTGCACTGACAAGAAGAATCTGATACGCAGGCACTGTTTGTCTCTCAAACATGATAAACTATATAATTAGTTTAATACCAATATATTTACTGGTTGTTGGGGGAAAGGTGGTGGGGATAAAAGGAAAGAGAAACCAATTAAATTACTCCTGTCTTCTTTTCTCCATCTTTTATGAAAGTGTAAACATGAACAGATCATCATCTGACCTAGAAAGATTATGGGCTTTAGAATTAGATCTTGCCTATCAGTCAGTATGTCTCTTTGAGCAAGATACAGCTTCTCTAAGCCTCCTTTTCTTTATCTGTAAAAATAAGATGATAATAACTACATTAGTTGTTACTGTGAAGATTAAAGATGTACTTGAAGGCCTGCCTCTCAGTGAACATTAGTTTCTTTCCTTCATTTCCTCTTCTCTATCCTACTCTCCAAGCCCTTTAATTCCACATTTCTTAGAGATGAGGAAAACAAAAAACAAAAGAAACACCCAAAATTCTGCCACCCACTCTTAACACTTTGTGGATATGTTTACATTGCAGCTTAGCATGGAAATATACTTCTTTTAAAAGCTGGAATAGAGATATTCCTTAATCCTTTTGAAAAGGAAATACTCATGTTAAAGTATTTTTAAATTTTGGTGTAATGAAATCTTTGAGTCAGCTCTGTATAGGGGTTGATTAAAGGAACAAAGCAGTGTCATAGATTTATGTTACAGGACAAATTAAATTGAATATTTGTCTATACAAGTGCCTTTGATCTAAAAATTTAGAATTTATAATGTAAAATAATCAAAACCAGTGAATTTCGGTTGATTGTCAATTTAGTGGTTTCCCTTTCTCATTTAACTTTGCCAGAAAAATCTTGAATTGATTTGAACACACTGAAAAGCACCTTACTTTGATCCTTCAAGCAAAGAATTGATGTGAAGAAGAGCCAGATGTTTTGCTCAATCTTTTTTTAAACATATCTTTCTTGGGGAGCTGGGGAGTTAATTGTTTGAGCCCAGCGGCAAATGTAAGAGAAGACGTATACCAAAAATAGAAAGTCTGTACAACTTATGTTTAAGAAAACAGAATAATAGAGAATTAACTGGACTCAGGAGCCAGAGTACCTTGGTCAAATCTTAGTTCTAACACTCTGTAATCTTGGGCAAGTTACTTAGTTTCTTTGGACCCCTGATCCTTCATTTGTATTTCATTAGTGTGTAAAATGGAGATTATAATAGATTTCATAGGCATGTCCTAAGGATTAAATGAACTACTCATATAAAGGACTTGGCCATAAACTTAACAATATGTAATTAAAATGACTTCCAATGACTTCGGAAGGTGAAAGCAAGTTTGTAAGCATTATAACTTTATGCTTGTAAGCAAAAGCAGATAAGTTGCTGACATAAACAAATGGTGATTGATTCTCTTAACTGAGATTATGGGCTATCTATGAAATAGGTAAATTGTATGAATAGCTGTCACTACTGAACAATTAGTGCATGACTCAGTATTAGTTTGTATTGTTTGGTCTTAAAGCTACCTCATCTTATTGGTAGTTCCTTTTATGGAGCACTAAGCACAATTATAATTTGAGACCTAAATATAGTAAGTGATAGAGTAAATGTGGTTTTCATTCTATTACTATTTCTCATTTATTGTAATTTAATAGATAATGTAACAAAATTAATAAAAATGCTTAAGAAGAAACAATGTTTTTAGAGAGTGACAGTGCTATATACATGCAAAAAACATTTTGTATGAAAGATAAATAAGGTTGTTTTTATGTTTGGGGCATTGGTGCAATACCTTTGCAAATAGAGTTAACTTGATTACAAAATCATGCGTTATTTGCTCCAGAATTAAAGCCAGAGGCCATAAGAAAAGAGTATTTTAAGTAATGTTTTTTTAGCTAAGGGAGTCTATTTGCAAACAGAATGTTTTCCAAAAGTTTATTTGTAGTATGTTTAGGAACTTAGGATGTATTTTCCCAGAGAACAAAATGTTCCCCAAAACTGGTGATTAGGTTTCCAAACTAGCCTACAAAATCTACTTAATTTTCCCAAAGAATTAAATAATATTTGGGGAAAATGGCAAATAGGAAGGTATGTGTTTGTGTATGTGCGTGTGTTATATCCATCCTCAAATAATTAAAAGGGCATATTTTTAATGTTAATACCAACTCAGCTCTCTGACTTTATAGCTAAGAAAATTGAAAGGTGGAAGATGCTGATTTACCCTAGTTAATCCCGATAGTAATCCAGAGCCAGTGCTAGAATAATTGAACAACCTTTCAGTACATTGTAAAATTATAGAGGGCAGAGACTATTTGATATTTCTAAATATTCCTTTCAGGAACACGTATGGTAGTTGTTCAGTAAATATTGACTGCAATGTTGAACAGGGTGATCAGAATTTTTCTGCATGACTCTAAAGTGACAGACTCTCTAGCTAATGTGGTTTGAGTATCACACCACACAGAAAAGTTGGGAGTGTTGCTAGAGAGCTTAGTGCATTCTAAAACCTTGTTTCTTCGAGTGTGATCGATGGACTAGCAGCATTGGCATCACCGGGAATTGTGTTAGAAATGCAGATGCACAGGCCCCAGTACAGACATATTGAATCTGAATCTACATTTAATAAGATCCCTGGGTGATTCACATGCACAGGTAAGTTTGAGAAGCACAGTTAAAGTCCCTCACAGGGGAGCAAGGAAGATAATAGTTTTTTTAGACTCTTCCTGTTGCTAGTCCAGAAAAGTCTGCTATCTGAAGAGGCCTCAGGATAAATGGGAAGAGGCAGTAAGTTGCCAACAGCTACTTTTGTGTTCCAGGTGTTTTTTAAAACAGGCAGAAATTTTAACACTTTATATTTTCCTGGTTATACTTATGAATAATCATTACTTTGTATCTTTTCAAGTTCTGTAAACTGGAGACTTAACGCCAAACAGTCTGAATGAATGAATAAATTTTATAAATTTGTTCTCTTAGGCCTTTTTCATCATTCTGCTTCATTAGACCTTTAAAAAACATTGAAATATTTCTGTAGCTCTGTTTCAGAAACGTCTTTTTCTTTGATTAGAATATTGTCACTTAGCCTTGTTTCCTTACAGTTGGAATGTTAAAGAAATCCATCAGGCTGCTGACTATCTCAAAGTGGAAGAGGTGGTCACTAAATGTAAAATAAAGATGGAAGATTTTGCTTTTATTGCTAATCCCTCTTCTACAGAGATACCTAGTATTACTGGAAACATTGAACTGAATCAACAGACTTGCCTCCTTACTCTGCGAGATTATAACAGTCGGGAGAAATCAGAAGTGTCTACAGATTTAGTTCAGGCAAATCCTAAACAAGGGGCATTAGCAAAGAAGTCGTCTCAAACTAAAAAGAAGAAGAAGGGCTTCAACTCTCAGAAAACAGGGCAGAACAAAACAGTGCAATATCCCAGTGACATTTTAGAGAATGCATCTGTTGAATTATTTCTAGATGCAAATAAATTCTCCACCCCTGTAATAGAACAAGTTGCACAAAGAAATAATTCAGAACTCGAGTTGACATCAGTTGTGGAAAATACTTTTCCAGCACAAGACATTGTGCAAACTGTTACAGTGAAACGGAAACGTGGAAAATCACAGCCAAACTGTGCTCTGAAAGAACACTCTATGTCTAATATAGCCAGTGTCAAGAACTCTTATGAGCTGGAGAGCTCTGGGGAAGAGCTGGATCAGAGGTATTCTAAGGCCAAGCCAATGTGTAACACATGTGGGAAAGTGTTTTCAGAAGCCAGCAGCTTGAGAAGGCATATGAGAATACACAAAGGAGTCAAACCTTATGTCTGCCACTTGTGTGGAAAGGCATTTACCCAATGTAACCAGCTGAAAACGCATGTAAGAACTCATACAGGTAAGACTGGATTGTGGTAGGTGTGATTGTTTTTATGTTGTGACTGAAATATTTTTATAGACATAGTAATATACATTGTTGACTATTTGTGACCAAAATTTGGAATACACTTGTGTTCATAAAATCATTGAGCAGGTTAGACTTGAAAATGTGTCCAGTTGTGACCACATATTTAATGGTTTTTTGTTTGGTTGTTACTGGGGTACTGGGACTGAACCCAGGACCTCGTGCACGCTAAGCATGCGCTCTACCACTGAGCTATACCCTCCCTTCCAGTAGCTGTTTGTCTCATTGTAACTGATACTCTGAAGTCCCAGTGCATGAGTTCTTTAAGAATCATTTTCTCTCATAGTTAAAATAAGCATAAACTTAGTTTTAGCTTGCTAAGTATTTAACAAATATATTAAAATCGATAAAGAGAAATGTAATTACAACCCAGTCTGATTCTCAGATTTTGCCAGCTCATCTCACCACCTGCTTCCTAGACTTTGTTGACTTCTGAATGTTAATTATATATACATTCCTTCCTCAGCCTCTAGATTTACCTTTATTGGTACACTTAGATTTGTACTTTATAAGATGCAATATGTATTTCTCATTGATCACCTTTTATGAACTGAGAAACACTAATTTCTTCTTAACTCTACTGCTGTTTTCAGTAGTCAGTATGGAAGAAGATCCTATTTGCTTTTTTACTTCTAGCAGTTAACATTTTCTGAATACTGAAACTAGTATTGTTGATGGACTCTTGAAAGCGTATATGGCTTAAGCAACTAAGACAGTATTTCCTTCTAAATATAAATTTTATTTACTTTTCTTTTAGGTGAGAAGCCATACAAATGTGAACTGTGTGATAAAGGATTTGCTCAGAAATGCCAGCTAGTCTTCCATAGTCGCATGCATCATGGTGAGGAAAAACCCTATAAATGTGATGTATGCAATTTACAATTTGCAACTTCTAGCAATCTCAAGATTCATGCAAGGTAAAATTTAAAAACAAAAAAATAAATGTTTGATCTTTGAGTCTGTTATTCACTATAGTCCTAAAGTAGACTATTGTATTAGAATTCAGGACAGTTCTAATTTTGGACCATCACACAGTATTCTTAGCACAGTCAGGGAACCACAAGGGAGCCGTGGTGGCTGGCGGGGAATAAGTGAGGGAGGGAAGTAAGATCAGAATGCTGTTAGGGTGTCCAGACGGTGAAGGTTTTATAGGCCTTTATAAAGCTTTTACTCTTGAGAATAAGAAATAAGTGATATGATCTTGCTTGCATTTTTAAAAGGATCACTCTGGCTGCTATATTAGGAAAAGATTATAGGATTGCATGAATGGAAACACAGTTATCAGTTAGGAAGCTGTAGATAAAACCCAAGTGAGAGTGATAATGGTTCAGGTCAGAGAGAGCAGTGGGAGAGATAAGTACTAGTCAGATTCTGGACATATTGTAAAGTTTCAACAAACAGAATTTGCTGCACACTGGATGTGGGATATGAAAGGAAAAAGGAAGGGTAGAATTAAAAATGATTGAGGTTTTTGAGCCTGAGCATCTGAAAAGATGGAATTACCGTTAACTGAAATGAAGATTTGTGAATAGAGCAGTGTAAGTGGGAGTACAGGAGTTTAGAGTAGAGTTCTGATCATGTTAAATTTGAGATGACTATTAGACATCTGAGTGGAAACATATAATAGACAGTTGGAAGTCAGGGGTCTGCTTTGAGCTGAAGATACAAATCTGGGAGTCGTCAGCATATAGATAGTATTTAAAGGCATAAGTTGGATAAGGTCACCAAGAGAATGAAGGTGAGTAGAAAAGAGATCAAAGGATGGAGTCATGAGGTGCACTAACTTTAAGAGTTCTGGGAAATGGGCAAGAACCAGCAGAAGCGACAAGGAAGGAGCAGGCAATGTAGGAACAAACTAGGAGATTGGGCTGCCTTGAAATCAGGTGGAGGAAATGATTTCAGAAAGGGGTGATCAGCTATGTCAAATTCTGATGATAGGGAGATTAAGACTGAGAATCAACTACTGGATTTGGCAAAGTGAGAGGTCAGCGGTGCTCTTAACAAAAGTAGTGTTAGCAGAGGCTAGTTAGAGAAGAGATGAGCAGAGAAGAAATTAAAGTAGAACCATTGGAGACTCAGGATGTAACTAAAGGGGAGCAGAAAAATAGAGGAGCAAGTAAGATTCAGGGGTCTTTTTTTTTCCTTTAAGGTGGGACATCAGTATATTTGTATACTGTGATCCAGAGGGGTGGGGAAAGTGGATGATGTAGGATGGAGGGAAAAAATGCAAGAGCAATATCATCGAATAGGCAAGGGGAATAGTATCTTACATATACAAATGGGAGTAGTTGGATTCAGATGTCGTTCTCATACTAGACTTAAGAAAAGTAAATGTGAAGATACAGATGCCTATAAGTGGAGATTTGTGGTGGTAGAAATTTTATTCTGATTGCTTCAATTTTCTCAGTGAAACAGGAAGCAAGGACATCAGCTGAGAGTGAGGATGGGTGAGGAGGTGCTGGAGGTTTGAGGAAAGAGTTTTGAAGAGTGAGTGAATGGACAAGCAAAAATGATTGCCTACAGAATTATAGGTGCACTTGACTACCATATAAAGATGATGGCAAACTTTGAAGTAATCTCAGAACTAATATTTTGATAACAACCAAAACATTTAGTCTTAGCAGTACACATTAAACTCTTGATTTTAAATACATATAAGATGAAATGAAATATGAAATAAAATACTGCATGAAAAATTGTATGAAAAATGTTTGCTATATAGAGTGATCCCCAGATTGCTTTACTTGCCAACATATAATTTTATTTACTGATAGGAAGCATAGTGGAGAGAAGCCATATGTCTGTGATAGGTGTGGACAGAGATTTGCCCAAGCCAGCACACTGACCTATCATGTTCGAAGGCATACAGGAGAAAAGCCTTATGTGTGCGATACCTGTGGAAAGGCATTTGCTGTCTCTAGTTCTCTTATCACTCATTCTCGAAAACATACAGGTAAGAATTTGATACAGAGACTGCTTAAAATAAGGAAAGTTATAAATATAAATAAAAGAAAAAGGGAAATTGAGCCTTTACAAAAAAATAGATTGGTTACAAGCTTTCTAGTTATATGTTTGTTGTTTGTCCTTCTTGAGGCTTTTTATGTTTGTGATTTTCACATAAATATTAAATATAAAAGCAGACATTTTTCTAGAATAATACACAGTGGGTGAAATTATTTATCTTGTAACTTTGTACATTAAAATCAGATAATTTTGACAGTATATAAACTTGAGACATTTTTTATGACCTTAGAGAAACTCCTTAGGCTCTTATATCTTCATTTCCCTTCGATAAAACTGTAAAGTTAAGGGGTTGGGGTGGTTTTGGGTAGAACATTGATTTAATAACTTCTTAGGACTTTTTCTACACAGACATTCTAAGATTTGCAAATTAAACAGATACTTCAAACCCAAAGTATCAATTTTGAAGCAAAATCTGTTGTTCAAATATTTTCATTTTCTGTAGGGTAATTTTTTAATAGATCTTTCCTAAATGATTTTATTCCACTTTAATAATCTTGTAGATAGCACGAATTGAAATACAGATTGTTTAATTTTCATGTTTTTAATTATATAAAAATCAGACTTCTTGCCCAGCTCTAGTCTACTAGAAGGATACTTACAGAAGTAAAGTTTTAATATATGAAAAGCATCAGGTTACATGAGCAATGTAAAATAATTACTAATGTTCCTTTAAGTTGGATCACACTGAAAATACCTCTGAAGTACAATATAAAGAGGTTTTAATTTAAATAATATTCTACAACAGCTTACTTTAGATTATTGTACTTGATAAATATTATATTGGTATAGTACACCACTTCGCTATCTTTTATTTTCCATCTAGGTGAAAAACCATACATATGTGGTATTTGTGGGAAAAGTTTTATTTCCTCAGGAGAGCTCAACAAACACTTTCGATCCCATACAGGTCTGTGTTTAGGGAGAACGTATTGTTTTTTGTTCTCTCTAATTTCTTTTTCTGTAAACCTTGACTTTAAACCATTATGGACTATATGGTATCTAGTCATACTCTAGCGATAGCAATATTTTAATGTATAAATATCAACTTTTTATTTTGTTTTTTAGTTGTTGGGAGTGTGAATTAAATTTGATCAAGAATTGTGTAGATTTTCTAAGAAATGTGCCTGATAATCAGTAGTTTTTAAATGACTTGGATTAAATTGCACAGATATACCAAAAAATGAAAAGGAATAGATAATACCAAGATAGTATCAGATTTTCTTATTAAACCGTGTTCACTGTGCAAGTTTTAGGAATACATTTTTATATCGACATGTTTATTATAAAAGGTAGTATGTAAGTAGTATGAAGAAAATAAATGTACAAAAGTGTTTAAAACAAAGGAAAATGCCACTTTGAAAATATACTGTTTTCTTTCTAAAAATTATATTTTATAATTCCTATCTGGTGTAGTGTGAACACCTAGTAGACAGTTAATAAATTTATTGGCAACTCTATATTCTCATACTCCTCAGTTTTCATTGTAAAGCATTGAACAGTTCTTATTTCAAAAGAATTATAATTTTGTAGTATTTTTATTCTGTATTTTTAAAGGATTTTCTAATTTGTAAGTTGCCTGAGAGCAGAAACCATAATCATGAATTTTTTTCCCCCAGCTACATCTCTTAGCCAGAGTCTGGCATATAACTGGCACTCAATAAATGTCTGATAGAAATACAGAGTAAGTTACATCTTCAGTTTGAAATTTCTGTTAATGAAAATGTGTGATTTTTTTCAAGAAATAGGGATGCTTTGTATGAAGGAGTGCCTATGTGTATACAAGTTTTCATTTCACTGTATTAGAACCAAGAGATTAAGATAGTAATTTGAACTAAATTTAAACAGTATAATAATGTTTGTATTGTGTTCGTCAACATTGGTATTTTTGTCTTAGCAGCTTCTGAAATACTGAGATTTTAAATTTTTTAACTTGTTTTTCAGGAGAAAGACCATTTATCTGCGAATTATGTGGAAATTCTTACACAGATATTAAAAATTTAAAGAAGCACAAGACTAAAGTCCATTCTGGTAAATGCTTGTGTGTTTTTAAAATTTGATACTCTTATATTTGTGCTATTCCTTAAAATGTTGAGATGTACAACAGTTTAAATTTAAATTTCACATTAATTTTAACTGGAAAAATTTTGAAGTCCATTTTAGCCCAAGAGACCCAAATATTTTTCACAGATAGAAAAATATAAAAATTAGATATATATTTTTAAAAATTAGGTCACACATATGAGGAAGGTAGCTTTATAATTTGCAGATGAATTCATTCTGAATTTCTTTCCGTATTGACCTTGTAATAAATGATGCTTGAAATAGTCCCTCCTTTAAAAACCTGATGTATGAACAGTTTCAAGAATGAAAGAATATGTAAACAAATTATATATTACTCTTCCTCATACTAGAGTCTGGGTTACTTGGGGTTTACTGTAGTAGGTGCATCATGAACAGTGGTCCAGAAATATATTAGAGGAAATAGGGAAACAGGTAGCCCCAAATTGTTACAATGTATGAAAATGGAAAGAATTTTTACACTTTTGCTACAGAATTTTTAGACTGTTGCTTAAAATGAATCCTTGAGAAAGTTTCACTATGCTTAAGCATTCTGTTATGATTAGAAACAAAACACTAGTCTTCAGTTTATAGAGATGATAGTCTTTGATGGTAAACATAAACACCATGAGGTTTAAGGTAAGTAACATCTGAAAACTTCTGTGAGACATTAATTCAACAAGCATTTATTAAATACCTCTAAAGCACACATAACTGCAGAGTGTATGAAGGTGAACAAAGCGTAGTCCTAGTCCTCAAAGAGTTTACAATCTGGTGTGGGAGGCCAGAAATCTAAATAACTATGATTACAAGACAAAATGTAGTATAACAGAGATGCAAGAGTGCTGAAGAAGAGATTAAATGAGGTGAATACTGGAAAAGCTTAATTCTAGGGAACCTGAAAGGTGGAGAAGAGTTCAAAGGATGGAGATGGGAAAGGGAAGTTTCATCCCAAGCAGAGAGAACACTGAATAGAGTCACTGGGATGAGACAGCACAGGCTGTATTCTTGGCTGGTTGAACTGAAGAATAGTCTGGCAAAAACAAGATAAACTTTATAAAAGCAAATATGCAATTTTGTCTAACAGAGATAGACTGAAATCATGTTAGTACTTTGGAGTGACAAGAAAGTGGAAAGCTAGTGGAAAATTTGAAGAAAAAACTGTATCTTTAGTCAGTGGCATAATAACTCCCTTGAGTAGGGCAGAATTTCTGAAAATGAGAGTGCCATATCTCTGAACTTGAACTCATTGAATAATATGAATATGAACTACTCATTAATACATTCAGTGAACAAACAATACTTATTATGTGTATAGCACTTTTAAGTACTTTGAAGGAATTAGAGAAGTATAACTTGACATTTGCTCTGAAGGAATTTACAGTCTGTTGAGCATTCAAGGCATACCTACGGAGAATGTTAAATAGCAATATGATAGATGTCACAGGGTGGTATATGAAAAACTGACAAGCAAGTGATAAAATAGGTAAGAAACAGCTTACCCTGCTCCAGAACAGTTAAGTCCATTTTTATAATGATGTTGGTGCTTGAACCTAATCTTCAAACCCATAATGGATGTATATAGATAATAAGAAGGGCAAATCAGCAAGAGAGAAACAGTATGACTAAAGGTGTGAGGTTGGAATGCAAGTTCTGGGGATGGTATATAGATTGAGTCTTCCTCAGGGTTTTTGTTTGGTTCTTAAAGAGAGTTAATTTTTTTCTCTTCCATTTCAGGTGCAGATAAAATTCTAGATTCTAGTATAGAGGATCATCCCTTGAGTGAACAAGATTCTATACAAAAAAGTCCTTTATCAGAAACTTTAGACGTGAAACCTTCTGATATGACTTTACCACTAACTCTTCCGCTTGGAACTGAGGACCACCACATGCTTCTGCCTGTCACAGATAATCAGTCTCCTACATCAGATACGTTGTTGAGGTCAACTGTGAATGGGTATTCAGAACCACAGTTGATTTTTTTACAACAGTTATACTGACTTTGTGAGAAATATGGAATTGCTAAGACACCTTGGTAGGAAACATAAACATCTCTGGTAAGGTGCATATATTCATATTAAATTAACCATTCATTTGAGTTGTGGCCATTATTTTTCATTCACTGAGGTAAAAGCACCTGATGCTGCATCATAACTGGGCAATGCTTCTTTGATATTTGGCTTTTCTGTCTAAGTCATATACACAGCTTTTTAAGGAATGAGTAATTATACTACATTAGCACTCTTTTGGGTGGGTAAGTTTTACTTTCTTTTAGAGCTGCCTTAATTCCATTTTTATTTTGCATTTTGGATTGCCTTTCATTTACTCAAGTAGAATCTATCAGTTTATGATTTTTGACCTGTGGAATTTATTTTCTTCCCCTCAAAATTTAAAAGAAATCCATGATAGTATCAGCCCAAGAGAGGTGCTGATGGATCAATACATAAACCATAGACCAATACATAAACTATGGGGGGAAAATAAAATTCATATTTCTGCCTAACAGAATGTACCTGAGAAAATTTCGGTACTGAATAAGAATTGTGCTGTTTCTCTATTAATACAGTCCATTGGAGGTAACTTTTCTAATGAAACAAAAAGTGTTTCTCTTAAAAGCTAGAAAACTATGTAAATTTTGTTCATTTAGAACTCAGTATTCTAGAGAAAACCAGTGGTCAGTACTTTTGATTTATCTGAGACTACATTTTCAAAATGAATTTTAAGTAGCTATTTGGTGTTTTTATCTTATTAAAGACAGTTTTGAAACTTGATCCAGATTGTTTTAATAGGTTTCTAGATTACTGGAGATGAGGAAAATATACTGAGTTTTGAAAATTTTTTATAAGCCTCTTATACCTCTTATGCACTTTTAAAAATATAAAATCCTAAAAAGAATTTTCTAAATAGAAACTTAATGCATAGTATAAAATACTTGGCTTCTGAATTTGATACATTATATTCATAAATAGTTAAGAAATGAACTTCAATTAAATAGTAAACATTTGTTATCAGAAAGTCAGTTTATTAAACATTTTATACTTGAGTTTTCTATAAGTTCTGAGTTTTTAAATTTTATAGATTAAACCATGACAGTTGTTGGTGGTTATAGTTTCACAGTAGTCTTTTTCCTTCCTAATGAACTTAGAAAATTCAGATTTATTCTGATATTTACCACTCTTCCCCACCCCATTTTTCCCAAATATTGATTTATTTCACTGTCTAATCTTTGGACATTAAATTATCAGTTCCTATACTGCTGATCAAACACCATGGTGACATTATTTCTTATTTCTGCCATGCATTAGTTGTGGCTTATTTGTTTTCTGCTTTGAAACCACACCTGTAATAAAATTAATGTGTTTTCTTATTGGTATTGATTTCTTTAATTGTTATTTTCTTTGGGGTCCTACTCATAGGAACCAACCAGAAGACTTAATGAAACTACTAAATTCTTGTAAACTGTACATATCGTCACCATTTCACAGCATACTCAGCATTTTCACACTAAATTGCCACCAGTGGGATTGGCTTAATTGAATAGAGTTTGAAATACTGCCTTTATATAATGTACCTCAAACTTTGTATTTAATTTATCTAAGAAATATAATTATGCATATGTATTAATTTAATATACTGAGTTTAAGTACAATTTATAAAGTTATAAAATGTTCAACTGATCTATTCTGGCTTAAATTCAGTAGGAACTGGAATGTGAAGAAATTAAAGGAAATTAGGACTCAGCCTTTTTAAGAAGTCTACTGAAATAGAGAGGTTATATTTAATTCACATCCTCATTAATCTCAGTATCTAATGAACAAAATTTCTCTTTAAAAACTGCCACAGTGATGTTATAATTCTGTGAGGGTAGTAGTTACCAAATTTCCTCTAATATGATGGTAATTAGCATTCTGCCTTTACATAGATAAGCCTTCAAATTTATTATTTTTTAGAATTATTGGATTGGAGTAGCTAAAGTTGATTTATTGTGCTTTTCTTCATCACATTATCTGCTTCTTAGCTAAAATAATTTTATTTTAAAGTGACATGGCTTGATGCTCTTCCAGAATGACGTGTAAAGAAAGCTTGAATACTTCAGTATCCTGTCTTGTCATTCTTCTCATAATGCTTATTATTCTTTATCATAATATGCATGTATTTTAGTTGTATCTGGCATCATTCTAACACTCATAATTATATTAGTTAAGTTCATTTTTAAATATATTTGTACAATGCAGTGTTTTGGGAAAGGTCTGTTCTTAAAGTATTACTAAGTTTTTTGAAAGTCTTTTTAAGATGCTGAAAATCTTACTGAAAAAACATTTTCTAAGTTAATTTTGTTTTATATTTGTATTAGATTATTCCTAATGTATTGTTAGATTTTAGGCTTTTTAAAAAGAAACCATAGATTATATATAAATGATTTTGCTGTTTTTAAATGGTATTTGTTTTATGTTTAATTTCATAGGATGATTTTGATAGACAAATTTTAGAAAGTTTTATTTTTTTTAAGAAAAGGTTTTGTCTGTTCTGTTGCAACAGTAGTTTATCACTTCTGTATGTTTCATTTCTACAGAAATTGTGCAAATGAGAGTAGTTAAATTATGCTTATATAAAAACAATGTACATGTACTCGTTTTTTAAAATATCCTAGAATAATAGCTCTAATATTTGATGCACATCAGAAACATATTTTTTAAATAATGGTGTCTAAGCCCAACCCCACCTTAGGCCCTCTGATTTAGATGATCTCTAGAACATGCTGGAAGAGCTCTGTAGGTGATCTTAATGCATACTGAACATTGAGAACTATTGTCCTAAACATTTCTTGGCATTCTTCCTTTGGGCTCTTGATATATGATATATGGGTTCTTGATACATGAAGCTCTTGGTAGAACTTTCCTCAGAGATTTTGAGACTTTAGAACTTGGCTAGAAATACCACCAAATAAAAAGCAATTGTATTTTAATGTAATTTCTGTAAATTCTACATTTTTACTCATTATTTATGAACAATATTGAGATTTAGTTATTGGTGCATTTGAGACAATGATACGGTCTACTCTTCTGTGCTCTGCAACCCTGCACCCCCTTCATGCAAGAAACATTTGGTGTATTTGCTTAAGGAATTTAGATAATGATTATCATGTAAACATAGTCATCATCCAGAAGTAGAGTAATTTCAAGAAGAATATACTAAAATTAAACACCACAGATGTGAATCAGATACTTGGATTAAAATATCTGACCATTATTTTGAATGCTAGAAAACTGTTGAAATCAGAATGCATAAAGTTACAAAGATGAATAAGATATCCTCCATTTTTTAAGTATACAGTCAGATGGGAAAGATAAGCCTGAATATAACTGGCAATAAAACAAGCCAGAATGCCAAGTGTTACAGTGCTGGGGAGGCAAGAAAGGAAATGCTGAGCAGTTAAAGGAAGATGAATGGACACAGAAAGAGCCATTGCTCCCCTGGGCAGGCAAACAAGAGGAGATGGTTAATGGGAGGAATTTGTTCACAGCTGACTGAGGTAGGCAGAATGGAAAGAAAGTGTGAAAGGTAGGGATCAAAGGTACGTCTAGCACTATACCTATACCATCTTGAAATAGGGCTCTACCTTTAGCCTGTGCCGAAGGAATGGGATTAGATAGCCAAGTTTATAATCCAGGATCTCACACTCAATCACAATTGACTGCTGAAGGGCAGGGATTAGACAGCCACATTTGTAGCACATGATGCCATACTTGTGACTGCAGCTCAATGAACACCTTAGCAGGGAGAAGTAATTCTTAGGCCAAACACTTACTAGGTATTGGTATACATGTAAATGAAAAAAATCATTTAGAACTGGCCCAGAGTCAGTGAAGCAAGCCAAAGTCAAGGAAATAGTGAAGAAGCAGAGAAAGCTGATCTATAGCGCAAGGAAAGGGATAAGGCAAGCTTGCAGAACCAAGTGACTGAGGCCCTGAAGAGACGGAAGTGGCTTGGTTTCTGGCTTTGCAATCCCATTCTGGAGGTGGCACAACTATGCTTCATTTCCTTGTCCCTGGTTGCCGCTTATTTTTGCCTATTTAAGTTCGTACAGTATATCTCCTTTTTCTTAAGCAGGCTTGAGTCAGTTTCTGTTCCTTGTAGTTAGGCAGCCCTGACTTAGACACATTAAGTTTTAAATCCTTAGTGATTGAGTAAATGGTGATGCCATTAACTGTGATAGGGAAGATAAAGTGGAGGTTTACGGAAGAGAAAACTTTATTTTTTATGTGCTGAATTTGATTGGTGGTGAGATACCTATGTGAAAATGTCTAGCAGTAGTTGGAAATGAGGACTGAAACCCAGCAGAGGTTAAAGCTAGAGATACAGATCTTGCAGCATAAGGCTGTAAGTATTGTGATATAAATGATTTAGGCAACCTTAGGAGATGTTACAGAAGAATAAAGATGAGGACAAAATCTTGGGGGAAATGCATTTAAAGAATGAGCAAAAGACAGAAAAGGAGATAGAAAGAGGTAACAGGGAGAAAACAGTAGCGCACGTTTCATGCAGACAATAGTGGCTTTGTACTGATCATGCGGTACAGAGAAATTAAATAGGATGAAAATCAAAGACAGCATTGGGTTGGGTAACTGGAGCATGATGATCCTTTAAGAAAGACAGCTGCATTAGTAACAGTGGGCATAGAAGCCAGGTGGATATGGTTTGAGTAGTAGATAAGACATAATACTACTATTTAGTTTGAAAAGCAGAGAGTACAGCAATCAGATCATTTTATCAAGTATCTAAAAAGTATGAACCACTTTCTTGCTTTTTTGCTTTCAAACTTGAAACACTGTAAAATGATGAGCATAATAGAGTATCTACAACACTAATAGGAGGCTGTGAGCTGGATCTTAAAGGATGATTGCTAAGAGGAAAATAGAAGGAAACATGTAACACATACATGGTTGCAGATTTACTTATTAGAATTCAGGTGTGCAGAGGAAGTGGGAGTTTTCTTACAGGGCTTACGTATTCTTACAGGGCTTACGTATTCTTCCAGGGCTCCCACCCAGTAGGAAGTTTGCAGAAGAAATTAACTTTTAGTCCTAGCACCTTTAAAACCTAGTCTGATACAAAGGAGATAGAATTTATAATATCTTAAGGTAACATTTCAAAAATTGCTGTCTTACTTCTGCCCTTTGTCTTCTCTCTAAAATGGTGTCCATATAAATGGAGGAGGAGGCTTACATGACATAATGGCATCAGGGAAGATGCTGTCTTCATTCTTCCATTCTATGGGCATCCTACTGGCCTCTGATACGGTAGGCAACAGCTTGTAAAATAATGTGATCAGATTTTTCTTAGCCTGGTCAGAGCCCAGTAGTTTTTGGCTGACCTGGCTTCACCTTAGTTCTCTTGGGTGTGGAGAAGAAAGCTCTGAGACCTGCAAAAATGTCTCAAGAAGTCCAGTGTGAGTTAGTTTGCAGGTTTAGCACATGCCACTCCACTGCAGGCTTCAGGTAAGCCTACTTACTTCCAATTCACCTCTTTGCTTCCCACTCAAACTTCTGAGTCTCCCCCAGGGAGAATATAAGAACTTGTGGGCTCCCCTCCATAGCACATAGGAAGAGAGAGTGCCTGGGAGAGCAAACTGCATCACTAAGGTTTACTCTGATTTGGCTGCGTCCCAGCCTGAGAGTTATCTCTTTCAGAATCCTACGGACTACTACCCAGCATATTATGAAATACTTCAAAACAATAAAAGGAGAATGGACTACTGTTGCATTAAACAAGAATGAATTGCACTAATGTTATACAAAAGAAGTCTGATACAAAGAGCATATAGACTGTATGATTCCATTTATATAAAATTCCAAAACATGCAAAACTACTCTGGGGTGTTAGATGTCATGATAGCGGTTGTTTATTGGAAGATGGTTGGAGGAGCTTCTGGGAAGCTTGTGGCATTTACTATCTTTATCCGGATCATGGTTAACACAGATGGGTTAACTTTGTGATAATTTATCTAGCTATTCATTTATTTCCATTTAAAAGAAGTATATATTAAAAAAAAAAAAACTGAAGAATGAGAAAACCAGAGCATTGGTTTTTAAAACTTCAGTGAGATTAAAGGTGACCTGGATTGTAAAAATGTAGATTCCCCAGACTATCCTCAAAAATTCTGATTCAGTAAGTCTAACTAAGAATATTTTTAACACTTGCCCCAGGTGATTCTGATGCTCCACACTTTTAAAAATGCTAATTCAGTGTCTTCAATTTAAACTATCTGTACTGTCTGGACAGATGTTCAAGTGTAAGAAGTCTGTCATACTGTTATTTAGGTTTCAGTTTATTGGCTCTCTGATTGCTAGGAGTAGCATTTCTTCACCAGCTTAATGGTTTCCAAATGTAATGACAGTTAAAAATGTTCATATTTTTTTCCCATAGCATTCAACTCTGCAGTTTTTCAAATCTGATCAAAAGACAAATTTTTTTCATTTACTACTGCATTTTTAACAATACAAAGACATGACTTTCCTCAGACAGTACAACTTTTTTTAGATACAAGTAATTAGTTCTAGCTATATTCATCATGTAATAATATAAAAGAACTTTGTAAAAAAAAAAAAAACTAGTCTTTATATCTACAGAGGAGAGATCTTAAAATGGAAACAAAATAAGATCTGAAACATGTAGAGAACATTGTAAACTAAGGCTTGGTAAAACCTAATAACTAAGAGTAAAATCAATAATTAATAAAAAGTCATTGTGTCGGGATACATAAAATCACTTGTTGTAGAATTCTGTAATCTATGCAGTTTTGTCGGTGCCATTGTAAACATTTGTTGACAGCAGATCTTCAGTAGATGTTTTTTGCAACAGTGGAAGGTCATTATTTCTAAAATTCCATTATCAGACTGTAGTAGTTTTAATATAACATATAAACAATACTTATCAAAAAAAAAGGCCCTGAAATCCATTTCACACATTTTGTTATTATTAACATGAACTAATGAGTACTATTTTTCAAACAATTCCAGATGTTTTAAGACTTTGTTTTTCAGCACAGACTCAACCTGATAGCAAACCATCTGTCCTGAATGATCCAAATTCATCTCTCTGAAAGCATGAGAATGGATGTGGTAAGGCATTTAGGTCTTTTTCTTGCTCAATAATCTAGAACATTAAGTGAAAATAATGGCTTATATAATTTATTCAGTTGTTCTTCCCATTTCATCACCACCACCACCATCTGTGCCCACCTCCCTGCCTAACCTCCCACCCCAACCTCCCCAGGGAGTATGGAAAGGTGGTATTAGGTGTTGAACAAAAGGAAAGACCTGTTAAACTTGATAATTGTTAAACAGTGAGTAGGAGATATTTATCTTAATTGCTTAATCTACCAAAGGAATGGACAATGACATGTCATTTTTTTTGTAATTTAAATTTTTGGAATAAATACAGCTATGATTTGAGGAATTCACAATACTTTAAGTGAAGGCCAATACTTTGACAACTGTAAATCTGACCACCACCTTTATTCCACCTCCTCTTCAACATTTAGAGATGGGTTTTTTTTCTTCTTTTAGACTGCAGAACTTATAAAGTGACCTTTTAAAACCGTCTACATTTTTTTTAATTAATTAATTTTTTAATTTATTTTTCAGGAGGGAGGTAACGGTTTACTTTTTTATTTTTAGAGAGGGTACTGAGGACTGAACCCAGGACCCTGTGTATGCTAAGCATGCACTCTGTCACTGGAGCTATACCCTCCCTCTACATTTTTTTTCTCATACTTTGCCTGTCTTGAGCACTAATAAATCATTCAGATTAAGCAGTTAAGTGGTATGTATGAATTAACAAATTTGTGAACATAGGTCTGTAATCAAAAGATCATAGTGTATTAAGATTTCTCTGAAGAGAAACAAGATTGGCCACAGACAATATGAATTATATGCCATCAAATTGTTAAAATATTACTGGCATCCTCCAAAAGAGAGAACTATCTTTAAAAGTTCACTGGCAGCATTGACTTGTTTGGAAAGTATATATTTATATGTATTGGTATATGTGTATGTTTATATATATTTACCTGTATTTGTGAAAGTGTATCAACACCCATCTGTAAGATACCTAAAATACTTTTTGAGCCTATAAACCCCTTGAAGGCCCCTGGGATCTGTCACCTGAAACCTTTTTTTTTACCACTCGATGACAGCTTTCAGTTAGGAGATCTATAATGACCTTGTATGCTATTCTACTATTTGGTAATACTTTCTTTATAAAAAGAAATTAGTTCCTTGATGATTTCTTTCTCCAGCGGTTCAAATTTTAGTCCCTATTTTGTAAAATTTCTTTGAAAAAATTACACTACTCAGTTTTTCACAATGGAGGGTTATTCAAAGTTTAATATCTCTTTTACCCATCTGATGAAAGTAACGTTCTAATTTATGAAAGAAAATCTTAATAGGCAATAAAACATTATCTCTGTGAAAGTAATAAGACAAATATTTGAAAATTATTTTAGAGCTTATTTTTCACAGATGTTGACCTACTGGTACAAGAGTAAAACCTGCATTAGATGATTGGCTGCAAGCTGCTCCATAACCTGGTATCCAGTAATAATGCCTTTTAAGGCCATTGGAGACTTCTGCAAGGTACACACGTCCATCCACCACAAATGGCTCCACATCCGTATTGTCTGGTTTTAGACGACCCATGTGAATTAAATCTGAATATGCCTAGGATTTTTAAGAAAAGCTGTATCATAAAGAAAATAGTTTATTCATTTTACAGTGCTTAAATAAATTTCAATATTCAAATTAGCTGTGATAATTTACAGTTTAAAATAACATTGCTGAATTTTAATATTTTCCAGGTATTGTAGCTTTTTATTCATTTTATTCCACACAAAATGTAATTATAATCTTACAAAACATTTCTAAATTTTAATGTTATTAGGCATGTTTTGTTATAGATTCGCAGAGATAACAATTCTATGAATTACCAGTTTTGTGAACCAAAGGTCTCATGGTAAGAATTTTCAAGTCCCAAGGTGACTCATAAATGAGTAGGGAGGGCTGTTGTATATGCTCACAAAGATCTGATGGTAGCCAGGGATCCACTTTCCAGAAAAGTAAACAATCACAGATTTTGGCATACAACTGTGTGGAGTTCATGGACCTCCTGAAGGTAATCTACAGATTTGGGCTGAGAGAGACAGCTCCCATAGTATTAGATGCTGGCCTGGCTGGCCACCTAATTATTTCTTCATTGTAGAATTTTCTTTTTATATCTTCTATGGATCACTGATACCTACATAAGGGTGCCTTACAAACACCCTTTGTCAATAAGGTGATTCTGGAGAAAGGCAGAATAGACAGCATCCTTAGACAGTACAAGAAGATTCAAAAGTTTAGTTGCTTTCTGCGTTAGCTGGTCATTATTATTTCCAAACTCAACTCGGCTCCTAATGTATAGAATATGGATATGAGGTTTTTCTGAAATCAAGGATTTTTTTTAATAATGTACAATTTTATTAGTCTTTTTAGTGGTGAAATTCTGGTTAGTCTTGGCAATTTTTGAGAATTTTAACATTTTTCTCTCTATTCTTTCCAAATGAGAATTATTTGTCACTATCCTTTTTGTGTGTCTTGAAGGTAGTATCTAGGGTTCTCTGTATTTACATAAGCAACATACCAAATATTTCGACAGCTTGTACTATATCACTCCAAATTGTCTTGGTTTAATTATTGGGCAGCAGATTGGAGACTGTGCCACATCAAATTTAAATCAACAAATGTGATTTTTAAAAACAATTTTGGAGGAACTGGGACTGGGTAATTCAGTGATATTTATACTAATATGTAATATTTGATTATCTTTGCTGTTTCAACCACGGAACTTTCCAGTAGCTAATTTTTAGTTAGGACTTATGTTAAAATTTATCAAAACTGTAGTGTCTCACTATACTTTGTAATCATGTCTAAGGCACTGGTAAATAACGTCTGATAATATAGGGAAGACCCTGGGAGAAGCCTCAGTGAAGAAAAAACTTACCACACATGTAGCTTCATCAAATTTGTTTCCCCAGATGTAGATATTAGAGAGTGTGGGATTTGTTTTCATTGATTGGGAAAGTGCAACAAGTCCTTCTCCCTCTATGTTGTTGCTTACCACTGACAACCTGTGGAAAAGCAAAAAGTAATAAGCAACACTGGAAACCAACAGTTCCACAAAGAGAACGCCTAAGCTAGCAACAGAATTTATTACACACATTTCATTGTGTTAAGTCTTACCATTAAATATGTTCAATGTGGTAGTCAAAATATTGACCTTAATAATTCACAAAATCCAAGAAACTTAGTTTTCTAATTGGATGCTTCATGTACCTACATTTTGGAAATAAACAGTCTGTTGTTTTCTATTTATTATTCAGTAAAGGTTTGAGGATGGATTACAGATACATTTTTCAGGATAAAGTCATCCAAATAATATTTTCTTCTTTGATTCATTCTTATTTTAAAGTCTTACTCATACTGAATGATTAAGATTTTTCTGTTAGAATTAAGAATAAATAATAAAAGCAACTAAAAATTTTCTCATTAATCTTAAGCAGTCATCTAATTTTTATAGGACATTACTTTTAAAAAATAGAAGAAATTAAAATGTTTCCTGTAACTTAGTATGTCAATTTAGAAACTAAGCTTTCATATTTCATCATGAATCTTAAGAGTTAAGAGGTCTGAGGTCAGATTCTAAAAAAGTTAAGTCTTTTCTGTTATTTTGATTAAATATAAAACCATACTAACGCTTTAAGAGTCCTGTTGTGTGAAGCAAGAGTGTCACTGAGATACTTTGCACCTGCATTTTCCATTCTGTTAAAAGAAAGATCTATTACTTCTAGGGTAGTATTGCTTCTCAGTACATCGGCCAAACACACCATTCCATCCTGAGTTATTTTATTGCTGGGAAAGGAAAATTATGTAATTATATTTCAAAATATGAGGTATTGTTCTTTTATTCATAGAGATAACATGTTTGAGAACATATACTAAAAAGCAGTACTTTCTGTTTTAGTAAAAATTTATTTTAATCAGTTTCCAAAAAAGTTAATGAAAATTTGCCATAAAATGTTACTTCTATTCAGGCTTACATATTTAAATTCACTTAACTCACTCAAGTTATTAGGAGCTATTAAATCAGTATAAACTAAATAAATATTAAGGCACATGATAAACAGTTGACAAATGGTTGCATTTTCTAATCTTTGGAATTAGTATTAGTTGGAATTAGCATCTAACAAAGAATCCTATGTACTATTAATATTTACATAGATTATTCCCATGATTTAACTCCTGAATTAACTTAATATATAAATTGTCACTTACCAGCTGACATCAAGGTAGCGTAAGCTTCTGTTCAGATACAGTGCATCACATAACTGTTTCATACCACCGTTTTTTATATCATGCTTACACATGTGTAGTTCAACAAGCCACTGATTTTCTTTCAACATGTGGCCTAGATGAACTGTGGACTCTTCCTAAAAATAGATAAGATCTTTTTTAAAAATATTATTTTGGAGCAGTACATGTTTATTCTAAACATGCTAAATTACCTTTTTAAAATGATTTTATCAGTTAAGACTCCTAGTCAACGATTTGTATTTGTTTGGCATGGCTTTTTTAAAAAATCATTTTGCCACAAGTGATATCTTTTACTGGCTTAGAAACAGGCAGCAGGCACTCGTAAAATGCAGTGACTAAGTGACATAAAAGAGGCTGGTTAAAAAAAATCGTAATAATTATTTAAAAAGCAACACTCATTCTAGAAGGGGGAAAAAAAATCAGAACATTTGGCCCCATGAAGTATTGAGCATGCAGGCTCCCTTACTGCTGTCCTCTCAAGACAGGGTGCTTACACCTTCCCTATGTTCCTAAACTTTGCTCTTGATCTCCTTTCTCTGTAGTTTTTAGATAAAATACAAAGGCACTGCCCAATCATGATTCTGTTTTTCCGTTTTTAAAATACACTCCTTAACCCTGTGATGTATCCAATTCCTCCCTTTTATAGTCATCCCAAATTTCTAAATATGTTTTACTCTTGTTTTCTGGTCACTGGAGGATTTTTTTTTTTTTTTAATTCCAGAACCTAGCTGCTTCCAGACAAAAGGTATGTAACCTCAGTGAGGGTCTGAATACCAAGCACTTTAAATTTTTAAAAGAATCAAAGCATGTCTTAAAATGAATGAGCCAAAATATTTTATGGTAAGAAGACTTGTTGCATGATTGCCGTTTTTGTAGTAAGTTTTATAGTCACTGGAAATGCTGATCATGAATAGCTATATATGCTCTAATTATGTAAAAGTACCTTAAGAAAAAATAAAAGTTAAACCACATAACAACAGAAAATAGTGTATGAGCTTTATAATAACTCCAAATGCGAGCTTTACCTTGTATGAGCTAAATCACTTTGGGCGAATTATTTCAGCTAGCTGAGTCTCAGTTTCTTTTTCTATATAAAGTAGACATTTCACTTCCCTCACAGAATTAAATAAATTAACAAAAGTACCTGGCACAAAATAAGTGTTCTGTAGAAAACTACAAAGCATTTGTTACTGTTCAATATTTTGTAATACTGTTATCTTAGTAAGTTACAGCCTTGACACTGAAAGTGTATGTCCAGAGAGAAGCTGTAGCCTGGGATCTCAGATGCAAACTGACCACTTAGGAGGTCCAGTATTGCTTTGCATGGTGTCTGGATTGGTGTTGTATGCCTTGATTGCATTTATAGGTCAAGAAGTTTGAAAGATGGACCACCCTTATTAAGGGAGGGAACTAGTATCAGAAATAGTGAAAGGTTGTTTTTTTGTTGTTACTCTTTTTTTTAAGCTTCATTCACTGAGTTTATGGCTTAGTTTGCTTATGGCAGCATCTGGCATTGGTATTTTTCCAAGCTCCCAGATTAATGAACAGTGAAATCCTTAAATGAAATAGGTTTGCACACTTGTGTTTGGGAGCAGAGTATGAAGAAGCACAAAAGAATTCTACTCCACAACCATTTAAGAGAATAGTACTCTCAGATATAGAGGGTCGTGGCTGCCTTGGAGAGAAATAGAAGGCAGACTAGAGTTCAGCTGACTGCCCAGAAGCACCAGGCTGAGAGCAAGGCCCTGGCCTGAGAAAGAGCCCTGGGCTTTTAACTACTCGCAGATGGATTTGGGAATAATGACACCACATGTTTAAAAGAGGAACTGTGTGTCTAATATAATTTAATATAGTTTAACATACTCATCTTTTCATATAATTTAACATACTAATCCAGAAATTTTTGAGTTAGTTGTCTAATCTCTTAACATGTCCTCAACCTGAGAAGCTTCCCTGCCACCTCTCATCCCCCTGCACTGATTCCAGTGTCTTTCCTTCTGCTCCCAAGGCACCCTGAGCATGTCACTCTCCAGACCTCTCGGTCTCCCTCCACGTGGACTGAAAAAAAGCTCCTTGAAAACGAGGGCTATGTGCCTTGATTTATTATCTCTGGCACCCAGCATTGTGTCTCATTTCAGGTTGCATTCAAATATTTATTGAGTGAAGAATCAGGAATGAGCAATTTACTGAATGCTTACTTTGAGCCAGGTGTTTTTAGGGTTTTTAAAGTAGGTTCTTCTATTTGAGGATTGGGTGTCTTGTTGAGCATATTAGATTTAAATACATGAAGCAATTAACATGATAAAATTCCAAAAATTTTGGCATAGAAGAGTACAAAGATAACCCAAAGGGAGAGAGACATGTAGGCAAAGAATGCAAAATACATTTATGAATATGAAAAATACTTTAAAAATATGATTAATTCTCAATTACTCATACTTATGGGGAACAGTGAGGTAGACAATTTCAAGACTATATAAAATCCTTGAACATTCTTTTTTAGATCTATTCTGTTTTTGTTTAGATCAATGGTAGAATGAGTTATTATTCCCGTTTTGCTCGTAAGACAGGAAAGCTATCTAAAAGAAATGTTAAAGAGCAAGGAAAAGCCTTGAAAGTAGGAATCATGTTTTTATCATCTTTCTGTCTCCAGCTTGCAGCTTACCTACAGGATCAAGTCCAGACTTCCCAGATTGCTATTCATATGCAATTTGCCATTATTACTCATGATTCCAAAGGTGATGGTTCATCACATCAATATAACAAAAACAAATAACAGAACAGTTCACACTGGGCTCTTATAATCCACCAGCCTTTAAAACTTTAATCATTTTTGCTTTCATCTTAAGCACTCTGCCCCTCACAGGCTTACCACACTGAGAATGAGTTTATGAGAAAAAAAGACATGATTACTGTTTAAATAAGTAATTTAAAACCAAATTTATAAAACTCTTATCAAGAATTAACATTTTTCAAGTTTTTCTTTTGTCAACAGTAGTTTACAATTCCAAAAGTACAATGCATTCATGAATCTTGACATAACCTTCAGTAAGTAGTACCTTAGTTTCATTCACATATAGCACTATTAACTGCTCGCTTTGAATACATACCTGTTCACCATACAATATAGGTCGGTTTAGGTTTAATCCCTTAATTGTGTGGTTTTGAGTTAGGACTGTAGCAAATGCTATCACACTTTGCATTCCCTAAAAACAGGTAAATTCATTAAGGAAACTGACAAAGTATATAAATTAACCTCCCTAAATAAGTATTTCAAGATCAGTAATCTGGATTCTGATAACTCAAAATTGTGTTTTTAAAAAGTTTTATTTCCTACTCCTTGAATTGTAGGTTGATCAAATTCAGAAATTAGTTGTTAACTGTTATTTTCTCCTTGCCCTAAAATCTCTAACATGCACGGGGAGTTTTTTTAAAGTTTCAGTATCCATTTCCTAGGGTGTTTACCTCTAGGTTTGCTTCTAAGTCTTTAAGGTTCTGTATGATACAGACTTCAGATATATAGACACAAGTGAATCCCCGCTAGGGCTCTTTATAACTTAGAATGCATATCCTTGTGCAGGCATTCTTTTACTTCATACTAGTACTTCGTGTGTGTGTGTGTGTGTGTCTGTGTGTGTGTCTCTGTGTGTGTGTGTGTCAGGAAGAGGTTATTAATCACATTTTTCACAGCTCCCATAGGCCTCCCTCTCTACCTTACTGAAACGGCTTAATCTTCCCCCGTCTCTGTGATGGACACATACCTAGTTGTTATGCTTGAAAACCTGGGCTTCCTCCCGCTCCACCAGTCCTGTTATCCTCCCATCAGTTGATAACCAAATTTTACAGTTTCTGCCTCCAAAAGATGTCTCAAATTAGTCCATCTCTGTAGCTACCACCCCACCCCCAGTCCTTATCACCCACCTGAACTACTGGAGAAACTTATTAAGTGGTCAGTGGGCTTCCTCCTGCCACCTTCTAAATCCCCACAGAGAAACCAGAATGATCTTTCACAGGCACCAGTCATGTCACCCTTCAACTTAAAGCCTTTCCATGATTTGCATTTATAACACAATCACTTCTTCCCCTGGCCTATGACCCAGACCCTGCTGCACCTGGTCCCTGTAAACCTCTTGCACCTTCACTCTGAGGCACTCTTTTAATTCCCTTTGTCCAGGCACTCTAGCTTTTCAGTTCTTGAAACCTAACAGACTCAATATTTCATCATTCATGCAACCTCCCCTAACGATTTTTACTGTATCTAAGCATCAGTTTTACTATTTACCTAATACTTTTCCATTAAATCAACTCACCTTTTCACTTATAAACTGTATCTCTACTGTAAGTGGAAAACCATAATCCCTTGAGATAAATAGAAAGGATTTGGAAAAATAAATACATGAGTATTAAAATTACCTCAATCTATGTCATTAATGCTACTCAAACCAGAGTTGGGGAAGCACTATCTTAAAAAGAGTCTGTGTGCTGGACCCCCTGCCTGGAATGTCCTGCCATGGACTCTCTCCAAGGCAGCTTTTTCTCATCATTCATGACTCCTAAATATTACCTCTTGGGTCTTAGGGTAACCATCCTATTACCCAGATTACCGCCTCCCCATTATCAGAGTACTTTGCCATCTTTGTAGCACTTTTTTCTATTTACTGTTAATTTCCCAACTAAAATATAACCTTTATAAGGGCAGAGACCATATCCAATGCATTCTCCCCCCCCCCAATGCATTCTTACTTCCTTAGAATCTAGGACTGTGACTGGTATGTATAAATAATACACAGTTGACCCTTAAAGGGTCATGCATACCTTTGTATTCATGGAGTCAAACAACCTGGAATCATGTAGCAATTATAGTATTTACTATTGAAAAAAATCCAAATATAAGTGGACCTGAACAGTTTAAGCCCGTGTTCTCAAGAGTCAACTGTGTACTGAATTAATGCTTTCCCAAAACCATACTGGCTGCATTTACCCTCTTCTTAAGCTTTAGAACCTATTACCCCAAAGAGCCTCCTGGCCCATCTTATTGTTTTCCTGTCCTAGTAGGTTTGCATTAACCTATTAACAGGTTCCCAAAAGCAGGCCTGTAGGTTTGAAGGCGTGTTTGAGAAAAGAAAGTCTGGAATTTGAAGACATGCAAAACATACTTCTCATTATCAGGCCAGATGAAGTCTCAGAACAGCTTTTAACATCATCTTAGGTTTTTATGCTATAACATAACTACTCACTGCAAAGTGTTTCTGTAAATAAAAGTTTATAATATATGAATGAAGTCGTATTTGTTTAATTAAAACAAACACAATCTTCTTTAGAAAAACATACAAGTTAAGGCTAATAGATGGAAGTTTAGGAAAGTTTTTATTTATTACACTGGATATTCTTCCATATTATTTATCGTAATTTTTTTTTAAAGATTTCTCTCTGATATGAGACCTCAGACAAGTTTAATCATTCATAAGACTGTCATTTAGCTGGTCACTAACAATTCTCTGTGCTAGTTTCCAGGGAAAGTGATCCAATATCTGCGTGACTATCTCATAACCAATTTACTTACTAGATCACAGTCACCCAGATCTAATTTCTCCAAGGATGAATTAATTTGTAGCATTGCAGCAAAATACATTCCACCTTTATTTTCAATCTTGTTTCCAGTCATTCTTAGGTGTTTCAGAGTTGTATCCTTCTGAAAAAGAAAAAAGGGAAACCTGATTAAAATTTTAATCCAAAGACTTCTCTTTAGAATACATGAGTTAGGAGGCTCTATTACTATTTGCAGACTTATTAGTTTTTCATGGAGATGGAACAGCACATATTCCCTAAAGGTAACATTCAATTTCTCATAACATAAAAATCTAATTCAACAGTTTAGTAGATATATATAAAAAAGCTTTTTTAAAAGTTTCTTCAGTATAGCACAGGGAACTATGTTCAATATCTTGTAGTAACCTTTAATGAAAAAATATGAAAACAAATATACGTATGTATATGCATGGGTGGGACACTCTGCTGTACACCAGAAACTGACACACTGTAATCTACTGTACTTCAGTTAAAAAAAAAAACAAAACTAAGGTTTAGGAAAAAAAAAATTTTTGGAGAAATTTCTATTTGACTATTGCCCATTTTTAAATTAGACTGTCTTTTTATTACTGAATTGTTAGAGTTACTTATTTTTTTTTAACTGAAGTACAGATGATTTACAATCATATTTTAGTTTCAGGTGTACAGCATAATAATTCAGTATTTTTACAGATTATATTCCATTAAAGTCATTATAAAATAATTGCTGTAATTCTCTGTGCTATACAATATATCAATGTTGCTTATTTTTTAATAAAATAAAATAGTTTAGTAGAAAGACTGCCCAGGAAATAGATACCAAAACAATGAGCAGTAAATGAAACAGATTCTTAATAACTTTCCTTTCATTGGAAAATCTATAAATTTATTGCCTAAGAAAATTATACCACTTTTTAAAATTGAGGTGAAATTCACATAACCAAAATATAACCATTTTAAAATGTACAATTCACTGGCTTTTTACTACATTCCAGTGTTCAGCAGCCATCACCTCTAGCTAATTCCAGAACATTTTCATTATCCTCAAAGGAGACCCTGTACCCACCCAGTAAGTAGTCACTCCACATTCCCTCTGTGTAGTTTGTAAAGTGATATAATTTCTCAAACATCTGCAAAGTTTAATTCCTTCTCTTACTTCATTCTTTTGATAAATCACAAAAAAATTATAGATATTTAATTGTCCTAATTAATAAATATTAGGACATAGGGATAAGTGCAAATAATTATTTTTAAAATTAATTCAAACTTCCTTAAGAGTGGGAAGAAGGCAAGGATGTTCGATCTCACCACTTCATTTAACCTTGTACACTAGAGATTCTAGACAGGGCAGTTAGGCAAGAAAAAGAAACAAAAAAGGCATTCAGGTTGGAAAAGAAGTAAAGCTCTCTGTTTGCATGACATGATCTTATATGTAAAATATCCTAAGGAATCCACCAAAAAAAAAAAAAAAACTGTTAGAACTAACAAATTTGAGTTCAGCAAGGCAATATCAATATATAAAAATCATTTATGTTTCTACACACTAGCAGTGAACAATTCAAAAATGAAATTAAGAATTACATTCATAGTAGAATCAAAAAGAATAAAACATTAGGAATAAATTTAACAAAAGGGCAGGACTTGCACACTGGAAACTACAAAGCATCAAAACGTGGTTGAAAGAAATTAAAGAAGACCTAAACAAATGGAAACATATCCCATGTTCTGGATTGGAAGACAATAGTCAGTATTCCCCAAATTGGTCTAAAGATTTAAAGCCATTCCCCTCAAAGTCCCAGCTACTTTTCTTGCAGAAATTGATAAACTGATCTTAAAATTTATATGGAAATGCAAAGGACCCAGAAGAGCCAACATAATCTTAAATAAAGAACAAAGAGGACTCACATTTCTTGACTTCAAAACTTAGTACAAAACTACAGTAGTCAAGATAGTTTGGGAATGGCCCAAGGTAGATATATAGATTAAAAGAGTAGAACAGAGAGTACAGAAATAAACCCTCACATTTATAATCCACTGACTTTCAACAAGGATGTCAAGACGATTCAATGGGGAAAGAACAGTCTTAACAAAAGGTTTTGGGACAGCTGGATATCCACATGGAAAAGAATGAAATTAGACTCCTACCTCATATATATATAAATTAACTTGAAATGGATCAAAGAACTAAATGAAAGAGCTAAAACAAAAAAACTGTTAGAAGAAAAACATTAGTGTAAATCTTCATGAATTTGGATTAGGCAAAGCCTTCTTGGATATAACACCAAAAACACAAACAACAAAAGAAAAAATAGATAAATTGTACTTTATCAAAATTAAACATTTTTGTGTTTCAAAAGACACCACTAAGGAAATGAAAAGGCAATGTACAGAATATGAGAAAATATTTGCAAATCATACATCTGTTAAGGGACTTGTATCCAGAGTATGTAAAGAACTCTTACAACTCAAAAAGACAAATAATCTAATTTTAAAATGGGCAGAAGATCTGAATAGATATTTCTCCAGAGAAGATATACAAATGACTAATATGCATATGAAAATATGTTCAACATCATTATTCACTAGGGAAATGCAAATCAAAACCACAAAACTTCATAATCTCTAGGATGGCTCAAATCAAAAAGACAGTAACAAGTGCTGATGAGGATATGGAGAAATGAGAACACCTATATATTGTTGGTGGAATTGTAAAAAGGGACACTTTGGCAAACAGTTTGGCAGTCACTCAAAATGTTAAACGAAGTTTCTAAATGATCCAGCAATTCCACTCCTAGGTATATACCCAAGAAAACTGAAAACGTGTGCACAAAAATCTGTGCAAATATTCATAGTAGCATTATTCATTATAGACAATAAATGGAAAACCAAATGTCCATTAACTAATGGATGAACAAAATGTTTCCAAACGATGCAATATTATTTGGCCTTAAAATAGAATGAAGTATGTTACAATATGGATGAAACCTGAAAGCATTAAGCCGGTCACTAAAGGCCACACATTGTATGATTCTATGTATATGAAATGACCAGAATAGACGACATATAGGTGGAAAGCCGATGTGACTACCTGGTGCTGTAAAGTGGGGGAGAGAAGCAGAGAAAGGGACTGCTAATGGGTACAGGGCTTCTTCGGGCAGGGAGGGTATGTTCTAAAAACAGTGATAGTTGTGATGGCTATATAACTGAATATAGTTGACCCCCGGACAACGTGGGGGTTAGGGGCACTGACCCTCCACGCAGTTGAAAATGAGTTTAACTTTATAGTCAGCCCTCTGTATCCAAGGTTCCACATCCTCAGATTCAACCAACCATGGATCGTGTGGTACCGCAGCATTTATTTAGTAAAAAGAATCCACATATGAGTGGACCCATGCGGTTTAAGCCTGTGATATTCAAGAATCTATTGTAGGCTAAAAACCCACTGAATCGAACACTTACAAAGGGTAAATTTTATGTATGTGAATTATATCTTAATAAAGCTGTTTATTTTTAAAAATGAGTTTAAAAAGGCTCATGTAATGTCCACATTTTAATGAAGTGCCATAAAAATATACATTTGCACAATATTTAAATAAGTTCACATCAACATTTGTTTCTGTTGGTTCCAAGCTACCAGAAGTTAAAATTCCCAAATAAAATGTTAGTTTGAGGTATGTAAATGCTTACATGTAGTGCTTTAGCAATCACTTCTCCACCTTCAGGACCAATGTCATTAAACATAAGGTTTAAGTAAGTGAGATTATGTTGTTTCTACGATAAGGAGAGAAAAGCAATCACACATTTATTATTCAATAATATATAAGAGCTTCATTTCAAGTAAAAGTGTTTACCTCCAAAGAAAACCTTTATAACCAGGAAATTTCAAGATCTAGCAAAAGAAACTACCATTAAGGAAAAAAATCAACATAAATATAATTGTAGTATGAAGAAAAAGACTATTAGTTTTTGATCAATGATTCAAAGTATGAATGTGCTTTATGTATTTGACCATAGTGTACAAGTTTACAAAAGCTGACTCAGGAGGCTCTAGGTACCAACTCTACTGAAACAAAATACAAAAATGGCTTTTTAGTGTATTTCAAGTGTTGTAACACAGAGTCAGGACCCTTGACATTTTACAAAATTAGGTGTTTGTGTTGTGTCATTAGACTAGGTGGTTTCACCATAAATAGAACTAAGAACATTTTAATGATGATGATTTTTGCAGCATTTTTATTTGTGGTTGCTGAAAATAACTTGGTTCTTTCATTTTCTAAAATCTTCACTCCATCCTTATGTTGTGCACCATTTTATGGATATGAGAATTTTAAGCTCATTAAAAGCACTTGCAGCAGATGAGAATGGGACAATGGCTAGGAAATTAAAAAGCCAATTTAAAGGAGGCATAAAAAAATGACATACGATGCTTTAAACATTTTAACTGAAAATATAGACATACACATGTATGTGCCAATCTTCTGAGGCTGTAACAAAGCCTTTTCTTTAAGGACACCTACTCTGATTAGTGGACCACACTGTCTTAAATAAAATGCAACCATAAAGCAGCATTTTAGCTTGGGTGTCTCTAGGGTAAAGTCTGCAATAGAGGGTTAACTTCGCAGGCACATTCCAAAGAAAGGGCTGGATCTTAACCAAGTCCTGGGAGAACAAAAAAGAACTAAGAACATTTTGTAGTAAAATAATACCTGAAGCAGTTTTGCAGCATAGCATGCGCCAATATCACTTAGGAGGTTATACCTAACATCCAAACCTGAAAAACACAGATGAATAGGAACTGATATTCCTTCTAATGAACACTTAAACTCAGGAAAATGAAAGCAGAAAGGAATGATTCTTAAGGAGACATACCATTAATATATGGATTATTCTTTAAAAGTCTACAAAGAATCCCAAAATCTTCACCTGTTACTCTTTCTATTGCCATTAAGCGACTGTTACCAGCAACGTTTAAGGTGATTCCTTCCAATCTGCTAAAATATAAAAAAAGAAACCCAGAAAAGAAATAGAAGTATTTTTCCTTCATGTTAAGTAGTAACATCATGGATAGCATTTACTGGGACCACAATGTAGATTTATACCAAGTAACTTAAAACTACTGAATATTCTACGGCTTTTGCAAAGCACTTTAATGTATGTAATTTAATTTCTGAAACACAAGAAAACCAAAGTATTCCCACTTGGTAGATAATGACATTGAAGACTTCAATGATTTGCATAAATAAACCCAGCTCACAGGAGTTAAGGACAAATCTGGAGCCCACACTTGGAGACTGCTGGTCTAGTGCTTTTTTCCAGTAAATTCCACTACCTCCAAGACCTAACTGTGTCCATCATCTACTCTGAATCAAAAATATGTCCATTTTATCAAGCATTTGCAAATGGCTTTCCAATCACTCAGTATTCCAGGATTATCAGTGAATGTTACTGATGTAACCAAGTATTTGTCTTCCTTACCCCTTTCCAATTTCTTCATCCACTTCTTGGAGTATATGCAATATAAAAGGTTTAATTTCCTGGGACTTTTCCATACATAGGTCATAATAATGTTCCTGGAGACCGTCAATAGGTTCTGCAGCTTTTGAAAAATAAGTGCATTACTCTTCATCACATATAAATCATCCCGGGAACTTTGTTTTCAAAAAAAAAAAAAAGACTTCTTTCAAAGATACAAATGTGTGTGTGTGTATCTGTGTATAGAGTCGGGGGCAGGGAGAAGACAAGGAGATAATTTTAAGAATAGAGAAAAATAGAAGGAATGAGAAAGGAAAAAAAGTGCTATTTGGAGAACTAGAGCCATAGAAGTACCCACTGAGGGTGGGCAGACACTAACTTGGAAGTGACACAAAGAGAGAACGAACCTCTGTTATGTAACAGTCCTGGCAGCTAAGGATAATGATGTCCAAAGAAATTACATATTTTGTCAAAATTATGTGGCTAATAATGGCACAGAGTACAAAATCAAACTGACTTCAAAGCCTCTTTCCACACTGCCACAGTGGGTTAGGGTGACTCAAGGTTGCTTATAATGAATTCAAATAAAGACTACTTTATCAGAGACTCTAAACTCAAAAAGCGTCTGAAAAATCACCAAGTCCAACAGCCTTCTTGGAGACCCTCTACCCCATGCAAGTTGATGGCATCTTTGAATATAGCTCTGTCTGTTCTTCCTAACACCACGCTGAGGCCTGGCTCGTAGAAGCACTTCACCTCACCTGGGCTTCCATTTCCTCTTTCTAAAGGTGATTTTTCCCCTGTCCAGTCCTTAATAAGAAAGACAGAAACAAAACAGGAGTTGAGATCTTCTTCCTCTGTTATACCAGCAGCTTTCCTTAATGGTCTTACTGTTTTCGATATTACTTTAAAAACATCTTTTTTGAGGCCCATGCTTTCTGGGGTGAGAGGTACGCTGACACTTCTCTTAGAAGCACATTAACACTATCTTTGTTTTCTGTCCTGCCTTTTTTTGTATGTATGTCTGTTTAAGAGTCTGTGCTCAGAGATCTCACTACTCGACCAGCCTGAGGTCTTCAGGATCCAGCTTGTCTAAGTCTCTGCATCTCAGAGATGTTCTCTGCTCAGTGGATTTCTGCACTGTATGAACTAAAGAGTTTGCTAAACAAAGTGCAAAACAAGATTTAAGATGAGGAACATTATATTAAAAGTGAAAGCAAAGAAACTTTTCTTATAGTTTTTAAAAATAAGCTTTTTAAAAATAAACAACCCACATTTATTCCAGACAACTTGAAAATTTCAATATCAAAAAGAAAATAAACATTCACCAACAATCCCACTAGCAAAGAACCACCACAGTTGACTTCTGGGAGTATTCAGTCTCTGTTGTTTTTCTTTTATATCTACATATAAGCATCTTTAAGCAAAATTAGAACGTATCAGTACAGTCTGGCATCTCTTTTTTTTCAGTTAACATTGTGGATACTTTTCCTATGTCACTGGATACTCTCTGAAATTGTTTAACGTCAGCATACTTTTTGTCTTGTGGATGATGTACATAATAATCACTTATTTTAGGAAATTTTCATGTATTTTAGCATACTATTTCTCAAACTGTGTTCTGTGGAATATTAATCTACGTGATGACCAAAGGTGTTCTAAATAGAATGGGTTTTATTGTCAAGTAAGTCTGAGAAATGCTGAATTAAACAAAGCTAAACAGACTCCTAACTACAACACTTCTCAGGACATTTAGAACTCTCAGGTGCACAAAGACTCTTCAAATTGTTGAGCCTGGAGGGGAGAAGGGAGGATAAAAGTGCACCCTCTTCCAGACTTAGGACTTAGATGACCATTGTTCACATGGAATGCAATCCAAAACATGACACTTCAGCATCCTCGGCAGGAAACAAAGCAAGGAGATCTCAAACGGATTTACTTGTGGGAGCTGGGCTCTCACTGGGTTTCTTCTCTCCCTTCTGGCTACTTACTACCTTTTTTGATATTAAAAATGTTAACCCAAACTTCAGAAATGGAGGCCTGATTGAAATAAAGAGGTGTTTATTTGGGGTTTGTTAGGACAGGGAGACACAGATTTAAGAAGCACTTGAATTGTGTTCCACGTTCTACAAAATAGGTGAGGCTTGTAAATGCAAAAAACCATCAAGTTATATAAATTGTTTGTCAAGAATTAGGATTGGAGCTGGCAAGAAGTAAGGATGCTTGGTAAACAAGGGTTGGTTGGGGATCCAAACTGATTACACAGTTGCAAAGGTCAAGGAAAATTTGAAACTACAAGGTTGTGGCTAGCAAGGGTAGCAGATACTGTTTTGAAAACAGTTGGTAGTGTCCTTGAGTTTCCATACAGTTCAGAGAAAATTAAGTTCTCAGTGACAAAGGAATGTGTCTGAAACCATATCCACAATGACCACCCAGCTCCATTTTGGATGCTGAACCACAGTTACTCCATTTTGATTTTTAAATAATCTTAAATATGTAATCAAAGAGAAGAGAGGACTGCCTTGAGAATCTCTCTGAGGTTCATTGCCTGCTCTCAGCTGGACATGCAGGACATACAGACAAGTGTCAGACTTACAACTCATATTTCTGTGCAGGCATGAAGGACTTTGAGACTACAAGTAAAATGCAGCTAAAGAAATTTACAAGAAGAACAGACTACTTAATTACCTGGCTTCAACTATATTTTTCTGCTACTCTTTTATTTAAAATTCACCTAATTATTGTATGTCAGGATTCTATGGCACCAATAATTTATTTACTATACTGTATTTATATTAGGTGAAAATAATAAACCAGACTTCAAATCCTAAAACAAATACTAGTAATAACCATTACACCAAAAAATAAAAGTCAAGAATCTAGATTTCATTTTTAACCCACGCCTCAGTCCTGAATTCTAAATAGTATTTACCTAGCAGCACATTTTAAAATTTCTAGAGGAGGGCTCATTTTGGAGGTAATTCCCAATGCCCTTCTATACTGGAGTAGCCTGCCAAGTACTGGGAAATCCAAGGGTGAGGGTGAATTTGACTTAGGTGCCTATTCAGAATGACTGTGTGACGTTGAATAAGTTACTTAAATTCTTCGATCTTAAATTTCCTCTTATGCTAAAGGCACAGCATAATAATGCCCATCTCACGGATGCAGTGAGGTATACCTAAAGCTTCTGGCACAGTTCCATTTCTAGGAGCACACACTGTAAAAGAAGCGTCCAAAATGGAAATGGTGGAGGGAGAGGAGCGTGCACGCTATGCTTCATTTGCTACAAGATAATTCATAGGTGAGGAACTACTTAAAACAGGTGGGGTAAAGGTGCACAGAATGGTTTCCAGAGCCTCTTGCTCACCTGGGCCCCGCTTCTGAAGACTTCACAAAAAGGGGTCTTAGAAGAGCATCCAGACAACACTCCCGGAGATAGGAGCAAAGCGATACTTTTCTTCAGGACAAACTACCGCTCAAAGGGCGCGCCCACCGCGGGAACTTGGGGATCCCCTCCAGCCCGCGTTTAGGGGACCCGAAGTTCCAGCCACCGCTGCGGTTCCCAGGGGCATCCTCCCACCCCTTCGCCTACGGCCCGCAGGCTAGTCGGAGAAATCGGCCCGCCACGCCACGCCCCTCGCGCGCTTCCTCGGGGCCTGGCCGCCGCCGAAGTGCATCCTGTTTCTTACCGCCACCGTCGGCCACAGCCCCGGCCGAAGTAGGGGTAGTAGTCGGGGTGAGAAGTGGGCTCTGGGACTCCAGGATGGCCTCCCGCCTGCCCCTCATGCTGCCGGGGATCCCGCGGGCTAAGGCGGCGGCGGCGGCGTTGTCATGACGACCGCGCGCGTGCGCCTACCCCGCCCGGGGCAGCCTTAGGGCTGCGCGGAGCCGGCCCACGGAAAGGCCTGAGCGCCGGAATCAGCCGGCTGCGTGATCCCGTGCCATCACCTGCTTAGTCACTGAAGCCCGACTGGGCAGGCAGTGACCGCCCATTTTATGGAGGCTCCTTAGTAACCCCGTCTAGGTCCCGGTCATCTGCCTGGTTAAAGACACACAGAGAGAGGGCACCCTGGCTCCTTTGCAGGGAGAAGTCCTCGAGGTCTAGGGGGAAATGGCTGATGGACTAGGGGCCGGGGATACAAAGACGATTATGACACAGTCCTCTCCCCAAAGTGTGCACGTACCAGCGGAGGCCAAGTGCAGAAGCTGAGAGTAGCACTTGCACGGATAGGACACGGAGCTAAGGGAACATAAAGGAGCTTGTGGGTCAGTCTTGTAGAGGGGGGATGGCATCAGGGAGGGCTTCTTGGAGGAGGTAATATCCTGATTGGCCCAAGTGAACCTGTCAGAGGGCCGGACTGTTTGGTGCATTCTGGAGACGTGCAGGTACTTAGGGCTGCCCAGATGAGCACAGACTGCGGGGGCCCGGGTGGGAGGGGGTGCCAAACGGGGGCCAGATCCACGTTGGAGCCCTGTGCATCGTCTGAGAAACACAGCAGTTAAGGGGCAGGATGCTGGGAGCTCTCAGATCGGGAACAGCTGATGGAGGATGGATTTGACACGACCTAGAAGGGTTAAGGTCTGCACCAACCCAGGAGACATCATAAGGCTTCACCTAAGGCTGGACTTTGGGGAATTAGAAGGGACAGCACCCAGCAATACTTTCAGGGTAACGTGGTCAGGATTTGGTACTTGGAACTGGGAGAGAGAAGAGGAAGGAGGGGCGGAAAGGCCTTCTGTTTGGGGTTGCTGTAGATCAACGAGAGGGAAGTGGAAGGGCCGTGCCAGGGCTCTGGAGCCGCCAGAGACTCCTTGCCTGAGGAAAGGTGGAAGGAAGATTCTCAAGGTGATATCAGGCCATCTAGGAGGACAGTTCAAAGGCGAAAAATGAAACATCCGAGTCCTGCCTCCCTCCTGCTACCCCACCAGGCAAATCCAGACCATCGCTCCACTACCAAGAAACTGCTGGGCAAGGCAGAGGTCTCTTGAAACGCTGTGTGTCCTACAGATTTTAAGCATCACTTGAAGTGTTTCTTCAGGTTAAACATGATGTAGAAAACACAATTGTGTTTTTGTTCACCCCATGTGTGCTACCAACAAAGTTTTGAGAGATAGCTTGAAATACGAAAGTGTGAGTGCAGGTACAATTCAGCTTCTGCCTTTCCCTAGCCCCCCCCCTTAAAGTATTTTGAGTCAATAAAATAGAGGAAAGTAAAGAGAAGTTGAGGATTAATTGTTACTCCAGGGGGAGAAAGGGATAATCTTCCAAGGGAGCAAGAAAGGCAGAGTCAGACTTTTGTTTGAGGGAGTGACTAACAAACAGGGTCAGAACAGAATAAACAGGTAAGAGCTGCTTTAACTAGACAAACAGAACCTACAGCACTGTTCTCCCTATCTGCCGTAGCAAAACAAAACTAAAAGCAGTATTTACACAGAACTACAGCCTGCAGTGTCCAAATGTATAGTAAATAGGACAGTCACAAAGACACGACCATGTGCACAACTCATTTCCATTAGTACATTTCTTGTTACCCGCAGTGATTTCCAGATGGAGGAGGGATGCTGTTCAGGAAAAAACCCTCCCCTTGAGAATCACTGATTGGGCAGGTAGAGGAGGAGGGGAGAGGGACACCCCTCTGAGCTGGCTTTCAGGAAAGCTAAGTGGATTCACTGAGTGCTTATGTGTCAAGAACTCAGAGTGGAGGTCAAACTCGAATCTGAGCTTTCTAGAAATCAGAACCAAAGAGAATATGTGAAGATACTGTCATTCCTCGTTGTCACTAGATATCTTTGGGGATTGGTTCCAATACCTACTCAGATACCAAAACCTAAGGATGCTCAAGTCTTATATGAAATGGCACAATATTTGCATATAATCTACGCACATTCTCCTGTATCCTTTAAATCACCTCTAGATAACTTTAATGCCTAATACAATGTAAATGCTGTGTAAGTAGTTGTAAATACAATGTAAATGCTGTGTAAGTTGTTGCACATAGCAAATTAAATTCCTGGTTGAATTTTGCAATGAATATCTGAAAAGCTGCCTTCATGTGTGGCATGCATGTTTGGGTACTGAATATGCAGATGACAGAATTAGTGTTCTATTATTAACAATGATCTGGCCCATGGATAAAAGAAGAGTGAGTTGTGTGAAGTTTACATTTTTACTTTCTGAAGAGATGAGAAAGTAAATCAGTGATTAGGAATGATATCGTGCCCAAAACCTTCTTGCTCACTCATAATGAAAGACAGTTTGAAAAACCAAATTTTAAAAAAGAAAAAGAAGAGAGATTTCATTTATGAAATACTAGGTCTACAGTTTGGTGGTACAGGTGGGAGTGAAGAATAGTAACGTTTTTGAAAATGGATAAAATGCCACTTTGAGTTTATTTAAAGGAAACAAGTCTTGAGAAGCTATCTCAGATCGATAATTTGGCAACAGTGGGGCTAGGGGTCCGTGGCTCAGCACGAGTTAACATTTCTGCCAAAAGAATGTTCCACTAAGGTCTTTTTCATCTCTAGGTGACTGGTCAGAGGTTTTCAAAAGGACGGGATTGCTGGATCCCAGCTTGGTGACACTCCTCACTCTACAAATTTTTCAGAGATAATTATCCAATTATAGATTTTCCCCTCTTTTATCATTTCTCCATTTCTCCTAAGAAGACAACCAATCAAGAATATCAATATCCCAATACTTCCGTCAGTTCCTACTCACGGAACACTTCTAATACCAATTCTGTGGGTTTTGCACAACAAACAATCTTCCAGTTCTCTCCAGATACCAACTAGGTGTTCTATAATTTACCTCTGACACTAACTACCCAGAGTTAGCACAGACTCCACAGGCTTAGGGCTTATTCCCAGCAAGGCTGCTTCCTACTTCTGGTACCAGTCAAAAGTCCCGGGTTGTCATCTGTACTTCTACCAATGGGTTGTACATCAGGGGTTCCAACGACTCCCTCCTCAGATTCAGTAATTTGCTTTGATGGTTCACAGAACTCAGGGAAACACTTTACTTACTGACAGGGAGGAATAAATTTTAATCTACCCGTCTATGTTCTTCTGGCTAGTCTAAGAATTAAATTGACCTGAGACAGATTAACAGAAGAAAATCAAAGTTTAATAACACATTTACATGGGAAACACCGAGGAAACTGAGTAACTCACCAAAGTGGCCGAAATCCTCACCTTACATACCATCTTCAACTAAAGACAAAAGAGGATGTTGGGGGGGGCGGGTCTGAGACTTCAAAGGGAGGGAGAGTAACTTACATGGGGAAGGAAAAGCAAATGTTTGGTAAGCAAATGTTTGATGGGCCACCCAGAGATAATGGGATACAGAGTGGACTCTGATCTTTAAGCACTGCCTGGAGTTTCCACCAACGCGCCTGGCCCATGTTCTATGCAGATATCTCTGGTGATAGCTCTATTCTGGGAACACGCCCTCTATTTAAATTCTTTTAGGCAGTTAAAGAGAAGGTTAAAGTTTCTTCCTGAGCCATTTGTGCCTTGATTATATTCACCTTGAAATAATCTGCACACCAAAGAGACATTTTGGGGTGGCAAGTGTTGCTTCCCTACATTACTATTACCAGTTTATTATAAAGGGTACAACTCAGGAATAACCAAATGGAAGAGATGCATAGGGCCAGGTGTGGGGAAGGCATGCAGAGCTTCCATGCCCTTTCCGGGCACAACACCCTCCCAGCACTCCGTATGTTCATCAACTCAAAAGCTCTCCATGCAAAAAAAAAGGTTTTTATGGAGGTTCCATTGCATAGGCACGATTGATTAAATCATTGGCCATAGGTGATTTAACTCAATCTCCAGCCCCTCTCCCCTTCCCTGAGGCTGGGGGCTAGGGCTGTAAGGTCCACACCTCTAATGGGTTGTTTCCTCTGGCAACCAGCCTCCATCCTGAAGCTTTCTGGGGGCCCAACAAGAGTCACCGCATTAGTATAAACTCAGGTGTAGTTGAAAGGGGCTTATTTTGAATAACAAAAGATGTTCCACTCCTCTCCTCTCCTATTACTCAGAAAATTCTGAGGATTTTAGAAGCTCTTGTGTCAGGAACTTGGGAACAAAGAGCAATACCATATATTTCTTATTATATCACAGTATCTCACCTGGAGAATCCACCTTTATCATTAGCTGTACCTGAGGATTTAGTCACCACCAACCAATCAAAGAATTGTGCCCAGGCAATCACATACCCTGGGATGACCCTCCCTCAGCTGGCCTTTAAAAATGTTCAGCTGAAACCCTTCAGGGAGTTTGTGGGGCACAAGCCACCTGTTCTCCTTGCTCTGCCCTGCAACAAACCTTTTTCTGCTCCAAACCCCGATGTTTCAGTTTGCTTGGCCTCACAGTGCATTGGGCACACAATCTTATGTTCAGTAACAATTTTAGAATCAGACTGTGAGCTTCTACCAAAAAGAAACTTTGCTGAGATTTTGATTGGGATTGCACTGAAACAATAGATCAATTTGAGATGACTGACATCTTAACATTGAGAGTTCTCATCCATGGACATGACCTATCTCTCCTTTTAATTTCTTTCTGGTTTGCAACTTTAGTTCATTTCTATTCACTGCAATTTCAAATCCCACCAGGTGTAGGAATCTAAGACCATGAGACAACAGTATCTCTCTCTACTTTTTAGTCCTGCCTACAATTTTCTCTAGGGACACTGAGTCAGCTCCAGTCAAATAGGGGAGAACTAGCTGGTGGGAAGAACTGACTCTGTATTTGGGCTCCAGGCGTTATTGAATCAGGTTTGTTTGCCTGACACACAGCAAGCCAAACACTGAGATACAGAGATTTGCAGCAGAGAAAGGGTTTATTCACAAGGTAGCCAAGCAAGAACACAAGAGAACAAATCAAATCCACCTCCTCAAAGATGAGGAGCCCAGGATATTTATGAGATAAAGAAGCAGGGTGGCCTGAGGCATAAGGAGTGTGAGGAAAGGTAGTTGGAGATAAGAAAAAGGTAAGGTAATTGTCATTCTTCACGGGTACAGCTAAGCTACATGCTTCTTCATAGGATGCATGTTCGGAATATGGTGGCATTAGCATGCTCTGAGGGTGGAGTTTTTGACCCTCTGACACCAACTGGTCACCAGTCAAACCCTCACTCATGCCCAGTTGCAGGGTCAGCAGTCCCAACCAGTCTTAACTGGCTGGAGCTCCGATTGGACAACAGCTGACTTCAGGTTCCTGAAAACAAATTGGGCAAACATCTTACGACTCCTACATCAGACATACTATCTATAGGGGTGGGGAAGGGGTCTTGTATCTTACCGTTTAGGCTGCCTGATGCTTGGAGGATACACATGTATTTGTAAAAAGAATTAAAGTGTGCTTGATGGGTGAAGGCAGGTTAATAAAGCAAGTTATAGTTTAATGGATCTAACTGATGACTACCCTCGGTTTCACAGATTCTAATCCACCATGCCAGCTCACACATGGCTGTTAAAAGTTTGGCTCGTTTCTCCTTATTCCAGAAATTCTTTTACCTATGGAAGCCTTATTTCTCCACCTGCCAGTCCCCAAACTTGAAAATGCCACCAGGCATGAAAGTGCCCACTAGTCTCTCCTTTTTAGGAAGGACTAGTCCATCTCTAGAATTTAATTCTTTCAGCCTTTTTTTGGTATCCACAACTTTCTGGTGGCTTTATGGAAAAAAAAGCCATATTTTAAAATACTAATCTTTCCTAGTGTTTTCTCAGTGTTCATGGTAAGAGCAATGATCTTTTGCAACCTTCTACATCCAACCTGAAAATAGAATCAAAATAAGCATTTCTAAAAACTGAAATTAGACACTTTTTTTTTAATATATATGAGTCAACCTATTAGGACAAAGAAGAGTCTACACTTTATTCTTCTCCCAACATGAAACACAAAAACCTTTTATGTTGTGTCATAGTGTCAAGCACTAGATTTAATCAACATTTAACGTTTATTTCTCTTAAGGGTACCAAGTCTGGTGGCAGGTAAACAATAAACTGATTTTTTTCCCTTCTTTTCGCAATATTTCAGATTTTGACTATTTGAACTTTCCATCAGAATAATGTCAAGTGATACCGTAAGATCAGTAGAACGTTCATCTAGAAGTCATCAGAAAAATGATCTACAACAGGTTTCTGATAGAATATTTTTCATCGATGCTTCTAATCAGAACTTGGCTACCATTCCAGCAGAGATCTTAGAATTAAAAGGATTAGAGGAGGTGCATCTGGAAAACAACCAGATTGCAGAAATCCCCGAGGATATTCAGCATTTAAGGAATGTCAGAATCCTCTACCTGAACAAGAACAAGGTGAGGAACCTGTGCCCCGAGCTGGCGAAGCTGAGCAACCTGGAGGGCCTGGACCTGAGCGACAACCCGCTCCTAGCCTCGGCCCTTCCTGTGCTCAGCGGCATCCGCAAGCTGCGAGAGCTCCGCCTCTACCACACGGACCTGCAGGAGATCCCCATCGTCATCTGTAAACTCCTCCACCACCTCGAGCTGCTCGGACTGGCCGGAAACCACCTGAAATCTCTGCCCAAGGAAATAGTGAACCAGACCAAACTGAGGGAGATCCACCTGAAACAGAACCAGTTTGAAGCCTTCCCTCTGGAGCTGTGCGTTCTCGACAACCTGGAGATCATCGACCTGGATGAGAACAAGCTGACTGTCATCCCAGAAGAGATTGGGAACCTGACGAAGCTGAAGAAGTTCTACGTGGCTTACAACAGCTTGCCTGTGCTCCCCGAGTCGCTGTGCCAGTGTACCAAGCTGTCGGTGCTGGATTTATCCTACAACCGCCTGCACGCCGTGCCGCACACCCTGGCCGAGCTCTCGCAGATGACGGAGGTCGGGCTGAGCGGGAACCCCCTGGAGAAGGTGCCGCACCTCGTCTGCAGGTGGACGTCGCTGCACCTGCTGTACCTGCGCAACACGAGCCTGCGGGTGCTGCGGCGCTGCTGCCGGCGCCTGGTCGGCCTGCGCTTCCTGGATCTCAGCCAGAACCACCTGGAACGCTGTCCACTGCAGATCTCTGCGCTGAAGAACCTGGAAATCCTGGCGCTGGACGATAATAAAATAAGCCAGGTACTGATTCCCTTCCTGGCTGCCACTATGCTCCCATCAGGGGCCCTTCCGGCTCGAAATTGGTATGGTTCTGGGTCTGAACAGGAGAAAATTCGAACTGGGTTTATGGGTGAAAATCTGGACTTAACAAATATCTCCAACAAGTTCATCGTTTATGTTACTTTAACCCCCCTGAATAGCAGTAGTAATGTGATGTTTATTAACAATGGGTAGGTGCCAGGCACTGAGCTAAATGTTTTCTATATATTACCTCATTTAATACTCACAAGAACTTTTCGATGTCGGTGATAATATCCTCAATCATATATGAGGAAAATGAGGCGTGGCGAGCTTAACTTGTCAGGGCCACACACTGGCACGTGATAGAGCCAGCATTCTAACCCACAGCTGCTGGGCTGCAGGGCCCATCTCCTTAACAAAGACCCCTCCGAAAAAGGCTTCCTGAAACAGCAGAATTTTCTGACACATACAGCCTTAGGCCTTAATGTTCCATTGGTGGGAAACTACAAAACCAGATATGTACGTAGAGAAACTCCCCTACATGTGCAGGGTGGTGAGTTCAAAAGCCTTCATCATAGCATTGTTGATAATCATGAAGTATGGGAGATAATCTAAATGCCAACTGGTAGACAGAGTCACATGTAACTTGTGGTATACTCATAAAATGGAATACTGTACAATAATGTAAGTGAACTGAAGCTTTATGTGCCAACGTGGATAGATCTCAAAATTGTGGTATTTATTAAAAAAGTCAAGCACCTACTTGCAGAACCTTGCATCATATATAAATCTTTAATCACACAAAACTACATATACACAGCACATATTTTATGGATTTTTTATATGTAATAAAAATATAAAAATAAGTGGTGGAAAAAAGCTCACTAAATTCCTGATAATGGCTACCTCTGGGGAGAGGGGGGAAGTCAGGGAAATGAGGAGGGGATGGTAGGAGAAGTCAACTTTCATTGCAGTGTTCCATTTGGTTTATTAGTGAAAAGTTTGGGCAGTGGGTTCAGCTGCCTGTTTCCTTATTATATTTTAATATCTGAAAATTTCAAAGAACAGAGTTCTGTTAAAAAGCAAGAGACAACTGTAGAGAGAGAGAAAGGGAGATTTGGTGATCAGCAGCTCTAATCAAATAATAGGTCTGTTTTTCCTGGCCATGAACACCACACTCATGTGTACCCCATACATTACAAAAGTCCTAGCCTTAAAGTTGGTTTTTTTTTTTTAAATCTTTTTGCTCAGTTTTCAATTTCTAGAGCTTTGTTGAGGGGAGAGGTTTGGTTTTCCTCACTGCTATAGAGTTTTAAAACTGACTTTCAGGAGGTAAACATTTTGAGGATGACTTTTAAGATTTAGGAAGAGAAACTAGGACTCAATCTCTAATTGGGAAACAACCCACTTTGGAGGATTTTCGAGGTTGTATAAGAACCCTCTGCTCATCCTCCCCATACCCCACTATCCTGCCACTGATATAAGAAGGTCCTTTTATAGCAAACGAAGTCTGTCATTCCACAGTGGGAGTAAAATTCTCAAAATATAAAGTGCCCTTGGGATGTATAACACGATTCACTTAAATCCTATTGAGTCATTCCTGCTACCTAATCCTTCCCTGTGAGACATTTTAAGAGTTCAGGATGGAGGAGGGAATCACACACAGATGGCTCCTTACCAAAGTTAAGCCTCATCCAATACCAAGTTTTACTGCAAGTCAAACTGCACCAAAATGTGGGCATGATCAATGTTAGGATGTTGAACCTGAAAATCTCTATGTACCACTGCTTATCGTTCTTCAGTTCTTATGATGGTATTTCTGTGTTGTCTTCTTTTCTCAACTTCCTATTATGCCAGCCCCTCCAGAAACCTCCCCATGCATTTCTCTCCGTAATGACACATGACCTCTAAGTCAGCTCCTTATCTCTCCCACCCCAAAGATTTACCTCCTGGGTTCCTGGAGCCTGAAGCCTAGCCAGTAGCTTTTGCTTGCCTAGGGGGAGGCAAAAATAGTTGACTTTCAGTGTGAATCTAGATGGATTTTATTTGTATGGTAAATTTCTATTAAAGGAGAAAGCTCAACCTCAAAATAGCTACCGTTCAGTTATAATGTCAGCAATAATTGTTCTCATTTGGCACAGTGCAGGTTTTCTGTACACCCAAATTTATTTCCACTATACTTTAACATGACTATGATGGGATTAATTATTGGATCTTGAATATCCTGACAAAAAAAATCATTAAACATTCAATGGGCTCCTGAAAAAGAAAAGCTAAACCTATGAGCTAAGTAAACAACAGTAAGAGTGAATGACTAGGTTACAATGAAGTGGTTGGATTGAAGACTCACTCCCCATTATTTTGGACTGCATTGAATGCAGATGCTTTGCATGGAAGGGATCTAAGGGCCTGAAGAATTTTGAAATAGCTGAGAAGGGAAGCTTCAACATCAATTTCTTTGGAGGTGGGCTTGTTCTGAGGTTTTTTAAAATGTAAATAAATAAATAAACCTGTATATATAGCATACTTATAGAACTTTAAAGAAAATTTTTTATTTTTATAGCATTTTTAAGAAAATGAGCCCTAACCCTACACAATAAAGAGAAAAATGTCTTATGGCAGTTTCCAGGTGTGTGAAACATTTGGCTGGTAGATCAGAAGAAAGCCCACTATGGGGATAACTATTCCCTAATTATTTATCCATTCCACCCACTGTAGAGAGGTGAGCTGAGCTGAACTCTTCTAACCATTCTCATGAAAGGTAGAGTGGTAGATGAGGGAATGGATGGAAGGAAAGTCCAAGAACTAAAGCAAGGACCCGTGAGGACTCCCAGTGAGGAATAAAGCCACATAAGGGAACTATGTTTCAAATGAGTTAAGAAGCTATTAAGATACACACCTGGGCCTTTTTTTCTACAAGAAAATAAGCATCTCTAACATAATCAAAAGAATGATCGTGTCACATATTTTAAGAATGAGATTTTTCCATGTGGTTCCAGAAGGCCAGAAAGAGGCCATTGGTGGATGTAAATATTGATGCAGATTTTGGCTTGACAGGAGAAAGAAATATGATAAGTAGTGGTATTTATCCAGTGAGCTTTTCATCCCAGCAGGTGGTGTTTAAACAAGAGCTGGATGGCTAGCTGCCATATTAGAGGGTTACAACAGGGACCTTTTTAAGACCTTCCAAATCTGAAAGTCTGGGAGTCTGTGAAATGCCTGCCTGATACCAGGACAGACAGCCTTGGGATTCACTGGAGAGCAGAAGATATAATCATAATAGTCTTCATTGTTTGCTTCCAATTGAGATTTCAACTAAAGCTTCAAAATTGCTGCGCTAAAGCCTTTTAGGGTGAGAGGTCATATCACTAAATTGATCAGTTCTAATAACTGATCTAGTTGATTAGTTCTAATTTAGTTATTAGTTATTAATATAAGACCTTCTTATATTATAGTTACAATGTTACACTAATAAGCTTAGTACTTTTTCTTTCAATAGTGCCAAGCATTGCTACACTACAGTTTAAAAATTTGCAATAAATTAGGTTAAAAATTGTTCCAATTTAAAATAGTAAAGAGCAAAGAGGCTGGGGAAAAGGTAGAACTCCAGGTTTTAGGTCTGCAAGTATAAATACTATAAACGCAAACATATGTGCCAACTTTTCATCAGTAGGAAATTTTAAATTGCTCTACTTTTTTTTTTTTTAACAATCTGCCCCTAGACTAAAAGCCTAATTTATTTCCTTACTGTCAAAAATAATCTTGACACTTACCGTTTCGGAACACTTCCAGTTACCTTCAGATTTTGGTTCACTTTCAAAACTGAAGATTCTTGGACTAAGCGGGAATCAGTTCTCTTCATTTCCAGAAGAAATTCTTTCTTTGGAGTCTTTAGAGAAATTATACATTGGCCAAGATCAGGGAGCCAAGCTTACCCATCTACCAGAATGCATTAGGAAACTACAGGTAAGCCTCCCAAAATGAACAGGCAAGGAAGTACATGCCCACTGTTCCCTTCAACTGGCTGACACTGAGAAAACATGGTGGGGTTCTCATGCTTGTGGACTTATCCATACTAGATTTCCAGCTCCCAGCAAGCAGTCAGTATGACACTTTGAGGCTCCCACTGTCTTCCTTAACAACCCACACTCAAAGAACATTTTACTGTGATTGCTCTTGGATGTGTCATGCCATACTCATTTCTTCTGTGGGGTTTGACATGTTTTATTTGCAGAAATTGAGCCATGCCACTTTCCAATTAATTTCTACTTTTTGTAGGTATTCCCTGAAAATTGTATTATTTTGAAGCTAAAGTATCATACAGATGACATGGCTGGGATTCTGCATTTTAGACTGGATGGTCTGATTTCCCTCCCAGCGTGGTGGACAGCAGCTCATGGTTTATTTAACTATTGCACCAGGTTCATGCTAAAGATGGGTCCACAGCACTGTGCTCAGTCCCAGCAAAGCAACAAGACAACATCATTCAAAGTAGCCATACTGTTGTGTCTTTATGTATCAGACTTAAAAGAATTATTTTTTTCATGTTCCTGGTGCTTCACTCTTACTACTGATAAAGTAGGCGTAAGCCACTGCATAACTCCCAGTCATGAAACTGAGCCACGACATATATAGCGCAGGTACTTCTCACCTCTTCCTAAGTCTCCATCCCTTTGCCCTGTGTTCGCAGAGCTCCTTTCATCAACTTGCTCCTTGTCCATGTCATGCAATGCTCTCCAGAGTCTTAGAGTGAAATGCAAATGTTAAATTTTTATCCAGTGAATTTGAATATAGTTAGCCTATTCTCTGTACATTTTGGCTATTTCCACTTGGGCAATGCTGGATTGATATTTGAGGCAATTACAGTACTATAGCAACTGCCACCGATAATTGGTTACTGAACAGGAGCAAAATGACATTTGTAGTTAAATGATCCAAATTGTTTTTTCCACAAAATTCTCCTGAAACAAATAAACACCAGATTCCTGTGTTCTCTTTTCCCTACATACACGGGAACCACATCTAATGGCTTAACTCAAAAATAGTTGTAATTTTTGATGATGGGTCTTTAAATGTTTTTCCCTTTATTCCAAAGCATAATATCCTCATTGAAAGAACATGGGAACTCACAGGTGATTCTGGTCATTATAATTCCTTTATCAATGTAAGGATTATTATATGCTCATGTTATTTCAGAGTCTTAAAGAGCTGTATGTAGAGAACAATCATCTGGAGGAACTTCCTGTATCCTTGGGATCAATGCCTAACCTAGAAATTCTTGATTGCCGCCACAATCTGATTAAGCAACTTCCAGATGCCATTTGCCAAGTGCAAGGTGAGGAATCTTTGTAGATCCGCAGCCCAGTAGAGTTTGAGGTCAGTATTTCCCATGACTGAAGGCTTTCTTGCACTGCTGAAGACCAACCTCAGTGTTGAGAGCTGAGACCTACCACATTACCTCCTTGCAGGGCTTCCTAGTGACGTGGGGAAGACCAGGTGCCTGATTAATATGCTAACAGCCTCACAAAGGCAGTTAGATTGTTCATTGGGAACTGAAAAGTAAATAGCAACTGCTAAGAAAATTAGCATTCATCCGTACCCGTACAGTCATTATACCACGGACAAGAATTTACTGACTACCTACTATCTGCCAGAATTTGGAACTGGGGACTCTGTAGTAAATTTGCATTAGGTCACTAAGTCACCTGAATAAAAGGAAAAGTATGACCCAGAGTGATGAAATTAGCAAGGAGGGACTTTTGGAGCTATATGATTGACACGAAAAAGTCATAGATTCATATTTAGACACACAAACATTTTTCCACTAGGCTAAACCATTTTTTATTTGTAAACCCACGCATCTACTCTACAGGCTTTGGCTGAGCTCCTAGTGGAACCAGATTAAAAAGTGGGATTTTTTGCCATAGTGTGCTGCATCTTTGTGTTTACAGATATGTTTCTAAACTACGATGATTTTTTTAATGAAAGGAGGATGAAGGAATATGAATGGAAGCTGTTGCCGACCCACAGGACACTCAAAGATTAGAAGCAGGGGATGGGTATACAGTTCTCCTGAGTCATGCTCCTGACCATGCATTTTTATCCTGTCCTTGGTCCCTGGAGGAATGGAAATATTCTCAACATTTTTTGGTGTTTACTGTTTTCCTGTCTCTAATACCTAATAACACTGGCTCCAATAACTTTGGGTTGTTATAAAAAAGAGAACTTGGTTTGCCTCATTAAATGTGATGTCTTTTGCTACATGGCCCAGCAGGAAACAAACATTTCAAAGTGATTGGACTAAAGAACACATGTTTTAATTTTGCTTATTTTTAAGACAAATCTATTTTTTTAAATTGTTTCAGCCTTGAAAAAATTACTACTCGAGGACAACTTGATCACCCATCTTCCGGAGAATTTGGATAGTCTGGAGAATCTAAAGGTTCTGACACTGATGGACAATCCCATGGAAGAACCCCCAATGGAAGTGTGCACCCAAGGCAGTGAGGCTGTGCAGGAATATCTTAAAAAAACAAGAATTATGAAAATAATGGCAACAAAGGTAAAACCATCAAAAATTCTGGATCATATATTCAGAGATGCTTGGAGTAGGGTTAATGTTACACTTTACAGGTTACCCTGTGGGGCTGCTCTTTATGCGTCTGTACCTTGTCCTCCTTGAGAATAGGGATTCTTATTTACTTTCATATCCCCAGGGCTAAGCAAGAGATTTTTGAACATCACCCTAGCATTTTTTGTCTTTCCTGTTCCTTTTCTCTTTGTCAGGTAAGAACCCAACAAATAGGCAAAAGAAACCCAAATTTCAAATCCCCAAATGATCTAAAACTGTTGGACTACTCACTAGAATGAAAAGCTCATATTAACGAAGTCAGTAAGATAAGGCTGAAAAATTAGAAATGAAAGCATTTATGGAGCAGAGGTCTAGAGACCAGAGTTCCACTCTTCCACTAACTAGGGTCAAAGGGCTAAGAGCCTGGTCCCTCTCTTGCCCACCAAGCCCCTGGAGACATAGGGATACCCCAGGTAGACCAGGAATGTGTCGACTTCAGTCAGTATTCAGTAGTCTTCATTCAGTGGGTCCCAGCCCCAATCATCTCACACCCAGATGACAGCATTAGTCCTCAACTAGTGTCCCTACTTCCTCGCCTGCTCCCCCTAGGATACGTCTTCCACTCAGCAGTCAGACTGGCGCTGTTAAAACACAGGCCAGGTCTTGCCACTCCTCTGCTGAAATCGATGATGTTCCATTGCACCTGGAATAAGAATTAGTCTTTGGTCTGGAAGACCCTCTGACAAGGGCCCTCAACTGTAGCACACCTAACAACCTCTTTTTCCTAATAATTATTGTGTGTGTGTCTTCCTTTACTCTTCTGAAATTAAACTCATAGATAACATAAACTACCCAAAACATATAATTTTAATAAATCAAAATAATGCCCAAGCTGCAACATAAAGGAAAAAGAAAATTTTATATTAAAATATTAATTTTAGTTTGTGTATACTCAGTATGACTACACTGGAAGAATGAAGATAATACTTTTGGGATACTTCCGAAAAGCATTCTGAAAAACCCTGCACCCTCTTGCACATTTTAAAATTGATATTTAACATTTTTTGCTACTAAGTCTAAATCATTGAAACAATTTACTTTCCAGTGTACTTTACACAGTGACATCTTAAAACAGAGTTATTTAAATGTAGCCAATGGAATCTAAATACCATTATGATCTAATATGTCAGTAAACATCAATTTACAAAATATTTTAAAAAGCCCTTATTTTACATGCAAAAATGTTGTCACATCTTTTTCTTATTGAACATATATTTCCATCCCACTTTCCCCTCAGAATTCATCTTAATATTTATATATATATGTGTGTGTGTGTGTATAGTGTTTATATATGTATATAATTTTAAAGTCATTTATAGATCACCTTTCATACTTCTAGGCTACAAAAATATTCAAATAAATTCAATTTTAAAATTAAAAAATTTTTCCCTGTGATCATAGCGTTTTAATGTTCTGGATTGAGTCTTACTACAATATATCAGTAGTATAAAATTAACCAAACAATAAATCTATTATAAATTTTGGTATTTAATTATTTGACTTACAGGATTTGGGGAAAATACATACGCAAATGGGAAAGATTTTCTTTACATAGTTTATATATCCTTGCATGAATATTACTTATTGCTAGAATGACACAGGGTTTGGCATCAGTTCTATTCCTAGTTTTTATTTTACAGGTAAAACACTAAGAAACCTTGTTCAATTCACAAGCTGACAAAAATAGCAGCTTTTTTTTTGCACATATTATTTTGTTTTAAATGGCAATGCCTCACACATCTCTGAACTTCTTCCAGATATACCCCAGAAAGTAGACAGCAGGCTCTTAGCTGGCAAATCAACTTCAGTTTTCTTGAAGGCAAAACTACCAGGACTGGTTGCCCAGTCCTTAGAGCCAATATCAATACTGCTCTCTCTCTCTCTCTCTCTTTTTTTTTTTTTTTTTTATTGAAGGGGTAGAGGTAAGTAAGTTTACTTACTTATTTTTAGAGGAAGTACTGGGGATTGAACCCAGGACCTCCAGCATGCTAAGCATAAGCTCTACCACTTGAGCTATCCCCTGCCCCCCAAAACTGCTGTTTTGAATTGTCCCTTTTTTTGGTGTCCCAGAGGTTTTTGGAGTTCAGGGCAATATCCCCTAGACTCAGGTGGATGCCCAGAGGGGCGGTTGTGAAGGGGGAGGTGGGACTAGAGAATCAGCAGTTGTGTTCATAGGCAGGTACATTCTAGGGAGGGGCACGTATGGAAGTTGAAGCTCTGGAAATGTGTTGCTCCCACCAGTCCAAGCCCGCACACCCTTGGAAAGTCTATGGACAAGGGTGTATGTCACACAATTGATTACTGTTAAATCTTAACACAACAAAAAGCCCTGTAAATTTCCAGAATGCCTTTCCCAGGCAATACTGTCTCTGGGAAAATCCCCACCCTAACTGATCTGCTACTGTTCCTCCCCACCTCGCCCTTCCCGTTTTCACTTTACTTCAGTCACAAATGGGATCCTTTGTATTTTTCCAAGGGCCAGGCTTGCTCCTGCCTCAGCCGAGAGGTGCTTTGCCCAGATGTGGACAAAACTCTGGCCCTCACTCAGCTCATACTCTGCTCAAATATCCTCATACCTGCCCTTGATCCACCTTATATAAAATAACATACCTCCAGGTACCTCATTCATTTATTCATTCATTCAAAAACTATTGAGCTTCTGCTATGTACCAGGCACTGTTCTATGCACCGGAAAAAGCAGCAAACAAAATGGACAAATATTTCTATCCTCATATTGCTTAAAGCCTAGTGTGATGGGAATAAGAACATGGAATATAAAACATAAATTTGTATACTATGCTAGAAAGCAATTAAGTGGTATTGGAAAAAAGTTCAAACCAAGGGGAACTGAGGTTGCCAGAAGTAGTGTGTGTGTGTGTGTGTGTGTGTGTGTGTGTATTATTGGGATTTCATTTTAAATGAGATGGTCAGGGTAGGCCTCATTGGAAAAACGACTGTCTTAGCTCAGGTGACTGTAACAATATACCATAAGCTGGGCGGCTTGACCAATAGAAATGTATCTTCTCATAGTCCTGGGAGCTGGAAGTCCAGGATCACGGTGCCAGCATGTTTGGTTTCTGGTGAGAGCTCCCTTTCTGCTGTGCAGATGGCTGCCTTCTCACTACATCCTCATAAGACAGACAGAGAGAGAGAGCAAGCTTTCTGATGTCTCTTCTCATAAACGCACCATTCCATCGTAAGAGCCCCACCCTCATGATCTTACCTAAACCTAATTACTTCCCAAGGCACCATCCCCAAATACCACCACACTGGGTTTAGCGCTTTAACATATAAATTGTGGGGAGGGGAGGACATAATTCAGTCCATAGCAATGACATTTGAACAAATTCTTGAGGAAGTGGAGGGGTCAGCCCTCTGAATACTGGAAAGAGTGTTCCAGGTAAAGGCCCTGAGTTGGGTGGTGCCTGGATGTGCCTGAGCGAGTGAGCATGGGGAGAGTTAGGAGGTCAGGAGGGAGAGCACAGGTCAGACAAGGCCTTGTAAGCCATTGCAAGGACTTGAGTTCTTAATTCTGAACGGGGAGCCACTGGAAGCTTTGAAGAGTCTCCTAGAGAAGGGAAGTTCTTGAGTAGGTGCAAGAGAATAGGATCTCAAGAGCCAGTGAGGGCCGGCTGGCGGTAGGAGCACGCATGGTCCAGGAACAAGAGGGAAGGCGGGGGGACCGGCATCCCGATTCCCCATGCTGTGCAGCCACTTCCGGGGCACTTACCACCATCTGTCAAGTACACAGTCATGTGTCTACTGTTTACTGTCTTTTCCCCTCACTGGAATATGAGGCTTACAAAGTCGGGGACGTTGGTATTTAACTGCTGTTTCCTAAATGTCTAGAACAGTGCCTGGCAGATAAAAGCATTAAATACTTTTAGAATTGTTTGCCTGGATGGCTGGCCAATTGAGAAAGAGAGAAAATAAGGTTTAGAGGTCTAGTCATTCCATTCTCCGCATCTTAAAAACCACAATCTGGAACAAAGAGATGTAACCATCCCCGTCCACCGTGATATGAGCTGACGCTGTTCTGGTTTGTCTTGTTTTCAGATTCAGGCGTGGTGGCGTGGAATCATGGTCTGGAGAGGACTGGGGAGATTTGAAGAACTGCTAAAATTGCAAAAGAAGGGAAAGAATTCTCCAAAAGATAAGAAAGGAAAGAAGGTTGCAAAAGGAAAACCTGTAAAGGGAAATAAGAAATAACTCTATAAATGTATGAATTGAGATAATGAATCCTGATGGATTAAGAAGGAAAATCTCTAGGAATTAGATGCCAACCACACAAAACTGATTTGTAGAGTTATGGTTACATAGAAAAATAAAGATTTTTTTACAGAAGTGTTTATGGATAAAAATGAAATGATGCCTGGGATCGTATTGCTTCAGAACAGTATCAGGGAGAGAGGTAAGTGTGGAGGATCCAAATGAAACAAGATTGGCCAGAGTTGGTAATTGTAGAAGCATGTGATAGGTACACGGAGGTTCATTGTACTATCATGTCTACTTTAAAAACTTTTTATTATGAAATAATTCACAGGAAGTTCCAAAGAAATGTACAGGGATGTCCATGCACCTTCACCCTCACTCACTGTTGACACCTTACATAACTATAGTACAATAACAAAACCAGACAGTGGACATCAGTACTATCCAGAGCTTATTCAGATTCCATCAGTTATACATGCACTTGTGTGTGTGTGTGTGTGTGTGTGTGTGTGTTTAATCCAATGCAGTTTTGTTACCTGTAGCTTTTGCGCAGCCACCGCCCTAATCAAGCTACAGAACTGTTCCATCACTGCCAGTCTCCCTTGTGCTGTTTAGTGACACCTGCCACCTACCCCTCTCCCAATCCCTAACCTGTTCTCCATCTCTATAATTTTGTTCTCCATCTCTAAATTTGAGAAGATCATGTAAGTGGAATCATATAGGATGTAACTTTGGGGACTGGCCTTTTTACTCTGCAGAATTCACTGGCAGTTCATGCGAGTGGTGCGTGTATCAGCAGTTCTCTCCTTTCTGGTTGCTGAGTAAAACTGCATAGTTTGTTTCACCATTCACCCACTGAAGGATGTTGCTCTGTTTCCAGTTTTTGACTATTATGAATAAAGCTGCTATGAACATCTGCTCATAGGTTTTTTGTACCCGCACAGGTGTTCACGGAGTTCATGGGGATGCCCAAGGAAATGAAGAATCATTACCTAAAACATCCCCATTTACACCACTCAAGACCCCCTCATCCTGATGACTTCTTCTTTTGGAGTAGTATTGATTTCAAATTCTACTTGTCTTTCGGGCAATGACTGCAATTAGTGTAGCAAAAAGAAAGCAAAACATAATTTGATTAGAGCATATGAGAATAGAAACGTGTGAGCAGACACCTTTGCCAACCCTGAGGAGTCTTCAGGCCCTCTGCCCAGCTCCTTGTCTAGTTTCCTCAGCTCACACAAGTGTCTAAAACAGCATCGACAAAGAAGGTCAAAATCCCTTTCTGACGTATTACAAGGTGGTAGGCAGGAGAGGGGCGGGGAGGGGGTAGGTTCTTTTTTTCAGGATCAATCCCTTCCTGCTACTAAGCAGAAAATAATACTGGCATTTTCAAAAGTTAAGAGGAAAATGGAGAGCTTTAGTAGCATAGAAACTTTTATTTTGCCCTGTATTTCTCTCAAACCTAAAATATCCTGGCCTTTTCAGAGCCAGTTGTTTTAAAAGGTTATTTTTGTAATCATGAAGGTATATGCGCACTGTAAAAGACATAGAAAATAAATAAAATGTGAAGAAGATGTAAATCACCCATAATCTTATTTCTCAACATAACCACTGTTTATATTTTGTTGTATTTCCCAACAGCTTAAAAAATTAAATAGAAAATAAAATTATGTATAAACGTCAGCCATTGCTAACTCACCCAGTAGTGTGGCACTCTTTTGTGATAATCCACATGAATGTAATTTCAAGACTTTCAAGTTTGAGGTACTTTTTAATCCCTGAGCGGTACTATTGAAACTGCCACCGATGTTTCCGTTAATAGAAAGATCAAGTACTTCAAGGTTTTGCAGCATAGGCAGCAACTGACCTGGAAGGAAGGAAATCCAAAGAACAACTCAGTAAAGAAAAGATGCTGGGTGTGAAAGTTAGGGCAGCAGGAGGGGGAGTACAGCTTCGTGTGACCTGGGATAGAGGGAGCCACTCTTTCAATTCAGAGTAAGAGAAGACACAGCCATCTTTGACTCCCAAGCTCTCCATTCATGGGCGTCATCACATTTTTTCCTGAGAAGGACTCCTCTTGTAACCAAGCAGGACCCTGTGGGGCCTTCCAGGGTCAGATCTCTCCCCCATACCCTCTGCTGTAGCTCCTTTCTGAAGTACCCAGATAATAGTAGCTCATGTATGTTTCCTGAGTTTTTCAGGTGCTTACAACCACCACCAAAAGGAAGAAGTTAACTACTTGATGATTGAGATCATGTAGCCCCCAGACCTTCTGGCTACTGGAGGTTGATAGTGTTGGCTGCCCTGTTACCTCAACATCAACCAATCAGTGAATTGTGCACGAGCTGATCACGTACCCTGCGACCCCCACTCCCCTTATCTGGCCTTTAAATATGCTTTGCTGAAACCCTTCGAGGAGTTTGGGGTTTTCTTGGGCACGGGCTGCCCCATCCTCCTTGCTCAGCCCTGCAGTAAACCTTTCTTCGCTCCAAACCTCGATGTTTCAGTTTGTTTGGCCTCATGGTGCAGCAGGTACATGAACTTGCCTCCGGTAACATTCCAAATTCCACTCACCCACAAACGCCCCATCACCTGATGTGAGGACACAGTCCACGAGTTCCAGCGCTTGTATCCTTCTCCCTTCTCACAACGCCTGGAGGATCAGAGGCAAGTTTCCTCCCACTACTGTTCTAGGACAAGTTCAACTCTTCAAGTTCAGGCAGTGCTCTAAGTGCCTCTCCTGTTACAATACAGCCCAAAGATCAGGTTGATCACTAGTCTGCAAAGCAGGGGATTCATTTCACAATCACCATAACCATCATTTATAGAACATCAAAGCTGGGCCAGGTACTGATTAGATGAACAGAGAGAAGAAGAGGACCCAGTTCCCGCCCAAGCCAGCAGAGCGAGCCTCTGTATACACAGGCACAGCAATTCCAGTTCCTCCAGAGTTCTGAAGCCGTGATCATAAGCAAAAATTGTAAAACAAAACAAAACAAAACAAAACAAAACAAAACAAAAAAACACCTGTAAGTATGGTGGTGTTTACGAGCTATTTTTGTGGTTGTAAATATTTGTACCAGTCCGTCTATTTTCCCTCATCCACCCTCTCCAGGGATCAGCATTGCTGAGAAGCTTGGCTAAAGGTACAAGTGAGGCAAAGCAGGGCGCCGGCCACCACAGAGGAAAAGCTCACTCTGACATCAAGAATATCGTATACAACAAACCAACCACTGCAGGGAGGAACTCGTGAGAGAGCATCAGGCACTGGCAGCTCATAACAGTGACGCAGCCTCGGGGATGGAGCAGGGAGCAATGGGGCGGGGTTGGGGGGAACTTGACATTTTGGACGCTATTTCACACTGGAAAGTATCTGAGGGCTGCAGAGTGGAAGCTGGGAGAGAACAGGGGAAGTGATGGGGAGATCATACCCTAGGGGTGATTTGCACTGCCTTGGGGTGGAACAGGGTGATGAGCTGCATACATGGAAGATGTACATTCTCAATGTGTGGAGTCAATTTAACACGAGTTAAGAGTGTTGGAAAGTCCCCCGTGTCCAGAAGCCTCTCTTCCACTGTCTGCTGCTGGGCTGGAACTTCTGCGGCGGGTTACCTATTCCATGGTTAAGGTTTTTGGCGTCCAGGCGCCCCAGGTAAAAATGCATATTCTCCAGGAGTTATCAAATCACAAGCCAGGGATAAACAGGTGTCATTTTGTATGCTACTTATGGTCAATTGAGTGTGGCTTTAAGTAGCCCCGAGGCATCCCCCAGGATCAGGGAGAAAGCATGCATGGTTGTCCATAGTGTATACAGTACTGGAAGGGAATGCATTTGCCATCCTGCACCAAGCAATTGTAACAGGTGTAATAATGTTGAAATGTCTCCTGATTTATGTTTTCTTATCAGTAAACCATTTATTCTCCTTGTACCCCATCTGCCAACGCACAGGTCCTGGGCTCCTAACCAGGCAGGCGAGGAAGGGGGAGCTTCGCAGTCACAACCGATGAGCTTCAGGGCGATAGGGCGCGAGGGAAGTATTCGCTGCTCATTTCCGAGACCCTGCACTTGACAAATCCGGAGAGAGGAGTGCCTGTGAGAGTTTTTTCTCAACTCTTGCCGGAGAATACACTCAGAAAGCCTCATTTGTCCTTGTTATTAGGGACTTCTTATGTGGCACCCCCACCGGGTTCCTCTGTAGTAACACCCTACCTACTAACATGATAGCATTAAAATTTAAAAACTTTCAAATAAATAAAAATAAAAAGCTATAATTTTATCGAGTTCCTTTTTTTGTGCCATTGCCTTACCCAACATTTAAGACAGGTTTAAAATACATCATATTTTTGTAAGGAAAAATGAATAGGCGTGTACTGACAGTGACTTTAAAGAAATTTTACAAGTGAAAACGTACAAATTAAAACATATCCAAAGAGTATACTGCAATCCGATAGGAAAACGTTAAGTTCTGAATGTGCGGTAACATTCTGCTAACCCTGACAGAAAAGTATAAAACTACGTAGTGAAAAAGAAATATATTGGCACCACTGAAAATGAAAAGGTAGTGGCATTACAATAGTAGTAAATTTAGACTAAAATATTAGCGGGACAATGAGAACTCCACCTCTCCTCCACAGTGTCTGGTGGCTTGCTATTTTTAAGAAAGCCACCTACAGGGTGTACATGTTGCTGAGATGGATGATGTTACCACATTTTACCAGTAGGAGGCAGCATCATCCACCCACCGTTTACCTCTTCATTCTGGCCTTCAAGTTTTATTATGGTACATAGGATACAAGGTATTTTATTTTGGGTAGGATTGCCAGATTTAGGAAAAATAAAAATAGCACGTCCAATTAAACTGAAACTTCAAGTAAACAAGTAATCATTGTTTAGTAAAAGTATGTCCCAAATATTGCAGGTGTTGTTTTCTGGCAACCCTCATTTTGGGTGGTACAGAGGAGAGTTGTGGATGGGATGGATTGCCTCTTAGATGCCAGTGGGTACTGGACGTTTTTGTGTAAACTTAATGCAAGAGGGTCACAATTTTATAGATTTGAAAACTGAAACTCAGAGAGACTGTTAATGAGTAAGCAGTAAGAGTTAGAATTTGAAACCAGCACTTTCTCCAAAGCCCATTATGTGTGTGTGCTTTTTAAAATTGTTGTGCTTAAAAAAATTTCTCTGCATTGTATCTTATTGCTCGCTCTTTCTTTTTTTCAACATTTTTATTGAGTTATAGTCATTTTACAATGTTGTGTCAATTTCCAGTATAAAGCACAATTTTTCAGTTATACATGAACATACATATATTCATTGTCACCTTTTTTTTTTTTTGCTGTGAGCTACCACAAGATCTTGTATCTATTTCCCTGTGCTATACAGTATAATCTTGTTTATCTATTCTACATATGCCTGTCAGTATCTACAAATCTTTAACTCCCAGTCTGTCCCTTCCCACCCCCCACTCCCTTGGCAACCACAAGTTTGTATTCTATGTCTATGAGTCTCTTTTGTTTTTAAGCCTTTTTATCTCCATAGTCTCTATCTACAATCATGCTCAAGTTCCAGTCTCACCAAACCTTCATTGTTTTCTCCTCAAGCCACAGTTCTGTCAATCATTTCCTTTACTGTCAAATGTTTGGAAAGAATGGTTTGTGCTCGCTGGCGCCACTTCTTCATCACATTCACCAATTAACCCTCTACATTCCGGTTTTGCCACGTTCACCTAGCCAAATAAATTGTTTCTCAAAGGTCACCACCAATGACCTATGCATGGTCAGGTCACTCAAGATGACTGTCCTCTTGCTCTCTGTGCATCCCCTGCTCAACCAGTCTTGGCTACACTCACATGAGAATCCAATCCTCTTAATTATAGGGCTTAATTTGTGCCTGATGAGCCCACCTCACGTCAATTCTCCCTATAAATAGTAGCATCCTTGTCTCCAGAGTAGCGAAGACTGCTGCTTCTGCTGGCTGGCTGCTGCACACGGTGGGATGTCGCTCCAGGACCTTTGTGTAAGGTCCCCTAACCAATGAACCACTGATGTCTCTGTCACTGTCTCCGGGCTCTTTCTTCGGCCTTAAGGCTGGGCAGCTACAAGGCTTGCAGGCCGACGGGGTGCAGCCCAACAACCCACCACCTGACAGATTCAGAAGTCTCTTCTCAGACCACACACTACTTGGGTACTCTGTAATATTTGATATGATTGGCAAGTCCAAGCAGCACAGTTGAAAGACCTGTTTCAAACTGTGGGCTCATCAGGTAAGCAAGTCACTTAGCTTCTCTGAGCCTTGATTTACTCATCTATAAAATGGAAACTATAATTCCTGCCTGGTTCATTTCTTAGGAGCATAGTGTCTTAAACTTACTGAGGTCTGTCATGAAGATGGAACTCTGCAGTGCCTTTTACATGAAGGATACTTTATAAATATTGGTTGAATGAATAAATAACTGACTGAATGACTGAATATTAATTTTACAGTTCCTCAATTACCAAAATAAATCAGCGTGATAAATCTTTATTAAAACACCTAAGTATAAATATAAGTACCAGTTTATAAAGCCCCTGGACCTCTCCTTACAGACCATATATTTCTTCTTTTTTTATTCTATGAAACCCTTTCTTCAAAGAATATTTATGTCACAGCTCAAAATATCAAACAGATGAGTCAGAGCTGCTACAGGCTGGCTGAGGTGGGAGGGCTGGTGCTCTGTTGGGGGTGCGAAGTGACCACACATGAGCAGTTTTGTGGAGCGACTTGGGGCCTTTTCTGGCTGCTTTACCACTGAAGCAAGCTCTTGCTTCTCCAGGCGACCCTGTGAGCTAAGTAGTATCTTCTCATCAGGCTCTTTTGCAAGCTAAACCTGTAGGGGTTGGATTCTGTTGTTCACAACCAAAAGTCCCAACGCTCTCATAACACGCTGTTACATGTTTGTTGCATGGGTGGTGCTGTCCGGGAACCAAGATAACAAGTTCCTGTTGTCAAGGAGCTATCTGTCCAGTGGAGGAGACCAACAAGAGAGTGATGGTCACAGCACAGAGGGAAGTACAATGGTGGAGCCATGCAGCGGGTGCAGCGTGACCGCTGGTAGTGACAGTGAGTGCCTCGGGTCTGGTGGGTGGCTCTCGGCAAGCTTCCAAGTGAAAGTGGTGGATAAATTGCACCTTAAAGGATGAGTGGGAGTCAGTGAGGCAGGTGGACATAAGGGAGAGATGAACGGGGAAGGAGAGCAGAGGGAGGGTGGCAACACAAGGAAAGGTGTTTCTAGGCACAGGGAACCACTTTGGCAGAACGTAACCAGTCCAAGAAATGGCAAGTATCAGAATGTCAGGACAGAGGATGAATGTGAGGTTAGGGGAAGGCAGAGGTCATGAAGAGATGTTCAACCTATCACAAATGCCTTGACGACCATGCTTAAGGGTACAGACTTTCTCTTCAAGGCAAGAAAGACTCGCTGAAGGATTTTAAGCAAATGAGAGACATCGTGGTGTCTGTGGTTTAGAAAGAGGACCCGGAGGCAGTGTGGAGGACAGGTTGGAAAGAGAGCAAGACTACGAGCAGAGAAACCAGTTGGGAAGTGGTGGCAGTAGTCCAGGCAAGAGACAAGGAAAGCCAGGATAGCCATGGAGAGGCAGAACAAGGTCCCAGAGCCAACTGTGGGACAGGATTAATGTGACTCCAGGAGCCACTGAGTTTGAGAAGAAATGGAAATAGAGAAGCAACGCATGGCTTAAGCAGCCAGTGTCGCCCAGCTGGGATAACCAGCTGGCCGGTCTTGCACTATTAATTTAATCATGGTTATAGGTATTCATTAACCATGTTCTCGAAGCTCGAAGACGTACTTTAGAACAAATACCAACAACTTTCTGGTAGACTATCTCCTTTAAAGGCAGACTTTTTAGCTTTCTATTTCCAAAAATATATTCAATCTGCTTACTGGTGAAATGATATTATTTTGGGTATTTGGTGCAAATACCAAGGGAAATGAGGGTGGGTGTAAATGAAACAAGATTGGTTGATAATTGTTAGAGAGAGGTGATCATGGGGAGTCCTTATATGGTTCTCTCTTTTGTATATGTTTGCATAAAAGTTTAAAATGTTTGGGGGGAAGGTATAGCTCAAGTGGTAGAGCACATGCTTAGTAGGCATGAGGTCCTTGGTTCAATTTCCAGTACCTCCACCAAAAATAAATAAATAAACCCAATTACCTCCCTCCACCAAAAAGAAAAAAGCTCAAAGTGTTTAAAAAATATGTTTAATCTAATTGATAACATATTGATGGCATTGTATATGACACATAACTTTAGAGAGAGAATTGGTAATATTTGTTTTCATAACCCTTGAAATTGTAATCTCTGCTCTGGGAATTTATACTAAAAATACCTGAAATGCAGTGAAGAAGATAATAGGTGAGAGGGAAAGCCAAAGATATTCACTAAAGGGCAAAAAAGGAAGTTACATAATGATGGCATATGCATGTAATGGAATATTATGCCACTGTTAAAATTAGGTGTCTGAACATCACGTGGCACTGTGAGAGCTGAGCAGTATAGTAATGTGTCCCAGAAATGGGATCACGTCTCCATGTAAGCTCAGGAGGGCTTTATAAGCTATTATAACAGTGCAAAGGACGTCCAGTCTGGCCCCAGCTACCTCTCTGATAGTCTCAGTAGGAGACTCTCGTCCATCTCTCATCCTGCTTCAGCATCCCTGATATCCTGGCTCACTCTCAAGCACCCTAGGCTCACTCCCACCTTGGGCCTTTGCATTTACAGATCCTTTGCCTGGAAAGCTGCTCCCACAAATACCTATGTAGCTGGCTTCACTCATCCATTCTATACGGCTGACTTGATTCAGATCTCTGCTCAAATGCCAACAAATCAGGGACCCCTTCCTTCCAACCTCATCTAAAATAGCACCCCCAACTCATCCATCACTGTCTCCTTAGTCTGCTTTATTTTTCTTTGTATGACTTATCACACTGAAATTATGCCTGCCTTTGGTTCTTTGTGTACACAGGGTCCTGTTTTTCTTGGCTATATTTCTAACAACAGTGGCCAGCACAGAGTAGGTGCTCAGTGTTAGTTGACTGGTTGATTGACCACAAATGCAGGCATATGAATAAAAGACTGAAAAGAATCTTGAAGAAATGACCATTTGTGTTAGAATAAAAGGAAGTAAGTTATTTTCTGTAAACCTTTTGTAATATCGTATTACTTTTGATAATTTAAAAGTAAAACGAGCAAATTAGTTAAATAATTTAAGGCAACAAAATAAATGTTTAGAACAGAGACTTACAGTATTAGTTTTTTTAACCCATGTGATCTTTTTAGGGGAGAACATTATTCTAAAAAATAAAGAAATAACAGCAGTCAGAAGTTTACCAGGGTCTAAGGAGGCTATCTTCAGTGTCTCCTCACTGATTTGGAAATCAGTTGTTTTAAGGTCATTCATTGCTCTCTTTTCCACTTTCAGCTTTGGGGGACTTGAGTTTTGAGCCCCTGAGGAATTTGTCGACAAATGAAGTCTGGGCTTTTGTTTCTTTTCTCTGTCTGAGGAACTTTTCTTCCCTGTTTGACTCATAACAAGTTGAAGGGAGTCTTTCTCAAATAAGACATCTTCCTGTGGTTTTCTGTTTTCTAGGATTTCTGAGAAGAAAATAAGACTGTCAAGCCTGTGTGAAATCCTAACTTTCCTACACGAGTTTTTGTTTCCCCTTTTCTTCCTGTTTTATTGCTGGTAATGTTTAACGTAAAAATAAGAATTATGTAACCCAGGATCCGGGAACCAACAGATGGTAGCAGATACAAATCCAAAGCAAATTTGAGTTTTAAACTTTGCCCTATTTTATTATGTGAGATACAGTTCATTAAACATCACTTTGGCAATTGCATTAAATGTGTCAATACATTCTAAATTTCAGCAGTCAATGAGAGCTACCTTTTTTAATCAATTAATTTTGGTTTATTATTAGTTTAAAACAGTATGGACAATGTATTATATAAACACGTACAGATTTCCTCGTGATTACTAAAGGTAAAAAGGGTTTGATTTGGTTTCTGTTTTAATGAACATTTGGAGCATACAGTTAATGCAATGGTTATAATAACTTTTAGAAAATACATAGAAAGACAAGTCCTGTCCCATTTTTTTTCCCTGGAATTGGTCACATAGGGCCAGTAAGTGGAAGATATCATCACCGAAGGGCAGGATGCCATCTGGGCATACAAATAAGGAGCTTGTCACAGCAATCAGGATTTTGAGTACCTTTGTTGCTCACACACAAGGAACTTCAGTGCTATTAAGAGCTGAGATTTTATATATATATATTTACTAATGCCACACAGCAGAAATTATCCAAGTAAACCAGATTTTTAAGCATAATTTTAGTTTGTGTCTCTTCAGAAAGCTACAATATTTTATATGTTTTAAAGCTTATCACGTGGTTTAGGAACAAAACACACACCAAAAAAAATCAAATAAACCCAGAAAAAATACTGGAGCTTAGCTCTGTTAGAGCCATTCGAGAGTCAGTATTTTTATTAATAGCTTCTTTTGAGCTTTCAATGGCAGTTGATACATTTATCTTTTTTCTCTGTGTAATTTCAGTAATTTGCAATGCTTAACATGATAATGTTTTATCTAGTTGTCAGTATTAAATAATAAGTTGGATCATTTGCTACTGGGAGAACACTGTCACTACTAAATATTGCTTTATTTCATATTCAGCTGTTAATTTTATACATTTAGTGAATATTTTTAAGAGCTGTAGAGCTGCTTTCTGTATCTGGAAATGTCTGATGTAATGTAAACACACCTAAATTAAAATGAAAAAGAGAAGCCTGTTATATGATTTGCAAAACAACACTTAGAACTCTGAACTTTAGATAAATGCTGTGTTTATCAACTAGAGTGACCTTCTAAGAGAGAGAGAATAAGAGGACTTGGCCTGCCGCTAAGCTGTCTGGCGTTTTGCAAAACTGTCCTCTAGAGGAGTTTGCCTCCAGTGACCCCAGCCTCCTCTCTTTACCTTCTTCTCTTGGCATTTTTACCTTCTCTACTCCAGCTCTGCACCCCCACTCCATTAAAAACACATTGACAGTAAAGAATTAGTTCACTCCACAAACAGAAATTACCATGGGCCAGATATTCTTACCAAATCAGGAGATTCAGTAGAGAACAAGACCCAGTTCATGTCACTGATGAAGTCTTAAGCTGGTGGAAAGATGCCAGTGATTACAAGGGCCATCAGGAAGGAGAGACCCATGTAGTCAGGGAACCCCCAGTTGGATTAAGTCTGGCTGGGAGCACAGCCTTTGAACAGAGAGTGACATTGCCTGGATTTTGAAGAACTGAGATAGCCAAAAAGAGGAAAGGGAGGGAAGCGACTCGGGCAGGAAAAACAGGCTCAAAAGCTTTCAGGCATGAAGGCCTTTAGGAGCCTGGGGCTGGCTCTAGGAGTGAATTCCAGTTTGCCTGGAGCGAAGGATGTAGATCATGGAGGTTAGGGGCAGGCCTGGCGTGATTTGAGGCTCCAGATTCATAAGGGTCACTCTATTATCCTTCCAGGGATTTGCTTACATTTTAAGGGAGGGTTAAAAAGTTAAACTAAAGGGATAAAACTATAAATAGAATTTTAGATTCTGTTAATAAAATTTAGATTCTGTCCTTAGGCCAGGGCCTAATAGGTTTTTTTTTTTTAATTGAAGTATAGTCAGTTACAATGTGTCAGTCTCTGGTGTACAGCATAACGTCCCAGTCATGCATATACTTACATACATTCATTTTCGTATTCTTTTTCATTAAAGGTTATTATAAGATACCGAATATAGTTCCCTGTGCTATACAGAAGAAATGTAGGGTTTTTTTTTAATTTTACATATACTACTTAATATTTGCAAATCTCCCAAATGTATCCCTTCCTACCCCAGTAACCATAAGATTGTTTACTATGTCTGCAAGTCTGTTTCTGTTTTGTAGATGAGTTCATTAGTGTCTTCTTTTTCTTTTTTTAGATTCCATATTTTTTAGATGAGTGATATCATGTGGTATTTTTCTTTCCCTTTCTAGCCTAATAGATATTCTTGAAATTACAATATTCATGGCTTCCTCCCTATAAAATAGGTCTTTCTGTGATACTATATTCTAGAATGGTTCAAGAAACCGTTTGCACACAGGCGACCTTCAAAATAACTTTGCAGAGCCCACCTTCATGCCTGGGGATAGAATGTCCCATACACCCAGAGTACTTTTTCGGAAGTCACAATTGGGCATCCTTTTCTTTTTCTTTCTTTTTTTTTTTTTTCAAATGAGATAGATCCAGTTCTAATTTACCCAGGAACACATAGAAGTGGAACCAGACAGTTGTCCCAGCCACTGCCCCACAGCTGACCCAGCCTCAGTAGGTTAGGTGGGAAAGAGAGCTCGTGAATCCAGCCACAACCTGCAGCCCTGGCTGCCCATCCTGATGCCACCATCACCCCAGGTGCCCTTTTCTTTTAGCTAGTCCTCTAGCCCTGACCCTAGACTTACCTCCGTAGTCATTTCCACTTAATTTCACCTTTTGGAGATTTATACACAGCCATTCTCTGGAGAGCTAGCCAGCGTAAATGGTTTCACCTTTTCTCCCTGCTTAAATGATGTGACTTCAGCTCCCAAGTCTTAAGAAAACACTGCGGGATGGTGTTCCAGGATGTGGTGGTTTACCCAAGTGAAACCCCACCCAGCTGTGACACCCCGCTGGACTCTCTGTGCACTATGGAGCAGACAGGAAGGGCTGGGGAGCCAGGGAAGGCCAGCAACTACACAGGACTCAAGGGAACAGAAGAGGAAACAAAATACGGAAGGCAGAAAGGAGAAGAAGGCAAGGGAAGGAAGCAACTGAGAGGCTACTAGAGAATCAGAAAAAGAGCAAGCGTGAAGAAGCAGACTTGTGAGTGTCGGGGGAATGCATCTGCCTGTTTCTTAATACTCAGTGGGCTGAGCAGTAGGTGAGCATGCTCATGCTTCAGAAAATTTTTTTCACAATGTATTTGGAGAGGGGAGGATTTAGCTCAGTGGTAGAGCATGTGCTTAGCATGCATAAGGGCCTGGATTCAATCCCCAGTACCTCCATTAAAAGTAAAATAAAAATACATAGATATATAAATAAAATCTAATTATCCCCCCCAATGTATTTGGGAAGTGCCTCTTTATAAACAAACTTTAACGGGTTCTTAGGCTTCCCAAACCAATTCAAGCTTTAAGACTAGCTTCTGCAAATCTTGTTTCTGCACTGGGTTTTACTTTGTGAGGGTAAACCCTGGAAGCGGAATTTGGGGAAATGTTCTGATCACATGACAACCAGCCCACAGCAGCTCAAAACTGGGACTTTGCCTCTTCTCCTAGGGGAGGAGGCACTCACTTATGAGCCCTTTGGGAAAAATGATGCCGGCATTTGAGTGGCCACTGTTGATATTTACGGTATTGCCAGCAGGTGGGATTATTTGCCATGAAACCCCAAGGATAATAACTATTCGACATGTTATGTCTCTTACACTTAAGTGATTTTTATTTGCTTGCAAAACTGAAGGGTATCTTTTTTTTCTTTGCCCTCCTAAGTTTGGGTTTAATATATATTTAAATTTTTTGAGGAACGCTTTCAAAGGCCTTAAGATTTTTGATCCACTGTTTCAGAGTGACTCACATTTTCAGTGTTGCTTGTTAAAGGGAAATGCATTTTTCTTTCTCTTCAAAACTGACTTCATTAAAATATTTGTCCACAGAACTTACATTATTAAAACTTTTCTTTCTCCACAAAACTTTCTTCGTTAAAAGGCATGACACGTGCTACAACATAAATGAAACTTGTGGACATAAGAGAAAAAAAGCCATCACAAAAAGACAAATACTCTGATTCCACTTACTTAAGGTATATGAAGTAGTCAAATTCACAGAAACAGGTAGTAGAACCATGGTTGCCAGAGGCTGTGGTGGGGAGGAAATGGGGAGCTGCTGTCTAATGGGTACAGAGGTTTAGTTTAGGTTTTGGGGGGGCAGGATTAGAGGTAATTATGTTTATTGATTTAATTTTTTTTTTTTAATGGAGTACTGGGGATCGAAGCCAGGGCCTCATGCATGTTGGGCATGCATTCCACCACTTGAGCTATACCCTCCCCTCAGAGTTTTAATTTTGTAAGATGAAAAAGTTCTGGAACTCTATTGCCCAACAATGTGACTATATTTCACACTACTGAACTGCATACTTAAAAATGGTTACGATGGTAAAATTTATGGTATGTGGGGTTTTTTTTTTACAACAATTAAAAATAAATATATAAATATTTTTAAAATGTGATTCAGAAGGCAAGGACTCTAAATGTAAATATTTTTAGGAATACCTTAACCAAGTTCTGCTTTTATTTTTCTTCTTATGTATGTACATGTATACATGATTTTTGAAACTCCATGCCTAAACAGGTTTTAATAAGAATAAATAAAAATTTTAGGTAATTTTAAAAAACCTACTTCAATCACTGAGTTGTAAAACATTCTGGTGGCATGCAGTCTTGTTACATGTCTGATGGGTTTACTTCAGGCCTATTCAGAACCCTTGTCTTGAAAACATTAGAGTAGGTATATTTCTAGCATTTTAGTTAACATTACTATTCTCAGTTTATTTAAGCGGAAAAAGGATTTATCAAAAGGATGACAAAACTTCTGTTAAAAAGATGGTAAAGGTAAAACGAAAGTGTTTATCGCCATGCCTTTTGAACCCCATTCAAACAATTAAAGAATTGAAGGAAGAAACCACATCGTAAGTCTGTAAGGATAAAGAGAACTGGATAGATGCCAACAAAATTTTGGAATCTAGCAAGCATGAGGGTGTATTTACCTGACTTTATATTCAAGTGCCTGCAAAGGTTGGGGGAACAACCTTTTCAAATTTCAAAATCCCCCCAAATTTAGGAAGTGAACCAGTAATTGTACCAGGTAACTCTGAAGGAAGAGGTGGATATGGGTGGGTAGGGCTGAAGACAAGATGATTAGTTTAAAAGTGTAAGAAAATAAACTATTAAATTCCATTTCTCACCCCCAGGCAGACAGGAGACTTCCCTCGTCCCCACCCTAGAAAAAAAACAGAAAGTTTATTTTCAGGACAGATTGAAACACAGAGGATTTGGATTCAGAGACACTGGTCATGTTTGAGTGCCTTATTGGATAGGAAGGCTGAGTAAAATCTGTGTATCAAACCATGAGATCCCTCCCTAGCCCCTCTTCAGTTCCTCTGAGAACTTACTGGCAACCAAGCTTAATCACCCTCTTCCCCCACCCAATAGAGGTTTGTTGGAGGACACCTATCTGGGAAGCTGGCCAACCCAAGAGAAAAAACCAACAGGTATTGATTGTGTAGAGTCCCTCAGCTAGATGAATCTGTTGCTGCCCAAGCAGTTACAGAGAAGCCCACTGATTGACAGGTCCTATGTATATACACAGAGCTCCCAATGTAACGCCTAGTTCTGTATATGCTTAGAGGGCCAAAGATCTCAAGATAGCTGGAGAAAGACTCAGACATGAAAATGAGATGCACAAACGGTAAGAAAAAAGGGAACTTGGAGAAAATAAGGACAATGTAAGGAGAAGAAAAGAATTTTTAAAATCACTAGTATACTTAGGGAGTTAAAAGATGATGTATGGTGCGTGAACCAAGAATCAGAAGATGTAAGGAAACGGGAAATCCAGAGAACAAAGGAACTTCAGGAAATTAAAAATGTGACAATTCCTGTACAAGATTAAAGTGGCAATCGTGCAGTTTTGAATCTACCTAATCCTCCAACAGTAACCAGCACCACAACAAATGCACAACAATTATCTACTATGAAAGTAGTAAGGTATCCTGTGAACTCCGAAATACAAGGGAAGGGCTGACTGACAGCAACGAGACCCACGTGGCATCAGCAAGTGGGCAGGAGGAAGCAGGAAGCAGGCGAAGGGTCTTCCGGCGGCACTGAACAGCAGCAAACTCAAAATCGAGCTCGCAAAGGTACTTAGCCTAAAATCTAAACATACTAAACTCAGTCTAGAAAGCTAATTGAGTGAGCTTTCTGGGGAACAGTGCCAGAGCTGGAAAGGGCTTCTAAGAGTGAAGGCAAAGGAAAGGTTAAATGGTGTGGGGCAGTCTGGGCCCTACTAAATCTCAGAACTAACCAGCTGGTTCTCCTTTCCAGGACGAAGTCCCTTACGGAGAGAACCTTGCTGGCGGTAGGACCTAAATGGAGCTGCGCAGAGACACTAAGAGCATACAAAGTGGGGGAAGGGGCAGAAAAGATAGTTTCAAAAAGCTCAAGGCAATATGGTTTAACTCTTTATAATAATAGCAAGGCCACTGAACTAGGAAGACAGTCCCCTGTACCCTCCTCCCCTGAGGTGGACCATGTGGGCCTCCTCATAGAGCTGCCTGATGTATTCTCGCAAAACGGCTACTGACCTGCCAGAGTACACGATTCAGAGCGAGAGCAAGGAGAGAGCTGTGGTGCCTGTGATGACCTCGTCACACAGCGTCCCTTCCACCATATTCTAGTTGTTGGAAGTGAGTCACTCAGTCCAGCATGTACACAAGGTGAGGGAAATCCCAGCCTACACGCCAGGTGAGGAAAAAGTTCAGCTCTTTGAAAGAAGGAGCATCAAAAAATGTGTGGATGTTTAAAAACTGCTCCATGATACGAAAAGAATTAGAGAGAAAATGAGAGATATGAAGATAGGCAAAGACAAACCGATACTTGTTTGTCAACAGTTTTGAGGGACTGCCAGACTGCCAAAAGGTAAATACAATCCAAATGTCCTTCAATTGATGGATGGATCAACAAAATGTGATTTCATACAATGGAATATTATTTGGTCCTAAAAAAAGTACTTAACATATGCTAGAACATTGATGAACCTTGAAAATATTATGCCAAGTGCAGGAAGCCAGACACCAAAGACCATGTATAAATTTCCATTTGTATTAAATAGCCCAAATAGGCAAATATATATAGAAAGCAGACTAATGATTGCTTTAAGGCTAAGAGGGGCAAGGAAAAGCGGGAGTGTGGAAGGTGATAGTTAAAGGATAAGAGGTTTCTTTCTGATGTGATTAAAAGATCCTAAAATTGTTTGTAGTGAAGGTGGCACAACTTTGTGAATCTACTGAAAACCAATGAATTGTACACAACAAATGAGTGAATTATAGTTTATGTGAATTTTGTCTCAATAAAGCTGTTATTAAAAAATGAAGCTATTATTAACTACAGAAAAAAATGTATAGACATTTTTGGCATACTTTATGGTGAAGCTGTGAACAGTTTTTACATAGCCATAACAATAAAACAGTAAATGTCATATTAAACAAAACTCTGGAATAGCCGTATTAAAGGGCTGTGGAAAGGGGAAATTTGTAGAGATTTATAGAAATAAATTCTCATCTGCCCTACCAGAAAGACAATAGCTAATATCTAAAATTGAAAAACCAGTATAAGTGTATTATTCAGAAATACAGAGGTTAATAGTAGACAAAAGAATAAGAGTTGTTGCCTGAGCAACATCTTACTTACTGTATTTAGGTTTCTCTCAGCTACTTCTTTGTCACATGATCCTGGACATCTGTAACCTGTAAGTCTCAGTCTCTTCTTCTGTAAAATAGAAGTAATAATAATAATATATAATGCAGAGTATTTTGTGACGATTAGGTGAGATAATGCTTATAATAGAGCCCATCACATATCAAGAACTCAATAAATGTTAGATTCTGGTGTCATCATGATCAGCATCACCACCAGGACTACTGGGTAGCTGATATTTACTCCAACATTTTCAACCGTTAGGGCTAATTGGATGCTCATGGGAAGATCTAGCACTAGACAAGGAAAGTGGCACTTTAGATAAGGATAGGGTTTTGTTAGTGGATAGAGAGACCCCCGAATTGGAAAGCCCACCAAATGGGTGGGCAAGCACCCCCACCAAGATGTGTGGATCCTTGTCTGCCAACTGAGAAAGAATTCTCAATAGAGGCAGAGGGACAGAGTGGAAAAGAAGGCTGCTTTATTACTCAGAGAGAGAAGCCGGGTGGGGAAGCACAACAAGAAAACACTCGAGCGGGAAGATATCAGCCAGGTAGCTGGCCGAGACAGCTCTAGCCCCTAGTCAGTCTGCTGGGTCTTCTGTTGGGAGATTCTACCATTGTTAATCTTCATTCCGGTGGCGCCAATCACCTTCTATCACTGGCTCTTTCCTCCCATGGAGTTCAGCCCTAAAACAGAAACTTCGGCAGAGAAAACAGAACAAAGGACGAGATACTGAGGTCTGTCCTTGGGATTGATGCAGCAGTTGTGGAACACAAAACGTCCTGTTGTACGGCTGTGTCCTTGGAACCAAGGAGCCAGCTGCGGAGTAAAAGAAACAAACTTTTTTTAATAGCCCGGCACTTTCTTTCCCTTGTTATTAATCAGCCAGGGTCAGGATGCCTGCCTAATCACCTCTCTCAGTTTCAAAGAGCTGAAGTGAGAATTGGAAGACTTTTGAAAGCAGACAACTCACTTGGATTCTTTTGATATGTGGTGTGATGAACATCATGAATTATATGCTCAGTATCTCTTTCAATCCCCTTCCAGCAGGTTTTCCCTACTGCAGAGACTACAGACTTCAAACACTTTTTCCCAGCCGCCCCTGAAGCTAGGTTCTGGATGTGATTTAAGTTCTGCTGATCCATTCTGTCTGTGCAAGCCTTGAATTTGCAACCGAGGTACGTGGGGGAAGAGGCAGGTCATGTGACATCCAATTTCCTGATTTGTGTTGTTTTGAGTCAGCAGTTGCAGCATCTGCTTCCAGTTGCAACAGGCAGAGGGCTCATTGTGACAGGGAAGCAGATTTCTTGGTGGCTCAGCAATATGGGGTGGCTTTGGGGTCTTCCTGGTAACCCAGCTCAGAATCCATTTCTCCATGATTCCATAAGAGACTCAGTACCTATAACAAATCCTTTTCTTCCGATCTAGCCAGAGCAGATCCTGGTCTCTTCTGAAGAATCTCACCCAATACTGTGGGATGGCAGAAGGTAGTGGTAGCCACTGGAGGAGTGGGAGACACTACTCACGGACCTCATGGCAGGGTTATCTGCTCAGTCTCTCAACGTGCTTAAATCCATCTCAGCAAGAAAGAACTCTTGCCACTTCACGAGGCTTGCTAGAGTAAGGAAAAATATGGTAGGAGGGTCATACACGACCCCTTAATTGTTTCAAGAATACCCAAATAAGTTTTAGAGTGAGAGACTGAAATCTTTAACAAAGCCCACAAGGCCCATACAATGTGGTTTCTACGTGTTTCATGAGCCTGGTGGACTCTGCCCTCACTTTCTCTTGTCTAATCAAGCTGGCCTTCTCTTCTTCAGATTCACAACTCCCTTCTCTCCCTCAGGACCCCAGTTGGGAATATTCTTTAACTGGTAACTCCTGCTTGTTGGTAATCAACCCTCCCTTTAGACCTCAGGATGTCCATGTAATGTGCTCTCCTGACATGTTCTATCTCCCTTTGTAATATGAGTCACAGCCAGAGTTAAATGCTGATTTATATAAATCAAAAATAAATGCCTGCTTTGTAGACAGGAAAATCCAGAGAGCAGAGACTGCTGTGTGCGCTGGCATATTCCCAGTGTCTAACAGTGCTTTGCACATGCCTGGTGCTCAGTAAGTGTGGCTTCAGTGAATGCACTCCATCTTCCTGCTCCAGCTATGCTGCATCTCTGTCTGAATACCTGATCCCATGATTGTTGCAGCAAAGGAAGACAGCTTGGAGACTTGGCCACCAGTTCTTAAACACTTCTGCTGGAGAATGACATGCGTCACTTCCATGAACATTTCATTGACCAAAGCAAGTCACACGGCCACCTACATTCACAGAGGTGATCGAGGAAGGGGAGGAGGCTGCAAATACTGGTCTGCTGCCACCCTCTACCCAAGAAGTGGATCTGAACATTAAGGTTAGGATGGAGAAAGTATTGGTTGTTCTATAACTCATGACTTGAGTTTTACTTCATAAAGCAAGTACATTGTATTCTTTGTTCTAAGGCATATTTCCCCCATTTCACTTTTATTGTCGTGTTCTCTACTGGCTAGTCTTATCTTGGCAGTCCTAAGCTTAGGACTTTACCAGAAATCTCCCTGCAAAAATGAACTTTAGGTCAATAGCGGAATTTGCTTACTCAAGCTGGCTCATCATCTATTCACTGCCTTAATGAGGACAAGCAGATTTAGTCCCTTTGTTACACGTGAACCCTGGATGTTCTGTTGTTCTCATTCATTTGCCTTGAAACTAGCTGCTCTTGGGAGTTTTGCAGAATGGGGCTGCATCAACAATCAACCATGGATTTATTGAATATGTTACCCATAATTCCTCTACCTGGTATTGATAGGTTCAAAGAAACACAATTCATGACTTGTCCTCAAAGAACTAACTCTCCAGCTGAAGATACAAGATGTAAAAGATATAACCCCCAAAATATTACCTAAATTCATAGCTGTGTATGTTTAAATACAGAATCGGTAGTCGGGCAATGAAAGAATTTCAGAGACAAGAGCCTTCCACTTAAGTGGTGCGGCAGTCAGGGTCTCTGGAGGGTGTGGAAGGTGAGCTGGGCTTGCGGGGATGGGGTGTGGGTCTTCCTCCTAGGCCTGGGCTTCTCTAGGGAGAGTCTGGGAGAGGAAAAGGAGGAACAAGATCTGCAACAGCTGTGGAGGAGAGCGCACCCACTGTCAGTGGATGTGGAGGAGATGCTGCCAGAGTGGCGGGGAGAAATACTGAAAGCAGGGCACTGAGCCCGACGGTGACCTCCCCTTGATCCAGTCATCTTAGGTATGACTTTGAGTCTTCCCAGGTCACAATTGCACCTGGGATTCCAGAAATTCTACATCTTCTAGGAAGTCCAGCATTTGGATTAATTCCAGAATCCTACTCCATGTCAGAGATCTTTGTGAACTGGCATCCTCTAAGCCCACAGTTTGCTCCAGGCATAGCTGTGAGAGCCAGGCATGTGCAGCCCTAACTTGACAGAGAAGCCCTGCTTCTCTGCCCTGCCACCACCTGGAGGGATGCTGGAGGGAGCTGCCCAGACACTCTACTGTGGCCACAAGCCTGGAAGTGCCAGGGAGTTCACACCCGTGGACAAACTCTGGCCAGCCAAGGGGAACTTGGGAGTGTGCAGCAGATACGTGCTCCCCTCTCCTGTCCCTTGGGCTGACAATTGGGAAGGTGTTCTACATTTTCTCAGGGGGTCCTCAGAGGGGAGTGAACCACCATGGACTGTGGGAGTAGCTTCCTCTTTAACACACTCTGGACTGGCTTTTCTTCCTTTTCTGTTTCACAGTTCCGGGTCCCCAGATAAGCAAGTCCGCATGCCCAAGTTAGCACACATCCCCAACCAAAGAAAACTGTTTAAACTTCTTTACTTCTTCATTAAACATTTACTCCTTTGCTTTAGGGTTACTAATAAAAAAGTAAAAATTTAAAAAGGCTAACCCTCCTACACTGCTGGTGGGAATGTAGTTTGGCACAGCCATTATGGAAGATAGTATGGAGATTCCTCAAAAAACTAAAAATAGACTTACCATATGACCCAGCAATCCCACTCCTGGGAATATATCTGGAGGGAACTCTAATTGGAAAAAATACATGCACCCTAATGTTCATAGCAGCACTATTTACAATAGCCAAGACATGGAAACAACCTAAATGTCCACTGACAGATGACTAGATAAAGAAGTTGTAGTATATTTGTACAGTGGAATACTACTCATCTATAAAAAAGAATAAAATATTGCCATTTGCAGCAACATGGATGGACCTGGAGATAGTCATTCTAAGAGAAGTAAGCCAGAAAGGGAAAGAAAAATACCATATGATACCACTCATATGTGAAATCTAAAAAAAAAAAGGCAAATGAACTTTTATTTACAAAACAGAAACAGACTCACAGACAGAAAATAAACTTACGGTTACTGGAGGGAAATGGTGTAGGGAGGGATAAATTGGGAGTTCTAGATTTGCAGATACTAACTAGATAAGTAAGTTTCTACTGTACAGCATGGGGAACTATATTCAATATCTTATAGTAACCTATAATGAAAAAGAATATGAAAACAAATATATATACGTATATGTATGACTGAAACATGTTGCACACCAGAAATTGACATAATATTATAAACTGACCATACTTCAATTTAAAAAAAGCTAATTCTTTGTATTTTGCTTTTATAATTTAATAAACTATTTTGGAGATCTTTTCATGTTAGGATGTAAATATCTATCCAATCTTTAAAATAACATTGACTCTATGGAATATCATGGTTTATGTAGTCAGTCCTCTATTCACTCTTCAGGTAAATGTTTTGATGGACATCTTTGTCTGTGTATGTGTCCTCTTTTCCCAAACTGCCCTAATCTTCCTTTCGATGTGATTTCTCCTGACCAAAATATTGGTAGGAATATTCTACCTGCATTTTATGAGGTTAGGCCAGGGCTGATAGACTTCAGGCAGTAAAGCTGAGCTGGTGGGGACTTTTGCAAGCCATACACATGTGCCTTTATACCTGTGAGAGTTTAGCTGTCTGAAAAGTTAGAAGAAGCAGAACACACAAGAGACTGCCTCCTTTCTGACATCAGTTGCAAGTTCAGAGGTTCAGACCATACTTAGGTTTGATAATTTGCCGGGAGAACTCACAGAACTGACTGAAAGCTGTTATGATTATGCTTTAATACAGCTAAAGGATACAGATTAGATTCAGGCAGAGAACAAAATATACAGGGCAGAGTTCAAGAGAGTACGGAAGGCAGAATTTCTGTTTCCTCTCCCCATGGAGTCATGACACTGTCACTTTCTTGGCACTGATATGTGACAAAATGCATTGAGTGTCCCCAACCAAGGAAGCCAAGCCTAGGTAGGTATTTGCCCAAGCCTAGGGGCCCAGTCTTTATCTAGTGGGTAAAGGTTCCAGCCCTTCAGGAGGTCCACTGATACAGCCTCAAACCCCCCACCCTACATCATTGGTGACTATCTGCTGGCCCAGGACCCCCAGGCTAACAAAAACTCTCCTGCCAGGAAGCTGAGGACAAGGCCAAGCCTCTTTTTGCAGTAAAAGTTAGACTCTTTACTACACAACACCAAATGGAATTGATTCCTTTAGACTTTTCTAGAGAAACATCTAATTAACAATGTCTAATATTTTCCCCAAAGAAAGTTATTTAATCAAACTAAATGGAATGACCATAAATTTGCTCAATAGCAAAAAGTGTTCTTGACAGCAATCAGCTCAACATGCGGGAAAGAGAAGACCGTGCCAGGACCCTGGTCAAATGGTCTCCCCAACCTCACTCCTAGCCTTAACATGCTTCCTGTGACAAACAGCAAACTGCACCAGACACATACCTTCTCCTCGGGCTGGAGACTCTGAAGGGAAATAAAATCCTTATGTTTATGAATCGTTTACACTTTAACTTGTTAAATTTCACAGTGGAAATTCTTTGGTTCTCTCCTTCTTTAAATCTTGGGGGCTGGTAGGGGATAGTATACAGAAATTTATACTACTAGGTATTTAAGACATTTAACATAAGCACAAACCTAGTTTTGGGCCAGGAAATTGTCAATAATAATTTTGGCTTTAATAATACTCCATGGACCATACTCTTCCAGACCTTGAGTATTCAGGTCACACCAGATCCACAAAGCTGCCTGGGGCAACCCCTGACTGGAGGTTTGGGCTGCTCTAACAGAATACTATTGCCTGGGTGTCTTATAAACACAGAAATTCATTTGTCAGTTCTACAGGCTGGGGAGTCCAAAATCAAGGTACCAGCAGATTCAATGTCTGGTGAGGGCCTGCTCCCGGGTTCGGAGACAGCCATCTGGATCTCACTATGTCCTCAAATGGCAGAAGGGGTGAGGGAGCTCTTGGGGGTCTCTTTTCAAAGGGCACTAATCCCATTCATGAGAGCTCCACCCTCAGAACCTAATCACCTCCCAAACTCCCCACCTCCAAATACTATCACACTGGGAATTCAGTTTCAACCTATGAATTCTGGGGGGACACAAACATTCAGCCTAGAGCAGAAGGGATCTCTCAGGCTTTTGAATATTTTGCCACACTTCTGCTCTGATCTAATATGATAATAATAATGCAATATAATAATAATAATAATAAATACTGTATCTGCTGCATCTCTGTTCTGATCTAATATTACCTTGTGTGTTTATCTCTGCAACTAGAGTGTAAAACTCCAGCACAGAAGGGCACCTCATACCTTGGTATATAGTGCACATTGCCCAGCACAGCGCACTTTGATGATAACTGCTGATGGAACACATAGTGGGTCTTCAATAAACATTTGTTGATAATAAAACAACTTATATTTTTGTAGGTTCTTTTGCAGTATTTATTTATTGGATCCCCACAGGGCATATTGTTACTTTGCTCTAAATTTAGACAACAAGCTCCTTGACTCTCCTCTCCCCCTTCTTGGGTACCACTAGTTCCAGTAAAGCCCTCAAGAAGAGCATTCCATACCTATGAATCACATATCTTCTGCACTACACTGACAGGGTGATAGTAAACATGATTAAACGGAAACAGAAACAACGTGAAAGAACTCCTGGAGTGTGGGAAAGGAGGGATTTTACCATTGGGATTTAGCTCTGGTTTTTAACGTATTTTCTTCCCTCACTGAGAAAGTATGTAATTAACCTCAAGAACCAATGCACAAACAAAACCTACTGACTTTTTCGTTCCTTAAATAGGCTTTATGTGTTCTATTAAATGAAGCTAGACCTTTTCTGGACTGCAATTACCACCAGTTCCCAAACTCTGTGGTGAGAAACAGTATCGTTTACACACAATACCGGGTTTCTGCACATAATTACATGAAATTAACGCACTGTTTTGGGCATGACTGAATGAAGACCATGTTCTGCCCTAAACGAACCCTTAATGATTAGCTGCTGTTGTCTAGGAAAACAGTGGAAACTTTGTTGTTAATTCAAGAAAAACGTGGTCAGGGGACTATTCCCTTGATTGCTAATGTGACACCTAGTGTTTTGGGGTCAATTTTCAGAGTAATTTGTCCTTAATAAAAGTTTTTTAAAATCCAGTTTTAAATATATTCTTAAGGCTTTGGGGACAAATGTTAATTATATATATAAACATTCCTTGTAATCTTTGGCCTCATATCCTTTTTCCCCAGCATTACTGAAGCTCCGGTTGTTTTATCGGGTAAATAGTCTGTAAAACAGGGAGGGTTGTTGACTCTCTTTCAATGGTACTCTTGTAAAACAGGGTAGTGTGTCAGGTGCATGCTGTGACTTGAGTCTGGTCCTACTGACATGGGCTGAAGGTCTCTCCCAGAGAAGAGATTTGGGGCAGATAAAAGCCCTCTCTCACTAAGATCCTTGAAGTACAAACAGTTCTCACTCTAACAATGCTAAGATGTTATTTGCCTTGTTTACTCCCATACTCTCATGACTGTACTTGACATGTGGAGTTTTCCAGAGGCTACAGGACATGTGATGTCACAAGAGATTAAATGAAGAAGCAGGAGAATCCAGCTGTCTTTTTCCAAGCCAGACATTACAGAGATTGATAAAAATGCAAAACAATGACATTCTTCTCACTAAATGTTTTTGAAAATGAATTTTTTTAATAAAAATATGTTACTTCTATTAACATGCAATGGGTTTATTATTTTTTAAATGAATTTATAAATACTTTTTAAATTCTGTTTTAATTTCTAACACAATAAATATTGACATACATTCCCATTAGAACAAGTGTTTTTTTACGGTACCCAATGTATTTTAAGAGCAAAATGGATCCTGACGCCAGAAAAGTTTGAGAATCACTGGTGTAAGAGAAACAACTTTGAACTGAGATATCCCTGCTACTTACTAGCCACATTTCCACGTGTCCCACCTCGAAGAGTGTGCCCCCACGCACGCGCGCACACACACTTACACACCAATCAAGCTTTTTCTCATCTCCCCTTAAGGAAAGAAAAACCCAGTTTAATTCAATAAGTAAATATGAAGTGACTCAAGAAAGCAATTAAAGGAAATAATTCCCACAACTAAGGGGGAGGAAACCAGAATGTGTGACCCCCAAACATGCTTCTTTGCCGAAATTATTTTGAGCTGAAGGCAATTAAGAAGCAGCAAACAGAAGAAAAGCTTTCTCTCCTGTCCACCTTTTCTGCCTAAAGGTAGGATACAAATTCTTGTTTACTGGAGATGATTCTCAACTCTTACTAGCCCAGGGACAGCACTTGAGGAATCTGCAAGCAGACCTTAGCTCCATTAGTTTCTTCCCATGTAGTTTGCCGCCCTTGGAAGCCTAAAACTGCTTTCTTTGTCTTGTCATTTTCTACAGATTTATTGGTTTTTTGTTGAAGATGCTATATAAGCAGGAGTTCTAAGCCACCTTTTTTAATTGTTATTTCTCTTTCCCCAAGTTTCTCCCATGCATTTACAAGATTTACATGTTAACAAACTTCTGTTTGTTCTTCCCTTACTTACCTGTCTTTGTTGCAGGAGCCCCAGCTGAGAACACAGAAGGGTAGAAGGAAAGATTTTTCTTCCCCTACAAACATACTTAGTTTGGATATGGAAGCAAGGAAGGGAAAGTGCAAAATAAAAACTAAATGCAAATAATTTTTGCCTTATTTGGTATCATGCTGTATTTGCATGCATATTCAACTGTATTTGGATATTCAAAAATTTCAGTTTTTCTATTAGCTTATTATGGGTGCTTTAACCCCTTTGTTTTGAATATATACAATTTTCTTTTCTTTTTCCTTCCCCAGTTATACTAAGGTATATTTTCATTCTTTTTTGTGGAGGGGGGAATAGGTAATTAGGTATATTTATTTATTTATTTACTTTAATGGAGGTACTGGGGATCAAATCCAGTACCTGGTGCATGCTAAGGATGCACTCTACCACTGGGCTGTACCTGCCCACCCTAAGGTATATTTTATCACAATAAACTGCACATATTTAGAGCACATGATCTGATGAATTTTGACCCATGGACATACCAGTGAAAGCATCACAAGATAATAAACATATTCATTATCTCCCTGAAGTTTCCTCGTGCCCTTTTCTAATTAATTCACCCCGACTCCTTCACTCCTCAAATACTAACCTGTTTTCTGTTCACTATAGATTAGTTTGCATTTTCTAGAGTTTTACATAAATGAAATTATACAGTATGTACTCTTTCACATTATTTTGAGATTTACCTGTTGCACTTATCGTTGGTTTGCCCATTTTTATTGCTGAGAAGTATTCTATTGTATAGAATCAGTAAAACCTGTTTATTCACTCACTCATGGATGGCCATTAGGTTGTTTCCAGGTTTTGACTACGTACATTTGTGAATAAGTCTTTGTGTGAATATGTTACTGATCCTTTCAAGTAGGGCCCCAGCAAGGGTCCTCCTGCCTAGTGCTGACTGAGCCAATAGAATGAGACTGAGTTAGGTTCAAAAGCAAAGGAAAGCTTTATTCTTTGAGGAGAGAATGAACAAGTGTGAGCTTGACCCTACAGCCCACGTTCTGTCCATAGGCAAGGCTGCTTTAGGGGGATCTCATCAGCAGGGAGAAGGCGGAGTTCTGGCGGGGCAGAGAGTTCTCGCGGGGCAGAGAGTTCTCGCGGGGTAGAGAGTTCTCGCGGGGCAGAGAGTTCTCGCGGGGCAGAGTTCTCGCGGGGTAGAGAGTTCTCGCGGGGCAGAGTTCTCGAGGGGCAGAGACTTCTCGCGGGGCAGGCCTAGCTGGACCACTCACAGCCTCATATCATCACGCCAGGCTCAGCATCTCTGTACAAGGCCTACCAAGCTGAGGTGTCCGATGCAGCCTTTTCACAGGAGGAACGCTGAACTACAAGGTGCGAGCCCTCTGCGGCCAGTACCCTATGAAGAAACTACAGGAAGCACAAAGGAAAAGAAAAAAGGTTAGACTTTATTTTATTACCCAGATTCTGTTTTTCTTTCCCTGGAATCATTAACAAGCGGATTTTGCCGGTGACAACCCCTCCTCTGTCTTTTGCTCCTCATTTTGAGAGGCACTCGTTTTGTAACCGCTGCCTGCTGATTTCTGGCATCATCTTAACCCTGAGTAGAGGAGCAGAGCTTCTCCCCAGCTGCTTTTAAATGTGTTTGATTGTCACCAAGCCTTAGCCCTAACTGTTCGCATCCCTAAAGTGATTGCCATTTGAAGTTTTACAGATTCTGTTACCTACCTGGGTCCTTGGCCTGTTTAATCAATAGAAATTGATAAGAGGACAGATGAGAAATTCAGGCAAGGCTTTACTGGAACTAGTGCTACAGCAGGAGGGAGTGAAAACAAGAAACAGGTGCCCTTGCTTACTTCCCAAGGGGAGGGCAAGCTGGTTCCTGAAGTGGGTAAGAACAGGGGTGGGTCCATGGGTGGGGCAGGAGGCATAACTTAGGTGGTCTGCCCACCCCCTTGGTGGTGCTGTGTGCAGAGATTATGCGCAGGTCCCTCCTATTGCTCCTGGCACCTCAGAAGTGGCAGTTGGTTTGTGGCCTTTTTGTATTTTATTGTTCTTAATTGCCCCAACTGTGCATGGGTGAAGTTATTTTTAGTTCCTTGTAGTTTCTTCGTGTTCTGTTGCTCAAGGAGACATTTGTCCAGGTGCAAACACCGTGGTAAAGGGTTGCAGGTCCCAGGTCCCAGCCTGTCTTATAAACTTATAACAAAGGACGCCAGACAATTTAAGATACACAGCCCAAATATCAGCAAGAGGACAACGGTGATTAAGCGGCCCCAGAAATGTAGAAACCAAGGGGTAGTGGGAAGGACCTGTTTTACCCAGCTCTAAATTTGTTAGGTCAGATTAGGCTGGCTGGCTTCTGCTCTTTTCCAGTGGCCTGTCTGCACTTTCTTCAGTCAGGCCACTTGAATTGATGTAAAATCAACATGACTAACTGGCCAGTGCACAGGCCCCTCTCTTGTCAGCCAACAGATTAATCTAGGGCCAATTCAGTCATTTAGGACCATACTGACCAGTGAGCCAACAGATTTTTGTTTGGTGTTTAAAGATTTGGGCTGCTTCACAGGTAGTTTGCATTTAGGGGCTTACCCAAGAACATGTATCCTCTTTCTAAGCACACTGGCCCTATGCCATTGGCTTGAATCCTCAAAGAGTCAGTGCTCTGTTGTTTGTTTTTTTTTTTTTTTTTTTTTTTTTTTTTTTTATCCATGTAAGTATAGCTAGGGCCCTCCTGGGGCACCCAGGTGCCAAACTCGGCTGCGCTTTCCCTCGTCGGACTGCCAGATTAACACGTTGTTGATGCTGTTGGTCCATGAGTGTCACAACTGAGACTAGTTTCGACTTCAACTTATTTACAGTTTTTGCCTGCTGAGAGGAGGAAGGTCTTTAGTGCTTCTCAGTTATTGGGGTTCCTTTTAAATGTGTGTGATTGTCCTTTCCTATTTCAGGTTGGATGTGACAAATGTAACAATTAGGGAAGTCCATTATTCCTGAATATCTCTGGTCACATTATACAAGAAATTTGTTTGCCATGAGGTGACAGCAAATTCCTGTTGAAGCCGCATGTTCTGGCTTTGTCTATTTTTTCCTTTGCATAGATTGGGGAATAATTGAATAGATCTGGCCTTCAAGGTATGAGGGATAGTTGTCAAATTACTGGTTCTAGGACTGCCCTTTTGGCAGCTGCATCTACCTTATTTCCTTTATGACCTCTGCGTTCCCTTTTAGTGACCCCTACAGTGAATCACTGCCACCTTTTTGGGAAGTTGTGCTGCTTCTAAGAGTTTCGGTATGCTTCACCTGTTTATTCTCTGCAGGAAGCGTACCTCTTTCCTTCCAAATAACCCTGTATGCATGTAGGATGGCATATGCATACTATGCTGGGAATCTGTGTAAACACTGAAGATCTCTGTCCTGAGCTTCAAGGCTCAGGTGAGGGCTGTCAGCTCCACCTTTTAGGCAGGGGTCCCTGGGGATAGGCTTCTTGTTTCTATTACCTGGGTCTGGGAGGTTACTGCATATCCTGCCAGCCTTTTTCCCTCCCTCATAAAACTGCTCCTGTCTGTGAACCATTCCTCTTCAGAGTTCTGGGAGGCTCGCTTCCTAGGCCAGGACAACTGGAATAGATTGTCTACTGTTTCTATACCATCTTGTTCCAAGGGCATCCAGTAATGCTGGAAGGCCAGCCACAGGCAGTGGGCAGACATGCATGAGTTTTAGTCTCCAATCCCTAGTGATGCCACAGTATGCTCCCCTCAAGTGGGTACAGACCAGATGATTCTGGGGGCTACACTCTGTGCACACTGCACCTGGGTTTCTGGGCAGAGTTGCTCTGAATTTGGCCAAAGACTGCTGCCATTCTTCCCCTTCAGAGTGTACTCAAAGACTAGAGTTGATCATCCTCACGGAAACCTCCCAAAGCTTCTGTCATTTCCCACTGGAGCCAGGGTGAGCCTGGAGCCTGGTGGATACATGCAGGCAAAAAGGCCATGGTCCATCCCATCAGGGTTGCCAGAATTTGTTACCTATGCTTTTGAGTTGGGTGCCAACAAGGATCCTTCTGCCTGGTGTCACTCATACCAATAGAATGAGACCGAGTTTGGTTCAGAAGCAAAGGAAAGCTTTATTCTTTGATCAAAGAATGGAGAGGTGTGACCTCATGCTCTAAAGTACTTGCTCTCTCCGAAAGGCCCTTGGCAGGGTTGCTTCATAGAGTTTTCATCTGCGGAGGGAAGGGGTGGAGTTCTTGCAGTTCCAGCACTATCGTGTTGCTCCCTACACTTCAGACTGAAATGCCAGGTGCAGCATCTCTGCACATGGTATACAGTCACCTTGAATTGAGGGGTTGAGAGCAGCACTTCTGCACATGGCCTGCCAAGTTGGGGTGTCGGGAGCACAGTTCTTCGCTGGGAGCTCTAATCCAAAGTGTTAGGTGCAAAGCCTCTTTACACGGCCACCTATAGGCAAGTGAAACTAGATTAAGCACAAAAGAAGAGGTTAGACCTTATCACCTAGATTTCATCTTATTTTTCCCAGAGACCTCAGTGGGCTTTGCTAGTGACAAGTATGTTTTTCTTTCTCTCAAGTGAATACTTAGTAGTACAATGGTTAACTCATGAGACAGATGTGTGTTTAAGTTCGTAAGAAGTTGCCAAACTGCCACTGCTTTCCAAAATGGTCACACCGTTTTACATACTCATCGGCCGTGTGTGAGAAAGTTCCAGTTGTTCCACGTCCTTGCCAACACTGTATGGTCAGTCTTAAATTTTAGCCAGTTGGAAGTGCATAGTGATAATATGTTACTTTTGCTCTACCTCCTGAGGCAGCATGACAGCACTGTTTTCCTAATTTTCTAAATATTACTCATCATTTAAGGCCAAGCACAATATAGCATGTCCTTCAATGAAATATTAAGCAATTGCAAGTAAATCAATAAGTCCTCTGTTTATGCTGATATGGAACAATCTCCAAGATGTATTAAGTGAAAATAGTGATATTTAACATATTACAGTGCTTTCTACGTGCTAGGTGCTGTTCTAAGTATTTAATATGCATTAGCTCGTTTAATCCTTAACAACCTTAAGAGACAGGTACTCATACTTTCCTCCATTTTAGAGACTGGAAAACAGTCTCAGTAACTTTTGCCCAAGGTCACACTGGTAAAAAAAAAAAAAAATGACAGAGCCAAGATTGGAATGTTGCAGCAAAGTGTGTTACGGCTCAGTGTTACAGCTAGGTTGTGACAGCAACCTGGATCCTGGCAAGTGACCAAGCAGCACTTGGAAGGTTGGAGAACTCAGGTTTATTACACTGGCGGGCCCAGAGGAGTTAACACTCCAAGCTCTGGACCCCGTCTGTAGGTTTACACAGGCTTTTATAGGCTGCCAGTCTACACTTTGCAGTATCATATGCAAATAAGGTGTCACAAAGTTGACTAATTAGGAATGAGCTTTGTAGAAATGGACTGATCAGGAGTGACAGAAATGGGCTAACCAGGAGTGAGCTCCATGCAAATAAGGTGCTACAAATGGACCAATTAGGAGTTAGCGTAGGGAACCAATAGAATCTTAGTGGTAAGTTCTGCTTTTCTAGAAGCAAGCCATTTCAAAGGCAAAAAGCAAGGTAATGCTGCAGGGCCAGGGAACTGGATGGTGCTGGCAGGAGAGTAGTGGCCCTGCTTGGAGGTCCTGCCGTCTTTTTCATGGGGCTTCCCACCTCAAGAACACAGGCTTCAGAATCTTAGCTTTGTTTTTCTTCCAGTTTTATTGAGATACAATTAACATACAGCACTTAATAAGTTTAAGGTGTACAGCAATGATGATTTGACTTACATGATGGAATGATTATCATATAAGTTTAGTGAACATCCATCATCTCACATAGATACAAAAGAAAAGAAAAAGAAAAATTTTTTTTTGCTTATGATGAGAACTCTTAGGATTTGCTCTCTTAGCTTTCATGTACAACATACAGCAGTGTTAATTATATTAATCATGTATATTATATCCCTAGGACTTACTTATAACTGGAAGGTTATACCTTCTGACCGTCTTCCTCCAATTCCTTCTCCCTGCCTACCTCCTGCCTCTGGCAACCACAAATCTTATCTTTTTCTATGAGTTTGGTTTTTTTCTTGACATATACTTGACCTACAATACTGTCTTAGTTCCTGGTGCACAACATAGTAATTCAGTATTTCTGTACACTATACAAAATGATCACCATGATAAGTCTAGTTACCATCTGTCATCATGCAAAGGTATTACATTATTATTGACTGTATTTCCCTCTCTGTACATTTCATCCCCATGACTCATTTATCGTGCTCCTGGAGTTTGTACCTCTTCATCCCCCTCATCTATTTCCCTCAGCCCACTACCCAAAGCCTCGGCTTTTAGTAGTTATACCATACTACCACTCTGTGTTTCAAGGCACAGAGTAGCTACATTTGTAATTTTAAAGGGGGAGAATATACCTACTCACATTTACATATGCACAAAACATCTCTGAAAAAAGGATACAAAAAGACAGTAATATCGATTGCCTTTGAGGAGGGAAGTTGGAGTTAAAGTATAGGGGAGGAAGGAAGGTCTTTGGAATTTTTAACTTTTGGAACTTTGAACCTTTTTACTCCAAATGTAAAATAAAATTTAAGTAGTACAAAACAACCCACAAGTCTAACTTCTTTCCAAAGTGCTTCTCAGACACTCAGTTCCAGACCCATGTTGCCTAACGACTGACGTTTGGTTGTTGCCTTGTTTTTCACGTAACTTGTCTTTCTTAACCAGATTATAAACACTCTGAATGATGTACCACCTTCATACTTACAAGTCTTATAGTTCCCTGCAGTGCTCAGCACAGTACTGGACATCAGCAAATGCTTAATAAAACTTGTTTATTAACTGGTAAGCCTGTTCCCGAGAAACTGACACACATCCAACTTTATGTAGCAAGTTATCTTTTGTGACAAGAACATGCGGACTGAGTCAGCCAAGGGGAAGAGGATCAGGCACACACTGATCACCAAGAGAGAAGCACTAAAACACCTCTTTTTAAGAAAAATTTGATATTTTATATTTGAAAAAAAATTGAAGCAGTCTTCATGAGAAATAGAAATCCTTTGCTGGATTCCCTACAAGTATTTTATAGTTTGGAGTTGTTTTTACTTGTTTACATGATAGAGAGAGCACAGTTGTCTTGTCAACATCTGCCTGCCCGCCGGGGCCCCTAAGAACTTCATCCAGTTGGGAAATCACATGGAATGGAAGATTTTTCCATGATGATGTAATCTGTCTGTCTCCTTTTTGGATAAATTGGTGAAGCTGAGCATTTGTAGAAAAAAATCATTTAGAATCCCAAGGTATTTTACAAGTGATCAGTAAGGGTAATGAGTTACTACCACATAATTGAAGAGATAGCCAGCCCTTCTGAAGGTGAAGGTGATTATGACCAAATAAAAAGCTCAGGACCTTTGTTTCCAATTTTGAGAACTAAACTTTTGGGATAAATCTCTAGTATAGATCTTAAAATTGGTCCAATTTTATTTTTCAGTAAGAGTAGTTGGTATTACAAAAACAGAACTTAAATGTTTGTATAGAACACCTAGAGGAAAACATAGGCAAAACATTATCTGACATACATTTAAAAAATTTTCTCCTAGAAGAAATAAAAGCAAGAATAAACAAATGGGACCTAATGAAACTTACAAGCTTCTGCACAGCAAAGGAAACCAGAAATAAAACAAGAAGAAAACCTACGGAATGGGAGAAAATTTTTGCAAGTGAAACCGACAAAGGCTTGATCTCCAGAATATATAAGCAGCTCATACGACTCAATAAGAAAAAAATAAACAACCGAATCCAAAAATGGGCAGAAGACCTAAACAAGCAATTCTCCAAGGAAAACATACAAATGATCAAAAAGCACATGAAAAAATGCTCAATATCACTAATTATCAGAGAAAAGCAAATCAAAACTACAATGAGGTATCACCTCACACCAGTCAGAGTGGCTGTCATTCAAAAATCCACAAATGACAAATGCTGGAGAGGCTGTGGAGAAAGGGGAACCCTCCTACACTGCTGGTGGGAATGCAGTTTGGTGCAGCCACTATGGAAAACAGTGTGGAGACTCCTCAAAAGACTAGGAATAGACTTACCATATGACCCAGGAATCCCACTCCTGGGCTTGTATCCAGAAGGAAATCTACTTCAGGATGACACCTGCACCCCAATGTTCATAGCAGCACTATTTACAATAGCCAAAACATGGGAAACAGCCTAAATGTCCATCAACAGGTGACTGGATAAAGAAGATGTGGTGTATTTATACAATGGAATACTACTCAGCCATAAAAACCGACAACATAATGCCATTTGCAGCAACATGGATGCTCCTGGAGAATGTCATTCTAAGTGAAGTAAGCCAGAAAGAGAAAGAAAAATACCATATGAGATCGCTCATATGTGGAATCTAAAAAACAAAAACAAAAACAAACAAACAAACAAAAACAAAGCGTAAATAAAGGACAGAAATAGACTCACAGACAGAGAATACAGACTTGTGGTTACCAGGGGGGTGGAGGGTGGGAAGGGATAGACTGGGATTTCAAAATTGTAGAATAGACTACACTGTATAGCACAGGGAAATATACACAAAATGTTATGATAACTCACAGAGAAAAAAATGTGACAATGAGTGTGTATATGTCCATGAATAACTGAAAAATTGTGCTGAACACTGGAATTTGACACAACATTGTAAAATGATTATAAATCAATAAAAAATGTTAAAAAATGTTTGTATAGAACAAAATCAATAGGTAGAAACATTTCCCATCATTTGAAGAGATTATCATACAAAATTTGCAAAATATCTCTGCCTGGGTCCCTCCAATCAGAAAAACTGACTGATTCATGCAAAATGCTAGCAACAAATATCCTGCTTTCTAGGCATATTTCCATTCTTTTAGGGTCAGCAACCCTTAACTTATAGGAATGAATAACTTAGAGTAAAATTTCAGATAATGAACAATTTAGAAGTTTCTGTTTCCTCTTAAAGATGATCTTACTCTCTGAGGTCCTTCCAGCTCTTAACTTTCTTTGTGACAGATGTAAATTATGAGTAAAATTCCATGTTTAAGTTTAGAAATTGTCAGAGGAGAAATTTTTATTTTATCCCAATTTGCATTTAAACTTTTACAAAATGGTGGCAGGGAATGTGGCCACCGTTTCGAAAGCCAGATGCTGTTCTGACTTTTCTTTTTATTGTTTTGGAGAACAAAAGATTGTTCTTCTGTTGGGAAAATCAGAGCTGATTTTATGTTCAGATATACTGAAGAGATAATAACAGCTTCCTTGCATAAACCACCATTACTTCCAACACCAGCCTTTCTTTCCTTTCTAATGTTTCACAATTTCCACACGTTTCCAAGTTATTGACAAGCACGAAGGTTTGCAATTTAGATGGATATCAAAACAATTTGGCAGTAGGAGTGTCCTCATAAACTGAGTATCATAAAAGCACAACCGAGGAAATCTGCTGCTTGTGATGGAGCAAAATCTTTACTTGAGTCTTTGAGAATTTGTCTCAACCAGATTACTTAAACAAGTCCTCTGTGTAGCAGTCTGAGTCGTAAATATTTGTTTATCCTCTGGCTTTGTTTATCGGAATAGGAAGGCAATGAAAACGTTCTTTTACAGTAATTTGCTTTACCAGTCCTTTTTCATCAGAGCTGCTTCCCTTCTCAAAGGGAGTCACACTTCTTAACTTCACATTTTTCCTTCTCAGAGGGATGAATAGGATTCTGTTTCCACATCTCTGAAGCGAGCCTGTGTGTCTCCTCTTCTGGACATTTACCCAGCTCAGGCCTGCTCACCAGATTGTTGGACATTGAAAGAGCCTGATGGGGTGCCAGGATACTTTAGGAATCTCAGCCGTGCTCATGGCCAAACTCTTGGCAGGAAACTGGGCTGAGCTTTCCAGGCACCAGGATTGGAGGCCAGCAGCCTGGTGTCTTTTATGATGCCTGGCTTCTCACCAGGCAAAGGTGGAGCTCTGTGCCATAGCCAAGATTCTCCCCACCCAGCTCTGTTGTGTTGGCTAAGAGGGCTATATCCAGTAACCTCCCAGGTGGCCATCATTTTTAAAATACTGTGTATTTGAAATTTATCTCATCATTTAAAATTTCTATTTAAGGTATCTTATTATGCACATAATATGTTTAATAGCACGTGTATAATTTATAAATAAACATAGAGCAGTAATTTTCACATGAAAATATTTTCTAATGGGAGTTCAGAATAAAAAAGTTTGGATACCACTGCTCTATGAGTGAAAGCTCTGGAAAGGGTCTCTATTGCCATTTTCCCAAAAGCAGTTAAACATCTCATGTGCAGGATTCAAGCACCAACTTGAAACAGTACCAAGTAGTCAAAGATGGGACAGTTGGAGCATTGATGCCAACAATGGATTAAAATATATTAAATAAATTAAAAAGTCATGAGTTCATAGTGATATGTCAAAAATAATCTCATTGGTCAACTTTGGAAGATGTTAGTGAAACAACTAATTATTCTGAGAAGAATCGAGCACTGAACCTGCCTTTCCTTTGTGAGATGTACTGTCACACGCGAGGAATAGTAGACTCAGAATATTGTCATTTGGTAAATCTCAAATGAAATAAGATGCAGGCTATGACTATCGATAGCCATTAACATCACAAGAAGAGAGAACTGAACAGGATGTGCTTCCTGCTGGGAGGGCCAACACCATCTTTGTGTAAAGTGGTCCTGCCAAAATATCAAACCTGAATCAGAGGAAGCCCTAGACCTTATAACAAGGTTTTAGGAAATAGAGGCTGTGGAACATATTAACACCACCACAGGAATTCAATAAGCAAAATCAAACTGGGAGACTCGACAGGAAAGATAACCTGTTTTCTGAAACAAATGTATTTTGAGGAAAAAGAAGGGGGGAAAGAACATATGATTTAAAAGAAACCCAAGGCCCAGAAACCAAATGCAACATGTGGGCATTTTTAAAATTCTCACTCAAACAAACCAACTTTTCCAAAAACAATGAGACAGGGAAACTTGAACACTGACTGGACAATAGATATTGCTTAGAATTGTTAATGTTTTAGGTGTGGTGATCGGTTCATGATAATTTTTTGAAGGTCTTTCTGTTTTGGAGAAACATTGGTGGATGAAATGATATCATAGCGGGCATTTGCTTCAGTACAACCCAGGATGGGGAAGGAGAAGCGGACAGCATAACTGAAACAAGAGTAGGTATGAGTTTGTAACTGTTGTAGTGACACAGTTAGTGCACTCAGGGTCATTGTTCTAGTCTGTTTCCTTCAGTATATATTTGAAATTATCCACAATAAAAAGATTTTTTAAAGGCTTATATCCAACCACCATCTTTCATCCAATCACCATCTTTCTTTGTATTCCTAAATCGCACACCAGAGATAATGTTCCTCAGAAACAAGAATTTCAAAGGCTCTAGTGGAATCCAACAAAATTAGATGAAATAGACCAATAAATCTCTGCTCTAATTTCACCTCTAAGGAAAAGCCAAGAAAAAGAGGCCATGATTATCTTGGTCATTTTTCCATACAGGATTTCTGCTCTAGAAAGGGCAATCCTGTAGCATTTAGTGCAATTAAATATTTCATACAGGAACCATGAAGTGTTGTTGAAGCAGATGACCCTTGCTGTATGCCCCAATGTGCTAACTCACTGCTCCTCTCCACCCTCACCTGACCTCTGGAGGACTGGCACGGTGGCAATGCTGTAGACAGGCTTCAATGGATCCATTCATCAAAATACTTTGAAAAGGAGACAACTGGGTGTTTAACCCAATTTTGTTTGTCATGTTTTAAAAATATTAATGGTTGCTGGGCATATAATAATGGCCTGTTCATTGTTCAAGTGTTGACTGAATGGTTATTTGTGCATGTAGGATTTTATAGGATTTACACTTGTGCTTCAGCAGAGAGGACATCCTAGTCATTCACCAGAACATGGCCTAGATGGAGAGACAACATGATTTAAGGGGCATAACCTCATTGTGATAGTGGGAGCTGCCATACCTTTGGTTTCCTGATATTATAACTAAAATATTCCAGTACTGGTGCTCTGAGGACTGAACTGGGTATATTAGTTGCCTACAGCTGCCATAACAAAGATACACAAACTGGGTGGCGTAAAAAACAGAAATTTATCATCTCACAGTTCTGGAGGCTGGAAGGTCAAGGTGAGGGTAGGCTTCGTTCCTTCCGAGAGGGCTGTGAGGAAGAACTGGTTCCACACCTCTCCCCTAGTTTGTGGTGGGGTACTGACAATAGTTACTGTACCTTGGCTCATTGAAACATCACTCTGATTTCTGCCTTCATGTTCACATGGTGTTCTCCCTGTGTGCATGTCAGCATCTCAAATTCCCTTTTTATTAGGACACCAGTCTGGATTAGGGCCCATCCTACTGACCTTATTTTAACTTGATTACTAGGCCCTATCTCCAGTAAGGTCACATTCTGAGGTACTGAGGGTTAGGACTTCAACACATAAATTTTGGAGGGACATAATTCAACCCATAACATGGGGTGACCTTTATTTCGCCAGGCTCCCTGGCCTTGAGGACGATTGCACTACCTTGGACGCTGAGTTTTCCAGGGAAGTCAGTGGGCTTCAAGGCCCCAAGATCTCCTCCTTTTTCTGTTGGCTCAAAGGCAGACCTCCTGGTCTTGCTCCTGAAGCTTTCTCAACACGTGAAGCTGTGGCTCAGATTGCCTGTTCTGCTTCTTGGCGGCCTGAGTTTGTGGCTGCTACTTCCCTATCACTGGAATATGATTCTCAGCTCTCTCCTTTCACTGCAGTAATCCTTAAAGCTGTAGAAGAGATTGTCCCCTGCCAACAAACACGGCTTTTTGGGCCTAACTTCCAGTGGCCTGGACTTACACTGGCTGTTACATTCTTTGAGCCACAAGGTAGTCTGCTCCTTTGAGGGACTTGGGATGTATTTCCCGGATCTAGAGAAATGTGGGCAGGTATTGGAGTACTTCTCCCATTGCCCTTGAACTCTTCTCCAGGGATCCACTTTCCTTCTTTCATTCAAGACATGGTACATTCTCTGCTTTTTAGTGTAAACCAGTTCCCCTAAATCAAGGGCAGCCTTCATCATGTCTTTGTTTGAGAGTCTTCATCTTGATGCTCTAGGAATTGGTAACTTCCCAAAATTCCCTACCTCATTTTCCAAGACTTTGAGGTCTCATGCACATGGAAGTCCTAGCAACCTGCCAGGATACTCAAGATTTCCCATGGCCAGTGTGCACACCAGGTATCCATCTAGCTTTCAATATATGAGAAAAATCTTTGCATAAGCATAATTCCTGCTGTTTGGAATCTGCGTCCAGAGCAAGCAAACAAAGGAAAGCCTTACCCTTTTGAATATGTAAAGTAGGCTTCCAGCTAGATTTGCTACATTCTTAATCATAGTGCTTCCAAAACTAGAACCGGAAAGATGGCAGCTATGGACTTAAGTTCCCTTAGCCAAAGAGTGCCCAGCATCGTTACATAGAGCTTCAAGAGGCTTATGCTCACCCTGCATTTTCTAAGAGTAGACAGTTATACTCCAGCACCACACAATAGTAATCACTGCATGATGAGACCTCAATTTCAAGAGAAAATGAGTAACCTGGGGAGATAGGACCAGGAGCAGAACATAGAAAAGGCTCAGAAATTCCAGTGGCTGAGACCTCGGTGTGGGAGTGAGGAGTGGAAGAGGGTAAGTTCTGCTCCAATCCACTCAACTCCCACCTAAGGCTGTGTGTGAGGGTGAGAAGCTTGTGAAGCCAGACAGACTTGGGTTCAAATCCCAGTTCTGTCTCTTACCAGCAGTACCAGTCTAACTGTGTCTTTGCCTCAGCCTCCTCATCTGTAAGATGAAAGTTATAATAGTGCCTGCCTCACAGGTCTGTTGTGATGACTACGTGAGATAGTATGTAAGAAGTACATGCATAGGGCTTGATCCAGAGGGAGCACTCAGTAAATGTTAGCCATCATCATCTTCATCATCACTGTGAGTACTCAGTCCCAGGTGCCCTTGTGTCCTAAGCTCTGTTCTGCTGAAAGAACAAAGATCAGTCCTTTGGCCTTAGCTGCTTGTATTTATGGACAGAGAATTCCTCTCTCTAAACTCAAATTAGCACCTTGAGGTGGTATTATCTTATGAAAAACATGCTGGCATGTTTCTCCCAAAGGCCAGGGCAGAACTGCCAGATTTCTTTGGCGTTTTATAAGATGGAGGTGCATTCTCCAATGTTCCATTTCATCGTTACCCTCTCTTCACACCTTCAACAGTTTCAGTGAAATATGGCTAGCTCGTCGAGCTCACCAAATAAAACTAAACATCCACAAAATTGGAATTGTGTTCCAAAATGCGTGGCTGGAAGGCCTCGAATCCAGAGGAGCTTCCTCTAATTGAGAACAGAGATATAGGCAACCTTTCCCTCCTGAGTGACAAGGGGGACACTCTAGCTGCAGCTGCCCAGGCAGAAAGGCTGTTACCATGGTTTCTTAGGCAGGAGTGGGGGCAGAAATACCAGTTTGCACTAATAGATGGAAAAGATAAGATCTCACCCTTTTTTCTCATAATGTGTTTTTAGAAGGGCAACAGCAGGTGGATAGAAAGTAGGAAAAACTGGTGACAAGAAAAACTAATGCATCAACCCCAGGGACAAAAGAGCAAAATCACTGATTTTTTCTATTATACTAAAGAATTCCTAAGTCATCCCAGAAAATCACCTGACATTCTGGCAGTTGCTCATATTTGCAACTGACCTTTCCTCTTCTTGACTGACTGGTTTTGGCTCTCTGGCTGGTCCTTGATTGCCCCAGAGCCTCCTCTGGGCTCTCCCTACGTGGGTGAGCTGGAGGATATTAGCTCTGTGGTTGATTCGCACGGCGACCAGCTGCAACTTGTTTTCCCTCTGAAGCATGTTTCTTCTTCCAGTCGAGAGCACCTGGCATTATGACCCCAAGGTGTGGCGCACAGCACTTACCTTTGATCGGGATTTGTCCCTGTTATGTCATGGGGGATTTTGTTTAGTTAAAAGTTGGGGACATTTGATTATTAATTTTTTTGTGAACGTCTGCTGCATTTTTGACTAGACCCGAGAGGGGGACACTTCAGAACAGCACCTGTGCAAAATGGTGATTAATGTCAGTAAGTGTGTGTGTGTGTGTGTGTGTGTGTGTGTGTGTGTGTTAGCGTGTGTGTGTTAGCAGTGGGATTGGGGGTTGGGGGGCAGCCACCGTGGTGTGCGTTGGCTGAATAACAGGGGCTAGGCTGTTTTTCCCTCAGTATTTCCCAGGCACATTTTCAGGCATTTCATCTTTCATCATTTTCCAAACCTGCTCAAAACTGCAAGGTATTTAGAACCTTCCTTTAGGTGATGAATTTTAGAACCTCCTTTCTATTGTAGGAAACATACCTCTGACATGAGGAGGCAAGGACAGGAGGCACTAAAATTCAGCTTGATTCCCCTGGAGTCTGAAATCCAGTTCTTAGAACTATACCGAGCACCAAAGACGTTATTTCCTTTTGTTGTTATTACACTTCCAAGATGCTATCCTTATGATCATGTCTAAAATTACATTGTAGGTGACCCGAAGGCAAGCTCTCGTTTTATCTGCCAACATTTCTATTGTGCTCTAGTCACTATGACTTCAGCATCCACTTCATCAAGCATGTTACTACTTGACTTCATTGTGCTAGTGCTCTCAGATTCAAAAGGACACAGACCCTGTCCCAGGGGTGTAAACGCTCTCAAGGAAGGCAGGAAGGCAAGCAAAACCCCACAGCAATGAAACGAGGGTGGTAGCATAGATAAAAACAGTCAGAGAGATCTCAGGTCAGCATAATCTTGCAATAACTGTCCTCACCCTCATAAGACTTGAAGCCCCCTTCTCAAAACAAACATCTTGGAACACCCCTTAACATCCTGAAGTGGAATTCCCAGATTATATAGTCTGCTTACACACTTCCAAAAAACCAGTATAATTTCTTGTCATATAAAAGAGAAAAGCAGGGAAACTAACCTAGAAAAAGTCATATATATTTTAATATGCAAATACTCCAGCACAGCTATACTGTACAACATATGAAAAGTCTGCTGCTTCTACCCATTTATATAAAAATGTTTTATTTCATTTTATGTATATTTAGTATGATTCTTTATTATATCAATTTAAATTGTATGTGTTGTTTATATTCAATGTAATTTTGAGTTTTTAAAATTTTTGACCTTTTGAAATCAGAACTAAATGAGTATATTGTACAGATTATTGTGAGTTTTATATAGGTAGATATAGACATGATTAAAAATGCAGATTGATATGATGTGTTGATTCAGTGACTCAAATAACATGAAGGGAATTAGTATTTATGATGTGATTTTTGGCCTTTTTTGTAATTATGGACAACTCAAAAAACTTTGGAACAGAAAAACTCAATTTTCCCTCAACTTATATCCTAGCTGAATATCTGGAAATTTCAGTCTATGCCAAAAACCACATAAGAGAAAGCTTTTCATGTTGAGTTCAGTTCTGTCTTCTGCTAATTATAATTCATCTTAATGAACTCCCAGCAAAACACTTTAAAATTGCGTATGAGGCAATGTAATTATTTGTTGACAGGACAGTCCACACATTGCAGGAAGTCCCTGATCCCTGGAACCACCCCAAAATCCCATAATATTCTCTAAACAACCTTACAACCCCAAACCCTCCACAGGTTCCAAAAAGCCCCCGAGGAGGCACCACTGTCCCCGCTGAGAATCCCTGGTCTAAGATCCCTGCTAGCTCTGAAATTCAGTGTTTCTATTTATATACACTCTATCCCCAAACTTACCCTAATTAATTATGTTTAATGCCTAGTGGGTGCCTTGTCAATGAGATAGGCAAAGCAAAACTTGTATCTTGTTCCTTTACAAAGATGTGTACAAATTGATCCCTAATGCCTAGCATAGCTCCTGATGATAGTAGATGCTCAATAAATACTTCTGAGTGTGTGACTGCATAGAGGGAGGATACTCAAGCTGCATAAAACGTGAGTCTTTTCCTTACAGCCTAATTGAAGATGTCATACATTTCCAGTACATTCTGATTGGGAAATGAAGAACAACATGTGGCAACAGTAAAAGATCAGTACAAATTAGTACTTCATAAAGGGATGCATCTTACGTTAGAAGCTGTAAGTATAATAAAGTAATCAGAGAAATTACTGAGGTACCCAGAGAAGGTTTTGTAGAGTGAGTGGAATCAGAGCTGGGCCCTGAAGGAGGAGTTGGACTTGGGTGAGAAAAGGGGAAGGACTTCCAGAGAAACTGTGAGGATGCAGGGCCCAGAGTCAAGAAGGTGCAAGGGCTGGGTGAAGAGTGGGGCCGTGAGGCATCTGGCTCCACTGGAAGCGCCGCAAGGTTCACAGTAATGAGTGTAGAAACATTGTGGTTAAGTGTGCAGGGCCCAGATTTAGGAGGACTTTGAATACCAATTAGCTGAGACTTACGTGAAAGATTTTAAGGAAAGGCCAAAGTTATACACTATTTTAGGAACCCAAGCAAAATGCTCACCTTGTTGGAGGGTAGAAGGACTGTGCATGAAGAGAGCAGAAGGGGTCCATACAGTGATGTGCTGGGACCAGCTTGTGCCACCTCACAGGGTGATCATTAAATTTTTAGGAATTTTGCAAGTTGGTTGTTAAACACAGCCATCATTAAAAATCAAGTTATATACACAGGATTGAATCAATTATATTAAAAATAAAGGTAACACACACTCAAAACTAATCCCTTGCTAATTATTTTACTACATTTTACTATTTTCTATACTTTTGAGGTTTTTTTACATGCACTTATCAGAATGGTAGAAGCAATGTATAATGCTGCTGTGTGTCTATTTAGGGACGGTGGTGGCTTGAAATCAGTGGTGGTAAGAGCAGGGACACCGTGGAAATCAGCAAATGCCATGTATCAGTGCTTGATGTATTGTTTTCCTGATTGTTGATTTAAGAAGTGATGGAGAAAATGTTAATAATCCAGATGAAACTTTAAAAGTATGTGATGTCGCTAAGCCGTTACTTAGAGAATAGTGCTAAAAAAGGAGGTAATATTCTTCCAGAATGTATAATTTTTTTCAGTTTTTTTGAGGTACAGTTGGGAAAATTATAAAGTATTTAAAGTGTACAACATGATGATTTGACATAGGTATATATTGTGAAAGTTAATTACGTATCCACTATCTAACATATTTACCTTAAAAAAAATTTAAGTTCTACTCTCTTAGCAAATCTCAATTACACAACACAGTGTAATCAACTACAGTTACCATGTTTTATATTAACTCCTCAGACTTTATTCATCTTATAGCTGAATGTTTGTACCCTTTTACCAAACTCTCCCTAGTTCCCTACCCTCCAGCCCTTGGCAAAAGTGTTTCTACTCTCTGCCTCTATGAGTTTGACATTTTTTCCCCAGGTTTTACATATAAATGATATCATGCCCTACCAGAGAAAATATTTGTAAATCATATATCTGATATGGGATAAATGTCCAGAATATCTAAAGAACTCCTACAACTCAACCACAAAAAGCAACCAACCCAATTAAAACTGGGCAATGGACTTGTATGGACATTTTTCCAAAGAAGATAAACAAATGGCCAATAAGCACATGAAAAAATGCTCAACATCACTAATCATTAGGGAAATGATTAGTCCAAACCATGATAAGTTACCACCTCATACACAATAAAATCAATATTATCAAAACAAAAACAAAACAAAACAGAAAAAATAAGTGTTGACAAGAATGTGGGGAAATTGTAACCATTTTATGCACTGCTGGTGGGAACCTAAAAGTGCAGCTGCCGTAGAAAACAGTATGGAGTTTCCACCAAAAAAAAAAAAAAAAAAGAATTACAATATGTTCCGGAACTTCCACTTTTGAGTATATACCCAAAAGAATTGAAAGCTGGGTCTTGAAGAGATATTTGCACACACATTTTCATAGCTGCCTAATTGACAAGAGCCAAAAAATAGAAGCAACCCAAATGTCCCTCAACGGATGAATGAGTAAACAAGAAGTGGTATACACATACGGGGGAATTTTATTCAGCCTTAAAAAGGAAGGAAATTTTGACGCGTGCCGCAACATGGATGAACCTTGAGGACATTATGCTAAGTGAAATGGTAAAAAAACAAGTACTGTATGATTCCACTTATGTAAGGTACCCAGAAGAGTCAAAATCATGGAAACAGGAAGTAGAATAGTGGTTGCCAGGGGCTGGGGGGAGTGGCGAATGGAGAGTTGCTGTTTATTGGGTGTAGAGTTTCAGTTTTGCAAGATGAAAAGAGTTCTGGAGATTAGTTGCACAACAATGTGAATAAACTTGCTACTGAACTCTACACTTAAAATGGTTAAGATGGTAGATTTTATGTTATGTGTGTTATCCTGCAATTCAAGAAGACGCTATTTCATGCCAGGTGGCACTCATAAAAGTGATTCATTATTTAGGTTTAGAATATTGACATCTGAGATTGCTTTGAAACAGTATACTGCTCACGTCAGGAGTCAGAGCACTAAGCTGGAGGAGTCAGGGACCCGAGGCCACTTCTAGTTTCATCAGTGATCCACCGTGTGCCAAATGCAGTTATTGCACTTTTTGAGGATTTGATCAAATGCTATCACTGCCTTCTAAAAAAAAAAAGGTAGATGTTTTAGGTATGAATGGGGTAATGTTTATAAAACTACAGAGGCTCTTTACCAAAAATAAGACTTTAAGGAAAAAAAGTATCATTAGTGTTATGCTAATTCTGTAAGAATTGTTACATTGTTAAAAGGAATCTGTCCATTTAACTGGTCTGTGCTGGATAGGTTCTTTGTCACAGCAAGTAATATTTAATTTCCAGAAACCAATCTTTAAAAGCCTGCTTTGTACAACTGTTGAAGTCTATCATTACAGGGATTTATTTTTGGCACTGGATCCTGGAGCTTTGGCTAATAGCAGCCAACTGAGGTAATTCTAGCTTAATTTTGCAAGTGTTCTAATGGCAGTAAAAATATATTACCCATGAATCCACGACACTCAGCAAAAGAGCTCAATATTTTATAGAGCATAAGAGCATGGTAACTGTAGTTCTCGTTTTCCATGGTCATTTTCTGTTGGGAATGCTTTTATTATTTAGAGAAATGCAAATAATTTGGGGGGATCAAATTCCATTACAATTAATACCCACATAACAAAAATGTGTTCAATTCCAGAAGTGTTTGTGGTATGGCCAAGTAGTCTAGATTCAAATTCCCTGGAGGGGTGTTTATCCTGTGATCTTGGTACCAAAGAAAATATCACCATCAACAAACAAGTGCAATTGTTTTAATGATCCTTTTAAATTAATTTTCCTGTTTGAAGATATACTGTCATTCCTTTCTGTTTCTTAGTCTACTTTCTTTTCCATACCTTGTCAATTATTTTTCATACTTGTTCTTATGCTGTATCAGTACTCATATAGCAGAAATAAGATCTTTTGCAAAAAAATTAATAGATTATAAGCTAGAGGCAAGAACCACGTTTTTAGCATATGATTCTCATGGTGCTTAGCATTTTATGGCCATTAAAAAAATCACTAAGATCAAGTGATATTTTTTAAAAAGTACTTTGCAGAGCAGGAAATAATTCTTTAGTATTTTTTTATTTTCAGCGTTCATGGCTTTCTAAATCTTAGTAAGATTTATGTAATAAAATAATAAGTAGTCTTATTTTTTAATGGGAATATTAAGGAAACTGAGGCTTTTTAAAATTAAGGAAATTAAGGAAGATAATTAAAATTAATATCTAAATAAATGAAAACTTCTGTTGATTCTTATTTTACCATTTCCAAATTATTGTCCACTTGTACAATATATAAGCAAGAGATGAACCAAAGTCCATTGATTAAATGGAATTGACATTATAAAAATAATATACTTTGTAGATGTGAATATATGCAAATTGATGGAAAGTATATTTGTTATTTCCAACTCAGTTATTTCTAGAAGCAAATATTTTCATTTGTTTAAGATTTATGCCAAATACAGTCTTCTGTTAATTGTTATAAGATAGCATATAGTATTTAATGCTATCATATTTTTAACAAATGAATCACCACTTCATTAAGCTAGAGATTCTAATTTTTTACAAATCCAGTAGATTTGAATTTTTCACAATTTCTTTAGATCAGTGATGTTCTGGGCAAAAAAAGGAGAAGATACTGATGAAGAAGGAATATTTCCTATTGTTTTCTTTGGAAATCTGTTGTTTACATGGAAAAAGTGTCCTTGGAATAAATCCTATTATATTGCATTTCTATACTTATATGCTTATCCTACAGAAAAAGAGCTCTCAACACTATAGGAAAAATAAATTTCAAGTGCATGGTGGATCAGAAGTGTGTCAGTATCAAAACAAATGAGGGTAAAAATAGTTCTAAAGCAAACTTTATTTTCGGTGTATCATCTTCACACTCAAGAGAGGTCACTAATAGTAAGTCAGTAAGAACTTTAGTAATAAACAAAACTTGAAAGCTGACTTTATATTTTTTAAATAGATGAAGAGGATACAAAGATGTGAAGATATAAAACCAGCAGCCACTTAAGAAGACTCAGAGGCAGAGTCATGAGGTTCATTACCATAGGAACGGAGCGGGTGAGAACTCCAATCATGGAAAAGGCTGGGGGGCCTGGCTTTCGTCCCACATTTCCTTTTTTCAGCTACTTAGTTGAGACATTTATCCCTGAAACTGGACTTTGTGGGAAAAGAATGGAAAACTTAATTCCAGATCATCCCCTTTGGTTAGCATCTTAAAAGCCAGGCCTGGAGGACCTGCTCCCAGTTGTACAACAGGAAAGTCCCAGCAAGTCAGGAAGAAGGTGGCCTATGCTTTGGAGCATGCAGAGTATTCTAGAGACCAGGAGAGGAGAACTGTCTTAGATGAGTAGAGGGGAAACTAAGCACAGAAGCACTCTTGCTGCACATCTCGTGGGGTTTCCTGGAAGACTTCCCAGTAAGGTGCCCTGGAACAACCTAGGACTGCCAAGAGGCCAGGTGGAGAGAGAGCCAAGTTAGCTTTCCTGAGTAACCCAGAGTGGGCTGGAAGGAGGTGCCTGCATCCCCTTGGGCAACATAAAAGTAGCAGGGACTCTGTCTGGGAAGCTTGCTAGGGTGGGTCACCAATACCAGGGCAAAAATAAGTCTGTGGTCAAGGGCTTTAGGGAAGACCACTTAAACCAAGGGGTGAACAGCCAAATCTCAGAGGCTCTGCTGGGTCAGATGCTGAGTCAGCAGTCAGGGCTCTGGGTGAGCAGACCATACGATGGTGTTCATGTGGGAAGCCAGCAGAGCCTCCAACCTGAGGTGGCACCAGGGGACCGGAAGGGCAGTATGTGGTCCCTCAGCACTCTCCAAGATCCCTTCCCCAACTCCTTCACCACAAGGACACTGCAAGCTGTCCATCCCCCAACTCCCATGCCATCTCAGAGAAGAAAAGAATAAAAAATTAAAAGGAGTCCGTTTGAACTTGGAAGAGACTAAGCCACCTGAGAAAGACTGTTTCCACATTATTGGAAAGGTTTGAATTTACCAGATTGGATTAAATGTAGTTTTCTCTCCTTTTATCTTTTGAAGTTGTACTTTTGAGGGAGACCATATCAGCTGCAGGAAAATAAAGAGGCTTTTCTGTGTCCTGAGTGCAGGGGGCAAATTTACAATACTCCTGGGTGAGTACCAGAAAATCCCTGGGGCCATGGTGGCCTCTTATCCTCACTTGTTCCTCTCTTCCTGTGGAGCTTCCTCCAGCTATTCCCCAGATATCCAGGGCTAGCCCTCCAGTCCCCTCTCCTTTGGCAGTCATCGCCCTCAGCACTGTCATCTTCCTCTCTCACTCGCTGGCAGTCCCCTGACCAGTCCAGATGGGCACCAGCTGAGGGGCTGCAGCAGGGACCCACAGACCCCTTGCTATATTAGGAGCTATCTCTTCAGATGCTGTACTGTGGGGCAGGGGTGTCTCAGAGGAGATTCTAGAGCAACTGGATCAGGGGAGCTCATGGGGGCTCAGGGCAGTGGCTATTTTCCAACCAGAATAGGAGAATTTCACTATTTTAACAATCAGTGCAGTCGGACTGGTGTGTACTGACTGGATACCAGAAGCGTCTACCTCTTCTCTCCCACTTCCACTCAGAGCCCCAGACTCTTGGAAGCTACTGTTTCTCCCACTTCCCCCATTCCACCTGTCAGGGGTCCAGGCCTGCCTGCCTTCCTTAACATAGCCTCAGCACCCCTCATAGCAGGAGCCAGTACAGATGAGTAAGAGGAATACAACTGCAAGTGGGGATCTGGGGAATTTATGCAGGGCTGGGTCAGGAGAAACTGTGTCATTCGTGAACCCCATTGGTACTGTGATCACATTTCCCAGAAAAAAGAATTATAAATGACAGCTCCACGTTGAGATGAGCACCACTGTTGCACTGTTGGCTGAGTGCTTATGCCTTGGCCGGGAGCCTAATTTCCCTTTAGGATGTTTCAGGGATGGAGCCCATGTTCCTGTTGAGCAATGTTATAAACAAGCCTTTCAGACACAAGCTCTTCTAATTTGAAGACTACCAGAGTGAAGAAAATATACATATATTATTTGTTAGCAGAAACTTCAATATACATATAATACAATAAGACAGTTTAGTAAAGAAATCAAGTCAAAAGGAAAATAATGGGAAAAACAAGATGAAGCCATAGATAATTTCTAGTTTTAAAATGTATGCTTCAAAGCAGGCCATAAATTTGGCCCTGAGCTTCCTAGCAGCCAATCCAAAATAAAGAGTCATTAGTTACATGATTCCTGAGATTTTGTTTTGGCCTGATTTCTCAGGGAAAGGCCCAATTATTCCTAGTACTATGGGCTGAGAAAAATTTCTTCCATGAATCCTCAACAGAGGACTCCATGTAATGTAGTTACCTAACACAATGGCTAACACTTAGTGGGAACCATCCAGGTACGTTGTCTATTTTGTTACCGTCACATCTCAGAAAAACTCTACAAGGCTTTTCTGAGATAAGGAAACTGAAGCTCAGAGATGCTGAATAGCTTGGCCAAGTTATATCGTTTATACATGGGGGTCAGTCATTTTAAGTCCCTGCTGTTGATCACTGCTTCATGAACAGTCATCCTAGAGTGAGGTCAATACGTCCCATATGGTGTTTTTTCATAATGACCTCAAAAGCCAATGATAAAAATGTGTCAACAAAGCAGTAAGTTATCTTCACACTAGAAGCCTAAAGCATTACTTGTATCACAACTTTAATTTTTTCATACTGAATTATCATTTTGTACTTTCCACTAGTAAAATTATTAGGAATAGAAAAATAGGGATGTTCTTTTTCATCCACAAATGTTTCTGTAGTAAATAGAACACGTCACATTTTCAAAATTCCCTGATTTCTCTTTTATATACACAGCTCTCGCAGTGAATGACAGGTTTTTTCACTGTCTATAGGAATTAAAGTGCAGTTGTCAACTCTAGAAGCTCCCTCCTTAAATAGACTACCGTCTTTTGTTTAATTTTGTAGCTCAATGGAAAATTAACTTTTTCCCCTACTTGCAAAAGGAACTTTTGCACTTAAAACCTGTTGAAAAATACGAAATCATTCTATTTCCATCAAAGAAAAGCTTATTACTTATTCTCATAGTATTTTACTTTTGTGTCACATTGAAGAGTGGCATTAACTGAATGCCCACAAAGCATCTTAAAGGCTAAGGAAGGATTAAGGTAAAGGCTAAACGCTGAGACAGGTTTATGTACACTGCCATGCACTTTCCTGGGGCTTAACGTCTTTCCGCCTATCTGTAGAGGATATAGAGGGCAGCGTTTCTGTCATGAAATAGGACTAATCAACTTAGCTGAGTTCGTATTTAAGGCAAGGTGAATTCATTGAGGCAGTCTGAAACAGGTGCCGGACGTGCTTTTCAGCCTGCAGTTAGAGAAGCTTCAGCAACTGGAAGACAGAAAGTCTTCGGATGTTTCTTCCACGAGCAATGTCAAAAACCACAAAGTCTTCACAGTGGATGTAAGTACACAAATCTACACTAGTCTCCAAATTGAGACTAGTTTCTTTCATAAAAATGTTTGCACATAAAAACTGAGGGACAATTTTGTCTCAAAAGGAATATGGTTCTATATGGGCCTAATGACCAAGGGAGACGTAAGGAAATATTCTTTCATGAATACCCTCAACAGCAGTCCTCCCAAGACCATTGGGCACACTATAACAATAAGACACAAGATGCTTGGGAAAAACTAAATTGTATAAAGAAATACTTAGAGTTATCTATAAATGTTATTGGTTTCATTACTAACAGAATGTTAGCTAATAAATTCTTATTTGGCTAAAGTTACTGAAGAGTAAAGATGCCATACTGCTCCTGCCAAATAAATAAATAAATACTGCCTTGCTGTAGTTTTTTTGTTTTTAAGTAAAAGTAAAAGGAAGTTTATTTAAGATAAAGTCATCTGAAAGTTGTATATAAATTTATTAAGTGTTTATCATCTTCAGAAGTACCTACCTCTGTGTGTTACTGCTATAGTTTACTCTCCATTCTCATTTTAATGGCCTCCCATTACTGCAGATAACTATATGCAAAAAAACTGTCATCAAGTATGGACCATCAAATGTCAAGAGTACAACGTTTTGTGAAAAAACATTGAGGAACAATCAATGATAATCATAAAAAAGTCTCTTATGTTAATATTTCTTAACTCTCTAAAATATCTAAAATTCAGTTGAATTATATGAGTTACTGCTAGAATTTCACTTTAGTCTGTGTACAAATTTATATATAAATGATTTTGCTTCACAATCTTTCGAAGAAAATGAAGTATACAAACTGTCATAACACTTAAATTATGTTGATTTCAAGAAGATAGGAAATTACGTAATTTCTACTTGCTTAATGATGACAAAGGTTTATCCCTTTTTATTATATTTGTAGTAGACCTAGAACTTTACATATCAAGAAAATGATGAACTGACGACATTGAGCTTCCAGAGGGAAAAGAAATAGGAGGTGAGGGAAGCATGCATATTCCATCTGTCTTCAACAATGCTTTCCAGGGTACGTGCTGTGATACGATGCATTGAGAAAAGTGCTGAAGTATATATGCCTTCAGTGAAAGTGAAATATGTGTTGGGGCTGCTGCCAAGCGCTCTGGTATTAACTGTCTTTGTTGTCAGTACTGCTTACTACTACAGTGAAAACTCATTTTCATTTATACTGTGCTAGTGTAGCAGAGAAAGTGCTTATTGTTATTTAAAACCAAAACTAAGTCTAGCTGCCTCCTAAAGTGAGATGTTGGTGGCGTAGTTCAAACCAATAGAAAAGAAATCTCTCAAATTCTCCCCACCTTTGGCAAAGGTGAGTAGGGAAGGAAGAGACAAAGAGACCCAAAGTCAAAGGCCCATTGAGGAAAAGCTCAGAGCAGAGTCAGGGAGAGGGGCTGGAGAGGCCTCTGCAAAATAAAGTGGGAGGAATTGCTTTGGAGTAGTTGGGGTAGCAGCTGAGAGAAGGTTAAAAAAAAACAAAACAAGAAGCCAGCGCTTGCATTGTCAAAATTACCCAAAGGAATGTTTTACAATGGAGAAGTCTAATGTTCAATTTTAAGTTATTTTTGACACACCCCCTCCAATTGGCCAAGACCTCTGTAAAGTCAGCTACACAGATGTGTTACCTTGTGTGAGTGATTTTATGTGGATATTGAGGGCAGGGGACTGCATTCTGAGTCAGCATAGAGCAGAAGGGGGAAACAGCTCAGGGAGGTGAGCTATGAGGTAGACTGGGAGCCTTACAGGAGCATAAACTCAGAGCCCAAGCAGCCACGAAGATGAAATCCCCAGGATTGAGCAGGGCCGTGCAGAACATGTGGGATGGGGGCTGAAGGTGACATTAGCTGCTCAGATTTTAAGGAGCAATGTCATTTGTCCTGTTATAAATGACCATGATGCACATTTGGGTTGAAGATATTTTAAATGTGACTATTCCTTCCACTTGAGATAAGTGCTTGGATAATTTTAGAATTCCTGTGTGATCATCTCTGAAAATGTGTGTATCTACAATTAGAAACAATCAAATATTTTATGCCAATTTATTCATCTAGAATTACTTTAAATTTCATTTCAATTGTAGGGGGGAGGGTATAGCTCAGTGGTAAAGTGTGTGCTTAGTGTGCTTGAGGTCCTGGGTTCAATCCCCAGTCCCTCCATTAAAAATAAATAAATAAACCTAATTACCTCCTCCGCCCCCTAAAAATTAAAAAAAATTTTTTTAAATTTATTTCAATTAACAAGTGTATTTTAAATATCTATACAATTATTTTTGTTTTATACAATTAAACAACATTTTATATAATTTTTTTAACTCTCTTTTCTCAGCTAATTTTTCCGCTGAAAGTATTTGATAATGAAATACTTTGGGACAGCTCTCTCAGCCTTCCTAATTAAGAAAAAATTTCCTATTTATTATTCTAAGGCTGAAAATATACTCAAAAAAGTGTGAATTACATTTTAGCATTAATATGCTCTTCAGAAGTTTCATTAATATAAGACACCTAGAATAGTAAAAATGTGAAGCTAGTAAGAATTGATTTATACCTTAAACAAAAGACTTCTAAGAATATCTCCCTCTAGTTTTAAGAATATATATTTTTCTCAGAATTATAGAAACATTTAATTCTAATGATCTACCTTTCAAACGTAAAAACCGTACCAAATACAGCAGCTATTTTAAAATTTTAATTTATCTTAATGAATATAATCTGAGAATTCACGCATCATACATGCTAAAGTTCATCGCTGGCCAAAGTCAAATTGTATGACATTAATGAATGGTCACAGTAAAGCCATGAAAGAAATATAATGGAATTGGCACCCAGCTGCTGTGCACAAGGCAGGCAAGCATTCTCAGTAGCAGCAGTACTCAGCAAGTATCTGCTGATTTGGCAAGGGCTTTAGTTCACGAAGTTCATGTCTTACTACTATGGCCCTAATCAGTTGAGACAGAATTAGCACTAGCTAAATCGTCTGTGTGCTGGCTGGAGGGGTTTGTTGAGGGTAAGAGTCTGAAGACAGAGATTAAAGAACCTTCATCCTCCTAAAGTGCTGGGCATCCAGGATTAAAGCTTCTAGGTCAGAGAAATCCAGCCCGAATGCAAACCTAAGCACCAGTGCATTCCCACGTTTGGGATTACCTGCCAGACACGTTCTGCATTCAGGATGGATATCCCAGTCTATACTTTGACTCAAGAGCATTTCATCTGCTACAGCAAAGTCACATTGGTTCATAAATTGTCTGCATATTTCTAAAATAGAAGAAGATACCCAGAAAATGTGAAAGTAAATGTTTAAAACTCATGGGTTGATACTATGACTCAGGAACTCCAAAATGGTGAGTTTGTAGAAACATAGATTTGGAGCTTCAAGTATTTATCTAACTGACTGATAAAGAAGTGAAAGATCTGGTCAACCCAGAATATTTTCCTGGAAGTGTCTGATTATATTTGCTTTAAAATATAATTTGGTTTAGGGCAGTAAAACTGTTCCATATTAGATTATAACAGTGGGTACAAGTCATTATACATTTGTCAAAACCCAAAGAATGTAGAACATTTAAGTGAACCAATCCTAAGGAAAACCTGGACTTGAGGTAATAGTGATGTGTCCATGTAGGTTCATCATTGTAACAAATGTACAAATGTAACAAATCCGGTGCAGGATTTTGATAGTGAAGGAGGCTGTGCATGTGTCTGGGAGAGGTATACGTGAGTTCTCTGTACTGTCAATTTTTTTCAATTCTCTGTACTGTACTCAATTTTTCTGTGAACCTAAAACTGCTCTAATAATAAAGTCTGCTAAATATATATATATACACACACATACACACACACACATATGTATATATATATATATAAAACTATAAAATATATCTATAAAATTTGGGACATACAAAAGATAACAAGCATATCATTAAAAAGTGTCTTAGTCCATTCAGGCTGCTGTAACAGAATACGTAGTCTGGGTGGCTTATAAACAAAGACATTTATTTCTCACAATTCTGCAGGCAGGGAAATCCAAGATAAAGGCCCTGGCAGATTTGGTGTCTGGTGAGGACCTGCTTCCTGATTCATAGATGGCCTTCTTCTCTCTGTGTCTTAACGTGGCAGAAGAGATGACAGAGCTCTCTAGGGTCTCTTTTTTAAGGGTACTAACCCCATTCATGGGGGGTCCATCCTCATGATCTAAATCACTTCCCAAAGGCCCCGTCTCCAAATATCGTCACATTGGGGATTAGGTTTCAACATATGAATTTTGGGGGGATACATTCAGTCTACAGCACCAGAAATGATTTTTTAAAGGAAAATTGGGGCCTCAATAGTTATGAGAGTGATAAATAAATAGGCACTTGCTCACAAGTGTAAAGATGAAAAGAAACTAAGGAAGCCAAACGGAGGCAAGAACCATAACAGTCAGGTGTGGTAGATGCCAGAGACTCGTTGTCCTTCCTAGGGACCTTCATGACATAGGAACATTTCCCTCGATTTGGGAATAGTTTACAATTTAGGTAAAAATTTGGTACGTTGATTCAAGATAATAAACTGCCATATTGGAAGTATAACAAAAATTTATAGATTTTATTAAATTCCACTGGCATAGCAAAAAGAAAGAACACCAGATCCAAGCACCACAGAATCCACAACAAGTATGGTACCAAGGAGGGTAAATTAGATGAGACTTCTCTCTGATGCCTCATTTCTTCAACTCCATTAGCCTTGAGTCCCCCCACTCATTTCACAGAATGCATGACTAACAGTAAAAAAAAATCCTGCTGTGTCGTTGCAGACAATGGATCCTACAGAGCCTCGTAGAACTATGCCTATGCCTGGTGAACCTGGTAGTCCAGAAGAAAGGCATGTGTGTCGATTATCTAGTGGAATGACATTAGAAGGTAACCACATGGCCGCAACAGCACCAAACACCGTTGCTGCCTTATTCTATATTCCCTTCCTAAATTCACCTACAACCACAGAGGTCATTTCCCATCTCAAGCACCTGCATCTCTCTGCTTCTCAGTCTGAAGACTTTCCCTCACACCATAGGCGTTTGTTGGATCTAGTTCAGGCATAACCCAGATGCAAGGGATAACTGTGCCCTTCACCAATGGCTGACAGAAACCGATAGGCAAATGGCCAACTCCTTGTCTTTCACTGGGACAATTATAAGGTGTGTACTACGGGGTTTCTTAGCGGGTCCCCAGCAGGGTTGACGGCAGTGGTAATTCATACGTTAACTCACTCCTTATTGACTTCCCTTCCTGATCTCATTTGCCCACTCCTTCATGTAGGCTTCTGGGGATCAGCTCCCAAATGCATTCATGTCCTTGTCCAGGCCTGCTTTGGGGGAATCCCATCAACTTTTGGTGACTAACATCCATGACATTTCTCTGTGATGACGTGTGTGACATAGGGGGTGGTCAGCCTCTAACGCTGCTTGCCCCAGAGGGATTCTGCACTGCCCGCTTTCTTCCCTCTCCTTCCTCCAGATTTGTCTCAGGCATCACATAGAATGCAAGATGAGCACTATGTGTTATAGCTTCAGAGATTCTCTCCCACTCATAGGTAAGTTCAAACTCCTACCAGAGACTTTCAATTCATGACGCAAATCAAAGTTCAGTCATTTTTCAAAAGGAAACACCAAGCTGTGTTCCACATTGTTCTGTTGCATAATGGAGCAGGAGAAAGGAGGTGGCTGTCGCCAAATCTCAGATGTGCAGGACCTGAGATTTCAAGCTGTGGAGCAGTGTTCTCGCCAGAGTTGCAAGCCCACGGCTGACATACCTCTGGCCTGAGTTCTTCGTTGGCATTCTCACCATGGTTGGTAGGCAACAGGCAAATATTTTCATCCTTATCCTGATTTGTCCTACTCCGAGGCCACTATCAAAGAGGAAATTATATTGACCTCACAGAAATACAGTGAAAATAAATCCACATAAAGAACTTTAAAAATACATTTATGAATGGTGAAAGCTAGTGTTAGGTGTCCCATGGGCTTGAATTTCCAATTTGATCGCAAGTTGAGGTCTGAAAAAGAAGCTAAAGAAGTGATTGCTTATTGAAATATTATATTTTTAGTTTTTGAACCATATGAATGTATTAACTATTTTAAATTTTAAATCAAATATACACACAAGAAAGGAAAGAGAAAGACTACTATTTTGAAAAGCAGAACATTTTCTTCCTAATTTCCTTTTTTTCCCCAAACAGTTGTAGGTATCTTAATTTTTTTAAGTAATAATTGAGAATAAAGAAGTTAAACTGACCTGTTTGACTAGCTCTCACTTAATATATAAAATTATTCAAAGGACATTAATAATTAACAAGAAAACATAAGGCAAAATTTTGTCCCTTTTACAATGGTCCCTTTTTCTGATCTCTAGGTTTTAGATAAAATTATGAATGCTTGTGTTCCTGTATATTTGGATAGAACTTGGTTGTTTACATCTAGATAGTCTCATGCAATCAGCCTGTATGCACTTTAGTGAGATATATTTTTAGCATTAAGAAGATTTCCTCTTTTCTGTTTTAATCCTGTCAACTAAATAGGAATATTTTCTTCAAAGATTGAAAATATGAGGGCATACAATCATTTGTACCTCTGGAAATATAAAAATCAAAGTAAGTTGTAAGAAAGAAAGATGGTATTTCTATAATCTTGTGAAGTTGGTTTAATTTTATTATTGCTTGTAGTGTGATGTGGAATTACCTGTGGACTCTCCAACAAATTCCAAAGGCACACTGAGTTCTCCAGTTGTATCTGGGTACCTGCAGTGGAGGGATTTTTGTGTAACTAAAAGCCTGGTGTAGCAAGTCCTCCCAAGTGTTGGGAAAATGCAAAACATGTTCATTATGTTCAAGAAGAATTCAAACAGTTTACAAAAAGTAGAGTTATCTGCTAACACATCTATCTGATTTTTTTTTTTTTAGAACTCCATCAGTGGCGAGAGATACTGATGATAAATCCAATGATGGCTGTGAACCCTTTATTGACAGCATCAGGGCAGCAGAGGATCCCACTGGTTCCTTCACCATTTGAACCTCCAAGTGTGGATAGGTATTTCTCTCCAGTATGAAATTCCAGTCATAGGAGAAGATGGATATCATTACATTTTTGAAGGCTGTTAACCCCAGTGCTGTTTTATTGTCTAACATTACATGGTACAGGATATCTGCTGGCCACATCTTCAACAAACTTCCCATCACTTCCCCTTTGAGGCCTGCTTGACATCCTCACTCAGTAAATAGCTAATGAGCACTATGTGACAGGCATGGTATAAGTGCAAACATTGATATGGCCTGCTCAGGCTGCCGTAACAAAATATCACAGACCAGGTGGCTTAATTTTATTTCTCACAGTTCTGGAGGCAAAAAGTGCTAAATCAAGGTGCTGACAGGTTTGGTTTCTCCTGAGGCTTCTCTTCTTGGCTTGGAGACAGCCACCTTCTTGCTGTGTCTTCACTTGGCCTTTTTTTCTGTGTGCATGCGCTTATGGTGTCTCTTCCTCTTCTTATAAGGACACCAGTCCTGTTGGGTTAAGGCCCCACCCTTATGACTTTATTTAACTATAATTACCCCCTTAAAGGCCCTATCTCCAAATATAGTCACATGGGGGTTAGGACTTCTAACATAACGGATTTTAGAAAGGGACACAATAAAGTCCATAACAGTTGAGTATCCTGGATTTCTTGTGATAAAACAATTCTTTCTTTGCAATAAAAGTAAAACCATCAGTATTTTGGTTGCAAACCCTGGCAGTTTTCTATCTTCTCTTTAAAATATTCTGACATTCTGAGAAGACAGTAAAATTCATTATTTATCTTTGTTCATGGAGTATGAACAATAGAGGTGAACTTCTAGAGACCACTGAAGTTCAGAGAAATAAATTGTCTACCCAGGTAGTCAAAAAGTGATCCCAGAGGGCAAAACTCAAGCCAGGGTATGTTCATGAAATGAGAAAAGAATATTGTGGTCAAGAACAGTATATTGGTCATGGAAAATCAGAGATTAGTGTTGATTTGATTAGATCTTTTCTCCCTGACGTCCCTAAAACTTTCTTCTCCTGCTTTCTCCGTTCTGTTGTCTGCTGGTTCCCTCCTTCCTTATAGAACCCTTCCTTCTAATCTTTCTCATCATATTTCTGCTCAAACTAAGAGCAACTGCAGGACTTTTGTACTCATTTTGAGAAGAGATGATGGAATCCCATATGGCAATAAAAAATCTGCCTATGCAATGGAAATTTAGTACAATTCCACTTTCATTTTATTTATTTTATATCTTTTTTCCCTAGAGATTTATTGCCTCCCACTGTAGCTCCAACTGACCCAAGGCAGTTTTGTATTCCTTCCCAATTTGGATCCTCTGCTGTACCAAATGCAAATGTGCCGAACATGCTGTCCAGTCACGTCTACTCAGGTATGAGCAATAGATGGCTGTCTGTGGAGCCACTGTGAACTGGATTGCTGCATTAAGCTTGCTGCCTAATTCACTGTTAATTTTGGAGGTAAAACTGTATGGTGATTAGGCTTGTAGTTTCTACAGTTGCTACCCAGGTGTAAATCATGATTCTACCACTGTGTGACCAAGTGTAAGTTGCTTAGCTCCTCTAATCATCAATTTACTGATGAAAAACATGAAAATCTGCAATTACTATCTGTTTTAGCTTACATGCAAGACACTGATGAGATCATGAGGAGGTGAGCTTTGAGTTATAGGCCTTGGGGAAGTTTGTATGTGGCCTGAAAGATCATAGTGAGGCCTTGCCTTTTATTCTGGGTAAGAGGGAAGACATTAGAGGAATTTGAGCAAAGGAGTGACATGGTCTGACTTACATTTTACCAGGTTCGCTCTGGCTGCTGTGTTCGGGACATACTTGATAGGATTAAAGTTTTGGAGTTAAACTGATGGTCATTAATGGGCTATTAGGATAGTCAAAAGATTATGATGGATTTGCCCTGGGTAGTGACAGTAGGAATAGTAAGAAGTGGTTGGATTCTGCAATTATTTTTGAAGGTAGAAACAACAGGATTTTCTCACAGATTAGATATGAGATGTGAGAGAGGGAGAAGATAAAGAGGAGCAAGTAAGGGAGAAATAGAGGGAGCAACCAGTGAGGTGGGGGGAAACCCAGGAGAGTACAGAGGCCTGGAAGCCAAGCGAAGACAGTGTTTTAAGGAGAGAATGAGGAACTGTGTCAAGTAGCTGCTCTCAGGTCAAGTAAGATGAGGACTAAGCACATATGAGTAGATTGAGGTGTGTGGGTGTCCAGAGGTCACACTTTGTCTTCTGGACCCTGTTGGTATGCCAGAGGGATCATCCTTTTAACTTCTGTCTACATTCTATAGATCATCTCATATAGTCTCATGTATCCTGATGACTCCCAAAATCCTACCTCCAGGCTGTCTCCAAAAACTGCCAGTATTTGAACACAAACAGGCAGGCTGACCACCTGTCCCAGAGACATAGATCGGTCTCCCACCTCAAGGCTGATGTGTAAGAGAGTAAGCAAGGGCAAGGTAGGGCCTTAGTCCTATAGAAACTAAGCTACTAAGTAAGTGAGCAAAACAGGAATTAAAACAGGGATCTATTTCAACAACTGGGGTGTTAGGTAGGGAGTGGATTACTAGAACTGGACTAGCACTAAGTTTGACGTCACCTATTTGGGAAAGAGAAAGAAACATGCAATAGGTTTGATGAGTCCAGACGTCAGAATGTCCTGAGATCCAGGTAATTAGAATTGTGCCCTCCACACTAGTCGTCTCACATGGACGTGCTCTGCGTCCTTGGGCATTACGCCATGGGCTGGCAGTTTCATGCATGCAGGCTGTCTCAAGGAGAGTATATTGAAACCACTGAGCTATATAAAAACATAGGTTTTAGAGTCAGAAGGATTTTTAGAGGTCACCTCATCTAACCTCTGAGTTTTACAAATGAGAAAAAATCTCATAAAAAAGATACAGTATGGTTTATTACTAGGTGGGTCATTATTAATAGGAGTTTAATGAGTTCTGCTGGCTCAGTACAAAGAAAGTATAAAGAACAGCTCTAGCCTTCATGATACTTGCCCTCCTGTTGGCCAGCACAGATTTAGACATGTAAAACTATCACTGAACAAAATTCTATATGTAATAAGTACAATTTGTGTGTTTATTATTGCTAGAGGGTGATCTGTACTCCTGGGCTGGTCTGAGAAGTGTTTGTACAAATAAATGCATAAATAGAGGGTAAGGACTTAGAAACTTTTATAGCAGTTTGACAGGGTAATTTTACATCTACTGGTCTAATTATTTTAAAACGTTCTTGTATTATTTCTTGTTTTTATTTCAAGTTTCTAAGATGTTGTTTTATTGTATTTTTTTAAAGTATTGGTCTATGATGGCTTAGAAAATTTTTTAAAAAATTAGTCCTTCACCATGGATAGTTTGAGAAGCACCAGTAAAGATTCTAAGTGCATTAGGAGTCCAGAGAAAGAAAAAAATCAATATAAGCATGAAGTTATCAGGCGAGAATAGAGCCTTGAATCCTGTCATTATTCAAGACATTTTGGAAGGTTGACACAAAGAATGTAGTTGGTGTTCAATGCCATTGAAATTGTTTTGAAAAAAGTATTTACCCCAGCTACACCAAAAATTCCACATAGAGTACTTCATACTTTATCCACTTAAATCATTGCATTTATTTCCAGGGATTTCAGAGCATCAGGAAGAACTTAGTTACTTTTTTTTTAAAGGTCAACTAATTCTTCCTGTACCAAAAAAAAAAAAAAAAAAAAAAAAAGCAAGAGATCCACAGTTAATTTAATCTTTTTCCTTTTGAAGTATGGCAGGGAAACAATTGCCGATCATGAGACCCATACCGAAAGAAAAGAAATCTAGCATTGTCATGCCATCACCAAAGTGACTCTAAGATGCCAAACAGCCATGAACTGATATTGTTTCCAACATTGTGCTCAATTGGTGGTTTTTTGCAGATACTGTTTAAAATCATTATATTTTATTTTATTATTTTCAAATGGATGTTAATTTGCTTATGGGGTGAAATGGTGATTTTCTTGTTTAAGGTTGGGGCATTTTGCCACCAGAATCCATAAAGGCAATGGCTAGAAGGAATGAAATGATTCAAAGGCAGCATACTGCCAGGTAACGTAACAATGTTGTTTTCATTATTTTCTATTCATTCAATTGTTTGTTTATTCATTTGTTATATATATACTTTTATATGTTCATTGATTCATTTGTATTTGTATATATTGTTATAGTTGTGTATATATAGTCACTGATTATATGTGTATGTATATACCCACACACAGACACATGCACACATGCCCTGATTACTTACAAAAAAGTATTTCAGAAATATTACAAAAAGAAATATATACAAACATCTACATGAGTTGGTTAAGGATAAAAGCAAGATGACAACACAGTGAAGCTAAGTCTACAGATTGTAATAGTTTGTCAGTGTCTCATAATTAAAATGCTTAGCTGTGATTCCTTGGAAATTCATATTGGCATTTCTGTCTTCAATGACTTCAATTCTGCCCAAAGATAGGGGCCAAGCTTGCCAACCCCACTTCAGACTACACTACAGTATTAGAGCCCAAAAGTGGCCTTGAGCAACGAGGAGAAAGAAACACACAGCAGTAATGACTAGGGTACGGCTGTGGGTGAGAGAAGGCATCAGAGTCAACCTTCTCATCACCAAACACTAAAGGGTCCAGGTGATGATGACCAATAAGCAAAGTCACCAAGTCCTCCCTCTCCTCCCTCCCCCGACCCCTACCACTGGCATTAATTTGTAACAGTTGAAACTTACTGTGTTTCTTGAGCCTCATTAAAATTGTACTGAAGTGTTTAAAAGCTTCTTCCCAGAACTTTAGTTTCTTTGAGGATTAGTCTCTGGCAAGAAACTACACTGTGCTGCATTATCCCTAACGCTGCTAGATTTGCCAAATCTATTAGAGATGATGCTCTAAAGACTGGCCTTGGACTTCCATCATGAGTTTCAGCCAGACCCTCCACCCTCTGGTCTTAAGCCAAACTCTCCTGCCCAGTAGCTTCTTGGGGGACTTGTGCTCACACCTAGCAAACTTCAGATAGGTCCCAGGAAAAGCAGAGGTGCTACCCTAGGGAAGGCAGAGAGCCATTCAAATTCTATTTCTGATGGTTTTCTTGAGTTCTGTAAAATATACTGTTTTGTTTTTAGGATGGAAATGGAAATGCATGCCATTTACCAGCAAAGGAGAATAGAGAAAGTTAATTCCAAGAGACTAGTAGGCCTAGGGATGCCATTCCTCTATGGCCCCAGTACCCCAGCTGGCCCAGCCACCTACCACGGCAGGGGCGTGCTCCCTGCCGGGGACCTGCATTTTCACAGGAGCACCCTGAGAAACCTTCAGGGAAACCCCATGGTAGTGGCAACTAGTCCACGCTTTCTAGAGAGCTGGGGGCAGAAATGTCGTCGTCTCAAGAGAGGTACAGGGAGCCAGAAGGTTCTAGACAGTGATACCGAGAATTCCAAAAGTCAAGTAGAAGAAAAACCCGTAGGCCAGACTCACACAGTTCCCTATGAAGAGGACGACTATGCAAAAGACCCAGAAACGGACCCTCTCAGCAATCAGAAGTTGGGTGAAGCCATTGAAAAGCCAGCTACAGCTCTTGCCAACACCTGTGGAGAGCTGGAGCCCGGCCACGGAAAGCCCTGGGGAGCTCATGGCACTCCCCTGGAAGAAAAGGCCTGGGCTGATGGGAAAGAGAAGCCTTCAGAGCAAGTGTTTGCAGCCTGTGTTGAAAAGAATGGGGTTTCCCCTCCAGCTCCTCGACCATCTCTCCCAGGTAGGTGTCCAGGGGCCAGTAGCCAATAGCCGATCCTTATGAACTGCAGGTCATTGAGTCCATGAAGTTATTACATAGCAAACTGCAGCCACTTCTTTTTATCCTTCTTTTTCTTAATCCTGTTTAGAATTACCACTTCTTGAAGTCACTTCATTGCATTAGGTCCAATCAGCCTTAACAGTGAAGTTCACCTCAGTTTATATATTGCTATATAGAGAATTTTTGGCAGAGGCTGGGAAGGTAAATATGAGGAAGGAATTTTTAATTAAAATTTTAATTTTTTAATTTAATGTAATCTCTAAAATGAAATAGAGGGGCTTCTTGCTTAGAAGTATGAATTCTATCTCCCATTTTAAGTGTGGAAAAATAGACAACCAAACCGAAGCACTTTCAGTGCCCATTATTGTTATGATACCTTCTTACCTGAAAGTATTAGCATACTGTCCCTCCAAAAACATGCTGAATAGTTTTTCAGAACTGCTTTAGATAAAAATATTTTAAAACACAGGGATTTGGGGGTATATGTTATCTAACCACCATGCCAGCTGCTTCTCTGACAAAGTATAAATTTGCCATTTTGACGAAGATGTAGCTAAATTCTTGTGTGGCCTAGAGAACATAGTAAATCATATATCACCATAGAATATGGTAGTATTAATCTGGGGAATGAAAGCCACCAGGTATTTATACTGGAATCTGAGAAAAGCTGGAGGAGTTCTGGACCCTTGGCTTTTATTTACAATAATGCTGTCATTAAAGGTCCTTTCAAGGAATAAAAGAAAGGAGGCAGCTAAGCGTTTTTAGCAATCATCTCTCAGTAACTCAGTATCTTTCAAGGGGGTTACTTACAGATCTGCGTAAAGGGACGGCTCTGTGGCAATGGGATATGGGGAAGTAATGTAAGTACACATAAAACTGTGCTCACAGAGTTCCCCTTTCCCCTGGAAATTTTATACCACAAAATAGTCTCCTTTCCATTTTGAAGGAACACATGTGCTGCTTACAATCAAGGAAGATCTATCTTTGGATGAAGATATTCAGAAATGGACCGTGAATGATGTATACAACTTCATCAGTGGCCTTCCAGGTTGCTCAGACTATGCTCAGGTGACTTTAAGTATTTTCTTAAAGTTAGGCATTTTGAAATATATGTTCTTCATAATGAGTTCTGTCAAACTTGATTTTGACCCCAGAGAGGGTTCCTAATAATCTTTTCCTTTTTATGTCATTGGCTCCCCTGAAACGGGAGCCTCTGATTGGTCGTGTGCCCACACCCCAGCTGCAGGGGAGGCGGGGAAAGCCAAGGTCTGCCTGTAGTTCCCGCCCCATCAAGACTCCCGAGATATGGGAATTCTCACAAAATTAGGTTCAGAGGCCAAACATCCAAGAAGAATGAGAGAGGTCTGCTGTATTCTCTACTTGTCCATTTAACAAACGTTTTAGGGGCATGCGTTTCTGTGTCAGAAGTTTTTGGGCTACTCATCATACATAACAGAAATACATACTTTTTTCTAAAAAGGACAAGGAAAATACATCTGAAAAGTAGGAAATTAACTCTTTTTAAATTCCATTTTTATGCTGGGGCAGTATATAAAAATGCCTACACACATAATTCAATCTGGTAAAGAAACACTATTTCTAAAATTATAATGAAATGTTAAGATAGTTGGAAAGTAAAACTAGTCTCACTTATATGGGAAAATTAGAGATAAAAATGGTGGGTTGGCAAGTTTTTGAAGCTTATGACAATGCTACATTTTCATGCAAATAGTTTACTTTTTCAAGTGATTTAATAATACAATTCTAAGCAACAATGTGACTACTAAATTTGGTATCATTATCTTTGGTTTACAGATTAAAGGAAAAGCAAGAAAAGGACATTATGATTGAACTACATCATAATTTGCTAATGTTAGAGATAATCTTTTTAATCTCATTTTGTAATAGCATTTTCCTTCAGTGTAATGCTGTTAATTTTTTTTTAATCTTTTTTTTTCCCATTCTTTTTATGGAACCAATGGAAAAGTCATATAGACTAGTAATTTAAAGTATGGCTTATAGGTGCCTGGCTAGTTCAGTCGGTAGAGCATGAGACTTAAAGTATAGCTTACAAAGCCAGAAAATACAAGTTCAAATCCTGGCTTTTCTACTTTCTAGGCATGTGACCTAGGACAAGTTGCCTCTCTCCTCAGTGCCTCAGTGTTTTCATCTGTAAAATGGGGATAATAATATAATATATTCTCAAAGAATTGTTGTAAATGTTAATGCCTGGCACCTTGTAAGTACTCAATAAATGTTATTTTCATCATTATATCAGAGGCTTCTAGAGAAAGCAGAACCTTAAGTTACTTATGAGGCTAGTTGTATTGTTTAAGTCACTTATTTTATGTTTTTGTATACCTGATAAAAAATTTTTTCCTATTTTTTCGTATTCAATGAGTATAATCTTATTTTTTTTATTAGACATTAACCCTGAGAAAGTCACTTTTTAAATTTATCTATGCCACTTATCATGTACCACATCAGCCACTGGTACAGTGAAGTTACCAAACTCTGATAGCTAGAAACAAGCATCCCTATCCGTAACGAACATTTGATTGCTGACTTCTGATGGACTGAATTTGTTTGAACTCACTATCCTTAGTCAGTGACCCACAGTCAGAAAAATGCAATTTATAATAACCACTCGTGTAATAAATAACGTTACATGCATTTTATACTTTATAATCCCAAACATCCCCTTGTAGGTACATAGAAACCCCATAAACATGAATACTCCAAACTTTGCTGACTCATTATCTCTCACCACCAGGATGTCATTACTTCCTTCCCACCCCAAGAAGTGGTACAGTTATTTCTAGGCGTTTCTCAAATGTGTTTGGGATCAAGTCCTGCCCTTGTTTACACACTAACGTCTGTTCCCTCCCAGTGACTGCTGGTGACATCAACAGTAAGAATGCCACTGGTCTGCTGGGCATGACTTGGCTGTGCTCAGTGACGGTGTTCTGTACAGAAATGGGAAGGACCTCCTCAGATGCAGCCAGGAGCTGTCTGGGTGCAACAGGCTCTGAAGCAGCACTGCTTGTGCACAACTCTCACAGGAACCCTTGTCCACAACATGCCATCTGCTTTTATTCTCAGCCCCTGGGATCACTCAGGGCCACACCCACTGGCCCCTCTCTGTCTTCACCTCTGCCTTAGGTGCAACAACCTCCAACCACCTGCTTTCTGCAGGTAGAAAAAGTAACCACAGGAAAAAATAACCGCAACTAAAACCCAAAGCCCCTTGCAAATGAAATCTTTTAAATAGATGGGAAGAGAGGGTAGGTAGTTCAGCTGTTTAGGGACATTCAGGATACCTGGTAACACATTTTGTTTGTTCAAAATCCTGTCTAGTTCAAATAAGTCAGCAGATAAAATATTCTCTCTAAAAATAACTGAAATTACTAAAATATTTGCACAATTATATCATGCACTTGGCCCAGACTGCTTTCATGAGCATGCAGTTGGGGACATCATCTGAGAGACAGAGGCATGTTCTGCATCTTTGCCTCAGGCCCAGGGTTCATCCACCGTGTTTGAAAGTTAAGCCCTCATGCATTTCAGCCCTGGCTGCCAACCTACCTGTGCTTCTTGGACAGCTCACTTCACCTTTTCTACATTGGTTCTCTCCTTTATAAAAGATCATAATAGTGCCTACTATTAATTGAGAACAGACTATATACCAGGCATTATACTAGGCACATCATTTAGATTATCTTTCAGATTTAATCTATGTCATACTTCTGCAAAGAAGCTATTAACTCCATTTTGCAGCTGAGTAAAACTGAGCTTCAAGGTGTCTAGAAGGGTACTTCAAAAATGTGTATGTGACTACGAGTCTAGCTCTTACCTTTATAATTACTCTACATTGAAGGTATTTGGCCATATGATTTTCAGTCAGGAGTACCTGGGCCCCATGGAGTTCTCAAAGGTGGTAAGAGGAATGCTTAAGTTGTTCACACTATTTCAAAATAACCTAAGAAATATCATCCATTTCCCCAAATTAAAGCTACACAGACTAACCCAAACTGTCAACTTCTTTGCTTTGGCCCAAATTGTTACTCATTTTAGCCATTCTACAATTTGTTTAGTTAAAATTTGAAAAGAAATAATAACTTAATAAATATAGTTTGTAAGTAACTAAACTCTGTTAGAACACAAATCCTGGTACAGAAGTTCCCCAAGAAGAGTCTAATTTTCTGCTTGTCCCAATACAACACACCCAATACTACATGTTCCAAGGCACGGAACATGCTGTAGAAACAGAACAAATATGGTTCCTCTCATGGAGCTTATGGTCCAGAAGAGGGACACCAGTAAGGGATTCCACTTACGTGTGACCAGGCTATAAGAGGGCAGGTACAGGGCATGGTAGGAACACACAGGAGGGCCTCATGGCTTCCTGGAGGAAGAGGCATCAAACATGAGTCCTGACAGTGAGCAGTTTACCAGCTGAGTGGGGGAACTTAGGTGGGAGGAAGGCAAAGGAGGAATTTCCAGGCAAGAACCAGAAGCCAAATAGAACTTAACATGGATGGGATTTGAGAGCAGTTCTTAGCAGCCAGAGGGCCAGGGCTAAGGTGGGAGAGGTGAGGATGGCAAGAAAGGGGACTAAAGAATGAGAAGTGTCCAGATCACAAAGAGCCTTAAAGACCCAGTGAAGGATTGTGACTTTATCCCGGAGACAGTCTAGGTTTTAAGTAGGAGTGGCATGCTTAACTTTTCATTTCAGACAGGTTGCTCAAGTTGCTTTTATGAAAATAGGTTAAGGGAGGCAAGACTGGGGAAGCCTCCTCAGATGAGCAAGTATGGAGTTTGATCCAGGGTAGGAGCAGTGGGGTGGACAGATAAGAATGCTATCTAAGAAGCAGAATTGGCACGATTCAGCTTCTAAGTTTAAAATGTACATTCGGGAGCCTTCAGTATAGAAAGACACTCACTACTCACTAAAACCAGGACAGAGACTGAGATGAATCAGTAAGGCCAGAGAGGACCTGGGTCAGAAGCCTAAGGGACTCTAACACGTAAAGATGGACAAAGAAACAGGAGCCACAGAGGTGACTCTGAAGGAGACAGCAGAGGGTACCCCGGAGGGAGAAGGGAGAAGTCTCATGAAGGCAAGGGAAGAGCATTTTTCTTGAAGGAGTAGTCAACAATGTCAGATGCAGCCCAGAGCATAAGAAATATGAGGACTCAAAAATATCCATGTGTTTAGTAGCAACAGTCACCAGGGGCCTAGAGGAGAGCAGGTGTAATGGACTGATGAGAGTGGAAGTCAGACTCCTTGAGACTGAGCAAAGTAAGAACGTGGAAGCAGGGAGCATGAGAACTCCTGGGAAACTGGGCTGTAAAGGAAATGAGAGACCTGGGAGAGTATTGAGAGGTGGAATGAGGAAGCGTTGGTGTATTTTCATTATTTTTGCTTGTTTAATGGTGGCAGAGACTTGCTTAAATGGCAATGGGAAAGAGCCAGCCAAAGAGGAGGGACTGAAGATGAGAGAGAGGATAATCTATTGAGTGAAGCCTGCAGGTGGGAAGGGTGAAGACACACGGCCCAGGTGGAGAGATTGTCTTTAAACAGTGTGGGACCATGCTTCCACTGTATTAGGACAGAGCTTTTGGGTTTGTTGGGCAGAATTAGAGCAAGTTCTTATCTACGGATTTTTTTGAATTAAGAAGTTCTATGATTTGCTGAAAATGAGGGAGAATTCTGTAGGGTCTAAAGTTTGAGGAGTGTAAAGAAAGCTTGAAATAGAAAAGAAAGCTCATCGGTATATACAGGATTGCCAGGCAGGTTGAAATTGGAGATCATGACCTTATGATACTGCTAATTGTCCCAGTTTTTTCTATCCATCTCCTCATCTGCCTGGAACCTTTGTCCCCCAGCAGCCTCCCTAGTATCTGGAAGAATGGAAGGCATGGTGGCATCCACTGCAAAGTCAGAACAAACAGGCCCCATGGAAGGTCCAGCATGACAGCTCTCACCTGCGTCTTCCTCTCCTCCCTTTGGCACTCACCTAAGGCAGTGAACAGAGGCACTGCATCTGTAAATGTGAGAGTCTGAAATTCGTCTGCAGTGGTTTTTACGCACATCCCTTTACTCAGACTCTTGTCCATTCATTGACTGGTCCAGGAGCATATCTTCTATTATGTGCCAGACACAGCGTTACTGGTACATTGGTGAGTAAGACATGGGCCTGTCCTCAAACGATGATGATGACTCCAGGTTGGAAATGAGTTCTAGATACAGAGAATTACAGTGTACTCCAAGGGTTATTAAAGAGCACAAGCAACATGCCACTGGAGCACAGAAGGGAGGGTAACTGAACATAAGATATTTTATGAATTTCTGTTATCCTCAAGAGCAATCTTAATGTTTCCTCCAAAGCTAAAATATCTATACATTTAAACAAAGTTGACATCTTTTGTGTTTAATAAGGTATTTAAAGATCATGCAATTGATGGAGAAACTTTGCCATTACTCACAGAGGAGCATCTTCGAAGCACTATGGGATTAAAGTTAGGGCCAGCACTAAAGATCCAATCACAGGTAAGGTGATTTTTTTTCTGTAACTAAATATATATTAATGGTATGAAGCTTAAGAGAAATATGTTACTTTTATCTTGTTGTAATAGTAACAATACTTATTGAACCTCTTTATTAAGCTTTTCCCCTCTGTGGGCGGGCACAAGAGAGAAGTGAGGGCACCTGAAGACATTGAACAGGGCACTGGTGCACCTTCCTGTGGAAAGTGGGGAAGGCACAAAGCAGAGGTGTTGTGTGCTGGTCAATGTTTAACAACCTGCTCTCTTTAAAAACAAAAATGAACCCTGATTTCCTAGCATTTGTCAATTTCTGTAGTGTAAATACTCCCACCATGGCTGACAAACTCCAAATGCAATGTCCTTGAATACAGATTTGGGGGGACATGCTCTGCAGCACAGCATTTTAGAGTATTTCATTAGAGATCGTAATTAATCATTGCAGTTGAGTAATTAGGTAAAAACAATTAAGAAGTGATAAGTTTGGGGCATTTATTACTTTAGTTTTCAATATAATGTATCTAATTGTAATTTTATAAAATTTAAATTTTAATAATAGCATTTTTAACAACTAGCTTGCAAATTTCCTAAAAACGTAACCATTGGCTCTCAAGAGCCGGAACGACCCAGCTCCAGCGCACACTTCTCATCTCCTCCTCCACTGCTTCGTTCTGGCCTAAGGCACCTTCATCCCTCATCGGATTACTGCATTAGCCTTCTAACTCTTCTCCCTGCTCTGCCCTTGCCCACCCAGAGCCTATTTACACAACAGTAAAGAATGATCCTTCTAATACTTAAGAAGGATCAAGTCACTCTTCTGCTACATTCTGCTTGCATTATTTGTGCTCCTCCCCACCCACCACCACCCTTGCCTTCCTGACCTCATCTTCTGCGTCTCTTCCCCGTTTTTGCCCATTCACCTCTGGACACCGCTTAAACATCTAGGCCTGCTCTACCTCAGCGTCATCCCCTCTGCCTGCGATGCTCTTCCCCCGACATCCTCATGCTTTGCTCCCGCATCTCCTTCCCCTTTGCTGTGCTTTACCATCTCAGTGAGGTTTGCCTGGTTCACCCTGCTTAAAACTGCACCCAGCGCAGCCCCCACACATACTGCTGCTACCCCTTTGCTGCTCTTCTTTTTCCCTGTAGCACCTATCACCTTCAGCTACAATCTGATTTACTCACTTGGTATATTTATATTTATTGTTGATTTCCCTCTGCCCTCACTAGAATGGAAGCTCCATGAGGGCAGAGATCTTTATCTGTTTTGTTGACTGATGTAACCTTAGAAAATGCAAGACCCATAACAGATCAATAATTATTTGTTGAAGAAATGAGTTTCCTAAAAGTGAAACCAGGAAGCATCAACTAATCCTTCCCAGAATTCATAAGGACTCTACCTGTTCTATACAAGTTTAGACCAGGAGCTAGATTCCAGAATGTCCTTCAAAAACCACTTTCATTTGTGTAAATTTTTAGGATAAAGAAATTCTTTATTTCTAATGCAAATATTTCATTGTGTTTTCTTTTTTTCAACTTACTATTCTGGAATAACTTTAAATACAGAAAAGTTGCAAAGGTAGTACAGAGACCCAGCTTTTCCTAATGTTAACATCTTACATAACATGGCACATTTGTCAAAACTAAGAAATTAACATTGGAACAATATGATATTCACCTTAAAATGATTTATTTTTCTTTAATGAGGATACTACATCTCTTGGCATGCTTACTTTAACACTGCACGGTTTTTTCTCAAATCAGATTTTCTTTGACTTTAATTTATCACGTTGCTTTCACTTTTTGTTTTTTTGTTTATTTGTTTTTTGGTTTTTTGTCCTTACAATGTGGGCAACCCCAGGTCATTCTTAATCTTCTCACTTGCTGTTAGCATTGCCCCTCTATATCATTTTCATGAGGCTGTAGTCATTTCTTACGCTCCTATCTGACATGTATACGTGCCTCCATGAAGCCCAGCTGAGCTGTTATATCTCAGGCCCCATCTGCCCGCATAACAGGACAAGGCTGCCACAGAAACTCGGGGGGAAGGGGGAGAATTCCAGCTGATGCCGGCTGTTCAGCCTAACAGAACAGTTGTAGAGTCCTTGGGAATGGGGATTTCCAGGGGCCCAGTTGAAGCAGGAGAACTGGAAAGTTCTGAGTAACATCTGAAAATCCCAGAAGGTGAGCAGGCAGAAGTTCATCATGGATAAGATCGCAAAGTCTCAGTCTCCAAAATGAGAACCAGGGGCAAAATTCCGTTATAGTGAGAACTGCTGAGAAGAAGGAAAGCCACCCTCCAGAACAGAAACTTAGAAGTGGACCTGGGCTGAGCAGACAAGGAAAGAGGTAGGAGAAGAAAAAGTTACTAGAATGTGAGAACTCAGATACTATTAGAATGCAGGGAGCTAGGGGGGGTTGAGCTGTGACGGTGTGAGCAATATAGAAGCCTCCTGGGTCACACTCAGGGTCAGGTTTGTGTGGGAGCCCAGGCAGCACTGAGGCGCCAAGCCCCAGAGCCTTGTTTATGTCTCAGCGCTAAGCCTGCTGAAGGCCAGCTGTGTGCTGAATCTAAAGAATTCCAGCCTCAGCCAGAGAAGGACAGGCTGAGTGTTGGTCAAGGTGCAGCAGGGTACCTGTGGGACCTCTTGTGGGACCATTGGAAAAGGGAGCACTGGAGTCAACTCAGAGTGAAACAATTATGTGTGCAGATGACCCACAGCAGAACCAAGAACAGGGATTAGTGAGTTCTGCCACCTTGGTGTCCAGTTTTACAGCATGAGCACTATGATTCTGAGAGAAAGAAAAAGCCCACCACGTCCTAGAATTGTGTCCCCTCCACCTGTGCAGATGCTCCTTACCTGAAGTGACCTCAGCCTCCCCGAAATCTGTGGCTAAGCAGAGTATGCTGGGTTATTGGAAGAATTCATAGATGTTATTACTGTAATTATTTTGTCTTCAAAGGTATCTCAGCATATGGAAAGTATGTTCTATAAGAAAAGCCTTTCACTTCCTACCCACACAAAACAGGCATTCAATCAACCAGCAGATATATCCCCACTTCTGGATCTTAATTCCTGGAATGATACATTGGACATTCCTTGTTCCCAGGATATGATTATTCCTAAAGGAACTGAGCAAGATAGTATGAGAAATTAAAACCCCCGAGGAGCAAGAACAGTCTTAATCAGTTTTCCAAAAAGTCTAGGATATTCTGAAGGGTGTGTGAGGGTTTCCTAAGACCAGAGGGAGGCTGAGAGGGAGAGAAAGCCTGCCCTCCTGAGCTGTCCTAGAGGCAGCTTTGCCCAGGTTTCCTGAAGTGACCTCAGTGCAAAGTGGCTGGAGACGTATCCTTGGAAGCAAATGCTAAATGAAGAGGAGCATTTGCAAACATCAAGAAAGCTACAGTTGGATGTTTCCATGAGGAAATCTGTGCAGAAGCCAAGACTGGAAAAAAAGAGCTCCTTGCTTCTCCTCACTCCGTTCCCATCTCTCAACCAAGGGAGAGACAAAGGCAACCCAGCGGAGCCGGAAGGAGGCAGAGGAGAAGGTGGAGAAGGACAAAACAGAGAAGCAGAGGAGATGGCCCCAAGGCCCCCACTTTTCTCATTGCAGGCTTCCAGCCTGAAGGAGGCCCATGCTAGGAGGGGACAGAAGCTTTAAAAACCTTAAAGTTCACAGTTTGATTGTTACTCAGCATTCTCCTGATACGAAACCATGTTGTGACTAAAAACAACTGGAGGACTTCTTATCTGAGAGGAAGGTGAAAAGGCACAGTAACCTTCCTCTCCCTGGGGCAGGGGCAGAGTATCTCCACAGTCAGGTTTGAACTGGCAGGATGGAGGGGAGACGGTGACTGCTTTCTGCTCGTACCCTGTTTGAACTTCACATTTAACAGAACGCCTCAGAAAGGATCCACAGGAAACTGATAAGAGTTTGCTCAAGGAGGGGACTGGGCGACAGGGGTGTGAGGGAGACTTCTTCCTATATACCCTCTGGTACATTTTTAACTTTTAACTATGAGAATGTATTTTCTATTTTTAAAATTTACATTTATAATAAACTGTAGTAAGCAGCCTCTAAGATGGCCACCAGTGACGCCCCTGCTTCCTGGTATTCATATCCTGTGAAATCTCCCCTTCGGGATGGGCTGGACTGAGGACTCCTTTCTAATGGATGGTATGGAAGACAAGACGGGATGTCACTTCTGTGGTTTCTGTCTTGAGTGCTCTCTCTGTCTTTGGATTACGCTCTGGAGGAAGCCAGTTTCTATGTCTCCAGGCAGCCCTGTGGAGAGGCCCACATAATTGAACTTGGAAATGGATCTACTGAGGCTGCCAAAAGCCACATGAGGGAACTGGAAGGTGGCTCCTCCCCAAGTCAAGCCCGAGATGACCCTCCAGCTCCTGATCACAGCTTGATGGCAGCCTCCGGGGGCCACCCTGAGTCCGAGGCCCTCAGCCAAGCCTCTCCTGGATTCCTGACCCACAGAAACTGAGATAATAAGTATGTACTATTTCTAGCCACTAATGGGATAATTTGTCTCTTAGCAATAGATACCTAAAACAAAAAATTGCATGGATAAACATATAGCATGCTTCCCACATTCACTTTTTGATCTGAAAAGTGGACTTTTGAAGTCATTTCCTCACAAGCCATGCTAATTTCATTGATGTTTGCTTTCTTTCATTTTTAATATGAAAACAACAGAGTTTTTCTGACATAAAATTATACTATCAAATGGTCCCTTTGAGGGGAGAGAAGGAAAGAAAGAGAAAGGGAAAGGAGGGAGGGAGTAGGAGAGAGAGGCTTGGGGAGAAATGATCCCTTCAGATTTCAAAAGTTTAAGAATTGTTTTGTCACATGACCTTTCACCTGCTATAATTCCCAGCGTATAGACGTTTCACAAGGTGCCAAATGTGAGTTACAGATGTTATGCTGGGGGATAAAAAGAAAGCCTAATTGATACTTTTAGTGGCAAAGAGATCATGTGGTTCAATCCATACAAAGGCTTTTGAATTTCTTATCCCTGCTAAAGGAGTCAATTGAATTGGTAACGGATTCACTTGAACAGATGTGTCTCAGTGTGGCTCTAAAGGGTTCTGATATGCCATCCCGGCATGTACTATCACAAAAAAAAAAAAAAAAAAAAAAGCACTGTGCTTAACTTTAGAACAATGCATTAATTAAACAAAGCAAAACAAAACAAAAATACATAAAGGAGGCACTCCCCAGCCCTCAGAACTCTTCTTTGGAAGAAAAGGATATTGAAATTGCTTATCCATACTAAGATTGTTTTTTCCCAGATTCACAACTCTAGGGTACCTTTTAAAAAATGACTCCCTTTACTAATAAAAATTATCTTGAAAGGTGAAAATTTTGCTCACATTATCATATAGAAATAGTTTTCCACTTTTCTGCAAATGCAACTTTAGTCTTGAGCACACTCTGCATCCTTTGTGAGAGTAAAACGAACAGCAGCAAAAACAAAAAAATTCTTATGTTTGAAAACCAATCACAATAAGAATGTATTTGCCAAATAGGGTTTTCTGATTTATGAGACATTCTGTTTAGACAGACTGAGTAAACATCCACACGGTGGAGTACTATGCAGCTGTTCCTCTAGCAAAGTATTACAGCTATTAAAAAGCAATAATAGAATTCAAACATCACCATTTTGCACCCCTAAAAACTAAAGGATATAAACAATGATCATAAATGACTGTTAACAGCACAAAAAGAGAAACAACCAGACATTCCTCCTTATGGAAGCGCATGAAACAATTAAAAAAATAGCAAAATCCAAACTGTGGGAAACCAGATAGTAGAAATGACCTGATTTTCTCCAACAAATAAATTGCAATGAAAAACAAAGAAAGGGAAAAGGAAAGCCAATAGATTAAAAGATACTAAAGATTCAAATCACCCAGATGTAAAAGCTTTAGAAACAGACGTTGATGGTGGCAATGCATTATGAATATAATTAATGCCACTAAATTGCACACTTAAAAATGGTTAAAATCACAAAGTTTATGTTATATATATGTATATACATATTCTCCCACAATAAAAAATTTTAAAGATCCATATCACCCAGTACAATTAATTGGATGCATATTGAATACTCTGTAAAAAAGAATTGGAGAAATTTGAACACAATTGGGGATATTCAATGCTATTAAAGAATTACTCTCTGTTTTTTAGATGTGATAATAGTGACTTTTTATTAGTGGTAAGAACATTTAACATGAAATCTTTCCTCTTAACAAAATTCTAAGTGCGCAATGTAATATTGTTAAGGTACGATGCTGTGCAGCGGGTCTCTAGAACTTACCTAAGTTTTTTAAAATTTCATGTCTCTTAGAAGTCTATACTGAAATATATACAGACAAAAATAATATATATTGGATCTGGGATTTGATTTTGCCTTACCTACAATCTAATAAATTATCCACTTATTATTTTATGGAGCTTGGGAGAATCTCATCTCTTGAGTCAGAGACAAAGGACTTTATTAATCATGATGCAATAATCAACACAAACATCAGCATTTTGTGTTGGTTCCCTTTGCTTGCCAGTGCCACTGGGGTTACACAGATGGGCCTAGAGGAAGCCAGCACATGCAGCGGGTTGTGTCACAGCTGTGGAACACTGAATATGGGGAACCCCCTATTTTTATAGCAAGCAGTAAGAGCAAAGACCTGCTCTTTGTCCAGGGGTGGGAGTGGAGTGTGGAGGGGTGGGGATGAGATGTTCCCTCATTTCTTAAGGTTACTGGGTACATAATCAACCCTGAGAAATGATAAAAGCACAGTCAGGCCCTTGCCATCCGCCCAGCAAGATCTGTAGGAATAAAAGAGGCCCAAAGAAGAGCATCTCTCCCAACAATATCATGACATAAATTTGCTTCAAAACTCCATGGAGAGAGGAGGGTGTAGGTAAGTCAGTGGGAATATGATGAAACAAGTTAGGCCACGAGTTGATACTTGTTGAAGCTGAGTTGTGAGTATGTGAGTGTATGAGGTTCACTCTATGCTTCACTGTTCTTTTGCATATGTTTGAAATTTTCTGCAGTAAAAGTTTAAAATCTATTTACTAAACAGTTATATAATGTCAGGATGCCAATATTTTTCATAAAATAGAATATGTAAAAATACATATTTGCTATTTTAAATTTATGAAATATTTTACTCTGGCCATTAATACTAAGAATATACAGCAAGCAAACGTTTTTCCTCATTATGGTAAATATATACTACATATATTGTTATTTTATTACAAATATATGAAAGGTCTGTTTTACAGAGGGTTCTAGTCAATTTACTGTACTTGTCCGGCCTGTACTCTGGAAAGTGAATCTCTTTTCACATAAGCCAACACAGGTCTTTGACTTATCTGCTACTAGTCCCAAGATGTCACTGTGCAGCTGTGTGAAGTTAATCTCCCCAGGAAAGGTAATAGTTTACTTGAACATCACTGGGTGCCATTTTGAAAAAAACTGAATGCTTTTAGGCTGTGCACATATTTTTTTAAACTGCATTTCTAATGTATTTCACACACCCCCCACCACCCCATCACCCTGTTGGCTTATTCCCTAATGTGTGATTTTATTTTGCTAGCTAGATTGTTCAACTGAATTAAATTGTTTCTTTCACTTTGCAAAAAAGTTATTCTCCTCAAATAAAACATAAAAGCAAGGATCTGAAATACCTTGTTACTGTAAACAAATCTCTTATCACCTTTTGTCTTAGTTCAGGCTGCTATAAAAAAATTATAGATTGGATGGCTTATAAACAACAGAAATTTATTTCTCAGAGTTCTGAAAGTTGGAAATCCAAGATCAGGATGCCAGCATGGTCAGGTTCTGGTGAGAGTCCTCTTCCAGGTTGCAGATTGCTGACTTCTCACTGTCCTCCTGTGGCAGAATGCAGAAGGCCAGAGGAAACTCTTAGGCCTCTTCAGAGAAGGGCATTAATTCCCTCATGACCTAATCACCTCCCAAAGGCCCCACCTCCTCAAACCATCACATCGGTGGTTAGGATCTCACCATCAATTTTGGAGGAACATAAATATTCAATCTATAACGCCTTCATCAGCCCATTTTCTGTCAGCCCTCTCTCAGCATTCTAGGGTTCTCTGATGTCTAAAAATTATTCAGCAATATCAGATGTCCTTCTGTGTCTTTTGGGGGTGGGGGAAAAAAGGAGATTTCTGAACCTTTTTTTTTCACAGTTGCATTCCTACATAGAGAATAGCTGGTTTCAATTCGAAAAGAATGTTTCCCTCCTGAGGTGGGCTGTGCCACCAGTTGCCTTGAATCACAGACTACAAATGCCATTCAACTGCTCTTGGAACACTGCAAAGTTCTGTGCAAGCCAGAAATTTCAGTACTTTCTATATGAGCCAGGCAGATAATTCGCTAAACTATCAATTTGGTTTTTTTGACATTTATGAGACTAATCCAACCAGTTCTGTGAAGGAAGCCTAATATTTGCTGGAGTTATGTCAAATGCAGTGCTGTGCTTTGCCTTGATAACAGAACTCTGCTGCTGTTTTGTTGGTTTTTTTTTTAATCTACAAAACAGAAATTACAAGTGTTTACCAAAAGCATTGATATAATTTAATAAGTAATAGTAGAAGACAGTTTCCTGACATTTTCAAAACTTCATTTTCAGACCTCTACTATAGCAACTTTTTAGACATACAGTTAGGTCCCTAGACACTGAATAAATAGAAGTAACTTCATTCAAAACAGCAGAAAGAAATTTTGTCCATGTTAGGTTTTTTTTTTTAATGAATTTGATGATGAGGTGGTTCATTATTTTATGAGACTGGAGTTATTGTAGTTTAATAGTTGGTTTAGAATCCTTTATCATTCAGCTTTCCCTAAATTATCTTGGCTCTCTGTGCTTTGTTTTAACACCAATGGTTTGCTACTAAAACCACTCATTTAATTGAGCAAGAAAACAAATAAAAATTTTCAGCACAAGAATCAGAATGAACCAGCAAACATCTGATTGTGCAGGTTATACATGAGAAAGATATTGGCAGTTCCAAAAGCTAAATCTATAAAAAGCAACATTTTTAGTCCTGGGAGCCCATGAAAAGAAGTCTTTATTCCAGGCCTGATAATTGTTCCCTTGCAAGAGGCATAAAAAAAAACTTTATTCATCAGCCTTTGTCTATACTCACCAGCTCTTTAGGTAAATGATGCACAGAAGATTCCAAACACTGCTTCCCTGGTAGAGAACTTTCCAAAGTGAATGGTCTCATTGGGTTACTTCTCATGATTACTATTCCTGAAACATTTGTTAATTCATATATTAGCGCTTTGTTTTAAAATTTAGGATAGAGGTTAACAATAAAATGTAACCATTCTTGTGAAGACACTTTTCACGAACATTAAAACCTTCAATTTTAAAATAGTATTTTGTTTCAGTTATCTTGTTTTAGGGTTACGTATCAGGATGCTCTATAATGCAAATGGCAGAAACCCCAATTCAAACTGGCTTAAACTATATAGAAGAGAGCTTAGTGGATCGTGTAACTAAAACTCTAGATGTCTCACTTCAGACAAGGCTCACTCCAGTGGTTCCAATGATGTCACTAGGGATCCGGTTTCTCTTTCTGCTGCCTTCCTTTGACTCCACCTTTAGGTTCTACAGAAGTTGCTTCTGGGCAGCTCCAGGGCCTCTTCTGGCAGTAAAATGCTTGTAGCAGTCCAGACAATATTTTCAATTCACAGGGTAGAAAGGTAGAGCACATGTCTCTTCTAATAGATTCAGGTCCTGGGAGTCTGAAACCATCAAGAAACCACAGCATTTGCTAACTCCATCAGAAAACCCCTGCTTAAAAGGAGTGCTTCACAAGTGAAGGAGCCCTTAACTTGGAGCTAGAAGATCTAGGTTTGCATTCCAACTGAGTCATTTTATGTCTCATTTTACTTCTTTAAGCCTCCATCTTCTAATCTGTGAAATGACAGCATTGACCTGTGACATATAACATCCCCAACAGTTAATATTCTGATAGCTATGTCTTTCCATCCATCCATCCATCCATCCCAACATACATACACATATGTGCATATATATTTTTTTTAATTTTTGGTGAAGAAAGGAGTCAGAAACTAGGCTTTGAGGTGCTAGTATGACAAAATCTGTTTTGTTTGCTTGTTTCTAAAAACTGAAAGTCTTATACAAAGTCCAGCCAACATGTTTTTCATGCCCACAAACACTTTCCATGGCTAAGCTGGGAAAATCAAAAGCATGAAAACAAAAAAGAAAAATACAGAATAATGAAAGCATCTCTCTTTATAAGGCTTTTATTAATTCTCAGTCAGATTCTCAGATGATTGTTGTAATTCTGTCCGAGGCTCCTTTTCTTGTTTCATAGCTTTACACTCTGTGTGTCATTTTTCAAAGTACCCCCTCCCCCCATTTCCAAGGTTACAAGCAGAGAATAGCTCTTCACTGATCTGTGAGCAATGAGATCTGTTTGGTAAGAGAATTTGACAACTGAAGCAAAAGAAATCCTAATATCAAAATATGATCAGTAACTCAAGTGTCTGGGTAGAAACGGAATATGAATTACCATTGCCTGCTTATTCCTTCCCAGCGAGCTCAGAGCCATTTTAAAACCCCCTACCAATTCCTGAGAGCATTTAAGAAATGAGATGTTTCCAACATGTTCCGGCTGATGCTGAGGGCTCCTTTCTGCATGTGTCTCTTCACCCTGCCTAAGCAGAGGGTATGTTAAGCATAGTGGAGGGGACCAGAGGGCACCATGCTTAGAAAACCCTGCTGCTAGAAGGTTATCCACTCAAGTGCACTAAGGCTTTGGACCTCACCACCTCCAGAGTGTCTGCTTTTTCCAAATGATCAATCAGAACAGGTTTGTTCATTGCCAGCATGGGTGAAATGCACCCAATTCTTACTCATTTCCTCCAGTTTGGGAAATTTTGCCCCTATCCTTGTAGCCCTACTGGGCCAAGCCTGGCTGGAAGTGCTGTCTTCGATTCCTGGGGTCCAGGCCAGTTCTTGCTGACTCAGCTGCCACTGCCTGAGCCCCCAAATGGGATGTGTACTTAACCCCTGGGCCCTTCTGTAGTGGTGGGGAGCCACTGCTGCCTCCACCTTGGCTAATAAATGCTGCTCTTCCTCCTACTTCTTTTGCTTTTTTAAATTTAAATTTTATAGTTATAAAAAGTTTATAGTTTTTTATAGTTTAAAAAAAATCAGTGCATAGGGTCACATGGCTCAAGAGGGTACACCATGAAAAACCTCTGTTCCAATCCTGCCTTCCAGCTACTAATTGCCTTCCTGTTACCAAGCAAAAATGTACATCTTTTCATCCTCTTTTTATGCAAATGTTAACATACTACATTTGAGAGGTTTTTCCGTGTAACAAAATATTACACTGTTGCTAGCAATGTGTGAATGCCTGTTGTCCCAGCCCTCAACAACAGTTTTATCAAAACTTTTGATCTTTGCTAGTCTGAAAGGAAAAAATATTAGTATAGTTTTTAATCTAGAATACTTCCCATGTAGGAAGTGACAAAATGCCTGTTAAAGTTACCCATTCATTCTTTACCTCTGGAAGAGGTGAGAACTGACCCGAGTGTTTCCCTCATCAAGCCAGCTCCATCCGCCACAGGCATCCAGCATTGCCTCAGCTCCTGGTCCTTTCTCTCACTGGGCAGGGAGTCCTTGAGCCAATGGGCACACAGCTCCCCATCCCAGGATTTGGCTGGGAATCTCTCTAACTCTGAGTAACTGCATGTAACTGCACACCCCAAACAGCTTCTCCTGATATTTTCTTTCTAGAGAGATCTTTGTTTATGTCCTCAGGCTAGTAACAGCTGGAGCCTATGCCTGAAGGGCCAAGGGGAGAGAACAGTTTCCAGAATCCTAGCTGAGGGAGCTGAATGGAGAGGACCACCTACAAGAGCTGTGACCTTCTACCAAGGACACAGCCAGACCACTGCCTCCAGCAGGGAGGGAAGCCAGCAGACTAACCAGCCTGAGCTCTCCTCCCACCTTCCAGTCTCCTGCCAGCACTCTCCATTGGCTGAGCCTCACCAGAGGCCAGAGGTGGGGAGGGAGACCATGGATGTAGCCTCCAAGTCACAAAGTAATGGAGAAGGGTGGAGGCGGGACCTGAAAGGGCAAACAAGACACCCAGTGTACCTACAAAATGGCAAAGCCCATGTTCCTTTGGAATTTGTTCCCTCATGTTCTTTGCTTTGCCTCTTGAATTTTCCAAGATCCTGGAAGATAAAGTCTAATGGGCACTCAGGTGCATAGTAGCCATAATTGCCTCTGGGTTACTTATAAATTTTTAAAAGTTCAACATCTGGATCATGGATGAGTGCAGTTAGAGTCATATGGGGGAAAAAAAGATCTAAATAAAGAAGAGGCAATTCTTATTACTTATTTGCAACAGGAAGATAATGTTTCATGAAGATCTGCCTGTTTTACATGCTGAAAAGAGCTAAAGTGTGTGCTCTGGAGATCAAGTAGGTTAGGGCACATTACTGTTATAATTCTAGAATCTTGGTGTTTCACCATCGTAAGACAACGGGTACAAATAAAGCCCTACTGGTCTTACTGTATAAATCTCAATGGCACCTCACTCCTACTTGCTCAACTATACGTAAGTGACTCAATTTTTAACAGGGTCCTTATTTCTGGAAATTTGCTAGAATCATTAGGTATCTTACATGTGCCCACAAGTCAGTCATGGTCATTATTTGCCATTCTGGTGACTGGACTAGGATTCCACAGCCTCAGGGACTGATTGTTCTGTAGAAGTATCACACAGAGCTGAAACTGCCCTGTGCTTATGACTGTCCCCAGAGTACTGGTGGAGCAGGAACTCAGCAATGCCTACAGCTGTATCTAGTGTCACTGAGCTAGGACCATGTAGCTGGTCTGGTGGACTTGGAACTGAAATGCTGTCCTTGAGGTTAGAGATCCAAGTATTGATCTCACATAGTGAGAAGGAGAGGACTCCCTCTGCTTACACTCAGCTTGCAACAGTGAAGGATACCACAGCAAGGTTGCTTGACCCAGCGTGTTAGAATATTTAGTCTCGCAGTTCTTCTAATTAATACACTAAGCAACTTTTAGCAAGGTTCATGCTTACTGCCAGAGGTCTGTGTTGAGATAAGTTCTAAATCATTGATCTAAAATCTCCTCCCCCTCTAAAGTTAGTGCTCTGTTTGGGTCTGACTTACCAGACCAGGCTCCTTCTTTTCCTAGAAGGAGCTCCCGTTGCTCGCATGCAATACACTGTTTTTTCCAAAACTGTGGCCCCCTTGAGGACCACACCAGTCCATCACACATGTTGTATATACCTTCACAGAGTTCAAAGCCCCTTTCTTGGAAAGATGTTCAGCCCCAGTGTCGATCTGTGGATGCAAGCAAATTCATAGTGAGAGATACTCCCTAGGTCCTCCCTACAAGACCACACAAGTTCTTTTCCAGATCCTCCTCACTCAAAAAAAAAAAAAAAAAAAAAAAAAATCAGCTGCACAGATATCACAAAAGGGAGCAGTTCTTGGGAAGTGGGATAGAGAGTGCAGTACCCAAAGATCCCCATATTAACTCTCATTCACAAACCATTCCTAAGGGATGGTCTCTAGAGAGTCAAGCAAAACTTATAATTTAGAAACTGAATAGATAGGTGACTAAATCAATAAACTCTTCCATGCTACCTCAATTAATAATATTCCATAGTATCCCAATTAATAAATATAGAAGGAATAATGACAATAGAAAATCACCATTTGGCAAACACAACAGTAATAATTATTTCAGGCTGAGAAAATAGCTAAAAATGAGTAGGCAAAAGTATGATGAAAAGCAGAATATTTAAATTGTTTCAAAGTATCCCCTTAGATGCTAATTAATTTCACAGAGAAGAACTGTAACTTTACAGTGGTGAAACTTGGCAGATGCCACTTTCACTCAGCAATCACATCAACTACATACTGAGCAGGGGATGACGTCACTTCTGTGATATTCTTTCCAAAAATGCACAACCTGAATGTAATCATGAGGAAATAACAGACAAACCTAAATGAGCAACATTTTACAAAATAACTGGCCAGACTCTTCAAAGAGTTAAAGACGAAGAAAAACTGAGGGCCGTACCAAATTAAGGACTAACAAATGAGCCATGAAAATTAAATGCAGCATAAGATGAGGGATTGGATCCTGAGCAGATAAAGTAGTAGGACATGACAAAATTTAAATAACGTCTGCAGATTACTTAGTAGTACTCTGTCAAGTTAGTGTCCCGTTTTGAAAATGGTACTGTGGTTATACACGAGGTTAACACTTGTAGAAGCTGGGTGAAGCGTATATGGGAATTCTTCATACTATTTTTTCAACTTTCTCCTAAGTGAAAGTATTTCGAAATGAATAGTTGAAAAAAATTTAAATACATTTTAAAAAAACATGGTTGAGAAAAATTCACTTATTACAATATTGGTTTGTAGACAGAGTAAAAAAATACATATTAATTAAAAGAAATATCATCACTCTTGAATTTAAGACTAAACAAGGAAACATTTTCTTTGATTAATCATGAGTAGGATTATTCAGGCATTTCTTAAAGGCACACTCTAAACTCTTAGCATTTATTTTATTACTAAAAGTTGATGTTAAGAATAGCAATTGTACATAAAAGTACTTAGGTAATCCTTGGCTGTCCTTGTCAAAATATCAATAGACCTCTGCTGGGAACTGCTTTATTATGACAATCAAGCACTAAATTCACTGACCTTCAGATCAGCAATTCCTGGGTGGAAGGTGTATAGAAAAGGAAAGCTTTTCCATTTGGCAAATGAAAAATCAAGACCCTCAAATCCCTCTCCTAGGAAGCACAGCTTAGAAAAAGAACCTAATAATTTTTGCTGTTTGCTCTGAAATACAGCACTTCAAATGCAGCAAGTTCATTTCTGGCAAGGGTAGAGGTGACTCTTCATAACTTAGAAGTGACTTGTAGGGCAAAAGACACTGGAGCCAGAGGAAGCAGAACATTTTACATATCACATAGGAATATAAATTTTGTATTTTAGTAGTTTCTTACAAAAATGTACAAGAAAAATTCATTGAATAACTATTGGGGGGTAGACCCATAATTACTACAGCCTCTATCTACCAAATTATTTAGATAATTACCTAAAAGTTAAAATATCCACTCCAGAAGATTACTGGCCTTCTGTTCCTTTCATTTCAGAGAAATCAGCATTTTTGAACTAGTTCTTGAGCACAAGAGCTTTCTGAAAATTATCTGAGGCTAATATAGTGTTGATGAAAAAATTAATAGTCAATCTAAGAAAGGAATGGAAAATTTTATTTGAGTCAAAGTGAGGATTGTAACCTGGGAGACAGTCTTTCAGAAAGCTCTGAGCACTGTTCTACCTATTAGAGATCAAAACACAGTTATATAAGTTTTTGAAACAAAGGATTATATGTCAAATGACTATTGACTTTACACTATCCAGGTCTACACATACAAAGCAAGTAGTAGGTCATGCTAACTCTTCACAAGATTAAGAAGGAACATTATCTCCCAAGGAGGTCTGGTTAATACTGATTCACAATACACACTAAAGGGAAGGCAGGAAGCCCAAACAAGCAAAGAAAAAATGTTTATGTTTAAAGTTTTCTTGTCTTGCCATAAAATATGAATTTTACTTCATCAATAAGAAGAAAAAATGTTAGAATTTTTCTCCCAATCTGCACACGAGGTCCAGGTCTAGAAGCCCTGGTTTTCTTGGCCCTGCTGACTTCAAGTTCCATGAATTGAGCCTCTGTTCTCACCCTCGCCACCCCTCTCTTCTCTTGCCATCTTCATAGATGTTGGGTTTGGACAGAAAACAAGTTCTAGGTATGCTAATAACCCACGAGGTTTAGCTTTCTTTCCTTGTCCCAGAGGTTTTAATGTGGGAGATTTTTGCTTTGCCAAACCCTGAGTTTTCTCTCAAATTGCTGGGTTGGAGGTAGGTTGAGAGGGTGAATCCTTACATGCCTCTGTTAGATAATTGTACACTTATCAAAAAACCAGGTACAAGGACTGATTGCTAGTCTCTCTTCTTGCGCAAGGACGTGCTTCCTTCATGAAATCTATAGAAACTTCTTATTAAATTGGTTTCTTCTAAATTCATAGAAGACTATAGAGACAATAAAGGTCAAGGATATAATGAAGACTTCCTAACATAATTTTGTTGCCTTGTAAGTATATTTCTCTCATTTACTAAAGCTGCAGAGGATAAGGACCATGTCATTGTCATCATTCATTACTCACTCCATTAACACTCATTCACCCTGAGCTACGTGCTAGACTCGACACTGAGAACAGGAGAATAAGGCATAGTTCCTGCCCTTAAAAGGTTCATAGGTTAGTAGAAAGAAAAATAACAAACTATTTGTTATTTAAGTTATATATTTTTAAATAAATAATTTATGTATATTTCATTTAAATATATAAAAATTACATTAAATCATATATACTATAGCACTGATTGTACAAAATGTTGTGGAAGCCCAGAAAAAGAAACAATTAAGTCTACTGAAGAAAGAATTCAGGGAAAGTTTCTCTGTGGAGGTGATAGGTTTCCTGACCCTTGAAGGATATGCCCAGTGGAAAGGGGAAGAAGAAAATGGGAAACATGTAGGTATGAAAGGGCATTTGGCAGGAAGGGGGAGTAGGGGAAGAAGTATGAAGCTTGAAAGGAGTGAACCAGGTGATTCGAAGGAAGGAGATAATAGTTGGATATGGTCAACGCACACAGCAGAGGATAGAAAGCTAAAGTCTTTGTTTCCCAGATTCCCTTGCAGCTAAACTCTGTTTTAATACAATGCACTGGTTGGATATCAGAAGGAAAAAAGTGATGAGGAGGCCATCTTTCTGCTGCTGTTGGCTTCCACTCTGCTAGCAAGCAAGGTCATGATGACACAGGGTTTTTCTTCAGCTCCAGGGTCCAGTCTTTATTATGAGAGTTAAGAGGCAGTTGTAGCAGTGCTGGCAACAACTTCTGATCCTGGCCTCCCGACAGATTGATCATAGCTATCTAGTAGTTTCTTGAACTCAGTGTTGCTATTGTGAACGCCTCACTCCTCAGAGGTAGAGATCCCCCTAACTAGTCAGTTCTGCAGGGTCTGGTGGACATTCGAGCAGGCCCAGCCTTGATCTTGCTCTTGCAAGCTTTCAATGATTTTTGGAAGTATCTAAGGCCCCTAATTAAGTCCTTATTAAAATACACAGATTAGTTTCTCTTTTTTGCACTGAACCCTAACTAATAAAGCAAAGGTAAGGAAATCATGAATACCCTGTATGTGAATGAGAATGGTACTAATGTTGCTGTTTGAAATGACAAAACAATTACTATTTCAGTTAAAAAGTCAAAGTGACTTTTTGAAATGTTCTTAGTCTAATATTAGCATGCTAAAATTCATGTATTATACTTTTTTGAAACAAAATATCTATTTTTGGATAATACATACTCTATCTTATACTGTTTCTTGAGTGGAAGTCTAAAGAATCAACTCATTTTAAAACATTAAATAAATTTTCAAATAAAATTATTTTCATCATATTTTATTTTATATTAAATTTTTGTTTGTAATAAAAAGCATTGTCACTGACGTTATTAACTAACAATTTTTTAAATGCTTTTACAAAAGCCATGCCCAAAAACGCCCTGGCCATTATTTGCTATACTTCCCTACAATTTTTTTCTTTTCAACTTATAGTCACACAGATACTTAACATATAAAATGGACCCAGAAAAAAGTGTTATTTAAAACAAAAAACTAAATGTATCAGTTTTCAGTTTGCATAAATCTGATTAATGGAGGTATATGTCTATAAACTATTCCCTTACACTTACTAGGATGGTAGGCCTCAGGAAACTGAAGTTTTCAAGTCCCTACCTATTCATCAGTCCTCCAAAAAGGGGATCTAGATCAGAGAACCCTTTGTTTAGCAGAGCATGGTAGTGAGTTTTTACACGTATGTACTGAAAGGAATCCAGTAAAGAGTGAAGACCTCAATTTCTCTACTCTACACAGCAAAAGAAATTCTGAGTTTCAGAGACAACCCTAGGGAGAAAAAGTGGCAGAACCCAGGGTAAAGAGATGTTTTGCTTTGGCAAAAGAAAGAGAGGGGCAATGCTTTTCATTTGGGAAAGAAATACAAGTCAAATGACAAGAATGAGATTGCAAATTCAAAGGGAAATCAGAACAAAAAGTAGCCAGGAGAAACTTCCTTCCCACTATCACCATCAAAGATAAATGGAGTGATAAGAAGAGTGCTTGAGCTATTTTTAAATAAATATTAAATGGAAAGAGGACCCAGAAATGTGACATTTGGGTTATATGTGCAACCATTAGCCATCCTTAATGTTGCTGTACAAAACTGGAGTAATGGGGTGGGGGTGGGGGGCGGTTAACAAGGGAGTGGAAGATGGCCTGGAGTGTAGAGAGGGTAGAGTTGGGGAGACTGAGTAGGAGGCTTTTGCAACTAATAGTTCAGGTAGGAAATGATAAAGACTTGATCAAAGCAATGGCAGTACGAATGATGAGGAAGGGAAGAATTCCAAACATCTCAGTTGTAAAATCAATAGCATTGCTTACTGATTGGCATGGTTGGGATACCTACAAGGTTTCTAGCATGAGTGATTAAGTGAAGAGTGATGCAGTTACCAGAGTTTAAAAATACAGTAAAGGGGGCATGTTTTGTGGAGAAAATGGTGATTTCTAATTGGACATTCAGTGGAGATATCCAGAAGACAGCTAGAAATAAATGTTTATGCAGTATTTTGGAATTAAGTTGTAAGCATGAATAGGAATTCCCAGAATGCATAGAGAAAATGGAAGAAGAGGAGCATGGAAGCATAGTGGCCAGAAACATTGAGGAGCTAGGTAAAGAGAGAGGAGACAAAGAGAAATCAGAAGGAAGAACACAGTATCATAAATGCCAAAGAAGGAGAATAAATTAAGGAGTGGTCAATATTGTCAAATCTTTAATAAGATGTTACAAAAGAAGCTGGACTTATTAATGGATGATGGAGGTAGAAACCAAATTGTTGTAGTCTAAGGAGTGAAAGTTAGTGAGAACCTGGGCATAGTAAACTAAAGCTCTTCTGAAGAAGAAGGTGGTAGAGCAGTAGAGTATGAGTCATTGACCACAAAGGATTTTTGTTCCCCATTACATCCCTGGCATTTTGCATACGGTGGGCACTCAACATCTATTAAATGCGATAGCATTTTTATTTATAAACCAGCTTTCCTATGAAAAGAATCCAATGAATAAAACAGTACAAAACACATCCATCAACATTTTGGATGGGGAGAAGGACTGAAGGAAATAAAGACATTGCATATCCTGTGTTATGTTTTGGGTTAATTGGTACAAATCATTTTTTTTCTCACCCACTCTCTGACAACACACACCCTAATTATAGATTATAAAAAGAGAAAGGAACTAAATGACTTACTTATTCTGTCCCCTGAGTGCAGAATTGCATAGTCCAAAAGAAGAACTTTGGCTATCTTACTTTGTAAAAGAATAGGCATCAAATAGGTATGCCACTATTTGCCTTAATTGCATATTTAATTGCTATTAGGTTATATTTACAATATGGGAAACTTGGTTTTTAAATTATATAATAAATGCTCATCATAACATTAAGTGAAAAAAAAGACTACCATATTACTTATGCAATATGATCTCAATTGGGAGGGAAGAGGGAAACATAAACACACACACACAAAGTAGGAATAAATAGTAGAAGAAAATAAACTAAAATGGTAACAGATCTCTGGGCGGTGGCATTAAGGATTCTTACTTTCTTCATCTTACTTTCTTGTATTTTCCGAATTTTCTACCGTTTAAAATGCTTTAAAATCTCCATAAAGTCATGACAATTTCTATGTAAAAACACTGGCAATTTAAAGCCATTCTCTTTGCTCTAAGTAGCTCTACAATGACAATGGTTAACTAGAAGTACCCTGCAGTCTTTTTCATTCCAACTCTTAGAATATTTCTCCTATTCGTCTTATTAGTTACTTGCACTTCCCTGGGTTCTGTCTCTTGGATTCTAAAGGCGCATTTTGAGAAACAACGTGGAAAATGGAATGGGGAATCTAAAGTGTGTTTCAGATGAGCTCGACTATCACCTACATTGTACAGGGAAAGATAATTGGCTTAGGTCTCAGCTGTGCCTTCTACCAACTGTGGAGCCTTGGTTAAATTAGTTCACATCGCTGCATCCCAGTTGTCTCAGTTTTTCCATCTTTAAAATGGAGTTAGAAAAATTCACACGTGGATAGGGCAGGACTCATTGGCAGGATAGCAAGTGCCACACTCAGAGACGTCTAGAACACCATAGGTCTCAGTAAATCCTCTGTGAAAGGCTCCACCCTAAGTGTACTCCGAGGGGTGGGGCCCCAGGAATCTGTATTTCAGTAGCTTCCCAGGTGATTCAGATGCCCAGTCAGGCTTGAGAACAAGGACTCTTTCCAGCTCTCCTGTTCTTTGATCCACTTCTCAACTTTCTTTTGTCCCAGAGATTTCCAGTTCCCGCAGTAAAAGGAGCCGTGGAAAGTTGGGAGAGAAGACGCCGCCAAGGCCCGCCGGCCTGCCTGGGTACCGGCCTCTCGCCGGCCTCCCTCCTCCCCCGGTGCCAGCAGCCAGGTTACATAACGGGCCACGCGACGCGCTCTCGCGAGGTTTCCACCGCCCCCTACTCGCTCCACGTCAGAGGGAACCGGGCGGAGCGGCCAACATGGCGGAACGCAGGCGACACAAGAAGCGGATTCAGGTAGCAAAGCCGAGCCTGGGGTAGGGGACTTAGGGCGCTCGGAAGTGAAAAAAGCAGGGGAAGCTCACGGGAAGGGCAAGCGAAATCGAGGGCGCTGTGGGGTGGGGTTCCGCCGCGAGGCCGCCGGTTGCGGGCTGCGTCGCTGTGAGGGGCCTGAGGGAGGGCTGTTCTGGCGACGGTGGAGACTAAGACGGAGGTGCTGGGGCAGCGGTGGAAGGCAGGAGGCGCCGCGCTCGGAATCCGCCGCGGAGGCGCGGCCGCCAGCCCTGGGTTCCGGTGGCGGCGCCGACCCCGGCCTCCGCTGGGAGGTCCGCGTCTTCAGCGCTCAGACACCGACCCTCCCGGGCTCCTCCCCTCCCTTCTTCGCCCCATCCTTTCTCCTTTGCTATCCCGAAATTAAGGCCGCGGTAATAGGTAGAAGGAGGCGGAGGACTGACCTAAAGCTGCCTGTTCTTTGTGCGCAAATAGAAGGAGGAGGGGGAGTGATTTGTGTTTGGTCAGCTGCCCCGGGGGCCCAGACGGCGATCTGCCTATCCAGATGTTCGGTTGCGTGTACCCTCCTTTCTCTTCAGGGTTAGTTGAGTCCAGTTGAAGACTTCTGGCTTTCTTTCAGGCGACACAGTGTAAATAAACACAGCCCCGTTGGTACTGTAACGAGCGAGTCGCGCCCAGAAACCTTTCATCTGCCAGTGTGTCATCCTCATAACCTACATAGCATCCCTCATTCCACATGCATGTCATCTCTGTATTTCTTTCCTGCAATTTTCCTCCTGTTGTTTTTCTCTCTGCCAACAGGATTAAATATATGGAATTTCAGGGTGTTTAGTCTCATTATTAGCTCCTGTGCCTAGAAACCTTCGTATATCATCATAAATTGATAGCATGTTATAAATTGTTAATATACCTAGTCACAAATTGTTACACTCATCATTGTCTTTCTGTTCCTTATTGTTTCATTGCTTAGAATGACTTCCTGTCTAATGTCTTATTCCCCATTAAAAAAAAAAAGTTTATCATTTAACTGGCATTCACCACAGGTGTTTTAAGCTATGCAAGTTAAAATTCTCCTGAAAACTTTGAAGTACTAGGGGAAAAAAGATGCCAGTGATCAGTAAATTTGGAATTTTGAAATTGGGCAGAAATAGTTTCAAAAAGAGTGCAGAAGGGGATCAGAAAGAGACAAATTCCCCCAAGTTCAGACATGTCATAAACCAAGGCATAAGGTTATTATGGAAGAAGTTTCTAGTTGTACTATTCCTAGTCTTTCAAAGTTTAGTGTTATTGGTCAGGTATGGATACATAATAGTTTTATTAGGATTTGTATTGAGTTGTCAGATTAGTACTTACTGGACTTATGTTTACATGCATGGTACATTTTTTGGCCTTAAAAAAACAGTTTTTACAGTGTCAGCTGCATTTAATATTGTAAAGGTGATCCTAATTCACTTTGAATAGCTGCTGTATTTCAGTTGTGATCGCGTTTTGAGCAGAAACATAGATTAAGACCCTGTATAGTAGTGGTAATGACTGGGAACTAAAAGTTGAGCCAGACTGTGCCTGTTTATACCCCAGTTTCAATGATTAGTAGCTGTGTAACTTTGGACAAGTTTACTTTTTCCCTCAATTTCTGTAAGAAGGAATATTTACCTTAAAAAAAAAAAAAGACACTGATAGGGTTGTTGTGAAAAAAATAGATAAGTCAGTGACTTGTTATTAAAGGTTGTAAAAGCTATTAAAAGAGTGCTTGGCATATAACTCATTCCTCTCCCTCCCCAAGGATGAAGACTTTAGGATGACTTGTTTTGGTTTTTGTTGAGTACTCTGATATGCTGAAGAAAGATTAACAGTTATCTATTCAGTAAATAAACCTTTGAGTTGTGAGTTCCATAAAGAATAGCTGTTTACTTACTATTGTTTAGTTGGGGATCAGATAAATATGTAGGATCTGATCGTAAAAAATCAGGTTGGTATACTGCTAAGTGAAAATAACGTTTTTCACATCCTCTAAGTTTTCTACATAGCACAGCTATGTAGAATGTTGTGGAGATCTTGGGAGTGCTACTTGGAGTACTACTATGCAGTCTTCACGAATTAATAAAAATATACAATATCTTATAAAACTTCTTGGGTTTTTTTCCTCCAGAGAATCAGAAACACTGTAATATTGACATTACTTTAAACAAAAAGACCAAATGTAATGACCAAGTTAAGAGTTGAAGTTACAGAAAAGATTCTATCATAAGACTTTTTGAGCAAAACAGTCTGTAATATCAACTCAGTTTCCTGTTGTTTGTTACTTAATATTGTCATGTTGAGAAAAGATTTTTATGTTTACCTGTTAAGATTTAGTGACCTTGAATTATAATTTGTATATTGGGGGAAATGATTGATACAAACAAGTTCAGAGTTTTAAGAAGTAGTTAATTTGTATGCGTTTTCTAGTGTAGCCTAATTTTAGATTCTGGTATCCCATCAAAGTTGAAAGCAAGAGGACTATTTTGTCACATTTCCTTCTTGGACTCACTTTACTGGTCACTAAAAACCAGAAGTGAGCTATGTGTTCATTGACATTATATTGGGGAGTTTTCATGATTGAGATTCTCAAGTGAGATTGATCTCAATTCAAATTAATAAAACATTTGAAAATAAGTAGTTGTAAGTTATCTAAGCTTTTAAGAACATACAATAAGTGCCTATAGATTAACAAAGTGCTACTTACTAGAAAGGTTAATTTAGAATGCTAGTACCATGACATTTTAGAGCCGAAAAGGATTTTCAAATAGTAGGGTTTTCGGAATCTTTTTGCACAAATGCAGTTCTTAGGTAAAAGCAGGGTGGTGGGCCCAAAGCCTTATCACCTCACTACCCCAATACCATTATCCTTCATCCTTTAAGCTACTTTTAGGACCTACATCTGAAAGTATTACTAGGTACAAAACTTAATGATCTAAACCATTACACCCATTTTACAGAAACACTAAGGTTTACTGAGGTTATGTGGCTTGACCCAGGGTCACTCATCAAGATAGTAAAACTAGATTTAGGCCAGGTCTTCTAATTCCAGTTGAATGTTCATTCCACTGTGCCACTGATAAAATAAAAAATAAAAATAAATTGTTCTGAAATACTTAAATCTTGAAATCTTTATATTAAATTGATAACAAAGACTTAACATGACTTGTCCCTGTTAAAGAGACAACCATCCCATTTAGTATTCTGCTTATGTGTAAAGTATCTCGTTGAATTTTGGGACATTTAAATGGCTTACTCATTCTTAAAAATTCTATAATACCTACATCTCAGTTAAACTCCCTCCAGGGGCTTAATAGAAGGCTTAAATAGGAATGGGGAGGAGGGGAGGAATTATAGAAGGACACTGCCAAAGTCAAGATACAGAGACTATTTTGTAAAGCTTTATTAGTAACATATTGTGGCTTTAAGTAAAAGATTTATCTAAGGTCTCTGCTTTCAGATTTTAATGTGTTAACCTATTTGCATACATTTTCACAAATATTGTATACTGCTTGTATAAAGATACAAATTAACAATTGGCGAACTAATCTTTTGCTCAAATCACTCAACAAGCTTATTTATCACTAAGCTTATTTCATTGAGTACAGCAATTTAAAAAAAAATTCTAGTCATTTTAGGGGTGGGAAGACAGGGAAAAATATTCTAAGTCAAAAATTCTGTAAGATTGAAGCCTATGGCTTACTGACTCTTGGTCTAATTTCTTTTCTCAAAAAGTTATCTTAAGTACTGGCTAGTACATAGTTACAAATGGCAACCTCAATTTCATAATAATATTTGAATGTTGATACGTTCTAAAATAAAAAATAGTATTTGTTAAATAATTTTTAAAGAATATTCTAATCGAACTTCCGGTTATTGTAATTTTGTGAGTTGAGGCAGCCGGCCTCTTACTTGGGTGGGATTGGCAGTCCAGCCTCAAAATTTACTGGTTCTTCGCTTCCTCATTCTAAGATATTTGAGCTCATCCATTGAGCTAAAAAATTCTCTTCATTTGAGGGTTCATGAGCTGATTTCTCTTTATTGGTGGGTGATGCTATTCTCAAAAGGCCTTCACTTTTTCTTTGAAGGTTTCTAGGAAAGTTATGAAAATATTCTGAAGATTTGTTTTCATCAAAAGGGAACAAACAGGGGAGGTACTATAGTCTAACGTATAAACAGGAAGAGGGTAAGACTGTTTTATACTCTCTTTAGCCAGCAGCAGGGGAGCAGTGAGAATGAAGACTCCACGACAGGAGCTTCTATCTTACTAGCTTCCCAGGGTCATGTTGTTTTGGTACTCTTCTGTAGCAGTCTTTTCCTGACTTCAAAGCCCCAGCAGATGGCACAAATCCTATGCTGTTAAGGCAGTCTACAATATGTATAACTTATATGTGGTGTAATGAACATTTCCTAGTATTTCACAGAAGGTAATAGAAGTTTTTTAAGGATTTGAACATGAAGAAGGAGCAAGGAAGGTTATCCGTTCCATTATACCAGTATCTTGATAGAATTCACTTCTTTTCTGGTCACACATTTAAGGGAAGTTACTGATACTTTAAGAAAGTATCAATGAATAAGTAACTGTGTCTGATTGGGAGAGTTTATCCAAGTCCATGCTTTCTGGGTCTAATCTTAGTAGTGCCTTTACCAAGGAGGGAAATGGAATCAAAATAGAATTCTTGAGTGTGTTTTTGCAGTTGTGGAAAAGAGTTTGGTTAACTTGAAGTTAATTGTTAAAGTGAGGTTTTAAAATGTTGTGGATTCACATAGTATCAGGTTCCCTATTGTGTAATAGTAGAACGAACTTTTCAGTTCCTTGTGTATTCTAGTAGCAGATTTTACCTGTGATGCCTCTGTCAACAGTCAGTAGATTAGTACCAGTATGCTTGTGTTCAGTAAATGGTTTGAATGTTGTATGAGTGTAGATTTTTCATGCCTAAAGTTGAAGTGGTTGTTTTTCCCTCAGAATCACCTTCCTCCCAAATTTGTTTTTGAAAAAATATCCTTTCACTTGATGAAATGAGGAATCTGACATCTTTTACTCAGTCATTTCATTCATCCTTCATCATTGAGTCCTATCTGTTCTACATTTGAAATGTTTCAGATATCACAATCCTTCCATTCCTAGTCTAGTATCACAGCACATCTTACTTGAATACTAACTAGTTTCCCTGCTTTGTGTATTATTTTCCCAATTCAGTCTTCATGCAGTCTCCAAAATAATGTGTCTACGTCATTTTTTTCTAATTATTACCTCCTTCTGTTCAAAAACTACTAATGGTCTTTCTACAACTTACAGGGTAAATTTGAAATTTCTCAGATTGCCTTGAAGACCATTTACCTCTATTCTACTTATGCATACTTAACTCACAGTACTTCCTAATCTATCTCGACTGGAGCCAAATTTTGTGCTCATGTTCAGCCATTTTTATGCTTTTCAATCAGCTTATTCCATATTTGTATGTCTTTCAAAATCAAGGTCCCTCTTCCAAGAGGTCTTTCATAGCTGTTCTCATCCACGCTGATAATCCTGCTCCTTTTGTACTCCTAAAATACTTTTTCTACCACTCATTTTGGAAAATAACAATTGCTGTTTTGGGTAATTGTAACAAAGTGTAGATATCATGACTTAACAAATTTTTTATCTTAACTATAGCACCCAAAGATATTATAGGGTAAACCCTCAGTAAGTATATATTTGAACAGTTTATGTTTATTGAGACTTCTCCCCCACAATCATTTTTATCAAGCAAATCCCTGTAACAAGTTATCAGTTAATTAGATAAACCTTTAAGTTGACAACAGATGTATCAGCTGAGGTGAAAACAACATATATGGATGTGATTAAAATAGAATTGTTAATTATAGTATCTCATTATTTCCAACTATTTATATATTATTACTTTTTCACTGTACCATGAATATGTAGGATATTATTTCTAATAGTTGAAGCTCCTAGAAATGCAGTGTATTATACAAGCATAATTAAATGCTACCATTTAACATATACTAACATATGTTAATATATTTCAACGTGATTTCAAAAACAAATACAGAATTTTTACTTTTTGGTTTGTCAGAAACTGTATTTCATGACTAGGCCCCAGATTAAATAATTATGAACATTGTAGATGTTACTAAACTTGGAGTGCTAAATTTTGAATTTGTAATTTTTTTAAGATTCTATTTTTCTGTGGTATATATTTATATATATAAAACTGAAGTTATTTTATTCACAAAAATATTTGGGTTTTACAATAGTCTTCATTTGGAGTGAATGGTTTGGGCTTGTAACTTTTATTTTCATACACAGTAATGCACAAGTGGGGTAGTAGTAGATAGAAGAATGTTAATTGCTCAGTTAATTGAGCTACTGGAAGCAGAGGAGTTGGAAAGTACAAAGGAAGAAATAGCTCAGTAGCTGCCAGGTGACCCAATAATCAAAGCACAGACTTTCACTTCATCTCACAGATTTCTATTCCTCTTCAAGATAAAATTAAAGTTGAAATCTTGGTTTGTTAATTGTTTCTTAATTTCAACAAACATAACTGAATTCAGACTTAACCTGAAATTTGTTGGGAAACTGATAATGTACTTTTCCTATTTGTGTTATTAGACTGTCTTCCCTGAAACAGAACTGTCTTTAGCATTAACTGTTCTCAGCAGCTTAGATTCTTGACAGAAAATTATTATTATTTGCCACTTTGTCTTAAGAAATAAACCTTTTTGAAATCATTCACATTTAAATTGCATAGTGGTAGAAATATTGCTTGAATGCTCTATGTATTGTGATTAAACATGTAATTAAAAACAATACTTGTATTTCAATAGCTTCAGCAATAAAACAACTTCTAAAAGTATATATATATGATATATGCAAATGTAGACTGCCTTCATTTTCTTCAGTATATGGGTGGGGAGAATAAGTACATAAGAGGAATTGTCAAATTATAGCAGTTCGTTCAGAATGTAAGGAAATAAAAGCAAGATGAGGAATGATAAACAATTTAGGTGGTAGAAAATTTGGCAGAAGGGATGGAAGAAAGAAAACAGGGAAGGATTAAAGCAACCTTTCCAAAACTGTGCACTTCCATTAATCAATTCTTAAATGAGATTGTAATTTGTCTGTCTGTTGCTTTTTGGGGGGAGGGGAAGAAAAGAAGAAAACAAGATGAGAAAGGAGTCTCAGACAGCATCTAGAATCTGCAGCTGCAAGGGGAAAGGGAAGAAAATGCAAATGTTCAGCATCTCAGCTAGTAGCTCATGTTTGGGATGACACTGGGACAACTATCTGGTTAACTTGAGAACTCCTACGAACTGTTGTTCATTGTGCAGGGTACGTAGCTTTGGCTGTTGTTTAACATTTATTTATGGCACCTGTTTCTCCTTACTTTGACATCTGGGCACTCATTATTGGCAACCTCTTAATCTTTTGAATTATTGCTTTATGGCTTTTAAAAAGAGACCAGGCAAGAGTAAAGGTTAACTGATACAAAGAAGTTACCCTATGGGAAAAAAAAAAACTCAAAATGAACGCCTTGTAGTTGAGGCCACGAGGCAGAAAAGTTTTGGCCCTGTCAACGTGTATTTGAAAAATGTGTGATTTTAAAATCTCCATTCTGTCTTCTGTATATATTACCAGGTGTGCTCCCAAAAAAGCTTGAAAGAAAGGCCTATAATGCATTTTAAAAGATTTTCAGAACAGATCTGTAAATTATTCTTCATTGTATGAATTTCTCAGGTAAATGATTACATTAAATTAATATTCTTTGCAGGAAGTTGGTGAACCGTCTAAAGAAGAGAAGGCTGTAGCCAAGTTTCTTCGATTCAATTGTCCAACAAAGTCCACCAATATGATGGGTCACCGGGTTGATTATTTTATTGGTAGGATTACATCAATAAAATTATATTAGTGTTTGTATCTTATGAAGATACCTAATTTGGGGATATGTAGATGTTCTAAAAGTGCTTTCCAGGAGTGATTGGTGAAGTTGGGTGATGAGCATATGGTAATTGATTATACTATTCTTTCCTTTTATTATTGAAAATGTCAATAATTTTTTAAAAAGTGCTTTTTAATAATATTTGTTGGAAGTTTTTAAAGTAGGATTTATTTTCAGTATTAATACTAACTTTTCTTTAGATAGTATATGTACTTAAAGATAATCTTTTTGTAAAACTCTGTTGTAGAATTCAGTATGAAACAAGTCTGTTGAAATCAACTTGAGAGCTTTTTTCTTCACATAATCCAAACAACTTATTTATAAGCTAATGTCATCTATAATATTGCCCCATAGCTTTTAAGTAGTTGTTGTATTTGCCTGTCTGATAAATTAAGATTGAATTACCATTAGAAAGAAGAAATTCCTTTGTCTTCTCTTTAGTTTATGATTAATGATTTGTCATTCATTAAAAGTTTAAAAAAACAGACATGCTTTTCTTTTCAGATTTCATATGTTTAGCTTCTTCTAGTGACAGCAGTAGATTGTTCATAGAGCTTATTCCTTGGTGGGTAACAGTAAAGCTTGATGACAGAATTTTTATTACTGTGGTAGAGGAGGGTTTTTGGTTTGTTTATCCTATATTATGATTATTTGGTAAGAGTGATATTTTGAATTTTTTTGTTTAGAGCTTTTCCTCATTAATTTATCTTGCTTTAGTTAATATATGTCATTTATTTCCTAGCATTACTTAAAGATGCTTATCAGTATGTTTCACAAATTGAGGTTTTGAGGAACTGTTTACCATGATTGTGTCAGACTTAAATTTTCTGTTGAGCTTGGTTTTATTTTCTGATGCCAGAATGTTGAAACTTGCTTTGTAAAATATTTAGATAGACATAAATTCCTCTGTATACTTAATTTAAAATAATGAATTTCTTCTTTAGCTTCAAAAGCAGTGGATTGCCTTTTGGATTCAAAGTGGGCAAAGGCCAAGAAAGGAGAGGAAGCTTTATTTACAACGAGGGAGTCTGTGGTTGACTACTGCAACAGGTAGTTTTAATTTCTTGGTGAAGAATAGTGTAAATAGTAATTTAAAAATATTCTCCTTGGCTCTGAAGCTCCTTGCCTCTTTCATCATTAAGTGTAGTGATATTACAGCATAGTTCAAGCTTAGCTTTTACATAATAACCTGGATTTCTTCAGTAGCTCTGGAAATGCATTTATTTGGTGTGAGACTACCATATTTTTATAATTTTTATTCCATTATATTTGTACATTTGCCAGATTGACTGAACAAGGGGTCAGCAATAAATCACACACTAGTGCCTATCGTGAACAAACAGTCCTTTCTTTTTTACAGCAAACGTTTGGGGAATCTTTTCTAAAACTTTGTAAGGGACTCCTAATAGACCTGTTGTCCCTGTTTTGTTTTGTTTTTTAGTGCCTGCACAGTAAGCCATTAGCCAGATTACCTTTCCCTATTTTGTTTATGATTGCTAATGTACTCCTTGTAAAATGAAGGCAACTGCAACATCTTCCTTTTCTTGATTCCAAAATGAAATATAGACAGTTCAATAACATAGCCATGTTTTTTATAATAAGTACTTCTCCTTTGGGAAAAACTTTTCGTGGTGAATGGTGTACAAAAGTCACTTTTCTCTTGAAAAGAAGTATGCTGGGTTTTTGTTTTTGTTTTTTCCCCAATTTTTCCCTTGGTTTATTTACTACCAAGCATATTTATTGAGATGTTAGTAAATCAAATTTTGTTTTTGTGACAGTAAATTTTATAAATGATGGGAATTTGACATTTTAGACTATTTTATATGTTTAATAGGGAGCTACACATAGCATTTACTAACATATTGTTTAATGGCATTTAAATTATCAGCTACATGAGACCCCTCTTAAAATTCACTCTCTCACAAAAGCTGTAAAGTTAGAGAATTATTAAATATTTCTTTAAATTCTTAGCTGCCAAAAACTAGTCACTAATGACCTTTCAGAGACAATGAAAATTTCATTGTTGATGCAGGGGTTAGCTAACAATGGTGCCGTCAGTATTGCCCTTTACGGCCATTTGTGTATTGAAACTCCAAAGTGCAAATTTCCCTGCCTGCCTCAAAATAGACTTACTTTTTATATATAGTTTAAAAATTAAGAGATGCTATAAATGCAGAAAAAAGTTAAATAACTTACCCAAGGTAGTACAACTAGTAAGTGGCTGAGCCAGAATTCTAAACCCAACCATCTGGCTCCATGGTCCATGCTCTTAACCACTGCACTGTACTGTCTCCTCCAAGAAAATGATCATTCATTTAATGAACCAAAAATTAGGATGAAGGATTCACTTCTTAATACTATTTAAATGTTAAATCTGTGAGCCTAATCTCTGAGGAGAGCTGCCAGTATTAATCTACATCACTTGACCTTTTAGAAAACTTGGTATCTTGTTATACGGAAAACCCAAAAAATCTCAGTACAGAGATTATCCTAGAGATACATTTAATTTTCATTGTATATGTTATTCCCATTCATATCAGGTTGTGTCCTTCCCACACTAAGACAGAGAAGCATAAGTACATCAGTTTTTCAAAGCCACTTTTAATAACAACCATGGAGACCCTATGATGGCCAGCCCAAATGGGTTCCTTCCTGCCTGACTCCAGGCAAAACCACAAAGAGACACTTGTCCTGCCTTATTTTCTGAAGTGGGCTTGAGGGAGTCTGAGGAAAAATGAAAGAAAATAGGAAACTGTAGGATGACACACAAAATCTTTTCTAATATGCTCTATGCCTCTTTATGGCCTATTTCAAGTACAGACTCTTCAACCTTTTATCTCGCATCATCCTAACCCTCCATGTGACTTTACATCTCCAGCCCCCCAGTCCAGTAATATCCTTCTCACTCTCATTCATATACCACACTCATTCTCTTGTGGTCTTTCTTTGATAATAACTTGCCACTTTCCCCAAAGGGTTCTTCCTCTATCCTGTCTGCCTCTCTATAAAAATATCCCTCAAGTTCTCCATGTCTACCACTTAGTATTCCCTGGATCCTCTGGCGCTCGCATTAATCTTTATATCTAGTGTTCTACAGAGTTTATAAAGTTAGTATCATACAATTTAGTCCTTAACTATTTAAATAGGGTTGTTGCATATGTGTTCATTTTTAAAAATTTCTTGCTAGCTAAATCTAAAGGCAATTGGAGGAGTGTTTTACACCTTACTGTAGTTCCACAGCAGTTAGCACAATGTGGGCATTTAATAAAACCTCACCATTGTCAGATAGGTGAAAGTCCTGAACACATGTCTGGCATTCAATAAATGTTTGTTAAACCTGTTAAAAAAAAAAGAGAGAAATGAGGGAAAATAAGCAATTTAATAACTTTTTACAAGCTGCTTTTGATCCATTTGTTTATCCCACAAGTATTTATCAAATACCTATCATATGCCAGGCGTCAGGAATACAAAGATGACTGTGACTTGGTTCTTGCCTCCAAAGCACATATTACAGTCTGTTAGAGAAGATTCATGACTAATTTGAATGCAGTGTGATCTGTAAGAAAGACAGAAATGGGGAAACTTCAAGAATGGCTTCACAGGGAATATGTTTTAATCAAATTTTGAAACATACATAGGTGATTACCCAGCAAACAGTGGGAGAATAGACATTAGATCCTGGCAGAGGGCACATACTGAGATAGGAAAGTGAGTAGTCTCTAAAATTGTTAGAGTTTATGTAGATGATTTATACTATACAGTGTGTTTAAAGCTAAATAGATGAAGGCAGTGATTTTATTACAATAGTAAATGTCATTTCATTTTTTGAGGCATAGAGTGAATTGAAAATAGACATCCTCTAAAGACCTATCAAGGAGTAAGTCAATGATTCTACTTATTACTGAATGGAATGATTGTATAATGTAGTGATTTATAAAACCAAATGTGTTTGTGTGTGTGTTTTCCATAACTATTAAATGAAATTCAGGATTTTGCTATAGCAGTAGTAATGGCTAACATTGAGCACATACGTGCCAGGCACCATGCTAAACAATCTACATGCTTCTCATTTAGTCCTAGAAATCCCTATGAGATAGATACCGTTTTTAGAAATAGAAAAATTAAGTAAGTTACCCAACACTACACGTCTAGTTAAGTGGTAGAGGTAATATTTGAACCCGTCTACCTGAATGAACTTCTCAATACCAATTTGATTGGTTAATAGTCTTAACTTGTCTTTCATGAGGGTAGGGCAGCTGTGCAGGAGGAGTGACAGAAGCAGATGTTCCTGCTGATAAATGTGCCTTTCTGTATCTTTTCATGAAAGAAAAATTTTTTTTTCTCCTGAAGTTCTATGGTTTATTTTTTTAATTATTTATTTCTTTATTAACATTTTTCCACTAAAATAAATTTGAGAAAACTTTGAAAATGATACAGAAGAAAATCCAAATTACTAATAATGTTGCCTCATGGATGATTACATTACCATGTGAGAATATATACTCAAGTGTCTGTGTGTGCACGTATATCCAGTTGTATCAGTATATGGAGAGTTATAATATGAACTGTAATATGAACTGCTGCTTTTCAGTTAACATACAATAAGATGTATTTTTGTTTTCATAGTAAGTGGTAATGAATGATCCTGATAGGAAATCTGGAAATCATATAAGTGTAAAAATAAAGAAATTAGAATATTTTCATTATAAATTTTTATAAGAAATTCTGAAGTAGAGTGAAAGTTAAAGTTCCCCTTCATATTCAAATACCCACCACTATTAAATCTCACTTACTCATACATAGTTAATTATTAAGAGTCTCATTACAGATTTTTGCTTGTTTACATACATACATACATATATATGTGTATGTATATATATATATATACACGTATATATATATATATATATATATATATGTATGTGTATAGCAGGTATTAATGGTAAATTCTTTGGGGGCATTTCAGGCAGTTGCACAATTATATGCTATATAGGTCTTCTGAACAAGTAAAGGGCCAAATGAGGAAACCTAGAAGTTAGCTTTGTGGAGATGTTCATGAGTGGACCTAATTGGGCAGCAGAAAGAAACCTAGCCGGGCAGGTCAAAACACAGGTGCTCCTGGCAGCACAACATAATGACCAGAAATAAGTAGTCATTGGGCAAAAAGCAGGCATTTAGTTAACAAGTGTTATGATATGCTGGAGCAGGTACCATTGGAGGTAGGAAGGTGGATAGTCACTGTTAACAGGCACAGATGGGGCCAGTGAGACCTAGTTTCTAGGTTGTGGTTTGGTAGCTATACTTTTATGAAGGCAGGAATGAATAAACAAATCACAAACTTTGAAACTGGAACATAAGATTTGAAAAGATGGCTTTTAGATGACAAAGGTAAGGGTAATTCAGTTTCTTTAGTAGGATTAGAAAAGATTGTCAGCCAGAGTTAACTTAATTTGGGAGTCAGCTGAGTTTCTAAACTCATCAGATAAAGAAATGAATAAAGCAGGGAATATCACTTTTAAGAAGTTTACAGTCTAATGAAAGAGGCAAACATATAACATAAATTGTATATTAAGTTAGAAGATAAATGTGATGAATAGAATAGTAGGAAATAGGAGGGAGGATGAATGATGGATTTATAATTTTAAACAGGTTCGGCCAATTAGAGAGGGTCACATTTGAGGGAAGATTTGAAGGAAGTGAGGGAGTAAACCAAGAGGACGTGCTTATTTGGGGGAAGAGCATTCCAAGTGACGGGAACAGCCAGTGAAAAAGCCCTGAAGTAGTAATGTTAAAAACAAAAACAGAAACAGAAACAAAACCCCTGCTAAACAGAGGAAAGATCAATGTATTGAGAAATTAGTAGAACAAGGAGCACATAGTGTTATTTTGCCAAATATATTGTACAGTTTCTAGCTTGATACTATGAAGAGTTGTCTTCAGAGTCCAGAAATCTCACCTTAGCATATTTAATTATTCACTAGTTAATTGAAGATACTTCAATATAGTGGCAGGCTGAAGAGTGAAGTACATGGAAAGAAAAAAATTACAGCAAGAATGACAGCTAAAGACACAAGTTGGATCAATCAAGTCATGGGCACATTTTTAATTTGTTAACATTTCTTAAATTGTTGTATTTATTTTCCCCATAGATTTATATTCCACTTATGTCTGCTCTTGAATTTGAGACTTCACAGTATTATATAAAGCAGAGTTTTGCTTATTCCTAATGAACCTAAAGAAGAACTTAAGGATAATTCTAAACCTATAATCTCATTTAAATTATATAATTAAAAAATGAAAAGTAGATTGACAACTTTCATGCAGTCAAATTGGCTGCACAGTTTTTTGATTAGAGGTGGTTGATTGTTTTTCTGTGGGCTTATTAGTTGTAATTTTTCTTGAAAGATGCCATTGTGTGTCTTCTTTACTTATTTTACTCAGGCCTTGATATTTTTGCTTTTAGTCTATATCTGTATGATTGATAGTGAATGTAATGTCATACCTTTTCCCCAAAGGCTTTTAAAGAAGCAGTTTTTCCATCGGGCACTAAAAGTAATGAAAATGAAGTATGAGAAAGACATAAAAAAAGAAAAAGAGAAGGGAAAAGCTGAAAGTGGAAAAGAAGAAGATAAAAAGAGCAAGAAAGAAAATCTAAAGGATGAAAAGACAAAAAAGGAAAAAGAAAAAAAAAAAGATGGTGAAAAGGAAGAATCCAAAAAGGTGATTTCAACTAAAATTAAGTAAAATCAAAAATTACTATGTGCACATTATCACTACTGGCATATTAGCACTTTTAAATTTAATGTGCAATAACCATTTAAGAAACCATTTTAGGGTTCTCATAAATACCGTAGTTGAGAATTTCGATTTTTTCAAATAGTGAAACTTTTGACTGTGTGAATGTCATATTGCTTTTTGCTTGTTTGTAAAAGTGGGTTTTTTTTTTTTTTCTATTATTTTTTTAAAGGAGGAAGCTCCTGGAACTCCCAAAAAGAAGGAAACTAAGAAAAAATTCAAGCTTGAGCCACATGATGATCAAGTTTTTCTGGATGGAAATGAGGTAAGAGTATCTAGCTTTTAAGTAGAAATCTAATTTTCCATAGGAGTTTTTAGAATTATCTTTGATGCATTTACTAAGAAAAGAAGTAATTTAGATAAATTTAACCATGTAGATACAAAATCTACTCTCTTTAAAAATCGGTTTCTCTGCATTTAGGTTTATTAAAAATGTATTAAAAAATCAGTCAGAATCATGTTCATGTCTCTATGATTGATAAGAAACCTGAAATAACAGTGGCATAAAACAAAATAGTACTTAATTCTCTCATCAGTTAAATCTAAGGGCAAGCAGTACAATATGGCAGCTCCATGACGGATCCGAACTTTTCCAACTGTGTGAGGCAGTTAGTAAAGACGACCTCATGGTCCAAAATGACTGCCAGCCTTATATCTGCATCCAGAGGAGGGAAGAAGAATGAGGGACCTGCTTCCTTTTTAAGGATACCTTTCAGGAAACTGATAGTTTATTTCTACTTGGATTCCATTGGCCAGAACCTAGTCACATAGTCATGCCTACCTGCAGTAAAGTCTTAGAAATAGGCTTTTTATACTGAGTGGTCATTTGCCCAAGAAATATGCTTTTTATACTGAGTGGTCATTTGCCCAGTAAAATGTAGGATTTCCATGACAATCAAAGAAAATAAAAGTAGAATGGTTAATGAGGGACACCTACTGATTTCTGCCTCTTATAGTCAGACACACTACTATAGGGGCCTAAAATTTTCAACATTACGTGGTGCTTTATTCAGGGAGATCATTTTTATTTTATTTAATAAGATATTTGTGTGGTGGTAGCCTTCCATGAAGACCGCTTAATTTAGTCATTTAACCAATACAGAAACGTTTAGTTACATACTGGTCACTGAATTATTGTGAATTTCAAGACATCTCATGGTACAGGAGTAGCTCACGTTATTGTGCTTCTCTTTATTGCACTTCAGAGTTAATGCAGTTTTTCTTTGTTTGTTTGTTTTACAAATTGAGGGTTTACAACAACCCTGCATTGAACAAGTCTGTCAGCTCCATTTTTTCCAACAGCATTTGCTCACTTTGTTTCTGTCACATTTTGTTATTTCTCACAATATTTCAAATCCTCCTCCAGCAAAAAGATTATGACTCACTGAATGCTCAGATGATGGTTAGCATTTTTTAGCAATAAAATATTTTTTACTTTGGATATGTACATTGTTTTCTTAGACATAATGCTATTGCACACTTAATAGACTATAGTATAGTGTAAACATAACTTTTATATGCACTGGGAAACCAAAAAAATTGCATTATTGCAGTGATCTGGATCCAAACTTGCAGTATCTCTGAGGTATGCCTGTGCTGTATTGTGGCATGGTAAATGTTATGATGGGAGAGCACCAGTTGGGGATAGTTAATTTAATCACTGCAGGATGTGGAGGGTCTGGAGATCCTGAACACTTGAACTGAGCCTTGGAGGTTGACTGGCAGATTGCCAGGTGCACTGAGAAGGAGTTACAGATCTATTAGGCAAAGGAAGCAGTCTGAGCAAAAGCACAGGTCCTTACTTACTCAAAAAGGCTAGATTTTATGCTGTAGAAAGAAGCATGCTTTCAAACTTTTAAAGATGGGAAACGTCTTTAAAAACTTGCTTATTTAGAGTGCTAACTGGCAGAAGTGATGTCTGTGGATTTGATTTATAAGATAAATGTGCAGAGTTAAAAAAGAGGAATGTTAGAACCAAATCAGAAAGACAATAACAAAGAGCTCTGGGCAAAATAAAACCAGGAAATAGAAGAGTACTGTTATTTATAGAAACTAAGAGATAAAACTAAGAGTTTGGTGGATGATGAGCAGAGTTCTAATTATTCTAAATGAAGTAAATTTCTGTTGTATAAAGTAAGCTTTAAAGCATTGGTTCCCAGCTTTTGGGCTACAGACTCTCCGTGGGGAGCTGGCAATGAAATTATTGCAAGGAGTCACAGACAGACTCTTTATGTTCACTAAGCATCTCATCAGCAGGAGAGAATAGGGTGAAATTGAGAACTGCTGGTTTTGTAATAGGGCCTGACTGGACTCTGGCTTTATTGTGCTCTTAGACTGGTTGGTTCTACTCATGCCAATGTGCATCATCACATTCGGGAAAAAAAGGCTGTATAATTGCTGGTCTTTAGGTTGAATAAGTAATGGTTTGCACACATAAATATTAAAAACATGCAAGTACGTAGAAATGTACTTAACTGCATTACATAATTTATAATTTTTAAAATAATTTTCTAATTGAGTGGATACCAAAAGAAACACTACTACTGAAGGAAAGGTCTCTCAAATTTATTTACCTTAAAAAGTAGTTTTTATACATTAAGAAGTTGGAAGTGACTGTTGTGGAGTATCTGAAATAAAGAATTAAGCTTGACTTACTAATGTGACTATAGAACTTTAAGCACTGGGGTTTCTTGATTCTTCCAGGTATTTGTGTGGATCTATGACCCAGTTCACTTCAAAACATTTGTCATGGGATTAATTCTTGGTAAGTACAATCTCAAATTTAGAAAGGAAAATAAATAATGCAGAAGCCAGAAAGAAAAATGTTTAACATAAAGTAGTTATTTTTTAAAGTACATTTTAAATAAAGCCAGAATATGAATGATAAACAGAGCAAAATATTTGTACTACACTGAAGCAAAGATCTTTAAGAGATTAATAACCTGCTAGAAAAATGGTAAAGTTAGCTCACAGATAAAGAAATGCAGTGACCAATAATCTGAATGATACTTAATCACAGACATATTAAATACAAATTAAAACAACAGCAGTTATCCAGAGGATTACAAAGTTTAATAGTACCTAGTCTTAGTGAAGGTCCAACACTTAAGAAAAACCCACAGTCTCCAACAATTGATGGTATGTCCATTGTTTTAGTTTTTATGGAGGGCAGTTGGCAGTATGTTTTAAATTTTAAATGTATACACACCCAGCTTTTCCATATCCAGGAATTTATTCCATGACTGGATACTAATACAGTTGTACAGAGTATCTGTTCAGAAATATGCATTGACATGTTATCTATTCTAATCCCTCGGACTATATTTAGGAGAGTGATTAGCAGATATCTTTCAAGTTTTAACACAGTTGCATAAATGTACATGTGCATGCATGGTATTTGTTGCACTATTGTCTATAATAGGATAAAACTGGAAACAGTTTAAGTCCCTCAATAGGAGGACAATGAGATAAATTACAACTGCATGCTGTAATACCATGCAGCTTTTAAAGAGATAGGGTGTACTCACAGAAAGATAGCTAGAATATATTAAATGAAAATTGTAAAAGAGTAAGAATATTACAAGCTCATTTATGTAAAAAAAATTCCGTTTTAATTGTATAAAGGCAGGCTCTGGGAGTACAGATAAGAAACAATAGTAATTAACCTCTGGATAGTAGACCAAGAACTGGATGAAAACTTTATACTATACCGTTTTTGTTTGTTTTTTGTTTTTCCTTACCATAGGTATGTGTTATTCCTGTAAATTCAGGGGAGGGGGCATGGGAGGTGCAGAGAGAATGATTTAACAAGTAGGAAAAAATAGCAGTTAAATAAACAAGTTTGATCAATATGATATCATAGGATTCCATTCAGAATAATAAGTCTAACCCTTAGCTTATAAATAAAATAGCTGGAATTTGAATTCTGATCTCTCTTGCTCTAAACACCTAAAAAGGGCTTCCTTCTGATTGTTCCATCTGGTCCCCCTGAGAAATAAAACTGGAGATCCTTGTATCGTTTCCCTAACTCCCAAAAACCATCTGTATCAGAATCACCTGGTGAACTTTTCAATCAGTAGATGTGAGAGCGCTCAGAATCACTCTCCAGGGAGGGATCTTTGGAATCATTTTGGTTAGTCTTGTCATTTGGTTGTTTCTTTAAGCTCCCTTGTTCAGTAGCCAGATATTTTATAGTCAAAAATAAGGTTGAACACAGCAGCAGTTGATCATTTAAGGAGCTAACAATTTCACATTTTTACATGGCACTTTTTCTAGTATAAGTTTACATAATTTATGTAATTTATACTAGAAAAATCCTAATCTAAGAACAATAGTTAAAATATTATGAAATTATAAAATATTATGAAATAAAATGTTATAAAATACTATGAAATGACTGATAATTGACCATTTTTTACCTGTTTCCATATGTTTATGTTTCACTTCTCACCCTAGGAATATATTCACTATTTTGGTAACTAAGCCATTTAAAATTTTAATCTAAAGGCTATCTGTGTAACTTTGTCATTTCTTGTTCCAGTGATTGCAGTGATAGCAGCCACCCTCTTCCCTCTTTGGCCAGCAGAAATGAGAGTAGGCGTTTATTACCTCAGTGTGGGTGCAGGCTGTTTTGTAGCCAGCATTCTTCTCCTTGCTGTTGGTAAGTACTGTTATTAGTAAGACTGACCCCAGACTTACTAAGAGATATTGAGCAGTTTGGATTGTAATCTGGAGCTTCAGTAAAGCTTAATAGCAGAATTAATATTGATGAATCAAGAATTATATGGGCCTACTTTTTGATCTTATCCCAAAACTGACTCAGGCTTGAAGTAGCATGTATACTTAATTAGATGTGGTCTGGTCTGAGAAAAGGATTTAATATGTCTTATGCAACTAGATATAAGTAGCTTTAAAATTTAACTACCACAGGAACTTTAATATTTTTACAATGATCGATCATTTGTTAACATAATACTTTCAGTAAGCATTTTTATATTTTGACTTGAGGCAAATGAAACTTGTATTCAGCATTTCCATTTTGTACAGTAAATTATTCTAGACAATTGATTTGCCGTTTTGGGGAAAAGTCAGTTTGCACCATGTGCCAAAATAAATTCTCATTGCATTAAAAAGTTTTAAAATGTTTTTTAAAAATCAACAAGAAAATGTAAATAATGTTATTTTACATTTCTGGATGAGTGGGGTCTTCCATAGCTAAAAATAAGACAATATGAAAATAACCCAATTCAAAAGATGAAATTAAAAACAAATGATTAATAAATGTATGAAAATGCTCATCACTAGTATCAAACAATAAAATTAAGATAATGAAATATATTTTACTTACATCATTAGGAAGATATTTTTGAAATGGAAATACTCTGCTAAAGAGGGTTTGACTATAAGGAAGTACGCCTAACTATAAATGGTAGTGGTAGTTATGAATGACTTTAATGTTCTTCTTTACATCTGTGTATATTTTTCACAGTGAACATATTCTAACTATGAGAAAAACAACAAATAATATTTTGTTTAAAATCCTAGTCTTTAACAATTTCCCAATAAAGGATGAACTGGTCTAATTTAGTTTTTGATTTGGGGAAAGAAATAGGATTTTTTCTCAGCACATCTAAAGCTGTTTAGTGATTTTTTTTTTAACCTTATATGTAATTCTTTGATCCATCTAGAGTTTATGTTGGTGTATGGTACTAAGTTCTGATTATTTTCATCACATGACAAATCAACTTTTCCATCAAGACATATAGGAGTACTTCTTTATAAAAAATTTTTAAAACACTCACATTACTGACCTAATATCTGTTGTTTTGTTAGAGGACATAATCTAACCAAGATTATGTGAACTGGGTGCATTTCTGGGATTCTATGGTATGTAATGTAATAGATGCTTATATTTATAAAGCATTACTGCTACAGCCTTAAGCAGGTTCCCTCTGCACATCCCTTCACCCTGGGTATTAAGGTGTCGTCCTAAGTTGGTGCCACCATCCATGGACCCAGGAACTCATGTAGCATTTTCTTTTAACATTTTTTTATTGAGTTATAGTCATTTTACAATGTTGTGTCAAATCATGTAGCGTTTTCATTCGGTTCATGTTTATGGGCTTCCTTTTTTCCTGGGATCTCTGACTGTGTGTGAAGCCTTTTTCACCCACCTTTCAGTTTTCCTTCCTCTAGCTAAGTCACCTTGAAAATTGCCCCGGAAGCTTCTGCATGTAATATAGTACATTTGTAGGCCAAGAAATAGTATCTAAGACTGTGAAGCAGGTAACTGGTGGTAGTGTACTACCTGCATCAAAAATGAGAAGCCACAAACTTTGATCTGGCATTAGATACACTAATGAGACTGATGTCTTCTGGCTCCCAAACCCATGACAATTTAGAAGCTCTTTGAAATTTTTCAGCAAACGTTTAACTCCACTGAATAGAATTAACCTACTTGGTTATCTTTTATTTAAACCAGTATTCTCAATAATTTATGGTTATTATCTTGTTTTGCCTTTTAAATTATTTCTTCAGTAGTATTTCCTATAATTTTTCATTTTAAATATACTATGGATTTAAGTAGCATTGTGCATTAAATAGTCCCATGAATTAAATAAATCAGAAAATAAACTGAACATTTTTGTTTTTTCTCTTAGAAAAATGAAATTCTAAATTAACTTTCAAAGGGTTTTGATCTGTACCCCAGTTGCAAATCAGAGATTTATATTATCCCATGAAGTATTATATATTGGTCAAAATTATCTTTGGTGCTACTTGGAATATGTATTGTTAGTATTTCTGTTTAAAATAGGACCTTTGACAATTTTGTAAGTTTGTCACTTTTAGAATAGAAACAGTATGACTTTATACATCACAGTGGTTTTCCCATGATTCTCCCTCTTTGGCTCCTGGTAATCTGCTGCCACATAGAGAAAAACAGTAAAAAACGTTAGAATTCTGTTACACCCAGTTTGTATATGGAATGAGAATTTAGATTTGCCATTTTGATACTGCTTTTTCATGGATTTGAGGCAAGATTTCATATTACGAATTGTCTGTCTTAAAACCCTTTAAATCCTATTGTACATAATGCTGTATGCAGCCTCCTTAAAAGATGTTCATTGTTTCTTTTTTATCACTGGGATTTATTTACTTATTTATTCCATAATTTCAAGCATATTTGCCTTTTCTGTTTGTACCACAAAAGACACTGATGTATACAGAGTCTTTCAGAATATTTATGTTCTTTTATGAAAAATAGAAATTACTGCTTTATAAAAGTCAAGGGAGCTATAACCATTTCTTTTTATCTAACCTAAGCAAAATAATGGAAGATGCATTGATGACCTTTTTTTAGGCCTTATTTAAAGATAGTAATACAGTTATTTGTAAAGAAAACAAAAACTGAAACAAAACCGAAAACCTGTCACAATTGATTAGTTCATAACATTCACATAATCATGACCTCGGGGTGGGGGGGAACAGGAAAATTAGGCAAATCACTCAGCTCTTTGTATTTGGTAAATTAAGAGAAAACTATATGAAGTTTTGAGGTTTGTGTTCCTGATAGCTCATTATTGTAAACTTTAAAATTCTTAATTTCTTCCATTATCTAAATACAGTTTTGTCATATATTGCTATAAAAGAGTAACCTCGAACCTATTTGTTGAAGCAATCTGGCCTTCATTAGCATTGTATTGTTTCCTAATATTGGGAGATAGCTGGTCCTTCAATAAGCAGAAATTATATATTTATTTAAGAAAGTTATAACTTCTAGGAAAATGTTCTCTTATTGTTCAAAAGTATTTTTCCTTAGAAGATATCCTTTAGGCAGAGTAGGCACATGCCTTGGACTTTTAGGGGCCACAGAAATGATTTTATTTTCATTTCTTTTAAAATCAAGTACACATGTATTTACATGTGTAAATATTATTACATGTGTTACATATTATGTAATATTTATATGTAATAATATGTAATATATAAAATATTATTACATGTGTATGTGTTATGAACCTGTGTGGGATTATATTTATACCAATATGGTTGTAAAAAGCCTAATTTTTAATATTTTTTTTAATGGAAGAATTGCCTTACAAAGGCAAAAATGCCTAGGTTCTAAAGAAGTCATGATTCAGCCCTGCTTTTTCATTTTTAAAGGCTTCTTAAGGTATCTTTCATCCCTTACTTGCATTTATTTTCCTCTTTCTTCTACCTTGTTCTTATGTATACTTCAAGGTCCAGCTGGCACCTGTGCTTATTGAACTATAACATAGCAAAGTGCGTAAATCATAAGTATCTCCATGAAACAGCACCCAGACTAAAAAAAAAAAATGAAAGTAAGTTTTTGAATGGCATTGTAGCGTTACGCCCCCAAGTTCAGAGCAGAATGCTGTGTGCCTAGAATACTGTCGATAGCTGCTAAACTAGTCAGGATTTAATTGTTTATATTTCAGGTGCATGTGGTATGCAAATAATAAACTTTGTTTTCCCATTAACAAATATTCCCTGCTGTCTGAGTCACTTGAATTATTCAATTAGAGAAATTTTTCTCCCGCAGCTCGTTGCATTCTGTTTCTCATCATTTGGCTCATAACTGGAGGAAGGCACCATTTTTGGTTCTTGCCAAATCTGACTGCTGACGTGGGCTTCATTGACTCCTTCAGGCCTCTGTACACACATGAATATAAAGGACCAAAAGCAGACTTAAAGAAAGATGAAAAATCTGAAACCAAAAAGCAGCAGAAGTCCGACAGTGAGGAAAAGTCAGACAGTGAGAAAAAGGAAGATGAGGAGGGAAAAGTAGGACCAGGAAATCATGGAACAGAAGGCTCAGGTGGAGAACGGCATTCAGACACAGACAGTGATAGGAGGGAAGATGACCGATCCCAACACAGTAGTGGAAATGGGAATGATTTTGAAATGATCACAAAAGAGGAACTGGAACAGCAGACAGATGGGGATTGTGAAGAGGAGGAAGAAGACAACGATGGAGAGACAGCTAAATCCTCACTCGAAAAATCATAATCTGACTAATTTGAGGACTAAATGAGTGCAAGAGGTTGGATTTTCTATGTTGGCTGATCATCACAATGTACACATGACATTTGTAGCATTCTTTAAATCCATTTACTGCAGTGGATTTGACATCCAAGCAGTTATATTCAGTCCTTCATTTCATATAATACTATTATTGGTACAGTCTAAAGCCATTTATAAGTTTTATCTATTTGATAATTTTACAGTAAATAGGTCTCATTTATTTTGATAGTTATCAAAGATGCACTTTCCACAATGACATTTAGATTGATGGCATTTTTGATAGTTGTATGGCTTTTTACTGTTAGACTAATCAAAATAACTAAAAGGATAAAAACAAACACCAACATTTCAGATTATGCATAGTTATGTAGCCATTTCACAATTCCTTTGAGATGAAATGCTTAAACTCATTGTTTTTGATACTTAAGCTTTTGTTAATTATAACATTTTACCAGGAAATTTCTAAGATTCTGAGTTAGCAGGGTTCAAAAGCATTTTGTGGAAATAAGCCAACTAGTAATAATGCAGCAACACTTTTTAGTTTAGCTACAAATTCTCCTTTCCCAACTTAGGAAATCCAAACTGATTTGTACCTCTGATTCAGAGTGAGATAGATGGTCACTTCCAACAGTGGAAGCGAGCAGCATTGGTTGGAAGGTGATGGCTCTTCTTCCCATTTCCTTATCGTAAAAATGTATTCTGTACATAATTTACAAATAAACATTTTATTTTAATTGTTACTTATTATTTAGACATTTTCTCAACACTTAAATTTGTAAAATTAAGACCATTTAAGGGTGTTTTTAGAGAAATGGAAGTTTCATAACCCACAGAACACCTGTGATCTTTCTACAGCAGCTTCAGTTTTGTGCCAACATTCCATGTATTTGAATATGAGTTAAAACGATCCTTATTAAATAAGAGCAGACTTAAAGTAGCTGTTTGTACGCCTTAATGTTCATTTGATTTTTCTTAAATCTCTACATTCAGAAATGGGGTACTGTATTTTCAGACCAGAGGACTGCTATGAAAGATAATTTACTGTTCTAAAATATCAATTTAAAATAAAGAACATAAAAGAAAACATAGAGAACCATTGGACTCTAATTGCTTTAAACTAGTTTTGCAGTTTGATTTCATGTCTTGCAAACCTTAGTTCAAATCTTTACAGAAAATCTTGTGTTTACTTATAAGCATAATCATTCCTTGGAGTTATACCCTTAAATGATAATGAATATTAAATTATTTTCCTTCAGTCACAGTGAGAGCATTTTGCTTTGTAGTTGAAATAGATGGTATGTATAAGTCTTTCTTTAGGCTTTTCCCATCTGAGTGTAGACTAAGGATATTAAATTTTTCTAATTGTGAAGAAACACACTTTCTGTATACTGACACATTTTGTTAAACATGGCTTGTTTGCTTCTTCATAGTATTCCTTGTAAGTGGACAGAAATGTGGCTTTTTGATGTTAATGCAACTCTGTCAAGGCTGCAGTCAATCACTTTGTTTCCTCCTAGCAGATGTTCATTGATTTAAGTGCCTGGGTGTTTTCCCCTCACATTTTCAGAGCCTGCTGCTTTATTTCCACAGTAAGGGATGCATAATTATACCTTCTGAGCTTCTTAATTACCAGTAGCATTAATACCTATTTTGGGATATGATAATGGTACCAAAAGTATTTTTCAGAAATAAAAGTGATTTAACCTTTACTGCTATGATAATGCCCAGGCACTCAATATTTATCCTTAAGCTCTTTATAATATATACACTATATCTGATCTTAAAGACATTTGGAGCATGGCAGGAAAGTCAGCTTCTTATTGATATTTGTGGATTCTTAAAGGACATCAGTGCAAACTTTTATAAATATTTGGTGGTCCCTGGAGGGGAAATGTCACGCTTACTGTGGTTGGAAAGCAAGTTAGAAATTTCAGCTCTTTTACTATTCAAGATTGTATACTTTAAACAAAAAAATTAAAAGGCTGCCACTATTACATTTCTCAGAGTAAATAGATGGCTGTCTTTGTTGACTAACATTATTCTTAACGCCAGAGCATGGAAAATTGTTTACATTAGTCAGTGGAATGGTGATTTTTTTTAAAAAAGAACTTCAGGTTTGCTGTGCTACTGTAAATAGAAGCATGAAGCTTTTGGGTAATGTAGGATTTATTGTGGAGTGGGTATAAATAGGCCTAACTAATAAGCAAGATTGAATTAACCGAGTCCAGATAATAATAATGCATTTGTGATTGTGAAGTCAATGTATTAAATACTGTTTTTCCCTTTTCCCTCCTACTGATTTTTTTAATTTTCAAATTATATGGCCTTCTAGACAACTTTAATTGAAATAATTTGGATTTAGCCAAATATTATCAAAAAGTAATAAATTTTAATGTATCACATTGAAATTATGCAGTAGTAATGGGTTTTAATGTTTTTCCCTCTTCTGGTTTTACATTATGTGTACCAATTAGCTGCTAACTGTATAAAAATCATCTTGTGTCTTTTGCAAATTGAATTTTCTTTTTTGAATCTTTATTAGGAACTGGAAAACAGCAAGTACAGTTGATTGTCATTATTCGTGGTAGTTAGAGTCTATAAAGTCACCACCAACACGGGATTAGCAAATACTGAACCATTGCTCCTAGTGGAAATACTGGGGCTATTCTGTTAGCTCTCGCCACATTTTCATCAATTAATCAATACATAAACTTGTTTTAGGTGTCCTTCTGTTTTGTTGATTTACTATATGGTCAACAGCACCATAACTTTGTGCCTGACCCAAGCTTGTCTAACACGTGCTTTCTCCATAAGGCCCATTCCAGCCTTCTAGTACTTAGGAACACTAGGCAGCATTTTGGCAGTACATTTGGGGGCCTTTATTTGTTGTGCATGAATAATTCAGAAATGATGCTGTACACAGCAGAAGGCGCATAGTTTCTGGCCTACATATGTCCCACTATTGATCATGACAAGATTAAACAGTAGGTTTGAGTGGTGACAGACTAATTCCTCCATTGTAATGTTTTCTTCCTAGTGATTAACACATAATCAGTGAAGTGATACTTTGGCATCATGGGAAAATCCAGTTTCCCGTCAGCTCTTCACCCAATTATTTATAAATCCATTGATGATTTTGGCTTGAATCAGTTATTTCAGTATTATGGTGAGGAAGATGGTGGTTTTTCTCATTTCTTCTTCAGGTTTGGCTGGCATTCTTCTGAAAGAACTTTTCCTCATCTACTGTGCCTGTTAGCTTTTTGTTTTGTGTTCATTTTTATCAACAGGAGTCTAGATTGCTCAGTTTGTTGGCTGCAGGAATCCCGGGTTGGGGGGTACTAAGCTGGCAGGTGATTGGTGGACAAAAGTGAGTCTTTCTCTCTGGTAGTCTAGTTGTAACTAGATTGCTTTTTGGGTATGTTGAAGGTATGTTGACAGGCTAGTGGACAGCAGCCTTGATCTGCCTGCTTCCTATCGGAGGCCTCCTGCCAGAGGGATAGATGCCAACTCTGAAGCCACCCACCTCGTTTAAAGGTAACTAGCTGGTGTTTTATTTCTTCCCACACACACGGAAGGAAAGCCACTTCTTTTCACTTACCTGCTATGGCTCTCTTTGTTGCAGGCACTATGTAAAGTGCTTTCTGTGCACTAACTCAAGGAATATTCACAATTATTATAATTATTTTTTAGTAGGTACTGGGAATTGAACCCAGGACCTCGTGCATGCTAAGCACACATTCTACCACTGAGCCACAACCACCCTCCTGGGGGCCATTTTAAACAGCAAAATCACCAATAAAAATACAAAAATGCAAAAAACATAGTACTTAGTAGAGCAAAGTACACTTGTTTACAATATGAGAGCAGAACCAAGAACACAGCATGTCACCTTGTCAACCTCAACTGAACATACGCCTTGGGCAAGTCAAATTTTTCGCCACTGTGTGTGTGACTATGAAAGCACCATGAAAATTTTAAAGAACAGACAAATTTGCAAACACAGAATCCACAAATAAGGAGGATTGACCATACTTAACTGTGTTATTAAGTTGTGACATTTATCTGCCTGATCTACAGAATAGAATTTATTGCTGAATCATGCTCTAGTATTTCCATAACGTTTTGAATATCTACTCTGTCTGAAAGTAAATACTTAGTTCCTGATTGTATGTGGTAGTTTCCTTTTACTCTGTTTCAGCAATAGTTCAATTCTTTGTCCATTCATTCAGTAATACCAGGCACTTACCATGTGCCAGAATTTTAGGCATAGCCATGAATTAAAAAAAAATACATATATTTTGCCCTCTTAGACCACCAAACACTGTGAAAATTGCTATGGTAGGCATTTGTCAAATGTCTACCTCTCCAGTTCCGCTCTGCTCTCTAACCCCAAAAGACTGATGCATAGGCCACAGCAATGGGCTCCTTCGCCCCTTAGCTTCTGAGTGGGTGTCCTAGGGAGTGTCCTGGCCGGAGATGTGAGGATGGTCAGAGTACCTCTTCTCTCAGCTCTCCCGCAGTGGGCTGCCTCAATAGTCAGAGGTCACCACATCCTCCAGACTTGCCTTCACTACTTGGATTTGCCACTCCCCTTCTGGCCAAGGGGTGATGTCGGTCTGCTGCTTCTAGCCCGGAGTTGTTGAAGCTATTGTGTTTCCTCTCGTGGCTCCCTTACACCCACGTCTTTGTATAGTATCTCCTCAAAATTTATTAATTTAAGAACCATCTGCTTCCAGTTAGAACCAAGACCAGTAAACCAAAGAGAAATTCCTAGAGAACAATTCTGATGAAGAGTTTGCCTCTTTTATGGATCCTTGTCACCAAACATTAGAAAGGATCTCACAGCGTTACAGACCATATCCTAAGAGTTATGATAACCAAAATCCTATGCTAGTGGATATGTCTGCAGGCAACCACACAAAGAAATGAAGTTTTCTTCCTTAGCAATCTCTTAAGCCATTGTCTGCAGCATTTAGTTTTAAGTTTTTGAGTAGGTCCAAATGCATTTACTTCACTTTTCCAACCAAGCCCAGAGACCCTTTGAAACTAAAGAAAATCACATAGCTTTTCCATTCAGATAAAGTTTTCAGAGAGAGCATCTTAAGTTTGTAGGTTTAGGATTGTCCAAATGGCTGATAATCTCTATCTCAGCATGACAGAAAGAGCAGGATGGGCTGAGTTTCTCTGGAGTCAGATCACCATACTTTGGTCTCATCTTGTTTTAAGCAAATGCCTAGATCACTTCAACTTTTTTGTGTCATGGATCCTTTCTCAGAATAATGTTTTTAAATGCAGAAAGTAACATGCATGGGATTACAAAGAAAACCAATTATGGTGAAGTGTAAGTTATCAAAAGTGTGTTACAGTAATGTATATGTTCATTTAATAACCAGGTCTAGCAGAGAGGTTAATAACTGCTATGGCATTGAAGTAGCATGAACAATATATTGAGATCTGCTACAACTGTAATGAGATATGAAAAGACTTCATTTCTATTACTGACAAACTTACTGTTAATACCTGAAACAACTCTGATTTGTTGTATGCATTTATAATCAAAGGAAATACTAAATTTCAGTAACAGTCTAGTGAAAAAACTTTTTTTCCCATCCAAGTTCACATATCCTCTGAATTCTATCAGATCCCTTAGACGTCTGTGGACTCTAGGTTAAGAACCCCTGACATAGCTAATCGGATACACCAATATTTCTAACAGGAATATAATATCATATTCAAAGGCCAGTGATAATTTAGCATAATTTAGTATTTAATGTTACCTACATCTCATGTCTACTTCACTGACAGAAATTTAGCAAGTTCCATGTGTTGCGTGATGTTTATTTTAAATTGGTTGTATCTGATTCCTAAACCAAAATTTCAGATTTTTCATAGGAACTTTTCATTTATTTTTATTTTTTATTTTTATTATTACTGAAGTGTAGTCAGTTAGTGTGTCCATCTCTGGTGTACCACATAATGTCCCCGTCATACTCATAGGAAGCCTGGCAAGGTCTTTTCCATACTGAGTTATCTTTCAGTCATTCAACAAGCATGTGTGGGGTAATGACTATTTGCCACGCATTGTGCAATCACTGAACTCAAGGAGCTAGTTTAGGTGAGGAAGAGACAAGTACTTATGCAAATAGTTGCAGCAATGTAGTGTGACGTCAAGAGTATCTGTGACATGCTTACGGGATCATATAAATCAACACCCAGCCCAGACAGAGAGGGTCAGGAAAGGCATCCCGTAGACGTATCATGAACTAGATCTTGAAGGAGGAGTTGGCACAGGTAAGGAATAGAGGAAGGCTATTTAGGGCCATTCCAGCAATGTATGCAAAATAAGAACAACAGAGCGAGTCTGGCAAGTTCCTGGAACTGAAAATAGTTCAGATAGAGCTAGAAAACAAATCTGGAGAGCTGTGAAGCATGACCAGAGGTGGGACAGCCCACAGGTCCAGCCAGCTGCCGTGCTGCCGCCATCATCATCCTTGTGTCCTGCATCACCTGTAGCAAGATCGTCAGCAACAAGTGAGAGGCCTGCCTGGGGCTGCTGCAAGCCAGGCACCCCCAGGAGGATGCCCTGGACACACTGGGCCTGAAGCGTGCTGCAGCCTGCATGCTGCACCTGACGAGAAGCTGCTCAGTTATGCGCCCCTGGAGAAGTGATGGTGCTGGAGCCCTGACATGGTTTGGGTAGAATCCCTTCCTTTGGGGAACACTCCTTCCCCTTCTGTAGGCTCCTCATTCCATTCTAGAGTGACTAGTCCCACAGAAGAGCACATGAACCAACCCAGAGCAATCCAAGCCCTCTCTTCAGGATCTAGACTTCGAAGGACCAAGTGGGTATGGAGACAGTAATGGCTGTGTTTCCTCCAGGTAGACCAAGTTTGCCTCGAAATAAAACCAACACAACAAAAGGAGAACCAGGAAAGATAAGGCATGATACTGTCTTGGAACTCCTGGATCTAGCCCTACCTAAAGCTAACCTTGGGCTTTTGAGTTACATGAGTGAACAATTCCACATTTTTGCTTAAGCTATTTTATGAGGCCTGTCACTGGAAACTGAAAGATGACTGACTTACACAGGATAGTAAGTATGAACAGTGACAATGAAGTACCTTTGGAGGGAATTAACCAAAGCGGGGAAGTGTCACAGTCAAATTTGCATCTTAGACTATGCTAACCACATGGAAATGGGCTGATGGGGCAAGTCTAGAGGGAAGGAGAAGATGTGGCTTTTGGAGCGACCATCAAGTTCTCTGAATATTTCTAATGGTTCTTAAATTTACATGTTCTAACCACAGCTTCCCTCTTTTTTTAAAATAAAAATTATTTTTGTATTACATAAAACTCAGAAAGTACTTAAAAGTAAAAATAAGGAAGTACCCTCCAAGGACAACCACTGTTAAAACTTACGTTTATAATTCTAAACTCTTACGTGCGTGACTGTCCATGTGTTCACTGAGGTGGAAAATGTATTAAATGAGGTCATACCATACGTACCTTGCACTTAGAATATGCAAAAATTACTGTTCTGGAAAAAGAACATCTCATGTGAAATCACAGAGAATATTTTTCCAGAAGAACAAATCTTCAACCAGCTTATGGTTTTAAATTGTATTTCTGGTCATCAGTTTCAAGCTTCAAAATGTGAACTTTATGTTAACCTAAGACTGAATATACACACAATGCATGTTACAAAGATTTCACATTACAATGTGTTTGATGATCAGCGTAAGAAGGGATTAGAAGATGTAATGATTAACACTCCCATATCATCACCTCTTACAATTATAGTACTTTGCAAAGAAAAAGTAGAGATTACTAATAATTAGTCTGGAACTGGGGAAAAGAGCCATGATTATATAGAAGTGGTCTGCATTTATAAAGAGTGTCTGTACAGTGTCTGTCAGAGCTCACGACTGGAAAGAGCTATTGGAGGCTCCGCAAGTCAGACAGATGGCATCTTGATCCGGCCCTCTAGTTGCATACACTCTGCAAGATTTACAAGATTGAAACTCTTTATTGACTTTTTTTCTCACTGTTAAATAAAAGAACTCTCAGAGTTCTCCCTTCTTCAAACTTCTGTACATTTGCTTCTACCTCACCCTCCATCCTGCCCCCAACTTAGTCTCTTACCAAAGGACAGATTGCAAATTTTATTTCTTAAAAACAGCATATGCAAGGACTCTGAAGATGTCGAGTGCTTCCCTCAGTCTCCAACCAAAGTGACTTATTAAATAACAGTATTGGAGAGGAGCATGGAATGTTTGTTTTAAAAATCCATCAACAGCAAGGCACTATTATAAATGGATAGTTTCCCTACAGCAGGGGGACCAAGTCCTGGGACATAAGCTCAAATTTTCAGCCCCATAGCCAACTCACATCCTTTATTCCACTCTATGCAGAGTGGGAGGAGTGTGGTGACAAGTACGGGCAGAAGGAATGTCATTTAGACTCCCAGTGTAGACCATACACTCCTTTTTCAGGAGGCAGTTTTCTGCAGCACCCAGGAGGTAGGTCATCTGGAGAATCATGAAACTGGGAGAACTGATTCATCGTCCCTTCTTTTCTTCATTCACCAACATGTAATGAGCCCCTACCGTGTACTAAACAATGAAAATACAACCTGGGGACCTGTAGTTCCTACCCCCAAGCAGCTCACAGTCCAGGGAAGGCGCAGGCAACCAGCCTCTGCCCATACAAAAACGCACGGTGCAGCAGGAGATCCGTCTTCTACCCTAAGAACACATTCTCTGCCATATGAACATTTTCAGTCTTGTCGGGGGAGATAAGGCAAAGACAGAGCCGAACCCTGTGTGCCATGGAGACAAAACATGGTGCTGTGGGGCTCAGAAATCAGAACGGAGAGACTGGGGAGGCAAAAAGGGAAGACGGATGGGATAGCCCTTATCCAACAAGCAAGGTTTTAGTGCTGCAATCACTCATACCCTGTGCTTCCTTTTCACCATTGACAGAGGCTTTCCAAAATTGGGAATATTGCCCTCCAGGAGCTTACAAATCCAAGTGAAAAATAACCACTCACTGTTGGAGTGGACAGGAAAGGAACAAAAGAGTAACTCCTTGGGCCTCTTTGTGATGATAGAGGCTTCCAGCACAGAGCCTTCATATCTGGGACAACATCAAAGAAGCATTTATTTCTTAAGTATCTCGTGCTGATCATAGCTAAAGTTAAACCTGCTTAAAGTAAAATCCATCAGGATCCTCATTTTGTTTACCCTATCCTACATGACAAAGAGGAGACAACCCAAGACACTGTTGTGCTGCTGAGAATGATTCCATTTCCTTGCTGGTGACTGATTTTTTTTTCTTGATACAACATGTAATTATGGGAATTTTTTCCAAACACACTTGTACTATAAAATTCAGTCCCTCTTATAGAAACATAAGATCCCCTGCAGGTCAAGGCAGCAAAGAACTGTGTATTTAAAGAAGGGGGTTTGCTTTAATGTTGTATGTGACCAACTTCCTGTTGTGTCTTAATGTTCTGTTGCTGGAACAGCTTAATTGGATAATTAAGAAACACACATTCACAGCAAACATTTTAAACTAAACTTTTTTAAAATACAATGTAGCATTCCTAAAGAAAAGTGTACAAATCCTAAGTGTGTGGCTAAATGAATTACCACAAAGTGAACACACCCGTGTGACACCAGTTAGACCAAGAAGTAAATGCCAGCTCCCGGAAGCCCCCGGTGCCCCCACTCAGCCACCTGCCTCTTCCCCTCCCCACCGTGTTCACGTCTGCCTGCTTTAAATGTCCTATAAATGGAATCATCTGTACTCTTCTATGCTGGACTTTTCAACATTGAGGGATCCATATTGTGTAGAGCAGAAGCTCCTTCACTGTCTTTGCACAGATGATCAGTCGCATCCTGGATGGGAGAGAGGACCACACAGATGAGTGGGGATATTTCCCTCTGACCGGGACTCCCAAGTGCAACTCCATTTCCTCATCTGCCCCATCTAACATTGGATGAACAGAGCCACCGTCATCCACTGAGGGTGGATTCCTGGCTGGAAGAATCATTTCCTGAGAACTCTGACAATTAAACCTCAATCCCTGTTAAGAATTTTTCTGTTCCCTTCCTGTCAATTCAGTGAATACTTGCTGAGCACCCCCGTGTGTAAACCCCTGTGCTGTGTGAGTGCTGCAGGGGTAACAACCCCAAGAAGGAGCGATGAGACAGGACACAGATAACTGTCATTCAAGGGCACAGTCTGATTAGAGGGGAGAAGAGAGATACAATGTGCTTTGGGAATTTTAGTCAGAGGAAATCACATTCAGGAGTCAGAAAAAGACCAGCTGTTGTCAAAACTGCTGTACTAAAAAAAAAAATGAAGTGCCTTAATGTTATGTTTGATGGGCAGTTCAACCAGATGGAATCAAAAGACATATAATAAACTTTTCAGGCATTTATGACACCAGCACATGTTGTTCGTAGCAAAAAGTAACACACAGAAGAGAAGATACAGCGTGTGCCTTTTGGGTAAAAACAAAGAGGGGAGGGAGTGAATATAACAACCTACATTGGTACTTTATTTTCTGTGCATAAAGAAACTCTGGAAGGGTGTCTTTAGGGGTGGGGAGGAGAGGAGAGACTGGGCCGATGCAAGATTAAGAGGGAGATTTGTAAACCTTTTATAACTTCTAATTTTTGAACATGTGAATATAATACAACATTAAACTTGAAGGGAAAGAAAATGCTCTTGAAGACTCCTAAGGTATAGAAGCTCCACACAGCACTCTTGATTTCCTCCCTTCTGTCTCTCTAGGCCAAAGCTCTGTTAGTCAAACACAGTCCATCTCCTCCACTCTGACTGGGAGGCAGAATGGCAGAGTCAAGAGGCTTTTTAAAAATACTTCAGTAAGTCAAGGGACATTTTTGAAGCAGAATGAATAGAATCTGGTGGCTAATTATACACGGAGACAGAATGACAGAATTCCCAGTTGGCTAGTTGTGACTTGAGGTCAGTAAGGGGTGCAGCCCTGCAGGGATGGACAGTAACGTTCCACTTGGGTCATGCTGGTGTTGAGGTGTTCATGGGACTTAGGCCCAGAATCAAGGCTGGAGCCAGAAATTAGGGTCACATTTGGAGCTAAGGAAATACATGTACTCTCTTGAGGGAGTGGGCTTATTAATATATATACCAGGGAAGGAATTTAGGGATCCCCAATATTGAAGAGGTAGGTAGAGGAGGAGTGGCCAGAAGCAGAGAAGAACTAGAAAAAGTCCCATCCTGGATGCTGAGGGAAGAGAGAAGTTCAAGAAGGCGGGAGGTGGGGGATTGGTGGCTGATGGTGATGAATGATGCTGAGATAAAGTAGAATGAAGGCTCCAAAGAGGCTGTTTGGCTTAGCAGTTGGGAGAGGCTGTACTTACTCAAATACCTTACTATTCTGAGGACTCTGCCTCTCACTAAAAAGCTGAGAGATAAGGTTAAATAGCTCTCCTCCCTGACCTCTGGGTGAGAGGTCAGAACCCTGACCCAAGCTCAGCTAGAAAGATGCTCCCACCCAGGACCTTGACCTTTGGAAGAGTGATGCAAGGAGTTGGGACAGTCAGATCAATCAAGCAGAGGTGTGACAGGAGGACTGAGTGGCAGTGAAGCCCTGGGTAGCCTGTTCTGGTGGCTGGGTTCTAGGCTGCCCGATTTCTTGGTTCCTACCTGTTTTCTAAGCACACTTGTCCCGTTTTCTCTTCAGTCTTGGGAGCTATTCAACATCCTTCCTCATCAATCCCATTTCTTCTTCCTCTAACAAGAATTGGTTCAGTTCTTTATAACCAAGAACTCTGAGATATACTGAGATCTCAGAAGAGGCAATTTTGGAAGAATATTGGGAACAGAAACCAGCTTGCCGTGGGTTAAACTGGAGTGGAGAATAAGAATTCTTAAAAAGGATGAGGAATTAAGGGAGGGATGAAGACACTTGAGAGAGAAGCAAAGTGAACAGGTTAGTTGTTGGAAAAGGAAGGTCGAGTACGTTTGTAGGCTGAAGGACAGAAGCCAGTAGAAGAAGCCATTGGAATAAATTCCTTCCTTATCTGGACGGTTAAGGTCTCCGTAGTATGATTCCCACCTGGCTCTCTAGACTCAATTCCCAGTACTCTCTCTGAGTAAGACAACTGGGACCCTTACTGGTCTCCACAGCATGCCCATTGTCCATCTTTGTTTTTTGTTTGTTTTTAACTCAGCATATAGCATTTCCCTGGAATATTTCCACAGATCCATCCTGTTGATCCCAGTGGGTCACCAAGGCTCAAACACCATCTCAAAGCCTTTCTTGATGAAGTAAGCATAATGTTGATTACATTCTTGCGCAAGTTCTCTTTGTTATTGTCATCTAGTAATAAAACAGTCACAGAGCAGCACCACTCCTCAGACCACACTTTGGGTAGCACACTGGTCTAAACCACAGGCAAGAGTATCTTTAAGGAGAAGGAAGGTTGTATCTTCTTCTGCCAGGACCTGGTGCGTGGTCTAGAGCCTCGCCCCTCCCAGGAAAGAGCAGTCCAGTCTTCTCTCAATTATCTCAAAGTACATAAAAGATACCAAAGTAAATATCCCACAGCAAGTTTGACTAAAGACTTCTTTTCTCATATTCTCTAAGTCTGCACAGCTTTTGTTTTTGCTTTACTTTTTATTGAAGTATAATCTACACACAATCATAAATGTACAGCTCAAAATGCAGAGGCAGGTATGAGAACCTAGCTTTTTTCTATTAAGCCAGACATTCAAGAGATTTGTTTAAAATGTTAAAATAGTGCCACTCTTCTCACCTATTTTTTGTTTTGAAGAATACTTTTTTCATAAAAACACATATGTTAACTTTAATCTTTCATTGTTGTTTTTAAAGTAATTAATAAATAACTATTTTTAATTTCAGTTTTTTTAATTTCTTTTTTTTAACATTTTTTATTGATTTATAATCATTTTACAATGTTGTGTCAAATTCCAGTGTTCAGCACAATTTTTCAGTTATTCATGGACATATACACACTCATTGTCACATTTTTTTCTCTGTGAGTTATCATAACATTTTGTGTATATTTCCCTGTGCTATACAGTGTAGTCTATTCTACAATTTTGAAATCCCAGTCTATCCCTTCCCACCCTCCACCCCCCTGGTAACCACAAGTCTGTATTCTCTGTCTGTGAGTCTATTTCTGTCCTTTATTTACGCTTTGTTTTTGTTTGTTTGTTTTTGTTTTTGTTTTTTAGATTCCACATATGAGCGATCTCATATGGTATTTTTCTTTCTCTTTCTGGCTTACTTCACTTAGAATGACATTCTCCAGGAGCATCCATGTTGCTGCAAATGGCATTATGTTGTCAGTTTTTATGGCTGAGTAGTATTCCATTGTATAAATATACCACATCTTCTTTATCCAGTCACCTGTTGATGGACATTTAGGCTGTTTCCCATGTTTTGGCTATTGTAAATAGTGCTGCTATGAACATTGGGGTGCAGGTGTCATCCTGAAGTAGATTTCCTTCTGGATACAAGCCCAGGAGTGGGATTCCTGGGTCATATGGTAAGTCTATTCCTAGTCTTTTGAGGAATCTCCACACTGTTTTCCATAGTGGCTGCACCAAACTGCATTCCCACCAGCAGTGTAGGAGGGTTCCCCTTTCTCCACAGCCTCTCCAGCATTTGTCATTTGTGGATTTTTGAATGACGGCCACTCTGACTGGTGTGAGGTGATACCTCATTGTAGTTTTGATTTGCTTTTCTCTGATAATTAGTGATACTGAGCATTTTTTCATGTGCTTTTTGATCATTTGTATGTCTTCCTTGGAGAATTGCTTGTTTAGGTCTTCTGCCCATTTTTGGATTGGGTTGTTTATTTTTTTCTTATTGAGTCGTATGAGCTGAGCTGCTTATATATTCTGGAGATCAAGCCTTTGTCGGTTTCACTTGCAAAAATTTTCTCCCATTCCGTAGGTTTTCTTCTTGTTTTATTTCTGGTTTCCTTTGCTGTGCCAGTTTTTTTAATTTCTAATGCAGTAAAATATTGACAGAAATAATCCACAAAAACAGACACTTTTTAGCATCCTCCGTGATTGTTAACAGAGTATTTAAGGAGTCCAGAGACCAGAAAGTGTGAAGGTCTCTTCCAGAGCAGCTTTGCATTTAAAGGCCTTTGACAAACATGACTGAAAATAAGGAGAGTTTGATGACACACAGAGTCCTGTGGTTTAAAAATGAACAAACAAACAGAAAGGATGAAGGAGGGGCTTTAGAAATGGAAGCAGACAGACTAGGACCAGAAAACCCAAGCTGGAGGTTTACACAGAAAGGAGGAGGAGCAAGAGCTCTGAGGAGGTGGTCCCCGGGGTGTAAGCGAGTGACCCGCTCAGCCTGGACCGGCTGCACCCGGCAGACGTGGCTGCACCCGGCAGACGTGGCTGCACCCGGCAGACGTGGCTGCACCCGGCAGACGTGGCTGCCGGGCAACGTCGGCGATCCGGTGTTTGAGACGCGGGGATGATTGCAGATTATGGCTGCATGTGTTAACAATGCCATTTAAATTGCATCTGTCCAAGTCCCTGGTGGCATCATCACTCATGGTTACCCTTCTGCTGTCATATGTCCACGTTACTTATGAAGAAATGGCAAACTTGCAGAAGGAAGAATGGAGGACTTTGGATTCAAGTAGCCCTGGACTCAAAATCCTGTCTAGTCCTGCCTTCATCTAGTGTGAGATCTTAACTCTTTCAGACTTGTCCTGCTGAAAGTGCAGGCCTTGGAAACAAAAGCACTGTGACTTTGGCTCTGACTCTTGATGCGTGGCTTCTCTGGCAGCAGCCCACTGTCTGAGCCTGATTCTCCAGCTTTTCCAGGAAGTCTGAGCCACTCAGACTTTAACAATAAATTCTTCTTCTTCTTCTTCTTCCAGCAGTAAATGAAGGTTACAATTTGCCACATCCTTCTTAACACTTGTTATTGGCCATCTTTTTTTATCAGAGCCATCCTAGCCAGGGTTGATTTCCACTGCTTGCAGCTAAAACAACTGTGGATCATCTCAAAATGAATTAAATCATAAACACTTTGTGGAAAGCCCTCACTATAAGACTGCTTCATTTTCCAAGTTGAAGGACTACTTATGACTTGTGTGAGGACAGAGCAGTAAGAAGTCGATATTGTAAAACCCCAGAAGGCAAGCAGCATTGGCCCGTGAGCCCATAGGGAACTTTCCACACTTTTGGAATGGATAGTTCCTGAAAATATCTAGGCCCAACTTCCAAATACCAATTCTTGCACAGGCTCTCTCTGGCTCCTGGAGGCAACATATGAATCAAGCCACAAGTTCCAGGGAATTAAAACATCCCCAGGAGCAGCCTTCAACAGACGCCTGCTAGGAGATGGTAGATAAATATTCCAGCTCCCTCCTCCCTCAGGCAGGACAGTATTTTTGAACATCTTATCTCTTATTTTTTTATTGAGATATAATTTATACACTATAAAATTCACACTTTTAAAGTGCACAATTTGGCAGTTTTTAGTATATTTGTATAGTTGTGCAACCATCCCTTCTATTTAATCCCAGAACATTTTTATCACTCCAAAAAGAAACCCTGTACCGATCAGCAGCCACACCCATTCCAGCCTTTCTCCAGCCCCTAGCAACCACTAATCTGCTTTTTGTCTCTATGGATTTGTCTTTAGGGAAATTTCATATAAACAGAATCATACAAAGTGTAGCCTTTTGTGCCTGGCTTCTTTCACTTAATATGTTTTCAAGATTTAATCATGTTGTCACATATATCAGTACTTTATTATTTTTTATTGCTGCATAAATTCTGTGGATGTACCACACTTTGTTTATCCATTCATCAGTTGATGGACATTCGGGTTGTTGTCACTTTTGGCTAGACTGAATAATGCTGTTATGAGCATTCACATACACTTCTGTATGGACATATGTTTTTATTTCTCTTGGATATGCACCTAGGAGTGGAATTGCTGGGTCATATGATAACTGTTTAACTTTTTGAGGAACTGGAAAATTGTTTTCCAAAGCAGCTGCACCAAAATTTTCACCAGCAATGTATGCCAGTTCCAATTCCTCCAAATCCCCACTAACACTTACTGTTGTCCATCTTTTTTATTACTGGCCGTCCCAGTGGGCGTGAAGAGGTACCTCACTGCAGTTTTGATTTGCGTTTCCCTAATGATTAATGATGTTTGCTGTGGACTGAATGTGTTCCTCCAAGTCCGCATGCTGAAGCCTTAATATGATGGTATTTGGAGGCTGGGACTTCGGGAGGTAATTGGGTCATGGAGGTGGAGCTCCATGTTGAGATTAATGTCCTTATTAGAATAGGGGAAGAGAGTTAGCCCCCTCTCTCTCCTCCACGTGAGATACAGGAAGACAGTCATTTGCAAAACAGTAAGAGGGCCTTCAAAAACCCGACCACCCTGGCACCTTGATCTTGGACTTCCAGCCTATAGAGCTGTGAGAAATTAATGTCTGTTTAAGCCATTTGTTCTATGGTATTCTGTCATAGCAGCTGGGACAGACTAAGACAGATGTTAAACATCGTTTCTTGTACTTATTGGCCATTTGCATGTATTTTTGGGAGAAATATCTATCCTTGCCTGTTTTTAAATTGGGTTGTCCTTTTATTGTTGAGTTGTATCTGTCAGGATAATTTTGAGGTGCATGTTCTACACTGTCTGCAGAGTTCTTTCTCCATTTGGGATTAATATATGTTTGTCAGAGGGGAGGGTGTAGCTCAAATAGTAGAGTGCATGCTTAGCACGCATGAGGTCCTCTTCTAAACAAACAATCCCCAGTACCTCCTCTAAACAAACAAACAAACGAACAAATCTAATTACCTCCCCCCTGAAGAAAAAGTTTTTTAATGTACATTTGTCACACTGGTAACTTGCTTGGTAACATCCTTTATTGGCACCTTCCCTTCTGTATTGGTCTGCTGGGACTGCCGTAATAAAGTCCCCCCAGACTGGATGGCTTAAACAGCAGAAATGTAGTGTCTCACAGTTCTGGAGGCTAGAAGTCCAAGATCAAGATGTCAGCTGTGTTGGTTCCTTCTGAATGCTATGAAAAAAAAAATCTGTTCCATCCCTTTAACCTAGATTCTGGTGGTTTGCTGGTGATCCTTGGTGTCCTTGGTTTGTAGAAATATCACTCTAATCTCCGCCTTCATGCTCACGTGGTGTTCTACCTGTGTGCATGTCTGTGTCCACATTTCCCCTTTTGATAAAGACATGAGTTATGTTGGACGAGGGCCCACTCTGCTGCATATGACCTCATCCTAACCTAAGTCATGACATGTGTAATATCCTATTCCCAAATGCAGTCACATTTTGAGGTACTGGGGGTTGGGACTTCAACCTATAGATTTTTGGGGGAGAAAATTCAACCCAAAACATTTTCTTTGTCTCACTCTCCTATTCCTCAGTTGATATTTCCTGAGGTCACTGCCCAATAATCTACATGTACTCAAATCCTTATCTCAAGGCCTGCTTCCTGGGGAGCCAAAGCCAAGACAGAAAAATAATCCAGGCCTCAGTAGGTTTAAAGGTGAACATCACCCCCAGGTCCTCCAATGACTCCCTCCCAACAGGGTGGAAACGTCCACTGACACTCTCCCTTTCTAAACGGACCAAGGGCTTGGACTGGAAATATGAACTCATTGGCTACTTGTCCTAAAACTTAATATAACTTGATAACTCTAGGGTTGGTAGTCTTACTCAGTCAAGCTTTTGCAGTTTATTCAGTGACATTTTCAACCCATAAAAAGAATTCAAGTGAAGTAGGTAGATTAGAAGGAACGTTTTTTGCCAAAACAGTGGAGCTGGATACGGGCACTGTCTAAAATTCTGGATAAAAATTCGCCACGTCACTACTCACTTCCCCCAGAGCCTACCACACGTGCTTCTGATGAGTTGGAGTTTTGGATTTCCCTAAACACACCAAGCTTTCATATTTTCTTCTCCCTGCCTGGGCTATTTCCTCTGTCCCACCAACAACTCACAAGTTCTCACACTTTAAGTTCCAGCTCAGACATCACTTCTTATTGTAAGTCATTCCCAACTTAGTCTAATCACGGTGAATTCCAGGACCTGTGTGCCAGTGTGGGTCGGCAGGGGCCTGGAGCTCCTGGCAGCCATCTCGCCACCACATGGAGCCCAAGAATGAGGACAAGTGGAGATGAGCAGACAAGAGATGGAGAGAAGCCAACTCCTGGGGACAGAACTGAATTCCTGGATCAACCTGTGCCAGACCCTGCCCATCCTTTGCCATTTCAGTGTCATGTGCCAAAGTACTTCACCTTCTTGCTTAACTCAACTTGAGTCGGTTGTTGCTTAAGTGAATCCAGAGATCTAAGCCTGAGTCATGCATGAGATACAACTTCCGAGACATAGGCAGGAGAGCTGTGGGGACTCTCAGCCCTCTGCTTGACCAACACCTAACCAACACCTATGTCAGGTCTCTTCTGGGTAGAACATTTTGTTAATTAAGTCACATAATTTGGAAGTCTCATTTATGTTATAAACTCAAAATCATATTCCCTAATGTTTTAACCAAGGGATTTGGGGAATTAACATTTTCACCATATCTTGCACTTAGTGGATATTCAATTCAAATCTCTAGATATGATTTTTCTACTTCTCAGAATCTAAAATTATAGAAATGGAGGAGATATTAAAGATACAGAGTCTACTTCTCTCATTTTACACATGAGGAAACATTTGCACAGACAGATTAAATGACTTTGCAAAAGTCATGCTACTAGCTAATGGTGGAGCCAGAGGGATAGAACCCCGGTCTCCCAACTCCCATCCTAATGCTTTTTTCACTGTATTTCTACCCAAACCAGCCAGCACAGTACTGAGCACAAAGGAAGTGCCCAATTAATGAAGAAATGACTGATTACCCACAGGGCCTGCCGCTCAACTCAGGCAGAGGTCTGAGAGCACCAGCTATGAGCCATCTCCAAAAGACAGGAAAAATGTTCGAAGAGCCACCTAGCTGCAGGATTCCTGAGCGAGCTGGCCTGCACTAGCTGCCTGCATGCGATTTTGGAGAGTAGCTCAGACCTCAGGTAAACTGGTTTCTTGCAAGCCAGAGATGATTCCTCCAGGGCTGCCGCCAGCAAGCATCCTGGAGGCGACTTGGGCTGAACTGGTGCTGTCCCAAGCCGCTATCTTTAATTGCTGCTTTGAAGAACCAGGAGATTCAAAGAGGTGGGTCTCTTGCTCTGAAATAGTAATTTCCTGTCTATTAGAGGGGGGAAAACACCACATGATCACCTTTAAGACTTTGGGTGTTTAGATGGAAAACAAGCTGGCCATGACATGTCCCACGTGGAAGGATTTGTTGCTTTTGAGTCACCCTCTCCTCTGAGCAATGGGAGATCTCAACCCTCCTGATTAAAAAGTCCTAGCTCTCAAACCCACAGCATCCACCTCAGCAACTCAGAGCTGAGAAGCAGACTAGACTTCTGATGTGACAGTCAGCTCCACCACATGCTTGGCTTTTGGACTCCCGCTTCTACCCCATTCCTCATTCCAGCGCCAAATCACAATAATAGTGAGACTGGGAGAAACAAAGTGGTCTGGCGCAGACTCAAGTGCCAAAACTACCTGGAGCCCAACCCTAAGGCCCTCCTTTTTTTTTTTTTTTTAACATTTTTTATTGATTTATAATCATTTTACAATGTTGTGTCAAATTCCAGTGTTCAGCACAATTTTTCAGTTATTCATGGACATATACACACTCATTGTCACATTTTTTTCTCTGTGAGTTATCATAACATTTTGTGTATATTTCCCTGTGCTATACAGTGTAGTCTATTCTACAATTTTGAAATCCCAGTCTATCCCTTCCCACCCTCCACCCCTCTGGTAACCACAAGTCTGTATTCTCTGTCTGTGAGTCTATTTCTGTTAAGGCCCTCCTTTTTGCTCAGGGACTTCTAAGGTAGGTCACAAATGCTCCCCAGTAGCCACAGTAGCCCTTCTGTGAGCCTAGCATGCTCCCTGCCCCCTCACCCGTGCTCAGGGACCACCCCTGCTATAGGCCCTTCCTTGCTGTGCATCTGTCTCCCTTCCCGCCAGAGTTGCTGCCTCATCATTGCCCTCCTGGCACCTTGTCTCCACCCGGCCTCCCTTCTGCCTGATTCCAGCTGTCACTGCTCTGCCCCTTGGAGCCTCCTGCTCTCTGGTTCCATCAATTGTCATCAACAGACTCTGTTTCATGAAACATCTCTTCTCTTTACAGGAAGGTGACACGAGACACCTGGTGGGTAGGACTGGAAGGTGAGGTGAACGGCATTGGCAGGGACGCAGGCAGCAATATCCCTGACACCAGTGTCCACCCAGGTACTGTATGGGTCAATTCCTTGCTCATCAGGTACTCTCAAAGGCTGCCCAGTGATGTGAGGATCTTAATCTCTAGTCCAGCTCCCACCCTACTAGCCAATAATCCATCCATCCATCTATCCATCCATCTATCCATTGTTCAGCAAATATAAATCACTGATAAATGCAAACAAGGCAGGCTATTCCAAGAACTGCGGATACAGCTAGTACAGGACAGAGAAGGCCTCCAGGCTCTTAGAAGCCTATTTTTTCAGTGAAGTGAAGTAGGCAATAAACAAGCGTACAAATGGTAATTTTAGAGAGCCATGTGTTCTTGAGGAAATTCAAATGGCACAGAGAGCAAGGGGAGGGCAAGGCCAGTACTTTGGATCAAGCTTAGGGAAGGACTCTCAGAGGAGGCGACATTTAAATAGATGCCTAACCGAGAAGAAGGGTCCAGGCACGCAAGGACCCTGGGGAATGGCTCCAGGCAGGGGCCCAGCAGTGTGCAGGCCTGCAGGCAGGAAGAGGCTTTGCCTGCTCAGAATGGGGCATCGTGAGTGAGGAGAGCATGGAATGGGTGAGGTGGGAGAGGCCGGTGAAGGGCTCTATACACCCGATGCAGATGGGAGTCTCCTCGGATGGAAGGCACCCCCGCCGATCCCCTGCCCAGGCTGCTGCATGGAGAGGGGACCGCAGTCAGGAGGCTGTGACAGAGCCGGGCCGGGGGGTGTGCGTTAGGGGACAGTGTGGAGACCCGAAAAGGGGCAGAATCACAATATATTTTTAAAGACAAGAGAATTGCCTTAGGAACATATTCAAACATGCTACAGTTCTGGAGGTCAGAAGTCTGAAATGGGGGCTAAGATCAAGGTGTCAGCAGAGCTGTTCGCTGAAGGTTCTGGGGGAGAACCTGTCTTCTTGCCTTTTCCAGCGTCTAGAGGCTCCTATGGGTACAGCTCTGCCGTCAAAGCGGCACTCGCCTGGCTGTGACTTTTGCTTCTGTCGTCACATCTCCCTCTCTGACTGTCTTGCCTCCTTTCATTTTAAGGACCGTGGTGATTCCACTGGGCCCACCCAATAATCCAAGATGATCTCCCCACCTCGAGATTCTTGACGTTTCCGCGTCTCCGCAGCCCTCTTGCCGAGTAGGGCAGCGCGTGCCTAGGTGCTGGGATGGGACCGTGGACGTCTTTGATGGGCCATCATTCTGTCCACCACACTCTCCGTAGATTTTTTTCCCTCTCATTGCTGCTTTGCTTATTGTCAGCTTTAACCATTTCTAAAGCTCTGGCCTTCTCTCAGTTAGCTGGTCAGGCCTTCCTCTCTCCCTCCCTTGTATTCAGCAGTCACGTTCTGTGCGCCTACTCTGTGCTAAACATTCTGCCGGGCATTGTGGGGAGAAAACTATGTATCCAGACCCTCGAGGAGTTTACAGTCAGCTTTCCTGGACAGTCTGCTTACTGGTCCAGTTAAAGTGAGCTGGCCATCATGAAAGGTCACAGCTCAATGAGGCAGGCGTTTCAAGAGGCAGCCACCACGTTGTCACCTCTGCCGAGTTTCCACCACTGGGGCCACTAATACACTATCTGACTCATGGGAAGAAACATTGATAAATTCACCAAGAAAGGAGAGAGCTAACAAGAAGGAGTATGGGCCAACATTTGACATGGTGGTTTTCACAAAGTGTGGGCCCGACTCCCTGGTTGGCGCCGGGCCGCCTGGACCACTCACATACTCCCCCAGGGCTCACCACCCACCGGCGCCCGGGTCTCTGACCTCACCTCCCACCTCTCCCAGTGCGGCTTTCTGAAAGACATCTGAGCCATTTCTTGGTAAATGTTCCCACAAACCAGTCTCAGGAAATGCTTGACAAAACACTCGGCCCCCAACGAGTTCTTATCTCTTAAAGACACATACTGAAATATTTACGGATGAAGTGATACGGGATCTGGGATGTGCTTCTGAGCAAATATGTGGGAGGAAGTGGGTGGGTATGGATGAAATAAGCTTAGCCATGAGTTAATAATTGTTGAAATTGGGTGATAAGAACATGGGGGGGGGTCATTATACTAGTCTATTTTTTGCATGTTTAAAATTTTCCATAATTAAAAAAGTTAAGGGGCAAAAGGGCACTTCATCTCATGTCATGGAAACAGACTTAACTTTTGGATTAGTTTGGGTATTTTACTGCCTAAATAATTGCCTAGACTAAAACAGTAAGTAAATGCAGGCATATGGCTGACAAACAGTCATTTTGTGGAGTCTCGGGAGTCACAGCAGGGAAGAGAAAGTACTAGGTATCTTGTCTGCTGCTCGTCTTGAAACTATTATGGTCCTGTGCCGCAGGGAAGAAGCACATAAAACTCTGGAACATTATTCCAGTAATTGGATTCAAAGGGCTGAAGATACCATCTGGGAAAAGACAGTTTAACTTGATTAAGAGATAATTGTGGTTTTTTATGATGGCGGCAATGATCTGGCTTGACCTGTCTCAAAATTTTCATACATTAGTTTCCAGGCAGCCTATTAGCATTATAATCCCTTTGAATCATGAAACTGTACAAGTCCGAGAAAAACAACTGTGACATGGATAGAATTGTCTTTGGAACATCTTCACCAGCCTTTTTAGCACTCCTGTGAGGCAGTATCATACACTGGAAAGATCACAAAAAAATTGACTCGACTTCCATCTCACACCTGCTGTGACTTTTGGCAAGTTACATAAGCTCTCCAGACCTCAGTTTCCTCATCTATAAAATGGGCCTAATAATACCTACTTTGCAGGGATGCTGTGAGGATTATGGGTAATGTATGCAAAATGCCTCTCCCATCACAGACACTCAGTTAATGGTATCCTGTATTTATAACTGCATGTTCCTCTTTAGCCTACTCCACATCTCCCAATATAGTGCCTAACACATGGTAGGAAGGCAGCACATGTTTGTTGAATTACATTAAAGCTTGAGGTGGTAGATAGAGTTGGGAGGAAGTATTAAGACTATACCTGAACCTTCCCTTTGCAGGCCACACATTCTCATGAGAGCTTCTCCACCTAATTGCTCAAACCAGAAGACAAAGAGTCATTCATATCTCCCTCCTTCTCTCCCTTACATATAATCAATCACCAAATTCTATCTATTCAAGTTTTTAATTTTCACTAGAATCTATTCACGTCCCTCAAATTCTACTGCTACTGCCTTAGTTCAAGACTGTCTTCTTTTTCACCTGTTCTATAGCCAAGTCAGGTCTCTTCACATCTGTTCTCAATTCTTTCTCTTCACTGTAGCTGGAGGGATTTTTTTTTTTTTTGAAAATTTTAAATATTTACAAAATAGAGAGCTTAATAAACTTCCATGTACCCATCACACAGTTTCAACAATAATCAACTTTGTCTCATATATACTCCACCCACTTTCTCCAAAATTCTTGAATCATTTGAAGCAAATTCTAGAAGTCACAGCTTTTGGTGGGGGTTCTTTTCATGCATTCAGAATGAAATTCTAAATCCTTCAGTGGCTTGCCATGATCTGATCCCTGCTGACTTCAACTGCAGATCACAATTTGCTGTTCCCCCTCCCCAGACCCAGTCAAACCATCCTTCTCTCGGTTCCTCCAACATTTTATGTTGTCTCCTTACGATCCTGGCTGGGCTGTATTCAGTGCCCAGAAAGCCAGTCCTTTATCCTCTTTCACTCTCTTTGCTCAGCTTCAACTTTTCCTGCTCTGTCTGTCACCCTGCACATGACTTCTCAAGAGGCCCCTAGGCTAGGGCTCAGTGCCCCTTGTCTGCTCTCTCAGTCCCGTGCTTCTCCTCCATTTATACTTATGTAATTTTGTAAGTAGTCATGCAAAGGTGTCTCCCCTGTTAAACACAAACTCTGGGCATAGGAGCTGTGTCTGCCTTATTCCCCGGTGAGGCACCCAGCCCACAATCCCTTCCTTACAGGAGGTACCTAATAAGTGTCTGTTGAATGAGGTCTCCAAGAAAGGTAAACACAAACACCATACCCACTTCATGTAAATTGCTTATAGACCAGTGTCCTAAACGTTTTATAATCATAAAAGCAATGCTCAGACCTTCAACTGTCCGTGTATTTTGTTATATTCAATGTGACTTTTTTTAAAGACTGTGAGCTGCACTCTGCCAGACCCTGAGGATGAAAGTGAATAATACATGGGTCCTACACCTAGAGAGCTGAGTCTAGTGGAAGAGACAGTCACTTAACTATCTAAAACTTGGTAAACACTTCTCATGTTTTACATGTAGGAGCCAGAATATTTAATTATTTAGACAATCTGTAAAGTGTCAAACAACTAAGAATAAGCAGGAGTTTGCTGTAAAAACAACAGCTACTATTTACTGGGTCCTTCCTTTGGGCCAGGTATAGTGTAAAGCATATTTCACACATGATTTCCTTTAATCCTTACAACACCCTTTGAGATATGCCTCATTATTCCCATTTTACAGGTGTATTTTAAAAACTACCAAGGCTGGGTGGGGTATATAGTTCAGTTGGTGGACCACATGCTTAGTATGCACAAGGTACTGTGTTGAATTCCCAGTACCTCCATTAAAAGAATTAAAAAAAACCCAAAAAACTACCAAGGCATTAAAAACTTAGGTAACTCTAAGTCACCCAGGATTTGAAACCAGGGAGTCTAACTTCAAGGGGAGCACCCCGACACTCTATGCTGGGGCGAACAAGTAATCTTTGAGTACTGCTGTAGGGAAAAATACAATAAAGAACACTTCTCGATTCATCTGCACTTTCCACCCCGTGCTCTGGTGTCAGAAGCTGTGTGTGCACTTTCACGGAAAAATAGCAGCTGTTAAAAAAACTGATAAAGCCAGGTTCCTGTGGGCCCAAGGCGCTAACCACTGAATCTGGACTTTGTACCAAACCTTTCCTATAAAAAATGTATAAACCGGAAACTCTCAAGTTGTGAAGCTACTGCTTGCCATGAACTTAGGCTCTTTTCTCAGGCAACTTGAAAGCTCTGCATTGTCTCCATCACTGTACACTGTATCTTGCCTGCTTACCTCCCACAGGTGGGTGCTGACCAAAAGGATATTTATTATATTTTCAAAAAGAGAAATTGTTACGGGAAATTACATTTTTTGGACCCTGAACCATGAAAAGAGATTTTGTATTAATTATGCATACCTGGGAATTTGTTTTAAATTTTATATTAAGGAAAAATTCAATCATATACCAAAGTAGATCAAATAGTATAATAAACCTGCCTGTACCCATCACCCTGCTTCAACAATGATCAACTCACAGCCGATCTGTTTCATTTATATTGCCATCGACTTCTACCCCTCCTGTTTTATCTTGAAGCAAACATGTTCGGGAATATTTTGAATGCTGTGTTCTGCTGGTAAAGTGTAGAATGTATGGGGTCAATAGAATAAATAAACATGACTTTGTCAGCAACGTACCTGACAAAACAGAAACAAGAGGAACAGGCTGTGTGGTTTTGACCACAGAAAACTGGCGTGGATTATGGGCATTTGCACGGGCAGGTAATAACGCACCAGGTGGGCAAAATTTCACTGTGGACAAGGGAATGTGGTGGGTCTGCCTGTCAAGTATCTTGAGTATAACACCTCTGCCTCTTGTCCCCCCCCACCCCAGCATGTTCGCCACCAGTGTAATTAAGTCACGTCTTTGTGGATCTATATTGCCTCCTGGACTTCCCTAAACCATTGCTGCAGGAAAGGAAACCCCAGAGCAGCACTGTCCAGTCAAAATATGTGAGCCACCTGCATAATTTTGCATTTTTTAGTAGTCACAGTGTAAAAAGAAGAAACAAGTGTAATTAATTTTAGTATTATATTTCTTTAACCTAATATATACAAAATGTTATTATTTTAATACAGTTTCAATATAAACAATTGTTTTCCAGATATTTTACATTATTTCTTTTGTACCAAGTCTTTGAAATGCAGTATATATTTTATAGGTACAACATATCTCAAATTGGACTACCAATATTTTAAGGACTTCATTCATATTTGTAAGTGATGAGTGGCTTCTGTATTGGACAGAGCCCAGGGTAGGGGAATTAACAGCTACTTTGCAATTTTCTTGAAAATAATGCTACTAAAGATTTCTGGCAAAGTTGAAGTACAGTGTGTATAATGCTGGGCTTCTCCAGGAAAGCCACTGAAATGAACACAAAGAACAACAATAAAAAGCTTAGACAAGTCCATCTACAAACAAGGAAGTAAATACAACTTCCCAAATCCAGGCTATGAAGAAATGTGGCTGTTCAGATCTTGAGCAAGATTATAGCAAACAGAAAGGATGTCAGTGGTTCCTGAGAGGTTCTCCGTTTACCACAAGTATGGTAAAGTGTAGAGGCTCTGAACACTTAACATCCTGGTTCTGTTCTTTACAAGCTGTGTGTCTTGGGCAAATTATTTTTCACTTCTCTGTGCCTCATATTCCTCATCTATAAAATGGGGATCATAAAATTAAGGCGGTTGTAAGGATTAAATGAAGTAATACAAGTAAAACACTTAGAACCAGATGCCTGGCCCATGTTAACCTCTCCATAAATGTTAACCATTAAAAACAAAAACCTGAAAAAGGTGAAGGATTAAGTCATGGGTTATTTGGAAGAAGAAAGTTCCAAAAAGAGACAGGAAGTATAAAGGCCCTGAGGCAGAAGCCTACCTGGCATATTAAAACAAACCAGCCAACCACCAAGGAACCTCTTGTGGCTGAGCAGAGAGTGGAGTGTGGGAGGAGATGGTTCCAAGAGGTAATGGCCACAGAGGGGGACAGTGTAGCTTTACAGGCTATTGTAAGGGCTTTGGCTTTTACTGAATGAGAGGGAAGCCACTGGAAAATTTTGACCAGAGAGAGATAACATCTGACCTACATTCTCAAATGACTGTTCCAGCTGCTGCGCTGCAGATGGGCTGAAGGAGGACAAGGTCAAACACAGAGCACCATTCAGGAGGCTATTCCAACAATCCAGTCAAGAGGTGGGTTGTGGCTTGGATCTGGGGAGGAAGCAGTGAAGTGGGGAGAAGTAGTCAGATTACACAAACGTGCAAAAGTGTAGGGGCAAAGATGTTCAAGGCAGTGTTGCTTGTAATTGAGATAAACTAGAGTTAACCTAAATGTCCATTAAAAGAAGGCAGGTTAAATAAATTATGGCACATCTTTTTTTTCTAACTTAAAAACTTCTGTAGTGATTGAAAGAATATGTTATTTTTAAAATTAAAGTCTAAGTGAATAGTACTCATTTTTAATGTTAGTCAATTCAGCATAGAGGGATATTTGCTGTAGTTTCAACAAAAGCATGTTTTGGGACCATGAAAACATCTTGTTTGGCAATTAAAAATACAAACCTAGCAGCAATGAAATTGGAGTTCCTTATTTAAAAAAGAGTTAGAGTCAAACAAAAATATGCACATGTACCTGCTGAACTAGTGTGCCAGTAATTCATGACTGGCCACTACAAAGCATGGGCTTCTATTCTTTTCCTTTTTAAAATTTTCGGTAAAGTATATATAGTCCAGGAAATGAGGAAACAAGGGCTGGTTTTTACTGTAACTTTTAAGTTTGACTTTGCTGTTACAAAGCATCTAAGGTCTGAATAGAGTTGTCTAAGGGGTGAAACTGGGAAGTGGATATGTGATTGTGAATTTACATATTGGTCAGGCATCTCTTTGGTGGAGGTTAAAAACTGATCATTTATTACTCACTCACCACATGCCAGGAAGCACTGTGCCTTGTGTTTTTACAACAATTTCTAATTTTTTCAATACGTAATCTAATTTCTCAAAATTGTCCAAGGTCATTAGCTAAACAAATGGAAGAGCTGAAAGTCATACTCGGATTGTCTCATGCCAAATCCCACCCTCATTCTGCTAGCACACTGTATTCGGTAGAGTTGGCTGGGTTGATTTTTGAGACTTTTCTTAAGAAAGAAAGTGTATCCATTTGGATTATATTCAATTGCTTGCAACAAACCTTAACCAAGAGTGCTGTAAACAAATAAGGGGATTATTTTTCTCACGTAATAAGAAGTCTGGAGCTGGGCAGTCTGCAGTAGGTGTTGCTCATTTTGTGTGTTGCCCTGTGGCCATAAAACGGCTAGTCCCCTTCCAAGTTCCCGGAATAAAACAGAAGGAGAAAAGCGTTGGTGCCCAGGTCAGGAGCACAAAAAACCTGAGCAACTTCCTTCACCTCAGTGGCTGGAATCGAGTCACGTGACAGCCCAACAAGGACGTCTGGGAAGGCGAGTGTTTTGGCTCCACGGGTTGCCTCCTTGGACAAAATCTGGGTTCTTTTAGAAAGGAAGGAGGAGGAATGGACTGAGGAGGTAAGAAGGGTGTGCCCCATGAAGAATATCTGATAGATCAAGGATGTTGGGGGAGAAACAGCTGCCTCAGAAGTGCCACTGGATCAAGTGGATTCTAAGGACTTTGGGCGCCACTGCTGATGTATTTTGCTGCAAGAGGCACGGAAGGTAGTCTTTGTTCTAAGCAGCCCTGGGCTCAGCTTCAATTCTATTATTATGGATGTGTTACTGGGAAAAGGGAAGTAAGAATTACCTCAGTTCTTAGTCACCCCCCCAAAAAAAGAATTTTGAACGAGAGACAGAAACCATGATATAAGCAAGATTTTTATTAGTAAAGTAAAAAAGTAGTATAAGATAGTACACTTCCGAGAACTGGGAGCGGGCCAATCCAAGAGAGGAAAAATGGCGCCGCTCCTTTGTTTTTCCATCTTATATCCTGACTTAGATTGTTTTTTTGTGATTGATTGATTAACAGCTCAGGTTCTTTGAGTGATCAAGCTGATTGACAGCTCAGGTTCCTTGTGTGTTCTGGGTTGTTCCTTTCCCCTCCCTCTCCCCCTGCCCAGTGCTCATTTCTATCTGACTGCGTAACAGATGGAGGAGAGAATGGATATTGGGGAACAAGGAAAGGCTCTGCCCCAGTCCCTCTACCAGCCCCTGAAACTGATTTCCCTTCAGGAAAGAGTCTGGTATGCACAGCCATATATATGCTCTGAATCTGTTCTAGACAGGAGGGGTCTGAGAGCAGTTGTTGACACAGGCTTTGGGATACAGAGTAGTGGGCACCTGAGGATACTTGAGGATGCTGAGAACATTTGAAAACAATTCATTCTCCTAGACTGGCCTGGAAAGAATCATTAAGAGTGCAGGCTAGCTCTTCAGTGTCACCTCCTCCCAGCCCTGTCACTAGCAAGGCACCTCACCTTCCTAGTCCTCCTTTTCCTCTTCTTTAAAGAGGAGTAATAACCCTACCGTGTAGCTTGAAGTGATGCACGTCCAGCTCCTGTTTTATACTATACACGCCACAGATGGCAGCTGTTATTTTTGATAGGAGCGTGTTCTGGCCCATACGACTCCTGCTCTAACTCAGCTCGCATCCTCTCCTCAGCTATATTGACTCACGTGCTATTTCTCTATCTGAACATGCACTCTGCCTAGCTTTCAGCTTCTGGCTTTGCTCCTGGTGGAATCTTGGCTGAAATACTTCACATCCTGGTAAATCCTGTAGTCTTTAGGACTCAGCACACCTCTCCCTTTCTCCAGAAGTTTCTCTCTGACCTCCTCAAGTTAGATCATGCCGCTCCTGGGCCCCCTAACAGCCCACACTTAACTTCTATCACTGTTCAGTTTTACGCCCTTGGGCTGGTTTGGTACATTACTTGTAAGACCAGTAAAGGCATTTTGGGAGGTTAAGAAAGGCCCAGGCCACTCCCCTTGTACCAGGCTCTTCAAGAAAAGGAGGAAGAGGAAATTGTGCCAAGTTTTAAATGTTTAAATAATTGGCAAGTCATAGGTGCTCAACAAATATTTGTTGAATAAATATAACAAATTAGTACTGTTGACATAAAAAAGGCATTGCAATATAAGTGTGTTATCTGCAGATATGCTACTTGCAGATTTTTATTTTAAAATGTGAATTCATACTGCACTACAGGCGGTTTAGTGCACGGATCAAGTTCTGTCTCCATGCGTGTACCCTCATCTGAAGACAACTGCCAGTGGCCCCCTGCCTACCCAGCTGGGGAGATGCTAGCTCCTTGGTCAGGGGTGGGGGTGGGGGTGTCTCAATTCTCGGCCTGCGGAAAGGGGTCTAAGTGCCGGGGGACCCTCCTCGCCGTCCCCGCGTCTTCCACCCTACACCCTCCCGGCGTCCCCCATGCCAGCCTCCACCCCGCCTCTAGCCGCCCCGCCCGTAGGCGGCGCCCTCGGGCCCGTCTCCCGCTGGGGTCGCGGCGGGGCTTGTGCGCTGAATGGTCTGCGTCCGCACTTCCTGGTCGCCGCGGGCGTAGCCGCCGCGGCGTTGCTGCGGGGTTCGTGGGATAGTGCTCGCCGCCCTCGCCCGTCCCTGGTCACCTGGGGCCGGGCGCAGCAGGTGTCCAGGCGGCGTCTGGTCGGGCGCTCAGCGCTGGGGACGCCGAGCGCAAGCCGAGAGCTACCGCACCTCGGGTGAGTTGCGGGGACCTGCGCCTGGAGCCTCGCCGTTGCTTCCCCGGCCCAGGCACGGGAGGACTTACGGCACCGCGCCGCTCCTGCTTCCCGGGTGGACGCTCTGTGTATTACTGGGAGAGGAATGTCCCTCCTACGGACTCAGTGGCTGGGGTTCTCGACTGCTTAAGAGATCTTGGGGTGGGTGGGCTCCCTGGGCTGAAAGCGGAGGACGCCTGAGGCTGAGCGCTCCGGCTGGGGGGTTGTCCTGGGATTGAGGCCCTAGGGGTGAGGTAGTGGGGATGAAACCTGGCGACCTGGGTTGGGCTTATACGCTAACCCAGACACTCGCATCCCCTTTCCGGGGGAGATGCTGTTAAACATCACTAAACAGGTGATGTTATAAAAATAGTGTATGTAACTTTCCTTCGTGGCACACCGAGGTGGGCGTAGTCAGACACACACGCTCGTGTATTCGTTGGGGCGGACTTTGCGTCCCCTCTCCTGGCCCTCGGGCGTTGGGGACCGTGACCCCGCGCGCGCCGGGCACTGGGATTAAGCCTGAGAGTTTTTCAGGGCTGTTTGTTCTCGGAGACTGTGGCGTTCTGGTTCGTTTCTCAGTGACCAGCCTGGGTGGCTCAAAATTCCTTGTAAATTACCTGGGACCACCCTCCGGAATTTGTTGGCTCAGTGAAGTGCCTTTTCTCACCTGGGCAGGTGACTTCGGGATGTAGCCTGCCCCTCCCGGCATTCCGAAGGCGACCTCGAGGACCCCGCCTGCAGAATAAGGTCCAGCTGGGAGGAAACTTGCTTGCTTCGCCCCTCCTTGTGCAAATGACTCGGTAAGTGGGACGAGGGTGTTGCTTAAACCCCAGGGATAAACCCACTCAGATCAGAATTGCAAAGGACAGGTGAAAGTGTTTGGATCTCAGAATTGCTGATTGCTTCAGGTCAGATTATTTCGCTTGTGCTTTTCTGGTTTTTTTTAAGCTGCTTTAATTGTAAAACGATTAATTCACATATACATTATTTACATATTTTTTGGACAGCCTCTAAGACTGGAGTTTCTTTGTGGTATCTCTAGAATAGAATTATTGAGAACTGCAGGTGAGGACCAGCATGGCTTCTATGAGAATCACAAGGACGGGGAACCTGTGGTTTAGAAACTATTTAAGAGACATAAGGCGACAATATGATGTGTAAACCTTGGTTGGATCCTGATTTGATGAAAAAAGTTTTAAAAAATTGTGCTGGTAGAGGATATCTACTGGTTATTTGATAGTATTAAGAATATTAGTTTTGTTTAGTTACTTTTGGTAACATGATTTTTTTTAACCTTTATCTTTTAGAAATACATACTAAATTTGAAATATAGGTTGGGGATTTGCTTCAAAATAATCCAGTTTTGGGGAGGGCTGCTAGTGGAGAAGTCAGAGGGGACAAGCTGAAGGGAGATTGGCTGTGAGTTGTTCCTGATTGAAGCTGGATGAAGGAAGGGTAGGGGGTATGGACTGCCTTGTACTATTGACTCGACTTTTGTATGTTTGGCATTTTCCTTTAAAAGTAACGCCACCACCTTTTTGCAGAAGATAGATTTGGAAGGTCACACAAGTGAGTCTAGATTCAAAGCCTGCCACAGACCCTCACTCTTTGTTAATTAGGCGTAAAGACCGCTTCTCTAGACTCGTAACAAGTCTTCTTTTTCTCCTTCCTTGGGGGGTGCCGCTTTATTTTGTTCCAAAGGCATAGAGCGTTTGCTGAGTGTGACAGAGCTGAGAGGATCAAGTTGATGCAGGTGGATGCTGGGTCAGCTTTTTTGTTTTCATCAAAGGGTATTAGCAAGCCTGGAGATTGAGTTATCTCCAAACGGATAGGTTGTGTAAAATGTGTTAGCAGTTTTTCTGAACTGCCCCAATCCTTTCCAAGTTATGCTCATCAAAAACCAGAGTTCAGAGAAATGAACGCTCCCATACACACTTAGGAAGTGGAAGCACTGTATACATCAATAAAAAGTCTATGTTATGAAAACAAATCGTAAGGTGAATGGAGATCTACTTATTACCTGAAAGAGATCTTATCTGTGTGTGGCCTTTTTCATATCCTTACCTTGTTTGCTTCGGGCATCGTGACACGTAAATATTTAGCAAAGAACTGACTTCTAAAATTTCTGCACATTCTTTTTCAAGAACCCTGCTCTCAAGAGGAGAGATGTGGGAAGTAATATCTATATGTTTATCCAACTTGCTTATTTCCCCCGCTCTGGATTTATCATGTAATTCCTACTCATCCTGTTGTGCCTGATTAGTAATTTGGAAAAGTGATGATCGTATGAGGGAGCTATTAAAGTTCAATAGAGGGAGGAAGGGAAGGCATATCCTGAATGATAAACCCACATTTCTTTGTAACTTCTGTAGAACTGATTTTAATGCCTCTTTGCTTTTAAGAGAAAACAAGCCAAGTAAATTGTATCTGTGAGAGCTGAAAGTTGAAGTGTTAGCTGAAACCCCTCAGCCTAGACCTTGCCCGTGTAGGTTTGCTAGAATAAAAGTTGTAAAGATGCTTTAAGTCAGATTCCATTGAGGAGCTACCAGAGCACATCCCGGTTTCCTCACCGTGCGTGGGGAAATGAGAGAACCAACAACAATCCCCTTACAGTTGGAAAATTTCACAGTAAATTCATGTTGGCACTTAAGGGAAATTGTTCTGCTTGTGGCTTAGTTTTCTCCATGTGAATAAAAGAAATAAGCCACTGTTCAGTGACTTCATTTTCTACCTCAGTTCTCTAAAACAAGAGCATGGAGAGAGAAAAGAAACTTGCCAGGCCCTTAAGTGACCAGGCAGTGACCTTCTGTTTGCTCTCCTCTGTGAGAGGATGGTGGAATTGGACTCTAGAGAGCCGACTGCTAATAGCCATTTTAAGGAATTACCACAAATGTGACACCACCTTCTCCCCACATCACGTTATGAAAGGGTATAAACACATTAGAAAAGCAAATTACAGGCAGCTTTGCTGGCCTGGAAGTGAGAGGAAAGGGTGTTGGCAGTCCAGTCAATACTCCGCTCCTCATTTGTTAGCACTCTGCTCTCATCTCCATCACTTCGTCCCATCCTGTGCAGTGGAGCCGCAGTGCTGGAGGCTTATTTTAGTTTTTAACAGATGAGAACATTGAAATCTAAAGAAGGTAAGCCTTCTCAGGTTGTTTCTTTAGAGATATGGGGGAAGGAAATGTCACATTCTTGAAGAGTGCAAGTAGCCTTCACACACATGTTTTTAATTCTCACAAAGTTCTCTGAGTGAAGTGTTATCAGCCCATTTTGCAGGTGAAATTGTTAAGCTAAGAGAGGTTAGTAGTTCACTTGAGGTCTGGCAGCTGGTAAAGCAGAGCCAGGATTCAGATTCAGGATCTGTTGGATCTTAGTGTTTACATTCTTTCCAGCCTCTGTGCTGTTCCAAACTCTAGCAGACAGCAGGGCTACCGTCAGCAGGAGTTGGTTAGTTCATCTAGGCAACCTATCTTTCTGCCACACTCAACTGCGCGGGTTACAGTCTGGGGGCCTGCACCACATCCAACCAACAGGTCGGCACAGAGTTTACAAACAAAACCAAACTGACCCAACATTAAAAACTGGGAGATATCAAATATTCTGCCCTGAAGAATTCCCGAAAACAAGTACCAGAGCAGCCTTATCTCCAGGGAAGGGTAATGTCTTCCTGTTCCCCCTGGTCTCCACCACTCCCTACCGTGTCCCCCATCCTTGAGGCAGGGGACCATCGCACTTGCATTGTTGTTTTTAACAGTAAGAGGTCTTTCTCTGTGTGTATCTCCCCAAAATGGGATTACAAAAGAGAGGTTGAGGGCTCTTGTCCCAAGAAAAATGGGAAAGAGCATATTCCTCAGAGAGAATGAAGATGCTCGTGTTTACTCTGCAGAGCTTCTATGACAGAAGATACAAGGTATGTCATTTTTCTCTCACCCTGTCTGCTTTTCTCATTTATGTAGAAGTTATAGTTTACTACCCCTGCAGTACCACAAAAATGGAGTGCTTGTGTGGGCACCCGCAGCAGAGAAAAGGAGTGCCGCGCAGATCCCAACACTGGCTCTTTGTGAGTGGGACCGTGGTCTTGTGTCCCCTGGGGGTTCCCAGAGTGTCCTGTGGGGATGGGGCACCAAGAAGCCATTTCTCTTTAAGCAGCCTGACACTGGGGTCCAGATGGCTCCTGAGCTTGTGGGCTGGCTCTCTGTAGCTGCTCTGAGGGGAACCCAGAAGGTACTACCCTCTCACTCCTCTGCCCACCCCTCCCGCTAGTGACACATCTGTCCTACATGCGGCTGAGGCCAAGCCCTGTGGGAAAGCCCTGCAGGCGTGAGGAGTGGGTGTGCCCTCGTCCAGCCTTTGAGAGGCTTCTGTTGTACAAGTCCAAGGGTGGCCTAGTTTCCTTATCTTGAAACTTTTGCCTAAGGGTTGTGGGACAGATGCTGTCACTTCTCCCTATAATCTGGAGTTTTGTTATAGTGGAAGCTTCTGTTTAGATCTTTGTTTCCTTTCCCTGAATTTTGAGTGTTCACAGCAGTTGGGGGGGGGGTGGTGAGGTGGAGGACGGGAAGAGGAAATACGGATGGAGCCTTGTAGAGTGGCTTTGCGGAGATATCAGGTGCAGTTTTGAGGGCTCTGTCACTAGAACTGCCCGTGTAGGTGTGCATGCACCCCTGCGTGAGAAGGGAAATGGGCCAAGGGCGGTGCTGCAGGTGGACTGCCTTATTGGGTTGAAAGTCCATTTAGAGGCTGAGGTGTTTGGTAACCGCCAGGCCAGCAGGTTGATTGGATCCTTTTAGGAGCGCCCTGGGATTTAGGTGTGCAGGTGGTGATCCTCAGGGAGGTGATTACTATCTCCGTGTCAAACCGGCAGCCGGCCAGGAAAGGGCCCCAAGTGTGGCCGCTGATTTCTGTCTGGTTCTCCCACCACCTGGCTACTGTGTGACCTTGGCCAAGTTTTTTTTAAACCAGTCTCCCGTGTAAAGTGGAAGTGTTAATGATCCCCATCTGCTAGGGCAGTGAGGATTCGATGGCACGTGGGATGCCAGGCGTGGAATAAGGCTTCACCGCAGGCTAGCAATTGCTCATGTTGAGCCCCGCCTCCTTCACTTTTGCCTTTATTTGGGAGGGCTTCCCCAGGATTTAGAAAGCAGGCTGCAGGGGAGAAATGCCTTCCAGCTCTGACCTCTGTTTTCAGAGGGAGCCGGGGCTGCCTCGTGGCCTTAGGGAAATGTTCTCCGTGACAAAATTCAGCAGAGGATTTGGTGGAGCCGCAGCTTTGAAACTGATGCAGAGAATGGGGCCCGAGCCCGGGGCTTTGGCTCTGTTGTTTGGGGATTAAATCCTCTCTGACTCTGGAAAGGAGCTGGATCCCCAGCGGCCTCCCCTCCGGGTGGAAGAGCTGGAACTGTGGGACGGCGCCTTTGCACCGCGGGCGGGGCTCTCGGCCAACTGCGCCCTCGGAGCATCTGGTACCTCTTGGATCAGCTGGGGATGCGCACTCCCGGTAGGAACGTCGCGAGGGGCTGACAGGAGTGTTGAGAAATCCTGACCCAGGCCCAGCAGAGTACTACGTCTGGCTTGCCCTTCAGTGGTGAAATCATAGACCAGGTACACCGGCAGGTTTACTTTTAACTTGGAGAGGTAATACAGATGCTGTTAACTCGTATTTACGAAGCACTTTTGGAGTCTTAAAAGGGCTATCTAATTTGATCTTTAACCGGTGGTATGGGGTTGTTGGCATTTGTTTTGACTGCCTTTTGCTCTCTGTCAGGAGAGGTGCCCAAGTGAACTGACGTTCAAGCCAGAAGTGAGCCCAGCAGTGGGACGTGGGAATGGGCTGTTCGCTTTACTTTATCAGAGGAGGTAGCAGGAGTTTGTGTTCTTTATGCCCTTTAGGAATCATAGGGAGCCCTGTCATCCTGGGGAGGGAAAGGGAGAGATTGAGAGCCAAGGTGTTCCCCGGGAAGCTGAAAGCATCCCCATGTCCAGGGAGGCCAAATGGACGGGTAGCCAGCCCCCCGCCCCCGAAGTCCCCTGCAAGCAGCCGAGGCAGAGTCCCCCTGTTGACAGCTCCTGCCCAGACCCGTTCGTGGAAGTGCCAGCGGGGCCCAGGGAGGAGGAGAGGCTGTTGGATTCCCTCCTCCTCCTGCCCAGGTCCAGGCCCCTTCATGGAGCCACGGCCTTTCTCCTCCTTTCCTTCCCCCTCCTCCTCTTCTGGCCAGGAGTTCCAGTGAGGTACTGAACACCCTCCGCCGCCCTCGCCCCCAGCTACCAGGCCGCAAAGCCTGCCCCCTTCCGACCGCCCTCGAGGGCCTTTCCCTCCACTGCCTCCGCTATTTCCCGTTGGAACCCTTGCCCCGCTGCCCCTAATCCCGCACAGGCGCCTTCCCTCCCACCTTCCGTTTATTCTGCAAGTTGAAGGGAAAAAAACCATCTGTGACCCCACTATCCAAGGATCCAAAGACATTAGCCTTTTGGCACATTTCCTTCCGGTTTTGTTTGCTTTTGCCTTTGCTTTTTCTAAATTTAATAAATTTTAACATTTTATAAACATTCAATTCATGTTAGCATTTTCACTGGGTTGTCATACTGTGATTAACAGTTATCATAGCATTTTTCCATGTCTTTACAAATATCCTTTGTAATAATTGCATGCTCTTTCAGTCTTTTTTAGCCATTATCTTGATACTAAAGAACCAGGCGATTGCTCATTTTTTGATATTGTGATTCACTCCAAATTGAATGTACGTCAACCTTTGATTCTGTGATATAATATATTTGCTTTCCACCCCTAGTTCCTGGTACAGAGCTCCCAATGACAGGAGCATCTGTTGTTACACATAATAAGCCCCTTTCAACCTTACCTGAGTTATGCTAATAAAGTGATTCTTGGAGACTGGGGTTGGTTACCAGAGGAACCAACCACATGATCAGAGGGTGTAACTTTTAGCCCCCACCTCCCTACCAGAAGGGAAGAGGGGCTTGAGATTGAATGCAATCACCAAGGACCGATGATTTAATCATTCAGGCCTCTGTAATAGAATCTCCATAAAATCCCCTAAACAAAGGAATTTGGAGAGCTTGAGTTGGCCAACACATCAAGGTGCTAGGAGGGTGGTGGGCCCAGCGAGATCCTGGAAGCTCTGTGCTCCTTCCCCATACCTTGCCCTCTGCATCTCTCCCATTTGACTCTTTTTGAGTTGCATATTTTAAAATAAATTGGTAAAAAAAAAAAATTTAAAAATAAAATAAACTGTAAGTAAAGTGTTTCCCTGAGTTCTGTAAGATGTTAAAGCAGATCATTGAACCTGAGGAGGGGGTCATGGGAATGGTTGATTTACAGCCACTTGGTGGAAGTACAGGTGACAACCTGGGACTTGAGACTGGCACCTGAAGTGGGAAGCAGTCTTGCGGAGTTGAGCCCTCAGTCCACAAGATGGAGCCGTGTGCTAACTCTTCGAAGTTCATGTCAGAATTGTGTGTGTGGAAAAACCCACACATTTGGTGTCAGAAGTGTTGTGGGTAGAGACGGTATTTTTAACCTTTGGATTTCATTTCACATTATTTGAGATAGATTCCTGTAAGAATAATTCCTGAGTCAAGGTTTTAAATAGGAAAATGTTTGCTTTATGATTACAAAAGCAGTAAATTTTCATCATGGAAAATCTGGCAAGCATAGGCGAGTATAAAAAGTAAATGCACACCCATCGTCTCACCAACCAGAGGCGGTCACTGTGAGTGTGGCTCAGATGTGTCCCAGCAGGATGTGTGGCATGCACATCCTTGATTTTCAATGTGGGACGCATGGACCAGCAGCACTGGGAGCATGTTAGAAATACAGAACCTCAGGCCCATCCCAGACATAGTTAATCAGAACCCAGCTTTTAACCGGATCCACATTCAAGCTTGAGAAGTATTGGTCTACAAGACCGTGACCTTACCAGTTACAGGTGGCATGGCATTAATGACTTCTGACCCAGGTATATACATACATTTTTTCCTGTTTACCCAATATTGGAATAATCCTGTATGCACACTGATTTTCAGCCCCCACCTTAATACCACAAGACTATCTGAGGACAAGAGCTGGCTCCTCTCAGTAGCGCTGATTCTCAGGGATCGGTAGAATCTGGGAGGCACAGGGAATTCCATTACCTCCCCTCCCCCGAAAAGCCCTGATATATACAGCTTTGACCTTGCTTCTCTCATTTAACATTATATTGTCAACATTTTCCAGTTTTTTATTTTTCTGAAAAATGGGTCTTTCATGGCTGCAGATAGTAGTTCACTTTATGACTGTCGTAATTCATTTGACTACTTCCCTATTGTCAGGATTTAAATTGTTCTGATCCATTTGGGGCAGGAGAGCATTCTGTGGGCTGTTGCAGGTATGCTGAAGTGAGCTGCTCAGGCAGTAATCACTTCCTTCAGCATTAATTATTTCCTTATGATGAATTCCTGGAGTGGAGACACTGGGTCAAAAGGCATGAACATTTTACACACTCCCTAACATGCGCCAGGATGTGGGAAGTACCTGACACCGTACCCTGCTGGGCACTGGGTAGTGTGGTCTATAGACAGATTCTCTGGGGAGCAGCAATCATGCCTTTTTCCTCATCACGTGTCAAGGCCTGACTTAGAGCAGATTCTAAAGTATGATTCCCAGGGGGGTTGCAGGGTGGGAGGGAAGTTACTGGAAGGGTGGGTGGCTGCCTGTGGTGGTGGTTGCGTTTCTTCCTTCTGCCCGGAGTCCTGAGTTTAACAGATGCCACCAGCCAGGCAGCAGCTTCCTTCAGGGTGTGTCTGCACATTTTAACTCTCCTTCCAGGACTCATCTTCCAGTGGCTGGAGGGGCAGGATGGGGAGTTAGTGGAGACCTGAAATGACCTCGCTTACTAGTCCTGAGTCCGCTGGGCCTGACTGGCACCAAACTTGTTTTGCTTCCTAAGTCTGGAACTGCCAGACAGTTTTTATTACAGTCTTTCTATTTAAGTATCCAGTGATATTTCTCCAAAAAAATTTTTTTCAGAAAAACCTGTGTATTCATTACCCATGATCTTCACTGCCCTTGCAGATCCGAGGGACTGAGAATTCTATGGTCCTTGATCTAAGGATTGGAGAAATCAATGACTTAAAATGAATTCAGATGAGATTGGGTGGCTGTCTCATCCTCCCAGACTTCAGACTATACTACAAAGTGACAGTAATCAAAACAGCATGTTACTGGCACAAAAACAGACAGATTAATGGAATGAAATAGAGAGCCCAGAAATAAACCCATATGCCTATTAATCTATGACACAGGAGGCAAGAATAACACAATAGAGAAAAAACTCTCTTAAACAGGTGGTGCTGGGAAAACTGGACAGTTATATGTAAAAGAAGGAGATTAGAACATTCTTTTTTTAATTGAAGTAAAGTCAGTTTACACTGTTGTGTCAACTTTTGGTGTAAAGCATGTTTCAATCATACACACACATATATATAATTTTATATATATATATATATATATATATTCCTTTTCATATTCTTTTTCATTATAGGTTACTACAAGATATTGAATATAGTTGCCCATGCTATGCAGTATAAACTTGTTGTTTATCTGTTTTATATATAGTAGTTGGTATCTGCAAATCTCCAACTCCCATTTTATCCCTTCCACCTTCTTTTCCCCCCTGGTAACCATGAGTTTGTTTTCTATGTCTGTGAATCTATTTCTGTTTTGTAAATAAATTCATTTGTGTGTTTTTGGTTTTGTTTTTAAGATTCCACACATGATATTTTTCTTTCTCTTTCTGGCTTACTTCACTTAGAATGATGATCTCCAGGTCCATCCATGTTGCTGAAAATGGCATTATTTTATTATTTTTAATGGCTGAGTAGTATTCCATTGTAGAAATATACCACATCTTCTTTATCCAGTCATCTGTCAATGAATGTTTAGGTTGTTTTCATGTTTTGGCTATTGTATAATGCTGCTATGAACCATTGGTGTGCATGTATGTTTTCAAATTAGAGTTCTGTCCCAATATATGCCCAGGAGTGGGATTGCTGGATCATATTGTAAGTATTTTTTAATTTTTAAAATTGGGGGGGGGGGAGATAATTAGTTTGTTTTTTTTGTTTTTTTTACTTATTTTTAATGGAAGTGCTGGGGGTTGAACCCAAGACCTTGTGCATGCTAGGCACACAGTCTACTACTGAACTATACCCTCCCCCTGGTAATTCTATTTTTAGTTTTTTGAGGAATCTCCATACTGTTTTCCATAATGGCCTCATCAAACTACATTCCCACCAACAGTGTAGGAGGATTCTCCACATCCTCTTTAGCATTTATCATTTGTGGACTTTTTAATGGTGGCCATTCTGACTGGTATGAGGTGATACTTCATTATAGTTTAGATTTGCATTTCTCTGATAATTAGTGATACTAAGCATTTTTTTCATGTGCCTTCTGGCCATTTGTATGTGTTCACTGGAGAATTGCTTGTTTAGGTCTTCTACCCATATTTGGATTGGATTTTTTGTTTGTTTGTTTGTTTTTTGTTATTAGATTGTATGAGCTGTTTATATATTCTGAAAATTAAACCCTTGTCAATCACATCATTTGCAAATATTTTCTCCCATTCCATAGGCTGCCTTTTGTTTTGCTTATGGTTGCCTTTGCTTGCAAAAGCTTATAAGTTTAATTAGGTCCCATTTGTTTATTTTTGCTTTTATTTCTGTTGCCTGGGTGGACTGCCCTAGGAGAAATTGCTAAGATTTGTCAGAAAATCTTTTGCCTGTTTTCTTCTAGGAGGCTTATTGTGTCTTGTCTTATGCATTAGTCTTTAGGCCATTTTGAGTTTATTTTTGTGTATAGTGTGAGGGAGTGGTCTAACTTCATTCATTTACATGTGACTGTTCAGTTTTCCCAACACCACTTGCTGAAGACACTGTCTTTTCTCCATTGCATATTCTTATCTCCTTTGTTGAAGTTTAGTTGGCCATAAGTGTGTGGGTTTATTTCTGGGCTCTATTTCTGTTCCATTGATCCATATGTCTTTCTGCCAATACCATGCTGTTTTGATGACTGTAGCTCTGTAGTATTGTCTGAAGTCTGGGAGGGTTATTCTTTCAGCTTTGTTCTTTTTCTTCAGTATTGCTTTGACAATTCTGTGTCTTTGGGGATTCCATATAAATTTTAGGGTTATTTGTTCTAGTTCTGTGAAAAATGTTCTGGGTAATTTGATAGGGTTTGCATTAAATCTGTAGGTTGCTTTGGGTAGTATGGCCATTTTAAGAATATTGATTCTTCCATTCCAAGAGCATAGGATATCTTTCCATTTCTTTAAATCATCTTTAATTTCCTTAATCGATGTTTTGCGGTTCTTCATGTATAAGTCTTTCACCTCCCTGGTCATATTTACTCCTCAGTATTTTTTTTTTTTTTTTTGATGTGACTTTAAAAGGGATTGTTTCTTTCCTTTCCTTTCCTGTTATTTCATTGTTAGTATAAAGAAATGCAGCTGATTTCTGTATGTTAATCTTGTATCCTGCTACCTTGCTGAATTTTTTTTTTATCAGCTATAGTAGTTTTTGTGTGGAGCCTTTAGGGTTTTCTATATATAGTATCATGTCATCCGCATATTGTGACAATTTTGTCTCTTCTCTTCCAATTTGGATCCCTTTTATTTATTTTTCTTGTCTGATTGCTATGGCTAGGACTTCCAATGCTATGTTGAATATTTGTGAGAGTGGGTAGAACATTCTTACACAAAATGCACACACCATATACAAAAATAAACTTAAAATTGATTAGAGACCTAAATGTAAGACCTGAAACCATAAAATACCTAGAACATAGGCAGAACACCCTTTGACATAAATTGTAGAAATATTTTTTGGATCAAAGCAAAGATAAACAAATGGGACCTAATTAAACTTAAAGCTTTTGCACAATAAAGGAAACCATCAACAAAACAAAAAGCAACCTGTGGCATGGAGAAAATATTTGCAAATGGTAATACAACAAGGTGTTACTATCCAAAATATATAACAACTCATGTAATTGAATATCAAAAAAATACAACCCAATCAAAAAATGGGCAGAAGACTTGAACAAACATTTTTCCAAAGAAGACATACGGATGATTAACAGGCACATGAAAAGATGCTCAACATCGCTAATTTTTACAGAAATGCAAATCAAAGCAACAGTGAGCTATCACCTCAGACCTGTCAGAATAACTATCATCCAGAAGTCTACAAATAACAAATGTTGATGAGGATATAGAGAAGAGAGAACCCTGGTACACTCTTGGTGTAACAGAAAACTGGTGCACCCACTATGGAAAGCAGTGCCGGAAGTTCCTTAAAAAGCTAAAAATAGAACTACCATATGATCCAACAATTCTACTCCTGGGTATATATACCCTCCCCAAAAAAAAGAAAGAAAAAGAAAACACTAATTTGTAAAGATACATGCACCCCAATGTTCATAACAGCACTATTTACAATAGTCAAGATATGGAAGCAACCCAAGTGTCCATCAACAGATGACTGGATAAAGACGATATGATGTGTGAGTGTGTGTGTGTACATACATGTATATGTACATGTATATGAATATACATGTACACACACATACACAACGGAATACTACTCAGCCATAAAAGAATGCTATTTACTGCAACATGGATGGACCTAGAGAGTATTATACTTAGTGAAATAAGTGAGACAAAGACAAATACTATATGATATCACTTATATGTCGAATCTAAAAAACTTAACAAATGTATATAGCAAAACAGAAACATACTCACAGACAAAACAAACTAGTGGTTACCAGTGGGGAGAGGGAAAGAGAGAGGAGCAATATAGGGGTATAGGGTTAAGAAATACAGAATACTGTATATAAAATAGATAAGCAACTAGGATATATTACATAGCACAGGGAATTATAGCCATTATCTTATAATAACTTTTAATGGAGTATAGTCTAAAACTGCTGAATTACTGCTGTACACCTGAAACTAATACAGTATTGCAAATCAGCTCTACTTCAATAAAAAGATAAATCAATATGAGGAGATGTGTATGTTATATTTTCCAAATCGTGAAAGAATGGAAACAGGTGAGTGTTTATGGTAGGAGAGTAAGCTGGGGAAGGTCTGGGATGCTGTTGCTGACGACTTACGGGAGAACTAGGCCTTAGTCAACTGGGCAGGCTGCCCCAGATGGTATGCAGTTGAGAAAAGGACCTCCCTCAGGTGACTGGCCTGGTTCACTTTCTCAGCAATGACCAACAAAGCCGTAGTTTTAGAAACCATGAACATCTGAACTCGAGCAGTGTCGCCATCTCTCTGGTTGTTGAGTCATCCTGGGAGCCATGTTCAGGAACTTGGGACTGTGAGTGAGGTCTCACTGAGTACAGGTTTCTAACTGGTACTTCCGGCATGCTGATTGTATGCTTAAACCCCTTCCTTTGCTTAAGAGCAAGACTGAAGTTGATGATAATCATTGAGAACTAGGACCCTGTCTCCAATTCAAATGTGCTTTGAAGATGAAACCTCTTTTACAACCGTGTTTACTAAGCAGTCATCCCGTATGTATTTGGACATTTCTGGTAGTGGTGCAAACACTGGCTCCCAAACTAACATGTCCAACTTTCAAACAACTCACCTCGTAACCCTTCAGCTATTGCTCTTATGTATCCCTTTCCCAGGTGTGTTGACTTCTTTAGGTTTATTCCTGTTTACTAATATCTCTTAAAATTTGGTGGCAAGAACTGACTAATACAAGATGTGGAACTTCTTTCTTAATTCTGAACATTGTACTTACATTAATTATCTGTTCCTACCAAAATGAAGAGATGAATATACATGCAGAATTTCCAGTAAATAAGAAGATACAGTCACATTGGAAGGGAGGGATATGTGAAAATATATAGTAACAGAATATTAATTTACGAGCAAACCTAGGGCTTTGGGTAAAAATGAATGGTAGCTGTATGGAAAACTGAATCATATCAGTGTAACCTAATTTTTTCAAGAATGTTGTCAGGATCTGGAGGAAACAGGGCACATATATCGTGACTTTCTCATGCTGTTGATGTAATTATGCATAACGTAATCCTCAGCAACCCAGGGAAACATAGTTTAGCTTATATGATACCACAGTTGGATGGTGGAAAGGTCAGAGACATCAAGGACGTGGTGCTGGTGTGGGATAGCTCTTATAAGAGGTCCATCTGGGACCCAGTTCTATTAAATCAACTTTATTCTGTGACTAGTGATGTATTGTGTATATTATTGTTTGTGTGCCAGAAATGCTGGAAAGAGAAGTCAAAATGACCTGGACAAACTGGGTGGTTACATACTGGACAGTGTGAAATGAAGGCTAATTAATTTTGTAAGTAGGAAGTTCAAATTGGAGAATGATTGGTTTTCTGCCTGTTCCTGGCAGAAAAAGCCCCTGGGCCATGGTGAATCACAGGGTAGCTGAGCCATCAGTAATTATAATACGAGTTTATGTAGAGTACCACCCTTCAGAAGTCAGTGCTCTGGTTAAGAATCCTTCAGTGAGGCTGAGAGCAGGCAAAATATGCAATGAAGGCTTAGGGTGGATAAAAATTCTGAAATAGAAGCAGGGACCTTTGCAGCAAGATGGAAGGGATATGAAAAAGAAGCAGTTAGAAGTATTTTAGGGGTAGGATGGGTTAAAATGCTATAAAAAGATTAAAAATGCAGTGGCTCAGGTCCAGTACAGGTTTATTTCTCTCATGTAACAGTCCTGGGTGGGTATTTCGGGTCATCTGGTGGCCCTGCACCCTCTGCTGCCTTCACCATGTGTCCTTCAGAGTTGCTCTGGTTGCCCATAGTAAGGGGGAATGAGCTCAGCCCAGAATGGTTAATATCACATCTGCTCACATCCCCTCGGCCAGAAATCAGTCCTGTGGCCACACCTACCTACGAGGGTCAGCTGTGTGCTTCAGAAAAAGGAGGCGGCGCAAATTTTGAGAATGACTGTTTCTGCCATACCTCTAAGAAACAGTAGTGAAATTGACGACAGATTTCTTAGCAACAATGGAGTTTAGAACATAAGAGAGTACATACCTTCAACTTATTTAATACTAGTTAAACTGTCATTCAGGAATGAAGGTCAGCAGTCCCTAAGGAGGAGAATTGGGCAGAACTGTATCTAACAGAAGTACATACGCACTCACCCTGTGACCCAGCGGTCCCACTCCTGATAGTTATTCCAGAGGAAACACCTGCACAAATCACTTTTGTAGAAAATGTTTAGGAACTACAAACTAGAAACGAGTGATAGGACGGGTGGATATGGGTAATAAAAATGGAAATAGAATTTTCCTGAGTATACCTTTTTAAGTAGTTTTGATTTTGAATCATGTAAATATCTTATTCAATTACTTAAAATTAAATAAAAATGGAAACAAAGCAAATTCTGTCATTGAATATACAAAGAGCAACTAATAATCAAAAACAATACCATATGATATCACTTATATGCGGAATATAAAAAAAACTAACTTATTTACAAAATAGAAACAGACTCACAGACAGAGAAAACAAACTTAGGGTTACCAGGTGGGAAAGAGGGTGGGAAGGGATAAATTGGGAGTTCAAGATTTGCAGATACTAATATACTTAAAATAGATAAACAGCAAGCTTATACTGTATAGCACAGGGGACCAAATTCAATATCTTATAGTAACTTAGAATGAAATGAAAAAAAAATAGGAAAATGAATATATATATGTTCCTATATGACTGAAGCATTGTGCTGTACACCAGAAATTGACACATTGTAAACTGACTATACTTTAATAAAAATATTTTTTAAAAACAGTATATCAAATTGATTACATAACCATAAAGAGGAAAAAGAACTAATTCAGGTAACTTTTTAACACAATACTCAGACTCTATACCCATAGTAGGGATATAGTCAAGGGGAAAAGGTGTGGGAAAAAAGTTACACTTTATTTACATGGTTAATTGTTGGCAATGGTATCAGTGTAGTAACTTGGAAACTATTTAGTAAGTATTGTAGTTAGACCAAATAGGTCAACATCCTAATGTAACTGGGAACCAGCTTCTCACTATGGGAGAAGAGAAATAAAAATACATACTGAGATGAGGTGAGGAAGAATCCTGTGTTGTTAGCTTTGAATTGGAGGTTATCAGTATCGGCTCTTGATTTAAAAAAAAGAAAAACATTCTAGCCCTGCCCACTAAAAGGGCCTAGACACAGACACCCCAGTAGTAACGGGCACACTCTGTGCCCAGGTTTTGCTTCTTAAACGCTTTTTTTTTTTTTTTTTTTTTTTTAACTACAAGGAACTAGGGTTCCTACAAAGAAGTAACTCTGGGTCTGCAGAAGTACAAGATGCCAGAAAGTAAACAAGTGGCTTATGACTGACTGGACATGTCAAGAGGACAGAGTTCCAGGCTGAAGGAACTCTGATAGGATGAATGTGGGAAAATTCAGCTATTCAGAGGAACAGTGGTGGCAGTGGATTATAGCATACTGAATAAAAACAAACCCATGAATCCCTAATACATTTTGAGGGAAAAAAATTGTCAGCTGGTAAAAACAGAATGAATCATTGAATTATAAAAAAACACTAAGTTGCAGTTCCCATTATGATGATTGATTCAGGCCATGGATACTGAAACTATTCGTTGAGACTTTGCTGGGGAGCAGCATCGTCTGGCAGCCTCAAGGTATGACCCTAGAGATTGCTTACTGATTACAAAAGGGAGAAGGCACCCCTACAATAGAGAAATGTGGCACGCACCTCCTTAATCAAGATGATTGGCCTAGAGTCTGCAAAAATGTCTATCATGAAGGATCAAAAAGAACAAATGGCAGGGAACTATTCTAAATTAAAGTAGAATGAAATGATGTGACAAGTGAAAGTAATGTGTTATCCTTGATTGGATCTCAGATTTTTTTTTAAGCTACAAAGGACAATATTAGGACAATTGGGGAGATTTTAATATGAACTGTGTATTAGATAGTATTATTATGTTACTAATTAATTTCCTGAGTAAAATAATGGTATTGTAGTTATTTAGAAAAATAGCTATCCAGTCATAAAATCAAAAATCATTGTAGGAAAAATGAGAAAATATAGGGCTAACCTGTATAGGAATAACCTAGGAAAACCATTTTTAAAATTTGGTATATTTTCATCCAGTCTACATATTTTAAACAAAATTGAATTGTACTGTACATGTTTTTTTATATTGCTTCTTTCTGTTCCATATTATTGACAGTTCTCCATTGTATTAAATAGTTCTCAAAGACATTATTTTAAGTGGTTATATAATATCTCTGTAGGTTTTCTTAATTTTGAATGTATTTTTTTGAGCTTTATTACCATATTTCATCCAGTCTAACCTTCCATCAGTTGTAAGACGTCATTATTTTATATATCACTAAAAAGGGAAATATCCTGCCAAATTATGATGCAGTATTTTTTTTACTTAGAATGGTTATCTTTATTGAAAGAGCTCCTTTAGACTTATTTAGCCAGTTTTTTTTGTCATACCTTTTTTGTATATGCATAATTAGAAAGGTATAAAGAAGTAAATTGGTTAAGGTCTTCCTTGAACTTCACGTTGAATGTCCAGCTTTTCTGAATTACATGTTAGTTTAGCCTTCAGAATCTGTTTTTCCCCACAGTATCACCCTCTGTGCTATGAAAAGCATTGGGTGGTACAGCATTTAGGAGTGCTCCACTCTTTGAATTTTACACCTTAAATGGATGAACTGTATGGTATGTGAATTATATCCCAGTAAAGCTGTTTAAAACAAAAAGTTCCATTATTAGGTCTGGGATTTTCTTCCAAGCCAAAAATTCTGATGCTTCCTGATCTTACCAGAAGGTGTCAATAGAAATTTTCAAACAGCAACCAAGGACTCTTCAAGTGGTCTTTAAATGGTAGTTGACCAAAACATATCTGCGCAGTCAAGCCACCAGGAAAAACCACTGAGTTCACTCCCACATGGGCAGTGATAAGCCGTATCTGGCTAACAGTGATTGTATGATGCCATCAGCATCCTGACTGAAGAGACATACCAAATGTTGGGGAGCAGTGTGTCCTAAAGTGTTGAAATACAGACTCTTGTTTTAAAATAAAATTTAAAAAAATTTTTATTTAAATATAATTTTAATTTTTCCTAAGTAACAAAGGTAGACAACTCAAGGGATTATCTAGTTGGGTCACAAGGGTTATTCCAGGAGGGGGAAAAATTTTTTTTCTACCTACTCCCCACAGGCAACTTCAGCTCTTTGAGCTGATGGATTTACCTCTATCTCTGGTAACAGGCTTCTAATAACGGTTTTCACTTTAATCCTCACCTGTCAACTTCCTAAAAGGAAAATGATTATCTAGGTGCTTCCACCTTGATCCTTGCTGGCAAGACCCACTCCACCACCACCATACCCACGAACCCTCTCCAGACCTGGCCTATCAATGTAACTGTTACAGTTAGGCTTAGATCAGTTGCATTCACAGTGTTGTGTAATTATGACCACAAAAACTATCCACAGCTAACCAATGTCGATTATTACATTTCCTTTCTAAACAACTTTTTTGTTTTCCTTTGAGTGGTCTTTTTTCTTTTTTGTTTCTTTATATTTAATACTAATTCAGCCGCAAACTCTTCTTTATTCTGTAAATCTCTTTAAGTACACTCAGAGGTATCTGGAATTTCCGTCTCCCTGTAGAAACTTCCCCCAAAGCCATATGCGCTACTCTGATTTAGATTGTGTGCTCTGCCCCTGGGTGGACAGTCTTCTCCCACTGGGGCTCCTTCTTCCTGTCTTCTCATCCCATTTCCTGGATCCCACGTCTGTCTTTTTCTTAGTTTATTCCCTCCGTTTGATGAAACGTGCCTTCCGTTGGCTTCCTCAGACCTTTGTGTAATGCAGATATTTTTGAGACGTCACATATCTAAAAGTGGCTTTGTTTTATATCTATACTTAATTAACTTTAAATTAATTGATCTAATTTGGCTTGGTATAGAATTCTACATTGGAAATTAATTTTTCTCATTAAAGACTTAAAAGCTTTTTAAAGTAAACCAAATACTTAAATAGTTCATATAGTAAAGAGCTATACCTATTTGGAGATAACTTTTTTACTTTTTCCCTTATTCAGTGTATTTAATTTTTTGAATACTTAATACATTGACATGGTTAGGAGAATTTTAATAGTAGGAAAAGGGTATTGAAGTCTCCATCCCATGCATGACCCCACTTGCCAAGTTCCTACATGTGTAACAGTTGTTTCTAACTTCTTCAGTGTCTTTCCATGGTTTCTTTATGCATATATGGAACATTTTTGACAATGTATCTTTTTTCTCACGGCCTTTACATGAATGGTGATGTGTTCTATGCACTGTTCTGTATCTTTTTTCTTTGACAATGTGTCTCAGACATGTCCACATCAGTACTTGGAGTTTCCTCATTTTTAACAGATAACTAACTGCATAGTATTGCATTGGATGGATGTGTCATAATTTATTTCACTGTTGCCATATTGACCGATGTTTAGATTGTTTCCATTTCTTTGTTGTTATAAAGTGCCTCCATGAATAATCTTACAAATACTTCATTTTTCATGCATGCAAGTCAATCTATGGGATAAATCCTTAGGAGTGGAAGTGTTGACTCAAAGGACATATATGTAAGTTTGCGATTTTGATAGACATTGTCAAATTGCTTTTCCTGCCTCACAGATACGCTCTACTGACGAATTTGGGGGTCGCCTATCTTTTAAGAGGCAAATGTTATACGTTTAAACTTCTGGTTTTCTTTTTACGAGTGATGCTGACCATCTTCTCATATATTTAATAGCCCATTTTCCCTTTTTGTGAATTGTCTCTTCATATTTTGTTCATTTTACTGTGTTACTCTTGGGCTTTTGATCTTTTTCCTGTTTGATTTCTAAGAGGTTTTTTATAGGGAGATTAATATTTTGTACTGTTTTTTTCCCCCAGTTTGTTGTTTTCTTTTGATTTCACATATGGTTTTTATGCCAGGAAGTGCTGTTATTTGGTTGAACTTCACAGTTTCTTAGAGTTAAAGGTATCTTTGGGTTCTAGTGATGCTGAGGAGCCTGACCCCATGCTGATTATACACACACACGTATACATCAAAAATACATAGCTTAATGAATTATTGCAAGGTGGACACAGTGGTTAACTACCACTCAGAAAAAGAGCTAGACTGCTGCTCCGCAAGTCCCTTCCCCCAGATAACTTGAGTCCGAGTAATCTCTCTCTCTCATTTCTAAAAATAGTTTTACCACCCAAGTGTGTAGCCCTGGGGACTTTAGTTAAGTCTTACCCTTTCTTTAAAAAGTACTTGAAGAGGGAGGGGATAGCGCAGTGCTAGAGTGCGTGCTTAGTATGCACGAAGTTCTGGGTTCAGTCCCCAGTACTTCTGTTTAAATAAATAAATAAACCTAATTGCTTGCCCCTCCCCAAAAAAACAAACAAAAAAATAGTTTTTAATCTCCCCCCACAAAAAGTATTTGAGGTGTCTTTTAAGTCTTTTAATCCATAGATCACTTCTCCATTCCTCTATTCAAAAACTGGACCACTGGACCTTTAGTTTTCCATGAAGACCTTTGCTGACTGCACACTCATGGTGAAACTCGTTGTGTCCTGCGCTCCTCTGTATTTATTTCCTTGTTTAAAAATAGATTTATCGGAGGGAGGGTACAGCACAGTGGTAGAGCGCATGCTTAGCATGCACAAAGTCATGGGTTCGATCCCCAGTACCTCTGTTAAATAAAAAAAAATGATAATAAATATTACTTTCCCCCTAAAATAGATAAAAAGTTTTATTGAAGTGTAGTTGACATACAGTAAACCACATATATTTAATGTGTACACTGTGATACCTTTTGCCGCATCTACACCCATGAACACACCATCACCATCAGGATAGTGAATACATTTATTACCCCTAAAGTTCCTTGTGCCCCTTTGTAATTTCTCCCTCCTCTCCTCCCTATCTCCTCCACAACTAAGGATCTGCTTTCTGTCATTCTAGGTGAGTTCATATTTTCTAAGATTTTATGTAAGTGGAATCATGCAGCATTCATTGTTTTTTTGCCCAGCCCCTCTTACTCAGTGTAATAATTTTGAGGTTCTGTGTTGTTACATGTATTGATAGTCCTTCCTTTTTATTGCTGAGTAGTGTTCCATTGCATGGATATACCACTGTTTTGTTTATCCATTCACTCATTGATAGAAATCTGGATTGTTTCCAATTTGGTGTCCTCTGCATTTCTTGCAAATTGGCAATTGGATCCAGAGATTTGATCAGACTCAGATTCAGCCTGTGGGAGGCACAAAATGTCTGGTTTCTCTCCTGTTATGATGATGGCAGTAGGTGCTTAATGCCTACATCTGTTAATTCAGGAGTGGAATTCTAAGTCTACAATGTATTTTTCATTTGTAATTTGGCACACTCTTTGAAGAGATGCTTCCCCTCCTTACTGCGTGGTTACCCAGTGGTATGTCTCATATGAGGCATGGTAAGTGTTTTATTCTTTCCCTTAATTTACCTGTTTTCATTATATCCATTCCAAGTCTCTTAATTCTTTATATAAAACCTGTTTTGGGTCTTTTTTCCTCTTGGGAAACTGGTCATCTCTTTGTTATCTTTGTTTAGAAATCTCTGACATGCCTCAGTATGAGTCTGTTTTCTTCCATCAAGGTGGAAGGTTTTCAGTCTTAAAAAACCTTCAGTTCTAGACAATATTATAGCCTTTTCTTCCTTGATTTCTTTCTCTCCCGTTCTTCTTCTGTGACTCCCATTATTCAGATTTTGTACCTGCTTGATTGGTTCTCTATTTTCTTATCTTCTTGTTCTGCATTTTCTGGGAAATTTCCTGAACTTTATATTCTCACTCTTCGGTTCAGCTTAACATTTCTGCGAAAAATACTTTTATTTTGCCAGAGTGATTTCTTATTTTCTGTGTTCTTTTAAAAAGCCTCCTATTCTTGTTTCATGGATGCAGTATATTCTTCCTGAAAACAGTGGAACTTCTAAATAATGTTTTTTTCTAGCATTGTGTCTCTTCCAAGTTTTCTTTTTAATTTTTGTGGTTTTGACTTTTTATAGTAGAGATTTTCTTCCAATGTCTGGGAATCTTTGGGCATCTAGTCATACTTCTAAACAGGGTGTTATCCAGAATGTTTCATTAGGAAAGACTCAATGTCTTTAGATATTTCTTCTGGTCTGACCCCTAGAGAAGGATTTTTGAATTTCTATGTTTTGTAATAATGGTATTCCTGAAACCCAAGTGGGGAAAAGAAGGCTGGAGAGGTCTCCATTTTTAATATGTGAGTTTTTACTCCATCTCTGTTTTCAGCATGGTACCCCTCCATCCTCAACTCTTGCCACAGTTTAGAGACTGTTTTACCCTTGCCGGAGGACGAGATCTCCATCCTTATTTCCTAGCTGGGGAGAGGCAGTCACCTGTTGCATTGAGCTGGGGAGGGGATCTGGAATCTGTTTCATTTGCAACCAATCCTCCTGTTTTTATCCCCATCTTTTTTTGCATCCCTTTCAGAGTTACCTGAACCAACAATTCCTGAGCCTTTTGAGGGCCCTGAGGTGTAAAGTAGGTTGAGGCTGTGCTTTCTGCATTGCTGGCATCCTTTAGTCTATTATCAGTATATATGATTCATCTGAAGATTCTACTAAAAACGTAGATTTGAGAGGTCCAAGTTGAGCCTGAGATTTGGTGTTTATAATAAGCTCGGAGGTGATGCTTATGCTCCTGCTCCTGTCTTCTTGGAAAAAGAGCAGCAGCTTCATTGGAGGTTGTGTCATAATTTATGTAGCCAACTTCCTATTGTTGGATATTTAAATTAATTCCAGGTTTTTACTTTTAAATTCAGTACTGTGAGATTAACAGCCTTAAAATAAATTAATATAACACACTCGTTTTCCATATTCACTTTGAATTTTGAAAAATGTATACTTTTATTGAACCACCACCCCAGTCCAAACATAGAACATTTTCATCTCTGCAAAAAGTTCCCCAGTGCCTCTGCCCCAACCTGGCCCTAGGTTTCTGGCCCTCAGATTAGTTCTGCTGTTCTAGAATTCCATACAACTGGAATCATACAGCCTGCATTCTGTGTGTCAGGTTGTTTTTGTTCAGCGTGTTTTCGAGACTTGTCCCTGTGTAGCAGGTACCTTATTCCTCTTTATTGCTGAGAAGTATTCCACTGTATGGGTAGACGACAGTTTATTTATCCATCCTCCTATTGAATACATGGCGTTTGGAGCCATGGCGAATCAAACTGCTCTATGTATTTGTGTATAAGTCTTTTTGTGGACATGTGTTTTCATTTCTCTTGGGTAAACACCTAGGGGTAGGACTCCTGGATGCAAGGGTCATTGAATGTTTAACCTCCAGGCCGTTAAGCAGCGTCTGAGAGGTCTCGTTGTTCTACTTCCTTGTCAACACATGTGTTGTCAGTCTTTCACATTTTAGCCACTCCAGTGGGTATGCAGCAGTATCTCATTGTGGTTTCCATTTCCCCGATGTGTCTGTTCAAATCTTTTGCCCATTTTTCTAGTGGGCTAATTGTCTTACTGAGCTGTAAGAATCCGTTCATATTCTGAGTCCAGGTCACTGGTCAGATATTTATTGTATTTTCTCCCCATCTGTAGCTTGCCTTTTCGTTTTCTTAACTATGCTTTCAAAGAGAGGTATCTTTTTCTTTTTAAATAAAGCCCAGTTTATCAATTTGTGTATGTGCATGAGCACATGTGCATGTCCTAAGAAAGCTATGCCCACTTACAGTGGGTGACTAATGTCCCCCCCAAATTCTTGTCCACCTGGAATGTGACTTTATTTGGAAATAGGCCTTTGCAGATGTAATTAAGGTAAGGTCTTACCGAATTAGAGTGGGCCCTAAATCTAGTGACCAGTGTTCCTACAAAAAGAGAAAAGAACACACACAAGGGAGAAGGCTGTGTAAAGATGGAGGCAGAGATAGGTGCTACCTTCTTACAAGCCAAGGGATGCCAGGAGCCACCAGAAGCTGGAAGAGGCAAGGAAAGATGCTTCTCTAGAGCTTTCAAAGGGAGAATGGCTCACAAAAGATAAATGTTGGGGAGGGTGTGGAGAAAAGGGAAAGCTCCCACACTGTTGGTGGGAATGTAATTTGGTGTAGCCACTTTTGAGGACTGTATGGAGATTTCCTGAAACAACTAAAAACAGACTTACCATATGATCCAAAAATCCCACTCCTGGGCATCTATCCAGAGAAAACTCTAATTTGAAAAGATACAAGCACCTCAATGTTCACAGCAGCACTATTTACAATAGCTAAGACACAGAAGCATCCTAAATGTCCATCCTGGACAGCAGACTGGATAAAGAAGATGTGATGTATATATATATATACAATGGAATACTAGTCATTCATAAAAAAGAAAGAAATATCATTTGCAGCAACATGGATGGACCTAGAGATGATCATACTAAGTGAAGTAAGTCAGAAAGGCAAATATCACATGATATTACTTAAATGTGGAATCTAAAAATATTGCACAAATGTAGTTATTTATAAAACAGACTCACAGACATAGAAAACAAACTTATAGTTACCAAAGGGGGAAAGGGGTGGGAAGGATAAATTAGGAGTTTGGGATTAGCAGATACAAACTACTATATACAAAATAGATAAATAAGGTCCTACTGTATAGCACAGGGAACTATATTCAATATCTTGTAATAACCTATAATAAAAATAACATGTGTGTAACTAAATCACTATGCTGTACACATGGAAGTAACACAACATTGTAAATCAACTGTTATTTCTATTAAAGAATAAAAACGAAAACAAAAAAAAGGGGAGCATGGCTCTGCTGGCACCTTGACTTCAGACTTCTGGTCTCCAGAACTGTGAGAAAATAAATTTGTTATTTTGAGCCACCGAATGGTAATTTGTTCTGGCAGCCCTAGGAAATGGATACATGCACCTAGGATCATAAAGATTTTCTCCTGTTGGCTTCTGAAAACTTCAGTTTCACTTCTACATTTTAGTCTTATAATCCATTTTGAGTTTATTTTTGTGTATGGTTTGAGGTAAGGGTTAAGGTTAATTTTTCCCACATGGATATCCACTTTCTAGCACTATTTTTAGAGAAGACTATCCTTTGCCCCATTGAATTACCTTGCACTTTTGTTTAAAATCAATTGGCCATAAGTGGGTGGATCTGCTTCTATATTCTCTTCTGTTCCATTGATTTATAGGACTGTCCTTATGCTAATACTTATTTTATTTCTGTACTTTTTATAGCAAGTCTTAAAATCAAGTAGTGTAAGTTCACCAACTCTGTTGTTCTTAAAAATTATTTTGGCTCTGCCAAATTTACATTCCCCTATAAATTGTAGAATCAGCTTGCCAATTTCCACAAAAAACTTGCTGAGTCTTACAGTCCCTTGTATGTCTTCATTAATTTAGACTTCTTTAATTTCCTTCTACAATGTTATAAATTTTCAGAATGCTTGCATGTGCTTTCTCAAATGTATCCCTAAGCGTCTCATACTTTTGATGCTGTGACATGCTATTTCATTTTCCAGTTATTTGTCATTGGTATATAGAAATACAGTTTTTAAAAAATTAACCTTTAACGTGGCCAAATTCACTGGTTACTTTTAATAGCTTTTATTGCACACTTTCAAAGCACATGATCATGTCACACGCATGATTAGACTCTTCTTTCCAGTTTACTTGCCTTTTATTTCTTGTTAATGCCTTACTGCGCTGGCTAGGACCTCTAATAAAATGTTTAGGAGCACTGGAGGGTGAACATCCTTGTATTTGTCCTGATTTTAGGGGGTAAGTGGCCACTCCTTCATCGGCATGAGGTTAGATGCAGGTTTTTCATGGATGCTTTCTATCTGGTTGGGAAATTCCCTTCTGTTTTTTTGTTTCTGTGAATTTTTTTAAAAATCACGTTGGATTTTGTTAAATGTTTTTTCTACATCTGTTCAGATGATCATATAGTTTTTCTCTTTTATTCTGTTAACCTGATGAATTACATTGATTTTCTAATGTTAAACCAAGCTTGCATTAGCTGTGATGTATTAGGATATATTATTCCTTTTATATATTAATGGATTTAATTTCACATATTTTTGTTAAGGATTTTTGCCTCTGTGTTCTTGAGGGATGTTGTTTTACAATTTTTTTTTGAAATGTCTTTGGTTTGGTTATAAGGGTAATTCTGGTCTTGAACAATGAACTGGAAAGTGTTTCTTCTGTTCTCCTTAAATTTGGTATCTCTTCCCTAAGTGTCTGGTAGAATTCATCAATGAAGACATCTGAACCTAGCCTACCATTTTCTTTGTGGAAAGGTTTTTAAGTATAAAATCAGTCTCTTTAATAGGGATTTTTAGGGATCTTTTTGAATGAGTTTTGGTAGTCAGTGTCTTTCCAGAAATTTTTGTTTAATCACAGTTGTCTCATTTATTGGAATAAAATTATTCGTAATAGTCCCCTATTATCTTTTTAATATTTGTAGGGTCTGTAGTGAGGTTTCTCATTCCTAATTTTGGTAAGTTCTTTCTCAGTTTGGTTGGAGGTTTACAATTTGATTGGGTTTGTTTTTTTTTTTCCCAAAGAACCAACTTTTGGTTCATTATTTTTGTTTTAAAATTTTCATTGTTTTCTACTCTTTATTATACGCTTCTTTTAGCATACTTTGGGTATAATACACTCTTCTTTTTCTTAAGGTGGAAACTTAGGTCACTGAATCAAGACCTTCTTTTCCAATATAAGTAAATATAAGAATATCAGAACACAATGAAAAAGCAATTAATGTAGTATAAATTAAAACTGAATTTTGCTTTTGCTTTTTTTAATATATGTATTTGCATGGTTGCTTTTCAAAGTTTTTTCTACTATAGCTTTTATAAATTCTAATATAATACATGCTGTGAAAGAAATGTTAACGGATGTACAGTAAATTATAAGGAATTGTGTATGTCATGATAGACCGTAACATATAACCACAGAATCGTTGCAGCTTGATACAGCAAACTTTCATTTCTTGCTTACACTGTACATCCATCCTGAGTCATCAGGGGCGTTGCTCCACTGCTCCACAGTCACTCAGGGGCCTAGGTTGACAAGAGATTCCACTACCTTGAACTGTACCTTCTGGATGGAGCACATGGCCTCTACGTTCCCTGTGGCAGGGGAAGAGAACACTGAAGGGGCTCTCATCTGTAATTAAATGCTTTGTCCTCATAGCCCTTCAGCCAAAAATAGCCACATGGGCCTACCTCACTGTAAAGGTCAAAGAACTAAAATCTTCCATTGGGCCTAGAAGCAGAGGAGGAGTAGCTGTGAGTGAGCATAATTCTGTACCTCAGGAAAAAAATTAAAAATCACCTACTTTTAGATAATTGCTATATCTGTCTTCCTGCCTGGCCCCACTGACCTCTATGGCCAACCTTACGTTTGGGTTGGTGGAAACTCCCTATGGTCTGACCAATCATTGATTCCTATTTTGTTGTATTCTATCCTTGCAACTATTACCTGATTTTATTAGTATATAAGGGAGACCTGGGAAAGGGCAGATCAAGAATCCCTTGCTAGTTCTTAACAACATCGAATTAAAAAAAAATTTTTTTAAACCTTGTTTTAGAATATCTGAAAAATCTGTAAGATCTGGTAACAGTGGTTTTATCTATGGAAGGAAACTGGACTTGGATAGTGATGAGTAGGGGTGAGGGGTGTTGAAAGAGTGGGTGGGTAAATAATTTTCACTGTATATACTTCTGTAACTTGAATTTATACAATATAAATTATATTACCTATTTTAAAATTAAAAACCTGTTTTCTGTATTTTAATTTCCTATACTGAATCAATTATACTTTGTAAATGAACAAAACATGTTTCTTTAAAGGCTGTCAGAGTTGAATGACATTTTTTTCCACTGAATTTTGACCTACCATGAAGCAAGTATCACATTTTGAAATTTTTATTTATATTTACATTTTGGAGGAATAAAATCATTTACCCAAATAGATCAGTTACTTAGTTATGATCCTTTGAGTACCAGCAATCACTCTTATTTGGAAAGCTCTTTCACATATATATTTATTGGGTCCCTTTCTACATTTCCAGTAGTGAGCTGAGCCATAATTGTGACTTACTGAAGACAGTAAGCTTTGAGATCAGACCTGAGGTTGAACTTCAGCTTCGGCACTTACCAGTCATGCATCCTAGGGAAATGTGCTTGTTAACCCCCGAGCATTTCCTCATGGGGAAAAGTCCTATATACCTTTCATGATTGCTGTAAGGATTAGGTAAGAGGTATGTAAAACCCCTGGACAAGGCTCAGTACATTATTTCTCCCATAGGCTCTCTCTGCTCAGGAAGTCCATTTACAGTGCTAATCTCATTTTCTGTGTTAACAGTGGACCAGAATGGTAACTGTGTTCATCCCCTCTTCCCATTGTTTACTGCAGATGGTTTTGTTAAACTTTTCTGAGATTACGTAACACAACTATTTGATTGTAATAATGCTATGAAGTTACTTACCTTTTTTCACTCTTAAACTGTCATGAATGTACAGCGGGTTTTCCAAAAACTACATGATGTGTGATACCGCCACTGATTTTATGGAGAATTCACCTGCTGTTGTGCCAGACACTAAAGCCACTTGTGAAGTGTAAAATAGTGCCACTCTGCTCATTTAGTTTTTTCTGTTTGGAGAAAATAAAGCAGTTTTTCACTTTAAAAAATGTTACTTATGTTAACATGCAACAAGTGTCAAAAAGTCCTGAAATGAAACAGTTTGAGAACTACCAGTTTAGACTCGGACCCTGTGGGTGGCAGTGTGAGCAGGATTTCTGTAAACAGATGCCATGGAATCTGCACCCGTATCTCAGGGTCGTTGGTGCTTTTCAAACTATGTATCCCCTTTCTTCCTCTTGCTGGAAAAAAGAATATAAGCAGTTAGTTACTGGCTCTAATCCCACAGAAAATTACAGTTTTCCTATGCAGAGATCAGGAAACAGTTACACTGAACTCAGGTCATTTAGATGGCTATTCATGATAGTGGTGTTTGTTTTCTGTCTCACAGAGCTTATTCCCATGGCATTCTGGTATGCCAGGAACCAAGAATAAAATGATCAAAGGCTGTAAAGCTGACATAAAATAGGAAGCTCGTCAGACAAGAAAAGTCCTACTGGGGAAGGCAAAGTAAGTATGGTGTGTTGTTAAGGATCAACTGGGTTATAAATGGAAAAGCAGAGAATGTCAGTGGAAAAAAATCATGGTTTGTTTCCTTCAGGCCCTGCTAATACTTCTAAACTGGCCAGATCACAGAGTAAGCTGCCTTGAAAAGGACTTCCACGTTAACTTAAGTTGTATACGGCACGTATGATTTAATTCATAAGTAGTTTAAAACATCACACAGGAAAAGGATCATAGCTTAATAAATCTCTGACATCATCGTAGTTAAAGTGAACATTTTTCAAGGGACTATTTGGCCTATCAAAGGATTTCTGTCTCGTCCTGGGAGGCCTTTTAAAAAAATGAAATAGTGGAATTTTGAATACTTTTAGTGGTTTATGGGGGAAGTGGAGTATGAGATTGTTATCACCCAAGAAAGTTTTGATTGGCTTCCATAATCATGGCGTTCAGGAACCACTGTAAAACAACCAGAACCTCATTTTCCGACATACTTCCTTTTGACTGCTTTTTATTGCCTCAATTTGTGTATCTTCCTTGGGCCTTACTTTTCTCATCTCTAAAGTTTTTCCCAGCTTTACAATTCTCTTATGTATTCCATTTCTTCTTTCTTCCAACCTTCTGAGGAGGTTCTGAAGAGGTTCGAGGTGGCTGTGGCTGATCGTCCTCCCCCTTCTCTCCTGACCTTCCCTAGTCCCTGGGAGACACTCAAGGGTTACTTCCCTCCTTCAGGGGCTAGCCTGCCGTCCTGGCCTTCCAGTCGGCTCCCCCTGGATAGTCAATGGTGAAATGGAAATTTGGGACACATCCCTTCGATGTCATCTACTTAAACACAATTCCATAGCTTTACTTAATTTTGGATTGGAGTTACAAAGGATAAAATAATTTTATACTGATAATTCTTAATTTCTTTCATTCTAGACATAATTTTTTTAAATAGGTCTTTATATATCAACTTCCCTACCCTCATTCTAAACCAACATTTTTCTATTTAAAACTAAGTCTGTTTTTTCCTTGGCACAAGGGAGGAGTTAACATGGTTTTACCATTCCTTCTGGAATAGAACTTTTTGGGGGGAGAGGATAAAATATACAGTATATTGAATATAGGGGAAAAAACTGAGTGTACAAAAATAACTTGTTTCATTTGTTCTTTTATACCTATAGTTATGAAAATAGGTATGGATGATTTTTTTATGGACTGTCTTTACATACACACATGTGTGAAAGCAAATACATTATTTGTGTACCTTAATAATCTGAGCTAATGACATGGTAGATTTATGGCCATGTATGTTAAAGAAAAAATGGAAATAGCCCTTGTTAAAGAACAGTCAGGCAGACTTCATTAAGAACCACTGCAATAGGTGTGGGGACCGCAGCAATGGGACTCTGCAGTTGGGGTGGGGGGTATGGAGATTGGACTCAACTCCAAATACAACAAGGAAAAGTGGGAATTTATAGCCGAAGAATGGGGGGGGGGGGGTCAGTGAACTATCACCAAGGAAACACCAGGGTAAGGGGAATTCTAGTTAAACTTACCTGCCAGAATTCCTGCTCAAGGCAGATGAAGGTGATTAGACCCAGAAGATGGGGGGGATGAGAAACCTGATCAGATACCGAGGGTGAGAGATTCTAACTAAACCAAGTTAGCAATATTCTTACTAAAACTGGACAATGAAAAGACAAACACAGAAGCCCGAAGTCAGGGCTAGTTGAGAAGTGTTGAATTCTCTTCTCAACCAGGAGAGACTCTCTGTTAAGTTAGGGTTCATTTTGTCAAAAGAACTAGTAGCCCTCTCCCACAACTTCTTGTCTTTATCCTCAGACAGTATCCTCACCGCTTCCTTGAAATTAATCATCCGTTATCTGCTTTTAGGCAAATTCAGTTTTTTACTTTTCAGACTTGATTCTTATTTTTTTCCTTAGAGTTTGAGAAATTCAGAAAGACCTATAATACTGCCATATTAATAACCTGATGTATATACCTTTTGAATCTTTTTCTGTACATGTATAATGTCTTAAAATAATATGTTTCTGCTTAAGTTTTTAACCTACATTTTACTTAACATACTGTGAAAATTTACATGATTATTTTTAACATTTAACAAATTCACAAAGTATAACAACATTTAACAAGTATAGAAAAGGTAGAGTGAAAATTAAGTCTTTTAATAGCTGCAAAATAGTACATCATAAGGATGTACTGTCTTTTTTTTTTTTTTTTAATGGAGGTACCTGGGAGGCTACCACTGAGCCCTACCCCCACCCCGTGTGTCATTTTTAACCCATCTCTACATTCATGGGTAGTTTTGTTTGGGTTTTGTTTTGCTGTTACAAACACTGAAGAGTCTTGCAGAAACAACTTTGGGTCAACTGTGTTGTTTTGTTTTTTAAGGATAATTTCTTGAGTTTCCTTCCTTTTCCCATCCTTTCCTGATTTTTCTGACCTTTCTCTTTCACTTTTTTTCCTGCTTCAAATGCATTTATAAATCAAGCTCGGCTCTTGTTCCTTTGCCCTTACCGAGCGCTTCATAATGCTCTCAGGTGTCCCTGCTCCTTCCTGCTGTTCTTTTGTCTCTCCAGGTGCCATACCTGAAAGATCTGATCAAGAAGGTTAATCTTTCTCTCTTTCCCTTACCAATATTCTCATTATTTTCAGCTGAACCATCTGTTTTATATCTTTGAGCTTAAGATTTGATCCGAATGTTAATCCTGCGGTTAAAAACCTTTGAAAATTGCTAAAGGAGCTTCATAAGCATTATCTGAATTTCACTGACAAAAAGAGAAAAATGGGTAATGTTATCTGGAGTCAGAGTGAGTCAACAATTACTATCAAGCTACTATTTGAAGCCTGTATTTTTGACTCTGGTAGATAAAGTGTTTTTCTACTTTTTAAAAAAATAAGTTATTAAAACCTATACTTATGTAGAAGTTATTAATTTATATCTAACAGTTGGTTATAGATCTGAGAGTTCTGGACCACCTGGGTCTCAAAGAATGACCAAAGTAAACACAGTTATTTCTTTTTGATCATTATAAGTACTATGAGAAATATAAGTTACTATTTAATTATTTGGGGAAATGATTGGATTAAATTAGATTTTCGAGACTAAAGGTGCTTGCTTTGTAAAGTTTTAAAATAGTGATAGCATCAAGGTAACATCAAGATTTTCTTTTTACTTTTCTTTGCAGGGATGGAAAATAAGGCGAAGCATTGTTTTATTATAGCAGCAGGCCTTTGAAATTTAACTAAAAAAAAAAAAAAAATGACTGCTCTTACCTCAGAGAACTGCTCTTTTCAGTACCAGCTACATCAAACAAATCATCTCCTTGATGGTAACTGTCTTTTATTCGTGATTATACTTGGGAAAATATTATTAAATATCCTCACACTAGGAATGAGAAGAAAAAACACCCATCAAAATTTTATGGACTATTTTTGCATTTCACTAGCATTCATTGATCTTTTACTTTTGGTAAACATCTCCATTATATCTTATTTCAGGGATTTTGTGCTTTTAGGTGTTAGGTTTACTAAATACCACATCTGCCTATTTACTCAAATTATTTCTTTTACTTATGGCTTTCTGCATTATCCAGTTTTCCTGACAGCTTCTATAGATTATTACCTGAATTTCTCTAAAACCACCAGGCTTCCCTTTAAGTGTCAAAAATTATTTTATTTCTTTACAGTTATTTTAATTTGGGTTTCAGTCTTTGCTTATGTTTTAGGAGATCCAGCTATCTACCAAAGCCTGAAGGTACAGAATGCTTATTCTTATCAATGTCCTTTCTACATTAGCATTCAGAGTTACTGGCTGTCATTTTCCATGGTGATAATTTTATTTATGGCTTTTATAACCTCTTGGTCAGAAGTTACTACCTTGGTACAGGCTATTAGGATAACTTCCTACATGAATGAGACTATCCTGTATTTTCCCTTTTCATCCCACCCAAGTTATACTATAAGCTCTAAAAAAACACTCTTGCCCAAGTTCATTATCTGTTTTCTTGGTACCTGGTTACCATTTGTACTACTACAGGTAATTATCCTTTTATTTAAAGTACAGATTCCAGCATACATCGAGATGAACATTCCGTGGTTGTACTTTGTCAATAGTTTCCTCATTGCTACAGTTTATTGGTTTAATTGTCACAAACTTAATTTTAGAGACATGGCATTGCCTGTAGATCCATTTGTCAACTGGAAATGCTGCTTCATTCCACTTACAATTCATAATCTTGAGCAAATTGAAAAGCCTATATCAATAACTGTTGATATGGTGCCATGTTAATACTAAAACTTAACAGCTATAAGAAGCAGAATTTTACAAATGGTAAAGAATGATGACTTGGACATATAAAGAATGAACTAAACTTAAGCTTCCCTACTCTGCCCCACCCCCAAACTTTCATACGTTTTCACAGTGTGTCATTTGGGGGCTATGATATTTATTAGGTTGGTTGGTTGGTTTTAAACAAAACACTTCCAACAAAAAAATTTTATACCTGTTGGCCATACTGATGTTTGTGTTATCCAAAAAACTGTTATGTAAATCTGAGATTCACTGTCAACATTTCAGATACAAGCTTAAACATTTTTATTAAACTCAGGGCAAGAAAGTCAGGATCATATTCTTTAACATTAGGGGAAAGATTAGTTCTATTTAAATTTAGCTAATTAAAAAATATATATTTCTGTTCTTAATGCAAATATTCCAAAAGAAAAGTTTTGTTGCTTACCTTTCAGTAGTGACTAGGTCTCTTCCATGACATACCAGATTCATTTCCAGTTGTAACACACCTGGCACATATTTACATAATCACACAGGCAACGTATCACAGTGTGAACGTACAGTTTCTTATCCTGAGCACTACTGACATTTAGGTTGGATAATACTTTGCTGTGGGGACTGCTGCCCTGTGTGTTGTAGCATGTTGAGCAGCATCTCTGCCCTCTGGCCACTAGATGCCAGTAGAACTTCCTTCCCCAGTCATTACAATCAAAATGTTTCCAGGGGAGGGTACAGCTCAGTGGTAGAGTGCATGCTTAGCATGCATGAGGTCCTGTATTCAATTCTCATTTAAAAAAAAAAAAAAAAAAGTTTCCAGAAATTCCCGTATTTCCCTTGGTGGGCAAAATTGTCCTCGGTTGAGAACAACTGGAGTGAAGCAGTATGAATGACAGAATCATCTGAAATCACTGAGTTAAACTACATAGATGTTTAATTTGTCAAAGTCCAAGCCTGCTGTACTTCTCTGTGTTACTTTCCTTCTGAATGTATTGCTTTCTAATTGGCCACACATGGAACTCAGGGATTAAAAATATATTTTACTTAATTAGTAAAGACTTATACTCTGCAAGATTTTAAATCCAGAAAATTTATTTCAAGCCCTTCCTTAAGCTGTTTGTTTAGTTAGATTCCCCATGCCTCGTAAAGAAAAAAAGAAATTATTCAATAGACCAGCCAAATGGAAGAAGCTTTTATTTGTAAAGAAATGAACTTACAACTGGTCTACAATATATTATTGCAATATAAACAATATAAATAAATGATCCTGTAGGCCCACTAACCTTCCATCCAGACCCACATGAAGCAATGTTACAACAATATTCTATGTGAAAATGTGCAGGTAACAAAGGTGCAATTACAAGCAAGTTTAAGCAGCAGAGTATAAGGTGCTTTACTTTAACAGTTAATGTTGCCATCAACAAACATTTGAATGTTCAATTTTACTTCACTGAATACAGACACAACAAATATGAAAATCTAAAATTCATACACATGCTACTTGTTAATATGAAAGTGCTTTCTTTTTTAAAAAAATACACCAAATGGACAATCTTTTTACATAGATCATGGTGTGCTCTTATAATGCAAAAATTAACTTCATTTTCAGGTTATACATTTTAAAACAGTAGCTACAGACACCAATCTAGTAATGCTAATGCTAAGAGTGCTAAAACTATCTCATTTCCCATAAGGAGGACTCTAGTACAATATCCAACATAAAGAATACATCTATATATAATCTTAACATTTGTTTTTTGTAAAGATAAAAAATGTTTTCTTTCCCCTTGGTGATGCTTTGTTCATCCTGGGTGGATCAGTGTTTGAGGTTTTAATAATATGAAAGTCCTATTTAGGACAATGGGAGGAACCAAAAGGAGGAATTAAAAAAAAAAAAACCAGTTAACATTTGCTTAAAGCAACAAAACTAAATTTTTTTTAAAGTTTATCACAATTTGCTTTTGTTAACAAAAAAAAAAAAAAGTTTTCAACGCAAGACGACAAAAAGCACTAATGCAACAAAGAGGCCTGAAATGCCTGATGTCAGTGTGAGTATCCATCCTGCACACTGCTGTCCACAACTCCAACCTTCACAAACTCACCCCTTACTCTGAGGATAGTTTTTGGAGCTTGTTTTTTTTTTTTTTTTCCTATGGGAATAACAAAAACACCACGCTTTTGAATGAGACGGGAATCTAGTTAAATGTGTTGGATATTAGATGTCCAAAATTATACTATCTATGCACACTCCCACTGATTTTTTTAAACTTTAAGAATACACATACAAAAGGTATGTAATAGATATTTTAACAGCATAAAATATTTGAAAAACTAGGTAAATTAAAATATTTTAAAAGTATTAGCCAGTACCATGGAAAAATTTTTTTAAACCCAGACTATCTGGTTACTTGTATGTTAGTGTTTCTCTTTACAGTTTATTATAGATTCTAATCTAACACTTTCCTGCTTTAAAAAGCTGTCACTGTGATGCATAAAAGATCTTTTTAATATATTTTCATTTTGTGTCTTTATGGAGAATGTTAGTATCAAGTGGATGTTAATATATAAAGTTGTGTCAATAGGAATTACAGTGTAATTCATAGAATCCCTGGGCAGCCAGGGAGCTTCTACCCAATCAATTCTCCCGTTCTGTTTACTCCCCAAAACTTGTCAGTTTCAAGCTCCAAGCATGGAACTATTTTGTTTACCAGTTCTGCATGTTAAAGGAAACCCTTTAACTATGTAATACGTGTGTGCTTTCTAAAAAGTGTATTATTTGTAATACTACTAAAATTTTATGTAATCTTTCTTGCTTTGAAAAGAAACAAACAATAAAAACCAAACCTGTTCAGTGAGCTCCTTTGAGACTTGAAGTTTTCAAAAAGTTACTGCACTGTCAATACTGGGTGTAAAGCTTTCGTAGTTCAAAGTGTACAGTGAGTCAGCACCAGCTTTGTTTTGTTCTGTCACACCCTGCATAGCAACACCTCTGGAACAGAGTCAAGTGTCAAAATAATTCTGAGCAATATGGGCTGTCACAACAGTTTCAAAATGTAAATCCTAATGTGAGGTACTTTTAATTCTGTAACCTAATCAGGTATATGGTTAATCGATTATGTGAAGCATGCTGTGAGAACTGTAATGATTCACTCAGACCCCCTAGATGTCATGTAGCCTAATCTTTCACCCAGTGCATAAAAATTCCCTCTCAGTTCCAACTTTACATTCAGTACATTAAGTAATAATTATTTACATGTTTGTTTACGTCACAATAAAAAATGGGGCGGGGGTGATATTGTTTACTTATTACTAGTTCATTAAGTCAGGTATACCACACACTGCATAGTAAGTGTTCAAATGGTTTCCTAAATGAATGGATAAATGCATGAATGACAATGTTCAGATGTGTTCATATGTTCAGTGGTTTAACAAGAAGCACTTAGAAAAATGTCCTCATCTGCTCACCTGTATGAATTTTCTACCTTAATCCTTAGGAGAACAAAGGACTGGGGTGAACCAGGAAATGAATGTTCAATAATCACCTTTTAGCAAAAGCTTGTAAGTGTGAAATGAACCATTAAAAAAGGAAATTAAGAGAACTAAGATAAAAGGGAATTAAGTAGGAGAAACTAAAAAGTATGCCATTATGTGGCCTAGAATCATAGCTTTATATAGCTTAAAAATGATTTAAACAAAATCCACACTGTGTGCAGTACCGGCTCCATTCTGTATGATTAGAAGAGGAGACGAGCCACAAGCGAAGTAGCCACTTGAGGCGTCACCACAGCTAACTTACCAACGGGAGGTAAAACCCTCGTTCCCCCAGCCGGTGTTTTACCTTCATTTACCATGTTAACTTAATGATTATATTCATCTATTATTTATTATTGAAGTAGGTTATTTAGTATTATCTAAAACAAAATTATGACTTTAACATAAGCATTCTAAACAAAGATTTTAAGCAAAGGACACTTGGTTTGCTTGAGGCAAGACTAAAAAAGTTCCTTCTTTCTAAAATAGGTTGATGTTCATTTCACTACCATTCCCCACCACAGTCTTATAAACACCAACTTTTTCATCTCCATCATTAAAGCTCCACAAAATCAAGGATTTAACACTGATAACAGTCCCTGAAGTACAACCTTTAAGTCAATAAACGATGGCTACTATCAATGCTTAAGATTACTGGAGTCAATTTAAGTAGGTGGTCTAAAAGGACTTACTTCGTTACTCTCACATTTAAAACTATACCATGTTGACATAAGAGTGTTTAAAATTTATATTGATTTCCTTTTTCCAAATTAAAATTCACTCATTACTTTCTTTAATCATTACTTCTTTTAAACAATACACTTAAAAACCTTTACACAGGTTTTCTTTCTGTGGATTCATACTGATGCCACCAGTATCACTGAGAGCAACTGTACTTTTCAAAGGCAGTAGAAAAAAATACTTTTTGAATGTACCTCTTCTCTAATGTTGGAGGTTGAAATTGTCATCTTTAAGTAAAATTAAATGTTCACAAGTTATAAAAAGGGAAAAAAATGAAACATTTGTAGAAAACATTTCCCAAAAGCTTCCATAAACATGGCGCTTAAGAGATGTGTGTGCCTGTGTTAAGAGTTGAAGGGGAGAGTTTTCATAAGAAAAGTTGGGCTTCAGATCTGAAAAGGAGGGCAGGTCTCCCTTTCCATATATGTGCACTAAAGTGAAAGTCAGAAAAAGCCAGATGTTTTGCTTTGGAGTATGATGGTAATAATTATATCTGTATTAGTGCTTTACAACTTTCAAAAAAAGCTTTCCCATAGTATTATTTTAAAATAGAGTAAATAAGCTCTGAAAAATAATACGTAAAACTTTAAAATTCTTAAAAATTTAGGAAACTTTTCCCAAAGAAGATAATATAATTTTCAACTTTTTATTGAAGAAATGGCTTATATTAGTGCTATGAGGGAAACTATATAATGATACATTTTATGCTTCTAACAAGAGGAATATCCTCCCCAAAGAATTTGTTAAAAGATGTACAGCTTATAATAGGTTGAAATTAAATTTTAGTCAGATTGCATATTTATTTTCCCTAGTACTGTACTTGTGCTTATTTAATTGAATCACAATTGTTAAGACGAAATCAAATGCTCTAGATTCAGAAAATACCAATTTTGATGAATGCAGATTAAATAGTTCATTTCATGTTCCACACTACTGTGCATCAAAGAAATAGAGGTAGGCTTGTGTTTACTGAAATCCACACAAAGAAACAACTCCACAGCTCTTAGTCATCCAATTCTTAGACTGAGACACAACCCAACAAAATACTATCTAAAAAAATCTTTTAAAATGCCTTTCTTTGTTAACAGTCCACATGGTTGATTCAACTGTAGTATCTGAAAAGGGATTATCTCTATAATTCTGATAACTCAATTATTGAGTTTTTGATAAATATTCTCCAACTGTAATAGGTGTCACCTTTTTCAGAAGTCAAAAATCACCAATTTATATATCATTAGGGCTATTAATATGCTTCTAAGGGCAGGATCACTTCATAAAGAGAGTGAACGAATGAGTCTGATTACAGGTAAATCTTGACATTTAGAAAAAACATACCCCGTTTACTGCTGTAACTGGGAGCCAACCATTACAGTTTACTGTTTAGCACTGCTGATGGCCACATCTATACTACACAGCCTCACTCAGTTAACCGTATTATCCTCTTGGGTCTAGAATGCTTTTCCTCCTGTCTCTTCCTTCACTTCCCTGTCCTTTCCTCTAGAAAACCTTCCTGAAGGCCCAGTTATAGTTTCACGTTGTGCACAGGAAACAGACTGAGCAACACTGTACATAAATGGCCAGTTTCCACTGCCCAGAGGGTTCACGGAAACATGGCTATTAGGTATTAGAAAGTTTTGCAACAGTTATGTCCCTAAAATTATCCCCACTACAAAGTCCTCTGTAGGGATTTTCAGGCAAAGGTCTCTCTAAGGAGGAAGTTTTCAGTTTCCTTGGGTCTAGAAGAGGTAGGGGGGAGTGAAGCCCTTTCATGCTATCAGGCAATAATGTTCAATGCCCGTTGCACAAAGGCAGCATGAATTCTTGCCATTCACTAAGGGTGAGGATCTTCAAACCACAAAACATAACCAGACTGTTCTGGTTGAAAAATACACCTTTGAAATGTTTTAACAGTTTGTCCGGCCAGGGATTTCCCCCACTTGACATGGCTGTGAGGCTAGCGTCGTTCACACACACCTGTGACCGTTTACTCTTTCCAAGACGGTTTACACACATGTAAACGCAGCCTAAGACTATACAATCTGTACCTTGCCTCCCTACCATACTTGTGCCATGGCGGTACCAAAACCCTGCAAACATAAATGGCGCTTTATAACATTTAACTGAACAAGGCAGTGACATGGGGCACTAGGCCAGATCTTAATATAAGACTAGTTATTTGAATAAATGTCTGACTAGAATATCACACTAGATACAGGAAGATTAGCTATGCTGAAAATTATTCAAAGGCATGGGTACAACAATACTTATTTCATAAGTGTTTCAACACACCAGGAAACAAAAAAAAGTGGGCTACCAAAAAAAATAATTTCTATTTAAAACTAGGTAGAACATGAATATTAACTTCAAAAGTGCAGAAATTTGTTCAGTGTTGCAGTGGGATAAACTAACAAAGTGGCAGGTCTCTTGTCTCCCTCTCCCCTATTCTAAAGCTTCTTCACTAATATTTCTTTCCTCCCATTCCAAGTTCTCTACTCTGAGGAGACGACCCTTAAACTGGGACTTAAAAAAAAAGCCCCAGCAAATTAAAAGTACCATCATGGAGAAATTACCAGCCACTTAAAAAGTGACAGGTTTGGGGACAGCGCTCTCATACTGATTACATTCAAAGCTGCAGAGCTGCATCAAACACAGGCCTACCGGAGGTTGGATGAAAATGCATGTCATTTAAGAAACAACTTTTACAAATCAACTGTTCTGTTTACTTTCTTAGGAACACATGACTTAAAGTAAATAAAATTTCAAACTTGTAGGGATTTTCTTCCTCGATGAGAAAAGAGTGCATCAGTATAAAGAAGTCAGAAATGCAAACTTAGGTAGTAGCAAAAGTAAAAAGAACTTCCCATGTCCTCTTTCTGCTTGTCATTCCCTCTCCTCAATCAAAATCCTGTAACAACTAATAATATGAAGGAAAATAAAAATAATAGCACTCTCCCAACTTAATTCATGCTAAATCTGTGCTTAAAGCTAGGGGGCGGGGTGAATTGCTCGGTGGTAGAGCACATGCTTAGCATGCATGAGGTCCTGGGTTCAATTCCCAGTACCTCCATTTAAAAAAAAAAAGGTCAGAGAGACGTGGACACCCAGTGTTACTGTCTTATTATACTATCCATTATAAATAACTGAAAATTTGAAATTCAGATGGTTAAATCATCCAGAAGGAAACAGCTACATCAACAGGAAAACTACTAGTGAAAAGTAAATGAGCCATTTCTAAATAAAATAACTCTTGAAAAAAGCAAGTGTATTTTCTGGGTATGTTTTGAGAGGGGACAACCAAAGATCTGGACTATTCTTCAGACTATTATAAGATTTAGGATTATAAGGTGCTCTCAAATGGAAACCCTTCTTGTAAGCTTTCTTGGATACTTAGCACAGTGCTAGGCACAGGGGCTTTCAGTAAGTACACAGTGACTGACAGCAGAAGAGGGAGTAAACAAGAGACCCTGTAACACAGGTCCAAGTTAATACCTTAAAGGCTACGGAAAATATAATTATGGGAGGTAATCATTATTGCTAGGGGAGTGAATCCTGAAAGAATCAGTTTTGTATGAACTGTTTGTGGATTCCCTACGATAAAGTTTTAATTCCAGGGGGGATTTTTCTGTGTCCCTCAGCCCCCATACTGTGGACCATCTCCTACTAATGCTTAGCTTATACTTGTGTTCTGAAATTGCAAGATAAATGGAAAAGTCAAGCATATGACAACTCTGTCACAATGATTAACTGCTAATAAATGAAAACTGACTGTAGAGTACCTACCTTTCCTTGAAACTTTAATCCAATAATTAAAAATGTGATATAAAGAAATATGTGACATAGACTACAAGCTACTGTAGGTCTGGAACATGAGCCTTACACTATGTTACATATTCTAATCCTACACAAAACTATCAGTAAACATCTTTTCTTTTTAAACATTACTACACAAAAGAATCCCACAAAGCATACATTCAAACAAGAGGCATCTAAAGGTTAAAAAAATTACCCGCTGTATTTTTGTATAAAAATAATCAACATTCTCTAATGTACACAAAGCCAAAAGATAAATATCTGTGATGTCTTTAATGACATCTTTAGTTTTCTACTAGCGTAACACAATCTTTTTGAGAAGAGCAGTGACAATGACTGAAACCCATGGACTCTTCCTCACTTACTGAACTTCTGCCACATATCTATGAATGTTCCTTCCATTACTGAAACACTTCCATTGTATGGTAAAGGTAAGATAAAAAAAAGATTAAAACAGTTTTGATGTCCAGGACTATAAAGCTCAAAGGGCTCTCACAACAATTTTGTTTTAGTGCCATAATTCTAACAGAATACTAACTGTTCAATGAAAGGTTTCTTAAAATTTTTTCCCCCTAAAACATGTACATACTAAATGAGGTCAGATTATCCAAGAGAGATCAGCTGGGTAAGTGCTTTGTAGGAAGCATACAAGGATTTAGTCAAGGAAAAAGGAATGTGCATTCTAGCTAGACCCGGCACAGCATGTTCAACACTAGAAAAACCCAAAGACCAACCACTAGCCACTACAAACTATCGCCTTGCCCGCAAAGGCTGTGCACTGGTTCATAAGGTATAATCATATTATGCCTTCATCAGTGCAAAGAGATATGAAAGATAACTAATATGCATACTGAGAATCAAATTACTGGTGTACTAGTCCTTATCTTATAGGCCAATTTAATGGATTTTCCCCCCTTTTTCTAGACTGCATACAATTGGGAAAAATAAATCAGCAGAACATTAATGCTATCTGAAATACTTCCACAGTATAATGTATTCCTTACTATGTCTCACTTGTTCAAAATATCCCTTTGGGTGAAAGAGAGCAATATTTATCATTCCTACATCTGCGTTTCTCAACCTTGGCACAACTGACATTTTGGACCAGGTAACTCTTCATTGTAGAGGGCTGTCCTGTGCACTGCAGGATATTTAGCAACATCCCTGTCCTCCATGCCCCAGACACCAAGAGCAACCACCCCCCAAACTCCCAAGCTATGACAACCAAAATGTTCCTTGACATTGTCAAATGTCCCCTGGGGAGCAAAACTGACCTCCATTGAGAACCGCTGCTCAAAATGAACAAAAAATATGAGGAAAACTAAATTCCTCAGTCACACCAAATTTTTGGTCAAGTATGGACTAGAAGCCAACTCTTCTTCCAGATCAGTATGATTCATGCTAGAATGCAGTCCTTTTTATAGACAAAGCAACTGTCTAGCAGACATGTTTTTTTAAAACACACACTGATATCTCATTGCATACAATTCCAGTCACTGGACTCCTAAATTACTCCTAAATTATCTCTCTCATGAAAACCTATAGAAAACTTATAGGGTAGAAAAATGTATAAGAAAACCAAATCAAACGAAGAGAAATGTAAATCATTAAATTACTTTAAAGAGGATTTTTTATATTAATGATAAACATCACCATTAAAAAAATTATCTAGTAAAAACACTTTGAAAAATATCATGGCCCTCTATAACAAGTCTTTCAATGTTGTGTGTAACCTGTAAAATTAATTTCACCAATGTTGGCTAATTATGAAAATGTACAATGAATTATCACACCTGTAGAAATGTCAGCCTTTGATGTGGAGATCCCAATGTGCTTGGCTATCCACATTGGCTAAGTGATAATATTCTAGGCCAACTTGAGCCTTTACCTTACATATTAAGAAGAATAAAACTGCTGTTATCTCAAAGCCTCATGATCCTGTTAAGATTCCTTCAGAGAGTTGATGCGTGCACAGATCTTTAGGGCCGGGCCTAGCTTGATATTCATTGCACTCATAAGATGGTCTTCTTTTAGCAAGAGAAGAGCCTGTCCATCGATCTCTTGTGCTCTGAACTCATCTGCAATATCCTGGCAGCCTAAAATTTGACCAGAGGAAGGATGTTAGTGTCAATACACATCAATTAGATGTTACTCCTAATAATTACAGTTACACTCTCATTGGGTTTGAGTATCTGAAATACAGGCTAGAAACAAACGAAACATATTGATGGCAGTCTTGGCTTCACTCCTGAAGAAGAGAGTATTTCCTGGCATTCTGAAAAAAAAGAATTAATTCGAAATCCAGGTAAAGCAATTTATCTGGAATTCTTGTTTGAAAAATAATAATGCAGAAATAAATAGTAAGGGTCAGGTAAAATGTAGACTGATCAGTCCAGATATAACATACCTTCATGAAAAGGACAATGGTGTCAGCTGGAAGCATGCCACACACAGAAGCTTCGATCAACTAGTTACTATACCTCATGAATTTTTCTTTGTATAACAGATCCTTCACATACATACAGGTACAGAAGAATAAAATACAATATTCTGCTATTTAGAACAATTTAGAAATATTTTCTCAAGTGCCACTTTCATTATCATTTGTACCTTTATTCTAATTTACAACCTTCAATTGCCAAGCATATCTAAAACATTTTTATTATTGACTCAGGGCAGAACCAATCCAACAAAACTGTAGTATCAATCTATTGCTGAAATGTATTACAATGCACAACTTGTAATTTCCACTTCAAATCTTAGTATCACTGGACTCATCTCCACTTCTAGTAAGAAAACACAAATTCTCACTGAAATTTTGAGCTTGCTGGCTATTCTCTTGACAAATAACCAGTATTTCACCTCTCAGCATAAACCAGGTCCTTCAGCAAGTAACAATGCTAGCAATCTACTTGAACCTCAAACGTTATTATTATCTACCAAATTCTGCACAGCCAGGCTAATAAACTTCCCCACTGGGAAATCAGCAGAGAAGGTAATGAATTAAGGAAACACAAGAGGAGACAATGCAAAAATGTGGTCGCTTCCTTATAAGAGACAAAATTATAAAAATCAATTTAAGAATAAAAACTAACAGCTTAAAGTCTTTCTTTTTATTCAAATCAGGATTCAAAGGGAAAACAGAAAAGATAATGCAAAATGGAAATTGTTACATTACATAAACCTTTGGATACACCTTTGTTGGAATGACTATTCTTTCTAGGGCAAATGTATCATCTTCTTGTTTATATAAGATGATAATGTCATCCCTATAATCCGAGCATCAAGCACAAAATATTACAGGTGCTAAATACATACATTTTTGGATAAGTGAAGGACTATGAATGAATAATGAACAAAAATGTAATCTGCTTAAAAGGAGCCATCTGTAAGAGTAATACGAACTTTCTTCCCCCCTGCACTCAGCTGTGTGGCCAGCTTTTCTTGGTTATTTCTTTTCCCACCTTCTCTGTTGGTTGTAGCCTTCCTGTTTCCCACGTATCAGTTAGCTTTTCAATTTCTCTATTTTAATCGTTTCTCAGACTTTCTAAAACTGACATTTCAAAAGTATCTATGCGAAATTTTTATGGTTTTGGCCATTTACCACATAAAAGAAACAATATAGTTAAAATGGGATTACTCACCATAGAAAAGCCCCTTTTCTTTTCCCAGAGGTAGCTCTCAAAACTGGGCAGACAAAACTGACTAATCTTGCATCTAGTTGTGACTTCAACCTTCTTTTTATGAAAGAACTAACGTTCTTCTCTCTTCAGTCTTACTTACAAGAACACAGGGAAGAAAAGAAGAGAGAGAAAGATAGGATAGGACTTACTTAGATTCAGAAAACAGGAGCAATGAGAAGTAGTGAGGACCATAGGAGCTACATTTGGGAATAGAAACAAGGAGTTCTCCATGAAGAAATAGACAGCCTGTGCTTATTCCTCTGTATTATCAGATCCCTCTCCAAATGTCTTCTTGTAGGTGGACAGCAAATGTATCAGCAAAATAATAAAGAATAAGAAGTGTCTGGGGAAACAGCATGATCAAACAGGAATGCATTATCTTCAGAAGTTTGGATCACAACTTTCTTAAGCCAACCACAAAAAAAGGTAGTAATATGCTAGTATAGAAATAAAAAAATAAAGCAACTTCAAAAGGGAGGGAGGAAGCAAAAGCAATTATGCTTCCAGAAACTCATTAGAGAAAGATACATTTTTTTAAAAAAAACTATACACTCAAGATATACTATGCTAAAGTTCTATGAGTTTCTGACATATCCAGAATCTACTTCTGTTAAACAGCTGGTGCCCCAGGGACATTACAAAACATAACCCAACTGCAGCAACCAGTCAGCTCAGCTGGCTTTACATCAACAGAAGCAGCCATCAGTCTAGGCATGGACCTCTGGACACGGACATGGGTCCCAATGAACTTTCTAAGTGTCCAGTCACCTTTCCAGCTAAACTTTACTAAAGCAAAAACACCCTGCACAAAAAATACCTTCAGTAAAAATGGTGAAAAGATATCACCTGCACTCAGTACTACAGAATAAACAAGTCCCAGTATTAGTATGATGAAAACCAGTAAATAATGTTTTTAGACAATTTGTACTTTAAATGCCTACAGAGAAACCAAATCTACTGGAGGTTTACAGATCAACAAACACAGACTAAACTGATCTTTGCAAAAAGCAGTTCATTGTTATCAAGTTAGAGTTAAAGAAGGTAACTGCAGTAAACTGAAAATAAAAGGAACCATTCCTATAGAGAACTTCTTAATGTACAAATATTTAGAAGAAAATAATTTTTCACTCTGGAAATAGCTCTGAGATTGGTCTGTGTATCAGCTCTAATATGGCTCCACCAATATGGTTCACAAGGTGACACTATACAAACAGAAGAGAAAACTCCAGGAATAAACATAGGTATCCTAATAAAAGAGGGAAACCTCAACTGGAAAGAAACAAAATTGAAGAGATTTCAAAATTTACAAGTCTGGCCACTCCATAAGAAAAGCTCAGCAGTAGTCTACTGGGTGGGGGTGGGGGGGTGGAATCCAGCCATGAAGGAGCTGCAAGAGGCTCAAAAGGAAGTTTATAAAGGACAGAACATAGAGAAGTGAAGACAGAGGCATTTTCTGCCATGAGATTTGCCTTAAGCTACAGGCGTTGTTCAGATAAAAACCCCAGGAAAGAAAATGTAACTGAGCACACAAATAAGCTTGTTATTTAGTCTGTCAAAGCAGCTGGGAAATACTCTCATTTACTCAGTAAAAGAAAAGCAGAGTTATATTCAGCAGACTCATAAACAGCACCAAGCAATTCTAAATTAAAGCAGTCTCCTTTATATGTAATGTTCTCTAAACAACTGGCAACAAAATTAAGTGTCTTGATGAACTCACTAAGACAGGCATCTCAAGTTATAAAAAATTATTTTTTTCAAGTCAAATAAAGCAAGAATGAGACAAAGAAGTTAGCCTTTGTTCTAATAAAGCAGCCAAGAGTATCCTCATGGCAAATGGATGCTAAGGAACATCAGAAAACAAGCCCTAAAAAATAGCATATGAAGTGATAGAAGAATCAGCAATATTATTTATTTAGCCAACTACTTTCCTGTTCCCCAAAGGAAAAGAAATATTTTCCCCCAAATGAGAAATAAGGCTAACGAACAGCTCACATACCCTAAAACTATGTCTGAAGATGACAGAATCAAAGTCCAGACCAAGGGATCAGTGTTGATTCCAAAGTTAATTCTCAACATATCTAGACTGATATAAAACCTAAAATTTATTTCAGAAAATATTAAAACCGTAATCAGGGAAGACTCACCTCCTCTAAATATGTCAGTTTTTTAAAGCAGATTTTAAACCCACATAGTCAGTACTTAACTCACACCTAAAGGTTTTCCTAGGTGTGTGTTTAAGTATCTTTCCATGAAAAATGTATCCCTTCTTTAAACAATTTCATCTTTCTTTGAAAGTGACCATATCTTGTTTTAAAAAAAAAGAACCAAACTTTTTTAGCATTTCTAAAATTAGCTATTGAAAAAAAATAAAATTTTTGAGATATATATATATATATATATCTTCTTCAACTTACATCCCAATAAACCCATCATAAGTTGAAAACATCATTAAGTCAAAAATACATTTAATAGACCCAATCTTCCGAACATCATAGCTTAGGCTAGGCGACCTTAAACATCCTCCAGAACACTTACGTTAGCCTAATGAAAGTTGGGCAAAATCATCAAACACAAAGCCTATTTTATAATAAAGTACTGAATCTTATGGAATTTACTGAATACTGTGAAAAACAGATGGTTTTATGGGTACAAAATGGTTGTGAGTATATCTTACCCTCGTGATTGTGTGGCTGACTGGGATCTGTGGCTTGCTACCCTGCCCAGCTTGAGAAGAAAGTATAGTACTGCATCTGTCTAGCAAAGATCAAAATTCAAGATTTGAAGCACGGTTTCTACTGAATGCGTACCACTTTCACACCATCATAAAGTCAAAAGATTGTAAGTCAATCCATCATAAGTCAGGGGTCATCTGTATAAGGTAAATGGCTGATAAATTTTTTAAAAAAGCAGAATACTTCTGAACATACTTTCTTCACTCACACAACACTTTAGTTATAAGTTTGCTTCCGAGACAGTGGTCACCTTCACAGAAAGATTAAACAAAAATAGCTGGGTTAATTTTAATAAGTCTGTAGACAAGTTCAAAGGGGATATCATTTTTCTGGAAAGCTTGTGTCAAAGAGAAATGGTATAATTCACCAAAAAAAAAAAAAACTGGAACAAATATTTTAAAAGTCTTATTTTCCATATTCATAAAGTCAAAATGAGTAATAAAGATTTGCTGATTTAAAATATATAGTCTTAATATATATAGCCAGTGTGGGTCTCAGCATGAGCAGCATGAGCAGCTGTTATTTAGTAGCCAGCCCCTTAGAGGAAGTGGATATAGAAGATTATTGTTGTATTAAAGAAAAAAGATAAAGAACATAATGGCAACTTAAGCTGATCGAAGAAGTTCCAAATGAGAGAGCAGAAAACATAAATAAGAAAGTTACCCTCAATACTGGAACGAATTCTAGTTGTCTACTTAATTTCAGAAGTGGTCTTAATGTCTACTTACTGCAAAGAATCAAAGAATGCAGCTACTTCTAAAAGAACCAGCTTAATTTTTCAAAAGAAACCAAAATTTTATATACTAAAAGGTCTTATTAGCTTTCAAAAATGTTTTTTAAAAATTATTTCTTATTTCATTTTAAAAAGGTTAAAGTAGGAAATAAGGAGGAAATAAGGAATAAAAAACTTGAAGAGCAGAAGGGAAGAAGTGTCTGACTCAATCTCTCTACTGACCTCTCGAGAGAAATCAGACTGAAGAGAAGAGAGCACCTTTAGTATCTTCACCGGCTGAGGTGTCACAGCAGAAGCAGGACTAGTCAGTTTTTATCAACTTGGAAGGTATGAGAAAATACCCAGTTGTGCTGAGGGAATAAGCAAGAGGAAACAGATCACATTTCAATAGCAAATGCCATTTAAAGGGTACATATACAGAGAACTTCTCTAGCCCTTTTGTGCAACAGGATGGACGGATCTAGCGTCATTCCAGCGTGTGAATGCACAAGAAACGTACTAAGGCCAAAGTGGTGAATCACATACCAGGCAAAGAATGGATGAAGGCCCAGACGTCATCAACTGTCCATATAGATGGCTCTGTTTGTGCAACTGGTAGCAAGTCACTGTTCTCGGGCATTTTTCTCATTCTCACGTCACGAAGCTCACGTTCTCTTTCCCGCTCACTTTGCCTGCGCAGGCGTGTTGTCATAGCAGATGGCACAGAATCTTCATGAGAAGCCAAGTCTTCTTCTGCAGATGGATAAGTAATTGGAAGCTGGAAAATGTAGTACAAGTAAAATACAGCACTGCACTTTCCTTGTATTTCTGAAAAGAGTATTGTACATTGAAGCAAGGTTTCTACAGACCTGCCTAAGGATATGGTCTCTTGCTGCCCCATCAGGGCCACTTGGACGACGACCACGATGCCCAAGACTTTGATTATCAGGCTTACGATTCCAACGACTAAGTGCAAATTTTTTAGAACAGCTAACATTGTACCTAAGAAATTCAAGTAAGAAAAAATATTAAATAATGTATGGGACACTCCATTTAGTAATTAATCATGACCTTAAAGTGAATCAGAAAGTGCCATTTACTTCATTATGGACAGTAATACCTAAGAAAGTAAACCACAGTATTTAATAGACTTATTTATGCTAACAGTTAAAAAAAAAAAGGCCTCTTTATACATCACAACATAGTTCTCAATGTAATATTAGACACCTTTAGCAAGGTATTGATGTTTTCTTCTAAAAACAGCATGACAGTGGGAGGCTTTCTGCAAAATACAGAGAATAACATTTTTTTTGAGCAGTAAAATAATTCAAGTTTCCAGGAGAAAAAGAAGTTATGAATTAACTATTTAGATGTTCACTGAAACTGTTATTTTCTCAAGTAATCATTTCTGAAGAGAGAATAATGAAAAGAGCTTAATTTAGTAGAGAGAGAGGAAATCTCAAATGGCCAGTAAAATATTTTTCAAATGTAACTAAAACTGAAGAGTGAAAATGTAGTTTAGACTTCAAAATACACAACGAATTCATGGCTCTCACTTCAGGAAATTCAAGTATATGTAATTCTTTGAAATTGGCTTAAAGATTTTATTTTACCAAAACAGACTGTCTAATATATACATTTTAATTATGGAATACTTCATGAATTTGCCATCATCCTTGCCCAGGGGCCATGCTAATCTCTGCATCGTTCCAATTTTTGAATATGTGCTGTCAAAGTGAGCACTCTAGTATTTTTTAATGTAGACCTTTATAAGGCATGACAACAGCTTAAAAAGAGTCCTATGCCTTTTACTGGGTTCCAGTGCCCTAGAACAGAGGCTGGCAAACTTCTTCTATAAAGGGCCTGATAGTAAATATTTTAGGCTTTGTAGGCTACACGAGTTTCTGGTACAACTACTCAACTCTGCAACTGTAACATGAAAACAGCCATAGACAATGAGCACGGCTGTGTTCCAATAAAACTTTACTTAATAACACTTATATTTGAATTGTATACAATTTTCATGTGTCACAAGATATTATTCTTTTGATTCTTTTTCAACCACCTAAAAACTATCCTTAGTTCAGGGGCCATACAAAAATAAGCTACACAAAGGACTCAGCCTGGGCATGGTTTGCCAACTCTTTCCCTAGAAAGAAGAGTGAAAAGAAAGAATCAAAGAAACGAATTTCTGAAAAGCTATGGAAGGCTAAGAAATATACACACAGTTCCTTTCTTTTTCTTTTTTTTTTTTTAACATATAAATCTGTCACTTTAATTTCTTATTTTCAAAACTCTTGCTCTAAGATGATTTTTCAGGAAAATGAAAAAATAATAAATCCCAATTAACTTTGCTATTAATAACTGTTCTAAGACCAATATACAGATATCAAAAATAAATGTTCCTCACCTATGTTTTATGAAAATATCAGGAGTGAATTGGCTGTTTTTCCCCTAAAAATATAAAAAAGAAAAAAGTGCCCTGATGGCCATTTCATTTTACTCTAAAACAATTAACCAAGCTCCTCCTGTGTTCATGATCCTCATCTGTGGGCTCAGCTCTGAAGGTTTCTGATTTCCAATCACATCAACTGACAAAACTTCTTTCCCAACTGACTAGAGAACAAAGGAGAGAGACTAAACTTTGCTTTTTAGTCCTTGCTATTTAGTCCTTAAATATTTAGATCTCTAAGACAGATAGCTAGGCAGGCAGACAGGTAAACCGTAGTTCTTACCTGACCTAATTTATCCTCTCCTCCTTGCTCTTCTCTCATCTGCATTTTCCTATGTTAGGATCCCTAAACCTCTAAAGAGTTTCACCTAAAGGTACATAACGTGACAGCTCACCAATCATCTCTGGGAAAAGAGTGATGGTAGTTGTGTTAAATGTCCTGAAATATTTCTAAATAGTCTAAAGTTTAAAATATTCTGAAAGGCATTTCTTTTCCCTCAGTTTTTAATCTCTTAGAACCAGAGAGCCGCTATTCTTTCCTGAGGTACATGCAAATCGGAAAACTCCCAAGTCAAAACAGGAGTTATATAATTTGATGAGGACTATCAATAACATGAAAGAATATATATCTGAATAACAGATTGACAATTGAGAAATCAATAACCCATTTTTAGAGAAAAATACTTACACTACTTATTTAACTTAGGTTTTACTAAATAGATTTTAGTGGCACCATAATAAATAATATGTTCAAGCAAGAAATTACCTAGATGTGCCATTAAGATCTCAAATTCTTTGAGAGAATAATAACTTTTGGAACAGAGAACAAATTTGAAAATAATCAACTTGTGCACACACTTCACCATTAGTGGGAAATACCTATATGGGCTTTACTATCAGAATCAGAGGGGTTTTCTTTAATGTAAACTAAACTTGTGACAAGTTCAATGAAGATACTAAAATTTCTTTTGTTAGTAATACTATTTACCTATAATATTACTATTGAAAATACAGATTTAGAAAAGACAGATATTTTGGTGTCTGGTAATGTAACAATGTGGAGAACTTATGCTAAGCTATCTCACTTAGAAACCTGAAATAGGATATGGCTAAAAGAAATTAAAACATTTTAAAACGTAACCAAGTAAATCCAGGTATTTCAATACTGATAAAACAAATATTATTTTGCTACCTTAAGGAACAGTAGTCTATGTATACAGGAGGGATTCTCCTAAACATATTCTTACCACCAGGAGATTGCTACTTCCATATTAGATTATGCTGTATGTGTTAGGAATATGCAAATTTCACAGAGCAAAATTTAAAGACTAAAAACTAAAGTAGCACCAGATAATGCCTATTTGATACCATTCATCTGTGATATCTAGTTTTGACTAATTGTAAACTCTATTCTAAGTTTTCTGGTTTTGTTAGCACTGTATGTTGGTTTTTGCTTTATTTAGTAAATTCAAGGGAAAAATAATACCTCTTGGCACATGACATAGTGCAGAATCGTTTTGACCGCAGAAATTCATTAGCATATCCCATCTTCCCACAGAATTCACACTTGAGCAACTCACTGTCCATTTCTTCTAATGTCTCTAAAAAGAAGGAAACAAAGGGAAAAACTTCCAAAAATTTAATTGTGGCAGATTTTCTTTTAGCTTCTACTTTGGTTGGATGCTGCTAGTTCAGACCCTCCAGGAAACTTAAAAGGAATGGTCTTTTAACTTTTTAATCTATAGCCACTTTGGCCAGACAAAAGCCCCCCAAAACAACCACTTCCACCAACTCCCTCTTGCTCCTGTATAAAAATTTCACGGAGTTTCTCTATATAAATAAGCAATAAATTTCTAAAGGTTCACTTTGATAAGATTCCAACCTATCTAAAATGTGCAGATAAGACAAAGTCACTACCTTTCAAGTGGAACACTTTCAGAAAGCATCATGTATATATTAATTTTGATACATTGTGAATATATGAATTTTGATATATAGAGAGCAGAAAACACAATTCTAACTGGAAGAATGAGGATGACTCCAAAAGAAGGTAAAATTTTGATATGTCCGATTTCAGAGGAGCATTTCATATAATTAACACTCTCAAAGATCTGCAGTGTACAACAAAATATATAAAGATGTATTTATCTAATTATAAAACAGTCCCTTTTAGTTACATCATATTAAAAATCACCAATAGTTTTGTAACTTCTAACCTCTGCTCCTTTTTGCCAGGGTGTTCTGTTAAGTTAGAATGTCCTTCCTCCACCTCTATATCCATAACTTTCTTCAAGCCTTACCACAGGACTCAAAGAAACTTCCTACCTAAATCCTCAAGTATTCAGCAGCAGTCACCTATAAGCCAGCAACTTAATCTTCATGACCCATAGTCTTCTCATCTGTAAAATGGAGTTTATAATACCTTTTCCCAAAGACTTGCCAAGAAGATTACATACATGTCCAACAGGTAGTAGGCATAAAAAAGTGACTGTTCCATTTCCTATTTTCCACGTATGAACTAAGAGTGTAAGACCTGTAGTAAGTGCTTAAGAACTACTTCAATGAAAACTGTTAAATTTTTAAATCCACCATAATTTGCCACTTTCATGCATCACCACAATTCCTACACCAAGTCATATAAAATATACCAAAAAAGCACTCCGCTAACTAAAGCTTTTAGCTGTAAGCTCCATATGTGCTTTTCTGTGTTATTCATTTAACCAAGACTTGTTAAGATTAAGAAAGGGACTCTGAAATGTAGACATGGATGACATGTACTCAATACATTCAAGCATCACAGTATTCTAGTGTTACTGTAGAAGCAAAAGGCAAAGTGCTAAATCAAGTGAAGGTAGTGAGAACAACCGAAAAATATACTATTAAATACTGGAAGTTCCAAGGGACATCCAAATACACTGTCATGACTGATCAAATCATAAACTAGCAAGTGATCATCTTAAGAAAATTCTCAGGACTACCTTCATAAGCAAAACTCAGCTATTCAGTAGCGATGAGGAAGAGTCTCAAAACAAGTAAAATAAAAATTGCTCCTTCCAATGACCTAGAGACAGCTTTCACACACCTGTGCTCCACAACACATTCCTTGGACCTAGTGTCATAACTTCAAGGAGTATTGTTTTCACTTTGTCATGCCTGTAACCAGATCCAACCTGGAAAAGCCTGTACTGGAGACAGAACCTCTCACTTCACCACCACCACCACCAATCCAGTCCCAAAGAGTCCATTCCTCAAGCTGTTCCATTTCCAGACTATACTGAAAGCTTTATTTCAAAAGTTTTTATAATTAACATAACAATATGCAACACTTGATAATAGGTTAGAATACCTTATGAAGGAGAAGGAAATGTTTTTGCTGGTGAGAGAGGGGAGATTCCAAACAGGTATGGTCTAAGGGTTTACAACCTGACAAAAATAGAACATCAGTTTTATTTCTCATAAAGAAGAGAGGAACATTAACAGATTAAAAAAAAAAAAACCCAGTTCTAATGTTTGGTCAGAATTTTAACAAATCTGGTAATGTTACCAAGGCTACTTTTTCACATTTGTGAATAAAAAATTACAAAGCCAAGTAAGTTTTTAAACACTGTTGCATTAGCTAATAAAGATGGGATTCTATGGCAGAGATAGCTGGTAATTCTCTAAAATCCATTCTTCATTTCCGTAGTAACAAAGTCCTAATTTTTAGCTAGGAATACGGCCACTGAGAATAAAAAGCAGTTTCTGCCCTACGTGTGGCCAATTTCTGACCAATGACATGTGAATGAAAATGCCTGCAAATTCCAGGTGCCCTTTCCCCCTTCTCACTGATGAGACCGTGATCATGAAGATTAGCTATCTTGGAAAGAGCAACATTCTAGGGATGGCAGAGCCAAGAGACACTGGGAACTTAGGTGCCCAACACAATGGAGCCCTGGACTGCTTACCTTTGGGCTACGTCAGAGAAAATTAAACTTTCTTATTTAATCAGATATTATTCTGGGTCTCTAATGGAACAGCCAAACATATACCCTAACCAATAGAGATCCCCAATTTTTTGTGCAAGGAGGAGTTACTTTTTAATTTTTCTGAAGACGTGAGGACACCTGAAGATCAGCAGCGAAGAAAGAGGCAATAAGATAGAAACCACGATCAGTGTGATGATTTACCAGGGAAGACATATGACATTTCGGTAAATCACAAACTACTGGCTGGAGATTCTGGTTATAGAACTAGTACAAACAGAGGCATAGCTTATCCTTTAAAAAAAAGAATAATCCTCATATTAAGTTTTCATACCAAATTAAACTGTATATACTACTAAAACCAAAGCCACTAAATAAGTGACCTCACCATTTCACTCTACAGTATCTCCCGTAAACAATGAAGTATACAGTAAAAGAAACACTTTATAAAATTTCCTTGGGAAATTAAATTATGAAGTATTTTAAAATTTGACACATTTTCTATAAACATATCTCTACTATGAAACAATCATTTTTACAACTAAGTATAATTTAACATATAACAGTGTGTAAATTTAAGGTGTACACTGTGTTAATTTGATACATTTATATATAATGACTGCTTTTGTAGCAATATTGAGCACTTCCTATTACATTTTTATCCTTTCATTGTAGTCATGGGGATAATTAAGTTTCTGTCTCTTGGCAAGCTTGATGATTGTAGTACAATATTGTTGTCTATATTCATTATACTGTGCATTCGATCTCTATGGTTTATTTACTACTCGTTGCATAGATTAATCATCTTTAAATCTTCCTTTTCCTTACCTCTGGTATCTTATCCTTTTAAACTACCCTCTGCCTTGTCTTCATTCAATTCTTTCCTTCCTCTTCTCACCATCACTACAAGAATCAGTTATATGCCAAACCTCTACATTCATCCTACAGATGACCAGCAGTGTTTCCAAAAACACTCTTGTCCATATCACCTGCCTAGAAATCTTCAGTAACCATCTTCATGACAGCAAGATAACTTAGTTGAGTATCAAAGTAATCTAGAATCTGACTCTGCTCTGACTTTCCACTACTTCTCTGACCCAACTTTCTACTCTTCACTGCCCCCTCCTGAAGCTACCTAGCACTTGCACATCCTTTGTGCATTTATTCAGCACATGCTAACCTGAAAGGTTCTTCTTGTTTGTTATCTTAAATCTATGCTTTACCATCCAAGACCCAGGTCAAATCCCATCTCCACAGAAAACTAAACTAGCAATACTCTCAACCAGTTTTAAGATGCCAAGTTCTTACTGTCTATATAATTCATTTAAAACTTACCATATGCTGCTCCTTAGTTATCTCTCTTGTGGAGACTAATTCCTACTAGATCAAAAGTTTCTCTTGGTTCTAGCACAGTCCAGCACATGTATGTGTCTATTATATTATAAACCACGAGCATCATTAAATATGCTGAGATGCTTCCTAGGCAGTTTTCCATTTTTCTCCAATGTGTGCACATATATTATATATGCTTTTTAGCCTAGAAAACTTTCACTTTACACTTACTGTAGACATAGGTAAGAAAAAAAATCCATGCACATTCATCTTTACAACTCTTCATTTCAAATGAAATTTTTTCTCAGATAAACAGTATGCATAACTAAAAGCAAGTATTCAGGAATTAAATGAAATTAAATTCATAACAACAAAAGGCAAAATGTAGACACTGTTTGGATCTTAATTTGAAAAATAACTATAAAAGGACATTTACACAATTATACAACTAAGGAAATCTGAATATGGCCCAGGTACTAGATGACACCAAAGAACTGTTAATTTTATTTTACATGACACAGCATTGTAGTTATATAAAAAAGTATACTTTTTAAAGATGCACACTGAAGCACGTACAACAAGAACTACTTTTTTTTTTTTTTAATAGGAAGAAGGGAAGAAAAGGGAAAGAAAAAGAAACAAAGAGGGAGGAAAGTGAGAAGAGAGGAATGGAGGGAGAAAAACAAAAGGGATGGATGAAGCTTAGTATGGCAAAATAAGGTCTGAAACTGGGTAATAATGTTGAGTCTGGGTGAGTGGGGATTCCTTTTACAGTTCTAACTGTATGTATGAAATTCTTCATGTTTAACATTCTTTTAAATAGAAAAAAAACATCAAATTGAATTCAACATAAGTTAGCAATAAAAAACAAAATTTATACTACTATCATACTCTGCTATTCAAATAAGAAGTAAAACAGTGATAAATCCATTGCAACAGTTCATAAACTACCAACATGACAGAGGTGCCTTCCTCTTAGTTAAGAATGAGGAAAACTACCAGCCAAGTCAGCATCTACTTTGCTTACCAGCATGCTATTTTACTTAGTTAGCAAAGTACAGGCACACGGTATATGCATAATAAATATCCGCAAAATGAATATATTAACTTTAGATGAAATATACTAACACATTGAGGATAATTACTTAGACACAGACGTTAATTCACTACTACAGAGCCCTGACTATACTAAATGCTATTTAATTAAATTGATTTGTTATCAATTACAGAGCCATGATCAGAATCAATAAATGATAAAATATACCATTTTTGCATTTATCTGTATTTGTTTTCCTGCAGTCATTTTGTGTACCACTCTAACTTTTATGGACTATCCATTATTTAAGTCTATAGAAAAAGATTCTTTGACATTGAGAAGATTTAGTGCTATTTCCTCTCTGAACAAATTTAATCACCTCTTGATCAAAGAGTACATCCTTAATACAACTGTAATACCCCCTGATATCAAACATCAGAATACATGAAGTCTACAACCAAGCAACTCAGAAGCTCTAAATTTTTAAGCAAACTCAGTAAAATAGTCATTAAGTCTGCTTAAGAAAAGAAAAGATGGGTTGTTTTGATGCTAAAATTCTGAATTACTTTCATATATAATGGAACTTTTCCCACCCACACTTCTTCAAAAATCAAATAACATTATGAAAATTAACACCAATTTTGCTATTTTAATTATATGGCCATTAAGAGTCTGGTTAGCTTTCCCATTATTTTAGTCAAATAATGCATTATATAAAAATAAAAGTAAATACTTCCAAGTGAAAATCTGTGTAGAATAAAAATCCATGTCCTGTTTCAAGCAGTAAAAGTCAAAGTTAAAGAGTATCTTAAAGTAAAATCCACAAACCTTCAGCAATCATGTCTTCCATCTCTGTGTCAGACGAATTATCTGCATGCTTTGCATTATTCTGTAGCTCCGGCTGAACACACACAGAATTTATCACCTGATTATCCAAAATAGGCCTTTTTTTCACAGGTTGTTCAATCAGCAAAGATGAACGACTCACCTTTAAAAGAGAATAAAATAATCTTTTAAAAGACTTTCAGAAATAACTTAGTTAAAAAAATCTATTGAAATGAATGGTACCTGTGACAATTTATTTGTACGATTTATCACATCCATTCATTAAGTGCTTTATTCCTTGAGAAAAGGTTAGGCAATCTGAACAGAAATGCTTTATATTGCAGATCATCAGCAGTATGGCTGCTTCAAAGTCTCGGTCAAATGGGAACTAGGGTCCTAGTTTAGGTAGGTAGTCTAAAAAGTCTTTAAAAGTCAGTAATAAATTTTGATTAACCAGTACTTTTAATTTATTTCTTCTACAACAACTTTTAAAATTCATTGTTCATGCACAAAGCTTTTTATTTGTAGGATTATCTCCTCAGGATAGATCATTATTATACGTACTTTAAAGATAAGGGAATTAATGTTCAAAGTATGTAGGTGATTTCTTTACAAAAGCAGAATCAGGACTAGAACTCAAGTCTCCTAACTCTTAGTTCAGCAACCTAATGCATTATAATCACAAAAATAACTGGAAAAATCCTCAAACATTAACATTAAAATAGACAACAAAAATATATTCACTTATGTTCAGTATACTTGGTTAAGTCATGAAAACTACTTATTTTAGAAATGTTTTCAGCAAAACTAATCTAGACCAAAAAAATTAACTGATTCACTACTGAACCCTCAGCTAATCTGAAAAAATGGAACCTTTTATTCTATTTGAGAATGCTGGTTAAGTCTCCAACATCTTCCACACAAGGTAAACAATAGCTTATTGGGAAATTTCTACATGTAACTCTAGGGAATAATCACCCATAAGCTTTTAAATTTTGTTCATTTCAGCTAGTATATGTAATATGCTTCAAGCAAAATTTATGGAAATTATTGCTGAAAAACATTCAGTGCTGCCAGGTATACACTTCTGGTGTGTGAATAAATAATCTTTCTAGACAATAATTTGGCAATATGTATCAGTCTTATGAATATACACATAATGTGATCCAATACCTGTACTTCTAGGAATTTACCCTAAGAAATTATTTAAAATGTGGACAATTTACATACAAAGATTTTCCTCTCATGACTCTTTAAACAGTGAAAAAATGAAAACCTAAATGTCCAACAGTATAGTTGTCCCTCAGTATCTGCAGGAGACTGGTTCCAGGACTCCAGAGAATACAAAAATCCGGAGACACTCAAGTCCTTTACACAAAGTGGTGTATTTTTTTACATATAACCTATGCACATTCTCTCATATACTTTAAATGATCTCTAGATTACTTATAATAATGAATACAATCTAAATGTGAAGTAAATAGTTGTCTATGCACAGCAAATTCAAGTTTTGCTTTTTTGGAACTTTCTAGATTTTTTTCTTTCAATTTTTAATCTAAATTTGGGCTGATGCCCCAGATATAGAACCTTGGATACTGAGGACCAACCATAATAGAAGGATTACATAATCATGGTTGTCCATAAAGTGGAATGTTACATAACCTTTCAAAATGTTTCCAAAGTATTTAACCAAATGAAGAAACAAATACTCAAGATATACTAAGTGAAAGAAGCTGAACTATATATATATGAAATAATCTTGAGCACATGAAAATATAGGTATTAAAATACACTCTGTGGTATTACTGAGGATTATTTGTTCTGTACGTTTCCCAAATTTGTCATTAAAAAAAAATACATATTACTTTTGTAATCTGAAAAAAGAAGTTGTAACTGTTGCTAGTAATAAGTGATAATAGCTATGGCTGTTAAGTGCCAGGCATTACACAGAACAATTCATGTACATTTAGTCCTCACAGCAACCCTAAGAGCAAAGTAACACCTCTATTTGCTGGATGAACAAAATGAATTTCAAAAAGGTTGAGTGACTTGACAAAGGTTACAGTCACTACATGGCAGAGCTAGGATCCAACCACTAAGGAGGAGGGAGAAAAGACTGCTCCTCCACTTTACTACATCAGACATTCTTATAAGAGATTCAAGTTTAATACACAGTAAACTGAAAACAAAGGCAACTGATTAGACAATCAACTATCAGAGTACAATCACAATGCACTGCCATGAATTTGAAAAATAAGATGATTCAAAGGCCTTCAAAATAAATAATTTTGTTGTCTTGTCTTTGATTTGGGCTTTGATTTTGGCCACTTGTCTTGATTTATTTTCTAAGGAAAAATGTTCATCTTTAAATATTAGCATATAATTAGGTACAGCTAATCTCTAGAGTTTTAGTGATAGATACAGCACCTCCATTTTGAAGTGAGCATTTTGAAGCATTTAAAAAATCTGACTATAGATAAACAAGATTGTATTGTGTAGCACAGGAATAAACATCCTTTCTCTAAAAATTATAAAATTGATAGCCTTATATCCTGAAAAATTTCTCTAGTTTATACTTCTAAATAGCTAGCATAAGATTCTAGAAGTATATTTGGAAATATATAAATAATACATAGAAAGAAATTCTAGATAAAAGTAACAATTTTTGAAATAAAATTACAAGCTTTTTATTAGAGAATAATAGACTATAAATTTTAAAATAATGCTACATGAATAATTTTAAAAGTACAGATTTGCTTGCTACTTACAGGAAATGGCTCCAATCCTTCCTGAATCACAAAACCTTCAATAACATGGGTCAAGATCTGTGGTTTAACAATAGCCTGTGGAGGTTTGTTTTCTACATTGGGTATGCTACTGGGCATAGATGTACTATTATTCCTTGTAGTGGCAGCTGGAAGTAAAAGCGGAGGTGGAGGAACAGAAACATGTGAAGGATCTGATGGAGATTTAATCACTGAAGCACTGACTGATGCCACAGCAGGTAATTCAACTTGCTCTGGAAAAAAAAAGTCATTAAAAAAATTTTTTTTAAGCATTCTGCTCAGGCAAATATAAAAGAAAATTCAAGAATAAACATTAATAACAATAATAGTTAATATCTGGTGCTTTAAAAAACATTCTAAGAACTTTCTATTTATTATCTCATTTAATTGCCACAATAACCTTAAAAGATACAAACTATCATCCCCACTTACAGAGGAAAGTGGTAACTTGGTCAAAGTTATCATTACAACTTGGTTAAAATGAACTGTCCCATAAGACATGAAAATGTTCTAGAATGTCAATTTAGAATAATCACTAAACTAAACATTTTTAATTTTAAACTATATAGATATTAAATTTCCTAGGTTCCTGTTTATATATCCTAAATGGTAGTGTGGGGGGAGTACATTGAAAATACGCTTAAGTAAAAATGGATCATGAAATCCATGGAGTAGAGATTTTAATGAGTCATACAGATCACTACCTTTATTTCAAGCAGTAAGACTAATTCAAATCCATGCATAAATGTCCTTTGTTGGGTTTTTTGTTTGTTTTTTACAACCCTTCAATGACACTGTATATGTCAGTTTTGGGGAACACTGCAGAAGCAGGCAACAGCACAACGTTGGGCGGGATCACTGTGATTCCTTCCCTTCAAACTCTGAAGACCACAGTGAGATAGACCCGCAGCCTATGATGGAGACTTTACCTATCCATTCGGCAGCACTGAACCTTCACAGAACTGTACCAAAGTGGAAAGATGCAACCAGCTGATAGCTAGGAGTATCAGTGAGTACAGATGTCTAAGAAAAATAAAGAGCATGCAGTAAAGAGAATACATACTACTTACTGAGCACTTAATATACCACGTGTAAATACCTTATACACTGTAACTCATTTTATCCTCAAAACTAGCCTATGGGTTAAGTACTATTATTATTTCCATTTTATAGATGTGAAAACCAAGACGCAAAAAGATAAAGTAACTTGCCAAAAGGCACACAGCTAATAAGCAGCGGGGCTGGGATACTAACCTAGGCAGTCAGGTTCTAGAGCCAATGCTTTTAATTGCTATGGTAACTCCTCTCCACCATCAGTATGAAAAGGATTGACATCACAATCAAAGGTGGTCAAAATATAGCCCAGTTAGGTAGAGAAGAAAGAAAAGGAATCCCTGAATAATTAAAATTTCAGCTAAAAAATAGTATAGTGATCATCAGTGTAGTGTCAGAAATGGAAACGCTAACAGTTCACACTTAGTAACTCTGATGTGACTAACACCACTATGTAGCTTATCACAGCAATATTACAGACATAACTTAACCTCATTTCCAGGATAAACTGTACTGGAAGACGTGTTTAAAGTCACACAATCCCCCATTAAAAATTAAAACAGAAAGTCAGCAGTTTACTGATTTCTGGGAACAAATACACAATTGTACACATGTACTACCAAACCAAGGAACTTCACAAAAAACCTATCCCACATACTCAATCTTCACATATACTCCTAGAAAAAAAAAAGGACAAAAGATGTAAAATTCTAAAGAGGGACTGAGAAGCATTTTTTTCTGTTGGAAGGAAAATACAAACCTATGGAGAACTGAAAAATAAGAACATATTTTAATCTCCCTTACAGATTTATAGATACTTTGTTATTTTAAAAATATAAAGCTGCATTAAGTATAATTTGGTTTGTTCAGAAAATACTGCTTGGTATATTTCTAACTAATTTTTGGATCATATATACAAATGGATCTAAGTTTTGTTGAAAGTAGAGTTGTAAGTTACTGACTTTTTGAAGATGCTAGTTAACTATTACTTGTGAGTTTATAATCAGCTGTTAAATTCAAAAACACAAAAAGCACTGATGTATTATACAGAACAAGAAAACAATTATTACATTCTCTAGATTTAAGACAACTGTGTAAGAGAAAACCCAAGTTAACTGATATGACTTCATTACAGGTTACTCTGCCTATTTGCAGTCTCACTTTCTGAGCAAGATCCATTTTTCTACCCTTTTTATGGATGCTTTAAATTTTTGAAGAATTTTTATAGATTTATGAAGACTGAATATTGAATGGACACAAGTCCCTCTATTTTTGCAGGTCAGTTTATTACATGATTTGAGGAGAGTTATTCTAAAAACCAACCCGTGCCTGCTTTCCCCCGTCATATACTACAGAAAAGTAGTAACAATAAGCACGAAGTAAATTTAAGGAAGATTCAAAAGTCTACGTTGTACTTAGACAATTTAGCCAGAGATATATGCTTGCCAGGATCTCAGATTGTATTTGTGAAGAAGCAATGTGAAGCTATTCTTGAGTTTCAATATTTTAAAAATGTTTAATTTTCTTGAGTACCATTAGTAATGCTTATTAGGTAATTAAATCATAGTCATAATACAAGGTTAGTATCCATTTAAACATATAGTGCTGCCTTTAAATCAAAACTCCAGGAAAACTGCAGCAACATAAATCCATTTTCAGTGTACAGAAACAACAAAAATTTAATACTACAGTTTTATTATTATTTTGAATAAACAAAGGCAGTACTATTAAACTTGTCTTAAATATTTTACAGAATTTTATTGAGAAAATGTTTTCTATTTTTTAGGAGGGGGAAAAAGTTGGAAGAAAATTGGTTTTCTCCTTTCCATGCTTTGCAGAGATTGACACTGGCAGTAAGGGATAAAAGCTGGAGAGAAGGGAAGTAATGGTTAAAGATGTGGCATGCTGAAGAAAAGCAAGGACAACGGTTGCTTTGGTAGCAAAGTCAATGCCCCGTTACAGTTTGTTTCCATGCCTAGTACAGTGGTTCTTCTTAACTGAAAGTGATCATAAGGGCCATGAGATTTTCAATAGAGCAGAACACTCTCACAACAAAGCCTGAATCAAGATTAGTATTATCTGGATCAGGGGTCAGTGAACTTTCCATACAGGACATACGGTCTCTGCAACAACTCATCTTTGCTGCAATAGTGCAAAAGCAGCCACAGATAATAGCAGAACAAACAAATGTAGCTGTTGCATAGAACTTTATGGACAATGAAATTTGAATTTCACCTAGTTTTCACATGACATGAAACAATACTCTACTTTTGATTTTGTTTTTCACCATTGAAAATTTCAAAACCATCCTTAGCTCATGGGCCATATAAAAAGAGGCAGCAGGAAAGACCTGAACTGAAGCATGAACCATAATTTGCCAATTGCTGATCTAAATCAAATATTCATAAATTTAAAAAAAAAAAACCTAACACAGAATATATCTTTTTTAGGACTTAAACAGTGGCTGTAGGTCATAATGTTTTAATAAAATACCTAGGATTCACAGTCACTTTTATATTGTAAGAAGTATAGAGAGGATTTACTTGAACTCATAGGCTCTGAAGTAGTGAGTAAGAATTAATGCTTAAGCTCAAGAATTTTTTAATCCATGTCTCTAGTAAGAATTAGTGAGGCTTAATTTAAGTACCATCCGGGAAAGAACACTTTTAAAAGCACTTACTAAATCTGGATCATAAGCAGTTAGGAGGAATGTCAGATATGACTTCAAATGCTTTGTGATTTTTAGAAAGTATAATTGAAATCTTCGATAGAACTTTGATTTGTTCTAATTTTTAAGCTGGAAATAGCCTGACACATGAATCTGAATGGGCATATGAAACATCTGTACACACCACTAAAAATTCAAAGACTGAAGTATGTTTTTACTTTGGGTGGTTCCTTAGCAATTGTTTTAACTGTTCCTCACCAAAAAAAATTTTTCTGAATTCTAATCTATGTTTTGCTGCAATTAATTACATAATAAATTAGCTTAATATCATCTCTAGTAGGAAAAAAAAAAGTTTCCCATTACTAACATTTATCTAATAAGAAAATTCCCCCAAATTTAGGTATGTCCTCACCTAACAAAGGATGCTCAGAAGTCAAATCTTCTCCTCTCCCCACAGTTATAGCTGCTGGAGACAACGTGGGTGGTGGTGGGGTTCTGTCCATCCGTACACATTCATCTGATTCTTCTGGCATTTCTTCTTCACATACATCTTCTACTTGATAAACCTGCAACAACAAACCACACTGCCTAAAAATGTTCCTAAAATATATTTAATAAGGCGTTTCTAGTTAAAAATAAATTCTAAATGTTTTTAAAATTGAAGAGCAAGACAAAATGACAATTTGATTGAAAGGAAAACTTTAAATTCATTCAAATGAAGTTTTTCATAATACTTGATGATTTCACTGAAAGCAAGTTGTGGATCTAGGCTAAAAATCACTAAGGTTTCCCAAAAGGTGATAAATCAAATCAGGATATATTTTTACATCTGTCAATTTTTTTTAAATGTTTTAATTTTACAGACTCAAATAACTATTTTGGAAATTTACTACTGTTTCTGTTAACTTCCAATTGTCATAAATCAAAATAGACACTAATATTTTTCACAAGCATGTTAAGTAATCTCCAAAATGACACATAATATATAAGAGAATGTACTGTCTAAAGGACTTCATCCCAGGCTCTTCTTCATTAAACTTATGTGAATTAAAAATTAAATTTTGAATGTAGTATCTTGAGTACCTATAAAAAAGGTATGTGATTACATCTTTTCTTTAATCTTCCGATCTACTCAAGTATCTAATAAAATTTTTAAGCTAATATAAATTAAACAGAAAATATCTGTCTTTGAAATAATACATACATACACACCCCATCCTAAATATTTGACATGTTATTTTTAGTTCTTTAATATTGTTCTATTCTTACAGAAGAAAGTTTTTATCTTTCACTTAACTACTTTGTTATAGTATGGTAAAGACAATACTTAAGAGGAAAACATGGACTTAAGAGCACTCTGAGAAGGAACTATATAACTAAAAATATCAAATTTCTTAATTGTTTTATTAAACTTAAGACTGAATTTTCAAAGTCCACTTGTAGAAATTGACACAGGTATTTTAATTTGTTGTCATTATTTAACCATTACTTTTGAAAGATGATACGTTACAAAAAAACAAAGTCATAAAGCAGTTCACCTCCCTTTTTATGTACAAAGCTTATTACTTAACTTTAAATAGTTATGAGGTTTTAAGATAACTTATCCAAACTGATTAGTATTTTCCCCCTCTTTTTTAACTGAAGTATAGTTGATTTACAATACTGTGTTAGTTTCAGGTGTACAGCAAGGTGATTCAGTTATACATATGTATTATATATATTCTTTTCAGATTCTTTTCCATTATTGGTTATTATAACATATTGTATATATGATTAATATTTCTAATAAATGTTAAAACAAAAACATCCCAACATTCACAAAAAAACTTTATGTGGTATCTTATATTGTATATAGTTTTTAATCAAAACTACTGAAAAAGTTTGATGATTTGAAATTAATATAAAAATGATCAAGATTTCTGAAAACCAGCATAAACCATGTATGATAAAAAGGACTATGAAGTTTCACCTACAAAGGCGTATCTAACAACACTGATAGAATTAAAAAAAAAAAAAAAAAAACCCAAAATCCCTAACTTTCCAAGCCTCTACTAAGAATAAAATATCTTTCCTTTCGCCTTTTTAAAAACTTCAAAATCTTACTGTTACTGATAATTCTGTATCAAAAATAACTTACAGAACTGTAATCTGAATCAGCTACTAAGGATGCAACATTTTAAAAAGTTACTTGCTCACAACCATGCATCTGGAAACCTGTTTCATAGAATTAAAAAAAAAAAAACCAAAAAAACCCTAACTTTCCAAGCCTCTGCTAAGAATAAAATAGCTTTCCTTTTGCCTTTTCAATAACTTCAAAATCTTAGTTACTGATAATTTTGTATCAAAAATAATTTATAGAACTGTAATCTGAATCAGCTACTAAGGATGCAACATTTTAAAGTTATTTGCTCACAACCCTGCATCTAGAAACCTGTTTCACCAAGAGAGTCCTTGCCTCATGTCTGGATCCTCAGGAGGGAGAGCAGTCGCTCATTGCTGTACAGTGCAGCAATGACAGCTGCTAGTATCTGTTCATGGAAGTTTTTTTAATGATGATAAAGTCCAATACAGGGAAAGGGATCCAAAAACAAAAATGTCCTAGGGGTTACAGAGGGGGGAGGAAAAAAGAAAAAAAGAAAAAAAACCTTCTAGTGAGGGGCATCTGCTGAAGCAGTGATTAATTTGGCAGAGTGGTGGGGATGCTGATTCAGAGGTAATTAGACAAGTGTGTTTTTATCAACCAGTTCAAAATCTATCTATGTAGCATTCTTTTACTAGATATTACTTTTCTTCCAAAGATCAGCATTTTTTCTTAAACTACTGAAACACCCTCTTAAGATTAATGCTGCCACAAGTTTTTCAAACACCTACTATAGTACCTTTTAAGGAATCAAAGTTTGATCATGCATAGTACTCTGATTTTTAAAAAATAATGAAAAAATTGTAAAGGATAAAAAGAGGCAAATACAAATAGACTCCAAAATAATCCATCAAAAAATACTATAAAATATACTTTTCATTCCTTATAGGTAAGCTTATTTATACATACTTTTTTTCTAAATTTCCCATGTAAAGGCAAAATAAGTTAATGAATAAAAAAAATAAACATCTGTCACAGACATCTGGCACCATCAGCATAAAAAATCTAAGCACAACAAACTAAAATATTGAATAAAAGCAAAGACGTGAAGATTTTGCTCATAAGATCATTTGGAAACTGCATATCACAATTTCTCTTTAGCTCATAACTACAGCTATTCTAGAACTTTCAGTGTGCCAAACTTACCTCAGTAAAATAATTAGCTCCATCTGTCTCCCTTTTCTAAATTGTGGAACATTTATTAGTAATCAATTATGAACTCTCACCAAATCTTACTTATGATACTCAGATGTCAACTAAAAAATCTTAGTTTTATAAATACATCCTTTAAAAAACATACTGGTTTTACTTTGATAATTCACATTTATTTTTGAAAATTTCACATTTCTTAAGAAGTAGTATTTTTCTACTTTTAAATACTTGAAACCAGGAAATTGTGAAGGAATGTATAATTTGTGAAGAAATATGATGATTAAAAAAACAGATTTGATTAAAGGTAAAAAAGAAAAATACAGCAATTTAATAAATAGGCTATAGTCCTCAAAGGTAAAAGATAAGAAAGATAACATGGAACATCTATAGGAAGTATGATCATATCAGTGATAGCAGAGAAAGTTTTTTTTTTGTGGGAAAAAAAAAAAAAATCCCAAAATGAGACAACAAATTAAAAGAAAAACTTTGAGAGGAAGGCAGGAAGTAACAAGAACTGAAATATTTTTAGCTTTTTAAATGTTATTATGTTTTTGATATTTCTATCCCAAACATACTCCTCTACGGTTTGCCCTAACAAAAACAATTAGAAAAATATAGAGAAATTTCAGATTTTACTTGTTAAAAACCAATTTATCGAACTAGAAAATGAGAATATAAAATCAAATTAAATATGATTTCTATGAAGGTACTGTTCACTTTGAATCCTGTGTTTTTATAATAACCATAGTAAACTCTTCAAAAATCCATTAAAAGAAAACATAGACATAATTGAAATACAAACATTTCTAGATGTGAATTATTTTTCATCAAGTTCTGTTTTTAATAAAAGTGAGTAGGAAGTAGAATTCAATCTCTTCATGCCTATTAAGATCAGTCAGAATGACAAGAATAAAGAATCTGTAAATCTGCATCCCTGGAACCAAAATGTTTCCCATTAAGGAATAGACAGACTTTGAAACTCCTTTCCTTTCTAAGCTAATGGTCATTAGGCCCTTAAGTGATAAAATCTCTTTAGTGGGGTTTGATATAAAACTTCCTTTGGGCAGACTGTTTTTTCCTCAGTTACATAATAATTATGAATTTGATCATTCTAATGAACATTCAGAGACCTTATTTCAATTTGTATTGTAAATTCTTTTATAAATTTTAAAAGTCATTTATAGAATGTTTAAAAGAAAATAATTTTTCAGGTTAATTTTGCTTTCTAGGCAATATGTACCATTTTTAGAAGTTTATTTTGATAAATTTCACCACAATCTCAACTATTCAAAACTTTTACTCCTCCCAGTAGACTTTTTCAGCCTCAGTATTCAGTTCATCCACTGAGATTTTCTTAGCTTCTTAAATGAGAAATATTTTAAGTCTATGTTCTCCTTTAGCAGAAATTAAAAAATCAGTTTAATAATCTTAAAAGATGGCCTTCAGTTAATGTTTTTTGCGAAGTTGAATTATTCCCTAGACTGTTTCTTATAAAATTTTAATTACAAAATATAATTTTACTGGAAAATGACATCATACAAGCATACCTCCACTGTGAAACAAAGCCCTTAAAAGCCTAGAAGTTCAGAATGCACACAACCAAAAAGGTTAGCTAGATAAACCATACGTTTAAGAACATACAAGCCAACAGAAGGGATCTATGAAGGATAATCACCTTAAGAGAAAAAACTTTGTGCAGATGACACTGGTTCAAATGCATTCCCTTGGGGAAAAAAAATCAACTCTGTAAAGATAGCAGATGGATTTGTTTAAATAGTAATAAAATTAACGAGGGACTTTTAATAACCATCACAAATTATCAAGCATGCAACCATACTACAACAAACGGCATTTTTTTGTGTGCGTGCCCATACAGCATGTTTGTCAGACACTGACAGATGGAAATTCCAAGCTTTTTAAATTCATAGGCATTTAGATCTAGCAATAAAACATAATGTGGGAGAAAATCATTTTTACTTTCAGTTCAGCAAGAAAGTCAAAGAGCTTCCAAGGGCTTACCACTGGTGGATCAACAGGTGCTGGTGGTTGTACTTGTAGGTTTACCGCAACAGTCTGTGGAGGAGGAAGAGTCTGAAATGGCAACTGGACCAAAGCTTCTGCAGCTGGAAGCTCCTCTTCTGACACCAAAGCATTCTGCACCAAAACCTGGCCCTGGGATAGAATTTCAGGCTGCACTTGTAAAGACTGCATAGACTGCAAGGGCAGTGATGGAATCTGAGCAGGAGGAGATGTCGACATCTGTGGAGGGGTTGCAATCGGGATTGGAGAAGACTGCAGGGTTGAATACTGCTGGTGTGATGTTGGAGAAACAATCTGCTGACCTGGGGACACCAAGGCAGACTGCTGAACTGGGCCAATGTGTACAACAGGGGAAGCTGGAAGTGGAAGATGGGACGGAAGATTCAGCTGTGCTGTAGGTTGCACCTGATTAGCAGGTGGCTGCTGCAAGTTTGACCCTGGCTGGAGAGCTGATGACACAAGAGGATGTGGCTGAATAAGTGCTTGTGGGTGAATAATTATAGTAGGAGACTGACTTGGTGAATGGGGTGGTGGGGGAGACACCACTACAGACTGCTGTGCTGACTGTGACTGGCTGGGAGACATTGTTAAGGGAGGGGGATGACTCTGAATTGGTGAGCAGTGCTGTGACTGGGCACTGCTGGGAGCTGGAGGAAGGCCATGGTTTTGGAGTGGTATACAGTGCTGAGATGGGGGTGGGTCTTGAGTTGGATTCTGAAGTGTGATTGGCTGAATTTGCTGTTGCTGCTGCTGTAGTATCAGCTGATGATGGGAAACTTTGGGAGGTGGTGAATGAAGAGGAATCTGCTGATGTTTTATTAGAGGATGAGGCTGAATTGGAGGATATGAAGCTGTGAGAGAAAAAAACGACAATTAGTATTTATTTCAAAAATACCATCATATAAATTTTAAAATAAATCTAAAGGAGGAAAGATTTCACATCAGAAGGTCATAATCATCAGAAACCAATTACAAGTCTTCCCAACAAGAGTGACTTGAAAATGTAACGACAAACAACTTTTCCTTGGAAAACTACATAATTTCATAAAATACTGTGATAAGTTCCAAAAGAAATTTGCCTCAAACAATTGATTCATACATGATTTATTCTTACTAAATTTTATAGGTCACCAGAATATTTCCATTAACTTTTAACAAAGTTTATCCACTTGAATTCCTTCTCTGGGAAGAAGAGGAATACAACTGAACAAGTATAATACACATAAAGATAACTTCAAAATCATAAAACAAAGGTCCCATCCTTTCTAATTCATGTCTAAAAAATCTTCCAACTAACAGTAAAAGTAATTACTGATAAAGCTTCCCAAATAAGTTTCCAAATTTGAACCAAGATAAACAGTTGGTATTATTTGACCCAGAAGAGAAAATGTTTTGTATAAAAGTTAATTCAGTTAAGCAAAATATATGTGTGAATCCTACAGCACGGTTAAATAATCACAGTAACTACAAAATGAAATTTCAATGGCCATTCCAAATCTAGGAGAGCACTAGTTTCGTTTGCAGAGAGAATGAGGCAATCAGAAGTCCATGCTGTCTAAATAAAGGATCTTGTTTTACTTGGCCTCCCACCCCTGCCCCACCACATTCCCCCGCCCACAAAACCCTACAGTAATCTCTAAGTGATAGTATCAGTTTTCTCCATAGGGGAGCCACTCAATAGGAAAAAATAAATATAAGAATTAGCAAAATCAGTAACAAGCAGTTTCGCCATCATTATGCCTCTTCTACATACTGCATATGATTACACAGAGGGAATGCTGGAGAAATCCTAAGTAAGAATGGAAACTGGGTTCACTAGAAGATAAACTGGAAAGATTGCTTAATATTCATATCATGTAACAATTACCACATTTAAAACAGATCTCAGGACAGGCCAATTTTTTTCCTTAATCTCAAAAAGTTAAGATAAAGACTGTAACGCCTTGTATCTATTTTTATATTCAACTACATTTGTGACAAAGACCTTATCAAAACTTCTAACAACTCTTTTTTAACCTTTTTGTGTTTGGTTGGTTATTATTTAGAATTCCAGAGATACTTTAAGGAAATTAGCATCTGATTAAATAACATCTTAAGAAAGTGGCATTTAAAGGTTCAAATATCCACCAAAAAAAAGGAAATCGGACCTAAAATTTCAGCTAACAAAATAATTTTCATATAACTAGACTAGCACTTTAAACTAAAAGTGAAAATTTTACATCAGCACGTTATAAATGTGTTGATAAAGACTCTATATTACAGAGTATTCAATAAAATCTTGCATTTCTATAGAGTACCTTTCCACCAAGGGGCTAAGCTTAAGATGCCTTCACATCTCTCTCCTTTGCACTCACAAAATGCCTATGGAGTAGGTAGTATTATTCCCCTTCTACAGATAAGGAAATAGAGGTTTTGCAAGCATAACAGCAAAGGCCCACTTTAATTCAATCTTTAAGTTATAATTAAAATTCAACCATATTCTTGAAGTACACTGGAGATTATATTCACGGGAATAAAAAGACTTTCTGTGCTGCAGCAAGTAAGCAATCTTTGCTTACATTCTAGAGCTGGTAATCCAATAAAGTAAGTCTATCCTTTCACCTAAATAAAATTTTTGTTGAGAAATTAAAATGAATCTATCTGTTTTATATTAGTCCAGAAGTCCCACTGACAAGCACATACACTACAGAATAATTGTGAGGACATCTGAAACAATACTCCTGTATAAGAAAAGCCCTAGTGCTTTGGAGAATCATATGATGTCAGTTAATTTCTCTGATTTTAACAAACATTTCATTGTCAGGGTGGCCTTTTAACTGGAGAATTAATGATTGGCATCATCTCTCGTATATGTAGTAGTTTTTATTTAATTATTGTCAATAATTAAATATATTATTGTAAATAATTATATTATTTCATTGTAGTAGTTACTACAACCCTATGAGGTAGATAGGATACTATACTAATCCAGTATATTTCAGGTGAAGAAACTTAAAGAGTATTTAAGTGACTTGTCTGAAATCACCTGGTTATTGAGAGGTAGTGCTAGGTGTAAAAGAACACATAACCCTAGCCACCTCTGGGTTCCTATTGAGGTCTGAACGTTTATGTCCCCAGATTCATATGTTGAAGCCCTAACCCTTAATGTGACTGTATTTGCTAATGGGGCCTCCATGGAAGTAATTAAGGTAAACCGAGGTCAGAAGGGTGAGGCCTTGACCCAGCAGGATTAGTGACCTTATGAGAAGAGACACCAAAGAGCTCACTATCCTCTCTTCTCCTTGCATTCAGATGAAAGACCATGTAAGGACACAGCAAGAAGGCAGCCATCTGCAAGCCAGGAAGAGAGAGCTCTCACCAAAAATCAAATACTGTCAGTTCTTGATCCTGGGCTTTCCATCCTCCAGAACTGTGAGAAAATGTAGTTTTTGTTGTCAAAGCTACTCAGAATATGGCATTTTTTATGGCAGCCTAAGCAGACTAATCAGCTTCTCACTCTATATTGAGTTAACGTCTGCAAAAAATGGTACATGCTTTTTCCAATGAGATTAATTTCATAAAAGCTCTAAAAACTGCTATAAGAAAACTCGAGCTCTAATGTAATTCATAACTTCCAGACATTTGGTTAACGTCTAGCTTTATTTTAAATATTAAAAACAGAATTATTAAATACCATGTGAGAATTCCACCAAGAAGAAATGATGAAGAAAACCAAAATGATTTTAGCACCTTAGAAATACACCTAAGGAAATAATAATCATGTCCATTATAATAATTATTAGACTGTACTACATTAGAACACAAGTAGATATTTTTTTTTAGTTTGAAAGTAACCTGTAGAAGCAAGCATTTTTATAATCAAAGAAAAGACCAAATTACCAATTCAAGAATCTCAAAAAAAAAAATCTTAACTTTAGGCTAACTTCCCACCAACAAGAGAAGAAAAACTCCTTGTTTTCTGGAAAAATATAACTGCTGCCCTGCCAGAAGATATAAATTGCTTTGACTAACTTCAGTGTAAGACCTGAATGAATTTAAAAGTTCAGTAATTGCAAAGGTTTATGTGGCTTAGGGTATTCCATTTGGTTTTGTTTCTAATCAACACCACCACAGAAAACTGGAGTTTGGTTAATACACATTAAGATCTGAATCCGGAATTCCAATTGTCCTGAGACTCTGCTGGTTTTCTCCTTCATACCTACATAAAATAGTGGCCATCAGAGGAAGGCAACTTTAAGGATATTATCACACTATCAATAAAAGAGGGAAGAGTAAGTGTCAATTTAGGACCCAATATTGAGAGTTCAGGGGGACTCAAAGTCTAAAAGTAGATCTCCTTGCTTGAATAACCCTGAAAGAGTTCCTACCTTTTCTCTTTGGAAGGAAATCTACCTATCCGCCATCATAATTTGTTAAAACTATAGAAATCACTAGAAATTGTCCCCTGAGCAGTCATTCCAAGAACAGTGGGTCACTGCTCCTCCACAGTGACTCCTCCTATCAACACTGACCAGAGGCTGGTTTGAGGCTAAGAATGCTCTGGACAATACAGTACAAAAATCCTGTTAACAAGCCATACAGCTAGCAGGACCTGGCACACAAATATTTATAAAAAAGCATTCACATCTAACCATATTCTGAATTAATTTATTAATTTGTAACAAAGCTTACACTTAGCTAAGATTCAGATTTAAGAATTCTAAGCAGTGATAATCAGTACAAATGGAAAAAAATTGTGCTATAACTTGCAAAATTCAAATGGAAAAAAAATCAACTATTAATCCAACAAATACTTACTGTCTACCTATTATAGATGTAAGTACACATAAGGCACAACTTGGTGTTGTCAAGATAAAAGGGTGAAAAAGTGAGTATGAAAAAGAATTAAAAGATTTAATCAATGTAAAGTCCCTGACATGTAAGTGCTACATACTACTATCCTACCCTCAAAGAGTTTAGTTACTGCCTAGTAGAAAAGCTATGATCAGTAAGTATATAAATAATTATAAAAGAAACAATACCATAAAGAAGCATAAAAATGCTAATACAAGTGTTGGGCGATACAGAGAATGTTGGCAATATTAGCAGAGAGGAAATATGAAGAGAAACAGGTTTAGATGGAGAATAAACAAACTTCAGTAGTGTAAAATGAATCTTTAAAAAGTAATACATAATTATATAAGGATAGAAAGAAGATGCTTACCTGATGAGGTTGGAACAAAGGAAGTTTGTTTTTTTTTAATGTAACATGTGAGGTATCTAGCTCATTACACGACACACACACACACACACTTTCAATAAACAGTAGTTATACTGATATAAAAATGTATGCAGATATATTAAAAAACAGGAGTGGTCTAAGCATGCTTGAGAAGCAAAGAAAAGGATCCAACATGAGGGAAACAAAAGATGCTATTAACAACTATGAAAGAAGGTCAAGATGCTATAGTAACTATGAGAGAACATCAGGAGCCAGGAAAAAAGATGCAGTCAGTGACATAAGGAAACAGTGCTAACTTTAAAGAAGAAAGCAGGTAATTCCTTATTTTTTTTAGAAGTGAAGGAAGCTCAACACTGAGAAATTCTGAGATGAACAGAAGAGATGGTAAGGAAACTCATTCTGCACAGCCCCAGTATTTTCAGCATGAGACCCCTAGGAAGCAAGATTATTTGTAAATGGCAGAGGGATTCAAAGGTTGATGAGAATGAGAACAACTTAGCTGATTCCCTGACAGCGTCCTCTCAGAAATGAAATCAAAGGTGGAAAAAAAGCAACATGGTAAGGAAAATAAGCATAATCCTTACTTTTGGAAAGTGATAAATTCGTCCCACTAATAACAACGTTAAAGAAAAATATACACTTGCTTTTTAAAAAAACTTTTAATTCTGTTCCACTAAAGCATATTAAATAAACCACAGGCAAAAAAATTTTTAAAGCTACAAGGTTTTATCGATATAACAGGAAACCAGCACATAATGAAGATGTTAATTAAATGTCAACTGACCAAAAAAATCTATTTTACTATCACAATTTGTTTTCGCTAGTAGGCTCTTTTGTCTTTTTTCAAGCTACAATATTAAATGTTCTTATTTTTAATTTATAAAATTCATTTTTTAAGTGTTTTAAAAGTATTCCTGTTCAAGTAATGGACATCTTTTGTTTTGCTCTGCCTGCTAAGAAAATGAGTAATACAACTATTTTCAACAAAACCTTTATCCCACCTGGTGCTATTAACTGGTGAATACTTGACGTCCGGGTGACAGCTGTGCTTCGTGATTCCAGACTTGGACTTTCTCCTTTCTTATTACTTTCTGGAGAAGGATCTCGTTGGCTGATTTTAGAACTGGTCACTGTTGTTTTGTTATGACAAATTGTCAATGACTGAGTTTGACTAGTGCTTTTTGGTGGACCATTCTGTGAGCTAGATAATACACCCAACTTCTGGCTGCGTAACGTTAAATTCTGAACCTAAGAACCACATAAAAAAAATAAGGATGAAATAGATGCCATTAATTGATGTAGTAATCACTACCATTATAACAACAATGACAACACATTTATATTATGCTCTTCATACATAAAGGTCTAAGCACTTGAAACAACCAATTAATCCTGAAGGAAAGGAGAGTTATTATTTTAAGTAATCATACCTTAAACACTGTGGCAATTTTTTTAAAAAGACGTTAAGGGAAAGAGAATCATTAAGAAGTAAATGAAAACAGAATATACATATAAAAACAAATAAACTATGAATATGAGGAAATTACTCTGCAACATACAGCACTTTGAAGTTACCAGGTCAGAGAAAGCTAAGAAGGAGAAAGAGGAAGAGCATCCCAGGCAAAGGGGAAAACCTGAGCAAAGCCACAGAGGCGGGAGAGCCCAGGGTGTGGAGGGAAGAAAGAGCACTTCCCGCACCTTCACTGAGTTCTCCATGCCAGGACTGTGAAACATTTTTAGGTTACAAGTACCTCATGAACTTGTGAGAAATTACTACACACAATTAGGAGAGTGTGGATACAATATTGCTGCCTTAATAACGACGAGATAGATTTTTTTTTAAAAGTTACCAGCTCTACAGATATTGTAAGGGAACACTAATCTCCTGAGTAAGAAAACTAATTCACGAAATCACCTACCCCACTGTGATAATTAAGAAAAGCATTTCCCATTAACTAACTTTAAAAAGTTAATGAGATTTTGTTGTGGTGGTTATGAAACATTTGCGTTTGAGAACTAGGTCTGAACTAAAAAACTGTGCACGGCCTTGGAAACGGTTCACGTGATGGCTCCTGTCCACATCAGGGCTATTCTAAATACACTGTCAGTCTGGATGGTGGAAAGGATCATCCCAATTACTCTCACCTGAGGTTTATAACATTTTCAAAAATGCCTCTCCAGTAGCTGCCTAACCTTTAGCCTCTCTGGAATGAATGCACCAAATACATTTATGCTAGCACTGGCCTTGGGAGGGAAACTGAAGTAAAAGAGATTCTAAAGTGACAAGTATATTGCTACTTTATGAATGTTCTTCAGTTCCATGTGTGTTCTGTCTCTACAATCGTATCATTAACTGATGCTCTATACTTTCTCTTAAGTGCCAATGGAGTGTTCAGCCAACAGCAGATGCTAAACAAATGTTTACTTCAGGGCAGTGGAGGTTTTAATCAGTTCTATTCTAAGCTACTGAAAGAATTTTCTAAGTGAAGCCATATGGAGCATCTTCTCTGATTTTTGTCAAATATTTCATGGCAGTATAAATGGACTAACTACTGCTGTATTATTGAGATTTAATGCAAAAATAAAATATGCTAAAATCTAGATTTCTCAGCTTGCCACTCAAAGCCTTCCATACCCAAGGCCCAAACTGCAACAAGCTCCCTTTTCCACTACTCTAGTCCACAATCCTCATATTCTAGCCAGACTGTCCTGCTCACCCTTTTCCAAACATGCCTGCGCTTCTTTCATTTAGAGCCCTTGCTCCAATTCCTCTTGCCTAAAATGCCATACCTTCTTCAACACTGTCTCCTAAGCCCAACACATTGCTCAAGACCAGTAAAAATTCTATTCTCCTGAAGAAACCTCCCCAAAGCCCCTGGTTAGAAATAATTTCTCCTCCACTCTATGCTTTTCCCACAGAACTTGGATCATACTAACCTATACCACTGACAAACCTCTAGTTTGTTTTAGAATTACTACTGTCTGCGCTTGTGGAATACTGGGACTCTAGCTGGCAGGCCCTCATCTCTGACATTCATGTCTGTACTCCCTGCAGTTCTGGTGGCAGACATAACAGAAACCACACAAGACTGAGGTATTCTCCTATATCTGATTCTGAAATATGTGTTACATGGCTTTTGTTGCTGCTGTTAAGTATTTCATTCTATTCACAGTTTTTCAGGCTAACATTAAAGTCTGTTCACGTTTAACCAAAAAATCTCAACAAATGTCTAGCAGAGGCATATTATCATCTCACAGAAAGCATGAGAAAAACAGCATAATTTGTTTTTAATGGAAGTACTGAGGATGGAACCAGGACCTCCTGCATGCTAGGCATGCATTCTTCCACTGAGCTATACCCACCCCCACCTAAAAAAAAACAGTATAAAATTTAACATCTCCCAAAAATAATGTATAAAGTGGACCACATAATAATGATAAGCAAAGGCTGAATTATAATCTGAGTAACTTAAAAATTTCCTTCAAAGCATATTCACAGCAAATGAAGATTTGACACAATGAACCCTTAAACCTGCAGCAGTCCATTTCTCCAGAATAATATAGTTTTTTCTAATTTTCCTTTTGTTTTCTGGAATTCTGAAAGAAAATGTATGTGTGTATATTATACACTACATATTATATGAATAGATACATTTTAGAATATGACTTTACTATATATGGTCATCTTGGCTTCAATATTTATAATAAATTTCAAGCATGTAAACTATACTCCTAAAGTATATATACACAGTTAATTTACCTGTTAATAGAAACAACACAGGTTCAGATTTCCTTGACAGAGCTTCACTTTTGAAAAGAATCTATCTTTTCTAAGATAAAGAACATTATCGCATTCAATGTCCAACCTTAATTTCATCTGAACTTTTCCTATGATCAATTTGTGGAAACATTCTGGCTTTTGTAAAAGTCTAGATTTCACATGAAATTTTTTTTTAATTTCATTTTTATGTACCAAATAATCTCACATCAATTATTTAATTTGTATGTAACAAATCATGTGTGAATTATCGTAGCATCCCTTGTTTGCAGATGAGAAAATTAAGAGTTAATGTCACATTGCTGGTGGTAGAACTCAATTTCTAGCTTTTAAATCTAAAAGGTTGTTTTCTCCTCAATTCTAAAGGCATTCCCCAGATACCCTTGGTAAGATTTCATACTTTTCTACAACATACTTTTAGTCTTAGCATATCTTCCTGAAAGTTAGATTTTTTTTTTTTTCATGGTAGGAAGAAGAGATGAAGCATTTAAAATAGTAAATAAGGGTAAGATATTCCAAATTTCTCTTTTTTGACAATATGTTATAAACTTTAACAGTAAGGAAAAATCAACAGTTATATTGACTTTTGTCAGTTAAAGAGTATTAAAATAAAACTTCAACTTGTTATTTCTCAATTACAAACAAATTGTTTTGAAAACTTTAAGTATCTATTTAAAAGTTAACAAAGCGGAGCACAGATTTTTCAAAACTAAAGCCTTGAACTCGAAGAAAGTTACCACTGGAATATTCAAAGTATTAGCATGACCCACCACTGCCAGCCTCAGTCAAGGCCATTTCTAAAGCACAGCAAGAAAAACCATTAATACAGAAGTTCCTAAAGATCAATCCATCCTTCTAGTTCCTCAAAGTCTATCCTTGAATAAAGTCAGATCATCACAGAGCCACATACCTGTACACATCAAACTGGACCCCAAAGAGCACTTCTACAAATTACTTTGACTATGCTCACATTAAAGATGCTATTAAAGACAATGTAAGATGTTTTCTCCATGAAAGCCCACAAGACAGACTGTGCTCTAGAGAGCTTATTATTTGTATTTTCCTAATAACTGGTTTATTTTACCTTGGAAACTGCAAATCCTTTAAATGGTTGCGTTTCTCTCTTGACTATTAGCTACTGAAAGCTTAAGAACCAAATTCGTGACTCATCTTTAGACAGTGCATAACAAAAATAGTCATTAGTGGCATGTCATATCTTATGTGCCAGGCACTATGCTAAATGCTTTATGATCACCATCTCATTTATTCCTTATAACAACTCTGAGCTAGTACTTGCAGTTTACTTGTAAACCAATTAAAATCTTAGTTGGAACAAAGTAAAAAATAAATAAAAAATAAAATTTAAAATATTCTGGAAGTTGATAATTGTCTAGCTCTATTAGGTTTTATTAAAAAAATAACAAAAAAACAAAAAAACCAAGAGGATCATTACATTAACAAATTCGTTCCATAAAGAGATATAAAAGTTGAGAGCTGAAAAAATCTTAAAGTTAACAAAAACCAAAGGTCTCATTTTGTAAATATGGAAACCAAAATCCAAAGTTAAGGAACTGTAGAGGGTCAGAGAACACATTAGAAAAAGCTTGAGTTTAAATGATCACCAACTTTATATGCTGATATATGAAAACTGGTATTTATTATTAAATAAAATAATAAAGGTGTTCCATGAAAAGTACCAAAGAATATTGTTGCTATCTTATTTTTTTGTTTTTGCCAGATGACTAAGATTATTAAATTAAAAATATGAAGCCAAGGGTGACCCTGACATATATCAATTTCTGCCATACGCAATCTAAAACATTAACCACAGAAAAATACCAAAAGGGTCTCAAAGTAATATTCTACTCAGCTGCTTTAATTTAAAATTTACTCAATTTAATTCATTTTTATCTGCTTTACTGAGGTGTAACTTACATACAATGAAATGAATAAGCCAGTTCAGTGAGTTTTGAAACATGTTTACACCATGTTACCACCACCCCAATCAAGATATAGAACATTTCCATCACTTATTACCCTTCCCAGTCAATCTCCCCCTCCTTCTGCCCAGGTATCACAAATCCAATTTCTTTTCACTATAGATTAGTTTGCATGTTCTGGAATTTCATATAAATGGAGTCACAGAGTATGTACTCTCTGACAATTGGCTTCTTTTACTAATTGTAACGTTTCTAAGACACATCAGTTGTTTGTTCTTTTTTATTTCTGAGTAATATTCTACAATTTGTTTATCCATTCACCAGCTAAAGGACACTGGTTATTTCCAGCTTGGGGCTATTCTGAACAAGCATTCATTTACATGTCTTTATGTAGATACATGTTTTCAAATCTCTCAGGGTAAACAAGTGGAACTGCTGGGTCACATGTTAAGCATGTTTAACCTTACAGGAAAATTGTTTTTCAAAGTGGTTGTACTATTTTATACACTTTCCCCAGCAATGTATTATGGTATGGTTGCTCCACACTCTTGCCAACATGTGGAATTTTCATTATCCTTCATTTCAGCCATTCTAAGTGTGTAGTGATACTCTTTGTGGTTTTGATTTTCATTTCTATAAAGATTAATGATGTTGAGCATTTCTTCGTGTGCTTATTGGCCTTTTGTATATCTTTTTTCTGTGAAGTGTTCAAGTCTTTTGCCCATTTTTAATTAAACTGTTCATGATCTTATTAGTGAGTTGTAAACCTACTTTGTATACTCTGGATACAAGCCCTTTGTCAGAAATATGTGTTGTGAACATTTTCTCTCAGTCTGTGGCCTGCCTCTTTGTTTTCATAGCAATGTCTTTTGAAGAACAGTTTTTAATTTTGAAAAAGTCCAAGTTATCATTATTTTCTTTTATGGTTAATGCTTTTTGTGTCCTATCTGAGAAAGCTTTGCCAATCCCAGAGTTATAAAGCTATTCTCTGTTTTCTGCTAGAGGTTTTATAGTTTGGGTCCATATCTTTAGGTCTACATTCAACTTCTAGTTTATTCTTGTGAATGGTGGATAGAGAAAGTTAAGGTTCCTTTTTTCCATTATACCAAACAAAGTACAAACAAAAACTTGGGTAATGTTCTACTCAATTTTTAAAATTTGAAATCTACCCAATTCATTTTTAAACTTAAAATCCATCTTGACTTGGTTATTACATAACTGCCTGCAAAGGAATGTGAAGAATAATACATCCTACATAATAAAAGAAATAAATCTGCTTTATAGTAAAACTAAACATCATGTCATACCAAAAATGTGTTAACTTTCACTAATGTCAAATAACCTAAATATCCGTATTTAATGGTATTTCAATTTCTACAGAACCATAAAACTTTCTTAAAGTTCTCACGGTATTAAATTTTAATCTGTATTGTGTGACAAAGAGCACTGAAACCATCAGCAACTTAAACACAAATGTAGGTTTATCTTTAACCTCCAGGTCCAGACCGTAAGTACTACAGTATGAAGCTAGACAAGCTCACCTGAGTAGCTGCAGACTGACAGGAAGATGACGATGACGACGAGACAACAGGAATGTCAGACTGTACAGCAGCCACAGTGGTAGCGGGTGTGAAAATCAGCTGTACAGACAGAAAAACCAAAAAAATACCCTAAGACAAAAGAACATGTCCCACACAAAATGTATAGCAGGCAAGAGAGACTGAAATTTGTGACAGAAAGACAATGCAGTTTAGGACTGTCTCCTAAGCAAAAGGTTCTACATGACAGAGAAGTTTCTGATAATAGAGAACTCAAAAAAAAAAAAAAAAATCATAAACATTTCTGAAACAGCTCGTGATTCTGATGAGTAGAAAAATAAATCAGTGCTCAAAAAAAAAATGTATTTTGGTAATATGAAATCTTCATACCAAAGTTTGCCCCAAATAAGCTATTAAACTCTTCCCAGCTTAAAACTACTGTGGAAGGATTCATAAAATGGACATTATAATGGGCAACCATAGTCACTACTCTTGAATGCAAATTAAATTTCAGTGAGAAACATGAAAAGAAACAGCAAAAAGTTTTTTCAGTCCTCTCTACCCCAAAGGATAACAATGCCGCATACTACGCTATAGTATTTCATTCAGCTACACAGAATCCATAGCACAAACATAGGTCTACCTCTTGATTTTAAAACTATTTCTAAAGAAATATTCATTGTAAATGTAAATGCCACAACATGTCAAAATTCAAAACAAAACAGCCTGCAAAAAAGTTTCACAACAAAGAAAGAAAGAAAGAAAGGTAGGTAAGACAAGACATACTTATCACCACCTCTTTTCAAATGTCTTTTCCAATACTGAAACAGAATGCCATTAATTTAAAAGATAATACAATCCACTCAGATTATCCAATCCAATTTAGTAAATTTAAGAGTTGTTTCAAAGAATGTGTAAATGTTCTATTTCAGTATTCCATCAAGATTATTCAGTTCCTCAAAAACCATTTCTGTTTAAATTAAAATTACCAATTAAGGGATCTTTTGAACTTCAGTTCTTTGTATACTAAATTTAAGTGAATTAAAAAACAAAGTATAACTTTCACAAGAAGGTAATTTCCAGTACAAACAGCTGAAAGCACTAAACCTAAAAAGATGTTCTATTTTGCTTGAATCATGTGAAATTACCAGATTTAGAGGTGACAAATGGTCAAATAGCAACCATTTCAAATGGTTCAGCCAATTTTTGAAGCACATTATTAATCAAATAAGATCTAATGGGGGAAAAAAATCAGAAATATGATAATGTCTACTGAATAATCTGTAAATAAAAGGCAGACCGTATCATTGTTTCCTGTTAGTATTATGATGGGCAATTTTCTTTCCAATTTTAATGGAGAACTGGGGATCCAGATATATACTCAGTTTATTGAACAAAAAAGAATATAAATAAATAAATATAAATATAAATATAAATATATAAATATAAATATAAATATAAATATATATATATATATATATATATATATATATATATATATATATGTGTATCAGGGAAAAAGCACTTCTCTAGCTACCTGCAAAGACATCAAATAAAGTAAATGTCAACCAATTTCTACATTCCTTAAAGAAGTCTAGCAGGGAAATTAGGTAATCAATGGGTACTCAAATATAGAATAGCCAAACTAACATTCCTGTATTAACAAAAGATCAAAGTGAGCACAAGAACTTAAATCACTTTGCAGAATTTAAGATGGAAATAACCAAAGCTGAGGCTCATCTGGTGAATTATCAGGAACTCCAAGCCAGATTTCTGCAGAACCCACAATATAAATTCTAATTTATGCTTAACAATCAAGTTTTTAACATTTCTAACCATTTCACAAATCTAAGACATCAAAGATATACAGTGATTTCAGGATCACTGTAAGTACCAATTTTAACTGTAAGATGCCACCAATTATAAAACGCATCTCAGGTTCAGATGTGTTAAAATAGGAAAACAGGTTTGAAATCAATGAAATTTGATATTAAAAAATACTCACTCCTATGTTACAGAATCTATTAGTTTCCCAATGTTGCTAATTACTGTTTGATATACCAAGAAGGTCTACTGACTAAAAGAAATTTTCATGACAAAATGTACAAGAGCTAAGCACACACAAAAAAGTTTGTTAAACATTTCTTAAAGATTAAAAATGCCTCTTACTGCATCAAATCAAGAAACATTTTGATTTCTCTTAAGTCTTCAAACACTGAGAAAATCTGGTAGCTCATATCTTACCATTTGAGCTCGGAGATACATTTGAGCTTGGCTTGCCGTTAGGGTAGGGGAGGTACTCCCTAGTAACATAGTCTGTTGGGTAATACTGCCACTGGTAGAACTGGAAGCCTGGGAACGGCTTATTAACTGTGCAGGTGTAGGAGAAGTAGAGAGGTTGATCTAAGGAAGAAAACATATCAGGTCATAGGCTTCCATTTCTTGCTTCCATGTCACTGAATTTCACCAAGCTGTACTTAGGTAATCAATGTAAGTATTATGGCTAAGGAACCTAAAAGAGAGGGCTTCATCTTTGACAGACTTCTGTCACTTCTTCGGGCAATTATTTGCACATATGCAAACAAAAGCAGTTAGTGGTTAGCAACTAGGACCATTTTTAAGGATATCCTCATTGTATTTCATAAGATTCTAGCATCTTAAAATATCATTTCCACTACCTCCCCAAAATTAGGACTCTATTATTTTAATATTCTACATAATAACTTAAAACATTCAAATCAACCGTTTACACTATTTTGTCATTTTCTGTCACATTTTGAGGGGTTTCTGAAATGAATAAAAGTTAAAACACAAATAATTCACTCACATATATAAAAACATACATGTAACATATAATTAGTATAACATTCTCCTTCAAAAGCTCTCAGAGAAGAAGAAAGTACAACTGCTACTTGTCAAACAGATGGAAAAACCCTGAATACTGGTTACAAAATTAAATTATAAACACTAAATTTAAAACTGCTGTCAAAGAATAAACTAGTCCATGGGCCATCTCTAGGATATACAAAAGACTGGTAACTGATTGTATCTGGGAAGGCACACTGGGAGGGATAGGCAGGGAACAGGGCAAACGAAGACATGTAGTCCCTTTTCTTTCCAATTTCCTACCAAGTATTATTCATTTTAAAAATAAATAATATTTTTAACAAGAGTAATACAATCTGGTCTCAAGTCCTTTTTGTGGACGATGCAGAGAAAATTAAGAAATAGGTTATTAGACTTTTGATTCAAGCAACAACACAGACTGGACTAATACATCCATGGTTCAAATATCCTCACTGAAATGCAAGATCAACATGAAAAATTAGAATTTATAGCTGAACTCACAAAAGGGGAAAGGAGAGGGAAATTCCCAGGTGCCAGAAAGAAACTCAAAGATGTAAGCTTCAGCTGACACCAAGGCAGTTTAGGGGAATACTGGCCTTACAGAGAGAGAAGACCCAATTTTGAGCCTACTTCAGGGAAGAGCTGGAAATAAAACCCACTTTAAACCAATATACTCAAAAGGGCTCATCAATTTGTGAAAAGGGAGCTGGAAAAGCTCCACTCATAAGTCCTGAGAAGCAGCAAGAAAACCTGCCATCCGCACTGCTTCCAGTGAAGGAGAGAGGCTCCTATGAGAATCAAAATCCCAGGGCTGCACCATGTCCGGGTACAGAATCCATATTCACATTACCTGCATAGTTCCATAATCCCTCCTCAAACATTAGCATTTTTACTAGTCCAGGACATCTGTTAAACTGAATAAGTGGTTGGAGGAAGCTGAATGAAGGCTATATAGAAGGACCTCTCTGTACTATTAACTCCCAAGGCTATAATTATTTAAAAATTAAAAAGTTAAAACTGCATAGTGGGTACACAAGAGTTGGTTAACTAATTCCCTAAATGTATCTTTTAAGTATTCCTTAATTTTAATAAAATACTTAAATCTGTAATTCAGTGCATAAATAGTTAATATAAAAATTATTCTGCAATCTGTCTATTATTCCTAGCATACCACTAAAATCCTATTAGCAAAAATCACCCATATCCTCTGACAAATTCAGTGGATTCTTTTTAGACCATTCTCTCTCAGTCTTCTTTACCAAGCCTTTTTTTTATCCCACCCTCAAACTGTTCTTGATTTGTCCTTAACACTTTTCTTCTTCAATTCTTCAATTCAATTTGTCCTTCACACTTCTCTTCTTCAATTCTTCAATTGATTATCACATCTACTCTCATAGTTTCAAACAATTCATTCCTGAAGACTCTCAATCCTTGACAACAAACTCTTATTCTCCAGATTCAAATACTTACAGAACACATTTTTCTGGATATCTCTTACCAACTCAAATTCAACATGCTCAAACACCAAACTTATTATTCCTTCTTAAACCAGCCTTTCCTCAAATATCCAGTGGCATCCTCTAAAAATCCCCAAGACAGATTATCTGGGAGTCATTCTAATTCTTCCCTCTCCTACAACACACACACACACACACATAAAATCAGTTACACATCTTATTGTTTCTACACCTTTATCCTCCTCAATTTCATTTTGATTTTGAATCACTTGGTTTGAGACTCTGGGCCCACAGCACTTCCAGCTAGATTACTTTAGCAACTGCAAATTGATCTCCCTGCTTGGAATCCTGTCTCCTCCTACCTGCCAGATAATTTTCCCCTGATTTTAATTGATATTAACTACTTCAAAATCTCCTAGATAACAATCTCCCCTGACTACTTCTCTAGCATCATCTCCTTTCACTCCTTCATACGTACCCTTCACATTATCCATATGAAGCTATACGCAGTGTTATAATGTCTCAGGCCTCTATGGCCCTGGTAATGATGCTCTGGATTGGACTGAGCATCCACTACCCCTATACCCACCCCTATCCCCACTTGAGTGAACAACTCCTTCTCAAAAAATCATCTGCTGAACTTTTTCAGGCATCCCTACACCCTATAGTAGAACTGACTATTTCTTCTCCCTTTTGCCTGGTTATCTTCTGTAACTGCCATATACTTTTGGCATATACTTCCATCTCATTGTCCTAAACAATAATTTCTTTAAGGGTGTAGACCATGTGTTATTTATCATCATACATCTAATATCCGTCAGAGTGCCTTCATTCAATAAGTTTATTAAGTTAATGAATGCCGTGTAATTTTAAGGCATACTTCATAGTTTAAATATATAAGCCTATCACACACAGTGACACTATGTGTATAAGAGAGAGAGAAAAAACAATTCTGGTATAGGCCCTAACAAAGCAGAGTAAAAATGCAGAGATAGCATGGTGATGTTAGCTCAACTCTTGACATGCTATATAATAAATTATTAATAAGCTCCCCCCTATAAAAACTGATTCTTTTCCTATACCACTCCACAAGTGGATGTTCTGGATAAAGCCTTGCTCCAAAGATTAAATCACTGAGCAGGGTAAAATTGGACCAGCTTTTCTGACTCATAGTTTGGCGTTCACAGTGCTTTCCTATACCCTGATAGCTCATTAATTTGGGTCACTCTACCGTAATAATGTCTGTTTTAATAATCACTTTTTTCAGTGATTCTTTTAAAAAAAAGGAAGAAAGAAAGTACTGTAGTATGGAAAGACCACACACTCTAAACAAAAACGTAAAAGCCTTTTTTTATTATTATTTAATTGAAGTATAGTCAGTTTACAATGTTGTGTTAACTTCTGGTGTGCAGCATAATGTTAAAAGTCTTTTTAAAAAATGATTGGCTGATAGCTAAAATGCCTAAGAGTACTCTATAAGGAAGTAGAACATAAAGTACAAACAATGTTTTTCTTATTCTTAAAACAGAAAAAAAGGAAGTAAGAAAACTAAATAGTAACTTCCTAACCACCTGCATTTCACTTGGTCTAAGTTGTGAGATCAAAGAACAAATACTATGTTTATTTTTAAGTTCCATAGGGCAAGTATCATTTCAGGCAGTGTCTACTAATGAATGTCCAACCCATGAGGGCAAGCAGATCAGCAGCAATTTCTGCAAGAAGTCCCGTCCTTTCCACAAATGATACAGTTCTCCTCTATTTTCTGTTTCACCCTGCTGACCTGAACCAGATGACCTTAACTGTTTCCATTATGTTCTCTGTCAATCCCATCTCAACATTCTTAATTCTCTTTCATTTTAAAACCTTGGCCAATCCTGTCACCTCACATCTCAAGCCCCACACTCCATAAAGGAACTCACTCCTTGAGCCCTATTACTGGAAGCTCTCTCCCTATTGACAATAAAAGTCACAGAGAAAACCACAATCTGCCAAGAAATGTCACTTAACTCTCAACCAGTCATCAGTGCCCCAAAAAAGGAAGTTATACAGGGTCTCTGGCCCAGAGTACTCCCTAGAACTAAAGCCCATTTGAGACCCACTGCTGTCATTTGAATGATCAGAATCAATCAGGTGTATCTACAGAGAGACATGGTACACAGATATTAAAAGGCTGATGTATCTCTATATTCAGTGGCATGAAAATATCTTTATAACCCACTGCTGAGTGGAAAAAACTATACAATAACATGTGGAATATAATGCACTTATGTAATTACATATTAATATCTACATGTACTGTGTGTGTATATATATATATATATATACCATATACCATACATGTGAAAAATATGTTGAGAAAAATGACTGCATTGTAATATACACAGAATAATACATATTCATTAAACTGCATCTTATTAGATTTGGTATAGATATATTTCCATATACAGACACACCTGGAAGAATAGTCACCAAAACATTAAAGGTGAATAATGCCTACCAGGGGTAAAATTTGGCAATAATTTATATTTTCTTTTTCAAAGTTTTTGTCTTTTCTCTGTAGACTTTAGAATCAGACAGAATATGCTATTTTCCTTTTTTTCTTTAATGTTTACTTTAGTATACTGTTTTGTTATTATCAGTTTAAAGCAGCATATAAATTTTCTTGCTTCATTCAGTGGGAATTTATGTATGAGTAATTCAAATACCCAGGAGTGTAAAATATTACATGGAAATTTCAAGCAATAATATCTACCCATGAAGGACTTCCTTTTTAAGAGACTGCACATTTTTAATATGAAATGAAGTATGACTGGGACATTGCGCTGTACACCAGAAACTGACACATTGTAACTGTACTTCAATTAAAAAAAAAAACTACTTCAAACAAAAAAAAGAAAATGTCTATCCTATTTATTATAGAAAACCATTATTTCTACTTTCTGCAATACAAGCTGTAAAAACAACAGCAAAACAAGCAAAAAACCCCCTCACAATCTCCAACTGCTTTCAGATTTTGACATCCTAGAAAGAACAGAGGCAAGGCTAAAACAATCAAAATATTGGAAGTAACTGTCCAGCAGCAGAGATGGTTATACAAGATAAAGTGCAACCATACTGTGTGCAACCATGCAGTAGCTTAAGTGAGTGAGACAGAAAGCTCTGAAGACACACTCTATTAAATGTAAAAACAAAATGCAGAATACCTGACTGTGTTTACAGTGTGGGGAAAAAAATGTGTGTTAAACACATACACAGAAATTTCTTTATACTATGTATGTCCATAATGCATTGTAAAGATCTGGAGGGATATCTAGCACATTGAGGAGACAGAAGGACTGAAGGGGACTTTCACTTTTTCTGTACTACTGGCATATTTTGTAAGAATTCAGGAAAGCTCCTGATGACCACACAAACATTCAGTTTACAGTTTTATCTTAGACTGCTATTAAGTTTTGGAATACGCTTCAAACAATCATTTGAAATTATATTTTTAAAAATCCTTGAAAACAGTGAGTTTTAAAACTTAAAAGTACCTCCTAAAATCAATAACAGAGGATGAGGACATTGGTTATAAGCATGTAATTTTCTCTCAGATAAATTCATAATGAATTCATTTGATATGTCATTGATCTAATTTAGATACTTTTAGAGAAAACTGATCATTTATAAAGTTCTTGATCTAAAAACAACCTCAATGACCCAATAAGTGTACTCTTAGGAAATTTTGTTTAAAGAAACTTACTAAATATGTAATAAAGATATATAACAGAATCATCAATGCAGGTTTACTTATAACAGCAAAACAATATGAGAAATTAAACTGCCAGCAAGAGGAAAACAGATTTAAAAAAATGAAGAATATTATATAGCCATTACAATTCATGTTTATAAAACAACAAATACTGAAAATTATAGTCTGAGCACACCCATTTGTTTCTCTCTCCTACTAAAATCCACAGAAAAGCAGTTAATATGATAATAAAAAAGACTGAGAGAAACTAACACATAAATTTAAAATGTAGCACACTCCATAAGATAGGTGACCTGTGCTCTTTTAAAAAAAAAAAGTCAAGATCTTTTTATATTAAAGGAAAATAGGACTTGTGAGGCATATACTAGATATTACTATCCTGATAATAAATTTCTTAGATGTGACATGGTACTGTGGTTATGTAGGAAAATCTCCTTCTTGGGCAATACATGCTAAAGCCCTTGGGACTGAAGTGTCATGATATCTTCAACTTATTTTCAAATGGTCAGGAAAACAGTGTATAAATAGAAACTTAATAACTGGTATAGATAGCTACATGAAGGGTACACAAGGGTCATTGCCTAGTCTTAGCATTTTTCCGTGGGTTTAATGTTTTTTTTCAAAAACAAAAAAAACAGGGGATAAAAGAACAGTATCAAAAGAAAAAAAATAAACAAACAAAAGAAAACACATATAGCAAAGAGAAAGAGAGGAAGGTACCATCTGCATTTCTTTAAGATCTAAAGATGGGATCATACTGATGCAGAAACAGACAGGAAGCTGCAGTCCAGAATACAGAAAAAAATAGACCAGAATGGGTTTAGGCCCAGAATTTAGAGACATAAAAGCAGAAGAAAGAAGTGGGGCCAAAAACTGAAGAACTGATTATCTGCAGGTCTGTCTAGAAAACAAGATTCACCAGCCATAACCCCACCCCTCCTGCACCTAGAACAACAGGCATAGAGACCTAGGAGAAAAAGGACACTTCGCTAAAAAAAGTCAAAGAACTGCTGAGGAAAAGCTGGAACTGTAGAATGGGGACTCGTACCTTGAAGTAAAATCCTCATTATTCTGAAAACTACTCGCTCCCCAGCCTAACAGCCAGCTTCCAACCTGCATACCTTCAATTCTAAACCTGCCAAAGATATATCCTTCCCACTGTCACCCCACTGCTATACCCACATGCAAACACAGAAACTCTAATCAGCCTTTCCACTAAGGAGAGAGGTCTAACTAGGAGCACATCTATCTTCAGAGCAGTGAAAGAAATTTACATAATCATGCACCTTAAATATAAGCAGAAAACCAAGCATTCTGAGAGAAAACTTTTCTAAGAGAAAAATCAGTAGCATGAAAGAAAAAAATGAAGATAGTTTCTAAGAAATATAAATTATTCAGGAAACAGAAAAAAGGTGTTTTAAAAGCTGATAAGTATCACAACGGAGATCTAAAATATTTCATCCATAACAGAAAAACAGAATACTATGGAAAAAGAATAAGGAAATGTGCTTAAAAATTGGAAATACAAAAGCTGAACTGCAGTTTTCTTTTAAATGTAAAAGGAAAAGGTTTTAAAAAAAAAAAAAGACAAGGAAATATGTCACAATAGTATAACAAGATAAAGACAGAAAATGAGTAAAAAGCTAAAAATATTCTGATCTGGAAAGACCAACTTCCAACCAAAGGAGCTTCAGAAAGAGAACAGAGAAAATAAAAGGAAATTAATTTTTGTTAAAACTTTTTTAGTTTCATACACATGAACACTAAGTTTCACACTAAGAGGGTCCAACAAGTGTTCTGCACAATGACATCTAGACACAATGTCATGAAGTCCAGAAAAACTAAAGAAAACACGAAAATGTAAATGACTGAAGAGAAAAAGAAACAACTTCCCCAGAGGAATGATAATGAGACTTAAAATCAGCCTCTTTGGCAGTACCAGAATTTTGAAAACAATGGTCCTTGCTTTCAAGTTTCCTAAGAAAAATTATTTTCAATATAGAATTTATGTACAAATAATTATTTAAAAGGTCTATGAGGAGGGAATTGGGGGGCCTACAAATATTCCAAATTTATCTTCCATGTACCCTTTTCAAGCAAGTTATTAGAAGATACTCCAGTAAAACAAAACCCTTATCACAATGTCCTGTGTTTACATGTCTGTTTTCTGCATCCACTGTACTCTAAGACCTTTGTTCACTTTGGCTCCTGAGCACTTAATACCATGCCCGGCACCAAGCAAGAAAATACTGGCACAGATTATCCTCAGAAGTGTGGGAGACTAATACAGAATCCCATTCAGCAGTGAATCCCTGAAACTAAGCTCTGCTGTTTCAGAATTACGAGCTCAGGATGAGTCCTCGTCTCTGCAAACCCTACATATTTTTTATAGCTCAGCTTAAGTCCCATATAGGAAGCCTTTCCCAACTACTCAAAGATCTCTTTTCTGTTAACTCTCAGGGCATTCATCACTTCATTATACACTGTTTGTTGTTTACTATTTGATATGTCTAGGCATAGTTCTTCAAATGCCTATTACTGTCTCTAAGGGAAGGGACTTTGACTCATGTGTACCCCCAGGGCAACTAGCATAATGTTGCCAATAGATACACCTGGTAATTGGCTGCCTGCTCATAACTAGCAACAAAAGAATCTCATCACAGAGGTCAGGACTTAGACTCTCTTCTATAATGCAATTTCAGGCAATCAGAATATCCTAAAATGATTCTCTGAATTGAAGATAATCCACTTGAAGTAATCAAGAATTAAAGCTAATTCTATGCATTACATACTCTAGTTGATGATTATAATTCCTATAACTTCATCATTCAACAAATATTTATTACACACCTACTATGTGATAGGCACTATTTTCCATAATGCATATAAACTATTTAAGACACCCTGACAGAATCTTATATTAACATCTAAACAATGGTTCCCAAACTTTAAAAAAAAAAAAAATAGAACCCTTTCTCCGCACGCAGTCTTATTAAGAATTCCCAGATTCAAACATCACACAACTATTCTGTCTGAAGTTTAGGGTAAGGCTCAGCACCCCATCCATCTCGGTCTGCTTGGGCTGCCAAAACAAAGTACCACAAACTGAGTAGCTGAAAAAACAGAATTTCTCACAGTTCTAGAGGCTAGGAAGTCCAAGATCAAGGTACTGTGCAATTCAGTTTCTGGCCAGAGCTCTCTGCTGGCTTGCAGATGGCCACCTTCTCACTGCGTCCTCACAACAGAGAGGGGGAGATCTCCAGAGGCTCTTCCTCTACTACGGACACCAGGTCTACTGGATCAGGGCTCCATACTTATGACCTCATTTAACCTTAATCACCTCCTTAAAGGCCCAATTTCTAATTCAGTCACATGGGGTTTAGAGCTTCAACATACGAATTTGAGAGAGATGCAATTCAGTGCATAGCACCATCTATTGAACCTTCTCCTTGAGCTAGACCCAGGGATAGCTGGATGAAAAGACTGAAAACCATCCAACTAGATAACTTAATTTTACATAAAAGAAAACTGAGGTATAACGAGGTTAAATGATTTACCCTAAGTCATGCCAGCAGTCAGTTACAGAATTAAGCCTAGAACCCAGGTCCCTCATGTCTTCCATTCTACCAAACTTTCTCACATAATATTCCACAACTGGTAGCAAAGTCATGTACACTTGTGACTTGAATTTTCAATGAGATGTGTAAGACATCACTGATCACCAGACCTCCCAAATGAACTCCTAACTCATATAACCAGTCTCTACTGAACATCTACAGGTGGGTGTCTAATATACATCATGTCTATAACTGAACTCCTGATTTTCTCTTCCAACACCTGCTTTGACAGATCCTTCCAGATGCTCAGGCCAAAATATTACAGTCATCCCTGACTCTTCACCTTCCTCACATCCTTTATTCAATCCATCAGCATAAACTGTTAGCTCTATTTTCAAAACATCCGAATTTCTATAATAAAATATTAGAGAAAAAATATTCAGAATCTGGCTAACCATTTTTCATGACATCTACAGTCAGCATCATGGTCCAAGCCTCCAATATCTCTCTCTTGGATTATTATAGGAACCACTTAACTGGTCTCCTTGGTTCTGTCTTTGCCCTCTAGAACTTTCTCTCAACATTGTAGCTAAGTTAAAGCCTATGTGAGGTCATGTAATGTCCCCTACTAAAATCGCTTTCCAATAGCTTCCCAATGCATGCTGAGCAAAAACCCAAGGGTTTAATAATCTCCTCATGACTGGATTACAATTACCTATGCCATCTCTAAACATACTCCCACTCTCATTCCACTCCAGCCACACTGCCCTTCCTTCTGTCCCCGGAGCATGTTTGCCTCCCTCACCCTTCTTCAAATGCCATCTTTATTAGCAATGCTTTCCCCATCACTTTAATTTAAAGTGCAAATTCCTTCATCTCATTCCACTTCCTTGCTTTATTTTTCTCTCTAGAACTTACCATCATCTGACATATTACACTATCTATCTCTAGCTCCGTAAGGACAGAGAATTTGTTGTGTTGCTGTATTCCCAGCATCCAGAAGGGTGTCTGACACATATTAAATGTTCAGTAAATACCTACTGAATAAATGAGTGAATGTGTGAATGAATAAAGTCATAAAACTAACTGAGCTTCAAAAACGCACCTTACCTGGTACCAGAGCTAGAAAGCTATCAAAAATAAGGTTTTTCCCTTTTGACAGAACAGTGCAGTAAATTAAAGTCAAAACATCTGGGATTAATGTAGATTCTAGGGCCAAAAAACAAAGAAAGGGAAAGGGAATGAGATACAAACAGCCCTTGAGTCATTTAGAGACTTATGATTGCAATTTCCAGCCACATAATCCTTTCCAGATGAAAATGCCCAGAGACTTAGAAGAGAAGATAGAAAATGACGGCACTTCACCTACACTGGAACAAACAAAATTAACCATAGGAATATCTATTTACATTTATGTGTAGAAATGTACAGTTATTAAATAGGAAAGCATCACATAAAACTTCATTAGCGCAAAAAAGGACTATTGAAAAGAAATGCCACTTTTATTCTACACTTTTGCATTATCTGTCTCTTAGACAAGAGTATATTCATATTTTATTTACACAATACAAAAACTAACACAATGAAGCTCTTCACTCTACTTCCTCAGAGATAACCACTGATTAACAGTTGGTTGTATATTACAGATTTTCTTCCTATATAATCAGACAGACATATAGATAGAACCATTTTTTTAAGTTAAATAATAGGAATTCTGTTTCCAGGAAGGTGGAATAGACATACTTTTTCCCTATTCCTGTCCCTAAGTACAACTAAAAATCCTGGATGTTACACATAAAATAAACGTAAGATCCCAAAAGGTGGTTAAAAGCAGACTCGGTAGGGACCTCAAGACCCAGTGAACAATGTGGTTATAAGCTCCCTGGGTTTTCTTTTTAAGTCTCACATAACCCAAACATGAAGCTGAGAAGTCAGTAACTTAGAAACATCAATGGGTAGAAACAAACAAACAAACAAAAAACTCCAGTGGTCTGCTCTTTCTAGCCAAGGACCAGAAAAGGGACAGCCTAACAACACAGAAAACTTTCAGATAGTAATTGCTCTACTCCAGCCAAACACCACAGAAAACACTGTGGCCTCACCCACCTCCACACTTGCAAAGACCTAGACTTCCACCCTCACCAAGCCATAATGAGGCACCCCAATCCCACAAATCCTTCCAACCAATTAGTGTCAAAGAAGGCCACGTAGAGAGCCAGGACTTTCATCCCAATCAGGCAGTAACAGACCAGCACCAACAACCCACCCCGTTCCTGTAGTATCAGTGGAGACCACGTGGGGTGCAGTAACACTGCACTCCTATCCCTCCCAGCCACAGAAACATCAGTGGGGAGCCATAACGCACTCCAACTTGGCAATTAGAAGGAGCACTCCCTTGGGTACCAATGGAAAACAAATGTGGAACCTGGACTTCTACCCCCATATGGCAGTAAGGAGGTGGCACACACTCCTTTTCAGAAGCCAGTCAAAACAGAATGGTTAAATAAGACCCACAGTCATATAACATAATACTGAAAATGTCCAGGTTTCAATCAAAAAAATCACTCATTTGTACCAAGAACCAAAAGACCTCAAGCTGAATGAAAAAGACAATAAATAGATGCCAACACCAAGATGAAAGAAATATTATAATTATCCGACAAAAGATCTTAAAGCAGTCACCATAAAAATGTTTTGAACAAGCAATTATGAGCCCACTCAAAACAAATGAAAAAATAAACTCTCAGCAAAAGACAAAGAACCAAATGGGAATTTCAGAACCGAAAAATAGAATAACCTAAATAAATAAGTTAAATGAGATGAGACTATACTTTCTTGCTTTTTTTCACTTAATATCTAATGAAAATCTAAGTCTCTTTATGTACATATACAGCATTTAGCAGCTATAGTATCCCACTGTATGAATTAACTATAATTTACTTAACTAAACCTCAATTAATGAACATTTAGTCTATAATTTTCCACTATTATAAACCATGCATATTTACATATTTGTCATTTTTGCATAATTATCTATCATAATTGTTATTTTTAGTAAAAGACATCACAAAAAATTAGACTGCTATGTGAAAGCACATGCACAGTTTAAATTTTCACACACATTGCCAAATAACCCTCCAGAAAAGTTGTACTAATTACATTCCCACCAATAGTGTACAAGTATACCTACTTTCTCACATCCCTGCCAATGAGTATTGTCTCAGTGTTTTTCCTTGTTTCCTAATTTGACAAGTGAAAATAGTACAGCATTGTCGCTTTTACATACATTTCTTTATTACTAACAGGGTAAAGGCTTTCTTTTGAAAATTACCAACGCAGGTCTTTTGTGAATTCTCATTGTTTATCTTACTAACATAAAAGAGCCCTTAATATTTTACAAATATAAGCTGGATGACATACATGGTGCAAATGTATTTTCAACTATTTTGTTGTTTTATATTTTTGCTGATGCTCTTTTTTGCGTAAAAGTTTTAAATTGGTCTAGGTTTCATTTTAGCAAATCAAATTTAAGTCTTCGTCCCATTCAGTTGAAGGACAAAGCCGTCAACCTAAAGGCTCAGTCTCAACTAGTTTTAGAACCAATCAACTATAAAATCACCTCTCATTACTGGTAAGAGTCTAGAATTAGCCTTTCTGTTCTAATGAGGGGAAAGAAGAGGATGCTGGCACCCACTAATTACCTATACATTCAGTTAACAATGGTCCTCTCCACATATATTGTTTCTCCAGGTGGTATGACTGGACTTTTGACTTCACTTTTTAAAATGTAATACTCCATTTTCCCACTGGGATCCCACTCCTACTCTAAACCCCAACTTATTTGGATGGTGGCTTGACAACCTACCTTGTAGCCCTTTTTCCTACTGGAGGTTGGACCCCTCCCCAGGGCTTTCACTGTTATTGGAAACCTACCTCACAAGAACCAAAACTCTGAAAACTACTTTACTGCCACTTGACCGCTCATTGTTATCACTACCTAGAGATTTCTGCTACCATACTCTGCCCGTCTTTTGGAGAATGACCTAAATTTACTAAGCTACCTTGGGTATCATAATGTGGACTGCTAGTCAACTCACTTGAGCCACTGCTCAGTCAGAACAGAAAACAAAACAAATGCAATGTGTTATTCTTTTGTTTTTTTCCTAAATACTTGCTCTCCCTATTTACTTCTTCTCCTCCATCAGCCAGTAGTAAGTTCTGGCATCCTTCATCGTACAAGTCTACCTAATTTATGACAACTAGCACTAACGATGTCACAAAAAAATAATCACAATCACTGGAAATGTGATTGTGAAAATCACATACATAAAATCATAATGAAAGAAAAACAACTTAAAAGGATACCTTTTAACAATGTAGAGAAAAAAATTCAGAACACATATCTTTCTATATATATCCTAATGTTATTTCATAAAGAATTAATCTATAATTTCTTTAACCAGTCCACAAAGTGTTTACCAATCCTTTCCTTAACTACCGAATGTATTAATTAAAGACATATCTGACATCAATAACCATAACTATAGCATTAATGCTTAGGGATTGATTACATTACTTAAATTTTTCTTTTTCTTCAGTCTAACATTTTCAAGTCATAAGTAATTTATCTTTTAACTAATTTTATTCATGTTCCAGAGTATTTCCATGCTAAAACAGAATTTTTTAATTAAAAATGTCAGACCAATAGCCCCAAAATAACTATATGCTCACTGTACATATACTTACTCAGCAAAGACCATACCCTTAGCTAAAGAAACACAGCACAAGTTCATCTTCAATTCTTTGGTAATCTATAAACTATATTCTATCAGAGTCAATTTTACAAAGTATCAAAGTATTACCATCCTGAATCAGGAAAAAACAGAGGCAATTCCTGACCCCTCAGGAAACATCTAGCAGTGCCTAGAGGCATTTCTGATTGTCACGCTGGGGGAAGGAGGGCACAGCCTACCCAAGCTAGGGATGCTGCTTAATGACTTATCATGCACAGGATACCCCTCAACAAGAAAGAATTATCTGGCCCATAATGTCTATAGTGATGAGGCTCAGAAATCTGGGACAACTGATGAAATCTGAATGTGCACTGCATTGTATCAATGTTAAATTTCTTGAATTTGATCATTTCTTAAAAATTAAAGTATGACTGATTTATAATGTTGTGTTAGTTTCAGGTGTACAGCAAAGTGATTTACACACACACTTATGTGTATATATTCTTTTTCAGATTCGTTTCCGTTATAGTTATAACAAGATACTGAATATAGTTACCTGCGCTATACAGTAGGTCCTTGTTTATCTATTTTATATATAGTAGTTGTATATGTTAATCCCAAACTCTTAATTTACCCCTCCCTCCCAGAATTTGGTCATTTTCATGTGGCTTCATAGAAGAAAATATATTTCAATAAAAATATATATTAAAAAAAGAAATTATATCAAAATTAAAAGTTAACAAGTATTACCATACCTGTAAATTTCTTTTAACTGGGAAACTCTGCACAATTTCCCAGTTTATATGTGCAATAGAGCAAATCACCTTTCTTTCACTCCTTTCTCAAAATAAATTACACTATTTTGAATGGATACTTCCAGATTGGACTCACATAACTCAAGCATAAGCTTAAAAGTAAAATTTCTAAAATGTGGATTGCACAGAAAAAAACTAGAAACATTTAGATGTCTACCAAGGACATGACATTCTTCAGTATACCACAGTAAATTCATGGCTTAATACCTCTGCATTGTGTATTTCAGGCTTTCAATACACATTGAGAACTGCAATTATTTACATAAGACCTGAACACAATCAGTGGAGAAGTATGTGTAAGAAATAATACAAAAACATTTTTAAGACTCAGATTTTCAGAAGTTTGACATTAGTTCTGAGTTTTTGAACCTTATTCCTATCTCTAGGCACTTGTTAATTAAATAGCATTCAACAAATACACAATAATAGCTTTATAAATATTAACAGTTCACTTTTGGAAAGCAATAATTAAAAATTTTAAATCCAGGAAGAAAACTTAGGGCACTTACAGATGTCTGGGACATACTTGACTGTTGTGTGACACTTCCTGTGGGGGATGTAGGTGGTCTTCCACTGGACAAACTTGCCTAAAATAATAAGATCTTTACAATGTGTCTATAAAAGGCTGAAGTTTAAAACTTTCTGGTACCAGAATACCACAAAACCACAATAAAAGTCAAAACATCTATGAAGCAATTCATTTTACAGTCAACATGGATTAAGCTTTGGCCAAATTGACTAAGAAAAAAAGAAAAAAACTGGTGACAAGAGAAGATCCAAAGGCTAATCTTATTTTAATAGCTGCACACATTGTCAGTTTCACTCTATAGGTCTCTATCTTCTTTGAAGTGAAATCACCACTTCAATGTTATGAAAAAGAAACTGGAGCTATATCAAGTGCCAGTGGGTTTCAGTTTCCTAATTCGTATCATGAACATGACGTTACATGAAATTACACTACTGAGAAGAAGCAACAGGTGGGGATGTGTTTATAACAGAAATAAACCTTTTTCAGGTTCAGTCAACTGAGATTCTCCTCTGATGAGGAGATTAAGTTTAAATCTCACACAGTTTTACTTAAATAAACAATACAACAACACTGAAAATCTTTTAAAACATAAGCATTTAATGATAAAATCATCCTGTTAGTAGTAGGAGTCATATGATTGGATTTTAGAAAAGTGCACATGTATGTTTTTATACAGAAAATTCCTGGAGGGATACAAATAAAACTCTTAGTGGTCACATCTGAAGAGTGGAAAACAGCAGTGGGTGTGGAAAAGGACACCTATATTTTACTTATAAACAGTTTTATACTGTTTGATTTTTTTAATGAGTGTAAAATACTGATGTATTAAAAAAAGGTTTTTTGCTAAAATGTAAATGTGATTCATACAACCCTAACTATTCACTGTTGTACTTTGAATTTTATACACAAAACCATGACACTAGTATAGCATTTCTGAAATGGAGATAAAAAGCAGAGGGCCAAAAGCTAGCAACAGAATAACAAATAAAACATATCCATTTTTTTTTAAACTAACTTCTATTTGGCAGCCTATTAGATGTCCTTAAGAAACAATAATTACAGGACACCTGAGAACTCTGAAATACTACCCAATGTATTTAATTTCAGTAATTATCCTCAGGTAATGCCAACTTTGGCTTCATAAGTTCTTAATTCACTTCAGCCTCACCTGAACAGCAGCAAGGCTCTGAAGCTGGGAGCTGCTTAAGTGCTGCTGCTGGAGAGCTGCTGTGTGCAGCATTAAGTGCTGCTGCTGGGCGGCGTACATTTGCTGAAGGTACTGAGCAGCTGAGCTGGGAGGGCGATGCAATGCCTGCTGAATTACCTGTGATAAGTCAATTGAACCAGTGTCAAACCATAACCTTAACCATAAAATAAAGTATCAAAAAAGCGGCAGTTTAAAATTTCACTAATTTAAGATTCAATGTCATCAAACTTACAAATATAGTGCTCTCCTAGTTATTACTAGGATTCACAAATGTATACAAATAAAAGAAACCCAGTAGAGGCAATTCACAAAAGGAAAAATGGCCAAGTAAGCACTGGAAAAGATCTTCAATCTCGTTAGTAGTCAAAAGTACAAATTAAAACAAGACACTATTTTCTAACTTTTTGACCGACAAAGATTTAAAATACTACTACTACTACTGTAAGTAAGAGTATAAATTGGTATAACCGTTTTGGGTAAAAGTTGGTAGAATTCTTGGCTTGAGTAGAGAGGATATGTATACCCTACAGCCATCACTAACAGTAATGTAGATCAGTGCCATCCAGTACAGGAGCCACTAGTCTGAGCACTTACAAGGTGGCTAATGCAACTAGGGAATTAAGTTTTTAATTCTACTGAATTTTAATTATAATTTAAATATAAAATAGCCACCTGCAGGTAGTAGCTACTGTATTGAACAGAGCAAATAAATCTATATTTATTAACAAAAAAATTCCCAAATATATTATTAGTTGAAAAATGCAGGTTACTAAATAGTGTATGGAGAAAGATACCATTTATATTGAAATATTTCACAGAATATTCAGCAAACCACTAAAAGACTACTGACAGGTAGCTAGATTAGAACTGACTTTTACCTTCTCATTTGTACTTTAAATGTCTGAAAAAACTTAGTTTTGTGATATTAATAACCACATAAAATTATAAAGCTATTTTTTTAGAAAATTACTAATCACTTTTCAAAATGTTTTTAAATTTTTAAATGTCATATTCCTTGTTTCAGTTGTTTGAACACAGAATAAAACTATTCTTACTAAAAAAAGTTTCTGAAAAAGGACTAATTATTATGACTATTTATTACTAGAATATAAAAGCTGAGTCCAAACTTCATTAATTGATAAATTAGAGAAGTATTCCAATAAAAGAGGAAAATCCTTTATCTGTCCCAATGGTAAGTCAGACTACACCAGTCCTCTGCAACCACGTCCCAAAATCACATCATGCCCACGGTGACTCTGAAAGAGCACCCTAATCTCAGTATCAAACCAGAGTTTTCAAAGAGCTAAAGGAGTAACAGAGCCATAATCCTACAGTTTGAGGGTCTGAGTCAGGGCATCTTTCACACAAAGCCATGAATCTCTTCATCCGAATTCCAAGAAAGCGTATTTCCTTGTGTTGTTTACCTTCATGTGTTCACATGTCAGTTCCCCAACAATGGACTGCTACACCAGCTACAAGCTCCCGTCACAAAATCCATGTAGGCTTTTGACCCCTAGTTGCAGGGGACTGAAGACCAGCATTAAGTAATTTAGAATTACAAGATGATGTCTTTTTGGTCAGGGAAATCTATGTATGTTCCTCTAATTCCAAAACAAAATTCTAAAATCAAAGTGAAATTAAAAATGAATAATCTACTTGACAGAGTGTAGTAATTTTTTTCTAGTCAGCACAGTCTTTCATTACCACTCAATGCTATACTCACGGGAGAGAGACTCTTTAAATACAAGTTAAAGACATAGAACATAGTTCTTTTTTTGTCCCTCTAAAGGAACAAGGAGGGTGAAGAGGACTCATAGGACTGAAAAATAAAGCTGAAAGGTATGAAAGAACTATTTACGTAGTTCAATAAATAGTGATTTGATTACATCTTAAGGGAAGCAATTCTATGATCTCATGAGAACTAAAGTTAGTGCTATCTGTGATATGTATCTATATCTACACATTTCCAGTAACATTTCACTTTTTATTAACATGTCCAGCTTAGGTAAAAGCTAGACAACAACACAGCATTTAAAGTATCACATTATCTGTATGCTCAAAGATCCAGATACTCTTCCCTATATCCCCTGCCTCAGAAAAAAGGTGAAAAACATTAAAAACACACTCTGCCTTCCAGTTTGAATTTTGCTCCAACAATTCCGATTCCACTCCACAGTAACTTCAGAATCCTAAACCACATTACAGCTAAATAGCCATTAAACTGGGATCTTCCACTCTAGGAAAATGGTGTGGGGAGAGGACTACATCATAAACAGGGAAGTTTTTTTCAAGATGGAGTAAAATTATGTGGATCTGATAAGAAACCAAGTATAATGGAAAAAATAAGAACTCACAAAGTGGTTAAGGGCACAACTCTAAAGCCAAAGAACCAACTAGCTACGTGAGTTTAGGAACGTTATTTAGCCAATTTAAAACATCAGTTTTCCCATCTATACAATGGAGATAGTAAAAGGATCTACTTCATAAGGGTGCAGTTAGGATTAAAAGAGATAATCCACGTAAAGCATTTATCAAATGCTCGGCATACAGCAACTGTTCAACACATATTCACTATTATTATTTACTGAGTACACATGACGTACCCCATACAATTCTAGATGCTTCCTTCAATCCTCATAACTAATCAAGCAGGTGGTCTCCATTTTATAGTTTCCTGAGGCTCAAGGACATATGCCCCTCACCCAGGGCTACACAGCTACCAATGATAAAGAAAATGGAATTCAAAGAGCACACCAGATCCCAATGCCCAGGCCCTTTTTATGCAATACCATATTGTCTCAACCTCCACTGTTATAAAGGTAACTGAGTAAACTTTATTTTCTCAACTAAATGAAGAGCCTAAGATTTTTCCTAGTTAAATATTTCCTTCGCCCTGTGCCCCGTAGAGCTCTTGAATGGATTCTCACGCTAAGCGTTCTTAGGCCAGTTGGGTTTAAAATGAACGTAACACATCTACAGAGCTAAATAGATCTCCCTAAGTCTATACTTTGGGTTCAAATGTAAAATAATCCAGAAAAACCTAGAGCTGTTCTTCATGTTGGGGCTCTTGGTTGAGTATCAGTATCTCCACGTTGTAGTCGCACCTAGAGGAGACCTTCCAATTATAATTTTCCTGACATATAACCTTATAAGCTACATGCTGACAAATGTAAGCCCTCCCAATAGAGTGATTATTAAATCACTCTGTTGGTTGTTTCAAACATTAACAATTCTAACTGTACTCATTTAGAGGGTATCATGTAAGTCACTTGAGGATATGAAACAATAGACTCATCTGGCTTAAGCAGAAAATAAAGACATCCTAAATCTCAGCCTACCCATTGCGATAACTGAAATACCTGTACAGCATGTCGGTCTGAGCCACTATAGACAGAGATCTGTGGTTGCTGCATTCGAGAGGAGGAAGTGGTGATGGTGGTGGTGGTGGTGCTACTGGTAGTTGTCGACACCGAAGATGTTCCAGGATTTGGTTCACTATCCATAGCTGTACTGTGGTCCTTAAACCTAGCAGATAACACAAAGGGTCTGTATTGGCAAAAGCATTATCATATGGTGTTTAAAGAATATTTAATTATTCCAAGAAATAATCAGCAACAATCTAAATTTCTAAGGCCCTCGTAAAATATAGATAGCACACAGTCACCATAAGCACTTGGAAGGGAAAAATATTTCACAAACACATAGCATATTTAATAGTTCATATCTACTAAATTTGAATTCAAATGACTCAGGATATGTAACTCAAATAAAGCCTAACCTAAAGTTTACGTTTTTACTCTTGAAGGAAACCAAAACAGATGATGACAAAACACTAAACTACCTAGGAAAATAAAACTTAAACAACATCAGAGTATTAAAATATTTCTTTATATTCTTTTGACCATACTAATTACAAATTAGAATCATTCTTATCTACACATTAAAATAGGATGCCTATGGACTTATGTTGGCTTAGTTTAACTTGGTTAATTAGCTTATTTTTTGGATACCATATATAGTTTATTTTAAAAACAAGTTCTCTTAAAAAATAAGTTAAATAATTTTTTATTAACTCACACTGCTTTCTCCCTAATTATTCTAAAACACTGTCCTCACCACATTTAATAACTGAGTTACATCCACGAGCAGATTACTCTAAGAAACTAAAAGAAACAGCTGAAAACAATTTCTCTACTTCCTTACAGAAATCTCTTTTTTACAAAGAACTGCTCCAAATTTTGAAAACAGCGTGATTATGTCACTTCCCTCAGCTATGGACAGTAAAGTGCATTTTTGTACCATTCTGATTCTTTTCCCACCAATATTACAATCTCATTTCACTGTTATGGTACAAAACTCCACTAAATACAGAATCCCTATTTGAATAAATTCAAGCAACATTCTATTTTAAGGCAGTTATCAGGGCCTTAATATTGTTAGAAACTAGAACTACACTAGTTTTTGTAGAGTCAGAAATGCACCACAATGGTGAAAAGCACACTTGAGAATATATTGGTTTTATCTGACAGTCTTATTTGTCTTTTCTTCTGAGAAACAAAATCTGAACCACCTCACAAGAGCAGCACTGACAAGAGTGTAACAAGAACACTTTCTACTTCAGGAAAAGACAAAGGAATTTGGCACTAATTGTGTATGCACGCACTATTCCCATATGGTGTCCTTTTATGTACAAATCTTCTTTGTTCTTTATATCACGTATGTAAATAGAACTTATGTGCTCTTTGAGCAATCAAATGTTAAAAAGTCTTGATTTAATAGGAAAAGTGAAAGGAAAAAAGCACGAAGGGAGAAGCTGACTCTTTACTTACTTTTTTGATTAGTAAATGACTCATTTATATGGTTCTCTGGTTTGGGTTTTTTCCCCCTAGTTTTTCAACCTACCTTCCAGTTATCAAATCACAGCATCATACGGTAATTACTCAACATCAAATAGATACAGTGGTAGATAAAGTAAACTTTTTACCAAATGGACTCCCTGTCATAAACACTTCTGAGGCATGTACCAGTGATATGCAAAAAGCCAGCTTAAATTCTGGTCCTTTTCATCGCTATCTTGTTCAACCACGTCCTCAAACCCTCCGGTAAGCAGTTCTGTAACTAACCAAAAATGGTCAAAGAGAATCCAAATTCTAGGCACAAGTCTAAAACATCGGCGCGTAGAACTAGCCAAATCGTAGCACTGAAATTGGACTCCTGGCACAAAACAACAATTTTGGTAACTCCACCGTCTATGCATAGTACTGCCTGCAAAATCCAAGCGGCAGTTCTGCTGCACAAGCGGCCTACCCAGGAAACACTAAGTTGGAGTCGCTAACTAAGCATACCATCACACCGCCACACAAGAATGTGGCCCTTTAGGGCGGCACCAACGCTGCAGCCAGAGACCCGAGGGAAAGAGGATTTTCCTTCCAGGGTGTTTTCTCAGCCTCGCCAGAACCGCAACAGCCCCCGTCGCTCTAAGGCCCGCGCTGGGGCACCTCCTCCACGCCTCCCGGGGGAGGGCGGTGAGCAGCCCCACGTCTCGGGGTCTCCCACTGAGAAGTGGAGCGGCGCCGGGGCGGGAAGGAGGAGAGCGCGAAGGAGGCCTGGCAGTGCCCGCCCTGCCCTACCCAGCCTCCGCGGGCCCCCGGCGCGGGCAGCCGTGACAAGGCTGCCGCGGGGCCCACTTGCAGGGATGACAGCGGCTGACGAGCCCCACCCCGGCTCATCTTCCAGCAGACCCCAGGGGTCGGGGTCTGAGAAGTGACCCCGCGCTCAGGGCCCCTGGGACCAGACGGCGGAAGGAGCGCTCCCGCCTGGAGGTAACTGGACCCTTGCAGTTCGCCTCCGTTCCTCCACAAGGGCCAAGCAGGCTCCTCCACGAGAAGGAAGCTCTCGCGTCCCCCCTTCCCCGCATTGCCCGCCAAAGAGCCCTCAGCTTTCTCCTGAGGGGACGTGTCGCTGCCCCTACTCGCTCCCCGGTTACGACATCAGTCACCAGCAAGTCACTCACTCCGCTTCCGCCATCTTCTCTCCTCCATCACTAACACGGGCTGCGCATGCGCCCCCCGGCGGCAGCGGCCGCGGCAGCTGCGGCGGCGGACGAAGGGGCGGGGTCCGCTCAGCCCGGGGCCCGAGGTCACGTGGGGTCCTCGGCTTCCAATCCCCCGTCCTATCTCAAGCCTTGCTCCCTCTGGGAGTTGGCCAGGTTTCCCCAGTTGAGATCCTAGTGTCTCACCTGCAGGCCCTTACTTTCTCTTGCCTAGGGTCTTACTCGTTTGGGGGAGGGGGTCTGTAACCAAGACGTGAAAAGTTCTGATTAGACTGTTAAATTAAAATTTTTAAGAGTATTTAAAATACACCAAAAGCCTATGTAAACTGCAGAAAGTGAGATGGAAGAAAATACCACGAAGGTTGGATCCTGAGGTCTCAGAATAAAGGAAATGCCATGATAGCTGGAGGGCTTGTTACCTGGGACACATTGCAGTTTGGGGGTCTGAGCCAGGAGTCCCTCTCTTAAGCTCAAAGATAGTGTTCCAAATGCCCATGAGGTGTGTGGTTAATCATCCTGATTACCCTATGAATATCATTCTTTACTTTAACTGGAGTTTACTGAGCACTTAGTAGGGATTGCAGACCTGAATATTGCAGGGAACAAGCAGGAATGGATGCCAGTTTGCTAATATGGTTTTATATTATATACGTGTCGCAATTACTCCAAGCAGGATTGTTAGACAGTAGATAGAAATGAGCACTGGGCAGGGGGAGAAGAAGGGGAAAGGAAAACCCAGAAAGTGGCAAGTGTGTCTGCATTTAGGAAAAAGGACTCCAGAAATTTTTACTTTCTCTAAATGAGGGCCAGTAAAAGAAGCCAGTTAAAATCAAAGCACTGCAGCTGTGTATAAGAGAAGGCCGTGGTATAACTTGACCCAATGAACCTGCCCAAAAGGGGATGGATGTGCCAGAGCACAGGGAACCTGGGTTGTCAATCAATCAATCAATCAATCAATCAATCAATCAATCACAAAAACACCCTAGGCCAGGATATGAAACGGAAAAACAAAGGAGCTGCGCCATTTTTTCCTCTCTCGGATTGGCCTGCTCCCAATTCTCAGGAGTGTACTATCTTTTACTATTTTTTTTTAACTTCACTAATAAAAATCTTACTTATATCACGCTTTTTGTCTCTCGTCAAAAAAAAATTTTTTTTCGGGTGACTGAGAACCGAGGTAATTCTTATTTCCCTTTTCCCGGTAACAGAATGAGACAGACATGTAAAATTGAGTGAAAGAAGTCCCTGTCTTCCAACAAGTCTTAATCTAGAGAGTGAAGTGAGATTTGTAGAAATATCCACACAATCTAAATGTTCTGATACAGATTCAGGTAAGTGCTTTGGATACTTTAAGTCAAAGGAATAAAAAGTATTTACTGTCCTTCACAGAGAAAAGCATACTGATCACAAACAATATATTCTTTTTGCGTTTTTTTAACATGGTGGAGTAGCATTCAAGAACTGAAAAATGAAGTAGTGATAGAAATTCATCACAAAGTGTGATGTGGTCTAATGAAAAGTATGCTTAATCTTTAAAATCCTGTGATGAGGCTCCCCTGAGGGAGGGAAAAGAATACTTCCTATGTAAACTAAATTGACCCTTTACCGTTTTTTTCCCGTATGATAACACTGTCTCTTTGCCTTATTTTCCCATCTGAAAGCAGTGCCCTTCCTGCTACTCCTAGGAGAACTCACTGAGAAAGTTCTCTTTGAAAAGTCCCCATAGGTGCTTAAAAATGAGATATTACTACTTTTTCTTTTCTGACTACTTATATGATATTATTGTCATTCAACTCTCAAGAATCAACTATTTATTGGTATTACTGAAATTTTTGTTTACTAAAACAAAACTGAAGAAAGCAGTCTTAGACTTAAACATGAAAAATATGTAATTCAAAGGAATGTTTGGAATAAATGGGCCAAAATTGTTCCTTTTCATCTCTTTCCTTTGAACCTCTAAGGCCTATGTCTATATTGCCATCTCACACAGATTGGCTTTAAAAGTCAGACCATATATTAGGTAAAGTCAGGTTGGTGCTACTTTTTAAAAACATTTCAAAACCCAATATTTATTGTAACAACAACTAGTATTTGTGTAATAGAAAAGAACAAATCTGACTCCATATTAGATCTGCTCCTCTGGCTTTAACCCTGTGCCCTGTTTTCTAGGCTTAGTCTTGCTAGCTCTGCACTTTTTGTAAAAGGATATTAACACTTACGCACTTATATAAAGATAACAACTTGCAGAATAGAAAATAACATTTGTTTTGTTGGAGGTTTGGATCTGACCCAACTGTGGATAGCTGCAAGAACAAAGAATTCCTACACCAAGAAGTTTGCAACAACCAACAACACCTCCTCCCCCCACCTTTTTTAGTTTAAAAGGAGCCTGTATTCTGACTTGAGGAAGATGATTCTTCAAGACATTAGTCTGCCATCCTCTCGGTCTGCCGGCTTTCCAAATAAAGTCGCTATTCCTTGCCCCCACACATCTTCGATTGATTGGCCTGTCATGCGGCGAGCAGAATGAGTTTGGACTCGGTAACATTTGTATAGCCTTCTACTAAGAGCAGAGGATTTCCACAGATTCATTTGATCTTCACAACAACCCTAGTTATCACTTTCGCTTAGCACAAAAGTATACTGAGGCTAAAGGTGATTAAATGCCTACCGTGACTCTGTTGGAATGTAATGACTCTGTTGGAATGTAACAGAAATCGGGGTTCTAACATAAACTTTCCATGACCAAAGCCAGGTTTTCTTCACTGCATCATTCCGCAAGCCACTTGGTGAGATGTTAGAGGAGACAAAGTATGAAGAAGGACTACTTCTAGAAATTTATCATCACTTATCTTATGAAACAGAGGAAAGTCTTTTACCTCTTTGTGATGCCTGTGGGAAAGATTTATGTGTCATGCTAACAGGTTGAACTTCTTTCTAAAGTTTCCAGGAAATGTTGCTTTGGAGAAATGCTAGCATCCTATTCGATTTTAGAAAAATTCCTCTAGCAATGATGTATTGGAGGAAACTGAAACTAGAGACAGGGAAACTACTGGGAAACTGTATTAACCCTTAGAGAAACAAGGGCTACAGAAATGGAAAAGAGGACTAGATAAAATTTTTGTTCCTCGCACTTCAAGTCCTCAGTAACTACATGTAGCTAGTGGCAACTGTATTGTACAGTGAAGATACAAAACATTCCCATCATTATAGACAGCTATTGGACAGGGTAGTCTGCATGCCAGATCAGGGATTGGCAAACTATTACTTCTGTCTTAGTTTGGGCTGCTATAACAGATACCACAGACTGGGTGGCTTAAACAACAAACACCTATTTCTCTCAGTTCTGGAGGCTGGGAAGTTCAGGATCAAGGCGCAGGCAGATTCAGTGTCCAGTGAGAGCCCTCTTCCTGTTTCCAGAGGGCCACCTTCTCGCTGTATCCTTGCACGGTGGACAGAGAAGGCAGTGGACCATGGGCATTTGGGCCACTTCTTCGTGTAACTCACTTGTGCCTTCAAGGTCTGCTCGGCCCTAGCATGTATAGTCCACTTCCATTCGATGATGGGATGCTGCTATGCACACCCAACTTCATGGCCTGGCTCATCAGACAACACTCAGTTCATGGCAGCTCAGGTTGCATGGTAACTTGGTGACCATAGTTAAGCACTCAGCCTCTACTAAATTGAGCATTCAGTCTCTAGTTGAGCATTTAGTCTCTACCAAGTTCCAGTAAAAGGCCAAGGAGAGTTATTATCTGCAGAGAATGGCAGGGATTTGTTCCAAAATCCGAAGGCCCTGTGCTGTGATTCACCTATAGGGGCTGCCAAAGGCTCCAAATGGAGCCTTCTCTACCTGTCTCTACCACGTAGTTTGAAGTAACACACCCAAATGAAGAATATGCAGTCTCCAAAATCCAAGGATGCCCTCTAGGTGTTATGCTTCTTTTTTGTTTATAGGAGGGGCCAGAAGCAACAATTTACCCTTCACTTAGAAGGAATATCTCAACATGTCCCACACCTCTGGACCCTCTAGAAATTTCATTGACATAGAAGAAGAAATTTCACTGAATTTTGGTCAGATGTATTTCCCACCCTCTGATATGCAAATATCTTACCCATAAGTCTAGAGTAGTTGCTACTTATTGCTTACTGTATCTGATCATCAGTATAATGGACCAGTGAGATATGTTGTGGAAGAAAAATGTGATCAAGTTTCTTGTGAACTAATGGCATTGTAGGGCTGGAGAGTTGATTTAGCCCTGATGTAGGATTGTGAAGGTGGATTGCTGGCTCTGCCAGCTGAAAACAAACCACTTCTGGTGGTCTTTACTAATAGGTATCAAGAAAAGAGCATTTGCCAGATCAATAGCTGTATGCCAGGGGATGTATTAATTTGCTCAAGCAGTAAAACCACATCTGGTATAGCAGTTGCAATTGAAGTCACCACCTGGTTAAGCTTACAGTAATCCACTGTCATTCTCCAAAATCCATCTGCCTTCTGCATAGGTCAGACAGGCAAGTTGAATGGGGAGGCAGTGGCACTAATCTCTGCAATCCCTGCAGGTGTACAGTATTGCTTTTAGTTTACTATTTCCCTAGGTAGAGGCAAGTCTACTGGCTTCCACTTGGCCTTTCTCTCCATAATAGCCCTCACTCCACAGGCCAGGGAACTGATGTAGGGATTCTGCCAGGTGCTCAGTATATCTATTCTAATTATGCATTTCAGGACTGGGAAAATAACCACAAGATGGGTTTGGGGAACCACTGGGCCCATTGTGAGACAGACTTGAGATAAAACTCCATCGATCACCTGACTTCCATAAGCCCCTCCTCTGACTGGTGGACCACAGTGATGTTTGATCTCCTGGAATTAGTGTCAGTTCAGAGCCAGTGTCAATAGTCCCCAAATGGTCTGATTATTTCCTTTTCCCCAATGCACAGTTACCCTACTAAAAAGTTGTAGGTCTCTTTGGTGAAATCTGAGGAAATAGATATAAATATGTTATAAAGATATATAAAACTATACAAATTTTTGCTGGTGTACCAGTGTCCTTCCTCTAGGGGATGTGGCCTCCTCTTTATTTAAGAGATTCTGAGGTCTGTAAACTGGCTCCAGTCTGGGAAATGATTGAAGGGATATGACTCCATTTTAATGATTCCGGTTAGACTTTTGTTTACTTGACCTGGAACTTTTCAACTGATATAGTCAGTTCAAGTAAGAATTTAGTCAGTTTCCTATCCATTTCACTTCTAGGAACATCATGATCAACCAGCTAATGACATAGGTCCGCATAAGTCAGACTGAGTGTTGTCAGACTCTGCTGTCCGCCGTGGTAACCATGCCTACCTTGCCTTTCGCAGTTGAGTGCTGCCACTTGGCCCCTGCTACCCTAGGATCCAGTTACTCCTATTGCATTTAGGTTTCCCAGTGCAGTGCCTGCAGTTCCCACTGTAAAGTCTGGCCTACAGAGAAGAACGATCCCAGAGCCCTTCAGGGATGCCAGAGCCCCCTTTACAAGCCACTATGGACTGAATGTTTGTGTCCCCTCAGCATTCAAATGTTGAAGCCCCAGTCCCCAGTGTGATGGTATTTAGAGCCTTTGGGAGGTATTTAGGTCATTAGGGTGGAACCTTTCTAAATGGGATTAGTGCTCTTATAAGAAGAGAAATGAGAGAGATGATCTCTCTCCACCGTATGAGGATACAGCAACAAGGTGGCCATTGTCTGCAAACCAGGAAGAAGGTTCTCACCAGACATATCTGCCAGCACCCTGGTTTGGGACTTTCCAGCCTCTAAAACTGTGAGACATGATTGTTTGTTGTTTAAGCCACCCAGTCTATGGTATTTATTATAGCAGCCAACACAGACTAACACAAGCCCACAGGCCAAATCCAGCCTGCCACATGTTTTTGTACGGCCCTCAAGTTAAGAATGTCTTTTTACATTTTCTAACAATTGAAAAAAGTATCACAGGAAGAAAAATATTTTTGGGACAAGTGAGAATTATGTGAAATTTATATTTCAGTGTTCATTAAAAAGGTCTTACTGGAACATCGTAACGCTTATTCATTTATCTACAGCTATTCATCATCTACTGCTGCTTTTGTGCTGCAAAGGCAGAGCTGAGTAGTTGCAACAGTCACAGTAACGGTCCACTTACTCTCTGGCCCTTTACAGAAAAAGCATGCTGACCTGTATTCTACATCACTGATCGCCTGGCGCTGCACCCTTTCAGGGCAGTTAATAGAACACATACACTGTCCTATGCCCCAACTCAACTGTGACTGCTCTCATAATATCCTGTATGGTGAGCCAAAAATTTCAGCGACCCAAATTTGAATACTGGTAAAGTAGTGAGCCACCTTGGGTCAGTGATTGAACTGCTTTAAGTTTTAGTTTTAGAACATGGAAAAAAAAAAAAAGGAACAACACCTTACAAGATTGTTGAACAGTCTTAAAAAACCAAATGTAGAGTCTACAGAAGTCCTTTTTTTTTTTTTTTTAACTTTATATCAAGGACTTCCTTCACCTGGATTTGGTCAATAAATGCTGAGTATGCCTAATTTGCAATAGGTTTTAAATGCTTGTTGAGGGAATGACTGCTTGAATATTTGGAGGAATGAGACAGAAAATTCTAGTGTATCCTATAGATTGGAATGACACAATGTGTGGACTTGCTTTCTCTTTTACTTAAAAATAATATATCAAAACCAGATAGTTTTACTAAACCAAATATTATTGAAACTGAAAAGACAGTCTAGTCCCGCCATCTCTCATCTACTTTTGCAATAATCAGTATGTTAATCATATACTTATCACTCTTATCTTCCCTCCTTGTGTACCTGTGGGTGGCACTGAACTGAGTGTGCTCTATCTCCCCAGGTGCTGAATAGTAGAAACATGGAGGTGTTAAACTCAGAAAGGACATTAGATGTCATGTGACCCACACTGAGGAAATCCATGCCAGAAGCAAAATTTGAACTCTGATCTCCTAATTTCCTAACCCCCCCAAGTCCAGAGTTTTTTGCCTTGTGCCACATAGCCTTACTTCAAGCGTGTAGGTGCTTGATAAACACTTGAAGCTGCTCTATGTACTTTCACTTCCTGTCCGCTTTTATCCATAGTGTTTCCATAGCATTGTGGCAGCCTGGAAGAGCTGTTATAAGCAAGGGCCATAGAATCAGACAAACTTAGATTTGAATCCTGGCTCTGTCACTCGCTAGCTGTATGACCTCTTGCAATCCCGTCAGCCCCACCTTCAAAAGATAACCTCATATCTAGCCATACTACCATGAACACGCATGAATTTATCAGACTGCAAACCAAATCAATCTGACATGTCTCACCACCACCGTAGTTATCAGCCGAAGCCAAGCCACCATCTCTTCTCCCCTGGTCTGTGATAGGCTCCTGACAGGTCACCCTACTTCTATTTTGGGGGGAGGAGATTAGGTTTATTTATTTATTTAATTAATTTATTTAATGGAGGCACTGGGGATTGAACCCAGGACCTCGTGCATGCTAAGCATGCACTCTACCACTGAGCTATACCCTCTCTCTGGCCTCCTTCTATTCTTGTCCTCCACAGTCTATTCAGTAAGCGTCCACAACTGTAAATCAGATGATGTCACTGTCCTGCTCAAATCGTCCAGTAGCTGTGCATCATGCTGAGCGGGGAGACCTGAGTTTTTTCTCGCACACTCTTCTCCAGCCACGCTGGCTTTTGGCTTTTCCTCCTCACACTTGCTACTTCCCCAGCTGGGCAAACCTCTCACATAGATCTCACATCCTGACTTCATCCAGGACTCTGCTCAAGTATCTTCTCCTGAGAACACACTCCCCACCACCTAACCCAACATGGCCTTCTCATCACTTTCTGTCCCTTAGCTCATTTCACTTTTCTTCCTAACACTTCAATGCTCCAGACATTATGTTATGTACATATTTTTTTATTTATTTACTACTCTTATCAACCCTCAGGTTGTAAGTTGCTCATTTTGTTCACTGCTATATTCCTAGTTCTTTAAACATTAAGGGCTTGATAAATATGCATTGAATTAATGAAGTTACTTAACCTCTCTAATCCTCAGATTGCTAATCTGAAAAATGGGGACGTTTACCACAGTTATTGTAGAGGTTAAATAAAAAATGAAATAATGTATTTAAACAGTAGAGCATAATAAATGTTCACTAAGCATAGGTGTTATTATTGATTACCTTTTTGGGTTATTTTGCAACATATGCTTAGAGTAAGGGAAAACAATCCTTCTATCATATTTCCAAAAGTTATGCATTTTTTATAAGGCAGTCCTTACTTTTAAGTTAATTATATTATACATTATTTTTTAACTTGATTACACTGTATTTTAAAATATTTTGTGTCTATATCTGAGAATAGATTTTTGCCTGTGTGCTCCTAACGTATTAAACAGTGTCATATCAGTTTCATATTCAGTCTTAATTGTAATATTCTAATTATGGTAGATAAGTCTCACAATTACATAAAATGCCAGAGACAAGAGGAGGCAGAACAAAATACATTACAGGGAATAAGCAAAGCTAGTGAAGAGGGATGAAAAGTTGGGGGGAAGTTTTGTGACAGAAACAAAAGTACAGAGTTTGATTTTAATATTTATCTTTAGTAAATCCTGAATACAAAATTGTGCAAAACTCTAAATAATGCAGAAATACATATGAAACAGAAAGTGAGAGTCCACTATAATCCACTCTTTCCGTGTCTTTCCGTGTTTATAGCCTATTTTATATTCTTTCTGATTTCCTATGTACTGACATACATATGTGTATGTATCTCTTTTAGCAAAGTGGTATTGGAATATATATACTCTTCTGCACTTAACCGTATATTTTTCTATATCACTGCAAATGGTTTCCTTCCAGTTCTTCAAAGATGCCAAACTTTGCTTACTTCAGAGCCTTCCATACCATCCTGGAATATTCTTTCTCATATTTTGCAAATCTAATTCCTTATTTCCCTCTAATTCTCAGCATAAATGTCATTTCTTTAAGTAATTTTTTTCCCTGAACAATATTCCTCCCCACCATTATTCTCTGTTACTACACAGTACTTATTTCCCTTGGAGCAGGTGCCACAGTTTGTAATTGTGCTTGTTCACCTATTTTCTTGCCTACTTTTTCTCTCTAAACTGTGAATCTGTCTCATGAGGACAGGGAACAAAACTGTTTAGTTTATTACTCATACTCAGTGCCTCACACAGTGCTAGGCACATAGTAAGCTCTCAATAAATGTGTTGGAAAAAATAAGTTTGCAAGTAACACACTGAAAAAGGTGTATTTGGTCTTTCACTTCTTATCCATGATGGATAGAGCATTGCCTTCTTTTTTCTTCAGTTCTTTATTCTTAATTAAGAAACAATACTATACAGTTGACCCTTGAACAACATGAGTGAACTGTGCAATTTCACTTATACATGTATTTTTTTCAATAAATATGTACTAACGTACTTACATGATCTGCAGTTGGTTGCATCTGTAGATGTGGAACTGTGGATACAGAAGCCCGACTGTAAAGTTATATACAAGTTTTCAGCTGCATAGGGGTTGGTGCCCTTAATTCCCATATTGTTCAAGGGTCAACTGTATTTGTCTTGATTTGCACCTGGAATTTGTTTTAATCAGGAATGGTAAGGTGACAGAGACAGGGACAACTACTTTTGAAAGAAGAATTTATTATTTACTGTTCCCAAGTGAAGGGGGCATAACACACCATGCAGGGCCACATGGGGAAGCACCAGGATCAGTCTGGAGGCAGGAGTGAAAGAGAAAGCATGGCCCAGAGCCATTATTGTGGTTTTTGCTGAAAGGAATGAGCGAGATGGTGTAGGAAAGTTTGAATAAATTTGGGATTGGATAGTTTGAATAATTGTGGCAGGCTCTGGTCCATAGGGGTGATTTCTAGTTGTCCAGTACCTGGCCCTGGGGTGACTAAGGCCAGGGGAGTATTGGCTTGGTGTATGAGAATTAAATAAAGGAGGAAGTTTGGATTGGTTGGTTTGTATATGAAAGGCATATTCACAGAAGGAGTCATTCACTGTCTCTAGGACAATTTGAAGAGATAAAAGCCCTGGGAGTGGCAGTCTCTCCTCTGTCAGTAAGGCCATGAAGATGTCAAAGCATCATAAAATATACAAAATAAAAAGCATTATTAATACTTTTCTAGCCTAATTTAGATATTATGAATGTTCATTCCCTGATTAATTTTTTCAGATGAAAAATACATACTATTAGTACTATGTGGTTATTTTAAATACACTATATATTTATACAAAGTGCAGTGCAATATACATTGACATCAGAATGATTTATGCTATGATAATTTAATATATATAGTTTTATTCAAATAACTTGTGTAATATTGACATATTATTTTGAGAAATACTCAGATTACTTACTTGAAGTAGTTTTATGGAAATAAAATATTTAAAAGCTGATTTTATCTTAGCCAGTACTATACTATTTAATCTTAATCTATAATAAATTTCCTCTGTCTTGATATATTTAAGAGCCCAGAAGCAATCTGCTATTTTAAACAGGTATGGAATATTTTCTAGGTAATTAAATATTTGTGTGTGTCTGTGCATCTGTGTATACAGATCTTTGTCTAGTTTAATGCAGGAAGATATGCAGGCCTGAAATTTAGAGTTAAGAACCTGAGTTTAACCACTGATCCTGCCCATTCCCAGCTGGGTGCTCTTAGGCAATTCATTTAACCTCTCCGAACACAAAGTTCATCACAAAGGCTGGGATTGTAACTAAGCAGGACCCTATTGTCATCACTGGTGACCATCCAATATCTGTAATGGTGTTTGTAATTGCTTAGTTGAATAGTGGTTTAAAGGGTTTTGCTCATGCTCTTGCTGACCAGGGTTGGGATGGAGTGGGGCTTGGGTGGTCTGCCCAGTCCCCTCGTGGTGCTGTGTGCAGGGATCATGCTCAGCCCCCTGCACCTGACCCCAGTGCCCTCCTCTTGACTCTGACACCTCAGAAATAGCAGTTGGGGGTTTTGTGCATCTTATTGTTCATAACCAGCCCCAACCATGCATGTCTGCTGGTTGTTTTTGGCCCTTTGTGGTTTCCTTATATTCTGTTATATGAGCTGTAGGCTTCAGCCTACAGTAGGAGGTCCCAGGCCTCAGCCTGTTTAAAAGGCTAAAAGCATTTATCAACCTGACTTTAAACTGCACAAGATTTTCTCTAGAGCTTTTTTCCATGGAGCCCCTTCCTATGCACGCTTTGTTCTAGGTACAAGAATATTAAGAGATTCCCAAAGCCAGAGGTGAACTTCATACCCAGCAGAGGGAAGGGGACGGCTGTATTGCAAAAACAAGAACAACCTTGCAATAATTTGTTACCCTGTATGTGATCTCTATGGAAAGTAGCTCCACCCCTTGAACTCTCGAACTTTTACTATAAAACCCCCTGCCTTCTCTCCCCAGCAGGCTCACAGTCTGAGAAGCATTAGCCCACTGTGACCTCCTTTGTCTGGCAAAGAATTAAAGCTGCCTTTTCTACTTCATCCAAAACTCTGTCCTTGAGTCTCAATTCAGTAAACAGGGTATGGAGGCCTTGTTTCTGCAACAGGATAACAGTAATCTTTACCAGGTGACCTTATTGGGAGAAATCGGTTAACCTAAATGTGACTGTGTTTGTCAAAGTGTTTTGTAACTGCAATGCACCATGTGCATATGTTTAAAGTTTACTCTTACTGCAGTATACTGCAGGGACATTTTTTTTCAGAAAAAGAATTCAGAAGGTTTTTTGTTGTTATTGTAATTGTAGAAATGTTCAAAGGCAAGACTGGAGGAGAGAAAGCTCAAAACTGATTCAGGAAAAGAATAATAAGTCACTGTCTAGTTACAAAGTGAAATTTTGGATGTAAAGGGTACTTTCCCTCAATGAACTACAAAGAGCTTTGGAATGTTTATTTATTTTCATAATATTTTTAAGCCAGTTAGGTTAAAGTTGTCGTCATCTACTCTCTGAAAGGGAAATAAACACACAACAAGTTATGTAACCTGCCTGAGTCAAAATTAGAGCCAAGCCTTTCAATTTTGCCACGTAGTGCTCAGACTGGAGCTGCACGGCTCCCCACGATAAACAAGCGCCTTCTTTTGCCGGAATTATCTAAGCTTTGGTTTTATCAAAATGCTTGCTGGAACAAGCAATTAAAATACAGAAAGTCTGTCATCAAATAATCATTAGCAATTCATTATCAGTAAATAGGCCACATCAAGTGCCTCTGAGATGCAGGCATTGGTTTTACTTAACAAAGTTAAGAATCTGTGTCCTCTCCAGAGGTCCCAGAGCTACCACTTTTGTCTATTTTGAGCCATTCTTCCTTCTGCTCTCATCTAAAGAGCCAATATCTTCACATTCCTCTTCACCCTAAAATTTCAGGTGATTTAGGACTAAATCACAGGACTAAATCCAAAGCTCCTTCCTTTGCTTACAAAGTCTCTATTTTCTGACTCTAAAACACCTTCCTCTGCTTCCAACTGCCTTTATACTTAAGGCTAATTAAATTTCTCACCAGTCAGACACAAGCTAGGCCTTTTCACTGCTCTGCCTTTACACTCAATTACACTCTACATTAATCCACCTAAAATAGCAATAAGGAGAGGCTGAGGGGAGAAAGAGAAGTCTACACATGTTGAATTTGTCCCGGCAGATTGTTTTCAGGGCCCCCTCAGACACCAAAATCCAGGGATTCTCACTTCTCTTCTATAAAATGGCGTAGTATTTGCTTATAACCTGTGCACATCCTTCAGTATACTTTAAATCATTTTAGGATTATTTATAATACCTAATGCAATGTAAATAGTTGTAAATACAATTAAACGCTAAGTAAATAGTTGCCAGAGAATGGTAAATTCAAGTTTTGCTTTTTGAAACTTTTTGGAATTTTTTTTAGTATTCTTGATCTGCAGTTGGTTGAATCTGTGGATCCAGAACCTAAGGATATAGAGGGCTGACTGTCCTAGTTGAGTGCTGTGCCTAAGTCTCCTATTTAATTTGAGCAGCAAACCCCTGAAGCAGGTGTTGTTACCCTCCATTTTGCTGATGAGGATACTCATTTCAGTGGGATTAAGTAACTTGTTCAAGGTCACACTGATAGAAAGTGGCAGAATTAGCTTTGGAACTGAAGTCCACCTGCGAAATACGTGTTCTGGCCTCTTCCGTATGCTGTCTCTCCCCATTGCCCACTGTCATCACCTGGCATTATTCTTCAGATTCTGCTCAACATTTTCTTCCTTTGACCTTCATAGCATCTCCCAGATGGAGTCAATGCTCCCATAGTGCTCTGTTGATACTCCTGATAATACTTACCAGGTGTCTACTTTTAATTGAGATATAATTCACATAAAATAAAATTAATCTGTTTAAAGTGTGTAACTCAGTGTATATTCACACTGTTGTGTAACTATCATTGCTATCTAATTCCAGAACATTTTCATCACCCCAGAAAAAACTCCAAGACCAGTTAGCAATCATTCGCCATTCATCCTTTCCTGCAACCCCTGGCAACCACTAAACGGCTTTCTGTCTCTATAGATTTGTCTATTCTGGACATTTAATATGAATAGAATCATACAGTATATAGCCTTTTGTGTCTGGCTTCTTTTGCTTAGCTTAATGTTTTCAATGTTCATCTACATTGCAGTGTGTTTCAGTACTTCATTCCTTTTTATAAATGAATACTATTTCATTTTATGGATGTGCTACATTTTGTTTATCCATTCTTCAATTAACAGACATTTGGTTTGATTTCACTTTTTAGCTACTATAGATAATGCTTATATGAATGTTCGTGCACTAGTTTTTGTGCAGACATATGTTTTTAATTCTCTTATATAATGAGGGTCATATAATGAAGAATGGATTTGCTGGATCATATAGTAACTCTATGTTTAACATCTTGAGGAACTGTCAAATTGTTTCCCAAAGTTGTTGCACCTCTTTGCATTCCCATAAGCAATCTATGAAGGTTCTACTTCCTACATGTCCTCGCCAACACCTGTTATTATCCATCTTTTGATTATAGTCAACCTATAGGTACAAAGTCGTTGAGTTGCATTTTCTTAATGACTAATAATGAATATTTTTTCATGTTTTATGGCCATTTGTATGTCTTCTTTGGAGAAATGCCTATTCAAATTCTTTGCCCACAAAGAGAAATTGAGTTATGTCTTTTTTAGTTGTAAGAGTTGCTTGTATATCTGAATACTGGCCCCTTATCAGACATATGATTTATAAATGTTTTCTCCCTTTCTGTAGGAAGACTTTTCACTTTCTTGATGGTGTCCTTTGAAACACCTGCATTTTTAATTTTGATGAGGTTCAATTTATCTTTTCCTTTGCTTATTTGTGCTTTTGGTGTCAATCTAAGAATCCTAATCTAAGGTCACAAAGATTTACTACTACATTTTCTTCTAAGAGTTTTATAATTTTAGTTTTTATGCTTAAATATTTGATCCATTTTGAGTTAATTTTGATAAATGGTTTAGGTAGAAGTCCAGCTTCATTCTTTTGTATGTGGATATTAAATTGTTCCAGCATCATTTGTTAAAACAAATACCACCCCTCCCCCACCAAAAAACCCCTATTATTTCCTCCACTGAATTGTCTTGGCCTCTAACATGTGTTTTTAAATAAATGTTGACACTTTTATGCTGTTACTGTCAGCTCCCTGAGGGCAAGGTTTTTTGTATTCCTGCCTCCATGTTTAGCATGAGACTATAACATAGTAAATCCTCAACAAACGTGTTCAATGAATGAAAAGCTGATTTGAGAATCCTAGTGTCAACCAACAAGTACCAAATGCTATAGACTCTGCTAGGTGCTGGGAAGTTTTGTTCATGAAGCTCCCAAGTCTAGTGAATTTTTCAAACTAAAAGTTTCCAAAGGTGTCCCAGAATCTTACAGTCCTAGTCTGGAATGGGTCCTGGAGATCATGAACCCTCTCACCTTCCTGTAAGGGAAAGCAGACCTTAAAAGGCTAAATAGCAGCCTGTGTCCTATCTCATGTTAATTTGCCAGAGGATCCCAGGTCTCTGAAATTACATTATGACTTTACAAGTTAACAAAGGATTTTTTTTTAGTTAGTCCTTGATAAAGCATTTTTTCAGTTAGGCCTTGATAAAGTCCTCTCCAGATGAAAGACAACTGCTTCTGTTTCATACCACACTTATCTTCTGAGATAACTGCTATCAGAGATTTAAAAAAATTTTTTTCTCCACCCCAGCCGGACATAATTACTCCTTTCTCTGAATTTCTATAGATCTTACTTGCTCTTCCATAAACTTCGCAATTTGTTTTGTACTGCCCTAGGGCTTTGGATTTGTATATAATCTTGAATTGTTATTTATCATAGGTTTATGTGTGGCCTTCCCAAGTAGACAATCCCAGCTAGACTCAGGTGCAAGAGTTAGATTTTATACTTGATTGTATGAAATATGGGGCTCTGCACCTAGTGGACATAAAGCAGATGTTTCTTGATATTATTTGTGTTTTTATGGAATTCAGTTTTAAAATAAGGAATGATTAGGCTTAAGTTTCATTCTGTCTTCCCCCCTTTTCATAGTTGATAGGGCAGCTTACTCTAAGACGCTCAGGGTGGGAGGCTCAAAGGGAGAAGCATCTTCTCATCTTTGGACGTTTTCTGGTGACTGTCTACTTGCTTTCCTGGAAGAGTGGAGACACCAGACACCTAATAATTAGTACATGTATATTTTTAAATATTTCTCAATATTACTATTGAAAGTTTTAAATTTTTCTTAAGAGGATAAAACCATTGGCAGGATTTCCCCCAAGAACCCAGTAAATTAAACTAATTCTCAAGGGAACTCTGAGTTGTAGTTTTTAAATGACTGAGCCAGAAAGTGAAAGAGAAAAAGAGATCCTATTTCTCTTATCTCAGGCTTGCTTTCTAGTTATGAGGTGGAGGAAGGAGGTGGCATAATCTAGCCTCATGTTGGACTGTGCCTTGCGGAACATAACCAGAATCTTTGGAACTGTTTAACTGAGGTGAAAGAGAAAAAGTGGCTGAATGGAAGACTGAGTCTGTCATGACATGATACTTAGCACAATGTCATGCACCTATGGGAATACAGTGAGCCTGTCAATCAACTGCAGTAAGAACAGATTATGTGTGCATTAAACTGATTTTCTAATAACAATGAATCCAGACAGCATTTTAGCATATGGTTAGATCATGGGAAACAAACAAGAGAATAACAAATTAAAACTAAGAATTTTGTGAAGTTAATTTATTTCCCCTCATTTGCCAGAAATCACTCAGTACTTGTTTCAAAATCATGGTATTTTAAAATTATGCTAAAAAATGGAAAATATTGTAACAATGATAAAATCATTGTCATTTCAGTTCTTTGAACTTCAGTTGTAAAATGAGGCCTAGATTTTTTGCTCTTCAAACTGTAATCAGGGGACTAGCAGCAAAAGACTTTTAAAATCAGAATCTGCATTTTACCAAAATCCCTACCTAATTTGTAGGCATGTCAAAGTTTGAGAAAGACTGACCTAAATGACACAAAGCAAATTCCAGCTAGTAAATTCTACCATCCCATTATTCTAGCTGGAAGAGTCCATGTTCAGGAAAAAGAGCATCACTTTCGTAGAAGTTGTGTTCGACTTGAGTAAATCGATCACTCAGCAAGTTGAACTAACTTTTCAGGTCACAGCTTTAGCAAAGCAAACAGAAAATAAAGACTTGCTCTGCCTGTTTGGTGGTGTCAGCTTCCTTCCTATGACACCAAGATTAATTTTAGCATTTAAGTGGACATAAACCAACATAAAATAATTTAAATATTCAATTAATTTGGGTTGGGGGTATAACTTAGTGGTAGAGCACATGCTTGGTGTCCATGAAGTTCTGGGTTCAATCCCCAGTTAAGGAAAAAAATTTAATATTTGTCAAAAGTTAACAATTTCCTAAGTGCCAAAAAGAACTTAAAAGATCAGATTCCTGCTCTCGAGACATCTAATGAAGACAACAGCTTTGCTTTAAAAGTCTCAGTGTCTGCAGCCCTTATTAATTTAATTATAGGCTGATTCATAATTTGTTATTATCCGGAATTGGAAGCCATACCAGTTCAGAAAAATACCTTGTGCCTAAGTCACAGGGTGATAAGCACAGTGTGCAGGTGAACTAACAGGCAGCTTTATCTCTGGAGTGCTGTTCCCTTTGACAGTGTACATGTGATTAAGCAACCAGAAATCATTATGGACGATGAGCTCTGATTTCCCCCCTGATCTCTCTGTGGCCCAAAATAGGATATGGTTTAATTCAAGGTCAGCAGAAATTCAATACGAAAAGATTTGAGTCCAGCCGGAAGTAGGTGGAGGTGGAAGAGAAAATGAGCTAGTCCTCTGTGAGAGGGGAGAAGCATTGCAACCTTATGGGGGGGAGAGAACTAGATTATGGGAGGAGGCCAAAGGCAGGGTTGGTAAGCTGCTGGAGCAGGGAGAATTTATTAGATAAGGTTCATATTTTCAATTGGATATGCCGTCCTCAAGAACAGGTTTGCCTTTTCAAACTGGAGGGTAGCTTACACTTAATGGTTGATTGCTGTTAGTGATAGCATATTTGTTGTGCGAACATCATTAAACAATGATACTTCTAAAAGAAGTTTCTATTTTTTTTTAAGTTTCTATTTTTGATAGTGGCTTTTTCAACCTGTCATTTTACTAGTCAACTTTGTGCCTTTCAGTCAAGCCAGACACAGTGGGTTCTTCTGGTTCCTAAAGAAGATGCAGTAGGACTCATGAGTTGCTGCAATTATTCGTTGTCACTTATTGGCACATAGCTTCCTATATTTTGCATTTTTTCCCTTTATTGGTGTACCTCCTGACATCCTATCCGGGTTGTAACTTTCTTGAAAAGAAAGAGAGCGTATAGTGCCTGCACCGATTAACCCCATAGGAATTAATTATGTCGAGGTTTCTTAGAACTCTTCGACTATTCAGTGACTTTCATTAAGTAAAAGTTTTATAATTATCATATTTTCTGCTGACTCCTCTGCTTAATGGAACTTTCCATTTGATGGTTTGTTAAAACAAACCCCTTCTTGATTAACAGATACACACTACTATATACATAATAAACAACAAGGACCTACTGTATAGCACGGGGAACTATATTCAGTTTCTTGTAATAAGCTATAATGGAAAAGAATCTTAATAAAAATATGTATGTAGATGTATAACTGAACTGCTTTGCTGGACACCTGAAACTAACATTGTAAATCAACCACACTTCAATAAAAAATAAAATTAAAAAAAGAATGATGGAAAACTTGGGGATGAAACCCTTCTTTCACGCAGTGTTTGTATTAACACTGAGCTACTTTATATTTCAAGAATTAAGTAATTAGTCCAGCCTCAGGAAATCTTTATCAAATAAAACAAATGTTTATGCTTGTCTCATAGATAAGAAAAATGAAGCAAAGTGGTATTGTTTAGTGTCAATGGACATTATTGAGAACCTATTATGTGCTAGGTGCTGGGGATGTGAAGATGAACAAATTGCAGTTCCAGCCTGATGAACATGCCAGCAAGAAAATAAAATATGATACTGTGCAATACATACTGTAATTGATACAGAAACAAAGCATAGAGCAGAGGAAGAGGAAAAAAACGAAGAAAACTGGCATCTAACAGCCTGGGGAAGAGAGGTGAGTTTTGTAAATGTTTTCTACAGGAGAGTGGAAGTTGGTCAGGAGTGATGGGGACTGAGTTACAGAGGGCGTTTCAGACTAAGCAGAGGGTACTGTATTCCCCAAGCCAGGAATATTTGGCATTGGATCAATAAATGAGCTTCCTTTTCTGTAATCTGTTATAATTAGGGAACATATGACATGAATTTTAAAATTATTTTAAATTCAAAGTGAAGACATTTTATTTCAAAGGCAAAACAGATTAAGGCTCAAACTGCTATATGTCATTATCTGTAGTGTGGGAGTAAGATTGGGGAATTGCAGCGGAAATAAGTTTCTGTGGCTGGAGTGAAGGGAGTACCCAGATAAAGTTGGTGATGTCAATGGGACAGTGAGAGGGCACAGGAGAAAGAAGGTGGAAAGGGAGTCACGGGGTATTGTTTGCTATCTACGCCAGCTCCTTAAGGCTAATTAACAGAATAACCTCTCTCACTAACCTCAGCTGTCAGGACTCCAATTAGGAGTTTGGGTCATGGCTTCTGCTCTTGAGGGTTAAACAAAATAATTAATGTGATACTATTAAGACATGATAACACAGGTCCTGTGCCTACTATTTATTGTCTCATTCACCATTCTCCAACAGGTTATTTCTTTGCTCCACATTGGTACAAGCACTCTGATAATGACAAAATGAGAGAATGTTGGCCAAAAATATCTTAAATCCCTTAAGCTGGTGGATTTGAGCATTAATTAATTTTTTTCTATTAATGTCATTGCAGTGAGCCAAAAGGAAGTATAATTCTGCCCAGTACCAAATATTTATCTCCACAGGTCATAAAGTCCCTCCAAATGATCAGGACTTGCAGTTTAAACACTTTTCTCTCCTTTAAATGACATTATCACATGCTTTGTGAAACCACTGAAGAATGCTAGGTTAAGGGAGGCAGGCTTACTTAAAGCTGAAGGTATTAGTAAGCACCATTTTAAGTACAACAGAAAGAAAATGGGCTGTGGGAGGCTTGTTCACAATGTCGCATTGACTTCCCATTCTGTATCATACAATTCTCAGTTGAGAAACAGGCATCAAAGTTCGGGCAGCAGGATTTATCAGATGACATAAAGCACACGGCAAACAAATGTTCATATTTGATCCTGGCTGCAGGGTACACTGGTGAGGCTAGTTAAGACTGATAATAAACTTTTACCTATTCTGATTAGATATTTTCTTGTTAGAGCAGCTCAGTCTGTAGAAAGGAAACCAAATTTTCCCAAAGATCTGATTAATATGATGTCAGGTTCCTTTTAAACCCTTTTACAGAGTCCTGTTTACTTTAAAGTAAAGAGATGGCTCCATTGTTTCCAGCATTTTGTTACTAAAAATTGTACAATTTCTACTGTGCCCCGATCATCCTATAAGCTTAACTATTTGCGCCTTACATCTAGTTTAATTGCATCACACTGGCTTTAAAAATTAATGTCAGAGCATGTCCAGAATGGCAATATATGGGGTTCCCTGTATACTCTCCTCCATGAAACAACCATAACTGGTGAACACTGTAACTGAAAAATGACCATTGGATCGAACTGTGGGACAATTTTATGCTTCAGGGCATTGTCAAAAACACCAGATTTACTCCTAGCCACTTTCAAATATACAATACATAACTATAGTCACTATACTGTACACTACATCCCCAGGACTTATTTATATATGGAACTTTATATCTTGTACCACCTTCATCCATTTCTCCCACCCACCACCAGTGCTTCACCTCTGACAACCACCAATGTGTTCTCTGGATCTATGAGTTTAGTTTGGTTTGGTTTTTTAGATTCCAGATATGCAATTATGTGGCATTTGTCTTTCTATGTCTGACTTATTTCACTTGGCATAATGCCCACAAGGTCCATCCATGTTGTCTCAAATGGCAGGATTTTCCTTCTTTTTTATGGCTAGGTAATCTTCTATTGTTTATATATCCGTGTGTGTGTGTGTGTGTGTGTGTGTGTGTGTATGTATGTATATACACACATATACATATATACACACATATACATATATATAATGTGAGATTGTTTAGTCCTTTTTTCTGGGACTATTGAGCTATCATGTGGTTTTGTGCTTTATTCTATTGATACGAGTTTTTACATTAATTAATTTTTAGATGTAAGCTAACCTTGCATTCCTGGGCAAAATCCCTCTTGGTTATGACATATAATCCTTTTTCATATGTTGCTAGATTCAATTTGCTAATATTTTATTAAGAAATTATGAATCTATACTCATAAACATGGTTCCCTTTAGTTCTTTAAACATAATACCTGCTTTGAAGTCTTAGCAGCATGCTAAGTCCAACACATGTATCTTCTCAAAGACAGCTTCTGTGTGTGTGGGTCCCATTGCCCTTTTCTTTGTATGATTCCTAATTTTTTTATTGCAAACCTACATCTCCATTGTAGCAACTCCAAAGACTGATCCAGGCTTGATGGAGGGCTGTTTGTCCTTCTTGTTGCTTGCTTGTTTATTTGTGAGTTGGCCAGACTAGATCAATAGAGTCTATTTCCCCACTAATGTCTCTCCTCAGAGGGTGAAGCTTTGGCATACACATTGTCACCCTGACTCCTTGTCTTTCCCCTGGGCCGGGACCATAGTTTTAGTCAGGTTCTCTTTGTCTGTTTCCCTCATCTCTCTATCAAGCGTTTGGCTGGTTTGCCTTTATTGATATTACTCCCAGCTGTTAGCCTCTGCTAATTGGCAACTGACTGCTCCGATGTTTTTGACAATGCCTTGAAGCATAAAATTGTCCTGCAGTCCAATCCAATGGTCATTTTTTAGCTATAATGTTCACCAGACTTTTCAGCGGTGCTGGGACAACTGCATATCTACATGCAAAGAAATGAAAGTGGACCACTTATACTACACACAAAAATTAACTCAATATGGATCATAGACCCAAATGCAAGAGTTTAACTATAAAATTCTTGAAGGAAACATAGTTGTAAATTTTCATGATTCTAGGTCAGGCAAAGTCTTCTTAAACACTAAAAGCATAAGGAACAATAACAAAATAGATACATTTGACTTCCTTAAAATTAAAAAGTTTTGCGCTGCAAATGATACCTCTAAGAAAATGAAGATAATGCACAGAAAAGGACAAAATATTTGCAATCATCTAACAAGGAACATATTTCCAGAATATTTAAAAATTCTTACAACTTAATGAGAAGAGACAGATCACCTAATTTTAAAACGGCCAAAGGATTTAAATTAATGTATCCAAAGGAAATATAGAAAGGGCAATGAAACATGAAAAGATGCTCAACATTGTTAGTCATTAATGAAAAGCAAATCAAAACTGCAATGAGATACCACTTTCACAACCACCAGGATTGTTATAATAAAGAAGATGGGTAATAGCAAGTGTTGGCAAGGATGTAAAGAAATTGGAACCCTAGTACACAGCTGGTACAAAAGTAAAATGGTATAGCCACTTTAGAAAACAGTTTGGCATTCCCTTAAGATGTTAAATACAGAATTATTGTCTGACCCAGCAATTCTACTCTTAGGTATATATCCAAAAGAATTAAAAACGTATTTCACACAAAAACTTACACATGAATGTTCATAGCAGCATTAGTATGGAATACCCATACAATGAAGTATTAGTCAGCCATATAGTAAATGAAGAACTATATACATATGATTCAACATGAATGAACCTTGAAAACATTATGCGAAAGAAGCCAGATACAAAAGGTTATGCAATATATGATTGCATTTATACGAAATGTCCAGAATAGGAAAATTCATAGCGTCAGAAAGCACACCAGTGGTTGACAGAGGCTAAGGAGAATGGGGAGTTACTGCTAAAGCATGCATAGTTTCTTTTGAGGGGATGAAAGTCTGGAATTAGATAGTAGTAATGATTGCATAACTATGTGAATATACTAAAAACTATTGAATTGTACATTTTAAATGAATGAATTGTATGATATGTGAATTACACCTCAATAACACTATTAAAAAATTAAGGTCATGCTTTTCTTGGTAATCACAAGTAACAGCTTTCATCATTCAGAAAAAGGAAAGGTATTTATATGGTGGGATTGATGCAAATTATCAATATTTATAGATTCTTGTTGATGACAAAGTAAACAATAAGCCTCCTCTGAAAACAATGATAATCTTCAGAGCATGTTATGAGGCCAGCGATGAAGGATTTTTCAAACTGCTAAGGAATAAGAATTCAAAATGAAAAATTTTTCATACCTTACTTTATTTATTTATTTATTTATTTATTTATTTATTTATTTATTTAATTTATTATACCTTTACCTTTTTAAATTTTCATTTTCCATACAACATAAATTTCCTTTTCTAGAGCATTACATCATCTTTTAAATTTGTCACAAGCATACTAAAATTTCCATTAATCCAATTAAAATTTCAGTCTCACTTTGGAAATAGTTTATATTCCATAGCTAACTGATTCGTCTTTAACACGCTGATGCAGGTCCTGATGTTGCAAAAAACATCAGGACTAAGTTTTCAGCGGGGATTTTTATTAAGAACATAAAATCCAAGTTTGTGGCAGTTGAAGAACATCATACCAAGCTGTCACACATAACTCCGATGAGTCAATTCCCAAACCTATGTTATTATAATAAAGCAAGTTATTTCTTTGATTATTCCAACCCTTTAGCATGTGTTGGTACAAGGACTCTCGGAAGGGCTGGATTCATGCTTTCTGTCTTTGCACTTTTTGATAGAGCCAAGACCAGTGAAACGCCAGAGACTACACTGCAAGGACGTTTTCTTTATAATCCTTAGTTAACCGATATTAACAAAAACAAATGCTAATGGATGGATGGATGGATGGATGGATGGATGGATGGATGGATGGATTGGCTAAATATTCATTGTGCCCTTGTTCCACGCAATGGTAATACAAAAGGACCAAGATATCGGGGCCGCGAAGGAAGAAAAGTCACTCTGTCATCGTATCTTCTAGTTGAGTTTCCTCCTTCATTACATTCATTATTACATGTGTTACACACATTATATTAAATTCTTTCCATGAAAGAGACTATGCTGAGCTTGTAACCAAATTCCTTTTCCCCAAAAGGGCACTGTATAATTGAGACGATTCACGCAACTGGAAGGGAGAATTCACCAGAGAACAAAGTGTAGATCGTGACGAAACCCAATCATTTCCAGTGCCCTCAGATGCCCAACCTGGATTTAGGAGTTCCACGCCTACGACTGCCGGAGCACAAGCCGAAGATCGACCTTCAGCGAGAAGGCGGGGCGCTCTGCGCGTAAGGAACCTCGAGTCCCAGAATCCCATGGGGACTCCAAATCCCAGAAACCCGCAGGGCGAACCTACTCCGGGTCCCAAGTCGGCTGACCGCGGGCGCGACCAAGTTAGGAAACTGGGGTGAGATGCCGCAGCATTAGTCCCCTACCATTTTCCTTGTAGGAAGAGGCTTTTACAGAACTAGACTTACCCGAATCTTCACATCCCCTCAGTCACAGTTTTCACGAAAGGTACCCTGTCGGCGTATCTGATGTGATGGTCAGCGTCCCCATCCTCTCTCCCCCTTACCTTTGCCCCCCGTAAGAATGGTTCAGCCGGGCATTGAGGTTCCTTGAGTTGGATCGATGGTTGCACCCGCCCTCCCGCGGAATGTGGGGCTTTGGAGCGAGCGAGGTGGGAGGGGCGGAGGCGGGAGGCGTGCTAGGCCCGGGCGGCGGTAGAGGCAGTGGCCGCCGCGGACGGTGGGAGGAGCCGCGCGGTTCCGGCTGCCCCGGCGAGGCGACCCTTGGGTCCGCGCCGCGGGCGGGGAGGACAGGTAGGCGAGCGGGCAGCCGCGGCTACGGGAGCGGCTCGGGCTGCGGAGTCCCGGACCGCGCCTGGCGCGCCCCCCGCACCCTCGGCCTCCGGCGTTGAGGCGGGGGAGTAAGGAGATGCCGACCCAGAGAGACAGCAGTACCATGTCTCACCCAATCGCAGGCGGCGGCAGCGGGGACCATTCTCACCAGGTCCGGGTGAAAGCCTACTACCGCGGGTGAGTATCGTGGGGTAGGGGTGACGGTGGGAGGGCGGGGGAAGGCCGGCTCCACTTGGCCTGGAGGAGGGGCCGGTGAGAGGCTGGAGATGTGGGAGAGTTGATCAGGGCGGGCAACTCCGGGGACTCGGGATGGGGGACCGAGTGGTTGGGGGAGGAGCATGGAGCGCTGGATTGGGGCACCCCCAAGGTGTAGTGCTGGGCGTCGGGGAGTCGCGCAGCTGAGGGTCCAGAGTAGGGTCCGAGGGAGGAGCCTTCGAGAAGAGTAGGTTCACCTGGTGAGTTCGAGAGCCTCGCCTGCTAAGAGATTTACAAGAGCTTTACGTCTCTTTAAGCCTGGATGTGTTTGGGGTTGAGAATTGATTCTGAGTGATGCCTTAGTTAACTAAATTTACTGTGGATTTAGAAGACAGGAATGCTTCCGTTTGATGACCCTTTTGATTACCAGCAGGCCTAAAGCCTCTGGTTCTCTAAGTCAGGTTTATCTTTATCTCATAGAAGAGTTCGCGACGTGTATCTGGACTGTGGTCAGGCTGACAGTATGTTAGCCATAGGAATTATTATTTAAGTGAACTTGATGCCTTTTCAGGGATATACGTTAGGTCTCGCCAAGATTAGGTTACACATGTAGTGTAAATTAAAAATTGTGAACGCTTCTTTGTCAGCGTTGCTTCAAGGACTGTCTCATAGGTTGAGGTATTGCGGGAAGAGGACGAGCCTAGGCAGTTTTTAAATCTGTGATCTTTACTCATATTATTACCTAAGTTATAACTACTGTGGTTACCAGAAATAATCCAGTCCTAAAATCGTTAGGTCATATTCTGTAATCAGTGATTTGAAGTGTCCCTCTTCTCTTGAATTCAGCTGTGGTTTGAAATTTCTTTGAGATAATTACATTTTGGAGCATTAGAAAGGTGAAATGTTAGTGAGCATAAAGGTTTGAAACTAAGAGTTAACAGAAAACCTGACCACTTGGCCTGTCTGCTTGTCCAAGCAGAAGTAAGTTCCTTTAAAAAAAACTCAAGCACTAGGAGGTTGAAACTGCAATGCATACTTTTACATTCCTGAGAGGATCAGTGAAGATACCAAACTTTCAAAATGCCTCTCTTGTTTTGATTTCAAAGCAAATAGAAACCCCTAAATGTTTTATTGATTTGATATAAAGATTTACTAGTTTGGTTGCTGCCGTGAAGTCTCTGACCTCTCTGTTCATTAGCTTGACTGTATTCAGGAGTAGTTCAGAGGAGTTATTTCAGACAGTAGCAGTGTTTTTACTTAAATTGATCACAGAGGTCTTGATTTTAAAACAAGAGCTATGATATGTACTTAGCACTGTGGGGAAAAAAGCTTTGCTTCCTATTACCTTACCTTTAATTTGACAGATGAGATATTTCACTTTAAAACCCATTGTATTTTAGAAAGTTGACTGTGACTTGTTAGGTGCAGAGGATGAAATATAGTACATTTTCCTTTTTTAAAATGGTATCTGATTATTGACAGTTTAGAAAGCTAGATTAAAAAATGAATATACGCACATGGTAGGAGAGTGCAAATTGTACAGAAGTATAAAATAAAAAGTGTTCCCCATCAAGTCTTCCCAACCTCCAGAGGTAACTACTGTTGGCAGTGTATTTCCAGTTCTTCTGGAGGTTACCTTTATTACTTTAAAAGTTATACTTCTGTTTTCTGATTTATCAACTTTAAGTGATATTTATTGATTCCTTCATCTGAAAGATGAGAAATTGGGTGCACATTCATTTTGCTTCCTCACCACCTGATGCCTCTCAATTTTTGATTGTTAAAACCATTTTTTTAGTTCTCTGGTTTACCTTTCTGACTTTAAATAATATAAATTCTTGATTTTTAAAATTTAGTTTCCAATAATTCCAACTATGAAACATCAAGAAACTAGTGCTTCCTTTTTTTCCCCACTTTTATTAGTTTGACAAATGTAAATAGACCTAGTTAATAAATTAAAATCACTGTGAGCGTCTCCTTTGGAAAGAAATTGAAACTTTAGAATATAGATATATTTTCTTGGCTTATTCCTCCAATTATTTTTGAAAAGGGAGGGTAGGGACTTAATAAACCTATTAGTGCTTGACTGAAATGTTTCTAAGACATCCAAGTTAACCTTTATTTTGGTTTCTAAAAACCTATGAATTCTGCTAAGGAATGAATCAACCCTTTGCTCTTCAGTGCTTTCATCCAATGAAAACTTTCTAGTAGTGCCTTCATTGCAAGCTTCATTTAAAGACAACATCAGCACTCTCTAAACTGTACCAATTTCTGTCCTCTGAAATTAGGTCTGTTAAGATTGTATGTTTATTAACAATAGTCTCAACTGATGGTATGATGTACACAGTCAGCTGCTCATTACTACAGATGAAACTAAAATGAGTCACCAATGAGGATAGTTAAACAGGTTGGCTAACTAGAATACCTGCCTGATTTTAAAGTAGAAAATTCTTCCTTTACTATCAGGAAATATAAAGGACAGTCTACATTTGAAAAAGTTTTTTTTTTCCTTCAGTTCAGCTGAATGGCCATTATCAGAAAGCTTTACCCTTATCCCCTTCTAACAATACTTCTTTCCAGTGAATATTGAAATCTTGGAATAGTCAGGATTTTTTAGTGAATAAATTGCCCTCTCCTTTCCATGATGGGTTTAGTGTTCTCATTCTGTTAAATTTGTTCTTTGTGCAAATGTGATGTCTCCCAAGATATAACAGATTATTCAATTAGACTTCTAGTCTTTACGCAGAAGATTAATAGCACTGAGAATCTGATTTTATTGGAGACCACCTAAGAGTGCCTGTCTCCTGGCCTGTACTCCTCTTTCCTCACCACGGGAGCTTGTCAATGAGTGGCCTGCTTTCCTTCAATCATTACCTAGTGGTGTTAGTTTGGAGGAGGAGAAACAGGTTTTGTGGGTTAGTGATAGATTGCCATTGTGTTGCTATCCTTATATGAAGTTACTTGATATTATGGGATAGAATTTAACAAGGAAATCTCTGAACTGCTCATTTCTTTACAGTCTATAAACGTATGGGAAATTTTGCAAAAAACTTGTGAAAGTACTTCTTAATCCACTGCTGTTGAGCCGTTACGACAATCCAGAGGATTCTTTCTGTGCATGTGTACAAGTCGGAAGAGATGAACGCCTGGCATATGTGGAAATGTATAGCTGGTTCAGTGATGAAGTATGCAGGGTTTTTATCACTGCAAACAAGTCTTGGCAAGACTTGTTTTTAAAAGTATTGCAAAATAATTTTAGCGATACACTTGAGTAATGGTTCTGAGGAAATAAAAATAATATATTCAGTTGAGAGTTGGGGTAGTGTTATTGGTCCTGGAGCTTCTGGAGTAGGGCACCTAACCACAGGGCAGCTGAGCTGTAGCTTTACCAGCCAGAGACAAAGGACATGGTGGCCTGGCGCCAAAACCAAAACAGCCCTCTCAGAAGTTCGGATTAGATAATATGGAGATAAATTGCTTGTTAGCAGTGAGGACTGAAGCTGAAGAGTTTAGGGAGAGGCAAGTGAGGCCAGGACCGCCCATGTGCAAACTAAAGGGCTAAGGAAACGGAGGAGAAAAAGGCAGCTCTTTCCTGAAAAAATTTTCCTAGATGGCTTTCAAGTACAGCTCCCAAACCTCTTTTTAAGGTAACTTGAGTGTCTTTTTTTTAATGGTTGAAATGAGCCTAGTTAAAACATGAATTATAAAAATTCCAGTCTTATTTAGGATCTCACATTTTACCAAAGCGTGTTTAAATTCAGATTAATAAATGTTGTTGAATACCTACTATAAGCCAGGCACATGGTGCTAAGGGTAGGCGCAGAGGATGCTAAGCTGGAGAGTACAAGGCTCTGCTTGTGAAGAACTAAGAGATTTGTTGGAGGAGAAACTTAGAAGAGTTAATAAAAGTGTGTGTGTGTATGTAAGGTATGTGCAAGAGTGGCTATTGGGGAGGAGTTTGGGGTGAGGGAAGCCCTCCTAGATGGTGAAAAGTTTGAGGCTTTTAAAGGATAAGTAGGTTTGTCTCGTGGATTATAATGTTGGGTGGGAGGTCATTCCAAGCATTGCACAACTGCAGGGTATGTTTGGGGAATTAAGATCAGTTTAGTTGTCAGTCCCATAGTCATTCCTCACTAGGACGTAAAACGCAAAGTGGCCACTGATGAAAAGTGAGCTAAAAAGAGGGATCACAGGCACTAGATCATGAAGACGCCAGAATATTATAGTTCGTGCTTCAGACTTTTTTACATAGGTGAAGATTTTAAGTAAGGAGGATGCATGATTAGATTAATTAGCGATGGATGGAGATGAATTAGCGATCGATGAGACTAATCTGGAGGCTTTGGAAGTAGTCCAGGTGAAAAATTCTGAGGAGTTGGAAAAGAGGGTATGGATTCAGTGACGATTTTAGGGTGTAGAATCAATATGAATTTGAGATGGGTTGCCTGTGGGGAAGAGGGAAGGGGTCTGACAACTCACAGACTTATTATTTGGAGAGAGATTAGGGAATACAGAAGGAAGAGATTTACGAGGAAAGGTAATTACTTACCTGGAACAGGTAACCGAGTTTTGAGTTCAAGGTGCTTTGGGAACATCCAGGTGGAAATGCCCAGAATTAGCTGAACAATTGCTCCCTGTGCGCCTGCTCTGTGTCCTCAGCACTTGTGCAGGCCAGCTAACCTGTGTGGGAATGTGGCCGAGAATGATGATAGAAACAAAAATGCCACCAGTGGCCAAATACAGATCTCAAAGACAAGGCACTAAAAGTGAATTTTAAAAATACAGAAATACATAAAGCAGAAAGTTCCCTCTGTAGCCTCTCACCCCCACTTCTGGAGGGTAGCCGTAAAAACCCCATTAACAGTTTGGGATATTCTATAGTGTATCAATATATCTTTAAGCATATGCACAGACACACCCTTTTATTTCTCCAGTAAATGTGTTTGTGTTTCTATACATGTTTCTGTAACTAGAGTTTTTTCATTCATGGTCATTTTTCCATGTCAGGATAGACAGATTAGGAGATAGATACATATAGGTAGGTAGAATGATCCACCTCTTTCTTTATAATTGGTACATAGTGTCCCATAGTGTTGTTATACCATAATTTAATCTTTTTTCTGATTGATGAACTTTCATTAAATCACTACTTCAAATCATGTTGAAAGAACATCCTTATATTTAGTATATACTCTTGCAAACATGGTCACATATGCCTGTTATAAACCTTGATATTGTTCTCCAAAAGCTTATCAATTTACATTGCCAACAACAGTGTAGGAAGGAAGCATTTTCCTTATGCTTCCATTGCATGTTTATTGGTCTTTTACATGTTTGCAAAAAAGATTAGCAAAAAATGCTAACTTTTTTTTTTTTTACACAGTATTCAGAGGAAGATATCATTATCTCCATTTTGTGGATGATAACATTGAGGCTTAGTGAAACCAGAATACAAAACTGAGTTTTACCCTTCAGAGAAATTTCTCTTTTCTCATATTGATGGGGCTTTTTAAGATTACTTTTTTCTTTATTGTCAGATTCATAACTGTGAAAGTTTTTCTTTTTGAGTCAATTTTCTATTTCCTTCATTATTAAAATATGAAAGTTGCTTTATGGCTTTTTTATAATTAACAATTAATTTGAGAGGTGATAGTTTGAGATTGTATGCCTGTCCTGTTTCCTCAAAACCCAGTGATTTTACCATCTGTGGTAAATCTTATTACATTGGTGATCACAAATAAAGCTTTTTTTTCTGATTATACAATATTTAACTTAGGAGAAATGTTTGCATTGAGACAGCAGAAGGACTGAATATGGTTCTTTTTCAGGTTTATTTTTAAAAGCAGTCCTAAGGAAAAACTTTAGATTCAGTATTTTAGAACATAGGAACATAATGAATGCTTAAAACAGTGTGACTTCTGAAGCCCAACAGCAAAATTAAAAATGCTTTTTTTTCTTTTTCTAAAATTCAGTTAAAACTATGTCTAAATTTGCCATTTTGGGTATCATTGTGGTGAAGCAGACTGTATTCTGTCGAAGACCAGCGGTAAGATAATTTATACCAACACTGATGTTAAAACCAGGAAAAAAAAACTTCCATGCATAATTTGTTTTGTACCTTTAGAAGTAATATCTCTATTTTGCAGCTTATTTTTAGCTTTGGTACTATAATAAGGATCTGGAGATTGTGGGATGTGTGAACATGGTGCTTTCCCAATTACTTAGAGAAATGTTTATAAAAAACTCCCTTAAATGTTTTAGTTCCTGGAACTTAAGGAGTGGCAGTTGAGAAAGCATGAGTTCTTTTTGAGTCTCTTTAAGATGTACTTAAGATTTTTTTAAGGATTACACAGATTTTTTTAAATATTTGTATGTTCTGATAAATATTTCAACAGCTCTCGAAAAATAAGATTTCTGATAAATCCCTGTTGTTTACAGACATGCTTACATATGTATCAATTTCAACTACCTGTGGACCTTAAAAAGGAAGTCATATTTTGATGATATCTGATCATACTAATTTTTTGCCTCTTGCATTCAAAAAAGATAATACCACACTTGTTCTTTGCCAGAAAAATTCGAAGCCTTTCCTTCTCTTCTGATTTTATTCTAAGATATATACTCCCAACCCTCACCTCCTCATACTAGTAGTCTTGAGGGTATTTTGAAAGAAAAATTTATTTAAGACAAGCAGGCTCCCTTTTAATGTCACTAGAAGAAGGAACTATTTTATAATTTTCTTTTTAAAAAATAAAAATTTTACATATTTAAATCAATTTTATTTACTACCGTCATTTAAAATTTGTTTTATATTGTATTTATATTTTATTAAAAAGCAAAATTTATCGTAAGATCATACCTTTACATGGTGGTAGAAAAACTAATAGTAATCTATACCATTCAGAAGGGTTTAAGTACACAGTACATCTTCTTTCTGTCTTTAGTCTTCCCCAATCCCACCACCTAGAACTACTGTTACAATGTTGTTTTCCTTTATTATATCTGCTGATCAATATGAAAGATGAGGAATTTAGCACTTCTTCATTGCCTCCTCTCCTGACTATTTTTAGTTTTTCTTGTTACATTTATAACTTAAATGATACCTTCTCCTGCTTTTCTTTTTTAATTGTGGTAAAAAATTTAAATTGACCATCTTAACCTTTTTTTTTTTTTTTTTTTTTTTTTGAGGGAAGGTAATTAGGTTTAGTTATTTATTTTTTGGAGGACGTACTGGGGATTGAACCCAGGACCTTGTGCATGCTAAGCATGCGCTCTACCACTTAAGCTATACCTTCCCCCCGTTAACCATTTTTAAGTGTACAATTCAATAGTGCTAACTATATTCACTATGTTATGTGACCAATCTCCAGAACTTTTTCATTTTGCAAAACTGAAGCTCTATACTGACAACGCTCTTATTCCACCTCCCCCCCTCCAGCAACTACTGTTCTGTTTTCTGTTTCTATGAATTTGACTACTCTAGATACTTCATATAAATGGAGTCATACGGGATTTGTCTTTTTGTGACTGGCCTATTTCACTTAGCATAATGTCTTCAAGGTTCATCCATATTGTAGCATGTGTTAGAATTTCCTTTCTTTTTAATGCTGAATAATACTTCTTTGTGTTTATATATCACATTTTATTTATCTGTTCATCTGTCAGTGGACACTTGGGTTGCTTCCACCTTTTGGCTATTGTGAATAATGCTGCTATGAATGTAGGTGTACAAATATCTATTGGATTCCCTGCTTTCAATTCTTCTGAGTATATATACACCTAGAAGTGGAATTGCTGGATCATATGGAAATTCTATTTTTAACTTTCTGAGGAACTTTCATACAGTTTTCTATAGTTGCCACACCATTTCAGATTCCTACCAACAGTGCACAAGGTGCCTATTGCTCCGTATCCTTGAAAACATTTGTTGTTCTGGGTTTTTTTTGGTAGTAGGCATCCTAATAGATGTGAGGTGATGTTTCGTTAACATTTTGATCTGCATTTCTCTAATGATTAGTGTTAGTGAACATTTTTTCTAGAGCTTGTTGGCCATTTGTTCATCCTCTTTGGAGAAATGTCTGTTTAGGTTCTTTGCCCATTTTTTAATTTGGGTTATTTTTTTTTCTTGTTCCCTGCTTTTATTTTTAAATATTAGTTTTAGATAAGAGTGTTGACTCCGCTGGGAAAGAGACATTTTTGAATTTATACTTCCTTTCACTTTCTCTACATCTTGATTTTTCTTGGTAATTTTTACATTGTAAAGTTTTATAACACTGTTCTTTTAACTCATAAATTTTTCTTTAAAGCAAATTTAAAAAACACTTGTAATAAATGCTTATGTATGTGTCATGTCCTTGAAAAGCCAAGAGGTATGATTAGATGGTTAAAGAACGAGAAGTAATCTTGTGTCAATAAAATTTCTCTCTTTTAAGAGTTTCTCTTAACTTTGGTTTTGGGGGCTGGTATGTTTTCTCTGCCAATTTTATACCATCTGTTTTCAGTCATTTAGGATTTTCTCATACTTTCTGGTCTACTGCTGGTCCCTTTTTTGTTTTATAAGACTTTGATAAATTTGTTGTTTCAGTTTTCTGTCATTTTAGTGGGCCCTTAGGATGAAAGGATATAGATTTGTGTTCCCTCCACCATATTAAACCAGAAGCATCTGTAGGTTGTTTTTAGAAGGTTGTATTATTTTTATTGTTCTAATAAGGTTTCACGTCTATTTAAAGTGTTGTAGGATACATGTTTTAAAATTTATTCAACACATATGGAGTGTGATATATGCTCAGTACTATTCTGAGTACTATAAATATTAATTCACTTAATCCATTAACGCCTTATAACATAGGAAATATTATTATTCCCATTTTGTAGGTAAGGAAATTGAGCCACAGAGAAGTAACTCACCTAAGTGATAGAGCCTGGATTCAGACCCAAGCATACTGGCTTTAGCTCTCATGGTCTTAACCATTATTCTGTGACTGTCTAATATATGTCATTACTCCTTTGTGAAAAGCTTTTTATGCTTACATTTTCTCACGCTTTCTTTAGAGTCCATTCACTCAACAATTATTAATTGAACATTTACTGTCGGCCAGATGCTGCTTCAGATACTGGTGATAACAGCAATGAGCAAAACAAAATGCCTGCTCTCATGAATTTTACATTTAGCTGGGGGAGACAGACTGTAAAATATGTATAATTTATACATGCCAGCAATTTATTTTCTCTGAAGAATAAAAAAAAATTAACTAGCTTCATGTGCTATAGAGTAAACTGATTTAGTCTCTGAAACAAGGATTACAGTTTTCATTAGCCAATCTCTTGAAAGTAAGATTGACTGTATTTATGCATTATGTTTTTGTCAAACAGTATCATCTGATAATAGCTATGCTTTGGGTGGATGCTCCTGTGGAAAGTGATATCTCAGATTAGCGTGCAGGACGTTTTTTCAGGAGTGCTCTTGGGATTGATGATTATGGAAGAGACGGGAAGGGAAGGAAGCAGGCTTAGGTAGAAAAAAATCCAGATGCTGTGAAGTCTCAACAGAAACCTCAGTTGACCCTCCAGGGAATTCTGAAGATGAGTTGACACTTGAGAGCCTTTCTGAGTCACATCTAGGACCTTTGTACCCACCTTGAATCAGTCATTGGGGTTTGACCATAAGGGAGGAGTCATATCTCTGAAAGAGGCTGACGGCTGGGGTTGTCTACTGGTAGCACTCCCAGGAGCTAGTGTAATAAATGATCCATTGCTAATGGGGGATTCTGGAGGTGAGGGAGGGGGAGGTTAGAGCACAGCATGCACCACGTGTCATTAGGAGACGTGGATTTGAATATATATTCTGTTTCCTAACTGTGAGACTCCAGCAAATATTCATTTGTGCTGTGCTTTTAAAATCTGTAAAATAGGATTAATTTGTCTAGTTTGACAGTTCTTGTGAAGATCGTATAAGATAAAAACTTAGTTCAAATATCTGAAACACACTGAATATTCCATACATGTTTATAGGCTAAGGAAACATAAACAGTGATATTTTCTTGTCAAAAGTGCACTTTCTAGAAGATGAGTTTCTCCTAGAAAATACTTCTTCCACATTCAGTTAAGTAGTATTTGAATCCCTATTATGTTATGTGAATGTATTAAAAAGGCCAAGAATTTTTGTCTTTCAGTTGTTTATAATTTAATTGAGGATGTGTGTATATAATTAGTTGAAAACAAAAGATGGACATAAGATACATGTTGGACAAGCATAGTGTGGGTGAAAAAGGTTTGATGGGGGTTGATGTTGAATAGCCAGTTAAAGAGAGATCCCCACCTCCCTCTGTAAACTGAGCCTTAAACTGAGGAACTCAGGAACATAATGCATACAAACAGTCAATCTTACTTTTAAGATTAAAACTTGGATCACCAAGGTCTTATGTGTGGGGGTTGTGAGTAAACCAGATGTCTGTAACAGAGTCAGTGTCAGGAATGGCAAGGATCAGATTGAGAACAGAAAGTGGAACCAGTTTATCAAGAGTCTTAAATACTACACAGAGAGCTGGGATTACAGATTTAGGAGACCCTTATATAGAGATAATAGTTAAAACATTGAATGTGAATTAACTTTCAGAAAGAGAGAGACATAGAATGAATATGAGAGAGGGCGTGAAGAGTGTCTTGTGATTGAAGTGTTCAGAATAGTAGAAAGGGAGCCAGGGAAGCATATTGTCATGAAAGCCAAGGAAGAATGCCTCTAAGAGGCAGGGACAGAAAACCATGAGATGCTCAGAAAGAGAATGATTATCAAGAAAAAGCTATTCAGTTTCTATGTTTGACTTACTACTTCTATAAGGTCACTAAAGATTGCAGTTTTAACATTTTCGCAGATGACTAAAAATTTTAATCCCTTATTTCTTACTCTGTGTTCTAGGTTCCAACTATGCACGTCTGTTCACACAGTTCCTTACAGTTCCTTTTTTTTTTCTTCAACAAATATTTATCGAATGCCCATTCTCTGCTAGACACTATATTGGCCACTAGGAATATAATGAACAAAACAAAATTCCTACTTTCAAGTTTACATTCTAGCTGGGGTAGACAGTGGACTAGTAACATTGGTTTAACTGTCCAGGTAGAAGAGGTAGTCGGAGAGGCAGCTGGGGCAGTTCACACAGGGCCTTGTAGACCCTGCTAGGGACTTTGGATTTTATTCTGCATGAGAGGGGGGAAAGGCATTTGAAGAGTTTAAAACAAAGGAAAGTCATAGTGCTTATTGAAAAAACACACACAGAGGAAAAACATGAACTACATTAATTTAATACACATTTATGTCTATTTCTTCCATTTTGGGGGTGTCTGCCTTAAAATATGAATCCTATTTTAAAACCAATTTTGGCAAATCACAGTTCATTTGGAAAAAAGTGAAAATGAAGGCATGAAATCAAAAAATCATTCCATACAAAGAATGATTGACAGTCTCATGGGTGTTTAATCTGTGGAAGTCAGGGCTGAGGAAAAGGACATGACTGATCTTTGTCAAATTTTTGAATGGCCATCTCTTGGATGAAAGTAGAAGGGTAGGGGAGATGGAGCACTAGGGATTGGAATAGATTTCAATTAAATGTAATGCAGAAGCTTATCAACAATGGAATTATTTGTGGATTGTAATGCCTCACAAAAGAGCAAGCTTGTGATAACTAACATTAAAGCAAAAGTGAGACTGCTGTCTGTTAGAGCAGTTAGGGTGGGCTTCCTGAATGAAGAGGGGAGATTGAATAAGGTTTTTCTTTCCTTTTTGAGCAAAGGTAGATTTATTTAGAGAAATACATACTGCATAGAGTATAGGCTGTTTCAGAAGGCGAGAGAAAGACCACAAAGTGTGGGGGTTGGGTGTTCAGGTTAAAGTAAAAGTAGATACACACTCCATAGACAGACTGTGGGCAGTCTCCAAAGATGAGGGAGCGAGAGAGGGGGCCATGAGGCAGTGTTGCCAGTTTTTATGGGGTCAAGTAGCTTCACATGCAAACATGGGGGAGGACCATTCCAACTACCCCGAGGAAAGGGCTGGGATTCCCAGGAATTGGGCCACCACCCACTCTTTGGCCTTTTATGGTCAGCCTTGAAGCTGTCATGGCGCCTGTGGCAGTGTCATTTACTATGTTAATATTACAATGGGCATATAATGAAGCTCAAGGTCTATTGGAAGTCAAATCTCCCGCCATCTTGAACCTCAAGGCCTACTGAGAGTTGAATCTTCGATCATTTTGGTGTTAATTGCTGTGTCATTCCTTGAATGACTGTGCCCTGCCCCCTTGCCTCCTGTCTCATCCCCCCTCAGAGATTTTACTCCCATAATCTTATGGGGGTGCAGAGGGGTGTGATGGTCCGTCATCTGAAACTACTTCAGGGCTGGGTAGGGGCGTTGACCCTGCCTATCAGGGAGTGAAAAATCTCTGAATGCCTAATCTAGGGTTCCCAGGGGCAGGACAGCCTTTTGTTTTTGCGTCAGAGGGTGGTATGGGCTGGAATCCTCGCACAGCCGTCTTCTGATGTGAGACTGTTGTAACCCACTGTTTCCTTAGACCTCTGATGAGTCTTCTTAAAGATGAAGCACCTTTGTAACAGCAGTTCAACTGTCTATAACGACTAAAGATTTAAAAGGCCTGGTTAAACACCAACCAGGTTGCCAATTACTTGCCACGTGGTCTTAATTTAGATGTCCAAGTGGTCTCCTTGGTGGATCTTCTTGAGTCTGAAGAGAGAGAGCGATAGGGGAGAGAATGAGAAAAGATCGAGGAGAGAAAAGCCTTCGGCTCGGTGGGCTTCTTCACGGCTAAAGAGCTGGCCTCAGCGTCAGCCGCCACCTAAAGGGCTACTTGAATCTCCCCAAGAGAGGGCAGCTGTAGCCCAATAGGTGGATCGAGATTATGCCCTTTGAGCCCCATCTCTTTAATTAAACGCCCCATGCCAGAGAGGTGATACAGGAAAAACGAATGTGGGGCGTGAGGAGGGCTGTGTCCCAGGTCTTGGTTAAGCCCCTGGGACGTGCCCCGCCAAGTGTGGATCCTTGGCTTCGCGCAGGAAAGAATTCAAGAGCGAGCCACAGTTGAGTAAAGGTAGATTTATTTAGAGAGATGCATACTATATAGAGTGTAGGCTGTTTCAAAATGTGAGAGAAAGGCCACAAGATGTCGGGGCTGGGTGCTCCGGTTTAAAATAAAAGTAGATACACACTCCATAGACAGAATGCGGGCTGTTTCCAAAGATGAGGGAGTAAGAGAGGCAGCCTTAATAAGGTTTCTCATAAATTCATTATTTTTATTTTTAAGCATTATTTAACGTTGATATTTTATTTTTTGCCTTACAGAGATAGTTTACTGTAAGCAACACATGTTGATGCATACACAAAGTAGCGCAAGTCCATCAGATTGTCAGGCATCTACAGATTACAGACCTTAGGTATTATAGAGCCTTATATTAGTTTTAGTCACTAACTTAAAACTCCTTTTCTTTTTCAGAGATATCATGATAACTCATTTTGAACCTTCAATCTCCTTTGAGGGCCTTTGCAATGAGGTTCGAGACATGTGTTCTTTTGACAATGAACAGCTTTTCACCATGAAGTGGATAGATGAGGAAGGTGAGTGGTAAAGAGAGGACTGCCTATATTAACTTTTGATTTAAGATACTATTATGTCATTTTGTTTTTAAAATATAGTAGAAGTCCTAATTAATTTAAGGAGGGAAAGAAATTTATTGCCATTCTTATGTAGTGTTTAAAAGAGGACCAAAGAGAACAACTTTGCTCTTTTTACCCTCAAATAGAGTGAAATTAACACGACTTTTTTCCAGCAGTAAGGTAAACATCCTATCAAATAGCGTTACATTTTAGTTTAATTTTGAATATGTGTTGTCTTTTATTTTAGGAGCTTACTTTCAATAATTTGACAGTATTTTTCACTGGAAAATACTTTAAAGGAAAGTTCTTTAAAGAAAATATTTTTAGTATAAAAGTGTGACACCCATTATCTTAAAGGTAGTGGCAGAATCATAATACCTTAGTGACTTGGATGCAGAAAACATTTATTGAATATCTATGTGCTGAGGATAGATATCTTCTAGCCTCAAATTCATAGTTTCATAAGGAGACAGACATGTGAATAAGAAATTTGACAGTTGAACCTCGGGATACAAAAGAACAGCATCCACATATGCCTGAAATACCTGCAAAGTTGAACTAAGCTTGTAACAAAGAGTGAAAGTTTTTGAAGTGGAATAGGTGAGGGGAAAACCATTTACAAGGAAGAAGATGATGTAAAAAGGCACAGAGGTATGAAGAATATGGTGTGTAAGGACTGGAGCAGTAATTCATGGAATCTAAAGTATGAGGAGGCTTCTTCCTCTCAGTTCCATGTTGAACTCGAGTTGGAAGAGGTGAGTCTGGTCTTAAAAGGGAGGTAACGCTACCACCCCGTTGCTGCCAGCCTGCTGCCAGAGGGAGGAGGGCCATGTCCAAAGGAACCAGAGCAATTGAGAAAACTTAATTAGTGGTCTGATCTCTGCAACTACAGATGATAGTTTAAAAGAACATTTTGAGGAATGGGGCACACTTCCAGATTGTGTGGTGATGAGAAACCCCCAAACAAAACGTTCCAGAACCTTTAGTTTTGTGACTTCTCTCTTGTTAAGAGGAGAATGCAGCGGTGAGTGCTGGACCACACGAGGTTGGTGGGTGTGTGGTGGAACCAAAGAGAGTTGTTTCTAGACAGGATTCTGGAAAGCCTGCTGCTCTTCTGAAAGTGAAGGAAATTTCGTTGTGAATATTAAAGAAGATGCAGTAGAATATAATTTGAGGGACTATGAAAAGTATGGCAAAATCGCAGCCATATTGAAGACAGTTATTGAAGACAGAGTGGAAAAAAGAGAGGATTTGCTTTTGTAACTTTTGATGATCGCGATACAGTTGATAAAATTGTTGTTCAGAAATACCACACTGTTAATGGGCATAATTGTGAAAAAGGCTTTTTCTAAACAAGAAATGCTGTCTGCTGGTTTGCAAAGAGGTCCTGGAGGTGGATCTGGCAACTTTATGGGTTGTGGTGGAAACTTTAGGGGTGGTGGAAGTTTTTTGTGTTTAACCTGTTAACCAGAAGCAGTGAGGGCCTAGTGCTAATTATCCTTTTTAAAAGACAACTTTTCCCAAAGAATAATTAAAATATTAGTCAATTACTATTCAAATCAGATGCTGATTGCTCATAAGGGCTATTATTGCTACCAAGGATTTGTTAAACTTGAGATTGGATGTTAATTTACTTTAAAAAAAACGTTTGTGGGACAGATGCTTAAAATAAAACTAATTTTTAAAATTAGTTAAAAAATTAAGTATGGAGAGTGGTGAGGAGCTTGGGCTAGATTCTTGCTACTCAAAATTTCATCTTTGGAACTTAATAGAAAAGGGGGCTCTCAGGCCCCATCACAGACTACTGAAACAGAATCTGCATTTTTACAGGATCTGCAGGTGAGTTGCATGACTATTAAAGTTTGAGAAGCATAGGACTAAGTCCCAGAAGGCTTTGCAAACCACATTATACTTAATTTTATATGATGGAATGTCATTTAGGTATAGTTAAAAGATACCCTAGGTATACTACTTCTGTATAATGGTTTTCTATTAATTGTAATACCAATGGGATTTCATTTTAAGGAAATGTCATAACATTTAGCTCAATACTTGGGGCCATTTCTGTGTTCCCTGATATGAAGAACCTTGGAAAGATATTCCAGCTTCAAGCTCTTGGTGAACTCAAACCCATTTCCATTTTTAAAGACACTTAAAAAAGTTCATCTAAGGTAATCCATGTTCATTATTTGGGGGAAAAATAATAGAGATGATTATGAAATTTAAAAAGAAGTCTTCTGTTTGCTCTTTCTCCTTTCTCCGTCTCCAATTCTAATCCTAAAGGAGGAAACCACTGGTAACAGCTTAATATATATAATCCTTCTACATATATTCCGTACATATACAGTCTTGTTTCTGTACATTATAAGCATACTTGTTTTCACAAAGAAAGAACTGTATATCATATATAAACCATCAAGCAATATTTTCCTTTTACCTTGTGTATTGGACATTTTTTCATTTCAATGTACATCAATTTATATCATTACTTTTTATGATTTATTTAATCCCTTATTGATAGGCATTTGGAGTTTCCTTTTTTTTTTTGCTACTATAAGCAGTATATAATGAACAGTTTTATATATAATTTTGTTCTATCATGTGGGACTCTCTGTGCAGCAAATGTGCAGAATATGCACATGTTAAATTTTAGTAGCTAGTGATAATTTGCTATCTAAGAAAGTTAAACCAGTTTATGGCACAGCTACGTTGAATGGGAGCATCCCTTCACTCTGGCCCTCACCAGCCTCAGATATTATGTGTCCTTGATGTTTTTTGGAATCTAATAAAGTGAAATGCTAGCTTTGTATTTTAAATTTTGTACTATTTTAAGAGTAAGACTGAGTATCTTCATCTATTCCAACAACTTTTGACCTACTCTGTCACAGGTTTGTTTAATTATTATTAATTAAAAGTGGTGTGGATATTTCACAGTATGTCTTCAGCCTGAAAATGAGACTATATAATTTAACACAGTGCATGGAATATAGTTAGCATTGATTAACTGATTCTTATCATGAGCCAATGTTATTCTCATTTTAATCCTGTCCTGATGATTTCATGTCATTTGTTTACCTCTTAAGGATTTTTTCATCCAGTGGTTTTCAGACTGTTAGTGCACATAGGAATCATTAGAGAGTGCATTTTGTTAAAAGAAATTGGTTTAGAGACAAGCCATTAAACTTTTTTATAGTACCATTATCCTCTGTATTGTCTTTGCCTGGAGAGTTCTGTTCCCACATTGTCACATGGCTGTCTCTTTCTTGTCATTCAGGTCTTAACTCAAATGTCATGTTCTCCAGTATTCACTTTGTATCGTATTTGTATGGTAGGATGTGAACTCCATGAGAGCCGGCATCTTGTCTTTTCTGTGGAGTTCTGGTACCTGGAGCAATACTCAATATTGGTATGTTCAAAAGATACTTGTGCATTGTACCAAAGGGTGGTAACAAGCCTTTCCACAGTTCGTTTTATGTCGGTTATTAAAGATTTAAGCGTTGGGAATTGCAGTTTATTCTTTTTTTTCTTAACCTAATAGTTTATTTTAATTAACAGATTCACATAGTAAATTAATTTAATTCTCTGGTGAAACAGTCTTATCCGTTTATAGTGCAACTCATAGCTCCTTCTCTCTAAGTAGCTGTTAAGTGTCCTAATTTTTCTGGGGAAAACTATAAAGCTGTAGCCTTTGCCTCATTCACGTAAAAAGGTGAAACTTTTCATTAAGGTCCGTTGATTCCCACGGGATCCCTCTTCCCGTGTTAATTCTGATACCAGTCTTTTCTTAATGTTAGGCATACAGAGCCAGTAGTAATTATTTTTAAGTTCCTTGCAATTATTTTTCAGTTGTAATTTTTCATCCTTATTTTTAGTCACGTAGGCATTAGGGCATGCTTATATGGAGGAGAAATTTTCTCTTGGGATCAGTGGAAGACAGGACTATAATTTGATTTCTCTGATTTATGAGAAAGAAACGTTCTAGAAGCTAAACATTTAATTGTAGGATTTTATATTAGAGCAAATAAAAATCATAAGCTTACTTCACTTCTTTCAACAGATTTATGACAACCGCTCTTTTTCTTTTTGTTCAAAACCAGTTTTATGGATTTGTTTTGATGTGCCTGTGGAAAAACTGGTTTGTTTAACCTAACTAAACATTTTAGGTGAATAGTAATTTTGTAACAATCATATCCAGTTCTCATATGCAGTGAGAGAGTGTGGGGCAGAGAATGGTAAATGTGACTTTTTAGTTCATCATATTTTAATTGTGACTTTTTCCTTAAGGATGTACTTTTAAAATTTACAACCTAAGTATTTTCTAAATTTCTAATTCTGTAAATTTCTAATTTATTCAGGATCTGTTTGCCTGGTTTAAAACTGTGTTTCTATTCTGTCACTTTTAGTAGAAACTGGCTGTTGGGTACTTTGTTTCTTATTAAAGTTTTTATTGAGAATAATGCATGCTTGTTAAAAATACTGATTTATTTGAAGGAAAAAGTATCTCTGGGTATTTTCGGATCCTCAGAAATTGCTGCTGTGAGCAAATTGATGTCTTTTCCTGTGAATATAGAATTGGAAGGGATAGTGTAACGATTTTTTTTTTTGATCTTACAAATAGACTAATATTATACAAGTTGTTATTTAACCTGCTCTTTCACTTCCCATTTTGTAGATATCTTTCCCTATCAGTGCATGTCGATTTACCTTTTCCTCTTAAAGGCTGTGTAATATTGTATGACAATGTTACATCAGTATTTCCTAAACTAATTCTGTTTTGATGGAGATTTGTATTGTTGGCAGTTTAACTATGAAAAATATTGATGCAGAGAATATCTTTCTGCATATATTTCAGGGGCACCTGTACTGTATTATCTTTAGAGTAAATTCCGTGAAATGGAATATGTCCTTGGTGATAAGTGATACCAAATTTTCCAAAAATGTATCCCTTATTACACTTTCACCAATACCATTTGTGAATTTTTTTTTCACACCCTGCAAAAGATGTGTGGGAAAAAGTTTAAAATGTAGGTGATTTGCAGAGAATGGGAAAGGGTATTATTTGGATATAGTTCTTTAATTCATGTCCTGTTGACTTTAATAGGTGAGATTCATGGAAATTTAAAATGAGTGTAAACATTCTTTGACATGGAGTATGGAGTGTTTCAGGATTCTAGGAGGTTAAACTTCCTGACTTGCAGTGTATAACCTGATGTGTGTTCGCTGGGGGTAAATAGAGTACCAAGATGTAAAAAACCATGTTTAGGATGGTAAGAACCGTATTTCTCTTATGTGATATTTTCCAAACATATTTAGGCTGGTGTAATTTTAGCTGGTGTGTTAAGAACTAAAATAGTAAATCATTCTTCATACTTTTTCTAACACCCAACGCTATATACTTACAATGGTAATCATGTCAGAAAAAAACAGTGAGGGGAAAACTTTTTGACTGAATGTATGTTCAGTGTAACTTCAGTTACTTAGATAGCAGTGTTGTGGCTCCAAACCTGAAAATTCAAAAATGAAAATCAGCATCAATAAGAAAAAATACCCGAGTACCTCTGAGCAGATCTTACTTTGTAACTGGTTTTTGCCTTCTGCTTGAAAACTCCTTTAACATTTCTTGTGGTGGAAGTTCACAGGTAATGAATTCTTTTAGCTTTTTCATGTCTTTATTTCACCTTAAAAACATTGCTTTATTGAGATATAATTAACATACAAATAAACTGTACATATGAAGAGTGTACTATTTGATGAGTTTTGACACCCAGGAAACAATTACCACAAGCAAGGCAGAGAACATATCTTTTCCCCCCAAAATGTTTCCTTGCACTTTGTGGTTCCTTACTCCTGCCCCTCCATCTCAGGCGACTACTGATCTGCTTTCTGTCCCTATAGATTAGTTTACATTTTCTTGAGTTTTGTAGGAATGGAATCATACAACATGTACTCTATTTTTTGGTCTGGCTTCTTTCACTCGGCTTAATTATTGATACATGTGTGTATCAGTAGTTCATTTCGTTTTATTGCTGAGTGGTATTCCATCATGTGGATATACCACAACTTGTTTATCCATTCATCTGTTGATGGACATTGAGGTTGTTTCTAGTTTGGGCCTATTATAAATAAAAGTGCTGTGGCAATCATGTATAATAAGCCTTTGTTGGATGTATATTTCCTTTTCTCTTGGGTAAATACTTAGAAGTGGAATGGCTGGATGATATGGTAGGTATATATGCTTGCTTTTTATAAAGTAGGAAAAGAAAAATTTGAAAAGGAGACAAAATGGGATACTGCACTCCAGGCATAGTCTCAGGCAGGTAGTTTTGAGAAAGGATTTCATATGAAAGTTGAAGATCTGGAAATTGATACCTTTTAAAAACTGTCTATGCCTAGTAGTCCCTGGAAAGTCTTCATATTCTCCCTGGGGTAGAGGACCCCATGAGAAGAAAACTGACTTAAAGAAGTCCTCAAGCACTTCTCTTAGTTCTGGCCTCCACCCCAACTCCATGCTCCAAATATTCTGCTCAGTGAATTCTGGTTGCTACCATTTATACACCAGGCTGTAGTGATGCCAGAGAGGTAAAGGGATCAGACTGCGGTCCACCTGGGAGAAACCCATTGGAGTGGTGGGTGGGGGTGTGTTAGGAAATGAAGCAGGAGAGGCCATAGGAGCCCAGTAGGTCATCACGACTCCCAGACATACTCTGGTCTCTAGGAAGGTCTGTCCTTGTTGGCAGTCCCATCTCTAGTTGCATTGTCTTCCTTCCCTCTCTAAGAGCCAGCTACTATCATAGGATAAATCCATAATCTTAACTGTTTTCTCACTCTCACCCCTCCATCCACAAGCAACCACTAATCTGTCACTATTCTATACATATAAATGACATAGTGTTTTTAAGGTACTTTTAAATTCATATCAGTGACATGATTCAGCACATATTCTGAAACTTCCTCTTTTTTTGCTGAATCTTATGTCTTGAGATCTATTCATGTATTAATGTAAGGAGTGCATTAGTTTTCTTCGTGTTTCTTGTCACGAGATTAGTTGATCTTCTTGGATTGATGTTTAAAGTTTTCATCAAATTTGGAAAAATTTTGGCCATTATCTTTAATTTTTTTTCTGTCACCAGATTCCTCTTTGAAGAACGCTAGTTACATGTGTATAGGCTTCTTGAATTTGTCATAAATCTCACTAATGCTCTGTTCTTTTATTTTTTCTCTTTCAGCCTTATGCATTTCATTTTATATGGTTTTATTGCTGTTCACTAATCTTTTCTTCTGCAAAGTCTAATCTGCCATGAATTCCCTTGAGAGTGTTTTTCATTTCAGATGTTGTAACATTATTTCTAGACATTAAATTTGGGTCTTTTAAAATATCTTCCAGGTTTTCTTAACTTACTCAATACCCCTAGCTTTTGAATGTATTGAATATAATTATAATAACTCTTTTAATGTCCATGTCTACAAGTTCTTTTATTGGTGTCAATTTGGGGGTCAGTTTCAGTTGATGGATTTTTTTTCCTGTTATGGGTCATATTTTCCTGCTTCTTCACATGCCTGGTTATATTTTATTGGATCCTGGACATTGTGATTTTTGCCTTATTAGATATTGAATATAGTTATATTTATATTTATATTTATATAGATAGATATATTTGAACTTTTTTCTGGGATGCATTTAAGTTACTTGGAAACAGTTGATCTTTCACTGCTTGATTTCCAATACTTGAACCATTTTTTCATTTATTTTGTTTAGTTTTTCTGCTGTTTTAGGTGGAGGGTTAAATCCAATTCCTGTTAGTTTGTCTTCTCCAGAAATGGAAGCTGAGGATGGGCAGCTTGTTAGGATAGCATATGCTTCTGTAACCACTGAATTCCACTTTCCAGAGAAAGGAAGCAAGCCAGAAATCCATTACTATTTGTGATTGAGCCTAATATTGAAAGGATGACCACCTAAACACCATAGCATTGTAAAAATTTTGGAAAATCTACATCTTAATCAATGCAACCCGTTAGAATAGGAAGTGCTGTGACTTTCACAAGTGGTATATAGTGTCCTGAACCCAGTATCCAGAGGCAGGGTGGCAGTGGGAAGGTCCTGGTGGGAACAGAGAGGGAATCTGTAAATCTATGGCAGGCCCAAAGATCAGGAGAGTGTGCCGGTGCTATCTCAGGGAAGTGTTAAAGGTTGCCGACTTTGGTTGTGTTGATTCTTTAAAATGTGGGGCACTGAATTCAGCCACATGCTAAAATACGAGATAGAACTAGTGTTATATATGTGTGCCATGTTCTACACCTTGTGAGGGTATCTCATAAATAATTGGATCTTGCATATTTACCAAGCACTTTGAGGTCCACTGCTCCCATTTATTTGTTTTTATAGGTGAAAAGAAAATGTAGATCCATTGAGAAAAAGACCAGTCCTGCTGGTTAATATACAGATTTCACTACCTCGAATTCATTGAGCTGAGCAGATCTCACTCTGGGTGTATGCCTGTTTTAGGATGTGAATTCAGACTTTAGTAATTGAGTGAGCTTTGAAAAACAGCTTTTTCTCTCATCTTTGTTTCTTGATGACTCTGCATGGAATGTTTTACTTCTGAGTTATGTGTTCTGCTTTATCAGGCATTAAGCAGTTGGCCTGAAAAGGAAATACCTGAACCAAAGACACTCAGCCAATAAAAACAAAATAGATTTGAATATACGTAATGTTAGTGAGTAACTCTTACTTTCACACTTCCTTGTGGTTATTCAGAAGCATCAGTCTCTAGGTACATGTTGAAAACAAGTACTTGGCCCTGACATAGGTTTCAACCAACAGCAAGCAGATACTTGTCTGGCAAAAAGACAATGTCTAACAAAAGGGAAAAATTGATTTTTTAAAATATGGTTATTCTGATACCTTTAACAGTAGTTAATTCCATCCATGACTTTTAATCAAAGTGCAGTAATAAAAGCCACACCTGTGATGAACCAAGCGTACTATGAGTCACTTTAAATGATCTTTAGTTTTCCCATTATCCTTGCAATATAGGTAATAGCCCTTGTTTTAACATAGGAGAAAATTGAAGCTCAAAGAAGTAATTCTGCTTAAGTTACACAAGAGAGGAGGGATCTGGAGCCTGGGAGAGAACCTGCTTGTGAAGTACTCCAGGATACCTCTTTTTGGGAGATTTTTTATACTCCTTTTTAAAGGCCTGTCTCAGGCATTCCCTAGGATTTTTCTTTATATGGATTTATTTTATATGACATTTATCTATATTATACACAGCCTGTAATCTCTGGCTGATTTTTTCTTTTGTTTTAGGAGCATCTAACTATCTAATTAGGTTGATGTGAATTGAGAATACAACATTTTTCTCCAGCACACACAGCTCCTTTTCTAGACCTTTGATACCTTGTCGATGCCAGCTAAGAATTTAATATTAAGTCAACTTTTCAAGTTACAAAATAAAACTTTAAAAAACTGCATCCATATTTCTATCATCTTGATGCAGAAATGTGTTTATTTTTCGTGGAGACTTGTAATATTTTCAGTGATCTTTTCTTAAGTTCATTTTATATGTATTTTGATTGTTTCCTTTGTGCTATTTTGTGTTTGTTTCTGAAGTTTCTTTTCTGTAAGATACTCCCAACCCATTGTAGATAGCATCTGATCAATTTTTGTCTCGTCTTTTCTTTTTTCTGCAATTAAGGAAATCAGGGGCCATCTTAAAGAAGAGGTTTACCTGAGGTTGCTCAGAGGGTGAGGTTGTTAAGGTTTGGGTTTTTTTGATTCATAGACTAGTGCAGTAAAATCATGCTAACTGCAGAAGTCACTTGAATTGTGGACATCACTGTTTGCTGGGTGTTGAATTTGTTCAGTCTTTTAAGGTTTTTTGGAAAAGTATGTAGAAATAGCCCATTAGGACATCAAAAACAGCCAGTGAGTGTAGAGAAAATTGGATTTAATGTTTAAATTAAAAAAAATCAAGATGTTTATAAGGCATCCATTGGTATCATTCATGTATGGTGTACATATGTCTGTATAAATGTATATGTAGAGAGAGATACACACATACATATGTATACACATGAATGATATAATATTTCTCATTGTTTAAAAAATAGTCTGAGGTGAACTTAAATGTATTTGCCAGTGTGGACTCCATTTCCTTACCTGGAAAATTAGAAATGAAGCATTAATTATATTTCAGATTTATTCTATTTCTAGAATTCTTTGACAAAACTGTTTATATTAATTCAGAATTAATTTAGTCAAATGGCTTATTTTTCGCCCTTTCTTTTTTAACAGTTATTTTGGTTTTCTAACTGGAAGAATAATTACACACTTACTGAAATGTGAAATTTTCATTGTTCTTTTTTATGTTGCATTTCTATTTTTAAACTTTGACCTACACTTAAATGTACTTCTGTAGAAGCAAAAGTTATTTTTTTTAAACCTGTGTCAAAAATAGGGTGTAATTATGCGACTTGCACTTTCATATATGTGGCAAATTGGGAGAAATTTGCATAACTGAGAAAGTGAATCTGTATAAAAGAATTGCTTTATTTATTTTTCCAAAGCAGTGGTACCATTTTACGTTCCCATTAGCAGTATACGAAGATTCCAGTCTCTTTGCATCCTCACCAACACTTGTTATTATCAGTGTACTGAGTGTTGATCTAAAACTGGTCTATCTATGCAGTCTAGTTGAATCATATTGATCTATTTTTCATGTAGCCTCTTAAGTTATCCGTAACACTAAAACAAGTATAAAGTTAGTATATGAGAGAACCAATAGCTTTCCTTTATAAAGATAATTCTCAATCAGAAAATACATTAGAAGAAAAGATTTCATCCATAGTAACTACATACTTTTTTATTTTTAATCTAGGAACTAACTTTAAAGAACTACGTAGAAACCATGGAATGAAAACTTTAAAAACCCAGTTGGGTGCCATAAACAAAACCTGAATAATGGGGTTAGGAAGAAGTAACATGTAAAAAGCAAACTCCCTACAGATCAGTTTATAAAGAGCATAGTTCCCAAAAAAAATTCTAAAAGGATTTTTAAAAAATTGACAATTTCATCTGGAAAAATAAATGTTCAAGAATAAACAGGAATATTCTGAAAAAGGAAATGTAAAGACAGAGTGCTTTTCCTCATTATGTATATTGAAAAACACCATAATCACATATATAAGAGTAGTAACAACTGAGAGAAAATATTTGCAGCACTTACAAAGGATTGCTATCTCTAATATAAAATAATTTAATCAAAAGAAATAGATGAGAAATCTACTTACAGAGGTGAAAATAGCTAATTCATAAATAAAAAAGCTCAGGGATCACTAGTAAGTAAAGAAACAAAGATTTTAAAGTAAGACATCAGTTTTCACCTATCAGATTAGAAAATAGTTAAAACTTAATCATTACCTGTAGGGAGTTAGGAAGGATACACTGTTGATGAGTATATACGTCATAACCTTTTTGGAGTTACTGTCATTCCAAAATTTTGAAATAATTCTCAAAATTGTAAGTGGGCACACTTTGAACCAATCAGTTCTATTTCAAGGAATTATGAGAAGTTTTTCAAGCACAGATACTTCAGTTCAGGAATACTTACTGTATTATTCACTGAGGAAAAGTACTGAAGTACTGATACATGCTTCAACTTAGATCAACCTCGAAAACATCCTAAGGAAAAAAACTAGACATAAAAGACCACGTATTGTATGATTCCATTTGATATGAAATGTCGAGAAAAGGCAAATTTATAGAGACTGAAAATAATCAATGGTTGCCTAGGTCTGGCGGTGGGAGGAGAGGTTGGGGGAAAATGGGGAATGACTGCTAATTGGAAGGGTTATTTTTGAAGACGGGTTATAAAAATGTTCTAAAATGGATTATGGTGATAGTGACACAGCTCTGTGAACATACTAACAACCATTGAATTGTACACTCCAAATGAGTAAATTGAATGTGATGTGAATTATATCTCGATAAAGTTGTTATTAAAATTTAGTAGATTATTTTTAACATTTAAAAAAATGTGAAACATTACCTCCTTAGGTAAAGCTTTTCAGAAGAGGTGGCATTTGTCCTGGGTCTTGTAAGAGACACAGAATTTCAGGATTCAACTTGAAAGATGGTTTGTTATGTAACAGATCACCTCAAAGCTTAGGGGCTTTTAAAAACCCACCATTTTGTTTTACACTCTTTCACACTTCTGTAAGTTGACTGGCTCTGCTGGTCTCACTGGGGGTCTCTCATGCAATAGCAATCAAGTGGCAGCTGGGTCTGGAGTGATGTAGGGGCTCATCTGGGACGCTAGCATGTAGGTTCTCTTGCCCTCTCTGTGTAGTCTCAGGGCTTCTACTATCAGAGATACTTACATGGTGCTCCCAAAAAGCAAAAAAAGCAAAAGATGCCAGACCTTTATAAGGTTGACGCGTAGAACTGGCACAGCACCACTTTGTGGCTTTTTCTTAGTACATGTTGTGATAGAGCCAGTCCAGGTGCACGTTGCTGTGCAGCCATCACCACTGTCCATCTCCAGAACTTTCTCACCTTCCCAAACTTGAAACTGTTTACCCATTAACTTCACCCAATAAAGTTACTCTTTACCCAACTAATCTTCATTCCCTTCTCCCCTCAGCAGCTGGCAACCACCATTCTGCTCTCTGTTTCTATGAATTGGACTACTCTAGGTATCTCATTTAAGTAGAATCATACCATATTTGTCTTTTTGTGACTGACTTATTTCACTTACCATAATGTCAAGGTTCATCCATGTTGTAGCACATATCAAAATTTGCTTCCTTTTTGAAGTTGAATAATACTATTTTGTATGTATAGTCATCCCTTGGTATCTTCAGGGGATTGGTTCCAGGGCCTCCCAGGGATACTAAAATCTGGGGATGCTCAAGTCTCATAAGTAAAATGGGGTAGTATTTGCATATAACCTATGCGTATCTTCCCAGATTCTTTGAAGAATCTCCAGATTATAATACCTAATACAATGTGAATTCTATGTAAATAGTTGCCAGTATGTGGCAAATTCAAGTTTTGGTTTTGGGGACTTCCTGTATTTTTTTCTGAATATTTTCAATCCATGGTTGGTTGAATCCATGGATTCAGGATGCATAGAAATGGAGGGCCAAGTGTGTATACCACATTTTGTTTACCCATTCATCTGTCGATGGACACTTGAGTTGCTTCTACCTTTTGGCTATTATGAATAGTACTGCTCTGAACGTGGATATACAAATATCTGTTGGCGTCTCTGCTTTTAGTTCCAGAAGTGGAATTGCTGGATAATATGGTAATTCTATGTTTTATTTTTTGAAGTAGCTGCATCATTGTACATTGTCACCATCAATGCACAAGGGTTCCAGTTTTTCCACATCCTTGCCAACAGTTGTTATTGTCTGTGAGCACTTGTGTCTGTGTGTTTGTGTTTTACAATAGCCATCCTTATGGGTATGAAGTGGTATCTCATTGATTTGCATTTTCCTAATGATTATTGATTTTGAGCATATCGTGTGCTTATTGGTCACTTGCATTTCTTCTTTGGAGAAATACCCTTTGCTCATTTGTTTATTTGGGGTTTTTTTGGTCATTGTTTGCGAGTTGTAAGAGTTCTTCATGTGTTTTGAATATTAATCCCTTATCCGATATATGATTTGCCAATATTTTCTCTACTGGGCTGTCTTTTCACTGTGTTAATAGTGTCCTTTTATGCACAAAAGTTTTAAATTTTGATGTAGACTGATTTATCTAGTTTCTTTCTTATTTGTGCTTTTGATGTCACATCCAAGAAATTACTGCCAAATCCAGTGGTGTGAAGCTTTCTCTCTTGGATTTAGGTCTTTGACCTAATTTGATTTAATTTTTGTTTATTGTATAAGATAAAGGTTCAACTTCATTCTTTTACATATGATTATGTTTGAATATTTTATAGTGAATTTTTGTTAGTTTTTATAGGTTTGTAATGATATTGTGATTATATTAAGGACTTTTTATCTAGACTTATAGGTATTTGCTCAAAATGATATGGTGGAAGGGGTTAAGGGAATGAGTATGCAAGCAAAACAGGGTTTTGTAATATGTTTGAAAATGTCCAAAATAAAAAGTTAAAAAAAGAAAGAGTTGGTGAATCAGGAGAATGGTGTTTTAGAAACCCAGACAGAGCTTCTACAAATAGTCAGTGGACAACTTGGTTAGATGGTATAGAGAAATCAACCAGAATAAAGGCAGACATGCCACTGATTTCAGCAGCTGCTTTCACAACCTTAGATACAGCAGTTTTAGTAGTGTTTGTACTAAAACATGATAGCAAAATTTTGAGAAATGCATGGAAGATAGGAACATGGAGAAAATGAGGTAGGATTACTCTTGATATTAAGAAAAGTTATTTCTAATAAATCTAAAAGATTATAAAGCTATGATGAAAAAAATACAAAAGTGTGAAGTCTAAAATCAAAGACCCTGCCCCCTTTTCTTCCCTTCTTCTCACTCAGCTCCTCCATTTTCAGCTGGCAGTTTACTCTTGAGACATGTGGCTACAGAATGAATGGAGTGGCACCCTGAGCAGGAGAGAAGATTTTTGAGAGGGGGACTCAAACATACTATTGCCTGAGAAGAGCCAGTGGTAGGAAGGAAAAAATGAAAATGAGGCTGAGGAGAACTGTTGGAATAATACCCAGAGAAGATAAAAAGAAGTAGGGATTCAGTGGCCAAGTTGGAGAAAAGAACAGAGGCACTCATTTCTTTGAGTTAGCGGGAAAAGAGGTGCCTTCACTTTCTTGAGTACTGGACCGAGTTCCCTTGCTGAGAGTGACTGAGGTTTGACAGGGTTGACGGCATCTCATGTATGTCAATGTTTGGTGTAACCACAGGAGTGCGCAAAAGAATGGCAGTGTGGACGACCCAACTCAGGCCCCAACTATGTTTCGCAATGACTTTTTCGTTGAGAAATGCCATTGTACGGGAAGATGTGCCATCTCATTGATTTCCAGGGATGGCTCGGTTCATTGGCCAGTTGACTAAGGGAGATGTTTCTTCCTTCCCACTCTCTACACAGAACTATGCATTTACACGTAAAAGCAGTCAAGTAGAACTGTCCTTCAGTCCACGGTACTTTAGTAGCTGTGCTTCCTTTCTGTGAGCCTCTTGAGCAGGCTCTCCAATGAAGGAAAATTTGACAAAATCATTAAATAGAGACCTCAACTTGACCACACTGTGGCAATGAAACCACTTGCACGTCCTCTTTCAAAGAAACAGGTAACAGAAAACTTACTCCTGGCCATTAGTCATATTGCAGTGACCATCTAAAAATGCGGTCAGTATAGATTCTGTTTGCTGTATTTTGAATATATACATTATTGAGAATTAAGTGGTTTTATATGTATAAAATTTGGTATCTATGAACCTCATGTAATATTTTGTAGAAATAGGAGTGAAAGTTATGTTACCTGCTTCAGAGAATAGAATTGTCTAAATAAGTATCTAAAGATTTGTTCTTGTCCAGTATTTCTCCATGTATATGCAATTGTTTTTCCTCAAGATTTTATAAAGTGGAAATTGTTTGCTAATCACATTTAGAGGGTATAAAAAGTGAGCTTTACTCTTTTTTATATTTTTTAGGAGACCCATGTACAGTATCATCTCAGTTGGAGTTAGAAGAAGCCTTTAGACTTTATGAGCTAAACAAGGATTCTGAACTCTTGATTCATGGTAAAGGAGTAATTTTTTTACTCTTCTAGAGCTAAAATTTTTTGGAAAATAACCCTATATTCTTGCCCATTTAAAAATATAATCCTGATGTCATTTGCTTAATCTTTATCCCCCAATGCTGTGTAATTGTCCTTATTCAGTAGTATCTCAAATGCTATAGAAGACAAAATCAATCAGCTTCTTATAATCTTGGGAAATTTGTTATTTGTGTATGCCTTCTTAGATAGTGAACTGTGATCATCTCAGTGTTTCACAGCAAAGTTTTAGCACAGAATTTAAGAACTGAGAGCCCAGTAGAACCTAAGTCATCCCCTTGCAGTTTTGTAGTGTATGCAAATAATGATTTCCAAAGGTAAGATATCTTAAATGTCCTTTCTTTTGTTTGAGGGTTAATTGTGAAACCATTTACATAGTTATAATAAACATAAGTGTGTTAAATATCAGCAAGCCTGAGAGGTGGCAGTGGTACAGAAGAGGTCTAAACTCAGCCATCGTGTAACCTGGCACATTGCAGACCTATGTTGTAAATCTAGGCATTCTGATTCCAAATCTGTGTTCTTTTCATTCTGCCATGCTATCCCTCAAATTTTTTATTTCGTGTAGAACCTGTTTAATGCCCTTAATGTAACTGCAGTATATTGGCAGTATTTCACGTAACATTTTGGGGAGCTTTAGAAGACCAGACCTAGGGGATGCTTTAAAACTTGGAACAGATAATAAATCTCGCCTCAGTATAATGACTCATTTCCTTTGTACTCTTCTTTACAGTGTGTGTTTTTAAAAATAGTAGTTTGATTTTTGTCTACCTTCAGGATTATGACTCCCATGGGGTCATAGTCTCATTTGTTGAGATCCTGACAGAATTTTAGAAGTCATCTTTTGGTCATCTCTTTCTAGAATAAAACTAATGAATGTTTAAAGAAATGATTGATCAATAGTATTGAACAGTCAGTTTTTTATTGCTCTTTTAACTATTTCACAGATCTGTTTCAGAAGTTAGCTTATATTTCAACTTTTAAAAATATATTAGGAACAGTGCTTCCCAACTCTATGCTGTGTGTTAAACCATGTCCTTTTTTCCACCACGGACCACAAATACTTGACTAGATGTTCATAAATGTATGATTTTGTTGTATTCTATCTCCTTATAAAAATAGTTTGAATAAGCATAAATCTATAGTTCCTAAGACAATACTTATATCTTTGGATTTGGGTCCTGTTTTCCATGTTATTTATTCCTAAGTTTAGTATACATCTTTTAAAAACAGTAATAGCATATGTTTTCATTTCTATACATTTTGTAATTTTAATTCTTCATCATAGCAAACTTGTCACTACAATAAGAATTTAAGGAAATAGTTAATGATTTATCTAATGATGAAAAATCAATTAGTGATGTAACAGGGACTGGAATGAGTAATTTGAGCTTTTAATGCATTGCTCATAGGTACTCTCATAAGAACTTCTTTTATTACAGCCTTGGTAAAATGGATCCCTTCCAAAGATAGTACTGACCATAAGAGAATATCAGGTTGAAATTTGTGTCAATTTATTTGATACTGGAATTTAAAAGTCTCTGTAATTTGTATGTTTTAAGTATGCTGTATTAATTTTAGTTTATTTTTTTTCAGTATTTCCTTGTGTACCAGAACGTCCTGGAATGCCTTGTCCAGGAGAAGATAGTGAGTATTTATATACTTCATACCTTTAAATAGAGTTATTTACAACACAGTGGCACATGTGAAAAGAAATCAGAAATACAACTTTTAACTCATTTGACTTCTTTTTCATTCTTCCGAAAATATTTTAACAACTGCCCAAACTCTCTGCTTTTGCCAGATCAAAATCAGAAAGTTTTTAGTTACAACTTATGGACATAATTGTCTGTTGAATATTTGAAAGGAAAATTAAGTTCATCTTAAGTCATTTCTTACTGTTTTGGGGAATTTTGGAAATTTTCAAACCTATGGAGAAGTTGAAACAACATTGAAAACATTAAAAACAAAGATAGCCATATGTCTATTACCTAGATTCACCAATTATTAACATTTTCTGGGTTTGCTTTATCTCTGTATCTGTGCACACATATGCTACATGTATATACATCACACACAGGCTTGTTTTATTTTATTTTATTTTTACTATCCCACTTGAGAGTAAGTAGCTGATATGACACTTCACCTCTAAATACATTAGCATGCATTTTAGGAACTGTTATGGGATTTTCTTTTGAATGTCTAAAGTAATGATTAACATTAATGAGATGAATTGGAAGAGTCAAACAACTGTTTGGTCTGATGGAATTTAAATATGCAAACTTATGTATGATCATAAGTTATTACTTTTGATACATAATATAATTTATAGGTTGTGGATATTAGGCAACTCATTTTCATTTGTAGTTTCTGCACATACGACTTTAGAAGGAATAGTGGTAAATGTTTTTGCTTTGTATTAAGTGAAATAGTTCTAACTTTTAATTCTGTGATTCTTCATGTAACTTGGTGAAAAGGGAAAATTAAAGAACTATGGGTGTTTGTATATAGAGTTGAGTGGCGGTTATGTACTTTATAGGAAGATGGGGAAGTTCAAGGAATAGGTAGACCCCTGAAGCAATAGTGAAAAATCTAGGTTTGAATTCAGCGAGGAATATTTCACTGAATTTCCCGTGGCAGATGGACTACAGCCAACGTGGGCAGCCTTCACAGAGGTTTTGGAGAAGCAGCTGTCCTCTTTGTGGAGGCCAGAATTGCCATTGTAGCAGATCTTGGTTTCAGAATCCCATCTCCAAATCTATTATGGGTCTGTAGTACTCTTCCCAGATAAAATATCATTTCCTAACCTTTCACTATGTTTCATGTTCAGTTTCCCTCTTTAAAATTTGCTGGTAGGGATTTGGACACTTATCAATATAACTAAACTAGAGCCTGGAGGAAAATTGATAATTGTTAATATGGTCTCTTGGTGTGAAGGAAAAGCCGGGCTGGTCTAACAAGATAACTCACAAGTCTAGGAATGTGAAGGAGAGGCTGGGCTGGGCTAACAAGATAACTCACAAATCTAAGTATCGGAATACTGATCTGAGTTCTGCTGGACTAACTTGTAAATCTAAGTTAATTAGTGTTGTTTTGCTGTTCATGTTTTTTGCTAGCCAGCTGGATTTTCAAAGATATATATCTGGCTTTGGAATGTTGGTTTGCTGCCTCCCTGCCTCCACTTTTGTGATAATGATGCTGCTAAAGCCGTTCCATGCCTATTGGCTGAATACCCCAAGCTTGTACTTTACCCTACAAAACCTCATGCGCACGTCTTGGAGGTGCTCAGAGCTTCGGAGCAGAAGCCCCTCTGAGCCCGCCGGCGTAATACATCTGAGCACTCCAACCCTCCGAGTGGTGCTTGTTTCTTGGCTGGCCTGTTGTTTCCGTAGCATTGGCTCTTTTAATTTCTAGGCAACATTAACATGTTTACATTTAAGATATAACAAACTGTAGTTCATGAAAGCTTCTGAAATAAGATGTTCTTTTAAATTAAGATAATAACAGAAACCTGCTTTGGTTACTTCTAACAGGATAAATAATTAAAAATAAAAGAATCTCTGAGGTTCTGTACAATGTTATCTCAAAATTTCTAATTCAGAGCATTTCAACTATTTTTTCTATCTTAATCTTAAGTAGTAGACCCAGTGTTACACTTGCTTGAAAATATGACTAGAAATGCAATGAAATCTCCACAGTATTACTATTACTGGAATCTTACTATTAATGACTAATAGACAATATATATAATGGTGATTGACTTAACCAAAATTACACCAGTGGACTTGACTGGATCTCATGGAACCTTTTAATTTGTTTAGGAAAGTATTTAAAATACTTAAAAGTATTTAAAAAGTATAAGAGCCATTGGATAAAAAGTTGTTGCAGAAGAGAATATTCTTATGGTACAAAATGTCCCTTATAAAGTACTTACAAAAATACACTTTACAGGGAAGAAAACTAGCCATCACTGCCTTTAACAGAGTGATGGAACACCTAGTGGGAGTCAACAATCTTGCATTTGTGTATTTCTTCATGTGATGTAGTAAGAAAAACACATCACCTGTGTATTATTTTCACCAAAAGTATTTAATACTTTTTTATCTGGGAATTTTTTTTTTTTAATCTGGGAAGTGTGTTACAGATCCTTAATGTATTTAACTCTAATGAGGACACTAACAAGTCCAGAATGTAGGACATAATACGACACCTGCCTAGATCCTTTAAAAAAAAAAAGGTCAACATCATGAAAATAAACAACAAAGACAGAGTGAATGTTTTAGCATACTTTAGAGGACAAAAATGTATAACAGAGAAGTGCAATGCTTAAATCTTGATTGGATCCTGGGGAGAAAAAGAAAGCTATGAAAGACGCTTTTTAGGCAATAGGGAAATTTGCATATGAACTGTATAGTAGGCGAGATTGAATTAATGTTAATTTTCTAAGACATGGTAATGATATTGTGGTTGAATAGAATTAGGCAATGGATACTTAGATATTTAAGGGTAAAGTGTTACAATGTTTGCAATTTATTTTTAAATGATTCAGGAAAAAAAAAAAAGTATGTATAAACCAGAGAGGAAAGCTAATGTGCAAAATGACAGTAGTTGATAAATCAAGGTAAGGATGGAGGTGTTTGTTCTTTCAGATTTTCTTGGGCTTAAAAATTTTCCAAAATTAGAAGTTAGGGGAAAATTAAGAAATAGAAAATCAGTAGTTATTTACTTTCATCTAGTCTCTTGATGAATCAGTTTTTTTACTTTCAGATTTTTATCAGTTTATATTTTTTCTTACAATGAATATCATGAAAAAAATCATGGACTTAATTATAAAATTACTTAATTCACCCTTGCTTTTTTCTTTTTCTTTTTTAACTTTTAATCTCTTTTCAGAATCCATCTACCGCCGAGGTGCACGCCGCTGGAGAAAGCTTTATTGTGCAAATGGCCATACTTTTCAAGCCAAACGTTTCAACAGGGTAAACCTTAAGTTTGTTGAACGTTGATAATTTGAAAAATCTGTTTTTTCCCTCTCTGCTGTGAAAGAAAGGTTGTTATTCCCTTCTAAAGAGTAAGTAGGCTGATCTAAAAGTCCCAGTTTGCCTGGGGCAGTACATCTTTATCTTGTGGCAATTTTTAATAGCATCTCCTTTGACTCTTAAAAAATGTTCCAGATTGGATGATTAATTATATGGTTTACCCTAGCTGTAAGAAAGTTGGATTTTTTAATATAATTTAAGAAAGCCAGAAAATAAACAAGGTTTATTTTGCAAACCATTTACTTTTGCACTTTTAGTTTTCACTGTTTAGAAAGTGGTAATCGCAGACATTTATCTAGTGTTTACTGTATACCAAGCACTCTTCCAAAAGACAGTGACTCTTTTGTTCCCTTACAAGAACCTTATGAGATATGTACTATATATTTCCATTTTATAGAGGAAGAAACTGAGTTGCAGTTAACTTGCCCAAGATGACACAGCTCTTGATAACTACAAATGTATGGACTCCATTCCTATTCTAGGGCTAGTGTTACGTTCTGAATTTATTAATATAAATAGAAGCCACCAAGACTATACTTTCAGGGATCATTTCTATAGTTCATAAATAGAAGCCACCACCCAACTTTCCTAACCTGTTGTTCCCTTTAGCACTGATATTTGAAAAGCTTTGAAATGAGAAATCCTTTAGGTGTCTAAGAGAAGAACAAGGCTTTGATTTGACCTCTGAACAGTCTGGAAGATTTCCTTGTGAGTCCTTGCACAGCTTTTTCTGCCATATGTTTCTCTAGTTTAATTCACTTTTCCTATTTTCATTGCTCTGTACTTAATTAGTGAAGATTGAAAATTCTTGGACTTAGAAAACAACATGGTTGCAAATTTCACTGTCTATTTTATTTTTGCTGTCTTCTTTAAAACAAGCTCTCATTTCTGTTTATTTTCCCGAGATCATGAACTTTGTACAAGTTATATATGATGATGGGAATTGAATTAGAGAAGAAAGCCATTTATTGTCACTATTTCATGAGCAAACTGTTGGGAAATGATTATGACTTTTTTGTTGTTGTTGTTAATAAAATGCTATTGCATTACTCCCTCCAGCGTGCCCACTGTGCCATCTGCACTGACCGAATATGGGGGCTTGGACGCCAGGGATATAAGTGCATCAACTGCAAACTCCTGGTCCATAAGAAGTGCCACAAACTTGTCACAATTGAATGTGGGCGGCATTCTTTGCCACCGGTAAGACGCAGCTCTCTGATTTTTTTAATAGAGCATTTTTGATAACACTGCTAATACAGAGGGCTAAAATAGAGGAGTGTTAAGGAAATCACAGCTCAACAATGTCGTTAAAGAACGTGGGTAGGAATCCTTTAGGAGTTAGATAATATATTGTGGACTTTGAAATTGTTATTACCAGTTTGTTTGTAGGATATGGTTAACTTCTTTGACCCGCTACAAAATTGCTTTGGTCTAATTAAGAAGATGTAAGGAGAAACATTTAAAAGATATTTTTTTCTTATTTAAGCTAAACTCATTAGTTTATAGTTTATAACTCCCATTATTCTAGCATCTGCACTAAGCAGACATCAGGTAAGAAGAGTCAGAGGCTTCATGTTTATTATGTAAAGTGTGAGATTACTGGGGAATTTTTCACTTTATGTTTTAAATATGAAATTAAAACATGTTCAATGGAGAAGAAATAGAAAATTAAAATAAAGAAAGAAAAATAAAAATCCTCCATGAAATCTACCATCTAAAGACAATTGTCATTTGGCATATATTCTTCCAGAACTATGCAAACTTAAATGGGAAAATTTTAAACATATATAAGAGCAGATGGAACAGTATAATGAACTTCCGTATAATAATCATCCAACTCCAGTAGTTATCACCTCACAACAGTCTTGTTTCATCTGTACCCTCAGTTCACCTGTCCTCACCCTATATTATTTTGAAACAACTTTTAGACATATCTCTAAGAGATAATGACTCTTTAAAAAAAAAAAAAAACTAGCTAAAAAACAAATTCCTTGTATCAAATATCCATCCTGGCAGTATTCAAAATTTCAATTGTCTCATAAATGTTATAATTTTGTTTTCATAATTTTCATTATGAATCAGGATCTAAATGAAGTTCATATTTGAAGCTGATTGATACTGTGTCTTAGATACTGTTCAATTTACTGATTCTTCCATCTCTCTCTTTTTCCTTACAATTTAATTGTAGAAGAAACTGTTTTGTCACTTAAAGAGTTTCAGAATCTTTCTTTTTGCATCTCCATGGTTACATTTAGAATGTTCCCCAATCCTCTGTATTTTCTGTACATTATGGTTGAATGTAGGAGATTGATTAGATTCTAGTTTTTGTTTTTTTGTGGGTTGAGACTACTTCATAGAATGTGGAGCGTTTATTCATCAGAAGGCATGTAAAGTTGGTTGTGTTTCGTTCTTTTACATACTTTTTAGTGAAAGTATGAGATCATATATGTACTATTTTCTAATTCATTTTCCTAACTGAACAATATATTTTGGTCATTTTTCTATATCTGTATCTTCATTTTTTAGCATAATATTTTATATATCTATACCATAATTTATTTAATCTATCCCCATGATTAAATGTTATTTTCTAAGTTCTCCTATAAAGAAAATCATAATGAACTTCCTGGTAAATAAATCTTCTTTCCTAAGGATGCAGAAGTAGAATTACTGGGTTGAAGGATATGCGTTTTTTAAAAGATCTGGATTCATCTTTCTAAGTTATCTTCTAGCATGATTATACCATGTTTATTCATAGTATCTTCTTTAGACGTTGTGAAAGTGGATTATTACTGGTGGCTCATTGGTAGTAGAATTATTTAGCTAGTTCGTGTAAGTTTACAAATGGGTTTATAGTTAAGGAGGTGAGAATCTAATCTTAAGGAAAAGCAGAAGGCCAATAATTGTGAATATCATTTATCCAGGTTACTGTTGATATCCTTGAGTATTTTTAAGTGATGGAATGACTTGTATGAGTTCATAAATGTAGAAGAGGGACAGGCTTAGTGATTGTATTGCTATTTTAGGATGGCTGCTAAACACATTGAAAAATCCATGAGCTTATGTTTAAGGCAGCCTTACAATTGTAACTGCATAACTAATGCTGCTTCTCAAGCTTAACCTTTCTTGCTGGTATTCATTAAACTTGGGTCCAAAATTAATGAATAAGTTACATTTTAGTTTGAATTAGCATTGTTCCTGAGGTTATTGGGAGTTATTTGGTAAGTCATTTTCTTGGAGTATTTCTTTTCCTTTTTGGGGTCACTGATACCTTTGAGAATCTTCAGAAAGATGGGAAACCCATAAAATTTTACATATAATTTCAGGAGGTTTATAGACATCTTGAAGTCTATTTCTGGACATCAGCTAAATAACTGTATACTAAGACTCCTTTTGCCAAAGACTTAAAATGAGTATGTGGAGATCGAAGGAAGAATAGGTGGTTACAGGAGAAATAAATCAGAGTATACAGGAATTTAATTTGATTTCTAATTGATGATCTGAAATTAGTTTTGGATTTCTTCTGTGATCTGTAAAATGACTAATATTACCTAATTCATAGAAATATTCCCATATATTCATATATTCATTTATTCATATAATAAATTAAATGTTAATTTTTATACAGTAATATAATTTAACAAGTTATATTCTTTCAAATTTAAGTTTTAATATGCTGTGTCTCATCAAAATAATGTTGTTTCTGGATTTACAGTGGTATTGGGATTTAAAAAGAATTCACTAAGTTAATGTATCTTTGGAAATGTTTGCAGGAACCAATGATGCCCATGGACCAGTCATCCATGCATTCAGACCATGCACAGACAGGTAAGGATGTTACTGGCACAAACCACTGCTCATTAACAAAGTATCATTTAAAGACTTCTTTATGTGAATCTTTGACCTAAGTTTAAAAACACTGATATTCTTCTGAAATAAAAGCTAAGTAACCATATTTCATCGTGTTAACAGCAGAGTCACAATATATAACATATACATCCGGCACTTTATAAAGTAAAGACAACTAAGTAAACTACAACAAATGACTGTTTTCTTTCATTCAGATAAATTTCTTTTGAGACCCCTTTATATTCAGTAAACCTATTTTTTTTCAACAATGAAAACATGTACTGATTTTGTGGGTCATGTTGACTATATTCAAGTGACCTATTTTTATTAAAAGCTCTATTATGAAATATAGAAATTATGTAAAACTAAAGAGATGCTGCACAGAAAATTCAAAAAAGATCATGAGTTCAAATGTCTCATAGATACAAAACCTTAAATATGTATCTGGGAAATTTGGAGAGCAATTAAATGGGACAGAGCAGTCTGATCTGGAGTGAATCAAGAAAAAGAAAGCAAAGGAGTTTTTCTGGAAGGACAGAATGCAGTATATTATTCATGGAAGAAGCTGGTTAAAAGAAATGAAGGCTTTATAGTCCAGTCTTTGTCAGTTCTTTACCTGACCTGTGTGCATGGTACATTCTGAATCAGGAACATTTTGAGTATGAAGGAAGTGAGGAGTGAAAACTGGAGACCTTTTGTCTCTAGGCCTCAGTCATACTAAAACAATTAAATAAGGTATATGGAGTCACCTTTTTTAGAAGGAATTGATTAATTTGTAAGGAAGGGAAGTATTTTTAAAATAGCAGAAATATTTGTTAAAATCAGTACTTGGCTGTTGATTGGTTCCTGCTGTCTTTACCCTCATTAAAAATTAAGATTTAACTCATATTTACATATAATTTTTTGTTAATAGGACAGATATTCAATTGTAAATGATGAACACTTATTCAGAAATAAAAACTAAGGAAAGTCAGATCAGGAGAAATTTTTAAGTCAAACTGAGTTAATGGATACTTTGTTTTTCTCTCTCTCTCTCTTTTTTTTTTTGTTTGGGATTGGGTTTTTAGTAATTCCATATAATCCTGCAAGTCATGAGAGTTTGGACCAAGTTGGTGAAGAAAAGGAGGTAAGATAATTAGTTTTATGGTACATTATGTCATCAGCTTTTTAATAATAGCTAGACAGTTTAAAAATGTGACAGACTGACTTGCTTAGATTTTTAAATGATCATGGTGGTAAGATGCAGGGATGATTTTTGATGATTCTAGATTTTTATTCTGATTTAATCCAATGATTACTAATTTCATTTAAATTAAGAAATGATCTGGTGTGATAGCTTATTTTCACTTTAAGATAGCATAATCTAAAAACTATAAATGTATTTAAGAATGGTGTTTAGAATACTTGATAGTATTGTTTAAAATATATTATAGATCCTTCCATTTTGTGGTCTGGTTATTTATCTGTATTCCTAGTAAGCTAAGATTTTTGTCTTCATCATGAAAAGATGTTCAATTTTATTAAAAACATACTCTTCTTTTTTTAATGGAGTTACTGGGGATCGAACCCAGGGCCTCACACATGCTAACCACATACTCTACCACTGAGCACACACCCCTCCTCCCTTTTTTTAAATTCTTTTTTTTTTAATAGAGGTACAAAAAGAATATGAAAAATAAGGTATATACTTATATGTGTAACTGAATCACTATGCTGAACACCAGAAACTAATACATTGTAAATCATCTATACTTCAATTTTTAAAAATGAGAAAAAAAGACATTTTATAGCATTTATGGAGTTGATCATGTGTAAATTTCGTTAATTTTCAAATGTTAAGCCTATTTTCCATTTCTGAAATAAATTTAATGTGTCATGATGTATTACTCTCTTTATATATTGATGAATCTGATTGCCAATATTTAGGTTTTAAAAAAAATTATTAATGAGAGTCATTGGCCTGTAAATCCCTTTTTGTATTGGATTGTTTAGTTTTGGTGTCAAGATAATACTGGACCCATAAAATGATTTTGGGATTTTTTTCTATTTCCAAGGTAGAATCTTATAAGATTAGCATTATTTATCGCTTATATTTTAGAAAGAATTTGTCAGAAAAGCACTCTTGGCCTGGGGTTTTCTTTGTGGGAAGTATTTAATCCTAGATTCTATTTCTGAATAGATGTAGGACAGTTTAGCTTCTCTGTTTCTTGTTGTGTTTGTGTTATTCCTTGGAATTTGTTTAACCTAAATTTTCAGATTTATTGACATAAAGATGTTAATTTCTGAGAATATGAAATTATATGCTTTTTTAATTCCTGATAAAAGTTCCTGTGCATTTTCTTTTTCTTCATCAGTCTTGCCAGGAGGGTATCAATTTATTAGTCTTTTTAAAGAACTTTTAGCTCTTTGTTGAATGCTTATTTTCTATTCTAGTACACAGATTTCTCCTCTTATTATTTCCTTTTTTTTTTTTTGTCAGTTTAAAATATATCTTAATCTCTATTATGGTTTCTTCTTTGATCCATATATTATTTAAAAGTATACTAATTGATTTTCCAATACTTGGGAAATTTTTTTGTTAACTTCTAGCTTAATTCTGCTGTAAGTCAGAACGCATTCCATGTGATTTCAGTCCTTTGAATTTTGTTGAAATTTGCTTGAAGACTGAACACATAGGCATTGGTAAATGTTCCATATGTATTTTTAGATGCAGTATGTTCTATAGTTGTTGGGTGTGGTAACTGTACATGTCAATTAGGTCAAGATTATTAACAATTTTATTCAGTCTTCTGTTACCTCACTGACTGCTTGTTTTTTCTGTACCAAAAGGTTTCTGAGTTTACCTTCTCTTTTTAGTTTTGTTAGTTTTTGCTTTATATATTTTGAGGCTATGTTATTAAGTATTCTTATGAGTCTATGATTCAGAATCATAAAATCTTCTATTGGGTTAGCCCTTTTTCATGAAGAAATTTCTCTCTGTAGAAATGCTTCTTGTCTTAAAGTCTGCTTACCAAATTACCTTAATATATAGTGTCTTGAAACAAAATGTATTATGTTACAATTTCTATGGGTTAGAAGCCCAAGTGTGACTTATCTAGGTCCTTGTCTCAGAGTCCATTCCACACTGCAGTCAGTGTGCTGGCAGACTGCAGTCATCCCAAGGCTTGGCTGGGGAAGGAACTGCTTTCACACTCACCTCACTGTTGGCAGGTTTCGGTACCTTGCCACAGGGCCTTCGGGCAGCTCACAGCAAGGTAGCTTGCTTCATCAGAGAAAGCAAGCAAGCAGTGAGATCCAGAGAAAATAAATGCTAGCAAGACTGAACACACAGTTTTTTGTAATCTAATCTCAGAAGTGACATTCCGTCAATTTTTGTCACATATTTTTCATCAGAAGCAAGTCACTAGGTCCAGCCCACACACAAGGGGAGGGGACTTTGCAAGTGCATGAATACTAGGACATGGGGATCACTGGTGCTCTTTAGAAGCAGCCACCACTGTAGGCTACAACTACTTTGTCTCATATTAGTTTAGCTGCAACTCTCTTTTGGTTAGTGATTCTATTCTATTACTGGTTGTTCTAGAGATTGCATCTTATACTCTTAACTTACTTAAATTCAGCATGAATTATTAATATTTTTTTACCATTTCCCAGAATATGCAAGGACCTTAGAACAATTTAAATTTATTCATGCTTCCTTCCTGCCTTTAGTGCTATTTCTGTCATATTTTAAATATTTGTGTGTGTGTGTGTATTAGTGTTTTTAAGTAGTCAATAGTTTTAAATGTGGATAAATCTTATTTAGGTTTATCCATATTTTATTCTTTTTGTTCAGTACTTATTCCTGCATCTTCTATATGAGGTCTTCTTTCTTCTCGAAGAACTCTATTTGCTTTAATGAATGCCTGCTAATGATAGATTTCCTTAGTTTTTGTTTGTCTGAAAATGTTTTTATTCCACTTTCATTTTGAAGGCTATTTTTTCGGGGTATAGAATTGTAGGTCAGCAGGCCTTTTTTCCAGGCCCTGTGAAGTTGCTGTGCATTTCTTCCATTTGATTCTTTTTTATCATTTTCACTCAGCTGTACTTAAGTCTGTACATTGCTTTACCTTCTTACCATTCTCTGCTTTCTTAATCTGCTCTAATCCAGTTTCTTTCACTCCTTTTAATTTATCCTTGTTACCAAATCAGATTATTATTTTTAAATTTTAATGTGTTGAGCTTTCTTTTGAATTGTCATTCTCCTTCAGTTTTCATAATACCTTTTTTTTTTCTGTTTTGTGCTTAGTAGTTTATCTTTCTCAAAATTTGCTCTTTGTTTTTCTTGATACTCTTCACTTCAGAAAATTCATACTTAATTCTCACGGGTACATCTGTTGGTTGTGTGCTGAGAATTTTGCAGGTATCTAATAAAAGATTGTCTTGAGCCTTCTCTGTAAATTATCAGAGGCCTGAGTTTCTAGTTGTTAATGAATTGTAAGGCTGCCTTTGTCATTCCAAAGGAGACTTGGTGTTGTATTAAAAAAAGAATGTTTTCCATTAGCTGAACTGCCTCATGCCTGTTTTCTGCCTGTAGCTTGTGGAAATGTCTCTGAAAGTGTCCTCTCATTAACTCAGATTTCATACATCAAGCTTTCAGCAGACTTTCCTCTTGATGTCCCCTTATAACTTCTAACTTCAGCGTGAAAAACCAAGCTCAGTATCTCATCAACTCTGTCAGTCTGATCCTGTGCTCACACTTTATTTTTCTGGCAGTGATACCTCCAATCTCCTAGTCACCAAAGTTAGTCTCTTTTTTTTAATTAATGCATCTCCATTGCCTCCAGCATTTCTTAGATTTCAGCTCCCTCTCCATTCTTAACACCACCCTGCTGACCCCAACTCATGAATTCATCCTACCTCTTGAATAGTTAGATTGTGTTGTTTGGAATGATGTAAGAAAATAATTAAGAACTTAAGTCAGAAAATATTAAAAGTATTATAGGTATAGTTATAGCTCAGTGTTAGAAATATATTGTATTATGCAAAATATTTCAAGTGTAACGCTGATATGATTGTTCTCAACAGGCAATGAACACCAGGGAAAGTGGCAAAGCTTCATCCAGTTTAGGTCTTCAGGATTTTGATTTGCTCCGGGTAATAGGAAGAGGAAGTTATGCCAAAGTACTGTTGGTGCGGTTAAAAAAAACAGATCGTATTTATGCAATGAAGGTGGTGAAAAAAGAACTTGTCAATGATGATGAGGTAAAGACAGTGATGTTTGTGTTTACTGTTAAGTTGGCTCAAGTATACTATTTCAGAAGAAAACCCAGTGTTTGTGCCTTATTATTTCAGTCTTTTCTAAATATAGGCTTCAAACATATTATGTAAGGTATATTTAAAGTTATCTGATGATTATTAGATTTTTTAAAAAATAAAAATCAAATCATATTATTATCAAGGGAAAGTACTTGAACTTTGTAAAAGTTTTCTAGACTGTTTCATAATATTGAAAGATTTACTGGTAGTGTTTTTCTCTTTATATGTAAATTATTATTTCATGATTATCAATGCTTTTGATATTTAGCCTAATTAGTTAATAATTGTGTTCGTGGTAATGGAATTGCTAAGAACATATTTATCATAGTTTTGATGATATCATTTCAGTTTGACACAGATTTCTTTGACATTTTAAAATAGGATATTGACTGGGTGCAGACAGAGAAGCATGTCTTTGAGCAGGCGTCCAATCATCCTTTCCTTGTTGGGCTGCATTCTTGCTTCCAGACCGAAAGCAGGTAAGACTGAAACATAATGGAATGATTACTGGGCTTTACACATTTTGATATATTACACAATAAGAACCCTTTCTATGGTCATTCCTGAAGTGGAAGTCACATGGAAACAGACACAACAGTACTGTGCTCATGATTTCTTGCTACTCATACTCTAATCAGTGATATCAACTTGACATTGAGATCAGCAGTAGGAAATTACTGCTTTAGGCCAAAAAAAAAAGCAAAAGGCCAGGTTATATCTCTAAGATTCTAGTTTTAGGATTCGAAAGTTTCCTAGAGTTTAATAGGGGGATAAATCCTTAATTCTTTTACCTTAAGTGACAGTTGAAAATGACTTATCTTGTACAGGCTAAAACTGGGGTGGGAGTGAGAGCTCTGGATCACAAGTGATACTGCTTTAGAATAGGAGAATTGCTATCATTCTGGTTTACTTTCTGTGATTAAACAGCCTTTTACTCCAGTACCCTTTGTTTCCACCAAATTCCTGGAATTTTTGTTAAGGGTGAATCATGTAGAATGCTTTCTGTGTCCTCAGTGGTTTCCACAGTGTTTTTTTGTTTTGGTTTGGTTTTCTTTTTTTGGAGGGAGGATAATTAGGTTTATTTATTTTTAGAGGAGGTACTGGGGATGGAACCCAGGACCTTGAGCATGCTAGGCATGCGCTCTTCTACTTGAGCTATACCCTCCCCCTTCCACAGCGTTTAAAATGCAGTTACACCGCCTTATTCTGAATCTTGGTTTCACATGTTCTCTCTCTCCTGTGTTTTAGATTGTTCTTTGTCATAGAGTATGTTAATGGAGGCGATCTAATGTTTCATATGCAGCGACAGAGAAAACTTCCTGAAGAACATGCCAGGTTAGTTTCCTGTTTATTGTTTGCTCGATTTGGATTTTGCAAGGGAGAGCTGTGGGACTTTTTATATGCCAGTGAAACAGTAGGTAAATCATTGATTTTGATACTAGTTAATTCTTTATGTCATGTAGAGACTAAGCTAAAAGTTAATTTATATTATAATATATATAATATGTTATATATATAATAATTGTAAGCAATTAAAAAGTGTAAACAGTATCAAAGGAGAAACCTTTAATCTACTGAACTCAGTTGCTTTCAAATATTTTGTCTATTCAGCATCAGCCACTGAAAGAATTGATGAATTTATAAACACTTTACTAATCTCCTCAAGTTTGCAGTGATCTCTGGCAATACTTATTAGAAGATTATATTTCATATATACTTGAGAGTAATAAAACAATTCCTCTCAAGCTATTATGTAATTCTGATTGTTCTTCCATAATTATAATCTCTAAATTGTTTTGCCTTTGACTTTTCCCCTTATGATCCCATGTGCTGATTAATAAGAGAAAAGTGTGTTAAATATCATTTGTTTGTTTAGTGCTCTTAAGATATTATGCAAGATTGTATATTGTTTATATAAATGTTGGAGGAGTTAGGTGGCTAGGCACCATGGTCTTGGTTATGAAGTTTAATCCATCAGTGCCATGCTTTGCTGTTTTTCACTCATAATTAGCAGTAATTCTACCCTTTTGCCCTTTACAAGAGTAATGCCAAAAAGAAGCATAGGAGTTTGTATAGGTATGTAACAAAGGTTAGATATTGATTTTAAAAAATAACTTATTTAGTGGAAATCTTGCTATTCATTGATATTTCTTGTCAAAAAGAGATAATATCCTTCAACTTCATAAGAAGATATAAAGTGTATTAATCTAATCTCAAGGCCAAACTCTTTGTTTTTTACTGTATGTTCATTATTTATTTAGGCTTTATCAAATGCTTACCCTTCATAGCAAAGCCACAGATGATATTTTAAATTGTGAATATAGCCAGTATTTCTTCCTTGTTTGTTCAGTTGGACTTGGGGGAAGTAACCTAGTTTTTACTGTATTAAAGTGCCCATTCTGGTTTTATACCATTTTCACTTTTCTAGGAACCAAAGTGCGGGATAAGGGCTCAAATTCCCTCTTCATAGAATTAAGTAGCTAGAAGGTGTGTATTACATACCTCCAAGCATGATCGTGATAGTATTCACCAAAGCAGCTATAAATCAGCTTGGGTGTTTCATTTTCATTGTTCAGGTCAGAAGTTCTGCTTATCACCAACGAGTTGGTGGCAGTTTTGAAAAGTTCTTTAATATTAAATGTTACTATTGTAGAATAATTTCTTCCCATTCCTTTTCTAGAAGTTTAGTATAGATTTTATGGTTTGAGGGGTCAACTCTCCATACTCTTTTATTTTAGACCAGCCAATGATTCTTAGCATTTGGGGAGATCATTTGTCCCTTAGAGAAGTGATGTAAGCTGTGGAAACAATTGGAGAAGTACACGTACATACAACTTTGCATCCAGTTGTAGGAATATGGACTTTCTGAAGTCTATCCAAGGACCCAGATTAAGAACCTCTGCTTGAGACGTTCAAATTAAACATTAAACTTTACAAAAAGTATGAGTTTAATTTAGACTGGAACTTTTGTAGTTATATTTGGGGCTCAGCTATTTTAAAGTGGTACTCCAATTTGTGTTTTGGTGTTGTTCCTAAAAACACTGGAAGAAAAAAATCTTTTGACATGATTTTGATGTTCTGGTTTGCAGATGGGAGTAGGATTTAAATACCTTCCTTTAGAAACTTACCACAATTTAAAATTTTGAATCAAATGAGCAATTTTTTATTTTATTTTAGATTTTACTCTGCAGAAATCAGTCTAGCATTAAATTACCTTCATGAACGAGGGATAATTTATAGAGATTTGAAACTGGACAACGTATTGCTGGACTCTGAAGGACACATTAAACTCACTGACTATGGCATGTGTAAGGTGAGGGAAATTTCTAGTTATTCAAAAGATCTCAGCGGCTCAGGAGATTGTTTTGGTAAATAACTTCATATTTAAAGATGGGGAAATAATTGCTACTTTGTTTAGGATACTTTTTGGAATTCTAGCACAAAGGCAAATGTACTTACTTCCTAGCCATTTACGAAATTCCATATTTTCTGTGTTATGTTCTATAATAAAGAGTTAATTTATTTTTATTGTCCATAAGTTTTTGTCTTGAAAGTTGTGACACTATTGAAGAAAATGTGGTGGTAAAAGCTGTCTGCAAACCCACAACTTTAACGCAACTGCTTGTGAATCTCCTTCCAGTTTTTGCCATTTAATTGTGATGCTTAATAATGCATTCAAGATTTTCCTAGGAAATCTAACTTTTTTTTATATTTAAATTTAAACATCTGACATCAAGTATAATAGAACCAAATAATTTTCATTACTCTCAGGACATATCCTTTATTTCTTGATATTTTATTCTTTTTTGTAACAACATTCCATGTAAGGGTCCAGTCTTCTTTGACAAAACGTGTAGGGAGCTACTTTCCTCATTAAAAGAGCTGGGGTGGAATGATCTTCACACAGTAAATACGGCAGCAAGTGTGTAAATCTGCTGATCGCCTGTCCCCACTCACCTGAGGGAAGTGCCTTCACAGCCTCTCTCCTCTATTCAGAGAAATTTGGGAATCCTCTTTTGCCTGGAAAATACTATTAGAAAAAAATTACTTGAACTTTTGTTACTCTTATTGAAAAATTATATTGGTTTGTAATATATTCTCCTCTTCCCAGAGATCCTTGATCAAGTTAATCAGGATCTTTGATAAATCTTAAAGGTTTTATTTAGTAGTTCTTGAAATTGATTGTCTTGCTTGTCTCCCTTTCTGTCTTTCCTCCTTCTCCAGGAGCTGTTTCTAATTATTAGTAGGAAAAGATACCAGGGTTGGAAGTCTTGTTCAGAGACTTTACTAACAGAACTTTGTCTCTTTTCCAACTAACATTTACATCCAATATTAAAGCTTATGGGAAATAAATCCCCTGAATTTTGAATGTTCTTATTTTGTGACTTAGAGTTAGTATTTAAACTTACCTGAAGTCTGACCTTGGGCAAATATTGGGTGAATTTCTTTTCCTTACAGTAGTTCTTTGAGAAATCTAAGACACAGGTTTTTTTCATAGTTTCTCCGCAAATACTTTAGATTTCATTAATTTCTTCAGTTTCTCACTAGGTGCTTTTATATAAAGAATGCAGAGAATGGTGCTGACTGTAGGCATATGAAGACTGCAGTTAATATCGTCAGACTTATGTTTGAAATATTTTATGAACATTGATTTTTTGTTGTCTGAAAAACTTTAGCTGTTTTATCAGTTGATGTGCCTTTAATTTTGTTTTTTCCTCAGCAGGTGACTTTTTTTTTAATGAAGTGCAGTCAGTTACATTGTGTCAATTTCTGGTGTACAGCACAATGTCCCAGTCATGCATACATATACATATATTCATTTTTATTCTTTTTCATAAAAGGTTATTATAAGATATTGAATATAGTTCCCTGTGCTGTACAGAAGAAACTTTTTAAAATCTATTTTTATATATGGTGTCTAACATTTGCAAATCTCAAACTCCCAAATTTATCCCTTCCCACCCCCTTTCCCTGGTAACTATAAGATTGTTGACTGTGTCCAGCAGGGGGTTTTATAATCATATCTATGATATACTGTAGATAGTTCAGCTGATGAGCCTACATTCAGATAGCCAGTCACAAGGTTATAGCATAGCTCTTTTACAGGTTAACAAACTGCATCCCTTGCCTCTGACTCTTGCCTTGAAAATGCGTGTCATTTACCATGAGACTATATGTCAAACCATTGCCAATAATACAGAACAACTTAAATCACATTCATAGTTCCTTGTATAGGCATACCTCGTGCTATTGTACTTCGCTTTACTGTGCTTCACAGGTACTGTGTTTTTTGAACACAGGTTTGTGGCGACCCTGTGTTGTCAGATGATGGTTAGCTTTTATTTTTAACAATAAAACATTTTAAAATTAAGGTATGCACTTTGTTTTTTAGACATAATGCTGTTGCGCACTTATTAGATTACAGTATAGTGTAAACATAATTTTTACATGCACTGGGAAACCAAAAATATTCATGTGACTTGTTTTATTGTGATCCGCTTTATCGCGGAATTCTGGAACCAAACCATGATATCTCCACAATGTGCTAATATACAAAGATAACATACATATCCCTATTAGGGATCTTAAAAAGATCCTTGGAGTCACAACATGTATTACTATATGTTTCTTCTAAGTGGTTATATTAGTGTTATATATAGTAGTAAAAAATTTGAAGAAAAATATGTACCCCAAGCCCAGAATATCTCTGCGGGAACACATAAGAACCTCATACCAGTGGTTACCTCTAGGGAGCTGGAACTGGATGTGTCAGGGACAAGAATGGGAGAAAGGCTTGGTTTTTAGAGACTATCTCCCTGCCTTTTTCTGTTTGGAATTTTGTACCATATAATTTAACAATAGGGAAATGGTTAATAGGTACATATGTTCAATTGAATTTTATAGTCATTAATAATAAGTCTGTAATCACATGGGAAATTACATGCTTATAAAGTAAAAAAAAAACATACTTAATTGTATATTTACTATTATTCAGCTTATTTTTAGATGATCTTTTTAGTGTTTTAAGTTCAGGTATGGTTGATATACAATATTATATAAGTTTCAGGTGTACAACATAGTGATTCACAGTTTTTAAAGATTATACTCCTGTTATAGTTATTAAAATATGGGTTATATTCCCCATGCTGCACAATATATCTTTGTAGCTTATTTATTTTATATAGTAGTTTGTACCTCTTAATCCCTTATCTCTATTTTTCTTTTCCCCCTCTCTCTCCACACTGGTAGCCACTAGTCTGTTCTCTGTATCTGGGAGTCTGGGTGCGGGGGTTGTTGTAATTGTCACATTCACTACTTTGTTGTATTCCTTCGATTCCACATATAAGTGATAGCATACAGGATTTCTTTTTCTGTGATTTATTTCACAAGGCATAATACCCTCCCAAGTCCATCCATGTTGTTGTAAATGGCAAAGTCTCATTCTTTTTTGTGACTCACAGTATTCCATTGTGTGTGTGTGTGTGTGTGTGTATACCATATCTTCTTTATCCGTTTGTCTATCAGTGAACACTTAGTTTGCTTCCATATCTTGGCTATTGTAAATAACGCTGCTATGAACATTAGGGTGCAAGTATCTTTTCAAATTAATGTTTTCGTTTTCTTCAGACATGTATGTATCCAAGAGTGGAATTGCTATATCACATGGTAGTTCTATTTTCATTTTTTTTGAGGAATCTCCATACTGCTTTTCACAGTGGCTGCACCAATTTACATTCCCACCCATAGTATGCAAAGGTTCCCTTTTCTCCACATCCTCACCAACATTTGTTGTTTGTGGTCCTTTTGAGAATAGGTGGGACAGTTGTGAGGTAGAGGCTCATTGTAGTTTTGATTTGCATTTCTCTAATGATTAGTGATGTTGAACATCTTGTTTAGTGCCTGTTGGCCATCTCTATGTCTTCTTTGGAAAAATACCTGTTCAGTCCTTCTGCCCATTTTTTAACTGAGTTATTTGGGTTTTTGGAATTGTTCATATATTTTAGATATTAACCTGTGTATCTCATATCATTTGCAAATATTTTCTCCCATTGAGTAGGTTGTCTGTTCATTTTGTCGACTTCCTTTGCTGTGCAGAAGCTTTTAATTTTAATTAGGTCCCATTAGTTTATTTTTGCTTTTGTTTCCTTTGCCTTAGGAGACAGATAAATAAATATATATTGCTATGATATATGTCAGAGTGTTCTGCCTATGTCTCCTTGTAGGAGTTTATGGTTTCCAGTCTTATATTTAGGTCTTTAATCCATTTGGAGTTTATTTTTGTATATGATGTAAGAAAATGTTCTAATTATTCTTTTACAAGTAGCCGTCTAGTTTACCCAGCACCCCTTAGTGAAGAGTCCAAGATCAAGGCAGAATCAGCGTCTGAAGGCACCCTTCCTAGTTTGCATGTGGGTGAAGGCGCATGGCTCTCTTCTCCTCGTATCCTCACGGAGCAAGGAGACAGGGGGGCTTTATAAGAACATGAATCCCATCATGTGAGCTTCAACCTCATGGCCTGATTACCTCCTCAAAGCCCCCACCTCCCAGTGCTATACCACTGGGGCTTCAGCATATAAATTTTGGGTGCACACAAACATTCAGTACATGGCAGTGACTGTGAAATTCTCTTAATAATTTTGTCCATTTTCACTATTTGTATTTTGAGGCTGTGTTGTTAGCTACATACAAGTTTCTTTTAGCTTCTTGGTGATTGTTCCATTTGTTATTTATACATATTGTATAAATGTATCTATTCATACATATTAGTGTGTTTTACCTTAATTTTATCCATCCTGTAGCTATTAAATACAAAACCAAAAAACATGTGCCTTAGGAAGAACAACCAGAAGGGAATCACCATAATGCCAGCAGTGGTTGTGTTGGGAGGTGGGATTTAAGGTGCTTCTTTTCTTCATAAAATATGATTCCTCTACTCATGTAATTTATATTTTTGTGTTAAATTTTGACTTGAATATAAATTATTTTCAATGCAATTTTTATCTCAATTGAACTGACTGTAATGAGGATAGGTTTTCTTGAAGTTATTTAGCAGGAACGTGTGATTTCAATAATAAAGGCAACTGTGCTAGCGATATGTGAGCTTAATATATTACCTACAGATGCTAAACTTATATGATAGATGAAATAAAAGAGGTGAATTTAAAACATTTTGCATTTTGTTATTATTGTTTCTCTTTTTTAATAAAAGGAAGGATTACGGCCAGGAGACACAACCAGCACTTTCTGTGGTACTCCTAATTACATTGCTCCTGAAATCTTAAGAGGAGAAGATTATGGTAATAAATCGGTGATATTTTAGCTATGTACTAGGGGGTTGTTAAACATGATACCAATTGCATTATAGTATGCTATAGTATTTCATTACTGATCTTATTAATATCAATTTACTTGATCCCTTTCAATCTCACATGAAAACCCCAAACTCTGAAATCAGAGACAGTGGGACCTTGGCAGTATTTGAAGGTGCAGATTTTAATAATATTTTATTAGTGGCAGGCACTTATGAGTACTAGGCACTGTTCTAAGCAGTTTGCATATATTAACTAAGTTAATCTTAATAATCCTGTGAGGTCAGCACTGTTAATTCCCATTTTACAAACAAGGAAACTGATGCACAGAAAGTTTAAATAGCTTGCCCAAGGTCATGTAGCTAAAAAGTGGCAGAGCTGGGATTTAAACTTTAGTCATGTGACTCCAGAGTCATAAACCTCTGAAAGATTGTTCAGAATTCCTGTGGTATTTACCACTAGGAATTTGAAAGATGGAGGAAAGATTGAGTGCTTGTCAGGAACCAGAAGATATGTTTATCTTAAGGAAACATTTGACCCTTTGGGTTCTGGCCCTCTGATTTCAGCAGTTGTAAAGGAGGATGAGTACTTCTTATAGTGGCTCATAATCTGATTCCAGCATCCTTCAAAGATCTTTAATCAGCTATCAGAAGATCAAGTTTCACACCAAGGAAGGTTATCCTCAAATACAATTTATATCCTCATAACAAAATACTAGATAGAGGCCATTAGTCTGAAATTACAGATGTATTTGGGAAGAGAAATTCATGTTTCACTTTCTATATTTGATTTTTAAAGTTATCTTTTAGACACCTCCCCTTTTTGATTAGTGAAATATTCCTATAATCCCCAATGTCTACTATGGTAGTTATAGTGTATAGTTTACTTTTTCATTATGTTTATCTTCTTTATTATGTAATAAAATGAATCTCAAATTACTGGCTCTGAAGAATGCAGAATGGATAATTTATTGCTTTAAAATTTCTTTTTTGAAGGTTTCAGTGTCGACTGGTGGGCTCTTGGAGTGCTGATGTTTGAGATGATGGCAGGAAGGTCTCCATTTGATATTGTCGGGAGCTCAGATAACCCTGATCAAAACACAGAGGATTATCTTTTTCAAGGTAATTTGCAGTATTTTATCAAGATTCTCTGTGAATAACCTATTCTAGAGCATGAATGAAGACAACTCAAGTTAGTACTTTGAGTAAGAAAGAGGAGAATAATCTAGACAATATACAGCTTCACATGTGAGGCTTTGAGTTTGGTTTGGTTTTGTTTTGTTTTGATATCTCCTTCCTACCTCTGTAGTCTTCAGTCCCTTTCGCCAGTAACCTCATACTCAAAATCATGACAGAGAGGTTCCTTCAGATTGTACATCACAGAGATTGGAGGAAGGAATTGTGTGACATTTTATTTAGACCACAATGCTGAGTGCAGAAGTCCAAGAACCATATTGAGTGGAAAGTAGCATACCAAGAAGATAAGAGGGTTCAAAAGGTGAAGAAAAAAGCCCCACAATTGGAAATACAAAGAATTGAACAGAAGTGCCATTAAATTCTACATTTAATGATTAAGGCCATCACAGGAAATGGATAGATATTTCATATAATGGGAAGTCCAGGTGGCTGTGGAATATGTGGAAAGACGTTCGACCTCACTACTAGTTAGGGGTGTGCATGTTAAAACATTGAGCTACTTTTTATACTCCCACATTTGGTAAAAATTTCAAAGTCTGATAATACCAATGCTGGTGAGGTTATGGAGCGATTGGAACTCTCATAGACTGGTGGCAGGAGTGAAAAATTGACACAACAGCTTTGGAGAATAATTTGGCAGTGTCCAGTAAAATCGAATATGGTAGTATGTGCCACACATTTCACAGGTACTAACACCTTTAAACCTGACAACACCCCTATGAAGCAGGTGTTATTTTTATTCCAGTTTTACAGATGAGGAAACTAAGGCACAATAAGGTAGTCAAAGAGTAAAATATATGCATATAACTGGTAAAAACAGTGTTTAGATGAGAGGCTGTCTCAGAAGGAAGGAGCGAAGTGGGACTGGGAAAGGACACAGGACGCTGAGGTGGTATATGTGACATCTTGTTTCTTTCTGCTAGGTTGCCTTAAATATCTCATAATAATAAAGTTTAAGATTAAAGCCCTGTAAAAGTTAAATGCTGTCAATTTTATCTTTCTAGTTATTTTGGAAAAACAGATTCGCATACCACGTTCTCTGTCTGTAAAAGCAGCAAGTGTCCTGAAGAGTTTCCTCAACAAGGTATAAATTGTGTGTAAAACCTTTAGTGATTTAATCTCTCTGTACAAACGAAACCGGTAAGTAGAGGCGCAGGCAACGTAAGATTGTAAAACATCAGGGTATGTAACTTTTCAGTTAGATCTGGAATTTGTCTCTTCACCGTAGAGTAAGTTGGCAGCATTAGATCCTGAGATCAATTGTCCTTTCCATTTTGCCAATATAATTTGCCCCCAGCTATATGTTACATTTTCAATGTAAATGATATATACCATGTACTCAGGGGAAAATTACATCTTTGAGGATAGTCTCAATTGTACTGTTGCTCTATTTTTCAATTTTCTTTGGATTATTACTCATAGAATGTCTTTACTTATTGAGCACTTGTGGCAGTCGTGTTGCTTACAAATTCTCACGTCAAAGTCCTATAATTAGATAATACTCAGAAGAAATGCTATCATTGGCACATTAAAAAAAAATCTGAACACATTCCATTGTTTGTTGCAGTTGGTAGGCTAGAAGAGTTTTAGAATCTAAGGTTGCAGTTCTTAACTGTTTTTACTCATCACTTCTGACGCCAAACATGTAGGTTTTTCCCATACCAACAACCAACTCTTACTTTAAAATCATATTTTAAATAAATGATATGTTAGAAAGTAGGCTGATTTGCAGTTTACTTTCTAAGATACATAGGTAATGACCAATTTTAATAAAATAAGAAATTCAAGCTTGTTTTAAATGAGTACTTTATATGAGGAAAAATTTAAACTGATACCTAAGCTTCAATACATTGAAAAATGAAGGTGAGAAGTGTTAATGTGCAAAAAAACAAAATGCCTTTTATTGGAAAGGAAAGGGGGAACACGTTCTCATTCATGATAATTTTGTAAGTTGCTGGCCCCTTCTCAGTCCAGTGATTCAGATAATGATTGTATCATCATAGTACACAGATTTTGGTTTGCTGCTATAATTGGGCATAAGGCTTTTAAATGGAGCTAAGAATAAACTTGTAAAGTTTAGGAGTTTGCATATTTTGACTGTCACTCTAACCCATGTCAACAGAAGAGCTGGATGCTGCCCAAGTGATTCTGCTGCTCTCTTTTCCCTCCCACTTTTCTTTAGCAAGGTGTTGTGACAGGTCTCCACTTGAATTACAAGATAGCTCTAGAGAGAGCCTTGAGGAAATCCTACTTGTTACAAGCCTCAGATACTCATTTGATATCCAGTGTTATGCTTTCTAGAAATGAAAGGTAGACCATTCTGATTTCAGACATATAGACACATATTAGACACAAAACATAGGTCACAAAGGTGATTGATTCTAAAGCAGGATATTCACGCAGTTCTTGAAACATTTCTTTGCACCATAGGACCCAAAGGAACGATTGGGTTGTCATCCTCAAACAGGATTTGCTGATATTCAAGGACACCCGTTCTTCCGAAATGTTGATTGGGATATGGTATGTAAATTTTGATTGTGTTATGTATTAGGTTTCATTATTTTGGTTGGCCAAAGTTTATTAACTTAGAAGAACATTGGAAAAAATAGTATATCACAGCTTAAATAACTTAAAACCACTCTTGCAAGTGCTTTTTAAAAAGTTTTCAAAACAGTAAAAGCTTAGAGTGTTAATTTAATGGAATATTAAAATGATGTAGTATTATGGAGACCTGCATCAATGTTCAGATTAGTAAATTATTTCCATCATTGTGAATATTGTAGAACCATGCCTAGGGACTCACTGTAATAAGACCGGGAAGCATCTGAGGGCAGAGGAGAAATATAAAGGTGGAATTTTCCTAAGAATGCAGGCTTGAGCTGTCATCCACTGTGTCTTTCTAGATGGAGCAAAAGCAGGTGGTACCTCCCTTTAAACCAAATATTTCTGGGGAATTTGGTTTGGACAACTTTGATTCTCAGTTTACGAATGAACCTGTCCAGCTCACTCCAGACGATGAGTAAGTAATTCCATAAACTGTAATGTTTTTAAAGTTCTTTGAAAATTCCATTTTTAATGGCTACAATATTTCATTATCAGATTACACTATAATTTAATCATTCGGTTACAGGATATTTGATTTATACAATAATAAAAACAGTAACTGCCATTTTCTACTTTGCTTTACATGTATTATCTCTGATTCTCACAACCACCTTGTAAACCTAGTCTGTGTCACCTTCGTTTTTCAGATAAGGGAACCGAGGCTCAGAGAGGTTAAGCAAAGTTACACAGCTGTGAGGTGGCAGAGCCAGGATTCATACCCAAGTCTGACTAAGGCCTGTCCTCTTTCCACTGCACTGCACTGTTTCCCATTGTGATGATGACCTTCTTTGTCAGTTCCTGAGTATTACAAAGATAGATTCCTAGAGGGGGAATTAGGTCAAAGGGTATGAGCTTTGTAAAGCTCTTGATATATATTGCCAAATTGCTTTTTTAAAAGATTACATCAACGTATCAAGTCCAGCCAGCAGTGATCTGACATATGTTTTGTGTGTATGTTGTATCTTTTAGAATAACTTGGGAATATCTGATCATTCACCTGTCGTTACAGATTCCTTCTCTCATCTCATGGAGGCCCTTACTGCTTGGCAGTCATTTTACTTTTACATCTTGTTAGTTCTTATCATATTTCTCACCACAGCTGTTCCTGACTATCTCTGCATTTTAGAAGCCTTCAACCCCACCCCTGCCTCCATCACTCTTAACATATTAACCCTGCCTTAACTTGTCTGCAAGGATGGAGACCTCCCTCGTGTGAGCTTGCACCCTCTCCAGCTGTCACCAGACCACCTTACATCTCAGAATTGCTTTCTGACTCTTCCCAAACTTTTTCTTCTTCCCTGTTGTTAGAAGGCTGTCTCTCTTGTGCAAGGAGTACCCTCCTCTTTTTCTAAACCCATTTCCTTCATTTTCTCCAGGATTCGTTTTGTCAGTTACCTCCATTAGCCCGCCTCCTTAACTCCTCTTTTCCAGCTTCTTTCCCTCTGCTTATAAACATGCTCAAATATCCTAATTTTTCCACTTCTTGGAACCACTGCATTTTTTTTCTCATTTTCTTTTCATCTTCAAGCTTTTTCAAAAATAGGTAATAGTTGCTAATGGGAAAAGAAAAATAAGCAGTATCGCCATTAACTCGTTCAGAGTAGCCAGCATTGCTTGTCTTGCACTCTTGCTGCAAACACTTTAACCTCTTACAGTTTAACCTGCTCCTTCAGCTTTTGAAGTTTGAACTGACTTCCTAATTTCTACATTTTAAAGCATTTTTTGATCTGTTCCCATCTCCCCTGATGTCTGTAAAGCATTGGGCACCCATGGCCTGCTTCAGTTGGCACTGCCCGTCCTGGTTCTGTGTCACCTCTGACCACTTGTTGTCCTTTTTCCCCTTTCCCCTTGAGACTAGGATGCTCTGTGGTTGTGTTTGTGACAGCCTTCTCTGTGCCACCTGCAGTTTGTACCTTGGAGATTTCAGCCAGCCCCATAGCATGAATACCAGCTATTGAGTGACTCCCAGTGTAATTGGCAAACAATTGTTGAGCAAAAGGCACTGTGCTGAGTACTAAACTTTCAGAGGTGATCAAGGCATAGGCCGGTCTCTCAGAAATCTTACTATCTGCTAGAGGAGAGAGAAATGTACCAAAAGCATTGTTTCTGGCAGCATTGTGTATAAGAAAGAGCACTGGCTTTAATCAGAAGGTGGGAATTTAAATCCCGACTCCACCTCTTGCCAGCTGGTTTCCCTCGTGTGAATGGCGTGACTCCTCTGAGCCTGTTTCTTCTTGTACCGCCTAGCTCCCAGGCTTGCTGTGAAGAGTAAATGAGCGGTGGTTTCTGAGGCACCTCACCCCTGCCCAGATACCTCTTCCGAGATGCATTTCCATCTGCTTGTTTAAACGTCTCTCCTGGTTTGTCAGACAAGCACCTGTAGCATACGAAGTCTAAATTTTTCTCAATCAGTTCTTTGTTTTTATTTACCCCTTTCTGCTCATCGTACCAACATGTATTCCTGCATTTAGATTCAAGATGTTCCTTTTCCTTAACAAACCATGTAATACCTTCCCCTGCCGAGTCCTTGTCTCTTCTTCCTTTACGTCATCACTTGTGTTAGATCCTTCCTTTCCGTTCCCTCTGCCGTTAAGCCCAGTTCAGATCTCTTTCAAATCATACCTAGAATATTGTGCCATCCAAATTGGGCTCCTTCTCTACTTTGCAACCCATTTGATACACCTCATGAAGCACCACTCCAGTTCTTTAACTCTTCTGCTCAGAAACCTTCAGTAACTGCTACATTGCCTAACAGATAAAAATCTATCCTTAGTAAGCAATTAAGGCCTCCCACCATCTGCTGCAGCCTGACTTTGTAGCCATCTCTCTCACTATACTCAACACAAATGCTGTGTTCCAATCAGGCTGTTACTCACCGTTCCCTGATAGTCTGCTGTTAATACTGTGCTCATACCATTTCCCCTCTAGTCCTCCATCCTTTTTACCTCTTAAAATCTTCCCCATCTCTCAGAGCTACCTCACTTGTACCCAGATCCATGATGGGACTCCATCGAGGGGGAACTCCTTAGTGTAAACTTGGCTGGCTTCTTTGAGCTGGCCATCATCTGCCACTTAACACCCCACTGTTTCTGTGCTCCAACTCTAGTAAATTACTTGTGTTTCTGCAGACCTACCATAATCTTTCATAATTCCATTTAGTAAGTGTTTGTGGAATGATGCTACCCTTCTTAATTTCTCCAAGTAGAAGTCACCCTTTTCTTTAGAACTGTGGTTAGAGCAGGACTTCGCTTGTCCTGTATGAAACTTAGCAGGTGTACTGCTTTCTGTTATATGAACTACCTCCCCTTCTTGAAGCTAGGGACTGTAGCCCGTGTAACTTTGTGCTCTGCAGTATGGCATGTACATTTAAGTACTAAAATACTTGGTGGCGGTACACACTCTTTTATATTAAACTAGAAGCACAGTGTCACAGAATGCCAGCCTCTCTGTTCCCTGTGACCCACTCACTGCCTCCCTGTGGGGGTCTCTTCACTCCAGGTCTATCGGTGTACTTGCTCCTGTTGCCTTTTCATTTTGGTTAACTCCTTCTGAGCATTCTTTTCACCATCTTCCATCTGGCTGTTGGGGCGACTGCTAAATTGAATGCTAATTCAGACCTGGATGTTCACCTGTAATTATGAACGTTCTTCAGGTCAAAAGTTAAAATCACCAGGACTGTGATAATTTGTGCCTTATTTATTCCCAGTCTTCAGGTTTGCGCTACTTTTTGGTCCTAAACTTGCCTGTGGGATTCTTAGTCTTTTCTGGTTTTCAGCACTCGTGGTGATTCTTCTAGAAAATGTTTTGGAATTAATCTAAAAACTTATAGGTTTTTTTCCTGCCATAATTTATATAAATTAGCTTTATTTTTAATTTTTTAATTTTATTTTACCATTTAAATAAAAAAATCAAAGAAATTTTGATTATGAAAATTAATTTATTCTTCTTTCAACAGTGACATTGTAAAGAAGATTGATCAGTCTGAATTTGAAGGTTTTGAGTACATTAATCCTCTTTTGATGTCTGCAGAAGAATGTGTCTGAACTTCTCAACTATGCATTTTGCTTGTGTTGCCATTTAATGCATGGGTACACTTGTTACCAGCCTGGATGCAATGAACCATTTTATATTTTTCACCTACAAAACAGAGCATTCAATAGTTGTTGACTGTAAGAGTCAATTATTAAATCTCAGTTTAACTGTGAAAAAAATTAGTTTCCAGACAATCGTGTCAAAAGTTGGTTACACTGGTAATCCAGCAACCTACTGATGAATAATAAAGTTGTCTTTTTTGTTTAAAGGAAATACTTACCTAAAAAGAGTATCTATTGCATTAAGACACATGGTGGGATTACATCATGAGCCTCCCATGATTGTTGTGACACTATTAAGTAATTTAAGTGTTTAAATTTTGGAATAAAAGAGCAATTCAGAACAACTTGCTTTATTACCTATTACTTTCTGACTTTTTGGTGGTTTAAAATTCAGCTGTAAATTTTATCATTGCCTTGGAAAATTAAATTATTGATTTTTAAGGCAATAGTTATTAAATTGGTAATAAAAGATGTCGCTTGCTTAGAATTGGGGAATATAGATTCTCCTTGAGGAAAAAAATAGGCACATTTTACTAAGAATCAGATTCCAAATCATTAGCTGTTTTTGAAGAACTGATTCAAGTTATTTCTGTAGTATATTAGAGGGTTGTATTCTGTAGCTTCTTGGCTTGTCCCTTTAACCAGAACTTTAACTGGAATATTAATAAATGTAGTTCCAAGGACCCAGGATGCAGTTAAATGGAACATTTCTTGTATATTAAAAGGAAAAAATTAGAAACTTAAAACAGACACAGAAAATTAAACTGTAATATTTATTTCTTATTGGAGGGTAAATCCCGTGGTTGCTTTTTGTGATTTTATTTAAATAATAAGGAAGCACTCACTTGTTACCAAACTTGTAAAAGCATTCCGTTATCCAGTGGACACAGAATGTATACGATTTTTTCCTTGTAATTTAGTATACAGGAAAATAATTTATCTTCCAAATGGTGTCTTAACCTTGCTTGTTTCTTCTCCCAAACCACATTATCCATACTTTTGGACCCTGTTTATGGAGTCATCAATGAAATCCAAGAAAAATAATAAAATTAATAAATGTTCAGGATATGCACATATATTCATATTCATCACAGTTCCAGCTCCTTCAATGAGTTTTTGTTAAGTGGGTAACACATGTAATCAGAATAGAATACATTTCAGAGGCAGAGTTCTTCAGATTATATTTTATTAATATTAGTGTTTAACAATTTATTATTTAAAGTGATGCCAGTGATAGCATCCTTCTGTTTATTTTTAAATATTTTTTTTATTTAAAGGGATTTTAAAAATAACCATGATCATTTAAATTACTTACAATTGTCCAACCTTAGTAAAATGTAATTTTTAGAAGAGCTATCTAGTCTTAAATTTAGAATGATTTAAAATATATAGGCATTTAATAAATTATCTCTTTTTTTAGATGCTGCATTTCATTTGAAATGTAATTTTTCCAAAGTTTCTGGCCATATACTCTCTTTTCTTCTAATAACTAAGTCAGAAAGCAGTGAACACCTCAAAGGAAACACTTTCATACATTTATTTAACTGGTATATGTGTTTCTCTTAATACCTGAAACTTGTTTTAAAACAAAAAGCAGTATTCACTTCAAATCATAAACTTTTAGAAAATTCTGGCATCTTATGTCAGAAATATGCTTGTGATCTTGCTTTTAAGTGGTACTGTTTCCCTTCGGGCATTAGTATCTCAGATGTTAGAATGTGGAATAATCACCTAGTAAGTTTGTTTAAAATGCACATTACTGGGCCCACCTTAGAATTCTGTTGTGTCTTTGGACCTCATTTTGAAAAACACTTTAAATTCTCCGAGTTATTTTTTTATTTTGTCCTTAGAGCATTAGAGTATTCATGATAAAATATTTTGCAAAGGGTAGACAGTGAGTTACTATCTTATCTACAATTTTAAATAAATTTTGAATGAAAGACATCTTCAACTTAGATATCTTCTCAAAAAAAAAATCCATCAGTTTTCTATCAGTAATGTTACAAATGATGAGCATTTTTCTGTGATGAGGTTTTAACCATTATTCAGGGTGGCCTTTTGTTTTTAAATCTTTTTTTTAAACTAATAAAATTTACTGTGTATATTTTATACAGAATTGCATTACAAATATGTTTTTAATTGTATTCTTTTTTTTGTAGTCTTTATGTGCCATTGCCAATTCTTTTTCTATTACATAGATGTTTTCTCAAATTACTCACCAGGGGACTAAGGCAGTTGAGAGTCAGAATGGTTGGAATTTTGGTGTTCTAAGAAAAAATCTCTTTTGCAGAAGCATGTGTGTGGTCAGGTCATTTTATGTGTGTGCAGCCTGAAATGGATATCAGGTATCGTGCTTGTTTAGTACCTATACATTTACTTTTAAATTTTTTTAATTTTGATTTTTGTCTTCGTATAATGTAATCTGTATTTGTGTACCTTTTTTTTTTTACTTTAAAATCTTTAAATAAAATGTTTAATACTCATCAAGATTGGAACATTTTTAATATGTAGCATATCAGAGTGTTGTGTTTGGAATTTCACTGTACTTAGAGCAGCATTCTGGTAGTTCTGATGCCATATTATAGACATTTGCTCATAAAATATTAGTCCGTGTATTTTTAAACTAACCCTTCTATGAATCTCTTATCTTGAAAAACAAATTAGTGAAAAATCAAGTGAACATAAAGCGTTTTAACTAGTTTTAAAACTGAACCAAATTTAGACAGATTCAGAACAGTGTGTTCTACAGTGATCTGTTCTGGAGTTCCACAACTTCTCCTTTTGCAGTTGTAGCCTAGTGCCCATACATAAACAAGCATGAGCTCAGTGTCCCACACTTAGGATCCTCTTCACCATAACTTTCCCTTTACAAGAAGAGTGAAATCTTAAGTGCTTTTTAAATTGACTTGTCAGATAGCTAGAGCCTGTATATTAAAACCACCAAAGATGATCTCCTGTGTCTTCTCTATTATTTTATCCTAATATCCCCTGTACCAAATCATAAATTTGGTTGTTTTCTTTGAGTTAGTAAATTCCCAAAATGGGGTTTGAAGCTTCAGGGAAATTTTGTATTCAGGCAAATAGTAGGGCAACCAGTTTCTCCCTGAAAAGTAAAGTCAATCTCCAGTCTTTAAAATCCAACAGCTTGGTTTCTTGTCAACACCCAACAGCAAGTCATTTGGCGTATTTGATGGCCTCCCTTCATAGGTTTACCCTCGTCTCCTCTAGGACTTCAGGAATCAGTTAAAACCCAGATAGTCTGAGTAGTTTGTATCCAAAGTATATTGTTCTAGCAGGTACTGGAATTTCCAATGCCTGGTGCTAAATAAGGCTTAAAAAAGAGAATGTTTGCCCTTGACATTCAAGAGAGAGCACAGACACACTGAGAAAGATGGTTGTTTCCACAACAAATAGTCCAGTGATAAAAGCCAGAAAAATGTCATAAAATATATATTATGTGGTCATGAAAGGTTATCACCTTCACCAGTGAAACTTGTATGAATTTTACTTGATTTTCATATAAAATTGATCCTTGCTCTAAAGTTTTCAAATTTATTATACATAATAAGAATAAAATCTTAGATCTAGAGAGATTCCCACCTCTGTATATACATACATACACGCACACGCACAAACACATAGTATTTCTATATATAAGATCATTTTTGGCTTTTGTGCTCAAAAATATGAATTGGAATTGGGAGAGAAAATTGTCAGATGCTTCTGCTTAGATTAGCATTTGTACAGCTCATCTCTGAAATTTATAATTAAGATGAATCCAGTTCAGAACTTGGAGTGATTTTTGGCTTGAAATCTGGCAGTGCAATTCACCTTTGTGTAGCAATTTGTGCCTTACTGACATTAACACTGTATTTTTATTCCAATGACTTTTTAATGTTTTTATTGAAAAAAATGGAATTACAAGTTTTCTAAGAATTAAGTGGCTGTTTAGTGTGATCTTTAATAGGCTGTCTGACAGTTAAGCCCCATACCAGATGGATTCACTAGAGAGAGCTTTAGCTCAAGTTTTCATTGACAGTTTAGCTGGTCAGAAGCAAATTCTAATTGTGTAAGAAAGAACCCCTTGGGGGGAAAAGGAGCCCGTTGAAAGTCTCTAGCAAAATCCTTGAAAAATTAGGTGCTTTGTTTTTTTCCATAAAAGGGAAGTGCTGTGTTTTGAGAGGTAGTACTGGGTACCTAGATTTAAACCTTCCATGATGTAAACTCTGCAATGTGGGGGTTTATACTTAGTGACTTTTTGTTATTCATAATATATTTAGGGAAAAGAATCATGTAAAGATAGTTAAATACAGAAACCTAATTCTTTTTTTTACGTTGAAGTACAGTTAGTTACAATGTGTCAATTTCTGATGTACAGCAGAGTCCCAGTCATGCACATGCATACATATATTCGAGAAACCTAATTCTAACTCACATTTTATGGTCTTTTCCAGAAACAACTTTTCCTAGGTAAAATGTTTTTCTCTACACTCGATTTTTACTAAAAAGCCAGATTTTTAAATTTAAAGGTCATGAAAGTATGTGCATTTGTGAGCCTTTTGGAAGTTTACTCAGTTTGAAATATTTTAATGAAGAAATCTGAATCAGTGAATCAGTCTAATAAGACTTGATATTTTGCTAAATTATTACCTTCTTTAAAGTTTTAATTCATGTATTTATTGAAGACTTGTAATTCAGCGCTATGCTTATTCTACTGGATTTTAAAAAGTTTTATTGTAAGGAATTTTGTATGTGTGTGTGATACAAGGAATAAATTCATTCCTGAAAAGTTGGCTTAAGTTTAAAAGAAAAAAAAAAGTCAATGTGTCTGTTACCCCTTTAGATAGGGGAGATTTCCAATAGTTAAAATAAAAATTAACATTCTGCCCCCGAGTAGTGAGGTCTGAAAAATGTGGATGTGAGACAGCAGCATCTCTGGTTGCATCTCAGAAGGGTGATTCCATCCGCTTCACCACCAGGGGCCAGTGTCTTGCTGTAATGAAGGTCAGAATCACCAGCGCTCGCCCTTTGGAGGATCCCTTGTATGCACTCCAGGACAGTTACCGAGAGGGTCCAGGATTTCATCAGTGCTCATCATGTGTATTTTGATTTTACAGAACTATTAAAGTTCAACATTTGAATTGCTCTTTTGAAGGAAATCTCACATACTTACCTGGCAGTCTGGCAAGTTTTCATAGAACTGCTTTGCCTTCTTATCTGTTCTGGGTGTTAGACCTCCCATATTTGTTCAAGACAAATGAAGACTCACTGGGTGCTGGGCACTGGAGATATATCAAGCAAGAGTCTAGTTACGTCCTATTTCATGCTGTCTGGGTATTTTTCCATCTATGAAGGATACCTTTAGCTGAAAATAAAGAGCCACAGCTGATTTTAGTCATTTAAATATAGTGGAGTTCAGTTAAAACAAATGCAAGAAATAGTCCACATTCTTTACTTGTGGAACTTCCTACGTCTACTATTGCATGGCATCAGATTTAACCCCTTGAAGTTTGTAGACATTCAGATAATCCATTAAAAACATGATTTCAGGAGAGTTTTCACTATGCTGCTATTTGTTCACAAACACTGAACACTTGTGTTGGAAGTAAATAGCTGAAAGCAGCAGTCTGCCAAGGAAAGCCATTTTCCTACTAATCCCGTTGAAAATGAATTCCCAGCATACTTCAGTTCCAGGCGGTTATTTACTTCATTGCCCAAAATAACTGATCATACAATGTGTCGTGAGTTGCATTAAACAACCTCACACCTTCTTCTTCACAGGTTTTTTCATCAACAACTTTTTAGATTCATTGTGTTGTTGACACCACTTTATAATCTGCACATTGTTAGTTGGAGGTACGGGTAACTAGGAAGAATGAAATCTGTCCACTTAGAGAGGATTCTTTAAAGTATAAGACTTCCTTGTGATGAGTCTGCCTTTTTGTTATATTCACTAATGTGTTGTACTTTTTAGATTCCAAATATAAGTGATATCACAGAGGACAACCTTGTGGTTACCAGTAGGGGGTGGGGAGGGGGACATAGGGGTGGAGGATTAACAAGTACAAACTATGAGATATAAAATAAGCCACAAGGATATATTGTACAACATGGGGGGTATAGCCAATATTTTATAATAACTATAAGTGGACTAGAACCTTTTTAAATTGTGAATCACTATATTGTACACCTATAACTTATATTGTACAACTATATGTCAGTAAAGATTAAAAAAAAATTTACAAAAAATGGGGAATAGTTAAATACATTTTTACAAATTTCTGTAGTAATAGAAAAAAAGGAAAGAAAAAAATTCCTTTTTGTATTTCGAAATAGAGAGAAAGCTTGTACCTTATGATGAGACCTGACAACTTTTACTTCTGTTTGATTTTCAGTGATGCCAAAGGAAGTTAATTTTCCCAAAGAAAGTTACTCCTTGCTGTTGGGTCCACCCAAATAGAAATACTATTTATGGATTTTAATAGCTGACATGGGCAGGCATGTGCTAAACATTTTGCACGTCTCAATCAATCCTCTGTTTCCCATCTCAGAGCTACTGAACTGAAATCTGTGTAGGCAGGATCTCAGGTGGTCTCAAGTTAAATTCGGAGAACCACAAACTTGTATTAACATGTACTATTATCATCATTCAGCAGATGGGGGAAAAAGTACAGATTTAGGGAGGTTAATAACTTACTTTAGGTCCACATGACTCCCAGTGCCTATTGCCTCTCAAGACAGTTTATGTAAAGTTTGCTCTAAATTCTGTCTCCTGAGAAGTTACACACAACTAATTAATGAACTGTTCTTTAAATGCTGTCTTGCTAACTCATTGACGGCCATCTTTGTGGGTCTGCTTAAGGCCTTAGTCCCTTCTCTGCAACCATCTGTGTTGGTTCAACCCTGCCAGCCTTTTCCCATGATGTTGTACTCCGTCTTGCCATGATTTGAGCCTCCCGCTTCATAGGCATGAAATACATTGTCTTGAACAGCCCAGGACTTCTTTCTTTCAAGCACTCAGAACTGCATGGTAGCGCACCAGAAACTTTTCCTAGGTCCAGTATTTGGTGTGAGCCTGCCCAGTGAGATAACCCTGTGACTGGCCTCATCTAACCACGACTTCCTCAGATCAAGAAGTCCAGGATGCTGCTGACTGCTGGGAAACCAGGGTGCCCCCTGCAACACATACACACACCTCTGTGTGGGCGTTAGTTCTTTTAGACATCTTGGAGTTGGCTATGCCTGTATCTTGTTTATGGTGACCCTCCAAGATGTGACCCCAGGGAGGCAGCCTGCCTTGTACTCTCATTCTCATTCTTCTCTGTTTTCACCCTTCGCAGACTTCTTCCTTTCCCTCCTAATGGTTCTCTGTGCCTGCTGGGACACTTCTTCCTGGAGACATGAGCATCAGTGCTTTCAGCCTACTCACTGCATTCTCCTTCCTCCCCTGACTGTCCCCCGAGGATGTGTTTCCCTGCCGCCCTCTCAAGTGGAGGCGGCTCATTCTAATGGTTCCCAGGGTTGAGCATCCTCCTGGTTCCTCAGTGCCACTGCAAACTGTTACTCCTCCACCCACGTGCAAAAGACCAGTTTTTCTGGGCTTGTGCTGTGTGGCTCTGCCTCTTTGTCATGGAACATCATCCTGCCGATTCCATTTCATTTGGGGAAGACGTGGCACCTGGCTCACTGCTCGACTCTGAGGCCTGCCATCTGTGACAACCAGTGTCTCAGGGATCAGGAATCCGACACCCAGTCAAACACCAAACCCCATCCCTTCTTCCTGCCACACGCGTTTCCACCTAAGATCTTACCATACGCCATCCCTCTGCCTGTGATACTCTTCTCCCCTCTCTCCTTTTCTCAGGTGGGCAGTTAGACCCTTCAGGCATGTATGTCTTTTCCCCAAAGAGGACAACCTAGGGCCACCTTACCTAGCCTGCTCCACTCTTCTCTGTCATCGCACTTTGTCTTCTTCACAGCATCTCTCATGATGTGCAAGTATATGTTTGCTGATTTCTTTTGCCATCATCTGTCACCTCCACCAATCTGTGTTCCATGAGGACAGGGGTCATGCAAATTTAATTTACTATTGCAGTCCCAGCACCTAGAGCAATGCTTGGTGCATGGGCCCTCTAGAAAGATTTACCAAATGAATAAATACATGAGTGAATGAACAAACGTTAGCTGTGTACTTTGGAGAGAGAGTGCTCCTGCTGGCTTGTGGTTTCATCATGAGTAGAGGTTGGCAGGGAAACTCTCATTTGCTTCAGCAGAACTGGAACTAAGGGGCTGGTGTTTTTTTTATAGGTCATGCAGTTAAATTTTATGCTTTAATAAGGTTTGGAAAACAGAACCAGGGAAAGGCCTTCACCCACACACCCTAAATGCTGACCTAGGCTAGAGAATTTTTGCTGTAGTCGGGAAGGTGAATCATTCTGGGGTTTTGTGGGATTCCCCATCACTGATGTCAAAGGAAGCATTTAGAGAAGGCCCACAATTGCTCAGGTAATAAATGGAAATCAAGGGAAAGGGGACTCCTGAAAGACTGTAGAGACTGAAAAGCATAGAGTAATTTAGTTGGTTATTAGTTTTCTATTTTGTTGGAAGAATTTGGGAGTGGAGAATGTCAGTGTATAGATTGCCTCTTCCACCTTAACCAGGCAAAAAGTCCTATTGAAAATCCTCAGTGGCCACTCATTTCATACCCTGAAGATGGATTTAGTTCTCAGAAATACTCAAAAGCCACTGGAGTCAAATTTGATACGAATGGCAAATCTGGGAAATATTGTCCTGGAAATGTGGACCTCAACCCCACCTCCCCCAACCCCTGGCAGAGGAGCCTCTGATGGGATGACGTCTTGAGACGGCTTCCAGAGGTGAAAGGACACATTCCCCCTTCTCTCTGGCCCACAGAGGAACTCCGGTTCTTTTCAGAGAACTGATGAGAAGAATTTCAGAGAACTGAAGAGAATTCTTTTTTTTCCAGCACAATGATCCCCCCAAACTGTGCCCTTTGTCTCTGTGTGGAGCCCCCTGGAGGTATCACAGGGGCTTGCTCTGGAGCAGGGCTGGGGAGAGTCTAGTTCAGAAGCTCTCCCAAGCCGGTGTTCACAGACCCAGAAGAGTATTCACTTCGTTCCTGGCTCTTTGTGATGGGATTTCATGCGGTTGGGGTTGGGTGGGGATGAAAAGAGAGACTTCACACCTCTGATTAAGAATCCTATCCCTAGAAGCTCACACAACTGCAAGGTCTCACCCTCAGGCCTTGGGAGTCCTCACGTGGGTGCTCTCTAAAAATAGCTGAGCACGCCCCACCCAGAATCTGTGTCCTCGCCCCGCTCCTCCCCCCTCCCCCCACCACAAGAGTAACTGCTGTTCTTGCCCTACACCCATCCCTGCTGCTAAGACCGGTAGGAAAACATAGGCGTTGGTTTTGGGGTGGGAGGAGGGAAGGAAAGAACTGCAGTTGCCTTGGTTTTACTTTCTGTTTTTGTTTGCTTTTAATTTGATCACTCACTTCTATATTTCTTTTTAAAAAAATCAGACCGTTTGCATTGTGAGAATTAATATTCTATGGTTATATCTCTAGGTCCATGTTTAGATTCGTACTTTCCCAGCTAGCAGGTTTCTTGGGCCTCTGGGACTTAAGAGAGCATCTGTCTCCTTTTAAAACCTGGAGAAGCCTTATGAAGTCCCCTTCTATTAATGTTGACTTCACAGAAACCATTTTCCTGTTTCTTTCACCCTCTGACATCAGGCAAAAAGACATTATAAACAATGATGGACTGTACTGAACTATTGCTTCTGGTATTACAGATTAAGCAGGTGTAGGTGTAAGAATCTAACTGCCATTTCTAACGCTATCTATGTGGGGAAAGATCCTCTATGTTCCAAATAAAGAACGGCAAGCCCACCAGTGGACCTAGCGTTACCATGGAAACAGACCCTATGTGTATGCACGAGTGGTCACACACATAAGACACATAAAGGTGGTGCCCTGAGACATTCTCTCTATGGAAATCCTTTTGGGGCCTCGGGGAATCCCTGGCCTCACTGAGTATTACTTAGGGTAAGCTACGCTGCTCTAACAGGCAGACCCATATGGAAATGGAAGTTTATTTCTTCCTATCCTAATAGTTCAGGACAGATGCTCTGGGTCTGGAGCTGGGAGGATGGGGCTCTGTTTCCCATTGATATTCAAGGCACCAGGCTAATGGGGGCCCTGCCATCTTCAAACCATAGGAAGGGGAAAAGCTGGAGGGCACATTTGGAGGGGTCATTAGGGCCCAGGCCTGCAGGTGACTTGTCTCACATAGGCTCCTGTTGCTTTGGCCAGAACTCAGTCCGATGGCCTTTCCTAAAGCACCAGGAAGGTGCGGGGAGTAGATCTACATGGGCTGCCAGCCGCCTCCACCACGCTGAGGCGGGGTTTCTTTCAGGCTGAGTTGCATCAGATGAGTAGCCCTGAACTGACTCTTGGACAGGCATCGGCATAGGTTTCAGATGGAGAAGGATCAAGTAGGGAGTCGTGAACTGTTACTCAGGGGGTCACCAGCACTGGCACAGCCCCTTTTGGTCCCTGGTGGCTGCATCGGCTGCGTCCCGCTTTGACTTCCCTCTTCAGTCCTTGGATCAGCTGGACTTCAGCCCCTTCCTTTGCTCACCTCCTGCCTCCTGCTTCCAGTCAGTGTGGCCTCAGGCTCATGGTCACTCCTTGCTACCGGGATCCACCGACTGAGTTTCCTGGTCCCTTGTTCAGCGGCCCACTGGACAGCTTGTCTTTGGGCTCACATGTCCTGGAAGTCCCCTTCTGTTCCCCCTAATGTAAACAATGGCACCAGGGTTCTGAACCCATGTCCAGATGCCCCATCCTCTGCCACTGCCTTTTATGGCTTCCCCCTGGCTTTGACACTTTGGGTTCCTCTTTTGTTTCTCTCACCTCTGCGTGACCCCCCTGACTGACTGTGGGGTTGGCCTTCTTGAAGCTATCACTTTCACACTTGAAGACACTCAGCTTTTTGCTCCCTCAAACTCCAGACTGTGTTAGGGGACTTCTTCTGTCCGTGAGGTGCTCCATAGCTAGAAACCATCTGTGGCCTAGGCAGTTCAGGGACATAGGGACATCAATTACACTCAGGAAGAATCCTTCACTTGTCATTTATTGTGTCAACAGCTTAATCATGGTGGAGTTTTTTTTACATAGGCGATCTACCACTTCCTTCCCCATCTAAGTTGGAAACCCTTGGTCTATATTTAATGAGTATCTTGTTAAGTCCTAAGCATTGTGGCTCGTATGTACTTCTTTGTTTACACCACTGCACCTAACACAGGCGAAGCACTCACTAAATACTATTAATACTAGTTTCTTTCTTATCCATTTATTATTTTAAGGGAAACTCTTTCTATAGTGAAGATTTAAATGATTTAAAACATTGACTACTCAGTCCTCAAAATGAATATTACAAGTGAAGCAATGATAGAAATGGCTGAACATATAGCACTACTGACAAAGATTATATAAAATTCTAAAGAGTAAGGCCATTTAAAGACTATAAGCACTAGAAAGGGGTAAAGGTAAACATTTACTATACCATTCTGAAGCTTGCTTTGTCATTGTACTTATAATGTGGTCTGGCTGTGTTTTTAACAGTATTATAACTACATTTGGAAATGAGGATCTGTCTTGATAAAAATATGGAAACTATAAAGAGAAATATTATGTATGCAGCCTAAAGTTGGCTTGACCAAGAAATTCATCAGAGATTCATTTATAGCTTTTGGCTAAGTGGACCTGGAGACGGAATTGTAGAATATGGACCAACAGTCCAGATTTGAAGAGGGAGGTCTGCTAGGTTGGAAACAAATTCTTCTTTATAGAATCCAAGTCATTTGAAATGAGGGAGAAGACTGATGGCTGGTTTAAAAGGCAATGTTTGACTGAAGCCTGCCTGCTGTACCCATAGCTACCTGCCCACCAGAATGTGGCTCCCTGGTGACAGCTGCACTAATTATAGAAAAACAAGTTGAGTAGAAAATGAATTATGTAAATTTACATTGACTGAAGATCCTGTTGGAGCCATTAGGAATTTTGATTAATAAAAATAAACCTAGGATTTTCTTACATAGAAAAGTAACTAAAAGATGAAGGATAATTTGCTACCATCTTGGAATGAAGTCTGGATCAGCCAAAACAACATTTATTAACATATTTTTTATTTCTTAGTTTATTCATTATATTACATATAAGTACATGTCATTGCATGTTTATCACTTATTACTGTAAATTACTTGCTGGTAACAGCCATTTTGTGAATTTGGAAAGAAGTATAAAGTGTGTTTTAGGCTGCGAGTTTATATTTTTATTTTTTGTTTTTTAAGTAATAATGAAAGTTACCCCCACATATTCATGGTTTTCATAAACCCTCGCTGTTAAAAGAAAAGACTGCAACTTTCTCTGCTCCATTTCAAGCAGTTTTCTCATTCTAAAATATAAACCTAGCTTAAAAGCTGAGGATTAGAAACCAATCAAGAATGGTAAGCCACTCAGTCTTCTAAAAGAAAACGTATTTTGTTCGTGTTCAAAGACGAGCCATTGAAACCAATACCCTGATAAAAATGCTTAACATGATTCTTTACACATTTAGAAATTTGATAAACTCAAGTTTAGTGAATATAACAAAAGTAAATGAAACTGGTATTTAAAATTTTTTCTTAGTGAAACGTTACTCAACACTTAATTTAATATGCTGTAATTTTAAATGAATCTTTTTTTCTACTCAGACAACGGTTGGAAATGCAGCTTAAATTGTTTCAGTCGCCCACTCACTGAACAAAAAAAAAAAAATGACTTATTACTTGCTACATATCAGGAAGGTGAAGGGTCTGCCACCCAGGCAGCACAATTCACAGGGAAGGTTCTGTTCTCACTCCGCATCATCATAGCGTTTTGACTAAGTGGGGAAAGCACTGTTACATCAGGATCAGAAAACCGTGTGAATGCAAAATGTGCTGTGTTTATTGCCACTCTTAATTTCCAAGTATGTATACTTTAATAATCTACAGTTCAGGGAAGAATATCCAAGCCTTTTCTCAAAGGCAGATCTCTCATGATTTGCATTACACCGGAAAACCCTGTGCAGACAAAGGACAGCTCGAGGATACCCGAGTGTTCATATTTAGCACTGACACAGCACTTTCATCTTTAGCATGCCTTACAAACATTAACTAATTAAGAGGAACAACACTCCTGCAAGGTATTTAGCAGGATGCAAAAATGAAAATACAAGCAAGACAGCCAGGATGCATAAATCATGGTGTTAAATCAACATGACCTGAAAACCAGCAGGACTCCCTCCCCCTTTCTTTCCATTACTGTCTTTGGGGAAAGGCAAGAAGTTACTTTATGCCAAGTGATGAGGGTGGGGGGTAGCATGGAGGAGGGTGATTCTGGGTGGGGGGACTGTGATAAAGTTCTAAGTATCACATTTACAAAGGGGAATGTTCTACTAGCTTAGAGAAGGGAAAGGGGCTTCAAGAATACAATCCTTTTAGAAGTACCCCAGAGAATCGAAAATCAGTACAGTATTTAATTAATCCACTGCAGATTGACTTCACATAAAGGAGTCCCAACGAGGAAAGTATCATGCTGGGAAATCTGACAGCACACAGCTGGAGAGTCTAAGAAGGCAGTAGAGTGGCCTGGGATATAATCCGTATTTTTCGTTCTTTCAGGGGGAGGGCATTGTGACTGCCCCAGGGTCTGACTTTAGGCTTTCTTCACCTGTGCTATGAAAGTGGTCTCAACAGGTAACAGCATTACTCAATAGTGAGTGGAATCATTTCAGTAGCTTTCAAAGGAAGGAACAGAGTGTCCTTCAGAAGAATCTGCATTTAGGGCTTTGGATAAGAAGACTGGGATTCTAACTAGTTCTGTAACCCAAGTCTGTATTTCTTCGTCTTTACATGGTTTAATAATTTCTATCTCAAAGAGATGCTGGAAAATGAAGTGAAATAGATGTAAAAGTGGTTAAGTGCAGAGTAGGTGCTCAGTGAACTATATCTTCTCTTCTCCTACTTCCTGGGGTGTGCAGCAGCTATGAGGCAGGTATGGTCCTGTCTTAACCTCGGGAGGTCTTCTCCACCATCAGTAGAAGCAGTTCCAGAGTCAGGACGCATATCAGATGCCCTCTAAGACCCCTGAGTTGCAGATGTGAGCTATGTGTATTAGGGACCACTTGCAGTGTGGCTAGTCGGAGTGATGAGCTGTCCCTCTAGACTACATGCCAGATTTTGAAGACTTAGTAAAAGAAGAAGAGTGTAGAATACTTTATTAATACTTTTAATATTTATTAAATGTTGAAATGAGAATATTTTGGATATACTGGGTTAAATAAAATACATTAAAATTAATTCTACCTCTTTTTATTTCTTCAGATTGTGGCTATGGAAGACAAAATTACATATGCAGCTCACCTTTGTGGTTCACGCTATGCTTCTATTGGACAGGGTTGCCCTAGAACATAGCTCTCAAATATCTTAGATTACACACTTCATCAATGAAAAAAAAAAAGTTTGAGAATGTATCCTTCAAATATATGAATTTCTAACTTGCAATTATACTTTATATACATTAGAGACATACAAAAGTAGAAAGCAAACAAGTGAACAGAAGTCCTGGTATCTTCTTCCCACACCCTGATGCTCACATGTGTGCCTCTAGGTTGTGCACAGGCCCTTTGGAAATGGCTATTTTAGAACTGGCTCTTAATGAGGCAAAGGACCCATTTGTCACACTCCTTTGGGGAGTAGGGGAACTGGGTGATTATAAATTGGAGAGAAACAAAATTATGATAAAAATTGTAACAATACACAGATTGCACAAGTACAACCAAAATAAAATATTACAAATGTAACAACACGAGTAAGAAAAAAATGCCAACGGTAGGCTCCCCTCAGTTGCAGCTGCAGAATTCTTCTGGGGCGGGGCGGCAAATGAGGAGGGGCCAAGTGAGAGGCGATGAGATCTAGCCAGAAGCTCTCTCCGAGTAGACCTTTACAGAAGAATGGGAAGATGTTAATTGTCTGAATGGAAGATAATGGAGGTGAGACGGGGTGCCCTAGGTGTTGCTTAGTAACTTCTCTTCTCATTTCCCCCCTACAGGAAAGAGAAGCAGACCCTGGATTTCTAAAAGGTCACTGAGAGGAGGGAAAGGGAAGTGCTGGGAAGGAGGGGAGTGGAGAAGGAGCTGGTGCTTATGTTTTCAGGTTCTCTGAGCAGAGGCGTGGAGTTCCACTCCATGTAGGGCCCCACAAGGCAACAAGGCCTCTCTGATGAGGAGTGTTGGGAGATGCTAAGATTTGAGGGCAGCAGTGAAAGACTCTTCTGCTGGAGTTTGGCCCAAGATCCAAAGAGATTATGGACTTGAGAGAGGCATTGGGACCTATGTGTGCTGGAGACCAGAGGACCTGCCCCATGTATCCTAGAATACAGGGGAACATCTCAGACTCCTGGATGACCTTCGGGGTGGGGAGAACCCCAAATCATGACTGAAATTAACTTCCTGGCTGCAGAATTATATGAATTAGAGGTACATAGAAATATGACAAGTTGTTAATGAAAAAAGTCATAATTAGTAAATGTGCATAGTTCCATAATTTAAAATGTCAAATAAAAGTCCCTTGTCCCACCTCCGCACTCCAGATTCCCACTTCCCAGGAATAACCACCTTCAACCTTTTTAGCTGTTTTTTCTCACTCTTCCCTCCGTAATTCTAAAGAAGGCATTTCTGGAGTTTTTGAGTTTTATACATTGTCTAGGGATTTCTTACCATGGAGGATGAAAATTCAACTCTTTTACACACACACACACACACACTACCTCCCCTCTCTCCTCTCAATACAATTATATCACAATTTCATAATTTTGGCTATTAATAAAGTATATTTACATTAGTGTAACAATGACAATATTATTCACAAGAGTCAGGTAATATAATTTCCTTTCTTGAATAACTTTTTGTTTTTTCTAAAGTTAATATGTACCTTAGAAAAACTTGGCTTAGTTTTCTATTTACCTATCCATCACTCATTCATCCTCGGACTTTCTCTCCACACAGTAAGGCGCTCTCACTGTGTTCAGACATTAGGAAGTGTGTCATTTTTCCGACCGTCCTCATCCTCCTGCGTTAATCTGGGCCGGAACGTGCTTGTCATCATGGGGCTTCCTTTCACCGTCAGTCTCACATTTCCCTTCGCCCTCATTTCTTGAATTTTTGTGTTCTTGTGGGTTTGTGCTTACTTTATTCATTTACCTCACTTTTAATGAGGGTTCAGGAAGATGCAGATGTTATTTTTTTCAAGAGTGCCGCTTATCAGGTGGTAGGAATGTGACATTTCCCAACTTCAGTCCTGTAGAGTAAAAGTCATGGCAGCCCCACAGGAATAGCAGAATCTGAAAACCCCGACCAGTGCAACACCAACAACACATTGAGAAGTTCCTCCTCACAACTGGAGCTGCCTCCCACCATCTGCCTGACAGTCGGACTTCACAGCAGCATGTAACGTCCTCTGAAACTCTAGTAACACACCAATTTGGGGCTATAAATACCACATTATATAACTCATAACAAACCACTTTGTAAGTTCTGGAAAGTAGCTCTTAGTCATATGGGAAAGAAAAGGTTTGTATGATCATGGGTCACTCATCTCTCAGAACCAAGCAGCTCGTATGGCCAAAAGTGAAACACTTTGAGCAAAACATAAAACAGGCTAAAAACTGATGCGTTCCTATGGACACAAAAAATTAAAATCAAGAAAACTCCTTGGCCATCTTTGGAAGATGCTTCTTATTCTGAAAACTAATAAAGAAATAAATAAATAAAATAAATAAAAGGAAAGACTCAAACAGCCTGCCTTTCCTGAAAAAACAAAACAAAACCACACTTCAGGTTGACCAATAAATACAAGAGAGTTCTTCTTCTTAAAAAATATTCCTCATTAATAAATAAGTGTAACCCCTAATGAAATAATGGATCCAGGCAATGATCATCAGTGGTTACTGAAACCATTTGCTGAAAACTGACGGGGAACTTTATAATAGATGGATCAGGCTGACAGCATCTGGAAACACTGATCAACCTTAATACTACAAAAAAGAGAGGCAACAGACATTATGTGCCTCACGTGATATAAACAGGAAGTGCACAACACTGCCAATAAGATATTCTTGCCAACAAATTAAAGACAATGTGATTAAGCTGCTAGATTTTACTCCCACTGTAACAGAAAACAGAGGGAGCAAGAACATGTTAAATTGACGTTACAGGGATGCAGTTAACAAAATCATCAAAAATCAGAATATAGGATATTTCTATAGGATAAATGGCACAGTTTCTTCCACAAATAAATGGCAAGGGGAAAAGGAGCACCTATATAATTCAGAGACTCAAGAAACATGCCCAAGTATAGTATGTGGCTCTTGATTTAAACATACCAACTATAAAAACAAAGCAAACAAAACTTTATGAAACAATCAGGGACCTGTGAACACTGAGTAGATATTTGATGATATTAAGGGATTGCTGTTAATTGTTTAAGGTACAACTCTGGTATTGTGATTGTTTGAAAAGGACTTCTTGTTTAGAGATACACAACCAAAGCAAAGAGAATCTCCTATTGCCTGCCTGCCTTCTCCCACAAACTGTTATTCCATAGGGTTGGTTCCCTTTACAACAGAGTCAGAAAGCTAGTGTAGGCGCCCAGGCCCCCTCTGGCTTGCCGCAGAGCCTGCCCTCCGTGGGCCCTTGGAGTCAGAGCCAAGGAAGGTCTAGGGGAGCCCGCCACCGTGAGTCGTAGTAGTTGCTGAGTGTGAAAATGTGTGTGCCAGGGCCAGCAGCAGAGAGTGCCAGGGCCATGGTAAATCAGGGAGCACAGGTGCTATCTGAAGGCATTCAAGTTCAATAATAGGTGGGGAGAGAGAGAGAATGAATCAACACAGGAGGCCAAAGAGCATAGGTCTTGGCTCTATATCCTTCAGCTAAATTCATGAGTCCTGCAACAGACCTAAACTATGCTTGAAATGAATATAGACTTTTTTTTGGAAATACAACTTTTGGCCACATCCACCTCTTTGACAATCAGTAGAGAAATCCTGCACCTAGTCATAGTGGATTAAAGACTATTATGCTTATCAAACTGACAAAGCAAGGATTGGTAGGAAATGCACTACCAGGAAAAGGCAGTCCCTTGGGGAGCCTGTCTGTGTTGATTTAATGATAAGCATCTGTACACCAAGGGTGTCAGCCAGACAGGAAATCCACCCTGATGGAGAGTCAGAAGTGCCCCAGTTGGAATGACAGGCTGTGGCCACACTGGTTCCAAAGGGCATCCTTACATACACAGGCAAAGGGCATATCTCACTTTGCAGTCACCAGAGACTTTCCTGGGCACTGAAAGAAAGTAAAGGGACGGGGACTAAGGGCCTAAGGGGCAGAAAACCTACTTCTTTTCTCCGGGTGATCAGTTGATTTTTATTCAATTTAAAAATAAGTCTGTAGGGAAGGGTATAGCTCAGTGGTAGAACGTGTGCTTCGCATGCACAAGGTCCTGGGTTCAATCCCCAGTACTTCTGTTAAAAATAAATAAATAAACAGAATTATCACCCTCCTCAAAAAACAACAAAGTCTGAGATTCTTCCTAAATACTAGAAAAATATCAGAATGTGGTAGAGACTCTTAAAAGAAAAACAACAGGATTTTTTATGTATTTCAGGATCTTGCTGAAAATCTTAATTTATTTAATGGGTTAGCAGGAAGGCTGACTGTATCAACTTCTGCACAGTCAAGAACAAAGGCTTCTTGAGAGTACCATGTAAAGGAACCAAATCAAGCCCTGTGGGGGATACAGACATGAGTAAGATGAGGTTCCTGACCTGCCAGATTTTACAATATAGGTGAAAAATCAGAGCTCATAAAGTTACATTGTAAGCATAATGTGGTAAATGTATATGACTGTGAAATTAGAGAAGGCTGAGATGGACAGGCACAGCTTCACAAAGGATCTGAGGACTGAGTCTAGCTTTGAAGGGTGGCCCGAATTTCAGCAGGTGTTAAAGGGAGAGAGAGCCTTTCTCCTAGCTAATACCACCATGGTATACTAGATGTTGCCAGGGCCTGCGTGTCTACATTCCTTACAAAGAAGCCGCCTTGTCCAAAGGCTCTTGCAGGCAGTCATGTTTTAACACCCACGACCCCCTATTCCAGGTTAGGTAAGAGGAGGTTACCTGACCCAGGACTGTCACTCCCAGGTGTGGCCTGACTAGCACAGCCTGGCTTAGAAAGACATTCTGAGCCCATGAAAGTCTTCTTCTTGATAATTTAAATGTAAGCACATGAAAGAGCTCAAGTGAAATGATGCCATGTGTAAGTCAAAGTTATGAAGGAGAGAAGGTGGTACCAGGCTTCCTAGGAGTCTGAGGACTCTCTGGTTCCAGTAAAAGGTCCCCTTTATAATCCTCTACCTCTAAGTGACTTGAAGTAAGTGGAATGGACAACTCTTCTTTAACCAAATCATTGATTAAATTATATGGACAAGATGAATGGACATAGGAACTCGGTTTTTTTCTCTTTTAGCTCCGAGACTCTCTTGGTACAAATGCCTTGAATTGTAGTTGTAAGGTGGATGTTGCCCGACATTTGTATGTGACAGGAATCAACAAATGGCATAAGTTAGCCAGAACTTCCAGTTTCTCTTTGTTTTACCTCCAACTTCTTTCTCACCCGCCCTCCTTCCTTGTGTCATGGATGAAATGAGAGCAATGAGAAAGTAAAGGTGGGAGATAAAATCAAACTAGGTGTAGAGTCAACACACAACTAGCTGGATATAGCCTACAGATTTGCTTCTGACCTTCCAAAGAGCTGGGTAGAAACATGGTTAATAATGACCTTTTTAGTATTTTGTGAGACAGAAGCGAAACAGTTAAAGCCCAACAGAAATTTCTCTCACGGGTCCTCGTAAAGAGAAAGCCACATTATCCTCAACCAACAAATGACAGGTGGCTCTTTCTTAGAAAATTCATTATGCAAATGGAGAACATAATACCAAAATCCTACTAAGGAGGGGAACGCTGCTGGTTTTAAGTATGAACATTTTGGTTGGCTGATTTGATCCAAGGGAAAAAAAAATCTAAGGGGGAGAAAACATAACAAGCTTAAGAAGAGTGGATGGCCTTTCACTCCACTAGGTAGAGTTTGGTGTGTTTTGATAAGAATTAAAGGGCAGAGAGGTTACATCTTGAAGGGTAGAAATTGGATACAGCTGATAACAGCAGATGCATATTTCTAATATTTTGATATGTCAACAATCAACAGAGCAGGTGTTAGAGTTGGCATTGTTTTCTGGAAGCAAGAGGCAAACCTGGAGAGGAGATACTAGAAGATCTCCCAGTTTAGGTAGAGGACTCACTGAATGTCACACATTGAGGACACACACTGAGGAGATGTGGGGCTACTGCTGGGGTCATAGAGGCCTGTGGGAGACTGGACTCATTTCCTATTTATTTTGTCCTACTGTGATCTCTGTGGTGTATACTTTATGGAGGGCCTGAGGCTAGGCTACATCATTGTGGATGAATTGTTTACAAATAAATAATTCTGTAACATTTATTGGCAAGTTGTTCTTCATTTTCCTAAAATTATGCTAATTCAGTATTTATCTATTTTCAAATGCGTAAAACATACCGAATGCCTGGCACTTGTCCATCCAGGAGAAAGAGACTAAAGCACATGAGGAAAATATTATATAGAGCTTTTTTCACAATCTGATTTATTTTAAAAATCAACAAAGTGGCTAATGGAACTTTAGGGCAGTAATTTCACATTTGTATTAACTTTTAATGAGCCCATGTGGTTTCTTTAAAATCTGTATTACCTGTATAAAGAAAACCTATTCATTGGCAATCCAGTCTCTGATTTTGGTAACAGAGCCAATATTCAGAGCCCACAGAGGCCAATTCTAGTGAGCTTTAAAATCCAAGATATTTAACTTTATGATTATAAGACTTTATAATCAACACTTATTTCCCATGCTGTCAGTTAGAAGAATATGTCAACCATATTGTAACTGTAACTAATAATAGTAACTACTGTAACTAATTTAACTAGTAAATGATTGAAATATTAATGGATAAAACAACAGGGTTGTTAATATTTTTCTCAGGAAAATAACTTTTATACTTATATTAGGCATATTTGCAAATACCCATTTTACTGCCTGAGGTTTTAATATATAAGTTTATAATTTATGTATAAAGAAAAATGTATATGTCCATTCTAATTGGCTAATTCTATATTTTTTCTGTTGAATTGTAAAAGGAAAATATCTAATTGGCCTAATTAATTAGGCCTCTGGGCGGGGCTTTTTGGGTCAGGCTAAGTCTAGGTTGTTGGCCAGCCTATGGTTCAGATCCCCACTCCTGATCCATTCAGTGATCACCCTTTGCTAGAAAAATCTGAAGCCACACAGCAAGGGACTGTGAGCAGGATGGATTCTGATATGGAAGGATAGAGGAGGTGCATGCATTATGATTGATGTGTTTCATGTTAGAGGTTTCCAATCTTTCTGTATTGTAAGCTACACTGATACAAATCCTTGTTATACATCTTTCTGCATTTGTCCACTAACTTTGTTAGGATAAATTTTCAGAAGAGTAACTGTTGACTCAAAGGGTATACAAATTTTTAATTTTTCTACCTATCCTGCCATATTTTTACCATTATATTTCTCTTGATCTCTTAATATTTTACTTACTGAACACCAAGAATATAATACTAACTTCCTCTCTCCATGTGTGTAAACCTATAAGACATAAAAGTTTCATTTCTGTAATCAGCTCACAAAAGAGGTTGAGCCTTACAATCTTATTCTTTTTCTTGATTTTCTGTGAAACTGTTTATGGAAGAATTTTGATGTTGTTTTGGGAAATATTCATATCTCTAGAATGTTTTTTACTTCAAGAAAAGATTAGGGCAGCTTGACTGCTGCTAGAGAGGCCACAATCCAAGAAAAAGAGAAAGATAAAATTCCAGGTGCTGTTTTTCACAAAATTTTGCAAATTTTGTAAAAGACTTAAAAAAAACCCAAAAAACCCAAACTGCTCTCAGGGTGGTGGAACAGCTGACGAAGTTTGGAAAGCCAGGCCTGGCTGTTCTCAGCCATTCTCTCAGGGAAGTCTGCATTTGTACTCTGTCCTGCCTGCCCGAGGGCTGGTCTGAGGGATGTCCCTAGTCACACTTCAGAGAGAAGAAATCTTCCCTGTGATTTTCTTTATACTTCCCTTGGTGTAGAGCTTCTCAAACTGAGAGGGCAGAGAGGCCCCTGGGAGTTTACTCAAAGTACAGAGTCCTATGCTCCAACCCCTGAGATTCTAAGTTGGTAGTTCTGGGGCCCAAGAATCCATATGTTTAACAAGTTCTTCAGGTAACTCTGGCACAGGTGCTTGATAAACTGCACTTGGAGAAAAATGGCTCTGAGGACTTCATGGGGTTTTTTTGGGTGGGAGGAAATGAAAATTAAAAGGTTTTTTTTCCCATAAAAAAGAATAAAATAATGCCATTTGCAGCAACATGGATGGACCTGGAGATGGTCATTCTAAGTGAAGTAAGCCAGAAAGAGAAAGAAAAATACCATGTCATTCATATGTGGAATCTGAAAAAAAAAAAAAAAGGCACAAATGAACTTTTTACAAAACAGAAACAGACTCACAAACATAGAAAACAAACTTATGGTTGCCAATGGGGAAAGTGGGTGGGAAGGGATAAATTGGGAGTTCGAGATTTACGGATACTAACAACTATATATAAAATAGACATATAACAAGTTTCTTCTGTATAGCACTATCTTGTAGTAACCTATAATGAAAAAGTATATGAAAATGAATATACGCGTGCATACGTATGACTGAAACGTTATGCTGTACACCAGCTCTTACTGTGCCAGAATCCATTGAGGAGCTCTAGAGTTTCTCCTGATCCTACTTTAGAAATTAGTATTTTGAAGACAAGCCCCTGGGACAGGTCAGGGAGTATGCGGGGAGGTCATTTGGCTGTCTACCAGAAAAGGGTCAGGCTGATGTTATCTGGGTTAAGTAGAACCTGGCTCTTTGCCTTGAAGGTTCAGATACTTGATTTTGTCAACAAACAGGGCTGGATCTAGTCTGTAAGCAGGTTCACTTTAACCAAACTCACAGCACTAGGTGCACATGACCAACCTGCCACACATTTGTTTATAGTTAGAAAGAAACTGGAATATTTGCATTGCAAGGAACTCTCCGCATGCCAGTGCTTTGGCAAGTCCAATTACAGTCAGAAGTTTGCTTCCTGGGTAAGATCAGAAGGTCAGAATAAGGGGAGTTCAATACAAGATTTGCTTTCTGGATATCTTGACGCTGGTGCATTCATTGCCACAAGTGCGACAGCTTTGCTAGTCTTGCTGACCAGATAGCTTTCTGAGGGATACATTTATTTCAAAGATTTGTTAATGCTATCAGTTAAATTTTAGACCAGAGAACTAATTTTTTCTCTTCAAAGTGACTTTGCCTCTCTTTGCTTCCCTCTTTCCTTTCTTTGTTCCTTTCTTCCTTTTTGTTTATTTTACAGGTAATTCTTATTACCCTTTATCCATCTTAATATCCTTTTCCCAAGTTACTGCCTGGAGTGGGAGGTAGGGATGTAGTTTACAATCACTGGGTCAGATCCTTCAGAGTTGTTCACTAGTGTTGCTGCCCTACTCTCTTTTGATTCCCTACTTTCTTTAATTCTCATCTTAACACTGCAAACCAACTTTTACTATTTGTATCTTGTTACAGAAGAAAATCTCTTTTCAATAATTAGAGAGCTGTGCTGTCCAACATGGCAGCCACTGGTTACACACAGTGGCTATTTAGATATATTTTTAAAAATTCAGTTTCCTGGTTGCACCAGCCACATTTCAAGAGCTCAACATTTAACTAAGAGTTCTCTCTTGGACAATACAGATATAGAACATATTCATCACTGCAGAAAGTTTTACTGTACAGCACTAGTCCACAGACTCCTACATTTAAAAGAAGTGAGAAGATCCTTGAATATTTCATATGCCAAAGTTAAAAAAAAAAAAAGAGTATTTTAACTAGTTGATTTGTTGTTGTTGTTGTTGAGGACTGTATTGCTAGTGAGATTTGGCAGTTATAACTAAGTCCAAGGATACATAAAGTTGAAGTGTGTGGGTCTTTCCGCCAATCCTTACACCTCTTTCTCAGACTCATTTGGTTGAAAGTAACAGAAACCCACTTGGACAAGCTCAAGCCTAAAAAAGAGGATATAGTTCAAAGTTGCAGGATCCTCCAAGGACAGTTGTGCAGCTCAGCCTGGAACCAAACTGGAACCTAAGACTTCGGTCTTATCAGCACTCTATCTGCTCCTCTCTTTGCATCTGCCTCATTTTGGTTTCTCTCTACAGAGCAGCTTACAGTGCTTTTCTTCTCCATGATAGAGCAAGTACGACCACCAATAGCTCCCAAGATTATATTTCTTCCATTCAATATGCCAGGCCAGCTGAGGCTAGACTCTTTCAGTGTACATTCCAGTCATCTCTGGGAAGGTGTTCATTGGCCTAGCTTGGCTCGGGTATCCATTCTTGGTCCAACTGGCTATGACTGGGGGCAAGGTCAACCATCGCGGCATGAAGCCCTGCTGCTATGGCCACATGGTTCACAGGGTGGGACAGGAGCCAGGAACAGACACAGAGCTTGGTAGCCAACCCTACAAGAGGCCACTGAAATTCTCAGTCTACCATTTGGTGGCTCAGGGCTCCCCTCTTTAGTTATTTACCTGATCTTTCCATCGCTGAATTATACCATGAGTATATTCTACTTCTACATCCTCCTCTGAGCAATTTTTTTTTAATCTTGTGTACCATTATAATAGAATTCTGCTAGATGACCAATTATTCTGATAGACAGCAAACTGTAGCAAAGATTTCAGATAACTGATACCCAGAATATCCATTTTCTCATTTGATAAATGGGGATATTGTCTAATTAGCTTGGGGTATTGTTTTGAGGTTTAGAGAGTAATAATAGTAATAACAATAATAATTCTACTCCCTTCTAAATACATTTTCAGTTTAACTTGAATATTAATGGAAATAAAATATTTTATGGGAATTTCAAATACTGTGTCAGAAAGGCAATGGGGGAGATAGAAACTTTAGTGACCCTGAGATCACATAACGTAAAACTTTAATCCCATTTTTTTACATTCAGATTGATCCTACATAGAAATCAGTTGAGTATATGCATAATCTTTTATAATTTTTTTTTTATAATCTGAAGGGAAAGATTTACCTAGCTATGTGATTTTGAGCACAGCACTGTGCCAGTTTCTTCATCTATAAAATGGGATAATAATAGACACTACCTCATAGGGTTGTGAGGATTAAATGAGTTATTATCTGTAAAATATAATAGAACAAAGCCTAGCAATAGTAAACACTATATAAATGTTAACATTGATTATTATTCTTTAATACATTGTTTCTTAAACTGTAGGTTAAAATGCATTGACAACGAAATACACTTAATATGTCTGTTACATTCACTTTAGAGTTTATTGCAATTTAAGCCTGAAAATTCAAACATTCCTAACATCAGCCTTTCCTATTTTATCTTTTCTGGCTATTCCTTTTTGCTTTCTTCCTCTTACTTCCATTCCAATTCCACAGAACATAAGTTAAAACTTGAAGAAAAGAAGTGCTATGTGACACTATTCAGGAAAAGGAGGTGAGTAGTTTTTAAGCATCTGGTTCTCATCTTATTTAAAGCATGAAAATAGGAATTGGAATCTTGTAGATCAGTATTGATTTGGCAGGTAAGAGGAGAATGGAGCCCCAAGGAGAAAGTCTAGTCAATGAGGGGAAGTAACTTTGTACTGGCAGGGACAGTAGCATTAAGCTAATATGGGAAGTAAAGTGCATGGGGAAGAGGATAGATAGGAAAAAGATAAAAGTGCTCTGAGAAAGTTAAAGAGCATCATTATGGTCATAATTCTCACAAGCAGAAATAAATGAAAAGCTACAGAGAAAAATGGGATGGAAAAGGAAACAGTTGAGAGTCTTTTGTGAAACTGAAGGATCTTGTAGCATTTGACTTGCTGCTTAAAAATATTTCAAACAAGTTTTTGTTGTTGTTGTTGAGAATCAAGGAAGGGGTAAGAGCAGGCTTTGGAACCATCAACCTACAACTAGTTTCTCTTTCTTGGAAAAGAGCAGAAGGTGCAAAGGAAATCATAAGCCTGTTGGTATGCTCGATTAACATTTATTTGACTTTTCTTACCACTCCTGCATAAAAATAAAATGAATTTACATTGAATGTTTGCATTTTACCCTATCCTTTTTGCTTCCGTATTCTTAATAACTGATATTAGCAAGTCATTATCAATAGATTAGTAAATAGAGACAAGAGGAAAACATTTGCCGCAAACCATTTATCAGGCCACATGGCAGAACTGGTCTTCAAATTTATAATCTCTAAATTCTTGCTTGTATTACTACCAGACGTCCATAACTACTGAAGAAATTCTAGACCACCTAGTACCAGTTGGTTGTATCTTCTCTGTCTGCTTTAAGTTGAGACAATGGGTAGGGTCCCCTACCCCCACCCCCAGTCATTTGGAATTTTTACATGCACACAGGCACACACTCTCACTCCTGCTGGCAGCCGAGATGGTGAGGTAGGAGGCCATGCAAAACCTATCTAATGGCTATTTCCTGGGGGGAGGAGGGGTTGGGGGTGTGTAGCTCAGTGGTAGGGCGCATGGAGTTCAGTTCCCAGTACCTCCATTAAAAAAACAAAAAAAGAATAAGAATATTTACTAACCAATACATAAACTGACTTCACACTGACTTTTAAACATTGATGAAGACCATCAGTAGGTGGGGATTACAATATTCATTACCTCATCATGTTTATTTTTTCTAAGGCCTGTATTCTCTGTGTCCATTCAATTCTGTTTCTGAGATAAAGAGCCATTACCATTTCTTTCAGTGCTTTTGTTTGATATTATACAATCAATTTTACTGATAATTTCCAAAATCCTTAAGTAGACCTGCAAAAATGTGGGTTAACGTGCACCTCCCCATCTACATCAGATCTATGTAAATGTACCCTGCTTAGTTTCGCTTGAGTTCAAACCTGTATCTTTGAGGCCAAGACCTTGGGAATTCAAGGGCAAAGTGAATTTTAATTTGGTACATTTTGTACTTTGATGAATAATGAAAAAAGAAAAAGAAAAAAAAAAAAAGAAACCCTCAAAGCTTGACTGGTTCTAGTCACATTTGCCTGTCGCTATTTCTCAAACCATTGTACATAAAATCACCAGCACAAAAGATCCTCCCCTCAAAAAACAGATTCCTGGAGAAAGCAAATCAAAAGAACAGGGGAGGGGAAAATGTGTTTGATTTCTCAAAAATCTATTTACTGTCCAATTGATTTTTGGTCCTTGGATGTGCTAGCAAGTAATTAATTTTTATGGCTGATAAAATGAGTACTGAACGTGTACCATTAACTGCAGTTTGAAATCACTTTTTTAAAAATCTGTCATTTTGGTTTCTAAAAATTGTTTGCTTTTTTTTTTCTCGCTAGACAGGAGCCAAGTGCTGAGAGCTGACCAGATGCCAAGTCTCAGGACTGTCCCGTCTTCCACATCAGACCTTCAGCCGGGCCTTCTGAATATCCTCGAGGTTAGAAAATCTATTCCCCAGACTCGCAGATGCTGTTCTCCCCCCACTGGCTCTGCACAGAACATCATTATCTTTGCTGAGCTTCTGTCTCTATGGCAATAACAGATGGGAAGTGCTGCGGAATTATTCATGTTCTGGAAAGGAGGCAGTCAAGAAGGAGGGGAAGGTGGTGGGGGGTGGGAGAGGGGGCACGACCTGGGAGCAAGGCGATGGGGGTGTGAGGCACGGAACTTGGGAGTGGAGGGAATAAGAGGCTTCTGATCTTCTGGTAGGCCCGTTGGGAGGAAAACGGGGGGTGGGGAAACCTATGAGCACAGGAGCATTCCCAGTTGGCCGCCTCAAAATGTGGACCCCACATGAGTGACCTTGAAGCAGTAAAACCAGGAGAAATTGGACGACAATGAGCAAAAAGAAAAAAATTAAAAAAGGTAGGAGACAAAGCTCGAGTCTTCTGAATTCGGTTCACCGAGACCTGGGGGACTGTTTCAGTTCCTGATCTTGCGGTGGGGTGCAAAAAAGGGGTTTTTCTTGGTGTTTCGAAATATGACGGAGCAGCTCGGCAGAGTTCAATATGCTAATTGGCTAGCCTGGGAACACGGACCAGGACACCACTCTGTTCGGCCCTCAGGGTCACAGCCCAAAGCTCTGAAGTCGTTGCTTTTCTAGTCTCATCTCGTGTTCTCCTCCAAAACAAAACCCCAAACCCTTCAGTAAACACTGTAGAAACATGTAATTTCTAGGTCCCTTTTGGAACCGAGAGAGCAGTCTGGTGAGGGGGTGGGGGTGAAGGGAGGCTGAGAAGTAGAGACAAAAATGTTGTCTCTCGGTTTTGCCGGAACTTTGGTCAGTCCTTTGGCCCGGCCCGATAGAGAAGGAGGTCAGCCTGGCGAAGGCGTCTGGGCGGAGGCCACCCAGGACAGGCGGGGGCCGCCGGGGTGGGGCGGAGCGCAGCGCAGGCAGCTGGCGGGGCGGCCCTTCCGCAGGAGGCCCCGCGGGGGCGGGGGGCAGCCCCCGCGCGCAGAGCCCACACGGGGGGGCGCGGCTGGGCGGCCGCCACCCTGCTGCCTCCAGGGCGGGGCGGCCCAGCTGCGGCCGCGCTGGGGGAGGGTCGCCCGTGCCTGACCTCGGGCGGCGGCGCTCCGCCAGGCGGGCCCTGCCTCCGCCCTGCCGGCTGCTGGGGTCGTGCACAGTGCACCGTGCGGCCGCCCTGCCCCCTCTCTCCGTGTCGCGCGGCAGCCGAGAGACCAGGGCGCCCCCGGGTCTGGCCGGTCACCACCGAGCAGCGGGTGGGACGGGGGCGGGGCGGTGGCGGCCCCAGACAGCCGGCTGGGCGACTCGAGGAAGGAAGGAGGGAGGGCGGCGGTGGGGGTGGGGCGGGGAGGGAACATCCTGTCTGCGCCGGGCGCACCGCAGACAGCGCCGCGCGCCAGCCGCCCAGACGGCGCGCGGGGCCAGGAGCGCCGGGCGCGCGCCTGGGGGGAGGGGCGCGCGCGCGCCAGACGACTGGCCGGGGGTACCCTCCGGAGCCACAATAGGCCAGACGGCACACGCGTCCTCGAGGGGCAAGAAGCCGCGAGGCGGCGGCGGCGGCGGCGGCGAGGGCGCGCGCACGGTGTCGCTGCTGGCTCGGTTCCCCTCCCCTCCCCCCCGCCGCCCTCGCTCTCCCCCGGGCGGCCGGAGACGGCGGCGGCGTCTGCGGGAAGCCGTGTGTCTCCGCAGTGACGTGGGCGGGCCGAGGGCTCGGTGACGTCAGAGGGCTGTGTGTAGCGATGTGTGTGGGGTTCGGAGCGGCGCCGGCACAGCCGAGGGGAGCGAGCGAGCGGCGGCGGCGGCGGCGGCGGGCACAGGTGCGGCCCCGGCTCGCGGGGGTGACGCGGCGGGAGGCAAGGGGCGCGCGGCCCCTGGGGTGCCCGACGGCGGCGTCGGAGGGTAGTGGGGAGTTAACAAAGCTCCTCGGGCTTCCTCGGGCTTGGAGGCCGGAGTCGGGGGTCCGGATGCGCGGGTCCCGGGTGGGGTCGGGGCCATGGGGTGGCGCGGGGCGGGTGTCCCACGGCAGATAATGCTTCGCCCATCCCGGACGGTGGACGCGGGCAGGGGCAGGGCGCTGCACTTGACCAGAGCCGTCGGGACCCCGGAGACCCGGACGCCGGTCACCGCCCCCCTCCCCCCGCCGCCCGTCTGCGCTCCGCAGGGATGCCCCGGGCTGAATCGGGTCGGCCGGCGCCCGGCGGCGCGGGGATCCCGGCTCCGCGCCCCACCCGCGCGCTGACCCCTCTGCCTCTGGCCCTGGGCAGGCGAGGGGAGGCGCAGACTTAGGGGTGCTGGGGTAACACCCGAGAACTTCCCGGGGAGAGGGTGCGCGGGGGATTTCCACAGTCCTCCTCGCGGCCCCCTCAGTGGGGCGATGTTGGGAGGGCACTGGGGTGTTCCGAGACCGCAGGTGGGGGTTGGGGGACTCCTCTTCCTCCACTTCCCACTGCCACCTTGCATACCCCAAGGCGGGACTGTTCCCTTGCCCTCCACTCTCCGCCTCCCCCTGGAGTATGAAATGGGTGAGTGGCTTTGTGTGGGCCGAGGATTTCACGGTTTGGGGGCTCCCCCATTCTAGGTCATGCCTTCTGCCCTCTTCCTTGGCCTGCGTTGGCTGAGGTGTTCCTGTGGTGGGCGAAAGTCAGTACGTTGGCTAGTGGCCTTGGCCCTTAACCCTTTTTGTCTGTTTTAAGGTAAATTTCTCGGAGTTTGGGAGGCATACGTTTCTATTTATTGAATTTCTTTTGGATTTTCTCTGTAGAAGGAAGTGGAAGAAGAATCTTTTCTTTTTCCCTTTTCCTCCATTTGCATTCTTTGTGAGGTCTGTCTGCCTTGTGGTTTTTGTCCCGGATTAGTCTTGTTCAAGGCTGGAGATTCCCAGGAGTGGAGTCTATAGCTTTTGGCTTCCATTAAGCAAATTCTCTAACCTTTTAAAGGGAAGGTTAATTTTTGCCTACAGTCATTCCGGAAAAATGGCATACACTGACTAGAGGAATTATACACTTAAGATTGTAATTTAGTTACATATGGTAGATATGTTAACTAGTATCTCTTTTTTTTGGAAGAAACTGGTGTTTTTTTTTAATTAAGAGATGAAGTAATAGATTGTTTTAGTTAAAAAGCCATAACTGAGAAAGCCTGTAGTACTGAATTTTGGGTGAGATGTTCTGCTTGAGGTTCTTCCTGTTCCGAGTTGGAATAGTCCTCACCCTTTTGAGGGATATTATTGTTCCCTTTACCCATTTCAAATTGCTTTCGTATTTAAATGAAGATTCTTCTAGTTAACTGTTAGATTTAAAGAAATCACTCAAGTGTCACCTTTGGTGAAGTGAACTCAGTTTAAGATTAAGAAACTAGTTTCAAACTGACCCTTTGGCCTCTGGAGCAAATTCAAATGTAACTCTCCCCCCAACCCCTCTTCTCTTCCAGATTAATTAAAAGAAGAATTAACAGTAATCCTTGAAGATAACTGGACAATTTTTCTTTAGATTTCATTTTTAATTGTAGACGTTCAAGTAGAGTCAGAGGCTCTTCTTGCTGGTGTGAAGATTTATACAAGTCTTCAGTTTGTCCACACAGACCAACAGATCATCATTTTTGGAGAAAATACCCCCCCCCCCACCTTTGGTGTCCTTGGTGCCAAAAATTAAATTTGAGTGCATTATTTTGACACAAGTAATTGCATAGACTTTTTGCATGTTGTGCTTAAAACCAAACCAAACCATTGCGTTGAACCTGGACGTCTTGAATTGAGAGAATTGGTAACTTTATTTTAATACATATATCTGAAGAATTAGAAATAAAGGCTTCCTTGGAGGTGTGCCTTTTAAAATTATTTTCTTTATTATTAAACATAAAGTAAGAAATTTTATAGTACCTGCAGTGAAATTACACTACAGTATAAGCAGAACCAAAACAAAGTTGCAAAATCTATTGAGTAGTTTAGGGCAATCTCTCTGGAAACTTAAATTTTCTGTGAGAGTAAGTTACCATAAGTATTGGTATACATTGCTTTTCTCTCTTCAGATAAGCAACTAAATAACAATGCAAATCTCAGACTTCCTTATTTAAACCAGTAGTTTTTTTTAGCAATGGAAAACCTACAAACAAATTTTCCCTTGGTTCAGGGCTCAAATAAAAAACTGAATGGAATGGGAGATGATGGCAGCCCTCCAGTGAAAAAAATGATGACGGACATTCATGCAAATGGAAAAATGATGATAAACAAGATGCCAACAGTAAAGAAGGAACACTTGGATGACTATGAAGCGCCAATGGAAACTGATGAAGAGCATGTCAAGCGAACCTGTGCCTCTGTGCCTGAACCTTTACATTTAAATCCCAGTTTGAAACACACTTTGGCACAGTTCCATTTAAGTAGTCAGAGTTCTCTGGGTGGACCAGCCGCATTTTCTGCTCGGTATTCCCAAGAAAGCATGTCACCTACTGTATTTCTGCCTCTTCCATCTCCTCAGGTTCTTCCTGGTCCACTGCTCATCCCTTCTGATAGCTCCACAGAACTCACCCAGACTGTGTTGGAAGGGGAGTCTATTTCCTGTTTTCAGGTTGGAGGAGAAAAGAGACTCTGTTTGCCCCAAGTCTTAAATTCTGTTCTCCGAGAATTTTCACTCCAGCAAATAAATACAGTGTGTGATGAATTGTACATCTATTGTTCAAGGTGTACATCAGACCAGCTTCATATCTTAAAGGTCCTGGGAATACTTCCATTCAATGCCCCATCCTGTGGGCTGATCACATTAACTGATGCACAAAGACTATGTAATGCTTTATTGCGGCCACGCACTTTCCCTCAAAACGGTAGTATACTTCCTGCTAAAAACTCATTGGCCCAGTTAAAGGAAACTGGCAGTGCCTTTGAAGTGGAACATGAATGCTTGGGCAAATGTCAGGGTTTATTTGCACCCCAGTTTTATGTTCAGCCTGATTCTCCATGTATTCAGTGTCTGGAGTGCTGTGGAATGTTTGCACCCCAGACATTTGTGATGCATTCTCACAGATCACCCGACAAAAGGACTTGCCACTGGGGCTTTGAATCAGCCAAATGGCATTGCTATCTTCATGTGAACCAAAAATACTTAGGGACACCTGAAGAAAAGAAACTGAAGATAATTTTAGAAGAAATGAAGGAGAAGTTTAGCATGAGAAATGGGAAGAGAACTCAGTCCAAGGCAAGTTTTATTTTATTTTTTAATAGTAATTTTGAATAATGGTTATGGTTTACCTTGAAATCAAGTCTGTTAGAATGCAACTTAAGCTGTGTGTTAAGAATCTTGCTGCTCATGCAACAACAAAAATATTGATATATGTAATATGTTTGTGTTATACATTTTAGGGTATAAAATGCTTTCCTGTGTGTGTTTGATCTTCTAAATACCCTACTGAGAGAAGTGGGATTATTCCCATTTTACAGATAAAGAGAATGAGGCTCAGAGAGATCAAGTGGCTTTCCCAAGATTATATAGCCAGGGAGTGGAGGATTTGGGACTTCCTTCTCAAGCCATGTCCTTTTTCTTTTTCACACATCCTGCTTTTTGATGACTAAATCTGTTGTTTTCCTAGGACTCAAGACAATTTACACTTTAGTGCTATCTCCATTTGCAAATGGTATAGTAGCTAGCCAAAACAGTTCTGGTGGTGGGTTCCAAACAGCGTTTTTCAAAGGTACGTTTAGGATTTCTGACATTGTTTCTGTAATTGGATATTCAGACTTGATCAGTATTGGAAACAAATGGAAAAGACAGATTTATCTGAAGAATTTATGATTCTAGTCACCAAGAATTTTTAAAGAATAAAATAATTTAAAAAATTATGACAGGTAGAATAAAGAAAAGATTACTTTAGAGTAAATAAATATTAATATCAGCAGAGAGATTTTAAACTTACTTGCCCACTGCATTATCTAATAGGCTTAAACTCAAAACTTCATTTTAAGAGTTTGAATGCCTAGCTAATAGACAAAGTTTAGGCTATTAAATACTCAGTTTGTTGATCTGGTTTTTAAATATTTTCCCACTAGAGTAAGATCAGTAGCTAACACTAAGTGTTTAAAATGTGGCAAGCACTGTTCTTGAGCAGTTTCACACATGATTTTATTTGATTGGTACCACAGAAAGTTGGCCGCGTTTCATCTGAAGAATCTAATTTTTTCTCTATTAGCTTTTATTTCTTGACATAATCTCACCCTTTCTACTTCGCAGAAGAAATGAATGAAGTGTATTAAATGACTGAAGGCTATTTATAGCAAGATAAGAGCTTGGGCAAGAACCTAAGTTTTGGTGTTCTGTGCTGTAATAGGGTGCCTTTCATGTTTTGAGGGAAATTTAGTTACAGTGTCATTTTAAGACAGTGATTTGCTTCTGAAGCTTAATGGCGGTAATTTCAGATGTGAATTCAGAGTAGTTTGCTACTTGCTGATTCCCAAGGGTCTGTACTTTTTCGAAATTCTTTTCCTGTGGCTACTAGGTAAGTTTATATTGTTCAGGCGCAGTTATTAACTGATTTTAAAGCAGGATTGACTTCAAGCCAGTTCTCACATTGCTGGACTTACAGCTGGCCTGGTCTGATGCTGAAGGTTGTGCTTAGAATTACCTATATTCTCAAAATGTGAAATGCCCATTTTGATATTTTTAATATCTTGCCCCAACCTGATGAGGAGCTGTACTCTTGCATGTCCACAGGTGGCCACATTATTTGCCAGATAATCTTGGTCCAGTCCTGATTGCTCTGACATAAACATTTTGGAGATAAATTACTTTGCCTATTATTCCTGCTCTATTTGTGAGAAAAAATATCTGAGAACCATGATAAAGGTTAAAAAAAAAAGGTGATGAATTTACTTAACTGAAACTGAATGTGCTAGGGTTTGGTTAAAATTGAAACCATTCTTCATCTGTATGTAGTCCTTTATTGTCTCAGAATTTATTAATTTCTACTCAGTTTTTTTGGGGAAGGTGTGAGGTTTTTTCCCATCTTTTTACTATGTTATTTTTTACAGTGTTTGCTACGATGTTTCTGGTGTACTTTTGGTATTTTTTTTTTCCAATTTTATTTGAATTTTAAGCAATTTAAGGAAATTTAAGAAAATTACCAGTAATCAAACCGTTAAGAAAGATTTTTTGGGGGGGGGTTCACATGTAGTACATACTTGTGTGATTGTTTCACTGTGCTTGCCACTTCACATTTTGAAAATTATTCCTCAAAATTTCTTTTTTGACAATCTGTGAACAAGGTTTCTCAGATGAGAAACCAGTCCCAGATGGGTCATATGCTCCTAGTGGTGTATCTAGTAGGAGGTAGAATCAGGAGTTGAATGGAGGTCTTCTGACTTGAAGCCTAGTAATTATCACTACTTTTGCTGAAAGCAAACTCAGTAGAAGAAACTGAAGTTTGAGAAACAACTTTTCTTATCAACTTACCTTACTGTAATGGTTCTTAGACTCTATTCACTTGGGTGTAGACTAGTGTCTTTTACTGGGAAGGGGGCAAGGAGAGAGTCCTAGACTGAGGAACATTTTACCTTCTGTGAGTCACTGAGTTGATTGCCAAACAAACCAAACAGATCCAGAGGAACTCACTTTAAAAAGTAAAAGCAGGCACTTAAAAAAAAAAATTAAAGAATATACTAAATATATTAATCTCTAATCTAAAGGACCTGATGTTTAGTGTGAACATGAATGTAATTTGATATGTTTAAGGTAGTTAGAATATTTTTTTCAAATTAAAAAAACCCTCAAACTCAGTAGGCAGTTGTTTGAAATACAGGAACTGTTAAATTATTTCTAAGGATGGAAATTATATTAGTAATGATCATCAACTATTTGCTTAGCTAAAAACTATATTTACTTTGCATAGTTAGGAGCTATATTTAGATGGGGAAATAAGTGGTATAAGGTCAGTGCTCTAAGTGAAGAACTGACTGTTTTGTAGACACCAGAGGTATAGTATTTTGAACTTTTTCTTACTCAGGTCACCACAGGTCTTGATTTTAGATCTGCCTAGGTTTTTTTGTAAAATGTTGTTATTAAACTGTCTCTTCAGATCTTTTGAGTGTTTCATGTTTTTTATTAGAAAAATGACTGTATGTTACAGTGCACAAATATATACAAGAATATTATATTCTTGATTTTTTTCCCCAAATCTTCAGTGGGTATTATATACTTGATCTAATTCTGATTTTGTTGAATCTTACATTTCTATCTATGGAAAAAAGGTTACTAAGCAAACTGATCATTTGTAAATAAAATCTGAAGGTTGATGTTTACTTAAGATTATTTTCAAGCACATTAGAAAAGCACATTTGTAGTCAATTGATAAGATCAGTGTAGGTGATTCTTTACTGTTAACACCATGTGGCTGACAATCTCCACTAGATAAAGATGGCTTATGCCCTTATTTTTTTTAGAAGTTAAAATTTAGATGTCTAACATTTAGACTTGACTGCTCTTAGGTAAGTAAAATAACAGTTTTTACTCTGCTTAGGGAAAAAACCCTATGGGTTATCTGTGATGCAAATAGATGATCTAAGATATCAACTTAAAAATTTTCCTCTTAAAGCCTATTAAACATTTCACTTTTTTTAGTTTTGCATTTTCCTTACAGTTCATCATTTCTGCAGAGGTCATTTGAATAAAGATAAAAGTACAAAAAATTCTCCCCTCTTGTAAGCTGTTTCTTGTAAGTGTATTTCTTAGTGCAAATTTAAATGAGTTAAGGAATTAAAAAAAAAAGGTGGTTTTAACCCTTGGTAAACATATGTAATTTGCAAATAAACTGTTGAGTAAGACAACAGATCAAATGAGAGAATGGATGTAAAAGAATTTTGTAAGTTAAGAGTCTAGAAATACAGGCTAGTACTTCAAACTATGATTGAAATATTTACTAATATGTTTTTGGGGATTTTTCCTCTCCCCAAACATTTTCTTGGTTTATCTAGAATTATCTGAAAATATTTCTAAGGTAAGTGAGGTAACTAAGTGTTGGGCTCAGATGTACCTTTTAGTTGTTTGTACACAACAGTTATACTAGTTGGATGTTTTGTTTACTTACTAAAATGAAGTATGCAAGAAGAAAGTATGCAGAACAGGTTTGTTATAAAATATATTGAAGAAGGACATTTCAGTGAAATCTTCAGAATGACTTTGGAAATAGTGCCCTCTCATGGTTTAGGAAATAGGGAGTCTTTAATCATTTTTACCATTAAAAAATGGTAAAACATTTAAAAATGTTAACATTTTGAAAAAGGCTTATGATAAAAAACTTAGAAATGTATCCTTTTGATGTTAGAAATGGGAAAAAAATTAAGAAACTTAAAGGAAGAAAAGAAAAAGGATGGACTTGAATCAACGTGCAGCCAGCTAGTAGTGTTCTCACAGCCCTGCGTACTTATAATTTATGCCACTAGGAGAACAAGGAAGAACTCAAGAATTGGGTTAATTTGAATCCCTTTAGAATTCTCGAAGTAGAAAGTGTGGAACCAGAACTCAATTTGTTCAGGTAAAGAGGTAGAACTAGTTTGGGAATAGTGTGTTAGTAATGGCTTGAACCTGATTTTGTCCACACATAGCATTTTGTTCTGTTGAGGTTTCATGTACGTTATATATATACATTAAAATAATGTAAGGATTTTGTTAGACTACAAAACGCATAAAGAATATAATTAATTAAGCCATTCTCTTTTGTAAAGGTGTGGTTTGCTTCCATCCCTCAATAAAGTATTACCGCCATGTTAGGCAGAAAGAGGAATGAAAAGGAAAGATACAAAATTAGTTTAAAACTCATTTTAATTTCCAGACTTAGAGATGGGTGACAGAAACACGTATGTAAAGACTAGGTGGAGGCTCCCTAGGGCGGGAAATCCTCTTCTAGTTTCTGAATGTAGAACGTGGTAGATGCTTAATAAAGGTTTGTATGAAAGTGAATGAAAACCCTTAGTAGCCCTAGAAAGCTACCAGTGATTTTCAAGGAGAAAAACAGGGTTAGTTTTAAACTGAAGTAGCATTTTATTTTCATTTTTGGTAATGAATTTATTTTGAGATGTCAAATAACCTTAAAAGTCTATGTTTTGTTTATCTTATGGGGACAAGGAATACAAAAGTTAAAAAAAAAAAAGACTTTAATTAAAGACCACTTTTATTCCATTTTGAGAAAGTTTTTTGATGTGATTAAGAAAGCAATACAGGCCCATTATAGTAAATCCTTAAAAAGTACAAAGAAAACAACAGAGTTTTCTTGTAATTTCGCCATGGAGTGATAACCACCATTGGAATTTATTCCTTTACATATGTGATACTTTGTAAATCTGTGCAAAAAGCATCTGTAGAGCACTCATGTTATTAATTTAAGATTAATTGTTGAAATAATACTTTGGGGCAAATTTTAGCACAGCGCACTTAGAATAGTGTCAGATTACAAATTTAGAGCAATAGACCAGTTGCAGTGTGTCACCCATGCAGCCTTTCTCATCTAGGCATCTATGAGAGGAGAATTAAGCCTTACAGAAGGGGTGGTATATAGTACCGTTCTAAATGCTTTGGAGAGAAGTTAATTCATTGCATACAATGGAAGCTTTGGAGCAGTTGGGCTTAATTCTCTTGAGAAGCCCAGCTGAGAAGGAGGAAGGGGGCATTAAAGAAGTCAATTTAGTGGGTCACCAGCATTTAAAAAATATATGAAATAGAGTAAAATGAAAAATGCAGTTCATTGCATATAGTAAAATTAATTTACCTTTTGATACTGTCAGTTTACATTAGTTGAAGGCCAGAAACTGAGATAAATTTTTTTAAAGTGTATATTACTGAAATGGACTAGAAAAGCAAAACCCTAGACTTATATAGAGTAAAACTTTTGACAACAAATATTTTAATGAAAAGATATATATGACATGGAAATTTCCGAGTAATTGCAATATAAAATAGACTGGACACTATAGAACTCCAGTATAAAAAAAAAATTATAAAGCCCCAGGAATTAACAGGATTTTTGTCAGTTTGTTCCTTTTCCTTCAAGTTTTAAAGGGAGTAAGTGATACCATGCTACTGCCTTTACATGGCCTTGTTTCCATGAAGGATTTAAAATGATAGTTGCACATTGTAGGAACATGGGCCTTTGCTTTTCCTGTGAGCATTTTTAATCACTTTTAACCCCAAAACTGGCTTTGTGAGGTAGGTGGTATGATCTTGCAGCGTGGAGGAGCAGCAGACATTGTTATGACTCCTGCAGATCCATCTTTGGTAAGTTAGTGGAGGTGCTTGGATCATATTGTTCCAGTTTTGCATTAGGTTGATTAATTCTAATAATTACAATGAAGCCAGGCACTAAAACTAAGCCTTAAAATCTCTTAAGTAGCTATTTGCTACCTTGCAACACTATTCCTGTTTCAGTAGTTGAAACACTCATTCACAACACGTTGAAAGTATTGAGGAAAGCTGATCCTATTCTAAGAGATTCAGTTTCTTTCAGTAGGAGTCGCTGGCAGCTGTCTGGTAGGGCGTCTTTTGTGTCCTTCTGAAATCATTTATGGACCACTTGAGTGTCTTAGTATTACACACAGTAAAAGGAGCCTGGGAAGTATATTTGCTTTATACCCAAGGAGTTGTTGCCTAACTATGTGTTCGTTCATGTATTTAGTGAGGTTAACGATTTATGTTTGGCTCATACAAAGTAATGTGTATTTGATATGCATTATATTTTATTTTTTGTGTAATCACACCATTATAGAAGGATAGACTGAAATTTACCAATCTACTAGTGCTTTGTATGCTTACTGGTATATAAATATCAAAATGTAAAAATCATTGTTTTTCTAAATTTTGTTTTTAAAAATAATTTCCCACATATTTTAAAAAAATTTAATTATTTTTTTTGGAGGGGGAAGGGTTTGAAATCCCATTCATACTTTAAGGCATTGTCTGGATTTCTTTAGTTAGTCAATGTTTGTCATTAAGATTTAATTAAAGATCATAATACTAATCTGATATCATAATTACAAACTGGAATACCACTTAAAAGCCAAGGTTGTTATTGTTTTTTAACACCTTTATTGTGGTATGAGTCCTGTACAGTAAACTATAAATGTTTCAGATGTACAATTTGGTGAATTTTGAAAGATGTGTACCATGAAACCACCACCACGATTAAGATAGTTAATAACATTTCCATCACTCCCTAAAAGGTGCAATTTTCAAATTCCCAATTTATCCCTTCCCACCCCCTTTACCCGCTGGTAACCATAGTTTGTTTTCTATGTCTGAATCTGTTTCTGTTTTGTAGATAAGTTCATTTGTGTCCTTTTTTTAGATTCCACATATAAGCAATATCATGTGGCATTTTTCTTTTTCTTTCTTACTTCACTTAGAATGACAATCTTCAGGTCCATCCATGTTGCTGCAAAAATTTTATTTTTTATGAAAAGCCAAGTTTATTATTGAAGATAAGTCTGGAAATTTTAGAGGGTTTTGATTTTTGTGTTATTTTTATTTTTGGTTTTGGTTTTTTTAAGTGCAAATTGGAAAGTTTGTATATGAGTAGTGCTGAGTGGGTGGAATTGCTTTTATAACTAGAAAGTGGTAATAAAATTGCTGATTGGTCTTTTTTATAAATGAAATCAAGTTCTCTAAATTATTTGTCATTGTGAGACTAATAAGCATTGTACCAAAATACAATGGTTCTTTATTAGGAAATCTGATTATTAAAGGGTTCTGTATACATAACATAGTAAGTTGAAATTTAGAGAAATTTGAATAAAACATCTTCTAATTTCTACTTATTTAAAATTTACTCTTCTACTATACAATTTGGGATTGTTTAAATTTTGCTTTCATAGACATTATTTGTTGTTTTGAGGTTTTGGAATGAAATCATATGTCTGAAGTTTTTCTTACGTGTTTCAGATGAGGATGCCATCTGTTCATTTTGTGGTAGATAATGGTGGGGACGTTGGACAATAGGAGTATTTTAAAATGTTAAGACTCTAACTTAAGTTACTAAGTGATCTGCCTCTCTTCTTTGCCAAGTAATGTAGTGTATTCTATTTTAACGTTTAAATACATAAAGAGAATAAATTAGTCTTTTATTGAAAGGTAAAATAAAAGGCAGTAGATGCTTGTATCTTGGTGTCTAATTTTTATTCCTGATCAGTAGTAGCATTACTGCTGTGCCATTTAATTATATTGTTATGTTTTTGAAGATCTAATTTGTATGTTGCCACAAATGCAGAGTAGATGAGAAAATCTGGCATGCCTGTGAATATTCTGTTGTATAATATATGCTTTTCTTAATTGTTTTTAACATGCAGTTAGGATAATTTGTTATAAATGTGTTTATGGTTTACCACAGCATATTAAGTAAAATTAACTCCCAGCATTTTATCATGGTTAGTGTTGTGCATTTCCCCATCATTTATGTCATTTACTTTGTAGATCTGATCTCTAAAAATACATCCCAGAGACTGTTGGGATTCTTTGGCACTTCATAGTACTTCATGGAACAGAAGGGTATTAAATGTGAAAGAGACTATCTTGCGAGTTTTGTGGTAGCACAGTAACCTTAAAAGAGGCCACCCTAGAAATTAATGAGCTACACTGTCAGTCAGAATTCATTCAGCAAATATTTATTGAGTTCCTACTACATGCCAGGCATAGTGCTAGGTAGTGAAAATACAAAAGTAATTAAGACAGCCCTTGACCTCAAGCTGCTGTTCAGACAGAGTCCAGATAGCCAATTGTCGGGGATTTTGTATAGGGAATTCAGACATTAGCTAGAGGACTGCACCAAGTGGTCTTTAAGGAGGGTTTCTTTAGAACCCCTCCTCTGACTGCCTTAGTGGGTGTGTGCAAGAATAGGAAACGAAATAAAGGACAGAAACTAGAAAGGGATGGATGTTTAAAAATGAACAAATGTGCTAGCAATTATTTAAGGCGGCATTTGAAGTTTAGAGACATCATAGAAACAAAGATACACTGAGTTTGGATCATGAATAAAAGTAAAACAAATCAAGCTGTAGAGTTTTGAAATGAACTTGATAAAAATTGAATCAGATTTCAAGTCAAGATCTTTGGCTGAAGAAGTTTAGAATTTGTTATTCTGAAGTTTGAGATTCCAGATATTCATAGTAGGAAGAACTTTTAAATATATAAATCAATTTTAGCAATTTTAATTTTAAAAATTTGGAACCAGTTTATTTCTTGGGCAGCACATCCAGAATTATTTCAGATATAAAACTGATTTAAAGTGGAACTTTCTTTATTTTCTAAATAATGAGTTTAAAAATACCTTCGAAAAAAGAAAATTCTCATTTAATTTAAGCCGATCTTACATTTTATTGATTTATTAGAGTGAGCTTACCCATGCTCATTCGCACCTCTTTTGTCCCCGTGTTGGTGTGAAAAATGTTATGCCTAAGTGAGTTTTCTAGATAATGAAACTACTCTTTTCAGCACTGTTTTTAAAACTAAAGCTTTAAAACCTTTTTTTATGAATTCTAAAATGTCTTAAATAGTTTTCAATCTTTCTAAGTATATGCGTATGGTATATATATGTATGTGGTATACTACTTATGTGGTATAAGTAAATATAAAATACAGTCTATAAATATAGATTGTAATTTAACTGTGTCATATTGACTCAAGACTTCTGAAACATTAATTACTCTGTTGTGATAAGTATAGGGAAAAATTGAGATGTATTAAATTTTTGCCCTGGCCTATGATAAAACCCTCAGATTGTCTTGCTTTTTGGATCAGTTTTTGTGTTAATGTCTTGTAATTCTCTTCTCTCCTTAGGCTGTCAGCTGGCACCTGGCATCTATCATTTAGTATTTCTGTTGCCAGCAGTCAGTTCCATTTCTGATTTATGGTAGAACTAAGCTATAGGCTGACAAACAATGTAAACAAGTGATTGCTTTATTTTATAAAAAAGCAGTTGATTTTGCCGCAGATTCTGAACTTCTTTAGAATACTTGATCAGGATTGTGAGGTTGTAAAACAAATTCTACTCATACAGTCTAGAGGCCCTCACAGAATACTCAGCTCTCAGATCCTTTCAAAATATTACTCTTTTCCCTATAATTTTGTAGTCTTGTTAGTCTTTCAAATTCCTTGCCCAGTAATTCTTAATAAAAATGTTTATCTCCTACCAATATGTGTTTTGGGGGGAGGGGAGACAAAATACAAAACAAATGAAATGAGGAAGTTAGTTAACACAGGTTATTTATCCTTTTTTTAGTTTCTGAACCTTAGTTTTCTGATCTGTAAAATGGAGATAATTATACCTACTTGAAATATTTGTTAGAATTAAGCAGGATGTATAAAGTTCTTATCATGAACTTTGAGGTAGATGCTCATTAAGTAGTCAGCTGCTTTCTTTTTTTCCTTTATTTACAGGTACAGTTCATCCTTTAGGACTAGAAAGAGCTTTTCTTTTTTTTTTTTTTTTAAACATTTTTTATTGATTTATAATCATTTTACAATGTTGTGTCAAATTCTAGCGTTCAGCACAATTTTTCAGTCATACATGGACATATACACACTCATTGTCACATTTTTTCCTCTGTGATTCCCTGTGCTATACAGTATAATCTTGTTTATCTATTCTACAATTTTGAAATCCCAGTCTATCTCTTCCCACCCTCCGTCCCCCTGAGAAAGAGCTTTTCATAGTTACGAGGAAATGTAGTATCCTGATAAGCGTTAGCAGACAAGGTGGTTTCAAAGTTTCGCAAAGTATTTATTGCTGTAGAATGTTATTCAGTAGAATATGCTAATAAACACTGTAGGAACGGTGGTATATTCTAGCTGATTGTAGCAATAAGAAGAAGAATCAGGGCTTACAAATGCTGTACATTTGCAGAGTACTATTATTTAAAATGGATTTTTAAAATAGATTCTGTAAGTATGGTATTTGATGAAATCATTTCTGGTGTTCCATGTTAACATTCATGCTGACTGAAGCCCTTCTTGTGACGGGACAGTTCATGTAGCAGTCTCCTTGAGTTTTAAGTGACTAAACATGGTAGTTTAAGGAAAGACTGTCTTATTATTTTTCTAACGAGAATTCTTACTATTTTAATAGGAAGATGATTCTTAAATAGCATAATTCTTTACTCATCAATGTCCTCCAGAGGCAGCCTATGGCTCTATCAGATTGACTCAAAATTAACCATCATATCTTCCTTTAGTAAACTTTTCCCCTTCTGCATTTTTCTACAGATAGATACACCACCAGGAATGGAATTACACTCTTGGTATCCTGTTATAAAGCAGGAAGGTGACCATGTTTCTCAGACACATTCATTTTTACACCCCAGGTGAGTGGGTATTGGCTCATTCATTCATTCATTCGTTCGTTCAACCTCTATACATCAGGTACTATTCTAGGTCCTGGGAATTTATTATATATTTTTAGGCTTTCTTTCTAATCAATGAAATGAATTATAAATTGTGTTGCATATTTGAAATAACCTTTTCTGTGTGTTTCTATGTTTTTCTAAAAAATAGATCATTTCCTTTTTGCCCCAAAGTGAAAAAAATGAAAGTTTTCTTTTAATTTCCTTACTTCCCTTCAAGAGATAAACCAACTCTTCAAGAGTGTGGTGTACAACTTTGATATTTTAAAAAGAAACTTTTTTGAAACTTAGAAGTTTTCATAGTAACAATACCCCTCAAAATAAATTTTCATATTTTCAATAAAAATATACCATGGATTATAAACTTTTAATTTATTGAACCTAAATTTTTAATCTGCTGCTGTACATGTATATTCTCCCCAAGCACAGTGATGATGAATCTCAGTCTTACAGTTCCTTCTAGTCCTGTTGTGTTTGAAGTAAGTCTTTGGGCAGTATTAAGCTTGTCAGTTTTCTTAGCAGAATACTGAGTTTTCATCCTCAGAATTCATGTGATTAGTAGAGAGGAAAAATACAGATGTCCTGTACAAAGAAAATGTGATATAAGAGGAGATTATTTAGAGTTCAGAGAATGAAGTGTTAGGTCAGTTAAATGGTTGCGTCTTTTGGCTAAAGGATAAGCAGATTATAGTTAGTAAAATGGTATTTACATGTCTAGCTCAAATTTGTTCCATGAGTCTCTCACATAATTTCCTGAACAATTTTATGTGAGCTGTGAGCAAAATGGGTAGTTACCCTTTGATCTTAGTTTTGCACAACTTATTATTGCTGTTTTATCAAGTAAGTAGGCAATACCACAGTGTTTTCAGAAGATTGCTCTGTGGGGTTTGATCCACGGAGGACTGGATCCCAGTAGCTGGACAGCATTCAGAATGCTAGTTCTTTCCCTGAGCTATCTAAGAAGGGCCCTGGGAGCTCCTCACTGGGGCTGCGGTGAATCAGGCCATAGCCATGCAGTGTGGGACTGAATCAGCCTCACCATCACAAAGAACAGGACTGCCTTGCTTTTGGAGGGGGGCGGACGAGGAAATAGTCCTCCAAAGTAGTATATGGTCTGTTTTCTTTTTGGCATAAACCTTACCTACTCAGGGCTGTTGAATCACTCCGTAAAGATACTTCATGGTTTTCGTTCTCATATGGTTTTGAGGGAAAGAGAAGAGACTGATTTTCTTTTCCAGAGAGTATCTTCTTAGTGCTCAGAAATTACTTTTTGTAAAACAACAAAAATATCCTAATAACTTGTGTTCTTTCTGCCTCAACTACTAACTTTTTCAAGAATTCTTTTCTGTGACCCTTATTTTCTGGGTTGTTATGTTGTCTCTTTTGGTAAAAAAAAAAAGTTTAACCGTAGAAATAGATGTAATATATTTTGCTTTTTACCTAAATGTAATATGTATCTTACTTTGCCATTCTTTGTTTTCAGCTACTACTTATACATGTGTGATAAAGTGGTCGCCCCAAATGTGTCGCTTACTTCTGCTGCATCCCAGCCTAAAGAGGTCGCAAAGACAGAGGCAAGCAGATCCATACCAAGACAGTCAGAGAAGCCACACAGTAGTGGGAAACATCAAAAAACAGTGTCGTATCCAGATGTCTCACTGGAGGAACAGGAGAAAATGGATTTAAAAACAAATAGAGAATCATATAGTCACTTAGGTAAGTATTCAGAATTTACCTTTTAAAATCAAATATCTTAATAGACACATTTTTTCAGCACTTTCAAAGAGCATTTCTGTTTAGGAGAATTTTCCAGGTAATTAAAGATTTTGTCTTTAAAAAAATACCATGTTTCAGAACTCTTGAGTGACTCTGTGGAAGCTCAGCTGCTCTACTAGCATGGTGATAGCTGTAGAGGCTAATGAGATAGATACACAGGCTAGATGGCTGCATACTGCAAGTGGCTTCTGTCTGATTATTTTTGATTCTTCCAGCCTTTTCTTTGCTGTCAGATTTCTTCAGAAGGTCCTTATTGTCTTTCCAATTTGCTATGAACTGAGAACCCATTTAACTGATAATATAAGAAGTATATGACAATCTATAAAAATACTGAATCAGTATGTTATACACCTGAAACTAATGTAATATTGTAAATTATCCTTCAATTTAAAAAAGAGAGAAGGGTATGTAAGAGCAGTTAGGTATAGGACTCAGGGAAACTTGGTTATGGAATAAGCAAGGATTGAAAACTCACAGCCATGGGAGCCAGGCTATTCGGCATAAATGCAGAATGCCTGCTGGACATCAAAAAACAAAAACAAAAAACTGTGTATTCACAGTGCCTTTTAAAATACCGTGGACCAAGCAAGACACGTCTGCCCACATGCTGCCTGTGCTACCCTCTGCGTAGCTGCAAAACCTTGCGTATAGCTTGGGCGAGTGTAACAGCTCTTTCAGCTTTCTTGGAACGGCTTTCTCAGAACAGTCATGTACCTGTTTCTGTAGATAATTGAGATTCTTGGGAGTGGGTTTCTGTACTTCAATTTTGAGGTTTTCTAAAACTTAATTTCCCTTAGATTTAAATATGTCAAATAATAATTAGTAATGTACCATTATGCCATGTTTGCATTATATTTGCCAAATTATCTAATTCTAGTGACTTAAAAAAATTGTTGATATAATTCATATACCATAAAACTTACCCTTTTAGAGTGTACAATTCAGTGGTTTTTAGTAAATTCACAGAGGTATGCAATGATCACAACGTTTAGTTTCAGAACATTTCGTCACCCACAAAAGAAAACCTGTAATCCAGTAGAAGTTATTCTCCATTCTCCCTTTTCCACTAGCCTCTGTCAACCACTAATACATTTTCTGTTTTTGTGGGTTTGTCTGTTTTGGACATTTCTTGTAAGAGAGATCATACAACATGTGGCCTTTTGTCTAGCTTCTTGCACTAAACATAGTGTTTTCTCAGTCCATGTTTTAGCATGTGTTAGTAATTCTTCCCTTTTTATGGCTTAATAACATTCTGTTGTATGGATGGATATACTACATTTTGTTTATCCATTCATCAGTTGATGGACATTTGGATGTACACTTTTCAGCTGTTATGACTAATGCTGTTTTGAAGACTTATGTGCAAGTTTAATGTGGACATAGGTTTTCATTTCTCTTGGGTATGTATTTAGGAGTGGAATTGCTAGATCATATGGTAACTCTATGTTTAATGTCTTAAGGGACTGCCAGACTATTTTCCAAAGCTGTTGCACCATTTTCATTTCTACCAGCAGCTTCTCAGGATTCTAATTTCTGCACATTTTTGCCAACACTTGTTATTGTTTGTCTTTGATTATAGCCATTCTAGTAGTTGTTAAGTGGTATCTCATAGTTTTGATTTGCAATTCTCCAGTGACTAATGATAATGAGTATCTTTTCATGCTTTTATTGAACATTTCAAATCTTTGGAAAAGTGCCTATTGAGATCTTGTGCCTATTTTTAAGTAGGGTTATTTGTCTCTTTACTATTGAGTTATAGGAGTTCTTTATTCATTCTGGGTACTAGACCCTTATCTACATGATATGCCATTCTGTCAATTGCCTTTTCACTTCCTTGTTAGTGTCCTTTGAAGAACAAAAGTTTTAGATTCTGATGGAGTCCAGTTTAGTTTTTCTTTGATTGCTTACTTTAGGTGTCATGTCTAAGAAACCATTGCCTAGTCCAAGCTTACAAAGATTTACAGTTAAGAGTTTTGGCTCTTACATTTAAGTCTGTGATCCATTTTGAGTTAATTTTTATGTAAGGTATGAACTTCAACCTCATTCTCTGTATATAGGTACAGTTGTCCCAACACTGTTGAAAAGACTGCTCTTTCCCAATTGAACTGTCTTGGCACCATTGTTGAAAACCAGTTGCCCATAAAAGTATGAGTTTATTTCTGGACTCAATCCTTATGCCGGTACTGCACACAGTTTTGATTTCTGTAGCTTTGTAATGAGCTTTCAAATTGGAGATTGTGAGTCCTCCAACTTTATTGTTCTTTTTCAAGATTGTTTTGGCTATTTTGGCTTCCTTTTATTTCCATATGAGTTTTAGAATCAGCTTGTCTATTTCTGCCATGAAGCCAGTTGGGATTTTGATAGAGATTGCACTAAAAACATAGATCAGTTTGGGGGTGTTTTACCATTTATCATTGTCCCTTTGGGCTGCTATAACAAAAATACCATAGGCTGAGTGGCTGACACCACAAACATTTATTTTTCACAGTCTAGAGGCTGGGAAATCCAAGATCAAGGCACCAACAGATTTGGTCTGGCAAGGACCTGCTACCTGGTTCATAGATGGCTGTCTTTTCACTGTCTTCTGCGTGGTTAAATGGTAGAGCTCTCTGAAATCTCTTTTTAAGGTCATAAATCCCATGATGGGGGCTCTTATGACCCTTGTGACCTAATTACCTCCCAAAGGCCCCACCTCCTAAACCATCACATTGGGGGTTACGATTTCAACATGTGAATTTTGAAAGTCACTGACATTCAGATCATGATAGCATCTTAACAATATTAAGTCTTCCAATCCACGAACATGGGATGCCTTTCCATTTTTTAGTCTTTTATTTCTTTAAATGATGTTTTATAGTTTTCATTGTACATGTTTTATACTCTTTTGTTAAATTCATTCGTAAGTATTTTATTATCTTTTATTTTATTTGTAAGTGGGGTTATCGTCTTAATTTCATTTATGGATTGTTCAAGTTACTTTTTAACAGAGTGATATTAATACTCTTACTTCATTTTTGCCTCTCAAAGATCCATCAGTTTCGAGTAATTCTACAAGTAAAAAGAAACCTGAGTCTACTACCTGCAACTCAACCAGGGACACAAGCAAGGTGGGAGCTGACCATGATGCTGTAGCTTCATCTCCAGTTCTTGTCAAAGATGTCATTTGTGAGGATGATAAGGGAAAAATCATGGAGGAAGTAATGAAAACTTACGTAAAACAACAGGAAAAACTGAACTCAATTTTACAGAAGAAGCAACAACTTCAGATGGTAAAATTGTTATCTAAATAATAGTCCATTGTGAAAAGATACTTCTGCGTATTCTTAAGAAAAGTCATGATAACATGCTGCAAATGTATTTAAGATTATTCAGTTTTACGTTCATCAGAAAGATTAATATACTTTTAAATCTTTAGAGAAAATAATTTTTCTAGATAATTACTTCTATGTAGAATTGATATGACAGTGGAATTTTAGATTTTTTCTGTCCTGTTCTTTCCTGACTTGAAAATTTTAACATGATGGAAGTAAAGTAAAAATTGTATTGTGATTCTTTAAATTACAGGAAGTTGAAATGTTGAGTAGTTCAAAAGCTATGAAGGAGCTCACTGAAGAACAGCAGAATTTACAGAAAGAGCTCGAATCTTTGCAGAATGAACATGCTCATAAAATGGAAGAATTTTATGTTGAACAGAAGGACTTAGAGAAAAAATTGGAGCAGGTAATGAAGCAGAAATGTACCTGTGACTCAAATTTAGAAAAAGATAAAGAGGCTGAATATGCAGCGCAGGTAAGAATTACTCAGTTTGTATAGTGTTGCCCTTTCAGTGTGGAAATTGAAGCTGTTACTTTACTCATTAAAGAAATTACTTTTTTTCAAGCTTGTTTCATTAGACTAGATTTCAAAATAGAGAATTCCATTAAATACAACTTAATGCTGTATCATCTAAGATGATTTTTTGACCTTGATTGCTTTATTACTTTAAACTTTTATGGGTTTCTGTAATTGAGTTGTCTAAATCTCTAGCTGTCTGAATATCAAATGTTATATGATTTTAATGTAGTATATGGGCTTTCAAATCAATGAATTAACAACCATGAACTGTTGCCCACTGTGTTCACAAGCCCTGGAGCAAAAATGAACTCACAACTTGGGGAAGATGAACAAATAACTCAGTGTGAGCAGGCTGTGATGAGAGGGGTACTGAAGTATTACGGCATCGTGAACGTGCTCTAGGTTCAGTTCTCTTGACCCTTTGTTTTTCCCTCATTTTAAGGTTATGTCAAAGTCAGATTAATAGTATTAGATGTTCAGGAGATTGCAGTATATATAAAACAGCTCATTTTGTAAAAAGTAATTTGAAAGTAGATCTTTGCCATGATGTGAGGAGTAAATGGAAAAACAAAACTAAGTGAAAACTGACACACTCTTTTAAATCACACAGCTGGCAGAACTGAGACAGAGATTGGACCATGCAGAGGCTGATAGGCAAGAACTCCAGGATGAACTCAGACAGGAACGGGAGGCAAGACAGAAATTAGAGATGATGATAAAAGAACTAAAGCTGCAAATTTTGAAATCATCAAAGACTGTTAAAGAATAAAAATCTTTAAAGAGATTCATCTGTGTATTCCCAACAGGGTTTATTTTTGTTTGTTTGCTTGGTCATTGAATTCTGAACAATTTATCTGCATGAAATAACTAGGCATTCTATCCATTTGTAGGTCAGAGAAAGTGAAGAGATTATATATTGGTACATCAATTTTTACATTTTCCAAATGAATGAAAGTGTATGTTTCTTTGAACTTTTTTTCAACTAGCTTAGTAACAGTACTATATGATTTCAACTATAATATTATCTGCCTATATTTCTAATGCAAATTTAGCAGTTGCATACTTTTTAAAAGCTGCATTGTGTGGTGGAAAATAGTTGTGGTCAGTTTTGTTATCCATATTTCAGACTCAATTTTAGATACAATGGCGGCTTCATATTTCATTTATAGAGCCACTCAAGGAGTTGAATCTCCATGTTTTTTATTAATACAGTCTCCTGTCTAAGTTGATGTAGTAATCTCATTATTATAATCAAAATTTGCTTTTGTTAATATTGTGGAATGAATTTCCACTGATTGTCTTCTATTTAATGTCTCCTGAGAGACATTTTGTCCATAGAGGGTTATAGCACACCCCATGGGGAAGGATTATATGCTTTCTTACACACTGCTGCTAAACACAAGAAGCAGTTATAATTAGCTTTTTTTGTTTAAATGGGGTTATATTTAGAAAAAAATTTTTATGCAGCAACTTCAGGAGAGGGAATAAAATGTAATAATTTTTGAGCTTCTGTTTATGTTGTTAATAGTGGTGTGAGAATATTAATGTACTTGAGAAAAACTGATAACATTGATGTGTATCAGTTTCTATACAATCCATAATCCTCCTGTACAGTTTTTATATGTAGTTATGGGTCTTACTACAATTTATATAATGGATTTGTTTTCCTTAATGGATTTGTTTTCCTTTAAATTGTAAAATATTAAACACCTTGAAGATTATTTTGGACTTTTGTATGTTTAAATGTCAAGTCTTACCAAAATTTGCACGAATGGACCATTTTCAGTTACTATTTAATATCAAAATCAGGAATATACAGTCAGCTGGTAGTGTTTAGTTATTGCTACTAAAAGATTTTTAGATAATTTTTAGAAGACAAAGGAATTCCATAGTTTGGGGGAGGGGCAACTTCTGCACTTTTTTTTTTTTTTTTTTTTTTGCACAGAAAGCCTGTCATTCTTTTAATAGCAAATTTCATACTACTTAAATCTTGGCTTAACAGGTACTAGGTAAAATTCTTAGTATGTATTTTTTAAAAGACTTTTCCAGAATCTGCCATTAATTGACCTTATTATCCCATGAATTTCATGTTTATATTCTTGTGTAAGGTATTGTATGAAATAACTTGAGACCTAAATTTGTTTTTAAAATAATTCAGCTAGGATTAAGATTATTTACTATTCCCACCATAGGTGATGGATACTCTAATGATATAGAACTTCAAAAATAAAGATGTTATCATTTAACCAGTTATTTTCATATTTTGCTTAATGGTACTTAATATATCCTAAAAGAATTTTTATACTTCTCGAAGTATAGTTTCTTCACTAGAGTGTGGTCTAGGTGTTTATTTTCTATTTTCCATTCAAATTTTACTATATTAACCCTGCAGTTTACTTTGTTGATTATTGGAACCTACTCAAGGAGGAACACATGTCTAAAATGACATATAGGAACAAATATTAAAAGTGACATGCCCTCCTATTACCTCTTATTTATCTTTATCTGGAGAAAGAAAAATCACAAAGACATTTTATGACATAGTTTCATTTTAGTTGTAAATTAGCTGTGTCATAGCTAAGCTTTTTGGGAGACAAAACTCAAGGCCCTGTAATTTCATTTATTTTTCTGATTCACTCAAAATCTACTTATGTTACTTAGTTTAAATAATTAGCTTACCTAGGTTTTAACTCAAAACTTCTAAAATAAATTGCCTAATCTTTGAAATATGTTATTTGAAAATTCTAAGCAGTGCTTAATTACCTTTAAATTTCATAAACTCTTAGTTTAAAATTGAGTAAAGAACTGCTTTTTCTGGTCCTTCACATAAGGGAAACTTGCCACGTGAAATTGTATAGTCTTTATTTTCCAGAAGCTACATTGATGTGCCATAGGTTTCTGTCTAACTTCTTTGAAAATAGTTTTTTTAGTCAATTGTAAATATTATGCCTATTCTAGTTAAAAGTCATTTTAAGTTAAACTTGTACCACATAGCTTGAAACTATTGAGACTTTGTAATACTTTACAAGTGGCCTCTGCTTAAAATACCCATATAAACTTACTCTTATTCTTGGCATGCTCATTTTGTGTGTTGATTGCTAGCCTGAAGTTTGTTTTGGTGTTAGTTGTTTTGGTGTTAGTTTTTGTGTGCCAATTCATCAGGAAAGCAGATTTTCCCCTCAGACTTTATAATGTTATTCTTTGTAGGAAAAATACAAAAATACTTACTTTAAAAACCTGTGTTAAAGGAATGGCCTATCAAGAGTGCTAGAGCATCTTTAAAAAGAAGAAAAGATAGAATATTAGTTTACTGGGTGACAAGTGATGTTTAATTTGGGTGACGACAGTTTCTATACTCTAAACTTCATGAGAAGAAGGTACCAAATCTATAGAAACATAAAACCTGCTGTCATTGAGAAAGCTCTAAACCACCCTGATATCACAAATACAACTTAGGACACTATCAAAGGATTTGACCAACAATGTAATTTTGGCTTGTGCTTTAGTTTTGTAAAGCATATTCTTTTGCTTTTGAATTTCTGTGTCCAGAAGAGTTGGGATGTTTTATGCTTCTTGAACTAATTTTATAACATATTTAATATATTACCAATTGAGATATAAAATCATGTGTACATATTGAATTAAAAATCAGTTACTAAATAATAGACTGAGTACAATGATACTTGCAGGTTATCCATATATTTTAGAAGTCATGACAGAATAGCCAATTTATTTGCACATCTATGGCTTCTGTTTGAAGGAAAGTAAAATGATAAGGCAACTCGAGTAACAGAAAACATGTTTTATTTCCCTGAAAGTAATAGGAAAGCTGGTGCTGAAGGTTTTTGATCAGTTTCTAAAATTTTGTTGTCCATGACTTATGTTTTGATTGCTTAGGGAAGAATCCTCGTTTTTATTTGCTCTTATACATTTAATCTGCGTGACAGGACATTAAAAATTAATATAATGGAAAGTTGTGCTCATACTGTACATCTATTTCTGTGCTTGAAACTACTTATTTTTATTGAAACTGTCAGCAATAAGGGACACATTACTGCTGTATTATAAATTGTGGGATTGAATAATTTAAACAGCTTAAATTTATTTCTATTATTGGAAGAAATTCATATGGGTAGTCTATATTGCATCCTGTTTAAAAGGACAGTTTTTTTTTTTTCTTTTGTAAAATCTTCCCATTTTCAATGGTTTCTAAATTACATAATGCAATTTGGAGCTTGTTTCTTTAGTGATAGACTTAAATGTCTTATATAGTGCTACTGTTTTTGAATTAAAATGAACAAATGTAAAAATTGAAATTTAAAAATTAAGCCCAGAAAACAAAATAGTGTATTAAGTTGGTTGAATGTAAAGAAATTTACAAAGTTTTTTCTTCAATATAGATACCTCACTTGAAAATAAAGCACAGCATACTTAAAGTAGTTCTAGTGAAAAAAAAAATCCTACTAAAAGAATTGCTAAATCTTGAACAACTTTTGGGGAATTATAGTTTGGAAGAAATAAAATATATTTGCTTTTAACCATCCTATTAGAAGTATTTATTTATCCTGATAATTTTAAGCCAACACAGTAGTCTTAAATTATTTCTGAATTTCTAATCTGTGAACGCGGTAAATGCAAGATCTGTTGTGCAACTATTGACACAAATTGTTGACTACATTGACCATAATTCAATTTAAAATTTTGCCAATGATGTACAGTTTTATGGTTAAAATTGCTGTGGTTGGTTGCATTACATGACACACAAAACTGTCCTCTACCTCACGTGAAATAAATATTTTATATGGTTTTACTATAAAACAAGACTCATCTATCTGGTCAGTTAGTTTACAAATTTTGAATTATATTTATTGAAACATGACATACTGTGCTCTTAGCTTATACCTCAATTGTATTTTGCGCTGTTTTCCATTTTCATGCCTTGTAAATAACTTGTATAGATTGTGGATTAAATTCCAAATAAAAACTTTTAATGCCAATGGAATTGATTCAAGCCATCTTGGTATCCTGTGTGAGCTCAACTTTCGTATTTCTTAAGATTGACATTTTCTCCTTTTGTTCCTTTAAAGTCTAACACAGCAAGTGACTAACTTGAGAAACTTTAGTAAATTGTAAAATGTGAAATTTTAGGTGATGAATATACTGGCATTTTGTGATTATTCTTTATCATGATACTTGGACTCTTGCTTTAACATCTTTTCCTCACCCCCATCTCTGGTGTTAGTTATCAATTACTGCATTAAAAAATTCCAAAATTTAGGAGCTTAAAACAACAGGTACCTCACAGTATCTGAGGATCAGAAATCCAGAGTCAGGGTAGTTTAACGCGATGGCTCAGGAGCTCTTAGGTGGGTTCATTTAAGGTGTTACCTGGGGCTGAAGTCATATGACTGACAGCTGTAGGATCTGCTTCCCAGCTTACTCACAGGGCTATTGACAGGTGCTCAGCCCATCACTGTATGCACCTGTCCTTGGATCTCTTTACAACTTAGTGGATGGCTTCAAATGAATGATCCAAAGAAGAGTGATGCCACAATTTATTTAATGACCTAGACTCTTTTAAGTCATATACTGTTACTTTTTCCTTATCCTGTTTGTAAGAAGTAAGTCCCTGAGTCCAGCCCATGCTCAATTGGCGATTTTTGAATATAAGGAGGCAAGGATCACTGGGGGCTATCTTAGAATTTAGTTGCCATATCCTCTAAATTTTCTTTTGTTTGTGGCAAAATATACATAACATAAAATTTACTATTTTAACCATTTTAAAATGTATAAGTCAGGGGCATAAAGTACATTACACAATGTTGTGTAACTGTCACCACTATATCAAGAACTTTTTCACTATCCCAAACAGAAACTCTATTAAACATAACTCCCTATTCCCTCTCCCTCTAGCCCTTGATATCCTCTATTTTACTTTCTCTATGAATTTGCCTATTCTAGGTACCTCACATAAGTGGAATAAAAATATTTGTCCTTTTGTGTCTAACTTTGCACTGTTTGACTTAGCATGATGTTTATATCCATGTTGTAGCATGTATCAATTTCATTCCTTTTTATGACTGAATAATATGCCATTGTGTATGTATGTACACACACACACACACACACACACACACACACACAGAAATGCTTATCCAAGTCCTTTGCTCATTTTTAAGTTGAGATGTTTACTATTTTCTCCCATTCTTTAGGTTGTCTTTTCACTCTAATAGTGTCCTTTGATGCACAAAAGTTTTTTTTTAAATTTTTAAATTTAATGTGTTTTGGAGGGGGGTAGTTAGTTTTATTTATTTATTTAATTTTAGATGGCATACTGGAGCTTGAACCCAGGACCTCATGCATGCTAAGCACGTACTCTGCCACTTGAGCTATACCCTCCCCTCTGATGCACGAAAGTTTTAAATTTTGATCAAGTCCAACTTACCTATTTTTTCTTTTGTTGTCTGTACTTTTTGGTGGTATATCCAAGAAATCATTGCCAAAATCCAGTGTCATGAAGCTTTTCACATGTTTTCTCCTAAGAGTGTTATATTTTTAGCTCTTACTGGAATTGTTTTCTTAGTTTCTATTTCAGATTGTTCATTGCCAATGTGTAGAAAATGCAATTGATTTTGCAGTGTTGACTTTGTATCCTGGAACTTCGCTAAATTTATTTATTAGCTGAGAGCTCTTTTTTGTGTGTGTGAAGTCTTTAAGAGTTTCTATGTATAAGGTCACATCATTTGTGAATACAGGTAATTTTACTTCTTTTCCAATTTGGATGCTTTTTATTTCTTTTTCTTGCCTAATTGCTCTAGCTAGAACCTCTGATGCTATATGAATAGAAGTGGTGAAATCAGGTGTCCTTGTTTTGTTCTTAATCTTAGAGGGAAAGCTTTCAGTCTTTTACCTTTGAGTATTATGTTAGCTGGGGTTTTTTCATATATGGCCTATTTATCATGTTGAAGAAGTTCTCTTCTGTACTTTTTTTTTTTTACCATGAGGTAGCATTGAATTTTGTTTAATGATTTTTCTGTATCAATTGAGATGATAATGTAGTTTTTTCCTTCATGTTATTGCTATGATGTATTACATTGCTTGGTTTTCATAAGTTAACTATCTTTTGCATTCCAAGAATAAATCCTACTTGCTCATGGTATCTAATCCTTTTAATATGCTGTTGTTTATTTATTTATTTGAAATGCATTTGACATATAACATTCTATAAATTTAAGGTGTACAACATGTTTGATTTCATACATTTATATATAGTCTAATACGCTGAATTTGGTTTGCCGAGATTTTGTTGAGGATGTTTGCATCTATATTCGTAAGGGATATTAGTCTCTAGGTTTTGTTTGTTTTGCAGTGTCTTTGGTGTTGATATGAGGTTAATCCTGGCTTCATAGAATGAGTTAGAAAGGGTTCTCTTTGCTTTGATTTTTTAGGAAAAGTTTGAGAAGGACTGGTCTTACTTCTTTTAATATTTGGTAGACCTCAGCAGTGAAGCCATCTGGTCCTAGGCTTTTCTTTGTTTGGAGGTTTTTGATTACTGACTTAATCTCTTTACTAGTTACAGGTTTACCTATTTCCTATTTCTTCATGAGTCGCTTTTGGTAGATTGTGTATTTCTAAGAATTTATCAATTTCATGTAGGTTATCTAATTTGATGGCTCATGGTATTCTCTTAAAATCCTTTTTATTTCTGTAAAATAGGTTAATATGTTCCTATTTTCATTTCTGATTTTAGGAATTTTTGAGTTTTTTTCCCCTAAGTGTATCTAAGTGTTTGTCAATTTTGTTGATACTTTCATAGAATCAACTTTTTATTTCATTGATTTTCTCTCTTGTTTTTATATTCTTTATTTCCACTCTAATCTTTATTAGTTCCTTCTACAAGTTTTGAGTTTAGTTTACTCTTCTTTTTCTAGGTTCCTCAAGGTTTACAGTTTGATTATTGATTTGAGATCTTTTTTAGTGGATGCCTTTATAGCTATAAATTTCCATCTTGGGAAATAAAACATAGTTACAAAGTAAAATTGCAATAATACTGGCTTTTATATTTGCTCATGTATTCACCTTTCTTGGAGATTTTTATTTCTTCTTACAGCTTCAGGTTATTGTCTTGTGTCCTTTGTTTCAATCTAAAGGATTCTCTTTAACATTTCTTGTAGAGTAGGTCTAGGGGTAGTCAGCATTTATTTATCTGGTAATGTCTTAATTTCTCCCTCATTTTGGAAGGACAGTTTTGCCAGATATAAATTTCTTGGTTGAAAGTTCTTTCTTTCAGCACTTTTCATCATTCCACTGACTTCTAGTCTTCAAAGTTTCTGCTGAGCAGTCTGCTGGTAATCTTATTAAGGATTCCATATTCAGGAGTCACTTCTCCAGCTGCTTTCAGAATTCTCCCTTTGTCTTTCAACAGTTTAATTATAACGTTTCTTGGTGTGGGAGTTTATGTGCAGTTCACTGAGCTGCTTAGATTTGTAGATTTAGGTGTTTCATCACATCTGCAAAGTTTTCAGATTATTTCTTCAACGAATCTTCAAATAATCTCCCCTTTCTTCTTTAGGACTCCCATAATGCTTCAGAATTTCTATTTGGTTTGCTTTTATAATTTCTCTCTTTTACTGACATTCTTATTTAGTTTGTAAATTGCTTTCCTGATTTCCTTTAGTTCTTTGTTCAGATTTTTCTTTAGTTTTTCTGAGCATATTTAGTATGGTTGTTTTGAAGTCTTTGTTTAGCAAATCCAATAACTGGGCATTTTCAAGGGTGGTTTCTGTCAATTTGTTTGTTCCTTGGAATGTATTATATTTTTTCTTTCTTTGTATGCCTTGTGATATTTTTTGTTGTTGAAAATTAAGCTTTTGACAATTATAATGTAACTTTGGAAATCAGATTTACCCTCTTCACCAGGGTTTGCAGTTTGTTAAAAAAATTATTATTGCTGAAGGTTGTGGTAGTTTATTTGCTTTGAGATTTTTTCCACTATTTTTTCCACACTATTTTGCAAAGACTATTCCTTATTGTGTGTGGTCACAGAATTGTCTGTTCCTTTAGCTCATGTTCAGCTAATATTTTGACAGATTCCTTGAATGCCAGGAGCTAAACAAACAAAACAACAAAAACTCACACACAAAAATTTAAAGAAGAGAAGCAGAAAAGCAAAAAAATCCAATTACTTCTTCCAGTCTTTGCAGCTTGGTTTTGTGTTAAGACACTCCTTTAGTACTTAGGTAGGCTTACTCTGATCCTAGGAATCAGCCCACAGTAAAAACTTAAGGCCTTTTCAGGTCTTTTCTGGGTACACATCTTGCCTGGGCATGTATGTAGTTTTCTAAATCCCCCCTATAGAGAGCTGCTTTTGAATGCCCTAACTTCTTGAAGAATTTTATCTAACTCGCCTCCAATTCTTAGACAGTCTATTGGTTGTTTCCACCTGTAATCTCTTGTCCCAGGCATCTGTGAGTCTGTAATTTTTTACAAGCAGTGCCTACTGCTTTCTCCATCTAAGTTCCAAGCTGGGTGAACTGAAGATGAGAGTCTTGTGTTAGTTCAAGTATGCCCCAGACAGGTCAGAACAGATGTACTGATGGTTTTCAAGTAAGCTCTGCTCTGTTCCCTCTTGTTCAAGGGAGGAAACTGGGCTGCTGCTGCTTCAACCTCAAAACTGCTGCTGCACTGGAGTAGGGAGGCAAAAGTGTGAATAAAAATGCCCCCAAACTTTCCTGTTATTTTGAAGATTCTCCCTTCCTTCCTTCCTTTCTTTCTTCCTTTCTTTCCCTTCCTTCCTACCTTCCTTCCTTCCTTTCTTTCTCTCTCTCTCTCTTTCTCTCTTTCTTCCTTTCTTTCTGTGAGAGTAGGAACTGTGTCTATCTTTGCTTATCACTGTGTTCCAAGTACTGAGTAGGCTTTCTAGGCCATAGCAAATACTGAAACAATCTGATGGATAAATTAGTGGATCCCTACATTTAGAATGACTGATCTTACTTGTGTGGTATTTATTTGCTTGGTTTAACTCAGACATTTGAAGTGTCTGACTTTCCTCCTAAAAGCAGCAGTGATATGAAAAAAAAAACTTGCTAATCAAGTTACACAGCTAGTAGGTGCGAGAGCTGGGTGGGTTTGGGCTGCAGCCAGCTCCACCTGTTTACGTCCATCCTGTGGACACACCGTCTGTTGCCAGGTGCTCAAAGAAAATGTAGGAGAAAGCAACCTCATGATTCTGGCTCTCAAGGAGCTTACATATAATTCATCAAACCCATGAGAAAGGAGAATCCTAGATTTCTCTTAAAAAAAAAAAAAAATCAGCGTTGCCATTCAGTCTGCTAACATCCAGAGGATGAACAAGATGGCAAGAGAGAGTATAATGATGATGACAACAACGAACAATTATTAGGTGCTTCCCCCATGCTGAGTGCAATTTTAAGCACTTTAAATATATGTCATGTAATTCTTAAAAAAGGCCCATGAAGGAGGGATGTATTATTACTAGTACTCATGTTACAGATGCAGAAAGTCAAGTACAGAGCTGTCAAGTTGGTTATAGAGTAAATAGTGATGCAAGAGGCATCCAAACCCAGGCAGCTGGACACCAGAGCCTGAGCCCCAGCTACTGACCCTTACCTACAGGATGGCAGAGCACCCCATGGGGGGCCCCTAAATCTTCCAGGGGAGTCAGCAAGAACTTTGCAAAAGAGGTGACCTCTGAACCGCATGCTGAGAAGGCCTATACAGGAAGAGGGGCACAAGCACGCACAAAAAGAAAGAAGAAAATGAATGAAAGAAGAAAATGGGAAATGAATAAAAGTTAACCGCGATTGTGCATGGACTAAATGTTAAGTCTGGAAAAGGCAGTTGAATACATGGCTGTGGAGGAAGGAGAAGGGTGAATTGAAACTGGCTTTTGTTGGTTTGTCTGCAAATTGTTTTAATTCAATACCCCTGGGTGTAAATTGAGGGGACAGACTGGAATGAGGAAGAAAGTAAAGGTGAGGTTCATAATAGAAGGGAAGCAGAAGATGAGGGGGGCCTCGGTGATGGCAGACACCACAGAAGTGAGGAAACAGGGCATGTTCACTTAATATTTAATAGGAGGGAATGACAGAATTCAGGGACCAAAATGGGGAATGTGGGGGGAGATGAAGAAGGACATTTCCAGACTGACCCCACGGTTTCTGCCTTGGTTAATGTGGGTGGGATGCCACTCCCTAAGATAGAGGAGAGAGTAGGGTTGGGACAAAGGGGCTATTGAGAGAGGGAAGAGTAGATAAGGAGTTCCATTTGGGGCAAGCTGAATGGCTAATACAATGGATGTTGATCTTCCAAGTACACAGGGAGAAATACAATAGAACACCCAGCATCTCAACAAAGGAAGTAGACAAGTGGCATTATCATCTAGGCCAGTGTTAGCCAAGAGAATGTTCACGATGATGGAAATGTTCCATATCTGCACTGTCCAATATGATAGCCAGTAGCTACATGTGACCAATGAGCACTTAAAATGTGGCTAGTGCAGCTAAGGAGCTAAATTTGTAAACTTGTTGAATTTTAGTCAACTTAAACTTAAATAGCCACATGTGGTTAGTAGCTCATGTATCAGATAGCGCAGATCTGGACAACAGAAATAACTCTCAAATAATAAAAACACCAAAGCGGTTCATCACAGGCTGCTGAAATTGGAAGGGACCTTAGAGTTTGTTGAGTATAATTCTCTTATTTCACAAATAAGAAAACTAAGGCCTAAACAGAAGAAATGACTTGCAGAAAACCACTGCAGCAAGAGAGTGGTAAGGTAGACTAGAGCCATGGCCTGCCCTCCGGATCCAATGTCCTTTCCATTTCACAGGCTGCTTCTGGGACTGACGCAAAAATACCTGCAACTTTGTTTAACTCTGGTGTGTGGAATCAATGTAGCTTGTGGGCAAAGACAAGGAAAAGATCATGTACCCCCACCCCGCTGCTAAGCGAGTCATCCCAAACATCACTGGGGAAGAAATTACACCAGATATTGTAGTTGCAAATAGTGGAACCCACTCTAGTTAGTTTTAATATGAAAGTAATTGATTAAAGAAGAGTCAGCAGTTTGTACAATGTCTGAGAGAGGGTCTCAAAGTCAGGTTAGGAGGCTATGCAGTCAGGAACTGCTGACAAATTACACCACCATTGCTCTGATGGGGGTCCTACTGTCCCGGGCACTGGGCTCAGGGGAATGGCCCCCAGTCACCAGAGCTGGGTAACGGGCTCCACCCAGATACCTGCTTCTTTAAAGCTGGACCTCACTGCTGCCCGGTTCACCAGAATGTGCTCCACACGCCTCCTCCTTCCCCAGGTCCTTCTCATTAGAATATAAATAGAGAGGAGGGGAAATCTGAGACCCTTGCTACAAGGAAGGGAACCAAGTTTCTGCCTTCTACCTTGTGAAGAAGCCCCAGAAATCAGAATAATCCCCAAGCATTAGGAAAAGAATTTTTAAAAAGGCACCACCTTCCTGCTCAGCAGAAACCCTGACTCAGAGCTTTGTATATAACGTTTTTGCATTGCAAATTTTCTCAATTATTTCATCAGTGGCTCTGTAATTTTTTTTATATGATTGTTTCTCCATTTTAATTTCCAAACAAAACTTTGTAACACAAACCATTTGTAAGTAGGGAACTTCCTGGGATATTGCTTACTGACACGGGGAAGAATTTTTATTCCTGATTAAGATTCTGACATGCCAAGACTTGACTCTGAGCTTAAGCACCCAATACTCTTAGAATCTCTTTCACTTCATGGAAAATTGGTGTTCCTGTTCCTTGGTCAGGTTTCTTTCTGTCTCACCAAGTACTTCAGTGTGAAGGTAAAATAAAACACTGTTTCTATCTTCAGGTGCTTGCATTCTAAATCTTAGCTCTAATTATGAAATAAAAAGTTGTATTTCCTAGCTTTACGAATGGCTTTTCCTTGATTGTGTGTTGGTTTGATTGCTATAAACCTTTGACTATTTTCCAGAGCATCAACAAAGTTGGTCCCAGCATTCTGTCTCTCTCTTTTTTGGATGCTGCTGTGGAGAATGAGGGCTTGGAGTTTCGTAGTTCATCATTTTTCTTACCACTCTTTTATTTAGCCACAGTCTTTTTATAACCTAATCTTGCAAGTGATATACCATCACTTCTGTCCTATGCTCTTGTTCTTACAGACTCACCCTGGAACATTGGGGGAGGAACTACACAAGAGTGTGACAATCAGGAGGTGGGGGTCACTGGGACTCATCTTAGAGGCTGCTTACCACAGGACAGGACCAGGACTTCCCTCCAGAATCATCTTGGTTAAAACCACAGTGTTTTAGACATTAAAACTAGAACTTTAGTTTGGAAAGTTTTAAAAGAAGGTGTTTAGCTCAGATAACAATGATTACTGTTTGCTCTGGTCTGTCACTGATACTCTGCTAGATGTTGGACTTACTGGAATGAGTCAGGCACAGCTTCTGCCTTTGAGGATCTCCTGGCCAGCTGAATAGATAATTTTAAAGCAGCATGGCTAAGTCCTATACAGAGGGCTAGGGGGACAGGAGGAGTAGACTTCACTCCACCTGGAGGGTGAGAAGTATTCCTATTCCACGTAAGTTTTGGATGGAACTTTGAGGGATGTGAGCTGGAGAGAGAGGGCTGTGGCCATGTTGGATAGAATTCTAGGCAGAAGGATCTGCGTGAGGATAGTTGGAGGCTAGTAATGAATGCAAAGTTATACTTTCTGAGACGACAATTCACACGGTTAAATTAGAAACTAAATAGGATAATCTGGGTAATTTATCTTTTGATAAATGCATGCACAAGGTGTTATGGGAACCCTTCAGAACTTCATAGGAAGAGGTAGGAAAGTCCTGTCATGGGAGGTTCTTGGGCTAATTTTGGCTGACTGGAAAGTAGCTGTGTGAAAAGGTCACTTCTTACAGAATTAAGAGCAGGTATAAAACGTAGGGGATGGGAAAGTGTGACGTTCCTCTATGAGGAACTGCCAAGGAGTTCCTTATGACTGGTGTGGACACTGCTTGGAGTAGGGGCTGCACGGTGGAAGGGAGCTTGTCGAGGGGTTTGAGTCATAAAGGGCCTGTTTGATGTTCCATCCTAAAGGGTTTGAACTTTGCTGAAGGTAAAGAGGACCACCAGTGAGGTAGTAACATAATTATCAGGATGGTCACATGAGTACTCTCTGTAGTCCCTTATAAAATACTTTAAAATATCAAAAATACTTTAAATGAAAAACTTTTTTTCCCCTCACTTTAAAATCAACTCATGTTCATTATGGAAAATTGGAAAACGCCTAAAGGACAGAAGAGGGAAAAGCCCCTCAGTCTCGCTGCGCCAAGGAGCTGCTCGTTCATATTTCAGTATCTATTTTCCAAATATATTTCTATATATTCAAAAACCAGTCTCCAACTCTACAGATATTTTGAAATAAAATTGAAAAATTTACATTTTGAAATTAATGTTTTGTAACAGATCATCTACTTCTTGAACACTGAATTGAAATATAAATTGAAAAAGTTAATTGAGCACTTTCATAATAATTTTTTAGATAGAATTTTAGAAGCTGGGTCAAAGAATATACGTATACTATTCTGTTTGCTATATGCTGCTGAATTACTTTTGAAAAGGGGTTTATCAGTTGTGTTACTGGTATTTTGTAACGGTCGTTCTTTGTTTTATTTTCAGTGAATCACTTTTAAATAGCACTAACGAGAGACTGTGAGAGCCCCCCAGTGGCCGAGCTAATTCCTGCAAAAACATCATCAGTGGATTAAAAAAGAACTATTTAGTTGTCAAATCTTAATGTCAAAAAAAGGAGAGTGACTAGAAATATCTTAGCTGTTAAAAAGGCCTTGTAATTAGAGGAAGAAATGGCATTTGCTTTCCTTTCAAATTCTTGTACTTTTGCTATCAGACTATGAAATGTTTTAAATTTCACTGCTGTGTAATATGAAGGTTAAGATTATATTGATTTCAGGTAGGTTTACAATCAACTGATTAACTAGTTTTGGTATAAAAGCTAATATTTATTGAATATTATCTGTGTTAGGCACTGCTCCAAGCATTTTGCATGCAGTAATGCATTCAATTCTCATAGCTATCATGAAAAAATTACTATTTTAAAGACCATTTTACTGGCAGGAAACAGAACATTAGTTACTAAACAGAGTTACTTAACAGAGAGGTTAAATAACTTGCCCAAGGCCACACAACTAGTAAGTAATGGAGCCAAGATTCCAATACAGTGCCTTTGACCTCCCTGCTCTGATATCCCCCTTGGATCTCAGTGTCCATGAATGTTCCCATTCAGGCTAATTTCATAAAATAGGATCTTTATTTATGTAAGAAACAAAGAAACAAAACTATTGGTATAATTGAGACATGGGCTTCTCTTCTAGCCATTTTTTTTTAAGGAATAGTATAGTGTTGGTAACATAATTTGTGATTTTATATTATGTACTGAGTGAATAATAAGAGGAGACGTGATAGTTTTAGTCACTTTATAATTCATACATTTTCAGTCAAAGACTTAAAGACAAGTTGCTCTGCGTTTTGTTGTCTTAGATAGCTAAATGCAAACACCTCTTCTTGATATCCAAGCAAATTTAATGGTGTGACTTTCTAGTTAATTTCCCTTTCATCCTTACATACCATATTTCTATTATATTTTCAGAAAATGTGACCTCCAGTTTGAGCTAAAACTAAGGACTTTTACTGCTCTTCAGAAAGTGTGATCTCATTGCTTGGATTAGACATCGTACCATCTGAAACTTCTGGTAGAGAAGCAGATAAAGAGAATTGGCTCTTTGAAAGCAGAGAGATAAAACATTCTGGAAAAGACTCAAACCTAACACTCCAAGTAAAACTTTTCATCATTTTGCTTTATCTCCAAGTGGACAAAGGGGAAATTTGGAATAATATGGCTTCTGAAAGAATGGTATTTTAATTGCACCATGAAGGCCAAGAAATAGGACCCTAAAAAGACAAAATTTTCACTAGTGGAATTTGAAATTCTAGATGGAAGTTATTTGTGAATGTGCTGCTCTTCTCTTGATGGAGAGACCTTGACTGATGTCAGTGTCTCGAGGTAATCAGAGCTTTTCCTGCTTGGGACCCGAGTAGCACACATCCCTCCTACTGAAGAAAGCTCCACTTTACCAAGCACAGCAGATGGTTTCAGAGACCAAGAGAGGTCTTCCCTCTGCCCTTGCCCATGTATGTCCTATGTTTTCATGCTTAGTTTCCTAAAGAGATGCATCTTTCTTAATATATGAGGAAATCTTTCACAGATTTCATTCCATTTGGATATAGTGATAACACATTTGGAATTTGCGGTTAATCATGTTTGCCTACAAGTCATAGGCCCTTTTACACAGAAAATGTTTTTATCAGCTATGCAATGATAGAAGAAAACCACTAGTAGGCACTGTGAGTCCACTCCTTTGGCCCAAGCTTTGCTTTCAATGAGCACTTGTCTGCAAACACGTTTGCCAGTATGACATGCATTTGTGCTCCAACGCTCAGGCTGTTTCTTTTTTTTTTAATCTATGTATTTTTATTGAAGTATAGTCAGTTTACAATGTTGAGTCAATTTCTGGTGTACAGCATAATGCTTCAGTCATACATGAAAATACATATATTCGTTTTCATATTCTTTTTCGCCATAGGTTACTACAAGATATTAGATACAGTTTCCTATGCTATAAGGTATGAACTTGTTTATCTATTTTATATATATTAGTTAGTATCTACAAATCTCAAAAACTCCCAATTTATCCCTTCCCACCCCCTTCCTCCTTTGGTAACCATAAGTTTGTTTTTTATGTCTGTGAGTCTGTTTCTGTTTTGTAAATAAGTTTGTTTGTATTTTTTTTTTAGATTCCACATATAAGTGATACAATGTGATTTTTTCTTTCTCTTTCTGGCTTACTTCACTCAGTTTTACTTCACACTTAGTTTTATTAACTATTTTTAGGTGTAATGGTAGAAAGAACAGTTAACCAGTCTGTTTCCTTTGTTCAGTGCACATCTGGGGTTTAGGACACTGACTGTCTTTCTAAATCTCCCCTTTAAAGCTCTTTGAATAAGAATAAGGTTGAGGAATTTATGCTCAAGCCCATAGGAAAGATGCTTCTTAGATTTTCCAAAATGGAAAGAACATTGAATTTAGGATTGGAAGGCCTGGAATTAGATTTCACATATACCTTACTAGTTCTGATATATACTATAGAAATGTGAAGAGATGGCATGGCAGGATTTTCTAAGAGAAAGTTAACTGGAAAAGCCTTTGTCTGGGAGGTCTGCAGATCCATTGTTGATATTTATCAGGGGTAACTGGACCCTGAGAGACTGATTCTCACAACTAATGGGGTGCCTGGGACTGTGGTAGACCTGGAATGTCAGTTTATTAAGTTATGCTATGTGGGAAGTCAGATTCTAACCACAAGGAGGGCTAGGGAAGTAGAGTCACAGCCAAAGAATGTGGATGCTGTTAGGAAAAGCCCTTTGGCTAAGACAGCCTGAGGGACATCCCCACTTTACAGGGAACCTTGCCAAAGGGACCACACCCTCAGATTCTGTGGCCACAATGTTGCCTCCACATCCTATGGACAGTAGAGGATTCTCAGGGCCTCTCTGCTTCTTGCCACTTCTCTGTGCTTCCATGGCTGCCCAACTTCCTTTCCAAGGGACACACTCTATTTATGGCTAATTGAGTCACACAGGTATACTTTGCTGGCCTCCCTTGAGTGGCCTTTTGTATATCTATGCTGTGATCGTTTAGACCTTCATCTTGGGATTTTTTCTCCCATTAATAGATAATGATAATAATAACCTAATCATTTTAGTTTTAGTCTTTATCAAAGGCAACTCATATTTCCAATCTTTCTGTATTGCTTATGAATAATACCAACAGTAGCCAACATTAAAGAGTGCCCACCTGTGCTGGGCACTGTGCTACGTACTTTGTAAAAGTTATCTCACTTAATAATTCTCACAATGACCCTATGAGAGCATCTGCTATTCTGACTTAATAGATGAAAAACCCGACAGTCACATAGGTTAAGGGATAGCCCAACTGATAAAGTTGGAATATGAACTCAGGAAGTTACAACCCAAGATCTTAACTTCACAACTCTTTCTGCCAGTTAGTGCCTGAGTTCTGAAACCTGACTCTACAGATGCCTCTGTGTGTGACCTGTGGGTGATCTGGGCTTTGCTGAATTATGATTGGTTGAATTTTTATCATTAGAATATCAAATGCTCATGGAGTCACAGTAGTGCAGATTTCAGACCTGCTTTTTCAATAAACTGATGTTGCTTTTGTTTTGTATTTCATGTTGTACTTCATACCAAAGCTCTTTTTTTTATGTTGTAAGGAAATACCTGAAAACAGTCAGGTCAATAGACCCTGGTGATGAAATGCCCCCGAACACAATGACTCGCTGAAAAAGGGACATCTTCCTGTAATATAGTAGTTTCCACAAATCAAACTTGTGTGAATCCATAAGAGTGCAAAAGCAAAAGCTCTGAATCATCATATTTGTATATCATGTGTAATAGTGGCCCAGGTTCCCTGAGGCCTTACTTTGTACCAGACATTGTTTAAAGCTCTGTATGTGCACACATAATCACATAATCATCAAGAAACCTATGAGTTAGGCACGATTTTAATTCTCATTTTACAAATGAGGAAACTGAGGCCCAGAGAGGTGACGTAACTTGAACCCACGGGTAGTAAACGGTTGAGACAGGAGTTGCAGCCAGGCAGCCTGGCCTGCATTCTCTCCTGGGTGATTATTGCTGCTCTGGTTCTTGACACTCTGTCATCTATTACAGAGCCTTTTCAGTCTGTGCACCTGGTTTCTTTGGGGTCTCCTCGAGGCCAGTTTTCCCTGGAAAACAGGGTGATTTGCCCTGACACTCAGCATAAATATAGGAAAGGTTAGTACCTGTGATTTATGATCCATCTCTCAGAGTGTTGAGTAGGAAGTTTCATACTTACTGAAATCCTTCTCACCTTTAAATCTCATGATTGTTGATAACCCAACTGTATCAAAGGGAGTTAAAACTGTTTAATGTAAATATAGCCCAAGGAGGACTTCTCCACTTGATACAAAAGTACATGTAATGGATCTTATTTGAATGCATGGAGAAAAGGTGTCTTGAAGCTGATGATGATGGCGACGATGGTGGTGGTGGTGGTGATGATGAAGATGATAGCTTACCCTTGCAGACCACTCTAGGCTACACAGTGTTCTCAGTGGAGTACAGATACTAACTTATTTATAGTAAGTAGCTTTTAATGTCGAAATCGAACACTTTAGGAATTTTCAGAAAGTGATCATCAGGACAGGTTCCCAGGAATGGTTAGTGAGGAGGGGTGAGATGGGCCCTTGGAGTCTACTCCTTCCTTGCTATGTGAACTAGGGCAACTTACCCTCTGCTGTTTGTCCATGAATATCATGTGTGACATTTGTTCACAGAGGGTTGTTAAGAGAATTAAATGAGATAATACACAAAGTCAAGCACACAGTACGTGACACAGATGCATATATGTGAGTTGCTATTGTTGTTACCATTACCATGGCCATGGCCGCCTCTAAAGATTTTCGACCACGGGGAAAGGATCATTTTCTTTCTACCAATAACCATGGTGTGCTGAATGCTTCGCATCTGTTCCTTAGGGCAATGCTCATCTCATCAGTTACAATCCTGGGCGAGGAGAAACTGGCACCCTAGGGAGTACCACGGTCCCTGCTCTCAGCTGGGAGGAAGGAGCGGGTAGGCAGAAATTGAGCAGGGATGGAGCGAAGCGGAGACTCAAGGACTGAGATGAGAATGAAGCAGCAAGAAGAGAAATAATTCGCAGCAAAATACAACTCGCGCCCGACGCGGGCCCTCCTTTGCTAGGACCTGGATCGAAATATTTTACTTTCCAACTCTAACCGCGCGACGCCGGCGGGCGGGCTGCGGGATTGGCCCCCCTGCCTAACCCGGCTCCCCTCCACACCCCTCTCTGGACCCCGCCCCCCGATTGGCCGTCTCGACCCGAGGCCGTCGCGGATTGGCGCTCGCCTGCCGGGTCTGCGGGGTTTAAGAAGGGGGGCAGGGGTGCGCTGCCCAGCCTAGCTGCTGTCCCCGCTTTGCGCCCGTCGCTGTCCCCGCCGTGCGCCGCTCGCGCCGTCGCAGCTGGGCTCGCAGCGTCTCGTGGCCTCTCGCCGCCTCCAGCGTCCCGCATCGCGCCGTCGCCGGCCAGCGGCTCGCGAGCGCGGGAGCGGGAGGACCAGGGCAGGCGCCGTCCATCCCGGGCGCGAGCACAGCTAGTGAGCGGCGAGGCGTGGGGACTCCACGCTGGCCACGATGGTGGCCACATGCCTGCTGGTAGTGGGCTTCGTCACGAGCTTCGTGGGTTGGATCGGCATCATCGTTACCACGTCCACCAATGACTGGGTGGTGACCTGCGGTTACACCATCCCCACCTGCCGCAAGCTGGACGAGCTGGGCTCAAAGGGGCTGTGGGCCGACTGCGTCATGGCCACTGGGCTGTACCACTGCAAGCCCCTGGTGGATATTCTCATCCTGCCGGGTAAGGACCCCGCCTTGCAAGTGGCTGCTCCTAAACCCTTACTCTCCAGGCAGACGGGGGAGGGGGCATTAGGCGGCGTTCACAGAAACATTTGGGGGCTGGAAGACTTTGGGGCACATTTTGACACCTTCAGTTCCGCTTTGCTGTGGCGGAATTAGGCAGCCCTGAACTTAACTTCTGTCAGCCTCGGTTTTCTTATCTGGAATTTGAGATGACAGTGGTGGCCACTGGCCGAGTCACCCTGAGAAGGTAATGAACTGAGACATAGTCACATAGTTGGAACTCCGTGCCAGTTTTTTACCGTCGCCCCGCCTCCCCATGCTCCCACTGTCGATGGATTAGCAGTGCTTCATCCCGCCTTAGAATCCACCGCAGAGGCGAGGAGGAACGAGAGGAAAGCATTCCGGCGATCCGAACAGGCGCAGGCTGTTTCCCTGTCCAAGTTAGGGCCCTCCTAGCTGCATCAGGTCGGTTCCCGCAGACCCCGGGCCTATCTCACTTTCCCAGTCCTTTGCCGTCGCAGTGGGGGCGTCGGCCCGCGGGCCTGCGGTGACTCTCCTTCCCGCCCCCACACTCCGGGGTCCCAGAGGGAAGAGCGGGCGCCCCTGGGAGGGCCCCCTCACCCTGGGGAAAGGGCCGCCTCCTCGCCTCCAGCTGTGCCTCGGAGTGAGGAAGAGAGAGACAGTTGCCTGGTCTTCACTCCCCTGACGCCAGCCGGGGGCCCTATCCTCACCTAATGCCCCGTTGAAAACTTCTGGGCAAGTTTCAATTCAGATTTAAACCTCGAGCCAGTTGGATGATTTGGCAAGGTCGGGGGTGCCCCTTCGGGTTTCTGCTTGGAATCTTGGTTTATCCCGGTCCTGGGCCTAAGCCTGGCTGTCTTCTGTCCGGCTAGCCTTTAACGATGGTGCGCCCTTAAAGGCCTATCCCGGTTTTCTTAACGAGCAGAGTAACTGGGCCCTGAGGCCGGCAGTCTGGAAGCCACTGGCTTTGCGCCTTCTCCCGAATGAGTCTTTAGCTTCCTGAGACTCTGCCCTTCCTTAAGCCTCCCCTCAAGTGCTTCCTATTTCCAGGCCCCTGTAGTCGTATTCTATCCCCACTTCCTCCTTGCTGCCCTGGTGTTTGACACTTATCCCCATCAGTGCACGTTTCAACTTTTTTGTTCGTTGTTTGTGAGTCAAGTTCTACCGCATTTAAAGTTCCCCAAAGATATGGATGGCTTCCTACCCTCTTCACATCTTCCCCTGCACCGGCAGTGCCCCTGATGCACGGCAGGTGTGTGCTCCATTTTGCCCTGCCCTGCATTTTTAACTTTCAGGATGACAGAGGTCAAGAGATCCCTTTAACTTGCCCACCTTAAGTTAAAGCTGCTGTTGGTAGACCTGTCTCAGTGCTCACAGTCTGAGGATTTGGGACAAGAAACTAACCTCTATGGACTGCAGTTGTCTTCTTTTAAAAATTAAAATCAAACCAACCACCTGTCTTTCAGAATTGTTTGAAGGATTACACGAGATGAGAAATGTTAACCTCCTTAGATGTAGTAAATGCTCTAAAAATGGTAGCTATAATTTTTATTAAATCTGGGCATGGAATTTGCAGGACTCTGACTGTCACATAAAATTCTTCTCTGCTTCCCTCTCCTGAAGTTAAGTTTGCTGAGCATTTAGTGCCAAGTGGTTTATTTTCAGAGAACATAGACCATCCCGCAGATGGAGTACATTTTAGGGAGGGCCTATCCCTTCCTGCAGTCCCGTCCCTCACACTCTAGGTGGGGACAGGGACAGATCTCAGTCTCCATCTTTAGATTCTCAGACATGGCTTTGGCACCTAGCATGTGGATAGCCTGCACCGTGAATTTCAGAACCCAGGTCTCTAGTTGACTCTCTCCTTTGTCCCAGCTCTGGCTCTCCGACCAGCCACAGTGGCATAGAACTATGGTTAGAGGTCTTGTGTCAGACACCCTATGGCTCCTTTCTGGGGGTGTTCAAGTTAACAAATACTTGATTGATTACCGTTAATTCAGAAGAAACTGAGATGGGAAATGGTTGGAAGAGTGTCCTTGTGGAGTCTAAATTCTGGCAAAACACATCCTACTAAGAGACAGTCTTGCAGTTGGGTCTTGGTGCACAAGGTAGGCTGGCCAGGTTTGGTATGAGGGTCCTGGCACGGGTGGCGGAAGCTGGGGCTCGTTTTTGGCTTTGCCATGAACTCTGCCTCCTCCAGGCCACTAGCTCTCCTTTTTTCTGAGTAAAGACGGAGAGTAATAAGTACAACTCCCCCCTTTATTTTGAAGAAGGGAGAGTGTTTTAATGAGAAACAATACATTTAAGTTTGTCATGTTCTCCCAGCATCTTATCAGATTTATTTCACATAAATATTGTGCATATTATAATCTGTCTCTTAATAAAGTAGTTACTTGGCATTTTATTTGACAGTATAAAGTTCAGGTAGTTTTGCTTCATGCTTTTTATTCAACTTGTTAATTCCTTCATTCGTAATTGTGTGTTTACATCATCTGTTATGGCCACTATGTTAACTCATGAAGACCAAGGCAGGTGTCTGTCCTCCAGGAATCCCTGGGGCTGGAGACATGCCTTTAAGGGATAATGGATCATTGTAGAAGCAGGCCCAGGGCACAGTGGTGGAGGCAGGAGATGGAGCCTGACGTCCTATAGGGGCAGGATTCATAAGCAAGACAGCCTGTGGAGAGATACCAGGAGAGGAAGACTGAGTCTTAGCTTAGTCTATTTAGGACCACACACTGTTTATATACAATGTGAATTAAAAGCACATGGTTAAGGGACAAAATCGTGTGGTACACCTGGAGATAAAACTACTGCTCTGACACAGAATAATGCCAGTAATACCGATAATAATAGCTAACCTTTCTGGAGTATTTAGCATGTGCTAGGCACTGTTTTGAGCACTGCATGAATTAACTAATTTAATCTTCATCAAACTCTATGGAAGAAGTGTAGGTACCATTATTATTTTTACTCCATAGATGAGGAAAGTGTCAAGACACAGCAGTTCAGTAACTTGCCCAAGGTCACACAGGTAGAGCTTATCAACAGCAGGCTGGAATCGACACAGATCATCCCAGAAGACTGCTTGGAAGATATGAATTTTAATCTGAATCTTTCACAAGGTGATGTAATAGTGTAATTGGTCTCTTGGCCCCTTCATCTTGGACGCTTGGATGAATGGTCTAAACCAGGGATCCCCTTTCTGTCTCTCCAGCCCCCAACCTCCTTTTTTGTCAGAGTCACTTTAATAGTTGAACATGTGAGGGGATCTTGGACCCCATTTAACATATTCTAAGTCCTGCAGTGGGGCAAGAGGGAGGAAGGCGAATGGTGCTGAATTACCGAGGGGCAGGGTTCAGGATCCAAGGGGACCCATGGCCTAACCCCCTCATCTGTGCTCTTGTTTCCAGGCTATGTGCAGGCTTGCCGAGCCCTGATGATCGGTGCCTCAGTCCTGGGTCTGCCGGCCATTCTCCTGCTGCTGACAGTTCTCCCCTTCATCCGAATGGGCCATGAGCCAGGCGTGGCCAAGTACAGGCGGGCCCAGCTGGCTGGCGTCATGCTCATTCTGCTGGGTAAGACGGCTTTCTATAGAGCACCCCAACTGCGAGTGAACCCAAAGAATCTCAGGTTTTGCTACTGCTTCACTGAGCTCAAGAGATGTGCACAAGGAAGGCATGGATACAATGTATATCCCTTCATGTTTCCTAGGCAGTTGATGCAGAGAAATAAGTAGTCTGTAAGGGTCACTGAACATGAAAATAAGTTAAAAAACCAACAAAAATAAAAGGATTTTGAGACACAGCTAAGAGAGAGACCAGAAGGACGGAAGAGAGTTACATAGTGGTTCTCCACTCAGGCTTCGCGATGGAATCCCTTTTTGGAAACACTCATGCCCAGGTCCCACAGCAGATCAATGGAGTCATAATCTCTGGGCATCAGGCCAGGCAAAGATATTTTTTGAAAGCTTCCTAGATGACGTTTATATGCAGCCAGGGTTGAGAAGTTCAGTTAACATATAAAGAAAGACCCAAGAGAGAGGAGGGCAGGAGAAAAGTCAGATGTTGAGGGTGGAAGATCACTAGGTGATGATTCCATCTTTCATTCAATAAACATTCATTGAGCACCTGCTGAGGGCCAGGCACCCTGGTGGGCTCTGGGGATATTGGAAAAAAGAAAGCCATCTCTGCCTTGAATGTACTTGGACATCTTGGTAGAGTGTGGTATGTGCTCATCTATAAAAGGTACCCAGGCTGTGCACACACATAGGAAGGCACCTGACCCAGACTAGAGGAGCTTCTCAGAGCAGAGGAGTCCAGCGATGAGTTTTGACAGTTGGAGAGAAGGTGGTCAGGTCATGGATTGGAGGGAGGGACAGCCCAGGTCAAGGACACAGTGTGTGCTCGTTCAGTTTTTCTGATTACACCTGCATGCAGGGGGCTTGATTTAACAACCCAGGGAGGGTCTTCCTAGCTCTGCTGTCATCAGTGATTTCATCTCTCTCTAGTCTTTTTTTTTGAAGGCTAATTCCACCAGCACATTCTAAATCCTAATAGAAGATATGCATTTTAAGAACAGCAGCTATTGTTGCAGAGTGCACTGATAATTCTGTGAGAAGACGTTAGTCTGGATGTGAGTTAGATATAAAGTCAGATTCTCCTGGGACAAGGAATTCCCATCCCCCAGCTGGCATTGGGCCATGTGTTTGAGGGGGAAAGGTAAGGAGTCAGGGTTTTGTGTGGGTCAGTGCCACTTAGTGAAGGTAACCCACAGTGACACCGAGGTGAGGGGACATGAGAGGTAGGGGTGCCATTTCCCTTGATTGCAAAGGGATGGAAATTTTTAGGGGCTTGTGAAGCCATAGAGAATTTAGAGGAGGGGCTTGTGTCTGTGTAGATGTGTATGTATGAAAAGGAGTGAAGAGACCAGAAAACCTGTAATTTCCAGAGGAGAATCTGGGCATGGACATTTTGGTTCCAGCTGCATAGAATGTGTGTGTGAGTGCCACATGGAACACACTGTCAGCATTATGTGCTTCATCCAACTCACAGGGTCCATTTCCATCATGCTTTTTGGTGGTCAGATCTTTGTATCTGAACTCCCTTTCCAGTAGGGAGACCAAAGCTCTACAAGTAAACTGGTTTGCAGAATCCAGGTGAAACCCTTCTCATCCGAGACATTGGTGGTTGTAACTTTCCTCACATTCCAACAGAAGCCCCACAAGGCTCTCTCTTTGGCTTTGAGGATGTCAAAGCCAAAGCCAAAGCCAAAGCCAAAGGATGGGTCTGTTGTGTTGGGTGAATAGTCACCTTTAGAAATTCCAGCCTTCTATATGAGAGTCACAGAATACCCACATGTAAGAGAATACATTAAAAAAAAAACCCCAAATCCAGTAGAAAAGAAAGATATAAAAGCAAAATCATACATACAAATTGGTATTTTAAAAAAGCCTGGGGGAAGGGTATAGCTCAGTTATAGAGTGTGTGCTTAGCATGCATGAGGTCCTGGGTTCAATCCCCAGTACCTCCATCAAAATAAATAAATAAACATAATAACCCCCCCAAATAAAATAAATATATTTTTAAAAAGCCTGAAAACCATTGAATTGTCCAGTTGAATATAAGGGTTACTTAAAAAAAATAGCAACCAATTGTTTGGAACTTCCTAGCTGAATTAAATAAAGTTTATCTTTTTCAAGGGGGTTGGTGGATACAGACAGAATCATAGAGAGTAAAGTGAGAGGAGGGGAGGCAGTGCTGTGAGTTCCTCTGCTTGCTGCCTGGAAGGAAATGACAGAGGGGGTGCTGAGTGACTGCTACCCATTCCCCAGGGATCGGCTGCCCCGTTCTGGCCACTCGCTGTTAGGAGGGGACGAGAGCACCGCACCTGGCCCTCCTGTAGCCTTGTGTCTCCAGTGTTACCTATGTCCTCATTGATTGTTCCCGACCAGATTTATTTCCCAGTGTGTCACCACCTGCCTTTGGGTTGGATGTTGTTTTGACTGGACCAAGCTAGCTCTGGAAATGTAAAGCTCATTGTCTCAAGTGTGGCACCTGCTGGTCTTCTCTGGGTCTTCTCTGCAGGGAGCCCGAGTGCCTTGTTTCCCCTGCTGGCAGGGGGTGGGAGGAGCCAGAGAGTGAAGGCTCCCTTTGTGTGCTGGGGATGGGCTCTGTCGCTGCCCCCGGAGAAGCCAGTGCTGGGTGCTAGGGGTCACCGACAGTGCTCCACTTGAGATGTGGTCCCTCACCAAAGGGGGACCAGGCATACTGGGGTGTGGGGGCCTGGGAACTGGAAACAGGGTGAAAACTCATCTTGGTCTGAAAACTGTAAGAACTATTAATTAAAATCAATTCTTTCTGAGCCTGAAAATCTTTAATTGTTTTTCTGAAAGCTTAAAAAAATTATGTCAGCTTTATCTTCTTGGCAGTCTCAGTTCAGCAGTGTTTGGATTTGGTTCCTGCTGTGAGGGAGGGACTGGGAGCCTGATGCTGCCGGCTTCTTAAGCCAGATGAGTAGCTCAAGGAGCAGCAGGCTTCCAGATCCAGGATGGATCTGAGGCCAAGCTAATCTGTGACTTTTCAAGAACCCCTGCCAAGGCAGGAGGTACCTAGGCCCTGGGGTGCTGTGTCTTATCATTTGGAGTCAGACCAACTGCGCTAGATCTTGGAACTACCATTTTCTAGCTGTGTGAATGGGGGCGGTTACTTCATGTCTCTGAGCCTTTAGATAAAATGGGCACAATACTGTCTACTTTTGAGGTTGCTAAAAATAGGGAAATGATGTATATAAGCGATAAGTCCTCAGCAAAAGGTGGCTTTTTTACTGCTGTTGTTAGTGAGAGGAAATAGAGAGCTAACCTAGAAGGCAACTGGTAGTCCGTCTGTCTGACTTCTGCAGAGTCATCTCCACACGTGGAACTGGTAAGGGGAGACGGTGAGCTGTTCCTGGAAACACCAGGTCACAGCCTAGTCTAATGGAACTATTTCCTTGCTTTACTTTGTAGAAACCAGAGTGTAGGATCAATAGTTTTGAGTTTTTTGCTTATTCCATTATGAAAAGCCACCATAAGCTACGCAGCTGAAAATTCTCAAGCTTAGTTCTGACTGAGTCTAATTCTCACTTTGCTGTAAGTTAGAAGTACTTGATTTGGGTGTTCCTGGGGGAGACGGGGTAGGGAACAAAAGGAAAGGAAATGTATTTTCCTTCTTAAGTGGAATCCTTTGTCTTCTCTTCCCCTTTTAAAAAACATGGCCCCAGGAATCCTATTTGCATTGGAAAAAAAGTTTTTAACTTGAAACTTATAGCTTAATAATGAAATTGCTGTGAAATAAAGGGTATATGCAAATGTGGGACAAATTGAGCTTGTCATGCACACAAAATAAGATGTCCTCAGGGACTGGGAATCCTTGGGTGTGGAATAAACAGTGATGCCCTTAATCCTGGAGCATTAAGACAATAGTTAGAAAAAGTCTTCTTCCAAACTCATTAGCTTTACACAAACAAGTTCCTAAATCAAATTCCATTTGGGTAGAGAAAAGTATGTGGCATCTTGGTGTGGTTGTGGCTTAAAATGACCTTATCAGTGAAACTGGAGGAATTAACTGCTTTATGAGGTCTCTCTTGTCTCTAAATTCTGTGGTTTTTTTTTTTTTTTTAATTGACAACCACAAAGCTGACTTTGAAAAAGTGTTATAGGAAAAAAAGAGATAATGATGTGTGGAATAGAAATAAAGGGGGAAAATGTTGAAAGCAGGCCAGGAAAATAATGTACTCAAATATTCCACTGACTTGATGAGTGTTATAAATATTAGATCTTCATAAAAGTCATTGTCTAAGAGGTGTGGGTCCTTTGGCAGCTACGTTTTCTTCAGTCAAAATTTAGAGAAGGACAAATGAAAAATAAAAATCCTCTGGTTTCAAATTATAAGGAAAACAACAAATACATATGACTCCAACCGACAACTCGTTAGAGATCTCATTGCTTGTTGCCTTGAGTCAACTGACCTCTTTGTGAAGAGCTAAAGTGAATTGGTAGTTACAGCACGGGATGTAATAGCATCAGTCATAGAAGACAGCATTCGGTGCATTGTAAATGTTAAATGGAGGGAGATTTTTTAAAAAGTTTTTATTGTGGAAAATTTTAAACACACACAAACATAGAAAGCATAGTATAATGAATGCCCAGGAACCCAGATTCATTCCCAGTAATGATCAACTCACGGCCAATGTGCTTGGTCTTTGTACTTCTCCTTTTCTTCCATCCCCAGATGTTTTTTTTTTTTGAAGCCAATCTCAGATATGAGATCAAGGAGGATTTTTTTTTCTTTTCCTCCAGTATTACTAATGTAAGTCAGAATAATTTAAGTGATTTCAATGAAAATAGTGTTTTGTGCTAGAAATGATGTTTTTAAAAGTCCTTTCAATGCTTAGTGCTGAAAGTGACAAAAGCTGGAAGACATGTGTTCATTGGAGGAAGGAAGAAATGTGAGGGTCCACTGCTCTTCTGTCTTTCTGGGCTTCTTTGTCTGGCTATCTCTGTAAGTTGTTACTGCCAAAACCAAACATACCTGTACCAACTATATTTAACTTCATCACATTTATTTAGCTCCATGTAGTACCATGTGTCATATAATCCCTAAAGAGATGAAAAGCTACACTTAACATTTCATTGCTTGAAAACTGCGTTTTCAAATATTTTCTGTGTTTGGCTACATCAAGATCATTGCTAACTTTTAGTAAGGTTGTTTTCTATCAACTAAAGTACTGATTGCATTAGATTATTTGAAACTTATCAAAAGAGGCAAACAATTTTATTCTATGAAAAGCAAGGAATTCTGCTTGTGAGAGGACCCAGTCCAGATCGATCTATACCTACACAGTGCAGCTTTCTTCCCCCCTTCTTCTTTTGTTTTTTACGATGAAGATATCCCCAATTTTCACTTTCTACCCTCCCACAAGTGGCAGATTTTTTTTCCCTCTTGTGCAGTTAACTATCGCATCTTCTGAAGGTAGAAGGGGAGAAAGAATGAAAAATTTGCATGTTAAAATTCCCCTACTTTTATTTCTAAAGACTTCATTTAAAAATAAATTCTCATGACATAAAAAGAAACAAAAATTCCCTTTATCTTCCTTCAATTTTCCTTACCTTATAGGTAGCTGTGACTTTTAAAGAACATTTTCTTATTTTTCCCCAAATATGTAGAGAATCATTACAAACTCTGTGTGTGTGTGTGTGTGTGTGTGTGTGTGTGTGTGTGTGTGTGTGTGTGTGTGTCTGCAAATAGAAATAAATCTAGCAGGCCTTCTATGTCTTTAAGAAAGCCAAAAATTATTGCCAGTTCTATTAATATTTCACATCTTTTAGTTAAGTATGGTATGACTTGCATTTTTAACTTTACTGATTGAAATATAGTCCCTTTTCCCTTTAAATCATGCTGAAGCTGAGTAAACTTTCCTTCTTTAGTTTTTAAACATTCTTCATTGTGAGTTCAGTTGAAGGTCACTGTTCCCAGCAAACCCCTCATTTCCCTTCATGTTGTGTGGCGGTCTGTCATCTTTCAGTGGTTTTGATGTGGTCCATCTTTGAGAGCCACAGGAATTCCACCCAGAGTTCAATTATCTACTAGGAAATAAAGAGCCTGCTGGCACTCATTTGCCTTGTCTTGCATGCCTTGTAAAAGCAGGAAATCTTCAATGAGGTAAATCGAGAGCTTGTCGCTTTAAGTGTGTTAAAGTCACATTAAGGTTTTATAATTTTGGAAGTCAGTTTTGGTGTGGATGAGGTGGAGAATAGACTAGAAATGAGACGGTCTTTCATTTCTCCATCTGTCTGTCCATCCATCCACCCATTCACTCATCCAGTCCTATCGGTTCATTATTTAAATGTTTAGACTGTTTTCTGATTTTTCCCTTTTTCTAGTGAATTATTTTGGAATAAAATCTAACAAAATCCCTGAAGGTTACTTTTGGAAAATTGAGGATGATTCTTTCCCTACCTGAAGATAACCTGTTTTATTACTTTGCTTAGGCAAAGGGGAAGAATTCAGTGAAATTACAGGCAATTAAAAAAAATCTTATTCTATAAAATCTGAACCAAATCTGAAAGTTAGGTGAGGTGTACATGAAATGTGGAGAATGCTTTTGTGTGTGTGTGGTATGTGTAAATACACAGTAATTGAAAAATAGAAAACTGAATTTGAACCATAACCTCTTTTGAAACAAGTTAATTGTTTATAGGAAAAATCGATTGACTTGAACCAAATCATTTGGGATCAAGTCTTTTTTTTTTTTCCTATGGAATTCAGCTCTTCTCTCCCCACCTTTTCCCTCTAATCAAGCTTGAGTGTTTGGAAACCCTTGCTAGGTTGCTGTTTTTGCCTCCTTTTGGCTTATAGGTGTGTGTAGCTGGATTGTGTATTGATATGAAGAATCTAGAACAGTTCTTGTCTCTGGCTGATGAAGAAAAGTTATCTCTCTATGCTTTGTTGAGAGTGTAACCATGACAATAGCCAAGCGCTTCTCCAAGAGTGCCAGATTTGGAATCCGTGTCCAGAGGAGGAGAGAAAAAAATACCTTTTCCTGTACCTCAACATAGTCAAAGCCTTGGGCTGGAAATCGACCAGATCAACTGGTCTTCTTGAGAATATTCTATTTGTAGGAAGAAAACACATCTTCTCATGATACCTCATATAAAAATTTTACAGAAACTGGCATGATTGTGTTTTACTCTTTAAATAAAATGAAGCCATTAACACATGGGTAGATTTTAGCTTCTTAGATAATCTGTACAAACTCTTTAAATGTATGAATAGTTTAGAATTAATGGAATGAATTTAGGCTGTTAGAAAGCCAATTGGAGCAAACCCACTGCTTTGAATTTACTAAAGGCTTTCTGAATAATGATTGGACACATCATCATCATCATCATCATCATCATCATCATTATTATTTTTTTGGACTGTCAACTTTAATGTGCCATCCCAACTTAAAGCTTTGACTAAAATTTCTGTTCTGCTGCAGTTGTGAGAAATCAGATGATATCAAAAAAAGTATGGAGTTACTTTGTCTAAAGCTTTGTTGTTTAGTACATTAGCCACTAGGCATATGTGGTCATTTAAATTTAAATTAATTAAAGTTTAAAATTTGGTTTTCAGTCTCACTTACCTCATAAGAAACCTTCAGTAGCCCACGTAGCCCACTGTCTATTTGACAGTGCTAGGGTAGAGGTTTAAAATATTTTTAAGTCTTTATAGACTCCTGCCTGCCCTGTTTTGTTACTTTGCTTAGGAGAAGGGGAAGAATTAAATGATGCAGAGGCTGTTTCTTATCTGATTCTTTAAAATCTAAACCAAATCTGAAAGTTAGGCTGGTTGGTGCAAGACCATAAAGTTCTACCATTGTGACCCACAACAAATACCATCATTATAAAAATCCTTCAATGGATAACTTCTTTTACTCAGAACTGTTCGTGTGTGTTGATATCTTGTGATTGTGAACAGCATAATACAAACTCAGATTCTTAGCTGATACTCCACTGATGTCCAGCAGTATTCACCACAGCAAGGGAATTTGCATAGCTTCCTTGGGTCTTTGTACTGTGAATTGACCAAAATGAAAAGATGGAGTACAAATTGAAGTGGGCACCATCTTGTTTCTCATTTCTAAATAGCTTAGGTCATCCATCATGTCACTGGTATACACTGAGCACATACTATGTGCTTCTTGCTTAGCTAAACACTGATTTTACAAACATAAGTAAGACATGGGCCTGGCCTTCAAGGAACTCAGAACTTGTAAAGAGATAATTATAATGCAATTAGGTAAGTGAAATAATAAAATTATATCAATAGGTATATATAGTCAAGATACATGTGTAAATACAAATACATATTTTTTGGACTTAAATGATTTGTTTCTAGGTTTTTACATTGGAGTTGCTTTGTCTCTGCCACCTGTTGAAAAAATACGGACCTAGCAGTCTGACACAAGCTTTTGATCTGCTTATTCTGTAGGTGCAAACCTTTAGGTTCAGATTGCCCCTGAGGGATCAGAGCTCTATGTACTGAGTTTTGGGAGTTGGTTGGAAGCCAGAGGGGTGTGTACGTGGAGTAAGGGGAGCCTGCTCGCGGCTTGGTGTGTGATGGGTATGCCCAGTCACAGCCCTCTCCATGTCTCCCCAGCTCTCTGTGCCATGGTTGCCACCATCTGGTTTCCCGTGTGCGCCCACCGTGAGACCACCATCGTGAGCTTTGGCTACTCCCTGTACGCGGGCTGGATCGGTGCTGTGCTGTGCCTCGTGGGTGGCTGTGTCATCGTCTGCTGCGCTGGAGATGCCCAGTCGTTTGGTGAAAACCGTTTCTACTACTCTTCCGGCTCCAGTTCCCCTACTCATGCCAAGAGTGCCCATGTATAAGAGAGCTGCTGGCCTGCCCACGGAGGTGCTGTCGATACTGGGCCCCTGGCCCTAGGTTTGCTTGCCACAGTGAGGGGGTGGGAAGCCCACTCCTCTGCTAGGCTCCAAAGCCAAAGGTCTAAAAAAGCATCCTATCTGGCATTTTGTAGTCTTAACACCCCACTCTCCTTTTGTTGCCTTACAAGAAATCTTTAGCTCAAATAATGCCACATATGTTTTTCATGGTCTTGCCCACTATTAGCTCTTCTCTCTTAGGTATTCTTTTGTCATATATATGTATATGTACATATATACATATACATATATATATATGAAGAAAAAGTTCCTCTCTCTCTTTAAATTTTAAATGTCTTGCAAACATTGCTGAGCTGGGTGTGGGTAGAGAAATAAAAGACACTTTCAAACTGTTACAGATGACAATGGGAGCTGCATAAAGATGCCTCTCTGTTCCCTCCCTTCTCTCAGCTCCAAGGTCATTTAGTTGTAAGCAACAGAAAAAGACAGAATTGGGGACATGGGGCGGGGGAGGGAGGGGAATCGTGGAACTTTCCCTCCACGGGGAAGTTTCCCTTTTGTAAGTTGAGGGCAAGGGGTGGGGATGTTTTTTAGTTTGTGGTTTTACATTTTTCTGTACATACTTTTTCAAGATTGATCATTTTTATAACCATGGTTTTCCTGAAATTCTCAACTCGTCAGTATGAAGGAAATGAACCAAACAGAGTTTAATGATACCATAAGTAACTGTACAAGTGAGTATAACTCTGACATTCCACAAAACATGTTTGATTTCCAGGTTTGTATGATGTAGTTTTTAATCCTACACTTGCATATGCTTCAACTTAACACATTTTTAAAGCTTTTCCCCCTTTCTCTCTATTTCCATTCTGTTAGCTGTCTTGAAGTGATACTGTTTAACATAAATTGTACTGTTGAATTTGGCTTTACGGGTGTAAACACTAGTGGCGTATCAGTATCTGAGGCCCCAAAGTCTCCAAACATTGATGGTGCATTTTGTTCTTTAAATGAAATCTGTGCAATAAAATAACAGACTGTCTGCAAAACTGGCCTTTAATATTCTGTTGTATCCAGAGGTATCATCCATCAATATGAAATTTTTTCATTAATCTCGACTAGTAATTTATAGGGAACCTGGACAGTGATTCAAGAACAAGTCATTCTGCACTGCCCTGAATAATTAAAAAGTTATATTTTATTCACTGTATCATGGTGGTAATGCATGGTGATAAAAGTGTAACCTAAATGCTCTCTAGGTTTCTTAAGTGGAGCGATGTTACGGCTCCTCTGTCATAGATAAAAAGGCAGCCATTGTGTACCAAGTGCCGAGCATTACACGCTAAACTCCTTTATCTGCTCTGAACGCTTAGTAAAGAAATTGCCTACGTATAAAGGGAACTATAAAACAATCTCATTTTATTGGATCTTTAGGTAAAAATACCTCATGCATTTCACTTAAACATATGCGTGTAGGTATTTGGGAATTTTGAAGTAAGACAGATATATTGAATTGATTTTTGTTTATTTTCTATTCTAGAAACTCTGTCTAGTTATGAGTCTGCTCTAAAAAAGAAAAAAAAAAAGATTACAATCTATTTTGGCAGTATTTTTCCAAAAGTACTAATTTTGTTAGCTGATAGTATAATAATTGGCAAAAGTTTCCTCTTTGGAAATATCCATTTGGGTTAGTCATTTTTTTGTAGATATTTGTGTACATTAGGAGATTATAGCTTAGTGGAAACAATTTCTAAATTACTTATGGAGAGAAGACAATCTTCATGTTGACCAAAATATTTGCTGAGTTATGATACAGTGTTTGTAAGGACACAAGTTACGTGATGATGTTGGAGGGCCGTCCCTGCCTCCTAAAAACTTGTCAGAGTGCGATGGCCGTGGACACGAATGGAGCAAGAGGCACTGAGGGGTGTGGACAAGGAGGGCTGTAGGTCCCCACATCCCTTGCCCTCCTCACAACCGCCGGCTTGAATGGGAAGTGTCCTCTTACGGATGCGTGTGCCCACTCACCCGCCTCCTTCTCTGAGGCTGCTGCCTGCCTTCTCACGTGAGGGGGTGTGCTGCCTGAGCCCCAGTTTCCCCTGCAGCAGGAGGAGAGGCGCTCCCAATCTCTCCTAGCGATCGCTGCCCGCCTAGTGAGAGAATCCCATTTTGGAGGCCATAACTCCAGCGCAGGGTTTTATTATCAGTGTGAGCGAGGCGGGGGGCGGTGGGGGGGGGGCGGCTAGCTGTTCCTCCAGAAGAGCACTGTCCAGTAGAAATATAACATCAGCCACACATGTGATTTAAAATTTTTCTAGGAGCCACATTAAAACTAAAAGCAAATGAATGAAATTAATTTTAATATATTCTATTTTAATCCAGTACATCCAAAATATTATCATATCCTCATATAGTCAGTTATTAATGGGATATTTTATGTTCTTCTTTTTGTATTAAGTCTTTGGATTCCAGGGCGTGTTTTACACTTACAGTCCCTCTCCATTGACACTGGCCATGCTGCAAGTGCTCAGTGGCCATGGATGGCTAGTGGCTGCTGGATTGGACAGCACGGTTACAGAACAACACGTTCTGTCTCAGTAACAAAAGGGGGACTCAGCCTTGATGGTTTTAGCTGCCCTCATTAGAGCTCCATTGTAACCTGGCACTTACAGTGACAGTAATTGTCACCAGAGGAAGACAGTAACCCCAGTCACAGGTAAAACAGCAGACCCAAGGAGCTCCTCCTGAAAAACAGGAAAAAGGGAAGTCCTGCTCTTTTTTTTTTTTAAGTCCTGCTCTTGAGACCTCTTTGTGCTAAAATCCTCCCCACAGTCCCCAGTGTATAGATGAGGAAAATGACATGTAGAGAGTGTAGGTTATTTGTCAAGGTCAAGTTGCCCCTATATAGAGCTAATATTGGATTTAAGTCTAATTGTGAAGTCTTTGTTCTCCAGTATAAGAATCACTACTGGGACATCAGGTGAATTGCAGATTCTCTCTCTTCACCCAGTACACCGACTCAATAGATGTGGGTTGGTACCCAAGAGTCTGCATTTTTATTCTGCATCCCCGGTGATTCTGACGAGGTGGTCCCCATGCCACACTTTGATAAACAGTGAAGGGCAGGCCTCTTTCTCACGTCCTTCTGTAGTGCAGCCAATCCCGTCCCTCGTCCCTCTTGGATGGTCCTCGGAGGCAAGATGACTGAGAGTTACATCCAGCTTCCCCTGAGTCTTTGTCCTGTTCTGAAGAGACCTGCATGCAGGGGATCTTTGATTTGAAATGAACTAGTTCTGCTCACGCTATCTAAGAATTTGATAGAAACCGAATTAGAGAAAGAATGTTTCAAGGAAATCTCTGAATCTATGAATGCCAGTTACAACGACAGCAAAAAAAAAAAAAAAAAAAAAAAAAAAAAAAGAAGACTGTGTCCTTTAAGAATACAAGTTACATATTTGTGTTGAATTGGTGGTTAGGGATAACAATAGAACAAGGTTTGGTTTTATCTTGCCCTGTTTTTTCTTTTTTCTTTTTTTTTTAATTTCAAATCTGCGTGTCAGTGTTTCTCTATACAATGTACACAATGTAACTGCAACATCTTAAATGTTTGGCAGGACATTCATGCTCATGACATCACATGCTGGGAGGACAGGGAGGCCACTGTAGGGTTGGCCCCGGGCAGAGGGAGCATCAGTGCTGCCATTGAGATGTCCCCACAAAAGAGTGTGTGACAGCCAGATGTGCAGCTTCAAGGAGACTGCACCAGAATTGTGGGTGGAACATTGGCACATGCTGCTTAGGACTTGAATAGCAGCTCTTGAGGAATCTATATTTCTCTACCTCACGCAGAACCTCAGAGCTCAGGCTTTGTGGCCCCGGGGCTGGGGGAGGGAGTGGAGACGGAGGGACTTGTCACTGCTCCATGCCCCATTGTTGAAACGAAAAAATAAGGAAATGTTAAGCTGTTTCTAGAGGACTGTGGAAGGTAAGAATTGCATATCCTTTACATCAAAATTACCTTCCAAATGGCAACGAGCACCCGGTGGTCACTGTCTGAGACTTTCTTTAATGAAAGTATTATGTTGAGTTGTATTCAGCTTTGCTGCTAAAACTGTAATGTGCATACAGATCACCTAAGGGTCTGGTTAAAATGCAGATTCTGGCTCAGCAGGTCGGGGGTGGGGCTTGGGACTCTGCATAGCTAACCAGCTCTCTCATACCTAACCATAGCTTTCAGGGGATGCTGATGCTGTTGGTCTGGACTCACATCTGAAATGGTATATGTTCATCAGAAAATTTGAACCCTGTGGAAAAAGACAATTTACAAGCTCTTAGAACTTTGGTCGTCTTAAAATGGGTTTTAGGAGCATCTGCTAAAATTATTTGTTCATTCACTGGTTCTTTTGTTAAGTAGTTAATTAAGCAAACATTTGATGAACATTTGTTAGGTGCCAGCCACACACTAGCCACCAGATATAAATAAGGAGTGCAAAGTCAACCCAGCCCTCTGTTAACTCACAGCCTAGAGGTATAGTCAGGAACACCGTGAATAATGATGCCGTGAGTTTCTCATCATTGTCATCTTTAATCTACTCTGGAAACATATACCATGACAGAGAGGGAAAAGAAAATACCAACAGAAGCATATTAGTGCACTGATTAAAGATAAGAGCTTACGGATGTTTGATATATAAAGGCATCATGACCAGATCTCCTCCCAACTTGGCACCTTTTTTAAGAGTGTTGAAAGTCAGCCAATCCTGACTCCTTAAAGTCTGTCGATTTAATTCTGTGCAGCACAGTGAGGAAATGGCAGAAAAGGCTCCTCCAGGCTTCTGCACAATGCCCTGCTGACACCTTCTGCAGAGGAGCACCTTGTTTCTTAGAGCTGTAATTTAGTAGACGGTGTCAATACTCTCTTGTCTGAATGACTTAAAAACTCCCCCTGCAGGTGTCAGAGCTCAGCTTTTACTGTGATAGGTGCCACAGAAACAGCGTAGTCAGGTGACATCTGCATAAAAGGCACCGCCGGGTCCTGTGAGCAGAGGGAAGTGGGGACTTGCAGCAGTGACCCCCGTGCTGGGGATGGCAGATGGTCTGAGGGCGCTGAACTGTTCCTAAGAAAGATATGAAGAATAATATTTCTTTTCTTAGTTCACCAAAAAACAAACAGTAAAAAACAAAAATCTAGGCATTCATTGAGTGACTGGTATAGACACACACATTCACACGAGTCATTTCATGGAATCCATTCCACGCACAGGCTTGGCCTGTATGGTGGTTCCTGTTCACAAAGCCTCAGGGACCCTGGCTTCTCCCAACTCACTGCTTTACCAACCCTGGGGGTGGGGGTGGGGCTCTTGAACTCATGGCCAAGATGGAAGCACCTACCTTGCAGGTGGAGAAAGGATCAAAGTAAAGGGGCAAAGGCTGAAGCTTTTGAAGCTGCCACAGGAATCTGTTTGCAGGAAGTCACAAAGCTACATGTAGCTGCCAGAGAGCCAGGGAAATATGGTCTTTATCCAGGTTGGCTACATAATTTGCAGTGCCCAGTGTAAAATGAAAACATGTAGCTCCTTTTACAAAATACAGAAGTGTTAAAGGTACTTAAAGTGTAAAGCTTTCCCCCTTTTTTGTGATCTCTCTCTTGACTTGTCATGGTGTTTTTTCTGAGTAAAGAAAAATTAAAATTTTAAATTACTAGCATTTGAATTTTACCAGTCTTTCTATTGTGCAATGTCTGTTTTAAATGCAAATAAAAGAGCATGCCACTTTTATGTGGAAACACTGAAATTCCACACTTTGTACTTGGTAGCATGTACACATATTAGGATTTCTTATGAGAGCAGCAGAAACTTCCTACAAAGCTAACTCAATTATTTTTTATTTCACTTCTTGATATGCACACTTTCTGCCAACACTCTCTACCTTCAGCTTACCGATGAGGAAGGAAGGACTGAAAGAAATAGGAGCAATAAGTTGCCCTATCTTTCTCTTTCCTTCTATGTCATCATTTTCATTGTAAACACAGGTTGGTGAACACAGGAAGTTAACACAAGGACAATGTTCCTTGGTCATTCACGTGTCTTCAAGCTCCATTGCCTTTGTTTTCTATTAGAAGAAAGTTGTGGTTTGAATGGTAAGTGTGGCCTCTGGGGACTGTCAGTGCACTGTTTACTCCTTTTCAGCCTGTGCAGGCTGCTACAACAAATACCACAGACTGGGAGCTTATAAACAACAGAAATCTATTTCTCACAGTTCTGGGACATCCAAGATCAAGGCACCAGCATGGTCACCTTCTGATGAGGACCCTCTTCCTGGTTCAGAGCTGGCGCCCTCTTCGTGTGTCCTCACATGGTGGAGGGCGCTCTGTGGGGCCCTTTATAAAAGCACTAATTCCATATCTGAGGGCTCCATTCTCATGACCTAAGCACCTCCCAAAGGCCCTACCTCCTAATACCGTCCGTTGTGGGAGCTGGGATTTCAACATATAAATTTTGGGGAAACACAAACATTCACCATGAAACTCATAACACACACTTGACTCTGAACTTGCTTTGAGTCCTCCTGACTCCTGTGTACTGTGGCCCACCGGAACCCTATGCTCTCAGGGCATCGTGAGCACCATGTGCAGATAAGGTGGCAAGAAATGGTGAACACGTGCATCACACGTATGTTCTTTGCTCACCACACGCTCCACTGTCCCATCAGACTTCACTTACAAAACACAGGTTTCATGATAAAATTATGAAGAATCCAAGATGCCAACAGCAGAGAATTAAACCAAGTGCAGGGTCCTTCTGCTTGTGGGGCCTGTGAGGCTATATAGGTCGCATGTCCATGAGGCTGGCCCTGGCCTTTATTCTATCTGGCTCTGTGCCTGGCTAAAATTTTGATGAAGTCTGAGTCTGGAGTCTGAGGAGGACTCTTCCTGGTTTGCAGAGGGCTGCCTTCTGGCTGTGTCCTCACTTGGTCAGGGTTGGCGGGGGTTGAGGAGAGACAGAGCATGAAAAAGCGAGAGTGTGCTGTAGTCTTTCTTCTTAAAAGGATACAAATTCCATCGTGGGGGCTCTCCCCTCATGACCTCATTTAAACCTAATTACCTTCTAAAAGGCTCACCTCCAAATACCATCACACTGAGGATTAGGGCTTCAGCAGATGAATTTTGGGGAGCACACATTCAGTCCATTCAGCTACCAGCATCATTCTTTTTTCTGTGGAGAAACTGGGGCTCAGGGAGATAAGGTAATGAGTCTAGGCCCCAGAGCTAGTAAGTATCAAGGTTGGGATTTGAACCCATCTCTTCCAGTGCTGAGGCCGGTTCTCATACTGCTACAGCATACTTTGAATTTATGAAACAAAACCAAATTATGTTTAACAAAATACGGTAGAATCAAAATGTCAAAATTAAGCATCTTTCTTATAGGGTATTAAAGAGAAGCAGGGTGAGGGTATAGCTCAAAGTGGTAGAGTGCGTGCTTAGCATGCACGAGGTCCTGGGTTCAATCCTCAGTACTTCCTCTAAAAAAAGTAAATAAATGGGTAAAGTTAATTACCTCCCTCCCCACCTCAAAAAAAAAAAAAAAAAAAAGGAGACACATTCATTTTACTTAAAATTGTAACATAGAGTGCACCATACATGTATTTGTTCATTTAATTTTTACAGCAACTTCATGAGTTAAGGGCTATCATATGCCCATTTTATGGATGCAAAAACAGAGGCACAGAGTGGTTAAGCATATTGTCTAAGGTTCCATAGCCTTGCAAGTCTGACTGTAAACCTGAAGTATTACCCACCACTCTAGCTCTCAAGAGGAATTTATTCCCTAAGAAAGTGGAATGAATTACCATGGAAAGCCATTTAATGAAAGGACAGATTCAAAATTAGCGTAAGTTTCTTTAACATAAATATTCTCCCAATTGAAGATGTTGGTTTAGGGGTAGGTTTAAATTCTGGACCTGCTAGTCTTCAAAACAAACGTTCTTAGAAAGGGATCCTTTATCTGTGGTCAGTTGGAAAATAAAGGGAACTCAGGCTTCTCTATGGTACAAAGGCTATTGAATATTTCTACCTCTGGAAAGAGGAAGTGTAGACTCATATTCTCCACTACTCCACAAATGGATTTTCAGGAAATAAGGGAAATTAGCTACCAAAGGGAGTAAACTCTCTTGTAGGCTTTGAAGTCCTAATGAATGACAGCGCTCATAATCTGCATGTAAAAAGCAAAGCTCAGAGGGGCACCTTTTACTAGGAATGGGCCACTGTGGTCACTGCTTGTTAGCAGTTCCACCATTAAGGGGGTGAGGGGACAGCGTCCAGACTGTGGGTTTGGTTTGCAACAAAGGCCGAGATGAGTGAGTAAACCATGTTTTTAGCAAAGAAATCATTGGACTGGAAAACCTTCAAAATATCAATCATTCAATAAGGCCTCCTTAGGAAAACAAAGCTGTGATTTTGGCACAGAGCTTCTTTGAAGTTAACTAGTTTGGGCTTAAAATTTGAAAATAAAATAAAAAAGAGCACTGTAGGTTAGGAGGTCTTTCTGAGTTACTTTCAATCCCAAAAGGCCCCTCGAAGGGAAGTAGGGCCTTGATTTTGTTTTAAAAAGTCTATCTGGATGGGAAAGGGAGAAGCAGGGTTCTGATTTCTTAGTCAGATCCTTTCTTCACCAGCCCAAGGACAGCGGGCAGTGCCAAGACCTGGGAAGCTGTCAAAGACTCCTTCTGTGTAACAGAATTTGGAATTTAGTTCTGATGTCATGACAAGAACGAAAGAAACTTGCTCTGTGTCAGGTGTTGTCACTGCAGCGCCCTGAGGACAGAGGAATGGGATTTGAGTCCTTGAGGTCTGTCTCCAGAGCCTGGAAGTTTCCCAAAGCAAACTTAATTTTATTTAATAACCCTTTAGAGAGTAATTCTCCCCAAGTGTGTCTGAACCCTCCTTGAACCCATTTATGCTTCGGTGAGCACTGTCACTTGGAGTTAACATTGTTCCATATGTTTACCACCCAGGGTGAAATGACTTATTGCTTTTATTTGTCCTCAAATTGTCTCTGGTAAGGCTGTTGCTTTATCTCATCAAGGGTTCCTTTGGTCACCACTAAGTTTGCTCATCTCCTCCCATAGGTCGAAAAACTGATCTCAGCGCCGGAGAAGGAGCAGCTTTTGAGATGCAAGCTTGGGGAGAAAGACAGGGGAAGCACTCTGCAGCTACCGAAGACCTGGGCACTGCAACTAGTGAACTAGCTTCACTTGCATCCATCTTCTAATCTGTTAAACAAAAGCTCCACAGAGTTTGAGAGAAGACAACGAAGCATGTTTCAATCTCATTTTCAAAACACGACATTGCTACATAATGATAAGTGATAAAACTGCCTCTAATTTCCCTCTATGTTCTTTTCACTAACTGGCTGAGTATTTTCTGGAAAACAGAATTTCATCATATTCATGAATTCAAATTAGTGTGTTCTTAGGAAAGGTACTAACACGTGCCTTTGTCTGGTCAAGTGAATTCATTAAATAATGAGATCTTAAGAGTTTGCCAGAAAATGCCACTTAACTTCAATGTCTAATTTCTCTCCCATACATTTTCTTAGCTAGATATATAGTTTCCCATTCTTATCTGTTATTCAGTGCTGCAGTTTATATTCTAGTCTACTCAGTGCTATAGTTTAAATTGTAGGACACCAAAATTTTTAGAGAGGATTTCTCTCCTTTTGATTATTACAAAATAAACAGACCATGCCTACCTAAAAGTTTTCCCCCCCCTTTTTATGTCTTTTTCACATACTGTGCACAGGATCCATGGACACTTTTTATATCTCTGCTATTAAATCTTATTAGAAGATTTTCGTTCTGCAAACTTTAATTAACTCTTTCTCCTATTTCTAGGTATACCTGTGTATGTTTATTTACTTACCTCTATAGATGAGTAATGGTATTATTGTATTATGTGCAGTATAAAATGTACAAAAAATTAAAAGAATGGGGAAAATGAAATAACATTTTAATTTTATTTCATATTTTTTAATGATACAAACTCTTCTCTTTATATTAGTAATAATGTAATCATGAGAGCAATGAGCTTGAACCTACTTCATTATTTAACACTGAGATAAAAGCATTCAGAAGTCTGATTCTTAGTTCAGTTAATTTCACTATTTGGTTTTAATAGCTACTTTGGCTGGAAAAATGTACCTTACAGAAATGCATAGAACCATCACTGACTACCTTCTTCAATCAATATACTCTTGTGTCAATCTCCTCCACCAATTTTGCAAAGATTTGTATTAAAATTTGGCAATTCTCCAACTTCCTTGGTGACTTTCAGTTGTTTTTTCAAACTAATCAGGTCAATTTTCTTTTTACTTCTAAAAAATTGTTTCAAGACCCATAGAGACTCTTTGTAAAATTTCTTAATCAGATTTAAAAATGAAAAATTTTCTGTATGTACAGTAGAACTTTTTATAGTTGATACATATTATTTTTGGTAAGAAAATCACATAAGTGAACAAACATCTGTTTTCAAAATGATCTCTCCATTGCACTAATTTTCTTCAAAAAATAGTTGCTTTTTCATGAATTGTTATAAGATCATAGATTAGCAGTGTTTATTGAAAATTCTTGCTAGACAGCAAACTTTTGTCCTTTTGGCTTCACTATTTTTGCTGTGATGGTTTTTTGGATTTCTTTGTAGGAATCTTTTAAAATGACTAGCTCTTTTTGTGTGGTTAGTTTGATAAAAACAGATAAATCCACTTAAATGGGTATTGGTACCATATAAAATATTGCAACTTAAACAAAATAGCAAAGGTGGTGAGGGTGGTGCCGTTTACCTCTCCTCATTGAAGAGGATGCTCTGTCTCCAGGAGCTCTTGAAGACCCAGATGCCCAGTAGTCCCTCAGAGGGATGCCTGCTGAATATGTGGCTCAGCAGCATCCATAGTAAACTTCATAGTGTAATACAAACCAAATTATGCTTCATATTTAACACACCGAACATATTGTATGTTAATATATAAATGACACATTATAATATATTATAACAACATATTATAATATATTGTTATTAACATCTAATAATATGTTAATATTATATAATGCTATATTGATATACTGCTTAATTTTCTTCTTAATTTTTAGATTAAAATATTTCTAATATTTTCTTTTTACTCTTTTTGGGGGCTTCTGCTCTATAGCAGGAGAGAGACATAAACAATTGGATTCAACATGTAAAATGCTACGTACACAAAAAAAGAATATTAGGGGAACATGTGGTGGGGGAGGAGAGAGTTGGGCAGAGGTTAAATTCAGGAAATTCAGAGGGGAGATACATTTGAGACGAGCTGGAAGGACGAATGGGAGTTTGCTGAGTGAAGAAGGGGTGAAGGGCATTCAAAGATACACAAGGGAACAAGAGAGTGTGCCCAGGAAACACTGAGGAGTCTGTTGGGGTCCAAACACTGGACGCCTGGGGGTGAGTTAGACATGAGACCAGGGAGATGGAGCAGGTGCAGGCTGTGAAGGGCTTTGATCTGTTGGCCAGTGGGAGCCACTGGAGATTTTAAGTAGCAGAATGACCTTAGCGAAGGATGGATTTCATTTCTAAATCATGAACAATATGTATATTTTGAAAATAATTACATTTTTGGCAGGTTTGTGTGAAATTCTGTTTAACCTGATTTAACAAATAATTATTGACCATATTCTGTGTGACAGACAGTATCCCCAAGGCCACACGAATGTATGTTGGCACATATTTTACTCGATAGAAGGATTAAGCTGAATATTTGCAATTAAATACACAAATATCTTCATTAATCCTTTAGCATTGTGATGTCTTTTCAACATCCTTGTCATCTGGAACGAGTTAACACTAGCACTTAATACTTAACAATACGTATGTGAGCCAAGTATCCAAGCTTATAAACTCCACTTGAGCATGGATTCCTTTTGCAGAAGGAATATAAAAATCCTAAATTTGTAAGTGCCAGTGCAGTGAGAGAAGTCTGTGGTATGGCTTTGAGAGGGCACCTTCTATTATTTGTGTCATTGCTTGTGGGGAGGTGCCAGGGTGCCTTCTTGGTTTGCCATTTAGGACATGACAGATAATTTAAAGGGCCCATATATCATAGGAAATAAACATTAATTACATTTTATTTTTGAAAATAAAAGTAAAATATATTTTGAAGAACGTTTGGAAAAAATAGAAAAGTGTGAAGAAGAAAATGCAACACTACCCCAAATCAGACTTCTTAGAGGTAACAATGGTTAATAATTTATACAATCTCCTAAATATTTCTCTATGTGCATATATCAAATATATGCATTTGCTAAACTAAAGACATATATAATCTCTACATCTGGCTTTAAAAATGTAATATAATTAATGAAGATTCTCATGTCATGAAACATTCTTTGAAGACATTTTTATATGGCTGTACAGTGTTGAATTCTAAAGTTACACTGTAATTTATTTAAACAACCTCAAGTTTGGGACATTAGATTAATTCCATTTTGAGGGTTTTTTTTTTCTGTGTAATTATAGAGACTTTTTTGGCATAAATGTTTGACCATATCTTTGATTGTTTATTTTCTTAGGATCAATTTCTCAAAGGGATTCCAAGGATCTGAAATCTGTCAGGGAGGTGAACAGTTGAATCTTTAAATAGAGTGATTGAAATTGTTCTCCACTTTGGCAAAAGTATAGGGAGGGCCTCTGGATGATGAGAGAAGACTTAACTTCTGTTCATCCATTCTTTCAACAAATATTCATTGAAAGCCTCCTGCATCTCATGGGTGCCAAGGTGCAGCAGGAAGCAGGAGAGATGTGTTCACTGCCCTCATGGCAGTGCACTGGAAAGTTAGAAATCACGGGTCATCTTCTTGTTTACAGATGAGAAAACAGGGGAAGAGGTCTGCACATGTTTACACAGCCAGTGTAGAGCCCGGGTTTACCTAGCCTGTGGAAAGCCAGGGTTGGAATACAGGTTTCTCTCTTGCACCCCACTGTCCAACCCTCTTTGCACCTCACCAGCCATATCTCCCCTCAGAGCGATCTTGAGGGCATCAGCTCAGGGCTGGTTTATGGCATCTTCTGCCCTTGCTATATTTAGATCTAACTCTTGGCAAGGTTGCAAAGTGAATGGGGCCAAGTGTGTCTTTGGGGCCCTGACCTCTCCCTTCTGTGCCATTTCCGCTCCTGTAGTCCCCCAACCCTCTCTCAGGCACCCAGAGACCTCATAACTTTCTCATGACTTGTGAAAACCTGCTTTCTGGGAAGGAACTGGTATCAGTCATTCATATCTCAATGTCAGTAAGTTAAGACACTATGTTCCTTCTTCCAAGGGGAGTTAATTGTGAAGGCATTCAAAGATCTTTCTTATTGAGGAATGCCAGACTTTGTTTCTAGTGGAGGCATTTGGGTGTCAGGGAGCAGATAGGACAGAAGTGACCTTCCTCTGCTGGTCCTTAAGGCTCACAGCACATCTTCCCATACCCTCTCCACCACGATTAGTTAGCCCAATCCTCACCTTCTTAACCACAAGATTGACAAGCCTGGGTGAGAGATTTGAGGACGTTGTATCTGCACCTTGAACTTATTTCCAATACGTTAAAGGGGCTGCTTTGGATACAGAGCTTTGTAGAACAGGGAAACCCCATTGCTAGGAAACTCCCTTCCCCCTCCCCACCTGCCCTGAGGAGTGTCTCCGCTAGGAAGGAAATTCAATTACAGTCTTCCAGTCACCAGAATTGAATTTGGATGGACTATTTCCTCTTTGGATTCTGTTCCAAATTGTATTCCCGTTGCTGTTTTTGAAGTTAATTAGAGTCACAAATCATTTGTATTTCCCTTCTCTGAAGGAAAGCCTGACACAGTACTTATCTCATCCAGTTAATTGACTTCCAGAGGGCTCATTCCTTCTTGAAAACACTCTAAATGGCTCTGATGGGTAAGCATCAGGCTTACACATATTTGTAATAAAAGCTTGGAGAATTCAAATTTCTAGGTCACAGAAATGGGGGCATGCAGTTTTTTCTCTGAGCCTCATAGTTTAGAATCTTTCCTGATTTGATTGAGGCCATTGTGAGAATGGAAGGAAACTATCCTCAGGTAGATGCATGTGGGCTAAGGAGAGGAAGGGAACTTGACACAGAAAGGACTCTCAGTGAACTGCTGATTGTTAGAAATTAAACATGGAAGAGCTGTCAATTTAATGCTTGGCATATGGGGATTCCTTAAACTTCAAATGGGATATTTAGTTTTTAAAATAATTTTGAGTTACAGCTTAAGGAGAGGATGCCTCTAAAACAGCTTTGATACCCTGAATAATCTTTTAATTTTTGGGGCCAATTTTTAGAATTATGGGAATACATATATAACATAAAATTTACTGTATTAGGCATTTTTAAGAGTACAGTTCAGTGGTATTAAGTTCATTTATATTGTTGTGCAGCCATCATCACCATCTTCTCCCAAACTCTTTTTTTTTAAACATCTTTTATTGAGTTATAGTCATTTTATAATGTTGTGTCAAATTCCAACATAGAGCACAATTTTTCAGTTATACATGAACATACATATATTCATTGTCACATTTTTTTTTGCTGTGAGCTACCACAAGATTTTGTATATATTTCCCTGTGCTATACAGTGTGATCTTGTTTATCTATTCTGCATATGTCTGTCAGTATCTACAAATTTTGAAATCCCAGTCTGTTCCTTCCCACTCGCCGCCCCTTTGGCAACCACAAGTTTGTATTCTATGTCTATGAGTCTGTTTCTGTTTTGTATTTATACTCTTTTTTTTTTTTTTTTTTTAGATTCCACATATGAGCGATCTCATATGGTATTTTTCTCTCTTTCTGGCTTACTTCACTTAGAATGACATTCTCCAGGGACATTCATGTTGCTGCAAATGGCGTTATGTTGTCGGTTTTTATGGCTGAGTAGTATTCCATTGTATAAATATACCACATCTTCTTTATCCAGTCATCTGTTGATGGACATTTAGGCTGTTTCCATGTCTTGGCTATTGTAAATAGTGCTGCTATGAACACTGAGGTGCAGGTGTCTTTTTGAAGTAGGGTTCCTTCTGGATATATGCCCAGGAGCGGGATTCCTGGGTTATATGGTAAGTCTATTCCTAGTCTTTTGAGGAATCTCCATACTGTTTTCCACAGTGGCTGCACCAAACTGCATTTCCAGCAGCAGTGTAGGAAGGTTCCCTTTTCTCCACAGCCTCTCCAGCATTTGTCATTTGTGGACTTTTGAATGATGGCCATTCTGACTGGTGTGAGATGATCTTCATCATAGTTTTGATTTGCATTTCTCTGATAATTAGTGATATTGAGCATTTTTTCATGTGCCTATTGATCATTTGTATTTCTTCCTTGGAGAATCCCAAACTCTTTTCATCTTGCAGAATGGAAATTCCATATCCATTAAACATCTCTGTACTTGCCCCTCCCCCCCAGCCCTTGGCAACCAAATCACCATTCTTTTTTTTTTAAATAACATTTTTTATTGAGTTATAGTCATTTTATAATGTTGTGCCACCAAACCACCATTCTTACTGTCTATGATTTTAACTATTTTAGGTGCCTTATGTAAGTGGACTCATATAGTATTTGTCTTTTTGTGATTGGCTTATTTCACTTAGCATAATGTCCTCAAAACTCATCCATGTTGTTGCATGTGTCAAATTATATTCCTTTTTATGGTTGAATAATATTCCATTGTATGTGTAGACCACATTTTCTTTATCCACTCACTGATGGACACTTGGGTTCCTTCCATGTTTTAGCCATGGTGAATAATGCTGCTATGAATAAATACCTCTGAGACCCTGTTTTCAGTATTTTTGGATATATGCCTAAAAGTGGAATTGCTGGATCATATGGTAGTTCTATCTTTAATTTTTTGAGGAATTGCCAAGTTGTTTTCCACAGTGGCTGCATCCTTTTACAGTGCACAAGGGTTCCAGTTTCTCCATATAGTCACCAGTACTTGTTATTAAACAACTTTTTAACTTCAAGACCCATGTGATGAGGTTGTATTTTGGAATAGTAATCCAATTATTTTTGATCCTGATAATTGCCAGTTCCATGTTGTCCTGTGACTCTTCTTGGAGACTGTTCGTAAACAGGCAAATGGGCAACCCTCCTACCAGTAAGATTAAATTAAAAGGCTTACTGCCCCCAGGAAGGAAGATAATATGTAAGGGAATCCTTGTTAGACTGAAAGAAGAGTGGAAAGTCAGCCCATGCTGGTCCTGCTGGATGGCGGGGAGAGGGGGAACAGAGGTAAGAGGGAGAGGGAAAAGTACTTGTCCAGGTTACCCCTACACCCTCCGTGGGTGAGGATGTGATAAGAGTGAGAACACGAAATATTGGGTTATGGTTATACTTAGCCGGAAAGGATATAAGCCGTGGTGTGCTTATAAATGTTTAACAGACAGCTCTCTGGGATAAAAAACAACCAACCAACTCTTATTTTGCAGCATTTTGCAATTCGCATGGTGTAAATACTCCCACCATGACTGATTTCAAGCTACCAATGCAAACTCACTGAACATGGAGTTGGGAAGAGATGTGTCATAGCACATGATCACGTAGCATTTCCCCAGACAGATGTAACAGTGGTAAATAACCTCAGGAGCAGAGACAACAGTTACAGGTAGTAAAATAGTTACTTCTGAGTATTCATTACCTTTGTTTCCAATATAACTAAGTTTAAGAAGTTAAGTTTATAGAAGTTAAGTTTTAATAATGGTTGTGTTCAGCAGCTGACTCCCAAAAGTCATGAAAAGCTGACAACCATTCTCATGAGCTGGCTGCCGCACACCACCGGCAGTAAGCCTCAGTGAGCAGAGCCCAGTGATGAGAGTGCCTCATTAGTGAGGCTCCTGGTGGCTGATTCTTGGGCCCCAGGTGGTGCTCCTGGTTCCCCAGGCCCTGGGGTGGGAGGGATGCAGTGGGTTCTGATGTAGAAGTGCTGAGGCCTCAAGTGGACCAGCAAGGCCTGGAGTCCATATGGGAAGCATCAAGGAATTCTTGATGGAGTTAAAAGGAATTCTTCTTGAGTTAAAAGCCAGGCCTATGGCCTTTGGAAGTGAATGTCACCATGGGCACAACCTTCTTCAGTGGTCACCTGTCCATGGAGCCATCCAATGGCCATTCTGCAGCAGTATCCATTAAGAGTCCAGAGCACCCTGGTTTTCATGGGCAGGCCCCCCTCCCCAGCAGGAGCTCATATAGGTTCTGTTCCCAGATGCCATTTTGGAGAGAAGCAAGGGGGAGGGGAGGAAATCCCAAAGACAGAGGATTTATCCCAAAGAGATCTGATCACCTAAAAAGAGACCAAACTGGAAGACAACTGTGATTCCACAAATGAACACATTCAAAGTTTGTTTTTCTCTCCCTTGCTACTCATGTGGGTGGACCTTTGCAAAGGAGATCGAAGAGTTGTAGGAAATAAAGACATGGCAGGTTCTTCGCATTTCACTTGGTGTGGAAAATATGTAACGCTGATATGCCCCTCTGCCTTTTCTCCAGGTGCCTTCAAAAAGTAAAATAAATTAATGCTACTGTCATTAATTGGGTTTGAGACTACAGGCAGGTAATTTCCTGCCACTTGTCCATAAAATGAATGCAGGCAATGAGTTGAATTTTCTGTGGTGCTGAGGGTGAAGCGGTGTGCGGCTGTGACTAGGTGTCTGTACTGGGATGGGGTAATTTCACAAGGCAGTGTAGTCAGCAGGGTTCCAGGTAGAGTCCTGTACCTCGTTAGAAGGAAAACAGTGAGAGGGAGATAGAACCACTTCCTGGTCTCCCAAGAGTCTGTTAAAATGGAACTTTCAGTTTCTTCATGGACATAAAGTGAATTTAAAAAGGTAAGATGGCACTGACTTTCTTCAAGTTTAAATTTTAATAGTCCATTAGCTGTAATTTTTAAAATATTTTTATTCTGAAAACGAATTTTCCACAATAATGCCGTTAGTTCAAAAAAATGAGCTCATTTATCTGGCTTTTCTACAAAGGATAATTGAAACATTTAAGGCAAGATTCACTTATTCATCTCCATTTTAGAATGGAAAGAAAGTAGCAGACTTCAGGTACTGGTTAAGGTTAACAAAATACGGGAAAGCTCCTTTTCTTTTTTTCCTTCTGGTCATTTCCTGTGTAAGAGCTTTACATTACTATGGATGTTTTATATTAAGACACTTTTGTTTCTGACTTGCTTTATAAACCCACTTTAAAATTTAAAGGCACACAATAAAGCTTTATGCATTTATTAAAATATACACATTTTGGTAAATTTTCCCTTAGTTTCTTGATAAATCAATATATTATCAACACCACAGTCATTTAAAAATAAAACACACTTTATAACATATCTGCATATTATTTCTTTCTTCATGACACTACACACCCCATTGTACAGTGCACCAATGGGAATTAGAAACCACAAGACAAACAAACTTTAACAAATACAGCAAGTTCATACCAGGAAAAAAAAAAAAAAAAAAGCAGAGAACACCACCAGAAATTACCATCTGCAAAAAGCAAGTTGTACTTCTCAAGGACCAAACAAAAGTGAAACAAGTTAGTAAAATTTACAAGCTGTATTTATAACTTTGGATATGAATTAAACAGTAACGTTTCCTTTCCACAGTGAGAAAAGCTAGAACGTGAGTCCTGTTGTAGATGGTGTGACTACATGGGATGAGGACTGTAGCTGCTCTTTAAAAGACCTGCAGCCCCTTCTACCAGCCCAGACGGTTGAGGTATTTATGCGCCATTGGAGCATTAACTGTGCCTTTGCTTTGGAAAGTGAGGGATTCTAGGGTAGATTCTAGCCTTCGGAGTGTTAAGGTGAGTGTGGGAAACAAAGCATCGGCAACCGTCAAGATCAATCAATAGGAGATGTGCAAGGAACAGCCTCCTCACCCCAATATTGGAATATCACAGTTCTTCCTAGTCTGCACTTCCACAATTCCCTTTGGCCAGTCATCAATGCCAATGTCAGGAAAACAGGAAAGAAAAGAAAAGAAAAGAAAAAAGCACAGAGGGAGTCCCTAACAAAAAAATGCAGGCTGCCTGTCTCCTAGTTCTAATATAAAGCCATTTTCTTTCCTTATTATACCAAAATGCACGCAGTGTTCTTGTACAGTAGGAAATTACAGTTACACGCTTTCGGAAGACTTTAAGCCCAAAGCTGTCTTTGTGAAAGCCCTGTGTGAATTTTGTAACTCCATGCACAAAGCATGCGGTTTAATGATTTCTAATACTATTTTAGTTGATACTACAAAATATACGTTCACTTTTGATGGGCTTCACAATTTCCGCTAATCCCTTTCGGGCCTTAAATCCTAAAAAACAAAAACAAAAGCAAAGCAAGCAAACAAACGAAAACCCCAAACATTTTCTTAGAGAAGTAGTTTTGGCAAAAGGCAAGTGCCTAGGTATTTCAGAACGATGCCTGAGTCACTGAAGCCGGGCAAGATGACGAAAGCGTTTTGGAAACGAGGTTGCTCCTCAGGGTGAAAAATATTACAACAGCCGCACTTCTAAAAGCTTAGTGAAAACAGAAGTAGACACAGGAATACCAGTTTTGTACACGAAAGGAGCTTTTTGCTACTCATCACCGTTGAAAAATGGAAAGTAAACGCCCGGGTGAAACAGCATCCACCCGGGGTCCCGCGGGCGGCGGCCTGGTGGGGGGGGGGTGCTGCTTCTGCGCCTGCGCGCTGTTTAATGATTGGCTCTGGGACGGCCGCGCCCCCACGGGGGCCAGTTGGCGCCTCGCTCTCTCTGAGGGACCCCAGAGGGCCCTGTGGACAAGCGTGTCCTCCGCGTCAGGGAGGCGTCTGCACGCAGGAGAAACCGGGCCTGCGCGAAAATTCTGGCTAGGAAACTCCTCCTTGACAAGTCGAGCTCTAAACGGCATGAAAACGGAGTGCGAGTTCCATGAGGCGAATTTGGAGCATGTGTTTCCTTTGCTCTGCCCTCCCCGCCAGCGTAAGAAATGAAGGCAGTGCTCCCAGACCCAAGGGCCGCAACCCAGGAGTGGACTGTTAACCGCTGCCCGGACTCGGTGAGTTGACCCTAGCCGTGGCTTCAGACACATTTCCTGATCTCTGACATCTCCACCCAACAAGACGTTCTAATCTGAAATACAGAATTGGTAAACCTGTGGCTGACCCTCAGTGGGCTTCCACTGACATCTTGGTCCTGGTAAAAGCTGGTGGAAAAGGGGACAGCAATTTCCTCCAGTGTTTTAGGCTGATCCTCAGTCTCTTGTAGCTTCTCTGTAACGCGGAGAAGAGGTCTACCTTTGTAAGGTGGACTTCCAAGTGGGATGTAAAGGAGGACAACTTTATCAACCCTTTTCAGGAGAATAAGGGAAAGACATTTCTTTGAAGGAGTTTGTATTCTGTTTCCCAGTAATTAGTGGGTTTGTATCCTGACCCATCCACAGGTTCTAGAGAAGGATGGATCATTAAATTCAACAATTTTTTTCCTGTTTATTAAACAGGCTCATCATGAGCGTTATGTGGACATTTGGTTAGATACTTGTTTGTTACTAAGAACTAGAACTTCACCTAATTTTGTCATTCAATTCCTTTCACTAGTTTTAAATGGGTTTGCACTTAAGTTGAGTAAACCTTGGAGCTGAGGTTTTACTGTTTACATCAGATAGATATAAACTGTTGTTAGGTTTGGTTGTTTAAACTAACTGCTGAAAATTTTAAAGGGGCTGCGAATAAGTGTGTGTCATCTGTCCACGTGTTAAATGACCATACTTCTCGTATGTTATTGATGAAATCAGACAGGACTCAAAGGAAGAATCATACATTGCTTTGATATGGACAATTTTTTCCCCCTTTAATACATTAAGTCTGCTTTGAGTGTGTATGTGATTGACTTCCTCCTTGCCTTTGGCAGATGAAGCCACTGCCCCAGCTTAAAGTCCAGCCTTCCCTGATTCATACTTTCATTTCCTCAATGCCTCCCCACCCAAGGAGAGCCAGCCAGTTTACTTCAACATTCACATCTACCTGTGTGTGAGCCCTGACCTGCTTTCTCAGCAATATTGGCTGTAGTTCTATATATAAATCACTTTGTCAGATGAGCACTCCTGTCAGATGAGCTTCTTGTTTTCCCTTGAAGGAGGCACTGTACAAATTGTTAGTCAGAAGACAGCTATCAGCCACAGCCTACATTTTACTCATGCTAATCTTCCCCTTGGCAAGCCTCTCCCTCATTTCTACCTGGAGAAATTCTGCCTGTTCCACAAGGCTCAACACAAGGGCTGCATTCTCTATAATCTTTCCAGTGGAGGGAGGTCTTTTCCATATTTGAACACCACCCCCACCATGATAACTCCCTCAGCTCGCCTGTCACTTTCACTATTGTTCTTTATTTACGTATCCTATTTCCCCTATTTCTTATGCCACAGCACATAAGCTCTGCACAAAAAGATTGTTAAATAAATATTTCATTTTCCTTTCATCCATCCACCTGTGCATCCCATCTGATCATCAGATACTTACTGAACTTCCTCTATATGCCAGTCACATGTCGTTGGTAAAATCTAGCTCTGAAGCTTATCTGTGGGTTTCAACGATCTATGCTATTGCAGTTCTCTGCCCTCATGGGGAACGACTTGTTTTTATCATGCAGGAATACTTCTTGCTGTCATTACCAACAATTCCTTATTTTTTAAGTTGCCCCCTCATTGGCAAATTTAGCAATGCATAGCAGGGATCTGCATTTGTACACTAAATACACTCCTAGCTTTGTCTTAGCCTTTCTATTTATATTTTTATTTGTCCCAGTTTCCTCACTGAATTCTTTTGTATTATATATATTTTGATAGCCACCTCACATCCTCTTGAAATGAAACAGGGTACTAATAAATAGAATACAGTTTTAAAAAATCAAGTTATTGGCTCCAAACCACAAATCCGCATGATGAAATCTCGCTGAAAGAGCCCTTGCTATAGAGAATTCAATAAAATATAGGTCTTCCTTGGACTCTGTTCAAGGGGCTAAGTTTCTGAGGTAATTGTAGGGTGATCTTTCTTTTAACATAGTCCCACAAATGTGGTCTTAAGACAATTAATTAGGAAACATTAATATAATCATTCTAGTGACGAATGGTATTTGAAAACTGCATTGTGAAATCTGGGACTGTTTCACAGAGGCTGATAAATGTGAGGGAAAAACATATCTATTTATCTTGAAAAACTTTTTCTATCATATTAGCTAATTAAAAAACATTCAGGTCATTGGTGAGTGAGATGACTAATTTACTTTAGGGCAATAAAGAGAGCAAAGCTTAAAAAATATAGAGATGCTGGGGAGTACGTAGCTTAAATGATAGAGCGCATGCTTAACTTGCATGAGGTCCTGGGTTCAATTCCAGTACCTCCTCTGAAAAAAATAAATAAGTAAACCTAATTACCTCCCTTCCAAAAATAAAATAAAATAAAACTAAGTTATTTTAAAAATATAGAGATGCTATTTGAGAGAAATGACTCCAAAAATGAGAGTAGTTAGTAGAGAGGATCTTCATGAAATTAATACCAGTAGGGTTAACCAAAGCATGTGTTCTCTCTTCTTGGGCTACAGAAACCGCATACCTCTCCCACCAGACAATTGTTACTCTAATACCTGCACCTCACTAGTGAAAGGAAGCTCTTTCACTCACGTTAAGATTTTGTTATTTTGCATTCATCTTTCCCTTTGAACACTTTTAATGAATATAGCCCCACCCCATCTATCTGAATGTATCTCAAGTTTAACAGATTGTATTTAAACTAGGCAGATTTGTAGAGTCCTAAGACCAGTTCAGAACTTTGTTTTTACAAAAATTGCTGATAACTAATTCAGTCCCCAAGAATATATTTCACACACCAGGCGCTGTATCTTTATGGTTAAGTTTAGGGAAGAGAAAACACGCCATTGCCAAGCATTACATTAAAATGACAAAATGACCTCAGGAAACCAGAGTTCTTAACAGCTGATACAGTGGAAGGCTTGGTTGTTTTATCTACATTCAACATCGTGGGGCTGTGAGCCTCCAGGGTTTAAATGTTACATTTCTTTTTATTCGCATCACTTAGGACTTGGTACATTCTTGATCAGTGTTAGTTTCATAAAAAAAAGTTTGCCTCCTCTATAATTCCAAAGCATGCCAAGATGGTACAAACTTCAACCTTTAAGAAAGAATAGACTTAAACATTAGTTGATCTCCTGGAAAATTTTTCGGATAATGCTAGATCCAGTAGACAGAGAGAGCAAAGATTCTGCTATTTTGATCCCCTTTTAGGAAATTCTCATAAATATTTTAGCTTGATCCAAATTGTTCCTTCACATACATGCGTACACATCTCAGGGCAGTGTTGGAATCCCTGTAACCGAAGACTATAATGCACAGACCATATGTTTTTTCTTGTTGCAGATTTTCTCTTCTGACTTGTTTCTGAGAAAATACGTGTAGGTATTTGGCCCAAATTTAGACCTTACCAGGTAGATTTTTCTCTGGATTTCAGTGAAACTGCTCTGGGAAATAGTAGGAAAGATACATGTCTAAAAGAGAGCTACTCCAGGGAAACAAAGTTCAGAAGTGAAATGCGATCTCATGGAATGCAATTACCTAAGTAGCTGTGCTTCAACAGTTTTGTTTTCAGAGTAGCACCCACCTATCAAGTGGTTGCTTTATCTCAAAAAAAATACAGAATGTATAATTTTAGAAATCTGCAATAGAATTTGCAATGTGATCTCAGTGGCTGGGTCACTTCTCCTTGTAAAATTTTATATCTGATCATAGAACAAACAGCCTACTTCTTCAAGGCATATTAGTGCCATGAAATCGTGCTCCCACTTTGCCCTCTTCATCGTATCAGCAGGAGCTTAGAGTCTGGGATAAGAGAAGGCATGACAGAGCGTTAATTTCTGCCAGTGCCCTTCTGGTCTTCACTGTAAGAGATGGTTATTTAGTTTTTTTCTGGGCATTTAGGTAGAGCTTTGATGGTGCTTCTTACCATATTATTGGGTCTGCATGACTGCTTTACAGTGAGTCTGAAATCTTTAGGGTCCTGGTCTCAGAGTCCCTGACCTTTGCCACATCCTAAAGTTCTGGTTTGGAGACCTGTGAGAACCTTGGCGCATAAAAAGAAGTATGCATCTCATTTAATTTGTTTTTGTGAGATTTCAGGACAAAATGTTGCCTGCTGAGCTGAGGAAGTGCCAAATGCCACCTGACTTTGGGGAATGACTCTCAGCCTAGCATGCTGAGAATAGAGCTGTGCCCTCATGGTCTCAGGTGGTTGAAATGCTGCCTTGTGCCCACCCCCCCCCCCACCTGCTTCGGCACATCTCCAGGAGGAGCTGCAGCCTCAGTGTGGCCCAAGACCCTGCTTCTTGGGGTCATAGTAAGAAGTCAAAAAGATTCAACCAGCAAAGCAAAGGCCTGGGAAACATTTGCTGCCATCAGCTCTGATGGTTGCACCTAAGATAGAATTTCTTGTAGCTTCTTGTTTAATTTTTTTTTAACAAGGGGACCAGTACGGGACCCTGGTTAAACCCTTCGACAGAGCTATCCTGAAGAGCAGAGGTGGCAAATGACAGGCTATGACTGGGGACTAACTTTGGGGAAGGCTGGATTTTTGAAATGAGAGCCCAAGAAGTTTCCACCTTCTAGCCCCAGGTTAAGTTACTAAAAATAAATCACCATCATTTCTACACATTTCTTGCATGTTCACTCCTACTCTGGAGAGTAATCTAACTCATCGTTTGCAATCAGGGCCTCTGAGTTCTGTTTGTGTTTGCTTTTGCTCTTCGCTTTGCTACTTGTCCGGGTGTTTGCCTGCGCATCTGACATTTGCTGGTAATAGAAGCCTTTGTCTTCCGCTGGCCCGCCCCAGTTCTCCTGGCTCTCGCCCTCTGTGGCGTAGGAGAAACCCTCCTCCACCGAGAAGGGGTCGTCCACGTCGTAGCGCTGGTACGTGCTTTGGTGCAGGGCTGCTTCTCGGGCGCTGATTTCCAGGGTGCTGTTCCAGATGCCGTATCCAAAATAAATGAGCATACCTGCAGCGAGGGAGGGGGAGGCACAGGTGAATAAGCAGTTGCTTTGGGATCCATGGGACAAGCAGGGAGATCACTCTTGATGGTGAATGCAGAGCTGGTGGTGGATGTGTTTTCTTTGGTCTACAGTGTTTTGAAAAGACTCAAATTAGATGCCATTTAAAAATTGGGAGATCTTGCGTTAAGCAACCCATATTTACAGCTTCCCCTAAAAAAGTCAGAAGGTCTGACAACACTGCACCCACATTCCTATCTGGAGACTTTTGGCTGGAGGTGAGAACTGGCTGCCTCTTTAGACAGGATATGGGCTCTTGAGGTCTCTTCTGTCCCCACCTCCTATTTGACATCCAGCTCACTATACTCACGTAGGTGCCAGACAGGAATTTGCATTTTCTACACTGGGTTAAATAGTTATGGGTCACTGACAGTGTATTCCCAACCTTCTCATAGCATTTTATTATCCCACACCTCTACTTAGGGACTCCATCTTTTATTTCACCACTTAGAAACATGCATATATTGCCCTACAATTTACTTTGCCATTTTTTACTTACCAGTGTCATAATACATAACTGCTGTTCAGAGCTGTCCACTTTCTTTTGTGGACTTTCAGAGTGTCTAGTGCATGTTACTGTTATGGCCCTTAGAACATCTAGTGTGTGATTCTATCTTATAGACTGCAGAAAATTGGCACTTAACGTTTGTTGAATGAATGAATGAGAACTCCTGATGAGCATGAAAAGTCCAGTGCAGCCGCCTTGTTTTGATGTCATTCCCAGCAAAGGAAAGAAACCTGCCTGCCTAGTTAAATATATCGCATTAATGTAGACCAATATTCCATTTCTATTAGAATTTTTAGGAAAAAAATGAGAATAGTTTGAGACCCCATTTTCTACCTTGAAAAGCCCATGAAGGCTCAGGGCCTGGAACACTGAGAACTCAGGGCCTCGAACACAGAACCGTAGCCTTGGAGGCCAGGAGACATGAGGGTTAAGAGTGAGCTCTGGGTTTAAATCCTGCCTCCACCTCTATGAGCTGTGTAACCCTGGACCAGCTACTGAGCCTCTTTGTGCCTCAGCTTTCTCTTCTATGAAACCATGAGAGTATTGTACCTATACCATGGGTTTGCTGTGAGGAGGAAATGAGATAAGCAGTGGTTCTCAACCTAGCTGCACCTGGAAGGTCACCTGGGAAGTTTTGGAACAATCCTGATACCTGAGCCTCCTGCCTGGAGAGTCTGATTTAATTACTCTGCAGTGTGACCCAAACATAGGCATTTTTAAAGCTTCACAGGTGACTACAGTGGTCAGCCAAGGCTGAGAATCCCTGAGATCAGGAACGTTAAATCTCTTGATGCATGTGCTCTACCGCCAACTCTGGCCATATTGTGGCCGGGCCCCTGGGGGCCCCTGGGTTACGCACCCTCCTTCCACGCCCCGATGTCCTCTTGGGTGGCTCTAGTCTCTTTGACTTTGCAAACCTTGCGGGCATCTGCCGGGCTGTTCGCTTAGAACCACAAGGTGAAGCTTGCTTTCTGCTCTGGTGCTTGAGGGATCCTGCTCCCTTTTGAATGTGAAGTGTGTCTTTTTAAGCTTGGATTTCTCCCTCCTTGTCTCAAATGACTCTCTCCCCTCCCCCTTCCCCCTGTGAAATCAACTTTCCAGGAGCCAAAGTAAGCAGAGATTTATAGTTCTAATTGGTAGTAAATCCTGGAGTTAATCATTTGCAGATGTAGCTATTACTTCTCAAATAGCAACTTCATTTTTCTGACTATAGATCTACTCTTTCTTGTCTGGGGGTGGGGAGTGGCCACAGCGCATAGTTATTATCCTTGTATAGAACAAGGCACCAAATTAAGGTCTCTTCTAAAAGGTCCAGTATGCTGCTTCTTGGAGAATGTCTCTGTTGGAAGCACATTTGAGATCTGAGAATAAATTTCAGAAGACCAAGTTTATCATCAGGCACACACCTCCATTTGCCCAGGTTTTCTTTCTTGCTGGCTTTTCTCCTAGACATCCAGGCAGGTGCCAAAGCTTGCCTTCTCTTCCTGCTTGGTATCTATTATATCAATTCTTTCCTCTTTGATCTCCTTCTCAGACCCTATTTATAAGACTTACTTCCCTACTAAGCTTAATACCATTTTCTTCTTTCCCCCTTGTCCCTAACTTCTCTCCTCTGTACTACACAGGTCATCATTCAAGCACTGCTTTGACGTCTGTTCTGACAAACCTTCCTCTGCCCCGACCAGGTATTGGGGTATCAGGTAGATTGATTTATGGGAATTCTCTGAGAGCCTTTGGTGTGATTATGCATAAAATAATTGCTATTTAGAGCTGGAAAAGAGCCTCTGTCATTTATCTATCTGACTACCTTCATTTTACAGAAGAAGAAATGGAAGCTGGGAAAGACTAAGTCACTTGAGTGGCTCTGAGAAGGGCAACCCCAGCATTCCGTGTGGACAGAGGAAAGGCTCTAGCACGTCCAACCTTCCACCGCGCCCCCGCCCCGGCTGGGCCATGAACTGTGCCTAGTGCAGTAAATATTCAGTATGAGGTTAGGTCTTATTTTTGGAGTGGCTGGGCCTGAAAGGAACACGAGTATGTGTGTGTGTGTGTGTATGTGTGTATATGTGTCTGTGCACAAATGTGTCGACTGTGATTACTTTGGGAAAGCAGTCCATGGAAAACTGCCACATAAATATTTATGGGCGTTTTAATGTTTGCTCTGAGCCCCCTACAGTTTCAAAGGTGTGTTATTCTGTCTTCAAAAATGCATTTCAAATATGAGTGCTATGAGCCAAGGAGGAACTGTGTGCCTGCAGCCCGACAGAACGGGTCGCTGGCCAGACAAACGCAGCTCCTGGGTCTTGACATCCTGTCTGCCTTCATCCCTCTTGCTGGCCTTTGAGTCAACTCAGGAAAGTGGTGTGTGGTAGAGAAGAATTGGAGACAAGGAAAAATGGAAGGGGAACAAATGAAGGGAGGGAGGGAAGCAGAGGAGAGAGAGAGAAGAGAGACAAACATGTATTACCATCTGTCACACATCAACAAGGGCTTTGTGTCAGAGGAGTAAACAGAGCCGCTAAAAGCCTGCTGTGTAGAAGCAGGGTGTTTTGTTTCTGCTACTTTTTTCAGTTGGCTTAGAGAACTAGCATGAGGTAGTTTCTGAAAAATCTGTGGGGATTCTGGGAATCCTGAATCATCTGAACTAGACTTCACCCAGCGCCTCTGGTGCTGAGGTCCTAGGATGATGCATCACATCATTATGTCGTACCTTTCTCCCAAAATGTTCTGCAAATGTTATTTTGTTTAGACTCCTCCTAGCCTGTTTGGGAATGGTGTGTGTGTGTGTTGGGGGTGGGGGAGGTTATGATTATATGCATTACACAGGCAGGAAACTTGGGGCACAGGACAAAATACAGAATTTTCCACAGCTGCAGTTAAAACCCTTCTGGGTCCCTCCATGTCCTAATCCAGGGTACTTCCAGCTGTTATTTCTCCCATCTACCAGGGGTGGCTGTGAGGTAGAGATTGATCAGAAACAATTTTGCTTGAATTTACTTTTGAAGAATTCAAAACTTACAGAGGTGGAGAGACTTGAATAAAGAAGGCCCTCTACTCATCACTCGCCCCCTCCCCTGCCCCTTTCTCTTTAGCTCATTTTGAAATAAATCCCTTGCATCCTGTTTCATCTGTAAATATTTTAGTATCTAACTCTAAAGTAGACCCCTTTAAAAAACTTAGTATCATTATCACATCTAAAAACAAATAATGATTCCTTAATATCATCTGCTATCCAGCAGCATTAAAATTTCCCTGAATTTTATACAGGTGGAGATAAACTCTTCACCTTTTGAGGCTATACACTTATTCCAGTGATGCTATCATTGCTTGAAATAGTTTTTGGACCCTGTATTTAGGTTGTTGCTGGGATTGGCACCATATCTTTTGTAAACCTTTACAGATGGTAAAGTTTTATCTTTTGAGAGTGGACTTACTTTTGGCATAAGCCAGAAGTCAAGAATAAGCCTCAAGAATAAGATGGCTAATTGGTAAATAATATTATTTATTCTATTTGATTATTTAATTCTCCTATTCCTTAAAAACTTAGATCTACTGTTTTGTAGTTACACATCTGATGTTTGAAAAACTTAAAGTCAAGTATGATGTTAAAAATCAAACAGGAATCAGCTTTTGTGCTGAGCTGGGTCATGGAGGCCCCCCTGCTGGACTGGAGTGATTTTTTTAGTTGATGGATCATGAACAGTAGGGGACACTCAAGGCAGCAACTAGTTAGCAGCAGGCACAGAAGTGTTTCAATATTTTAACAACCAACACTGCTTGACTGGGCACCTGCTAATGGCCATGAGTCACGTGAGAGGCTGTTTGCGTTGAAGGGAAATATTCAAAGGGAGGCCCTGGCTTCTTTTCCAGGCCAAAGTTCTTCAGTGGAGAATGTGCCTGTGAGAGGTTTGGGTTAGATAAGATGAAGAATCATGCCTTCAGCAATTGAATGGGTTTTCTTTATGTGACAGAACACCTTGTGATTGGAAAGCCCTTTATAGAAACGCACTTTCTCGTCCATCATCCCAGAGAAGTTAAGAACTGCACCATACACCAGTGATAAAAATGGCACTGGAACTCACATCTCTGGAGTCTGGATGGAGGGCTGCTCCCATCCCACCCAGTGGCCTCCGGGGAGGGTTTAAGGTTGCCAAGCTGCCTTCAGTGCCAGGCACCCCAGCATCAGCTGGAAAAATGCCTGCTTATTCCCCCAGTGTTGGTGCATCCTGTGCAAATTAAGCAAAAGACCTCAAACCTATAAGTGAGAGGGGTAGGGTAGTGGGCCCTCTAGATCATATGGGAAAAATCCTAGAATAAAAATTCAGTTTGGAAAAGAGGCTGAGTGACCTGGTGCTTGACAAATTTCCAACCCTGCAGGCACAAGCTCAGGTTGTGAAGCAGGTTCCTGATCTCTGGAGTCCCCCAGGAGCTTTCTGTCCTCTGCCCGTGGCTCCACGCTCAGGGCAGCTGGGCCAGAAGAGGTGGGCCACCTGACCTCCGGCTGGGTGGAGCTGTCTCTTCCTGGGGCGTGCTTTCCAGCAGGAAGCCCTGCCCGCTGCAGATAACTGAGGCACTTTGTTATGTCCAGAGGTTTTTTTAAATTTATTTTTTATTTTTACTACTCTGGGATCAACTTTCCAAAACAGACACTTGCTTATGCAGAAATGAAGACTGGACGGTAATGAGAAGGTAGCCTCCCATCCAGCACAATCCCCACCAACTCCCACTCTGCTGGTTATTTTTTAAATACCACCACAAGCCCTGTTGATTGTAATAACATTAAGGTTTGTTTAATACGGCGTGGCCAGGAAGAGCAGGCTCAGGATGGAATGGGGACCAGGGGAGCTTCTTTCCTGGCCCTGCAGCTGATCTAACATAAAGTCACCTTCTCTATGCCTCAGTTTCCCATCTGCAAAATGGACCTGGCGACCCTTATTTTATTTGAGGAGTATAATGCCTGTAAGACAGAATGCAGTCCTGTTAAAGAATATGAAAAAGTCCAGCAATCCAAGCTAGCAATCCCACTTCTAGCTCAACAGAAGCCCAAGGGTAATGTGTTTGCGTGTCCACCAAAAACATGTACAAGAATGCTGATAGCTGCTCTGTTCGTACTGGACACATGCTAAATGTCCATGGACACCAGAATGGATAAATCCACTGTGGTACATTGACACAGCGGAAGGCTAGACCACAAGGAGAATGAAGAAACTAAAACTACAAGCACAATATGGGTGAATCTCGCAGAGGTAATGTTGAGGGCAGGAAGCCCATAGCCCACTCTTTCCTGGCTTTTCTCTTCTGGGTGCACCACACATGCCTGCTCCAGGGCGTTCACTGTGATGTGCCCCTTTTCCTTCTCAGCTGCCACTGGGTGCAGGGCCATGGGTCACTCTGCCCCCTCCTCCCCAGGCATCTTCCTGTCTAGCCCAGCACCCTGCCAGCCTGCAGCCTCCACAGGGTTCACTGACATCCCCCCTCCTTCTTGGAATCACCCTGACCCTGTTGCCACCCTCATCCTGGCCTCCATGATTTTTCTGAGTGTGACTTTGATGTTGAACCTGCCAATTGTTTTCTCGTCTCCTAAAAGGAGAATTTCACACTTAGGTACGGAACATGTCTTGGTGCCCTCTCCAGTCTCAATTCATGGCCCCCTTCTCTCCCTCCTCTTCCTATCATCACAATGGCTGTTTTGAGTCAATTTCCAATAGGATTTCAGATGAGCACTCAGGCATAGACCATAAAGTGTGCCTTCTCTGTGGGATATTTATGTTTTGGTGTAGGATTTATGAGATCCATTGCCCAAATCACAAGTCCTATCTGTCCTCTAAAGCTATAGACAAGAATTTGTTTTCCTCAAGGGACTGAAAAAATTCCGATGAAAACTTGGCAGCACCCAAGGTAAGGGTGCCTGTGAGCTGGTCTAAATGATGGTTAATTTACAGTAAAGGCCCACAGGGACCAGTAGACCTGGCAGATGACTGGAAAACACCATCGTGAAGTATTCTCACTGGTCCCTGCTAGTTTCATATTCCCTGAGACTCTGCCCAACCCGTTGAGGTGTTCTTTTACAAAACTGCATCATCTAAGAGAAGGAAATGAAGGCTGCTTTGTGCTCATTTTGTTGGGATTATTAAACATTTGGTATTTGTGTTATTTCTCTTGTTTGAAGGAAGAGAAACAAGTGCTGGGTAGTCTTGTTGGGACTGTGCCTCGTTTTACTCTGTGAGTTGTGCTCTTCTGAAGGTCAAGAGCTTAGCAAAACATTGTTACAAAAATGCTGTAATTAAGATTCATTTAGAGGAGGTTGGGGGGAAATGTGTCTTAGAAGATTATAAAGTTATGACTCAGTCTAACCATGTAAATCTTAACAAAAAAGTAGCTGGTGTTTCACAAAAAGCTCCATTTAGAAATCTACTGTTCTCCCCAGAAAATTTATGTTATAAATAGATTAAAAAGAAAAACCTGACATTTTGGAAGCTCAGAAGTATAGTGATGGGATATTTATTCTATAAGATTATCAAAGATTTTGTAAGCTAATTTGGAGTTGTGGGGTGGATGTATTTTATATATGCCAAAATAGGGAGTTTTGTGGTTAAATTATCTGCCCTGCTTGCTAATATCTTCTTATTCTTCTCTCTAGATCAGTGGCTGTCAAGTTTGAGCAAGCATCAGAATTACCCGGAGGGCTTGTTAGAACCTAAATTGCCCCCGGGGATTCTGATTCTGTCTGTAGTTCTGAAATTGTCTTTCTAACTGTTTCCATGTAATATTGATGCTGCTGGTCTGGGACCACAGTTTGAGAACCACCATTCTATATCATTGTAAATCTGGCTGCTCATTAAAATTACTTAGGGGAGCTTTCAAACTACCCAGTGCTTGGCCATGCCAGATAAATTGAACCAGGATGTCTCTCTTGGGGAATACTGGGCAGAGAACGTTTCAGAAGCAACTCAGGTAATGCTGATGTGTAGTCAGGGTTGAGAATCTTTATTCCAGCAAAACTGACCCCTACACCAAAGATCGTGATACCAGAGCAGTTAGCAGCTGGCGGCGGGGTGCTTGTTGAACTGCAGGCTCCGGTGCCCTCTGTCTGGCCAGCTCAGGCTGCAGGGTGGCGTGCTCCCATGTCAGGGAGTATCAGTTTCTGTATCAGAGCCAGTTTGAAGTCTGTGCTATCGGCAAGATTACAAAAGGTTCTCTGGGAGTTTTCTTCTGCCTGATAACTGGGAAAGCAGCCTGAGTCAGAACAGGTTCACACTGTACTTTGGCATGTGATAGCTAGTCTGGGGGACAATGAATCATTTTAGATTTTTAAAGAAAGGCAGGAAATAAATAGTTTTTATTGCTTTCCCCGATACTTTCTTATTTAATCCCCAAACAGCAACCAGATCAAGGCTAGTAGAATTATCTGCATTTTTACAGATGAGTTCACTTAACTAAGGAGAACTTCCCAAGGTCACAGGGAAGTGGCAGAGCTGTGATTTGAGCTTGGGGCTGTCTGACTCCAAAGGCAAGGGCCCCTGCCACGTCACCACTTTTGCAAAATTCATCTCGTGCTCCAGAAACATAGATATTATGCAAGACTGACTACATAGTTTTTGAGTCCCAGTGTAAAAGGAAACCATGGGGCTTCTTGTTAAAAAACTGTTGGGGATTCACGAAGACAGCACCAGAGCATCAGACCAGATGTGAGGCCCTGTGTGACTGCACAGGTCATCCACCCGTGAAGCCAGCTCTGATGTTATGTGTTAATCTGCACAGACTACATATCAAACACTCTGAGCAAATAGGAAGATCTGCTCAGAGGCACTCTGGTGGGAAGGTAGGAGCCCCAGGTCTGAGCCTGGAGCTTCTGGATTGTAGTAATAGCCCTGTGCATAACTTTGTGTTATTCCTGTTGACCTTGAGCATGGTACTTAACCTCTTGGAGGTCCAGTTTACTTATCTATAAAATTGAGAGAGGGAGAAGTGAGGAAGTGGTGGACCATGTCAGTGTTTCTCAAACTCTGATATATTTCATTTTTATACCACATTTTTAGTACAGTTGCTGTGATCGTGGACTCTGGACCACACCACCTGAATTCTAATTTGGTTTTGCTATATTCTAACTGTGTAGCCTCAGTCAAGGGCCTCAGTTTCTTCATCTGTAAAATGGAGATGGTTGTGAGGGTTAAATAAGTTAATACATGCAAAGCCCTTGGAATGATGGCTGCTATATAATGAGTGCTATAGTGTTAATGATTACTTTGACTCATATGGCACCTGTACTAGCACTAATATTTTTTCTTTAATTTGATTCACTTTTAAAATTTAAAAATAATTGCTAGATTCATGTGAGTGTGCATATTTTTCTAGTATATGTGAAAGGGTATAATAACTATATTTTAAAAAGTTCATTCATATACTGTCTCAAATCAGTCCAGATACTAACAATGGAATGGTCACCACCCTGTGGGTAACATTGTGCTAGGTGCTGAAGGCTTCTTCTAGTCTAAATAGTCCAGGAGCAGATGAATAAATGCATGTGTATTTGTATCTGTGCCTTCATTCATTTGACAAATACATGACTCTAATATTTCCAATCACTTCATTTTCTACCCATAGAGGAATATTCCTATTGTTTAGCTTCTTGTTCCAGTGAAAAAAATGTTTAAACAGAAAAGAGGGATTGTGAATAAATCTTATAAATGCTTCGAACTTTGACGAGTCAGTGGGGTCCTTTCAAGAGATCCCTTAAAGACTAACAAGGGATGAGGCTTAGAGTAGTGAAAAATTGGTACAAAATGCTTACAGGAAGGCATAGTATGGCCTTCAGAGGTGAAGAATTTGCTGGGAGACATAGGCCCTTTCCTTTGAGTACCATGTTTTCCCCTTACTTCCCCCTACCTAAATCTTATCTTATAGGCTCAGTTCAAATTCTACCTCTTCAAAGGCCTTTCTGGCTATTCTGGCTGGAAGTTTCCTTTTTCTCATCTGAAGGGTGCTTTATAATCATAGAGAAGTGTTGTTAAGCACGAGCTGTGTTCCAGGCACAGTGGTCACCATGCTGAACACCCATATCCCTGACCTCAAGGAGTCAGTAGGCTACAACTCAATGCGTCTGTACTGCCAATTCATGTGTATTTGTCTTGCCTCCCTTAAGGCAGGGTTACTTATTCCTTGCTCTTATATTCCTCAAAGCACCTAAGGACCCTCTTTAACTAAGTATTTGTTATTGGAGATTCCAGGGAAATACAAAAATAGTAACTAAGGAAATTTAAAATTAGTCTTCCCTTAAACATCCCTCTCAAGTTATCATGAGCGCCAATCCCCAGACTTTTCATTAACATCAGTGATTGTCATATATGATAAACATGTAATGAGAATATAATATAAATTTATCCCCAAGGAAAACTAGAAATCTTGGGAAAGATACAGGACTTCCTGAAGGCAATGAAAGTGAGTTTAGAGAAAGCAACTGCAATTCACTCAAAGCTGTGGACGTTGAGGACCTGGCAGAGTCCTACCAGTTATCAACAGAAGAAGAGAAAATCAACAAGGATGATGTTGTGCTGGGTACTTCCCAACAGAATAACTGGAATATCAAAGGATGAAGAAAGACCTTGGGAAAAGTGAAAAACTCTTGAATATTTTGTAAAAGTCAATAAAAAGTTAGGGCTGTTAAATGGTGCCATAATGTAATTTTGTCAAAAAATTGTGCCAAAAACCCCATACTTATCTCATACTTTGCTCATTTAAAAATATGGAATGATTGCTGTTCTAATTTAATTTTGTCAAATGCAAGATAAATACAATTTTTCATAATTTTTAGTTTGTCATAATTTTTAGTTTCTATAGATTCCAATCAGCCTTTCCCACCCTCACTTTTATATGTTATTTTTTTCCTTTTTAAAAGATGTGGATTCATTTTCAAGTGGACTTTTTATAGTACTAATTATCCACAAGGAGAATGTCCAGTAATAGTATAATAGTATTCAATGAAGTGATGGATTGATCAGTATCATTCTTCAGAACCAACAACCAAGATCGTAACAGGCAGAAAGGGCACAATTGGCTTTTTTGACTCTGAAGCAGAAAGGAAAGATCCACAGAATCAGCAAGATTTCTCTTGGAATGGAGATGCCCAGTCCAGCTAGGAGGTGATTTTGGGATAAGCCTGTTTATGGCCTTAAAAGGGAATGCTCAAGGTTCCAAGGGAAGTTGCTTACCCACAAAGCACCAGACTGCAAACCGGATCCATGTGATGGTGGAGAGCTTTAGCATGAGATATATATTCACCAGCATGGCAAAGGAAGGCACAAAGGGGAGACAAGGGGCCATGTAGGGCAGCTTCTTGGGGTTCTCTGGCTGCTGCAGGATCACAAACACCAGAGCGCTGATCAGCAGCACCATCAGAACAACCAGAAGGATGGCCCACCAGCTCTTCTCTGAGATGTAGTCGGAACCAAAGATGATGAAGGAGCAGAAGATGAACATGAGGATGAAGAGCAGGAGCACACAGACAGTCACTGTGTGCCCCGTGGCTGCTGTGGGCCGGTCCATCTTGCCTGGAAGGCCCAGCTGGATCCTCATGGTGTAGTAACGGGGCCCAATAAGCTTCTTTAACTTGATGAGATAAATGTTTTCAGATTCGTCAGCTTCTATGCCTGTGGTCATGTCCACGGTGCCGTAGTTGGGGTGGTTGACATTGTAGGTTGACTTGTCTGATTTCCCAATGAGCATCTCATTGTCTCCCAAAGATGGTAAGTTCTTGGCTCCACATGTGTTGGTGGCTGGGCCGGAAAATTCTTCCCCTTCACTCATAGGAGAACAAACTTCCTTCTCACAGTCAGCCAGAATGCCCTCCTTCTTCTTTGTGTGCTCCTCAGACAAGAACTTGACAAAGCCATCAATGTCACTCTCTGGTTGGTATCGAAGGAGCAAGACGCAGACAGAGACCAAAGTGTAGGCGAGGAGGGTGCCGATGGACATCATCTCAATCAAGTCTCTCAGGCTGACTAATAGGGAGAGAAGGGCTGCCAGGAACCCTGACACGATGCAGGCCACCACTGGGGTCTCTGTGTAGGAGCTCACATGAGCCAGGAACCTGGAGGAAGAGGCAAGCAGAAGGTTAACAGTGGGCTATGCACGGTGATAGATTCAGCATGGCTTAACACCCCCTGGTCCTGCTTCTCCAGTTTACTTCTGGAACCACTGCTTTAAGTACAGCTGCTATTCCTACCCCAGGCTTTGGTTCCTGGAATATAATTTAGAGAATTCCCTTTAATTCCTTGGTTTTGAGACAGACTTCTTTATTAAAGTTCCTACTTCATTATGTAGTATGACAGATTGATTGATTCTAGGAGGTATTTCAGAAATCTAAATTGAAGCCCAGGCTTTGCTCTGAAAAAAGGGTAGTTGGAGAAGTCATACAGTTTCTTGGAGGTCCTCTATACCTGTGTTACCCAAAAGTGTGGTCCACAGATCAGCAGCGTCAGCATCACCTTGGAGCTTGTTAGAGAGAGGTATTTTCAGTGACTGTTGCTACTAATAGGTTCTGTTCAGAGGGTTTTATTCTCTCTTTGATTGTAACTTCGAACTTTTTCAACTTCAGAGGGACAGTTACCAGGCTTCAATGTGAGTGCAAGCCTCAGATGCCCCTGGGATGGGTTCTTCCTTCTGGAGGCCACCCAGTGCAGCATTTTGGTACCCATCATCTTTACAGAGGAGCACATGATGTCAAATAAGAGGGAAGCGGGTAGTTGGGAGAACATATCAGTGTGTGCTACATTGAGGGACCCAGAATCAAACTGAGAGGCTGTTTTAGGACCTAAGCTAATTTCACTCAAATTCTTTGCGAAGACATTTGACAAGTCCCATGGTCTATGTGACAGACACTCACATGAAAATTATAGTCAGGCTGACAGTGGGTAACAGTCCCTGGACGGGGATGGAAGAATAGAATAAATGTCATGGAGCATAGCCCTTACCTGAAAAGGAGCCCATCACCAGCCATGGCATAAATGACCCTCGGCATTGGGAAGAGGGAGCCCAGCAAGCTGACTGTCAGTCCTGCAACTGACCCGATGGCCACTACGAATTTTGCAGCATAGAACCCATGAGCCACAAACATCTCCATGAGTGGGGATTCTGTGTCAATGGCGTAATATGGCACCATCAGAGTTAAGATCATGCTCACCTGTTAAAACAAGAGGAAACATGGTGGGAGGTGGAGAGGACTGAAGCATGGATGGGTGTCCCATAGGAGAGGAAAGAGGCCTGCACTGGAGCTCGGATCTGCCTCTTCTTGGCACCTGCCTTTACTTTAGAACAGTTATTTGGCCTCTGGAGCTCTTGGTCTCAGTATTTTCTCCCCACATGTGAATCTAGTGGATTGGGCCAGGTGATTACTAATATCTCCCTCTGGCCCTTTCACATCTGAGGAATAAATCTGCAGGTGTTTCAGCTTCATGAAAGCAGAGCTACACTGAGGGTTCAAGTAGATATTATCAGGTAGGAGGAGCTGCAGCCAAAGGCAGTGCAGCCAGGACCTGGCAGTGACCTTGAGCACCTTGCCCACATGGACAAGACTCGTTTCTTTTACACTTTCAGGGTCCCATGGGGTCTTATCCATACTACTTCTTACCCCAAAGGCCAGAGATCAAAACTCTGAAGATAAGTGCATAGTAGGGCCACAGCTGATTAACTGATGGGACTCATATTTCCATTCCCTCTCTGTAGCTCTGTCCCAGGAACCAGGCAGGCCAAGAAACAAATTATGGCATCAGGATGGAATCCAGTTCTACTCCGGGCTACAACACCACTATGGCTTTGCTTAATCAGGGCCTCTTTCTCTTCATATTTCATAGATCTGCCATAACATCCCTCCCTTCATAATTGGCCCCAGGCAATGGAACCAGCAGTCATAAGGCCAGGTGCCCCCCCGGCCTGTGAAGGCCAATGCTGGCATCACAGAGGGAGTCCAGAGCTTGAAAAGGAGAGAGTGGTTCATTTCTAGATCACTTCTTTGCCTATATTCTCAAAAGCCAAGATCCTCCAGTGAAGCCATGGGCCACTGGGGAGGATGGCATGGACTGCCACAGGCAGCACTTTGGCTCTCCTGGTGGTAGAGCGGCAGCCTGCTGACCAACACGAGACCTGATCACTCCACGGCATGGTTATGGCCCGTATATTCTGAAAGGGAATCTGTCCTAGCAACGTCACCACTTGCAATGTCCCCTTTGGGGATGTTGGGGGGTACACTGGAGGAGAGTGGGATTGATTCTTACAGCAATTCTCATTGGGTCTCTTGCCTGCGTTAGATTAGGATGGGCCAAAATTTGGGTGCATAGACTACTCTAGTGTATAAAGCACTATTCTAGGGAAGGAATTGTGATTATTAACGTCACTGTGTGTGCTGCAGTGCTTGACCCCTGCAGGAGGGGGCGTATGAGGGAGGAACAGCAGGGGAAATGCAGAAGAGAGTCTCTGCTGCCCCCAGCCCAGCTGTTCCTGATCACAGTCTGCAGAGAGAATCAGGGTTGGACGAGATGAAGCCGGTTGAGTGTGTGCATGGGGAGGTGATAACTGACCTAGCCGGAAACGTGGCCGGCGGCCCGCATGCAGCACTGCTCTCGTGTTTTCTTTTGGCTTCCAGGATAGTCCTGTTTGCCTTAGTGGTCCACTGGCCTGGCTTCTTCAGGCTGTTGCTAAAGGTTTTTTTTTTTGGTGGGGCTGAGGTGGATGTGCTGGGTGGGAAGGAGATTCTTGCCGCATGCTATGGCCGCAGGAACAGCAGGGCTGATAGGGCGCACCCTGGCTGGTGACTCTTTCCTAACTGTGGTGACTGAATGGGTGGGACCCCCAGGACTTGGGGGGATTTGTGTGACCACACTCCTGTTGGCTTACCAGCTGGTTCTTGCTGTTGCCAGGGGCTGAGGGGATGTTGGATGGGGCCGAACTATTTCTGTGAGAGATTCTGGGGTGGGAGCTGTGAGATGACACATCAGAAGTGTGAGGAGTGTCTCAGGGGCGTGATCCTGAGGAGACAAGCCTGAAGGGTTCATTCTGAGGACTTCCCTTAGCAGGGAAACCTGAAGGGGTGAGCTTGAGCCAGTGTAAAAATACGGAGCAAGAGCAGGAAGACATTGCATCCCCCTGCCCCCTCCTAGACTTAGGGGAAGAGCACCTCTAGAGGACGATGTGTTCCCTCCCTCCACTCTGGGAAAGCCTTGCCTCTTTGCTGCTGGGAAGCTCCCAGAAGACAGAGGAGCATTGAGGAAGGTGCACAGAGGCCCACAATGCCTCTGCTCGCACACCCACCCGTTACTGCCAGCCTATGATCTGAGCTCCTTGGACGGCAGCCCACTCCCTGCACACTATCCCCTGGGCAGCAGCTGACACCAGGAGCCTTTGCAGAGGGAGGAATAGGGGCGCAGGCCCTGGCTGAAGTGAGGGCCTGAGGCTTCTCCCGTCTCCAGTTTGGAGCCCTGATTTTCTTCTTGTCCTCAGCGGGTGGGGTGAGCTTGAGCCAGTGTAAAAAGAGGGAGCAACACGAAACATACGCATACAAACACCAAGAAGGCACAAGGAAAGGATTACTTCCTGACAGAAGGAAACCCAGCCCCAGAGTCACATTTTAAGGTCAGATATGAAAAGACCATGAGGAGGGCCCCATAAGCATTTGGTACTTACGGACACATAGGCTGTCAGGCAGATGACGAGGGAGGCGGTGATAGCATACGGGATGGATGTGTTGGGATTCTTGGCTTCCTCTCCGGTGGTGGCAATGATGTCAAAGCCAATGAAAGCATAGAAACATGTGGCTGCTCCTTGCATCACCTGTAGGGATGAAGACATTTGTCACACTCAGTGTCAGGGCAGCACCAGGGCCTGACATGTGGTGCCCACAGTTGCCCAGTGCCCGGCAGACACTACTGAGTGGCAGAGGGGTTAACATGGTGGGACTTGTGCTAAACGCTTGAGTTCTCATCGCTACTTTCTAGCTGTGTGACTCTGGGAAGTTCCCTCATGTGTAAAATGAAGATAAGGATTATAGCCAAATAAAACTAGGTCACTCAACACATTCAAATCAGTTTTGGAAATAAGTGGGGTTATGAATAAATAAGTTGGCTATCCCTACATCTTAGGAACTCATTAACTTCTTTGTGCTTTGTTTTCATTCAGTGGTTCTCAACCACAATCACAGGCTGTATGACTATCCCTAGGGAGTGTTTGGAAATGTGGGGAGGTTCCTGTGACTGTCACAGAGACATGAGGTGGGTGCTTCTGGCATTTAGTGTAGGAGACTCAGATGCTTTTGTGCAAACTATCCTGCCCAGATTACCGTTAGTGACCCTGGTCCATCGTCTCCGTGGCAACTTTCAGGTCTGAAATTGTATAAAAGGTTTTCTGATCTTCAGACATTCTGTTGTCTTCTATGGGAAGACAGGTAGAGATGATTTGATTTTCCTGCTCTTTTTGGGGGCTTGAGTGACCTAGTTGGGCTACAAGGCAGGGGAGGAGATGAGTGAGGCCGTGTGAAGCTAGGGAATGGTATCCAGTGACCTTTGCTGGATGTCTATCTCACAGGAGCCCATGTGATTCCAAGGATGGTTGGGACTTGACAAGTCAAGAAGTCAGTGAAAATCTTTCACTTAGGAGTCTGTGACTTTCTTCCAAAGAATCTATTGAAGTTTAAATTATGTTTCCCCCAGTTAGCATTCTTATTATCAGCTGAAAGTAAGAAATGTGCCTCTTTGAATGCTTGGGGATGTCATTCTAGGGGAAGATGAGAGAGATTTTTCTGGGCTTGTGTTTATGGGGTGAGGGGACTTGGCAACATGCAAGCTCTAGCCAGGGGTCTGGGAGTGAGGCTCCTTATGGACTGGACCATTTTTTTTTCTTTTCTCCGTATTTAGTTTATAAAGGATAAAATTGTAAACATGTGCCAAGCAGAAACCAGTCCCTAAATTTTCACTCTTACCTTTCCCACTGACTTCTCAATAAGTAAAAGACAGAACACTCAGAACTAGAACCCGCAAGGTCATCACAAAATGGAAGGGCATCTCAAACTTCCCAAAGCAACTTTGCCTATCTGTAAAATGAGTTAGTTTCTTCTATAGTCTTTCCCGTTAGGACTCTAATGTTTCAGTTCTTTAACTGGGGGTTCTCATTCTGGGGTCCACACAATTCAAGGGGGTCTCAGAATTTTGCTGAGAAAAATTATCTTTTTATTTTCATTAACCTCCACCTGAAGGTTATCACTTCTTTCAGTTATAAGTGTAGGTGACAAACTAACAGAACCTGTGACTTTGTCACCAATAAGAATCAGTTTCCTATGATGTTAGTTGTTGCAGACATCTTGAAACACCACTTGTGCTCATTGCTCCTTCCAATTTATGATGGTTATTAGATATAGATATTAATCTTTAAAGCACTAATAAAGAAGCACATTGTTATATCACAATTTAAAAATATTTTTACAACTATTTTTCAGTATACAGTTAACCCTTGAACAACGTGGGGGTTAGGGGTGCGACCCCAGCATGGTCGAAAATTCACTTACAGTGGCCCTCTGTATCCATGGTTCCTCCATGTACTCAGTTCCTCTGTGTATGTGATTCTGTATCTGTGGATTCAACCAACCCCTGGCCAGTGAAGTACCATAGTATTTACTATTTTAAAAAATCCACTCAAGTGGAACAGCTCAGTTCAAACTCGTGTTGTTCATGGGTCAACTGTAATGGATTTCTTTGAAACTCCTATGTAATTAGATTATTCATTTATAAACACAGTCATCAAAAGGGGGTGCATAGGCTTCACCAGGCTGTCGAGGAATCCACAGCACACACGCATAAAAAATATCTGTGAATGCCTTATCTATTCTAATAACTCAGGCAGAAAGAACTTCTCAAACCAGCAGTTGACACCAGAGGGCTACTTTCTGGGAGAGGTGATAACCCCCAATTTCACTCCAGTGAAGTCCTTCACTTTAGGACTTGGGAAGTGTCTTTGATCTCTAGACAAGGAGATCAGACAGATCTCACCTTATTGTACACGGAGGTTCACAGATTTGGAAACGTGCTTGTTCTCATTTGTCTAAAAGATGTTTCTGGTGTTCAAGGATGAATGGATTCTGGGGTTCCAGGCTCGCTAAGTGGCCACAATCAAGGAAAGCTTTGCTTAAAGACAGCTTTCAGAATACAGGTCCTGCTTTCTCTTCCTTTAGCATCTTTCTTGCCTTAAACACATACACACACATACACACAACTCTTGTAAATCATATAGTGACCTTTTATGACAATCAGTCTGATGATGCATTGCTCCCAATTAGGACATCCCAGGTCTACAGTGCCATGCCAACTTGGTGTGATCAGTTCTGGATGGAAAGGTTACTGACACTAGAAGAGGTCCCTGCTGAGGACAGAAGGGTGGGGAGGTGCTAAATAAGAACTTAGGGCCAAGCTACCCTAGAAAAAAGTGAGAGGTCTGTAAACCATGCCATATGAAGAATAACTGAACAGTTGGGGATATCTAACTTGAAGAGAAGACTCAGTGGAAGATGCCTCCAGACAGAATTGGAGGGACACTTCCCAGTTTTGAAGTATGGACTGTGTAGCAGCTGGAGGAGAGGTACACTGTAGGCTGCAGAGGGAATCCCACGGCCATGCATATGGGTGGGATAGGATTTGGTTAGGAGTGCAGATTTTGTAGACTGTCAGACCTAGGTTAGTTCTGTCACATACTAGTTTGGTGACCTAGAACAAATTCCTCACCCCTTGAGAGCTCATTTTCTTTATCACTTATATGGAGATAAAAATCGTATTTATTTAGCTCATTGGTTTGTTACAAGGATTAAATGAGATAATATAGTCAACCACAGTCATAGAATACAGTCGGTACTTACAAATATTGCTCTTATTAGCAATATTTTTATTACTGTTGTAAGTTTTTCTAGAACAGATGAACCTAAGGGCACAAACAGATTCCTCCTCTTCTTCCTCCTCCTTATTACTTTTCTTTTAAACTTCACACGCATTTTATTAACTGCTTCCATGAACCAGGAACTGTGCTTGGTGGTGTGGATGCAGTCAAATGCAAAAGTACTCTGGACTTGACCCGCTGGGGCTTGGAGCCTAGAGGACATTGCAGGACTCAAAATGTAACCTCGACTGTGGTAACAGACTGAACAAGATTAATAGAGACTATGTATTTGTAAAACACAGACGCTACTATTTCCCAAATGAGTGAAAGAATAGATGGCAATCACTGATAATGATTAGATACCAGAAACTTAACTATGGTCAAGTTGGGAAGAGAGAGAATAAGTTTTGGAAGAGAAAGAAGAAGTTTGCAAAGAGAAGGTCTGTTAGCTTGAATTTGCTTATGTAGAGCTCGAAAGCAATTGAGGCTGAAGAGTGACTGAACGGATGTCAAAGAGCTAGAGGTTCTGTGATAGGCAGAACACGAAGTTTCACTCGGATGGTGCAGATGAAATGGTTTCAGTGAAGGGGCTCTAGGAGTCAGGCCAGGAGGGCCTGAGGAAGAAATACCTCTGCCTCGTTTTCTCACCTTCTGATCTCCTGGTGATGTCTCCCACTGGCTAAGCCCAACAGGAAGCAACCAGCAAGGGGTCTTCTGGGGGACAGAACAGAGCCTGAGGGGTAGAGAGCGGGTGGAAGAAATGGAGGAAAACCAGCACACCTGCCAAGATCAAACAGACCCTGGCCTAATGAGATACAGATTAAATAAACAGATTATCAAAGAGAAGATAATACAATCAGCAAATAGGCTCACCTTTTTACTGAAGTTAGTTTGAATGAGTTTTTCTTCCTTGCAAGCAAATGATCCCTGACTGGTAACTACAAAAGAACCATGAAATGAAACTGTGTATGGGTGTGTCTCTACCCAAATAACCACTGACACTGCTTTCACTTCACCTTTTCCAGATCGCAGATCTGGCCTCTGGCATTTATGATTAGGATACCTTTCCATGCCTGAAAGAACGTGTGGTACCAACGGGTGAGCATCTGTGAATAAAAGTGGTGGGTGAAGTGTGTGTGCATGTATGTGTGTGTTTCTGGGTAAGTCGGTACTTTATCCTAACTTTCCTTTAATGTTTTATGTAAATAAAAAACAGTATTGATTTTCTAATTTGGTGACATAAATGGCAATTTTATTCCAAAATCAACCTGGTAGCTGCTCAGCTGGGTGATCCAGGTCTGTCCTCCCCTCTACAGAGCTTTGTGGGGAAGCAGCTCATGTCTCAATTGCTGGAGGGCTGCTACTTAATTAGTTGTCAAAAGAGTGTCATTTGTGGCCTGCTACTCAGTGTCTGGAATCCCTAAAAGCTGTCCCCTGTGCCTTGCTGATGTTTGAGAGGCATTAGGGTGAGGCAGCTCTCCATATTCTGCCTTGGCGGGTCTGCCAGATGCCTAGGAAAAAATTAGGCACTTTTATGTAATTTGGTCCCCAGGTAACAAGACAAAACTCCAACTTTAACAGCATTTCCTACCACTCTCATTCTCCAGATCTATTAGCAGCCTGTCCACAGCGACAGTGGAATGTGCTAATAGGTTCCAACAAGTGGATTCAAATGTGGAGACATGGAAAACAACTTTTCCTTTGTTTGGAGGCTGTCAGCATTCCCCACAAATACTTGCTCTGAACTGTTTTCCTGGGAGCTATTTGTGCTGGTGGAGAGTCTTGTTTGGTTAAAGAGAAGCCGTAAGATAGCATCAAGAACAAATAACATACAGCGAATACACATCCAACAATGTTCAGGGGCTGAGGAATTGCAGATGGAAGCAGGGGTTCAGCCGAGGGCCAGCAGTTACTTGATATAGGGGAAGAAGTGTTTGTTGTTCTTAAGCTCTTCAAGACCAAAGAAGCATTTGACCCAGAACCTGTAAGTGAGTAAACCATTCCTTAAGTTATTTTCTTTGGAAGGAAGTGGTTGGAACAGTGAAAGAGTAGGTTTCTGAGGGGTCCATGGCCAGAGGACAGATTGCTCATTAACTCTTTCAAAGTCCTTGAGACTTGTGTTTCAAGTCATGTCACAGTGTCCTTATAAACCATTCCCTCCACAGTGGTTCCCTCCATCCCATACTACCTGAAGGGGTTGAAGAATAAAGTGGGTTGGAACTCTGAAATGGTCCCCTTGCCAGGTAGGGGTCAGGTTTTCCCTCAGGAGTGAAGTTCACGCAGCTGCCAAGTAGACAACTCACTTTTGTTGACAATTATTCGATAACAGAGTAGGGAGTGTGTTTGTTCACTTGGTGGATGGCATGCTCATGAAAAGGTGTCAGACCTTAAAAAATAGCATCTGTATTCAAAGTGGCCTTGCTGGACCGGAAAATTGACCTGAAACCAAAGCTGAGAAAGAACAGGTCTAGGCAGTTTGCTGGGGGGGAAATGTACACTGCAGAGATCCAAGGCCAGGCAGATAGCAGACAGGATGAGTCAGCATCATCTTCCCACTGGGCTGTCCTTTGTGCTCAGATGATGTTTTTAGTCACAGCCACTGGGACATATATTTGAATTTCCTGCAGGGAAAATGGATTGGCAAAGAATAATCCAAAATCTCAGCCAGCTTTTTGGGTGGCCAATGACAAGCCTCCTCCAGGTAGCAGGCTTGGGTTAGAGTGAGGTCAGTGGCCAAAGGTGCAGAAAAAGACAGTTGGTCTCACATATCCAAACCCAGGGGTAGAGGAATAAATAAAGGCTTTTGCTCATCCAAGACTGGCATTGAATCTCAACTCTGTTATGATCTAGATTTGTGACTTAACTTTTCTAAACTTCAGTTATTTTGATGTACAACTGGAGATCATTGTACTTGTCTTGCAGGGCTGTGGTGAAGATTAAATGAAAAGTATATATGAAAGAGTGTGTCATAAGGAAGGCTGTGTTAGGGATGGCATCCTTCCTTTCTTTTTTATGCCTGATTTCTGATCTTCTTCTCTTGCTGCAGAAGCTAGTGAGAACCTGGAATTGGGTAGATGAGGACCCCTTAAGCTCAGCTTGATCAGCTCCTTCCTTAATGAGGCAGCTCCCGACTGAGTAAAGATGTGAAGCCCCTGAGGAGGAGAGGAGACCCCGTAAGGGAAATAAAGACCCCAGAACAAAGAACAAAGGGAAAGTCTCAAAGACTTGCTCATCTTCTTCAGCATGGGCAGAGGGTATTCACACAGAGCATATTAGCTCTTTCTAGTCTTCACATGGGGCCTAGACTACAGTGTGTACCATTTAAATAGGCTTGTTAGGAAAAGTCTGAAAATTAAACATGATCTGAGTAATTAAAAAAAGTTTTCAAATTGCTCTGATATGATGTGTCAGTAAACAATGCACGTTTGGCCTGAGCCAGCTTAATTATACTCCCATCTGATAAAAGCCTAGACCATCCATTGCTTTAATGCTTCTCCCAGCTCCCATACTCTAAGACTTTGTGAAGGCTTGAAGGAAATGAAAATGAAACCTGTCAGATTAATTACCATATTACTTTTTTTTTTTTTTTTTAAAGAAAGGCTCAGAAAGGAGGGGTCATCATACACGAGGCTCTCAATGTAGTAGAAGGGGCTTTAGAGCCATATATACAGCTGGGTGGGGATTTCAGTCCTGGCACCGACTAGCTAAGTGACTTCAGGCAAGATATCCAGCCTCTCTGAGCCTTGGATTCTCCATCTGTAAGTTTGGGGATAGCAGCACCTTCTGTAAAGTTTTGATATCCATGGAGTACAAAGCTGGGCACCCAGCAGGTATGGACGAATGCGAGCTCCTTACTCCCAATGTGATCGCTATTGCAAACCACACAATGTGCACATGAAAACATCTAAGATTTTATTCTTTTTTTTCCAAATATTTGGTGCAATTAGTTTTATCACTTGATAGATGAGGAAACCTGAAAGTACAGAAGTTAACTGTTGGCCAAAGTCTTACAGTAAGTCCATGACCCAGTAATTTTTACGTTGTTAAGAAAATGGTGAGAACACTTTCATGTGCTATGATGAAAATGCAACTGAGTTTCGGGAAAACATTCTTTCTTTGTCAGTCTTATAATTTGTTGTTTCTCTTATTTGATAGGAAAGGAACAATTTGTATCATAAAAAAATATAGACTTGGGAACCCAGAATGGGGTCATCAACAGTGTTTCTTTGTCTCTGCTTCTGGTTCTAACCAGTTTCAGGATTTATTCATTTTCATGGAGGAGGGATGAACTCCATGGTCCTGTGGAATTCTTACAGATAAGCGGAAGACTAGAAATCTTGGCTTAAATTGCTTCCTTGTTTTCTTTCTCTGCATTGAACAGTGTGGCATAGTTTAAAATACACAGAAGTTACTTTGAGTGTTCTCCAAAAGTGATTTCTGGTCCCTGGACCTCTTCAAGAAAAACCAGCCTAAGCAAAAGCTACAAAAGCAAGACTGGTGGAATCCTGCATGGGCTTCTGTCATGGATCCTGGGAGGCTTTGCATCTCTTGGTCTCAGTTTCTTTACCTGTTAAATGAGGGCATGGGACCAGGTGACCTAAGATCCGTTCTAGCTCAAAATTCTCTGATTTATGTTCTACTGTTAAAAAAAAAAAAGAATGAGCTGGTGAATATTACCAATAAATCCATAAAGTAAGAATCTTAGTCATACTAGGGAAAGAATCCGGGTACATCTTAGAACTAGTGCTCATTAGCATAAAGAATTTCCGCTCTGACCTTCCCATTTTTCTTTAGCAGAAACCACACCACCCTATCACAGGGATGAGACTAAAAATATCCTTTTGGTTCAGCACACTCTCTCGCCAACCCCCAGACCACACCAGGTGGACTTCTCTGCTGTAGACCACACCACTGGAATGGGATCTATACCCAGTGCTCACTGGGCCTGCTCATCTGCCTTCTGACTGCAGTGGGACTCCCCACCTTGGGTCAAACGTTGAGATTAGATTTAAAAGCTGTTTTTTTCGTAGTTCCATTCCCAAGCAACATTCATCCCTTCCTCACCCGTCCACTGACCTGGCATCCTATACTGCGTTGCCTATTTATGGACTGTCTGTCCCTCTGAATAGACTGTAGAGAGATTCTAAATGACTGAGCAGTTCATGTACAGGCTTTGGAGTCAGACAGTCGTGGCATTGGGTCCTGACTTGGGCACTTATACTGTGTGTTTAATAGCAAGCCATTTGACCTCTCTGAGGGTGAGTTTTTTCCTCTGTAAGACTATAATGTAAATATTTTCCTTGTGCAGTTATTAGGAAGATTAAATGACGTATTATATGCAGAGCACCTACTGTAGTATTAGGCATATGGCAAGTGACCAATACTTCAAATTTGTATAAAATAAGATCTCAAGGAATGTTTGTGAAACAAACAAATAAATTTAAAAAGAACCACTTCTTTGGGACATTCCAATTAAATTCAGATAAAAGGTGTTGGAGAGGGTGCCATGAAGATGATGAGACAAGCAGCATTTTCTTGAAAATATGTTTTAGACTAGTCACAGGGTGGAAGGCAGAGCATGCATCAGGTACACCAGGATGTAGGAATGGACTCACCCCTGACCAGCCGTGGGGCAAGAACTGGCCTCCAGCCCAGTGCTTCCCACTGATGAAGAAGAAGCCTGCAATCATGATGAACACCCACACGGCCAGGTTCAGCACGTTGAGCACATTGTTGAAGCCCACAGAATTCTTCACCCCCAGTGCGACAATGATGGTGACGACAATCGCGATCACCAGAGCCAGAAGGTCCGGGTACGACTGCTCTCCTTTCCCTAGAGGGGAAAGATGTGGGTTAATATTGTCTAGGGGGAAAAAGGCCATGCAGACTCCCAGGCCCACCCAAGTGCATCTGTACTCAGCTCTGAGAAGGGTGGTCAGTTTGTCATGGAGGGAGATGGAACTCTGTGTGTGTGTGCACGTGTGTGTGCATGTGTGTGCGTGTGCGGGAACCTCCACTGTGGTCCACAAGTGTCTATTTGCATATGGGAAGGTTTTGGTATATAGGTGAGATGACCTGATATCCTGGACCAAAAATTGGGGTGCTTGATATGACAATTACAGCAGTGCCTATGGAACCAAGTCATAGAACATGTCAAGTCAGGACTGTCCCGGGACATTCAGATGCATATATGGGTCTAACACGTTATTTGAACCATTTTATCTTCATTGTTGTTTACTTTATAGCCCATACATTTTCCATTTTATTCCATCAGTCTTCTCTTTATTAGCAAATTTTAAAATAAGTGTCTTTGAAAATTATTGGAAGAAGGGTGTCCTTTCCATTTGTGTGTACATGGTTGCAGAGAAAATCACCAGTGAACGTGCCCCGCCTGCTTGGTCTTGTCTGTTGGTCAGTGGACTCCTGCCCTCTATAGAGTGGAAACGGCACTGCCTCGGCAGTCAGCCTCCTGCGTTTCAGCTGGACCCTTGCCTCTAACCAGCTGTGTGGCCTTGGGCCAGTGCCTCCTTTCTCTGGATGTCATCTGTAAAGTGAAAGAGTTCAGCTGCCTGATTTTGGAGGACCCTTTCAGACCTGAAATTCTGTGAAATCAGTATACTGAGAAAATGTGGTCTTTGTATTTTTTATCTTCTCATGATATCTGGGTGCTCAACATTTCAGTCAATTCTTCTGAGATAGGGACACCAGTCAAGTGACTTGCACACAGCCACTGAATTAGTCCCTGGAAGTTCTGGGGAAGACCCCAGAGTTTCCTTATCTACTGTGTAGCTTCCCATGAATGTAAAGGGATAGTTATCAGGATGGAAGGTGGGTGGCAGACCTGAAGCCTCAAGGTATTTGTTATGTGAGCTTCTGATTGTTTGGTATTCACTCATTTTGTTTCTTTTAAAAATATATTTTCTCATTCAAAAATTAATGTGTGCTTGTTTTTGAACAATTTAAAAAATCTTCCGATGAAACCACTGGAGAAGTTCCTTACAGTTCTTTTTTCTCCGTTAGTTTTATTTTTATATAGTTATTAACATGATGCACATACAGTTTGTATCCTTTGTCATACAGCATTACATCTAAAACATACTCCATGTTTTTTTTTTTTTTGAAAAAATTTTCAAGCATTTTTATTTATTTATTGTCATATTATTTTAGGGTTTTTTTTTTTTTTTTTTTTTGGCTGGGGTGGGGAAGGTAATTAGGTTTATTTATTTTTAATGAAGGTACTGAGGATTGAACCCAGGAACTTGTGCATGCCAAGCATGTGCTCTACCACTTGAGCTATACCCTTCCCCCCATACTCCATGTTTTTACAACAGTCTTCCTGGTCATCCTTTTAGTTGCTAGCTACATAACACACTACCATAATTTACTTAATTGTTTGCTCCACTGTAGAATACTTAAGCTGTTTCTGATTTTTTTTGTTATTATAAATAAGGCTGGGATGCACATCTTTTCATATAAAGCTTTTATGGGAATTTATAGGGGAAGAACACTTGGCAAAAAAAAAAAAAAAGGTATTTAAGGCCCTGGACACATTTTGCCAGATTGCACCCTGAAGGAGGACCCCGTTTATTTGGCTAAGTTCGCACGTTGGGGTTAGAGGATGTGGCAGTCTCACCCAGGCCGTTGAGGGTTCCCACACTGTCCACCATCCAGCGGCTGATGGTGTGGTTGGTCAGGGAGTCAAACATGCTGCTCAGAGCACTGGCGCCCGCCGCAGTGCCAATCAGGTACTCCAGGATGAGGTTCCAGCCAATGAAGAATGCCACGAATTCCCCCACAGTGACGTAGCTGTAGGTGTAGGCCGACCCGGTGGTCTTGGGGACACGGACTCCGAACTCTGCATAGCAGACGCCTGCATGGGACAAACACACATGGACGATGGATTTCCGGAGAGGAGCCAACCTTTGGTGGTTAACCATCTTGGGTAGAAAATACTGGAAATCTCTGGATCTTGGAACAAATACACAAAGTTTATGTATATGAATCAATTCAAAGTCAGTTCTAATGTTTCCCAGTTTCACTTCTGAAAACCTTTTTAACCTGAATGCCAGAACTAATTCTAAGAAACTATCAGAAACTGATCTTCTTCATTAGAAAAACTCCCATTTATTGGCGGTGTCTCTGTCATTGCTCCTTAGGTGTCAGCTATCCTGAGTGAACATGGGTCTAACTCATTGTGACCCCCACAGTTGATGGCACCAGGGTTAGATTATGTGTAGCACTCTTCTCTTTCATTTTTACCTATTGCAGAGGGTGCTTCTCATTTGAGAGTGATACCTCAAGCAATTTTTGAAAATCCTGTAGTATATCTGGGGAGAGGATAATAAAAATGTAAATATAAATCAATGCCTAGTTATTAACTAGGAAATTTAGCACATGAAAAATGTAATTTAGGGAATACTTTTAGAGTGCCTACTGTGTGCTTGGCATGGTGCCAATTGGTGGGAATTAAAGACAAGTGAGGCATGGCCCTGCCCTCTAGGGGATCTGTACCAGACTGTGTGAGCTCAGCAATGCAGTGATGTATAGGAACAAAGAGAGCAGAGTTGAGACATGTACATCAGCTGGCTTTCAGGTCTATGGAGGAATTAATTGCACACAGAAAGTGGAACATGAGGCAAAGAAATGGCGGGGAGAGACAAGTTTTGGGTGGCACGAGATGTGCATGGGGGGACTGGGAGGTGGCGAGGCTGGAGAAAGCAGAAGCCATGTGTTTTCTAAAGTGGGTTAGGTTAGGGCCCACTTCCACCAGAGTCATCTGTTGAGTTGTAATTACAGGAGGTGGAGACCAGGAGTCTGCATTGTAACAAGCTCCCCACTTGTATCAGTGAAAAATAATGATATATTGCTTTTTTTTTTTTTTTTTTTTTTTATAGAATTAGAGACCAAATTAGAAAGAGACTGGGAATACACCAAACTTCTGGAAGCTGGAAGAGTATTCTACGTTGTACTAGGAACTCTGAATTTGGGGGCAGAGGGTGGGGTACCAATTGGGAGGACAGACATAAGACAGCTTGGAGGAAACACACCAGGAAAGGGTTGTAGGAGGATGTAGAGGGGAACTCAAAGTCAACTTTACCTTCAGTCCTAGTTTTGTTAAGGGCCAACCCTGAGGTTCTCTCATCACAAATCAGGGAACAATGGTTCACTCTATTGTGACTAAAGGGAACAGGTTTCTTTTCCTTTTGAAAGGAGTGAAATCAGTGCAAGGAAGCAAAAACAGAGATGTCAACAGCAATGACACAGTGGGTGACTAAATGTGATGCAGTTACTCTTTTCCTTCCCCTCGGTGGCATCCGTGTCAGGGTGTCCATATGGAAGGAGCACTGGACCAGCTGGGCAGCGCTCTCCTCTCAACTCTACCTCTCTTCCTTGAACCTGTGTACCCTGTTACGTTGTTTCCTTCTTTGTAAAGTAAAGGAATTAGGCCAGGACGCTTTCTTAAGGGTCTCCTACCCTGACAATCTAGGATTCTATTGTTATATTGAATTTTGCTACAAAATATATTGAGCATAATTTACTTTTCTTTTACATTCATTACTATATTTTTCTGTATCCTGGAGATGCTCTCAAGGCTAGCAAAGCTGTTAGTCCCTACTTTGAATGGCCTAGGCTGCTGTTTATTTTGAGTTTCTATGTCAGCCCCCTTCCCTCCACTTTGTAAAATGGTTTTCTATCTCCTTCATGGAGGACAGACTGTCAATTGTTTCTTCTTGTTGCTGTCACAGTCCAAACTCCTCCTTTTCTAAATCGCTGCTTCTAGCACTTGATGTTTAAGTGGTTAGAGTGAGTCTAAAATTAAGAGGAAGTGGTCTCAGAAGGAAGGCCTGAGGGGAGGAATTCCTCCATGAGGGAAGTACAGAGTGTGTAAACGCTGAGTGTGAGGACCTGGTGACATTTTCTTGGAAGCTTAGGGGACATGTGTGTTCTCTGCTCCTGAAGAGCATTGAATTTGCATGTACAGAGTAGGTTTCTCTTTAAGTGCAGTGTGAGGAGTGGATTAGGGGGCAAGTAACTTATCCTTGTCAGTGTAGGATCTACAGCTTTACCCAGTAATTCTTTTCTTTTTAAAATTGAAGCACAGTCAATTACAATGTGTCAATTTCTGGCGTACAGAACAATGTCTCAGTCATGCATATACATACATATATTCGTTTTCATATTTTTTTATACCCAATAATTCTTATATACTATGACTTCTTTTCTCCATCCTTCTTTACCACCTGACAACGTGCAAGGCTTATACATAGAATTTTTCCAAGCAATGCTTTTGAAATGGGCATTGATTTGACTGCTGATTTAATTTGGAGAATCAGGATTGTTGAATTTGGGTAATCAAACATTCTCTCCTTGATCTTTGATCTGCCGAATTAAATTTAAAAACACCCAATTCACCATCGGAACCCTTTCACCAAGGGTAATTAGCAGATTGCCAAATCCTCCTTAGGTCTTGTGAAGGGACCAGCCCCTTGCTGTCCTAAGTTGGAGGAAGAGGCCCTGTGCTGTGCACAGTGCAGGTGCATGTAGAATCTTAGTTGTTCATTTTCCAAAAACCTGCTTGGTTCCTGATGACTGGAGTCTGGGGAGAATAGTGGAAAAAACCAATTAGCCTCTAACCATATAGGACAATTTCTGCTCCCAGAAGTCAATTCTTTGGGGCACATTCTGATTTTGAACGTATTATAGTGTAAAAGATTTTATTTTGGCATCCTGATTTATCTGTATGCAAGAATCCAAGCTTTTAGTGGGCACTAGAGAGTATCCAGCCTGGTGCTAAAGCTCAGTGGTGACGAGTCAGTGATTTCAACTGCAAGTGTCCTGGAAAAGCCTGGAAAATGTTGTCAGTCATTCAGTTTTTATTTCAGAATATCTCGTGTATAAGAGAGACACATTTCAAGGGTATCTTTCTAATTGTAGTAAGAAATGAAAACCACGGAAAGGGTTTTTATATGGTTTTTATTCTAGATTCTGTGGTAACGGAGTATCCAAAGGCAACTTACTTGCCTCACACGGGTAAAAGGAGGGGCAGCTAGACGAGCCTCAGGATTCCTTCTAGTGCTCAGGTTCTTTGGTTTCACAGCTAGAATCAACTCGTAATCATTTGGGTCAACGGGAGAAGTCCTGAAGAAAACACTGCAAGCCAGCTGTCTCAGCTAAGGTGGCACTGTCTCCGAGGGGGAATTTTGGAAGTCTGTGAGGGTGTCTGTGGTTCTTATGATTATCGTGGGCACTCGTGGCATTAAATGGGCAGGTGCCTGGGCTGTTAGACATTCTGTCATGTGTGGGGCCGTCCCACTGAACAAGGCACCGTCTTGTGTCTTACATGATTCTGAAGGTCCCAGTGGACTTTCATGTAAGTCAAAACCTGTTTGTAACTTTTGAGCTTGAATCTGTCTTCATCTTACATATTAATACTAAGCACTTTTATTTGGCATGGCTTTATATACATTGAATTTTCCAGGCTGCGATAACTGGGTGAATTTAGGGACAGTTGTAATTTGTTTTGTTTGGAATTTGCCAGGAGTTGGTCATCATTTGGGAAAACCACATCATCAGTGGCTCAAGACATGGTCTTTGAGCACCAAACAGCACACCTGTGTGAGTGTGCGTTTGTAGCAATTGCATTCGTAGTGGTTCTATAAATGACAGCAGGCAACCAATGATTTCAGTATGTCCCCTAATGTCCTTATGACCCCGCATTCACACATTGAGATACTATTTTTGTTAGAAATTACTTTTCTTTCATTTATCTTCCCTACAAAAGGCGTAATGATTTTTTTTAAAGTTAAGTATGTAGGAAGGTACCATTATCTCTAGTTTGCATTGCAGAATAGAAAAAAAGAATTGCAGAGTACTTATTATCTAAAGTTGATTTGGTGTACTGGGATAGAGAATCACTATTCTAAATGAGAGATAGTTCATGAATAATCTCTATTCAATTTAGTAATGCATTTAAAAATTTCTTGCCCCAGAGTTACCTTCCTAATCATATTTGCCTTATGCTATTATCAAAGTGATTTTGCATTCCTTGGCTATTCATCAAGTGATTCGAGAGGGAAAGGCATATTGATTCCAAAAGAATAACCACGTAGCTGGAGAAAATCAATACAGAGAACAACGTTGGGGTACAGATGACCGTGAACGAGTGACTGCGTGCTGCAGACAGCATGATGGAAGTCTTTCCATTAGAGTTGTTCAAAGGTGGCAAGTCTAGGTCTTTAAGAAATTGGGGGATTCATTTCAGCAGGATTAGAGAGAGTGGGACTGATTCCTCATAGCCTGCAACTCAGATATCCTTTTCAGTGTCCACATTTTAAATATAAACATACATCTGGTTTTATTTTTTAATATCCCTGTTGTTTTGTTTTATTTCTATACCTAGAACTAGTTTTGGTTAAGTTGACTAATTACCAGCCTAAAAATTAGCGCAATTTAGGATTTACACGTTGAAAAGAGGGTTGGGACAAGACACTAGAACATTCCATATTTGAAACACTACCAGTCCCCTTGTGTGTACCCCAAATGATGTGTGATCTGAGGTTCAGAAAAATTTGGTTCCTTTCCATGTGAATTTCTTTTTAGCTCAGAAGGCCTATGGCTCTGTCATATATAGATATACTAGGCCAGCCTCTGGTTAGATTCTCCCAGAGTGCTTTCAAACAAGGGTGAACTTTCCAAACTGCCTAAGAGAGCGTGGCCCAATAGTAAACATAATCACTACATGTTCTTCCCCTTCTAATGTCATCCTGTCACTCACAGCCTGCTCTGGTTCTCTGGTTCCCTCTTAGAACCAGGAGGCAGATTCTCCACCCTAAGAGGATGTAAAGGAGAAACACCCAGCTGAGAGTAGGCGAAAGGTAGAGAAGGGTTTCTCCACTCAAGAAATACATTTTCCTCTTCATTCCACCACAGAGAGCAATCAGACAAATAAGTACTTTCCAAAAGTGTGCTTTCACCTGGAAAGTTTAAATCTAATGGTTATTTACACCTGAATGCCAATTACTCTACTCAGATAGAGAGGTTTTCCCATTAACATGTGGTTCAACTTACTAACTAATTCCCTAACATATTTATCAATGCAGCTACTAGTTTCCCGAATGACTTCTGACTTTCTAATTTCCTTCCTTCAGTGCCTACTGAGTCAGGCACTGAGGTGAATATCAGAGACATAAATGGTGAGCAAAGCAGATCTCCTGACCTTGAAGCATTTATATTCCAATCGGGAAAAAATTTAATAAACAGATGATTTCACAGGCTGGCATTTAATACTATAGAGTATTTATGAGGTGCTCTGGGAGCCCAGTGGTATGAGTGTGGTTCTTAGGGAGCATGGGTCTTTGGTTGCTGGGGAAGTGGGGAGGCTTTTGAGTTTCATCTTGAAGAGTGAGCTGGGCTTTGCCAGGCAGAAAAAAAATGAGAAAGACTGGTCTCAGGCAGATGAAGGGGCATAGCAGGGATGACATATGCAGGCTACTTTGGGGATTGAGGATGACGAGTCTGCAAGAGGTGGCCTGGGATCAAGTGTTGAGGGCGTGGGACATATTTAATAGGTTGGGGGAATCTAGCTGAAAAGGTCTGGACAGTTCATCTACTATTGTTGTAAAGTTTTGTCTTGATTGTAAAACCCACTCTGCACACACAGTCTGATTTGAGAGCCTAACACATAAATAAGTAAAAGGGTGGCTCTGTCTGAGGAGAGAGTGGGAGACCTGAGGCTAGTCTGCCCAGGATCTCCCCCAACCCATGCCTCCCCCAAATCTCTGAGCATCCTCTGTGGCCTCACAGTGCTGTACTGAGCATGGTGTGGGGAGGGGCATTGGCTGTTCATTGGGGTTGTTCTCTTACCTGATAGATGCAGCTGAGCCCCAGACCTGAGGCTGCATATTCAGGTAATGACAGAGCTGGGGCTAGAATGGAAGCCTCCCGATACCCTGTTCTTGGAGCTTTCCAATTCATTCCTTCATTTATCCAAAATGTTTGGAAGGTACCATCTCTATGCATCTCTGTTAGTGTTAGATTTTAGAGACCTAGAGGTGACTAGGAAGAATACAGTTCCTTTTTTGTGAGTCTGATAGTCTAGTGGAGAAGACAGAGCAGAGAAACAACAGTTATTATAAGACAAGAGAGGACATATTAGGTGCAGCGGGTGGGGAAAATGCATGGGCTGCTTCAAAGAACTGCAGCATTGAGTTCTGAAGTGAGGCCTTTGCACAGCCAGAAGGACTGTCCATAGGGAAAGAGGGTGTCAGGAGGTGTGAGAAGGAGTGGAGAGGAGTGTCCAAAAAAAAACTATTAGTCAACTCTACAGTGTCATTCAGGCCCTGGGATCAGTCCCATCTCCTGCATGTTGCTCAGAGGGTCTGTCAGGCCGCCTGAGGTGACCAGCCATGGGTCATAGATACCAGACCTGATTGGTTGTTTGGAATAAGCTGTATCTGTCAGTGAGTCCTCGTGCTTGAAGTCAGTTCCTCCTGAATGCCAATTATCTACTGACTCCCAGACTCAGGAAGGAATCAGCCATTGGACAACACCAGTGCAACTCACCACTTAGGCCCAAATGTGTCTTTAAGGCAGACTTCACCAAAGATAGCATTTTGCTGAGATGGTTGCTATCCATTTTCCTTCTCATTTTCTTGGTGTTCTTAAAACATCTCCGTCCCATGTATAACTTCGCAGCAGGGCCAGACCTGCTGTATATATTGCTACGGTAGTTAGTACTGCTTATGTGCAGGTTGGGAGTAGGGTATAAGGAGAATCACGGGATCTTAGAGAGAAATAGAGTGTGAATTTTCCTGGAAACATTTGTTTTCACTGAAGCACTGAATTCCAGGTGGTGGGTAAAGAAGTGTCCCCATCATTGCTGTCCCCCCTTTGAGAAACAGGTTGCTGGATTCTGAGAATCATCTTTTCAGCCCTCTGTCATGTGCAGCAGGACCCTGCCATTCCTGCACCATTGTCCTTTTCCCAATGCTCTTGATCAGCCAAGAAAATTGTGGGTTTCTTTTCCAGGGAGTAATCCATCAGGCTCTCTCTCCCTCCCACCTCGACTGTCTCTTCTACCTGAGTAAACTTGGTCACTCCATCACCTGTCAGTGAAGCCAGGCAATTTTTACAGATGTGCCTGGAAGAAAACCAATTTATCTGGGAACGCCTGTTCTTTGCGTCTGAGAAGAGACTTATAATTTTTCTGCCAGAGCAGGCCCCAGGTGGACAGTAAGAGTCTTTGTTTAGGGGATGGGCAGCATCTTCAGTCAGGGGGTGTATGGCAGGGCTCCAGTTAAAGTTGGGTGGGAAACAGAGGACTGGAAAGTTCCCCAACCCACAGTGCCAGTGTCTCAACATATAAGTAGAAAAAAAAGAAGCTGTTCTCATAGTCAGAGAAGTGACCCCCCCCAAAAAAATAGGTCAAGGAAGTTTAATAATTTACTGATTAAATGTGACCAGACTATCTGTTTACTTTCTTGTCCAGATCTCCCTGTATGAAAATATTTTAGAGCTGTTGGAAGTACAGTTTCCAGAACATGATGAATTCCAGTATCTATTGTCTGGTCATGCTGTTGTTAGTGTTGTCATTAGTGTACATTAGTTTATTTGATTGCTTTATCAAATGATAATAAAGAGGGTAATAATAAACGTGGTTGCTTTCAACTAAAGAATCCACAGGGTTAGCTGTTCCCTGAGCCCATCTTCTGGGCCAGCTTGGTCCCTCTTCATTGCTGAGGTGGCAGGTGGGCTAGAACTGCCCTTTTCTCGGCTCCTAATATTTTTATGTAGGTGACCTTGTGTTAACATCAAAGGTATCCTTGGAGGGGAAAAGGTGTTACAAAAGGGAAAGGCGTATGTTTTGGGGCATCTACCTCTGCTAGGCCCATTGTACATGGTTCCTCATCTCATGTTCAGGTAAGCTGTGAGGGAGTGCTGGGGCCTCCATCAACAGCCCCTCTTCACTTTAGGAGAAGCTGTGAGGTGTCATGGGAGCCACAAAGCCTCTGGAGAGAGACCCAGAGACAACTAAATGAGATAATGCACACAGATCACTTTGCCCAATGCCTTGCACACACTAAGAGCTTAATAAATGGCAACCAGAATTATTACTAACTGCAGCCTTGAGCAAGTCACCTCATTCACTGAATCTTAGTTTCTCCATCTAGAAAATGGTGATGGTGATGCCTGCTGTGCAGGTTGTCGTGAGTCTGGGCATACAGCAGGTACTCCTCTAGTAGGAGCTATGGCTGTTGTTACAGTTGAGGAAAAAGAATCTGAGAGCTTTACTTAGCGGTAGTTTCTGGGGAGTGTTTATGCAGGAGCCCTGCCTCGAAGGTGGAATAAAAGAGGGTTGGAAGCAAGTAGTGTTGGCTGATGGTTCTAGAAACTCAGCATTGGCAGGGATATCAGAAGTTATCTAGAGTCTTGACCAAGCCCTCTGTGTGCTTGATGCTCTTGAAATCAGAACCTGGAAAAATTTATTTCCAGGTTTTAAATCGTTAACCCAGAAACGTCTATTCTGTTCTACAAGTCCAGTTAGAAGTTGTGAGGGTGAAGAGAAAGTTCCCATTTTCTCGCTCAGCCTTCCTGTATGAGGCCTACCGCCCCTCATCCAGATGACTCTGATGACTGGCCCAAAAGGCTTTGTGCAGAAAGGCAAGGGGAGCAGTTGCTGAGGTGACAGCCAGTCAAAGGTTTTCCAGCTCATCACTCTCCAGGAGTAGGCAGTGTCTCTACAGAGGAAAGTGGTATGGACAGAAATGGCAGTCCTAAAAAGCTTCTGAGAGGGGACCAGACCACCACTCCCCTTGGCTTGAGAATTTAGTGGACAGGATTAAAAGTGAGTGCTAAGATAACACACTTGAGCCCCTCTGTGACCGCCTCAGCCCATTTGACGAGCAGGTGGGACCACATTCCAGTGGGACAGGCTGCGTTCTCAGCAGATGCCCAAGAGAGTGAGACCCAGAGAATCTTCCACGGGCCTCAGAGGAGGACCTTCCCAGAGACATGAGAAACCCCTCATAAGAGGGGTGCCATCTTGACTTTTTCCCAGACGAGGCCATTGTGCAGGAAGGGCAGCACTGGGCCAGAGACTCAGGATGTAGAAGACTGTTCGAGAGAATCTTCTGGGTGTGGGGATTTGGTTACAACTCCTACTTCTTTCTAGTTCTCCTCCCTCCTGGGATACAAACACCTACCACGTTCACCTAGCCTCCTTCTCCTTCCCCCTTTCTACTCCGCAGCCCTCAAATTCTAGAAGAATTTGGCTTTCTGCAGGGCATAAGTGTGAAATTTGTATTTTAAGGAATGAGTGTTGCTGCCTACTGGTCCATGAGGAAGGAAGGGTGGTATGCATGGTAAACACTTCTGAGCAGGATCCGGGGCTACTGTTCTTCCTAGATTCACACCTAGATGGTCCTGATGGATTGTTCCCAGTTGGATAGCCCCTACCGATTGCAATAGCAGTGGTAGGATGTTAGCTGACTTTTCTACAGGACAACTGCAGTGAATAGAACAGTGAATCACTTGTATATGTTGGTGGTCTCCTAACAGAGGCACTCCCACCAAGGAAAACACTGAGGACTCTTGGCCCGATTCATCATAATTAAAACATGCTTAGAAATGTTTGCAAAGGAGTAGGCATTTGTATCTATCTTTCACATATAGGAGAAATTCATTATATTGTTTATTTTCTTTAAAATTCCTAAGAAATTATAAACTGGGGTATTTATAAAGTCTCAAGATAAGTAAATATAACCAAGAACTATTACTGAATTTATTCCAAAATGGGAAATTTCTTGAGTTGATAGACTATAAAGATATATTTATGTATGTATATACATACATATATGTAAATGTATACATTTCTATATATGTTTTCATCTACTTTGCAAGGGACTTTTGGGGCCAGATCCATGAAGATGGCCAGTGGTAAAGTATAGTGTGAAATGCTTGTGATGCATGTTAGCAGATCTTTGCTCTTCCCACACATACAGCCAACGTGGGCACTCAGTAAAGCACAGACACAGACTGTCCAGGGTGAATGCATTCCTTGGGGTGTTATATCAAAGGTTCATTTTATTGCTTGCTGTTTCTTCTTCTCCATGCCAGCTCTAGTTTTTGTGTTTGAATGCTGAGGGGCTTCCGAATCTGAACTATCTACTTCTCATTTGCACTAAGAATGAACCCAGCCTTGTTAGGATGGAGATGTGGCCAACAGTAGAGTTACTAGTGATAAATTAAGAACAAACTTTACTAAACATTTACTGTGTGCACCAGCTCTACGAAGCACTTTACATACATGATCTTGGTTTTTATGAGATAGTTACGATTCAGACACTATCATTATCTCCACTTATAGATAATAGATTCAAGATCTAGGCAGGTTATGAGGACTTCCCCATCTGCTTCACTTGACAGAATAAATCTAGAAAATGACATTTGTATGGATGTGGGAAGGAGGTCATGTGTAAAGGGATGAGGTTGTTCACAGGTAGGGGTGACTAACCTGGGGCCTCTGCCACTCCTGCTGCCCTGAGGGCTGAGGGAGCAAAACCTTGGCACACCTGTAATTTTTGACAACCTGCTTAGGAAGCTCTAGGTTAAATACATTTCCCAAATTTCACAAACGGCAGCACAGGGCTTGAGGTGCAGTAGATCAGCTCCGGGACTGATTGCACCCAGTGCTCTGATGTTACATGGTGTTGGGATGTGTCTGCAGAGAGTTGAGACATTGGACCTTTCTTTACAAATCTTTCCCTTCTCTGGGTTCTTTATCACCCTAACTCATACAGGCAATTTAATCCAGACTCTTCATTTTGCAGAGGAGGAAACTGAGGTCAAGGGATATGAATGACTTGCTCAAGGGTCCTGAGCTGCTGAGGGACAGCACTGGAACTCGATCTCAGGTGTCCTGACTTCTGACCCAAGCCCTTTGTCTCTTGAGTGCTCATGACTATTTTATGTGTGCCTGCATTGTTTCTTGGCATCGATGCCAAGCCTTTTGTCTTGGAGCTCTTCCCTGTCTTCTGCAGCACCTCTGCTGTGCTGAACCCAAAGCAGGCGGCCAGTTCCTCCCACAGCCACGCTGGGTGCTTTTGGTATGCACTGTCCACTCTAGGAGGTGCTGGAGAAGATGTAAAAGAAGCCCAGATTCTCCTGGGTTTGCTGTAGAAGACTCATTTTCACAATCAGCAATTTGAGAAACTTGGATATTTCTATTATATTGTGCTTCCCCTTTTCTGAACTAGTAACTGACATCCTTCCTACAGGGCTGTCAATCCAGCCCTGCACAGAAGAACTGCAAGCACTTCACAACAGCCTTCTCCCTGCTGACAGGTGACAGAGGTGCTGAGCTTAGAAGTCATTTTCCTGACCTGGGTTACAGAAGTTTTGATCTAGAAAAGTGCTCTCTTAATCAGTAGACTAGAGTGAGCCACAGGTTCTTTTGAAACTCCAATAAGAATGAGGGTTTCCTTGATTCATTTGATTCTCTCTGGTGAGTTTTGAGGTGTGTGTCTGCATGAAGGAACGTTGGGTAACAGTCTCTGGAGCAGGAATAATCTAATTTAGACTCTCTTTTTGCCACTGACTACTTTGTGGCCCCAGACAAGTCATCCAGCCTCTCTGAACATCAGTTTTATCATCTGCAGAATGAATCTGACAGCGGTACTTATTTTGTAGAATTTGTTGGGAGGATGATTCATAACTGTTCTGCTGGTGCCTGGCATGTTATCTGTCCTCAATGATTAATGATTAGGCATACAACTGGAACACTGTATCCACCTAGCAGGGGGGCCAAGAAGATCAAATGAGGAAGTATATGCACTGTCCAAATACTAGGGCACAGCATTTGCCTAATAATAAAAGCAATAATAATAATGCCTGACATTTAATGAGTGTTTACTAACTTATGTCTTAGAGACTTTTTAAACATCAGGGGCAGCTACTATCATTATTAAGATTTCACTCTATAGCTGTGTATTTAGACAGTGTTCTGGAGAGCTAGGCTTCCAGAGGCTTGAAGACTGCCCTACATTTGTTCATCTTTGTGTTTCCTCTGCACCCTCTCCAAGTTTCTGCCTCTCCCCCCCCCCCCCCCAGTATGGTTAAAAGAAGTTCTCATATATGTTTAGGGGAACAAGTAAATGCAGGTTTGTGGAATGAATGAGTGATCTTAGATCACTGAAAATAGGTCACAAAAGGACCAGCCCTCCTGGTGGGCACCTGTCAAGTCTGGCTTCAGTTTGAGGAGGGGAAAATGGTTTGTTCTGAAAAATAAAACAAGGAAACTCACCAGACTGTCTAAATTGTCCCTAAATCTTTAGTGATCTTTAGTCATGAAAACCCATCCTGAGATGAACACTGGAATGGGGAGACTGCTTAAGCTTTTTGAAGGTCTGCAGACAAGCCCAGGGAGGAGGTTGGGAGCCTCATCTGTGGGAAAAGCATCTGCTCCACCAGCTCTGCTTCCCTCACCAACTCCCCAGGGAGTCCGTCACCAGGGCTCACCTCGTGACGGGTTAGAAGATGCTAAAGAGCAGTAGAGATGATCATACTAAGTGAAGTAAGTCAGACAGAGAAAGACAAATAGCATCTGATATCACTTATATGTGGAATCTAAAAAAATGATACAAATGAACTTATTTACAAAACAGGAAGAGACTCACAGACATAGAAAACAAACTTATGGTTATCAAAGGGGAAAAGGGAGGAGGAATAAATCGGGAGTTTGGGATTAGCAGATACAAACTATTATATGTAAAATAGATAAACAATAAGGTCCTATTGTGTAGCACGGGAACTATATTCAATATCTTATAATAACCTATAATGAAAAAGAATATACATATATGTATAACTGAGTCACTATGCTGTACATCCGAAACTAACACAACACTGTAAATCAAGTATAAGTCATTTAAAAAAACAGAAGATGGAAAAGAGCAAATGAGGATGGCAGGAAATATAAATTATCAATCCTAGTGCTAAGCCATAAACTAGGAGTGCCAAGAAAAATACTACTCGGTGTGATGGTTCTTTATTGCTTTTTAGACCCTCTCATCCATTGCAATTTACTAATCCACATCTAATAGGAGAGATTGGATTCAAAGATCTCAGCGGCAGCTTGCTGAAGTAGAGGACCGTGAGTTTCGGAGTCCTGCACTCTTAGATTTGAGTTCTGGCTCTGCACTAAATATCTGCCTGCCTCTCAGGGAGTTCTTTTAACCTCTGAACCCCTGGCTCCTCATCTGAGGGCAGAACTAAACTCCCCCTCGCTGCTCCACTGTGTTGGTGAGGATGGAAAGGAGGTGCTACATGAAAGCATTGTATGCAGCATTCTACACAAAAAGATTAGTTTACTGTCCCTCGTGGTGTTCTGTAAGGATCCTCTTTACTAGAGTTTTCTGTTTCTCCTGTCACTTTTTGTCACCAGGATGGTATTGTAATCCATTATTCTAATGGCATTATCTCAAAAACATTCTCATACATTATGTGTCCTTTCTCAGCTAGAAAGAGCATTTATCCTTCTCCCTCACCCTCCCTCATCCAGCCATGCCCAGATCCTCTCCATCGTAAGCTTCCTGTCAACAACCACTGTCAGGACCTAGGGCTTCATCGTCTCTTGCCTGTCCTGTACAGTAGGCACATAGCCCGTTTCTCCGCCTCTATTCTCTCCCCACTGCGTTACTGAAATACAGATCTAGTTGTGCCACTGAACTTCTCAATGACCACAGAATGATAGCTAACTTTCCTGCCTTGGCCCCCAAATCCCTCCTCTAGAACTCACTCTGTTTAAATAAACTATCTTGGTGGAGCATTTTGGTTAGAGGATGATAGTGTTTGAGAATGGCCAGGATAAACTTGGTGGGAGATAGAGAGATACGTAGACTGCTCTGGATATTTGGACAAGGGTTTTAGGACTTGACAGAGAGCAGGCCAAAGAGTAGAAGGTGAGTTTGAAGGAGAAAGGCTGCCCATCAGTGGGGCTGGAGGATGGAGCCAAGGGGAAGAGAGGGTTGGTGGGCATTTTCTAAAGACAGGGGAATTGGAGTATCCTATACTCAGTTGTAAGCTTGCTGTCTGCTGGGATGGACTGTGTTATATCTCCCATCTCTGGCCCAAACTTTCCATAAAATCCTCTGCACGTATGACCTTACCTTGCTGGTACTTGGGGGAGAGAAGGGATTGCCACCCAGTTGGATGATGTGATAAATAAAAAAGGCAGAAGTAAAATGAAGTGGAGAGTGGAGACAGAGACTCCACGAAAGCAGAGACGCAGAGTTGGACGAAGTAGGAGGAAGGCAAGCTCGTGACTCCCTAGGTTTATTGAGGGAGACTCTAGATTTTCCAGCTGTACATTACTGGGAATCAGAACCAGTTTTACTTATATGTTTTGAAACAACTTGACCTCAGCAAACTGGAGGGCTTAGGGGCTATGCATCCATTATAGATGTGGCCGTGACAGCTAGTTTTCCTTTTCTTTCCCACTGACAGAACCCCTGTGATACTTGGGTTGGCAGTATACGCAGTCAGAAGACAACATTTCTCCGTCTCACTTGCTGTGTGAGTGTGCAGGTCTTCGGCAATGTAGTGGAAGTCATAGGAAATGACTTCTGAGGAAGCTTCTTTAAAAAGGGACAGAAATGTGGGAGATGACCTGCCTCAACTTCCTTCTCTCCTTCCTCCTTCTGGAACTTAGACAGATTGACTGGAGCTTCAGTAGCCGTTGTGGCTCTTGAAGTCACCTTGAAGATGGAAGCCAAGTATCGGATGGTAGAGCAGAAGGATCAAGGGGCCTGAGTGCCTGTGACTGCAGAGCCACAGTAGCACCTCCCTCTAGGCTTCTTTTTATACAAGAAAGAAGTGAAATGACTTCTCATTTTTAGCTTTCTGCTGTATCAATTGAACCTAATCCTAACCTGCTAATACTGGAGCAGGAAAGCAAAGTGAGTAAGCAGTGGGCTCTGGGGAGACTGCTTTCACTCTCTTCCTTGTTCTGGCACCTCTTAAGCAAGAGCCTTCAGCAAATTACCAAACTTTTCAGAAGCCTCCTTTTTCTCATCTGTAATATGAGGATAATAACACCACTTACCACATAAGGTTGTTGTGAAGACTGAGTAAGATAATGTGTAAAGCACTTAGAACTCTTTTGGTACACAGTAAGTGCTCAATAAATGGGAGCTGCTGCTACTATTATTATTATTATTATTATTATTATTATTATTATTACTGTTATTGCTGTAATTACTCATCTGGTTTAGTGTTCATCTCCAATAAATGATGGGTCCTTTAGGGTAGAGACAACTTCTTATTTATTTTTGGTGCTGCCCCAGGACTGGCATGTGGTGGATACTCAATACAGCTTTCCTGAACCATATCTTATTAGATTTTTGCTAGTATTTCTTATGAGCAGATGGTAACGATCATTGGTATTGTGCACCAGACAGGGGATTGATGCTGTGCATGCATAGTGCCATTTAATCCTTACCAAAACCAACTGAGACATGGGTTAGAAGGGATATTGTAGAAACTGCACGAGCTTAGGAGTCATTCAGACCTATACTCTGTTTGAGGTTCAATTTTATTACTATTAAAAGAACTAGAAATAAACTTTATTTCCCCACTCATGTTCATAGGAATCTCTTGGGGCAGGTTGCTTTAAGTGGCCAGATTTCCCTGGCACAGAAGCTTTCCTTTGTGTTTCATCCCAAGCCAGCTGAACTAGAAAACCTCTGTAAACCATCCTGCCTCCATCCCTCATCTCTCAACAGAGCTGTAGGTGGAAGGAAGAAAAATGATTTCCCCTATCTGGTTTATACAATCTGATATATACAAAAGGGTTTTTAAGGTTTGGCATGGGCATAGGGTCTGGTTGTGGGCTGCTGAGCTATTGAAGAGTAGATAAGACTATTTAGACGAAGGGTAAAGGCTACAGCACAAGCTGCTTCCTCTGATAAGTTTCCCTCCACCTGTGATAGGGCTGTGGGCAGTTATGGTGCTGGGGCAGGAATGGTAGGAGGAGCCTGGGAAGTTACTTGTCAAATTGTAGAGAAAGATGCTCTCTCTCTTAGTCAGATTTGTTTCATGTTATAAGCGGGTTTGCCTGGTGTCGGGGATGATGACACTAGGACGAAAATTTGAAAAATTTAAAAAATCCTTATCATCTGCTGGCCAAATAGTCTCCATCTTCACATATGTTTCCTCTTTTTGTAGTTCATGGGTATAGCAGAGGTAGGTCCTGTTTCCTATAATAGAGTAATTCTTAACCTTGGCCTCATGTCAGAATTCCCTGGGAAACTTAAAAAAATACCAATCCCTCGGTTCTACCCTAGTCCAGTTGAATTAGAATCTCTGGGAGTGAAGCCTGAGCACTTAAAAAAATAAACAGAAATTAAAATAAAGTTTTAAAATGTGTCACAAACTGAGAGAAAATGTTTGCAAAAACATACACCTAATAAAGGACTTGTATCTAAAATATATAAAGAACTCTTCAAAGTTAAGGAAATGAAGAACCCAATTAAATAACGGGCGAAAGATCTGAACAAACACTTCACCAGAGAATATATAGTCATGGCAAATAAAGATATAAAAAATGTTCAAAATATTAGTAATTAGGTAAATGCAAATTAAAACCACATTGACATATCACTACACACCTTTTAAAATGACAAACAAACACGACAGACCACAAAAAACACCTGACAATTCTCAGTGCTGGCAAGGAACAGAACAACTGGAACTCTCACATGTAGCTGGTAAGAGAGAAAAATAATATAGCCAAAAAAGTTTGGCAGTTTATTATAAAGTTAAACATACACTTACCACACAACCAGCAATTCCACTCCTAGGTATTTACACAAGAGAAACGACAACTTGTGTTCACACAAAAACCTGTACACAAATATTTATAATGGTTTTATTCGTAATGGCCCCAGACTGAAAACAACCCAGTTGTTATTCAATTAGTAAATGAATAAACAAACTGTGGAATAGCCATACAATGGGATCCTACTCAGAAATAAAATGTCATGACTCGTTGATACACACAACATGAATGAATCTTACATGTATCATACTAAGTGAAAGAAACGAAACTCAAAAGGTTTCATACTGAATGGTTCCATTTATATGATGTTATGGAAAAGGCAAAGTATAGAGACAGAAAACAGATCAGTGGTTGCCAGGGGTTGGCGGTGGCAGGAGGGGAAAATCACAAAGAGATAACATAAACGAATTATTTGGGGGTGAAAGGCTCTTCTGTATTTTGATTATGGTAGAGGTTACACAACTGTATGTATTGGTCAAAACTCATAGAATTGTCTATTTAAAAGGGTCAGTTTTACTGTATGTAATTGCAACTCAATAAAGCTGAGCCCCTCCCCCCAATCCATTATTCAGAAACAAGTTCTCCAAGTTATTTAAATTCGTAGTCAGGGTTGGAAGATATTGCTGGCATAAAGAATTTGAATCTAGGTTCTGTTATTTAAACTTCAGTTTCCTCATATGTAAAACTGGAGGTAATAAAACCTACCTTGAAGAGATATTATGAGTTTTAAATGTGATTATTAGTCAAGCTCCTAATACAAGACTTGGCACAAAATAATAATAACCACTTATTAGGTGCTTCGTGCCAGGTGTTGTACAGGCATTTTACAGACGTCTCAGTTAGTCTTTACAACAGCTCTATGAAGTAGGTATTATTGTCACCGTTTTCAAGGTGGAGAAACTGAGGCTCAGAGAAGTTATGCAACTTGCTCAGGGCCTCACAGCTGGTCAGTGGCTGAGCCAGGTTCCAAGCCTGAACTTACTGTTACTGATCACTGCTGAAATCTTAACTTCAAAAACCCTATTCTTTGTCTTCATTTCTATCCTTCTATTTCATGTTCTTCGTATTTTCATTTCCAGGCTACAGCGTTCTCAGGGTTGAGCCAGAAAGAGGAAAGGACCATGTATTAAAAAGTCTGAGGATAAAGGGAGCCTTGATTATTGTGATACAGAGAAGCAGTGGGAAGTTAGGTCAAGGAGAGGTGATACAGAGATGATGGTGTGGGGTAGAAAGAAGACATTGGAGGGGGACTTTCCTTGGGTTAGTGACAAAGATCATAGAGTGAGGAGTCTGGCTGAAGAAACCTGATCTAAAAATGCTGCTGACTTTGGTACAGTTATTTTGGTCCCGAGCCTGGCTCGGGGCTCTAGGAGGATTCTGGCCAGCCTCAGCTGGGAGATGAGCCAGTTACAAAGCATAGGGAAGTGTTATGGATGAGGCCATCTGCAGAGAGGGGTGTCCCTAACTGAGGGAAAAGCAGGGTTTTCTTTTGGTTTCTGTGCAGTAGTGAAGGCACCAAATACTGGGCAGTATCAGGGCTGTGGGTGGAGCTAGGTCAGTGGTGTGCTGGTAAATGTTTAACCACTCACTCTCTGAAAACAAACAACAAACAAACTCTGACTTGTAGCATTTGCTAATTTCTGTGGAGTAAATACTCCCACCACAGCCCCAGTCTAGGTTTATAGCGCCCACGAGCACAGTGTCAGGAGTCAGGCTCCCAGAATGTGACTGGGCCTTTTTCTGGTTTCTAAACGTAATGTAGTGCAATGAAAGATAAGATGTGCGAGATTCACCGGTGGGGCATCGTCGTCTGGGGGACTGGATCGTAATAGGATGGGGCATAGAGGAGACTGTGCAGTCTGCATTGACTGGACAGGACTCCTAGCCATCTGCCCTTACCCTCTGTAGGACCCATGGTTATATGCCTGCCTTTTCTCCTAACATTGGTATTTTGTTCTGTATGCTAACATCTTTAGATTTATAAATTTCTGGTGAATAAGAATCTGGCAACTTCACCCAAATAATTTCTTTGCCAAATAAGTTTGAAAATGATTGCAATCAGGCTAATAGAATTTCAAGCATCCACAGAATTTATTCATGTGAATAACTTATTTTCATCTATAAGGAAAAAAAATCCTCTGTTCTGCAGGAACCTCAATTATTAGGATATTCATGCATATTAGAGAATGAATTCAGGAAAAGATGATGGTAAAACTAACAAGGATATGAGCCATGACAGGAGATAAATAAAATCAGTCTGAAAATACCGTCCTCATCAAATTAGAAGAATGTCAAATATAAACCATGCACTTTCTGGTTACATGACCCTGGTTTGTGTATCCCACATGGATGAAGACTATTTAGTCTGAATGTACAATATAATGCAGAACTTTTCTTGGGATGATACGCATTAGTACACAGAACTCCTGATGTAAATTAGCATTCCTAGACACATTTGAAGAGGCCACGACATTCACTGCCAGTACATGAATTGACCCATGTGATCTGCCACCCAAAACTCAGCAAAGCCTCATGCTTTTGCAATATAACCATCAAAAAGCAGGAAGTTTTCCATTTCTTTCTTTTTCAAGTCATCCATTGACCCATCCCTGGTATTCTGGGAAGATACTATGGATCGCAGCTCAAGAGAAGAGGAGGAAAAGGAAATAGGAGAGCTGTTTCAGAAACTATCAACATGCAAGTCCCGGTCCCTCATTAAAAAAAAAAAAACAACAACAAAAACCCTGAGTTTATGATTCTTTCTCAAGGAGAGAGAAGGCACTAGCTGAGCTACCTCTGCAGAATATCATTCTGTCGAAGTGCTTCTGGCAGATGGTGCTTTGTGATTCTCACAATGGCTTTATGTTTCCTAGCTTTGTTTCCTCCTGCTTGGAGATCACAATGCCAGTTTGAGGCTCATCAAATCCCAATCATATCAGATTTACTGACTTGTCATTTTGTGACTATGCCTATCCATTCTATATTATTTATATCCTGGCTATATCCACCATCTACAAAGGGATTGACCTACCTTCCCATGAAAGGGAGAGTTAGAATAAAAACAGAGCCATTAGAACAGGACAGGGCATGAGAAGTTGGACCATGGCTAGGCACCAGAATAATTATTTGGATCAAAAAAACCAAAAAAAAAAAGGAAGCTACTACAACTGAGCCAAAACCTAGCACTGAGTTCCCTGGAGTCAAGGCAAAAAGGGAGCATGATAACCATTTCTCTGCCACTTCATGCATCTCACCACTAAATACTCTAGAAGAGTGGGATGAACAGTAACAGGCTGGCAAGCACGCTTTCCACAGGCCTTCCCCTGCACCGAGACCCTTACCTGATAATATGGATGCAACGGCTGCGATGATGAAGGACACAATGACGCCAGGTCCTGCCATTTCCTTGGCCACCAGGCCGGACACCACGTACATCCCAGTGCCCACACAGCTACCAACGCCAAGAGAGATGAGGTCCACGGTGGTGAGCACCTGGGCTAGCTTGGTGCCATGCGCTGTGGTGGCCCCAGTCCCCTCCAGCATGGATTCCACCGGTTTGGTGCGCAGGATCCTGGAGTGCATGGCATACCAGGCGGCCCCCCACTGCACTCTCCGGGGGTCCAGCGACGCGAGGAAGCCACTCATCCTGAGCGATGTGGGTTGTGGTGAAGGTCAACTGATGGAAGAGGGCAATGGGAGCCTTAGTGGATGCTTCTGGAACTCATCTAGTGAGCAGAGATCTCCCTTTTAGGAAAGGTCCAGAGGAACTGAAAGTAGTCTTCTCCTGGGCATGAATGTCTGCAGGAAAGAGGAAGATGAGACCAGGTGATTTGGAGGCCTGGGTGGATGTCAGCATACTGACCTGGTAGAGCAGCTCTGTCCTGTGTACTCATAATGTGGGAGGCTTGCATTTTTACCCCTTTGTGTCCCCTCCAGTCCTAAATGACAGTCCAGAGTTTGCACTGTGTCGTATAGTCATTCTGAAGAGGGTGGTCTGAGTCAGGGCTCTGCCACCTGCAGCTTTGGGACCTTGGGTAAGTTACTGCACGTTTCTTTGCTTCAGTTTCAACTGTGTAAGGGGGATAATAAAGCCTCCTCCTGCCTTGTGTTCGTGTGAAGGTTAAATTAGTGTATATTTAAAAAGAGCTTAAGACAGTGCCTGGCATGAGGAAAATGCTCTCTGTCAAAGTCTAGGTGCTTCTTACCTGACTTCACCAAGACTTGGTCTGTGATCCTTGAGCATGTTCTTTGGCGACACAAGTTCTCATTTTTTACATAAGGATGTAAAATTAAATCTGTGACTCTCAAGAGGAGCAATGCCACCCCATGAAATTGTCTTAGAACTTTGCTGTCAAATGAAATGAAAAATGTTTTGAGAAATTTTTGCTCTTTTGAAAGATTGGGGTGGAGGGAGTGTTTGTGGCATTTGGTGGTTGGGCCCCTGAGATGCTCAATGTGTGGGGTGGGGTCATACTATTTTCAAATATCTCACCAGACATTCTTGTAGATGAAAATTCTGCTTATGATGTTCTGAACTTAAAATCTAACTCAGTTCTACATGGGATTATTTTGAATGGTTTTAATATACAAGCACCTTAACTTTTCTAGGAAGGCAATCATAGAATAAATTGAAGAAAGATTGTAAATTCTTTAGTTTGGAGCTTAAGAGGAGTTCATCACCAATTTAGGAAACCAAAGCTCCCTCTCATGCAACCGCTGGGGCTGCATCTCTGATTTCAGCTCCCCTGTAACAGCCTGCTACTTGAAACTGGCACATTTACAGTGATTTGTCATACAGTGCAAGCATCTTCTGACTTCATTTGTACTTTTCTGAGTGTTTACGTACTGAAATATGTTATATACAGGTAGGTTGCCCATGAATTTTGCTTTAGGATATTAAAGAGGGGTGTGACAAAACATTTATTACAAAAAGGGTGTTAGGTCTGATGGACTTGAGAATTATTATATTAGATGATTTCTAAAGTTTTGTCAAGTTAGAAAACACCAAGGTTATATGAAGTTTCTTTCTTTGTAAAATTCTATAAACAATTTTTGAAGGACAACTGGAACATTGATTCCAAGTTCTGTGCTGATAACCGTACGGCATTTACACTTACAGGTACCAGCCAATGTAATCTACCAATATTATTAATAAATACTACTTAGCACTTAATGTAACACTTGTCTGCATCTAAAGGCTTTGCAAACGGCCTAATTAGAAGAATCAGGTAAAATGTGGCAGTTTAGTTCACAGGGGTTGAGTGATGGACCTACTGGCTTAATTTCCTCCTAGATTTGACAGCATTGTTTCATACCATGCTTTAATTTTTTGACAACATCTTAAATATCAGTACAGTTGGATAATGCCACGGTATATGCCAGAGTCATTCAAAAGCCTAGAGTGTCAGCATTCTTTTTTTTTTTTTTTTTTTTTTTAAGATTTCCAGATTTGTGAGAAGATGTATCACATCTATACCAGGAAGGCTGCAAGAACAGTTGCTTCACCCAAGCTCTGGAGCTCTTATGGGGAAATCAAGGTATATATCTGTTTAATTTCAACTCAGCCAGCATATCCTGAGAATCTGTTATGTGACAGGCATGGTGTTAGGCTCAGGGATGCAAAGACGTAGTTCCCGCTGTCTTGGAGCTTCCAGTCCAGAACAGGAGATGATGGACTCCCAAATCACAGTGCAAGGGAGAAGCTTTGCTTTTGTTTTTTCCTGAAAAGCTTTTTATTATTTTTCTTATTACAAAAGCATAGCATGGCTATTGCAAAAAAATCAGACAGTATAAGCAATGACATGCAGTGAGGAGAGACAACACAATTCGACACAGGGGTAGAAAAAGAAAATCAGATCATTGTAGAGAGGGATAAGGGATATGTTACACGTTCAGTTGTGTCCCCTCCAAACTTATATGTTGAAGCCCTAACCCTCCCTACCTCAGAATGTGACCTTATTTGGAAATAGAGTCATGGAGGATGTAATTAGTTAACATGAAGTCATGCTGGAGTGGGATGGGGCCCTAATCCAATATGCCTGGTGGGTGTCCTTATAAAAAGAGAAAATTTGGACAGGGAGAATGAGACGTGAAGATGAAGGCAGAGATCAGGGTGAAGCATCTCAAAGCCAGGGAGCACCAGGGGTGGCCAGCAGACCTGCAGAAGCTGGGAGGGAGCGCTGGGACAGAGCTGTCCGCACAACCTGCCAACACCTTGATCTCAGACTTCCAGCCTCCAACTGTGAGACAATAAGTTTCTGCTATTTAAGACAGAATGCTTTGTTATAGCAAAGTATAGTATGGCCCTAGTACATGAATACAGGCTATGAAGGAAACCAGACAGGGTGAGGAAGGGGCAAGAGGGTCTCTGCGGTCATGGCATTGGCTCCTGAGTGGTGGCAAGGAGCCAGTCATGCCACGTGTCAAGGGAGAGTGTCCTGCAGAGCTGGGCCAGAGGGGAGATGGGTGCCTGCTCTGGGAACTGAGTGAGACTGGGATGGGTGACGAGGAGGATTTGAGTGCCATGTTAGAGCTTTAAGTTTGTCAACCAGTTGAATCCTTATAACCAATCTGCACTTACAGACGAGGCACAGGAGGCTGGGAGAGGTCTGGTAGCCCCTCGGAAGTCACAGAGCCCACAAGGGCAGAGCTTGGCCCCACTTCCCCACTTGCCGAGCTCGTGTGCTTACTCTCCTGCTTAAGGTGCGTCTGAGGCTCTCACAAGCCAAGACGAGTGTTGATTCTAAGTGCTGTGAGAAGCCATGGGAGGGTTTTTTTTCGGGGGAGCGTCACAATATGATTTACATTTTTAAAAGCGCACTGTAGCTGCTGTGCTGTTAACTGAAGAATCATGCTGGGTGATAAAGCAGCCCCAGGATTGATGTACAAAGGGGAGTGACGTGTGGGCCTGCTGCTGAGTGAGGCAGCGGTGTCTCCAACTTGGCTGCACAGCGGAATTACCTGGGGATCTTTCGGGAACACTGGTGCCTGGCCCCAACCCCAGAAATCCCAGTTTAATTGGTCTGAGGTGCTGCTTAGATACGTGATTCCTTACAGCTCCCCAGGTGATTCTAGCACGGCAGGTCTGGGGTCCACTGCCCTGGGAATAATTGCTGGTGTGGAAAAGCAGATACTGCCTGTGATGGTTAATTTTATGTGTCAACCTGACTGGGCTAAGGGATGCCCAGATGGCTGGTAAAACATGATTTCTGGGTGTGTCTGTGAGGGTGTCTCTGGAAGAGATTACCTTTGAATTGGTGGACTGAGTGGAGAGGATCCCTCGTCAGTGTGGGTGGGCACCACTGGATCCGCTGAAGACCGGAATGGAACAGAGAGGCAGAAGAAGAGCAAACTCACTGATTCCGCTGGAGCTGAGACGTCCATCTGCTCCTCTCCTTGGGCACTGGTGCTCCTGGTTCTTGAGCTCTTGAACTCAGACCAGGACTCACCCCGTCGGCCCCTCCCGATGCCCAGGCCTTCCGATTCAGCCCGAATTCCATCACCAGCTTTCCTGGTTCTCCAGCTGGCAGACAGCTGATCGTGGGACTTCTCAGCCTCCATGACCTGTGAGCCAGTTCCTATAAGAAATCTCCTCATATGTATCTTTGTAAATCCTGTTGGTTCTTTTTCTCTGGGGAACCCTGACTGATCCATTGCCATTTTCCACATGGAGCCACACGTTAGACAGGTACTTCTGTTTTCTCTTCCTGGGCGGTGACTGGGCCTTTTGGCCACTGTCTTCTGCGGGTGGCAACTGTGGATGCTGTGCTTTCTGGAGACACCCTTTGGGATATTTGTCCTGATCAGCCTTTCATCAGAAACTGTCACAAGGACACTGAGGAAAGTATCAGGTTGGTTAAGGAGGTGGTGACTTCTATTTGATAGATAATTAGAAATTGTGGTGAAAACAGAGAATCAACCAAAACCAAGGTTGAAGGCAGTGAGAATTCTTTCCTGGCTCTATTCCCTCCATGTAATTCCTCTGAGTAGCTTGCTTTATTGATGCAAACAGGGGCTTGGGGCATTTCCTTTCTCGGTTGGAAATTTACTGGAGAGAACAAAATGTACAAAAGAAAACATGCTTCTAAGTGACTGTTGACAATATCCATATTCATTACTCCCAGATTATGTTAATCAAGGAGAGTTTTGGAAGCTCATTGCTGTTGTCTTTCCAAGATGAGCAATAAATGTGTGTTGTGCTTTCTCTAGCACTTTAATTCAAGTTTCTCAAAATACTTCACAGCTATAACTAAGGAAGGCTGCAGGGCCTCTGGGAGACGGGAGTCATTGCGGTGTTTGCTGGCGTGCTTGAGCGTTCAGCGGGCTCCAAGAATAATAACGATAAAAGCAGGTTTGTGTGAGGATGAAAATAATTACAGCTCAGAAGTTCACCAGCTAGGTGGCATTATCGAATTAGGTTGGAGCCTGCCTTTGGAGGTGAGGAGAGGAAGGAAACGAAGGCTAACCAAACAATAAACAGCCTGAAGCCATTACTGCCTGCTTCTGCGAATACACTAAGGGATTACAAAAATCCCTTCATGACATTCTCCACGAGCAGAGGCCCAGCCCTTGCTGGAACATCTGGAGCAGCGGGGAACACTGGCTGGTGGCAGCATACCTTCCTGTGGTTGGACAGTTGGGATTGTGACAAAATTCTTCCAATCAGCGTCCCAGGCAAAAGGAGGTTACAGTTAGAGTAAAAGGTGCCGGTTTGATGAGCCCCTCCTGGTGACTTCAGGATCTGAAAGAGGCTTCTGAGGCCCCTCCCCTCTGCTGTATCCTGGGTCGTGCACTCGCTGCTCCTCCTCCTCTGGGCTGAGCTCCTGGCTCTTGGTTAATCCAGGGAACCTCCTTCTGACCTTCATGCCTGTGGCTCACTTGGCTCATGCAGCCAGAGTCTTTGATGACAGATTCTCTGCTGAGATCCTGGCTTCTGTAGCTCTTCTATTCTGTCCAAGCTTGCAAATTATGGCTGTATATTTGTGCCCCGACCGTGGGTGTGCTTGCCTGTCAGTCACTAGGATTTCACACAGGGTGGCCAGAGGCAGTTCAGATGTATGTGAATCCCAGGGCCTGCCCTGTCTGAACAGAACACCCTAGTAAATTGAATTGAGATGTGCATCCTGGTAAATGTATCCTGTTGTCCCCAGTTTTGCTCTCTGTAGCTGTACAGATTAGAGCGAATCTGTTTACAGGAAAGTCTTCAAGTTTTGAAGGCAACTAACATATCTCTTGGAGTCTTATCTTCCCCAGACTAAACATCTTTAGTTTCTTCAGTGATCAGCAGTGTCTCACATGGTACAGCTTCTAGATCAATCACATTCTGATTTGTACTTCTCGGGCAGGCTGCAGTTTATCATGGTTTATGTTTTTGGATAACAGAGTGGTGCGGGAGATGTTTTTGATCGGTCTTGGCTGTGTGTGTGTGTGTGTGTGTCTGTATCCATGTACCTCCTAAATCATACAATGCTGGTGCCTGACCAGTTCACCCAGATATACAATTGGCTTTAAAACCAGACTTTCTGATTTTCAGATTGCCATTCTTCCCAATTATGTCTATGCTAAGTGTTTGATTGATCAAACCCACTTCAAGTTATTTCTTGATCACCTGCCACATAACTTACCAACGCACTGGCCCATTTACATTGTGGGATCTCAGACACAGCTGGCTTTGTTTTGCTTGGTCTGTTTTTAAAGGAGTGTTTGAATCTATGACAACTGAATAGCTATGCAAAAGGAGTTGTATCATTTCAGCTTCCTTTTTGAAGCTTGCTGTCTTTTTCTGTTTCTAAAATGTTATTGAGTGTATTAATTAGCTTTTGCTGCAGTAACAACCCTAAACTTCAATATGCTACCACAATGACATCTCTTTTTTTTTGATAATTTTAAAAAAGTTTTTAATTTTTTAATTGAAGTATAGTCGATTTATAATGGTGTAGTTCCTGGTGTACAGCAAAGTGTTTCAATTGTATATATATTTTTCAGATTTTTTCCATTATAGGTTATTACAATACCTTGAATATAGTTCCATATGCTATACAGTGGATCCCCATTGTTTATCTATTTTGTGTATAGTAGTATGTATCTGTTACTTCCAAATTCCTAATTTATCCCTCCCCTCCCTTTCCTCCCTGGTAACCGTAAGTTTGTTTTCTATGTCTGTGAGTCTATTTCTGTTTTGTAAGTAAGTTAATTTGTAGTATTTCAAGATTCCACACATAAGTGATATCATATGGTATTTGTCTTTCTCTGTCTGACTTCCTTCGCTTAGTATGATAATCTCTAGGTCCATCCATGTTGCTGAAACTGGCATTATTTCATTCTTTTTATGGCTGAATAGTATTCCATTATATATATATATGCATACACACACATGCACACACACAAGCACAACTTCTTTGTCCAGTCGTCTGTCAATGGACATTTAGGTTGCTTCCGTGTCTTGGCTATTGGAAATAGTGCTGCTATGAACATTGGGTGTGTGTATGTTTTTGAATTAGAGTTTTTGTCTTTTCCAGATATATGCCCAGAAGTGGGATTGCTGGATCATATGGTAACACTATTTTAAATTTTTAAAGGAACCTCCATACTGTTTTCCTTAGTGGCTGTACCAATTTAGATTCCCAACAATAGTATAGGAGGGTTCTCCTTTCTTCACACCCTCTCCAGCATTTGTTACTTGTAGACTTTTTGATGATGGCCATTCTGACCAGGGTAAGGTGATACCTCATTGTCATTTTGATTTGATTTCTCTAATAGTGATACTGAGCATCTTTTTGTATGCCTGTTGGTCATCTGTAATGGCATCTGTCTCTTGCTGTGACTTTACTCCAGGCTGTGGATTGGCTTCAGGTCTTTTCCTTAATCTGGACTGTGAATCTGGAATTCAGGCTAAAGGAGCAATTCTGACCTGACCCATGCCATTCTCTCATGGCACAGGCCAAGAACAAGGGACTGGTGGAAATGGGAAATGCCTCTTCTGTTCCTGCTTGGAACTGACATTTCCACGAACTTTCCATTGGCTAAAGTAAGTCAAATGAGCAAGACTGAAGTTAATGAGCCGTGTGGTATATTCCTCCCATAGAAGGAAAGTGATTCACATGGCAAAGAGTGAGATTGTATACTTTTTTTATAAGGAGGGATTTGAATATTTGTGATGATAATATAACTTATCTCACTGAGCTCCTGCTATGTTTGAGTCAAAGCAATTGTATTTTGTTTTTGAGGTCCCCCCGCCCCGGAATGGGTAGAAGACTGTATATCTGAGGAATAAACTTAAAAAGACTTTGTTGTATTCATTTGTGTAACTTCTTCCACAATCAATTCTATAAAGGTATAAAGATTTCCTTTAATGAATAGCACGGATCCAAAATTAATCTACTTCTAACTCTGAGCAGAACAAAACAGTAAGAAGTCATTTTAACTTTATTTGCTTGAAATAACAAACTTAAAAAATTTTTTTTCAGCCTTATGAGCATAGTTGATCTTTACCTAATCTAGGACAGTATTTCTGTTTAAAAATGTTTTCCATCTACTTCCCTGTGTGTCAGCAACATTCCAGGGGTTGAGAGTATTATCTGTATGTGTATTTGACAGAAACTGTTGGGAAAACACTGTCAAGAGAATGTTTGGCCTCTACTTAATGGGAGAAGTGAGGGAAGCTTGTTTAGGGATCTGGTTATTCAGCACCGAGGTACCACTTTCTCCTCCAATACCATGTTCAGGGAGGATGTTACAGCCTGACGTCCCCTTCCCCTCTGTCCTCCCCCTGACCTCATGCCAGTGCTCTTCCTACTGCTCCATATTTAAGAGGGTTAACAGAGCTGCCTGCATTTTCTTTGTATGACATCACTGTCATGCCAGGCTTGGATGATCCCTAAGGGAAAATGAGGCATTTGCCCAATTGTCTATGTGGTAATGTTCCTTTAAAGGAGTTGAGGGAAGAGACAAGGGTGTTTAATGTTCCTCAAAACTCTTCCTAGTGACTTGTCGTCAGTAAGAATTTCTGCATCCCATTTGGGAGAAGAATGAATCTCATTGGAGTCTTCTAGCTTTTCAGTAACCAGCTGGCTTCCTCAGCGATGCTCAGGAAAATCCTTAAGTAAATGTATCCCTGCAGCTACTCTCCTTGGATGTGCTAAACTGAGTTGCCCGTGAGAGAAGCTCCCTTACAAATCTGTGACTGCAGTTTGGATAACTGACTTTTGTCTTTGGGCTTGGAGCTCATATTTGAAACTGCTTTTTTGTTCCCTGTTTACTGTGTCTTAATCCATACCCAGGCCTCTCTGTGCTTTGATTCAGTTATTCTGGAGGCTGGCCGCCTGTCTCTGCGATTCCTTCTAGAGCCCCAAAGGAAAAGTCTACTATTCTAAAGAGTCTGCACTTTAAATCAGATCATTTCAAGCAGACCCGTCAAATTTTGAAAATGGCCATTTCTATGTGGTACAGCAATAAACAGACAAGTGGATAGAATCTTAATTTTATCGATGTAGGTTATTATCCATGCTTCGTGAACTTTCAGTTCTCAGCATGACACCGCGTACCCAGCCCAACCCCACCCTTGGTTTGTGCTGTTCTCAATACACACCATCTGCTTTAATGGGTTCAGAGCACTGCCTAAATGTCTGGCCCCGTGTGTCCAAGCTGCAGAGACAGAGAGAGGAAGAAGACGCTCTTCCTCGCTCTTGGAGCTCCCAGGCCGGCCGGCAAGACATGCTAGATGATGAAGTAACCGCCTAGTGTGAATACCTCAGTTCTCCCCACTGATGACGATGATTTTACTTCTTAGCCATTAGTTTTTGCTGTTTCCCCCACCTTTCCTCCCAAAGCTACCCACATTTTCATGTTCTTCTGGCACTCAGCTCATATCCCATCTGTCATTAAATGTACAGTGTTAACCACTTGGGCCTCCTCTTCTCTGGTTTCCTATGGGACCCCTAACTCGGCATATATTAAATTGTCTTGCCACAGATTGTTATACACCTGAAGGCTAGGATCTCCTTAAACTCTCCAAATGGTTTTGTCCTGCAAGGAAAATGAAATCCAAGCTCGTTACAATGGCCTGTGGAGCCCTAAGCAGCCTTGTGGCTACTTCATCTCAGAGTTCATTGCCTGAACCCTCCCTTTTGGTTCAGCCACGCTGACCTCCTCTCTGTTCTTGAAACACACTGAACTCTATGTTGTTTCTGGGCCTTTGCACTTGTTTCCACCTGCCTGGAATCTCTTGTCTCAGGGGTTCATGCGACTCTCTTTTTCTCCTGATTCTAGTCTCAACAGAAATGTCACTTCTGCAGAGGGAGACCTTCTGGGCCACTTGGGCTCAAAGCAGCCCTGGTCTTTCTCTCAAGTTCTATCATCTTTCTCTATTTATCTGTCATCTACCATCTACCTAGGTAACTATCCATCCATCTACTTATTTTATTCATCTCTATTTGGCACATATTTATTTACATTTTCATTGTGTGTATCCTCTCTCTATACTGTAAACTCCTTGAAGGTAGGGATTTGCCTGTCTGTGACCGCAGCAGGTACTGACAAACAGTAGGTAATCAACAAATGTTGGTCGAATGAAGATTTTTGCACAGTGCTAAAAAGAGTATTGGGCTTAAAGTCTTTCTGTATAAAAGATGTCATTTACCATAGCAATTGGTAATAATCTCTGCTCTCCTGAGACATCTCTTACGATGCAGGATGACCTCCTTTGTTGATTGCCTTTTGTGCATACAAAGAACACAAAGCCTCTGAAATCATCTAATTCAATCTCAGATTTTACAAATGAGAAAACTGTATTTTCATCGACTGCCTTCACAAAGCCCTCTGGGAAACCAAAGTATCTATAATACCTAATTATAAATAAGTGCTATTTCTATGTTTTCGATCCTCCAATTTTAATTAAATCAAGGGAAGACTGATTAAAAATCCACAATATTATAATATTAAAATATTTGACATTAAAATCTAGCTAAGGTTAGTTGTAGTTTTTAATGTAGGCAGTCCATGTAGCTCCTTGGAGACCTCAAACAGTCTTTCACCCAATCAGAGTATAAAAATCTCATAAAGTATGCTCCATAGAAGAGAAAGTATATCTTTTAGTTTGCTTTATTGCTTTTTTTTTTTTTAATCTGGGAAGAATAGTTGAGACCTTTGACAGCCTGGAATTTAACATGTTTTTGAAAGTAGACATTTGCTTTGCCCTGTGGGTGCACTGTTCATTTCTAGTTTCTGAGTCTACTTTGAGGATGACACCCCTTAGGGTCTGTGGGTCCACAGGCCCCCAGGGTGCGCTCTAGATCCACAGCCCAGAGAACTCCTCTTTGGAGGCAGGTTCCTTTCTTGACTCTCAGCATGTCTTTTCATTAGGAAATCTGAAAACTGGAAGAGCATATTTCAATGCCAACAGTCTTTAACTGACAGAGGACTGCCAGATTTCATTTGGGGACATTTCAGTGAATTTCCAACCTATAAGCTATTTGACTGAAAAGTACTTGCTTCCAAGCTGTTAAATTAAAAATTTTTGAGACTGCAAGTTCTTGAATGTATTCCTTGCAGAGCACTTTAAGGAGCAACTGTTAATGCAAATATAAATATTCAATAATATGGATCAAAGAAATGGGTCAAAGAAATTATACTTCCATGCACTGGTTTTAGGTGTGTGAACTGACGAATGTTTTGGAAAGTCAATCTATCATGTGAAAATAATCAGGTGCAAAAAAATTTTTTTTTCCCAACAGTCACTGCAATATTATTTACGGTAAAAATTGGAGACAACCTAAATGTCCAAAAATAGGGATAGAGTTAAATGGGTTATGAGACATTCAAAGAATAAAATTTTAAGCAACCAATAAAATGCTGTCCTAAAGTAATATTTAATGACACAAATTACTCAGAATATATTAAATTAAAAGCTATAACAATAAAGGATATTATTAGTGCATAATATATGATCCAATTTCATTCTCTTCTGAAGGCAAAGTGCTGAAATGTGAAGAGGAGGGACCTGTGGGTGGTGGGCTTAGGAATGATTTCTAGTTTCATCTTTCCTGTGGTCAGCACATTTTTTTTTTAAATCGGGGAAAATATTTAATTAAAAATTAAAACAAAACACAGACGATCCCAGAATAATGAGCATGCTCCTGTTCCTGGCCATGAAGAGAAACGCTTGGCTTTTGGAATCACACTTCTGTGCATCTCCATTACTGGGAACTGTTTTAGGATCTGTTTCCCCCATGGAATTAGATTAGCCAACATTATCATTATCACTCTTTTCACTTTGGAGAGAGAATTTCCAGGGAATTTCCAGGGAAAGCTCTGACTTGGTTACTGTATCAGTCTTACACAGCAGACTGCAATCACCAGGAGCCTGGAGGTGGGATTTTCCCAGTTGCTACACAAAGCTCAGGCCAGTTTGGGAAGATAGTAAGTATCTGCCCCAAAGCAAATACCTCAGTCCTATGACTTTGTAGATTGGTTTTCTTTCCTTCCATGTTGACTATCCCCCATCTCCCAAAGACAGCTAGTCCTGATTATTTCTTGGACTGTTCTAAGAATTTGAATTATTCTCAACAGGTTCATCTTACAAAACAAACACGTAAAAACATCCCTCTGCCACCAAACGCCGTGCCCCCTTTAGCACACTGATTGCCCGCTGTGGACCGAGTGTTTCCTGCGGGGCCCAAATTCACACTTCACTGTAGTGTGACTCACTAACAATATTTATGCTTATAATTAATCTGTTTGTTTTTCCAGTATAATTGTAATTGTTTAAAAAAACAGTTTCTTTTCTTATTTTCAGTTTCAACCTCTTTACAGTTTTATTTCTTCTTACAAATGAAAACTGTTGCAAATTACTTGTAAAAACCTGCATAAAGGAATGAAGGAAAGCGTCACCTATATCTGGGTTACGGGTGCCCCGAGTAAACACAGCTGTCACCCAAACAGGGAGATCAACGTCTTAGGTTTTGCCACACTTTAGCTATTGTCCTTCAGGCTGTCTCCATGCTTCGTATCTTGCCAGTTATCAGCCTTCTCCATTCTGCCTTCTACATCTTCCTTGTCACCATCAGTGGCTTCTGTGTTGCTAAATTCAGTGGACACATTTTAGCCCTCATCTCCCTCCCTTGACCTGTCAGAAGCATTCAACATAGTTGTTCACATCCTCCTTCTCAAACCTCTTATTTAATCTTACGGAAGTGAGAGCCATGCCTGTGTGTATGTCATGTGCAAGCTTGACGGTGACCTCCTATCATTTGTTTAGGAATAAACCCTTGTGACTTTTTTTTCTTCTTCAGTGTCAGATTTTGAAAGGAAGAATGCATCCTCTAGGGGATCCTCCCTGCTGATACATCTTTCGTTCATAACATGGTGTCTACTATTAATGGAATCAAAGAATGATATTTACAAGTGACCATGTATTGGTCAGTGTGAGACAACATCAAGAAGCCATTATGCCATGATGCTAAAAGAGTGGCCTAGGAGGGGAAAAGATGCCCTTTTGTTCAAAACGAGAAGGAAATGGGAGAATCTGCTTTACAGATATAAAGAAGAATAAAAATATTCCTGAGGCAGAGGGTCAGATGGTTTAGAAACTTTCAGGTCCATCTGGACTGTTGGTCATCTGTGCACCTTGACCTATTCTTGGGGCTGACCTGTCTGAAATTGTTGCCCTCTCTGAGATCTGAAGCTTGGTTGAAAATGTAAGTTCCCTTTGCCAAGCTAGGCTGGTGGACCTGCTGCCCCGGTGCCTTTGACCCTTTCCCTTTCCCCAGAGACTGCAGCTTAGATCTGACCTACTCTTTTATGCCTCCCTTAGAAGCAAAGGCCATGATGTCAGGTGTTTAGAACCAGCCACAGAAGACCCATTTTACTATGTTCTGCATCAGTGAGATATGTAGGAAGTATAATCTCTCTAGGACTGAGGAAGATGGGGTGGGAAATGCGGTGGGTCAAATTCTGTTTCATATTTTGACAACTGAAGAGTGTCCAAAAAAATGAGCCTCAGTGTTCAGAGTCTGGTACACTTAACAATTAAGAACACTTAATTGGTTCTACCTGTCATAGGCAAACACTGAGCGTGGAATTTCCTGCCTGTGGATTGGGTCTGACATGGACCCCCATTCCATTCAGTTAATGAGGAATCTCCATGTAAAAAGATATGAACCCCCCTTGGGGCACATAAAAGGATTAAAACAGCCTCCTTATTATTTTGAACTCTGGGTATCATTCTGTTGCAAGTGGATAAAGGGTAAAATAGACAAAAAAGAGTCTCTTACTGTGAGGCTACACACGGAGAGTTTACATGGTTCTATATCTAAAATGGCAGAGGGTCTGCCCTCTCTGCCTTCTCGATTCACACACCTGAGGTCGAAATATTTGCCCATCTTCTTTTATGTGTCAGATGCTTGGATAACCTCCACTTACATAATAGCATTACTTATATGATGCTTACTATGTGCCAAGCACAGTTTTAACTGATTCTATATATATTATTCCTACAACAGCCCTGTGAGGGAGATATTATTTTTAACCATCTCCTAATGAAAGATGAGGAAACTGAGGTAAAGAGCAGTTCAGGCATTTGTTCAAAGTGATACACTAAGTGGCAGAGCTGGGGTTTGAATCCAGGTAGTGGAGCCCAGAGCAGTGAACCATCTAGACCAGCACTGTCCAGTAGCACCCTGTGCTGATGAAATTGTTTTTTGTGATGTCTGGTGTAGTAGCCATAACCACATGTGGCTACTGAGTGCTTGACATGTGGCTAGTGGGACAGAAGAACTGAATTTAAAATTTTATTTAATTTTAATGATTTAAATTTAGATAGCCACATATGGTTAGTGGCTATTAAACTGGACACCCCAGCTATAGAGTCTGTACTTAATAACTTTCAAAATAACATCAGGAATACGGTGGTATCCGTTACAGAAGAGGACAGTGAGTGCCAGAGGAGTGGGGGAATTTATCCAAGACTCTGAAGCTAGACAGTGGAAAAGCCAGGAAGCCAGCCTCTAAAGCCACATACTCTGGTCCCCAGAGATGCACTCCCCTGCCCCATTCACTGTCCGGGCTCCTCATCTCTTTCCAAGCAGGATTGGGAAGCATATCTTTCTTCCTTTGCCCAGAATCTCTTTTTCCCTTCCTCTATTATTAACACAGTAACAATAGAACAGCACTTTGTGACAGAACATCATGCTACATGTGGGGGATGTGGCATGGCCCTGTAGAGTGGTTTTTTTTTTTTTTAATGTTTTTTAATTGAAATACAGTCAGTTTACAATGTTGTATCTTTTTTTTTAATTTTAATATTTTGGGAAGGGAAGGTAATTAGGTTTTTATTTGTTTTCATGGAAGTACTGGGGATTGAACCGAGGACCTCGTACATGCTAAGCATGGACTCTTCCCAGTCCTTGTAGATTTTAATTGGCTAAATTGGAACCGCTTAACTCGGTAGTAAATGGTGTACCTATTCTTAACGTGTACCTATTCTTAACTTTCTTAAGGGCTTATCTCAAACTACTGTTTTGTATTCTCTTTCTTTTTGGTTATTCTTCCCTCCAACCAACCCCAATTCTTTTATCACTGGTAACAGAATACATGCTCCCAAATCAAAACAGCCTTTGGTTAAAAGTACTGAAGTTATATCTATCCTAAGCCTTGCTATTTAATTTGAAATCACCTCCACCAAAAAAACCCCCCAAAACACAACAAAAAACTTCTTTCAATTAGAATCACATTAGCTAATATTGTTATTAAAGGAAGAATATACAATAATGTATGATTTGGGTATCTGTCACTTCTCTCAAGCATAGTTTTGAATAAACCAACCCTGTGTTAACCCATGGTGAGCTGAGCAGTGTCCTGTACCCAGTAACCTCTCAGCAACTACCAGCATTTCATTGATTTGCCTTCCTCTACCTTCCTTTAGTGACTTAGGATTTATCTGAAGTAGGAAACCTCGCTTCAACTACTGGACATGAATGCGGAAAATAGAACTCTGTTCACCAAAGAAAAACCAAATTCAGGTACTGGTGCACCCAGGCTTCAAGCACCCATATAATCTTTTCTGGCATCAGTGGAGAAGAAATGCTGTGACTTCGTCAGCTAGCAGCCTGCCTATCGGATCACAAAATGGTATTGCTGTCTCATCTGGAAACAAGACTCATCCAGCCAGACAGGAGGCAGAATCTAATGTTTCCTGGTGGAGAGGAGCACACCAGTATTTCCAGTGACCTGAAAAGCAGGAGTTCATTGGAAAGCAGCTTGAGAAGCAACTGAGGAGGACTCTTGTAGGACATTGAAAAAATGGGGAGAAAGGGCATCTGTGTCTGAGTCTCCTTGCTGCTTCCAGTTCCTCTGTGACATAGCCTAGACTCGATGGATCTCAAGTGATGCTTGAGTTATGCAACAACAGCCACCGTGATGGTACTTAAAAATCCAGAGCATTGACGTAATTTAGTGTTCTCATTTCCACTGACTCATTTAGAAGGAACAAATTCACATGATGGTAGGAAAACAGAAAGAGAAAGGGTAAGAAGGCATTTTATAATTCCTCAAGGTGAAATCTAGCATTTTACCTTTAAACAGAAGCTCTTTCTACTCCCAATCAGACCTCCAAGCCACCTTCTGGAGCAATTCCACCGTCAAACTGTGCTGTTCCCTGGTGCGCCCACCAATAAAGCAATCAGAAGGGAGCCCCCTCACACTGATGGGCAGCTGGCTCTTTAAGGTGATTTGGACCAGCCTTTCACTTGTCCAATCATTTTTTTCTCTAAAGGCTGAACTTGAGCTAGTATTGTTGGTGAGACCCTCAGTACCATGAATAATATCACATACACTGATCTCCTTGGTCTTTCAAGTTAGACCTCTGGGGTTCTCAGTCCTTTAGAATCATTTAGAGCAATTTGGGGGGGGGCTTCTAAAACTAACAATGGCCAGTCCCATGCCCAGGAGATTTATATTTAATTGGGCTGAGGTGGGAACCTGGCATCAGTGATACTGGGAGGCTCCTAGGTGATTCTAGTGCACAACCAGGGCTGAGACCCTAGTTGGAGCAACTAGCAACCTCAGGTCGTCAGGACCCCATCCTCCTCCTCCTTCTCCTCCTCCTTTTCTTTCTTATTATCTCCTGCAGTGACTCAACAAGTCAATAGAGCTGGTTCCACTTTCTGAAGTGGAGGGTTTTGTCTTCTTTTACAAACATGATAATATTCTCCATCTCCTGTAAACAAAACAATATATACCTATTTAAATAATTTCAGATCATTTGGAGAGATCTAAAAACGAAAGTCAAAATCACTAATTTTCCACTAGAGATAAGAACTCTATTTTGGTGTGTGACTTTCTAGATCATTTTCTAGAAATATATATGTATTTCTTTTTGACCCATTCACACCCATCACGATTTACAAAATCGAGACACTTTTATTACCTTTTTTCACTTTAACATAGTTAATAGGGCAGTAAGTGTAGATATACATCATTTTCAAGAGCTGCAAGATTTGCTCACTTTATGTATACAGACGGTCCCCAGCTTTCAGTGGTTTGACTTATGATGATGTTAGAGCAATATACGTTCAGTAGAAATCCTACTTCAAATTTTGAAATCACTTTTCCCAGGCCAGTGATACGTGGTGCAGTGCTGTCTCATGATGCAGGGCAGTGGCAGTCAGCCGTGCGATCGGAGTGGAAACAACTGAGATGCTTACCACCATCCTGTACCCATACAATCATGCTGTTATTCACTTTGACTACTGTAGTCATTAAATTACATGAGCTATTCCACACTTTATTATAAAACAGGCTTTGTGTTAGATGACTTTGCCCAGCTGTAGGCTAATTGTAGGTGTTCTGAGCATATATAAGGTAGACTAGGCTAAGCTATGATGTTCGGTAGGTTAGGCGTATTAAATGCATTTTATACTTAGGATATTTTCAACTTATGATGAGTTTCTTGGGACGTAACCCCCTAATAAGTAGAAGAAGATCGGTATTCAACAATTAATTTAATCTTTTAATGGAAATTGAAGCTCTTCTCATTATTTTGCTCTTGTAAACAAGGCCACAGTGGACATATATTTTGTAGACATTTCCATCTCTTACCCTAGGTTCCTAGAGGTGGAATTACTAAATTATTAGGTGTGTGTCTTTTATGTTCTTGCTTTTGCAAGATTGTCCTTTCAAAAGGCTGTGCCCCTGTACACAGTCCTCAGTATAATATGCCTGTGCCTATTTCCTGTCAGTCTTAGCTTCTGAAATGGGCAGTTCCCATAAAATGAAAATTTGTATCTGTAAAACTTGATTCAGGCTGCATTTACAGAGTGCCTAATAGGTGCTGGGTGGTAGGAACACCAAGACATATAAGCCAGGGTTCTTGCCTTCTCCTACCCAGTGCTCCTGGGTACTTTAATATATGTAAATATCACTGGGCATCTTGCTAGAATATAGTGTCTGCCTTGATAAGTCCGAGATGGGGCCTGAGATTCTGCATTTCTAAGAAGCTTCCAGAAGATGCCTGCACCTGTGCAGCTGGTCTGCATCTGCAGCAAGGTTCCATTGGGCCTTTGCATTAGCTGTGTCATGTACCTGCTCTGTTCTTGTGCACTCTTTGCCCAGCTCAGTTGTTCCCACACCTGACTGCACATGAGAATCACCCAGGAAACTTAAAAAAACGAAAACGCAAACCCAGCTCCTCAGGCTCTTCCACAGAGCTACTGAATTCACATCTCTGGGAGTGGGGTCTAAGAGTCAGTATTTGAAACAAAATCACAGACCAGACTCTTGGAACTGCTGGTTAGGTGGCTTCTACTGACCCCTGGCCTCACCCTGAGCGTCATCTCTGATCTGTGAATGAGTTTGTCTCTGTCACACCCCATAAGCTGTTGTCGCGCTCTGCACTTCTCCCTTGGAGCCCTCCGTGGGATATAGGAATTAATTGTGTCATTATTCATTAGAGTCTGTGTCCCTTTTAGTCTCTGACTTCCATGAGGGCGGAGCTGTGTCTGTCTTGGTCCCAGCACCAAGCCAGGGACTTCTGGCGAGTGGTGGCACACAGGACACAGGAGTAAATGAGTTGACATACCTTATAAAGCACTTTGTAAATATTTTCATATTCAATTGTCATTAAGTCTGTAAGGCAGAAAATGCAGGTATTAATATCCCCAACCTACAAACGGAAAAGAGAGGTTTGGAGACAAAGTGACTCGTTAATTATGACCCAGCTTAGGTCCAGACTCAGACATTGGCTTCTGTCTGCTCTCTGCCTCTCTCCAGGCTGCTCCTTTACCACTTTTATACTCAGCCTGACCTGGGGAAATTTGTTTTAATGTCCCCCAAGTGACACCTAGTAAGATCTCAGAAATTAAGAATGCTAACAGTTATCCCCACCTGACAACCTACAGAGACGCTTGAACAGTGATATGAAGATTGCATCCTTTGAGAATAAACAGCGGTTCCTGTGGTCATGTCCACATTATACTTTAAAACGTGAGCAGGGGAGAAAATATACCTAGATCAATCAGCAAAAATCTCTTTCCCCCAAACCTACAGAGGTGTGGGGAATCAATGAGGGCCAAGACAGGAAAGCAATTTAAGCTTTTTATGGGAAATCTTTATAATTGCAGGGGCAGAGGCCTGACAGTTGAATGCTTCAATCTAAGGAAATGCCAAAGCTGGGGCTGCTGTGGTTTCACCTGTCTGCAATTTTATGTGCTGAGAGGAAAAGAGGTAGATCTTGGGCTATAATTAAATGATAGTTGTGACTGGCCATGTGTGTAATGAGGGGTTGATGTGAAAATAGGTCAGGTGTCCTCAATACTATTAGCCACCTTTTTTTTTTTATAGCACACATTACGTTATGAATGTGGTGGAGAATCACACCCATTCTTAACCTGACATGAAATTCATAGATAACATAATTAACCCACAAACATTATTTAAGAAAAATCAATGTAGGTCTCACTTAGAAGTAGAAGGCAATTAATTTATAATAAAAATGCTCTCCAAACTGTAAATGTTCAGGCACAATATAATGAAGTACTCTGACTTGCCCAGAATCACTGTGATCCCAGCAGCCACAAGTGATAAAGTTGTGGGTTCTTGGCGATCCAAATACTATTGATGAGAGTTTGCAGATGAAGTGATTTTCTAAAACTTCCAAATTAAACCTCGTATCATTTTCCCTTGATTTGTATGTTAGCTGTCTTTCTGAAAAATTCAGCACATATAAATTTTTAAAATTGACTTAAAATTCACATGTCCTAAAATTCATTTTAAAGTGTATAATTCAGTGTTTTAGTTGCAACATTCATTACAATTGTCTAATTTCAGCACATTTTATCACCCCCAAAGAAACTCATAGCCATGAGCAATAACTCCCCATGGCCCCTTCCCCCAACTCCTGGAAACCACTAATCTACTTTCTGTCTCTATGGATTGGCCTATTTCGAACATTTCATGAAAATGTAGTAGTATATGTGGCCTTCTGTGTCTGGCTTCTTTCACTTATCATAGTGTTTACAAAGTTCATCCATGTTGTATCATATATCAGAACTTCATTTCTTTGTATGACTGAGTAATATTCCGTGGTGTGGATATACCACATTTTGTTTATCTGTTCATTAGTTGATGTCATTTGGGTGGTTTACACTTTTTTGGCTGTCATGAATAATGCTGCTATGAACATTTGCACACAAATATTCTAGGGTCTATTGGGTATATACTAGGAGTGGAGTTGCTGGGTCTTATGGCAACTCTATGTTTAACATTTTGAGGAACTGCCAGACAGTGTTTCAAGGCAACAGCAGCATTTTGCTTTTCCACCAGCACAAATGAAATTTCCAATTTCTTCACATCTTCACCAACACTTGTTATTGTCCATCCTAGGGAGTGTAAATTGGTATCTCATTGTGGTTTTCGTTTCATTTCCTTAATAACTAATGACTATCTTTTCATGTGCTCATTTGCCATTTGTATATCTCCTTTGGAGATATGTCTGTTCAAATCCTTGCCCATTTTTTGAATTGAATATTTGTCTTTATATTGTTGAGCACTGAGTACTTTATATATTCTGGATACTAGACCTCTATCAGATATATGATTTGCAAATATTTTCTCCCATTCTCTCCCATTGGGGGCTGTCTTTTCACTTTCTTAATGGTATCATTTGCAATGCAAAAGTTTTTGGTATTGATGTAGCCTGATTTATTTATTTTTTCCTCTTATTGCTTATGCTTTTAGTGTCATATCTAAGAAACTATTGTCTAACCCAAGGTCATGAAGATTTATGACCTTCGTTTTCTTCTAAGACTTTCATAGTTTTAACTCTTACATTTAGGTCTTTGATCCATTCTGAGTTAATTTTTTAATATGGTCTGAGATAATTCTTTTATATTTGGATATACAGTTGCCCCAGCACCATTTATTGAACAGACCATACTTTCCTTCTTGAATTGTCTTGAAAACTTTGTTAAAATCAATTGCCCATAAATGTAAGGGTTTAATTCTGGGCTGTCAGTTCTATTCCATTGATTTGTATGTCTATCTTTATGGCATATGTAAAATTTATGCATAGTATTTACATGTAAAATGGAATATGTTCTGGGCTCAGACAATTGTCAACAGATTTTTCATCTGTATGACTGTCTAGTGAGACATTTAAATGTCATGTGAGAGGCAGGGCAATTCTTCCATTTATGAGACTGTGCAAGTGCATCTAGCATTATTAGCTTCTGCCAAATAAAAGCCAGTGTGCCCCCCAGTCATTTTGACAGTTACAGTGCCTCATAAATTTCTAGAATACCCCCCTCAGGGAGCAATATTCCCATTGAGAACCACTCTTCTAAAGGTACTTTCTGCAGCCTTCAGCCTATTTCCTTCTCTTTCTTCTCCAGCTCATTTCCCACGTGGTTCAAATATTAGCCTTTCCAGGTTTCTTGTAATCTATAATGAAAAAGAACATGCTAATGCTTTTTAAAAAAAATTTTGGGGGGTCATTAGCTCTATTTATTATTAGTTCTTTTTTTTAATGGAGATACTGGGGATCAAACCCAGGACCTTGTGCATGCTAAGCATGTGCCCTACCACTTGAGCTATAATCTCCCCCTTCTATAATGAAAAAGAATATGAAAACAAACATATGTATGTATATGTATGACTGAAACATTAGGCTATTCACCGAAATTGACACATTGTAACTGAGTATATTTCAATTAAATTTTTTTTAATAGTTCCTTATGCCCTGTGAAATGAAATCCAAGCTTTCCAACATGGCCTTAATGAGGCAAAACGTTTTTGTTCCATAAGAAAAGAGGCAGTTTAAAACCCAAATGCCCCGTGTGAGATATTCCAGGACAGTGGAAATTTCTGATGAAAGATAAGCAAAGGCTATGGAGAGATGGGGAAGCCCTGGGGACTAAAAGCAGCCACAGTGCAGGGGACAATTGGAAGAATAAGTTTGTCTGAAGTTGCAGGTGCTGTGTTTAAATTATTTGTTTGCAAACATTGGCACTGGAGTCAACCTTGGACACTAGTCTTCCTGCTACTGCTCTGATGCCCAAGCCACTGCTAAAAAACTTTTCTTGGCATGAAAAAACTTTTTTTTTTACATTTTAAAATGACTCTTTGTTTGTTCCAAAATTAATAGAGAGTTGGAAAAAACTTAAGAAGCATGGTTAAATAAAAAGAAACAGTGTCCGTCACCATGAATTCCACTGCCTACAGATGACACTGTGAATACTCTGGTGCACATGCTTCCAGTAACTTTCTTTCTAATATTTTTAACCCCTCCTTGGGGTGACTTTGATAGTCATTGGGGAAAGCTGCAAACTTCAGAGCTAAAAAAGAAAAATAAGGCAAGAGCAAGAAGAGGGTAAACAAGAAATAGTGAGGAGTTTGCCAGCTCTTCTCCTCTGTCAGAGGGCTATGCTGGGCATGGCCAGGAGTGATTAGAGTATTGATTCTATTACATCTTGCCCTGCACAGCTGTGACGTCAGTAACACAATTCAGAGTGACCAGAATGAAATTAACCATGAGTCAGATGGCAGCTCTTGCTTTTTAAGCTAAGGAGAAATGATTTTTGTTGGGGTTTGTTAATTCAATATTTTCTTTTCTATGTCTGTGTTTCATTTATTCAGTATGAAGTCCAAGGGGCCATACTGAAACCTTAACCAATGCTCAGCATTTTCTTCTCCACAAACGGCCAACACTAAGCCTGTGCAGTGTCTCTGGCATGGCTCCCCTCATTCTTCCCAGTGTCCTCACGCACTTCAGCCTTCATGAACCATGGCTGCCCTGACCACTTCTGACGGCCGATTTGGCTTCTGCTTTCAGCTCCTTCCTCCCCATCCTCTCTGCCCTATGGCAGATGCTGCTCCTAAAGCCCAGCCCTAGTTATTACCTCTGCTCAGAAACCTTCAACAGATCCCTGATGCAAAAGGAATCAAGTTCATGCCCTTAGCAGGTTATTTGCCCCAGTCTCCTTTCCAGCCTACTGTTCTGTTACTCTCCGATGGCTCCAGTGGAAAGCAACCTTGAAAGAGGCTGCCAACTGCTTTGAAAAATATTGCTTGTTTAGTGACTTATGAAACTTATACATGCTCATTGTAGACAATTTCAAAAATACAGGGAATGTAAACAAGAAAATAATAATCACCCATATCCCATTGCCTAGAACTAGCCACTGTTAACATTTTGGTGCAAAATGGTCCACATGATGCTCAAACTATACATGCAATATTGTGTTCTTCAGTTTTCACTTATTATTATATTATGAACATTTTCTCAGATTGTTAAAATACTCTTATAAAATATGATTCGATTGGTTGTGAAATGTTTCATGATATAGTTGTGCCATAATTAACATAATCATTCATCTGTTGTTACTACTGTTAGACATTTGGGTTTCTACCAAATTTTGACTATTATAAATAATGCAAAATGAATTTGCTTGCATATACGTCTTTGACTACACTTTTTATATTTACTTAGAAGAGCTTCCTAGAGAATGGTACCTTATAATTCTTCTGCCTATTTATTAATAATTGGCATATTTGTTTTAGCTCCTTTACTAAGTATTTGTTTACCCTGTGCAAACTGGCACAAAGTTCTGCCCAAAGTGGGTAATTCAACCTACAGCTGTTGGTTGAATTAAAAGACAGCTCACCTCTGTGGATCTCAGTTTCTTTATTTGTAAAGTGAAAGCATTGAATTATGTTACCTTTTAAGCCATGACATTTCCAAGTTTTTGTACCTTCAGGCTTAAGCTAATAACATATATTTAAGATATGCTATTCACAATTAGTTGAGACCACAGCCCATTTCTCATATAGGTAACTAATGTCCCATGGGGCTCAGGATGGCTTGCAGCCTGTGTAAGGACCAGGGTTAGATGTTGGGAGGCAGTATGGCAAGTTGGGAAGTCCATGGGATTATCTTCCCTTCCTCCTGGCTTCCATGTCTCCTCTGTGTGACCTTGGGCAAAGTACCTTGCCCTCTCGGGATTTCAAGTCTTCTTTTGTAAACTTATTAATCATGCCTCCTTTGATGGGAGGACTAAAGGGGGTAAAGCCCCTAATGTAGGGCTTGGTGTAATGGTGGGTTTTAATTGCTGTGCTGTTTCTGTAATACACATTTCAGTGAATCACTCAGGCATCATGTGCCCTGCATGACGGCACACAAGTCTAATATACCAGGCTTGTTCTTTGAGGAAGGCATTAATCCTCTTTTTCAACATCGGCACAGTGAATGGTGAGTCACTGCATAAGCCTATTTTTTGTATGTGTATTTTTAATAGCAGAATCTAGACACAGGTCCTGTGTGAGCATTCCTTAGAAAATCTAGAGGAACCAGGCATTGATTTTGCCTGACCCTAGGCAAACATAGACACAGCAAAGGAAACCAATTCATTGATTTTTTTTTTCAGGTAAATTATTTCAAGATCTACATTATCCTCATGAAATATAGCCTACCAGCCTCTCCCCCTACTCGCATCACAACCTTGTAACAAAAATACTAAGACCACTAAGGTACTAAAGGAGGAAAGCAAGAGGAGGGGCCTATAAGAGGCCAGAGGAATAAATGAATAAATGGGAGCCTCGTTAATGAAATAGTGTTCATGAGGCCTGTCTGGCCCCTCTAAGAACTCCTTTCTTTTCACCTGTCTCTCAGTACTGATCAGTCAGAGAGGTGGATCAGCTCAGTGGGTTCTCACCACCTGCTCTTCCCAGTGGTTTCCAGGTGGATTATGCAGCACAGTTCGCCTGTTGAGTGTGTTGCTGTGCTAACTCCTGCCTTTTTTGAGATGAATTGGTTGGTCTCCTTCCTGGATGTAGGCTGTCTAGGACTTCCTAATGGGGTGTGTTGTGGGGGTTCACTGGGAGGCTCATCTTTTGGAAGGTGGAGTCCACTTTCCCAGAAACCGCCACATAATGATGAGCGGTTCTGCTGCCCAGTTGAGCCCAAGTCCACAGGGATCAGAGCTGGGAGACACAGGCATCCCGTCAGCAGAGGCAGACGGGCTGAGCTGTGCCCAGCAAAGGGGGTAGTGTGGCTGAAGAGGGCGGGGTGGGGGGCAGGCTATAAATAAGATAAATGCTTGCTGCCTGGGCGTTGCCCAGATCCTTTCTGTTTGTATCCCAGAGGAAACTTCAGAACCATGCTCTCCTGAGGAGTTTGGCCTGGCCTCCCTTTTGAGTTGGCACTGCCTTTGTGCCTTCTTCCTTCTAGCTGCTGGATCCTAAGGATCATTCTGTACAGCTGGAGTAGGGGTGGGGTGGGGTCTTCAATGTGAATATTTATATTAACAAACTGATAAAAAGATTTTGGGAAAAATCATCAAAATGGCTGGGTTAGCACACATTTTATATCTATAGTAGCAAAGTGCACACTTTGGAATAAAACATTGCTGTGTTAAAAGCCTGTCTTTACCTTGTACTAGTGCATAGTCTTAGGTGCCCCCAAGCTTTCATTTTCTCACGTGTAAACTGTGAGTAATCATAGCACTTATATTACAGGGTTGCTGTGAGCAATTATATAAAATGATGTATGTGTGATGCCCAGTCCAGGGGCATTGGAAATACTAAAGAAACAAACCCAGACAAATCCACAGACCAAGCATTTTATGATTTAAAATATCATGGCTTTAGGCCAGGAAGTTTTCAATCAGCCTTCATTTGTCACTGTCCCTGAGTTATGTAATTCTGTATTGATTTTAAGAACAGTGCATCTGGAGTTGCCTAATTTTGTTACCTAGGGAAGTTCAATCCCATTTTTCAAACCCTTACCAAGTGCTGATTCTGTCAGGAGCTGAGCTGGGGGCTGAGGAAGGAGATCAAGGGGTGGGACCTCTTTGAGCCTGTGCAGTGGAAATGTCACTGGATTGGGAGACATAGATGGGAAGGACGTAATGAGACCTAGTGGATAAGAGTAGAGATCTGGCATCCAGCTACCTTTGTTCAAGTCCCAGCTGTGTCAGCGATCAGCCACATGACCTTGTAACTCTCCACATCTTAGTTTGATTTTTCCTTTTGTAAAAATGGGGATAATAATAGCCTCTTCCCTAAAAGTACTGTTGTAGAAATTAAGTGAGATGCTTCATGGAACTTGCTTAGACAATGCAGGGCTGATAGAAAGCATCAGCAAATGTTGTTTAATCACTATCTGTTGAGAGGTAGGAGCCCTGATTCTAGTCCTCTCTTCTCCACTGCGTAGGTTTGTAATCTTGTGCAAGACTCATGTCTCTGAATCAAAATGGGAGGAAGGGGGTTACTGTATTGGCTGAGCTGATTGGTCCTGACTATCAAAGGGAAATTGGGTTGTGCTACACACTGGAGGCAAAGAGGATACATCTGGAATATAGGGAGGAGCTCCCTCAGGGCATCTCAGTACTCCCCTGTGCTGTATTAAAGTCACTGGTAAACGCAGCAACCCAATTCAGGCAGGACTGCTCTGAGCTTTGGTAGTCTCAATTTAGAAAATGAAAGGGCAGGATGGGAGGGATTAACTACTTAAATTCCCTTTCAGATTTATAATTCTCAAGTTCTAAATCCCCATTCTACTTCTAACTTGCTGTGTTTTATACATCGAAATATCTGGGCAAATAGCCAGTTTTATTTTCAGATCACCATGGTAGATGTAAGTAGCTCAGTAATAAGACTGGCTGAAATTCAAAGAGGAAACACACCCACTTGGTATGAAAAATGTCAAATGACAGAGTTAAACATGATGTTTTTCCTACAGTGTCCTTCTGAATGGAGAATTACAAAGTTGGATTTCAATGACTGGGCTTTTTCACTGGCTATAAATATACGGTTATAGTATAAGAATGGCTTGTTTAAGCTTCTCCTTACACCTAAGCAGAAAGAGTGGCAATTCCTTTCTGTTATAATAGTGCTTAGTTCTGATATAAATAGTTCTCCCTGCGTGTGGCCCTGTTCAGCTGAAGGATGTGAGCTGTTGCTTTTCATGCTAGGAACTGCCTGGCTGAATGACTGTCCTGGGAGGTTTATATAGGAGTCCAACTGCATGAAAGTCTGTTTCATAAAACCCACAAATGACAGAGTGCTTTCTCAACTTGTACCTCACAAAATTACTAATTAATATGTTCCTACCAACAGAACATATTGTCGGAATTAATGGTGATAAAGTGCCTGTTTAAACAGAACATTACTGATTGAAAAGGGTTGTTTCAATTTTTAAGTGTGTTCAGGGCGAGAAGATAAAATGCAATTCTTTTCTCTTTTATTTAGAAAGGTGGATCGGCATTAATTAAAATCAATTTCTTAAGCGATTGTAAGATTCTCTTCCAGATACCAGAAAAGATCTATTTACCATAATCAGTAGAACTGATCGATTTCAGAAATTCAGTGTTACTCTTTTTCCTTAAAAATTCTTATTACTATAAAAGTGATAATTAACTATCGTTATAGACAATTTAGAAAGTAGGAAAAATACCTGTAGTCTAATACCTTAACATGCCTACTGTTATACCAGTTTAAAAATTATTTTTACGTAAGAGATGTAGCATTCGCAGAGTAATTTTTTGTTCCTTTCTTTTTTTTTCTAGCAAAAATTGTTTTCACCTCTGTATCACTTATTAGTTTTCTTGATTCAAGAATGGGATGCTGATTAATCCCTGTTCTAATTGAATGCCATAGATTTTTTTAAAAATTACTAATTCTAACACCTGGATTATAAACAAGCAAATAGATTCAACTGACGACATGCAGAGTTTCTCTCTCTCCCTCTCTTGAATTTGGGAGGCCACAGTATGGTTGGCTTTATTATGTGTGATTCCAGTCTCATAGGGTGTGTAATTAACAACCAAACTGAACTGAACCCTTTTAGTCCACTGGCACTTCAGAGGTGAGAATGACCAGCTCAGTCTTTGCCAACTCTCTGGCCTGGCTGAGTCATCCACTGGGACCAGGAACTTCCTTCCATGACAAAGCACCTATGGCTGTGGCTGCTGGGATCTCCAGTCTCTGAAGAAACAAGCACAAATAGGACTGGGCTGGTCAAAGTGTGTGAGAGCCCTGCGTGTGGTATCTGATTGTATTATCCCCCTACATGCGATTATGACCGCCATAATTCCACTCTCATGAATTACTGGGAAAACTTTTCTCTAATCTCCTAAACCTCACTGAGGCCATCCTGCTGCTCTGATATGGGGCTAGGCACAGTGCCTCAACTTTAAAAACAAAACATTAAAAAATTTAAATTATGAAATATTTCAGATATACACAAAAGTATAGAAAGCAATATCATCCCCTCCTGTTTAACAGATTTTAACAATTTTGCTATGGATCTCTCTTTATGAAAATAAATAAAAGTTACCAGTTAATAGCTAAGACTCCTCTATTTCATCTCACCTCTCTTTCTCCATGGAGGTAACTACTGTCCTGGAGATGGTATACATCTTTCCTATGGATGTTTTAAACATTTTTTAACCCCATAAGTTGTATCCTTATAGATTATTGTTTTGTATGTGTTCATAATGTTTAAAAATAGTATCAACTAGCTTTTCACTCAAATTTTTATTTTGGAGATTGATCTGTCTCTACGTCTATATAATCTATTTTAACTCAGATATAATATCTTACTGTATAAATATACTAATTTATTTTCTCATTTTCCCAATACTAGCAGTTTGATTATTTCTCTTTTCACCATGAATACAAACAATGCTGCAGTGAATATCCTTGCATTATATGTCTCCTTATGTGTGTGGTTAGAGTTGCTGGAGTATAAAATGGGGGGACCTTTAACTTTACTAGATATTGCCAAATTGCTCTCTAAAGTGGTTGCAGAAATTTATGCTTCCAGACATGTGTAAGACTTCTTGTGGAAGATGCTAAAATATCATGGGAAATGCAGACCTCCTGTGCTGTTTCTCTCCACCTCTGATAGCCAATGTAAAATTTGCTTCAAAAGAGAATTTAGAGGCAAGAATATACAATGGAGAAAAGATAGCCTCTTCAGCAAGTGATGTTGGGAAAGTTGGACAGCTACATGTAAATCAATGAAGTTAGAACACTCCCTCACACCATAACACAAAAATAAACTCAAAATGGCTTAACGACTTAAACATAAGGCAAGACATTATAAACCTCCTGGGTGAAAGAATTATACACAGAGAACTATAAACCATTGATGAAGGAAATTAAAGAAGACTTTAAAAAATGGAAAGATATCCCATGCTCTTGGATTGGAAGAAACAATATTGTTAAAATGGTCACACTGCCCAAGGCAGTCTACAGATTTAATGCAATCCCTATCAAATTACCCAGGACATATTTCACAGAACTAGAACAAATCATAATAAAATTTATATGGAACCATCAAAGACCTAGAATTGCCAAAGCATTACTGAAGAGAAAGAAAGAGGCTGGAGGAATAACTCTCCCAGACTTCAGACAATACTATAGAGCTGCAGTCATCAAGACAGCATGGTATTGGTACAAAAACAGACATGAAGACCAGTGGAACAGAATAGAGAGCCCAGAAATGAACCCACAAACTTTTGGTCAACTAATCTTTGACAAAGGAGGCAAGAATATACAATGGAATAAAGACAGTCTCTTCAGCAAATGGTGTTGGGAAAACTGGACAGCAGCATGTAAAACAATGAAGCTAGAACACTCCCTTACACCATATACAAAAATCAACTCAAAATGGATTAAAGACTTAAACATAAGACAAGACACAATAAACCTCCTAGAGGAAAACATAGGCAAAACATTATCTGACATACATTTCAAAAATTTTCTCCTAGTAGAAATAAAAGCAAGAATAAACAAATGGGACCTAATGAAACTTACAAGCTTCTGCACAGCAAAGGAAACCAGAAGTAAAACAAGAAGACAACCTATGGAATGGGAGAAAATTTTTGCAAATGAAACCGACAAAGGCTTGATCTCCAGAATATATAAGCAGCTCATACGACTCAATAAGAAAAAAATAAACAACCCAATCCAAAAATGGGCAGAAGACCTAAACAAGCAGTTCTCCAAGGAAGACATACAAATGATCAAAAAGCACATGAAAAAATGCTCAATATCACTAATTATCAGAGAAATGCAAATCAAAACTACAATGAGGTATCACCTCACACCAGTCAGAATGGCCGTCATTCAAAAATCCACAAATGACAAATGCTGGAGAGGCTGTGGAGAAAGGGGAACCCTCCTACACTGTTACTGGGAATGCAGTTTGGTGCAGCCACTATGGAAAACAGTGTGGAGATTCCTCAAAAGACTATGAATAGACTTACCGTATGACCCAGGAATCCCACTCCTGGGCTTGTATCCAGAAGGAAATCTACTTCAGGATGACACCTGCACCCCAATGTTCATAGCAGCAATATTTACAATAGCCAAGACATGGAAACAGCCTAAATGTCCATCAACAGGTGACTGGATAAAGAAGAGGTGGTATATTTATACAATGGAATACTACTCAGCCGTAAAAACCGACAACATAACGCCATTTGCAGCAACATGGATGCTCCTGGAGAATGTCATTCTAAGCAAAGTAAGCCAGAAAAAGAAAGAAAAATACCATATGAGATTGCTCATATGTGGAATCTAAAAAACAAACAAACAAACAAAAACAAAGCATAAATACAGGACAGAAATAGACTCATAGACAGAGAATACAGACTTGTGGTTGCCAGGGGGGCGGAGGGTGGGAAGGGATAGACTGGGATTTCAAAATTGTAGAATAGATAAACAAGATTATACTGTATAGCACAGGGAAATTTACGCAAAACGTTATGGTAACTAACAGAGAAAAAAATGTGACAATGAGGGTGTATATGTCCATGTATGACTGAAAAATTGTGCTGAACACTGGAATTTGACACCACATTGTAAAATGATTATAAATCAATAAAAAATGTTAAAAAAAAAAAAAAAGGCATTATAAACCTCCTGGAAGAAAACATAGGTAAAACATTACAAAAATCTTAGCAATGTTCTCCTCGGGGAGTCTAACAAGACAATAGAAACAAAAGCAAAAATAAACACCTCAGTAACAACAACAAAAAAATAAACAACCCATTAAAAAATGGGCAGAAGACCTAAACAAACATTTCTCCAATGAAAACATACAAACTGCCGATTGGTGCATGAAAAAATGCTCAATATCACTAACTCTTAAGGAAGTGCAAATTAATCCTATAATGAGGTATTATCTCACACTAGTCAGAAGGCCATCATTCAGAAGTCCACAAATGATAAATACTAGAGAGGGTGGGGAGAAAAGGGAACCCTCTTACTCTGTTGGTGGAAATGTAGTTTGGTGCAGCCATTATGGAAAACAGTATGGAGAGTCCTTAAAAAACTAAAAATATACATACCATTATTTTTCAGCAATCCCACTCCTGGGTATATATCTGAAGAAAACTCTAATTTGAAAAGATACATGCACCCAAATGTTCATAGCAGCACTATTTACAATACCCAAGGCATGGAAGCAACCTAAGTGTCCATCAACAGATGACTGGGTAAAGAAGATGCGGTACTAATTCTATTTTAACATTCACTCTGCATTCTAATTTTTTTATATGTGGCTTATAATGCACTGTTATATTGAATCTGTGGCTTGTCTTCTTTTTTTAATAGTGTCTTTTATTGTACAGAAATCTTTAATATTAATGTAGTCAAATTTATAATATTTTCCCTTATGATTTACTGTTTGTATGTTTGTGTGTAATTTGTGTAAGAAATCCTTCCCTATTCTGACATCATAAAGATTTTATTTTATACATTTATATAAAATTTTTTAATTTAGCTTTTCACATTTGGGCATTTTATCCATTTGACAACTTTTGCTTCATATATTTTGAGGTTATATTATTAGGGATATACAGTTTCAGAATCATTATATATTCTTAATAAGTTTTTCCTTTTATCATATTATTATCATTTTTATTTATAATAAATATATTTTATCTAAAATTATTTTGTCTGATATTAGCAGAGTTATAACATCCTCTTTTAATTAGTATTTGAAAAATGTTGATTATATTATATCTATCCCTTAATGTTAGGCCTTTCTGTGCCTTTTGTTTTTCAAGTGTATACCTTAAATAAAATATTAAAAATCCACCCTTAGAACCTTAAACTTACTCACTTAATATGTTTAAATTTTTGGAGTACCATAATATTTAGATTTATTTCCACTATAATATTTTGTTGTGTATTTAGCATGTCTTTTTTCTTTTTGCTTCTCCCATACTCCTTTTTTTTCCCATAGGACTGAAGAAGTTTTCCTTTTTACACATTTGGTTATTATACAATTTATTATTTTTCTAGTTACTCTTTTTTTATTAAAACTTTTTTTTTAATTGAAGTATAGTCTGTTTACAATGTTGTGTCAATTTCTGGTGTACAGCATGATATTTCAGTGGTACATATACATACACATATTCCTTTTCATATTCTTTTTCATTACTACAAAATATTGAGTATAGTTCCCTGTGCTATACAGAAGAAACTTGTTGTTTATCTATTTTATATATAGTAGTTCGTATCTGCAAATCTCAAACTCCCAATTTATCCCTTCTCACCCCTGTACTTCTGGTAACCATAAGTTTGTTCTTTATGTCTGTGACCTAAAATATGAAGCTTGTCAATATCTTTGCCTACTTTCTGCATGCAAGGAGTGTCTTTAACTCCGTTTGCTCTTACCAGTTTCCCTCATTCTTCAGTGTTACTGTTAGCTACTATTTATTCCTATCTTGTTTTTAAGTCCCCACTGCCTTGGTCATTATCCTCTATTTCAATTCTCCAGCTGTGTGTTATCTCCTCCTTGAGCTTTATATTTCAATAGCCATATTTTCATTTCTAAAAATTCAGTTGGTTCTTTTTCAAACCATTTATTTTTTACCCATGACATCTTATTCTTTCTTTGTGATCCTCTCCCCCACTTCCTTTTAGTTTTTAAATTATTTTGAACTCATTTATTTCATAGTCTTCTTTACATTTCCTGTTATCTCAGGTTCTTGGGATAACCTCCAGTTCTTTGTGTTAACTCAATTCGGACTCAAGGGGGAGTATTTCTTTATATGTTTTATAATTTTTGATTGTGACTTAACTTCAGTGAAATTTGTTTTGTCTGGGACCTCCCATCTGACCTGGGCTGTGGGAGCTTCCTTCCAGAATTGTTTTGCTTTTTTATTCTGCCAGATGCCTCATGGGTATTTGTGGCCCAATTTTTTATATTGAATTCTCAGTCTTGGGATTATCATACTGAGTTGAGTCGTGTAAATCTAGACTCCAAACCCTTGCATGGAAAGGCTTGAGGTTTTGATTTTTCATGCTACATTTTTTTTTGGTCTCTATTCAGAACACTGGGCAGAGGTAAGCTTCTTTGATGATCACGGATGCAGTGGGTAGTATTTTTCAGTTTCTCCTTCCACTACAAATGAGGTCCTTTGAAGATCCTAGATCTAAGTAGGGGTGTCATTTCCAGATATTCTCTTCCAGTGGGCCTAAATCTACAGTCCCTCCTACAGGGGCCTTCAAAGTCAACTCCTTAAGCATTGGTGCCCTGTCCTGGGTCTTACAACTTCTCTTCCCCTCACTCTCCCATTTTTTTTCATCCAACTCTTTCTTTCACTGCTTCATTCTCTGAGCCTTAATTGATGCTAATACTACTTCTGATAGTACATCTTGTGACATCAAGTCCCTTCACAGTCTAAGCCCAACACAGGTGTCAGCTCCCTAAGGACATGACCCATGTTTTAGTCTTTTTCAGGATTGAGGTAAAACCTAGCAAACTTATTGCAACAAATATTGATTGATTGATTGATTCACAAACTTCCCAGTGTGGGCAATTGCTGTGTGTGTATCTTCACACAAAATGTATAAGCTATTACTTAAACTGATATAGATGGGGGTACCCCAAGCTTCAGATCCTACTGGGGTATTGTGGAGAGAGCACTGGACTAAGAGTCAGAAATCCAGGGTTTTAAACTAATCTTTTGTTAGAAAAATTGTGTCTTTAGACAAATCAGTGTACCTTTCTGAACCTCAGGCTCTTTGTCTAAAAATGAAAACAGTATATTCACTCTACTTGCCCTGCAGGGTTGTGAAGAGGATTAAATAAGAAATGCCGTGTGGAAAAGTAGTATGAATTTGAAAAGGCTATCTGTGGCGTTTGTTGATAATGTATTATTGTTTGTGGGTCAGGACATGGTAAACCACAGAGTCAGTAATAAAATTTCCCAGTTCCTCCTGGGAGTTATTTTTTATGCTGGCGTTGTCTGATTGCCGGCCTTGCTACAAGAAATACTGTTTTCGCTTGTCAAACTCTCTTTAACGGTTAACATATTGACCAAAGGAGCCCTGTTGATATTCTGGATGGCTGAGATGAAGCTTCATTTTTGGCTGTTTAACTCAAAGAATTGCACCATATATCATCTTCTCTTCTAGCAATGTCCTTTCAGTTTGTTTAAAGTCAATACAATATTTACTACCATGATGCCTTTCTAAGCAGAAATGGGACTCCCTCCCATCTTGCCTCCACTTCACCTCCTCCCTTCCTCTCCACTGTGCATGCAGCTCCTCTGAATAGATTCATACCCACAGGGCTCCTGCCACATAGAAGGGACACTCACATCACCTCAGCAAATACCGGTTCCTAAAGGTTGTGTGTGAAGCAAGCTTTTCCAAACAGAGTATCTTACTTTCCCATTAAATAACACACATTCCCCCTTTGGTTTTGATCTGCACCCAGCCCAATCCAGTCAGCGCTGGATTCAGTATCCATCACTCCATCAAGTTCAGTCTCTGACAGAGTGTAAACATAAGCTATTTAGGAATCCTGCTGATTCCTTTTATTAAATGAGGAATCCTTGCCGGTAAATAACCCCAGCCCTATCTACCGTTAACACGTTCTTGTAATGGATTTTCACGTACGAGGTGTGTGTGGGTGTGTAATCTTTTATCCCTGTTTCATTTTTGAGTCACTACCCCTTTGAACACATAGATGACAGAAAATTAGGCACAGATCCTCCCTCCAGTGTCGTCAGAAAGTGCTGTGAAGTGGAATGCTGGTGAAATAAACTGCGGTGAATGTTACCTAGGCAGGCCCTGACCAGTGGGTAATCACAGTCATATAAATTACAGGTTCTTTCTGGAGAACAGAATTATTTTTTGAGTCATTTCCAGAGCCTCTGAAGTGGCACTTCCTGTTGTTAGAGATCTGTTGTGCTGAGGTAAGATTTTAGCTGCTGGCTCTGTGGCAGAGACATGCAGGGATGAGAAAGCACACTCCCAGGTGCTGGAACTGGGAGAAATAATTGGATCTGAAACTCTCATTTCATCAATAAGGAAAGTGTAACCTGAAAGATGTGCCCAGAGTCACACTGCTGGTTAGAGATGGAAGTCCCAGGACCCAAGAGGTCTGCCTCCAGTTCATTGGCTTGGTTTTATTTTATTAGGTTTAAGTTTTCACGGTGTAGAAGTAATAGGCTATAGGCTCTGAAGTCAGACAGATCTGTGTTAGAGTCCTTGCCCCACCTGTTACAAGTTTACAGTCTTTCTGAGCCTTGGTTTCTTTATCTAAAAAGTGGGCATAAAAACGCCCATCTTATAGGATTATTGTACTAATTCATGTTAATGTATATGAAGTGGCTGGTACACACTAGATTAAAAGACAAATATTCTTGTTAATACTCGAGGATATGGGGCTAGACCAACTCCTACTTCTAATTTTAATAGTGACTTAACGCTTTTTATAACACTTTTTTGGGACCTAAGTCTTTCCTCAGCTCTCCAGCTTTGGGCTCATGTAGACCCACATAGGCCTCTCTTGGGAATCGAGTGTTTGATTTTTAAAATATTTCTAGCCACCCAATAATCTGATTCTTGTCACAGAATCCTGGATTTTTAGGAGGAAATCTCTAGTCTCCTTAGGCTATGAGGACCAGGAGAAGTAGATTCTCACTTCCTATACCAGCCTGGTTCTCTTTCTTTTAAGATAATAAAGTTGCCCTTGGAATAGTAACCAGGCTGGTGTAGGAAGTGAGAAACCCAAGTAGTGGGTCGGGAGCCCTGGGCTGGGGGTAAGGGTGGTGTAGGGCAGCAAAATAGGGGAGACTGGAACTGAGCTTGGCTTCAGCTGAGATGAGCAAGACAAGGAGTTGATGGTTCTTAAATGCAATAGTAGCTCAAGAGACTAAATGACTAATTCAGGGTTCCATCCTTTCCTTGGAAGTGAGGCCTCCATGGCTCTGCTGACTCTCTGGATCTGAGCAGGCCAAGCCTTAAGCAGAAGCAGTTGCAGGTAGGAGGCTGGGACTGTGTGCATACATGTGAGTATTAATTATTGTCAAGCTAAATTACAGTAAGACTTGTGTAAATCTCCTCCCTCTGTATGATTTTTCTCAGGGAAAATGGTTGACAACAATCACCTTGCTTGGCTTGCAGGCAGCGAGGGAGAGAGTTGCCTAGAACATCTGGGAGCCTGCAGCTTGGCAGAGAAAGAAAGCTGTGATAAAAAAAAAATATGTTAGGAGGGAGGCTGAGTTCAACTTCCTTTTCTTGCTGGTAATGGGTTGAGGGGCACCAGCAGAAAAACGTGGAAAAGAGCTGGCTGGCTAGACCCTGGCCCCTTCTTGTCCTGTCAATAAACAGATGATCTCAGCTTCTTGTCCTATTGAAACAGCCCCTTCCCTGCTGTCACCAGGAAATGAAGGGGAAAAATGGAAGTGGGGGAAAATACTGCATCAGAAAAATAATGGAAAAATATAGGAAATGGAGGGAGGAAAAATAAAGGGAGAAAATCAAGCCTTTAGGAGCTTTGGCATTTTGTACAGTGGTTCACCCTGGAATTGAATTGAATTGAATATGGTCCATGCAATGCATCTTTAATAATACACTGCTGCTGTGATAAATATCCAAGATGGAAAGAAGTATGGCAATCATCCATGGTAGCCTTTCTGTCTTACAGATGAGGCATCTCAGGCCCAGAAATGCAAAGAGACCTGTGCAAGGTGAGGCACACATGGCTGGAGGGAGGCTGACCTGAAGCCACCACCCCTTTTACACTTCCCTGTGGTGCATCCTTGGCACCATGGTTCAAGGCACGCAAAGCTCATATGGTTTTCCCCGTCTCAGCACTCCTGCCCACCCCCACCAACCCATTTACCACAAGATGGGAGGGGCTTCTGGCAGTTGAGAGAAGAGGGGAGACACTGAAGTCAGGTGTGAAGCCCAGGAGGGAGGGCGCTCTCTCTGCAGTCCTGGAGCTGTGCTCATCTCAAGATCTGGGCAACGTGGTTCAACACCAGCCAAGAAATAGCAACAATGGCCCCTGATCCTACAGCTATGAAATGCTCTTTTTCTTGTACATTTTACATAATTTAATCTCTGGCTTGACTTTTCTATTTCTGCCATCTCTCTCTGTGTCCCTCATCTTTCCCACTCACTGTCTTCTGTCACTCTTCTGGTCAAAACTTCACTGTACCAAAGCCTTTGGTGGCTCCCACTGCCTGTGGCTTAAAGCCTAATCTCCTTAGCTCAGCATTCAAAGTCCAGGAGAGAGGAGCTTTACTAATCTTTTTTTTTTAATTGAAGTATAGTCAGTTGACAATGCATCAATTATTTCTGGTGTTCAGCATGCTGTTTCAGTCATACATATACATACATATATTCGTTTTCACGTTCTTTCTCATTATAGGTTACTACAAGATATTGAATATAATTATCTGTGCTATACAGAAGAAACTTGTTGTTTATCTATTTTATGTATACTAGTTATTGTTTGAAAATCTTGAGCTTTACTAATCTTATAGCCATCAAGCTTGTAATGAGATACTTCTCCAAAAAACTCCAAGCAACTGAGCAACAAATTCTGGTGAGGATCACCTTATAGTTCATTAAAAACAAAACAAAACAACTAAAAACCCCCACAAAACCCCAAAAAGCCAACACTGAGGTCTTTGCTTTAACATTTAAAGCAAAGTTTAAAATGGACCACCCTGAGTGATGTGATGCAGTCAAGCCGTAACTTACATTTTAGCATTCTATTTATAACTGATACTTTCCTGCTTTTTGATGAGAAACTGGCCATGCAAACAAGCTAAGATGAGAGATTAGGTTGGCAAATTTATTTTATTTTCTAACGACAGTGGTTTCCCCTTGACTTTGAGAGCTTGTTTTTGTTTTGTTTTAGTCTTACGCTAGGAAAGGCTGATGACCTTGTCTTAAGGGGAGATAATTACCTTAAAAGTCCAAATAGTTTCCTGTATATAAATTAGACTTCTAGGCTTGGTGAATTTGGGATCATCAGTTAATGGCTTTGTGATGATGCCTTTTGCCAAGTGACTTCTGAAAATTGGGGACATATTGAATGATTCAGAACTGAGAAAGAGCCATCTGCTTATATACATGTGAGATGTGCCTCTTGTTCTTAAGCCTGGGTCACTGATAAAGACTTTGATTGGGGGGAAGGAAATGCATCTCACTTCTCTCTGCCCAGTAAATGCGCCTGCGCCTCCCACACCAACTCTTCCTTTGAAGGGAAAGTACTTTAGAAAGAATGCAATCTCTTCCCCCTCCTTGTTTGTTGACTTGATTTTCTTTTTAACTCTCTCATTCAACATTTTTTTAAATATCCTCTAGTCCATCAGCAAGATTAGACTTTAGAATTCTCTTAAACTGAACAAACTGGTCTTTCAAATTACTTCCCTTCCTTTCAAATCCCCCATTCTGTTTTGCTTAATAAATATCCCTTTTGCCATCAGTTGTCCCATTACAGCTTATTAGTCTTTCTGTACAATGTTCTTGCTTTAGGGTAATCACATAATCTCAACCTTTGCTGAAAAAAATGAGTTCCTGTAGGCAAATGAAAATGCACTTCAAAGTTCTAGAATATTAATTTAAGCCTAGAGATGTATTGTGCATCGCTGACTGTTCAGGACAAATTTGTCTTCAGAAACTGTTCACAAGAAGTTTGAGGATCTAGGCCGTTGTTTGTGTGAGTAGTTCCTTGCATTACAGCGGTCAGTTGGGGCTGTACTTTTGTTTATTTGGCAGTTGCATGGGAAGAATTCAAATCACTTCACTGATTAAGAAAACTAAACCAAAACGATCCATCTTGAAGGCAGTCCTCCAACCGTAGGCAGTTGGGACTTAGTATTGTTTTTATTTTAGTAACAATATTCTCAACAGTGGTTCCTATTTTTATTAACAGCTCCTAATCAGTGTTTTTTTTTTTTTTCCCATTGTAGCTTCAGTTTTTAGCAGATTTGTTGAAGAGTGAATAACTAAATGAATAAAGAGCCGCTATTTTTCTCTTTCTTAGATGGAGTGACTGAGGTCTAGAAAAGGTATGACTTACTCAAAGGCCCACACCAAGTCTTTGGACCCCTGGGTCTAATCCTCTGACAAGACCATGAAGGTAGACCTGCAAAGTTATTCTTATCATTTATGCACTCATGTGAGACACATTAGGCTTGGTCTGCTTCAGAGAGAATTTTTTTAATTGTGGATAGGCAGTAGGGATGGGGAGGATTTGGGTGTCAGATGGCACAGCATTTGAATCTTGCTATCAGACTTTGGACAAGTCATTTAAATTCGATAATTCTCATGTGTAGAATACTACCAACATCATAGGATTAAATGAGTAAATGTGAGCTGTTGTTACTATTATCGGAGGTATTGTGATGTAGCTATGTAATTGTCCTTGACTTTAGGAACACTCAGTAACTTGCCATATTGGAGTCACATGTGTAAGGAGATGACATCATAAGGCTCAACTGACAAGTTCTCCCCAGATTCTTAATGTGCTGTGTTGGCACCATAGTATTATTTATAATGGTTTGGAATAGACTTGGGGGCAGAAGAGAAGAACACAGGCTAGTCACTAGGGTAGTATTGAAACAGAGAAGCCTTGTTTCTATTTTGACAGTTAAGTTTTATAGTGGCATGTTTTAGTTGTCTATATTAGGAATTTATTTCTGGCACGACAGTCTCTACTCATTCAGATATTTTCTTCCTCTGTGTTGTGATGCTGTAATAGAAAGTGTGTCAAAAGTCTGTGACTAGGAAAGAACTTGAAATGAATCCCAAACCGTCTGTGTAGTTTGTGCCTTCTTGGAACCAGGATAACTAGTCAGCTCAAGGAGAGCATAAAAATAGTTAAAATGGTTGTGTGACCTCTTTCAGAGGTAACGATGTCGTCGTCTGATTTTTAAAAAAACCTTTTGAGGGTTGATTCCTTTGGCATTTTTGTGGATGAGTCAGTCACCCCGTGAGTATTTTCTGTATTGAGAGTGACTAATGAATACAGTTTTAAATGTCAGGGTCCATACACGAAGACTACTGACAAGGATCGACCAGACCCAGTGCTCTCAGAGCGAGGTCAGACCATGGCACCCTCTGAGGTGGAATAAACAGAATCAGCACAAAGTACAAGAGATTTGCCCCTTCCAGAAATAACCCAACCACTAGGGTGGCTTGTTCATGACTGATGGTTAAACTGGGACATCTACCAGAACTCCCTAAAGGAGACTAGCGTGAAACCAATGTAAGATAGGCTGTGAGTTAAGAATTTTTAACATGTATGAAATAATATCCTGATAGGAGATGGTAGATACACAAGACTAGATAAAGTTTCTATCTTCTACTGAACTAATTTTCCAAAATTTCTCCAACACTAGGGAAAGGCACAACTATTTGAAGGGCACAACTATTCTAGTAACCTGAAAGATATTCTTGAGTGGAGTTTGGAAGAATTGTCTAGTCCCTGTTGTAGCCTGGATGGAAAACTTCCTGAGGCTGTCTGTCCAACTCCTTTGATCCTGAAGTTGTGTTCAGAGTCCATCACCTTCCATCACTCATTTGGTTTTCTTACTATCCTGATACCAGGGTGGAATGGCCTGGGTGACACTCACAAGCATCCTATGTTGTAAATGACTATATTGGCATCTAGTTAACAAATCAAGCCTCCTGGGATTTGGGGAGCATGGCTTGATTCTACAGAACTAGATGACTCTGGATAGAACTGATAAAACTGAGTTTCCATACATAATAAGCTTGGTCAGGCTGTGAGACAATCATGACCCTACAAAGCCCTGCCTGAGAAACCAGTTCTTAGGTTTTTTTCTTCCCTGATTCTCTTTTCAGTATAATCTTTACTGAAACACCACCTGTTTCTCTCTTTATATGGTTCCATAGAATGAATTTAAACAGAAAATGAGTTTCATTGATTTTTCTTAAAAAGAAATACTATCATTATAAACTTTGTGCACATTAAATTAAATGCACCACACTGATCAATTCAGGCAAAACACCTTGCCCCTGAAGCGGAAATGGTTTGGGAGTTGCTTTTTTTTTTTTTTTTTTTTTTTTAACTTTCTAGGCGACTACCAATCTTGCTTAACTCTATCCAATAACCCTATTATCTGGTCTCTGGCATTAGAAATCTAATAACCTGCCATTTACAGTGAATTTTGGGTGAACTTTGCTCCATAATCAAGTGATGGGAGCCATGAACCCTGCCTTCTTTTTTCTTGGGTACACTGTTTTCTGTGGTACAAGGAGAATACCTTGATGGCATTGATCACATATATCCTCTAGACTAGAAAGTGTCCTCCATAACCAGCTTCATAATATGATAGATGGACCAGTACAATGTGGGTGATAGTAAATTGTAGGTATTCTAACAAGGTCTAGAATGAGCCTCTGAGCACAGTATAATCAGTCATTTCCATCTACCTTATGGGATTGTGCAATGAATGGGTGGGTGGAGAGTGGGAAAATGCTCTGTTATTTACCCTTGGAAAGCAGCAGCTTGGTGTGGAGGGAAAAGCATGGGACTGGGAGTCAGAGAATCTAGTCTAGTCACAGTGCCACTTTTAGCTGTGCAGCCTTGGGCAAGTGGCTTCACCTCTCTGGCTTTCAGTTTCATCTCTTGTCAAATGATTAGTAGATAACTTCTATTAGATGTGTATTGGATGAGAAGTGGCCAGAGAAAGGAAAGTGGAAAATAGGCAATCTCAGAACCTTCATGTTCTGAGACTAACTTGACTATGAAGTGAACTTTAAGACCATAAGCTTGGATAAATTATTAGGAGTGTGCAGTTGGGTGAAAATTTTAACCCTGTTACAAAGAGGGCTGGTGCTCCAGAGTCTGAAATCCTATTTCTGACATGCGCTGTGTGCAGGCAACTTCATCTTTCTGAAGGCTCCCTCATCTAGAAAATAGAGAGGTAGAGAGGCTGTGATCATTTATAGGCAAGCATGAACAGCATATTATTTACAGAATCACCAGAGATTAAGATGCCTTCTGTTCAGGCTGTGCCTCTGTAATCTCTGGCAGTTTGAAATGAGGAGTCAGGGGAGGGTGTGTGAGGCGGGGGAAGAATGCCATGCCCATGCATTGGGTGTGCCACTTGTCTGCATTTCTGAATAGAATGTTGTCGTGTAGAAGCAGCCTAGAATCTGATCTCTCACCTGGTTATTATGAAGGAACCATATCCTAATAGGGAGCAATGGAAAACTTGGGGCTTCATGAATACTTCATGATCACATTGTGTGTTACACTGGATTATGCTCAAATGATGGATAAAATTCCTGAAGATAGTACTAAGCAGGGCGAAATGCTATGAGGATGGACTAGGCTCTAGTCTTTGTCCTTTTACTAATTTGGCTGTCCTTGGGCAAGTCACTTAACGTCTCTGGGTTTTATTACTTCAATTGTAAAACATAGGGAAAGGAGAAGGCCAGCTGGGATGATTTCTGAGGTTCCTTCTAGCTGTGAGGTTAGACTTCATAATTCTGTTGTCTGTCATGAACCAGCCTTGGATTCAATGGTATTCCCAAAATGTTCATAAAAACCCTTTCCAAAGGATAAACTCTAGGCTGAATAAATACATCCGCTCAGCTGCATTCAGGTTTCTTCAGAGTGTTTCCAGTATGACCTTCCACTATTCCCAGCCAGGTCTCTACTTAACCATAGTAGTCTGCACATATGTTGTTTTCATTCACACTTCTAGTATTTGCTTATGGGGTTCCCATTTCTGCAATAGCCTTTCCTTTCATTTAGTTACATGAGAAAATACTACATGTCATTCAAAATACAGTTCAACTGTAATTTCTCTGTGGCGGTGAATCGTTCCCTGGTCTCTTTTTTGGAGGGTCCTATAACATGTTATAGCATATGTCACGTCTCATAAATAGTGGAGTTTCCACGTCTGACTGCTGCCATGTTGCTGACTTGATTTCAGGGATTGTGCCAGTGCTTAGCTAGGCCTATGCTTGTCACAAAGTAAGAACAGAACCCAATGTTCCTCTGATGTACTGCAAAGATGATATTTTTCAGAATCATAATTCACTGATTTTGGGTCCTCAGATAGCCAGCCAGCCTTTATTCTGGGCCTTGCAATACGGCCACGTTAACCTACTGGGACTCCTAGTTCCCGCTGAAGTTGGGAGGGGCTTCTTTTTTTTTTTTTTTTTTTAATATAAATGATATATTCAAAATATACATAACATAGAATACCTAAAAATAGGGGAAAGCAGTAAGATATTAAAGCATTTAACTCTGATTTTATAAATTTTTTAGCAATTTTTATGGGCCAGGTTCCTTCACAAACATCCTCTCTTTTTTTTTTTTTTTTTGAAAGGGGTTGCATATACAAACTTCTAAAGGCCAGTTTGAAAACTGTTGATCTCTGAAAATGTATTTTACTTCTCAGTAAAATTATTGGAATCCCAGTAATTCTTCTGAGCTGCTGTAGACCTCACATGAGAGTAGTTGGATGTCACATGGGGAAGGATGCCAAAAGTAAATTCTCCCTGACTGCATCAACTGAGGAATTAGGAAGCACGGACAGCATCTCACCTTGAACACTGTTTCTCAGTGGAGGAGGAGTCCTGTTGGCTTTCAGGGGGGATACTTTTTAATGTGCAGGGTTAGTGCAGGATATTCAGCATTCCTGATCCCAGTCCACCGAAGCCAGTAGTAGTACCCACCCCCTTCCCTGGGGTCTGTAACAATTAAAAAAATACCCTTTAGTGAGATAGCACTGCCCTGAGGTTGAGAACCATTGATTTTAGAAGAAACCAGGAGGCTGCCCATATCGTAAATACCATTTTCCTGACATGCAATCTTAGATCTAAGATCTTCTTAATCCTAAAGACTTTGATGTAGCTGTCAACTCTGGTTCAGGACTGGATATCAGCAACTTGAGAGCTATTTTTGACTGAGAAGAACTGAAAGGATGGAAAATCCATTCCTTTCTTTTGTAAAGATTTTATGATTTACAAGAAGTTTTAGCGAATGCTGTCTCATTGGCCCTTCTTGTGATAGGGCAGTTTTAGTACACATTAAAATCCACAATGAGATAGATGAGTATTGTGATGTATTGTATTTGACTGGTTTGGTAAAGTAGGTTTAAAGAGAAGAAAATGAATTTCACACATGATTTTGGGAGTTTTAGTTTTACTTTTGACTGAAGCCCACCACCAGGAAATGACACTCTGGAAGCTCTCCCTCCCTGCCTTAAATGTTGTCTAGATTGTCAATCTAAGTCAAAAATGTGGAGGCAAAAGCCAGAAAACTCCACTGAATGGGGAAGACGTGGCAGGCAGACATTTGTAGCTTTAGAAGGTGCTAGATCCTGTAACAACATTCATTCATTTCTGGCAATGCAGGCAGTTCATACATTCTGGGAAAAGCAGCATCCTGCAATGCATCAGGATTCAATACCGAACCGTTGAAGCAACTGATTGATGGCATAATTTGCAAAACGACAAGAGCCATCTTGCAGAAAGACAGTGCAGATCCCTATATAGCTTCATCAGAACCAGAGACCTGAAGTTCTGTTCACCCTCTTGATTGTTCTAGTCAGAAAACGTAGGTAAAGTAAAAATTCCTCAGAAAAGAGTCTTATGTGTTAAGTGGCCTAAAAATGATACACATCAATTATCTGAGAGACTAGTGTTTTTCAAAGAGGCGTGTAGCATGGTGCTTAAGAACACAAACTTGTTAGCTGTATGAATTTGGGCAGCTTATTTAACTACTTTGTGATCTAGTTTTTTCATCTGTAAGAAGGGGATAATAACATTACCAACATTGTAGAGATAGAGTAAATGTAAATAACTCTTAGCTTTTATCATCATCGTCATTATTGTTCCTGGGTGAAGTACTAGCATGAAATGTCAGGGCTTCCAATAAATAATGATGTAAAAATAAGAATCTTCATTTATTTTTGATTATTTGGGCTGAATGTGGCAGCATATGGGCTGTTCAAGTCCTTGGCCCCATTTTCATAGAACCATAGAATGTTATAGCTTGCAGGACCTGAAACACTATTTCAGTCAAATTTCCTGTTTTAGAGATGAAGATGATGAAAGTAAGAGGAGTTATATCCTTCTTCAGATTCTTGCAACAAGGATTCTGAAGTTTTGAGTGCTTTTCTTCTGGCTCACAGTTCCACCCATGAAATTTCTACCTATTGACTATTCTTGATCAGTAGTTCACCTGGCGGGGGGGTGCGAGAGAATCTGAAATCCAGATACATGCACTTTCCTATTCTTAGCAGCTCAGGTAAAGATTTGGTGGCTAAACTCATTGATAAAAACAGGTTTTCATGACGAATGAAAACATGCACGATGTTAAAAGATGCAAAGAGCAGTGGATTGAGAGAGAAGGCTCAAGTCTTGCTTCTGCCTCTGTGGTTAACTTGGGTGACCATTCTCAGCCTCAATTTCTCTGTTTGTAAAATAAGAGAGTTGGGTTATATGATTGGCACAATAATATTTGTATAAATATATTCTCTAATGAACAATTAAGTCTTTACAATTTTGAAAACCATTTTGTCATCAGAATATTCAAACACCTGAATGCAATTGTTTCTTAATTTGCTAATTATTTTAAAAACAAACAAAGGAAAAATACAATTTAAAAAAATGAACAGGCAGTGGAAACCAGCTTGCTCATTTGTAGGACAGTTCATTGCCTTTGGCAAATGAGAATCAGTTAATTCCAGGCATTTGCTTATTGACTTGCTAGAATAGAATGATCTGTTTTTCTTTCATTTTTGTCACTAATCACCAGTTAAAACTTTTAAAGAGAGGCTCAGTTGTTCTTGGAGAAGGATAATATTCTGTGACCTGCCAGACTATGATGCCTTCAGCTCTCCCCTGATTAATGTACGTGTTTTCTTTCTAAGCTAAGCTCCTTCTGAATTTAGGAACAATAGTAACTGTCTGCAACACTCACGAAGGCCAATCAAATACTTCCTCAAAGAGATAAATATCTCTTTAAGGTAAAGTGAAAAATAACATACAACTCCATTTAAGTATTAAGTTTATGAAGTTGCCTCATCATAGTGAAATGCAAGACTCTTGGGCTGATCTGTCCCTTATTCCCTGGAGGAGGACAGCAAGACACAATCCTCAGGAGCAGTCTGTCTTGGCCATCACTACCTATGCCCCCAGAGGGGGTAGGAGTGTGGTTGTCAGGGTAAGATTTGATGTTCTATATTTGTCTCCTGTTTATTTACTAAAGAAAAATGCCACAGGGAATACTCATTTTTTGGGTAGGTGAGTGTATGGCATGAACTGACCTGGAACAATGGTCTGAATTCAACAAATATTTATTGGGTACCATGTGCCAGTCTGTAGGAGTTTCAAACACCTGTGACTGCAGCATTTCTGTGCTAATATGGGACACTCCTCAGTTACTTGATTGATTAAGCAGATGTTTGTATGGTCCCAGCATGAATTTCAAAGCTACATTGTCAGTTTTGCTTATTTCCTTGAACATAAAATTGGTTAAATCCCTCAAGCTAAAAATAGTGAAAATTAAACTTTTTTCAGCTCAGAGATAATATACTTTCTCCCTTCCAAAATCCAGACCCTTCCAAGAGATAAACAATTCCCATGAAATGAATAAACCATGATTCCCAACAAAAGATGTTTATCATTAAAGTCAGCATGATCTGCTAGAGGCCAGGGTTGACAATCTCCCTATGTTCCCTTTTAGTAATATTATTCCATATGCAAGAATTGCCTGAAAATGGTATGCTTGACCAGCATTAGGCTGAGAGTACATCTCAGCTATTTCTCTGGCTGAGTATCTTACACATTACCATCCATTCCTTTGTTAAGATTTTAAGATTGATTCATCTATCTGTCTGTCTGTCTGTCTATCTATCTACCTACCTACCTATTATATTATTATATATAGTTTATATTATATATATTTAATATATATATACTTGAATTCCAAATAAGAACCTTTAGGTTATTTCTAAGCTGGAATTTAGGAAACCAGCAAGACAGTAAAATGGATGGAACATTTTACTTTATTTTATGGTAAAATGGAATCCATATGAAGGAAACTCCAGAGGTCACCGGCTCCTTCAGTGAGACCTGTGCTCTCTTTGCTAGCCTTATTGCTTGAGCATATTTGGGCCTTTGGGGATGTCCTAGGCACAAATGGCTTTTTCTGCTTTCTTGGTAGAAGTTTTAAAGCAAAGTCCCAAATCCTTATTCCCAATTTCACATTCTCAGTTGCTGTGAGAGTGTTTTTAGGATTTTCCAAAGCAGCATTGTGCAATAGAACTTTATGTAATATTTGAAGTTTTCTATATCTGTACTGTCCAATAAGGCAGTCATTAGCCACGTATGATTTTATTGAGCACTTGAAATATGGCTTGTGTGATTAAAAGCTGAATTTTTAATGTTTAAATTTTTAACTTATTAAAATTTAAATAACTTCATGTGGCTAGTGACTACCATATTGGACAGAGTGGTTCCAGAAAGTTTAAGATTATGGTTCTCAGGCCAGCACCCCAGGAACAGTATCTTTGCAGGATCACTTGGTGAGGGTGCAATAGAAGTTATGTATTTAATTATGAGTTATGCCTTAATTGGTTCTAGAAGAAGTTTGAAGGAGAATGTCCTTATTAGCACTAAGAAGGCATAAAGGGATCTTTAAGTAAAGGATAACAAATGATAGGAATATGTTGTGATAAATATTAAGAGATAAAAGAGCAGAATAGTGCCATTTGAATTGAATTTGAATTTCTAAATTCTATATGTTGGAGCAGGATAGAACTATACAATTTGATATAAAAATTTCCTCCTTCTCAATGAGATTACTAGGGCTATAAAAATCCAATTAATGAAGGTGAGATTTTTATAATGGGCTGAAAGAGAAGCGAGGAGAAATGAACAGAGCATCAGGTCTGTTGTATGTTAGAGTGGACTAGAACTCTAGGACCATTCATAATGAAATTATTTAATTGACCTAATTGTGAAAATTCAATGAAATGATTCATGAAAGAACTTAGCATAGTGTCTAGCACTTGATAGATATTAGGCCTTATTATGATTATTTCTGCCAAGATCTTTTTGAGGCCTCTTCCAAATACCTGTGAGGAAGGTGCTTGGGGTAACTGAGTTTGGAAAAAATTATTTGTTGAAAATAGATCATATAGGTAGAAATATAGACAACATAAAGGCACACAGAGAAATGCCATAGCACCATCCACATCTGCAAATTGCTGCCATAGGGAGAACAGTTACTGAGGAAGGTGGATCAGTTATCTCAGTTATGCTGGGTCAAATGACACTGGAATACTGAGGCCAGAGGGGGAAGAACAGAAGCAAAAAGCAGGTAAGAGGACTGCTTGTATTTTAAATGTTTATAATTACTGAATATAGTTCACTCATGCTGATATTCTTGTCAAAGATAATCAAAGAAGGCATCATGGAAGAATACTGGAGGCACCATGGGGGTAGTGGAAAGAACACTGGCTTTGGAGTCAAGTCAACTGGATTCCAATCCTAACTCTTCAGTCATATGACAGACTAATAACTGTCTTTTAGTTCCCGATTTCTTTTTTATAAAACAATGTTGCTTAGTGGTCTTTAAGGTTGCTCACTCAAGGGTGTAATTCTAAATATGAAAGCACAAGTGGGTTCTAGTCGTCCAGATTCCCTGAAGCCCTGCTGCTTTTTCAGGAAAGCCTGCTGTTTTAGTCCTCTAACATGTTTCTGTTATCCTGAAGCTCAAGTTGTGTGAACAGTGGTGTCTCAAGCAGCATGCACAAAAGCAGTTGGTGTGGTGGGAGTGAGTGACAGTGGGTGGGTGAACAGATTAAAGAGGAAAGGGTTGGAAGAGAGAGTAGTGTGTGTGTGAAAAAGCAGGCCTTCTAACTTAGACTCTTGCTGTATTCTCCACTAACAGCTATCCAAAGCCAAGTGCCAAAATAAGGGCATGAAAATAGCTTGGACTTCAGAGTTAAGCAGACCTGAATTTGAATCCAAGTGCTGGGTTTGAAAACGTAACTGCAGTTTTCTTTACTTTGTGATACTTATGGTTAGCAGCTATTGTGAAGCTTAAATGAGATAATATGACCCAGCAGATGGTAGGTTAAAGTAAATATTCTCTTAACTTGGTCTCCCAAAATTGGCTTATTTGAACACAAAATTGTTCCTCATCTAACCTATAATGTAAAAGACTAGTCAGAAACACACAGGACTGCTTAGAGATCTATAGCTACAGGATGTAAATAATGAGCAGTGGGGAAAGATGGGTGCTGAAGAGAGAAAAAAAATCTTAGCCAGGAATATGAAACCCAGTCTCTCTGTTAATGAAGCCTCTGCCTTTGTGCAGCCTCACAGTTCTCTGGTTCCTGAAAGCCACAGAAGTGTTTATCAGAACAGTAACTCTAACTGCATTTCCAACACTTTACCCACAGGAAGATTCACCACGTAGGCAGTGAAACAGAACGAGGCACCACATTCATCCCCATTTGAAGTTAGCAGAGCTGGATCCTAGAATGATACCGGCTCTTGTTCCTCTACCCAGGAGTGTGGAAAACCTCCTTTCAAGAGAAGTCCGGGAGAAGGCAAAGAACCAGGAAGTGTATAGCACCTTTACGCGTTTCTCTAGGTCGCTCTAACGCAGTTTCTGCTTTGGAGAAATATTGGCAGCAATGAGCCACCAGTCCCCCAGCAGTATAAGCTCCCGCCTCAGAGAACTTTCAGCACCGCGGACAGCGCTCAGTCCCGCTGTCTTCTCTGCGGCCCAGACTCCAGACAGATGCTATCCTGCCCCTGGCATTCTCCTGGACCCCCTATTGAGCGGAGGGGAAGAAGGCGGCGGGGGGGGGGGGGCAGTTTATCATTCTGTGTTTCTTGGTCAACTCCAGCTAGTGACTGACCCCATCACTTCGGCGAGAATCCCCCTCAAGAGACAATGCCTTTGCACCTCTTGGTTCAAGACAATGAACCAAGCTTGACCCAGGTAGTTGGGTGAGGAATGCCAGGAGCAGGCGAGAGCTCTGCAGGTCCAGCCTTCCCATAAATTTCCTCTGCCTTCACTTCGCTTCTAGTCGTTTGGCGACTTCTATCTTACTTTTCAATCACAATACAAAATAATGGCGGGGCGGGGGGAGGTGATTCAAGAGCGAGAAGAAGGTTTGGGGCTGCGTCCAGCGAGGCCACCCTACCTTACTCCGGCCCTCTGGATTCCTAGGACACTGATGTGCTTTGGAATGGGAGAAGAGAGGAGACTCTGACTAGGTGGAAGTGCAGTCGATAATCCTCTCCCCAGGGCTGCCCCCTCTGGCCAGGGAGCTTCCCTGGACACTTCACCCATCACGTCCTCCTCGTCGCCCCTGTCATGTCACTGCTCTCCGGGGACAGGTGTCCCTCAGAGCACACCGGCCTGGCAGGTCACTGGGCTCAGCTACAGTCCCTTTGAAGAGTTTGCTCTCAGGTAAACAGGCAGACGTTGTCCCCGCCCTCCCCTCGGGCTTCGGCCGGAAAAGCTTCTCGTCCTTTCAGTGGGCTCCCTCCGAGGCCGAGAACCAAGCTGCGCGAGCCGGGTGTGTGCTAAAGCGGCGGGGAAAGGACGGGCCCGGCGTCTGTGGACACCCGAGCAGCCCGGACGCTGCTCGCAGCTCCCTCCTCCGCCTCTTGCTCCCGCCGCGCCAGAGATGTATTTGCCCCAGCCCCGCCTGGCAGACCCGGCGTCCCCTAACCCTGGATGCTGTCAGGCCCCATTCTAGGCCAGAGTCTTAGAGACCCTGACCTAGCTTCTTCCTTCTTCCAGGGGACCCCTTCCCGGAGGGCGCCCTCAGCCTCTGCGCCATGTTCCTGCTTTCCCTCTCCGGGTCGCTCCGGCTCCTAGGTTCATTCAACGAGCGAGGCGATCATCCTATTCCTGAGGGTCCCAGCTGGGATGCAGGGAACACAGAGGGGGACAGACTGCGGCGAAGGGGACGTTCACTCACCAGAGGGCTGAAGGTGATGAACTGGCTGCTGGGGCTGGTGGCCGGTCCGCACTTACAGCGCCAGGCTCTGTCTCTCCCACTATGATGCGGAGTGGTGGTGGCAAAGGAAGGCAGGATGCAGCCGCTGCTGCCGAACAGCTCCTCAATTATTCAGATTGCCCCCCCTATCCTGCACCCCTCCTAGCGGCCTGTCAGTCGTCCCTCCAGCTAGCCTATCTCCGCCTTCCTGGAATCACGTGAGCTGCCCAACCCCTTACATTATCGAGCCTAAGCCTCTCACCAGACGCCCCCACCCCTCACCCCCAACACACACACACACACACACACACACACACACACACACACACACCTCTCTATCTGCCACTGTCAACTCCCTGCCCTACTGAGCCTCCAGGTGCCACTTCCAGTATCTCAGGCTGAGACTGAGGAGCAAGAGATGGGGGCAGTTCTCTGTCCTGGGAAGGGACCAGGCAGAACTCTGCAGAACCCACAGCCTCTGCCAGAAGCTCTACTTCTACTGGGCTTGGCACTGTTTGAAGCTGGCTACCCAGACCTGCTTATTGCCCCCTGAAAGCTTCTTCTCTCCTCCACCAAGCCCTTGCTGCTCTTAAATTTCTTCCACCTCCCTCAGCATTACTGAAAAGAAAGGATGGGATCTCCTCCCCTCCTAAAAAACAAACAAACAAACAAAAAAAAAACAAGACCTTCTTCCTTCTCCAAAGCTCAAATAGGTCAAGTTTGTCTTTGAATTCTCGACATCTTATGAGTAGAAAGAACCAGGATTTGAAATTTGAAGACTGACGAGGAATTCCACTCTGTGTGACCTTAAGGGTATCTAACTTCTCCTAGCCTTTCTTCTCTCATCTGTGAAATGACTCCCTCACAGAACTGTTGTGAGAATTAGAAATGATAATATTCTTAAAATTGCCTAACTCTGTGCTGGACAAATATTTAGAACTCAATCAATGAGAGTTGTTCCCCTGTCTCTGTTAAAATAAATTTCAGAAAACAATGAGATTGTGATTTGTGCCAGTAGAATGAAGGTATCTTTTGTAAACTTGGAAGGAGGCATCTGTGAGATCAGGTTAGACAGGTAACATCTGAGTGGGGAGAAGAGATACACAAGGCTTATATTTTTTCATTGGTTCTGTTAAGGTGAGTATCCCAGAGCTATGTTATGTCTCAAAAGGATAAGGACTAGATGGTACAAACCCAGGCATGTTTGGCCTCATCAGAGAATGAATTATTGATCATGCGTTGAATAGATTGATTTAGATGGAAAGTATCTACATGAATTCTTGCATGTTTGGTCCAAGCCCTTAAAATACATGGGAGCTAATGAGATATAACTCCCTGTCCTTGGAAACAAACTCGTTGGGCTTGTGCTTGAGGAGAATACTGGCTGTTTGACACCTCACCCCTCCCCTAGAATGGAGCAGTTCAAATCTACCTTTAGGTTGTGGATTCTAGCTCAGAGGGCCTGGGTTCTCCCCAGAAAAATGACTAATCAATGCCAGGACAGTCTGGGAAAGACCACCTAGCTTAAGCTCATTACTGCGTTGGACCAACATCCAGGTCTGAAGTCTTGAGACATCCCTGTAATTCAAGCTTATGAGAGTCCTGCAGGGTACATCAGACCTCCTGGGATCCCCAAGAAGCTGTGAAACATTTCAGGAAAGGCATAGAGTTAAAGACTCAGAAATTTGGAGTCTTAATGCAAGCTCTGCTGGTTATTTATTGTGTGATCTTTGGCAAGTCATTCAAGCTCTCAGAGCCTTATCTTTACAACAGGAATAGAATGTCTGCCTTCTCCATGAGCTAGTTTTAATGTTCAAATGGGATAATGTATGAGAAGCTATAGCATGAAAGGTGAAGAGTAAATAAATGCAAGCTATTAACATAATGGACTAAAGAAAACCCTGAATTTATTCTAGACCAGATGCATTATGGACATGAAGGGATAGGAAGATGTGATTTGTCACAGAATGGGCAGCTCCTAAAATGTCAGTGTTTTTCCTTAAGTCAATGTGCGTGCATATAATTCAAGGGATGTGGTGTTTTGAGTGCTGTGTTTTTACATTTTCACTGTCTTCTGTGATGGATTTCTGGATTAAATCTCTTTTTTTTCCCCCTGGCTTTTCATTTTTAGAACAACACCAGACACAATCACAGTGGTTATGAGTATTTTATATCTGACATAAGTTTGTGGCTGTATTTCTGGACAACAGGTTTAGACTTTTTTGCCTTTCCTAGGTAAAACTGATTTGGGTTGACAATTCAAAATGGGTTTGATTTCAAAGAAAAAATATTCAGCAGCTAGGAGTAATTTCTAGTTAGTCATCAACACCTCAAATAATGATATGCGTCTCTAATCCACTGCATATAAACTCAATAAAATCTTCACGCAAATCAGGAGCCACTGAGGAACTCCCCTACCTCTAAGCAGACTCTAGTCCACTTTCCTGGTATTCTTCCTTTTAATATTCCTCAAGTGTCAATCAGACCTCTTTATATTTAAGGACACCAAAAGTCCAGATACATACCATTAAAAAAAAATGTCCAGGACAGGTGAAATGCTACCTCTGACTCCTACGTACTCTGTGTTGTGAGGAAACATGAGAAATGAAAGAATAAGCATGAAATAATTTAATTTTCCCTCAGAAATGGTTTTTATGAGCAGTTACTTGGATGAGTGTAAGTTTCAGAAAATTTTGGACAGTTTCACGAGAAATTACTCTGGGACTCTGAATAATTTTTTCAAGCTAGTTTTCAATGCCCAAGTCACCTTTCCCAGAACAGGAGAGAAAGGAGCTTGGGGGACAGATCTTGCATAGATTGCAATAGAAAGTTGCACTTTAACAGGATTTCTTGATAAGGTTTCCCTTGGGTCCTACTCCTTTACTTACAAGCTCTTATCTTTTGCCTGTTGACTGTTGCCTTTATGAGCTACTGCAGACACTTTCCAGCTGTAGACAGAGCATTAATGAACCAATGAATAGAAATGCAGTAGATAAAAATGTAATAGAGCATTTAGAGCCACACACAGCGGGAACAGTTGATGCATATCTCAGTGCCAGGGTTAAGCAATGATACTACAGAGTGACTGCTAATTAGATCTTGAAAATATGCGTCCTAGTTTTCTTTTTCCAACAATTGGAATATGGAAATGTTGATTCACTTATTCAACATGTTCTAGACACTTGAGATACAGCCACAAACCACACAGGAATGGTTCCTGCTCTCCCTTGAGCTTACAGTCTAGTGGATTGAGTCAGACCCTAATCAGGTAAACAAAGAAGTAGAGATAAGTACCATGATGAAAACAAAATAGAGTGATATAACAAGGAGCAAAGGGCACCAGTTTGGTTGAGTGGTGCAGAACTGACAGAAACAAATGCCAGGGGCCCAAAAGTTACTACTTTCCAAGGAAGGAGCAGTGACCTCTTACCTAAGGCCTTTTGCCAAAAGTCTATGTCATTAGCAGGGTAATCACTAAAATCCTCCATAACTGACCCACATGGATGATAGTTAGGCCACAAGGAGATTGGCCACACGCATTAACGACAATCAGCTGTTTTTATCTCATGATTCATGATGATGGATACCTGACGCTTTCTTCTAGAAGGATCCCAGGCTCATCAGGGCCCTGACTTTTTTCCTCTAAACAGAGTCAGAAACTGAGAAACCAGAAACACTGCAACAACCTGGCCAGAGGCTGGTCAAGATCCTTCCAGAGGGAGAGGTGGCTTCTGGGCAACAAAAGGAGAGGAAAGGACACAGAACCAGAACCCAGCATTCATAGGCCCACAAGAAAGATATATTAAATAAACAACGCAATGCTAGGATTCTACCAATTGGACTGGAATTTTATAAGCCAATTATCTATGAGTAATTATTCTCTGGGTATCTAAATTCCAAGAGGAAGAAGGGGGATGCTGACCTGAGCATGTTCATTTCATTCCTCCCAAATTCACATTGAGGTACAGCACTCTCCTCACCCCAACCCCGAGCAGCGGGAATAAAGTTCCTTAATGATGAAGCTGTGGAAAGAAGTCAGGAGTGTCAAACCAATGGAGTTTGGAAGGAGACATTAACAAATACTTCTTCCCATTTATTATGCATTTTCTTTAAATATGTTCACTTTTCCACTTAATTTATTTTAAAGATGTGTCTATCACTACTTTAAATAGAAAACTGGCATCAGATTGCCATAAATATGAGATAATCACTTAAATAAACACAATGAAAATAAAACAATGCTATTATAGTCAAGCTAAATACTATTGCCTGTCCAGGAACTTGAGGCTTGCTTTCTCTTTGTTAAAAAAGAATATTAGCAACTGTTAAAGAGGTGTTAAAGACACATTGGCCTCAACCTGAGACTTTCTCCATGAAGTAATCAGAAACATTGAAAGACAAGTGGAAAAGGATGGCTCTCTCACTGTGTGATTATAAGTCATTTAGTGCTGAGTCCTAGCACTGTCAGTATTTCTCCTAATTTTAACAGGGATAGGCATTTTCTTGGGATCTTGTTACAAGTACAGAATTGGATTCAGTAGGTCTGGGGTGAAACCCAAGGACTTGAATTTCTAACACAATCTCAGTGCTGCTGGCGCTGCTGGTTCTTGGGCCAATCTTGAAAACCAAGGATCTAAAGTGCCAGTAATGGTGTGTGTCCCACATTTTGGGGGTATGCCAACTCTTATTTTATAGATGGGAAGAGTGAGGACTTGGAGGCTGTAAATAACCTAATGTCCTATCATTAACTGCTAGATGAGCCAGGTCTCAAACTCATTTCACAGGCTTCTCGTTTCTCAGTCCAGTGTTCTTTTCCAAAAGATCTGTATGGTCACTGACTTGCTACTTGGGCTCCAAAAAAACACTCTTTCAAGAGGCTGTGGCAGGAAAGCCAGGGTTTGAACCACTGTATTCTGTGGTAACAGACATGCTCAAACTCTTAGTAGCTTAAAATAACAATATGTATTGTTCACATTACGTCTCCACTGTGGGTCACTGTGGATTCTGCTCCATAAAGTGTGAGTCACTTTATACCATCTTATGGTGCCCCATCTAAACATGATACTTCAGAGTTGACCTTAGTGGGCAGGACCAAAGCTGGAGGACCTTGCACCAGCAACCAAATGATCTGGCTTGGAAGTGATGCATACCACTATTGCCCGTGACCCATTGGCCAGAACATGGCCCCACTCAACTGCAGTTACAGGCAGTGGGTGAAGAAGAATACTTCCATCTGCCTGGAATAAGAGTCGAATCAGACACAGTGAACGCTGAAAGTCCTTACCAAATATATAGTTTTTCTATCACTAATAATCTTTGATTCTGTTATCTCGATCTTTTCTCTCTTCTCAGGATCTCCCATATCCAATGTCCCCAGGCCAGTGGGGCCACTGTTAGCTTCTTTCCCTCGGACCTACCCGTCCTTCTGTATCATACAGAAGGAAAAGGCAGTATAGCGGCAGAGGGGACGCAGGATGCCAGGAAACTTTGGTGATAGCAGAAGCATCGAAAGAGACAGGCCCAGTCAGGGAAAGTGGGTGGGAGAGAGGCAGAGATGGAGCCTAGGGGAGAGGGGGGCAGAGATGGAGCCTGGGGGAGAGAGAGGCAGAGATGGAGCCTGGGGGAGAGAGAGGCAGAGATGGAGCCTGGGGGAGAGGGGCAGAGATGGAGCCTGGGGGAGAGGGGCAGAGATGGAGCCTGGGGGAGAGGGGCAGAGATGGAGCCTGGGGGAGAGGGGCAGAGAAGAACAGAGGCAAGGGAAAGGAGAGGAAATAACCATTTCTTGAGGGCCTACTAAACATTAGGCCCTGTATTAGAATATTTATATAATTTTGTCCTTATAACATTCAGGTTATTACTGGCCTGTTTTACACTCCAGGAAACAGAGGCTCAGAGGGCTTATATAACTTGTCAAGGTCAACACAAAGGGTAAACCAGGATCAGTGCCAGACTGTAAGCCTAGAATCTTTCCCAGGAAGTCTAAGAAAGTCACTCTTACAAAGCAAGGCAGGATTGGTCCTGAAGAATAAACTACTTGTTTACACTGACACTGGAATTCCTAAGACTTGGCTTTGCTATGGCAGATGTGTGCCAACAGCTGAAATGTCCTGATTCCATAATGTCCTGAATCCACTACGTGGGATTATACAGTCTTCCTGGGAGACCAAGCTTCTTCTGAAACCACTGAGGGGAGGATATAAGGTCAGTTTGAGTGTGGGAGAGTCTTGCTCTGGAGCCTAAAGGAGATGGGGGCTAGAACTGTCCCATATACTGGCGAGGTCAAGGTGAGAGGGAGCAGGGACTCTGGAGTCACATAGACCTAGGCTTGTATCCACACGAAACTACTTATTAGTGATGTGGTATTTGGTAAATCATTCAAGTTCTCTGACACTTAGTATTCCAGTCTGTAGAAGGGGATAACAATTCCTAACTGCAGAGTTGTGGTGAAGACTGGAAACAACATATACAAAGGGCCCAGCTCAGGTAGTTGCTCAATATAAAGGCTAGTCTTACTGTTATTGGTAACAAGAAGATGCCTTCACCTACCTGAGTGAGTTTAGCCATGGCAGTTTCTTGTTCTGAGCTTCCATTTGTTCTTCAGAAAAATGAGGGAATGGGAGCAGATTTCTCCTAAGAGCTCTCCCCTACACTCAGCTCAGTGTGCCGGGAGTCATGGGGTTGTCCTGTGAGCTGCTGGGGAATGGTCCTGGTGAGCAGCCGTACCCTATGCAGCACCGAGAAGGGGAACAGGTGATGCTGGATGAAGAGTCTCTGGGCCCAGTGGCAGGGTTCCTGGGCCTAAGACAGTAGCAGGCTTCATTTTGTTGCCATTGCCACCACCCGATGACCCATTACAACAACAGGCAACATAGAGATGGCTGTGGGCCTCGGGTGGTCTTTTTAGCCCCCTTGCTGATATAGGAAAGGCCACACTGCTAACAGAAGCAGTGGTTGTGGAGGCAGCCGCCACAGCAGCAGCTTTGAATACAGAACAAAATGTCAATAAGCACCAGAGAGAAATTGGAGGGAGAGGAATGGTGCTCACACTAATGGGATTGTTCGCTTACTCCTGTCTCAGCAGCCCATGCTATTGCCATCAAGTGGAGGACGGATTATACTGGTGGTGGGCCAATTATGTCCACAGCAGATTCCCTTCATGAGATGGGCAGGCAAATCACTACCCTCTGAGGAAGCATCCATCAGGTAAAACAGTGATTATTTTATTGTCAGCCTTTTAAATTTACGTATTCACCTGCTGTGTATAAGCTTTCTCCTGTTTAATTCAATGACTTTTAGAAAATGAGACTATTTCATTCCATTTACTCATTTCTTAAAGCTCTTAAGAAGACCAAAGACTCTATAAAGTGTTCCCAGTGCATCAGATGAAAGTGATGAGACAATTTGGAAAAGGGAATGAAGCTCCAGTTTCTGTCTCGTCCTGGTCCCAGCTGAGGAAGGCCTAAATCCTCAACCACAGATGTCTGTTTTCAGAATCCCCAGGGAGGGAGAGTTTACTGGCTGCTCCCTCCCCTTTCTTCCACAGAATGTTATAGTGTTTAATTATCTTTGCATTAAGGTTTTTTTGTCTCATTGTCTATGTCAGGTACTAGGAGTGCCTTTAAGATGATTCAAGGCAAGAATCCATATGTCTTTCTTGGAGGATTCAGTCATCCCACTTCTTGTTAGCCCTCTGCCTTCAGATTGGCTGATCACTCTGGGCACTGGCTGTTGGCTCTGTGTTCAGCTTGGTTTGGGACACCTTCTCCAAGTGATTTGGAGCAACTACCAGTGAACTTCCAGATCTTGAAACATGACTCAGCCTCTTGGATCAGGTCCTGAACCAACTGGTTCTGACCCTACAGGCCCCACTTTTAATTATCTCGCCAAGCCCGGTCTTATTGCACAGGAGATATACACTGATTTTTTTCCTTGTTTTGATCTATGTTTATATATCCATGTTCAATAGAGGCTTGAGAGTCTATTAAAATGGTGATTAAATAGGAGGCACTGATCTAAACTATAAAAATGCTGTTATGAGAAATAAGAATGGCTCCTTTTATCCTTTCTTCTGACAAGTAATTGCATAGGTTTGCTTCATCCGTGAGGTCTGTTTCCAGTCTTGAGCTTTTCCTTCTGTCCTCTGTGATCTCTACCTTCTGATGTGAAGATACGGTGATGCAGATGATGATGGCCCTGCAGGACAGTGGCGACATCTTTCCTCCCACTCCCCACTTCTCAAGCCCCCTACCCTGGCTGAGTCTGCTGCTGTTCTTTTCACTAGGTTTAGTCTAGGAAACATTTGTACCAATTAATGTATCATCAGAACAAGTACTTTAAGCTATAATGGGAAATGAAGCAAATAATCCCATCTCACAATAGCTTAAAAACTTTAATTGTTTTGTCCAGAACAGATGCTGACAATGGCTGGTTTAACAAGCAAGTACGCATCTCCTTTGAATTCTATAAGTGGCTTGAACATGCCTGAATCTTTAGTAAATGAACTCTGCATAAAACTTGGACCATCTCACACACGCCAATGCTTTTGGCTGGTTAGGAATCCTCGTAAAACAAAAGAGGGGTCAATGTGAAGGAGAGCAACAATAGAATGTTTGCCCTACTCAAAAAGGTGATGTGACCTCTGGCTTTGAGAGAGGTGTGTATCTAGTCAAGGGAATACCATGAAATATTTTGAGAATTAAATCTAGGATAAGTGAATTACAAGATGAAGAAATCCCAAGTTGTACAGCTTGTGTTTATGTGTGTGTGGTGGGAGAGCAACGTTCCGTGATGTGAGAGGTGGAAATAATTGTTATGCCCTGAGACCTCCCCTGATGAGACTTGGTTGGATTTAGGACAGTTATTGGAGGAGATGTTTATTTGAACAAAATGGGAAAGATGCATGTACAAAACTGTCTTTTGGGGGGATGATTTCAGCCCAGTCAAGAAGACCAGAAGACTTTTAAAAATAAAAATTATAATGGTTAACACTTGTTGGGTGCTGACTAGATGGGGTTCAGGAAGGTCATAGATAGCAGTCATTTGTTGACTGAATTAGTCAAAATAAACTCTGAATAACCAAATTAGTGGTAGAATCTGATGCACGCGTTTTCAAGGAGAACTTCAGAACATCCACCCTGTGGAAAATTCATTAAATCAACATCAAATAGATATTTCCCAAGAGCCGGCTGTGCACAGTGACCAGGCTGGACCTTTGTGATAAACAAAAAGAGGAAAAACAGAACTGCCTAAAACTGAGTTACTTAGAACTAAGAAATTTTTTTGGATGTGGACCCTAGGATGATGTGTGTGAATGAAGACCAGGTGGAGGTGAGGAGAAATTTGTGTCCAGCAGTTTGGCCAGCTTAGCTGTGATCTGACCTTGAGTAGGCAGCAAGGAGAACATGGCTGTGACCTGGCCTTTTCAGTCTTCCCTGTGAATGACTTTCTAATAGAAGGCTCATGTAACTGGAAAGTTAGGGACTTGAGGTACAGCTGGGTCCACGTGCTGAGAGAACAGCTGAGAGAACATCACAAGGGAGTCTGTCACCATTTCTCAGTTCTGTTTGTTTCCGAGTTAGCTTCATCCTAAGCCAAGCTCTCCTCAAGGGTGGCAAATAGCCACCAGTGACCCCAACACCTACATTTTACCAGGTTAACAACCAATAGAAGGAGAGTATCTCTTTTCTAATAGTTCCAGCACAAGTCCCAGGGCTGACATTGGACTGCTGAAGTCATTTGCCCATTTCTTAGTTAATAGCTAAGTTCAGGGAAATGGAATGTGATAATTGGCTGTTCTATGCCCTCTGCCCTCCATGGTTCTGGGAGGTGGGGTTACTACCACATAAGCCACATGGATTGGGAGTGGGGATAAGACATTGTTATTAGGAGAAAGGAAATAGGTTCTAGGTAGATGAAAACAATGGAAATTAAAACTTATTGTTCACAGAATTCTTTTCTTCTTGAGATTACTATTCAGTAGAACATTCTTGGGGAAATGCAGTTTTAAGTGATGAGATCCCTAAAAAAATCTCATAGTATTCATGGTCTTGTGCCTAGAGATTCTTATCTGACCCCATTAAAGTTATTTTTAAATAAAGATGAAAAATGCATTGCCTGATTTGATATGCCCCTAGGAACCGCCATATTGACAATGATAATAGTGATTAAATTTGTTCTTGAAAGCACCACTCTGCATTTGCTCAGTGCTGTACATGTTATTAAGTTTTTCCCCCAGATACCATCTCATTAGCTCTGAGATGCTATCAACTGTAGTTAATTACCCAGTGACCTCAGCTACCAAACATCAGTCTTCTTGTTATTAATTGTCAAAATATCATACCTGATTCCCAGCTCCCTTTAACTCTACCTGTCACCTTGCTGGACTCAAAAACTCTTAATGAAGATGTTAAATGTGCTAATTAAGTTTGACTTGGTGAAACTACCTTTTACTTTAGTGCCATAAGAAATTAGCAAAGGAAGAGAAGGAATAAGACTGTCAAATTACTGCCAGCTGTCAGTCTGAAAAGTGACAGAAGGTAATGGTCCAGGCTTGTAGTTATTTATGTTCTAAAGAAGTGGCATTGGAATGGCTTAGTTGGAGCTGCCACTGATCACTGGGTAAATCATTTTTACCCAAGAATATATAAATGTATGCATGCATGTATCTGTGAAGATGCATTTAGTTGCAAGTAAAGGAAAGCCTAACTCAAACTGACTTGAAAATAAAGGGAATTTATGACTCTTATAACCCTATGTCTGCCTTAGACCCTTTTTAGGACAAGATGGATAGATCAATCGATCAATCCTATGTAGGGTAGTGTTTAAGATTTGTTTGATTCAGTGGCTTAACACAGTCATCAGAAAGAGGTTCTTTCATGGTGTGAAAATGGCTACCAGGGCTCGAGGCTTCACATCTGAATCATATGCTATCCAGAAAGAGAGAATGCCTTTCTTTCCTATGAGCCCCCAGCAAACCCCTCTCCAGTCTCATCAGCCTGGATTAGGTCATATGCCCCCTTTCTGATCAAAAGTTAGAGCCAGATGTTTGGATTATGCCATTAATATGCCACCCCTGAAGCCAGACTTGAGATTACTTCCCCTCAATCATATGGGGGCTGAATGAACTGCGTGGCTACCAAGAAATGGGAATTGGATATGGGGGAGGCAACTTCCAGAAAGCCCATTAGAGTAGGAGTGTATTATTGTATTCTCTCTCACTCCCACTTTACCTCTCTCTCCTTGGAAATATTGTTTATCTTTATTCTACAAAGTATTTCAGGCATACATGGGCCATAATGGGAAGGGCCTGGGGATAACAGAAAGAGCACTGGATTTGTAATTCATTGGTGCCATATCCCATCTCTTTGACCTGGGGCAAGTCCCATATCTCATATCTGAAATTCAACTTCTCTTATTGGATAAATGAGAATATTTACCTTGTTCACCTTACAAGGTTATTGTGATCAAAGAAAAGATCATGGATTTAGTAGCATTTTCTAGTTTACAATCCAAATGTAAATCATTACTATTTTTTTCATTGCTGGCATCATTTAATGAGGAAGAGAGATTTCAGAGCAATCACTTAGGGCAGCAGATCTGCTTTGGAAAAGGTTCTATCCCAAACCTCCAGTTGCAGGAATAAAAGCAGCAGCAGTGGCTTTTAGATACATGGTGCTAAGAACTGGAAACAATGACTTTGGAATAGCTGGAGAAAGACCAGATGGATGCCTCTATGATGGAAAGAGTTATTTTTAGAAACATGTTCAGTGTCCTAGGATAGTGTCATGTGGGGAGAAACTATGCTCTGCAGTATAACGTACTGCATGTACTAGTATTCCCCTTGGAAAATCCAGAGGTAAAAAACATCAGTTTGGGAACAGATAGACACCAAATTATCATGTAACCTTGAGCCAAACATTAACCTCTTTGATCCTCAGCTTTCTCATATGATAAAGGAGATAATAATATAGACCTATAGTATTGGAGGGGAAGTTTACAAGTTAGTGGCATACAGTGCCAAATGGCGCCTGTCACACAGTAGCTACTTACTAAATAATAACGCCTCTGGCTGCCTTCAGTAATCGGTAAATGTGTAAGTAGACAGTAATAAGAGGACCTTATCTCTGAAGGTCTCTAAGCGTCAGAAGTTCATAAATGTTTTGAATAGAACTCTTTAATTTTCTTAATACTAGGAAAAATGATTTGGAGATAACACTAAGATATTTAAAACCAGGCAGTTATGTCTGAACTTCTTAAAATGTCTTAGCATGCTTGGCTCTCTGTTTCCAAGTCAATTTCTATTACCAGAGTGATTTGAATATAAAATATAAACAAGTAGCCATCATTTATGCCTACTTCTTACCTTTTGAAAAGTTTATAGGGTTTCTTTTTAGAAAATAGCTATCCTTCATTTTCAAAATTCAAGAAAGTTTAATGGTTCTTAGAAATTTGGGAAATCAATTTTGGCCTTTATATGCTGGGAATTTATGCTGGCCAGTACATCTGTGAATTGATACTTCAGTGTTGGTTAATATTTGTAATGACGACTCTCAAGACTTTGCTAGTACCTCTGAATCATCAGACATGGATTGAGTAACATTCAAGATAGATTTAGTGTCAGATGCATTTTGTTCTGTTTGAATTCTTTGAAATCTGTATTCATGGCACAAACTCTATCTTATCACTAGGTATTTTTATAGGTTGAACCTGAGAACTTTGTTTCTTGGCCTGGAAATACTGCAGAAATCTCAATCCATTTGGGAATTCCACGTAGACTTCGTACTCTAATAAAAGTTGTAATTGTGCAAATGAATAGAAGTTCATGTTTAAGGATGACTGTAAACATCTATAAACAGTAATAATTACCCAATACTGTGGGCTAATAGAAAGATCACAGGCTAAGAATTAGGAGGTGTAGGATCTAAACCCTTGAGCAAATCACTTAACCTTCCTTGTTTCAACTTCTTTATCTGTAAAATAAGGGAATTGCACTAAATGATTGCTGAGATGCATTTAGATTTTAGTATTTTATGCTTCTATTTTAATGTGTACTAGGTAGTGTATGTTTTTAATAAAGAACTTAATTAGGCTACAGTTAGAAAACTGGAAACAGCTCGTAGCAAATTTATTAACAGTTACTGCCCAAATTTACTATTTTTAGTTTCAAGTAAGACATTTACCTTTATAAAAACAATTGCTGTGTAAAGCCATTGAGTAAGGAACAAACTCCAAATGTATAACTCATCAGTATTTCTGAGATTCAAGTACCTTATTTTGGATAGGCAGTTATGACTATAGCAAGTTGTATTGATAACTGAAATGTGAAAAGGTTCATTTTGAGCAAATTTGCTACCTTCCCTTATTAATAAATATTACATTAATTGCTTTCTTCAATCTTGATATAAATGAATAACTTCAATTATAGAGATTGTTATCTATTTATGTATATACTGTTATAGCAGATGTCTATCAATTGGCTAAAATTCATTAATAATACTCTAATCAATATTTATGCATTTGTTGACACATCTGCTTATACCCTCTAATGGTCTGTTCCTTATTTAACTATTAATCATAAAAATATTTAGCACAACAACAAAAAAGCTTTAAAATGTCTAATTATGATAAGCATGGGATCAACAAACTCTGCTGAATGTGTAAATAGCCATCAGTAAAGATGGCTTGCATACAATTCTAAAAAGCCAGCATTGAGAGACGTTAACCTGTTGGTGGACTTTAGTCACGGCATGTTCACTCAAGCTGCAATAGTATTTGTGATGGAAACTCCCCCAGGAAAAAATGTAGCAGCATCAATTTCAGCTGATTAGACTGCTACCTTAAATATGCACCAGCAAGTAACATTTAAGGAGACAGCTGACATGTTATAGAAGCTGGAGATCAGACACAATGAGGAATGTATTCAGACTTAAGCAATGGAAAGTCAAAAGATGCATGATCTGTGTCAAGCAGCAAAGCTGACATGATTGTTGAGGTAGAGAAGACATGCTGTGACCCTTACTATGACACCAAGCTTCAATAGAGAATGCAAAGATGGATTTCTGCAAAAGCAGGAAAAAAAGGAAATTTTAATTATAGTTACTGTGGTGAATAGCTAAATATGGAAGTATCCTTAGGGTTAGCCTAAATCCAGGAAAAAACTTATTATTACTCATATGGCCATTTGTATGTTATTTTCAAAGTACTGTCTGGCCCTAAGAAGTTAATAGTATGGCTCTCATTATAGAAAGAAAAAAATCTTTTCGGATCATGCAGGCAAACAAGTAGGGACCAATGTCGGATGTGTCTGACAAACTGACAACCAGAACCACCAAACTCAAATCATTGTGAATAAAGAGGGAATCTACCTATAATCCAAAGGTAGGTAAAATTTATATAACTTAATACATTTACTCTTTATTTTCCTGATGTTTTCTTTATCTGTCATCACTGCATGGTAGCTTCATGCTGATATTGAGGAGTTGTCCTAGAATTAGATCGTATATCTACTTACGAGAAAATTAAAAAGGGAGAAAAAGTATTGCTTCTGGGGACCTGTTCCAGAAGGTCAAGCAATGGCTTTTCAGGAAGCCATGAGAAAACTTCCTTTGCATCTAATTAGCCCAGTTGACATCATGTGACTAGTATGGAGCCAATTATAGCAAGGAAGATGAGATGGCCTTTAAATGAATCAAGCCCATCTCTGGGGCTAAATGTGTGGAAGGCTTCTGTCAATACAAGGGTACCATGTATGGGAGGAATGGATACCTGCAGAAAATCAGGGTTTTGTTAAGAGAATAGAAGAAAGAAAAGAATGGATGCCCAGACACCAGTCTAGAAATCTGTCCTCACCAGCTGTATGAGATTGGGCAAGCCAGCTACACACTTTGAGCTCTATTTCCCTTATCCAGATAACAGGGGCTACTCACATACTTGATATCCATTTTCTATTTCCGTAGTAACAATACATTCTTTTTGTTCTGGTTGGAAAATTGCCATTAAAGTCTATACTCAGTCTATTCTGCCACTAAGGCCTTTGGAAAATCTCCTTGAAAGGTGAACTGACAATTGATATGTGACTTTCTTGTCTTTCTCTGTTTTACGTTGCTCTCTACTTTGAATCAGGATGTAATCATTAGTGCCCAGACAGCCATTCTGGACCAGGAGGTGATCTTGAGAATGGAGACTATGTGTAGGGATGATGGAACAGAAAGATTGGAGGACTCTGTTTCCTTTATGACTGTAGAATTGCCAGTTCAACCTCAGACTTCCTACCTAGAGCTGAGCATTTTTTTATGTGACAGAAAAATTAACTGATAAATCTTTTAAGCCACTCATATTTTAAGTATTTGTTACTAGTAGTAGAACACATTATTCAAAGGATCATCTCCAATCATCAGTGTATAATAATATGTTAATAGAGTTGATATCACTATGGCAAGTTATGGTCACTCAAATGGATGACCTGTCAAAGCTTCCATATGCCCATGCAAAAATTTTTTCTCTTTCAATGGAGATTTTTTAATGAAATAAAATTCTAATAAATTAAGTTATCATGCTTTTTGTTTATTTCTCAGATGAATAGTTGAAAATTCAGAGCATTCATGAGAGACTCTGAATTTGCAAAAAAAAATTTTAAAAGAGTAGAATTTCTTCTCCATATTGCTTCACTCTGAAACAATCTGCATTAGAGTTCATGATTCTTTTAATACTTCAGTACCAATTTTTCATGGAAAAGTGCATCATTTTAAAGGAGAGCACTTCTGTGCTGTTGCAAAACTAAGTGAATAGTTCTTAAAATATCTTAAGTCATATTAAATTTGAACTGCTGCTAAAGTATGTCTGGGGCTACTTAGTGATAGTAGAAATGACTTAGTGCTTTGGTAAGAAGTTGTGTTTATGCCAGGGGTTATTTGTGAATTTTTTTCCTGGAAAAATTACACTAAGATGTATTTGCATTCAGTTTCTCTTAAACTATCTAGATAGATGACATCCACAAATGGAGTATGACTTGGACTCTCCTTTATGCCTCCATGTTCAAAGATAATGATGTTCACTTATGCCTGCTCTTGCTTCCATCTTACTCACTTTGAATCTGTACTCTGACTTCAATACCTGCTTGTGACTCATTTGGCTTGGAGCACTCGTATATGCTTCTCCTCCTCCTTCTTTTTCTTCTTATGATTTCTCTTTTGATTTCAACAGTTAACATTACTTTGAGTGAAATTATCCCCCTTAAGCATCTGGCCCATTGAGACTGAAATTCCCTTTCACTATCTTTTCAGCCATGCTCAATTCCTGGACCATATTTTTTGAATGGATAAAAACAATTGTTATAAACAACAAGGTCCTACTGTATAGCACAGGGAACTATATTCAATACCTTGTAATAGCCTATAATGAAAAAGAATATGAAAAGGAATATATATATATATAATATATATATATAATATATATATATAACTGAATCACTATGCTATGCACCAGAAGATAACACAACATTGTAAATGGACTATACTTCAACTTAAAAAAAGGATTGTTTTATGTTTCTTCTTTCAGTTTAAGATTGTGGCCTAAGTGAATGAGGTGGGGAAGGCTTGGGGTTAGGGAGGAAGCCAAAGAAGACCAAAGAAGTGATAGTGGCATTTAGTCCTTGATTTTAGTTTTAAAACCTGTGCTTCCTCTAGATTTTCACTTAGACTCATCATCAGGCTCTAGATCTCATTTATTTAAGCAACCACTTATAGGGCCTCTATGTACCAAATGCCATGCTGTTTACTAGGGATAAAAATATAGAAGATACAATATCTGCCTTCCAGGAGTTTACTATCTAATGGAGGAGGTGGAGAAGTACACTGAAAATTACAGTTCACTGGGGTGGGTGCTATTGGCAAGCCCTTAGAGAATCAGGGATTGCATAAAACAGTTGTTAATGGCTTTCATTTCATGAACTTGGAAATAAAGTAGGGGTGGGTCAGTTAGGCAGAGATGGTCGACACTATTCCAGACAATATTTTTAAGTGCCTTTCACCTGCTGAAGACATTTTCTTTAAACTTTGTGTGGTTCTAGAATGCTACTGTCCCCCGCCCTTGAACCTAGTAAACCAACGGTTGCTGTCCTTGGTGCTGAAACAGCTATTTCTGTGTGGGTAAAGCAGATCATATAAACAATGCTAGTTTTTAAAACTGGAATTAGAGAATGAAGATATTTACCTAGACGGCAGGCTAAGTAGAATGTGGGCAGGTTCTGTTTTGACTAATAGAGAAGGAAGTGTTTGTGAGCAGTCATCACTGAGAAACAGAGCACAGGTCCTTCATTGTCTAATTTTATGATTCACTGGCTCCAAGGAAGGCTCAGCACACTAGTGTGGGGGAAGCACAATGAGTGGAGGTGCTCTCTGCCTCCATGTCCTGATGCAGCAAATGACATAGTTATGTGTAGGCAGCTGTGGGGTGGGTGTCTGGAAACACAAAGTACAGCAGCTGTTCCTGATCCCACTTTCCCAGCAGCTGTTGTCAGGGTTGTGGCCGAGACTGTCTTTGTAAATGCACCAATTCTGGGTATACATTAAAAAAAAAAAACAACAACATTTAAATATGGAGCTGCTTTCTATCCCTTAGTCAGATAATGTCTAGATTCTTCTGTCCCAAAGGGCTTGTATCTGTTTCTTTTCTCAAGAGCAGTGTGGAGACAGCACAGTCAGTTCCAGACAGACCTGGAAGCTCAGGTTATTTGTTTGCCAGCTTTATGATTTTAGGAAAATTAATTCTCTAAACATTGGTTTGCTAATCTATAAAATGGAATAAGGAGTTTAACTTGTGGGATTGTAGTGAGACTTTTCAGGTATAGCACTTGTAAAGTACCAGCACAGTTCCTGACTAATAAATTGTGTTATTAAACTTAAATATTACTATTCCTAGTAAGGTTTTGTTTGTTTGTTTGTTTTTTCTCTTGGTGATGAGTGTGTGGGTAGAGAATTAGAAGATACTACCTTTCAAATAGGATCCAATATAGTCTCATTGCAGGTGGGTCTGGAGCACCTTTATTTCTTTTATTCTTGCTGGGAAAGGAGCCGACTAGTAGGTATATGGCAGAGACTAGGGCAATCAGGAATGAACTCATTATGGCTTTGAAGCTAATTTCCCATTCAAGTAGTCTAAAACGAGTTCACCATTCTTGGATTTCTTTTTCTTCTCTTGTATTCTGGAGCACAGAATTGAGTATGTTATACCTATTCCTAAGTTCACACCTCCCTGTCTCCTGAGTCCATGCCTTATTATCATCATTGGTTCAAAGAAATTCCTTCCTTTTTTTATACTTTATTTCAATATTTTCTCCCCTTTTTCTCTAATCCCAACCCTTCTTTCCTCTATCACTCAAAGATACCCACTCTTGCTTAATTTATGAATATTTTTCTATTTTACTATTCATATGTCTACTTACATATATGTATATAAATGAAAACATATAGTATTGTTTTGTTTTTTTTAATATACAGAAATGGCATTTTGTCAGAAAACTCATTTGTTTCTTATTCAAAAGCTCAGAATTATGTTTTGAGCTTCATTTTCATTGCAATATGCAGCTCTAGTTCATTCTGTCAGATACCTGCGTAGATTTCCTTCTTATGCATCTATTGAATTTTACTTATGAAATCCTCTGGTGGTTGTTGACTCTTACTTTTTACTATTTCAAACCAATTAATATTAATTTACATGTTTCCTTGTACACTTGTCTGAGAGTTTCTGTGATTATACATCCAGGAGTGGAATTACAGTTGTCAAGTACACACATGCTTTGTAGGCTTGGCTGCTTTAAAAATGGCTGCTCTTCTTTGCATTTCCACTAGCAGTGTAAGAGGGTTCTCTTTTCACACATCCTTATCAGCACTTCATATTATCTGCTTTTTTTTTTTTTCGCCAATCTTATGTATGTAAAGTGGCATCTTTCTATTGCTGTATTTGAGTTTCTCTGATTACTGGTGAGGTTGAACATTTCTTTACATAGTTATTAAATAATTGTGTTTCCTTTACTGTGAATTTTTATTAGTATTTGACTACTTCCCTGTTTGTATTGCAGAATTCTTTATGTATTTTAGATATTAATCTATTGTTAGTCATGAACATTATAAACATCTTCTCTCAGACCGTCACCTCTCTGTTAATTTTGTCTATCGTGTCTTTTTAATGACACTGTAAAAAATCTTTTGAATAGAATAATTGAATTTTACCAAAAATATTAGATTGTGTTATAGTTGGAATATAACATAGGTATAAAAATTTGTACAAATCATATGTAAGCTCAATGGTTTATCGTAAAGAGAACATTCCTATGTTCATTGTTCAAGACAAGTAGAACATTATGAATGTCTCCCTTTTGCTCCCTTTTCTTTACTAACCCCTCTTTCTTCCCTAAAGTTAACAATGGTGTTATATATTTCTCTATAACAAATTTCCCCAAACTTAGTGACTTAAAATAATAAACATCTATTATCTCATAGTTTCTGAGTATCAGGAATCCAGGGGCAGCTTAGCTGGGTGGTTTGAGCTCAGGTTCTCATGAAACTGTAGTCAAGGTGTAATCAAGGACTGTAGTCATCTGAAGACTTTACTAAGACTGGGTGATCCGCTTCCAGAAGGCTCACTCATACGACTATTGACTGGAGTCCTCAGTTCTTCACTGGCTGTTGTATGAGGCCTCAGTCCCTCACCAATGAGCCTCACCCTAAGGCTGCTCAGAATGTGTTAGCTAACTTTCCTAGAGTTGGAGTGGGGCAGGGTGGAGGGAAGAAGAGGGAGAGGAGGAAGAGCCATAGTGACTTCTTCTGACCTAGTCTCTGAAGTCACACATCATCATTTTCACTTTATTCTATTTGTTGGAAGCTAATCTCCTAGTCCAGCCCACACTCAAGAGGGGGAGAATTAGACTCCTCCTTTTAAAGGGAGGAATATAAAATAATTTTTAAAAAACATTGCTAAAACAACCTTTAATTCTAATATCATTTCATTTTTCTTCTTTGTGAACTTTATAGGAATAGAATCATACAATATACATTCTGTATCAGGCTTCTTTCATTCAAAATTATGTTTATGGGATTCATTTTTAGTATAGCAGTATTCTGTTCATTTTAATTTCTGGATAGTATTCCATTATATAAATATATCACAGTTAATTTATTCATGGACATGAGTTGATTCTAGTTTGAAAATAACACTGCATGAGTGTTCTTGGACATAACTCTTGGTGCACATATGTATGCATTTCTTATGGGTATGTACTTTCGAGTAAATTCCTGGGTCATAGAATATGCATATATTCAATATTAGTAAATGATGCCAGGGAGTTTTTCAAAGTGGTTATATTGATTTAAATTTCTACCAGCAGTGTATGAGAGTTCCAGTTATTCCACATTTTTGTTAACACTAGGCATGATCAGTTTTTTTTAAATTTAGTCATTCTAGTAAATGTATGGCAACATCTTATTTTAGTTTTAATTTGTATTTTCCTGATTACTAATGAAATTGAGCTCCTTTTCATTCATTGACCATTTAGATAACTTCTCTTGTAAATTGTCTCTTCAAGTCCCTTGATCACTTTGTTTTTACTGAGTTGTTTATCTTTTTCTTATTGATTTATGGGAATTCTTAATACATTTTCATTATATGAATTGAAAATGTCTTTTCCCACTCTGTGGCTTGTTTTCTTCATTCTCTTAATGGCATCTCTTGATGAATAGAAGTTTTTTTTTACTTTAGTCCAATTTTTCAATCACTTCCTTTGTTATTAGAGCTTTTTTGTATCTGTTTAATTGATCTTTCTCTATCTCATACTATGAAGATATTAGTCTATATTATCTTCATTAAATTTTAATGTTTTATTTTCTCCAGATAGATCCTCAATCCATTTGGCATTGATTTTTGTGTAAGGTGAAGTAGGGGTCATTTCATTTTTTAAAACATTTAAATAAATAATTGACTCAGCATTGAAAAGATTATTCTTTCTCACTACTCTGCAGTGTCATCTGTGTTATACTCCAAGCATCCACATGTGTGGGGGTCTGTTTCTAGACTCTGTATTTCATTGATCTATTTATCTATCCCCAAATCAATACTATGTTCTATTAAAAACTGTGTCTTCATATGTCTTGAATCTATTCAATTACTTCCTTTTTAATAATTTATGATTTTTGCTTATTCTTGACACTTTGCACTTCTTTATTAGATTTGGAATCATCTTGTTCTACTTAGAATTTTAAGTTGGATTGCATTAAATACTGAGATCAGTTTTGGGGAGGCTCATTTTATTTGCAACATGGAGTATTCTAATCCACAACATGCCTTACATTTATTTAGATATTCTGTTACTTATTTCACTAATGTTGGTACAGGTCTTGAGCATCTTTTGTTAAAATTATTCCTAGGCAATTGAAATATTTTCTAATTATTTTGCTTATATATAGAAATACTACTGATTTTCAAAATAGTGACTTGGTATCCAGTAACTTTGCTAAATTAAGTTATTAATTCTAAAAGTCTACACTACTGTATCATGGGCAGATAACAACAGTTTCACTTTTATTTTCCAAACTTATACATTTATTTATTTACTTACTTACTTATTTACTTATTTATGCATTGCACTATCACTTCCAGTACAATGTGTAATAGGAGGAATGGTAGCAAACATGCTTTTTCTATTTCCAATCTCAGAATTTGAAATTTATGCCTAGTTCTTTGTATTTACCTTCATATTTAGGTATTTAATCCACATGAGGCATTTTTTTAAAAAATATCATGAGAAGTAGGAATTCCACTCAATTTTTTCTACATATTGATATTTTTTCCCAGTGCCATCTTCTAAATAATATGTTCTTTTGCTATTGATTTGACCTGTCATTTTGACTATGTACCAGGTAAACAATGAAGGCTACTTATATCAGTATGGGAGTGATAAATTTGGTGGGACAGCCAGATTCTCGGTATTTTTTGAAAGACCTTTTTTCTAATTTAAGTGTTAATACAACCCACAAATACAGAAAAGAGTGCACATACTCTGAGTGTGACAGGAGAGTGATGAGGGTTTCTAAATGTTTTCTTGGCTAAAGAGTACTTCATTCTTATCATAGATACTCTTTGTAAGGAAGGGCAGCAGTTCACTATAAATCTGCTTGATACTAAGAGTCGAGGCAATAATGGATAACCTCCTGACACTATCATATGAAGTTGTTCGTGTGCATCTGATCTGTTGGCAAAGAATAGCAGAGGAAATGTATATCTATGCATGCAGGCTGCTCCAAAAGGAAGCTAAATAAGTTCTTTTCCTGAAAGCTTTAAAAAAAATATGAATAGGTGTTGGACTCTGTCGAATGCCTTTTATGCATCCACTGAGATATTTGTGTGGGTTTTCATAGGTAGCACTATAATGTGGTATTGATAGATTTTCTAATATTCCCTGCATCACTGTGTTTAACCCTTCATGATCATGATAATGTTATATGTAATATGTTATTCAGTTCAGTTAGCTAATGTAGTAGATGCTATTTGTGCCCTGCTCATATCCACTTGGGATGAACCACTTCTGTGCATGCTGAGCCAACTACCAGTATCTGTGATTCTTGGCCTGAGAGTTTTCTCTAGTCACTGGAACCTCCTCTGTCTGTACAGGTCAGGCTGCAAGTACCAGAGAATTAACACTTTTCCTATCCCAGGAGCAGCCCTCAACCAATGGCTGATGGAATTGAGAAGATAAAGGACCCTATTTCCATGCCCCTTGGGAGGGATAAAACTGAGACATGTGTTCTACATTGGTTCCTGCTAACCTAATGGATTAAATGCAAGTTGCCCATAATAGTAACTTGCTTGAAAATGCACTTGCTTCTTTCTTTCATCCTCTTACTTCACACACTTACTGGTATTTCGTTGAGTCCCCTTCCAAATAAATCATTGCCCATGAATCCTTATCTTAGGGTCTGCTTCTGGGGTATCCCAAAATAAGGTAACTAACATTTTCTTTTGCATTTTGTATCTATGTTCAGAAGTAAAATCAGTCTGTAATTTTTAAATCTTATATTGCCCTTTTCCAATTTTATTATGAAGGTTCTACAATCCTAATAAAGTTAGTTTGATAGCTTTACTTTTACCCCTTATATTAGAGAGTAATTATCTATTCTTCAAAAGTTCAGTAAAACTCATACACAAAACCATCTGGGTATGATGTTTTGGGGGAGGAAAAAGGGAGCTTTGATTGCAATCATAATTTCTTTAATAGCAATTGGTTTATACAAATTTTCTATTTCTTCTGTGTCAATTTTGCCATATTTTATATAATGAAAGAAAGTTATTCATTTTATCTAGGATTTCAAATATACTGATTTATAGTTGTTCATAACAGTCATGTAAGTGTTACAGTGAAGCTGGCTTATACTGGTTAATGAGAGATGATGATTTTTAAATTTTCAGAAACTCCATGAGTGGTTAATGTCACCTTGGTAATTGGCCATGGTGGGAATATTTACATCATGGAAACTGGCAAACACCACGTATTAGGAATTTTTTTTTCCTGGTGAACTGATAGTTATAATTACCAGCACACCACTGGCTATTCTCACATTTCACTGGTCCCTTCTTCTCCATCTCCTTTATTGATTTCTTCTCTTTTCCTTGACTCAACATTTCAGTGTCCCATTGCACAGTCTTTGGTCCCCTTCTCTTCTCTGTCTACACGGACTGGCCCTGGTGATCTCATCTAGTCTCAGGGTTTTAAAACCCACCCGTATTCCCATAAGTCCCAAATTTATATCTCCAGCAGCCTGGACCTTCTCCTAAATACTAGACTCATTTGGCTGGTTGTCAACTCAACATCTCTTCCTTGCTATCTAATAGACATCTTAAATTTAACATGATCAAAACCGACTTCCTGATATGTTCCCTCAAGCCTGCTCCCCTGGCAGGCTTCCCATCTCAATCATTGGCAACTCCATATTCTAGTTACTCACGCTGAAAGTCTTATAGTCATTCATGATGTCTGTCTTTCTCTCATACCCTACATACAATCTGTTAGAAAATCATGTTAGCTGTACATTAAAATATACACAAATCTGCCAATTTCTCATTATTCTACCCTAAGTCCCCACTATCTCTTAACTGAATTATTGCCATAGCTTTCTAACAGGTTTCCTTACACCCACACTTTCCCTCCCTAGAATGTATCATCAAATCCTTCAAGTAGCTGGAATGATCCTTTTGTCAGCATCAGGTCATGCTACTCCTCTGTTCAAAACTTTCTGATGGCTCCCAGTTTCACTCAGAGTACAAGCCAGAGTCCTTTGTGATGGGCTTCACTTTACCTCTCTGACCACATCTCCTACTAAATTCCCCTCCCCTCAAGGCCTACTCCAGTCACACTGATCTTTTCATTCTTCTTCTTCAAAAAAAAGTCACAAAACCCACAAAACAACAGGCAAGCTCCTCCCTCAGGGCCTCTGTCTGAAATGCTCTTCCCCCAGGTAACTACACAGCCTACTTCCTCACTTGATTCAAAAAAATATGTTATATGATCATTGTTTATGTTTCTCCCCTCACTGTAATCTTAGCCCTACAAGGGTAAGAATTTTTCTGCTTGTTCACTGACACAGCCCAACAGTGAAGCAGAAGATTGCCGGACATACTGGGGTGCTCAGTATACATCTGCCGAATTAGTCAAGATATGACCTTGCTGCTCTTGTTGAGTTAGGTTCAGGGCTATACCTAGTCTCTCCAGGGTGGTCTCGGGTCACACACTGTCTGTGCTGCCATGTTGCACCTTCTGAGAGGAGCTTCCATGGTGTCCTTTCCTCTGACTGGAGGAAGCAGACCTAGTGTTCTTAGAAAAATAACAGGCAGTTGGAACCACTCCATCCCTTCTTCACCATCTGTAAGTGTGAGATCCTGCTTGCAATGAAAAGAAACTTTATTCTTCTCTGGCTGAGAACCCCACTCTCCTCTGGGATCCCCCAAATTGGGACTGAGATTGGAGATTGGAGAAGGCAGATTTAAAGTTTGGGTAGGTTTACCTGTGCTTACCAGCCTATATTCCCTGAATTAATGGTCTCTATTTAAAGAAAAAAGAACCTACTTTTAATTCCACCCCTGAAATTAGAAAGTTAGTCCTTAATCAGGCAAATACAAACAGGTAATGATTCAGAAATGGGTTTAACAATTTATTGAGGAGATTCAACTCAGTGGAGTATAACAGTTTTATTTTTTGCAATTACCTCTTTAAACTATGCTCTGATAAGTCCTCCATTTCCTGTTTCTTAACAGCATCTTCAGCTGATTCCATAACTTTCTTGTCACTCTTGCTAATGAAAAGTCCAGTTCAATTTCAAAGTCTATTAAAGCTCATCCTCTCTCCTCCCTGCAGCACAGGCCGGAGCAGTGACCTCTGGATTTTGGAAGCAGAGGGGAGATGCACACATCCTGCCCTCTCCTCTACTAGGTCTCCATCTTCTGGGGTATTAGCAGGCTGGAAGGAGAGATGGTGCAGGCAGAGGTCATCTTACATCACTGGCCACATGAGTGTGGCAGGGAGATGTCCCTGAACAAGCCCTGTTTTGATATGGTTCTGTTTGATGCTGGTGGCCTGGTTTTGCACGAATACCATTCAAGGTATTTTTTGAGAGTGGCATCAAATTTTGTCTGATTCCCTCCTCATTCCACCCTTGGTACCAAGAATCCCTCAGTGAGAGACAACTGGGTCTCTTTTTGGTCTGGCTGGTGGTCTGGGTCTTTGCCCTCCTCTCCTGATAGGGCATCACTTCACGTGGCCCAGTGGCTGCCTTGACAACCATATGTCTCCTCCCTCCTGCTGCAGTTTCTATGCTCCTTGCATGATGTCATCAGAACCCCCGAGGTCTGTCCCACACCCTCTGAGAGTCCTGGGGGCCTGGGCTGAGGCTGTCCCAATGATCATTTCCTTACATGTCATGATACATTATAGTTCTGTCTCATTCTGATAACCTTCCTTTAGAAATATCCAGACAAGAAGCAAGTGCCAGTCTCTAGATTCAGGGTTATCTCCTCTCCCCATCAGTTGACTGTCAAGATATCCTAAGAATTCTGTCATCACACATTGGCCCTCCCTGGAACGCAATGTCAGAGCAGGATTTAGATCCCATAGCTCAACAAGCATACATCTGAGGGTGAGGTAACAGCATCACTTCTTGTGAGCACCTCCAGTATCCATGAAAGGTTCCCTTGGAGCCTCCTCTCCAGCATGTGGCATGAGGAGATGTGGCAGCTGTAGGTAGATGTTTCCTTTCCACAGTAGAGAGATGTCTGGGAAGGAGCTTCCCAACCAGGGACTACAATTCCCAACCCCTTTGTGTCTAGGCTGTCTCCTCCTACAACTGCCCAGTGGAAGCTTGAGAAAGTTTCAGGAGAGCACAATCATCCCCACGGGAGCCCTGCCTAGATGTGAATATAATGTTGCTGTACAGCAGGTCTGATGCCTCAGTTTCCTTACAGCCTCCCCTCCTTGGAAGCACTAAAGCAGAGGAGGGAAGAACAAGTGATGACAGTGTGGAGTTTCGTGCTGCCCAGGCGCTTTCCAGATGCTCTCTCTGGCTCGGCTTAGTGGGAGCTGGTGCAATCTTGTAGACAGGCAGTGGCTGGAATGTTGGGCCAGCGTTCCAGTCCCAGCTTCCTCCTCACTCCTGGAGTAACTGGGAAATCCCAGATTGGATGTAGGTGCCTCCCTGTAGGAAGGGGAGTGGTCCAAGTGCCTCTCATTTGAAACAAATAGGTGTTCTAATGAAAACCGGACAGAGCCTTCAGACAGGATGGAGTTTTGCTACTTAGATTGACTGGTTAAGTCAGGTCAGCAGGGAGAAGCAAAGAAACAGACAAACAAAACAACCTGTGTGAAGAGCTTGGCTCAGCTAATCCAAAAACAGGTCTGATGTTGCTGGGTTTGTTTTTTTTTTTCAAACACCTGTGATATTTTTCCTCCAGGGATTTAAACTGTAAAAATGGAGTTGGCAACCTCTCTTTGAATTTTCCCCTAGGATTCTGTGCTTCAGGGAAAACCCAGCCTGGGTCAATGGCCTGGAGAATTGTCCTGAAGAGTCACCTGCCCTGGCATCTGTCACAGGGACCAGCAGTCAGGGGGCAGCCCTGCTGCCAGGGACAGAGAGCAGGGCAGACTGAGTCTGCTGTTAGCCTGTGACCATGGAAAGGAGACCTGTGTAGTCAACCTGCAGGACACCAGCACCATCGTTTGTTTTGCTTTTAAACTCTGTTTGAGCCACTATGTAATCTGCCCCAAGTGATTGATCGTTTTGAGGAACTGATTGGCACTTGAGTTTCTTGGGTCTCTTTTTTGTGTTCCTGGAATTCAGAGCACCAAAAATATCATTTTACTCTGTCTCATGTTATATCCTTTTGAGATGTCTACAACATAGGCATTTTGTAGAAAACCTAAGGGTCAACACTAATATAGAACTGACTTTAAAAAAGCAAGAGGACACCAAAATTCTCTTTGTTCCACAAAACGTATATTTACTCCCGCTATATTTATCAGCGAGCGTTTCACTCACTGTGTGTCACCATTTGAGGGAACAAAGGCATCTTTCTGGCTCTAGTAATCTCAGGATACCCAGTGGCTATAGTGGGCTTGGCCTGCCGACCAGCTCCAATGAACCTGGTTTTTGTTTCAGTTTTCCATTTTGTTTATTCCTCCACTGTAGTAATAGCCAGCATTGGAAGAGGGCCTCACTGCTCCTACAGCGCTGTTACATGCACTGCCTAATCAAACCCTCGCAGTATCTACAGAGTACGTTGAGCAGAATATTAGTAGGAGCCCGTCTGTGGCGAGTCACATACTGGTTTCACCATCATATCACGTGGATCTGGTTGCCTTGGTGTGGTTCTGGGTCATACGCTTTTTTTACCTATAAAAAGGGTGTACAAAATGAGACAAAAAGTAGGAAAGAAAGAAAAGGAGGAGACATTGGGTAAGAGAAAGCAGAGAATGAAGATAGGTCGGGGTGTTAAAGTAACGCCTAAGTGTTTAACCAACTGGGAGGCTCAGCTGTCGGAGTTGAACACTCCATCAGGTGGACTTGCCGACTCCCTTCTCTGACCTATCACAAGGCCAGAAATGACCTGAGCATCTCGTGGGGGCACTTACTTCAGTATCTGCTGCCTGAGCTGATTACCATGGATGATTTATAACACTTCCTCCTGAATGGAGGAGTTCTTGTATTTTTATATGTATGAATCTCACTTGCCTGTTCTTGTCATAAAATAACTGGTAACAAATAACGCCTTCCGACAATCTAATTTTCTCTTGCCTAGACAATTTCAAATAGCATTAGGGAGAATATTTTTCCACTAAATTGATTGAATTAGTGAGTTGCTTTGGTAACATGCCTACTGTATTATAATTTAGTGAACTAATTGTTTTCCCAAACTCAGGGAAGGTAGACCCTTGCTCTGTGCACAGCACCAGTGGCAAAGACTAACTGTTGCTTTCTCCCTCGTGTGTTCTGAATTTTTTTTTAAAAAATAGGAGATTGTCTGGAAATCTCTAGAAAATCATGCCACATTAGCTTCTATATTATTATTCACTTTGATATTTAATTATTTGCTGCCTTTAACATTGTTTCAAGCATCTATGGCTTAGCTCACTGACTCAACTGAAAACTCAAGGACAGGGCTGTGGACTAAATTATGTCTCCCTGAATCCATATGTTGAAGCCTTCAAAATGTCACTGTATTTGGAGAAAAGGCCTTTCAAAGAAGTAATAAAATTAAAATGAGGCTGTTAAGGTGGGCCCTAATCCAATCTGTGTCCTTATGGAAAGAGGAGATTAGAACATGTGCGGAGGGATGTGAGGGATGGACACACGTAGAGGAAAAGCCACATGAGGACACAGCTAGAAGGCAGCCATCTGCAAGCTGAGGAGAAAGGCCTCAGAAGAAACCAAATCTGCTGGCATCTTGGTTCCAGATTCCAGAACTGTGAGAAAATCTGTTGGTTAAACCACCCAGCTGGTGGTATTTTGTTATGGCAGCCCGAGCAGACCAGTGCAGACAGTGACACACTTCTCTGATGCATCCTGCCCCATGGTGCCTCACAGAATGCTCAGCACACGATTTAGATGGCACTTAATAATACCATGTGCATTTATTTTAATTTTTATTTTTTAGTATTTAAGAAAATCTGTTCATGAAACCTCTAACATAATTCACTCCATATGCAGTTATTTCGGTTTGTTGGCCGTCAGTTCTCTATCTTCAGTAACAAAGACTAAATCATCTGTTTGAATAGATAGTGTAGGTCCATGGCGAATATTTTAAGCATTGTGAAATGCTGTATAGTTAAAGGTAAACCTCACTTGCACCTCAGTCCATCCACACTCTTTCCTGGAGGCTGTCATCATCACCAGTGAGGGGTTTGTCTGTCTTTCCAGATACCTTCTTGCTTAAAAATGTGTGTGTGTGTGTGTGTGTGTGTGTGTGTGTGTGTGTAACATACATTATAGATATATAACTTACATATTTATGCACATATATGCTTTATGAAAATCTCACTATATATACATATAAATATATACCCTCCTCTCTGATTTTCTTTTCTGTTATTTTTAAACAAATGATAGCCTAATGCACATATATCTACTTTTTAAAGAGCATAAATTTAACAATATATCTTGGGAGTGGTTCCACATAGGACATCCAAATCCACCACATTCTCTGTAACTTACTTTGTTACACTTACTTTAAATGCATTATCCTCCCTGCTTCCTCCCTAAATAACCTACACACTTCACATGGATAGCCACATGGAGCACAAACAGGAAATGTAACTTCTGAAGAAGCTCATTCTTGCTGCCATTTCTTGATAGGAATATTTGAATGGTTTAATCAGGCACTAAAGCTGAAGACATTAAACAGAAGGGCACAGTTTTTAGGCAGTCCAGATAATCGGGAATAGTCACAGCCAGACTTTCTCAGACTAACCGCATGTGCTTCTAGTCAGTACAGTAACTGCAGGTACACACCAGCAATCATATTTATAGCCGGTGTGCCCTCTGACTTTATTATGCAATTAATATTGTACCAAGAAATAATACAATTTTTAAATAATCATGCATAAATTCACTAGGCTGGAAAACCAAAGTGTTTTTCCTTGCTCCCTACTAGTACTTGTTCATTTGTATACATAGTTTGATAGTTTTGATTACAAATCAGAGCAAATATGTATTCTGCTTTTTACTCAAAGTGAATCATAAGCACTGCTATTTGTTACTATGTTCATATAATAATAGTTTTACATGGTTGCATAATAGTCTATCCAGTTGATGTATTGTTTCCTTTAACTTAAAAGATGGACAACTATGTTATCTGAGCTGTAATTAAAGATTACAAGAAAATCAATCTGACACATATTAATAGTATATATAAATGTTATTGAGCTACAATGTAATTGATTACAAAACGGAGAGCAGCTGACATAAATTATAGCAACTATTCTCTATATCTTATGAAATCAAAACATTTTAGGAGAGAAGCTATAGAAAAGGAAACTGTTCAGCTGCCCTCCTGAAAAAGGAATAGACCTTTCTGTTCCTTTAAGCATTGGTTTCAGAAAATGAAGCTGCATTGTTTTTCCTTTCCTGCAGCTGGACCTCTACTTGTACAGAGGTGGAGGGAGCAAAATTGTGAATTGTGTTCCTCAAATCAGATTAGGTTTATTAGACTAACTTCCTAACAACTAGCCATCAATTCTTATGAATAATTAATGGTCTTCTTTAACTGATTAACTTAGAGAATATGTATTGAGCACCTATCATATGCTGGATGTGAAAACATAGAGAAGAAGATAACCTCTGCTCCCTTAGTGTTTACAGTCTAGGCAAGGTGTAGAACAGTAACCAAATAAAGTAATTACAAGCTTTAGGAAGTGCTAAGAAAGAAATAAACAGGGCACTATCACAGATAGAAGTGAAGACGGGGCATCCTTCAGATAGGTGATCAGCAAAGCCTCTCTGAGTGAGTCACATCGACACTGAAGCTTGAAGAAGAAAGAGTCAGCCAACAGAGAGGAGGAGAAAGAGGGAACAGTGGGGCAAAGGCTATAAGGCATGGTGAAACCCAGCAGGTTGACTGTGGCCAATGGGACTGCAGTGCGCTGGGCAAGAGGAAGGCAGCCCTGGGTGAGGTGGGGAGGAGGGCAGAGCCCCACCATGCATGACGAGGACACCATGGAAAGAACCTAGATTTCATTGTATGTACAATGGGAAACCAGATGTAGGTTTTAAGCAGGTGAGTGGAATAACAGAAACCATGTTTAAGAAAGAACTTTTGGCTGCTGTGTGGAAAATAGATTTGGGGGGAGGTCAAGAGTGGCAGTGGAGAGAATAATTTGGAAGACGTTGGTGTCACCCCTATGAGAGGTGACAATGGCTGGAACCTCAGTGGTGGCAGAGGTGATGGAGACTAAGGGATGGGTGGATTTCCATCAGAGATAGAACTGACAGCGGAAATGGCTGTGAAGGATGAGGGAAAAGGAAGATGTCAATAATGACTTTGGGGCTTCCAGGGGGCCCCAAATTTAGAAGTCAAAGGCAGGAAATCAAGAGTTCTCTTTGGATCTTTAAGTTGGAGATGCCTTATGAGACATCCAAGTAGCATTGTCAGCTCAGCAGTTAGACATATGAGGCTGAGATCAATTTGGGGGTTGTCCGCAGTCTGATGATATTTAAAACCTGAAGACTGGATGAGACCCTGAAGGATAATGTGTAGTTGGGAAGTGAAGGGGGCCCAGGACTGAACCTGTAACCTTCCCAAAGATGCACAGTGTTGACCAGAAGTAAATCCCCACCTGGTGGGACCTCAGGCTCTCCAAGGATTCATCATGTAGTCATTATTAACTGCCTTCTCCATGTCTGGGAAACTATCCAGGGAAATTTTTTCCTTTCAGGTATTTTAGTTTCTTTCCTGCCCATCTCTCTTAACCTTGGTATCCTCTGACCCTAGGAACCCTCCTATGAGAAAAAGAGAAGCAAGTGTGGACAAGGTTGTTCACGCTTAGAGACCCTGTGGCCTGTCACCTTTAGCAGTTGTACGTTGGAAGCTCTGAACGGCTGCCAGAGTATTTTGCCATTTGCTTCTCTGTTTTCAGGGGTATGAGTAACAACAGTGGGTCCTCCCTGAGAGCCAGAACCCCCCCAGGCTCTAACTTCTGCATCTTCCAGTAGCTTGTGGGTCAGCACTTCACAGCTTAGATGCTCTATAGTGAGACTATAAAGTAAGGAGTCAGAAGGGACCTTTGAAAGCAAAAAGTGTAAGCCTCCCATTGTACAAATGACAGGATTGACCCACCCGGGCCCCCACCCTATGAAATGGAAGGTATTTCAGGTTTCATTTCAGCAATCACTGATCAAGCAAAGCTCATCAGCCTTCATTCAATCCAAGAGATGACTTCGCTGTGGATCCTAAGAAAAGACCAGTGCAATGTTTAAACCTCTCTAATTGGAAAAAGAAATTGAGAGCATTTCCAGGCCTGAAGCACAGGTATGCTGAGAAATGCCTGACTAGTGCTGCACTTCCTCCCAGCCTGAAGAAATTAGGTAGATTCTGTATCCTGGGTGATCTCCAATGTGAGACCTGCATCGCAGAGTGTGCAGGCTCCGAGTATGCTGTACTGTGAGTGACCATAAAAAGAAGGCAAGAGGGCCTGTAAATTAGAGAGATGGGTTTTGCATTGGCCTCAGGAAACCCCAAGCTACACAAAAGGCACCATCTCCACGTGGCCGAATAACAATAGTTTGACGTGTTAAATAATCGATAAAGCTTGCTCTTCCATAAAGACTTCCATAAAAACAAGAACCAGAGGATGTAATGAATTCAGGGGGAAAGGATACTGTTTAATCCTTTCTGAGAAATGTCTGATGAGACCAACACGCACTGTTTTCTGATTCTGTCTTCTCCACCTGATATTTTGCACTTGACTTATATGAAGAAGTATTTCAATGCCTGTTTGTAATTTCAGTGAATTGAGGCACATACTCTTCCTCCTAGGATGTCAAGATTCTTAAATTTTGGGTGCAGCAGGAGCTTTAAAGATAATTTAGTGCATCTCTCTTACTTTCCAAAGACAAAACTAGAGAGTAAGGGGCTTGGTCAAAATTACAGTGATTAGAGAGACAGGCCCACCATCCAGGACACATGATGGATAGCCCTGCTTTTCCCATTGTTTGAATTCAAACTAGTAGAGAGCTGCTTGACATGGGTGAGATTTTGTTTTCTTTGTTAACTGTTTATTTTATACAACTTTGACTTTTCATTCTATTAAGAACTTGTGGGGACACAGGAAAAAGGAAAAGATACTTGGCAAGTAATCACTGTTAGCATTTTAATGTATTGCTTCCCAGTTTTTTTTTCTGTGCGTATTTTAAAATAATTGTTATTTAGTGTGTTTAATGTAATTTTCATTTTTTCAGTTAATATAAGCATTTTTAATGAATGCAGAATATTCAGGCAAATGGATTTACTATAATTCACTGAATGTTTCTGTGGTTGTTGGGCGTTTAGGATGATTCCAGGTTTTTGCTACTGTATATAACAATATTTTTATATGATATGTACATTTCTTATGGCATATAACTTTCCTGACAGATTATACCTTCAATATGGAACTCCTGAAATGGAATTAAACAGCCATGATTACTACTACTTAAATAGTCACAGAGTCATCGGATTCACTCTTGCTTTACACCATTAAGTGTAATCATTAAAAATATTTGCTAATTTCCTCATCAAAAATGGCAATGGTTTGAGCTCTCACTTCTTTTATGGCTGCCGAGTCCTCTTCTACACATCTTTACTCTTCCTACCTTAAGCTTTTAGTTGCTTATAGTTCCCTGAACACAACAGCCTACTCCATGGATCTTGTTTTTAGATCTCTTATGATAAAATAGGAACCCCAAAGATAAGGTATTTTGTTCATCTATAGGTTCCCAGGATCTTGCCTAGCACACAGTGGGTGCTCAGTAAATATGTATTTAACAAATGGGTGAATGAATGAATGAGCACATGAGGCTGGACAGTGCCCCCGTGTTTGTTTAGTCGCTGTGATTTCTGAGTGCACTGCCTGGTTATGTCCTTTGTCCATTTATTTATCATTGCTTTTTATTGATTTTTACTAGTATTTTAATATGAGAAAATAGAAACTCTTTGCCTGTCACATTTGGGCCAATAATTTTTTCCAGCCTATAGTTTGCTTCATATTTTCAAATAGAGAGAAGGTGGGCTAGTAAATATGTTATCTCTTGCTGCATTTTGTCTACTTAAAAGGTGCTAAGAAGATGGTGGCAGGGGCGGGGGCCAGGTGGGAATGAAGAAAGAGAGGAGGGGAAAAGAGAGAGGGAGGGAGAGCAGAGGGGAGAGGAAGAGAAGAGAAGAGAATTCTAAGGTAATGAGTTCTGAATTCTGAGAAAAGTCTAGACAATTTGGTTACTCTGTTGAAGCAGATTTCATGGGTCGACTGTGTGAAAAGAGTAACTGTGTCGACCACATTTCTCACCCTCTGAAGCTGAAAAGGTCAACCAGCCCCTGCATGCAGTGGAAAACAAATTCTCCTCCTCCATATAGAGAAGTAGGTTTCCATTAAAAGATACACAGAGAGACTGAGTAATTTCTTAATCTATTCCATTTGTAAATGAGAAAGGAAAACACTCAGTAGTTGTCCTTAAATCGTTAGTGAATCAACCCTGCCCGCAGGAAACAAACCCATACCACCCTGTTTCCATTGAAAGGAGAAAAAAGACTCCTCTTGCTTTTTTTCCCTTTTGTTGTCAGATGTGCTTTTCATGTTTTTAAAAACATATCAAAAATTGTATAATAATATTGTCCCTCTGAGTCTGTTGCTGGATTTGCAAACTTTAATGTTTTTCTGGTTAATATTTTATAAAGCAGACAAACTCATAAAATGCGCCCTGTCAGGAGCCTTCAAGATAACATCAGCCCCCTCTAATCAAAGTGGAATTACCCAAGATTGTTGGATCTACTTTTTGGAAGAGGAGATTTCTGATTCACAAGCAAAAACAAAATCAAATACACCCTCCTCCCCTCAAAAAACCAAACCAAACAAACAAAACCAAAAAAAACAAATAACAACAAAACTCCAGAGCCTAGGAGGTGGCTCTGAACACATATTTGAAAGATGAATAAATGATTGGCGTTGCCCTACCTTGGATGGTGGTTGTTTCCAATGTGTGCCCCCAGAACCACTCTCCGTCCTCTACCTAATTTGCTGCCTGGGAGGCTGACCCACTCAGGCCACATCAATGGGCTCCCTTCACCTGTGGCTTTCTGGGTGGGTTCAGCCAATGAGGAGTCCCAGAGGAGTTTGGAGGGATGGAACAGAGTGAACTTGGGATATTGATTTCCTTGGCATCCTCCCTGCGAGATTGCCTTCAGCTGGCTGCTTTCCAGAGGTCGCAGCACCTGTCAGGTGATGCTCTCGCCTGGTCCAGGTTCCAGTGGTCCCCTGACCCTCATCCCTTCTGCCTAGGAGCTCTGTGCTGTCCCTCATAGTTCCTTCTCTGCACCCTGCCCACACCTTAGTGAATGCACCTTTATTAAACTCTCCTTGAATTACCTGATCTGAATGTGTCAGCCATTTCCTGCTGGTACACAATTGGTATGAAAGGTCATGGGGTGTGTGCATGTTGTAGTGGCTGCTCCCTAAAATTCAGCCTGCCGTCTGCGCACCAACCTGTGTGCCCTGGGGGGAGAGGGGCCTTCTCCTAATGCACATACAGGAGGGTGTGGGCTTGTGGCCCCTTGGGCTGAGTGTATGTATATGAGGCTCAGCTTTTTAAAGAAGAAAATCTGCTGATAGATCCATCTTCGCTGTTGTCCCTCCCTCCCTGCTTATCCTGTGAGCTGTAGCTTTGTCTGTAGCCTGAGTGAGTCATTTCTACCCACAGCTGCAGCCACAAAAGCAGTAACAAGGTGTGTGTGTGTGTGGGGGGGGTGGCGTCCCCATTGCTCTCCAAATGTTGACTGCTTTGGCTGTTTCTACAGAAGCAGAAAGACCACAAACCAATAACACTTCCTCTGGTTGTTGGGTGTTTTGTTTTCACTTGTTCCTTCAGTTGTGTTGTCATGCAGACTTGCTCTCACCCAACACATCCTCTCCCTCGCGTGATGCACAGTGGGCAGAACCAGCTCTAACCACTGCCATCTTTAGTGTGGACGATGAAAGCTGATCTAGAGGACAGAGCACACCTCAGTGCAGTGAAATGACCTGCCCTTACCTCACCCCTCTCCCTGGTGGGATGTGAGACCCAACCCTGTGGGTGGGCTTGGGCTTCCAGCCCCTTTGTTGTCCAATTTCCCTTGCCAGTCATCACTGATGATTTTAATTGACTTCACAACTTCTGCCTCAGCGCCTGGAATGCTCCCAAGGAAGGATGCTGTAAACTGCACGTTAGAAATAGGATGTGTCACTCCATTCTGTCTGTCTTCAGTGACTGAGGGTGTGCTGGCTGTGGGGAGGGAAGGAGACAGTCACCTCTCCTCATCCACACACAGGAATTGACAGTTACCTGGGTTACTAGACTGGGCTAAGTTCCCCAGATCCGACTTGGTTGTTCCGTTCAGATATTGATTTCTATTTTCCTCTCCTCTGTGCTTTCTGAAACTCATCTGACCCTCTGACTATTCAGCTCCTCGTGCAGCACAGGCTTCTCCCTATAATGCTCATGTCGAACTGATTTTAGATCAGAATCCAACAGATCCTTTCAGCAGTACTCAAAGAGATGAAATCTCTAGCTGCAGACTGTTCTTGCTGCTGAAGAGAGACTGGCTAGATTTCAGCAGCAATAATTAATTTCAAAGAAATTTTCCATCTCCAGGCCTTTGCATCTCATTAATTATTTTCAAGGTAGATTGAATTTGCTTTACAGGATCTTAGAATCCCACTTTGCAATAAGCAATTTAATGTGAAATTGCTGACCTGTACTTGCCTAATCTAGCCATGGATTCGTAATCCTTCTACAATTTAGAGTTACATCATCTTAGAGCTGCAACTGAGTTTCCACTAGCATAATGATCACTTTTTTTTTAACCTGTAATGAGCAGCAGTATTACTGAAGTGCACAGGAAAGCTTCAGCTAGTTACTGAGAATTACAGAATATCAATCGTCGACTTCTATGCTGTGGGCGGGTGGTAGCATATTAGAAAATGAAACTGTAGGTCATTTGGGGAAAATATTTCAGTGAAATCCACCAACCTGGGTGATGTGCTGAATCTTAAACCAGAAAGAAAGAAAACCAAACCAAACCAAAAAAATGATTGTTCTTCTCTTTGAAGGACAGATAGCAACAACTTTAAATGCTAAATAGCATCGTCCTAAATCCTGGCAGGTGCCCCTCAGGGACTGTTGTCTGAACTGCCAATCAAGTCACTTGCTTTCCTGCCCTCTGTCCTTCCTGCCTTTTGCACCTTTCAGTCAGTGTTCTGCAGTGATTAATAGAGAGTTGTCAGCCTTTTATTTCAAAAGACTTCTCTATAATATTAGAACTATATTAGGGTTATTTACAAATCAATCTGCATTATGGCTTAATATCATCACACCTATATGGCAGCCAGTGGTAGGCAGAATCTCTAAACTTTTGACTTATTTCTAAGTTAGGTCCTTTCTGCTTCAAAGGTTGCCAAGTGCTTTAGAAACCGATTCCCCTGGAGGCCCCTTGATCCTCTGTGTGAAGAAACAGTCACAGCAGTACAAAAGAGTGTGCATGGGGAGTCAGGAAGATAGTGGATGAAGAGCCCACAGTCCAGTGAGACAGGAGATGTGCGCGTTTAGGAGCACCCTTACCCTGAGATGGAACCCAGAACTTTAAGAAGGGTTCCTGTCGGGTGGGGCTGAGGTTCCCGGAAAGGAGAGGGTAGATCCCCAGTGGTTCTCAACCAGGGCAGTTTTGTCCCCCTGGGGACATCTGACAATGTCTAAAGATGATTTGGGGTGGCATAACTTATGGGTGGACACTAGGCTCAAAACAAGAGCATGGCTTAAAGCAGTCTTAGGCCGGGAGCTGATGGATCCAGGCATTTACCTTCCTCTCTCACCAGTTCCCGCCTGCCTCCTGATTGCACATGGGTCCTCATACCACGTCCACCTCTAAGGTCTCCTGTTCACTCCCAACCTCCCCACCCAATCCTGAGCACAATGTTTCCCCACTCGGCACCACGGGCATCATGGCTTTGTTGGGGAGGGGCGCCCTGTGTCTTGCAAGATGTTAGGCAGCTTCCCTGACTCTGTAAATCACTTCCTCCTTTTGTGCCTCACTTTCTTCATCTGTTAAATCAGTCAGTTATTCAAATGACAAATATCTATATTCTAGGAGCTTCCTTGGACTTGAGGATACCACAGTGAAGATGTCCCTGCCCATAGTTAGCTTACATTCTGTGGGGGATAACATGATAAAAACATAATTAAATAGAAATTTAACATATTATCAGGCAGAGAGAAGTACTATGAATAGCAATAAGCAAAGGAAGGGATAGAGAGTCATAGGAGCTATTCTTTTAGCCAGGAACATCAGGGAGGGCCTCTCTGAGGAGGTGACATTTCAGTCCTGAATGGAATGTAGGAGCAAGCCATGGAGTTGTGATGGAAGGGCATTCCAGGCAGAGAGAATAGAGAGGGCAAAGGCCCTGAGACAGGGGTGGGCTTGGTGTCCTCAGACCAGTGGGGCAGAGGGAGTGGCAAGGGCTCAACCCACTGTTTTGTTCTAAGAGAGGAACCTTTGGGAAATTTCAAGAAAAACACATGGATTAGAGGAGTGTCTTCTGTGGCTGAGATTCTGCTGGCTGAGGAGCAGCTGTAGTCAGTTATTCTGAGCCCTAGTTGCACACTGGGGTCACCTGGGCTGCTCTGTGCACAGGTTCCCCCCAAGACCAACTAAAATCAGAGCCTTTTGGGGGTGAGATCATCAATATTTTATAAAAGTTCAGCAGTCAATGCTAATGGGTTGCCAGAGTTGAGGGCTTCTGATTTAGATGAACCCAGCGGCAAGAAATAAAATCTTTGTTAGGGGTTAGGAGGAAGGTAGCAGTTTCTTCCTGCAGTAAGAAGGTCTTTGTGTTTGAGCTGGGTGGGGAGGACTTGGACATAGAGAACCAGGCGCGGTGGGGGCGGCAGGTTCCCGATGATGAGGAAGCAGGCTGGCCTCTGAGGGCAGGTGTGGGGAGCCCAGCACACCAATACTGTGGCATCTGGACTGGGCTCACCCCGCGGAGCCAGGCCTCTGAAGCAAGGGGCTAGAAGTGGTTTATGTCTGAGCTTGCTTCACTTTCAAATTTCCCTCAGTCTGCTTTTGTGGCCTTGATCGTTCAGCTTGCGCTTGCCTCCTGCTTTGTCCCTGGAGTGCACGCGCACGCGCGCGCGCGCGCGCGCGCACACACACACACACACACACACACACACACACACTTGTTTTTCTTGGCTTTTTAACTGAATGACAATTACTAGGAACAGGTGCCATTAATCAATCCCCCTTCTCATACCCATGCCAGATCAGATTTCCACGTGTGATGATTATGACTCTCCTAGTAGCCAATAGTATTTACCAGGCAAGAGGAAACCCTGCCTTAAAAGAGCCGTGCCTTGCCTCAAATGGCAGCCTGTAGTGGACATGTGTTGGGAAAGTGATCTACCGGGAATGGAGAAACCTCCCAGCCATAGGCTGAGGGACAGACCTCAGCTTTACAACCATGAAAAAACGGGAACTTTCTCTTGCCATGTACTGTTTCAAGTAAGTTCATCAAGAAGGAGTTTAGACCTCATTCTGTAATTCAGACAGGAAGCCATCACAGGTTTTTGGCAGAGAAGTGACAAGATTTCCCTTGTTGAGCAATTCTGTAGGAAGGTTGATCTTTCAACAACATGTAGGATGAATGGGGGTGAGGTGGGGAGATCACACATCAGATAAGGTAGGAAGTGCACAGATCGGAAGGGCTTGAGGGTGTATGATCCCACGCTGTCCTGCTGTTCTTGGGCGAGGCAAGTTGTGCGACTAAGAAAAGGGATTGGCATTCCCAAATGCTTTGGATGCTGCCTTCTTTCCTCAAGTCCAACACCCACAAACATCAGGAGAAGCTTCTTTGGAGACCAAACTGGTCACCACACAGCATATGCAGCTAAAGTAGCAATTTAAATGGAAAAGGAATTAATTACCATCTAATTTGCCTAGCCTGTTGTTTGTGCACGTGGCCAAAAGTTCAGAGCAGAGCTCCTTAACTGATAACTGGCAATGCCTTCCCCCTTGCTCTGGAAGAAAGTGAGTCCAATCAGTGGTGCTTTACTAAACCATAGCCACTCAAGCCAACAGCAACAAGGGAAGGGGCCAGGGCATTTCTCACCCTCTATCTTCCAGCCCCAGGCTCCTACCCGGTGAAGATGTCCAGACTTAACCTGCCGTCTGTGTGCAAATTATATTTATTTATGAGGCTGAATTTATACTTCAACTAAACATCAATTTATCAAGTATCTTGGTATGAAAAGGAAATATTTTTACTGCGTATATATAAAGATTCTGAAACCCAGTTGCACTCCATGGAATGTACTAATTATAATCAAAGCCATTCGTAATGAAGAGAAACAAAATGAATAAACACAAGTCTGTCCAATGTTGGAGCCTCAGGAGGAACTTCATTGCTATTACTGACGGACACTATTGTAATGTTGAAGCCAAAAGTAGCAGATGTCTGCAGAGAGAAATAAGGGACTTGGAAGTGCAGTGTTGATGAGCTGGCATCTCATCTCCCTGCTAAATTAGATCTGGGCCTTCTCTTCCTAAAGAGCTTAGGTCTTGACTTGGCTTCGGAAAAGACAGCTGTCAACAGGGTGGCCACTGGTAGATAGTGGGGCCAACTGACCTCAATTTAGTGAATCTAGTTTCTTCATGTTTTCCCAAGAAACTCTTCAGTTTCAGAGTGAAATGTGGAAATGCCTGGCTATCAGCTGGATACCAAACTTATAGAAAACAAATACCACTTGGAGCAACATGGTGGCCCAAACCAGATCCACTGTGGGGCACTTCCAAACAGTGGGTCTAAGCCGGAGAGAATTTTGAGGATTTCTTGGGGGAAGTGGCTGAGCCTAGATCATGTGGGTGGTTGATGGAGGCAGAGAGCCTCACCCTTACAGTTTTCCTAGAACTAGGCTGGTTGCCAGGGTTGCACCACAGCACAAAAATCCGAACGATGCCAATCCGCTCTCCCAGGACCGGTATTGGACTAAGTACTCCCAATTTAGGGCTCAATCGAGGCTCGAAAAATGATGGGGCAAGAATGGGCTTTGTTGTAGGATGTGGTCCATCCTAGAATGTGGGGATGTTGTCAGGGAGATGGAGTTCATTTTGCAGTTAAGACCACCCTGTGCTATGCTTGAAAATTGCTAGATGCCATTCTCTCCACTTATTTCACAATTACTCTGCATCGTATTACCAGCCAGTGCTTCCTCCTTTCCACGTTTATTCATGAATGAAATTTTTCCCACAGTAGATTCCAAGGACCAGCTTCATTAGAAAAAAATATAATCAGAAGAAAGTATAGTAGTCACGGAATGACACCTGGATGTGCATTCCCTGCCCATGGCCCTGTGATGGGGCCCCCGTCTCTCCTTCCCACCCTGTTGGAACGAAGGAAGTGCACCTTCCCAAGACCTGTGAGACGTTATTGGGGACCGCCACGTGAGCTTCTCCTTTCAGAGACACCTGGCCACGTTTTAGAGGCCACACTGTGCTGAGACCACATCCTGGCCTCCTCTCAGCCCTGCAACACCACCCTGGAGTGGAGGGGTCTGGGGGACCACAACCCGCTCTGTGCCCAGCTGATTTGGTGCAGGCGCTTTGCTCCTGAGGACTTGTTCATTGAAGAATCACTGTGTCATCACTGCACCTAGGGATTTCCTATATCAGACTAACAACTTTGATGTCTTCCCCCCTTTTCTGATGATACATTGACTAAGGCAAGCCATCTGAAGCTCTGATGTTGCTTCCCCCCCAGGCTGAGGGACTTTGTTGTCACCAGTAGGCCTGTGCCTCAGATCCTGTGACTTAGTTTTGGCCAGGGGTAGGGCACCCAGGCTGGTGGGAGCCAGGCTGCACTGGGATGTGGGACTTCAGGGCAGCCACACAGCACCCGCAGGTTCCCCCGGGACCCCTCAGCCTCAGTGCTTAGACATGACTTTGAGTGCAGAGCAGGAATTGGGCCACAGGAGGGCAGAGGTCTCTTCTAAGTTCTCATCATATTTGCATTAGCTTGTCTAAACAGAAGCAGAAAGTTGCTTCTGTACTTTACAAATGAGTCAAAGAAGACTGAACAAAGGAGCCATGATCTCAAAGGGTGAGAGTGGAGGGCAGGCGTTGGGGTCTGTGCTTTAGCTTTTAGGAAACTGTAGCTTCACTCCCCATCATGGGAGATTGAAGACGGCACAGGGCTCAACTCACAGCAAGTAGGTCAAGAAGGTCAGAGCTGAGGAGGGCAGTACTTCCAGCGGTGCCCTCCTCACTGTGGGGCAGGCTGAGACAATGGAAGAGTGCATGGCTGACTCAGCGGGAACCCCTGCCCAGGGCCAAGCTGGCAGAGCCCTTGGCCTGCCCCAGTCACTGCCTTCAGAAGGTTCTGGCAGAACTCTGGTGAGAAACAAGGGCCACACGGAGGGTGTTGCCCTCTCAGGAGGCTGGAGAGATTGACGCACAGCCATCTTGGTGAGGCTGTGGTTTGGTTGGAACTCACACAGCCTGGTGGGGTGCAGTTGCTCAGAGAGGGTTTACGCTGTAAGGTTTGAAGTGAGGCGACCTGATGTCCAAGGAGCATGGGTGACGTATGTGGAGATGTTTCCTTGGCTTGGATGTGGTCTGCTGTGTTTGAAGACCCTTCTGCAGAGGTTGTGGCAGCAGCTTGGCAACATCCTGCCCCTCCCTGACCCCTGGCAACAGGCTCTTGGCAGACCAGCCCTAGTTAGAGCCACTGCTGCACTCCAGTCATGCCCAGGCCGTGAGGGACCCCGACTCCAAGTCCGCCATCAGCTCTCGCAGGACTTGGCCCACCCCATCCCCCACCTCCCACTCTCCTCCCTGCCTTCCTTTCCCTCTCCCCTGTTGTCTTCTCCCACCACCTAATTCCATTCGATCCCCTTCTTCTGTTTTCAGTTTTTTCCCTCCTCTTCTGAATTTTTCTCTTTCCAGGCTCTAAGAAATGTTTTGGAGAACTTTTATGTATGTACAGGTCAAAAATAAGGAGGCCTGAAGACATTTAGATGGCCAACAGACACGTGAAAAGATGCTCAACATCACTAACCATCAGGGAAAAGCAAGTCAAAGCCACAATGAGATATCCCCTCACACCTGACAGAATGGCTATCATCAGAAAGACCACAAATAGCAAGTGTTAGGCTATGGAGAAAAGGGAATGCTTCTGCACTTTTGGTAAGATAGTAAATTGGTGCAGCCACTATGAAAAAACATTTGGAGGGTCCTAAAAAAATGAAAAATAGAACTACCACATGATCCAGCAATTTCACTTCTGAATATGTACCGAAAGAAAACAAAAACATGAACTCAAAAAGGTGTATGCACCTGGACGTTCACTGCAGCATTATTTGCAATAGCCATGATATGGAAGCAAAGTGCCCATCAACAGACGAATGGATAAAGAAGATGTTGTGTGTATATATATATATATATATATATATATGAAATGAATGTCATATAGATATAGATATAGATATAAAATGAAATATTACTCAGCCATAAAAAATGAAATATTGCCATTTGTGACAACATGGATGGACCTAGAGGGTATCATGCTAAGTAAGATAAGTCAGACAGTGAAAGACAAATACTGTATGTTGTCACTTATATTTGGAATCTGAAAAAATACAACAAACCAAACAAAAAGAAAACAGACTATAGATACAAAGAACAAACTGGTGGTTACTAGAGGGGAGTGGTGCAAAGAGGTTGGGTGAAATAGGTGAGGGGAATTTAAAAGTACAAACCTTCAGTTACATGATAAATAAGTCACGAGGATGTAATATACAGCATAAGAAATAGGGTCAATAATATTGTAATGACTTTATATGGGGACAGATGGTTGTGAGACTAATCACAGTGATCATTTCATAACATATGCCAATGTCAAATCATTAGGTAGTACACCTGAAGCTAATGTAATATTGGAAGTCTATATTTCAAGCAACAGAAAAAGAAACACTTGAAAAAGACACAGGAACTGTATCACAGAAATGCCTATCTCCACCTTCCCAGATTTTTAAAACCTTATACACTGAAAATTTTCAGATATATACAAAAGTAGAGAGAATAGTGTGATACACCCCCATAGACCCATCACTTAACTTCAACAATTGGCAACTCACGGCCAGTGCTGTTCATCTCCACCCCACCTACCACATGCCCCTCCCAGATATTTGATTGAAACAAGTCTCATACATCACATTATTTCAGAGGTTTTAGAGACGACTTTTTCAGATGACTGAAAATTATCCTTCACTTTTCAGAGGTCAGGAAGTTCAAATGAAGAAAGAAAAATGAAAACTTTAGGTAAAATTACTACTGTGATTAAAGTAAATTGTTTTCAACTTGTTATATGCCCTGACCACCCTACCCTTCTAAAAAAAAAAAAAAGGAATCAGGAGCCCTGGCCCCAGGAGCAGCTCTGCCCTCCAGCCAGCTGTGCCCCCTTGGATAAGCTACTGGCTTCCAGGTTGCCACATGGCCTATATGTTTATTTAAGTTTTTAAATACATATTAATATGGTTCAAAAACTTTAAAATTTTGCATTGAAAATTCTGCGTCTCATCTCCAGCCATGCAGTTCCCTCTCTCCAGGCAAACAAGGCCATAGCATTACCTCCCAGAAAGATAAGCAAATACACACATACGCAGTGGATTAGTGCTCCTTCCTCCTTTTCTGTGCAAATAGGAACATGCTGGGCACATAGTTCAGCACCTGGTGTTCTTCATTTAACCTGTTTCAGGGACCTATGCACACCAGCACATGGACAGCTGCCTCATCCTCTCTACCAGGGGTTTAGTATTCCACTGAACAGCTGGTCCTCTCCTGGTGGACACTGATGCTGTTTCGGTCCTCCCTGTGCGGCATGCTGCAGTGAATAACCTTGCTTGTACATCCTTGTGCCTGGGTGAGAGCAGATTTGTGATATGAAGTCCATGAAGTGGAATTCCTGGGTCAGACAGAGAGCAGACAAGCACAGCCCAGTGAGATGTGTGACCTCGGAGAAGGCACTTGTACTTCTGAGCCTCAGGGGTTTTTTGTTGTTGTTGTTGTTGTTGTTGCTTTTTTGTGTGAAATAGGAGGGCTGGCCTATGTGACTTGCAGGTCTTTTCCACCTTGGGAGTCCTGGGATTCAGAACCTCCTGCCTGGGAGGAGTTTGACAAGGAAGCCTGCTGTGGCCCTTGTGATCTGCCCACAGACAGAGTGTCCCTGGGTCCAGGCCACCACAGCTAGCTGGGAGCCAGAATTCATTCTGTGCACAGCCAACAGAACAGAACTTGAAGAGACAAGTCCCAGGGCCGGGACTGACCTCATTTGTACTCAAGTGGCATCTCTTGTCTGTTTTGACTTCTTTAAAGGTAGCTGCTTTGTAGGCTCTCTGGAAATTAGAGGGGGCTTGGAGACATTTTTGCCTTAGTTAATAGAACTGAGGGAAATGAAAGGGATAAATATACTTAAGATGAACAGAGTGAAGAATTAACCAGGATGCTGGAGTGTAAGAGGGCATTAATGAGATATTTAGCAAAAGATTATTCAACAGTGCAATCAACCAACCAATGCATATTTTGTTGGTACATTGACGAGAAACAAGCCTGTCTGATGGCTTCGCTCTCACTGAATATTGAAATTGTGTGCTTGCTAGCCTAAGTCTTAGGATAGCCACAGCCAAGGTATGGACTTTCTGCATGTGCTCTGATGTTATCACCAATCAGAATCAATGTTTGACTTGCAAGATGCCAGAGGATCACTCAAGCAAGCCTCTTGCTTGTGCACACCTAGATGAGGAAATGGAAATGGAAACCAGAAATGGAGAAATGCACCAGGGCTGTGGCAAGTGAAAGGGAAAGGGCCCTGGATGCAGACGCAGGCACTCGGCGGGGTGGTGAGTGGGTGGGGCAGTGGAATGTCCGTTATGGCAGGTAGAGCAAAGCATCTGAAGGCACTGCGACAGGTTTTACTTCCCATGAGCACAGCCGGCATGCATGAGGGGCCCAGTGGTACACAGAAAGTGGAGTGGTTAGTTGGGGAGCAGATGGAACTCAGAGATCCAGGTGAAAAGCCTTAGGGAGGAGGACAAAGGGAGGAGGATTAGTAGGGGCTCCCATCTTGGATGGCCTGTGTGTCCCTGGGCAGGTTGCTGACTTAGGCTCAAGGGCAGGAAAAAGGCAAGTCCTCAGACTCCAAGAGCGAGGCATTCCATGGGGACAGGGAGCTGGGCAGCTGTCAGAAGTGGGACCCTAGCAAGAGTGATTTGATTTTGAGCAGTAGCTCCTTCTATCACCCTGTCTCGGTTCCTGGTAGCTCTAGAGGCTTGGAGAAGGAAGCCTGTAGATGGGAACACTGCAGCCCAGCGCACGGAGAAGGGAGTGAGGAACCAGGAGCTTGTGATTACCTCCTAAACAAAGTCCCCTCAAATCCTTCTCTCTTCCTCTTGCAGACCACCTCTGCCCTTGTGCAGACTCCCAAGTCCCTCTCTAGGACTAATGCAATAGCTTACTTGGTCTCACCTTCCCCCATCATTTCCTCCCTCAACCTGTTCTCTACCTGGCAGCCAGATCTGAGCACATCCTTCCTCTGCCTAAAACGCTCAATGGCTCCTCATGCCCCACCCCTCAGGCCTTAGTGATGGTGTCTCCCTTTTTTGCAGCCTTACCTTGAACACCTTGGTGCTGTAGGAGTACTAAGCACACCATAGCATTTCTAGCCTCTGAATTTGTGTTTGCATCATTACCTTTGCTTAGAACTTCCCTCTACGTCTTATTTATCTGGATGATGCTTATTTTCAAAACTTGGTTTTGGCTTTGTCTCCTTCAGAAAGGCTCCCTCTTTCCCAAGAGTGGTCTGGTCCCCATAATCCCTCTATTGCAAGGGTTCTCAACTTTGGCTATATGTCCAAGTGGAGAATTTTTAAAACTGCTGATGGCTTACTCCAGACTTATTAAATCAGTAAGTCTATCTTACACATGCTGATACGTTTAGCTAGGATCATAATGCCTGCATCTTATTTCCCAGGGTTCAGGAAAAATATGTATGTGTGCATATTTCTCTTTCTCTCTCTCTACCTAAATGTCAATATGTTTATAAATAAGTGTTTATAATACCATTATTCTACCTTTTTGGTGTTTGAAATTTTTCAGAGTAAAAAATTGAGAAAAAATTACTAATTCCATCCCGATTGGCCAGGCCATCTGTCTTTTTACAAGCTCCTGAGTGGTGCTCCTGCCCAGAGCTGTTGAGGACCATGGCATTCATCATTTGCCACATTATTCGACAGTCTCTTTGTTGTGACTCTGGCTCCTCGAGACGATGGCTAGATCTTTGAGATTCTGTCTTTGCAAGCGCCTGGCATGTAGTAAGTATTTAACATACTAGTTGTATGTAACTGTTATGTCCAAGGCAGATAAGTGATTATAATATTTATTATTCACTCAATCAATCTTTCATCACTTATTGAGTACCTGCTGTTTCATGCATGTCTGAACCACAGTGGGTCATATGATGCTCTCAGCACTGTTGACATTTGACCAGATAATCCTTTGCTGAGGAAGGCTGTCCTGTGCATTGAAGGATGCTGCTAAGCATCCTTGACATTTACCCACCAGATGCCAGTGACACCCCCGCCAAGTTATAACAGTCAAAAATGTCTCCAGTCATTGCCAAATGTCCCAGGGGGCAAAATCACCTCCAGTTGAGAAGCACTGATCTTCAAGACAGTTTGCCTTTAAGAAACTTTAAGTGTCATGAAGGAAATGGACAAACACATGCAGTGAAAGACAAGGTGTGTGAGGGACTGAGATGCATCGCAGACTGCTATGGAGCACAGGAAGAGGGAAAATGAGTTCCATCTGGAGGCCTCTGGGAAAACACTGTGAAAGAACTGGGTCTGGATTTTGATGCCTTATAGGAGGGGAGCTCCTTCAGTGTAGTTTCCTTCCTTAAGCTTCTGCCACCTTACATGTCTACAGTCTGTGGTCACCTGTGCCGTCCTCTGGTCCTCGTTACAATCCCATAACGTAGACAGAACAGACATTAGCTCTATTTTATGGATAAAGAAGTGGAGTTTAAGCTGCTTTATATAACTTGAGAGGCAATAAATAGTCCACAGCACAGAACTTCGAGCCAGCCTCCCTGGGTTCTGTCTTACTTCATCACTTTCCATCCGTGAGCTCTGGGCTTGTTTCTTTATCTCTTCACGCCTCAGTGTCCTCATGTGGAAAATGGAACTAATAATAGCTCCCATCTCATAGGGTTGTTGTGAGACATGGACACGTGTGAGAACGATGCCTGAACTATTAAAAATCCTATAGAGACATTTGCTGCTATTATTGTTATCATCAAGGCCATGCAGCAACTTGATGACTGACGTGAAAATAATTTGGATCTGCAGTTTCTTAGTCCAGTGTTTCCTCCATCTCAAAGTCTTCTTGCTATTTGAGGAAAAAGGATCATTAATGGGTCAAACACCACTGCTGCGGAAAGCAGATCCCAATCACCATCCTCTATTTAAACTTCACCGCCCAGTAGGAATATCATGCAAGCCACATATGTAGCAGTAGATTTTCTAGCAACCACATTTAAAAAAAAGTAAAAAGAAACAGGTGGAATTAATTTCGATAATATATTTTATTTAGCCGAGTATAGCCAAAATATTAGCATTTTAATACTTAATTAATACAAAACTATTAATGAGATATTTACACTTTTTCACACTAAGTCTTAGAAGTCCAGGCTGTGCGCATGTGGCACATCTAACGTGGGCTAGGCACATTTCAAGTGTTCCATAGCCACACATGGCTTGTGGCTACTGTACTGATCAGTACAGGTATTCTAAATACAGTAAAGGGCATTTTTTTTTTTTTGGTGGCTGGACACATATTATTTCAGACTGCGCAGAGATGGTAAATCAGAGCAAATAGCAAAAGTCTTCTTGAGTTTTATTTGCAGGACACTGAATTCTCTCCTTGGTTGTTCCTATCCCAACTTCATCAAAAACAGCCAATTATATATTTCAAAAACTAGGTGCTCAGTAATTAACCTTTTCACTCTTCGTTTAACTTGAGTACAGCTTTCAATAAATCATGCCAAGGCAACACCAGACGCTATCCTTGAAGCAACTCTCGAGCACATACAACCTTGGAGGCCCCAAGCTCCCAGCCAGATGAAGCCCCACTGTAATCAGGCTGCCACACCCTCTCTCTCCAGGGCAAACACAGAACTGCTTTCCCTGTCTCTGCTGGGAGTTACCTCATATCACCTCCCAGTGCCTCTTGAGCAAGCTGCCATCACTTGTCCTCTGCCGTCCCTGGCTGGGGGGATGAAATGGAGGCTGAGAACAATTAGTGACTTGCCCTGTCTGAGGCCAGGCAGCAGTTTGTCGCCACTGATGGAACTCAAGCTGTCAGGCCCCTTGGTGGCCTCTTTAAAATACTCTGCAGTGCAATCATTGCACCATCCCAGCATTTTTGTAAAAGCAGTGTCTGGGATCATAGGAGCTACATTCTCACTATGCATGGCACTTTACTCAATTGATTTAAACTTCACAGCCACCCTCTGAGACTGCCATTCATATTATCCCACTTTACAGATGAGGAAACTGAGGCACAGAGCACTACATGGCTTTCCTACGGTCACAGATTTAAGAGGCAGAATCAAATCCAGACAGAACCTGAGTTCCTTGCCGCACCATGGTGCCCCTTTTGACTAGGTTTGGCCCACCAACATCTTCTTCTCAGTAGGTAATGTAGGCTTGTACTCTGTCCTCAGTACCTGGAAAGGGGCATGACACTAGGTGCTCAGGAAATATCCATTGATTGACTGACTGTCAACCTGTTTGTCACTGGTGATGTCCAGTGGGGTTGGGGCAGAGGCTGATGCGCCAGGATTTCTGCACGCAAGAGAATGTGCACGGTCCCAGCCTTCATGGTCGGATGCAGAGAGGAGAGCCTGGCACCAGCTACCCATCCATGGGCCTTCCAAATCCAACCTGGATGTAGCAGGTTCCCGTTTCCCTTCCTCTTCCTACCCCAGGCACTAACTCAGACTGCCTGATTCCAGGCTCCATTTTGTTTCCACACTGGCTGATGGCTGCAGGCTTGTCCTGAGAGAAATTATTCTCTGCTCCCTTTCCACTCACCCTCCAACACCTCATTTTCTGCATCTGAATAACTCCTGATTTTCCTTCATCTGAATAGCAGGCATAAAGACCAGTAGGGGCTTCCTTGAATGGGAGTGTCAGAAGGTGCAGCCTTGGGAGGGCCCCAGGGAAAGTCTGGGAACCTGAAGCCTGGTGGCTTTGCCTCCCCTCCATGTACATGCGGGCTCAGGCCCGTCCCTCGGAGGTACACAGGCCCTTCCACACCAGGTCTGCAGCCTTCATATCCATGTATCCTGCTCTTGGTAGGACTAGGGGGTCCTGGGAGAAGACACCTTGAACTCTGTGGGGAGAAGCTGGGGAAGTGGGCAGTGAGTAGGGTTTTACACAGGACCAGCTCAACTAGCACTCAAGTTTTCCCCTTGAGTTTGGTATCTTCTGATTCTCAAATGAGGATGTTTCCATGATACCACAGGGCAATGTTTGACCAATTTACCCTCTGTCTCTCTCCCTCTCACACACACACCCACACACACACCACCACCAGCACCGAGCTTCAGAGCTGAGGTCCTTGGGAATATTACTCAACCATAAGAAAGAAGGAAATCCTGCCATTTGTGACAACATTTATGGACCTTAAGGGCATTATGCTCAGTGAGTTAAGTCAGATAGAGAAAGACAAATACTGCATGGTATCACTTATATGTAAAATCTGAAAAAAAAAAAAAAACAATAGAGAAAGAGAATAAAGTCAAACCCATAGAAACAGAGAGTAGAAAAGTGGTTGCCAGGGGCTGGGACTAGAAGAATTAGGCAGAGATTGGTAGAAGGGTACAAACTTTCAACTGTAAGTGAAACTGAACAGGACCCTGTAGGGCCCTCCCAGGTGCAAAAGACCCTCCATTTCCTCTGTTTCTTGTTTGTAGAAAGAAAAGCCTTTAGTCTCCTAGGCCTTCCCTGAGTTCCAAAGAGCAGGCTCAAGCAGTGAATAGGACAAGAGAGTCACAGGACTGCTAGTTCATCTGATGTGTATCTTTGAGTTGTTCTGCAAAAACTAAGACCCCTGCTCAGTGAGGATGGCTGACCACAAGCACATGGACCCCAGACTGGCTGGAACCAGAAGGCTGAGATTCTGGAAGCTTTACCCTGTTACCTCACCACCAACCAATCAGAAGAAAGTCACATACCCTGCAACCTTCACCCTAACTTTTGCTTATAAAGTCGCTTCCCCAGAAACCGTCGAGACGCTCAGGTCTTTAGAGCACAAGCTGCCTGTTTTCCTTGCGTGGTCCTTGGAGTAAACCTTTCTCTGCTCCAAACTCTTATGGTTCAGCTCGTTTGGCCTCACTGTGCATCAGACACCTGAACTTGGGTTCAACAACATAAGATGAATGAGATCTGAGGATCTAATGTAAAATACGATAACTAGAGTTGATTGCACTGTGTTGGGAAACCGAAATTTGTGAAGAAAGTAGAACTTAAATGTCTTACAGAAAAAAAAAGGTAAATATATGAGATGATGGATGTGTTGCTTAACTGGACGGTGGGAATCCTTTCACTGTGTGTATGTATATTAAATCACCACAATGTACACTTTAAATATCTTATAATTGTATCAACTATACCTCAATAAGCTGGAGAAAAAGGGGCATGAGGACAAACCTGTCAGAGGACTGAATGTCACACTTCCAAACTTGATTAAACAAAGCCATCTGGAAACTGTCTCCCAGAGGCTGTTACTCTTTAACTCCCTCAAAAGCAGGGTTAGTGGTGCTAAAAGCAGAATGACGTTTAGCCACCTGAGTAACACCAGTCCTGAGGTGCAAAGGCCTTGACGGAAAAGCTAGCCTCTTATCCCAAGCCTCATAAGACTGGACGGGGTTTGTGGCACCTTCCGGGCTTTAAATTGTCAGGTGCCATTCACCCCTTCCAGGGACAGTCTTGTCAGTCAGGATGCAGACCTCAGACTGATCCTTCCCTCACCACTACCAAACAGTTCAGTCTTCCAAAGGGCTTCAGTGCTTTCATTCTCTGCCCACAGAGGCAACTGAAATCAGGAGACTCAGATACATCCTGGACGAAGGAGACACGTGCAAGTCACCCTTAACAGGTTGTGGAAGCGGTTCACTGGAGGTGGAGGTGGGCCTGGGCTGCCCAGGGAGCCAGGGTGAAGACCATGTATCACAGATGGGGAGGCACAGGCTGGGTTCCTGGAGAAAGTAACCCAGAGCCGAGTCTGGAAGGTTGGGTAGGAGTCAGCTAGGGCAGCCCGAGCGCAGCAGACAGCCGAGTGTGCCAATGTGGTCAGCATTGCTGGACGATCAGGCAGGACACACCTGCAGCCCCAGGAAGAAGCCATTCATAGAAAGCCTTGTGTGCTGTGATAGGGAACTGGAACTTTATCCTGCAGGCAGTGAAGCCCTGGTAGAGAGTTTTAACTAAGGCAGTAACCTGGACAAGTAATAGTTAATAGCTGACATTATTGAATGAATACTTTTTATATGTCAGGCATTTCCTAAGTACTTTGTATGTGATTAAGTCATTTAATCCTTAAAGTAGCTCTATACAGCACATACTAATATTATTCCCATTTCACAGATGAGGAAACTGAGGCATGGAGTGCCCCACCAGACAAAGCTCGAAGTTATGGAGCTGGGGTTTGAACCTGGGAAGTTTGGTTCCTGAGCCCACTCTCTTAGCCACTCTGCTATTGCTTCTAATTTTATAGCCATCTCTTTTCAAAAGGTGATTTATAATAAAACTACGTATACAGAGAATATGCAAATAAAAAAATTCAAAATGAAAGCAAGAACAGAAACATGGCAAAGCACGAAGAAGTTGATAGCAAGAATCCAGCATGGATAATCACAGCACTTGAGCCCTAGCCTCCGCCTGCGCTTTCCAGCAAGGAAAGTGCAAAACGTGTCAGGATACAGCCCTTGTGCTCCTTGCTGGGTGAGGGGGAGCATGCATATTTATCTGGAGAGACACACTGCTTCCTTGTACGGAATTCTAGAAGGAAATTTGATGTCTAATCCCTGATATTAAGTTCGATATAAGAGATTAAGTGTTTTAGTTTCTAGGACTGCTGTAACAATTTACTGTAAATTTGTGGCTTAAAACAACAGGAATTTATTTTCTCATAGTTCTGGAGGCTAGAGGTTCAAATTCAAGGTGGCAGCAGAATTGGTTCCTTCTGGAGGGTTTGAAGGAAAATCCACGCCTCTCTCCTAACTTCTGGTGGCTGCAGGCAATCCTTGGAGTTCCTTGGCTTGTAAATGCATCACTCAAATCTCTGCTCCCGTCTTCACGTGGCCTTTTCCCTGTGTGTCTCTGATCTCTGTGTCTTTGTGTGGTCTCCCCCTCTGTATCTCAAAACTGCCTCTTGTTTCTCTTGTAAGGACACCAGTCACTAGATTTAGAGCTCACCCTAAATCCAAGATGATCTCATCTGGAGATCCTTAATTACATCTGCAAAGACCCTATTTCTTAGTAGGGTCACATTCATCCATATCAGTGTTTGGATTTGGACGTATCATTTTGGGGGCGACTATTCACTACAGAAGGCATTCAGTAGCAATTCTGCAAAATAATTAGAAGTATTTTTTAATGGCTGTCTCTCACAGTGATAAAAGCCAATGATAGAGTTTTGATTGCAATTCAGCCCACTTGAGATAGGTAGCTTCATTTAGTTGGGCCACCAAGGGGCTTATCTGTCCTCCTGAAAGTGTTCCTAAATGGAGGGTCTTTTGAGCTATGTGTCTCTGCTGGAGAGAACTTCACTGTAGGTGAACTCAGGTGATAAACAGGACTCTGTATGAAGCAGAGTTTTGGGTCAGGGCCTGTTGGTGGGAAGCTGCCTGATCTAGTAAACAAGTTTCTAATTAGGGGCACACGTGAGAATCACCAGGGAGATTTTGCAAAATATACATGCCCCAGTTAGACCCAAAGCAATGAACAGAATCTCTGACATCTTTGTCCTTTTCTTTGATATGGACTTTTGTAATGGGAATCTCCATTTGTGATGGAATGGTTGGGACAAACCATTCCAGGCTCCTGCTGATTTCTTTTCAGTGTAATGACAGGGGAGAGGGGGCACGTGTGCTAGGTGCTTTACATACTTTATTTGTTGTTGCATTAAAACACACATAACATAAAATTCATCATTCTATATAGTGTATAATTTAGTAGCATTTAGAACATTCACAGTCTTGTGCAACCATCACCACTATCTAGTTCCAGAGCATTTCTGTCACCCCAAAAAGACATGCAGTACTCATTAAGGAGTCACTCCCATCCCTCCTTATTCCCAGGCCCTGGCAACCCCTGAGCTGCTTTCTGTCTCTGGGTTTACCTATCCTGGTCACTTTATATAAACAGAATCATACAATATGTGGCCTTTGGTGTCTAACTTCTTCACTTCACATGTTTTTATTCATGTTGTGGCAAGTGTCAGTATTTCTTCCCTTTTTATGGCTGATTAATATTCCAGTGTATAGATATACTACATTTTGTTTACCCATTCATCAGTTGATGGACATTTGGATTCTTTGCACCTATTGGATTTTGTAAATAATGTTGTGATGAAGATTTATTCACAAGTTTTTGCTTGAACACCTTTTAAAAATCCTTTTTATATACTTTTTAAAGTAGACTTATTAATGTCTTATTTTACAGATGAAAAAATTAGGCCTAGGAAATGGTACTTGTTGAAGTCATCTAGCTAGTAAGTCACAGAGCTGGAATATGAATCCTGGCTTCTGTCTCCAGATTCTGGGCTCTTTCCTCCATGCTGTAAGCCGCTTCTGAGAAGTCGGATCTGACTTGTCCCCTGTGGTAACCTTGGAATTGTACTTTCTTACTTTCTAATTTCAATTTTGGATACTCCTCTTCAGACATCCAAGATGTGTTAAGTCCGACATGAGCTTTGATGTCTCTGTCCCAGAAAACCAGGCAGGACTTGCATTTATCAAAGGAAGAGATTTGTGTGAACGGTTCCTTGAACATTTTATTATAAAGGATTACCCAAAGTATAGTTTATTCTTTTAAAATGTGTAAATATACACCCTGAATTGTTGTTATGATAAATAGTTCCTTCCTCATCACGATAAATGTACCTTATCCTCCTTGGATCCACTATTTATTATGCTTATCAGTGTGAATGTAGGATTTATAGGTGTTCACTTTCAAAATCAGTCAAATATTAATGACAAAAGAAAACATTGAAGTTACTGTCATCTTGAGACTTGAGGAAAATAGGGTGAATGATGAAAAAAGGAAGGAACTGTGAAGCCTTCCAAGAGAGCCAATGAGATAGGAGTTTGAGGTGCCTGGCAGTTACTGGAAGCAAAGAAAGAAAACAGGGTCCCAGCTGAAGAGTGAAGGTTTCCTTGTAATTTGACAAGGGTCAGCAAGGTTGGCAGCCAAGGCTAGAGTAATCCATGATGCTCTGGGCTTGAACTGTGGGAGCTGGAGCTTGGGGTTTTGGTGTACTGCCCGGAGAATTCCCAGCTGGATTGGGGGAAGTTGTGTTTGGATTCCTGCCAGAAAAGCCCCAACATTCTCAAGGACTAGGTAGCCATTTGGGGCTTGAGAGAAGTGGTCTGAATGAGCCAGACTTAGTTAGGTTTTGCCAAGCAGTTTGTCTGGTTTATCTATTGTTGCAGAAAAAAAACCCATCCTAAAACAGTGACTTAAAACCAAAGCGTTTATTATTTCTCATAGTTTCTGTAGGTCAGGAACCAGGGGACAACTCACCCGGCTGGTTCTGGCTCAGGGTCTCCCATGCAGTTACGGTCAGTCAGCTCTAGCTGGAGCTGGAATCAGGAGCAGCTGGGGGCTGGCCAGCGTCTTTCTCATCAGGTGTTTTCATGGCTTTTCTGAGGGGTCTCTCCACATGGACTAGCTCGGGCTTCCCTCCAGCATGGCAGCCTCGGGCTTTTTACATGACTGCTCAGTGTCTCAAGTTGAGTATTTCAAGAGAGAGAGAGACCTGGTGGAAGCTGTATTGCTTTTTATGACCTAGCCTCGGAAGGTCGCAAAGCAACCCGTTCACCATACTCTGCTAGTCGAGGCAGTCAGGGGGCCTGCTCATGTTCGAGCAGAGGGCACCTAGACTCCCTCTCTTGGTGGGCAAGTGGCAAGGTTCCAGAAGAGTATGTAGGGCTGACAATATTCCTGTAGCCATTTTTGGAAAATGCAATCTGTTACAGTAACTAAGTGCCTTTTTTGGCAATTTACATATTTTGTTATTCTCTCTTACTTCTTCAACATGCTCTGCACGGTTAGCACATTGTAGGGACACCTCAGTGTGAGGAGAGGGCAGGAGACCCAAATGCAAGCCCTGATCATGAGACTGTAGAGTCAGAATGTTTATTCACTCACTTCTGTTTGTTTTAATAGGCTTTATTTTTAGAGCAGTTTTAGATTCACAGCAAAATTGGGCAGAAATTTCTCATACACCCCTCACCCCTACTCATGCATAGCCTCCCCTCACCCACACCCCCACAGAGTGGTACATTCATTACAGTCTACATTAACACATCATTGTCGCCCAAGGTCCATAGTTTACATTAAGGTTCACTCTTGGTGATTCTATTGCTTTGAACAAATGTATAATAATATATATGCACTATTATTGTGTCATACAACATACTGTCACTGCCCTAAAAATCCTCTGTGCTCCACCTATTCATCCCTCTCTTCCCACAACCCCTGGCAACCACTGATCCTTTTTATTGTCAAAATAGTTTTGCCTTTTCCAGAATGCATATAGTATGTCATACAGTATGTAGCCTTTTTTAGATTGGCTTCTTTCACTTAATAATGTGTATTCAGGGTTACTCCATGTCTTTTCGTGTCTTGATAGTTCATTTCTTTCTAGTGCCAAATCATATTTCATTATCTGGATGTACCACAGCTTATTTACCCGTTCACCAACTGAAGGACATCTTGGTTGTTTCCAAGTTTTGGCAATTATGAATAAATCTGCTGTAAACATCCACGTGTAGGTTTTTGTGTGGACCTAAATTTTCAACTTCTTCAGGTAAATAAAGACATAACTTGCTGAATCATACGGTAAGAGTATTTTTAGTTTTGTAAAACAAAACCCTGCCAAACTGTCTTCCAAAATGGCTGTACCATTTTGCATTCCCCCCATCAGTGAGAGTTCCCGTTTCTCCACATCCTCATCCAACATTTGGCGTCGTCAGTGTTCTGGACTCTAGCCATTCTAATAGGTGTGTAGTAGTTCATTCATTCTCTCAACAGTTATTTACTGAGTGTCTACTATGTGCCAGATAATGCTGTCAGCACTTAGACCACATCAGTGATCAACATAGACATAGATCCCTGCTCGCATGTGGCTGCCATTCTAGTAGAACACATATTAAGCATATTCTATATGCCAGGTTCTCTTCTGAACACATTGCGTATGTGATCTCATTTAATTAGCACAGCAACTCTATGAAGTAGGTACCTCTTTTATCCCATTTTACTCTGGGACAGAAAGGATGAGTAATGTGCCCAAAGTCACACAGCTGGCAGGAGGTGGAGCCACGATGCAGATCCAGGTGCTCCAGCTCTGGAGTCTCTGCTCTGTGCTGTGCCGCCTCTTGATCAGGAGAGGATCTTGGGGGTCAGTTAGTCCATCCCCTTTGTCCACAAATGTGGACTCAAAGGCACCAGGTGGTGAGGTGACTTGCCCAAGATCAAGCAGCTGGTTAGTATCAGGACTGGCACTGGAAGCTTTTCCTCTAGAACATGACTGTTTTCGCTGTACCCTTAGAATTCTGTGAAGAATTCTGTGAAGGATGAGGGCTTAGCTATATCCTCATTGCCCCGCCTGCCACCCTGCCGCCACTTGAAGGCTAGTTCTTTCACTACCATTTTTTTCTATATTGTCTACTCATCAGTAGTCCTTGTTCTGTCCTCCATGAGTGGGTAGGAGATGCTCTGCTCAAGTTCACGAATGATGCTTTCCAGCCTAGCACAGCTCTCATCCGAAAGTGCATTTTTCTCCCTCCTGGTCATCCACGAGACAGATGCTTCATGTGGGTCTCTGGGATCATCATCACTCTTGTCAGTTTTTGCGGCTTTCTTCAGTGAGCCCAGATTTCCCCAAGGCAGTGCCACCGTGACGCCCCTACCAAGGACCGGTGAGGAGAGAGAAAGCAGGGATTAGTTGTTCCTTGTCAAGCAGCCGTCTCTGTTCGTGAGAGGGCGAGCGCGACAAGGATGGCGCTCTCACATCTCTCATTTCCCGATCAGAGCTGTCTTAGTCACCTGCAGCCTCTCAACTGCAAGGAACCTGCCAGGCGTAGGGAGCATAGCGGGGCACAAATGTACAATATGTACCCTTGGCACTGGGAAAGGCTTTTGTTTTTCTGATTAGTGGATTTATTTAAATGAAAAGTCCTATAAAAGGCATAGAAATTAAATCACATTTAGTTATTTATTTTGCATGAAATTGGAACTATTCTGGAAAATGTGAGAAGGATGGCTGCCAAACTCAACTTCCAGACTGAAATTCTGCAGCTCGACTCTGCCGCCCCCCACGATGGGGCATTTAGGTAGAACTTTCCCACAGATACCTTTTGTTTGGGAAGCTTGGTGGCTTTTTAAAAATATAAGCCAGTACATAAAAGAGAGATTTCTTTGTAGCATCATCTGAAGTCAGGGAGTGTGATACCTCCAGCTTGGTTCTTTTTTCCTCAAGATTGCTTTGGCTATTCAGGGTCTTTTGTGGTTCCATGTAAATTTTAGGATTATTTGTTCTGGTTCTGTGAAAAATGTGTTGGGTATTTTGACAGGGATTGCATTAAAGCCATAGATTGCTTTGAGTAGTAGGGACATTTTAACAGTATTAATTTTTGTAATCTGTGAACACGGTATATCTTTCCATTTCTTTGTATCATCTTCAGTTTCCTTAATCAGTGTTTTATAGTTTTCAGAGTATAGGTCTTTCACCTCCTTAGTTAAATTTATTCATAGGCATTTTATTCTTTCTGATGTGATTTTAAATGGGATTGTTTTTTCCTGATTTCTCCTCTGATAGTTCATTATTAATATATAGAAAAGCAACAGATTTCTGTATATTAATCACAATCTAAATGTCCATCAACAAATGAATGGATAAAGATGTGGTGTATATAAATACACACACACACACACACACACACACTGGAATATTACTCAGCCGTAAAGAAGAATGAAATTTGCCACAACATGGATGGACCTGTAGGGTATTATGCTTAGTGAAATAAGTCAGACAGAGAAAGAAAAATACTGTATGTTATCACTTATATGAGGAATCTAAAAAGTAAGCAAACTAATGAATATAAAAAAACAGAAACAGACTCACAAATGTAGAGAACAAATTAGTGGTTACCAATGGGGAGAGAGAAGGGGGAAGGGGCAAGATAGCGGTAGGGGATTAGTAGAAACAAACAACTATGTATAAAATAAATGAGCTATAAGGATATATTGTACAGTACAGGGAGTATAGCCCATATTTTATAATAACTTTAAATGGAGTATAATCTATGAATATTTTGAATCACTATGTTGCATGCCTGAAACTAATATAACGCTTTAAATCAACTATACTTTTTTTAAAAAGTGAAGAGTTTCACATAAATTAGGAAGGCTTGGCGACACTGGCGCTCGGTCTTTTGAGGCCTGGGGAGCAGGGAGGAGAGCGATAGCTCCCCCTGAGATGGGCCCAGGCTCTCCCACACCCACTTGTAGTCCCCCTTGCTTATTTTTTATTTTGTTGCTTGTGCTTTAGGTGTTATATCCAAAAGCTTCATTACTGAGACTCATATCAAGGAACTTTATTTCCATGTTTTCTTCTAGGACTTTCATGGTTTCCGGCATAAACCCCTTTAAAACATTAAAAACAATCGTTTTCACAAGTAATACATGCACATGGTACAAAATTCAAAAGGCTAAAGTGAAAAGTAAGTCTTTATTACCCATCGCTGAAGCCACTTAGCTCCCCAGGGACACTCTGTTACCAGGTTCTTGTGTATCCTTCCAGAGAAATGTTATAAATATATAAAATATATGAATATAAGTAAATATATGTATGCTGTTTATACAATATTCACACTGTTCTGTAGCTTCTTTTTCACTTACTGTACCTTGTTCCACAGCAGAAAGAGTGGCCTTTCTTTTAATGGCTGCATGATTTTCTATTGAAGGATATGCCATAAATGGATTTAACCTGTCTACTATCAGTGTGCATTGAGTTTGCGTCCATGCTCATGCTATTTGAACACTACTGAGATGGTTACAGTGCGCACGCACAGTTTGCTGGCATGCATGTATCTGTAGGGTAAGTCCTAGGACGTGGGATTGTCGTGTCATGGGGTACGTACAGTTACATTTCAGTAGACACTGCCAAACCACCCTCCATAGAAGTATAGTTCAAACTAAAACAGATTTGTTAAAACTCTATTGAAAACCTAACCCATCTATTTAGAGGTGTTCTAAGAGAGATGTTCATGGTCCTTTTTTATTCTCTGACTTTATTCACTGGCCTGCCATATCAATCTTGAAATGGAAATAGTTACAATTTCCAGAGTTGTTTTGAGGATTTACTTGGAGAATTTGGACCTGCTTTATCCCCTCTCCCCTTCAGAAGGTTTCTGAGAGAATCTTCTTCAGTTATCTGTAACAGGCAATGCCGGGCTCTGACTGCAGGAGCAGGTGCCCACACGTAGAACAACTTCTGCGGTCAGCCAACACGTTCTTGATCATGTATTGCTTTGACCTAAATGAGAGATGTTCTCCTAACACCTCTGTTTGAATGTTTTACATTGTTAAACACTAATCAATTAAGAATTTCATTTAGGCGAAAGAAAAAAATGAAAGCCGTCCTTTGGAGTAAAAATATTGATTTATCACCAGTGAAGTGGAAAATGACTTGCTTCCTAGCCTCAAGTTAATCAAAGAGCAAATGCCACTGTAAATTGAAAAACATCTCTTTGGATGGTCTGGTGTTATGACTGCAGTGACTCCTGATCGCTTCCTCATCATCTCCCACGTCACCCCCATTTTTTATCCTTCAGATTAACTTTTTTTGTGCCCCATGTAGAGGCAGAGACTATTATCAGTGACATTCCTATTGATTTTCTTTTTCAAATTCCCTTCTGGGTTACTTCTCAATGTCTTCCCACAAATAGAAAAGTATGGTCAGGTGAGGGCAAGGGACATGGGCACCAGGCTGTCAGCATCAGGGCTGAAGTTTTGTGAGAGGTTTGAGAGCTCCCCTTGGGACTTTGCCTCCTCTGGCCGGAGGGCAGCCAAGCAGCGATGAAGATTCTGGCGAGTTCAGTCCACAGTCAAGGTTCCTTACATCCTCCCAGATAATAAAGGAACTGAGTGCCTTCAGATTCATATGCAAAAGATCTCTGTGCAAATGAAAAGACTAGTAATTATGAAGAATAATTATTCTAATTTTACAGCTTCAAATCTTAGAAACCGTCATTGGTACATAACTAACTAACTTCCAAACGTCATTCTGATTTCACCAGTTTTTTCATCTATCACCTCTTTTTGTTCCAGTATCTAAGCTAGGGTACTTGGAACACTTAATTATTGTGTGTCCCCATTTTCTTATGACTTCTGACAGTTTCTCAGTCTTTCCTTATTTTTCATGACCTTAATGGTCTTAAGGAATGATTGGTCAGGTGTCCTGTACGGTGTCTCCCAATCCAGGTTTGTCTGATGTTTCTCTCATGATTAGACTGGGGTTATGGGTTTGTAGAAAGAACATTACAGAGGTGAAGTGTCCTTATCCTCACTTCAGAGGGTACGTGCGGGATCCAAATGGCATCACTGTTGATGCTCACTAAACTTCATCACATGTTTAAGATAACATTTGCCAGATTTCTTCACTGTAAAATTAAAAACTATTTTCCCCTTTCCATTTACCCTTTGGAAGCATGTCACTAAGTTCATCCCACTCTCAGGAGAGTATAGTATTAAGTTCTTAAGTTGGGAGTATCCATGTTTAATGATATTGTTCATAAAGGAAGAATGGTCTCTTCTTTCCCACTTATTTATTCAATCCCTTATTTATATCAGTATGCCTCATGGATGTATATTTATTTTGTACTTTGGTTATAATCTGATAATTATGTTATTAATTTTATTACTCAAATGGTTTCAACTTTGACCATTGGAAGCTCTTTTAGTTGGCTCCAAGTACCTTTGACTCGACCCCGTTCTTTTGTTTTTTGACTACTCCCTTACTCGCTGGTACTACAAGATGCTCCAGACTCATCTTCTGTTTTCTCTGCCTCAGACCTACAATCAGCCATCTCTCCAAGGAGTCCTGGCTCCTTTTAGGAAAGAATGGCATTAGAAACCAATATCTGGATGTTAGGTCCACTCATTGCTGCTGGAGCTTAATTGTGAAATAGGAGGTTTTGAACCTCCTGCTTTGATTCTGGTAATATTTCAAGCCTGTCTCCCCTTGCCATTCTCCTGTGTAACCACAAAAGAAGGAATAAGTCATCCTGCATATACTAGCAAGAGCAGAAGATGTTACTGGCTGTTCCCAGATGTATGACTACCCTCTTTTTTCGTACTCCATGGCATGTACAAGATGTTTTTCATATACACCTAGTTGGGCTCAACTTGATTTTGGGATTGGGCATCATTTTGGCTGAGGAGATGGCAAAGAGACAGGCCAAGCCGATGGTGGGTGCTGGGGAGTGCTAAAGATATTCTCAGTGAAGTTGCTTTTCCCTGTGTCACACTGAGCACCTGCACATTGGCCCTATGTAGTCTTTCCTTCTTGGGCACAATGCCTCTCTGAAGAGGTCTGAACTCAAATGTTTTCAAGAACCAGGCAGAAAATGTAACTGAAGTGAATGCGTGGAAAAGAATAGAATATAAGAACAGAAAGGAGCCAAAGAGAGTGGCAAAACGAAGAGTGTGTGCTTAACCTCAAGGCATGCAAATTCTTTTTTTCCCCCTCTCTATAATATTCTGCTGGCCAAATTAAATATTTCTCTAGCTGAAATTGGCTCTCAGGTGCTCTCTGGGGGAAACTTGGTGTCACACTTTCAAGTAGAACCATATAGAATCATATAGGCAAGACTGAGGCTTGTCTTTCTGGGCAATACTAACCCTTTGCTGATGTCAGTCACTTTTGACCTTAATGCAGCTCCTCCTCTTGCATTTCCTTGCAAGATCCAAAGAAGGAGAGTCTTCTCTTGGAAGCCAAGAGCTCTGGATCTCAAAGTTTACTCACTTGTCAGAGACACTCCAGCTGACCTCACCTTATCAGCCTTGGAAAGTTATAGTGAGAACTGTATGGCTCATCTGTTGGCTCTCTTGAGATAGATTATTGCCTGTTGTTTACACAAACCTTGATGTATCAGTCAGGATAGGCTAAGTTATGCTGCAGTGAGAAACAACCCCCAAGTCCCAGTGACTTAACACAAGCTTAGATCTTGCTAGGATGACCATACATTTTTAACTGTGCCTGTTGTCCCTTTCACTCTCAAAATTGTTCAATTTGGAATCCTAGTTCTCAATCATGCTACATGTCCAAAGCAAGTCAGAAGAAGGTTTAGTCCACTGTAGATGCTCAGGGACTTGAACTGGAAGAGGCATCTTGACATATGCTTTCAGCATCATTTCAGCAGTAGGAAGGGACTGTGACAATCTGCACCTTGACTTGTAAGGCCACCACTCACAAATCACTGGCTGAAGATAATCACATGATCACATCACATTTCAAAGGAGAGGTGAAATGCAATGCCTGAATTTGTGAATAGCCCTAATGACTACCTGACTTAGGATCAAAGATATTATTTAATATTCAGAAACAACTGATAAAAGTGAACTTTATAAATGCTTCACCTGATTTTGTTATCAATGTTTAATTAAATAGATCTTGTCTAGCTGAATCTGATAAACTATGCTTCCTACTCCCCAAACACTCATAAGTCATTGTGAAAAGAAGGTACTCTGGGATACTCCATCTATGTGTGGCCTTGAGTTTTGTTCTGCTTTTCTCTGCCATACATTACTCGTGATCCCACCTTGCATTCAAATTCCTCCACTGTAGTTCTTAATCCTTCTTAACGCATTTTTGCCTTCCCCTAACCCTTAAGCATAGTAAGCTATCTCACCTGTGCCCTCTCTCTCTGGCCATGGCTCCACAGGCAGAAATAGTTCTTCAGATTTATCTCAGCCCCCGAAACTCTTGTCCTTCAACTTTCAGGTTTTTCTCAATACAGTGTGATGATTTACATAAACCAATCTATAAAATGTGTTTTAATAAACAAAAAGTAGGTCACTAATAAAGCAATTGCTATAAAAGTTTACGCAGGAAAGAAATGCAGTATTCAGATGCCAGGAAGTATAAGTCCTGCCGCTGCCCTCTGCTTAAGGTAGCTGGACCCCACATTTAAAAGGATCCCTTGAGTGGATCAGGAGGGGAATGTCTAAGATAAAGAAAAGTGTAGGGAATATGGAATGGGGCTGTGAAGGAGACTGGTAGGGTATGTGAGGGTTACCACAGTGCAAACCCATAGGAGTTACCATGATGCCTGTCACTACATATCTGAAATGCCCAACTGCATGTGGCAGTGGCACTGGTGCCCTGAGTGTGGTACTGGTATTGGTGCTGCCGGGTGATGCCACCACTACCGTGACTGCTACTTCTGCTTTATTATGATTGTTGTTATTTCGTCGGAAGGATTCTCCTGATTTCATTTAGTTGGCTCATTGTCTAATGTATAAAAAGAAATAAATTTTTAAAGGGCACTGGAAATTTTCCTTTATTGCTGATTTCGGAAGCTGATGATGAATGGCTTTTGCAGAAAATTAGTATGAGCTGTTTATTAAAAACACATCATGAAACTTGCACCCTGACTGGCAAAGAACCATAACCTGACCCACAGAATTCGATCTTCAAAACCTTGGGGAAGATTTTACATCATTAATAGAGAGAAACTCCTTACCTAAATCATTTATGACCTCCAACAGCTATATTAATTTATGGTTATATCCTTTCTCAGTTGCTAGGCACAACCATCTTAGACACACACTCAGGAGCTTGGGAACTGGCCAAAGCAGTTAGGCAATGGATGCTATTGTGAACACAGACATATACTTTTCTCAGTAGAGTTGTTCATTTCCTGCTACAGTTTAAATGCCAAGTGTGTAAATAAAAGGACAACAGGGTGACATAAAAAGGGCTATCCCATAGTGAAAGACCTTTTTAGAGAATAATAAGCAATCTGACATACCTTGGCCTCCTAAACTTGGAAGTCTGTCACTTTGTTGCTTAGAATCCTAGCAACTGTGTTAATTTCGTAAAATTTTAATGCTTTATTGAGGATGAAGAAAAATCCATAAATAGGAAAAGAAAAACCTTTGCTTTGCACCTTAGTCATTCCCCTTCCCAGTCAGTCCTCTTTAATCAGGCCTAGTACTTGGAAGCAAAATGAGACTGACCCATCTACTTTCTCAGTCCCCAAAAGTAATGTTATCAAGAAGTGAAATAGAGAACCAGAAATAGAAAATAGGGAGAAATCATGGAGCTGAACAGTCTGTACCATTGGATAGTTGAGTTGCCTGCAGCGTAATACTGTTGATCATCTAAGTCAGTCAAATACCCATTCTGTGTATCTTCTGTCTTTCTCTTACTTTGAAAGCTTCTTATCCTTCAAATCACTTATCATTTTGAAAGAGCTGGGCAGAGGAGGGGCATCTGGATACAAGACTCTATGAGAAAAGCAGAGAAGCCAGATAACCAACGTGAGTATGGGAGGCAAAGCATTTACCCCAGTGAAGAGGACGAAGAGGGTGAAGAGGGTAGCTGTGAGGTTCCCACTGCAGCCTCTGTGCTCTTACATGGATCTGCTCCCTCATCTCAGGTTGGTCAGAGGTGGGAACACGAATCGAGACGGATCATGGAGACTCTTCCCAGCTCTTTCAGATTTGGAATCAAGAAAGAATACAGTCTCTCTCTAATAGCTGAATGCTATTGAATGCCCTGCTAGAGAAGCAAAGATGGTCAACAGAGAAAGGCGGAAAGAAAGATGCAGATGCTTCAGATAGAAAAATAGTTCTTGGCAGCATTCAAGTCCCTGGTTCCAGTTGACTTTGAGACTCCATTGCCCTTTTCAATACTCTAGTTTTCCATAATATAGCACCAATAAAATCCATTCTCACTTCAAGGCTAGTTCAAGTTCATCCTTGAAACCAAAAGTATTAATGAAGACAGTTACCAAATCCTGTTGAAGCTCTTCAATGACTGGGTCTCATGTTCCTGCTTTTTCCATTTCATCTACTGTATGATGTGGCCCTGGGGGCATATCTTTATGCCCCTTCTGACCTAGCACAATACCCGATACAAAGAAGGTACCAAGAAAGCTTGTGCTGAGGTGGTTTCCTGCAGCACACTCCAGTGGCCCATCTGTGTCTCTTCAGCACTGATTCAGAGATCACCTATGTCTGTCCTATCCCAGTGATTTGGTGGAGGCTTGACCAGGATATAGGAGCAAGTGTGTGACCTAAGAGGCCCAGGCTTGATTTTGGCTCTGTCATCAAACAGCTTTCCATCAACACATCTGATCCACATTTCTCATCACTTTTTGTCCACGTGAGAAGGATGAAACTGTTTCTTTGCAATCTACTCTGTGCCTCACTCCAACAGATTGTTTTCTTAGACAAAACAGTGAAAGTAATTTTAAACATGGAACAACAGCGTAGCATGTCCTCTCAGCACGTACCTTGTGAAGAAGACAGGAAATTTGGGGAAAACAGGAAGAGCAGAACCATACAGGCAGGGTGGGCTCTTGGAAAACCTGTCAGAAAGACACACATCCTCTACCAAGGTCTTCGGTCAGCCCCCTGCCTTCTGCTGACCAGAGGGCTGAGTTCAGCCTTTTCCCTTCTCTGACACTCCCTCCTCTTCTATTTCATTCCAGGGCACCCAAGCCCAATGATTTGTTTTGGAAATGTTATCATTTGTTAGCTTAGCTTTTATCTCAGTTGGATGCCTTTCCTGTTTCACTGCTTTCCTTTCAAGGAGGCTGAGCCAACACTTGACTCTGGAGTTTTATTCAACACACCCCTGTGGTTAAATGAAGCTGAAGAAACTTTGATTAACAAGCCTACCCAGGTTCAACTATGGCCGAGGGTGTGTTTCTGCCACTCTCTGAAGCCTGAAAGAGAGATGAAGTGAATGGAGCTTCTGTTTGGAATACTGGCCTTGTAAATACACCCCAGCAGGGTGGAGCCAGAGGATGATCTGCTTGTGTCTGTGTGGCGCAGCCTCCACCATTATCAAAGTTGTTACAAATGGTGATGCTGGAGTCATGGTGAGAGTTCCAAGATTTCTGCACTGCCTAGACCTGTTTCTGATGATGCAAAGTTGGCCTTTCCAGGCAATGCAGAATTCCTCCCTGGGATTCTGGGAGCTTCAGAAATGAGGAAGGAACAAAAGAAAGTTAGGAATACAGAGATAATCCCATCCCTAGATGGTAAGAGGTACCTACAAAATGATTGGCAAAGACTAGGGCTGTTGGAAATATTGATAATCATTATTGTCATTGTCCTAACACTTTATATTTGAGTAGTGTATTTTAATATTTTTAAAAATTTATTTTTACAGATTACTTTCATAATTATTAATCTATTTGTTCTTACAAAACCTTGAGGGCTAGAACTATTCAAGGAGGGGGAGATCATGATATAATGGCACTGATAATTTGTAAATGCCTTAGAAGACTGCAGTCATCAGCTCAGGCTTATTGTAGATGGAAAGAATTTAAGAGCCAAAATGTAAATGAAACATCATAAGAATTGGAAGAAAATATAAGAAACTAATTTCAGCATTTTGGTGGGAAAGAAGGGCAAGTTTTGCTTGTCAGTTCACGAAATCCAGAAGCCCTACAGACTGGACTACATGCAGGCTTTAAAAAAAAAATGTTTTGTTCTCTTATCTGTCCTTATGAGAGTTTCATCAGATGTCTGGGGATCCTTGTCCGTCTGCTCATGATTAGGAACGGGGGAAGAGCTGACTGGAAACTGAGTGTGTATGTCGGGTTTACTGACACTGAATTCCCTGTTGGGGATCTTGGGTGGGCCATTTATTGAGGAACTCCTAAAGTCAACATATTAGTTTCCTTTTTCTACTGTAAATCAGCACAAATTTAGTGGCTTTAAACAACACAAATTTGTTGTCTTAAGTTCTGGAGACCAGATTCCTAAGTAAGTCTCATCAGTCTAAAATGAAGATGTCAGCAGTGTTGGGTGCCTTTTTGAAGACTCTAGGGGATAATTTGTTTTCCCATCATTTTCAGCTTCTAGAGGCAGTTTGCATCCTTTGCTCCTAGCCCACTTCCGTCTTTAAAGCTGGCAACGGCCGGTTATGTCTTTCTCACATCTCATTACTCTGATCTCTTCTGCCTCCCTCTTCCACATTTAAAGACCCTTGTGATCCCACACTAGAATAATCTCTTTATTTTAAAGTCAGTTGATTAGCAACCTTAATTTCCCTTTGCTACATAATCTAACATATCCACAGATTCCCAGGATTAGGATGTAAACATCTTTGGGAAGCCTTTATTCCACCTACCACAATGTTTGTACACTCATATATGTGCAAGCGCATACAAAAGTACTGGAAGGACATACACCAGAGCTTGCCTCTGAGGAGGGATTGGAAAGTGAGTGAGAAATGAGGAAGAACTGTTACGTTTTGCCTATGATGTGATGATTGTCACATTTATTTTGGAGTGTCAAACCTGAATTTAAAGATTTATAAACATATTCATAAAATATTTTTGAATTTTAATTTATTTATATTTGTCATTTGAACATAATGTATATAATATTATGGTATAATAAGAAATACATATTTTGGCCATTCATCCTGGGCTCTTGGCCAGAGTTTCTAAGCTCCTTGTAATTTCCTAAAGGATAAAAGTAATAGGAGCATCTTTGGTAATATTTAGTTTTTTGTCCCCATTTCTGAGTTAGCTCCAGATCGATAAAAGTGAAAGGAACATCTTTTGTTATTCATAAGACCCTTTCAACCACATCTGAGCTTCTGTTAATGAGGTGACTGCTGGGAAGCCCCTAGGATGGGGGGATTGATTGCCAGAGGAACCAACCACATGATTAGAGGGTTAACACTTTCTGCTCCACCCCCTAACCTCTGGAGTAGGGAGAGGAGCTGGGGGCTGAGCTAATCACTAATGGCCAGTGATTTGATCAATCATGCCTAAGTTATAAAGCCTCCACAAAAACTCTAAACAAGGAAGTTTGGAGAGCTTCCGGGTGGTGAACAAGACGGCATCCACATGCTGGGAGGATGGTGTGCCTCAGACTCCACAGGGACAGATGCTCCTGGGTCGGGACTATTCTGGACCTTGCCTTATGTATCTCTTCATCTGACTGTGTATTTTCATCCTTTAATAAATCAGTAATAATAAGTAAACCTTCTGAAGTAGAGAAGCACTCTTGTGGGATTGAGACCTTAACCTGCAGGTCTGGGCTAACTTCAGGTAGTTAGTGTCAGAATTGAGGTAAAAGTAGGACCCTCACTTTGCTGAGAACTGGAGAATTGCTTAGTGTGGGAAAAAGCCACATATTTGATGTCAAAAGTGTCATGAGGGTAGAGGAAACAGTTTTGTTTTAATGTATAATCTCAGTTTCAATATAAAATCTCAGTCCACAGTAAGCAATACTACACTTAACAGGTTCAATGGTAGAATTATTGAGAGATCAATGCATAACTGTGGGTAAAAAACAGAGGTATAAGCATTCTATTAACAAACAAAATCTGCCCCTTTGATCTGTTAATAGTCACTATAAAAGTGTGCAGTAGCATATAAAGGAGTGTCTTATCTGCCTCAGGGAAGTACCCTTGTGTCAGATGGAATGAAATGTGTGTATGTATGAAGTCAATGTTGAAATTTACACAAAGCTGACATACTTCCTGTCACATTCTTGTGCCTTGATTATAGGCTGTTAGTTATCTCATCAGGTGCTTATATTTGACTGGTCTTAAGGAATTTCACTCCTTTTCGTTTCTGACAGACCTTCTTCAGTCTTCTTTGTCTTCATGGTCTTTCCTTTTTTTACCTATTCTTATACTCCTTGAATCGCTTAGACTTCTGATTAAATAAATACTGTAAAATATTTGAAAGTGTTTGTATACATGTATGCTCACAGATGCATATAATTATCACAAATGCTTTTATGCATTACTTTTAATTATTTTTTAATAAGTCACATCAGCTTAAAGTTACACTTAAAGAAATTCTAAGTTTACTTCAAAAAACTAACTGCTTGAACACATGCAATTTGTTTAAAGACTACTTACATCCCATCTATCAAGGTAAACTCTTGTAAATTAACAGCTGTGGTTTTCTCATGATCACAGAACGCTTGAACATCCATTGGTTAGAGTGAATACGTGAAAAATCACACCAGTCTCTGCTCTAACTCTTTTAAAATAAGAATATATATGAGGGTTTTTTTTTTCTTTCTCTTTTTTAAATGTGTGTGAGGGGAGGGGTGGTTCCCATGTAGAGAAGAACTGGAGTTTGTGGTGGAAGGCACGTGGTAGGAGTAAAGCAGAATGGCTGCCCAGTGCTAGCAGATCAAGAAGAGGGCAGCGGAGGTGCTGGCCAACTCAGTTTATGGAAGCTGGTTTCTCCCTGTGGCCCTTTGGGTGGCCATCCAGAGGAGACGCTGAGGAAGACCTGCATCAGGGAACAGAAGGGATGTGACTCAGGGCTGAGAAGTCAGAGAAGAGTGTCCTGCAGGGAGTTTTCATTTCTGCCAGCATAGAGAGAACAGGAGAGAGAGACTCTCCCCTTTCAAGAAAAGTCTAGCAGCAGAAGCAGCAGCCTTCAGGGCCCTGTCTGCAGAGGAGCATGTCAGTGGTCCTAATAAGTGGTCACAGCTATGACCACAGCAAAACCCCCAAGCTCTCTTGACTTCAGGGACCAAGTCACCCACTGGTGTACTCAACCCTTGGCCCATTTATTCTATAAATATTTCATCCAATCTGCTTATTCACAAGCATGGCATACTCTTTGTCAGTCTTTGTGTTTTCTCTATATTGTTTTCTATTTTTAGGTTGTCTTCTCATTGAGGGATGAGCCTATGTTTTTATAACTTCTTATGAATATGCAACAAAGACCAAGCACAAAAGCTCTTTAATGATGAGGATCAGAACTAGAGAAAGGGGGAGATTTCAGATTCACATGCATCTGAACAATTCTCAGAGAACTGAAGTATTTGAAAAAGGGAGTGGGAAAGTTTTTGTTGTTGAAATTTTTGTCATTGCTGTTTTCCAGTAAAACACACATCTTTTTGTATCCAGTACTCTTGAGCAATTTATTTTAATTAAATAAGTAAAAAGAGACAGAGTCGACATATTCAGAAAAGATATTTAAAAATCTAAGTAAAATTCCAATAGAGATGCTAAATTGAACATAACGCATTTAATTCCATTTCCTCCAAAAATCCCACTAAAACATCAATAAGATGATTTTTAAAGCATAAACTCACAAGGAAAAGAAATGGAAGGGAGGACTATAGCAACCAAATTTTGGAAGCTGGGGAATTGAAGGAATGAGTGACAAATGACCTTAGGAGACCAGAGAAAGCTGACTCTTGAGCTGGCAGAAGGAAAAAGTGAGGGGAAAAATAATCTAGCAGACCCCTCAAAGGGCTCAGGATTTGATGGCACCAAGACCTTTCAAAGTGGGGGCATGTGTGTGATCAAAGACAACAAGATTGACTGAAAGTGCATTGAAGAAGCAGTTAGATCTGGAGAGCCTCTCCCCAAATCCAAATGACTGGTATGTGCCTCTCCTCCATCTTGAATGAAGACTGGAGATTTATTTTCTGGATACTGTAACAGAGGGTCTCTGGTCTGGGGGACTTGATACTGACTATTGCAGTTTTTATTTCTGCATAATTACCCCCTTACCCCTCTACTTCCCACCAAAAAAAAACCTCATTGGGCTAGAATAACTATTTTATTACACTCACAGATTATGTGAGTCAGTTAATTCAGACAGTGCATGGCAGGGACAACTTGTTTCTGCCCCACATGTCTGGGATGGTTAGGCACTGGGATCATCAGCTGAGGTGCCACCAGTCAGCACGTCTGGCAGTTGATGCTGTGGGGCCCCAGCTGGGCTCAGTTGGCCAGAGCACCTGTATGTGATTCCCAGTGTGGTCTCTGTGCCTGGGCTTTTCTGGGCTCCCTCACAGCATGGCGGCTGGATTCCTAAAGCAAGTGGCCATGAGAGAAGAGAGGAGTATGTAGCTTTCTTGTTATCAAATCTCTTTCAAGATACGATGTTCCAGAAAAATGAACCCAATTTTTGGTTTTGAATTATCTGCTCATATCTCAGAACAACCAAAAAAATCACAGCATTATCCTCAGGGTTGTGGGTTTCCATGTTTATCAGAGGCTGCTTTGGCTTTGATTCTAACTCTGACAGTTAATCCCATAGAGGCCCACCTTTGACCTCCAAAATTTTTGCAGAGACCTTTCACGTCAGCTGCTTTCAGAGCTCAGTAGGAATGGTTTTCCTGCAGTGCTTTAAGTTCAACCTTTAAGATGTTTTGGTCACTGTGAGATTGACATATAATTATTCAGATAAGCATTTATTGTATTTTGTATTTAGGTTGTAAATTCATCACTTAAGAGTCTGCTAATCCCAACTCACTTACAGAGTGTTCCTGAAATTTGGATATCCTGATGTGAGGTTACTTGAGGTATCTTAGTTTTAGTCAAAAGTCTGCATAGCAAGCAAGTGAATTGAGAAAGAAACCCTGCTTTTCTACCCAGGGTTCTTATAATCTTATAAAATATAATATTATTAAAAATATATAAGAACATTAAAGAACACTATATTTAAACATGCTATTCCCTTAGAGCAAGATTTTAAAAAATAAACACCTATGTATATTTTTAGCACCTTATTACTAAGCCTCGTTGATTATGGTTTCTAAAATTTCCTATATCTTTCTGTAGGCACAACCCTGGCATTTTTCTCTCCCGTATTTGATTTGCCACTGAAATCATGGCTTAGTTCTGCCATGGAGTAACATAATTGTTCTTAGAGCAATCCATAGTTGCTCTCTGTTATTTTAGTCATGTTGCCATTCATTAAACTGGGGAACTGTGAGTAGAGCGAGAAAAACACAACATCACTTCTCTTCCCCTCCTTGGAGGGGTGCCTCTCTTTTCCTTCCACAGAGCAAAACCAGAAAAAGTAACACTGTGGTCACACGATAGTCACACAGCAGTGTAAAAACCTTCTTCAATCAGAGGGAAGATTGTTTTCTGAGAAGCTCTCACTCCTCCCCTAAATTCATAAACAACTCCTCTGTAGAATCTGAGAGGATGCTTCCAGCATCTCCCAGAATTTGCCAATGAGTTTTCATCCTTACCAAAAAAATTATCAACAACTGTCAGTTACAAAGCATAAAATATTTTAAGCTTGATTTCTATTTATTTTTAAATGTTATTTTAAGAACTTGATGAATTTTTTTTTAAGCATTTTAAATCTCACCATCCTATGTAGTTCCTCTGCGCACTGAATTCTGCCTGATTGATGCGACTTCCTCGTGGTTTCCAACTCTGCCCCACCAGGCGCACTCTGAGCTGCTGGTCCCCTCCCCACAACCTTGCCATTCTGCTACAGATTACAGGGCCTCTCCTGGATCTTTCCTTCCAGTCCTATTTCCACCCCAGCAGCACAAGAGTCAGCTTCCTCCTTTAGACAGGGCAATGGTGGATCAAAAAAGGAGGACATGCCACATTGCTTAGTCCTCTGAGTTGGAACCAGCTGAGAGCATCTCTTCAGGCCCTCAACTCACCATCTTACTATGAGAATAAACAGGCTCTGAAAGGCAGGATTAGAGGAGATGGAGACTTTTCTGCTTGGATCCAGCTTGGGGCTGGTGATAGGCAAGGAGGTGGCAATGATGACCATTAACTGTTAGGGGGGGTACCAATGGGCCAAGTCTGGAAATCCTGGGGGGTAGCCTTCCATTCACTGTGGACAAACAGTTCCAATCCCAGGCTCCATCCCGAGGAGCTTTGGTGATGCCGTTGACAGTCCTGCTGTTGCCACATCCTGAGACGTCCTCAGGGACACAGAACACAGAGTCCAGGAGACTTGCAGATTGAGATCAGTATCGACAGGCTTTACAGGTATAGCAAGAAGACTGCAAATATTAAGACATACCACATGCACCTCACTCAGGAGCCAAACTATTTAGAATCAGGAAAAATAACTTCTTATTCTCTGCCAGGACCACTGCTCTTACAATAATGGAGATTAATTGGCAAGGGCACACTATGAAAAAGCAAATTTTCCCAATTGATTGAGGGGCTCCTCCTCTGAATTCTAGAAGCTCCGTGTGGGCGACTCTGCCATTGCCCTCGTCCCATTCTCCTCTAGTCATCTGCTGCTTTCCTTTCTTCTCCACTTGGCCAGAACCTCTTTGAGGGCAGACACCATGTTCAACTCATCTTAACCCAATGCTGATACAGTGCCTGGTCCAAGGCAGGCACTCTGAACATGTTTATTAAATGACAGCTTTGATGGGTGAATAGAAAGGGGGTGAGAATTTTTATTAATCTAAATTTTGATTAGGCAGATATCTTTGCAACATAAAGATCCATTGCATTTCTTTTCCTTTCTTTTTACCCCCCTCCCCAATTTAAAGTCATTGCTTTTAGAAAGTTTCACCCTCTTCAAGTCCAGAGAAAATGCTCCTTCATTTAGAAGCCTCTTCCAGAAATCGAGCAAGCCTAACCATAGGGCTATTCATCTTTAGCAGTTTGGAGGATTTGTGTGAGACCAGCCTCATTTGTAGGGGCTGACCCTATCATCGAATCGAGCGGACGGAGGAAGAAGAAAGGGGGAGCCGGCCAGGGTGCATAATGTCTCAGGAAACTGTGGAATTAAATCTAGACAGGTGAGTGTCAGACTGACGGTCTGTCCAAGGTTTGCGTGTCTTTATCCCTCCCTAGACTATCAGCGTCTTGGGCAGAGGTGGAGTCCTCCCTGCATTCCCAGCACCTGGGGCAGTGTAAGCAGAAACATCAGAAGATGTTTCATGTTTTGGAGGCAGACCAGGAACAGGAATGGGAAGGCCAATATACAAGAATGGTGAGGAGGTAGGGTTCTCTCCCAGAGGGCTCCTGGCAATGCAGGGAGAAGGGAGGGAAATAACTTTTGTTGAGCACTAACTATACACCAGATACTGCAGAAGGTGATTGCTTCCAAAATTTCTGAGACATGATTTGTCCCAGATTAACAATATTTCTGAAGTTTGGGTGTCTTAACTCCAAAGAGCAAAATAATAGGAAAATAATTTTCCAGGTGTGGTAAAAAAACAAACAAATCTTGAAAGAATTATATCTTTAAAACTTTTATTTTATATAAATACTTCTTGCAAATCAAGTGAAAAATGTGGTATGTATCCATCATTACTTTGCATAGACTAAAAACATCTGGATGTATCTGAAAAGGAAAAAAAATGGCATGTTATGTAAAACCCTAAATCTTTAGGCACATAAGCATGTGTACAAAAATAATACATTCAAATAGAATTTCTCATAATGAAAAATCAGAATTTGTAATACTCACTCATCCCCTTAAAACCAGTGATATATATACAAAGAACAAATTTCCAAAGAATAAAACATATACATATAAATGTAGATTTTTTTTATTCTTTGGAAAAGCTTGCTGATCTGTAGCAAATTCCCTCTTCCTTGGGAGTTGGTATAATTGCATCTGCAGAATCAAAGGAGAGAATGATGCAATGGCTCCTCGGAGAAGATTTTTCGGTGCCATCTGTTTCCTCCAGCAGAGTCTGTCTTTTCCAAACTCCCCTCTCAGCTTGTGCATCTGGAATGTCTCCATGAAGTCTATGAGGTTTTCACAATGTCATAAGCTTGGGCAGAGCCATTCTGGCCCACCCGCCAGGGCTCTGACCCCTCTGTCATGAGCCATGGTGACATCATCTTGCAGCCCAAGAAGCCGGGGATCTCAGCATCACCCTGTTCCCCAGGGGAAGCCTCCCCTGCCCAGACTCCCCAGGAAATGATCTTCTATCTTATTGTACTAATCCTTACACTAACCACCATTTTACATGAGGCGTTTAAATACTGTTCATTTGCCCATAATCACACATCCTGGGACTGGAATCAAGAGAGTTAGGACTTGAATCAAAGTCTATCTGACTCCAGGAACTATGCCCTCTTTACTTCACTGGTCTGGGAGATTTGTGGATGAAAACAACATGGCATTAGGGGTATCACTGAGCAGTGAGTACAGCTTTTATCCACAAATTTGAGTATAGAAGAAATATTCCTGCTTCATTTATCTATAACTCAATAGAATTTGTATGACAAGATCCCATCCTGCCAGATGTAGAATTCTTAGTCAGTCCAGAATGCCTCACTCCCAACTTCCCTGGTTCCACCCAAGGTCTGGGAGGACTTTGGGGTGGGAGGGGAGGCATCTGGTTCTTAGTTGTCATCTGCTAGCACTAGGGCCCACTAAGCCATCCATCCTGCCCCCAGGTCACGTCCAGCATTCCTCAATGTCATAACAAACACCCTTCATGCCGAACAATTTTCTCTGCTGCTTTCGTGCCTTTCTTAGGCCCATGATGTTCACCCTGCAGGCCCTCTGGGGATTGTGTGGGACCATTCTCCACTTCAGGCTCACACTGGGGCTGGGGAACTCTTTGAGGGTCTCCAAGGTCCTGTCCACTTAGATGTACCAAGTAGGTACTTCTTCCTGGGGGTATTGGTGCCTCTCAGGTTATCTGCTTGGACAGCAGACCACAGGTCTCCTCTGCTCTCAGATCCCACCTTCTGGTCTTCCACCAGCCTGTAAAGTAAGCTCCTCACAGGCAGGGACTGTGTTGAATTCACCTGTGTATTCAAGTGCTTATCAAGACTGGCAGACTAAAAGGCCGTCTATGAACGCTTGTTGTCATCTTCCTAGATGTGAAGTCATACCTACTTTCTCCTATTGTGTGTGATCTGTTTACACAGCTCATCCAGTGTTCAATAGGTGTATAATAGGATGGAGAAGATGGATTTCAGATCATGAACGGCCTCATTTAGGGACTGGTTTGTCACAACTTACAGCGACAGCCACATTCCAGGAACTCAGCTGTGTGTTCTAGGGTAGCCTCTAGCAGGTGCTGCTGGTCTCTCACCCACATGCTCTCGGCCCTACAACTTCAGTGCGTGGCAGTGGACCTCCAGCTCCCATGCTCCATTCCTTCGCTTGAGGGCTTTCCCTGGCCACAGAAGTGGCCATGTTGCTCACCTATGCCCCAGGAAGTGCCAGGGTATTCACGCCCTCCAGCAGGGCCTTTCAGTTAGTGACTAAAAGGAAGGACCACGTGCCTGGAGTGGGATATCTCTGAGGAGGCACATTGACACTGCCTCCACGTAGTGAAGTTTCAGTTACCCACGGTGGTAACTGGCTCCGTAGGCATCCTTACTGGCTTCCTTCTCACCTTTCAGCTCCTTCACCGCCAGGTAGACTGCTTGCACTTGAATCTTTGTTTCACAGTGCTTCTTGGGGAACCCAACCTAAGAACAAACTTACAGATCCTGAGGTAATTTTTTGTTCTGGATTTACTGGATTATTTTAGGAATTATATATGAAAATAATGGGAGAGTACTGAGGGAGGAGGAAATTGATCTAGATGATCACTGTGGGTTGACCTAAGCAAACTGCCCGGCTTTCCTTGGTAGGACTTGAAATGGCTTCAAAGGTGTTTCTTTAGGCAGACATTTCTTGCTTGCTATATATAAAAACACTAACATTTCACGGAAGATATGTGTGTGTGTGTGTATTCTCTTCTAAAGGCATAGTATGAATGTAGGTAAACATTTCTGCACATAGATGTTCAACGAAGTATTTTTTAGTGAGTAGTGAAGTATTGAAAACAACCTTGGTGGAAGGAGGGTATAGCTCATGTGGTAGAGCACATGCTTAGCATGCATGAGGTCCTGGGTTCAATCCCTAGTGCCTCCAGTAAATGAATAAACCTAATTACCTCCTCCCTGCCAAAATAAAAATAATTAAATAATACAATAATAAATAGATAGATAGACAGATAGAAAACAACCTAATTAAGGATCTAGTTAAGAAAATTATGACAAAATACGGTTTGTCTACTAAATGGAATATTATGCATGCACTTAGAATGTGTATTTTAAAACATGAAAAAAATGCTAGTAATATAGAATATGTCAAGGACATTTCTTTACCCACTGCTAGGAGCAAGGGCCCTGCCTCCACAAACTTCTGCAAACAGTTCTTGTGGCTCCTTGAGAGTGGTGACTTCTGAGAGGGAGGTCAGAAGAAGGTGGAGTTAGAAGGACAATAGGCATGCAGTCTGGCAAAGAGGATGAAATTTGTAAACATCACAAATTGAGGAAATAGGAAGGCAATCAAAAGGAGCTGCACTGACTGGAGGTCTCCCCATTCCACCTCCTAGGGCTGTGTCTGCACCCCTGTGCCCGCCACATGCCACACACCATCCTAGCTGTTTTAGAAACATCATTTATAATATTTCCAACAATTGTCTATGAAAATATCACAATCTCTATTTTTTCAAATATGGAAAGTAAGAATCAGATTGGTGAGAGCAACCAGCCTGTGATCACCCAACTAGTATGCAGAATTCTAACTCGAGTATGTCTATTGCTTAGAAATCAGGGCCACAGATAGAAAAATGACCTTTCTCATGTGATGGGGAAGTGATTATCAAACTCCAAAGTAAGACCAAGGAGTGTATAACTGCAAGAAGTTAGAAAGACAGTCCTTCTAATCCAGGTTGGGCTGGCTCCTGGTGTGGCCACCTGCAAGGTGACCTTGTTCTCATCTTGTTTCTTTTAATTATCTATTGAACTGATAGAAAACTTGCCCCTGAATATGGCCACAAAAGCTTGGCCTTTCCCTGCAGTTCAGCCAGTTCTCAGTTAGGGCAGTAAACTATCACCAAACAGGAGTTCCAGCTGAGAGGTGGGTGTCTAGCTAGGTGCCACAGCCATCTGCCTCTCTGAAAGGATGCTTTTTCTGGCTCTGGAGAGGTGCACCAAGTTGCTGAGCTGGCTCTTTAGTGGCTGTAGGGAGCACATTTCGTACATTTCCTCCCAATTCTGTTCAATGACGTCCCCAGAGTATTTTGAAATCAGCCACTGTGTGGGTTTTTGCACCACAGAAATCAGTAAACACTGCAGATTTCACTGCAGAGGGCTTTTATCCTAGAGATCCAGTTTATTACTGGGTGTCTTCCTGAAGGACCAGAGGCCTGGTAGACACTGCCATCTGTCCTGCTGTGGCAAAGACAACGTAGTAAAACACTGGGTAATGTCAACTGTGTCTACAAACCTATTGGGGTTTTAGGAAGCCTTTAAGTATACTTCCTTTCCCTGACCCAGTTTTTTTTTTTTAAGCACAGGTGCTTTATTATTATTTTTCAACCGAAGTACAGTCAGTTATAATGTGTCAATTTCTGGTGTACAGCACAATTTCCCAGTCACACATATACATGCATATATTCATTTTCATGTTTTTTCATTAAAGATCATTGAATAACAAGGTATTAAATATAGTTCCCTGTGCTATACAGCAGAAATTTGGTTTTTTTAAATTTATTTTTATATATAATCACTAACATTTGCAGATCTCAAACTCCCAAATTTATTCCTTCCCACCCCTTTTCCCCAGTAACCATAAGATTGTTTACTATGTCTGCGAGTCTGTTTCTGTTTTGTAAATGAGTTCATAAGTGTCCTCTTTTTTTTCTTTTTTCGGATTCCACATGTAAGTTATATCATACGGTTTTTTTCTTTCTCTTTCTGGCTTACTTCACTTAGAATGGCAATCTCTAGGTCCATCCATGTTGCTGCAAATGGCATTATTTTTTTTTTTTTTTATGTCTGAGTAGTATCCCATTGTATAAATATACCACGACTTCTTTATCCAGTCATCTGTTGATGGACATTTAGGTTGTTTCCATGTGTTGGCTATTGTAAATAGTGCTGCTATGAACATTGGTTGCATGTATCTTTTCAAATTAGAGTTCCCTCCAGATATAATACCCAGAAGTTGGATTGGTGGATCATATGGTAAGTCTACTTTTACTCTTCCTAGGAATCTCCATACTGTTTTCCATAATGGCTGCGCCAAACTTCATTCCCACCAACAGTGTAGGAGGGTTCCCTTTTCTCCACACCTTCTCCAGCATTTATTGTTCATGGACTTTTGAATGACAGCCATTCTGACTGGTGTGAGGTGATACCTCATTGTAGTGTTGATTCACATTTCTCTGATAATTAGTGATATTGAGCATTTTTTATGTGCCTATCGGCCATTTGTATGTCTTTGTTGGAAAATTGCTTCTTTAGGACTTCTGCCCATTTTTGGATTGAGTTGTTTGTTTTTTGTTATTAAGTTGTATGAGCTGTTTATATATTCTGAAAATTAAACATTTGTCAGTCTCATCATTTGCAAATATTTTCTCCCATTTTGTATGTAGGTTTTGTTTTGCTTATGGTTTCCTTTGCTGTGCAAAAGCTTATAAGTTTAATTAAGTCCCATTTGTCAATTTTTGCTTTTATTTCTATTGCCTGGGTAGACTGCCCTAGGAAAATATTGCTAAGATTTACGTCAGAGAATGTTTTGCCTATGTTTTCTTATAGGAGGTTTATTGTGTCTTGTCTTATATTTTAGTCTTTAAGCCATTTTGAATTTATTTTTGTGTATGATGTGAAGGAGTGTTCTAACTTCACTGATTTATATGCTGCTATCCAGTTTTCCCAACACCAGTTGCTGAAGAGACTGTCTTTTCTCCATTGTATATTCTTGCCTCCTTTGTCAAAGATTAATTGACCATAGGTCTGTTGGTTTATTTCTGGGCTTTCTATTCTGTTCCATTGATCCATATGTCTGTTTTTCTGCCAATACCATGCTGTTTTGATGAATGCAGCTCTGTAATGTTGTCTGAAGTCTAAGAGGGTTATTCTTCCAAGCTTTGTTCTTTTTCTTCAATATTGCTTTGGCAATTCAGGTTCTTCTGTGATTCCATATAAATTTTAGGATTATTTGTTCTAGTTCTGTAAAAACTGGGTACCCTATCAAATTACCCTATCTGGGTAATTTGATAGGGATTGCATTAAATCTATAGATTGCCTTTTAGGCAGTATGGCCATTTTAACAATATTGATTCTTCCAATCCAAGAGCATGGAATATATTTCTATTTCTTTAAGTCATCTTTAATTTCCTTAGTCCATGTTTTGTAGTTCTCCATGTATAAGTCTTTCACCTCCTGTCCCTGACCCAGTTTTGAATCAATTGGGAGATACAGAATGGTCAGGGAGATGGAGTCCAACATATCAGCTCTTTTGCTGGTAAAGGCTACATGGTGAATGTGGTTTAAGTGCAGCAAGAAGGAGCTTCCAGTACAGCACCCCAGAATCAGGCAGACTTACCCACCCGGTCACAAGCTCATCTAGACAGCCAGCAGCCTCCCCATATGGTACTCTCTGACTGCAAAACTTAGAGCATAAGAGAATCAGAACAGAACACTCTGTCTGTGAGCAGCTGATTCCCTAGAGGACGGAGAGAGGAAAGGACTGAACTCCTGTTAACTGATTCCTCTCCCAGAGCCACTAGGAAAAGTAGTCACTCCATTCTGGGGAGGAATCAGTGAGGGAGTAAACAGTGGAAGCATCAATCGCATCGAGTGCCCACCCCATGGAGGAGGATAACCACTGTCCTATGAAACCTAAAAACAACCAAGTGGGAAAGTGATGAGAAATGTAAACTGGATTCTTTATTGTGCAAAGCAAGTATCACATTGAGTTGACATTAGCTTCTCCAGGCAGGGGAAATTAATAGACGAGAGAATTTAGAATCCACATGTTGCATTCACAGCTGGAGTTTTTTTGACCTTAACTTGAAGTGTAAGACCATCACAGCATTGCCTCCACATGTGGCCAGTACACAATTCATTGTACTTGTGAGAGTATAAGAGTTGAAATATTTTTTTAACACCAGTGAAATGGAATTAGGCATCAGTTTCTGGAATTGCCAAGGTTTTCATCTTGCAAAAGGCACACATACACAGCTGCCCCTCAGGCGGCCACAAGAAGCCTTGTAGACTGGATTCTGCCGGTCTCAGTCTGGATACACTTCTGCCTTTCCAGTATTGATGTTTTTAAGAGTATCAGATTGTCCTGTAGCTTGAAGAATATATAGTGATGTTCTTATGCATACACACACAAACACACACACACACACACACCTACCTTCCAAACATGACACTGCCGATGGTGTCTACACAAGAAAATGTAGCCTATAAAAGCATTTATGTAACCTCAGAGTCCCCTCCAAGCCTGAGACATCCTGCCTAATCCAGCTACAGGTGAAAAATTCTTGTGGGACCTATCTCAGACTAAGTTTTGTCTTTCCCTCTTCTCTTTAGGGCCTTTACCCAGAAGCCTCTGGGATACCTGGTCTTTATCCTGATACCACTGACTTCCACTCTTTCCACTGGTTGTGAGCTGATGCAACTTTACACCATCTGGTCATCAGGCTACATGAGAGGTGGCAGGTGGCATTCTGCAGTGAGTCTTCAGTTGTTTTTTTTTTTTTCTAGTGCATAGTCCCTCAGTTCTGATTTAGAAAATGTGGAAATATTTGCCCTTATCAGTCTGCTGGTATCCTGCCTGCTAAAGCAGTCTAGACCAGAGAAGCTTTGAACTGGATGAATGGGCTGGCTTCCAGACTTAGCTGTTAGCTCTATTTCCACTACGGTGAAACCGTCCAGGAACTGGATATCCCTTTGGAACAATGAAAGGGATATAACTATTTCCATAGACCTTGAGTTTAGTGTGCAAGATAATTCCTAGTTATTCTTGATGTGCTTTTATATACTCATGTCTCTTAGGGCATTATTATTCAGAATAGTTACTAGGTGGCAAAAAATCAATGACAATTTGCTGTTTGGGACATGACTTTGAATCCTGTCGAATTTCTCAGGTGCAAGTTGGGTCATGATCTTAGCCTCCTTCCACTGGCTTTGTGAATCTCCTGTCACAAACTGATCTATAATCTCTTCTGGGTCTAATTATGCTTGGACTGTAATTTCTAAAGCTTTGGATTTCAGTTAAAACTCTAACGGGAATAAACTTTAGATTTTATGGTTAGAGCCTTCCTGATTGATTAAATTAGATTGCTCATACGTGCAGAAGATTTTCTTATTTTACTAAATATAAGCCTGGACTTTATACTGAAACTCAGTATTTGCCTCTTCATCTATTCAATAACTCCTTACTGAATGTAGTTCATTCAATAAGCAATGGCTCTGCACTGGGCCCCAAGGGTTAATGTACACTCAGGAAACAGAGTGAAGACAAAGACATGCTGGCAAATAGTTACAGTTCAATAAGTATTATTACAGTGAAAGACTAGAAACCATGGAAGGATGGAAGAGAGAAGTAGGACTGCCTGGGTGAGTCATGAAGCACTTGAGCTAAACTTGAAGAATGAGGAGGGATTTTTTCAAGAGGACAAAAGGGGAAGAGCCTTCCAGGCAGAGTGAAGGCTCAGAGAACATGGCGTTTGGGGAACTGAGAGAACGTCAGTATTGTTGGAGTGCAGGGGGCAAAGGAAGCAGGGGGTGAGGCTGAGAGTGTGCCAGCTGCTGTTAGAGCTGCTTTAGATTGCTTATCTTGCCTCATTTTGACAACATTGTGAGGGTGGTATCATTAGCCCCATTTAATAGACGAGGAAACCGAGGCTTAGAGGAGTTACGTAACTTGCTCAAGATGACTGACTTGGTAGATGTTGGAGCTGAGATTTGACCCACTTACAGAAGTGACATTATTAATCGCTAAGCAAAACTGCCTCCCCCATGTTTCTCTTCACAGTCAAGCTCATAGACAAACTTTTTTGGCTTTCAGTCTCACCAGGTAGCTGCCAATGTCCCCGTTTATAATCAAGATATTTTTCTGTACGAGGTCAGAGAAGATAGCGGGTGTGTGGAATGCAGCTATTTTACAACATCATCACTCCTTGACTAAAAGGAATGCGGATCAAACCCCATTCCTCCAAACACAACAGTCGCTGCATGGCAAAGGAATTTCAAGTTCAAATCTGTGGCTCAGTAGTTATCAGATAATCAAATTGTAGCCCCACCAAAACTGGGGCACATCCTTATAGTAGCTTTAGCAGAGTTTGGGCTATCCAGGGAGTTTTGAAGAGAACCGTTGGAAATTAGAGGGGTGAGTGTGTTTTTAAAAAGCATGAGAAAAACAGGTGCCTTTAGCACCCTGACCGCTCTGCTCCTCCTGAGTCTCTTCCTTCTCCGAACACTTTGGCCTGTGCGTGAGGAGCCAGCTGGCCTGATGGAAATGCCAGTGAACCTGTAGTCCAAGACCTTAAGTTCAGTCACTTAAGTCACTGTGGGATCTTGGACACAAAACTTTCTCCTTTTTATTTCCTTGCCTACATAGAAGAGTGGTTTAAAGTGTAGGTCTGGGGCCATACTTCCAGAACTCAAATCCTAGCTTTGCCATTCCCAGCTCAGGCAAGACGCTGACCAGCTTGTGCATCGGTTTTCACATCTGTAATTTAGGAATAGTAATAGTACTGACCTCATGGGATGATTGGGAAGAGAGACTGAGATCATTTGCAGGAGGCCCTTAGAGTGATGTCTGATGGGGAAGGAACACAATAAATGTTAGCTTGCATTCTTGTTGTTTTCTTCTAGTTCTGGGCATCCTTGCTCCTTTCAAGGCTAAGTCCTCCTGCCCATAAAAAATCCTTTTTTCTCTTAAAATTTTTTTCCACTTGAGGAAAGCCAATGTGAACTTCTGTGTATTCTAGGACACTTGCTGGCATTGCAAGTGGCCTTGGCGTAGCACGTTGGGCAGCCGGTGTCCTTCGTTTGCTGCTGCTCCCTGAGACCAACAGGAATCCATTTTGTTCTAGACAAACAATGGTGACCTTATTTCCTGTTTGTTCTGTGGTAAGAATTATTGTCTCTTCGCCATAACCAAACATTGTGATCTTTGCATAATGGAAAAACAAATATTGATGAACTTTTTGTTTGTTTTCCTTAATGAGGGGAAACCTCCTATTTTAGTTGACAAATTCTACTGGAAATAAGTCATACTGCCATGGAAACCATGCCCAATCACCAATGAAATGTGTTTGCTATATATGTTCTTTAAGTGTGCATGCTTGAAGCATTATGTTTTAGCACATACTTGACTTTCAATTCTGTTTCCATAGTGTTAGACTAGAGCCCGTCTGCTGACTGCTTCTCCGTTCAGTCTTTTGGGATTCCTTGCTATCTTTGGGATGTTGAGTCATGTAGTGGAAACCACAAAAATCTTGTGATTAGTTCTGGCTGCGCTACTTCTGTCCATGTGTCCTGGGGTAGGTTTTCCAATCGTTCTGATCCAGTAAAATTATAAATTCTCTGGACTATAAAAATAAAGATGAGATCTTATAAGGCTTGGGTGAAAATCAAGTAAGGTGATATGTGCATAGGCATTTAATACATCCTAAAATGCTACACAAAGGTAAAACAGTTTAGCTTTCAGAAAAGCTACTCACTGCATAAAATACATATCAGAAAAATCTTTGGGGTTCTTATTTTTGCCTTAGACCTTGGTTATGAGATGTATGAGGATGTAGGGGATGAATGCAGACCTCCTAGGATGAGCAGCCCAACACCACCCGCTGCCTCTGTAATCTTGGGCAGATGACGTGACCTCTCTAAGCTTCACTTTCTTCATCTTAAAAATGAAAACAATAAAATTTATATCCAGGGTTACTAAATAGATTAGAAAAAAATTACAAGTTGAACACAGTTCTTGGCAGGTAAAAAGGAACGTAAAAATGGGATTTGCTACTGGAAATAATGATGCTGTGCCCAAACCAATTAAGCAGTTTCCAAACTGCTCAGCAATTTGGGACTTGATCTACCAAAGGGAATGCCATTTGTGAACACCTGAAAATTCTTATCCACTCTTCAACAGCGTTCGTTTAGACATAACAAATACTCATGAATTCTGCAACAAACATTTATTGAGCGTCTACTAAATGCATGGAAAGATGAATAGAAAGATAAGATTCTTGCTCCTCATAGTGTCATAACCTATGAGAGTAAAACAAGCCTGAGCACAAGTAACTGCAATGTCGGTGGTAAACTCATTGCTAAATACTCATATAACAAGTAATCTGGTGAACATTATAATAGCATGACCAAGAATGCAGAGCTGAATCCTTTCAAGAAGAATTTCCTGCATAGGGGTCAGTGAAAACTCAGAACAAAAGAAATAGATGCCAAGAGTCATAGATACTAACTCAGCAGTGAGGATTTTTTCTTCCTGGAGTAGGGCTCTTTGCTTGGTCATCATAGGTAACACCAGTCCAGGCCCTGGGTACCCAAATGGTGAGGCAGTGCAGCCCAGCAGACAGAGGACAGTCTGGGCAGTCGCTCAGACCTTGATTCAAGTGCTAACTCACCTGTTTGCTGGCTGTGTGAACTTTGGAAAGTTGCTTAACCCACTCCAAATCTTAGTATCCTTATTTTAAAATGGGGGTGATAGTAAGTATTCATAGGATGGTTGTGAGGCTTGAATGAGATAAAATGTGTGAAACAACTGAAACCTCGTATGTTCTTAATACCTGGTGGTTATTTACTGTTGCTGTTGAAATTGACCCATCTCACAGACCTTGACAGAGACTGCTCTGTGAATTGCTTGTTCTGGGAGGGAAGGGAGTCCAGGACAGGGTGAGCAACCTTGAGTCCACACCAGTGACTTCTGTCTAAGGGCATTTCATGGAGCTGGGAATTAAACTGTCTGTGGTGACTTCATAGAACAGCAGGTGGTCCCACCTCCTACAGCTATGCCTTGGGAACATCTGGTCAACTAGAACTGAACAGTGGACCTCATCAACCCACCTGTGTCATGGAGAGCTCTTGCCCCATCTTGTTCTGACTTCCTGTCCTTTGCCTTTTCATCTTAGGCACACAACCCTCTGGGTGCCTGCCAAGAGTTTGAGGAGCTCATAGCAACAACATAATCTGAAATAATAACCCAGAATATTCCAGCCATAAGCTTCTGCCCACAGCGGAAATCTTACTTTCAGGTACAACACACTGAAAGTCGTGCCTCCATTTCTTTTTATACTAGATAACTTCCTTTTTCATTATTGTCTGTTGAATGAAATGAAAGGAAAAATCAGTTAAATTATGTCTTTGATACCTCCTAAAAAAATGAAATCCTTTTAGTACTTTAGGGCCAAATAAACCACCATCACCACCAACAGCAACAACAATAAAAGAACGGAAAAAATCAAGTAAGAGCTTTGGACTCAGTAGCCACAGTCAGATGTGCCGGAGGCTGGATGATACAGTGAGAAATGAATGCAGGATATAACCAGCGTAGTGTGACTTTTCTGTGTGATATGTGCCAGGCCCTGGAGAGCTGATAAGGATGAGACCCCATGAAAGCCTTGGGTACAAGAGGCAGCAAGCTAGGGGCTGGTATCTCCCACTATACAGGCAGCACTAACTTCCACACCTCAGACACCAGGGAGCTACATCCACTCATTTATGTGTATCTTTGATATATAGTTTGCTGTCTGTTAAAGAATGCTTTCTCCAAATAATAGTCATCTTTCTTATCCAGTCTTCTACTCCCATTCCAACCTTTATGGACTGGCCTAGCTGCGAATAAGAAAGACCTGGTTTTATATTCTGGCTCTGCCAGTTGATGACCTATAGTCACGGGCAAGTTCTTTAACCATCTGGCCTTAGTTTTCTTATCTGTAAAAGCAACATATACTTCAAAGAGTTTTTCTAAGCATTAAGTGACCTGACACAAAGGAGGTGTCTAGAATACCCAAACAAGGAGATGCTCAGTAACTTAATTTTCTTCCCACCTCTCCCATAGCAAACCAGGTGGAATGACCCTTAACTTCACCTATAAATTGGTAATAATCCTATTTTGTTGATTCTAAGATAACTTTTGTCATGTAAACATCTTACAATTGGAGTCTTCATGGTAGAGGGCGGTTGTGACATGGCCATTACGGCCTTTGAGTGTGTGAACTTATTGTTATTGTGGTGCCGTGACTGGATGACTCCTTCTGACCCTTTGAGAACAATCAGAGGAAGAGTTGTGAGTCCTTGTTGGGGACAGAAAATTTTCCACAACTTCAAATAGCATAAAACCAGTGTCCTAGAATCAAAACTGAAAAATGAGTATCAGCAGCATGAAAGAAAATCTCAGAGACAGTAGTGGAGCACCTTTTAAAGAACAGCAGAATCACCAATGTGCTTGATGGACTGGAGGACGGTATCAAGGTGCAAAAACACAAGCTTTCTTGGACAACTCAACGGAAAAGTAATCCAGAAGAGTCAGACTCCAATAGGGAAGAGGTTTTCAGAACACCTTAATTAATTTATTTTGCTATTACTTTCCTTTCAGTGTATATACAAAAATGGTATGTAACAAAAAGCTATATCTGTATGAGTCTAAGAATGCTCTTTTGATATGTGCACAATAAAAAGCTTAGTGATAAGAGGGCATTGTGTCAGAATTTAACTGGCAATATTTGTTCAATTTTAGTGGTACATAAAGTAACGATTCAGTTTACAACTAGTGGCATCTTAGAGTCAATGAACTAAGGTAAAAACACTGCCTGGTTTGCTACAAGAAATAAATGAGACAGTATGTGGGAGAATACCTGGCATGCAACAGTCATCCAGGATATGCTGAGTCTTACTCTGAATTGGCAGTCAGAGACTCTTAGAGTTAGAAGTGACGGCAAAGGCCATTCTCCTGGAATGGTTATTTTCTTTGGCCAGTTACACTGGTGCCAAGTGCATCCACAGACCACTTGGAGGAGTTTCTCAAATGTAAATATCACATGACATCAATCCCCTGGCCACATGTGCCTGGGACAGAGCCTGGAGCAGCTGCTTAACCAGAACAGCCATCTCTGTGCTAGTGCTGACCTGGCACTGGAGCTTGGTCTGACAGATGTGCTCTATGGGGTGGCCACTGACTCTCTAGAAGAACAGACTCAGCCAACAGTAGAGTGGAGAGGAATCCAGGGGACCCACCAGACAGTAGAAGCCTTGAACAAGAAGAACTGCAAAGAAGCAGAGCCCAATAGAGACCTGAATAGACATTTTTCCAAAGGAGGCATTCAGATGGCCACCAGCAGACACATGAAAAGATCACTAATCATCAGATGAATTCAAATCAAAACCACAATGAGATATCACCTCATACATGTCAAAATGGCTATCATCAAAAAGACCACAAAATAACAAATGTTGGAGAGGATGTGGAGAAAAAGGAACCCTTGTATACTGTTAGTGGGAATGTAAATTGCTGCAGCCACTATCAAAAACAGTATGGAGGTTCCTTAAAAAACTAAAAATAGAACTACCATATAATCCAGCAATCCCACTCCTGGGTATATATCCAAAGCAAATGAAAACACTAATTTGAAAAGACACATGCACCCCAATGTTCACAGCAGCACTATTTGCAGTATCTAAGATACAGAAGCAACTCAAGAGTCCATCAACAGATGAGTGGATAAAGAAGATGTGGTACATGTATGCAATGGAATATTACTCAGCCATAAAAAGAATGAACTTTTGTTCATTTGCAACAGCATGGATGGACCTAGAGGGTATTACGTTTAGTGAAATAAGTCAGAGAAAGAAAAATATTGTATGTTATCAGTTATATGTGGAATCTAAAAAGTAAAACAAACAAATTAATATAATGAAATAGAAACAGACTCACAAACATAGAGAACAAACAAGTGATTACCAGTGGGGAGAGGGGAGAAGGGAGGGGCAAAATAGGGCAGGGGGATTAAGAGGTGCAAAGTATTATGTATAAAATAAATAAGCTACAAGGATATTTTGTACAGCACAGGGACTATAGCCAGTATTTTATAATAACTTGTGAAGTATAATCTATTAAAAAATTTGAATCATATTGTACACCTAAAAAACAATATAATATTGTAAATCAACTATGCTTCAATAAAAACAAATTTAAAAAGAAGCAAAGCCAAAGAAACAAAGTATCAGAGGAATAAGAAAAACAGGAAGAGAAAGAAACAGAGATGGAGGCGATCTGAAAAAGCTGGGTTCACTCCAATCCAATCTAGAGCTGGGATTCAGTGTAACCCATTTCTCAATTTCCCATTACTTACAAGATTTTTTTTACAAGGAATAAAGATACTTTTTAGCTGGTTCTTTATAACTCTCTTTCCTTGTCAATGGATTCACTGGTCTTGTTCCTTAAAACATCTTTAAAACATCTACAGAGATTAAGTTTGTAGCCAATTCCAATGCCTAGGGCAATTAAAATAATGAGAACATTTCCATATCTGCATTTCACAATAGCCACAAAGACACTGTCCAGATTGCATTTAATTTTCAGCAAATTGTCTAAGGCAATGATTCTTTTGCTTATGAATTTTGGGAAATGGTAATTTCCCTTAATGTATGACATACTTATTATAGTTAAAAGCGTATAAATTTTGTTCTTAGTTTAAGTTTCCAAAAGCACAATCTGTATTATGTTGATGCTACATTTTATAATTTATGTAACACATTTATAATTAAATCTATGTACTCTTTGTATATGTAACTCTATATTTTAATATAATTATATATATATATATATGTAATGTACATGCATCTGAATATCAGGGAGGAGGACGCTACCCCACTGAGTAATACCATGTTCCAGGCACTAAGCTAGGTATTTTATACTTTTTACTTCAGTCTTCACAAAAGCGGTTAGAGGTAAATTCACCTTTTATAACAACATTAGTAGTCACCTTTATTTCTGGAAAATTGTTGCCCAGGTGTTTTAGAAGCCATTTCTAAGGAACAGAAAGTTTGTCACATTCTTAACGTGAATACCATCCTTTGTAGCTGTCCCTCGCTGGCCAGGAAATAAGTAAACTGAAGCCAGTGAAGAGGTCTTTTGAGTTATTGTAACAATTTACTTAATTCTGAGCAGGACTAAAATGGAACCAATTACCTGGAGAAGGAAGGTGCAATATATCAACTCCTGGCATCATTCAACTACCTATTTCCTTCTAGTTCTATACTTTCAAGTGTGTGTTTGCTTAGGCTTTAAATAGTTCTGCTGTTCCGAACCCATTTAGGTTTCCTTTACGCAGGGACACGTAATAGTAAAAGATGTGCAAAGTTCTGTTGGGATAGTAAGGGATGGGGGGACAGTCAAGCATGGATCGGAATATAATACATATTTCTTGCCTTCAGGAAACTTTAGTCAGGTGGAGAACAGATACTTACAGAGGAAAATAGCTATTAATTCAAGGCAGGCTTTGATATGGTATATGAAGGCTTAAAGCAATAAATTAGCCCTGTGAGTATATAGAGGAAGGGAAAGATGTCAGTCAGGGTCTTGGCAGGAAGCAGGAAATTTGAGGAGACTTTAATTCTTTAAACAGGCTATTTACAGCAGTGAGTGTTGGAGGAGGAAATCCACAGAGAGAGATCAGGATCTGGGGAGGAAGGGAGCCAGTCCACGGCACTCCCTTCTCGGGTCAGGAGGAGGCTGGAGAGGGTGGAAAGTGAATCTGGAGGGGCAAACAGAAGACACTAGCCCTGAAAGAACTACCAGGTCCTGGAATGTTCTGACAAAGGCTCGAGGAGATAAGCTGGACCTCAGCTTTGAAAGAATGGAAGTTGGACATAGTGATGTAAGAAAAGGCTGAGGACACCACATGCAGAGTGAACACAGGACATAAAGGGTCAGACATGGGAAGATGCACACTTTGCGGTGACAGGGAGGGAAGAAGTGGGGCACAGATTACAAAATAGTTTGGAGCCAAATTATGAAGGCCTTGAATACCAAGCCAAGGAGTTTGTACCTGATCCTGAGAACAACAGCCGGTGAATGTTTTAAAGTCAATAATGAACCTACAATGAAAAAGAATGAAAAAATATGAAAAGGAATACATGACTATACTTCAATTTTTTTTTAAATGGAAAAGAATAAAATCAGTAATGAAGCTAGCATCTTAGAAGAGTGACTCTACATCAGTGAGAAAACCAGTTTGGAAGAAAAAGGCACAAGTGGCAGGATGTTCAGCTTAGATGTGCTAGTCTGACATGAGGTAATGGAGGGCAGTGGGACGGAGAAGGGGAAGAAACAGGTATGGGACGTAACACTGGAAGACACGGGCCTCTTAAAGGCAAGGCTGAAAATCTGCTTCTGGGATGTTCTTCCCTCCCAAAAGGCGATCCTGATTGAAATGCACCATCTGTGAGCGAGGACAAATGCCCCGTGTGAGCTGACCAAGTGCCCCTCAGGTCAAACTCTCACCAAGATAGGGCTGGTTGGGGTGTGAAAAGGGCGTGACCGGATGGAGAAGATGTGGTTTGAATCACTGCTCTGCCAGGTGTGGGCTAGATGTCCTTCAGCAAATGACTTGGACCCTCTGAGCCTCCGACTCATGACCTCAAAGTGAGATACTAATATCTTTGCCTAAGGAGGTTGTAGGAATTCATTCAGTGAGATTTGTGGATTGCAGAGAACCACACTGGGGTGAGGACTACATGGGGGTGAGGGTTAGGGATACTGTTAGGCTGGATTCCTCTGAAGATCTTGTCTGTCTGAGCAGGGCAAGTGGAAAGCAGCAGGCTCTTGCCAAAACATTAAATTAAGTCCCCATTCCCTTTCTTGCCAAAGCTGCTGGGTGATCAGATTTGACTGATTATTATAAGCCTCAGCCTCCCAATTATCCCTCCAGTACTGGGGAAGGCAGTACATTTTATCTGACAAGGTGTGGTTTTTTTTTTTTTTTAAACCTTGATTTATTTTCATTCTCCCAGCCCATGACCCCAAAAGGTGTTTTCCTGTTGTTTCCCTGAGCTTGTCACTATTGCTAGTTTTGGCTGAAGAAAATTTCGCCCAATGCCTGGTACTCTTTGGTCTGGGTATTTAGCAACATGCCAAGATGTAGATTAAAGCAGTGAGTCCATTTGAATATAATGGATGTGAAATGTGGTTATTTTTACATCCTTGAGGTTTGTATGCAAATGCCTCTATGGGTTCCCCAATGAAAATACTGCTTTCGATTTTAAGCAATTTTTACAAATAGTTTATTTTCTTTCCTCCAGACAGTGCCTACAAATCTAATAATAGCTATCAATAACAAGACACACTGAGATGTACACATCAAGTAACTAGGTAGTCACCCTCACCAGCTAAAGCTCAAAACCATTGAGCCCAAATTCATGCTTTCACGAAGTACAAATGACCTCCTGCCATGGAATTCTGTGATTGGCTTTGAATAATTGAAACCGTGACTTTAATACCTCTAAGGCCAGGGATCCCCTTTAGCTGATCCCAATGACTTGGCAATAATTTGGGGGTAGAAATGCAGAAAGTGGTAGTTTATAATAGAAAATCTGAGTCTCACTGCCCTGATTTTTTTTGTAGTCCTCAATGACTGAACTTTTTACTCAACACTTATTCATAAGCATTAATGAAGCCCCTGCTAAACCCACGGCACTGTGCTGGATGCTTGAGGAGAAAGGCAAAGACTTATGAGATATGGCTCCTCTCCTCTAAGGGCTTACCGGGGACATTAGACCCAGGTAGTACCAATGAGTGACTGTCCTACCCTCATATAGTCATACCCTCAATGTGGCCATTCTGTGCATCCCACTCTAAGACCAACTGACCCTATCTTTTCAGACCGCTTTCTCTAACATTCAAGCTGCAACAATTCTTCAGCCTCACCAGGTTGACTCCATCCCTGTCACTGTCTCTCACCCCTCCAGGTTCTGTACTCCCCCCACCTTCTACTCAGCTCACACTCCATGGTCTGTCATTAACAACTGCTCACTTCTATTCCCTGTCCTTCTTCACATTCCCTTAAAGTCACTTTTCCTTCTTTTCTTTCATGGCATCAGCTTGGTAAAACCATGCTTAAATTCAGCTCCCCTCCTAGTCTTCACCTGTACCCAGCAGCTGATTGTGGCTGGAGACAATTTCCACAACAGCAAATCTCATTTTAAGTTCATGACTCCCGGTGTCAGGCGGTCCGTAGAGCTGCTGTCAGTCCTTCTCCATTGTCAAGATCCATTCCATCCTCAACTTCCTTAGGTAACTATTTTTCACGTTCTTCTCTCTTCAAACCTCCAGCATCTCCTCCATTCTTTCACCGCTTTCTATTCCACTGGAGGGAAAAAACAGAAGCTCTCAGAAGAGAATTCCCCTATTCTCCCAACACCCACTTCTCCCAGCTAACTCTATCTGTGCATAAATGCCGTCCTCCCCTTCTTGTTGCTCTGGATGATCTAGCTGGGTTCCTATCTAAAGCCAAGTTCTGGGCGCGAGGTATAGCTCAGTGGTAGAGTGCACATTTAGCATGCACAGGGTCCTGGGTTCAATCCCCAGTACCTCCATTAAATAAATAAAAAAAACTAATTACCCCTCAGAAAAACCCACAAACAAAAAAATGTAATAAAAATTTGTTGTAAAATCCAAATTCCTCCACTGTGTACCTGTTCATGAATATATTTCCAGCAGTTATCTCTTCTTTCCTGATCAACAGTATGTTCCATTGGGTCATTCCCAGAAGCATATAAACATGCTGAATTACCACGTATATAACAAAAATAAAGCAAAATCTGCCTTGACCTCACTTTCCCCTGTAGCTACTGGTTTGCTTTACCGAAAATCTCCTTGAATGAGCCTTCTGGACCCAGTAATTCCCATTCCTCTCTCCAGTGTCTTTCCTAAATACACCTCAGGCTTTCATTCTCAAAACTGCTCCTTGCAAACTGCTCTTATCAAGATCTTCAGCCACCTCCACCGTCCCAGATGCAACAGCCGATTCTCAGCCTTCACTTTGTTCATCTTATTGGCAGCATTTTACACGGCTGATCACTGCCTCCTTCTTCAGCACTCCCATCGCTTGGCTTCCAGGACACCACTCTCAGCCCTCCTCCCTGGTTGTTCCTTCTCTGTCTCCTTTCCTTGTTCCTCCTCATTTTCCCCAAGCCCTGAACACTCTTTCTCACAGCTTTAAATTTCCTTCTGTGCTTTTTACCCCCAAATTTGTATTTCAAGCCTAGACTTCTCCCTCTAACTCCAGACTCACGTATCCATCTGCCTAATGGATCGCCACTTGGGTATGGAATAGATAGCTCACCAGATGCCAGAGTGAACATGATTCTCCCTCAGCCCCAAATCTACTCCTCCCAGTCCCCCCATCCTCCCAGTCATTAAGACCAAAGACTTTGGAATCATTCTTGACTCCTTTCTTTCTTTCTTTCCCATCACATTCTCAATCTATCAGAAAATCTTTTTTATTCTTTCTTCAAAATCAGTCCAGACTCCACTTTTCATCACTTCATTATTACCATCTTGTCTAAGCTACCATTGTCTCTCACTTCTTTCTGAAAAAGTCCCTTACTTTCTCTCTCCTTCTGTCCTTATTCCTCTGAAATCTATTTTTCAACACAGCATATGGAATGAGCCTTTTAAAAATATAAGTAAAAGAATGTAACTTCTTTGCTCAAAACCCTCCTGTGGAATCCCAACTCACTCAGACTGAAAATTAGAGTCCTTCCCATCAACTACCAGATCATACCTTCCTGACCTTATCTCCCACCACTCTCCCTGGCTTACTCTGCTCAGCCACACAAGTGTCCTTCCTAGAACATGCCAAGCTATCTCCTGCCTCAGGGCCTTTGCACTGGCTATGCCCTTTACCCTGAGATGTCATCCCACAGGTTTCTCATGGCTCACTCTCTCTACTCCATTATTACCTCAGTGAGGCCTTTCTTGACCACCTGATATATAATAATAACCTTCCCACTCTGGTACTCCCTTTTCTTGTCCTGTTTTATTTTTCTTCGTAGCACTTATCATTATTTGACTTACTGCATATTTATTTACTTATTTATTAATTATCCTACTCTTCCTACTATAAGTTCAGTGAGAGCAAGACTTTGTTCACAGCTCTATTTCCAGCACCTAGAACAGTGACTGGTACAGAGGAAGTACTCCAGAAATACTTCTTGAATAAATGAATGAATTAATTAATAAATTCAAAAATGCACATCCGTAACCTTTACTGCTGTTTTAGACAAGGTAGAGTATCACACACTGAAGTCGGAGAAGACTTTGATGAGATAGTAAATCTAGACACTGAGGGATGGGGAGAATTTCGATAGGGTTAGGAAAGCATTCAGCTGACAAGCAGCTAAAAACTAAGCATTGAATAAAGAAAACTTCAACAACGTATCTTGAGCATCTACTACGTATGCCAAGTACTTTAAGCTCATTATCTTATATTATCCTCATGATCACTATAGCCAAGAGCTACTATTGCATCCATTTTGTAAATAAGGAAACTTTGTTGCAGGGATTTAAAAAACAGCTTTCCCCAGAATCTATAACTAATAAGTTGCAAGCCATCTTTGCAGTTGAGGTTGAACTGAATCCAGAGCCTATTCTCTTTCTCTTTTCATTTCTTTATGATCGTCACTATTACTGGTGTTATCCAAGCTCCTACTCTCTCCACCTAAAATGCTCCCTCCCGCACTATGTGATGAATTATGACCCTTGTTGGGGCTCAATTAGGTGATACATCAGAAATGGAGGTACTAACAAATGGATGGGATTCTCAAATCCTTCTCATTAACCTAATGGAAGTTAAACTGCTCTGAGTTTACTTGTGTTGGTGGCAGCGTAGAATTTCAGCATCGTGGCTGGCACTATCCACTTCTCTTGTGGTCATCTCTGCGTGAAACGTCTGTCCATTTATTTCTTTGCTGAGGCTGAATGGAATATTCCATCATTGGAAAATAAAGCTTCAAGTCTAAAATTGAAATCTTTATTCCTATTTGATGAATTGGCAAAATCCTTAACAATTTGGAAGGAAGTGCTGTTTTTGCTGCCATCAGCTACAAAGTGCTGGATGCTCACAGTGCAGTTTATCAGATTTACATAGATTCCAGGTGAATCTGATCCAGGAGCTACAAAAAGTGCGTATTAAGCTAATTGTTATTCTATCCTCTCTCCCCCAATATCTCTGATATGGAAAAAGCAATGGAATCTGAATAGAATCAGGAATTAAAATGTGGCTTTGTTCACCACTGAAATTCATGGGACTGCCAGGGAGGGGAGAAGGGAAATTTTTTGTTGTCTTTTCCAAAACCCATTATCTTCAGAATAACGTTAAAAATTTTTTTTTGGTCAGTTTTGCTGTGGCAACAAACAACCCCAACATTTCAGTTACAACAGCAAAAATTTCTTTCTTACTTACATTACAAGTTAGTCATGGGGCATTGTGGGGTCAACTATGGTTCTGCTACAAGGGTCATTCCAGAACTCAGCTAAAGAAGCAGGTCCTCTATGGGATAAGCCATTCTGGTGCAGAACAAAAAAAGCAAGGGATACGTTGGAAACAAAGAATGGCTCCTAAGGCTTCCATGGCGTATGTGATTTACATGTCATGGCAGAAGCAAGTCACACGACCAAGTCCAGTGTCAGTGGGGCAGAAATGTAAACTCCCGCTGGAGGCACTGAAACCACACGGCAGTGACTGGAGGTGTGTGCTTCTGTTACAGGAAGAGTGGAGAGCTGGGAACCATAATCACGTCTACCACACATTTCTTATCCTAGCATTCAAAACTCCATGTGAGAGCCAGCTTCATGTCCCTCCACGTCCCTTATTTTGCCTCTGCTCTGGTCACATAAGCTGGTCCCGTCTCCCCTAAACACCATATGCCCTCACACTTCCACATCTGTTTCCTTAGCTAGAAAGGCAATTCCCTCCATTTTCCACCAGCTGAAGTTGCTCTCAGCCTGTAACGTCCAGCTCAAATTTCATCTACTTTATAAAGCTTCTCTCGATTCCCCAGCTGAAATGAAACACTTTTCCCTTAGAGTTAGTAGGGCAGGCTGGTTGTACCTCTTTCCAGCTTTAATTTTAATCTTCCTTGGTAAGTCTGGATAAAAAAGCTCCTGGAGGGCAGAACCCAGGAATTCTGTTATGTTGGAATTCCTCTCCAGCTTCTTTGAGGTCAGAGTCTTGACCATAATAGATGCTTAATAAATTCCACTGGACGACTAAAAACCTACATATTCACTGTCAAGCTTACCCATAATGTGAAATTCTAAGTCTTTTCTCTAGGAGGCATATGTAGACAATTCACACAGAGGACTCTTAGGGGAACTTTCCTCAGTCAGAAACAGTCATGGACACTTAACTCAGCAGGCAAGATACCAGACTCACTAAGGTGGTTTTCCCAGGGCGAGCCTCATACGTTGCACTCTGGATGTGCTGACCCCAAGGATTTCCCCAAATGTGGGGAGCTTAACTGAATAATTGGTGATAGTGAGGGACTATCTGTTCACACTCTCCCCTGGGAAAAAAAAAGAAACAGTCATGGAGATGATCCTGTTGGTTCCATGATCTAGACTCTACCAGTCTTGTGTGCATGTGTGCGTGTGTGCGTGTGTGCGTGTGTGTGTGTGTGTGTGTGTGTGTGTGTGATCTCTAACTTCCCACCAATAAGGCATTGTGGGCACCCTATTTTCACAGCAACATTGCTTCCCTTGCCAGTGATTGCTGCATTGAGAAGTGGTGTTTCTTTCCTTCTTTTTCATTGCAATATTGTCTTCTCACATTGGCATTCTACATCATGCCCTTGTCCATGGCCACTCAGTAGGAGGGGTGGTAGGGAAAGGGTGGGCCACTGGAGAGAGGCTGCAGATGCAATAGAAAGAGAAGGAGCTTACAGCCAGAGAATCTGAGTTAGATCTCACCTCCGCTCCGTACTATCTTTGTGGCCTTAGGCGAGTCACTTGACTCCACTGTCCCTTCAATTTTCTTATTTGTTTAAAAAAAAAAAAAAAAAGAAAAGAAAAGGAGACAATTAGAAAGATAGAAAAGGGTGTAAGGATATTGTTCAAGCACTAAAGTGTGAATAGAGCCTAGTAGCACGTCACAGGAGCCCAGTATCTTTGTGGCATGTTTTGTGCTTAAATAAGCCGTGCTGTAAGAGTCCCTTGGTCCATAAGGGATTACTAGCACTCTTGGTGTCATTATCTAAATGGTCTTGATGTGTTGCCAGAAGGAAAGAGTCCCTTGGTTCCCAAACAGCTTCTTCAGCCTCATCCCATCTGTTTATCCTGAGCCTTAATAAATCCATGAGTGAAAGGAGTGTTTTCAAACTTGATGATTCTCATCCTGTCTCATGTGAAAAATCAAGGATAATAACCCTACCTTTCTGGTTCCTGGGGAGAAAGCCAGACTTTACCAGGAAGTTGGGAAGGCACTTACAGTCTCCTGACTTTCCAGGTCACTTATGCGACAGCTGCCCACTCCACTTCATGGTCAACATATGAAACATCCATGATCAGAGACCTGGACTCTCACTGTCAAACATGCTCTTTTCTTCTTTTACCCAATAAATGTGCTGAATTTTATGAAAGAAGTCTGCAACGTCCTTTGAAGGGGTAGACATTGTATGCAAAACTTTGTTCTTCTGTCCTGAGTGGGCAGAAAGTATTGGTTTTATCAGATTTCACAGGAGTCTAGAGATGCCCATTTTCAACAACTCTCTCCATTTTTTGTTCATAGTAATTGTATAAGTCAGGGTTGTCCAGAGAAAAATAGAGAGAAAGAGAGCCAATAGGATGTGGCATATATATTGGTTCTCTTGCTCTATATAGGTTATTATAGATAGAGGGAGAGAAAGAGAAACAGAGACAGAGTTATTTAAGGAATTGGCTCACACAGTTATGGAGGTTTGATGAGTCCAAAATCTCATGGGGTGGTCTGGCAGGCTGGAGACTCAGGGAAGAGTTGCAGTTCAAGTCCAAAGGGAGTCTTCAGGCAGAATTCCTTTTTGCTTGGGGGAGGTCAGTCTTTGTTCTATTAAGATCTTCAGCTGATTGGACGAGGCCCACCCCCGTTATGGAAAGTAATCGGCTTTACTCAAAGTCCATCCATGTAAATGTTAATCTCATCCAAAAACACCTTCAAAGAAACATCCAGAATAATGTCTAACCAAATATCTAGGTACCGTGGCCTCACTAAGTTGACACGTAAAATTATCACAGTAATATAAAACAGCAAGCAGCTGACTGACGTGAGATGTAGAGTCATAGGAACTAAAAAGAAAGCTTTGAGAACAAATCTGCCCTCCCTGTCTTGCAGATAAGAAAACCACAGCTCAGAAATCACACACCTGCTTAGCCAGAAAACTGAAACTAAGTTTCAGATTCCGGACTCTTTCTGTGACTGCCAGATTTGGTATTGGTTACTTAATTCATCATGAGATACAATTTAATGTCCTTCCATGAAAATTAGACAGGGTCAAGTTTAGACTTGGGTTATCTGTGTGGCAACTGCTAAGCAAATTGCAGTTAGACCGAAGTTTTCCTCTTAGCCCAATGTAAAAAGAAAAATGTAATTTGAGACAATAACAAAAAAGGAGGATGGAGCTTGATAGGAGCAGAGCTACAAAGGAATTGAATACAATACAATTGAAGCTGAATTGCTATTAACGCAACCTAGATTGTTATATATTTAAGGTATTAATTGTAATCTGCTTTTCTGAGGTCATCCAAGTCATCCACGGGAGAAGCCAGTGAGTAAATTTCCTGGGCTGGAAGGATTTTGTCTAAATGTGTAAGAAAAAATTTATGCTTCAGTGGAAAACTATGCCTGCCTTGTCTAAAGCACACTTCTGGGTTGTCTGATTCTGATTCCACGGGAGCTATTTTAATCTGAAAACTGCAGATGACTGATAGCAATGCAAACCAATTCTTATTTATAAATATGCAAATGAATTCTGTCCAGGAGAGGGATGACCCTTCCTCTCCTCCAAGAAAAGGGCAGTTTCGCCTCCATTTGCTCATTTATTTCAACATTCCTTTGCTCTGTATAAATTTGGTTCTAAATCTGTGCTTCCTTGACTTCTTCTTTAATCCATTTATAACGTCTGCCTGGTTCTCTCACTTAATTAATGAGTCAAATAGAATCTTTACCATGTGTTCATTTTATAGCTCTAGGAGAGTCATGATTTTGCCTTTTTTTGAAAATTATCCTTTAATGAATGTCACATCTTTCCCAGCACATAAAAGAATGCTCTGCTGAATTAAAATCGACCCTCTGCTCAGCATCCATTCAGCTCCACTCTGCTCTAAATCTTCACACTAAAACAAAAGTTCAATTAGGTTTTCACAGGGTTTGCTGCATTAAAGTCTGGGGGGTGAGGTGGGGGCGGTGATCGAAGTGGAAATAGAGATTCTGACAGCAAAAGAAAATAGACTGAGGAAGACATGGATGAGCACACAGATTTCTTAACCACTTAGTAGAGGATCTGAGAAATTAGGCTGAGATGGGAGGTGGTGGAGAATAGGATAAATAATGGCTCAAAGCAATTGCCTCTGAGTTCCGCCCAAATCATCACTTATCCCTCTAATGAGCGGTTTTCCTCAACCCCCACACTCCACAGCAACTCCTAAAGTGGGTTATTAGCAAGTGTTTTGGACTCCATTCATCTCAGGAACATTTTAGTCAGCACAGAGCCTGGGCTCTACCCCTCCTTGGAAACAGCCATGGAGGACCTCCTGAACTCAGGGCAAGTTCTCAGGAAGAGAACAGAAAAGTGGAGAGCTCTCTGTCCTCCTGTGTTCCCTCTGCAGCCTGGATCCCCACAAGCTTTCTATGCATGTTGGGGCAAAGAGGGGGAGGCAAGGGGACGTGCAGGACATACTCCCCAAGCTAAACCCAGAACCACCCTCCCTGCCTTGCTCGGAGGATTCGAGCTGCTTCCACATGGCCTCTGCTATTAAAGTTTGCCTGTTGTGTTTGTCCCTGCCAGGTCACTCTGTGCTCCCAGCTTCTCCATGGCCTTGCTGGATGTCTGTTGCCATAGCTACTACTTTTCCTAACGATGCCTCCACCGTCAGCATCATTATCTGTTTGGCTGCTTGCTGGAGGGTACTGCTGCTCATTCCTTCCAGACTGTAGAGTTTTCATTGACTCCAGAGGATGCCCTGTAACTCCTCACCATCCTTTCTGATGAGGAGTGTGGGTAAAGCTTCTGGGGGCTTTACCGTCCTTTACCCTAACTTACTTTTGCTATTCCGTCCCCTGTGGCCACATCAGTACTCTAGATCCTCATCTTCTCTTTTCTGGGACATGCAACAGTCTCCTAAGCATTGGATTTTGTTGAGGGAAACAAGCCCCAAAGTTCTAGCGGCTTAACACAAGACAAATGTATTTCTTGTTACTAGGTTGACAGGGAGCTCTCCCTGACACAATCTTCCAGAAACACTGAGTGATGAAGACTCATTGCTGCCTAATATGTGGCCTCCAAGGGTTCTGGACCTTGAGGGGAGTGGGGGAAGGTAATGGAGAAACCTCCCTATCAGAGTCAAGCTAAACTTTGCCTTTCCCTTTATGGAGGGCACTGACACTCCAGTCAGAAAGGGGAACGAGAATGAACAAACATGCGTGGGAGTCCCTTCTGGGCCAAGCCTGGGAATGGTTCATATCCTGTCTGCTCATTCTGTCAAAAGAAACCCAGTCATGTGGCCACACCTGTCTGCAAGGGAGTCTGGGAAATGTAGACTAAGCTTGTGTCCAGAGAAGGAAGAGTGAGTTTAGGGGATCAAGGGTGGTCTCCACCGTAGGGCTCCCACCTCCCATCTTGTTCCCTTCCAGTCCTTTGTACCAGCTCCTCTTCAGAGGCTGAACATGGAGAGCCTCCCAGCCAGTGGGTAACAGAGCCAGCACCAACCCGGGTTTGGCTGATTCCAGACTCCATGTGCTTCCCCACATCTCCCGTCTCCTATAGTAGCTTTCCGCATCCCATCTTCACCTCTCCATTGTGTTCTCCTCTTTAAATCTCATCACGTTCTCCCGACTGGGGCGGAGTCTTGGGAAGGGGAATAATCCATTTGTGTGTTATTTTTTTTTAACCCAACGTGAGCCTGAGTGTTAGTGTGAAAATTGTTTTCTTTCCCACATCGTCTCAGCTGCCCCGCTTCGCCTCCTCCGCTGTGTTCTCAGCTTTACGAATCCCCAAGCTGCCATCGATGGCATGAGGCAAAGTTTAGCTCTGCTCCAACAGAAAGGTCTCCCCATCACTGCCTCCGCCCTGAGGGCCAGGCCTCCCCTCCTGCCGCACTGCTTGTCTTCTAGTCTCTCCTTTTTCCCGACCTCTAGTCTGTTGGTCATAGCAAGTCACAAAGCCAGTCCAGAGTTCACGTGGGAGGGGAAGTAGGTTCCACCTCTTAGCAGGAGCACCGGCAAAGAAATTGTGGCCAGCCTTGACTATCCACAAATACAGTACAAATGAATGATAGTGAGAACGAGCGTCTGCACAGGGCTTAGGAATTGTGATAGTTTTTACAAACATTGTCTCCTTTGAAAACATTGGACTTAAAAAAAAAGTTAGACTTTATTTTTACTCCCATTTTTCCAAATGAGGAAAAAAAAAAAAAGAACCCATGGCGTAGTGGAGTTAAGTGACTTGCCCAATATCGCTTGTCTAGGAAGTGACCAAGCAGGGGCTTATGTTAGGTCTCCTGTCTGTCTGATTTCCTGCTTTTCCTTCTCCTTCTCACTGCTTAGTTCTCGCCCTAAGGAAACATGGAAAGGATTCCTTTGATTTTCCACTCACATTTATTTTGGCAACCCCCAAAACAAAACAGCTAGAGACATTGAAGAGCTATGAAAAACAGACTGAGGGAAAAGATGAACTAAGACATACATTTATGACCCTAAATTGTGACTTCTAGGCTTTACTAAAACTGTGTTGAATAAGTTAAAGTAAGAGGCAGAGCCCTAAGAAAGCTATTAACTACTTTATGGTATGAAAATGGTTTTCACTTCTCAAAGAAGTGATTACAGACATTTCAAGGGTGGATCTGGGTGAGGTTTCCTTTGAGCCAGTGACTGGCAATGTTAGGTCCCACTGTACACATCTCAGTATGTTATTCTGAAATAGCATCTTAGTGCCCGATGGGGCCATGCCAGCCACTTTAGCTGATGGTGAGAAAAGAAGGAAGAAATAAAGGAGGAGGGACAGGAAGGAGGCAGGAAGACATGGTGGAGCTGCTTAGAGAAGCCCAGGTCTCATCTAGCTACCCGAGCACTCTGCCATCCCCAGCCACGGTGCGGGCAGAGCTCTGTGAAGTGCTGCGCGGGACATGCTGGGGCAGATTGCTCTGCAGAAGAGGACCCAGTGGAGAGGCAAGTGGGAGCTGAAGTCCAGCCTGCACTCTACTTTGCAACCAGGCACTGCAAACAGACTGTGCCTACTCAAGGGGTGGGGGGAGCGGGAGGGAGAGTTTCCTGCTTTTGTTTCTTTCCTCTTGTCAGGTACATGGAGGAGGTGCCTTTTTCTGATTGGTCACAAAGGCACCTTATGCCCCAGCAGCAGATGAGCTGCTTACTGCAAAGTAGGCTTCACTTTCATAAATTAAACAGCCACACTCTGGCGCTGCCCTTTCAAAAACCTGTCCTCCCTGACCTCGACTCTCGTGCGGATCACACAGTCAGTGGCCTCGCAGCACGGAAACCTGACCAGACTTGTGTGGGGTTTTTCCACTGGCTGTTGGACAGGTCACGCAGCCCCTCTTCCTCCTGTTCCTGTCTGAAATGAGGGAGCTGGACCAGGTGACCTTAGTGTCCCTTCCTGGGTATAACATGCCATGGCTCATAATTCTGTGAATGACAGTAAGTCGGGGAGTGGGCCAGACTGGAAAGGCCAGTCTGGGCTTCTCTCTGGGTAACTTCCCTTTTTATGTTCTTCTGTCTGAACATACTGTGGGCCCTACCTAACACCTGTCATCAGAGAAAAAAGATTTCACCTTGAGATAAGATAAAGACTAGTAAATACAAGCAAACAGCAGGTCTCGTCCTCTCCCTCAGTGCACTTTCTCATCTAAACACACACATGTACATGTGTGTGCAAACACATGTGCATGCATGCGCACACACAGATGTACACACATACACACGCTGAGCTGAGGACAGAGCTTTCCTCATTTTTAAAGCGTAAACAATATGATACAGTTTCCTAGATGTAATCATTTAAATGCACTCCAAATGTATTTTTCTAAAACCCAGAAGCAACTAAAGTGCAGAGAATCCCTGCCCGGGGCATTTCTATTTACATGTCTCCATATACAATTTTTAAAGGAAACAGTTCATATTAATAAAGGAGTTGATTTATCTTCCCAGCTCTCTCCTCACAGTAAGTGCTACCAAAAACCTCATAAATCATTCCACACCGCCCAGACTCGCCTTTGCAACACAAAGGGAGCCCTACTCCATTTTGAAGCTTTCTGTTTATCTCCCTACACTTAATACATTTCCATTATTTATATTTTTCCTTAAAGCAAATGATTCCCCAGTGGCCCGAGGCAGGCAGATGGATGCTTTATTCTTTGTGCCAATAGATTGTAAGGGGTGGGAGAGAGAAGCGTGGAGGTGGAGAGGGTGGGTGGAGAAAACCAGACTTGTTGGATTATGAAATGCATGGAAATGAGGGAGAGGGGAATTTGGGGGCAGGGAGAATAAAGGAACCGATCGATACTGATTTGACACTTATCTAGCAAACCACCTGCGCCTCTGTCTGCTAGAACGTCCACCTGGACATCCCACAGGCACCTTGATCATCAGTTAGTCCTCAAGTGAACTTATTTCCCCTTGCTGCACGGACACGCCCTGCCTGTCCCCCACACAGTAAACAGCACCCCCATCCATCCAGGGATTGCCTGTGTTACCTCATTCAATCCTCACATCCATCCATGAAATAGAAATGATCACTCCTAGAAAACAAATGAGGAAACTGCGGCTCAGGAAGGCTAAAAAGTGTGACAGTCTACTAGGGCTTCTGTAACAACACCCCATGGACTGGGTGACTTACACAGTAGGACTTTATTTTCTCACGGTTCTGGAGGCTGGAAATCTTAACACCAACGTGCCAGCAGTGTTGGTTTCTCCTGAGGCCTCCCTCCTTGGCTCACAGACAGCTGCCTGCTCTCGGTGTCCCACACGGCCTTTTTCTCGGTGCACCTGAATCCCTGGTGTCTTCTCCTCTGCTTGTAGGGACACCAGTCCTTTTGGATCTGAGTCCACCCACATGACCTCATTTGACCTTAATTACTTCTCTAAAACTCTATCTCCAGGGATTCGGAGGCATAGATGATATAAAACTGAACAAAAATAAACCAGGTCTTGGCACATTTACAGTCCAGTACTTACTCAAAGTATTAAATTTACAAATAAATGAAAAAGGTATAATCAAGTACCACAAATGACCACTGTGGTGAGTGTGTGGAGCCGAAGCAGAGGCTGGCTGTGCACAGGAGTGCAGCAGCGGGGCAAAGCTGGTCCAGGGGGCTGTATGGATGCTGTGGTGCCTCCTGGCTCCCCCTGTGGGACAGATGACTCACTCTCCCGCTACCGGTGTGGGTGTTGCAGGCTCTCTGTTGAGTCCCTCTGCAGAAATTGCCTTCAGTCAAAGAAAGTCTCCTCACCCAAAGTGCCCCCTCCCACGTCCAGGGACTGATCCCTGTTGGGAGGAGGGGGCATAAAGATCGGGCCTCCCCCTTACCTCCTTATGCTCAAGATGGGCAACTCCAAAGGGCCATCCCAGCTCTAGGGTAACCTTGGAACCAGCTCAGTTCTGGACTGCAAACACATTGCAGTTCAGCTCCTCCCTCTGCCCAGTCTCCTGTCATTCCCTACACGTGCTGATCCCGAAGACACTCCCAATGGACTTGCTTAATGCAAATCTTCATTTCAGATTCTGTCTTCCTGAAAAAACAGAATTTGTTTGCAAGGGCTGCCGTAACAAACGACCCTGGGCCAAATGGCTGAAACAGCAGAAGTGCACTGCCTCGCAGGTACAGAGGCTAGAAGTCTGAGATCAGCGTCAGCAGGGCTGGTTTCTTCTGAGGGCCAAGGGCCTCTCTCCTCCACTTGTAGATAGTTTATCTTCTCCTGTGGTTTTCCATCTTGTCTTCTTTCTGTGTGTCTCTGTCCAAATTTCCCCCTTGGATAAGGGCACCAGTGATTCTGGATTAGGGCCCAACCTAAGGACCTCATTTTAACTTGACTTTTGTAAAGAACTTATCTCTAAATAAGGTCACATTCTGAGGCACTGGGAGGTTAGGACTTAAACATATGAGTTTGGGGACCACAATTCAACCCAAATACCACTTAACACAAAGGTTTTTCTGGGAGGCAGCCTTTGAGGAATGGCTCTGACTAGATGAAAACTAGAGCAGTGGGCAGGGATGGTGAGAGACCCCCCCGGGAGAGCGGAAATTCTACACTTCGGCTGAAAGTGGGATGGAGTAAGGACACAGCCAAGGACAGGAACTTGAGGGGGCCAGGAAGGGTCCTGACCATTTGTGCACAAGACATTCACAGCGCAGCCCAGCTGGGCTGAATGCCAGGATGATACCCAACGGTATCCTGGCATTTGCCAAGCAGAGGTGCTGTTCCCTGCAGAAGGTGGATTTGTTTCTGGGTGCATCATGATTGAGGGGAGAGCTGAGTTTGGCTGGGTCAGAAGTTAGCCTTAGGCTGAAGCCAAAATATACCAAAGGGATTTTTGAGCTCTGAAAATAAGCAGAGCGAGGCAGGGATGAGGCTTAGCCATGAGGAGACTGAGTGGAGAGCAGTACTCAGAGGAGAAGCTGAACAAAACAGGACAATTTGTAACTATGGCTGAGAACACCGAGGTCCCCTACCCACCCCAGCCCTGGCGGCATGAACGGAGGAGAGGAAGGAGGGGACAGATAATGCCGTGTTTCCCCTCCTTCACAGTCTTGCCTTCTCCTGGTCCCCACAGAAAGGTGTTCTGACTATAAAATAGGGGCTTTTAACCATTAGGTAATATGGAATAAACTGTCAGAAGAGGCCGGACCAAAACTACTCGAATAAGAACATCACTAAGTGAGGGGCTGGGTCTTAGCTTCATTTTATTCTGAGCCTTTGGCACATGACACACGTCCGGCACATGGTAGGCCTATGAGGAATACTCGTGTGTTTGTCCCTCTGGTTATCTAAGAGGGCATCCCAAGGACACCATGAGTTTCCAGGTAAATCCTGTGAGTCTGCTCCCAGCCTGGGAAAGCTGCCTCTGGAAAGGGGGAGATTATCGCAGTTCACTCCGTTTTCAAATCTTGTTAATGCTGATTTTGTTCCTGATGTATTATTACTACCTGAGGCTATTTACTAAGGAAACTGAGACTAAACAATGCACAGATCTTGGAATTTAATAGCTCTTCTCCAAGGAGGAAATCAAATTCTTTCTAAAAAAATATCTAAAATACATGGCTTAATTATACAAAGAGGGCATACTACCCAGAAAGATGTGGATATTTTTAGAGCGTGTGTTTTGAATCTTTTATTTTTGGTCCTATCTTCCTGGCTAAGCCACATATTAAACTTTCCCTATTTTCTGCCTTTAAACCTTAAGCTTCTTGTGTCTTTGAGCAGGTTTCCTTAGAAGCTTACCCAGAATGCAAATCTTCCCATCATTAAACTGCTATACTATTTATCAAATCTATGGTTTGCTGGGTTTTGTATTGAGTGGTACTGTAATATCAAGACATTGTCACGCAAGCTGTATTATTCACTCCCAAAGTGGCAGTTCTGAGTAACTGAATTAGAAATAAATAGCTGGCGGCCTGTAGAGTGATTTTTGGTTTTGCCTATCCTTTGAAAGGTGGCTTTAGACAACTGTGGCAGGAAATAGAGGTGAGGCCTGGAGTTCTCCCAGGGGAGAAAAAGTCTAATGGAAGTAGGAGTTGCTGAGAGCTCAGAGAAAGCGGCAGAGATGAGTGAAAGACACATTTAACACAAGTCATCAAAGGTGCAGGTGGCAATACGTGGAATCGATCAACCAGAACTGAGAACATGGTTCAAGGAAGAGGCATGCTGGCTAATTTTTCACTGAATTTTAGATATGGACAATTTTACCTTGTTGAGTGCTGGATACTTTTTGGATTCCTGTAAGCATTCAGGAGATTTGTTCTGGTTCATAGTTAATTCCCACAGACACAGTGTGATCCTTCTGGGTCTTGATTTTAAGGTATTGTAGATGGGACCAGAGCAGCATTTATTCTAGAGCTAATTTTGTTCCTCTCTGGAGGCAAAGATCTTTTTGGTACTCTAATATGGAGTATGAGGTTTTCCATGCTGGCTGGTGGGATCCGAAACTATTGGCTGCTCTGTGTGAGTCCCAGCTATGTTCTCCACAATCATTTTGGTTGGTTCATTTACTAGCCCCTCCTAGTTTCACGTGCCAGTCAGCCTGAAGCTGAAGACAGTGGGGGCCTTCTGTAGATGTCCGAGGTTCTCTGTGTGTACAGCTTTCTCCTCTCGGCCACTCTTCCCTAGAACCCCAGCTGCCTTGGCCACCCCAGACTTCCCCCTTCATCGCTTCACACAGCGGGGCCACCGGGCCCACCTGCACTCCCCTGGACAGGGCCGCAGCCTGGACATCCTCTGCAGGCAGGAACTGGGGCAACCAGAGCACTCGCTGTCTGTCATTGCTGGTGTCCTGTCCGTTGTCCTGGTGGTTTCTTACACTCTGTCTAGGTTTTTTTTTTTTTTTAGTTTATTTTTATTTTATTTTTTTCAGATGAGGGGGTGACATCTGTCCTTTTTACTCCACCTTTGGCTGGAGTGGACATTCACTTGCTTTTATGAGCAAGTCCAGAGTCAGCTTAGATCATCGTGTCTTGATAAAACATCTTTATTCACAGCCAATTTCACTTTCTTGACACTGCCTCATCTTTCGGTTTCATTAATAATGGACAAAAAATAATCCACAGGATCTCTGCTGATTCTCCTTTCTGTTTATTGTGATATCCTTCCTGAAAAGACCAGGGCTAGGCAGTAGTGTTTAAGTAATAAACCAGAGATTGAAGTGTCTTTAGTTAGACATCTCTTGCTTTCATTAGTCCCTCTGCCACTGTCTCTATCAGCAAAATAGCAAAGATGAGAGATATGTGTTAAAAAAGACATTTTCAATTTATACTATGCCTCTGTTACAAGGAGGGTGCATTTTCTTGTAATTCAAAAAACAACAAAATACACAATAAATAATATCTGACCCACAAGGCCATCATAAGTATGAACTGAAATAATATGCATGCTCAATAAAGTAGTTATAATTGGGCCCATCATTCCACTGTTCCAAGTACAGAGCAGTCATTCTCTAAACAGCCAGTTCAGTTTCACAGATAATAAAAGTGTGTCTTCCATAAAAGGTCCAGTTTGCATTCTTTACCTTCTTCAATGCCCTGGGAGTATTCCTAAGGACCCAGTGAGGTTCTGCAAGAACTGTTTGGAATTCCTTAAATGCATATGGATGTTGCTGTGCAGATTTCCACTGAATGATCTTTGATTAGGCAAATCTCAAAAATGCTGGTGAAGGGAGACTTTAGGTTAACTTTAAAGTGGGTAGGGGCTTGATTCGTGAGAGTAACTAGTTGAGGAGAAATGAGGGACGGAGGCTCTACAGCCTACTTAGAAAGGAAAAAATATCAACTTGGTGATGAATATTTACTGCATGCAATTAATCTTGAACTAGTTGTCGCCTCTCATTCTTTGAATTCCTGGGTCATACCCCACTCAGTTTTCTTCCCCATCTCAACTCCTGTCATAATATTTGAACAGGTATTACAAATGTACGGCTCTTCCCTCCTTCTACAGGCAAACATTGCTAATTTACCATGGTACTCTTTCTATCTGACCCTTAAAATGGGCTCAGAATTCTCAACACAACAGTCCCAGCAACCAGAATATTCCATCATTGTTGGCATAAAGTCGGAAACCTCGTTACCATCTGATGAAGCTTTCAACATTCATTTAAGAGATTCATCCAACAACGTAGCCCTGCGATTCCTGGACCTCCTTATTTTAGTGACCTCTTCTCCACTTCAGGCACCCACTCCCACCCCAGAAACTGTCATCAGTTGCAACAGATGTCTTAATAACCTTCCAAGTGACAACAGTCTTCAGCCTTTTCAATGCTCTCATGATTCCATGTCTGCCCTTGTTCTTTGATCATGGCACCTCCATTTATTCCAGAAGTTCCTTTCCTGGCTTTTCTTGCCAACACTGGATCCCATGGTGAGAGCCTAAACCAGTCTTCGCCAGCATCTTCTAATTCCTTGCCACCACCCATTCCCCCGTCTCTTGCTATACTCATCCAGCAAAATACGGTACCTCTCTAGTGCTGCAGTTCTTTTTCCTTCTCCGAGCAGCCGAGCGCTGGTGCAGACAGTCCTGCCATCACACAGATTCATGCACCAGCAGACTCATGGCTTCGACCCTCAGCCAGGCTCTCAGTGTTGCCCCTGACTTTGATCAGCTCCTTCGTCTATTGCTCTCAGTGGCTCTTTCAAATTCTCTCCTTCCTCTTTAAGGCTTTCTCAATCCCTCCATTCCCAGAAAACAACCTTGTCTGTTCCATTACTGAGAAAAACAAGGCAACAGTATTTTTCTGACCCCTTCCGTTTTCTGAAGTTTCCCTGCCGATATATATATAGTAATGCCTGCCCTTACCATCAATATGATAAATGGCACTGCCACATTTACTGCTATTATTCTCAAATTACTGTTCTTGCCAGAGAATCCCCAAAGCCTTGATGATTGAGTCTGCCCAAATTCTTCCTACCAACTTCAGCTGGACCTGGATGGCTATCCACAATGCTGGGATCTGCTTGGGGCAGGTTTACCTCTTTCGGGTCCCCGAGGCTACTTTAGCACCCTCTTCTGGGAGAAGGGGGACCCTCTGATTCTCAGCTGATTCTCTCAGATCCTCTCCTTTCCATTCTAGAGCTCTTCCTTTATGCCCATCACTGAGGAAGTAAGCCCCTCCCTGTGACAGCCCATCCTGCGGTTTATAGCCCTGGACCTCATCCATCAATTATCTTCTCTATTACCTGCATTTTTCAGTCTCTCCTTGTTGTATCCTTATTGAAGTCTCTCACAGCCTTAAAAATAAAATAGAATAAAAATTTAAACTTCCTATCCAGTGAAGCTACTTCTTCATCATTCTCCTTCCTTTCATCAGAAAACTTTATGCAGGTCTTTACTATTAGCTTCCATTTCCTTAAAATCTATCTTTCCTAACCCCCTAAAAATGTGGCTGCTGCCCCCACATTTTTTCTTAAACTTCTTTCTTGAAGGTTAACAGTAAGTAACCTACAAAGACCAGAGTCTCTCTCTGCTATTTTCCACCTAAAACCCACACTAAAAATCTGTAATTTTTTATTTTCCTCTTTTCAAAAAAGCTTTTTTTTTTACTCTGAAATAACATATGCATACAAAAATGTGCACACCACATAAATATAGAACTTGATGGATTGCTGCCATGTAACCACTGCCCAGGATAAGAAATTAAACACTGCCAGGATCCCAGGAGTGGGCTGTGACCCTCCCACTCCCTATCCCACCCTCCTAAAGGCAACCACTGTCTTGACTTTTATGTCAAGTACTTACTTGATTTTCTTTATACTTTTACCACTAGGGTGCCTCCCTTAAGAGTTAGTTTTGCCTGTTTTTGAACTTCACATAAATGGAACCACACAGTATATATGTTTTTGGATCTGGCTTCTTTCACTCAACATAATATTTGTAAGATTTATCTGTTTTCTTGTACTTAGCTATAGTTTATTTGTTTTTATTGCTCTTATAGTGTTCCACACTATATACCACAATTTATTTATCCACTCTACTGTTGATGGCCATTTGGGTTGTTTTCAGATGGCCGTAATACAACTAGCGCTGCTATGAACATTCTTGTATAAGTTCTCTGATGCGTGGGCACACATTTCTTTTGCAGATATGCCTCAGAGTGAAAGTCCTGAGTAATAGATTGCATGTATCTTATACTTCAGTAAACAATGCCAAACTGTTCTCCAAAGTGCTTGTTCTAATTTACACTCTCACCAGTAATATGTCAGCTTCCATAGCCCTAAATTCTCACCAACAGTTGGCATAGTTTATTTGTTTTAGCTACAAAGGTCAAGGTGTACTTTTAATTTGCTCTCTCATAACTACTAATTGGGAAGTTTCACACATTGGACATTTGGATAAGTTTATTTTATGAAATACCGTTTCAAGTCTTTGCCTGTATTTCCCTGTGTTGCTTTTCATTTTCTTCTTTATTTGTAGTAGTTTTTTTATAGTCTCCATCATATCCAGCATTGTGTGTTGCCAACATCTTCTCTACTCTGTGCCTTGCATTTTCACTCTCTTAATGGTTAATATTGAAGGATAGAGTTTTTAATCAAAATTAAATTGCTTGATCTTTTCTTTAAGGCTAGTCTTTCGGTCTCCTAACCCGTACTCTTGAAGTCCTTTCTTCCCAAGGTTTCTGGGACCCTGTGTTTTCTCAGTTCTCTTCTCCTTTGCAAGGATCCCTCTCAGTTTCCTTCATGGGCTTTTCTTCCCTCCGGCATCTTCAGTGTGGCTCTCCCCCTTTGTAAGGTGCTGCCCTCTGCCTCTTTGCTCCACACTTTTCCTCCTCAACTCTCACGTCTTGGAATAGCATCCCTCTCCCCAGCACCACACCAGTGTATCCAAGGGCTAAGCAGTTCAATTCAACGATCAGCTCCACAACATGTGCAGAGCATTATACTGGGCGCTGGGGCTGTTAAGGTGAGCACCACACAACCTATTCCTTTGGGCAAACCACTGAGTAAAGATACTTATGATCTGGTCACACTCATGTCTCATATAGTCCAAAATCATCAACCCCCCACCCCAGTTTCCCAACATGCTTCAAGATAGTGGCACCATCATCCATCTAAATACCCAAAGTACCAGGGTCATCTTGGACTCCTCCTTCTTCTTGTGCATCCAACATCCAGTGAGGTGACAAGTCCTGTTTGGTTTTTTTGGTTTGTTTGTGAAAATCATGTTTTATTCAGTGGACAGACTGAGGACTTAAGGCTGGGAGACAGCCTTTCAGATAGCTGAGACTGTTCCCAAGTCATGTTCATTTTAATTCTACCCTTTAAGCGTCCGCCTCTTTTTCCCACTTCCGCTGGTGGCCCTCACATTTAGTTCCTCACTCTGCCTCCCACAGGGGCTGAGTTGACGTCCTCACTAGGATCTCCACTCCCAGTCTCTTCCCCTCTCACTCACCAGCTCCATGTTCACTGGGTCATTTTTACCTTGGGCACAAGCCTTCAACAACAGTCATCTGAAGTGCTGTCTTATTCCTCCTATTTCCCTGAAATCTGTTTGAAAGCAAGGACTAAACTGTGTCTTACTCATCTTTAAGAAAGAAAGACTTACTCATTCTATCAGCTAGCCTGGACTTCGAGGCTCTCAGTACTCCTTAAGTGCCCTGATTTGATTGACCTGAGCTGAAACAGCACACTAGTGTGGATGACTAAGGGATAAAACGTATGGCTTCAGCTCTCAGTGTTGTGGAGGCCAGGAGCACCTGAGAAACTCTCTCTGGCCCTTGTCGGAGATCCCAGAAAAATCCTCTACCTCCCAGTTTTATCACATCCTCCAAAACTTCATGATTCCAGATTATCTTTCATCAGGATCTTTGTTCTCTGCTGAGAAAATGATCAGGATAATTCATTCATGTTGTTCACTTAGTCAGAAATCTTCCATGAAAAACTCCCCACAGCCTGGCACTCAAGCTCTTTAGGATCTGACCCCAGTCGACCTTATCAACTTGATCTCCTACTTAGCATACCTACTGCCAAGTCAGAGGTCTGGCCACGCCCCTCATGTGCTCTCTGCTCTCTGGCCTTGGATCAGGCTGTCATATCTGCCTACAAAGTCTTCCTGCACCATCTCACCATGTCCAAATCTTACATCTCCTTCAAGTCCTGGCTCAAATGCCCCCTCTTCCGTGAAGCTTCATTGAGGTCTCCAGCCAGGAGCACTTGCTCCTACTCCAGACCTCCAGCACTTACTTGCTACTTCCGGCGCCACCGATCATTCTCCCCTTCTGCTGAGTACTGTAGTTGGCTGTTTAGGTATCGCTTGTCCTCTCAGACCACAAACCTGTGTCCTCCTCATCCTGGTGTTCCTCGCAGCCTTACAGAATGCTTCCTGCAAGGCAGATGTTTCGTATTTGTTGTATGATTGAGGTATTTACTGAGGACATGTTATAGGCAAAGCTCAGTGGTAGGCACTGTAGAAAAGACATAAACAAGTATTATCCCATTGCTTCTCAAAAAACTTGCAATCTAATAGGCATTTACATAGATACTATGTAAATTCACTGTACTGGATACTGATTTGTTATACATTTCATAGACAAGGTTCAAAATACTGTAATGTTAGTCCTGTAAACTAGTCTTTCTCATCTTACAAAATGCATAGAATCCTTTCAAGGGATTCTATTACAAGTCACCAGCATTCACTTGAACTACTTTTATGATATCTTACCTAAATAAGAACAAAGTATATGAGTTATGAGTATAGCTCTCGATACCTATAAAATCAAAACACATTTATAACTTGTAATCAAGCAAAATAATTCTATCAACTCAGTCAGGCCACCTTTAACCAGTTAGGAGGAGCTTGGTGAAGAGGGAGCTGGGGTCACAGGTCCTTTGACTCTCAGGTCTTCCTCCAAAGGCTTCTGCCCATTGAAGTGCTGGTTGGGAACATTCATTCCTGGGAACTGGAGCTTCAGGGTGGGGTACAGCAGAGTCAGTACCTCCACTTGGAGCAACGGGTAAGACAGAGAATGGCAGAGGCTGCCAAGCAGAGGAGACCCTCAAGAACAGGGATTCCAGAAACTACAAAAGGTTGAAAAGGCCAGGATGGATCCCAGGAAGCATATGAAAGGAGTGCTCAGAAGAGTTGTCTTGGAGAAACTTTACTTTGCTTCTTGCTCTGTGCCAGGGTCTCTGCTAAACACTTGTTATTCATTTCATGAACCGATGAGGTACTCAGTTCTGTTACCCCAATTTTATAGATCAGGAAATGAGCACTAAGGAAGTTTCCTAATTGGTCCAAAATCACAAAGCTGGAAAGTGAGGGTCTGAATTTGCAGCCAGGGTTGCCTAACCCCAGAGTCTGAACCTGTGACCTAGACACAGGACCACCTCTTGGCTGGCCTCTTGGCCCCATATACTTGTTTCCATTTGTTTCAAACAGCAGCAGGGGAATGTTATCAAGAAGGTAAACTCCAGTCACTCAGGAGACAGCACCGAGCATGCTCTCCAGAGCAGTGCAGGGGAGAGGAGGAAGGAGAGCAGAGTTGCATGTATTTTAGAGGGAGCCTAGAGTAAGCCATGCTCACAGGGTCTGAATCTCAGAAGGAGCTCCTAAGAGTTCTCTTGGAACATTGGTTTCAACTCCTGATACCTTCTAAACTTGTATTGTGTGCCTTGCCTTGCACTTAGTGGTGGTTCATGCAGAATTTTTGAACTGCCCCAGAGGTTATGACAGCTCTGACGATGTGATGAGCAAGGTGAGTCGAATGTGTAAAAGAGAGACCTGGGGCTGGATAAGCTGGTGTTTACCAGAGCCATTTAGGGAACAGGAGGGAAGCTCTCCCTGAAGTAGCTGGTGCTAACACCCATCTGTACCTTCACACTGAGAACAAGCTCGGTGATGATGAATCAGTAATACACACTTACATGTTTCCTAAGAGCATGTATTTGAAACCTACTGGGTACATAATACCTTATGCAGATTCCAAATAAATAGAAGGCATGGTCCCTCCTTTCTCTGGTTGTTGATGATACAGCTGAGCAGACATAAAGAAGACTTAAGCTGACCGAGCAACACAGACATTGGAGACTCAGAACGACACCAGTCACTCGCAAATATTACTGTGCCCACAGGCAAGGCTGATTGTGGATGATGCAATGAGCTGGGCAAAGGAATGTTGGTGTCCCCCCACCACCACCACTCCTCTTCCGAATCTTTCCCTTGCATCCCAAAGCCAGATTGGAAAATAGGAATCTCATTAAAAACTCATTCCCTTAGATTTTTTTCAGTTCTAGGGGACCCAGAATGGGCTCACTAGGGTGTTAAGGGCTTAATGCCTAAGTATTCTAGGAGCCCCAAGGGATGAAGAGATCAACAGAGGTCATCTTTGAGAATAAAGACAGTATGTTTGGATCCCTATCACCGGGAGCAGTGTCTGGCACACAACAGACACTTAATAAATGTTGGTTAATAAATCAATGCATGGTGATAAAGGGGCTTCAGAAGCTTAGTGAAAGTAGCATGGTGGTCAGGTGGGAAGGGGGGAACTTGGTAGCAGTTGCCCGGAGCTCCTGCTGCCCCACAAGACATGGGGCTGCTGCAGATTCACATCAGGATGACTGGGCTCCCCCAGGGACCTCGTGCTGCGGCCCTCCTTTTGGAACAGGTGCCGTCCCACTCTCTGATTTCGTCTGGAAAGTGGAAAAGAAAAATGAGATTTTGCCTGAAGCCATTTTTAGAAGATGAGAGAGAACCGAGTCATTCCTACCTGTCACTGCTGCTTGTTCAGTTTGAACGAGCAAGATTCAGTAATGAGCAAACCGTTAACGTAAAAACATAGAAATCAGTATGAAATGCAAACTCCTGCGTGATGTTTTGAAAACATAGTTTGGATGAAACTCAAAACCAGTTTGCATTATCGTTTATCTTGTCGTCCCTTTTAGCTCACTTAGCTTTCTACTGGGAGAAGGTACTCAGAAATCTACTACCAGCCAAAGATTTAGAAAGTAAATATCATGCCTTCAGTGAAAAGGAATTTTGAATATAAAATAAGATATGACAAGATATCTTTCCTCCTTTAGATGCACAAGCAAATTTGCTCTGGTATTTATAGATTTCCTAACCTGTGATTCATGTTCCAAGAGAAAGCAGCAGCCCACCAGGGACTTTCTCACGTGAAAAGTGCACTTATTATATTAACTCAATTAGATCCACATTAGAATCTGTTCTCCATGTGGAAGAAACCAAACAATAGTGCATAAAATCACTGTAATTTGAGGTCTTGAGTAGCGTCCTGGGTTTCAAAATGACTCACAGGAAAATAATGAACAGCCCAAAGCTCATGAATTCAGACAAAAATAAGATCTCCATAATTCTTTCAGTTGAGTAGGGTAACAAGATTTTAGTAGTAGCCAGAGAAATAATGAAATAATGACTAATTTATGATGTTTGTGACAGAGAACAAGTGGGGAAAATGGCCCACAATTCTCGAGTCATTTGGCAGGAGCTCGTGACACATTGCCAAGTAAAAGTGGGGACTTCAAACCATCATCAAATGTTACAGAATTCTTTTTCCTATTTACTTATTTCCCTCAGAATTTATTGGTAGCATTTGAATTCTTACACTTACATTGTCAATGACAAATAATAGATCAATTTGGGGAGCAATGATAACTACTCATCCTTTGCATATATAAGCAATGTATACATGTATATATATATATATACACACACACACATATATGTATCAGATTATATGCATGTGCATGTATGTCTGCATTTTTCTTATCACATCCTCTTCTGAATGCACTATGAGGACAAATTGTCCTGGGAAGTCTCAATACTGGGGAAAGATATACATGGAGTGCCACAGTCATCATTTTATTCAACTTTTATTATCTTCTCCCCCTTGGAAACTTCTGGAGGAATTAGCTATGCAAACTCAGAATATTAAGAAATTGCTGGTCAGAAATAAATGGCCATAATGAAACCACTCTACTGATGAACTCTGGCCTTCTTCATAGCTTCCTTTAATGAAAACAAGAGAGTTGCATTAATGTGTTGGCTTTGCAATTTCTTCACAAATGAAAGAACCCTTTTTTCTTTTCCCTCCAGCAGATCTGAGATTTCTGCATGCCTGGCACCTAAATCGTTTTCTGGTTGAAATGAGTACAGGCAAGTTCTGAGACCGTTCTGTCCAGGGCTATCACAAGAAAGAAGTGATGACCCACATGAAAATACCCATTTTCAGATTTGCTTATTTGACAATGATAATGATTGCGATAGGCTGAATTATATCCTCCCAAAAGATATGCTGCCGTCCTGACCCCCTGGTACCTGTGAATGTGACCTTATTTGGAAATAGGGTCTTGCAGATGTAATTAGTTAAGATGAGATTGGAGTAGTTTAGGATGGGTCCTAAACCCAATATAACCAGCATCCTTAAAAGAAGAGAAGAATCATGGACACAGGGAAGACAGCCACAGGAAGACAGAGGTAGAGACTGGAGTTATGTTGCCACAAGCCAAGGACACCTAGAGGTACCAGAAGCTAGAAGAGAACAAGGAAGGATCTTCTGGTGGCTTTGGAAGAAGCGTGGCCCCACCAACACCTTAATTTCAGATGTCTAACCTCCAGGACAGTGAAAGAACAAATTTTTGTTATTTTAAGCCACCCAATTTGTGGTACTTTGTTACAGCAGTGCTAGGAAATTATCATAATGGTTATTACAGCAATAATATTAATAACCATAACAGCATCCCATATACTGAGAATTTTTTCCATGTGCCCATAACAATTCCAAGTACTTTTAATTAATCAGCTAATTCCCTGGTCTTATGGTAGTTCCTATTTATTACCCCTCATTTTCCAGATGGGGAAGCAGGCATAGAAAGCCAAGGAAATCCTGACTGAAGTGTGCAAGGGGAAAGTTGCTTTCACGTAGATAAAATAAACGACCTGAGCAGCCTTCAAGCGTAGGCATCTTTCCAGCCCAGGCCTCCTGGACAGTGTGGGTTGGGGTGTCCCGGGATGTCTCCTCTGGCCTTAATTTTGCAATAAACTACCCTGCAGTGCTTCATGGGTATCCGTTCCCTTATCTGTAAAAAGAGGGGACTTGATGATCTCAGAAGGGCTTCCCCGCCCGAAATCTCTAAGATCCCACTCAAGACTTGTGACTCAAATGGTCAAATCGTGACAACTTGCAAGGTTTTCAGAGGTTCCCTAGAGTTGGGTCAGACACTGCATGAGATTGGCCGTGCAAATTCTCACAACACAAGGCTCTGGTTTTCCACTCAGGCGCATGGGCCCTGGTCATCTGGCCCCAGGGCCTGAAGGATCCACAGGACATCGTAATGCAGGTGACCCTGCCCTGGTCAGTGAGGTGGTCATCCGTCCTTTGCCACGTGGCCCTTGGTGGGCAGTTCTCAGCTGTGGGGGAGAGCCTGGCCACCTCAGGAGGCAGGGACTTTCCCAGGGAGGCAGCAGGCACAGAGGGCCTGATGAGGGCACGTCTGCGAAGCTTCTAGATTAGAATTCTTTTGAAAACAATGTCTGTTCGACCTCTTCATTTATTTCTAAACCTATTCCAAACATCACTTCAGGTCCACTAAACGCTAACCAGTGAAGCTCTGGCCAGTCGTGGCCACACCTCCTGGTAATGCCCATTTGGTCTCCCAGCCAAATTCTTGTACCAGACAAATAATCCTCAAATGTGATAAACACGAGAATGCCTGAAATTCATCACCACGGCTGTGCTGCAGTGCTGGTCCCTGATCTGGGCTCTGCTCCTGTGAACACCTCCTCCCACTCACTCACCAACAGCTCAGCCTCGCTGACGCCTCAGGGGCTCTAGCACCAGCTTCTTTGTATCCTGACCCTGTACAGAGTTAGAGTACGCGAACCCCATGTTTAAAGGGGTAAAACCTGTCAGGTACGAGGCATCTTGAGGTATAAACTAGACATAGACAGGTAGACTCCTGGAGCAATACTTGCAGATTGAATCCATCCTTACGTAGTTTAGAAACAGCATCATCGCAGATGCAATGAGTTAAGATAATGTCATACTGGAGTAGAGTAGGCCCCAAATCCAGCGTGACTAATGTGCTCATAAAAAGAACACCATGTGAAAAGAAAGATACACACATAGAGGGGAAATGATGTGAGGAGATACAGGGAGAGGACAGCCAGCTGTGAGCCAAAGAGAGAGGCCTAGAACAGACCCTTCCCTCACAGCCCTCCGAAGGGACCAACCCTGCCGACACCTTGATTCAGGACTTCCAGCCACCAGAACTGTGAGATAAGACATTTTTGTTGTCTAAGCCACTTCGCTGGTGGCACTTTGTTACATGGGCCCTAGCAGAAGGCCACAGTGGGATGTCAGTGAGGATTCATGGGTTACTGCACATAACGCCCTTTCAGTGCTCTCTGGCTCTAGATCAGCAGCACACAATTGAAGGCTATTATAGAAAACAAGCTTGTGGTTACCGGGAGTGGGGTGGGGGATACATTGGGAGCTCGAGATTTGCAGATACTAACTGTGATATATAAAATAGCTGAACAATAAGTTTCTACTGGGGAACTATATTCAGTATCCTTCCAAAAGTATTAAAATAGGGGAAAACAAAATAATTGGCACCTATGAAAATATGAAAGGAGTATCTGTATGTCCCTGTATGACTGAAGCATTATGCTGTACACCAGAAACTAACACAGCATTGTAAACTGACTACAACTTTTAAAAAAACTGAAGGCTGTCATTGTCGTTGTGGTTGTTGCTGTCTTTATGAACGCTCCAGACAGCTAGTAAGTGGAGCAGCAAGGGGCTTGTTGGCTCTTTCAAGTACAAATCCCACATTTAGGCCCAAAGAAGCGCCAGGGTGTTTTCTGACGCCCTCTTGATCAGAGGGCCTCCCTGACCTAGCTCTTCTCATGCCTTTCCTTTGCTTTATTTGAGTAACTGATTCACGTTCACTAAAGAAAACCTTAATTTTCAGAAAGAATAAAAACATAAAAACCATCTCCTTGAATTGCTCACATCTCAGAGGCAACCAATTTTGCTGTATTTCTTCCCAGTCTTTTTTTTTTTTTTTTAGTATATTTTTATTGAAGTATAGTCAGTTTACTGTGTCAATTTCTGGTGTACAGCACAATGCTTTAGTCATATAGAAACATACATGTATTCATTTTCATATTCTTTTTCACCATAAGGTACAAGTTATTGAATATGGTTCCCTGTGCTATACAGTATAAACTTGTTGTTTATCTATTTTATATATGTATATATATATGTATGTATCTGCAAATATCAAACTCCCCATTTATCCTTTCCCATACCCTTCCCCTCTAGTAACCATAAGTTTGTTTTCTATGTCTGTGAGTCTATTTCTGTTTTGTAATAAATTCACCTTTTTTTTTTTAAGATTCCACATATAAGTGATATTATATGGTATTTTTCTTCCTCTTTCTGGCTTACTGCACTTAGTATGGCAATCTTCAGATCCATCCATGTAGCTGCAAATGGCATTATGTTATTCTTTTTTATGGCTGAGTAGTATTCCATTGTATAAATATACTGCAATTTCTTTATCCAGTCATCTGTTGATGGACATTTAGATTGTTTCCATGTCTTGGCTATTGTATATAATGCTGCTGGGAACATTGGGGTACATGTGTCTTTTTGAATTAAAGTTCCCTCCGGATATATGCCCAGGAGTGAAATTGCTGGATCATATGCTAAGTCTATTTTTAGTTTTTTGAGGAATCTCCATACTGCTTTCCACAACGGCTACATACTTTTGATACTTTTCTTATACAATCGGCTTCATTTTCTCTACATGCAACGTAATGCCCTGTTCTTTTGATCAGCATTGTATCATAAGTATTTTCCATGCCATTCAAATATTACATAAGCATAACTTTTCATACTCAGATAGCCATCCATCTTATGCTTATACACGATTTACTTTAAGCTTCCTTCCATTGTTGTTCATTTGCCAAATGTTTGTAACATCTGGACTGCTTTCTTCTTGTGCCTGAAGTTAATGTCTTGAAAACTGATTTTTTCCTCACATCTCACCCCCTGTTTTTCCCATTAATGCCCTTCTCTCTTTCCTCCTCATCCTGCTTCTCCTGATCTCTGCTTTGTACATTTATATTTATAACATCTTTTCATTAATACCACTGTTGCATTTAAAAAGAGTTTTTTTTCACACTCTTCATCTTGTATGGTGGCCACCATAATCCTCTGGGGAAAGCAGGGGAAATAGAAACTAAAATTCAGAAAAGTGATTTGTCCTTGAGCCAGAAGACTCTTCATGCATTGTTCACCTGACACCGCTCTAATGATTGTTCTTTGGGCACGTGTTTTAAAAAGCTGCACAGAATTACATGTAGGTTTAGGAAAACCTTTCATTGTTCATGTGTATGACATGGCTCATGCATCTCTCAACAATGGTTATAGGTTCTTCCAAGGGTTTTAACATAGAGGGAAACAAAATAATTGGCACAGATAAGCTTTAGCAAAGGCCTTAAGAAGGCATAAAGTAGTTATGTGTGGTCTTTCAAACCTCATCAGCAAGTGTTGTGCTGGCCTCAACATATAATTCCCCACCATGCTTTGAAGTGATCCCACTCTTAAAAATTAGTAAACGCTGATTTGCTAATGAGTATTGAAGATGGTCTCCTGTGACCTCCAGCTTTATTAAGTTCTCTCCCTGCAGGGAAGTATTACCCCTCATAATCACCCCTTTCACTCTGTCTTTCCAGGTTTAAAAAGCAGCTTTGTGCCATCATGAGGTCAGAGTTCCCCCTTTGTGCGGGTCTTCCGGGGACCAGTAGGCTCCCCAGGGAATGTGAAAACAACCAGATTACCTAGGACTTCTTTCTTTCCCAGAGGGTCTCCCCAAGACAGCAGCATCTCTGAATTTTCTATTTCCTTTTGTCAAAATAAATAAGGAAACATCTTATTCTATGTATAACCAAAGATGAAATCTTTGCCACTTCTCTTTGACTTTATAGTTTTTCAGGACAATGTTTTCAAAGCCATAACTTATTTCAATAGCTGGAATAATACTAATGTTTCCTGATAATAATAGCAAACACTTTTAGAGTGCTTGTCATGCATGCTCTTCTGAGCACTGTTATGAGCAGTTTTCATTCATTAATTTAATCCTCACAACAACCCTATAAGATAGATTCAATTACTGCACCATTTTACAGATTAGCAAGCAGAGGCACAAAGTTAGTTGCCTTGCCCTAACTGACACATACAGTGAGAGCCTGAGGGGGAATTTGGAAAGGACAGTCCAGCTGCAGTTTGTGTTCTTCCTCTACATTATGAAGAACTCTTAAGTACTGGGCTGGTCACTCCAACCACATCATCTTATTTAATCTTCACACAGTGTAGATTTTACAGATGAGGAAAGTAAGGCTTAGTGGGGTTAAGCATCTTTTCCTGATCCCACACTGGTAAGCTCAGAGGGAAGAAACCGATGTGCCTTCCTATTTCCCTGGTAGGTAAAGCCATTGGCCCAGGGATGAGACATCCCAGAGGATGATCTGAATACTGATCATAGGATCTTCCTAGAAACAAAGTGGTGCAGTCAATAAACAAAGTCTACATAAAGCTGCTTGGCCACTCTCTGTGTGCAGCTGCATTTCTCCTTAGGAAAATAGCTTTACCAACACACAGAGCTAAATAAGTCACCAGGGAGTTAGGACGCAAGGGGGATGGATGACCGTCTGCAAACAGACACTAGAGAGAGAGAAACACTCCAGGGTTGGGCTATTATTTTCAGATTAGGCAGAAAAACAGAGGTGATGAGGCAACATACAAAGGGATTCTTCGACCTTGACTGCAGGCAGGAAGTAAAATTCACTCTAATCATTTAATAAAAAGCACTCTACAGGGGTGGGTATAGCTCAGTGGTAGAGTGCATGCCTAGCATGCACAAGGTCCTGGGTTCAATCCCCAGTAACTCTATTAAAAATAAGTAAATAAAAACCTAATTACGCCCCTCCCCAAAAAAGTAAAATTTAATTTTAAAAAAAGCAGTCTTCAAAGAGACCCAGTCTTACGTGGTTATTTCAGCAAGTATCTTTCCCTTGTGGAAAAACAAGCTTGGTTTCCAAATCACTTTAAGCTTGGATCTTAGTGCCGTGGGGAGCTTGATTTGACAGGTACGTAATGAGACCACAAAAGGAAATGAGAGCCACTAGCCGAGGCACGGTGAGAGCATGGAGCAGCTGGTAGAGGAGAATGGTGTTTGTAAAGCTGTGGGGTCGGGGAGAAGAGGCATAAATGAAGAGAACAAGAGGGAGGGCAGCTTCTGAGCTTGGTAGCAGGAAAAAAGATTCTTAAGCACAGAGGAATTTCTTTTAAAAATACCACTGTATAAATTGGGGTTACAGATTATTTTTCAATTAGTACTGGGGAGAGTGTTATACAACAGCAACTTCTCAGTCACAGCTGGAATCACCTTTTTTCAGAAGCACAGTGCCTGTGGTTATTTTATTGCACTCCAGGGGATATTGTTGAAAATAGCAAGCTAGATTTCTTTATGAGCTCAGTGGTACCGCAGATACCTGAGCATGCATCGTGGTGCCATCCATCCTAATCGGACAAGCAGTCAGCCATGAATCCAATCCTGTTATTTCCCTCGTATGATATTTCATCCCAAGGTATACCGGTCAGTCACACTTTCCACTCCAAGGAAGCAGGAACCACTCTCAGCAAGAAATATTGATCCTTTAACATTTCAAAACTAAGTCACGTCCCATTTCTCACCCATGGTAATTTGGCCCTTTCCCTGGGCTCTGCCATGGTGTCCACATGGCTCTTCACTGGACACAGAAATGAAAAATGAAAAACAACGCAATATAAAACTTTCAGGTGAACCATACATCCTTGGGCAACGGGATAACAAATACATTGTTTTCCTGTTGTGTACCGTTTGTACTCTGAATCATCTGGAACCTGACATAAAGTTCAGATTGGTTGGAGAGACCCTTGTGGCTATTTCAGCTTCCCCATTGTTTCCACTCTTACAGGGTCTGGTTGGCTGCTTGACAAATGTAATTGAATGAGGACCACAGAGTGAGAAAGCCAGAATCTGATTTGAGTTCTCTGAAGAATGGACTGGCCACTCAAGCTGCAAGGTTTAAATTTTTCATTTTTAGGGAGAGATATATACGCTCAGGGGAACCAGCCAGAAAGCCAAACCTCATGGAATCACAGCACTCCAGGGGACTATATGAGGTCCTTTTGTGCCCATCCTTGTGGTCTTCAAAGCATCTGAGGAGACAGTTCCATCCATTTCACAAAAGTTACCCTTTTCTATTGAGAAATTCTTTATGTAGAATCTAAAATGCCAATGCTCTCCTCTTCTCACCTTGTCTCTTATTCTCCTTGTCCCTTCTCCTGTTTTTTATATTTTCTTTTTAATTTTGCTGCTCTTTTCTGGACCATATCTAACATCTTGATACTCTTCAATGTTTAGATCACCTCTTCTTTATAACTTGATATTGCCCTACATATGTATGCTACCAAAGGTTAATATTTATTAATTTCTTCATTTTTGGTCCTCCTCTGGATCCTGAAAATTTCAAAAACAGCTTCACGCTGCTGACCCTTACTTAAACCACAACTGTTTTCTATTGTTCTCTCACTTTGTAGCTTGTAGTCTGGGGAGCTGTGCAAGGTTTAAATTAGGTTGACTTTTTCTGATTGTTTTATAGTCACCCCTTCCAAATTGTGAGGTAACTAGCTGGTTCATATTGGCACTGACAAACTTAGGATGGTACTTTCAACTTGGTTATTTAAATATTGATTTTTTTCAAAAGATGCTAGAACCAGCACTTCCTCCAAGTGCCCCTTGAAGCTTAACATAAATCCCAATATTATTATTTTTGCACGGAACAGTCAGCCTATAAAGTGTCACAATAAAGGTGAAGCAAAATTTTAAAAGCCAGCTAAGGAAACATAAGAGAAGGAAGAACTGCATCGCAGACAAGTTAACACATGAATTGTGCTTTAAGGAACATGGGGAGGAAGGTCCAACTCTTCTATCTTTGGATTTAGTGTGAAACTCAGTTGTCATCTCATTATACTCTAATAGCTGACCTCCAAAAAAATAACAATCATACAGAAAGGAGACAAGAAATAGGGAAGCATTATCCTCTCAACTGCTTGTGTGTTTCCGCAATAACAGTAATAGCCACTGGTAAGGTGTCAGATATTTGAAAATTGCTAAGAGTAGATCTTGAAAGTTCTTATGGCAAGGAAAAAAACCATGTGAGGTGATGGATGTTAACTAAATTTATTATGGTGATCATTTTGCAGTCTATACATGTATCAAATCATCATGCTGTACACCTAAAACTTACACAATGCTATATGTCAATTATATCTCAGTAAAACTGAAAAAATAGGAGGAGGGTATAGCTCAGTGGTAGAGTGCGTGCTTAGCATGCACAGGGTCCTGGGTTCAATCCCCAGTACCTCCATTAAATAAATATATAGATAAACCTAATTACCTCTCCCCACCAATAAACAAACAAACAAACAAATAAATAATGTGACACAGAGGGTTTTTTTTTAAACTGAAAAAAATGGTTACTATCCATTGAGAACTCCCTATAAACTATGCATTGTGCTAATGCTGTACGTAAATGAACCCACTTAATAATTACCATAGGCTTAGGTTCCCCGGCATTTTTATCCCCTTTTTATGAATGGGATAACTAAGTTAACAACTTCCTCAAGGTCACACAGTTAACAAGTGGTCAGGCTGGGATTCAGCCTCAGGTATGCCTGACTCCAAAGCACATGCACTTAACCACCAAGTTTTTAACTCCTATGCTCTCTACCTCCCATGAAATCTTGTCTCACAATTAGCAAACACATCATCTTGCTCCAAACAGGCCTTCCCAAAAGACAATGATCATAAGCTGAGCAGGTACCCTATGCATTCCAGCAGCTCAGCAGGCCTCTTGCCCTTGCATATGAGGTGTCCACCTCCGGAAGCCAGGCACGAGCTCAGCGTGTGGCATCATATCACATGACAATTTCCCACCAGCCCAGCCTGCCCCTTAGTCACCAAAGGCACAGCCCCACCTGCCCAGAGTCCCACTCACAACCGGCAATGCTCAGGCCACCTGAGATTTGTTCTGCCTTCCCACTGCCACCTGCCTAGCCTCAGGACGTCCCTCCCAACCTTGAGAACCAGATCCTCAAGGAAGGGAATTCAGGGTTGCTGAGTGCTGTCTCTGCGCCAAGAACTTTACTAGACATATTGCTTAGGTAATATAATTTATTAATAATTTAACAGCAATAATAATGAGGTAATGCATGTAAAAGTACAGGGGTCAGAGTCAGACATGGGTTTAAATCTAGGCTTTGCTGCTTTCTAACTCTAAGACCTTGAGCAAGTTAATTAATCTGAATCTCACCTGTAAAATGAGGATAATGGGGTTACTTGAGGACTGAATGAGATGATATATAAAAAGCCCTGAGCAAGTGTCCAGCTCATCATAGGTACCCAGTAACTGCTGAAAATTGAGGATTAAGAAAGCAGTTAAAACTGAGACTTAAAAGTCTTTCAGTACAACAACAAGAGTGAACTGTAACGTCAGCTATGAACTCTGGGTGATAAGGATGTGTCAGCATAAGTTCAACAATTGTAACAAATGTACCCTCTGGTGGGGATGCTGATAACGGGGAGGCTGTGGATGTGTGGGAGCAGTGGGTATGTGGGAAATCTCTGTACCTTCTGCTCAGTTTTGCCATGAACCTAAAACAACTCTTTGAAAAATGAAGTCTTAACAATAGCAACCAAAAAAAGTCTTTCAAACTAAATCTCCTACTTGCAAAGGAAATTGCAGTTCTACCCATCGATATTTTGGGGGGTGGTCTAGAGATTATAAATTGTATAAATAAAGTTTAGTTTGAAGTTTAGTCCTCTATATAGGAAAAACTGTAATAAAACTTCACTATTTCTGACTTACAGAGATTAGATACTCCATTCTTCTCCCCCCACTTTAAAATAGACAGATTTTCATGTAACATGTCACCACATATTGTTTCATGGTGGCTGATGAAAGACAGTGTGGTGCAGGCTCTCCCACCTGGGGAGGGTGTGGCGCGGGCGTCAGCACTTCATAACCCTCCGCCAGTGATTCTAGTCATTAGCAGCCAAGTTTGAGAACCCCTGGTTTAGGGAGGGCTTGGAGAGAGCTCTGGTGCTTGCTAGCTGTACGGCCTGGGTAAATCACACCACCTCCCTGAGATTTTGTTCTTTTATCTATAAATTGGTTGGAATAAAAATAACTACTCTGCAGGGCTGCTACAAGATGACAGATATGTGTGAAATGTCAGTCAAATGGCAATTTCAATATATAATAGCTATTTTTAACATTTTAATTGAGATTTGTATTCAATAAAAGTAATCAGTTTTGAATGTACAATTTGATGAGTTTTGACAAATAAATATAGCCTTGTAACCACCCCTCAGTCAAGATATAGGTGGTCCTTGCTTTGCGCAGTAGTGTGAAACCGTAACTGAACCCACAAGCTGAGATCATGCAAAGTGAGTTAAATCAATAATGGGGAAATTTTTTTATTACTCCATTACCTTCAAAAATCCTTGTCAAAATACTAAACACTCTCTTGCTATCAGTTATAAATGAATAGAGAAACTAAAAAAAAAAAATAGTAAAACAAATACTTAGTACACTCTAATTGAAAACATCCAAAAAATTGAGAGCTAAGGTATTTTATTTACTTGTAAAAAGCTTCTCAAGAGTAGCTTGAACAGTGCTGGCCACCTTCCTGTCGTGTAATTTATGATACAGAGTGAGCATCTTTTCTACACCTTGGTGAACTGTCACAGTCCTTTCTAAGTTTGGATCAGCTTCAAACATTGACTCCTTTGCACTTGTTTTTTTAATGTATATATATATTTTTATTAAAGTATAGTCAATTTACAATGTGTCAATTTCTGATGTACAGCATAATGTTTCAGTCATGCATACACATACATATATTCCTTTTCATATTCTTTTTCATTTTAGGTTATTACAAGATATTAAATATAGTTCCTGTGCTATACAGATAAAACTTGTATTATTTTATATACGGTAGTTAGTATCTGCAAATCTCAAACTCCCAATTTATCCCTTCCCACCCCCTTTCCCCTCTGGTAACCATAAATTTGTTTTCTATGTCTGTGAGTCTGTTTCTATTTTGTAAATAAGTTCATTTGTGGGTTTTTTTTTAATTTGTTTCCTGTTTTTGTTTTAGATTCCACATTATGAGTGATATCATATGGTATTTTTCTTTCTCTTTCTGGCTTACTGCACTTAGTATGACAATCTTCAGGTCCATCCATGTAGCTGCAAATGGCATTATTTTATTCTTTTTTATGGCTGAGTAATATTTCATTGTGTAAATATACCACAACTTATTTATACAGTCATCTGTCAATGGACATTTAGGTTGCTTCTATGTCTTGGCTATTGCAAATAGTGCTGCTGTGAATATTGGGGTGCATATATCTTTTTGAATTAGAGTTCCCTCCCAATATATGCCCAGGAGTGGGATTGCTGGGTCATATGATAAGTCTATTTTCAGTTTTTTGAGGAATCTCCATACTGTTTTCCATAATGGCTGCACCAAACTACGTTCCCACCAACAATGTAGGAGGGCTCCCTTCTTTGGCATGTTCAGTATCATGTAGCTCTTGAACCATCTTTCTGAGATTAATGCCTTTAATGTGGGGTATTTTTGTTTTGTTTTTTACCAGTATCACTTCTTCTGGGACATCTTCATTCTTTTAATCACAGCCATTTTCCTCATTTATGTCCACGTTAAGTTCACCTGACCTGCTTTCTCCGGCTGCTTGTCTAGAGTCCCTCCAGCGGTGGCCGAGTCGGCGTTCCCACTGTCAGCCGTTGCCGCTATATTCCTGTTTACGTTTGACTTGAATTTCACTTCCAGTATTACCACTTTTCATTTCTTTGCTGCCGTTTCATCTTTTTTGGCCAGTTCCTTCTTTCCATTGTCCATTTTTGTAAAATGTCACATGGGTCTACCGCTGGGAGACAAGGCAGGAACACAAAGAATTCTGTGAGTGAACCGCAGAACAAACAGGTGGCCACTGAGCAACAGTCAACGCCCGGAAGGAGGCGCCGTGCTGGCTCACTGATGCGGATGCACACCTGCTCTACACAGCGGTCTGCGCACTGAGGCTAGCTGCAAAGTGTGTAACTTCAGCAATTACTCACAGCTAAGATACTCTGGTAACTGAAATTTGAACGATGTTGCTGGGGACTGGTGTTTATTTAACTAAGTGGTGATAACTGAAATTTGGGCATATCAATAGCACACACGCCAAGGACTGCCCGTATTAAATGTTCCCCACACCCCAAATAGCTCTCTGGTACCCACAAGCAGTGTCCACCCCAACCCCTAGGTCCTGGCAAACACTGACCTGCTCTCTGCCACCATAGTTTTGTCTCTTCCAGAATTTCATATAAACTCAGTCAAGCTGTTTGAAGTCTGTCGTGTCTGGCTTCTTTTACTTAGCACGATGCTTTTGAAGCCTGCTTACTTTGTTGCGTGTACATGATGGCTATTTTTCTCTCTTTTCTTTTAGACTACTAAACCAATCTTTCGTACATGATGGCTATTTTTCTCTCTTTTCTTTTAGACTACTAAACCAATCTTTCATCTTAAATGAAAATATAATGAAACAAAGTAAATAGGTGAAGAAACTTCCTTCGATTTCACAGCCTCCCCCTGGCCTCCCCTAGCTCTTTCCACTTTGTAGCCAAACTTTTGGAAACAGTCATCCTTTTACTTTCTCTCCTTTAACTCCTTCCTCAAGCTGCTGGTTTCAGCCCCCAGCCACACTATTAAAGCTGCCCTTAACAAGTCCACAACTTCCTTTCTGCTTCCGCCATGGACATTTCACCCTTATCTTTCTTACCTTTTTGGCCACACTTGATGCTATTGAGCACTCCTTTAAAATCTCTGGATCTTCTTCTTCTGTCTCTGACCCATCTTCTCATCCCCAACTCTCCGTGGGGCCCCCTGCCTCAAAATGCCTTTCACGTAAGTGCTTCCTAGGGTGTAGTCCTGGGACTTCTGTCGTGGTCACGTGCATCCCCTCCCTGGACTATCTCAGCTCTCCCCCATTGTTTTCTCTAGCTCTGACCTCTTTCCTGAATTCCGGACACATGCATGCTATTTCCCATAAACATCTGCATCTGAATGTCCCATAGACGCCTTAGAATCATATATTCAAAATTAAACTCATCATTTCAATGCTTCCCCCTCCAGAACAAAACTTCCTCCATCTGTGTTCCCAATTTTAGTGAATCGTTTCGGTATCGACCGTTTGTCCAAACCAGAAACCCAGCTTCCTCCCTCTCTCATACTCCCAACCCCCCATGAACAATAGACCACCAAGGCTAGTCAGTGCCACCCCCAGCCCTCAGAATCTGTACATGTCTCTCCATTCCCATCCAACAAGCCCACTTCCACACCATTACATCTCCCCATGACCACTCTGATGCCTTGTAATGTTTTCATCACTGTGTGATTTTTCTAAAACACAATCCGATCTTTTATCTTCCTGTTTAAAACTATTTAATATGTCTCCATCCCAAGCTTCTAAGAAAGAAAGGCCCTCCGTTACCCTGGCCTCAGCTCACCACCCAGACTTCACAAATAGCCACTTGGGGGAGGTCATCTGACCCTTTGTCCCTTGTTTCTAAACAGCAGACACTAGGAACATCATGAGCTGACAGGTCCTTGGCCATCTCCCACGAGCCTGGGTCTTGGCAGATAACAGAGCTACCATTTGCTTCCTGTTTCAGAGGACCAGCTAGGGCCTTTACCTCGGAGGCAGAGGAGCTGCATGCAGCCAGTGACAGAACTCCCAAGGGAAGAGAAAGGCAAGACAGTGGGAAGAGGAGAGGAATTTGGAGGGCCCGTCTGGAAGTGCAGGACTGCAGTGAAGGGACAGAGCCTTCCTTGCTCCACCCAGCAGTCCTGCATCCTGGAGGAGGTCAAAAGGCTCCTAATGAGGACAGAAGCATTACCGACCTCAGAGTTCATATCGTGATAGTTCAGAGCATCTTTCCAACCAGCGAGCTTGGGTTTAGGGTAAGGCTAAGAGGCCATGAGGCAAATGCCTGTCTCTTCCCAGCTGCCTGAATCAAGACAAGGGCTAGACATCCAAACCTGAGCAGGGGCCACAGGGCTCAGTTTACCACTGAGTGTTTCCAGTTACTGTTTTTTTCTCAGAATTCCTTTCTACGCCACACCTCAGATCCCAATTCCTCTTTTCTGAGCAGAGTTATCTCTTTGTGGAAGAGGCTCTATTACCAGCAGGACCCTTGCAGAGACAACAAGACCACCTTTCTACTGCTGAGTTACCCAGGAGGCAGAATAAACACACATTCTGGCCTCCTGCAAATCAGGGGCACAAAAATGTTTTTAAAGAATTTGGTTACTAGTCCCAAGAAAAGATGTCAAAACAGTCATCGTAGGAAAAATGAGAGCTTCATCACACTTGTTAAAATTTGCTTTATAGTTTCTCTTCTTTTTTTACATTTTGTATTGATTTATAATCATTTTACAATGTTGTGTCAAATTCCAGTGTAGAGCACAATTTTTCAGTTATACATGAACATATATATATATTCATTGTCACATTTTTTCTCTGTGAGCTACCATAAGATCTTGAATAAATTTCCCTGTGCTATACAGTATAATCTTGTTTATCTATTCTACAATTTTGAAATCCCATCTATCCCTTCCCACCCCCCGCCCCCCTGGCAACCACAAGTTTGTATTCTATGTCTATGAGTCTATTTCTGTTCTGTATTTATGCTTTGTTTGTTGGTGGTGGTGTTGATTTTTGTTTTTTTGTTTTTTGTTTTTTGTTTTTTTTTTAGATTCCGCATATGAGTGATCTCATATGGTATTTTTCTTTGTCTTTCTGGCTTACTTCACTTAGAATGACATTCTCCAGGAGGCATGCATGTTGCTGCAAATGGCGTTATGTTGTCAGTTTTTTATGGCTGAATAGTATTCCATTGTATAAATATATCACATCTTCTTTATCCAGTCATCTGTTGATGGACATTCAGGCTGTTTCCATGTCGTGTTTTCATTTTAAATTACACATGAAGGCAAACCAGAGATGTTAGTCCAGCCAGTTCTGCTGGATGATAGCTGCTCAGAGACCAGCCCACCTCTGACAGGCTCTTTGAAGGAAGTCAGAGCAAGCAACCATGCTCCTGAGCAAAGGTGGGTTTCTTCTCATTAATTCCTAGACACGGCTGGAGCCAGCAAGAGGCCTTCAGAGGTCACCTGACACCCCTTCTCTATCTTTCATTAAGGAAAGTGAGAGTCGGTGAGGTCAGGGGCCTTGCCCAAAGTCAGGTGGCTTCCTTGAGATCAGGTGGCTTACTCAGGGTCACACAGTTAAGCTTGTCTCAAAGCCAAGACTGAAATCCTGTTCTGACTCTGGGGTAGTATTTCCTCTCAGTATCACAGGTGGCTCAGCAGGAGTCCTTGGTCCCGTCCTCGCCTCTACTCCCAAGCAGCAAACGCATCACTCTGGAACTTGCAAACCGCTTTTGAATAACCAGAACCTGCGATTCTATCATCCTCAGCTTACAGAGTGGGGTCATATTGTTTCCTTCTCTTTACGGGGTGGGGAGACTGTGGGGGGGCACTGATGACTTCACCACAGACCATGCAGTGAGTCAGGGACTGAGCCAACTCCCCAGCTCCCAGATCCCTGGTTTTTCTTTCTGTTTCTAAGTCAACTGAGCTAGTCAGCCTCCCACGCTGTAAACACACCACTGAGCAGGGAAACAATGAGGCTGCTTATTTAGAAAAGACCTGCTTCCCTGCTGAGTGTCACTACATGTCTCTTTTTATGCACTTGAACAGTCTGTTCCTGCAGTTGGCTACTAGGAAAACAGGCAAGAGGGATGACTGTGAAACAGCCCCCTTAAAGGGCCTCGATCCATCCTCACTGACACAAAGCAGCCCACCGAAGTCTCAGGTGAGCAACAGGTGAAGTGGGGACCATGGCCAGGGTCTAAGTCGTTAGGCCATTCAGACAGATACACCTTTATTAGAACCCGCCATTAGGAAATAGATACTACCTGTGCCTTGGAGAGGAAACTGCCATCTTTCTTAGCAAAATCAAACCCTGAGCTTGCAAGGTAGCCATGAAATAGGGAAAGATTTATCTCTGTTTCCCCTTCCCATTAGGCAGTGTTTCTCAAACTGTAGAGAGCACATCTTCAAAATGCACATATTTGGGCTTCACTCCGAGAGGAAGGGAGGTCTGGGGGAGGGCAGGATGCCTGGACACCTGCATTTCTAACAAGTACCCCAAGACCGCACTTTAGATACACTTCCTCATTGCTGCTCTGCCGCTGGGGAGCCTCTTGGGGGTGCTTTTCCCCATTTATCGCTCTTACTCATGTGTCCCCCCTTCCAGCCAAGGCTGGATCATTTCAACAAGGCTGTGCTAAAGGCCTCAGAAAGAAAAAAAGGAAATAAGGAGACAGTCTCTTGCAATTAAATAATCTGGTTTGTAAGAGATAGTTTTCTCATCTTCAGTGTGGGGTCCCCTACAGGGCTATCTCTCAGCTGGACTCCGGCCTGTCCATGCAAGAGGGCAATTTTTACCACCCACGTGGGCATGCCTTCAGGCATATGGACACACCCTGAAGTCCAGACCCAGGAGAGGAAAGCCAGAGGAGCCACGAGTTCCCACTTCAGCCTCCCCGCAGTCATCTTCTGAGCTTCACTCTCCTGTCTATGAAAGTACTCACCCATCTCAGCAGTTGATCCTGGGAGAATCTAAACTGGTCAGAGCAAGAGATAAAGTTCCCCAAACCCTCATGATCGTACCTACGCCAGTGCCACATGTGGATAAACGTCACATAAAAAATAAAAAGAAAGAACGTGGCGGGGGTGGTATTAGTAGAAGGAGTCAGTTCCTCTCAACTCATTCTGGACAGATCCTGATGAGAAGATCAGGGTGATTTGAGAGGCAGCAGCTTGCAAAACAGGCTGGATTTGACATTTTAATTTAGCCATCTGTGCATTCAACCAGTAGTTTGGGGGGGCCCATTATGTGCTAGATTCTGTGCTAGGGATTGTCAATACCATAGAGCAATCAACAAGATAGGCTCTTGCCCCTGTCTCCATAGCACATATAGCCCTCAGGGAAGATGACTAAGACAGCTAAATGGGGGCCTCATCTAGTGGTCCTCAGACCACATCTGGGCCCACACAGCATATTAAACAGGGTAATTCTCATAAAAATATGGATTTCTAAGTTCTCTTTAAAAACCAGGGAAAAAACAGCAAAAGTGGGCTTGTATTCCCCAATGGGAACACTTTCTGGAACTGAGAAGTGGCTGACCATTTAGAGAAGCACGCAATCTCCAATTTACCATGCTCCCCACCACTCCTAATTGTCTCATTTATGGCCAGTTTCACCCATTTGACTTACCTATCCTGCACCCAAATGCATTTGAGTTAAAGATTCTTGTCTGGAATCACATGGAAAAGGATCTAATCTGGTCTGAAGAATGAAAGATGAACAGGGTTTCCCAGCTGATAAGAAGCAAGGAAAGGAGTAGGTTAGGAATATGAGGCAGAAGAAACAGCATATGCAAAGGCTCGGAGATGAAGGCTGGAGAGTCTGAGAGCAGCAGGGGAGATGTGCTTGAGGAAGGGAGACTGTTGCTTACAGGTCGAGCTCTAAGTGATGGGTAAGAGATGGAGCTGGAGAGGAAGACAAGGGTGAGTCATATTAAACATGGACTTTATCCCATGTTACACAGTGGAAGACACCAGAATATTTCAAGCTGGGTAATGGCCCCCATCTGACTGTTTTTGGAAGGCTATTGGACTACTGTGTGGAGAGCAGATTGGAAATGGACAAGACTGAGTTGAGAACAGGTATTTTAGGACATTCATGAGCAGTCTCCTGTACAGAAGCCACTCAGGAATGCCAAAGGATTGTGTCCTATTTTTTCTTCCTCCAATCCCCTAACCCCTCCGCAAAGCAGAGTTCTGGGCACAGAGCAGGTACTCAGGGAAGGTGCTCAAACTCAGGCAGAAACAACGACAGAAATGTTTCAGTCCTGTGGTCATCTGGCTTTGCATAATGAGGATGCTCCAGATTTGCACAGAAAGATGACCTTTTCTACTTGACCCTATGGGAAGATTAAAATTTTTTTTAATAAAATAAAATGTGAAACCATTCTGAAGCCATTGACCTTCTCTGCCAGCTATTCAGCTCATCTTTGATTTGCATGACCCCCATGCCTTAGACATGACTTTCTTGAGAGGGAGCACATCACAGCTGCCAAATCTTCCTCAGATGTCCATCAAGTTTAAGAAAAAGACGTGAGAATCTGGCAGGTTAATGAAAGGGGAAAGGTGTGTAACCAAGTGTGCAAGTAAAGTGGAAAAGGATATAAACAGCTAGAAAAGGGCAAGATTTTCTACATCAGGTGGTGGAGGGGAGAGACCATATCAGAGGAAAATTTTTATTTTTCATCCTGACCTAATTGATTGGGCTGGAGGTGTAGATTCATTAAAAATCGATTTAGAGAGACAAGATACTGCTCATTTCAAAAGTACAGCTCCACCCTCCCAACCCTCCTCCTCCACCGCAAAATGTCAAGTGCCAGCGTGGGAGAAACCCTCTAGAACTCAGCCTTATAGTGCTCACGTGGTCTGCTTGGATTTCATCCACTGGAATATTTACTTTGGATAAAATGCAAGTTCTCTGTGGCTTTCGGGGGAAGGGGGATTACAACGGATGGAACAAACAAGGCATTTAACAGATGAACTCAAACCTCAAGTGGCATGTTCCACTCAAATTAATTGATTTTCCCACATCCATACTCCCCTTTGTCTGATCTTGGGTCATCTTGTCTTTTTTTGCGGGGGGGGGGGGGTCATCTGTTCTTTATTCTGGGATCTCAAAGCTCTTTTTGAGCAGATATTTTTCTGTTCACATTATTGCAGAAACTTGAATTGCTTTGCCACCAGTCAAACCAAGGTGTCCATGTACCTGGAAGCGAACAGTAAGGAGTGGAGCCCAAAGAACAGGGTCCCAGATTGCTTTGCCTTATATGCATCTAACCAGTGTTCTCCAAGAACCCCTACCCATCCAAAGGCTCACAGCATCTGAAAGAATAGACCTTGGTCATTCATACTCCAGGCAATAGGCATTCTCCCTCACTTATTATAATAGGAAGGAAATGTATCTGGCAGGAAGCATCTGGTAGTCTACAAATCAAGGAGTGCTTGGCTTAGTTCTGATGTTTATTATTTTAGCTGAAGACCACACATCATAGCCCGAATACCTCAGTCCCCATCTTATGTGCTTTAAACCAATAGAATGAATCCTAAAGACATCAGTCAAGCTCCGCAGAATCCTGGATCTCTAATTTCACTCAACAAATACTTCTGGAGCCTCTGTGATGTTGCCAGGAACTGTTCTGAGGACAGCACTGAACCAAACCAAACCGGCAAGTCTGTGCTTAGACTGAGCTGGCATTTTAGTGTAGGAAAAATAGACAATAAGCAGATAACTACATGGCGCGGCAGGCAGTGAGAAGTCTGCGTGTGCAGAATAAAGCAGGGTGACGGGTCTGAGGCAGTCAGGAGATGCCTTTCTGAGCAAGGTGACCTTTGAGCAGAGACTAAAAGAAGCCAGGGAGCCAACCACACAGAGTCTGGTGGAAGAGCGTTCCAAGGTTAAGGCAAAGCAAAGGCAAAAGTCCCTAGAGGAGTTTCTGTAACTCCTGCCGTCCTGTTACACAGCCTGGGACGCAGAGTAATTCCACAGGCCCAGAAGGAAAGGGAGCTGCCTTCCCTTCTCCTTTGTTTTCCCTTCCTTCTTTGCTTTCCCTCTCTGCCTCCCCCTCTCCCTTCCTTCCTCCTGGCTCCAAACCTTTGCTTTCTGAATAAGCATCTCCAACCCCTTTGCTCTGGAGCAACCACACTAATGATGAAAAACCTCGAATGTTTTCATGGCAGGACAAGTTCCCCTCTTCCGGAACCTGGTGGTTCCGGAGGCTGAGGGATGGAAGGTAGGCTTTCGTATTGGTATCTCAAGTCTGGGAGAGAAGCACTCTGTTAGCGTGATAAGGTTACAGCCGATCCTGGAGGATGACCTAGCAGGCACTGTGTTTGCAGGGACAGTCCCAGGTCAGGATCTGAAGACGCGTGTCCCTAGTACACAGCCCCCAAGGAGCAGAGGATGGCTGGCTTGTTATACCAGAGATCAGATAAAAGAAGAGGCAGGACCTAGGGAGTGGGGAGCAGGTAATGAAAAGGCTCAGAAGGGGCAAGTGACTGTGGGGTGGGGCGGTGCACAAGGGAGGTGGTGCAGCAGGGTTGAGCTCTGTTGACTGTGTGCTTAACCTCAAGGGAGCTCCCACGAGTCTCGGGGGAAGTCCATGTGTCTGTGGATGGATCTGTGGACGAGGTGGGTGGCATGGAAATCTTCTGAACCTCCACCAGGTTCCCCCACTGCATACCAACACCTAACCCCTTCCCTCATCGACTCAGCATGTATGGGTTGGCTTATCCCTTGAGCTCAAAGAGCCAAACTCAGAAATGTAGAATTCCGTGTATCTGCTTGACTCGTTGATTATAGCCTTTTATTGTTGTTGTACTGATCACATCATCTCCTCTCCCGGCGTTAAGGGGCATAGTGCATGGATTGCACTCTCAAGACAGCTTGGAAGCTGGCATCCTGTTCCCCCAGAATAGAGTGTACTGACAATTCTTTGCTATTTTGCTTCTGTCTCAGTTTTATCAACCTTTCTCCACCAGCAGAAATCTCATATCGTCTTTTAAATGCACTTACAATTCCCTCAGCATTTGTTAGTTAAAAATGCAACACCATTGGCACTCCTTAGTACCAGCCTAAACAGTAATTCTATTCATTTGACTGAGTGGTGTATTAATGGCTGCCAACCGAATTTCCTTCCACATCTTTACAGCCTAACTATAGTGCTAGTAAATTAGCTGCTAAGTCTGCATCCTTATTTCATCTATCAGCCTCTCAGCCATCAGCTCACACACACACACACACACACACACACACACACACACACACACACACACACATCACTGTAGAGCTGTCTTGTGTTCACTCAGGGGTGAGCGTTCCCAGGGATTAGTTTGAGGGACACCTGTGTGGCACATTCACTAGGGTCTTCCCTGCGGTGTATAAACTGAGAATGCAGAGAACTATGGGGCCAACCTTGCATAATCCTTTGTTAATCCTGGACATATTGTCAGGCGACAGGTGATAGGATCATTGCATGTTGGATGTCAGGATGTCTCACCTGTATCTGGCGTATTTGGATTGCACACAATTTCTCTCATTTGTTCTCTTTCGGTGAAAGAGATAGCCCTTACCTGGGAGAATCCTTATCTACCTGAGCACTGATTATTACCCTTCAGTCTTGTTTTCTCTAGGATAAATTACCCCCCTTCGGGCTATCTTATTTCCCAACCACTTACTCACTTTGGACGTCTCCTCCCTGGGCCCCCACATAGCACTCAGTCTGCACTGACCCACAGCAAACAGTTACCTTAAGTCTGTTGTCTAGGCAATAGGACACAGATCAATTGGTCACATAGCCAACTACACTATATACCAAGACCCTCAGGGACAGATGGACACACAGCTGATCACCTTACTGTGTGTGACCTCGGATGGCCAAGGTGGTCATCCATATTCTTCCACATTTGTGGGAGAGGATGTGACTGCCCCCACAGAGGGAGCAGTGCACCTTCCCTGGGAAACATAAGGACCTCCCAGCAGCTTTCTCTTCCACATTGCTCATGCTCTACTGTTACCCGTTCTCCACGCTGGACCCCCACTGTATCCAGGCCAGCTGGAATCATATATATATGATTTGTATAATGTCTAATGGCAGATGTTACAGATAGAAACTTATTATATATGTAAACCATCTGGGTGTTCTAAAAGAAATTGAAATCTCAGAATGTGGGCCAACAAGAGATTAAGAAAACTGAAACAGAGGAGAAGCAGGTTGGTTTCACTCTCACTGCCAAGGAATTCCAATGGATTCTATCAAACTACCCTCTCTTAGGAGTCCATCCAGCTGATTAGAGCCCCATCAAGTCCAAACCAGCCAGCTGCCCAGCAGTACACCCAGATATGTTCATCTGTGCCCACAAAGTCTCTTCCAGGACCACTCTAGTGGTAAGATTTACACCAAATCCAACCTAATTATCTCAGGTAAAATGATAAAGTCAGAAACAGGCTGGCCAACCACCCAGGTATGCCTAGGAGTAAGGGGGTTCCTGGCATGCAACATTTTCCATGCCGAAATTGGGAAATTCTGGGAAAATCAGAATGAATTGGTCACTCTCTCAGAGACCGTAATTATGTAAATAGTAAGCTTAAGTGTCATGCTGCCATCTCCAGTGCTATGCTAGCTCCAGGGAGATGCTTTACTTGGCTATAGATATGGACAGCCATGGTAGTCTTGTGTGCACTATATGCACTCTGAGGCTTATTTAAATTTTAAAAAATTAAGATGTCTTCTGCAAATCCTTAGAACTAAATCAGTGACACTCCAAAATTAGCTTTAAGTGATAAAATTTTATGTAATTATGACAATCATCTCTAAAATAAGTGATTAAGTGCTTCAATAAAAAAAGGAATGGTCTGAAAACAAATCTCTCCGGAATTATAAATATTCTCTAAGATATTTGCCCAATTAGAAGTTCTTTGAGTCTAGTTTTTATATTTCTTGCCAACAAAGGTTGCTTAGCAACAGTCAGCCGTCTCCTTTCCCTCCCACCTTGGCAGTTGCAGGCTGAAGGGAAGGAAAGCTGCTGCTCTGGGATGGCCTCTTCTTCTCAGTTCATAACAGAAAAATGAGGGTTGTTTAAATGCGATCATCCCTAAGGCTGGTACCAAGGTGTGTGCAATGCGAAGGATTGTTACTAAAAGAAGTTAAATTCTAATGGTACCGTAACTCATTAAAACACACAGAGTAGCAGAGGTTCAGGCACCAGTACTTCTGGAAGGGCAGTTGTTTAATTAGCCTAGGATCTTTGTGCTCCAGAATCTTCACCCAGTTATCAGCTGACGGAGAGGGATGGAAACTGACTCTGCTGAGGAGCATCCTTATGCCCTGCCTTACCTGGGTGCTAGTATAATGGGGCTTCTAGAACTGGACTTGGGCTGGCTCAGGTAGTTTTCTGTTTTTAGTTTTTGTGGGGTGCCTGATGGAAAAAGCTTACATTGCCCTGAAGAGACTGTTGGTAGGAATATGAATATCAAAGGAGATTCTGGTGAGGACTCAAAGAAAAAAGGAGCACTATAGAGAAAGCTTCTATTGTCTCAGAGATTACATACATCATCGTGAACAGAATGTTGCTAGAAATATGGGTGTTAAAGATGCTTTTTATGAAATCTTAATTAAGTTGGCTGCTATAACGAAATATCATAGACAAGGTGGCTACAACAGATATATATTTCTCACAGTTCTGGAGACTGGGAGGTTCAAGACCAAGATGTCAACATTCGGTTCCTGGTGAGGGGTCTCTGTCGGACTTACAGATGACCACCTTCTCTCTGTGAACTCACATTGCGGGGAGAGAGCTCTGGTCTCTCTTGCTCTTCTTATAAGGACACTCCTCCCATCATGGAGGCCCCACCCTCATGACCTCACATAAACCTAATTAATCCCCCAGGCCCCATTTCCAAATACCATCACATTGGGGCTCAGGATTTCAACATAAGAATGAGGGGGTGAGGGCACACAAACATTCCATGACAGAGGTCACAGGCAGAAGTGAGGAACATGTTCTTGGAAACCGAGGGAAAGGTGATCCTTGTTATAAAGCAGCAGAGGACTTTGCTGAGTTGTGTTCTGTTGGATGGAAGTAGAACTTGAAAGCAATGAGCTTGGATATTTAGCTGAGGAGATTTCCAAGCAGAGTGTTAAAGGTGCAGCCTGGTTTCTCCTTGTTGCTTAATAGTAAAACATCAGAGGAAGGAAGGAACCACTAAGCAAAAAGAAACCAGCACTTAATGATTTGGAAGATTCTCAGCCTACCTAGATGGCCCAGTCTGGAAACAGAGCCACGGGTGTGGCTGGACGGCCATTTTCCACAGAGAGTAGGTATGCGACTCATGGATCCAACCAACCATCCCAGCAGAAGCTGGGAATAGGGATGCTGTTATCCAGGGAAGGGCTGTGCAGGATCCTTTTGTCTGATGTCTTGGGCCTCCATGAATTGCGTGGGAGGCCAACATGTTTCCTGAGAATTCTTTATGAACAGAAACGCTGCCCACCTGGACTGAAAGCGACAGAGATGAGATGAAATGAGGGAAGAATGACTTTGAGGGCAGAGCCAGGACCAGGGCCATCTTCCTCTCAGCTCCAGAGGGCAGGCTGCCATCCAGGGCCGAAACTAACACAGAAGACGTAGACTAAGCATGGCAGACCAACCCCCTCAGTGGGAAATTTGGACAGGAAGTTTCGCTTTGGGGTGTGGGCGTGGCGAATATCTGGTACAGGAGCTTTACACATTTTATGTAATTTTGTCCTCACTGAAGACTCAGCATCAGTTTTATTCTCCTAATTTTACCTGCTTGGAGACCAAGCCACTGTCTTCAGGTCTTACATCTGGGAAATGGAAGAATCAGGGTTTAAACCCAGGTCTGATTTCAAAGTCTGCTGTTCTAGAAGAGGTACTGAATTTGGGACTTTGTAATGGCAAAAAAGAAGTTAAGTAAAATTAACTAAACTCATTCTGTGGAATGGAAACTAAATATAATTTACTATTCAGTTATATTAGGCATGAATGTGTGTATGTGTGTGTGTGTAGAAATTTGGTGCACAAAAATACAAGACCAAATACCCAATGGCCCCTCCAGGACATGTGCATATCTACATATCTGTATCTATGTCTATATTCATATTTGTATCCACACCCATATTCATATCCATGTCTGTGTGTGTGTGTACGTAAAACAAATAATAAGCATTGACTTAGTAATGACTTCTAACCCTTCAATCCTTCTCAGCTAGGAACTGCTGAAACCTTTAGTCAAGGATGGCCAAGGGAGAGGTCTCTTTTCCATTCTGTGTCAATCCACAGATTCTTTTTCTGACAGCATTCACCAGCCTCACCAGCTGCATTTGAAATGGCTGCTGCTTTATAGCAGAGATTTTAATACTGTTTTAGAGAATTCACAAATCTCTTGGCAGCAATGATTTTTAAAGTTCATTCTTTAAGTCTTCATTACATGCTGGAATTTAAGAGGATTTACTCTTCTTTCGTACATTCGGCAAAATGCCAGCTGAATTGCTTATTATCTGGAAGATGTCCTTTCTCTTTAAATGGCATGGCATCTCACTGCCGATCTTTTAGAGCTTTTTTACTTGGTTATGTTCTGTGCTGCGGTACGTGGTGATAAGGAGAGTTTTACAGACTTGTGCCTTTTGAACTGAGAAACAAATTGTAGGCTGATCCCCTCTTTAAAATGTCTCCCCAGAACAATAGAACCTGGATTTTATGCCACTTTCTGATTCCGCTGTGGAATATCCTCCTCTGTGCAGGAAAGCAGCATTTCACAGTTTATGCATTTCCTGGCCATTGTTATATACACTCTATTAAGATATAAGGAGCCAAAATAAAATTCTAAGAATTAGATGTAACATTGATTTCAAGATCCAACCTCAAATAATCACAGAAATTTAAGTCTCTGCTGTTACCACAGCCTTACTTTCATTGTTTTATTTCATTCTGTTTTGTTAAGAGAGGTGGGTATGGTTCTCTTGTTTTTGTCTGTCTCCCAGGGTTCCTGGAATACTTGTAGTTTTTTAAAAAATTAGTCCAAGTGTATCATGAAGCAACAGCTACAGTTTTTGCCCAAAGGTCCACAGAGACGTCTGCTGGAGGCCCTCTTGTTTTAAAGGTGAAGATCTGACAATTACCTGTGTAAAGCTCCAGGAGAGTCTGCTGTGTTTACTTGTGTATCTCCAGTGATCAGAAAAGCACCTGGCACAAAGACAGTGCTAAATAAAGAGAAGAGAAATTAACTTACAAGTTCTAAAAATGCCACAGGTGTAGGCTATAAACTCAGTTCTAATAAACTAAATTTCACGTGATTTTCATCAAAAGTAGGAAAACCATATGGTGCATTGATAATTGTACCTGCTGTATTATCAAATATACTCTTGATAGGAGAGAATTTCTGCTTCGACCAAGTGTCAATGTGAATGGATTCCTTCACTTATAACTTTACACATCTGATGCTTGGAAGAATTTCCACAGACTGGCTTCTGGCTTTGTACATTTCAAACCATGTGTTTTCTCTGCAATCCAATCCCTAGTCCTGGGTACCACTTGGATGCGTATGATCTATGACACTGCATCCTCATGTCAAGATGTCAGGTAAGTTGGGCCAAAGTCCTATAGGAGTTCTCTGGAGCCATTCTTATACCAGAATGGCTAGAAATACCAAAACCATATGTGGAAATCATTGCAAAGCATGTAAATATATCCAACAAAAGCCAAACCAAAACATATACTCAACTCAACTGCCCCAAGACAAATACCTATGGCCAATCGAAACTGCTGGACACAGGGGAAGTGTGATGGAGGGGAGGTCAGAGTGGAAAGAGATATGATTAAAATATTTACTTTGGCAAATTTTACAGTTTAGCTGCATTGGCTTCATGGTAAATACACCTTTGATTTATTCAGAAGTGAGCGTGTCACCACAATCTGAGGAGAAGGCAGTGCTAGTAGCTAGTGGGCATCCCAGTCTTTCCTTGGACCGGAGTATGAAAGGTAGGAGAGGGAATTCCTCCTTCTGCTGAGGTTGCTAGACTGACACAGTAGGATGAAGTAGCAACGTGAGGGCAAACAAGGCCACAAAGAGGGAAACGGCTGAGAGGGAAGAGTCACAGAGAGAAATTACCCCACTTGAGCTCTTAACCTGGGCCATGTCTGAATCAAGCTACAACCCTGAACTCTCCTGTTCTGTGAGCCAACACACTTCCTTTCCAATTTAAGCCAGTTTGAATCTAGGTTTCTGTCAGTGAAGCCAAGAGTCCCGACTAATACACGAAAAGGTAGGCTGTCAGCATTATTTTGCTAGTAGAAGTCTCAGATCATCTCATGTTGGCAAGGATGTGATGCAGTCAGAATGCTCATATATTGTTCATATCAGGGTAACTCTCATACATGGTTGGTGGAAATGCAAAATTTTACAATCACTTTGGGGGAAGTTCTGGCAGTTTCTTAAAAAGTTAAACAGATTTTTTCTGTAATCAGTAATTCCATTCCTGACTAGGTACCTGTTGTAGGCAGTATAGTGCCCCCCCACCCCCTAAAATGTCCAGGTCTTAATCCCCAGAACCTGTGTTACATACAAAGGAGAATTAAGGTTGCTAATCAGCTGACTTAAAACTAGGGAGATCAGTGGGAGGGTACAGCTCAGTGGTAGAGTGTGTGCTTAGCATGCACAAGGTCCTGGGTTCAATCCCCAGTACCTCAGTTAAAAGATAAATAAACCTAATTGCCTCCCTGTCCCTCCAAAAAACACAAAAACAATAAACTAGGGAGATTATTCTGGATTATCTGAGTGTGCCCAATGTAATTACAGGGCCCTTTAAAGTGGAAGAGGGAGGCAAAAGAAGAGAGTAAGAGGGAAATGTGATTGCAGACGAATGGTCATAGAAATGCAAAATTGCTGACTTTGAAGATGGAGAAGGGGGCTGTGAACCAAGGAAGGTGTGTGGCCTCTAGAAGCTGGAAAAGGTAAGGAAACAGGTTCTCCCCTAGAGACCCCAGAAAGCAAAACAACTCTGCCAACAACTTGATTTTAGCCCAGTGAGACTTGTGTTGAATTTCTGACCTGCAGAACTGTAAGATAATACATTTGTATTGTTTAAATCACTGAGTTTGTGGCAATTTGTTATAGCAGCAATAGAAAGCTAATACAATACCCAAGAGAAATGAAAGCATATGTCTCAAGAATGCTCTTAGCAGTTTTATTCACAATAGCCAAAGACTGGAAATAGCCTGAATCTCCACCAACAGGATAATGGAAGCCAAACTGTGGCCTATCCACATAATAAACTATTACTCAGCAATAAGAAGGAAAAACGACTTATACACACAACATGGGTACATTTCAGAAGCATGCTGAGTGACAGACGCTGGGCACATACTATATGATTTCTTTCACATGAAGTTCTAGAACAGGCAAAGCTGATCTATGGTTTAAAAAAAAAGACTTCTGATTCGCCTTTGGGGTGGAGTGAATGTGCAGACTGATTGGGAAATGACTTAGGGAGCTTCTGGGGACAGAGGTACTGTTGTGTAGTAGTCCCCCTTGTCCAAGGGGGATATGTTCCAACATCCCCAGTGCATACCTGAAACCGTGGACAGTACCAAACCCTATCTATACAGTGTTCTCCTATACATATGTACCTATCATGAAGTTTAATTTATAAGTTAGGCACAGTAAGAGATTAACAGTAAATAACAATAAAATCAAACAATTATAACAACATGCTGTAATAAAAGTTATGTGAATGTGGTCTCTCTCTCTCTCTCAAAATACCTTATTTTGCATATTTAATGACTTTTCTATCTTAACTAAAGCACTTAATATCACACTGTGGCCCTAACTTTTGCAGTTGGAGACGCAGTAGCAAAACTAGCATGAATTTCTTTTTCCTTCTTCACAATTTCACAGGTAGATCTGTTTTTACCATAGAGCTTAGCAACCTCAGCATATCATTTTTTTTTCTTTCCTTAGTAAGTTAAGAACGTTCACCTTTTCACTTAAAGAAAGCACATTGACTTCTCTTTGGCAGATCCAAATGGCCAGCATCACTTCTCTTGTGCTTTGAGACCATTACTAAGGAAAGTAAGGATTCCTGGAACATAAGCATTGTGAAACCACAACAGTTGATCTGATAACTGAGCCATTTACTAAGTCACTAAATGGGCAGGATACGCTGGACAAGGCGATGATTACATCGAGGGTGGGGTGGTGCAGGACAGCAAGAGATTTCATCACACTACCCAGCAGAGTCACGATCTAACACTTATGAATTGTTTGCTTCTGGAATTTTCCATGTAATATTTTCAGATCATGGTTGACATAGGATAACAAACCACAGAGAAGGAAGGCCAACTGTATATTTTAATAAGGATTTCAGTTGCGCAGGTATATGCATTTGCGAAATCGCATGGAATAAGCTATGCACTTTATTGTGGATTGAATTGTGAATTGATATGCCTAAGTCCTGACTCTCACTGCATATAAATATGACTTTATTTGAAAAAAGAGGTTTTTCAGATTTAGTCAAGTTAAGATGAGGTCATACTGAATGAGGGTAGCGTTAAATCCAGTGACTGGTGTTTTTTATAAGACGGACATGTGAAGACACAAGGATACAGAAAAACAGGGAGACGCATGTGATGACAGAGGCAGAGATTGGAGTAATGTAGCCACAAGCCAAGGAATGCCACAAGAAGCTAGGAGAGAAACTTGAAAGAGTCTCCCTCAGAGGCTCTAGAAGCAGCCAACCTTGCCAGCACCTCGATGTCAGTATCCAGAACTAAGAGAATAAATTTCTGTTGTTTAAAGCCACACAGTTTATACTAATTTGTTATAACAGCCCTAGGAAACTAATACAAACTTAAATTTGTGCCCTTCACTATATGTAAACTTTATCCTAAAAAGATAACCATAAAAATATTGGGTTGTAGTTTATAAATATGTATGGCATTTAAGTGCCTGGAATTGTTGAAACTAAATGGTAGGTATATGAGTATTCAATGTACAGTTGTACTAAAACATTGTACAATACATAGTTCTTTAAACTTTTCTACATATTTGAAATTTTTTATAAAATGTTGGAGAAATAATTGTAAAACCTGACTCATCATGAGGGGTAAAATCAACTTAGTGAGTGAGATTAGCATTTTTCTAAAGTAAAACAGAAGATAAGAGAGCACACACAACAATGGGAAGTGTTTCATTTTAATTATACATAATATACATGCGTATACATATATTTACTAGATCATGATGTAAAATTAATTTCTTACTGGGGATCAAGTCAAAACTACCTGAGAAATACCACCTTAGTCTCACAGGTTTCCCAAGATTCCACTTTTTCCCCTCATCACAGGGCACTAATGTTTTTACACCCACGTCTAACCCAGGCATCATTTACACAGATTCAGAGCGCTTAGTTATGAAATGCTTGTGTATCTATTTCTCCCTGACCCATTATCACAGTTACTGAACCACATTCTCCTAATACAGAGTTTCTTCCCAGGGAATTCACAGGGCTCTTTGTGAGCTGTATTTATACCTTCAAAATCCCAGGGTAGCTTTAGCAATTTTCTGCATCGTGACACTAAACGGAAGCTTGGAAGAATTAGTAAAACTATCACCAGATGCTCTGCCTTTGTCATATTTTGGAAGGCATAGGCATAGTGAGCTAGCACCTCAATAAAAAGTTTAGCCATAAACTCTGCAGCTAGAGATTACTTCAGTCTAGGAAGTGTGTGAATTCATATAGTTCCAGCCATCATTTGTATTTAAAGATAACATGAGTCATGCTAGAGAGAATCTTTAACAAATGAAGCTGATTTAGTTGGAAATAACTATTTTAATCCACTATAGTGTATGTTTAAGTTCTCAATAATGTAATAAGTGTACGGTTCAATTTAGTTCAACCAGTATTTATTAAACTTGACCTTTGTGTCAGGCACGATATTCTAGGCTTAGGGGACACAATGACAATTAAGTCTGATCCCAGCCCTTGAGGAGCTCACAGTTCAGCAGAACAGGCACATAAGTAGCTCATTTCAAGAGTCAGGTAAGTGCTATCTATCCACAGGGTCCTGGAGGTGAACAAATGTTTGGCTAAGCCGGAGTACTCAAGGCCTCAGTCGAGCCTTGACTAATGTGCAGAGGTTATCTAGAGGATAAAGGATCTGGCAGGGGTAGGATGTGTTCCGTGTCCTAAAGGAGGTGGCTCTGGCTAACTACAGAGATTTTGTTTTGCCGAAGGGAGTACACACTGTCATTATCACTTATCACTGTTGATGTTAACTTGATCACTTGGCTTGGGGTAGTATTTGATTCTCCAATCTAAAGTTTCTCTCCCTTTTCCGCGCCCCTACCCCTGGCCCCTTCCATCTGTACTTTTTGGAAGATAGTCTCTGTGTACAATCTGCATGTCAGGAGTCAGGAGTTATGCTTCCCCTCCTTAAGGGCTGAGTATCTACATAAATTATTTGGGATTCTTCTGCATATGTAATTTATTTATTCTTCCCCATTTATTTATATCGGTATGAATTCGTGGATATTTATTTTATATTTTGTGTTATAAGTCAACACTACTTTTTTTGTTGTTCAGATTTTTCCAGCTTTGGCCACTGGGGGCCCTTTCAGTGGACTTCTGTGTCCCTTTGACACATCCCCATCGTTGTGAGTTTTGATATTTGAGCACTTTCTAAGTTTTTGGCTCTGGAGTATCCTGTGTATTTCCTGCTCCAGTCCTAGCCATTTCTCCAAGGAGATGTGGTTCCTTTTGTTGGAGAATGGTATTGGAAACCAAGATCTGGGTGCAAGGTGTGTTCTTTACTATTGCGGTGTCACTGCTTCTATCCTCTCTTAGCTGATAAAGCAAGGAGATATATGTGTGAATATATTTCTTTGGGTATATACACATAACTATAAATATTTCTAATAAAGCCATGTGTATCTAAATCAAGCCAAATATAAGTTCGTACTGATGCCTCCAACTTAATCCATTACCACAGGCACCATTCTAGCTTTTTCCCTTTGTAACCTCCCACTCCAATATTGGAAACCCTGGGTCCCACCATCTGCCATCCATTTGCTTAATTATTCAGTTCCAGCATACATGTACAGTGGTTTCAGAATTAATAACTTCTACCTCTGTGGGAAACGATGTTATCAACTAGAGTACCATGCTTATGTACCATTTATTTAGCCTTTAGTTTTTACAGACTCCACTTATTTCCAAAGTTACTTAGATTAACACTCTTTTCCCTTTAGTGAGGTTGTTTCATACTCTTGTAGAAGAGTTAGATTGTTTCATCACAATCTATATCCATGCTGGCACTCTCTGACCTTCCGAATGATTTTTTTAAATTTGTATACATTAAGGGTTTGTGTGTGTGTGTGTGTGTGTGTGTGTGTGTGTGCCGTAAAGTTCTATGGGTTTTGACAAATACTAAATATCTTGTATTCATCATTACAGTATCATACAGAATAGTTTCACCACCCTAAAAAAAAAATCTGTACTTTACTTTTTCAAACCCCACCTCCCCCAGCCCCCTGCCAAACCTCTAGCAACTACTGATTTTTACCATCACTGTAGTCTTGTCTTTTCAAGAAATGTCAAATCATTGGAATTATACAGTATGCAGCTTTTCCAGGCTGGCTTCTTTCACTTAGTAATATGTACTGAAGATTCACCTATGTCTTTACATGGCTCGATAGCTCATTCCTTTTTATCACTAAATAATATTCCAATAAGTGGATATACCACAGTTTATCTGTTCATCAATTGAAAGACATTGTCACTGTTTCCATTTTTTTGGATATTATGAATAAAGCTGCTATAAACATTCACGTGCAAGTTTTTGTGTGGACATAAGTTTTCTAATCTACCGAGCAAATACCTCACAGAGTGATTACTGGTGATCCTGAAAAACTATTTTTATTTTTGAAGGAAACAGGCAAACTGCTTTCCAGTGTTACTGTATCACTTTGCATTCCAGTGAGCAACAAATGAGAGTTCCTGTTGTTCCTTCTCCTCACCAGCAACTGGTATTGTCAGACTTGGGGGTTTACCATTCTAATAGATGGGTAGTGTTTTCTTAAAATTGTTTAATTTGAAATTCCCTAATGACAAATGATACTGAGCATCTTTTTGTATGCTCATTTGCCATTTGTATATCTTCTCTGATGAAATGTCTGTTCACGTCTTTTCCAATTTTTAAACTGGATTGTTTTCTTATTGTTGAGTCTAACAGTCTTTTGTATATTTTATATGCAAGCCTATTACCAGGTATATGTTTTGCAAATATTTTCTCCCAATCTGTGACTTGTCTTTTCGTTCTCTTAACAGTGTCTTTTGCAGAGCAGAAGTTTTTATTTTTAAGAAAGTTTAAACATAATTTTTAACTCATTTCTATTGGTGTTATATCTAAAAACTTACGACCAGACCCAAGACTATAATTTTTCTCCTACCTTTTCAAGAAGTTCCCTACTTTTGCATTTTACATTTAAGCTTGTAATCAATTTTGAGTTAATTCTTGTGAAAAGTGTAGGTCCCTGTTTAAGTTTTGTTTTTTTTTTTTTTTTGCATACGGAAGTTCAGTTGTGCTAACATCATTTGTCCATTGGATTACTTTTGCTCCTTTGTCAAAGATCAGTTGACTCTTGTTGTGTGGGTTTATTTCTGGGCTCTCTATTCTGTTCCAATGATCTATGTGTCTATTATTTTCCTAATACCATGCTAAAACTGAGATACTTAGAAATAAGTTTTTTTTAAATATGTCTACAACTTATACATTGAAAGCTACCAAACATTCTGGAGATAATCTAAATAAATGGAGAGATATATCATCTTCATGGATCAGAGAATACATTGTTAGTATGTCAGCTTCTCCCCAAACTGATCTATAGATTCAATGCATTCCTCATCAAAATCCCAGCACAGTTTTCTGTAGTGACATGCTTATTCTAAAATTTACAGATCTTCCTTGACTTACAATGGGGTTACATCCCGATAAACCCATTGTAAGTTGAAAATATCGTAAGTCAAAAATGCATTTAGTACAACCTACTGAACATCATATAGCCTAGCCTAGCTCACCTTAAATATGCTCAGAACACTTACATTAGCTTACAGTTGGACAAAATCATGTAGCACAAAGCCTATTTTATAATAAAGTGCTGAATATCTAATGTAATTTACTGAATACTATACTGAAAGTGAACAACAGAGTGGTAGTATCAGTGCAGAATGGTGGCGGGTGTGTCAGCCCTTCACCCTCACCATCCCGTGGCCGACTCGGAGCTGCAGCTCACTGCCCACGGCCCGGCACCATGAGGGTATCGTGCTGCATGTTGCTAGCTTGGGAAAAGACCAAAATTCGAAATTCAAAGTATGACTCAACCATAAACAAGAATAAAATAATGCCATTTGCAGCAACATGAATGGACCTGTAGATCATCACACTAAATGAAGTAAGCCAGAAAGAAAAAGAAAAATACCTTATATCACTTACGTGTGGAATCTGGAAAAAAAAAACAAAACACAAATCAACTTGTTTACAAAACAGAGACAGACTCACAGACATAGAAAACAAACTTGTGGTCACCGGGGGAAAGGGGGTAGGGAGGGATAAATTGTATATACAAATGAATCATGAGGCTATACTTCAATTTTAAGAAGACATAATTTGAAGTATGGTTTCTACTGAATGCGTATCACTTTTGCACCATTGTAGAACTGAAAAATCCTAAGTTGAACCATCATAAGTCATGGGTCATCTGTATATGGAAATTTCAAGGACTAGAATATTCAAAACAATCTTGAAAAAAACTATTGGAGTACTTACACTTCATGGTTTCAAAACTTAATACAAAGATATGCTAATCAAGTCAGTGTTGGATGGGCAGAACGATAGAACTGAGAGTCCAGAAATAAACCTTGCACTTATGATCAATTAATTTTCAGTAAGAATGCCTAGACAGGAGGGAGGGTATATCTCAGTAGCAGAGTGTATGTTTAGCATGCACGAGGTCCTGGGTTTAATCCCCAGGACCCCATCAAAATAAATCTAAATAAATAAATAAACCTAATTACCTACCCCCAACCAAGAAAAAAAAAAGAAGAAGAAGAATGCCTAGATCATTCAATTAGGAATGAATAATATTTTCAACAAATGGTGTTGGGACAACTGGATATCCACATGCAAAACAATGAAGTCAGACTACTACCTCACACAAATAATAATAAAAAAAACTCAAAATGGATTATAGACCTAAAAGTAAGAGCTAAAACAATCAAACTCTTAGAGGAAAACATAGGAGTAAATGTTCATGACCTTAGGTTAGGCAATAGTTTCTTACACATGACACAAAAGTGCAGCAACAACAACAATAAAAATAGATAAATTGGACTTTCTCAAAATCAAAAATTTTTGTGCTTTAAGGGACACTGTTAAGAGAGTGAAAAGTCAACCGAGGCAAAGATTCAAAACAATAACAACACCAAATGTTAGTGAGAATGTGGAACCACAGGAATGTTCATCCAGTGCTTGTGGAAATTTTCAATGGTACAGCCACTTTGGAAGAGATTTTCTTACAAAACTAAGCATACTCTTACCATATGATCCAGCAATCATGCTCCTTGGTATTTAGCCAAAGGAAATGAAAACTTATGTCAACACAAAAGCCTGCACACAGAGGTTTATAGCAGCTTTAATCATAATCACCAAAACTTGGAAGCAACCAAGATATCCTTCAACAGATGAATTGGTAAGTAACTGTGGTACATCCAGACAACAGAATGTATGTATTTCAGCACTGAAAAGAAATGAGCTCTCAAGCCATGAAAAGACATAGAAGAAACTTAAACTCATCTGATTAAGTTAAATAAGTCACTCTGAAAAGGCTATAGAGTGAATGATTCCAACTATATGACATTCTGGAAAAGGCAAACTATAAGGACAGTAAAAAGTTCCATGGTTCCCGGGGAAAGGAGAGGGGAGGGAGGGAGGAATAGCTGGAGCGCAGGGTGTGTTTAGGGTAGTGAAACTACCCTATATGATACCGTAGTGGTGGGTTCATGTCATATATTTGTCAAAAACCATGTAATTCGCAAAACCAAGAGTGAACCTTTATGTAAACTACTGACTCTGAGTGACAGTGAAGTGTCACTATAGGTCATCAGTTATAACAAATGTACCATTCTGGTACAGAGGGATGTTGATAGTAGAGGAGGCTGTGCATGTATGGGGACAGGGTGTACATGAGAACTCTCTGTACTTATGCTCAATTTTGCTGTGAATTTAAAATTTCTCTGAAAAATAGTCTATTTTTTGGTCAACCCATAGAATGAGTGAAAATATTTGCAAATAGTATACCTGATAATACATTTGCTTCCAGAATATATAAAGAACTCTTACAACCCAATAATAAAGGCAAATAATCTGGTTAAAAATGATCATAAGACTTTAATGGACATTTTTCCAAAGAAGAGCTACAGGTAGCCAGTAAGTATGTGAAATTATGCTCATCATCATTAGCCATTATGGAAATGCAAATCAACACTGCACCAATGAAGACACCACTCCACACTCACTAGGATGGCTATAGTAAAAAAAGACAGTGTTTGTGAGAATGTGGAGAAATTGGAACCTCATGCATGGCTCTGGGGATGGTAAAATGGTGCAGCTGTTTTGGAAAATAGTTCAGCAGCTCTTCAAATGTTAAACAGAGAATGACCGTATGACCTAGAAATTCCACATCTGAGTGTATACCCAATATAACTTAAAACAGGCGCCCAAACAAAAACTTGTCCAATAAAGTTCGGAAACACTGTTCACAATAGCAAAAGGTGGAAACAAGCCAAATGTCTATCAACTGATGAATGGAAAAACAAAATGTGGTATATCCATAGAATGGAAAATTATTTGGCAATAAAAAGAAATGAAATATTAATACATGCTACATGGATGAACATTGAAAACGTTGTACTAAGTGGAAGAACCATACACAAAGGCCACATCATGTATGATTCCATTCATATGAAATGTCCTGAATGGGCAAATCCACAGCAATGAAAGATTGGGGTTATAAGGAGGTGGCTGGAGGGGAGAGTGGGGAATGACTGCTAACGTATATGGAGTTTCTTTGTATGGAGATGAAAATGTTTTGAAATTAGTGTTGAAGGCTGCACAACCCTGTGCATACACTACATAGCACTGAATTGTATACCTTAAAAGGGTGAATCTTATGATACATGAATTATGTCTCAGTAAAGCTGCTGTAAAAATAATTGACTGGGTTGGCAAAAAACTCAATAGCTAGAGTGTGGTGATGTTTTATTAAACTATCCCAGAGACTTCAGAGGATTACAAGCAAACTTGCCATTTCTAATATATATAGTCAAGTTAAAATAAACTGGGTAAATGCTTGATTTGTGTTTTAAAACAAATTGAAAGTCTACAGCCAAGTTCTCTCACTACACCACAAAGAGTATAGCTTCATTTGTTGTTTGCCAAAACTCACTCCATTTTCTTGACTGAAGTGGTCCTTTAGATGGACACTATAGAGCTAAAAGAGTGCAGAAGAATTAAATTCTGATTTATCCCCTAAAATCCCATGGAAAATTTAAATGGCCAAATTTTAGAAGAGCTCACTCAAAAACTCTCTTAAAAATATAAAGGCATAAGTCACAGCCAAATTAAGTGAAAAACTCCTCCCTCCCGGATCTTTTATTCAAGAACAGAATTTAATGCCTGATCAGCAGTGTTCATGAGCTGATCACCTTATCAGTTGCCTCTGGAAATTCCCAGGTAGGCTGTCCAGCCACCGCTTGCATTTACTCATGCCACTGTCTCACTTCTCGTTGCTAGGACACCACTTCTTGATGACCTATTGGAATATTAAAAATTTATTTCTAATCAAGTTTTTATTTTACATGGCTTCAGGAAAAGAAGAAAACAAGGTCTGATGCACACATAAAACAGCTTCCAGAATGAATTTAAACCTCTGGTAATAATTCTAAACTCATTTTTTATTTAAAAATTGAAAAACCTGATTTTATCATTTAAATTGCAAGTTTTAGCCTTGTGTTAGTAGTTTGTCCATCAGTGGAGGGGGAGGTCATATCACAGAATCCTTTCCTTCTAAAATGGCTGGCTAATTTTGTCTCTCAAAGATGAAACCTCCAGGGTATAGAAAAAAATCCTCTTTCAGAGAAGACTCATTTTCTTCTTATTTTTTAGGGCTTCCAGGTTCAAAACTACAAACTGGAACAATCTATTTTCTTGACTTCTAAAAGTGACAGAGATTAGAAGGTTAAAAAAAAACTGGTATTACTCTATTTTTTTATTCCAATTAATTCAGTTCAGTGATGGTGTGCCGAATACCCTCTATGCACAAGTCACAGTACTAACCAATGTGGACGGTGTAGCGGTGAATTGGCAGCAGTCACTGTCTTCCAGATGGTCATAAACTAGTGAAGAAATGGGCAAGGGCACCATGTCAGTGTCAGTCCCAGGGGAGCAGGGGACTGAGTCAGTCCAGGCGCAGCGGGTAGAGTCCCGGCACCTGCTCTGGGTCTGCAGAAACACAGGTGGGGAGCCTGCGTTGGTTGGGCGTGATCCAAAGGGGTAGTTAAGTACGCAGCATCGTCAGGGCACTAGAGCACCACAGAGCAACTGCTCGAAGCTGGTGGCCACACAAGGCAAGCTAATGGGTGAAAAAATTCACAGGGCAGGGCTCATCAGGCACTCCTACATGGCGCCTGTGGCCTCCGCCCCGGACGCTGAGTGGGGCTGGTAAAGGCGGACAAGACCTAACTCTGACTTGTTAATACCATGGGGTGGGGACAACCCTATCTAACGAGAGGCTAGCTGAGGTTCAAGAAGGCTTTGCAAGCAGCGTGATAGTTAAGCGGGGCCCTAAAGAACGGGTAGGACTTCACTAAATTGAAGTTCACGAAATGGGCACACAAAGTACAAAGAAGAGGAAAACAAAATATGAAGGCTGGAGACCGCTGCTGTGGTAAAGCAAAGGCTAGATAGAAACGGTGGGCCAGGAGTGGGGAATGTGTTCCGCTGTGGGGTGAGGAGACAGCGTGGCACGGGGTCCTGGGCCAGATTCAGAGGGGCCTTGAAATGCCATGCTGTGCAATTTGGACTTTATTCCATATGCGCAGTGAGGCTCCATCCAGGGTTGTTGAGGAATGCAATGTCGTAAAATACTACCTTTCAGTAAGAAGCTTACGAAGCAACTTGGCTCAGTTAACAGTTAAAAATTATTTGCTTTTAAACTTGTCCTAGTGATCCTCCTTGTGACCCTTAGCTCCCTTCTTCCTCTTCCCTCTCCTGCGCTGTGCCCCAGGAGGTGGACTTCACCAGGCTCCCTTGCCCTCTGCCTTCCAGCAGGACGTGGCCAATGGAAGGAGAGAGAGGTAGGCATGTGTCTGGTCAGTGTTCCTCCACCAAGGCCTCAGCTCTTGTAAAGTGTCCCCTTTCTACAGCTGCAGCTCTCACCGAGTTCTGGTTACTGCTTCCTTCTCCTGCCCCTTCAGGGCTACGGGTGGTAACAATTCCAGCTGTTGCCAGCCCTGGATGCCTCATCATCCCTAAAACTTTCTCTTTACCTTGATGTAAAGGTAAACCTAGGCGAGGGGAAGGTTATGTAAGGCCACCCTCAGTTTAGATGAGTCACTAAGAGGCTCACCATATGGCTCAACATATAGTCATACTCATGGCTTAGATTTATTACAGCAAAAGGACACAAAGCAAAATCAGAAAAGGTGAAAGGTACATGGAGTAAAGTCTGGAAGAAACCAGACACGAGGTCCAAGAGTGCTGTCCCAGTGGAATCACACAAGACATGCTTAATTCTTCCCACAATGAGTGTGACAGCAGTGTGCAATATTATCTACCAGGAGAGCGCATTAGAGACTCAGTGCTCAAGATTTTTACTGGGGGCTGTTCACATTGGCCCCCCTCCTCTGTCTAGCACATACCAAAATGCCAGAGTCTTAGAAGGAAAGTAGGTGTTCGGCATAAACCGTATTGTTTACACAAACAACGTAGGCACAGTGAACCATTCTTATCAGGGGACAGTAGGGACCCTCTCCAAACCCAAGTTCCCAGATGCCCACCAAGGACCAACTTTGCAAGTCGGCCTTCCTAAGGATAGCAATCTACTCTTAACTTTTTTCAGTATACGTTCTGCAAATAATTTCTTCGTTCAAGACTTTTCAATCAAATTCTTTCAAATATGCCATCTGTTTTCTCCTGGAAACCTAATAACTACAAAACAGTATCTATATCTGTCTGTCTATGTATCTGTTCATACACATGTATAAATTGATGGGCCGTCACTTCTGCAAACTCACGACTTTTCTCCGCAGTTTTACTTCAGAATTTCCCTAGTCTGATAATGAATGTATGTATGTTCATGTATAACTGAAAAATTGTGCTATACACTGGAATTTGACACAACATTGTAAAATGACTATAATTCAATTTAAAAATTAAAAAAAAAAAAGAATTTCCCCGATCTGAGACCCACCAGGACATGAGGGCACCCAAAGTACCCCTGGGCCACTGAGGCACGGCTTCACTGTGAATACTCCCCATCTTCACAGTCACATGATTGAGCATCTCTCTGCATTTGTCCCCTGGGTCCCCTCTGGGGATGGATTCTGTTCCTGACTCCCAGGCTGTTCATCTGAGACTCTCAAACACTCCCCACCACTTAACATCTCTTGTACTGGGGCTAGGCCCTTTGCAGTTCAGCCAGAAGACAAGGAACCCCACCATCCCCACCATCTGACTTTCAACTTGGCCCTTTTTAAAATCTCTTGACCCTGTCACTGCCTAAATGGACCTTGAGTTTTCAAAGCCGCAGTAGATGCGTGGTTAACTGAACCTTTAGGCATTTTCATGCCCCCCCCACCCCCAACCATGATGCCCACCACCCAACTGGGACAGTCCCCTTATGCCTTACCCACTAGGCTCCGGCTTTTTTACCCGCTTCCCTCAGGTCCAAGCCCATCCCAGCTTCCTTTCCTGCCATTGTAAATACTTTGGCTGTCTACTGTTCCATTTAAAAACTGCGTTAAATTTAGAGGCTTAAATCATCAACCATTTTATGGTACCTCATGCTTGTGTAGGTCGGGAATTTGGGCAGCGTTTGGCTGGACCAGTCTCCTCCACGTCATGTCATCTAAGGCAACGTGGTGGTATTCAACTAGCAGCGGGGCCGGCTCAGAGGGTCCAGGAGTCTGGAAGCCTGGCTCAGTGGGTCTCCTCTCCACTTCCACGTGGTCTCAGGGCCTCTCCGTGTGGTTCCTCCGGCAGCTTGGTCATATTTCCCACACGAGAGCCAAGGCTCCAGGAAACCACGAGAGAAGCTACCAGTCCTTTACAGGCCCAGCCTGGGGCCGAGACAGCATCACTCCTGCCATATTCTATTGCTCCGAGCAACCACAGGCCAGCTTTGGATTCAAGGAGAAAGAGAATAGCCCCTGCCTCTCACTGGGGGACGTGTCAGAGAATGCATGGCCAAATTTGTGGAGGTTCCCGCATCTCATAGCCCAGTATATTCAGATTATGACCAGAGACATATGTTAAACAAAGCACCCCAAACCACAGCTTGCTATTCCCAGTTTGAGAGTCACCAGCTAGAAATGGAACGCTGAGAATCACAGCGGCAGAGCCAGCCCTGGCGCACAGTAGGGTATCCGCAAGCTTCGCTCTCTAGTTTCCCTCCTTGTCTCTCTAGCACTGCGCACAGTAATGTCTCAGGCTAAAGAATCCTTGTCCCTTCCAGGCACTAAAGTCTGAGTCCCTCACAGCAGGAGGGTTATAAATCACAAACATGAGACTGGATTTTGCAGCAGAGCTGGTGTTGCAGATCCTTTGGCAGTGACTCTTTCTCACCTTGTCTTTTTCTTTTTTCAGAGGAGCATCTGTCAGGGGATGGGGTGTCCTTCTGTGCTTGTGTTTGTTTCCCTCCTGGTTAAGGCCAGGCCACCGTGCCCCAGGCGCAGGATGACTGTGGTCCTCCTGAGGCCAGTCCAGGAGGCTGTGTTCAGGCCTTGTGCTCAGGGTCACAGAGGGTGAAACCACCATAGAGGAAGCCCCCTGGAGAAGCCCCCTGGACAGTGTCCAGGAGACCCTCCTACTGAATTCCACCTTCTCGAGAAGCTCCTGTGGGTGAGATTCCAGCACCCAGATGATTGTCACCCCAAAAGGCATACATGCAACCTGTGTAAAATTGCCTGGTGGAAGCACAAAGGGACACCAATAGGAGAGACAGAGCACCGGGGGGAGGGGATTTTGAAAGACTCTGGACATCTTACTGAATAATGTGTGCTGCTTCTACACACATTTTTAAAGTAGAAAAACAGTAAGAGGCATTTGCAGCAGTAGCACACACAAAGCCCTCTCACCGCTGAAGTCCGCCGGGAACCTGCCTTGGCGCTCCGTGATGCTCAGCCCTTGTATGGGCGATGAAATTACCATTCCACACTTCGTCCACAGTAGTTCTCCCACCCACATTGCAAAGCACCTTCTCATGGGATACCACTTCACACACCGGAGGGCTGTCCGCCACACAGGGCTGTTAGACGCACACCCCCCTCACAGAAGAGGGCAGCGCCCAGGGAGGCCCCTGAGGGCCACGTTGTGTACCCCTGCTTGAACCAAAGAACAGCTCAAACTTTGCATGAGCGATCTGCCCCTAACAAACGATAGTGACTATCGGGACCAATCTGATTCTTTGTCTTAAGAATCTGAATGTGAGGCATGGGAAGCAGAAGCAGAGAGACATGCAGAGAGAAGACAGGAGCAAAGGCCAAGCAGCAGCGGAGGTCACAATTTGATAGAAGACGTGAGTAAGTAAAAGCCATAGAGGAACCAGAAGATATTAGACTGCAGAATCCACTAAAGAAGGAAAAAGAGGAAGGGCAGGGAGGAGGAAGGAGAAGAAGGGAAGAGGGCGAGGGGAACAAGAACAAGAGCAAGAAGGAGCCTTGAGCAAGTGGAAGTTAAAGGACAGATACACTGGAGAGGAAGGTGGTTGGCTGGAGGATGAATAACAGAGTCCAGGAGCTGAGTCCCCCCAGTTACAGAGCAGCTCACATGGGACTGACAACTCCAGCTGCCAAGGGGATGTCCAGGTGGCCCAGGCCCTAGAACTGCACCCAATGACTTCCTAATTCACAGACCCTGCTCCCTCCTCTCCGTCTGAGGCCTGATTGAGCAACTTCTCCTGGGTCCCCATGAGGACTGGCCACAAGGCTGACGGCATAATCTGCTTATGCCCAAGAGTTTCTTCACAAGAAATCTCCTACTATTTGAAGTGAATTGAGTAAGTGCCTATTTCTTGCTGCCCAAAAGACTAACTCACTCCACGGTTGTCATAAAAACCATAAGTATATTCTTCACAAACCAAATATAGGATGAGGAAAACGTCAACGCTCTTAAAAGTTTGGTTTATCAATTCTGTCACTGTGACAATACAGTTTTAAGACAGTACAGATTTAAGAAGCGATTGTTTTTACACCTTTTCTTTAGCTCTCCTAGTGAGACCACTGACAAGACGATGGCACCAGATCAAGCCTCTGTTTTCAAACCAGAACCCAATTCTATATATAGGAAGTGTTCAGTAAATGTTAACCACTGCAGTCGACAGAAAGTATTGATGATATAATGTCCCAGAGGTTATAAATCAGGGGTGAGACCACCTACTTGGGGGCATCTGAAATCAAGTTGGAACATTTTTACTTGTCAGTGAGTGGGGTCTTCTCTTGGCATTTAATGGGAAAGGGTCAGGAATGCTAAAATCCATGCAATGTTCATGACAGTCCTATACAGTGAAGAATTGTCCTGGTAAAAATGCAAATGCTGTCACCTTTAAGAAGCACTAGACCTGCACACATATGCTTGTGATGACCAAACTAAAAACGACAAGCGATAGCCTGGCGCACGGACAGACAGCACAACGCCTGATCCATGGTCAGACAACAGAACAGCATGGTTATTCCAGAAAATTCTTACATATGCTGATTTAGCTACAAACCAGTCCCAAGCCTTGTAATTTGGCCTCTGTCATAAAAGACAACAAACTCCCTTCCAGGAACACCCTTATCCCAGGACAAGAAACAAGAAGATATATTTGTCAAGGTAAGAAGATAGAACATATTTTCTTCAGCAGTTTGTTAGCTGAATTGATTGCTTGTAAATGTTGAGACTCCTGGTACGCGGGCCTCCATTTGCATGTCTGCCCGGGTCCTGCATAAGTTAAGGGTTGGGCAGCTCACGCCCCAGGTGGCTAGTCTGGGTGTAACTTAAAAAAAAATAAAGCCCATCATAAGACTCAGAAAAATAACCCCTGCCCTTAACTCATGTGATTTATCTACAATTGAAATTCTATTCCCTCAAAAAAGACTGTAGAAAGGATCTCTTTTCCAGATCATAGAGCAGATGCCCTCAGATTCAGACAGGGGTACTTCTAGTTTTTTGAAGGTTTCTATGTTTTCAGGGGCTCCTTGGGAGCCATCTATGCCTCTGCCTTTTAAGTTTCTGCCTCTTATCCCAATTTGTGAAAACTAGAGTCTTTGTTCACAAACGAACTACACGTTCCCTTATTTCTAATGAAACAGCTGCATGACTAACGTGGTTCCTTTAATCACCCGTACATTAAAGTGCGCGGATTGGAAGTCTAATCACTGACTTGCCTTTTAATGGCATTAAGAAAAATTTCTCAGATGAATAATCCAAAGCTTCCTAACATTTCTATTAGAGGAAAGGTTGGGAAACATTTTTTTCCTTCCCTTAAGAACTTGTCTGATGACCAGAAATGTCAATTTCAATTCAGTTTCAATCTCGGAGCAATTTTTTCCTTTATGTTTGGTTAAAGCTTTCATTTCTATTTTCTTCCTCTGATCACCTTGAAGGTAAATAAACGAAATAAAACAATGCATTTAAATTTTCTTTTTCTGCTTAGAGCTTTAATTCACAGAACATTTTTCCTTTAAAAAGCACGTAAAATGGCCTTTTTTCTCAAAAATCTAACTGTAGTTTCTACTCAGTAATTATTTCTTTAAAAAAAAAATGTGTTGTTATGGCAATTGCCCACTTGATTTCAAGCAGGCTTTGCAGTGCAAATATGACTATTTCCCAAGGAACTGGAAGGTTGTTTTATCCTTTGAGCTGAAAAAAAAGGTGGCATTTCCATGGTCTGTAGCTCAAAGCCAGGGCACTAGATTAGGAGTCAGGAAACAGCTCAGACACCAGTTTGATGTGGGCCCCTCTGGACTCCAGCCTCCCCCTCAGAGCAGGAGACTTGTCGGAGGTCACTTCCAGCCCAGAAGGTCTATAATTCCACAAGTTAATCTCTTCATCCTGGAGGAAATGTATGGAAAGTTCCAGAGGTTCACTCTAGTGTGTCTGTCAGGGAAGCAGCTATTTTTCTTCCCTGTTACTCTCCAGGAGAGATAGAGGCAGAATGAGGGACATGCAGAACAAGGTTATTTTACCACAAAGTGTCTTAGAAGTAAGATTTCTTAATAACATCAAGTACTTACATAGCATCCCCTATGTGCCAGAAGCTGTTCTAAGAGTTTTATATGGATCAACTGATATAATTCTCACCACAACCCTCCTAGGTGGGCAATAGTATTGCATCACCAGCTTACAGATCAGGGAGCCGATGTAACTGATTCTAAGTGACTTATCCACGCGCCTTCCACTGTCAACGGTGGCATGGAACTTGAACCCGAGATGTGGTTCCAGACCCCAGGTACTAACTGACTATGGTAACCACTTTCCACCTATAAATAAGCAGACTGGGGCAGTGGGAAGTGTCTAATATTTGGAGTCTAATTGCATTGAAATCCGGAGTTCACCACATTCTAGTTCTGCTACCTCTGACTTACTCTCTCACAACCTCAGCTATTTATCAGCAAGACATCGGCTGGTGGTAAGGTTTTAACTAGATAATAGCATGGAAAAGCATTTTGTAAACCTTAGAGCCTTAAGCAAACAGTCGCAATGAATCCATCTTTGGTAGATAACACCTTCAAGTGGCAGTTTCACTAACCAAGCTTAAAGTCACAAGCTAAAAAGTATAGTTCTAACTTTAAAAATACAGGCTTCAATTTCTTTTTTGAGGCTGATGTGCAGGGAGGAGAGGTGAGGGCCAACAGCAGAGAGAAATGATGCATTTAGGGGCAGTGAAATCCTCCCAAGGGCCTAAAACAACAGTACTTTGCCTGAACCAAAGTAAGCGACAAAATGGCTTCTCGGTCACTTCCTTCAAATCGTCACAGAGCCATAAGCACTGGAAGGACTTGGGCAGGACCCAGAGACCACCACGATGGGTGGGACTCATTCAGCATCTCAGACAGGAGCCAGAAGAGTCTAAGTGAAAAAACACAGAAACATCCAACACTTGTCTTGGCCCAGCTTCCTGGGTGGGCAGCTCCTCTCTGACTGTCAGACTCATCCAGGTGGAGCCTGTGAGTTGGCTGTTTAGAGTCAGAGGGCCTCCAGCAGGCATTCTCCACCTTCCCCTCTGTTCCCTGTTCCTCTTTCCCAGAGGTCCCAGGGATTCAACCTGCTTTTCTTTCCATTTCAGGGTTGCCTATTCTGTCTCCTACCCTGTCTTTGAGCTTCCTCTTCCGTTAAGATATGCTGTGACAGGGGACACAGTCGCCCCAGCCTCCCTCACCTTACTGATCCTCAGAATAAACATTTAGGCCTCTTTCATTTTGAGGATTTTAACACCAACCAGTTAGGAGAAGCAGCCAGTGGGTAGCAATAGATCTTAAATGCTCATATTATGTCTTGCCTGCTTCCCAAATGCCAGGCAACCTCCCCAGAGAGCATCACTCCCAGAAGACAGAGCATGTCACACTGGATCACACACCCCAGGCCAGCCCTGTAAAGACTCGGGCCCTGTGAGCTACTTCCTAGCTTTGGCTCTGAGGATCACTCCTCCCCACGTCCCAGTGCCAACCCCTCGTCCACTTCTCAGATCAGTGGCTCTAGTTTCTCTACATGAGCAAAGTCCTTTCCCCTGTGGCCCCCAAGGAAATAGTCCCTGGTTTCAGGAAGGTTTGCCCCCTCCTGGCACAGGTTCTCCTCCCCCTCTGTTTCAGGCTCCCACCTCTTCCCTAGCTGGATCCTTCTCTACCTGTTTTATCTGGAACCAGCCACTCAGGACGGTTACATCTTTGAGTGTGAAAGCTCTTATTTGTTTCAGCTGGAGATTTTTCTCCTTTTTTAAACTTTTCTAAATTATGAAAGAGATAATTCTCATTTTTATAAGTCAAACAATACAGAGAAGCAGTTCTTCAAAAGTTCATAGTCTCCTCACCTTCTAATCAATCCCATCCCACGGACTTAGCTGATGATACTAGTTTGCTATGCAATTTTCCCTCCCATCTTTCAAAATTGGATCATATTATTCGCATTTATAACTATTCTTAATCTTTTTAGAGTCACAGATCTCTCTGAGGGTCTGATAAAAGCTACGGACACTCTCCCTAACACTCACATGAATGCGCACACACACAGACAACTTTGCATTTAGTCAAAGGGTTCGTGGACCCAAAGTAATAATTCCAGTTTCCGAGCTTGTGCCTCAGGACCAGCTCTTCTTGCCCACGTGCTCTCAGGGGCTAGTCCTACAACCCCTGAAGCCTATGCCCGTTGCTCCAGGAGTCGTCAAACAAATGCCTCATTTGGACTTGTCCCACCTACACGGAGTCCTTCTCACTCTGGAACCTCTCACTACAGTCCCGTTGCTTGTGCGAAGAAGCCCTGTCGTCTACAGCCCATTTTAAGAACCAGCAAAGGAGTAGAACTGGACTGAATGCTAAACTAGCCCTTCTAGTGGTCCTGAGCAGACTGGAGTGGGAACCGAGGGGCCCAGGGAGGAGGTGACGGCAGCGGCCACCAGGGAGAGGTGCTGCGTCCCAGGCCGCGTGTAGCCCGACGCCTGCAGCACCTCTGAGCTGGATGAAACCTCCGCAGTCCTCTGGGCCACCCTCCTCATTGTCCCCATGAAACAAGAGAAATGATTTGTCAGAGGTCTCAAATGTGACCTGAAGGAAAATGTTACAGACCCATCCAACCACTTGGCTTCAAACCAGATGTGTAAGATAAATGGATCAATATGGAGTTGAAGAGGGGAGGGTATAGCTCAGTGGCAGAGCAAATGCTCAGCATGCACAAGGTCCTGGGTTCAATCCCCAGTACCTCCATTGAAATAAATGAATGAATAAATAAATAAAACTAATTCCCCTCCCCCCAAAAAAGATGGGGTTGAAGGCAACTCTGAAAGTTAGCTTTCAGGGACAGTCAGGAACTTGGGGGTGATTGTGACCTGAATAGAAGAAGGTAATTGAAGGAAAGGTTTAAAGAAAGCTTTAATCTGTGTGTTTAACCTGGGTTGGTGATTAGCAGCACTATACAGAGTAGAACGTTTAGGACTTGGGGTCAGAACACCTGTTGCTTATCACCTATGTGGCTTTAGACATGTCATTTAACTTCCCCAATCTTTATCTTCCAGGTAACAAATAAGAAATTCTCATAACCAACATCTATAGGGCTGTTGTGAAACTCCTAGAAAATGTGTGTTCAGAGGAGTTCTAGTACTTGGAAATATTGCAGAAGCGTCAGCAGTGTTTCTTGTTATTACCTATTAAAATAATGCCAGTGAAGTGTCTATTTCTGGAAGGGAATAGCCCAATAACTTCAGAATAATTAGTGAGAAAAGAGTCAGGTTTCTTTGCCAAGCCTTCCAAAACACCCCGAATAAATCAAGATGTCTTATCTAGGGTCAAAGTCAGGTGACGTCTCCTATTGGGAAGAAGGTAGGTCAGTTGTCCCCAGGGTTCAAGAGTTTTCCCTCAGGAACTTAGGAGAAAATAAATCAGCAGAAACCTTTCAATATCTCCCTCCCAAGCAAAAGGTTCAGCATATTGACAAGACATGAGGGAAGTCAAGGATGGATCTCAAATGGTACGTATTCTCAACTCTCTTCCGCTCTGGCATTACAGGTGCTCCCATGATTAATATGTCCTCTTACCAGCATCCTCCAAGGAACAGCTCTGGAAGAGGCTCTGGGTAGGAAGCACATAACATGAGTCTTCAGTCTTAATATAATTGAAACCCAAACAGTTTGTTGCTGCGGGAAAACTTTGTTGACTTGCCAAGAATCATTGTTAAGATAGCGTATTCCAAACGGTATCATGTAAGTAATGAACCCTCACAGTTGTGAGATTGGTCTTGGCTTGTTTCTTCCTGAGGGACAGAGATCGATTGTGATTTAAATTCTTCAGGAATAAAAACCTTTGGCTGCTCAGCAAGTCCTCCCTCTGGGGAAACCAAAGTTTTCCAATCTGGCTCTGATTGGATTTGGAGCACCTCCGAGATGCAAAAATATTGAACAAAATATGCAGGAGACATATTCTGTGATCACCTTGGCCCCAGGCAGACATCACATAAACACTTGAGCCTGCTCTTAGGTAAAAGAAACAGGATGGGGAGGAGAGGCAACTTGACGGGAACATGGAGCTATTTTCCTGGCTATATAGGGCTGTGGTGAGCTGCACGCCAGCACCTTAACCACTCCAAAGCTCGTGTCTCCTCAAAAATTGAGACACTAGTTTGGAATCCCTCCAGAGAACAGTGAGTAAGAGACATCTATAAAGGGGACCAATCCTCCTGCAGTCAGGATTAAAAGCCTTAGAATCATAGTCAGAGGGTCCTCAGCCTCTTTGACAGGGAACATCGACGAGGCTGCCCCAGTGGGACCTTGGACTCCAGCTGCATTCCTTCAAGAGCAACTGAGGTTACCTTTGCCTCCACAGCTGATGTTCCTGTCACTTCAGACACAGTGTTTCACATTTCTCATCTCTGCTCCCTGATGTAAAGGACTCATGCAACCCACGGATATCTTTTCTTGAACCCTTATAACTTCCCCCTTCAAACAATCCTTCAGCCAAAAGCACATGCCTCTTTTCTCCTAATGGCGTTTCTCCGTCTTCTAACAATTACATCCTTTCCAACCACACACACACACACACTCACACACACAGACAGAGAAATAAATAAACTCCAGGGAGAGTCACACTGTCTTGGCCGGGTGGTGGTAAGATTTGTTATTGTGACTACATTGTCAAATCATAAATCCTAGGAAAAGAACAAAGTTAAAACAGAATGTTTCTGTAGTAAGTTACCAAGTTGGAAAAAAACCCCCAAAACTCTGCTTTTAATTTAGTGGGAAAAAAACCAGAAGCAGCATACATAGATCTTTAGCCATCTTCTAGGTGTGGTATCTTGGGGAATCCTAGAGCCAGGATGCCTGGGTTCTGCTATGAATCAGTCCTGTCACACTGGGCAAGTTGTTTAACCTCTCTGTGCCCCGATTTTCATCTATAGATAGTGTTAAGCACTAGTATTAATCCACAGAGTTATCTTGAGGTAAATAACATATGTAAAGCACTTAGAGCAGTGCCTGAGACATAGTAAGCACTGCACGTATTAGCTATTATTAAGGTGAACTTGGCTTAAGATGCTGGTTTGTTTCAGCAGGGGTAACTAAAAGCTACCTGAAGGTAGAGTAAAAGAGATACGTGCATGTGAGCTATACTAAGGGCTGAGCACACTGCCTGGCACATCGTAAAAGAACAAAGAAATTCTAACTGTTGTGGCATAGCCACAGCTCAGTTGGCTGGAAGACAGTACTAAAAAATCTCCATCCCTCATGGGCACAACTGCTGGATTGACAGCAGGAAGGTTTGGCTGAGAGGGAGCAGCAGGTTGGCCACAGTATGTCAACGACTGCAAAAAAACTGCCTTCACCAATGGTGGGATGACAACAGCGTCTCAGTTCGTGAAAGTCAGCATGTTCTCTGGACACAGAACACTGCGAAGAAGACAGGGGCATAATGCGTCTCCCTAGAACACACACACACAACCACTCCCTCCACAGCGCCCTCCAGAGTAATCAGGTTATTTCATTGCAAAGAATGCGATGAAAATGCCCGGGGCATCCTCAATGTGTGAGTCACATGGTACCTAAATGTACTTAGAGATGGCTTTGTCCAACTCCACTTACTGGATGAGGGTGAGGCTCAGCAAGATGACGGATGGGGTGGTACTGTTTACAAGAGAGTTGCCCCAGGCCCCCTGGCCAGCTAGTGGCAGAGCTGGACTTAGAGGCAGGCGTCCAGATTCTAACTCCTCGCTCTGCGGCATTGCCTCCCACTCCTGCACTCTTCATTACCCACCTCAGAATCTTAAATCCAATATTAATCCAGCCTTTCTCTGCACCTCTGGAATTCCTGAGATGCCACATCCTTGGGGACTTCTAACTCCTTGTTGGCTGCTGTCACATAGGTAGTGAAAGTGACTCCTCTTCCTTGGCAGTTGCCTTGAGGCAGTGGCCGTGCACCTCCACCCTGTTCCGTGCCTGTCTCCTGATTGAATCATCCTCAAAGCTCCCTCACCAAATAGCAGAACTACTCGCATTCCAGATATTCAGATAATGCGCACTTGACCCTTGTTGAGGAACCCATCCTCTCTCTGGTTTTTTGGGGGTTTTTTTTTTTTTGGTGCTTATATGCATTTTTTTTTACTGAGGTATAGTTGATTTACAATGTTGTGTTAATCTCTAGTGTACAGCAGAATGATTCAGTTATACATTTACATATGTATTCCTTTTCATATCTATTTTCATTATAGGCTATTACAAAGCATTGAATATAGTTCCCTGTGCTATACAGTAGGACCTTGCTGTTTATCTATTTTATATATAGTAGTTAGTATCTGCAAATCTCAGACTCCCAATTTACCTCTCCCTTGCCTTTCCTCCTGGTAACCATAAGTTTGTTTTCTATGTGAGTTTGTTTCTGTTTTGTAAATAAGTTCATTTGTGCAATTTTTTGAAGATTCCACATATAAGTGATCTCATAGGTTATTTTTCTTTCTCTTTATGACTTACTGCACTTAGAATGATGATCTCCAGGTCCATCCATGTTGCTGTAAATTGCATTATTTTATTTTTTATAGCTGAGTACTATTCCATTGTATAAATATAAGCTTCTGTATCCAGTCATCTGTCGGGGATGTTTAGGTTGCTTCCATATCTTGGCTATTGTATATAGTGCTGCTATGAACATTGGGGTGCATGAATCTTTTCAAATTAGAGTTTCCACCAGATATATGCCCAGGAGTGGGCTTGCTGGATCATATGGTAAGTCTACTTTTAGTCTTTTGAGGACTCTCCACATTGTTTTCCATAATGGCTGCACCAAACTACATTCCCACCAACGATGTAGGAGAGGAACCCATCCTCTTGTTTGTTCTTTGAAATATTGTTAGGGAAATATTCAAACCCTATGGTTTAAAAAATATTGCTGAGAGTAGTATTGACTAATTCCTGAGGTCTGGTTTAATATCTGATTCTTTTCAAGGTGATGGTAAGAAGGGACACATCTATTTCATCCCCACGGTTGCATGTAGGAAAACAGCAGACCAGCTGACTTGGGTTCAATGCATCAAGACCTATAAACTCAAGGTCGTTGTTGACCATACTTCCACTTTCTCCTGATCACTCCCTATTTCACTGTTTTATAGCCAGATGCTGGTGGTTGACAACAAAATAGTCATTCATTCCTTCATTCTTGGTTACTTGGCAGCCTTCACTGAACCAAAATCACCAATGAACTAGGTCCTCCAGACCCTAGTAAGTCCATCAGCGGGTTATAGAAATGATGAAAGGGGATCCTGACAAACAGTAACAATCCAGGTTAACTTTCTATGTAATTAAAACCAGACTCCAGGAATTTCCAATTCAAGAAAAGAATAAATGAAAATAATCACACAGGTGATTATTTTTCTAAGCAAAGAGTTAGAAAGTTTCCTGTTTTAGCATGTAAGCATTTTTCCCGGCTGCATTATTATACCATGACACATAAAGTTATGACTCTTCCCCTTTTTGCTTAGTATTATTTTAGATTTCTAAGGGATCTTCTGATTCATCCTGTAGCCCTGAGTACATCTCCGTAAACTTAATACTCTCAAGATGCACAGTTAAGCATAGTGATTTAAATATTTGAGCTTAGAGACAGACCTTGGATCAAATACGTGCTCTGTCCCTTACTATTTGTGTGACCTTGTGCAAGTTTCTTAACATTCCTAAGCATCAGATCCCTCACCTCTGAAATGATGATGATAATACTAATTTCAGTGTAGAGTCATTGTAAGAATTAAAGATAATGAAGGCTTGGTGCTTAGTACCTTGCTTGGCTCATGTAAGTGATCAATAAAAATCACCTACTATCATCATTGCCATCATCATCATCATCAGTCACACAGTCATTGCCAATACAAGATCCTCAGTTACAAGCTAGAGACCAGAGAGGAAGCCCTCAGGTGGTTCTGGTAAAGTAGACAGTGGCACTGTGGCCAGGACTGGAAAATATGCCAGTTCAAATCCCAGATCTGTATGAACATTAGACAGTACTTAGCTTCTCTGTTCCTCAGTTTCCTTATCTGTAGAATGGAGATGATAACAGAAAACTTGCAGATTGGGGTGAAGATTAAATGAGATAATGCCACTGACAGGACCGAGCCCAGCACCTGGCCCACGGGAGCAACCTTTCCCTCCCTTGCCCTACGGCTGTTAGGCTCTTGCCCTTGGTCCTACCCCTGCTTATCACCTCCTGCAATGAGGGGAGGGTGGCAAACCGCAGTCGAGGATGCTCTGGGGGAACCTGGTTTCCTGATTCTGATCTTTTTACCCCATAATCCCAAATATAAAGTAGGGTCTCGGAGGTTCTCTACTTAGTAAACGAGAAAGTCTGTGAGAGGAAAGCAGTGACTGTAGCAGGGAGACCTGCGGAAGGCAGTCCCCAGGAGAATGAGGAATAGCAGCAAATTCTGGCTGCGAGCCACAGATCTGTGTGGGGGCCAGGAGAGGACAGGGGATGGCTGGGATCCGCTTTTACCTGTGATAAACAACCCCAACTTGGTGACTCATATCCTTCTGGCTTTTGGCAGGCGAGGCTGATATGCCACTATTCAATGAAATTTAAAAGCTTTCTGAAATATAGGCAGCCCTTTCTCTCCAGGTGTATTTTGAAAAGATGACACAATTTGGACACAACGTATTTTCTAACCTGAAGCAATATTTACACAGTGTGTTAACGTATTTAAGTCAGTAAGCGTGTGTGTGTGTGTAGAGCACTCTCCCGTATGGTGCACAACACACTCACACATGTCACTTAGTTATTTTAAAACAAACTGTTGTTTGGCATAATAACACCCCAGAGATTTTCACCAGCTAGTATAGTGTAAGATCAATACACACTATATTACTACTTAAATAATTAGGTCTTTGACACATCACCTACCCTCACCACACACAGAAAAAAGCAAAAACCTCACAGCAGCCTCTAACCCCAGCCCGAATACCACACCGAACGCCGCACCCTAACGCCATTCTCTATATTGCGGATCTTTCCCTTCCTCCTTTTCCGAAGAGAGGGAAGTCGTGTGCGCCCCCTAGTGGCTCACAAGCAAAATTGCATCCCCGGACCTTTGTTCTTGGCCTGTTTACTAAACAGTATGAGCAGCAGCGCTGTGGCCGATCTCAAGCGTCGAATTCAAGGACATTGAATTGGGCTGCAGTGTAGAGGTTTAGTTGCAGCTAGTGAAGAGGTTAAAAGGCTTTGGGTAAGTGGAACAGTCAGCTTCCTGTGTCTGGTGTATCTTCCTTGGAGTTCCTCTTTTCCCACGTAGCTGGTTATGCAAGAGGGGCTGGTGGACTCCTCTCGCGACAACTCCCATCCCCAATTTTCCCGCCCCAAAGACTTTGCTCCGTCCTCTCTGCCAAGTGTCGTGTCCACTCTAACCTGTAGCTATGGTGAAGGAAATGGTGTAGTGTGGGTGAAAACCTTGGAACCCCAAGAAAATCCTGTGTTTAATTTAGTCAAATTGCCAAAGTTCATTCGCAGCTCTTGCTTTGGTTTTGCCAGAAATTCACCTCATCGAAATCTTTAAGGGCCTCGATGTACAATTTTGCCACACCAGGAAAATAGCTCCTCCACTGCTCATCTAGAATATTTGTGGAATTTGCTAGCTCAAGATACAACCATAGTAAAGGCCACCTAGGAAGTGCCACTTAAAGCAGAGGTGTGTTTCCCGTGGCCCCCACAGCTCACTGAGTACCCCACTACTCTGACAGCTACAGTGCCAGTCCCTAACTACGAACTCCTGAAGACAGGGGCTGAAAGTCTTCAGAAATTCTTATTCTCAGCACCCAGCCCAGGGCCCAACACATGTTATAGACTGAATTGTGTCATCTCGAATCCGTATGTTGAAGCCCTACCCACCAATGTGACTGTACTTGGAGATAGGCTTTTAAGGAGATAATTAAGGATATCATAAGGGTGGGACTCTATCCAATAGAACTGAGGTTCTTATAAGAAGAGGAGACGTCAAACAGCCCCCCACCCCGCGATGTACACAGAGGGAAGGCCATGGGAGGACACAGAGTGAGGGTGGACCTACAAGTCAGGAAAAGAGGCCTCACTATCAACCTTTCCAGCACCTTGTCCTTGGACTTCCAGCCTCCAGAACGGTGAGAAAATTAATTCCTGTTGTTTAATCCGCCCAGTCTGTGATTGTTACGGCAGCCTGAGAAGACTAATACAGAAAGGATAACTCTTTAACAGAACTCCTACAACCAGACCATAACACGATTCTAAATTCCAGAGAAGGAGGGAGGACAGCAACTCCCATGTACTGAGAGCCGAGGTGAGTGGCAGCTTCGTGCTGCTGCTTCTCAAAGCAATTCGCCAGTTGTCTTCCTGTCCTGCAGAAACATGTGTGCATCCACCCCACACCCGATGGGGAAGCACCCCCCCAGCTCCCGTGTTGTCTTTCACCCCCTAGAACTTTCCCCCAGCTGCTGGCTGTGATTTCATGGGTGTGTGAGCTCGGAATCCACTTCTCACCAGGTGAGATGAAATTAGGCAGCCCAAGGGTCTCCTGCCCCGCCCCCGACCGAGTACTGCTCCTCACTGTCCCCGCGGACATCTGCAAGCACCCAGGAGTCAATGCGGTGCTTTTCACGCTGCTTTGGATTTTATGGCCTTCGTTCCATTTTGATCAACAAAATGTAGTGAGAAAACTGGACTTCCTGTGAGGAATGAGCCAAAACCAGCGTTAGGTTGTCCTCATGAACCTTGTCTTTCCCTTCAATAACAGACATTAGACCACCTGCAAAAACATATCCACAATTACCAGCGACTTTTCAAAAAATAAATATTCACCACAGATTTGTGAAGGAGGAAAGGCTGTTGTCTCTGAACGTCAAGGGGGCCAGCAGGGTCTTTTCATCTTGGTGGAGGACGCGAGGCTCGCGGGTGAGAAAGCAGCGCAGCCGCCTGTCCGGCTCAGGGCCCTCGGGAGCTGCCGGCTGCGACCCTGAGCGCGGCTCCCCAGCCGCTAACGTGGGGCCTTGAGCGAGTCCCTCAGCCTCTTCATGTCTCAGCGCTCAGAATTCCTGCAGGATGTTTTCCTGCAGCTTCTTTTGTTGGTTTATTGTTAAATATATTTATATGGAAAGTACGTGTGGCAGAATAGTATTTTAAGGTTATTAATCAACATTTTTTCCCGTGTTCCCTTAACAGAAACACACTACTATGTATAAAATAGGTAAACAACAAGGTCCTACTGTGTAGCACAATATCGTGTAATAATAGCCTATAATGGAAAAGAATCGAAAAAAGAGTACATACACGTATGTATAACTAAGCCACTTAGCTGTACACCTGAAACTAACACATTATAAATCAACTATACCTCAATACAGAAAACAAAAAAAAAAAACACTTTTCCTGTGTTTCCTTAAAAGAACCCCTCCCTTTCCCTATTCAGTGGGAGGCTCTCACTGAGCCACGGAAGGGCAAAAACCAAGAAAAGAAGAAGAAAGGCCTTTGGTGACTAACGGCAATGTTTTGATTTGTAAATCCTAGACCAGGATGGCAAGGAGACGAATAAACAATAGATTTGGAAGGCTGCAAGGTGATAAAAGAGGCAGTTTGTCTGTCCCAGAGGAACAAAAGATTCCCTGGGTAGAAACACAAAGAACAGCACTGAGATGGGGCTCCGGGTTCCACCCACTCCTGGCCTGGCCCCCCCCAGTCCCAGGGACAGGGAGATGGCGAAACCCCCAGGAGGGCTTGGGGCACTGGGTGGAGCTCAGGAGGGCCGCAAGTTTACGCAGCAACCCCGAAACATAACATGGGGGCTGGCGGGAGGCATATCCAGGCTGCTGGGCTGAGATGGCCTCATGATGTTCCCTGTTCCCAGTGAGGTTCAAGGAGCAGCTGAACATTTCCAGGAAGAGCTTAGAAGTCCTGAGAGAGGACCCAGTCGGGAGAAGCTTTGAATTAGTAAGGAGGCTCCAGCATCAGTCTGGTCAACCATCTTCCTCAGAGGCCAGACAGAAATCAGGGCATCATGGCAAGGACAGTGTCAGTGACGAAGACTGTGGGGACTCCATGCCTTCCTTGTCCCCCTCCTAATCCAGTGCCACCATGAAAGCTTTGTGGAATTTACCTAAAATGTGAGATGAAGAAGTGGGGTCCACTGAGCCCAGGACACCACACACAGGGGTGCAGGTTGCTCACTGCACAGCGACACCGCAGGGAGCAGGTGGAGACCACAATCTAGTTTGTGCTTTGCCATCACACCATGTGTACTGGTGGGGGCTGCACCCGCCCAGAGGGGTACTTTTTCCAATTTGCACAATAAGTCATGGGCCACTGGCAGCTTGACTGAGCCAATCTTGATTTGCAGAGATCCCTCTGAATTAACTGAAAAGTTTTCACTGCAAGAAGATTGGGATTCAAAGTCAAAATTAATTTTTAGTACATAAAAATAAAGTTGTATCACTTGCACACCTGAATCTGCAGCCTGATGTTTGTGACCATTTTTAGTAGAGAACCATGTAAACAAACCCACTCCCCCAGAAAAACTCACCTCTATTTGTATCATGGTTAATATTTTGGTATATTTTCTTTCAGTATTTTCTCTGTAGTTTTCCATAATTAATACACAAGATATATGCTCTTTGGTATCATGCATTTTCTACTTAAAATTGTATCACAGGGGGCATCATATAGAAAGTGGATCACAACCTTGTCTGCAGTTTTGAATACCTGAGGTGCATACACACGTGCTAGTGCCCAAGGCCACTGTCCCAGGCCAGTGGAATCAGAGACATAATATGCTATCAGGTGCTGGAATCACTAACTCAAGGCGCAAGGGAGTAGAGAAGATGTCTAAGGACTGAGTCTTTGAAAACACCTGACTTAGATCAGTGCTTTTCAAACGTGAATGTGGTGTGAGTCACCTGGAGATGTTGTTAAAATGCAGATTCTGATTCAGCAGGGCTTGGGTGAGGCCTGAGATTCTGCATTTCTCACAAGCTGACATGTGGTCCACTCTGGTCAGTGGACCACACTGAGTACCACCGGCTTAGAGGTCAAGAAGATGAGGAAGAATAAGAAAAATTATTTATAATTTAATCATTTTCTCAAGTTATTACAAATTATTTTTGAACTGTTATTTTCAATATTTATATATTCCTTAAAATGAACAGGCCATATTTTTTCCTTGACCATTTCCTTATTATTTGTCAATTTCACTGTTTTCAGGGTTTTTTATTATAATCAATGCAGCAAGGAACGTCTTTGTGCATACTTCTTTGTCGCCAACTTTCAAATGAGCAACTAACAGACGAAAGAGATGAAGGTGGTGAAGGGGGCGCAGTGTAGCACAACCACCCAGGGCACAAGTTCCCGTCCAGCATGGTCACTCTGACCATGTGCCCTCAGGCAAGTCAAGCAGTGGGTTTTTTGGGGTTTTTTTTTAATTTTTAAAATTTGGTTTTTATTGAAATGTAGTTGATTCACAATGTTAGTTTCAGGTGTACAGCAAAGTTGTGAAGGAAAAGCCGGGCTGATCTAACAAGATAACTCACAAGTCTAGGAATGTGAAGGAGAGGCTGGGCTGGGCTAACAAGATAACTCACACATCTAAGTATCGGAATATTGATCTGAGTTCTGCTGGACTAACTTGTAAATCTAAGTTAATTAGTGTTGGTTTGCTGTTCATGTTTTTTGCTAGCCAGCTGGATTTTCAAAGATACATATCTGGCTTTGGAATGTTGGTTTGCTGCCTCCCCGCCTCCACTTTTGTGATAATGATGCTGCTAAAGCCATTCCATGCCTATTGGCCGAATCCCCCAAGCTTGTATTTTACGCTACAAAACCTCATGCGCACGTCTTGGAGGTGCTCAGAGCTTCGGAGCAGAAGCCCCTCTGAGCCCGCTGGCGTAATACATCTGAGCACTCCAACCCTCCGAGTGGTGCTTGTTTCTTGGCTGGCCTGTCGTTTCCGTAACAAAGTGATTCAGTTATACATGTACATACATGGAGATGACTGGATAAAGAGCAATGGTTTTTTGCCTCAGTTTTCTCTGCTATAGGACGGGCTTTTTCTTTTCTCATATTTAGAATAAAAGGAGTTCACAAACTAATCTGCAACTCAGTACTTCCTTCTGCAGAGCCACCGTGTTATGAATATTCATCATGGCTCAGAAACAATGACTGGGTGTGCGGACGGCAAGCCCTGGGGTCACCCCACCCTGAATCCTACCAGATACCGAATCGCTGGTGCCACAGTAATGAGCAAACACTGGGATCTGGCCCAGCCTTGGCTGTTTGGATCTCAGTGCCAGGGTAGGAGGTCTGAAAAACATGAAAAGAAACAGCTGAATTCCAAGACACTCCTTCAGATAAAGTTTCCCTTTAAACATTTGTACCATTCTTCATCAATATTTATGAAGTGATGACTAGATATAGCTGCATTCCTCTTGGGCCATGTCTAGAACTCACCCAGAACACCTGATCAAAATACAATTGCTGTTTGTTTGGTGGGGGGGGGGGTCACTTTTATAGGCAAGCTTCTTTGAAAATGAGGAACCAAGTCAGCCTCATATTGGAAAGAAAAAAAATCATACTCAGTCACATGAGCACAAAAAGATGAATGCAATTTTTTTTTAAGGGCAACATGGTGTGGAAGAAAAATCATGGAATTCAGGATCTTGGGTTTGATTCCCAAATGAGCCTCTTGCTAGCAGAGAATGAGAGCAAGTTAATTAACTACTTTGAGTTCCAGTTTCTTCCTCACAAAGCACTCTACAAGTTATTATAAATGCAGAGAAAAATACTTTTCTAGAAGGAATCGATCTATCTGGCCTTTCAAGCAGGCAGGATGTTAGCAAATAACTTGCCAACATATTGAAGATTGAGGTCCCTGAGGGTTTCATCTCGTATTCTTAAGTCTAATCTTTGAGGGACACCAGAAAGCTTCCAGGTAAGTTCCTCAGTAGGTGCCACGTGGTGCCTGGAATTTCCAAACGACTCATCTTTGGGGTTAAGTTGCTCATCCTTTGCTTATGTTAGAATTACCTGGGAAGAATTTTTTAAATGCCAATGTCCAGGCCCCACCCTCGACCAACTAAAGCCATGTTCTGGTATTGTTTACAGAGCTCCCTGCTGATTCCATTGAACAGCCTGAGCTCAGAACTGCTCGCTGAGTTACAGTCTTAGGACACCTACTGAAAAATCCAGAGCCTGTAAAACTAAGTAATTTTCCTTTCAGTGACCCCAGCCACAGAAATTTGTCACAGCTAGTCAGTCCTTCAGCAGTGCACCTCGGGAAGGGACATAAGCAGGTGATCCTGGACGTCCAGATGATGGACAACTCAGAAGAGCCTGGAAACCCTGCACCTCTACAGAGAGGCAACATGAGAATAACCTGGCTCATCCTTAACATCATCAGTTACCTTTTACTGAGTCACTACTAGGTGCCAAGTACCGTATGCCAAGCATTTCACATTTTATTCTTGCAGTGCTGGTGTGGAGGCTGCAGACAAGGGTAGGGGTAGTGAGTGTGGAGTAATAAGAGAGTGCAGCTTTTCGGGAAAACAGCTTGGCAATATGTGCCAGGAATCCTCAAAACATTCACATTCTTTGGCTAAAGACTCCACTTCAAAGTGACAATCCTGCAGAAAATGTCACAAATGCAGATGGTGCTTTTGTTCATAAATATGTTCCCTGCAGCAGGGTTGATATCAGTAAGAAACTGGGAGTAACATAAATCCCCAACAAACGGATGGTGATTGCATCAATGTTGCTACATTGTACACTGGAGGATGGTGCAACCATTGAAGATGTTTTCCTCTATGAATAATTTTACCACGAGGAGAATTTTATGTTATAAAATATTCATTGTACAACAAAGTAAGATTTAAAATTGTATCTACGGTGTGATTCAAAGTTCCAAGAATGGCAAATAATTATAAAATTTGTTACACGACAAAGTTGGTTGGGATTGGCCAGACCCCATTTGTACCCTTATCTCCTTCAGAGAGCAAGCTTCAAATGGTTAAAAAGTATACTGTCAAAGCGAGAACCTTTTAACAGCAAACACTTTGAGCATGTTGTGGAGTCATCTCTGTTTTGGTTCTTGCACTGAGTCCTGAGTGTGCAGCCCCCTCTCCAAATAAAGCCAGGCTGATGTCAACAGTCAGAGGAAACAGAAAACAAATGACAACTGATTTATAATACAACCCAAATATTTGTTTCACAAGTTTTTCTCACTACTAGAATCTGGTTCTCTGTGGGTGTGAAAAGAAGAGGAACTGAGAAAGAAGGGAAGATTTGCAGAGAAGAAAACAAAGGAAACGGAGCCTGTGAGGGGGAAAGCAAGCAGAACTGCGTCTCTTGCTGAAGGAATTTCAGGTCTCCCGGTTCCCTGCAGAATCTGCTTACTCCACACACAGCCAGGGTTGCCTTGAGGATCTCGCCATTTTCTGCCATTTTGCATCTTCTCTGGGGATGGCCTGACAGACCCGACCCTGCTACATTTTTCAGAACCATGTTCTCCTGCTGTCAGCTTCCTTCTCCCTCCTAAGTCCCCACACCCAGGCACTCAAAGCCTTCCTGCCTCCTCAGTTTAGGACAAGACTCCAGTCCCAGATCTGACAGTGCCAGCTTTTTCCAATCTGAGGCTGCTTTTTTATTTAAAGAAACAACAAAACAAAACTGGGGGTGGGGGGTGGGGGGGGAAGGAAGGCGCGCCCTCTGTTGAGAAGCTGTGCTTTCATCACCGGTTGCTGGAGAACATCTGGAACGACCAAAGCTACCAGAAATTCAAAACTGACTTTTTGTGAATTTTTAAGAGCCATCAGAGCATCCACATACTTTTGAAAAATGGAACGTGTGACGCATTTTGTTTATGCAGCTTACAGACCAGGCTTGACACCCAAGAGGTTTCAGAGACAGGCCCAGACTCAGGACCGTCTTCCTCAGCACCTTGGCCTCCATCTGTCCCGTTCCCTCAAGGCCTGTACGTGAGATTCACCCCTTTGCTCCCTCTCAGTGAGCTAGTGAGTAACTCTCCCGCCCTTACCACCCACGGGAGCAGGAAACAAGCGTTTACTGTAACTGTGCTGAGTTCCAGGCACTGTGCCCTGTTACTCTTTTTTTTTTCTTTTGTGGGCGGTGGGGGTAGTTAATTTGGTTTATTTATTCTTAGAGGAGGTACTGGGGATTGAACCCAGGACCTCATGCACACTAAGCATGCGCTCTACCATTTGAGCTATACCCTCCCCCTGTGGTGTTACTCTTAAGTTGGGGAGACTGAGGGCGGAGAAGTTAAACTAGTAAATGCTGGAGGTGGGATTGTGTGACTCCAGAGCCCTTTCACCTGCAACCTACCTGAACTAAGGTACCACCCTCCTGGGTAAGATGACCTTTATAATTGTCTGCTGAAATAAACGCACAGACTAAAAGTGGAGAGTTATGTTTTACTTGGTGGGAGGACGCGAGCCGGGATGACAGCCCCTCAGATCGCCCTGAGGGACTGCTCCAAAGGGGTAGGGGAGGAGCTGGGATGTATAGGAGCTTTACAACAAAGACCAGGTAGTTGGAACATTAAAAGATTGCTTGTTATCTACCAAGAAAAACAGGCATCTCAAGTTAAAGAATTTAGTGCTCTTCTATGTATGGGAGGAAGCAAACGTTTGGGCTCATTGAATTCATTCCTTTGACAAGCACCTATCCTGTCCTTTCTTATTCTGAGTCCGCTCAGAGTGCACCATTGTGAGTGGCTACAGAGGCTGGGCTGCAGGTCTGTCCTCACTGGGGGGGGGGGGTGGCGGCAGCCGCTGGTGACTTAGTTTCAGCATTCTTTGTTTACTGATATGGTTGCAGTATTTTCATTCACCTGATGAAGGGGAATTTGGGCACCTTAGCAGAACTATTTTGCAAATCACACTGCAGGTGTGGGCATCTGTCTTCTGGGCCTGGTCACTTCAGGCATCCTGCCTGGGCTGCTGATCCAGGCTATTTTTATGATATTATGATATATCATATAATAACAATATATATGACATTACATAATAAAGAATATAATTGTGATATATTGTAAAAAAAAAAAAAAATAGGCTACTTCTTTCCATTCTAAAGATAGGATCCAGCAAAACTGAAGCCTCAAAAAAATAGGGGGATTTGATCTTGTGTCTGGTTGCTGCACATTTGAATGTAAAATTGCTCTTCAGATATTTCAGAGCCAGGCAGATGACTTTTCAGTCTAAAAACCAACTGGTTACATTAAATCAGGCTTTGAAGTCCTTTGTGAATACCAGCATTCTTTAAGGCTCTCTTGTAATCCAGATGTTTAGCTCCTTGTCCAAAACTCTTTGATTGGGGTGAATCCACCTGGGAACATATCAAAATGCAGCTTTTCTATGAGGCTTTTTTCTTTCTTCACTACTTTCTGGTTCCCATTAAACCTGAGCCCTCCCAGTGACTTGTCTCTTAGCATAAGGGCCCTCTTGTTTCAAGGCAGATCGTATGTACATTTGAATTAGTTACAAGAGTTTGTAAAAATTGCATAAAGCTTCCAACGCTCTTCTCCCCTGTTAAGAGGCACCACTAGTCTCCAGCCTTTGGGATCTTTGCTTTTAGTAGCCAAAAAAATAACTATAACTTTAAGAAATCTGTGCTCTCCAGAAATTTTCTGGGAGAACTCGCAATATCCTGGAGCTCACCTGTCACCTCTCCACTCCAAACCTCTACTCCTGGTCTCATTCTGTCTCCTCTGCCTTCCTCATCAATACTCTTACGAGCTGCTGTCCTTTTTATGATCACTTTGTCCCCAGTATGGGCACTCTACCCTTTTCCTCATTCTCCAAGGCAATGCCATTTCATGTAACAGACTTCACTGCATGTTTGAAGGTAACAAAGAATCACAGTGCAGATTAAGAAATGATGCAGAGTTAGATATGCAACACCAGTGTCCTTGAATTTCCTTGCTATCCTGATATAGCTTTCCCAGCTCGCTGTCTTGCTACCTGTTATAACAAGAACTGGACCATAAGATGTGGACGAGTCAGAATAAAGCCATCATCACTACTGCAAGACCAGTTCTCTGTCTCCAGTCAGTCCTGGGACCCACGTGGCCCAGACTCAGGTGATATTACACTCAAACAAACAGTTCAGGAGCAACAGGACACTTGAATCTCTAACTGCATCTGTTGAAGGATATGACAGGCATCTGGTCCATAGCTCACGGAACCTTTCTCCTCTCCTCCTCTTCACCTCCCGTGGTTATTCCAGAGCCTCTCACTCTCTAAGATTCCTTACTCCCAAGTCTCCTCTATGACTTTTTCCAATGCCCAGCCAAAGTGAATTTTTTAATATATCTCCTTTTAACATTTCATTGTGTACATCAATTTAGCCTCCCTGGCTTCCTTTAGTTTGTCCGTTTGCCTGGTTCCAGTATTCAGTGCTATAGAAAAAAACCTGGGAGTTGACCATCAAGCCAGAGTCACCCCCACTGAGAAGCTAGGAAGGGAGGAGAAATCTGAGAACGAATACATTGACCATTCCTATGTCTATTATGTGTCAATATTGTTCTCTGCTGTAGTTCAAGCCTACCTGTTGCCGAAAGATCAGCCCCCACCCCCACCCTGTCCCTGAAGAGCCAAATAACTCAGCGACTGGGACCCGTAGAAGAGAAGAGGCAGCTGTATTACTTTGCTGGCAAAGGGGACTCACAGCAGGCTAGTGCCTTCAACACTGTGAACCCCCCTTGGGGATGGGGTGAGGTGGTTATATAGCCATAGCTCAAACAATAAAGCATTGATAACAATCAACAGAACCATTTTCTCATCAGAAGACTCAGAATGCCCTCATGATGCCTCCAGGTGACCAGTTCTATACAGGCCAGCCGTGGTCACTTTTTTGATCTCTTTATCTCCTAAGCACTCAAGGCGTGGTCTCTTTGGCATTTAGCTTACTTTGTAAGGTTACAGTTCTGTGACTTTTTCCCTGGAGATCAGCTCAGAGACCAAGCATGATCATAGCTTTTGATTTCTAGAATAAAGTAGAAATAGTAGGATCAATAGCTTTAGTTTTAGCAATGGGTCAGTCAGGTCAGCTGACCGTTTTAAGGCCAAGCATAAGAATAAGCAATCTTTTAGTCTAAATGTGGCCATTTTGTTAATCCTTCTTTATACCTTGGGAAATTAAAAACATGGTAATGCCTATGAGGTGACTGTGAGGCAGCTAAAGTTTGAGAAGCAAACTTTTTTCCTAGCCTGGACGTTCCCAAGCCAAGGAACCCACCTAACTTGGTTCCAGTCCCAGCTCTGCCTCTTTTTAGGTCCATGACCTCCACCAAGTCACTCAGCCTCCCCAAGCCTGGGAGGAGACCATCGTGGACTTTTTGCTAGAGTCACAGGGCTCCTTATGTCAAAGGACCCCCTGGGATTGGCTTCCTTGGCGTCCATCCACAGGGCCTCAACATGCCTTCTTTCGTCGTTTCTTTGGGGAGCTGCCATCATCATCTCTGTCCCTTGGGGTGTCTCACACCCAAGTTTGGGGGCCATTTCAATAATAATAATAATAATAATAATAATAATAATAATAATAATAATAATAATTCCAAACTCTTTGTAATAGTGACGTTGAAATGATAGTCCCAGAATCCACATGGTCAACTTGTTCTTGGCCAATAATGGAATCAAATTGGCTTCTGCAGTGCAAGTATGCTTCCTGAAAATCAGCACCCCTGAAACTGGGATAAAGCACTTTGACCAAACGCAGTTCTATGAGATAAATGGCTCACCTAAAACTAGAACAGGACCCCAGCAAGGGGTTAAAACAAGAAGTTGAAACACTGTTCCAACGTTAGTCTCTCTCCCTTCACTCATCACTTCCTAAACTCTCCTTTCCTCCAGCAAGCTCCTAATAACGGGTGAGAGTCCTCAGTTGCAGCTTCCTTCCTCGAGTCCTTTCCAGCTTCCTTCCTCGAGTCCTTTCCAGCTTCCTCCAGCAGCTCTGCCACAGGCCGTGCGGCCTGAACACTCTGCCCAGTAGTGCCCAACCAGAAAGATTTTGGTGAAACAGAGGATTGCTTCTGCCTAGTTTCTGATTCTCTAGGCTCTGGGCTTTTCAGAAGAAGGGAGCAATTAACCCTGGTCAAAGTGGGGGCTCATCCTCAGATGCAGCAATGAGCCAGGAGCCACAGAGGGAGGACCAGGGTACAGTTCCAGAGAGCCGAGAGAGATACACCCAGCACTGACTCGCACACTTGAGGAAGAAAGGCAGGAAACTGCAAGCCATCTCCATGCCCTCGAGCTGCCCTCACACTCCCCAGAAGAAATGTTTTGGTTACCTAAACAAATGCTTCTCAAATGTTAACATGCATATGAATCACCTGAGGATCTTATTAAAATGCACATTTTGATTCAGCAGTGGGGGTGGGCCTGAGATTCGGCATTTCTAACAAGCTCCCTGGGGATGCTGACAATAATGTGCACAGCCCACAGGCTGAGTAGCAAGAACTGCTGGTTTGTGAGGTCCATGGCTAAGAGAAGGAACTGAGAAAATGCATGAGATTCATTAGCTGGGAGTAACAGAAAGCATTCCTGCTGAGTGTTACCATCAGCCTCCATGGCATAAGTTAAAATATTACCTTATTCAGAGTCTGTTTTTACTTTTTTAAGGAAAAAACCTTTTAAGTAGCATGTGTATTCTGCTGTTTTGTGTGTGTTGGTGTGTATTATATTTCCATTTTCTTAGCTAAGTTTTTGCTTAAATGCAAAACTAATTCCAGAGCCCACAATACGGGGAGACAAGAGTTACTCCCAGCCAGGGCTGCGGTTCACTGGGTAGAGCACAGAGTTTAGAACCAAACAATTAAGGTTCTCGGCTGCTGCCCAGCTATTTCCAAATCACCACCTTGGCCAGTGCTTTTCAAACTTGTTGGAGAGGTTGAGTGCTTGGAAATCACAGTGCTTCCTACAAAGCACAGTGGATGAAATGTTTATAATTTTACATAATTGAGACAGGAAGAGGGCAGGGCACAGCCATTCAAGGAATGCTACAGCAATTAACATCTAAATGGTGAAAGATTCAACCCCCAGTAGGCCTTGATGAGAGATTTCAATTCTAGTAGTTCTTGAGCTTCATTACACGCCCATTGTAATATGTTAACATGGTGAATAACACGCCCACAGGCACCATGGCAGTCCCAAGGCCAGCCACAAAAGGCCACAGAGTGGGAAATGGCCAACTTCCTGGGAATCCCAGCCCCTTCCCCTTATTTCTCTCTCTCTCTCTCCCTCCCAATAGACGGCCCGCATTCTGTCTATGGAATGTGTACCTACTTTTAATCTGAGCACCCAACTCCCACACCTTGTGGCCTTTCTCTTGCCTTTCAATGTAGCTGAATAAATCTACCTTTACTCAACTATGGCTCGCTCTTGAATTCTTTCCTGCTCGAAGCCAAGGACCCACAATTGGCGGGGCACGTCCCAGGGGCTCAACCGAGACCTGGGACACAGCCCTCCTCATGCCCCACATCTGTTTTCCTGCATTATAAGGATATGATACAATTGTACTGGCAGAAAATATGGCTCTAATAAGTGAACACAGCATAAAATAACAAGTCGCCCTAAGTCCTTTTGAAAATGAGCTTCAGTTTGATTTGTAAAATGCAGGTAATAACCTTACCTCACAGAGGGAGACCTCTGATCCTTCAGCTGGAACCAAAGACGTGCTGAAGATCTTTGCTCCCAACACCAGAAGGCACGCCAGCCTTCCAGCAACCACAGCTTCCACTGCTGCTGGCTGCCATGTATTTAGCATCTACCATATACCCGGTACTCTACTAAGGGCTTTGCAAACATCCCGTTAACCTTGACAACTCAGCTAGGTGAGTATCTTTATTAACTATATATTACAAAGAAGGGACATACAGTGGTTATGGCTCCTTGACAGAGCTCACTGGTCCTCACTCATCTTTCAGTTGGCCACTCACCAGCTCATGCTTCCAGCTCCCTCTCCCATACTAGGACTTTGCTCTCTTCATCAAGAAACTAACAAGTAGCTTGTGATCAAGCAAGTCCCCATGGTAGTATTGATCTCTTCTGAGTCACAATCCCTTTGATTATCCATTGAAGGCCACAGAAACCTCCCCCAAAAACGCACATAAGGCACATAAGCAAACACACCATCTTGCGTTCAGCTTCGGGGGTTTGGGAATCTCAAGCAAACACATTCCCTCCTACACAGTTTAGGAGGACAAAGAGGGCCTTTTCAGGCTTCAAGCTGAACATGGCCTGCTATTCCAAGTGCTGACCTGAAATATTTTCCTAAGCCATTTTCCTGACCATTTTATTTTTCAAATATTTATAGTGATAAAAGATTAAACAAACACTAAATATAAAAAATATTCCCTGGCACCAGGATGCCCATAGAGCTTCCAACTTTTTTTAAGCATCAAGTCATCAAAGAGACTGTCTTTCTATTATTAGTAGACAATCTCAGTTCAGATTTGGGACTGTCCAGAGAATGCTTGTTTCTCTTTCTATTGGTATCTGAATGAAACAAGATACTTAGAGCAAAACAACATTATTGCTCCCTTCTGTTTTTTTGTTTTTGTTTTGTTTTGTTTTGTTTTTTTGACATAAGAGGAGACTTGAGCTATTGACAAAACATATGGAGGTGAGACATACAGAATTTGGTGGTTTCTATACCTCCAAATATGGGGGCGGGGGAAAGTGGGAGTGAGGAGGAAAGGAGAAACAGAGGGAGGAAGGACAGAGATCAGATATTTATGTTTAGAATAATTTGAAATTAATTCTTGTGCAGCTTGTAGATCCACGGTTCTCAACGTGTGCTCCCTGGACCAGCGGCATCAGCATCACCGGAAACGTGTTAAAAGGGCAAATCCTCAGAGCCCACCTCAGGTCTGCTGAATCAGAAACGCTAGGGGTGGGCCCCAGCAGTCTGCTTTCAACAAGCCCTCAAGGTGATTCTGATGCACACTGAAACCTGACAAGCGCAGATCTGCTGACACAGAGGTAACCCTCCCAGCTGGTCCTAAATCAAACTGCGGGCCGGTAAGGAAAGGAGAGCGCAGAGAAGAGCAGCGCGGAGAAGAGCACCGCGGTGAGGAGGCCCGTGTTCACGGAGCGACAACTGCAAGTCAGGCAGACACTGTACGCGCTCACGTCGCCCTTCCATCAGCCCTAAGCGTTTCTACTCTTGTCTCCACTCTAAGGATTCCTTAAAAGAGAGATTCCACAAAATAACTACTCAAGCTTACAGACCTACTAAGTGGTGGGTTCACAGTAGGAAATGTGAACAGTACAAAAAGCTATAAAGAATAATAATACAGACACTACCCACAACCCCACTCAAAACAAACTACTATTAGTGTTCAGTGCACCTCTGTATAGTATTTTTTTCACCGGCGTACAACCGCTTTGGATTTAGAGTTCAGTTTCCAGGGAGGGTTCCTGTCACTGAGATCTGAAGACCCAGGAACTCATGCCTGAGTCCCCAGCTTCGTCCTGATCCTTTGGTTCTCCCCCACCCCGTCCCTACCTTCGGTAATACACAGAAGTAAGAGCTTAGAGAGTTAAACAAGTGAGCTAAAGTAGGTGCTGAACGTTGACCTAAAACAGAATGGGAGCAAAGACCCTGCTCTAAGACTGAGCAGACATGGACCTTGAGCCACATGCGGAACAAGCTGCTTGTGTTCGGTTCCCTAGACAAAGGACGGAGGCTTGTGCTGAGACGTGTGCGCCTTGTGCCGGAGCTGAGGAGGGCTGCTGATCCTGGCACACACTGCGAGGGCCCGTCCCGGCCAGGACACCGTGGTCTCTGCATCGCGAGCCAGGCCTCGTGCACCAGAATCGGGGAGCGGACGTCATCAAGCTTCTGGACAGCGCTCTGTGATGTTTGGATGGTTCTCTGTTTAACCCCTGTGGAGACTGGTGTGTGTCTGCTTCATGCCAGACTCAGAGAAAACAGCCAAGATGAAAGATGGGAGGCTCAGGCTTATAGATGTTGTATTCATAAAGTGTTTGTTTTCCTTGCCGTTAAGACCACTCTTCCAAGTGAATCATTCTGAGTTTCATTAAAGTACAGCAAAAAAAAAAAAAAAAAAAAAAAAGCCAAAATGATTTTAGCTTTATAGCTGTGGGAGCCCAGATACAATGAGCTGCTTCTTTTGGAAAAAAACAAAGAAAAGAAAAATAGAAAAGCTTAGTTTTTTTCCCCAGCCCTGCCACTAATTCTGTGAAGCCTGGAAACAACTGCTGTCCTCTTACCCCTCAAACCCTTAGCTTTCACCGAACATCACACGAAAATGAAGATAACCTTCATTTTCATGATGTTTTAGCAAAGATTTTATATGACAGAGATTTGTCACATTCAGCCTGTGGATAATTGAAATTTACAGTTAGCAATTTTGTCAGAAGAAAGCCTTTTAGTCTCAGGGGTCCTTTATCACGTATTCTAATAGGACAATTAGAATAAAGGCAGGAAGTAGGTTCTAAAAAGAAAAACACCATTATGTAAGGCAAGGAGTAAAACAAGGCATTCACATATGAGAGGAATTTTAATATATTTTACCTGCCTCCTTTCAAACAGACAACACATTTATGTCGTTGACAGTTCAGACGGAACAAAAGGCTGGAGAGTGAAAAGACTTCACACCCCTCTTCCCACTCCCCAGCTTTCCTCTCCAGGGGCAGGGCTCCCGGGGTTCTGCCAGAGGTATGTGGTGCACAAGCAATGCACGTAAATTCTTAGACCCTAGTATCTAAAGCAAGTAGGAACACACTATTGGATTACACTGTTCCATGCCTTGTTTTTACACTTAACAGTATCTCTTGAACATGGTTTCATTTCAGTATATAAAGAACTTCCCCATACAGGATCCCTACCTTAAAATTATGCCCCATAACCTAACTGCCCTCATTTGTGTCTATTTTGTCCCTTATATTATGGTATTTTTCTGTCTCTGCTTTCTTTCATTGTAAGCCCTCCTTTCTACTCCTCTTACATTGCATCTGGCTGAAAGGAAGAACTCTGGAAATAGCACATCGAAGAAAATCCCTGAGGTTGGGAACTTGTACCTTTCTGGAGAGACAGATATGCAACAAGATGTAAGGAGCAAGGAGTAGGGACAATGGGAGATGGAACCAAGATGAAAGACGAAGGCAACGTGGAAGAACCAAGCATTTGGGATAAGACATCCCCAATGTATCAATCACTGATGATGATCTGGATGGCTGGACCAGTAAAAGCTGTTTTCCTATGTGTGGAGTCTGGTAAGTGGGCAGAAGTGACTCATAGACTAAAGCAGTAGAAGAGGGATTATGCTGGATGCACAGACTGACACGTGCCCAGCGAGCTAGAGAAATCAATGCAGCCTCTACAGAGGGCAATACAAGTTCATATATTCCTAGTGGCCAATTTAGGGGAAAAAAAAATCAAAAACATTAAAAATGCACACACCCTATGGAACTATTAACAAACTCCTATTATTTTAGGAAAACAAGGATGAACAAAGTTATCACATTATTTAAAACAGCAAAAAATGCAAACTACCTAAATATCAAAGATAAGGGATTAATGCAGTAAAGTATGGTACATCCATAAGCTAAATCTTATCAGCTATAAACATATTTACAGGCATGAGAAAATGTTCTCCATAACTTTGAAATTATTAAAAATAATAACAGCAAAAAGGCTCACTCTGTATGTTTGTTTATTTTAATGTAATGATAATAGCAGATGCTTACTGAGACTCACTATGTACCGGATGCTCTCTGTGGCATTTAAAATATGTTAACTCATTTAAACCTTACGATACCATAAATTAGGTGCTGTGATTTTTTTCAGATTTGCCCATGAAAAAACTGAGGTACAGAGCAGTTAAGCAACTTGGAGGAGATGGCTTGTTTGGCAAGTGGAAGGCTGGTGACTGGTCCCAAGTGTCCTGGCTATACCCACACGCTTAGCCACGTGTGACAATGCCTGCCTATGTATCAAGAAACCTAGGAGACAAAACAGAATTAGGCTGTTTTTTAATGATAACCATAGGGGAGAAAATTTATCTCTGCATAAAGGAACTCATTGTCTGGAAGCAGCTAAGGGAGGCACTGAGGGAGGTGGGTCCAAGGCCGGTCTGCTGTGGTGCAAGGGTTCAGGTCTGACAAGGCTGACATGGGGAACGGAAATCAAGGGTAGACAAATAAATTTCATGGGGACCAAAAAGCATCAACTCAGTATCTTAAAGGTAATTTAATCACAAATTATGCCATGAAAGCATTCAGATTAAAAAAAACAAAACATAAAAGTGTTTATAAACCTGAACTTACAAAGTGATTTGTTTTTGCACATAATAGACAATTTCTTTAGTCTATAATGATTGCTTACGATGCCATTTACAAGCATGCTCTCATCGTGCACTTCAAATTAAATAAAAATATCCAAAATAAAAGAGTAAAATGAGGCTCCTTCTTATAAAACAAAGTACCCAAAATTCTAATGTTCACCTTACATATTGAATAATTGTATGGGGAGAAATTTCTCATACTTTGTAACTTTTCTTTGCAAATGCCTTCAAACCACTTTTATTATTACTTTATCATTCTACATTGTTTTCAACAAATCATTTCACCTATGTCATTTACCATACTTGTCACCTAATGGCTATGTTTCCAGAAGTTCAAACCCACTGACAAAGGATGATGATCTGTCACCGCGGAAGCTATTTTTAAAAACAGACGGCAGCTTTTCAAGACTCAGGGAGATAGTCCCATAACATATTTAGTAATGTCAACAATGCTAAGATAAGTATATTTTCCTAAAATGGCTCCTGAGAAATTCTGACATTTTGTTAAAACAGAACTAGTCACATTATTTCATTATCACATATGTAACTTCAAGTTTAAAAACCCTATTGTGTAGATTGAGCTGTATTTATAGACACATATCTAGAATTTATTTCAAGGCATGTGGGCACAGTACTCCTTAAAGCACAGTAAACACTATTTTCCTCTTCATTGCACAATAGCCTGGGGTCTTGAGCAAACTAAAATAAACTACACTAATTTTTCAGTTGTATGTTAAAGCTTTAAATCCACCACATAAATATTCCAAAACCAGCTCGGAGCAGTAAGCTGATGGCTGGACGGGATGCACAATCACAGGGAGTCCTCTAAGGCTTGGGGGAGCGGGAAACGCATTTCTTGACCTTCTGTACTGAAAGGCTCCTTTTCATCTGGTTTCAATTCTCCTGTTTGTGCACCTTGCCGTATTTATTATTGAATTCCTGATTTCTTCTCCTTGTTTCATGTTCCGTGTTCCAATGATTTATGAGAAATTGCTGATCTAGTTGTTATCTTTGGCATCCAGCAAGTGCACAGAGCCCCTTAAGAATGCGGGGAGAATAAATGCATTCTGAGCTGCACGGCGCCCAGGCCGAACAGATGTCCGTCTGCACGTGAAAAATGCCAGCTGAAGAGGCCTCTGTAAGACCCATTCTTCTCAAACGCAGCAGTAGCAAGGGTGGTTTCAAAATCACTGACAGTTTTTCCTCATCGGTGGATGACTGTTCTTAGAAAACATTATGTGATCCTAAAATAGTGGTTTGAGGAGAAATCTGGTCAAAGATAGATTTTTCTCTTTTAGTTTCGCTCCAGGTAAAGTGATATGTTTTCTGCATCAGGATTCTGTCTTGTTCGGTTCAACTAAGAAATGAAATATGCTAATAACATTTCAGTTCAGTCCTAAACATCTCCATAAAGATGATCTAGTTTGTAAATGTGTAGGGAATGAGTTTTTTTTTTTTTTTAATGGTGACCAGCTTTCTCTTGCTTAACTAAGTGAAAATTAGTTAGCACATCTAATGAGCTTAGACAAAATCACCTAATTAGATAAACTCTGTAGGCTTATCAAAATATTTGGGGAATTTTCTCTACGCTTCTTCCTCTCTACTAGAGGGGGTTAAACGCATCCAGAAAACATTGCTCTCACTGAACTTTATCTTTCCAGGCAAGGGCTCTGTCTTACCAAAGCACTACCACAAACACCCTAAAGCAGACATGTATGCAGATTCCTCGTAGGCTTAGTGCTTTGTGACTTTGTCCACAGAATCTAATAATTTTTAAGTGACTACAGGGTGAGATGGGTCAATACATCAAGTTGTAGTTATTTAAATTTATATTCTTCACTCACTTCCATCTTATTTCTCAGAGTAAAATCAGGAAAGCAACACACAGAATGAAGACAACATGTAAAGAGGTTAAGGAACACCATAATAAACTGTGCCCTGACAATAAAATTATACAATAGTTAAAGAGAAAAGAGTTCTTTCTTCTCATGAGAGTAAGGGAGAAAGCGGACACTTCTCCCTGTCTCTGCACACACGTAGCAGCTGTGATAGAACACCTGGAGCAATGAATACTTTCCTAGTTTGGTAGTTAAGGAAATTCAGCAAGAGGTAGTTAGATAACAATTATTTTAATAAATCAAACATTCATTTCTGCAGTTCCAAATTCTTAAATCCTAGGGTACTTAAGAAATAATTAAAAACAAACAAACAAACAAACAAAAAAACCCTGAAGATTTCTCCTGGGAATTTTAGGAATTTTTATAGGACATACATACCTCAATCTTGGCCAAGGGCAAATCTTTGATTTCCAGGGCTATTCTTTATACAGCTCATCAACTTTGTTTCCAAAACTCAAATGTAACATTGTAGGAAACAAAATGTTTACTTCTGCATGATGGGACTAAGCATGATTTTCACTTTCTTCTTTATGCTTTCCTATTTTATATCGTTTTTTAGTGTTTATCACTTTCATAACTTGGGGGAGAGATATAGGGAAAAAAAAAATCCTAGGTTGCCAAACAGACACAGTGTAGTTCACAAGTCATGGCACACTGGTGAAGAAAGGAATTTTGTTGAGAGAGTTTCATAAGGATGGCTACTGACCTGTTCTACATTCTGGGATTCAAAAACATAGCCATAGATATAACCTTGTATCCATCGAGGCTAGGAACCTAAGGGTCTTGTCTAAGAACTTTATTAAAAAGTTTAATTAAGAAGAACCAATTCCACTCTAAAAAATGATTTGAGATAAAGTTAACAGATATTTAAACAAAGTCAAAAAGCAAAACAAAAACAATACCATACAGATAGTATACAAATAAAACTGCATTATCCCCAAACTGTTCTCTTTAGGATACAGAAGAAACTGTGAATCAGAAATGATTAGAGAAATTACTAGAGAAGCCATGCTCCCGTCAAGACTCCTGTTTTCTCAAAGCCCAGCTCAGCATCATTCAGGGCTACAGCTCTGTGCCCTCACTGGACCGTATCATATGCCATTCTCATTCCTCATTCAGACATTTCATTTCTTTACATTGTGCTTGAATTCTTAGTCTTTCTGTCTCCAATTGTTCAAGTTGCAGGCTTTCAGAAACAATGTCTTCTTTAATTGTGTTGCTAGTCGCCAGCTACTGCAGCCCTTCACTGCTGTATCACAGATCTTTGCAGATATGACTCTGTTCAAATGTCATAAATGTCCACTATTGTTCCCATGACAGAACACCTTCTTCTGGCTCAGACAATGGGTGCACAGCTCCCGTTAGACTCCTGGACCTGCCAGGCAGTGCAGTATTTTTCTTTATAATGAAGATACGGGCTGTCACTCATCCTCACAGGCTGACTCTGTCTTCACCCATCACCAGTAGGCACTTAGGCCCTTGCCCCATTTTACACAAGAAAGACAGTCATTCCTAGCACGCTGAGGAATGACTATTTTGAAAAAATAGACTTTACTACAGATTTCAAATGGGAAACTGAAAAGAGGTCTTACATTATACGTTCTCAGAGAACTGCCGCAAACATCCAAATCAGTGCTGACTCTTCTCTCCTTCTCTCCAGCTCTGCTGCCAGCGGGGGTCTTCCTTGTCACCCTTCAGAGAGCCCCCAACCCCATCAGCTTCCTTTCCTTCCTCCAGTCTCTCACCCCCAACCTGTATACTTATATACTCAGTTGTCAGCAAGCTAAGAGTCTTCTTTATAAAGTGAAGGGTGATTATGAATAACAGTTTTATTTTCTCCTGCTACATTCATATTAAATGCTCACAACAAGGCTTCGTGATACGTTTCAGCTCACTCAGTTTACACAGAGGAAAGTCCAGGGTCCAAACCCAAGTTCTCCCTCTAGAGCATCATTCTAAACTACTATACGATGCCTATTTCTTTGTATAATCATAAGTTGTCTCCATAATCCTCACATCAATGAGTATAAAATACCCAAACATCAAAGTCCATGCAGCTCCAGATACAGTAATGGCTTTTAAGATGCAAGACAAGAAGTAACTACAAAATTATATTTTTGTTTGTTTGTCTCTTTGTTCTAATAATGAAGGAAAGCATCTCAAGGTCAAGTCCAACTTTGAGGTTGTCTCCCTTAAAGAAAAACAACGCTTGGACAGCCTATACACCCTACCTATCAATCACATAAAAAGAAGAAATCATTTCCCGCATCAAGCTTTTATACATTAAAGCACACATTCTTAACCTCCAAGTTTTATAAAGATGCACACAGTAGTAAATGAATTGTGTGGTGGGGCAACAGAAGTAGAAATAGTGTTGTTGAAGATTCTACACTTTAAAATCTGGACTTGAGAACTGTAAAATAGAGACTAAGAGAATCTGCACCGTTATCATCAGTCCTTATAAAGTCAGGGAACCATGACTTGCCTGAGATGTGAGCAACCACAGGAGATAGATGGATAAGGATGAATGAACCTGGGTAAGGGAAAGAGAGGATCAGACCCAGTTCCCGATAATACTAGTAAAAATGAGTTACAGTGCCTTCCCCTGCACCACACTCCCCAGCGTGTTCTGCAGCCTCGCATATAACCAAAAAGAGCTTCCTTTTTCTTCCTTTGAACAGAGGAAGCACACTGACAAAGCAAAAGCTAGGTATGATGTGGTGACGAGAAAGGACAGCTTACACACTTCGGAGAAGAAAAAGGCTACACAGGACTTGGCTGTGGAAGCTGCCGGGAAGCTGTCCGCAGGAGTGAGACTCCCCACAGGCTCGGACCCTGTGCAGTTGGGGGAACAGCCGCCTTCCAACACGGAGCTGTGTTGAAGGGGTGTATCAGTCAGAGTGGGTTTGATTTTGCTGCAGAAACAAACTTTGAAAGTCTCAGTGGCTTAAATAGTGTTTATTTCCCAGTCACACTTACATATCCATCACAGAATGGCAAAGATGCTCTGCTCACTGAGCTATCAGGGCCCCAGGCTGACGGAGAGACCATTTCAACATGAGCTTCCACAGTCACCAAGGCACGAAAGGGGCAAGTGGCAAAACATACATTGACTCTTAAAGCTGCCGCACAGAAGTGGTACCTGTGACTCTCCTCTCACATTTCATTGGCTCAAGTAAGTCGTGGCCACAGTTAACCTCAAAGGGAGCTGGGAATGTGCAATCTCATCATGTGTCCAGAAGAAGAAGTGGAATGTTTGGGAACAGGCCTGATGGGTACCACGTGGAACCTCAGTGCTAATTTAATAAGGGAGAGGTGGCGGGTTGTCCTCCCTCAATTTCTCTGCCTCCAAAGAAGGGTGCTAAGGCTGTCCATGTGCCCTCATGTAGTTCATCATCTGTGATGGATTAGCCTCATCAGTCTTACTATTTTTTAAAATTTGCTTAATTTTGTTGGATGAGGAGGTAATTAGGTTTATTTATTTTTAATGGAGGCACTGGGGGTTGAACCCAGGACCTCCTTCCTGCATTTCAGGCATGCGCTCTGCCACTGAGCTACACACTCCTCTCTTTGGCCTCACTATTCTTCAGTGAAGAGGGGTTAGAATTCACATCAGAAACTCTCTGTACTTCTAACTCTATGTTGACTAAAACCCACGTATCAACATTAGGTTTAGTAAACTGCGTATCATTCATTCCAAGGCTGAATTTAGTCATTTCCAGGTAATGCTTTTAGTCATCTTTAAAAAAGTATTGAGTGGGGTCATATCAAAAAGTGGTAAGAAAGGGCTCGTCCTACTTAGGTAGCTGACCATTGCATTTGAGATCCTTAGTACCCACTTCCACATGCTGCTGGTTAAAATTTAATCTGATAAAATCCTTTTGGAAAGAAATGCGGCAGTACGTATCAAGAGCCTAAAATTACCTCTCATTCTTTTACGTAACAATTCAACTGCTGGAAATCCATCCTAAAAAATCCCAAATGCTTAAAAACAAAACCTTATGTTCACTGCCACACTGCTAATAGTAGTAGATTAATTTAAAATAACCAAAAAGTCCAATAATAGACAAATGATGTAAGCAAACAATGGTAAATCTATACGAGGTATCCAATAAAAATTGTTTGTGGGGAGTGATTATCTTGTAATGTTAACTGAAAGAATAGGGATGCAAAATTTTTCATATAGTGTAATCAGAAGTATCTTGAATGTACCTATATCATATATATTTCTGTACATATTTTGACATTCATTGTGAGCAGACCACTTTGTACAATGGTCCTAAATAAGACCTGTTTCCCTTTGGATACGATTCATGTTATAAATACACAACTAAAGGACTAGTATTATTTCTTAATGAGTGACACAGACCACAACTAACTTGTGACAACATGAGGGTATGTAATAAGATTTTAAGTTGAGCTTAGGAAGCTGGAAGATAGAGGCAAAATATATATATGAAAAAGAGAACATTAGTGGGTTTATTTGGCAAAAATTTATTTTCAAAGTGATTAGAAGAAATTGAGGCAGCATAAAAAGACCTAGCTGGAAAAGACCTAGTAGACACATTATAAACACTGAGGCTGCTCTGGAGTATCACTCGGGGATGTGTACATATGTTAAAAAATGCCTACAGAAATGCAATCCTCCTGTATATTATGCCTTAATACACCAGTGCATACATGATTGAGGCTAGTTGTTTTATAATAATAACAAAGTTTGTTAAAATGGCTACAGTGGAAAAAATTTTGAAGGAAATTGAGGTTATTTAAGCTGGAAATAGAAACTGAGAAGAAAATCAATAGCTATTCAAAGAGGTAAAGGCATATTTGTGAAAATGTTGAGCAGTTCTTTAATGGTCATTAACACTGACTCTATTTAAAAAATAAATAACATTGACTCTATTAAGTATCTGCTGAAAGCAGACAGATTTAAGACAAATTAGAAAGCATTTCCTAAGTAGCAGAGCGACAACATTCTGGAAGGTAATGTCAGCGAAGTTAGGCAGACTCCCTCCACAGAGCCTGTTCCGTGTAAAGGGAAGGGAAGACAGCGTCTCTCCTTCGGAGTCCGAGGCCCTCTTGCTTGGGCTGGGGACGACAAAATGGTTTCTCCGTGGTTCTTTCGGTTTGAACTGTAGGTGCCCTGTCCTCTATGTTACTTTTCTGACTTTCCGGAAGCAGCAGAAAATCAAGACACTCTTTTCAAAAGAAGTTAGGTTTATTTTCAGTCACATTACCTGTGTTGAACCAATTTTGGTTTTTTAAAAAATTTCTTACAGTATCTTCAGAAATAACCTTTTGTGTACTTTTCTTGCTTACTAAACAAAAACTTATCACTGCTTCATAATCTCTTCTCTAAAAGCCTTGGAGACAACTGTAGTTTAAAATTCAGTACTTTTTCTGATTTTGAAACAATAACATGGTACAAACATCATATATTATGTTAACACCCCCAGGGCAGTTGGGGTAATATCCATAGTTAAATACATCTGTTTCTCTGCAGTGATCTATGTTTGCACTAAGTGAGGTAAAGTGTGTACATGGTCTTGCGTCAACCTAGGTTACATTTTCTAATCAAAAATCTATGGTTTTCCAAACGGGTTACAATTTAAAATACACAATGTCCAAATGAATTTGAGTTTCAGATAAACAACAAATAATTTTTTAGTATATTTCCCAAATACTGCATGGAACATACTTGTGCTGGAAGAGTTATTCAGTGTTTACCTAGAATTCAAATTTAACTGAGTTTCCTGGCTTTTTATTTGCAAAATCTGGCTTTTTGGATTTCAGAATTGCAAACAAGTGATTGTGGACCTGCACCAAGAAATATCCTAATTGAAACACTATTAACAGCTACTCTTTTAGGGGTAGAGTTTGGTTTGGGCCTTTTGAAAGGAGTCACAAGAAACAAAGTTTTATTACATAAGCTTTATATCAACAGAATGTGTAAAATATAAGACTCATGCAAAGGCACCCATGTAAACAACTCAAGGTATTTCAAAACTTAGAAATAACATGGCTACTCTAAAACTATTTTAATTTTCAGTTCTTTCCTGTTCCGCATTAACGTTCATCATCTATAAAACATTCCTGTCATAAGTCATAAAATTCTCCTGTAACAAAGATGTAGCTCCATCTAATGGAAAAAACTTCCAATTACAGCCCTTCGTGGAGCGAGGACCATTTCCACGAGTGTTAGTAAAACTATAAAGTGCGTGTAGATCATAGACACACACACGTGCTTTTCTGTGCCTTTTCGTTTTTTGAAACTAAGCAGGACCCTAAAGTACTTAGTCATAGTTTTTGCAAGATCTGCTCTTTTCCTTAGATTTGGACTAAATAAATGAAATCAGGATCTCTTGGATCCACCCACTCCTTACTCTCAAACCAAACCCTCAATTCCTTCTGCCTAGGTAACTATTACAGTCTCTCAGCTGATTTTTTTTTTTTTTTTTTTTGCTAATTTCCTAGCCTTCATTCTCTCCCAACTAATATGTTCTGCATGTTAATTTCAGACTAAATTTCCTAAAACCTGGCCTTCATCATTTCACTCTCCTGCCCTAAAAAACACATCTCCATCTCATTTTCTTCCTGCTCTCACCCCACCCTAACCATCCAATCTCTTCCCTCCCTTTTCCCCTCCCCATCCAGTCAGGACATGTCGCAGCTCCACTTCCTTCTGCTCATTCATTCTTCATTGTCTTGAAGTAATGGAATTAACAGACGCTGTGGAATCAGACTGAGTAAATGGTTCAGACTCCAGCTCAGCTACTTAATCACTCTGAGCCTCAATTACTTTGTCTATAAAAACATTTTACATATATGTGTGTGTGTGTGTGTGTGTGTGTATAATATAAACAGAACATAGCCCTGGATTTACCTTTTTGCTTAAGTCAATTTGGTTTGAGTTTTCTGTCCTCTGCAACTTCATGAGTCTTACCTCTTGAAAAAGATCAAAGCAGTCAGGGGCTGGCTTGGTCCTCACAGGCAGACCAAGATATTCTGTTAAACATAAAACATAAACATAAAACATTAAACATAAAAAATTTCACAAAATGTTAACATCAGACAAAGTCACTCTGTGATCATGAGAGAGCAAGACAAAAATAAGGCAGTTTTAGTAATTATGTCTGAGCTAACACAAAAACAAGAACTGTCCAAACCACAAAAATGATCAAATATTCCCATTGTCTGGCTAATATAAGGAATTGTTGCTTTTACAACTTTAGCCCTAATTAATTCTTCCCACCTCCTAGGTAAGATTCGTTAAAAAAAAAAAACAAAACCCAATCACAGAATCACTCCCATGTCCTGATGGCACCCAAATCTGAGCAAACTGCTGCTGCTTTAAACCCTCCCCAAATCACCTAATACAAGCTGCAATCCTATAATTAGCCTGCCCCATGAAGTTCATATGCATTTTTTTAAGCAAACAACAGCAGGATCTACCCAACAGCAAGGGTAAGGGCAGAGAGAAAGGGCATCCAAATCTATCCTTTAAAAAATTTGAGTTTAATCTCACTAGTCTTGTTAAATAAGGACAGTTCAAAAGTTTTCGTGATGATTTTATTTTTCCTAAATTTATATTTATTTATCACGCCATTTAGAAGGGAAAACCTTTTATTTTGGAAGTACTTCAGTTGACTTTTTGCAGTACTAATGTTACAAACAAGACATTTCTTCCTTGTTTAAAGTAACTGAATAAGAACTCTTATAATTAAAGGTCCATTTATTTTTAAAATACCTCCCTCTTGAGGGCATTACTATTTTTGCACAGCTATGCTGTTAAACTCGAGTGCTCTGACACATACCGGTGGGTGGAAATGGAGGTAGATTAATACAAACATCTTGAAGGACAATTTGACAACATCTATTAGCATTTCAAACCCACGAGTACTAAAACCTATAGGCAAGGACAGTCACACAAGCACCATGTGGAGTCACAAAAACTGTCAGCAACCTAAATGTCCAGTGCTAGGTGACTAATGTAATGCATACAATGAAATATATATAACTATTAAAAGTTAGAAATCTAAATATACTGACATGGGATTATCTCCAAGACATGCTTGCACATACATGTATAAAAACACCTCAAGATGAATGCTGGTAACAATTATTGTCTCTCAGAAGAAATGGGACGGGAGGAGGAAGACACACTTTTCATTGTATACCCTTTTCATTTAAATTGATTTTTTTTAACCATCTATACATATTATCTGTAAATAAAAAATCCAATAAATTCAATGTTTTGTAAAATTTTTGAAACAGAAGTTATATACCAAAAGTACACAAACCGTAAGTGTTAAGAACAATAATCTTTTATAAAGTTAATATAACCAAGTAAGAAAAACTCGTATCAAGAACAAAAGCACTACTGGTGTATATTTAAAAGAAAGTCCCAGCCACTTAAAATGCCTACCTGTAAATATTTCAGTGTGTCTCCTGCACAAAGATTTCTACCTCAGGTGGTACCAGAGGATATGAAATGGAGAATCTCAGGCATGCACCCTCAGGAAAATAAAACTTAAGAACTGAAAGACTGATTTCCCAAAACTTTTCTCCTGACCAATGAGCATCCTCCAAGAATCCCTCCCCAGTTTCAACGGACTTACTGCTGGGACTCTGGCTGAACTCCCCTCTCTCTTCACTTTTTTCCCATAAATACAGCCTGCCCCCAACCCTCAATGCACTCTCCTAAAGCTTGGTGTGTCCCAGATTGCAATTCCTCTGCTATTACCAAATAAACTCAATGTCTAATAATTTGAGTTTGCCTCAGTTTATCTCTTTGATTTAGATGGACACTCTTAACATATACCATAATAGCATTAAAAAAAACATAAAAACGTAGCTATATCATTTTCATACCCAATAAAATTAATAATTAGAGTTTTAAATATTTAATGCTTAAATTTTTTAATACCCAGTTCATGGGTTTTTTTGTTTTGTTTTTTGCTTACCTCAGAAATGTCTATTGATGCTTGACTTATTTGAGTCATGATACAAGAAGGCCCACATATTATATTTGGTTGATTTTTCTCTTAAATCTTTTTATTCTGAAATAGTCCCATCCCCTTTGGTTAATGCTACTTCTCTGTTGTTAAAGAAACTGGTTGTTCATCTTGCAGAATTTCTCACATCCTGCATATGGCCGGCTGAAATCCTCCTGGTTCCGTTCAACAAGCTCTTTATCCACAGGCCCTTTTTTTTTAAGCCAGCAGACAGACCTAGAGAGACTCCATACGCTTTCTTGTGTTGGTAAATAAAAGTGCTCTGTGATGCAGTATGCTTGGGAAATGCTGTATACTTTTGCAAATCAACACATGGAGATTCACAAATAAAGAACTGGAAAGTCACAGTGTGAGGAAACGTTTAATTTTGCTTAACTCTGCTTTCCCCCCGTGTTTGGCTTCATTACTGTTGCTGTACTGCCTGTTACATTCACGTGGAACGAGAGTCCTGTTTTACACACTGGTAAACACTGGAGTAGAAGATCTGGTCTTCTCAGAATCCACGACACGCTGCAGATGCTCACGAACATCTGCTGATAGACTGATCCAGCAGACATTTACTGTGCGTCTCCTATTTATGGAGTACTATTCCTGAAAACACTATTCCTGTTCTCAAGAAATAAGACTGAGTTGATGAATCAGCAGGTGTCCAGGAAGTAAACACACGTGCTCATTTAAAGGAAAAGACAGTGAAAAATCAGCTGTGTACACTGCAGCCGTGGAGTGGGATGGCCCGGTGGGGCTCACGGGAGGTAAGCTCCAGCGGTGAGGTCAGCTTTGGAGATGAGCAAGAAGAACTGGCAGCAAGTCAGAGCTGAGAGAGACCCCAGAAATCACCTGGTCTTGGCTCTTCATTTACAAAGGACATGAAGCCCAGGAACAGGAAAGGACTGGCCTGGCTAAGGAGGGACACAGCTTAGGACTAAAACCCAGATGTTCCTGCTGCTAAATTTAATAATACCCTGAGTAGGTCCCATTCAAGATTCTTTTTTTTTTTTTTCCTTTTGATAGGTAAACTATTTTGTTTTGTTTTCCCTTTGGAAGATTTAAGATTTCTCTTTATACTCTGGAGTTCTGGAATTTCTTCAGGATGTGTCTAAGTATGAGCTTTTCCCTTCATTCTGTGAGGCCTTACAGTCAGCCTTTCTAATGTGACGATCCAAGTTTCCTTAGGCTGAGGGAAACTTTCTTCAGTTCCTTGCATTTCTCTCTCTGGCCCAGTTGTTTCAATTTGTTCATCAAAATCTTTTTTACCCCCGTTGATGTTTTATTCATTTTGGGTCATCCTTGGCTGATCCTTCCACATTTATGAAGGAAAGTTACTGTCAGTTATCTGGCTTTGGATTCTTTTGTAGTTATATGGTTTTGTTAACACAGAAAGACACACAGAAATAAATCTGACCTCGAGATAGTCACAGTCTAGTGAGGGAGGAAAACAAGTAAACCAAAAATTCTATCCAAGTGTTAGAATGCCTGTTGTGCAGCTTAAGCAAAAAGAAAAAGGTGGTAGCATTAGTTTGTGTGCCAGAAAATTCCAAGTGTGCCCCTCCTCCAACTTCAGTAGCTGCCCTGGCTCCTCCAAGGAGGGCTGGAAGCGGAGGGGCTGGCCGAGAAAGGGTAAGGGCAGAAAAGTCTGACCTAAGAGCAACGGTTTGGTGGTATGCCTCTCTGGACAGGGAAGTTCAAGCCTTATTCTTTATCTTGAAGGATAATGCTTTGGTATTCTGGCCCTAGATAGCTAAGATGCATATCTAAGGAATAACTTCAATGAACCCCAAGTCTTGTATCTTCCCATTCGTGGAAAAGCATTAAAATCATTAACTTGAGACTTTTGCTCTGTGATCAGCAGTGATCTTTTGACGTTCGACTACATGTTTTTTCCAAGCAAAAATCCTCAAATATATCCTGGCTCCTCCCTCACCTCTTTGGAGCAGTTCCTCAGAGCTATTTGAGAGGCTATCTTCTGGGCTATAGTCCCCAGTAAGGTCCAGGAATAAAACTTAACTCACAACTTTCATGTTGTGTGTTTCTCTTTCAGTCGACAATACATATCTGAACTTCTCAAAGATTTATCAGTGAGAATCTTAATCTGCCACACTTGTGACATGGGTAGTGCCTTGCCTTGGAATTTTCACTTACCACTTGTAGCCTCTGCATACTTGGTAGTTCATTCTACGCAGATTCCTCTTATTTGGGGTCCCATCTCTCTCCCAAGTAGTCCTCTTAAGGGGACACAAACTTATCCTGGCCGGGTCCTTCTTCATGGACCACATCTGGTCCAGGAGAAACACCCTTACATATGTGGACATGCATCTTTCATTGCCTTGATGTAGGTAAACTGCTCCAGCCACCGCCTTGGGCCTTAATTTCTTGAGGATGAGTCAAAAACACCTGGAAGTCTTCAACTCCTCATATGTCCTAGAAGCAGGTAGTAAAGTAAGGCTTAGAACTGGAACCTATGCACCTCCTTTGCAAGCTCCACAGAGATTGTAAACTCCTTACTTTGGAAAGTGGGGAAATTTGTCACCTTTAATTTTGTTCACAGTTTCTGGGACCTCAGCTGAAAAGGAAGAGAAAACGTTCCATCGTAAAAGCTTGTTTCATGCCTAAATGAAAAGTATAGGAGTGATGAAGTATGGAAACTTCCATGCTGTTTCTAGAAAGCAGTGGGCCAGCTCTCATGATTAACTTTATTACAACAAAGTTATGTACCTATTAAGCCAGTTTGTGGGTCTCAAGCAGTAGAACAAAACAAGGCAAAACAAAACACAACACTGGTTTCCCTAAGAAGCTGAAAGGAGGCAGTTGAACGTGCATCACTGTGACAAAGGGCTGCCTGGCAGAGAGAAGCTGAGAAACACTTTACACTAGGGCATTTACAGAGAGTGAGCAGAGTCATAGACATGGACTTTATTAGCTGTGCGGCCACAGCGAGACAGTTTAGCACTCTAAGCCTTTGGTTTTCTGACTTGTAAAAGGGAAATAAAAGCAACGTGAAGGATGGCTGTAGAGGTCAAATGAAATATTCAGTAAAGACTGAAATAGAAGGCCCTCCACGGGCAGTAGCCACCATCACCATAATTCTCAGTCTAGAATCCCTTCCTCTTTCCTTGCTCCGTCAATCCCCACTCTTCCTTAAAGACAGCTCAGAGTCAGCCACCTTTTCCAGAAGGCTCTCCTGGACTCCCTTTCCCACGCGTTACGGTATAGGTGCTCCCAAAGCACCTTGTGATGTGTCTATGTGGCACTAATCACACTAACCTGAAACTGTAAACTTGCTTTCCCCATTAGAACTGTGAGCTCCTTGAGTACAGAGGACACGGTACTCCTGAGAGTACGGCTCTGAGGGCGGGGCCTGGAAGAACAGAAATCAAAGGCTGCACACGTGCGAGATGTGTGGGATCTGCACAGTTCACACCATCCTGCCTCAGAGAGGTAGGGAAAGAGCAGTTGTATTACTGGTTCCCTCCCTTGGGAGAACAAAATCAGTGTGTGTGTGTGTGTGTGTGTGTGTGTCTGTGTGTGTGTCTGTGTCTGTGTCTATCTATCGACCATCAATCAAAACTGAGATAGCAGATCCCTGATCCCCAGTCTGGTTCTTTGACTCACTGAACTCTGAGGCAGCAAAAAGCTTTAGTGCCTCCTTAAGGGGTGGAGGTGGGGGGTGGGGCACATATCTCAAGGAGCTTGTGTGTCTTAAAAAATGTATACAACATTGTAAGTTCATATTTGGAAAAGTTAAAGAAGAACCTTACTCTGTTGCATCTTGGGATGGGAACCCCAAAAGCCCTTGGTTCTCTTGGTGAGGATATTTGTGCATCAGTCGTGTCACGGGGAGAGCAAACAGAACTGGGGCAGGGAAACATGAGGTGTGTCTATCAAAGGGAGGCAAGCCTTACTGGAGTCTGACAAACACTGACCTATTTCCAACCACTTATTTGCATACAGATGAGGAAAGTGAGGCCCAGGAGGTAAAGTGCGTCAAGGTCACACAGCTAGCAGGCAGCAGAGGCAGGACTTGTGACCCCCAGATTATTCGTGTTCCTCCACTGCACCACAGCCTGACCACAGCCCTGTGTGGCGAAGAAGTGGCACAGGCCTAGGGCAGGAGGGGCACTGGGTGAGCACTGAGAGGTAGAAGGATGGTGTGATCCTGGGAAAGCCAGGTGTCTGAGACCCAGTTTGCTCCTGTGCAAAATGGGCAAGATAACATTCTGCCACACAGGGCTGCTGAAGGATCCAAAGACAAGTTCCCTTCTAAACTGCAACACATTATTTTAAAGAGGCCTTTCTAGCATTTTAATCATCCAGCTTGTAAAAGAGTGGCAGCATAGTCACAAATAAGGATTTCCAGACAAGTAGGAAAATTAATGCTAATCAATTCCTGAGCACTTTCTAATCAGCAGTAATGGTGTAAGTATGTAGCCACATGGGAAAAAAAGAGAGGTAAAATTAGATCTACTTCTCCAATTGTAAACCAGGATAAATTCTAAATAGAGACCTAAATTTAAAAAATGAAACCATACAAGCACTAGGAGAAAACATGAATGAATTCTTCAATAACCTGGAAATAGGGAAAACTTTTCTAACCATGACTAAAAATTCTGAAGCAATAAGGAAGATTAATAGATTTAACTGCATTAAATAATACTTCAACAAGACAAAAAATACCATAAATATGGGGAAAAGACAAATTCAAATTAAAAAGAAAATTTGCAACTTACATCACAGACAAGAGCTTAATAGCCTTAATATAGAGGGAGCTTCTAAAAATGAAAAATAAAAAGACCAGGAATCCCATATATATCCTAGAGATACAAACAGGCAGCCCACAGAAAAGGAAAAGCAAGTGGTCTTTATTAGTGATACTTAACCTCACTCATAAGAGAAATGCAAAGTATCCTGCAACAATGTTTTATCAAGCAAAAATACCCAAATTGGACAGTACAATCTGTTGGTGAGTCCATGGGGAAATGGACATTTTCATGTTGCTGATGGGAAGGTAAAATGGTAGAACCCTCATGGAGGGAAATTTGACAATATATAGTGAAATTATACATTGATTTATCTTTTGACCTAGGAGTCTCACTTCTGAGAATCTACTCCAAAGATTTACCGGCAAAAACTTGAAAATGCATGTGCATGAGGCTTTTAATTGCAGCACTATTTATAGTAGTGAAAGCTTGGAAACAACTCGAGTGCCCATCAGTAGGGAACTGGGTGACTAAAGTACAGTACACCCACTTGGGAGTGAGGGCTCCAGGATATTATTAAGTGAAAAAAAGTAGTGTGGAGAAAAGTGAGTCCAGTAAGCTACTATCATTTAACTAATGGTGTATATCTTTTAAAAAAAAATGGATGGATAAACCATGATATTCTTTTTAAATGGCTAACTGCAGGGGAAGGGAGGAAACAGAATGGAGGGGACTAATACAGGAGCTAGACTTTAAGCATACTTGTTTTGGACTTGTGGAACCTTGTAAATATTTCACAGAATTATAAAACACAAAAAGATTTTAAGCAAACTTAAAAAAAAAAATCAGAAGTAAAATGAAACAAATAAACCTGTGCGTCAGGTTTGTGCCAAAACCATAGAGAGATGAGTCACTTCCAGTGACTTGTAAAACACACGACTTCGTTCATTCCTAGTGGGATACACCATCAGGACAAAAAGAGCTGTGAAACAATCTGCAGAGTCATTGTATTGTAGGTAGCAATGCTGGTTTTGCTTTTTTGAGACTATTATGTGTGGTCCATGAGGCAAGCAAATGAGTATTTATGTTGGTGTCATTGACATTTTCAGCATGGAAAAAAGCAAGTATGTCTACACAACAGATGATGTAAAAACCCTGTCATCCTAAATTTGAATTGAATTATACTGATAAACTCATTAAGTGTTTTCCCTTGAAAAACAAAAATGTATGTATTTCCTTGCTCTGTTCACTGAAAAGATCTAAAAACAATGACCATCCCAGTAACAATGAGCGCGTCTAGCACCTAGAAGGTGATCCAGGGCTCTTTGGAAAAATGGGTGATTCCAGATCTGGGGAAGGAAATTTGGAAGTGCCTGGAACAACTTATATCAGGAACCAAGGAAACAATAAAGCACTAGCGAGGTCACGTCAAAGAAACTCAGGAGCCAAACTGAAGAGGCTCTCATTGGTCAAAGATGGGACCATTTGAGTCAATAAAAGTAATCGCAATGGATTAGGACATACTGAATACTTTTACAGCATGGCTTCAGATACTAAGACAAAACAAAACCAAAAAACAAAGAAACAGAACTTCTCACTGATCACCTTTAGAGGATACCTGCTCGGGAATCAACTTTAAAAGTAATACACAAGAGAAAATAAGCAAGCACTTATCTTTCTTACAGGAGCTGTACCTCAGTCAGGGTTGATTAAGAGCAGCACCTCTTTTAGGCCATTTCAGTCCATAAATTTTAGAATGATAGAGTATTATCATTCAGGAAGCTTCAAGGAAACAGTGAATCCAGGCAGTTGTCATCAGTGGTACGAATGTGACAAAAGAGAAAACCAAACATCCTACCTCTTAACAGATGTGCACAGTGACACCTGTAAGTATTCTAGCCCCCACCAAATTAAATTTCAATCTAATATTTGATCAAGCTTATGGATCTATCAATTCACAGGAAACACAGTGGGCAGAGGTGGGGGAAGCAACTAACGTGGCCTAAATTGAACTTTCCTCCTACTCTTGCCTTCTTCCCTTGTTACCCAACTCAGCAAACGCCACCTTCTAAGCCCACTGTATGTCACCCTTGACACTTCTCCCTTACCAATGTTCATCACCAAGTCCCACAAACTTTATCCTCTACAAGAATCTCTAAAATCTACCTACTTCTTCCATCTCCACCATCTCAGTCCTGACTACCGCTATCCACAGGATACTGCCATGGCCTCCTGTCTCCTTGAATCCAGTGACTGCCACTGGAAACCATTCGTCGTAATGCAGCCACTGATCTTTTTCAAAATGCACTCCTCATTGCATCTCACCACCCTCAAGGCACTTGAAATTCAGTAGCCTTCCACTGCTCTCAAGATTAAAAGCATCAACTTCTGCCCTGCATGGGCTAGTTTCTACTTGCTTTTCCAGGTTCTTCTTATAAACCAATCACTTTATTTCAGATGCAGTGTATAGCAACCAGATTCCCGACGTTCTGAGAATTTGATCTATGCTGTTCCCTCTGCCTGGAACACCATTCTCTTTACCAAGAGATTACCTATCCTAGGTCAGCTCAAACACTTCCTCAGTTGCCTTCCTTGACTGCATCAAATTCCTTTTAAATAGCCCCTCCTTTGTTGTACTTGAGATTTTATGTAATTATTTGGTGTTTCCCTCACCATACCAGGAAACAGTTTTTATTCCACTGCACCCACAATGCTCAACAGAACAAGCACAGTTGGATGTTTGTAACTATTGGTGGAAAACATGAACAATTCAAAGAGCACGCAGAGTTAAGGTAAGGCCTGCTGTGCATCAATTCTGGGGAGTACTTAAACAAGCTCTTAATAAGGGAAATAAAATTCCTGAAACATTCCCAAACCAATTATATCAATCAGTATTAGGGTGCAATAGTCAAGACCTATATGGCAATGATTCCATTGGTATCAGGGCCCAGGGCCCATTTAAGTACCTGAGGTACTAACACCACCTTCACCTTAAAAGTAGAAAAAGGCACATAACTTGGCACTGGAAAACCAAACTGATACGGCTAATACCCCTTCCCATTATTCTCTCCTCTCCTGCAATTTGGATTTTGACAAACCATTCTGCTTAACACGTTGATTGCCACGTCACCCAAACCTGGGGTGTTTTCTCAGGGGCCCTGTCACCCAGATGGGTGATGCTTTCCTTCATCCAATTATGCAGGTTTTTACAAGTAATTTGCAACAGTTTTCATTTGTAATACACTTAATAATAACATAAGTATATACACAAAAATATTTTCTTTTTAACAAAATTATGTAAGATTATGTTGCTTTCTTATGATATTCACCAAGAATTTATACAAAGCTGTGGTGTTTTGGGACAACTAGGACAGTATGTTCCTGTCTTTTTAAACTTTTTTCTAGCTTGTCTTGAAAATAAGAAATTGTTTAGAACAATTCCAATTATACTGGGAAAGACAGATTAACTATGAGCACATATATGATTAGAGCCTCACACTGTGGTGAAACGTGCATTTGGGCCCTGCAGGAAACATACCCAATCCACAGTGGGCGTCAGCGTTAAACAGCTCTCTAAGGTCACTTGATTTGGGAGAGTCTATCCACTGCTAAGTTTTAAGCAACTGAAAACCAACATTTTTATAATGATCAGTGCAGTGGAGTTGCATGAAGATTTGAACCGTCTGAGTAAACTTCAATTTTTCACACAAGAACCACGGAAGAGTACAGATGTAAGTTTTGAGTTTCTAGTGCCTACAAGGCATTTGGATGGAGATCTCTAATAGGCAATCAAACACTTGCTTACACCAGTACCATGCTCAACTCAGAACCTTTATGCTAATTAGAAAAGTTGCTCCTATGAAGTAAAGTGCAGGAGCGATTTAATACTGAACACCTATGTGCAAGAACTGTTCAAGGCACTCAGGACTGCAGTTACAAACTGTACAAAGGTATTTGAGACTGTCACGAGAATTTTAAATATTTTATTATATAAAGTTATGCCCCAAATTGTGCTTCATTTTTTCCTATACTATACTGGTACATTTTAAAAAGCAATACAGTTCAGAAATCCTGGGGGAAATTCCACTTAGCTATTTAAATATTGCTTATAGAAAATATTAAAGGAAAGCTAGCACCATGTAAACAGTATATACTTAAATCGAATGCTTAACAGAGTACAATGCTTTTCATTCACTGATAAACCAAAGGTCAATTTCTAGATGTCTTTTCCTCTTGTACATATGTCACTTGTTTTATTAGCAAGCAAAGCCCTATAATGGGTGGCTTCACCTAATCCTCAGACTCAGATCCATCTTCATCTTGACTAATCTGGAAATAACGAAGTTCGTAAGTCTCCTTGTCAGATGCAACCACACGAAGCCAATCACGAAGATTGTTCTTTTTAAGGTATTTCTTGGTTAGATACTTCAAATACCTTTAAAAAAAACATGAATTTCATAAAACATAGTATCTACTATGTAAAGGCTTATTATTTAAGACATGCATTGTCATATTCATCTTGTGTGTTCCCAGTTCCCTCCACAATATTTTCTTTCATTTGTATTAAGCATTGTGCAAGGTTGCTAGGAATACAGTAAGGGAGCATCTCAACCTCAATTAGAACCAGTTTATGCCCCACAAACCCTTTATCTCCCACCCCCCAAATAAACTTTATGTTGGAGACCCATGCAGGAGAGCAGTAATAGTACCTTCCTCTTCAGTCTTACTGCTACATTAAAAAAAATTAACATACAGTTCTCATTCTTCAAATATCTTGTACTAAAATGTCAACATTCCCTCCACCATGATCAGCTCCCCTAGCCTCATTCCCATCTGAACTACCAAGCATTCCTCTCAAACCTCCCTGCCTCTTGCTGTCAGTGCCACTCCCTCTGCTAGAAATACCCCATTCCCCTGGCAACACTAAGCTTATCCTCAGCTTCTCTGAAAATCCTTGTGCCCTATGACAAAGATACAGCAATTACCGAATTGCATGTGTAACAACTATCCACATGTCTATATGATCCTTGAGGACAGATACTTCATCTCCAAATCCCTAGTGATTAACTCACGACCACAGCTAACATGCACTGCTTGCTACCACCTTAGTCCAAGCTACCATCATCTCTTACTGCAACAGTCTAAGTTTTCAGTTTCCACTACCAAACTTTTTCAGCCATAATGATCAATTCTTTAATTTGCATGGCTCACTGTTGCATTTCATTTAGATGAAATTTTCTGCCCACTTTATGCACTTGTTAAGTATTTAATATTGCATTTCATCTCTTCTCCACTAGAATTTAAGCTCCTTGGTGGTGGGTCCTTAGTCTGCTTGGTTCACTGCTAGGCTGCTCAGTCTTGCAACAGTGCTGCCATGTGTCAAGTATTTAATATCTGTCAAGCAAATTGCATGAACAGAAACTGGTAGCAAGACTAACGTTAGTGGTTATCTGTACTAGATGGCCAAAACTAAGAAAGCTGGCACATCACTCCCCTCTGACACAATAGACAAGTTTCTGGAAACATATTCTAGTATCAAAGCATGCAACATTGTTAAAGTTTACGTACAATTTGATTACAGGGCCTCTAATTCACTGGACAGGAGCCCTGGACATAACTTGCCTATATTCCAGCAATAAATCACTTACTGACAATCAGCCTAAGTAACTGGCACTGTTACTGAATGTATCTTCCTTTCATACAGCCTTTAATAAGTTCAAAGTACTTCTGACATCTCACTGACCTCATTAACAACATACCTGTTTTTGCATGTGAACAGAGAATACTACATTACATATTCTATAAATATTCCACAATTAGTTTCATTTCAAAAAAAATCATGGAAAACGAATACCAACCTTTTAGAGAATTGTTTCTCAGAAACAACTGTTATTTTATTCTTGAAGCGTTCAATGTGAACAACATTCCCAAGATTTCCAGTTTTTCCGTTCACTTTAACCTTCTCACGTAGAAACTGTTCCTATTTTTAAAAAGAAAAAGTGCCACACTAGGGAAGAAAACCCTAGATATTCACTAGGGAAGGTACCCTAGGAATAGAGCTTAGGTTAAAATCAAATATTACATACTTAATTCATCATTAAGAACTTTACTATAATGATAAAAACAAACTGACTGAAGTGATACTTACAAAATTTCCAGAATCAAAAATTCCATCTTCTACTGGATGAGTAAGGTCCAAATTAAACTTCCAGGTTGACTTCTTAGGCTTCTTGTCTTTCTTCTACAGAAAGTTAATAATTATGACTCTCTACAATAATTTATTCACTTTACATACAAAATAAAAAATCTGTTATCAGTGCAATAATGTACAACATGTTGTGAGGCGATGTGTGTGTGTTTGTATATATAAAGTAGTGTAAGGTTCTAAAAAAAAAAAGTGCTTTAGTATCTACTGGATATACCCTTTTTTTCAACCAGGCTGTCTGAAGGGGAGTACTCTCATCAACTTGGTTAAAAACCAAGTTTCGTGAACTCCTATGGAAATTTTCCCTGTTCGTCATACAAGTGTCTCACAAGCACAAAACTCAAGATTAAGTTCGACGTATATAGTGAGCTACTTAGTTTCCTTCATCAGAAGATTCTCCAAACCCTATTTTTGCAACTGGAAAAGATTAAAAGGATCAGCCTACTTTCTACTACAAGTTAAACCTAAAAAATACCCACCAGGGATGGTGTGAACCTCTAACCAGGCCCACTGTGTTTGAGTTATCAAGAAAAGTTTTGTGGGCTTTTATTATTTTCCATACCACGAATCTTCAATTTTAAATTACCAGGTACTGTTTAACTGCTTCACTACTGCCATCCCCACTGCAGACGGGAAACAGGTAGTGCACCACTTAGTCCAAGCTCAATCACACGCCAGAACAGGATATTTCACCCACTTATGTCTACAGAATTCACTTCTTATGCTGCTATGGGTGAGGGAAAGGCAGGAGAGGTCTGACAGTAATTTTAATTTGAAAAATATGTGTAACTTAAAGTTTTCTAATCCCAAACCTTTTAGACCAATACCATAGAATAAGAATACTTAAGTAAAATCCACCCAAACAGCTACCGAAGCTTTCTTAGGCAGTGGAATAACTTGTGCCCCCAAAATTTATCCAAAACCTGGGACTGGAAATTAGGTTAACTAGTTACTAGGAGTTGGGCCTTAGTGGTCAATTTATAGTTCTGTTGGGGCATTAGTTAACATAAGAAACGCAAATAATTTGTCTGGTGGAACAGATAAGCCCAAATAATTTGTCTGGTGGAACAGATAAGCCCAGAGTGTTTATGGTCCCATTGAACATTAGTTCTGTATATATCCCAGCAATTTTACCCTAACATTTCAAATGTTTTCTGGGCCGGCTTTTACATCTCACTGGTTCCCTTATTAATAAAAACCTTTGAAACACTCTTTTACAATTTGCCTAAGAATCGTCACTTTTATCTTTCACGAGGTAATGAAGAAACTTCTTCCCCAACAGTTTTAAAGTTCTCTGAAACTTCTGTAACTGCTGCTATCGCGGGAGCCGAGAGCCTCTGCTCTGCCTCCGCCCTGGCAAGGCCATTAGACTAGCCCGATTAGACACATTTGGCTTTCTGCTGCAAATAGGGTAGCATCCGCGCGCGAGAGAAAAGAAACGGCCCAAATGCTGTCCCCTAGCCCCGTTCGCCGTCGTGCCTCCTTCCCCACGCTCCCACGGCCGCCCATCCTAAGCCAACTCCGGGCCCAGGTCGAACTCCACCAGACCGCATGGCAGCTGCCAGGGGCCACAAAAAGCCTACAACGTTAACATTTTGGTTGTATTCCTGACCCGAGTCTCCATTCCCACCCTCCCTTTATCTGAATGAGACGCCCCCAACTCGCGAGCTGCAAAAATCATCTATATCGGAGTAAAATAGTCCAGCGGAGAGCACGCACACTCACCGGCGCCATCTTGGAAAGCCGGCCGCGCGATGAGAGAACGCAGCGTCCGCGCCGCTCGCATTTATACCAAAGCGTGGTGCGTCACGCGCCGGGAACGTAAGATCACCGCCTCCCGGAAGAGAACTTGGGAGGAGCGCCGAGGTCGGTAACCCAGGAAACCGGGGGCGTGGCCCGCGGAGAATACAATCAACAGGCCGTCAGGCTTCCTGGCAGCGCCCACTTGCGGGGCGAGCTGAAATGACTCAGTTTCACGCTGGTGACTACAAGCGCCGGTTGACCACAGTGGTCCCTAGGACTGATTGCTTGGGAGGCCGCTCTAGAAGTACACGCCCCAGGGATGTTGGAAACATTTTTTCGCTAATCACCTGGATCTTCTTTCCAATCAAGGCAAGGCAATGTTTCATGTTGCTTTGGGGATTCTTGTTTTATACTGCAATTATAATCCTCCAGCTAAAAAGTTATTTCTCTGTGTTTTGACCATGAGTCTTGTTTTCTAAATGACTGTTGACGGAAATTAGTTTTTCCGGGAGCCAAAATAAACTAGGTTCTTGAGGATAATAAAAACCAAACCCACAAACAAGCAAACGACCTTTAAGTGAAAAATACATAGTGCTCATTTGTTCACACGTTGTGTGTAATATATTCTATTTTATGAACCTTAGAATTAATCCAGGACCCCTGAGTTCCATTCAAAATGCCTCCCAGTTAACATTCAACGAACATTTGCTGAGACCTAATTACTAAAATGTACAAAGGATGAATATGTGGTGGTGACAGTGGCAAAAGAAAAAAGTGTTCGGAGTTAGAAGGATTACAAGTTAACGTCATTTCAGAAAAGTGGCACGTCTCTCAGCGTTTTGCAATTTTTTTTTTTTTTTGTGGAGGAGAAACTATTGCACTGGGAGCCAGGGGTAGAGGATGGGGTGGGCTTTTGTTGTTAATTTGGAGGTTGACACTAGAAAGTGACAACTGTGTATGTCCCTTATGATAGTGATTAGTAGTAATAACAACTATGCTTTAACGAAGCATACAATGTATATGGTCTAACTAGAGGTGTTGAGTTCCTGGAAGAAATACATTTCAAGATTTTTTTGGTTGTTTGCCTCAAGAACCACTAGAATTTCATTTATTTTCCAAACATTGAAGGAAAAGAAGAGCAATTGGCATTTTCTCCTCAAGGATGGCCTGGGCTGTAGGGCAGAAATGATCCTTGTACTGGTGGATATTTTGAAAATAAGCCATTAATTGAGTCATTTATTATTTTTCTTGTTTTGGCAGTCCCCCATGTCATGACAAAAACAAAACAAAACAAAACAAAAAAAACCCTAAAGAACTATTAAGCCATTTTTACAAAGGCTTAATATTTGCGAAAACAACATGTGTTTCTGAATAACTAGTAATCCCAAAATAACTAGTTAGAAAACAGTTTCTATTAACAGAAAATTTTCTAATAACAGAATTTTTTTCTTTTAATTAGAAAACACTTTAAAAAAAGAAAAATAGTACCCAGAAATGTGCAGATAGTGAGATTAAATATTGTAAATAACCAAATTCTTCCAAATTTCACACAGACAGTATATAAGTATGTATATATTATATAGGGTGGGAAGGGACGGACTGGAAGTTCGAAATTTGTAGATACTGACAGGTATATATAGAATAGATAAACAAGTTTACACTGTATGGCACAGGGGAATATATTCAAGATCTTGTAGTAGCTCATGGTGAAAAAGAATATGAAAGTGAATATATGTGTATTCATGTATGGCTGAAAAATTGTGCTGTACACCAGGTCTGAATAGAGTAGTGAAATAAGGTATAGAAGGACACAATATGGCAGATTAGGTTAACAGAGAAACCTTCCATATGTAGCCAAAAAACTGGCTAAAATATAGTTTTATCAATAATTTCTAATGTATGGTTAAGTTGGTGAAAAAGTAAAATAATTTTTGGAGGGGGGATGGAAATGACCTGTCCCCATGCTCATACCAGTTTATGGCTAGAATTAGCTCTGCTCAAATAGCATGAAAAAGCTCCAACCTAAAAACGTAGTTTAAATGTGTGCTTGACTTCATGGTACCAGGCAGAAGCAAATGCACATTTTTCTGGAGGAATGCACGGTATATCCAAGCACAAAGGATTCCCTGAGATAAGCTTTCTGAAATATGAGCTGACAATTAAAAAAAAAAAAACTCAATAAATACACAGGAAAACAAGCCACGATGAATGAAAATCAATCTAAAAAGCCATATTAAGTCATATGAGCTGCTTATATATTCTGGAGATCAAGCCTTTGTCAGTTTCATTTGCAAAAATGGGCAGAAGACCTAAACAAGCCATTCTCCAAAGAAGAAATACAAATGATCGATAGGCACATGAAAAAATGCTCAATATCACTAATTATCAGAGAAATGCAAATCAAAACTACGATGAGGTATCACCTCACACCAGTCAGAATGGCCATCATTCAAAAGTCCGCAAATGACAAATGCTGGAGAGGCTGTGGAGAAAAGGGAACCTTCCTACGCTGCTGGTGAGAATGCAGTTTGGTGCAGCCACTGTGGAAAACAGTATGGAGATTCCTCAAAAGACTAGGAATAGACTTACCATATGACCCAGGAATACCGCTCCTGGGCATATATCCAGAAGGAACCCTACTTCAAAATGACACCTGCATCCCAATGTTCATAGCAGCATTATTTACAATAGCCAAGACATGGAAACAGCCTAAATGTCCATCAACAGATGACTGGATAAAGAAGAAGTGGTATATTTATAAAATGGAATACTATTCAGCCATAAAACCCGACAACATAACGCCATTTGCAGCAACATGGATGCTCCTGGAGAATGTCATTCTAAGTGAAGTAAGCCAGAAAGAAAAAGAAAAGTACCATATGAGATCACTCATATGCAGAATCTAAAAAAAAAAAAAGCAAAACATAAATACAAAACATAAATAGACTCATAGACATAGAATACAAACTTGTGGTTGCCAGGGGGACAGAGGGTAGGAAGGGACAGATTGGGATTTCAAAATGTAGAATAGATAAACAAGATTGTACTGTGTAGCAGAGGGAAAATATATACAGGATCTTGTGGTGGCTCACAGTGAAAGAGAATGTGACAATGAATGTATGTATGTTCATATATAACTGAAAAATTGTGCTCTACACTGGAATTTGACACAACATTGTAAAATGACTGTAACTCAATAAAAAAAAAATGTTTAAAATTTTAAAAAGCCTATAAAGTCAGACCCAAACAAGAGACTGTATATATTGGAATTATAAGAAACAGAATATAAAATAAGTATCTGTAATGTACTTAAAAGCTAAAATGATTTAAAATCCTATAAGGGAAACAGGGACAAGCAAAATTGGCCAGGAATTTTTTTTAAAAGGAAGAAAATATAACTTCTAGAAATTAAAAATAGAAAATCTTTAGTTAGAAAGAGTTGGTGAGTTAAACAGGGGAGTAGACAAAAGCTGCAGAGAAAACTGGTGAATGGGAAATTACTCAGAATGCAACAAAGAAAAGCAAAGAGATAGAAAATATTAAAAGGTAGGTTAAGAGACAAGAATGTCAGAGTTAACAATGTTCCAGTTATGTCAAATGGAAGACCTAGAAGGATATAACAGGGAAAATGAGGGAAAGGCAAAACTGAGAGAAATAATGGCTGAATACTTAGATTCAGGAAGCCCAATAAACCTCAGACAGGATAACGGAAAATAAATGCACACTTAAACACATTATAGTGAAACTTGGAAACACAAACGCAAAATTATTTTAAAAGCATCCAGAAAGAAAAGCCAAACTATTTGCTAACAGGAGTTATATTAACAGCTGACTTCACATCAGCAACAATGGAAGCCAGAGCAGAGGGTTATTATCTTTGAAGGGCTGAGAGAAAAGAACTGTCTACCTAGAACTGTAAAGTGTGAAACTAGCTTTCAAGAGTAAAGATGCATTTAAGACATTTTAGATAATGAAACTGAAAATTTGCTATCAACAGACCCTCCCATAAAGGAACTCTCTAAACTATACTTCAGGATAAAGGAAAATAACCCTAGAAAGAAATAGTGAGCAAAGAAAATGGTTAAATTGTGGACAAATCTAAACAACACTAACACTATAAAAAATAACGTTTATTTTGTAGGCTTAGGGTGTTAGTAATGTTCTGTTTCTTGATCATGGTGATGGATATATGACTGTGTGTTGTTTGTGAAAATTCATCAAGCTGCAAATTTATAATCTGTGTACTTTTCTATATACATATACGTTACGCTTTAATTAAAAATGAGGATAGTTTAAATTACTGTATGCCAAAATACTCCAAATTATATGAAATGAATTACTAGAAAAATACAAGTTAGAAACACAATTTAGAAATACACAAGAAACAGAAAATCTGAATAGTCTTATATCTTTTAAATACATTGAATTTGTAATTAAAACTTCCTATAGGAAAAACACCCAGGTAGCTTCACCAGTCACTACTGCCACACACCTGAGGGAAAAATAATGCCAATTGTGACAGATACCTTTTATGCCCCAAATCACATCCTGTCAACTTCCCTTTTAATCCAGAAGAGGGGAACACTTATCCACGGTTTCCTGTCCTGCCTTGGTCAGTGGTTGTCCTTGGAGTGTTAACTCCTTTGTGCTCCCAGGTTGTATGTGTGTAAGGGAATGTTAGTAGGAAGGTTCCCACCAGTGTCCCATGCCTCGAGTCAGAGAAACCATAAAAGTAAAAGGTGAAAAATATGCAGGGAGACGCTGCCAAGCTTTCCCTGCCCCAGACTGGTTGCTGCTCCCTTCTTTCTCTTGAATGGACAGAAGGACATTCTATAGCACTGCATGGAAGATCCCATCAGGATTAACCCTCATTCGTCCCCAGCACGTTTCTTTTTGCTTTTATTCCTTCCCAGTTTCACATTTCCCGGTTCCTTGTTTCTGTTCTCTGTCATGTTGCATTTGTATTTCAAACGTCTGCTCTTCCTGCAGCTCTATATCTGTCCTGCGTCTGTGCATCTCACAAGGTTTCTTACAGGATCAGATTGTGTGCATCCTTCCTTTTGCGAGACTTCAGCTCTATTAACATCACAAAGGATCACACTGTAACAGAAAGTAGACAGTGTCTGCATCTCTGAAATTTACTTATTAATTATTAAAACTCATCTTACTTGCCTGAAGCTAATTTATGTAACAGGAATCTGTACATTTCCCTTTACCCAAACTTTCCAATCATCAATGTTATCAGCATTCAAGCATGGTAAAAAAAACCCAACTGTATATGTACTAAAAATACCATTGTTTTCTATGGAATTTTTTCTTTCTATGCCACATGCTGTGAAGTGTAATACGTTAGCATCACGAGGCATTGCACTACCCATCTCCAAAAAAATATACTCAAATGACACTGCAGACAAACAGTCCTATGGAAGCAAACTGCACAGCTTTGACAAAAGATGTGCTACCGCCCTTCCGTGCAAGCAGCAATGAGGCCCTGAGGAGCAACTTATTACTACTGAAGAATATTGTTTTTAACTCTGCCAACTTAGAAATGTTCTTTGTTAGATTCTTATAAATGAAAGCTAACGGCACCAGGCGGGGAAGTAAGAACTGAAGTCACTGCTGCTTGCCCTTTTCTTTACTAATTTGATTGGAAAGCATTAAAACCTATGATTAAAACAAAACAACAAACAAATAAATATATATATATTCTTGCTTCCATTCATCTGTTCTCTGTGTGTATTTAGAAAAACTTGTTATTTTTAAAACTACTTTTAACAATTGCAGTATCAGAAGTAAGATTTTCTTGTTATACAGTGCCACAGGAATTCGGAACAATTGGTCAACCTATAAAATGAGAGCAAATATCTTTTTTCATTGCTTAATTTTATTACTTGTCATTTTTAGCTTTGTCATTCACCTATTGGTGGCTGTTTAGAGTATTTCCATTTTTTCACTATTATAAACAATGCTTTGAGGAACTTTTTTAATGTAGAAGAAACTTTTTTTATTTTTAAAGCTTTTTTTTTAACTGTAGTTGATTTACAATGTTGTATTAATTTCTGGTGTACAGTATAGTGATTCAGTTATACATGTATATATACATATTCTTTTTCACTACAGGTCACTACAAGCCACTGAATATAGTTCCCTGTGCTATACAGTAGTACCTTGTTGTTTATTCTGTACATAGTAGTTTGTATATGTCAATCCCAAACTCCCAATTTATCCCTCCCTTCTTCCTCCCCCCACAACCCCTAGTAACCATAAGTTCGTTTTTTTATGTCTGTATCTCTTCCTATTTTGTAAATAAGTTCATTTGTGACATTTTTTTAGATTCTACATGTAAGTGATATCATATGTTACTTGTCTTTCTCTGAGTGACTTCCTTCACTTAGTATGATAATCTCTAGGTCCATCCATGTTGCTGCCAGTGACATTATTTCATTCCTTTTTATGGCCGAGTAGTATTCTATGTGTGTGTGTTTGTGTGTGTGTGTGTGTATACACACACCACATTTTCATTATCCATTCATCTGTCAATGGACATTTAGGTTGCTTCCATGTGTTTTACTATTGTAAAAAGCGCTGCTATGAATACTGGGGTGCATGTATCTTTTTGAATTAGAGTTTCTCTGACTATATGCCTAGGAGTGGGATTGCTGTAACTTTATTTTTAGTTTTTTAAGGAAACTCCATACCGTTCTCCATAGTGGCTGCACCAATTTGCATTCTTATCAACAGTGTAGGAGGAAGGAATTTTTTAAATAATAAAATTATTATCCTCTTATGCCAAAAGAAATGCTCATGAAAGGAAATATAGAGAAGAAAAATGTATAAAAATACCCAAAATCCACTTGCTTAAAAATAGCTATTTAATGCTTTGAGGCATTCATGTTTATCAGTGTGTACATGTTATCTATATCATTGACACAAGTCATTACATACATTTATAAAAAATGGATGGCTCTATACATACTTTTTTGAATTTTAAAAAACTTTTTACTTAGAAATTATTTCAAACCTACCAAAAATTGTAAAAATAGTTCAAAACACACACATATACATATAAATATAAATATCTAAAAGTCTGAATAAAGAATATGTAAATGTATATATATATCCTTTATCCAGATTTTACCTAACATTTTGCTCCACTTATTTATCATTTGTTCTTTCTTTACATTATATCTGTATATCTATAAATCTTTTTATTATATCTGGATTTGCAGTCATAGTTGAAAAGAAGCCAAGTTATAGAGAAATTCACTCATGTTTTCTTCTAAGGACTTGTACAGTTTGTGTTTCCATATAGACCACTGCTTCATTTGGAGTTTGTTCTTGTGTATGTTATATGGAATTCATTTTATTTTTTCCAAATTTATTTTTTCAAACTGTCACAGCAGAGTTTAGCTAAATTATTATCTGCCCAGTGGTTTGCAACACCACCTTTACTGGATATTAAATTCTGTATGTATTTGGGTCTATTGCTAGATTTTATATTCCATTCCATTGGTCTGTCTGTTCATTTGCCAGTACCTCTCTTTTGATTATAGAGGCTCTGTAGTAAGTTTTCATTTCTGGTGGTTCTATCCCCAACTCATAGCTTTCTGTGCAGTATTTTCCTAGCTATTTCTTGCATGTTTATATTTCCATATGAACTTTTTAGCAACTTGCTTAGCTCCATAAAAAAACTTGTACTGTATTATTGGGGCTGCATTAAATTTATAAATCAAATTAGGTAGAACTAGCATCTCAATGTTGAGTTATCAGCCAAGAATGAGGTATGTTCTTTCCATTTGTTTAAGTCAACTTTGTGTCTTTTAGGAGTGTTTTATATTTTTTTCTCCAAAAGATTTACCTCATTGATTGTACAGCAATTATAATAAACTAGAGTGACAATAATTTAGTTGAAACTCACATAATTGTGAACAAAAAAAGGCAGATGCACTATCAGTGTTAGGTAGATAAACCTCCATTCTCCCAGTTAGAATCTTTGTTGGGGATCTGATGGCAACTGTGGTTGCCAAGCCTTTTTGGCCCTCCTAAATACTGGGACACAAGTCATTGTGATGCTGGGTAGTACCTATGGGTGGGGTCAAAGTATTATTTTGACTGGATTCAGAAATAACTCTCAATTGGACAATGGGTTGATAAAATCTTGTAGGTGGGTCATTTTGAGCCAATACACAGCCAGTGGTTGTAACTGATCCTGCTGAATGTATTTGTGGGAATAGATATTTTAAGTTCCCAGTGGAACACACACTTTAGAGAGGCAGTATGGGTTTTGAAAGTGGCAATTCCATAGGGCACCTCTTATTTGGATAGAATGTTTAAGTATGAGGTTGGAGTCAGGGGAGGAAGAAAATCAGAAAGGCTGAAACATAACACGATTAGTCCCTTTTCACTCTTCTTTTTTTTCTTTCATGCCTGCCTCTTGGAAACTAGCTACTGGTATTTGCAAGTAGCAAAAAGAGTGGGACTGAGGGGTGGGAGACTTTAATCTGTTGTTTCTCTTACTGCCCAATTACGCTTGCTGGATCTAGAAGGTTACAGATATCAGTAATACTGAGCATGGATATGAGGTGACAGCTACACGGGTAGTCTTGGTATGGTCCACATGCCAGGGAGTGAGAGAGATGTTCTAGAATGGTGCAGTGTATAAATGAAAGAAACTGCTGAGCCATCTAGGGATGGATCTGTCCAGATGGTGTTGATTAGACATGGTGAGGACTGGAAAAGGGTGAAGGGTTTGCTTTAGGGACTCATTACGCCATTCACATTGCTGTGGAAAGAGAACAGCAACTCTGGTAGAGAAAGAACATCTCAGACCCTGGGAGGTCAGCGGTTGGGGAGGCACCACTAAACTCTCCTGCATTAAATGTCTCTGGAAGAATGCACAGGAAGAGGATGCAGGTGGTAAGATGGATTTACTCTTATACCTGTGGAATTTTGAACCACGTATTTTACATATTCTAAAAACTATTAAAACTTTAAAGATAAAAAATTGTACCTAAATCTGGAACTAAAATTTAGAAATTAACCTTCCCAGGCTGTAAAGCAAGGGTGCTACATAGTAAGAACTAAAATATAAAAAACAGTAAGAACAAAAGTTAGATTTTCTTTTAACAGTGACATACTCATTAATTCATTGACTATTCTAGCATGAAAATGTTTCTGGGAATGAATATATACAAGAATAGTGTATCCTGTTAAATCAACTTTATTTTTATTCAATATAACTGATGAAGTCAACAGATAAATATATTTTAATATAACAAAAAGTTATAATTGATAAATTTACCATCTACATTTTAAAATATTTCACAATTACTTTAATATAGTCAAAGACTTAATATTTCAATTTTACCCATTTTTGAAATGTAAAATGCACAATTATAATAATACCCATTCTACATATCTTATAATTTTAAAGTTTTAGCTAAAATGTATGAATCTCTGCAGGTAAAAGCATGAGTTCTCTTATACCTAAGACAAATAAAATGTATTACTAATAAAATGCCACTGGACTAAACAATGCCATTTCAACTATTTCCTTTTTGGAGAGGAGGATAAAAATAGTAGAGAACTAGTAATTTGTATTATATTTTGTAACAAGCACAAGAGTGCTTATTTATAGTAGGTATTAACCACAATAAAGAATTCCTCTCAAGAAAGATCACAACTATGATTTATGATAAGCTGTACAGTCATCAATGACTATAATTTATGTTCAGAGTTTGTAAGATAAGCTTAAGTCTATCAATACCAAGACATAGTTTTAGGGACTTTATATAAGTAAAGGAACCTCTCTTTCAATTGTAAAATTGCTTTCAGCCTGTCCTAAGGAGAGAGGAATAGTGGTGGACAGTAAAGTTTGGCAACAAGTATGTTTTTAGCAGGTGAAAGCCGCATATGCGTTGCTGTAAGATGCATCTTTCATGTGAGGAAAACGTGCTAATTAGATGGATACAGCACTTTTCAGGCACTTGACCTCACTTGGTAGTTAAGTTGGTATTTAGATATTTATTTAATGGAAAAACATTGAATTATATAGGACTTCAAGCTACAGAACATCTGTGTTCCGTAAGCTAAATCCAATGTTCCCTACTAAAATCAAATAATGCCATATATCCAATTCAGAGGGAAAAAATTTAAGGGATTAAAGTTAACAGATTGAATTTTCTCAATTTTAAGATTTTGCACAATAAAATTTTTTAAGCCTTTGTTGGCTGTTACCTGTCTGAATGTTAGGAGAAAAAAAGGCTTAAAAACTATGAAATATTATGCCTAAATGATACCAGAAGATTTTGAACTATTGATCAGTTCAATATAATATACTGTTTATGGAAATATGCTTACAGTTTGTACATATACTGCTTAAGAGCCATATTTTCTCAAAGTAAATTTGTTCCTAGTTCATATTACAGAACTCAATATGTAAACATTTTAATGTACCAAAGAAAAGCACTATGAACTTTTGTTCTGTTGTCCCTAAATATGTTTGAGAATCACCATATCATTGTCTGGCTCTAAAGCTATCTTTGGGGTCCATGCCAAAGAATGCTTTCAGATATATCATTAAGGATAAGGTTCTAAGGTAAGACTACCAAATTCTATTATAAAATGAAAAAAATACGGTAAGAGTATAGATTGTTACCAATGTTCCCATTTTTTCTTGAATATTTAGCATATAGTTTATATGTGTTGATATTAAGGATTTTTTATTTGTATGTATCACTGTATTACAACTTGGGAAAATTTTGCAACATACTTTTAGGCAGTTAGCTTTAAAATAATGAAACTTCAGCTCTTAGCACAAACAGCCCTGAGAACAATGCATTCAAATTACAGCTCAACTAGAAATAATCTAATTGAGAAACTTTAAAGTACAAAAACAAATTCTGGAAAAGTTGTAAAATAAAAAAAATTACCAACATTTGAGGCACTACCAGACTACAGTACTTTTAAGAGTTGGAAGGACTTTGTAAAAAGAACAAACATACAAAGCTATGTGTGCACGTGCACACACTCACACTGTGCTATAATGAAAAACTGTATCCCCAAACTTTATAGTCTGAACATTTTTTTGCAGCATCTCCTATTAAAGATATCATGCTCTGGCTGCAGGAGACTTTTGGTAATTCTTATAAAGCATTGGTACTGAATTTTGTACCATAAATGGAAATGGATTCAAGAGCTTGGTTAGCAATAATTTTAAGTGACTGACAGCCCTTGGAAGGGAGCATGAAAGAAATATCATAATTATGTTTATGATGCAAATGCTAAGTCAAAGTAGCAATAATTTGATCTATTTCAGAGGGTATACAACTTCTTAGCAAGTAAGGTATGACAACGTCTCCACAGTAGAGATAAAATATGTTGTTCTAGAAAGAAACAAATATTCCACTTATTACCATAATATTGTATATAAATTTGTGAAATGCCTGCAGACAGGTGTTTTCACTGTATAATCTATCAATGTGACAGTCTACCTTCTATACATAGTAACTTTGATATTTAACATTTGCTACAAAAGGGTACAACAAATACTAGGAATCAACTTTTAACATTTCTGATGTCAAAAAAGAATGAAGTCACTTCTATTCTGTTAAAAAATATATGTTTCCCTGCTTCCTTTTAATACAGTTTATAAAGCTTTACTAAATGAAATATTTTTCGAGAGAAATATGTATTGACTTATGTGAAAATAAACAGTCCCATGTCTTTAAAATCTATTCTTATAATTATATGTCAGAGGAGTATTTATACTTCATTATAGTACTTAAAATGAAATATTTATGCATAAATAGCTTTTGCCATTCAAGGTATGATGACAGAGATGCATTGTTACAATTTAATATAGGCTTATCTCACAACTGAAAATATATTTATGTGAAGTTTGACAAGTTAAGAACAAGGGCATGCTAATCTAGAATTAATACTAAACCAGAACACTAGTATGGTTAACTGGGGTCATCTGAGTGACCAGCAAGCAGCACAGACTGATAACTTTCTAGAGTTCTTGTGGGTAACAGTGCCAATCAGTCGCATGTAAGATACACATCACAGAGTGCTAAAACCTAAAGCAGTATGTAGCAGATACTGAAATGGAATACTGGAAAGAATTTAGCCTAATTACTAATTGTGCTTCAGATGGGCAAAAGCTAAAATGTTATACTAAAAATGACTGGCTACAACCTCAATATTTTTTGTGCTTTAGAATTCCTCTTGCATTTCCTTAAAGTACTGCTTCTTCTCCAAATGGGTTTGCTGAGGCCAATACAAGATTTAAAAGTATGTGAAAATTAAGTAACTAAAACTTTGGGATCTTCTGTTCTTAATGCTATTTTGAGTCACTGATGAGACCAGTTACAGCATGACACATATTTTCCTCTAGACACTAGGTACAAAGGCCTTTTAGAGGTCAGAGCATGATGGAAGAAGTCTTACAACCAGTCTTAGAGAATGAAGGTATTACTGAAATGTGATTTTGTTCTAAGTTTCACTGCAATATTATGATTGTTATTGAGTCAAAGGTCCTCACAAACCCTGTGACAATGTCTAGAATTCTGGAAATAAGAGATATATGATCCAAAAGACTAAACAGAAATGTAGCAGAATCACCTAAAATTCTTTCTTGAATAATTCAGTTTATAGAATTTTTCTCTAGTTATATTTCACATATGGAACTGAAATAAGTCACATGATAACCAGATAAAATACATATACTTCTTAAGTTAAATAATAATTATCACATAAAGTAACTTTTCTTCCATGATTCACTTTCACTTTGGAAAAAAATAAATTGAACAAATGATCCAAATCAATTTCAAGTAAGAATTTCCAGTTTTTGTCTGATAAATAAATATTTTGATGTTAAGGAAGCCTACTTAAAAATGGTTGGAAAGGAGTGACTCCTGCAAACACTAACATTTATTCAACATAATTGGTAAAAAGCACTGCATTGTATCCTGTAAACCAGGTCACTCCTTTACATACAGAGAGAGAGAACACAAGTTAAAAGCAGAAACACAAATAGAAGGAAACTTTCTATTTTTATGCTGATTACAAAATCCTCAAATAAAACCCTATAGATTAAGCAACTCCCTTTGCCACTGTCCTGTGTCTTCTTTACAATAAGACTTGCTAACAGTCATGTAGCAGTTTAATGCCTCTGTCAAGCACAAGCAAGAACTGAAATCACCATAATACAGGTTAAGTCTGCCAGCAATTTGGCAAAGAAAGACCAAGGTAATACAGGTGGCTGCACATGGCTACTAAGATTTGACACTTTTTGATAATATGATTTTGGTTTAAGGATCTATACTTGCCACACTCAGGCTGAAGCTGTGACAATTCCAATCCATGATATTCTATGATACTAAGTTTGAAATTACTGCAGAGCAATTCAACTTAAATGTGGTACGTCAATACCACTAGATGCTACATTGTTTAATCTAAAACCCTGGTTTACTTATCATTTAACTAAAATTCAGGAATGATCTGCTCAGACAAATCACATCTGCCAAAACTATCTTGTCTGTTTCTTGGGCTTACATACTGAAACCGCAGGAATGTTATAGGAAAGACACCTACAAAATTAAAAAACAAAAGAATTATACACCTTGATTATTTTTTGAAATTACTAGTTGCCTGCAAAACTAACTCAGCACAATTTCAAAACAATTAAAAAAGAAATGAGGTTGCTTATGAAGGCCATAGCTTTGGTGACAACTTAGAACCAAACTTTAGATCTGCAGTTGATCCAGACCTAAACAGTTTGCTGATGCCTGATGTTCCCATTTATTTGCAGGGCTTTATGGCTACAGCATATTCTTCACTCATTGCACACATGACAGATACCTAGAAGGGGAAAATGCAGGCAAAAGTTATTCAGAAGGCATTACATACATAAGAATATACATAAATATACCTAAGATATATTTAATTCATTGTACACTGGATATATTTGTAGATACTTTATACATATTGACTTTGGAAAGAGGTGTTCTAAGACCAAATAACTTACTTTCTTTATAGTTTTCTAAAGCAGAATTTCTCAAATTGTGGTTTTTAAGACTTCCAGGGAACAGGGAACATAAGAGCTATAAATGTTTTAATACTAGAGTAATCACCTTCACTCTTTAGTATTCTCATAGCATCCTTTCTTACCCTTAAGAACAGTTCACGCTGATCTTCAAAACAAGTTTGGGGCTGACACTGTCTATGTAGCAAAAAATGAACTTTGACTCTTTGGTAATGGGTCTCTAAGGGGATACTGGGAAGACTGCCTTCCAGAGATCATTTTCAACATTTCAGCAGTATTTAAAAGCTATATTTCACATAGCTTTTAAAGTTTTTATAGAATGGTTTAAAAAAGCAATATTCCCATAGGTCTTTACCTGTACATCTTCACCTGCATTATATTTTCCTTCTATTTCTTTGCCTAGTTCACCTTCTGGCAGCTTAAGATCCTCACGAACTTCACCAGTTTCTGTCAGCAGGGAAAGGTAACCATCCTGAATGCATATCAGCTATTGAAAGAAATTATAGCATTTGAATCAATTAGGTTATATCTACTCCTTTGTAATATTTACATAGTTATGTGGCAATCCACATTAATTTGTACAAGAACATAGTAATACATTAAGAAATTTTTGGTGCTTGAGAATGGTAAACATACAAAAGCATGAAATAGGTACAGACAAAAAGTGTAAGTTCATTCCTCCCTGTACTCTCCCTTCCCCCAAATCTCTGCATTATTAAACTGTTTAGGCTTTAAAAAAGTAATTTATTTATTAAAATTTTTTAATCAGTCTTTTTTGTTGTTGTTGTTGTTGGGGGGAGGTAACTAGGTTTTTATTTAATTTATTTATTTTTAATGGAGATACTGGGGATTGAACCCAGGACCTCATGCATGCTAAGCACACACTCTACCACTGAGCTGTACCCTCCCCCCTAGTTTAGGCTTTTTTAATTGTGTATCCTGAAGCATTTATATTTATGGACACAATATAAATACAGTTGCTTAAAAAAATGAGATATTGTATTTTTCAGCAAGTTGTTTTCACTTAGTGTGTTTTAGAAATCTTTCCATATTGGAAAATGTGGCCCAACCTTAGTCTCTTTAATCTCTTCACAACTGCATAGATATACTGCAACTGAGTTAACCATTTTCGCACTAATGGGCATAAAAGTTATTTTCAGTTTTTCACAATTACAAAAACCTGTGTTTTATAATTTGATTATGAAACAAGCTGAAGTGGAAAATTTTAGGTCTCCAGCTCACTGCTAACAACATTAGATTTTTTTTAAAAGACAAACACTAGCTTATTGATGTCATTAATGAAACAAAGTCATCACATAGTTTTGATATCATTAAATTTTTTTCATTACAGGTATAAGCAAATAGGCAGGCCAAATCCATTTATTCTAAAAGCATGTATGCCACCAGTGTGCCTAGAATTCTAATGGGTTTTATAAAAAGCAATCACCCAGAATACCAAATGCTAGCACTGACATACACAACAGAAGTCCAAGACATGGTCCTTGATCCCCTCTAACCACGATGACATAACACACGCACAAAACAGAGGTAGAGTTTCAAAGCTCTCCTCCATGGCAGGACGAAATCTGGCAGTTGCTTTCCACAGGAACCCTACCTAGCACAGGAGATTTCAGTTTTTGTACGAGTCTACAGTCTCAAAAACAAAAAACCACCCTACAAACACTTTTAGTTAATCTACAAACTACAAACACTTTTAGTTAATCTTTTGGTCATCCAAACATTTGTGAGGTAGTTGGTAGAAAAGTGGGGAGCAAGATGGTTACGATAGAAGTGTAATTTTTAAACAATTAACCACAGGCTTTAAAAGCAGATCTTTTTTATTTTGGCTCTTTTAGCAAGTCCCTGAAGTAAAATTTATCTATTTCAAGAGTTAAAGGTTCCCACTCCTTAGTGACTGACCTTTAAGACAAATAATAATACTAGTATTTTGATATTTATATGATATTTTATTTTTCAAGAGTTAAGAATTCATAAAATAATTATAAAGTATTTCAAATACAAACGTGTAGACATTATAAAACATCTAGTAAAAAATGTATAAACATTATACATCTTATGAAAATAAATTGCAATAAGATAAAATTTAAAATTTCAGAAATAAAACTAAGCTATAGAAAAATAAAATTAAATAATAAAAATGAAGTATTTCATCTTACCTAAATTATTAAAAAAAGTTCAGATATAGAGAAAAGTTGCACAAATAATGCAATGAAATCCCTTATCTTTTACCTAGATTTACACTTCGTTAACATTTAACCACATGTGCACTTTTTCTCTCTCTGTATATATGGAATATATAAATTGTATACCGTACATATTCTTATTCTTTTCTTATTTTTACTGAATCATTTGAGAGTAAGTTTCAACCATTATGACTCTTTAGCAATAATACCTCAGTGTGTTTTTCCAAGAACAAGGACAGACTCTTATAAAACCACGGTTTATTTTTCAAAATCAGGAAATTCAATATTGTGAGCATATTATTCAACATATAGTCCGTATTCAAATTTGCCAATTGTCCCAATATTGTATTTAATAGCAACTTTTCCCTCTCAACTCCAGGATCATGACTTGTATTTATTTGGCTGTCATGTCAGTTTAGTCTCTTTTAATTTGAAACAGTTCCTGATCCTTTGTCTTTCATGACATTGACATTTTTTGACGAGCACAGGCTCACTGTATTATAGAAAGTTCCTCAGTTTGAGTTTATCTGTTTCTTAATGATTCAGGTAATGCATTTTTGGAAGGATTACTACATAAATGATGTGTCCTCAGAGTATCACACCAGGAGGCCAAATGATGTCAGTTTGTCCCATTACTGGTGATATTAGCTGTGCTCACTTGGCTAAGATAGTTATCTGCCAGCTTTTTCTACTCTCATGGTACCATTTTCCCTTTTATAATTTTCAATCTTGAAAAAAAAAAAAAAGCTAATGGTTGCTGAGTTCCAAGCATATTTCTGGGCAACTTTTTCTATTTCCCCTCAAAGCCCTCTCTGATTCTATAGAGTTAGAAGGAGAGGATGGTAAGAAGACAATTATATGTCAATTCTAACTATTCCTTCTGATCCTTCACCTTTAAACAAATCTACTCAATTGATAACTTTGAGGTGTTTATGACTTTTTTTTTTTTTTTTTTGGTAGTGAGAACAATCATTTTGTTAATAGCAAGCAAGGAAACAGGAGAGGGCAGGGTCAGAAAACTTGTAATATAGGAGTCTGGCAAGCAGTGGTGTACCAACCTGCTGAATGACATATGAAGTTATACCATACCCCCAAATACCAGTATCAGAATGTGGTATCTATTATATCCTACTAAAAGAATCCAGTGTACAGGGCTATTTCTCTCCATAGGGCTCCTTGGAAAAACACATACTTCCAGGTCCAGGATAAGTATACAAGATGAGAATGCATGGTGCTATCAAAGACCACTAGGTCTGTATCAAAGGAACTCAAAGAGCTAACCAGAAAAAGGTCCCTCTTGCCAAAGATGGAACAATTTGGGAATTGATAAGGATAATAACTACAATGGATTGAAACACAAATGTGTTTAAATGCTTCTATTCAAAGTGGAAAAAAAAATTTCATTGGTCATCTTCAGTAGATGCAAGAGAAACAACTAATTCTGAATACTAATTAAAGGGGGAACTCATGCATTTATATTGGCTTTCCTATTATATACTGGACCACAAAGTAAACAAAAAAAAATTGATGAACTAAAGTTTATAGAAGTGTTCTGGCTTTTTTTTTTTTTAAGAATAAAATTATTATTTTGTCTCTCCTAATAAATCCATGGATTGAGGCAATGATTACCTATCTAATAACATCACACACAAAAAATCAGACTTAACTACCTTGATGGTTGCACAGAACATCACCTATGGAATTGTTCTTTGAAGAAAAAGGAGGAAGAAAATAGAAATCTAAAATGGATCTGATCAAGACTCTACATCTAATTTTCAATTTTCAGGAAATATATGGGACAAAGGAACATGTTAAACAAGGAAATGCAATTAGCAGAATATAGACTGTGGGGAAGTCTACAGATCAAATGATCTAGTTTCTTCATCAAAAAATGAGAGAGAGAGAGAAGGGAGGAAGGAAAGAGAGAAGAGAGGGACCTCAGGGCATGTAGGAGAGAGGAGAACCTATAAAACAGATTTAAGAGATACCTCAACCAATTTCAACATGTGGACCTTATTTAGGACCTGATTTAGACATACTATAAGACAAAAAAGTAACTATCACATCCAAAAAAGTAAAAAAACAAAGACAATTAGGAAAATGCAGATATTGACTGGATATTTGACAATATTAAGGAATTATTAATTGTAAGGGTGCCACAGTGTGCTTTGATTTTGTTTTTTACAGTCCTTATCTTTAAAAAATGCATAATAGAATATTTACAGATGAAATGATAAATGATATAATATGTGGGATTAGCTTCAAAATAATCAGGTAGAGTGTACAGGAAATAAAGCAGGTGGTGGGATACAGATGAAACAAGATTGACTATGTAATGATAATTGTTGAAGCTGGCTGATGGGTACATGAAGTTCATCATATTTTGAAAATGTCCACAATAAAAAGTAAAAAAGAAAAATGTATATCAGAATTCTAGAAAGAGCAGTGTAGCCACTAAATTGCTGGAGACACAGGGAACTGAGGAAGAAAAGCATGAACTGAAAGGAAAGATGGAGAAGAGCTAGTGACTGCAGATTCTGTCCATGATGTGGTCAGAATAAGCACGAACACTGAAAAAAGGAGAATTATGGAGAACATTTTTGCCTGTATTTGTATTATTGATATACAACAGCAGGAGGCTGGAGATGGCATGGCATCACTGCAGGTGCCTTCTTAGCCCTAATTTCTGAATTTAATTTTATTTTATTTCTCAATCTATTCCAAAACAGATAGACTTTTAGGTAAGACCTCCTCCCTTCTCCTTCTCCGGTTCCTCTCCCCCTAGCACTCTCAAGCTACTTCCTTAGAGCTGCTGGTCCCTGGGAGAGACTGAATGCTTGATCATTGTTACCATACAACTCAAGCAAATAACACTATCATCAGCTGGAGTGTTATCTGACCCACCAAGCCATGAAGGTGAGTATGCACGGCAGCACTCCATCATCAAGCTGGAATAGCATACAGGAGGTCAACCTAAGCAGATCCGAAAGGCATAAACAAGTTGTATGAGAAGTAGCTCAGACTCATAAAGGACCTTCTTCTGCAGTATTAACAGCTTCTCCCTCAGCTCATACCAGTGGCTTTCTGGGGAGTTGCCTATGACCAGATGACTGAAAAAGAAAAAAACTAGGATTGGTCTCTAGGTGGTTATGAATGGTCTGATGAAACTATTCAGAGGTGACCCTGAAAGATAGTGGGGGTGAGAAGAACTTCATATACTGGATTTGAAAGAAGAGAGAACCAGAGGTTTGGATTTACACTGATTGTGGGCAATGGCTCTGAGTCTGGATGGAAGGTCAACAACACTGAAAGAACAAGATAGGAAAATTGCTGACAGTAAGGTCTGGGGAAGTGGTATGTGGAGGGATCTCTCCAGAAAGTTAGAGAATGTGTTCATATGAATGCTTACCAAAGGGACGCACTACAGAGGAGGTGGACAATTAGGTGGACAAGATGATTCTGTCTGTGAATGTCATTTAACTTCTTTTTGTAGTCATCCCAGTCCTTGCTCAATTGGCTCATGGAACTCCTGGCCATGGTGGCAGGGCTCAATGACACAGGTTTTTTCTCACCAAGGCTGATCTGACTACAGCCATTACTGAGTACCTCACAGTACAGAGTCCTTGATATGGCACCATTCCCCAGAGGGAACAGCCAGCTGCCTGGTAATACTGTACTCCTTCCATGACGGAAGAGGTGGCAGTTTGTGCTCACTGCAATAGATCTTTACTCTGCATGTAAATTTGCCTTCGATGCCTGCAGTGCTTCTGCTAAAATCTCATCTGCAGATTTATAGAATGTCGCATTCCCGTCAGTACCTCACATAGTATCATCTCTGGCTAAAAAATTCATTTGACAGGCAAAATAAAAAGATAACAGGACAACACTCAGAGAATTCACTGGTCTATTGTACTCCATCATTCTAAAACAGCTTGCCTGTGTGGACTGGCCTAAAGAAGACTCATCTTTGCCACCTGCTGGATGATATTATATGGACCTGGGTGCTGTTTCACAGGTTACAATACATTCCAAAAATGGTACTATTTCTCCCATAGGTAGAATACACGGGTCTAGAAACCAAAGGTAGGAGGCTCTTCTCCCTATTACTCTTAATGATACTGTAGCAAGTATTTGTTTCTTGTCCCTGCTATGCTGGGATCTGCTGATTTAGAGGTTTTCTATTCCTAAAGAAAGACTGCTTCTATCAGGGAACACAAAGATTCCACAGAACAGGTAAAAATTATAAAAAGACTTTAGGCACAAATAATTCAGAGCATCATTAATTTCTTTGTTGTTCTATTTTAAGTTGCAACAACAAAATTCAACTCCATATCCGAAAGGCATATCACTTATTTGAAGAATATACTAGGATTTAATACTCATAGTTCTGGCAATTCACCAAAGATCCACGATATATACTTAAACATGTCTTGTACTGGTAGGATTTCCTTCTGAAAAAATGGTCTTTAAATGACAGATAGAACTTTGTAAATACAGAAAAGGCATTTAACTTGGGTTGTGGTGCACATGAACACAGAACTTTCTAAGGAAATATGATTCAAGTGAGTACCAGAGTTTGAACAAGCATGTCTATATTTAAGAGTCTGGGGATTCCCAAAGGTGTTTGGGTGCATTTGTATTTTACATGATCACTGAGCCTCAGACAACAATCACTACTTTTGGGAGAAGTGATGGAAATGAGCAATTCTAATCCAATATCTTGGGGTGGAATTCAGGAGACAATTTTCTTTCATTCTGAACTCATTTTAAAACACATAAAGTTAAAACTGTAAATATTAATATGTTTCTTCCCCTAAACAAAGACTTACTTTTTAATTATTATAATGAACATATATATATATGTGTGTACAAATACAAAGGACTACATGTAGCCAAATAATAAGTAGGAATTTAATCAAGGCACTTGGATAGGTGAGTGAAGACCACCATAGCACAATAAATATAACCAGAAAGGTTCATAGAACTAATTTTTTAAATGAACAGAAATAAGTATTCTATGGTGACTTGATAATAAAGGGATGTGATCACTGAGTACCTACTATGCAAATCCTGTTCTAAGAATTGACTAATTAAACCTCACAATGATTCCATGATAAGTTTATCATTCTTATCCCTATTTTATAAATAAAGGCAGGTGAGAGGTTAACTGACTTGCCAGCAGAAGTCACGCAATTAGTAAGTGCCAAAGCAAGGATGTGGGCCCAGGCTGTCCTGCTTGAGTCACTGTCTTATCCACTCTGCAACACAGACTACACACCAAGGCTGGGACTAGGGTGAGGCAAGTGAGGACTCATTTTGGGTGCAAAACTTAAGATGGCACGTGCACGTGCGCACCCCCCGCCCCAAAGTGATCAAGTTTTAAAATTAGAATTAATGCAAAAATTCTATGGTGAACAAAGTATCAACATTTTAAATAAAGACAGGATCAGAATTACTGATTTTTCCTTTTGACTTAGGCCTCCGTGTGGCTTGCCATTGTTACTGGTCCTGTCTTTATTTAAAATTTTGTGCTTGAGGCAAGGGCTTCACTCATGTCATCCCCCTCACCCTAGCCTAGGCTCTGCTATATCCCAAAACAAAACCAAAACCAAATTTATTTTTTATGTTAAATCTTGAGCTCCAATCAATGATAGGCTAATTTGATCATAGTAGTTATCTGAACTACTGATACCATCTTTCTGAAATAGTCAAAGGCAAAAGCATTGTATATTGAATGAATATTAATGAACAGTGAATATTCAAAGCATTCACATGTTAGTATGAAAACAGAAATCCACTTTTGGCAAGGAGAAATTCTATACTTAGCCTTAGTTGGCTGCACTATCTTTATCTCATCGAATAATCATGTATGCCTTTAACAAATGTTTATTGAGCACCCACTGTATGCCATGTCTAAATTGGGTGCTCTAAGAATAATGGAATGATTAAGTGGAATTTTCATACTGGAAAAGGGGAAGCAGGAAAGAACTACTTTGTGGTACATATCTGCTTATGAGGTAATTATAGGGTAGATTTTTTCACTTAATCCTCATATTATCCCTGCTTTGTAGATGAGAAGACTGAGGCTCAGAGAGGTTGAATAATTTGCCCAAGGTCACCCAGCTAGAAAGTGGCAGAACTAGATCCAAACCCAGATCTGCCTTACTTAAAAAAAAAGCAAACAACCCACCTCCAAAACCTTGCTATTATTATACTAAGACAATTCACATTTCTACAAAGACTCCAAAGCAACCTAAAAATGTTTATGATAAGTAGGAAAATGAAAATATAAAACTGCTTACTAGATTAAAACTGTGTAAAATATGTTTACATGTGGACAAAAAGTAAAAGGAAATCATTGGATAATTGCAGTTAATGGTAACATTTTTAAAGAATTATACAACACAATATAAAGTATAGAAAGTAATCAATTTAAATTGGGTAAAACAAATCCAGGAATCACATTTGCATTTTTCACTATGCAAAATGAATAGAAAAGAGTTCTATAGACAGTATGCTTGATAAAGAAATTGAAGACTTTCAAGAAGACTTTAGTTAGGATTAATCTGAGCTCCCACATCCTATGAGGTCAATGGTTTGGTTGCCATCAGCACTCCAAACAACAAAATGCTATCATTAAACATGACTTATCCAACTGTGTAACTGGAACTAAAACTTGCAGTTTATACCTATAATTTAACAAAAGGTCACAGCATGGTCACTGAATATAAATAAAACAATTACAAAGTTTTTTTATTTTCTTTACCATACTCAGTGACCATATACTTTATCCTTTGTATTTATGGCTTTCAACTTATTCTATTTAAGAATACCAAATTCTGACACACATTAATATACAAAAACTTGCTGGTGGAACATGAAGTCCAATAAGTTCTTAAAAGTCTTAAGTCTGGTAAGGGAAAAGAAATACCTGGGAAGGAGTTATCTAAACTTGAAATAATCTACAACAAAGGGAATAATAATTTAACTAAACATTAAACTCACAATATGGAGTCACTTGTTCTGAGAAATAATAAGTGTTCAAATTTTTATAAATGCAAGAATGTTAAAAGTGGCAAACTAGCAATCATCCTAGATAAGGCACAAGTGTTAAATATCAATATCACTATTTCTCCAATTTCTAAGCTAAGTGGTAGCTAATAGTTAGAAAAACCTAGAAAACTACTTGTGGGTGTTATTAAATTACAATAGAGAGCAGAGGGTATTTGCACCTTTAAGAAACAAGGAGAAATTAGTACTTACTTGATAATCATTTCTCTTAATATTTGGAACATCCATGTTGTGAGTAGAAGGGCAAATATCTTCATACTTTTTGCCCGTGAAAATATCAATGCCAACAAGGTGAACCTAACAGAGAGGAGAGAACAGGAAACCTGTTTAATCTTTGCCAAGGTATCACTCATTACATACACAAGAGCACAATACCAACGCTGATTATGGCAGATTCTTTCTGCTTCCAAGGTCATCTAATTTTACTTTCTTAAAAAAAAAATGTACTGGTCATACAATTGAGAAGCAGTGAACAACTAAACAGTATCATGACATATCAAGCAAGACCCAATAGCAATATACAGTTCAATTCAATCGTAAAGTGCTTAAGAAAAATGAAATTAGGTTTCTTAGAATGATGTTAGAACAAGTTTTCTCATTTGTAAAATGAATAGATTGCCTAAATCACTAGGATTCAGGAAAGTTTCAGTTCCTAGTAAATGAAACATAAGGGCCCAGGAGGGAAATGCTACCTTTCAGTATTCAAATAGCTGATCACCCAGTAATTATGGGATGAAAAAATTGTGTTATTATATACAGTTGTAAGTACAGAAACCTCATGTTCTGTAACGGAATGCAAAGGATCAAAATCCCAATGCCAAGACAGTCCTGGAAGGGCATTTACCTTGGCATGACCGTGCTTTCCAGTTTTCGAAGTTGACATATCCACTATTTTGCATGGTCGTCCTTTGAGCACCACGAAGCCGTTTTTGCGCAGGGCCGAACACTGCATAGGGTAAGTGCTGGAAGCCCCAGCATCTCCAGTAGTAAAATCAATTTCATCCGCCATGGTAGGCTGGGGGAGATGGTTGCTTTTCTGAAGGAACTATGCAAAAAGTTTGCTTGCTTTTTAACAACTGGCATGCAGGCAGGCAAACGCCTCATTTCGGATAGGTTACGAGCCAAGCATCATGGATCTATTATTTTTGCATTTATAGAACACCCACCTATAATAATGGGGACTTTCTAACTCTGGCCTCTACAAACTTTTCCATCCACTAGTCGGGAGGTGGGAGGGAAGTCGCAGAAGAGCTCGCTGGGGGTGGGGGATACCCGCCCAAGGCGTTCACCTGCGCTGAGGGCTGGAAATCCCGGCCCCCACCGTCCCATCGCAGGAGAAGCCAAAGACCTTTCCGCACCGCGCCGCCCGCCCTCCGCGCCGCCCGGATCCCCACGGCGGGGGGCCCAGCCCAGCCCAGGCCGCACGTCCCCGCGAAGGATGAGAATAACAGGACCTGGCTAGCAGCACCCGGCCCTTTGGCAGCCGGCGCGCACTCCTTCCCCCAGCCGGCCGCGCCGTCACCCCGACCTCTCAGACGCCCCCTGTCCTGCCCGCATGCCCGGCCCGGCGCCGCACGGGCCTGAGCCCTGGCGGGTCCAGCGCTCGCCTCGGTCCCTCATCCATCCTTCCTTCCATTCTCGGTCAGAGCTCGGCGCCGGCTGCCTTCCCCGGCCCTGCCTTGCTCCGGTCCCAACCCCACCAGCTTTTCTCTATGCCTTCACCTTTCAGCAGGGGAAGAGTGCCTTTCGCTTGCGCACCCGCGCCGGTCCCCTACAGCTGCGGCGGCGGCAGCGGTGGCGGCCGCGGCAGTTCCGAGAGACGGGGCGGGGCCGCCACACTTTCCACACCCCGGCCTCCCCGCCCTTTCCCACCCCCACCCCAGTCCCACTTCCGGGATAGGTCCCGGCGCGTCATAGGAACCGCCCTCCCGCGCTACCATTGGCTATAAGGTTCTCGAGGCCCCGCCCAGTCACGTGAAGAGTGCCCTGGCAACCCCACGTGCTGCGGATTAGTGCACTTCCGGCATGAAGAGCACTTTCTGGAGTCCGGTTGCTGAGGGCAAACTCACTGGCGAGGAAACTTGCTTCCTCAAACTTTCAGGTTCGTTCGTTGCGTTTGGGTCCCAGTCGAAGGTAACGGGAAGCAAGCCGCTCACTGGTTGGCCCTTGCCCTCAGGTGCGTGGTGGTTGTCACGTGACAGCTGTCAGAACTCGCGAGGCGCTCGAATTCAACGGATGTCCCTCGTGGCTGTGGAGGGAACTTTGGGTTCCAACTTCTGTCCCAACATGCAGCCCTACTTGGCGTTCAACACCACGCTTGTTCCTCGAGGAAAAGCCTGAGTGAAGTATTTTATTACCCGGCTGCCGCTGCTGGCTCCGCAGGGGACCCTAGGTACTCATAAGATTCTGGCAGCGACTGCCACTGGTGGCCCGGCCGGATCAGCAGAGCACTTTGGGGTGGGAACTCCGGAGACATCCACGAACTAAAAAGCAACTGTGAAATTACCTAATTCACTCCTCACACCAGAAGCTGTTACGGCATGCTGGAGGCGAGTGGTGCCTAACTCCTACTGCATCGTCCAGCAAAAAGATGTTCTGCCAAACTCAGCTCTTCCTTCCTTCTGGCTTTGGCATTCCTTCCAGTTTGAGGTATGTCCTTACCTCATTAAATGAGCAGTTGGGTTGTCTTGGAATCAACCTCGAGCCAATAGCGCCTTGAATAGGATTAGGACCAAGGTTCTTAAAAAGAGATGCTTTCCCCTTTTCTCACTGGCTTCACAGCCCACCACATTCTCCTACTTAGAGGGGTGACCTTTACACCCCAGTTTATGTGGCCCTGAGATTTTGTATCACTATTTCATGAAAAATCCCATTTCTCACATTCCTATGTGGCACTATGGTTTATTTTTTTACACAGACATTTCACACATGTTGTCCAGTCTAACCTTTACAATAAGCAAGCGAACTCCCATAACCTGAGCTCAGCTGCTAATATGTGAAAGAGCCAGATCAGAGCTCTGGTTCATGAATCCACTCTGCATTTTCCTTATGCCACCTAACCTTTACCTGTCGTTTATTGTTAGAATAAGCACCAATATTTAAAAAGTATATAAGCAGTTAGTACATTAAATGTTTTATGTGCATTATTCCTTTAATCTTGACTGTTACTTCTTCTTTAACCTCAAATTTGTTATGATTTATGCAAACTGAAATTTGCCCTTTTTAATTATATGAGTTTTGAAAAACATAGGACGTTATATAACTACCACTATGATCCTATAATCAAGGTATAGGATATTTCCCTTATTTCAAAAGTTTGTGCCTCTTTCTGGTCACTTCTCTCCCCTACACCCAGCCCTTGGCAACCTTTAGAAACTATCTGTTCACATTTTTAGTTGTGGAAAAAGGCAGAGAAATGTTAAGCAATTTGCCCCAAATTACATAGCTAGCAAGTCAGAGAGCCAGGACTGAACTCTAAGACAGTTTGGCTCCACAGTCACTATCACCATATACTACTATATGTTACCTGTATACCACCATATACTGCATTCTCACAAGATTTGGACTGGAATCAAATGATCTAGCTCATTCATTCAACAAATCTCGTAAAGTTGCTGGAACACTGAATTAGCAAATACTGAACCATTGCTCCTAGGGGAAATAGAGAGTTATGTTCCTGTGAGCCTCTGGTCACAACATTTTAATCAGCTAACCAACATATTGCTTTATGTGTATTTCTGTTTGAAGACATCTTATTTAATATATATTGATTAATTAGCATTTAACTCACAGCCAACAGCAGCATAATTTATGCTCAAAGGATGCTTTTGTAAAACATATATGTTCCCTATAAGGCACATCACAGCCTTCCTGAACTTAGAAATACTAGATGGCACTTTAGTACTGTGCTTGGCGACCATTTTAAACAGCAAAATCACTGACACAAAAATGACAAAAGTCACAAAAATGTGAAAAAGTGGCACAAATAGACTGTGAAAAGAACACTTGTTTACAGTTTGATAGTTGAAACAAGAAGGTAGAGCATTGCTTTGTTTGACCTCTGCTAGGAAAATATGTATTGGATGACTCAAATCTGCTGTTCCGTTAATGTCCACAAATGACCGTGAAAGCACAGCAAGTATTGATTTTGGGGTTACAAGTAAATTTTAGTGACTAGGCATATTCACAAATATGGCATCCATGAATAATGAGGACTGACTGTTTTTATTTTAGTGCCCTCAGCAGTGAGATTACCATGTTGACCAATATAGCCCCTTGTTCTTTAGGTGCTTGCAGTCCAGTGCAAGATATAATGAAGCAATTTTAACAGGTACAATAAATGCTGCTAAAGAATTTACTACAGGGTGCTGGAAAAAGGGGCTTGGTCCTCCTCATCTAGTCTAGGTATTGTCCAGTTGAAATATAATGCAAGTCACATGTAATTTTGAGTTTTATTGTATCCACATAAAAAAGTAAGGATGAAATTAATTTCAATTATATATTTTATTTAACCCAATACATCCAATATGTTATTTCACTTGTAACCAATATAAAATTATTAATAAGATAATTTTTCATTTTTTATACTAAGCCTTCAAAATCTGGTGTAGCGTACATCTCAGTCCAGACTAGCCACATTCAAGTGTTCAGTAGCTATGTATGACTGGTGGCTATCATATTGGACATCACAGGTCTAGGAGATTTTAACACTACTTATCTGGGGACGATATCTTAATTTGAGATCTGAAAAATGAGTAAAAGTTAGCAATGATGAGGTATTTGGAAAAGGCATTTTAAGCAAAGGGATTAGGAGTACAAGGGCCTATAGCTCACAGAATTGTGGCATCATCCTGGACTGCATATGGTTTAGTGTCAGTGGTGTGTATTCTAAAAAGAGATGGGTGAATATGGATTTTCTCCCAAGGGCAATAGAGAAACATCGAAACAGTACACATAAAAAATGACAAGACAGTATTTTTTAATTAGAAAGTCCTTTCTGGTTGTGATAAGAATTAATTTTTTTAGGGTGATAAAATGTTGGAAAAACAAAACCAATAGTAAGGAATATTTATGTTGGTGAACAAAGGTGGTGACTATGAGAATACAGAGAAGACAGATTCAGGAAAATTATAAGGGATAATGCAAAGAATGTCATAATTAATTGAATGTTGAGGGTCAAAATGTGAAGGGAGACACAGGAAGTAAAGAGGAAAGAGTCAAGTTAAAAACTGTGAAGATTTGTTGGCACCATTTGTTGTGATAGAAAATATAAGAGAAAAAATAAATTTCCAGGGAAAGTTGAGTTCATTTTTGGGTAGATCAAGTTTAAGTTTCCCGTGGGAGAGAGTTATATTTTAGAGATAAACATTTATGAATCATCAGTATATAGATGTTGATTAAAGCTAAAGCAAGAGACTTACTTCAGTTTTAGGGACACACACAGACTGAAAGTGAAGGAGTGGAAAAGATATTCCATGCAAATAGAAACCAAAAGAAATCTGGGGTAGCTATACTTATATCAGACAAAATAGACTTTAAGACAAAGACTGTAATAAGAGACAAAGAAGGTCATATAATGATATAGGGGTCAATCCAGAAAGATGATTAACATTTATAAATATTTATGCACCCAACATAGGAGCACCTAAATTTTTAAAGCAAATATTAACAGACCAAAAGGGAGAACTAGATAACAATACATTAATAGTAGGGGACTTCAATATCCCACTTTCACAATGGATAGATCATCCAGACAGAAAATAATTAAGGAAACATTGGATTAAAACTACCTGTTTGACTAGATGGACAATATTTACAAAACATTCCACCTGATAGTAGCAGAAAACACATTCTTATCAAGCACACATGAACAATTAAATGCTAACAAATTGGGCAACCTAGAAGAAATGGATAAATTATTGGATTCATACAACCTACCAAGACTGAATCATGAAAAATAGAAAATCTGAAGAGATCAATTAAATAAGGAGATTAAACAAATAATCAAAACCTCCTAACAAAGAAAAGTCCAGGACCAGATGGCTCCACTAGTGAATTATACCAACATTTAAAGAATAATTAACACTAATCCTTTATAAACTTTCCCAACAAGTTGAAGAGGAGGGATCACTTCTAGACTAATTTTATGAGGTCAGCATTACTCTGATAACAAGACCAGACTAGGACTCTATAAGAAAAGAAAATAACAGGTTAATAACCCTAGGAAACATAGTGCAAAAATCCTCCACAAAAATATTAGCAAACTTAAATCAGTACATTAAAAGGATCTATTCCAGGGATGCAAGGATGGTTCAACATATGTAAATCAATCTATGTGATACACCACATTAACAAAATGAAGGATACAAATTATATGATTATCTCAATAAATGCAGAAAAAGCATTTGACAAAATTCAACATCCAGCAATTCTACACTTAGTTATATACCCAAGAGAATTGAAAACATACATCCCCCCAAAAACAACTTGTACACCAATGTTCATAACAGCATTATTCATTATAGAAAAAAAACTGTTTAATTTATCTAACTGATGAACAGATAAATGAAATGTGCTATTCCATATAATGGAATATTCAGGAATAAAAAGGATTAAAGTACTTATAAATAGTACAATATGGACAGACCTTGAAATTATGCTACATGAAAAAAAGCCAGTCGCAAATGGCTGCATGTTGACTGATTCCATTTATGTGAAGTGTCTAGAATAGGCAAATCCATAGAAACAGACAGTAGATTCGTGGTTGACAGGGCATAGGTGTTGGGCAGAATAAGAAATGACTGCTAATTGGTACAGGGCTTCATTTAGGGTGATGAAAATGTACTGAAAATAGATAATGTGATGGTTGCACGACTCTGAATATATTAAAAATCAATGAATTGTACACTTTAAAGGGGGAAATACATGGTACATGAATTACAACTCAATAAAGTTGTTACTTAAGAAAAGATAAAAAATAAGGATCAATACTCATCCACTCAGCATAAATAATTTTGCCATACCATAGTGAGTCCTTTTGCCAGCCTATTCCTTTTATGTGTTTTACATGAAAACCTCCATTTGTTGTCATGAGTTTCCTGAATATTAATAAAAAATAGAAAAAATCAATATATTTCACTATATTAACAGAAAAATATTGAAAAACATATGATCATCTCAATAGATACAGGAAAAAGCATTTGACAAAATTCAATACCCATTCCTGAGAAAAACATTCAGCAAACTAAGAATACAAAGGAACTTCTTCAACCCAATAAAGGACACCTGTGGGGGAACAAAAAACAACTAACATCATACTCAACAGTGAAAGACTGATTGTATTCTCTCTGTATTTCTTTTCTATTGTGCCATAACAAATTGCCACAAATTTAGTGTCCTAAAATAATGCCCATTTTAAAATCACACCGTTCTGTACATCAGAAGTCCATGCACAGTGTGGCTCAGTCTGTTCTCTGCTCTGGATTTTAGCAGGCCAAACTCAAGGTTTTAGCAGGGCTGTGTTTTTTTTCTGGAGATTCTAAGGATGAATCTACTTTCAAGTTCATTCAGATTATTGGCACAATTCAGCTCCAGGCAGTTTTATTGTTAGAGTCCCTATTTCCTTGATGGCTGTTAGATGGAGATTGTTCTTAGCTTATATAAGTCACTTGTGTTTCTTGGCTCATGGACCCTTTCCTCCTTCAAAACCAGCACAATGGCAGGTCAAGTCCTTCTTATGCTTTGAATCTCTCTGATCACCCATTCTTCGTCATCTTTCCTCTCCTCCTTCTCCTTCTTTACCATCTCTCCAACTGACTTTTCTGCTTTCTTCTTCTACTTTTAAGGGCTTAAGTAATTATACTGGGCCCCACAGGGTAATCTTCCTAATTTAAGGTAAAGCTGATTAGTAACCTTAATTCCATCTTCAGAGTCTCTACACAGCAGTACCTAGATTAGTGCAGGCATACCTTAGAGATATTTTGGGTTTGGTCCCAGACCACTGCAACTAAGTGAATATCACAATTAACTGAGTCACACAATTAGTTGTTGTTGTTTCCCAGTGCATGTAAAAGTTATGCTTACACTATACTGTAGTCTAATAAGTGTGCAACAGCATCATGTCTTTAAAAGTGTATGTACGTTAATTTAAAAATACTTTATTGCTAAAAAGTCCAACAATAATCTGAACCTTCCGCAAGTCATAGTATTAACATCAAAGATCACTGATCACACATCACCTCAACAAACTTAATAATTATGAAAAGATTTGAAATATTGCAAGAATTGCCAAAATATGACACAGAGATACAAAGTGAGCAAAGGCTGTTGGAAAAATGGCACCAATAGACTTGCTTGACTCAATGTTGCCACAAACCTTCAATGTGTAAAAGTGCAATATCTACAAAGCGTGACAAAGTGAAGCACAATAAAACAAGGTATACTTGTATTTGATTGAATAATGAGAGGATGGGAATTTGAGAGGACATTTTTAGAATTCTGCCTATCGTATCTTCTAAGAACAGGAACAAGACCAGGATACCCACTGTAATCACTTCTATTCAACATCGTATTGGAGATCCTACCCATTGCAATGAGATAAGAAAAAGAAAAAGTATACAGATCAGAAGTTACTTTATTCACGATGTAATTATCATCTAGTTGAAAATTCCATAGAATCTATAAAAGGGGAACTAGAATTAACAAGTGAGATTACTAGAATTAGTAAGTGAGGATAAAGGCCAATAGGAAAATCAATTATATTTCTATGTTAGTGACAATTAGAAATTAAATATATTTTTTAAAGGAACCATTTATAATAGCATCAAAATTAAATACAGGGATAAATCCTCACTGTGCATAGTGATTATCTTCCAAACAGTACAATACAGGAAGAGGGAAAAACAGTGACTTTACAGTGGAGAAACCTATCAACACTACTTCAGCCAGGTGATCAAGGTCAAAATCAGCAGTAATAAAGAAATATTGATAATATGTACCTTTAATATGAAGAAAACATCAATTCACCTCTGTAGTCTTCATCCCTAAACCTATATCCCCAGTCTAATCATGAGAAACACAGGAGACATATTCCAGTAGAGGGACATTTTATAAAATATTTGACTAGTACTCCTCAAAAATGTAGAGATCATCAAAATAAAGTCTGAGAAACTGTCATAGCCAAGAGGAACCCAAGGAAACATGACATGCAGTATAATGTAATATAATATCCTGGATAGGATTCTGGGACATAAACATACATTAGTTTTAAAAAAGCCCAAGTAAAAGACAAAACCTCAGAAAAAACAAAATGAAATAAAGACAAGCAATTTACCAGATAAAGAGTTCAAAGTCATAGTCATAAAATTACTCAGTAACATGGGAGAAGGATGGATGAACTTAGTAAGAATTTCAACAGAGTTAGAAAATATTTTTAAGAAACCAAACAGAGAAAAACTACAAAACAGCCAGAAAACAACAAAATAGCAATAATAATACCTATCAATAATTACTTTAAATATAAGTGGAATAAATGCTTCAATCAAAACACATAGGATGGCTGAATGGATGAAAAACAAGACCCATGTATAAACTGAAAAAAGACTCATTTTAGATTAAAAAAAAAAAGATGTGGTATATATTTACAATGAAACACTATTCAGCCATAAAAAGGAATGAAATCTTACCATTTATAACAACATGGATGGAACTTCAGGACACTATTCTAAATGACATAAGTCATACAGAGAAATACAAATACTGTATTGTTTCACTTATATGTAGAATCTAAAAAACAAAACAAACAGAACAAAACAGAAACAGATCTGTAGAGAACAAACTGATGGTCGCCAGAGAGGATAGGGGTCAGTGAATGAGGGAAATAGGTGAAGGAGATTCAAAGGTACAAAATTCCAGTTATAAAATAAGTAAGTCTCAGAGATACAATGTACAGCATAGAGAATATAGTCAATAATACTGTAATAACTTTGTATGGTGATAGATGGTTATTAGATTTATTGTGATGATCAGTTTGTAATGTATATAAAGGTCCAATTACTATATTGTACACCTGAAATGGATATAATATTGTATGTCAACTTTACTTCAATTAAAAAATAAAAAGGAAAAAATCCGTATTCCTAAAAATTTATTTTCACATTTAATGTTTGTTTTATGCTAATCAAAAGTGTGAAACATATAAAACATAGACAAAGTTGGAGATGTTTAAACACTTTATGGTATTTAATAAATACATACAAAATTTTATTTTATTTTTTTAATTGAAGTATAGTTGATTTATAATGTGTTAGTTTCTGATGTACAGCAAAGTGATTTAGTTATACATGTATATATTCTTTTTCCTATTATTTCTCATTATGGTTTATTACAAGATATCAAATATAGTTCCCTATGCTATACAGTAGGACCTTGTTCATATATTTTATATATAGTAGTTTGTATCTGCTAATTCTAAACTCCTAATTTATTCCTTCTCCACCCCCTTTCTCCTTTGGTAACCATATTTGTTTTCGATGTCTCTGAGTCCATTTCTGTTTTGTAAGTAAGTTTATTTGTATCATATTTTAGATTCCACATTTAAGGGCTATCATATGATATTTGTCTGTTTCTGTCTGACTAACTTCATTTAATATGATAATCTCAAGGTCTGTCAATGTTGCTTCAAATGGCATTATTTCATTCTTCTTTATGGTTGAGGAGTATTCCACTGCATATCTGTATCTCTATATCTATCTATCTATCTATCTATCTATCTATCTATCTATCTATCTATCTATCTATATCTTCTTCATCCATTCATCTGTTGATGAACATTTAGATTACTTCCATGTCTTGACTATTATAAATAGCTCTGCTATGAACATTGGGGTGCATGTATCTTTTCAAATTAGAGTTTTCTCTCGGTATATACTCAGCAATGGGATTGCAGGATTGTATGGCAACTGTATCTTCAGTTTTTAAAGGAAACTCCATACTGTTTTCCATAGTGGCTGCACCAATTTAAATTCCTACCAACAATGTAGGAGGGTTCCCTTTTCTTCACACCCTCTCCAGCATTTATAATTTGTAAACTTTTTAATGATGGCCATTCTGACCTGTGTGAGGTGATACCGCATTGTAAGTTTGACTTGTATTTCTCTAATAATTAGCAGTACTGAGCATCTTTCATGAGCCTATTGGCCATCTGTATGTCTTCTTTGGAGAGAGATCTATTCAGGTTGTCTGCCCATTCAAAAATTTATTTTAGATAGAGCATATTCTTACACATAAAAAGCAAAACTATAAATATTTTAGAAGAAAACATAAGAAGAATATCTGTGACTTATTGGTAGGCAAAGATTTTTTTGGGCAGAACACAGAAAAGCAATAACTATGCAAGAAAAAATGGATAAATTGGACTTCATCATAATTAAAAACTGCTCATCAAGAAAATAAATAATAGAGCCATCAGATGGAGAAAATAGTCACAAAACATATATCTGAAAATGAACTCATATTCAGAATACAGAAAGAAGTCCTTTAACTCCATCATAAGAAACACAATCCAATAAAAAACTGAATATTTGAGCAGACACTTCACAAAGGAAAATATGCAAATGGCTGGTAAACATATGAAAACTCAAGATCTAGGTGCTAAGTATGTTGTTGCTACTAGAATACCATTGTTTAAATGATTAGTGGACAGAACTAAGAAGTACATTTTTTCTTAAATCATGAGTTAATGTTGATATTTCTAATTCAAATGAAACACTATAGCATTTTCCATACTTGATTTTATTTTATATGTGTATCTCTTCTATCTTACAGTGAAATCTTGGTTCCTAATTTCATGAATACACTTGCTTATTTACTTTATTCTACAATTACATTACAAAACTTCAGAATTATAATACCTGTATGATTACCAATAATATATTTAGTAAAGTTTAAGTTTTCTTTTTCAGTTCCTTTTGTCTTTGGGATATATTTCACTAAGGATGTATAGAGTACTTGGTCAAAATCTTCTTCCATCTCAATTATTTTCTCTTTTATTATTTTATCAGTTTGATTTATAGTTAGGTTGATTTGTTTAATATGTCAAAAGAATGATAAAAATAGAAAATCATTATTTGGCAATTCCCCATGTAATAAAGTGATTCAAGGTTGTCAATGTATTTTAAAACCTTTGGCTAAAAATTTGTTAAGGATGAGATATTCACATGGCCTCAAGATAACACCCTACTCGTGGGATTAATTATATAGGGTATATTTTGCAGTCACCACTTAACCAAGTGATCAAACTTAGCAACAACAACAGTAGGACAACATGACATTATATTTCCTGAAGTGATGCAGTAAAAAAATACACAAGTTACCTATGAAGTATTCTTGCCAAAACATTTAATGTGAATGTTATCATGAGGGTGATAATCAGACAAATTCAGAATGTAGGACATTCTACAAGATAACTGGCCTGGAGGCTTAAACAATGGCAATGTCATAGGAAGTTAAAAAAAAGTAGTGAAAATTGTTCTAGATTAAAAGATTACTCAGAAACATAACCAAGTGCAAAGCATAAATCTTGACTAGGTCTTAGATTAAAAAATACAAACTTCAAAACATCTTTTGTGACAATTGGGAAAATTTGAATAGCATATTATATTTTGATGCAAATTATTGTTAATTTTTTTCAGGTAAGGTAATGGTATTGTGTTTATGTAGAGGATATTCTTTTCTTAGTAAGTTTATGCAGAAAATTTTGAAGTGTTTCAGTGTCTATAGTTTATTTTCAAATGGCTTAGCATATATACACATATAGAAAGAGCTAAAGCCAATTTGGCAAAACATTAATAACTAGCAAATGTAGATTATGGGATAGGAGTGTTTATTTTAGTATTCTTTCAACATCTATGTATGTGTGAAATTTTTTCATAAGAAAAATTAGAAGAAAATAAGGTGGAATTCAGGATGGTTGAGAGGGTAATCTGAGTTGTTGTCACCAGGTGGTGCTGGTGCTTTTTGAATAAAGCTAAATAAACAGGCAAAATTGTTGCCAATAAATTGGATATTTATTTAGGAAAAATTTGGGTGGGAGGGGTCATGGACTATAAATCTAGCTTTTAAATTTTGCCAGTTTTCACTTTTGTTTGCATTATTATATTCTACATAAACTGAAAAGTCTCAGCTATAAATTTTCTTTGTCTTACAGTCTGCCTCTGTCCTGTCCCTTTCCTTTTCCAGGCCCTTATTTACTTCTCCGAAGGGCTGCCTCAGTGGTTCCCTCCACCAGAGGCCACTCTGATCCACCTGCTGACACAGTAACCTTCCTGCAGCATTTCTGTCCCCTTCATCATCTCCCCACTTCCTTCCAAATAATTTCCTCTCCTCAGCTAAGTGTTGAAATTGATACCCGTCTGCTTCCTCAGTGTATCTCCCATTATTGCCTTGCATTGACTTTATTCATGAGACTCCTTCATTGCTGTCCTTTTTTTAAAAATTAATTTTACACACTTTGTTTCCCGTGAGTGTTTCACTTCATATATCCCCATATCTATGACGCCCTTCTGCCCAACTAGACAAAGTCTGACCTTACTCTCATCAAAACTCAGGTTACATGTCATTTTCTTTGTTATCTTCCCAAACACCGCATTCAGAAATCTTCCTCTCACAGCTCTTTGTAATTTTCTTATTATCACATTTTTGTATTATGTCATAATTATGTGTGAACACTAAATTATAAACACTTTGAAGGTAGGTAGTTTGTCTTTTTAGTCTCCTCATTGTGTTTAGTACTATGTGGCACTCACTAAGGTCAGTGGAATTGAATTTCAGGATGATTCAAAGCTAGTCTGCAGCAGTGGTGAAAGTGCTGACCAGTCACCACCTGGTTGCCAGCCTCACTCTGGCTTTACATTTCACCGACACGCAACGAGGAGCCACTAGAGTGAGAAACCAACCTGGATTAAGGATGTGCATGGTTTATCAATCCTCACTAACCTAAAAATCAATCAATTTGAAATAAAATTTCCATTCAGTTTGACCCTATATGTCAAAACACTTAAACTTTTGCATGTAATTTGATCCCTGTATTCTACTTCTAGGTAAGAACATGGTAAAAATGCTCAAAGATTTGTTTGAAGAATATTTGGAAGGACATGTTTATAAAAGATAAAAATTAGAAGTTGCATAACTACCCAACAATACAGGGTAGTTAAACAAATTCTAATATATCCATACAATGAATTACTATGTAATGAATTACATTAGTAATATTTAGTGAATTGAGAATTCTCTAAATGTTTAGAGAATAATAGTGACATAGAGGTTCCAATGTATTACGTGGAAAAAAATTGCAGAATAGTGTTGACATCGTAATACCGTTTAACGGAGGAAAAAAAATATCCCATAGAAAGGAGACTGAACATGATGGCAGAGATGTTTCCAGGTTTGGAGATTATTTTCAGTTTTCTCTGTTGCTATCTTTTTTTTTCCCCCCAAGTTTTAATGATGTTTTCTTAGCTATACTAAGAAAACAATAACAAAAGTTATTTTTAGGAAACAATTATATCTCAAATGTTATTTTATCATAGACACAAAATTCAATAATGCAGGAAGGAATTTTGGTCACTAACACTTGTTCTTGGGCCTCACACAGAACCAAGGGACAGGAAGGGCCAAACGATGTCACAAGGGGAAACAGTATTAGAGGCCAGAAAAGCTAAGGAACCCAGGCAGAAAAAAAAGAGCATTAAGAAGCTCAGTTAGCATGCTAAGAACAGAGGGAGACAGGAGTACAAGTAGGAGAACCAGAGAAATCAGGCAGAGACCAAGATTGTAATGTAGTGGGAAGATAACGACACTTAGAGATCTAGGAACAGTGCTTAGTAGGTGGTTTACTGAATAGGTGGTCTTGAGTAAATCATTTATATTTTTGAGGGTTGGAAAATGCTTTGAACTTATTCTTACTCCCATTTAAGTGAGTAGAGTAGCATTCAGAAAATATAAGTGAAATCATATATGTAAGCTTGGGTTTCTCAATATTAGCACTACGGGCATTTTGGATCAATACTTCTTTGATGTGGAGAGCTGTCTCACATGAACAGGTGCACTAGTATGGGAAAATAAGTGATGATGTCAATTTAATAATAATAAAAAAAGGAGAGTTGCCCAGTGAGAGGATAGCAAATGGGAGGCATTTTGTGGTTCATAATGAAACTAAGATTGGTACACCTTTTAACATAAAATCTCCCTAAATTCTCAGTATATATCTCACCAAACAGTGCTTTCCTCTGGTTAGGGACTCAGGAAAACTTCAGAATCTGCAGCTGGCAGGCATATGCAACAAACCTATCCAAGTCAAGTCAAGCCACCAGTAAACAGTATCTTGTGTAAGTGATTTTAAGCTCAATCTTTGTCAGAAAGGGATCTCTTATATCCTTCCTGTCTGTGCAGAGATGGGGCCTTAGGATAGGTGAGCCTGAGGGGGTCCAGACATGTGTAAGAGGGCGAGTTACTCTCCCCGACTTGGAGGAGTGAAAACGGTAAGGGAAGCGGGTTTTACTCTGTGGAGCTATTTGTGGCTATGGAGGACTATAGCTCTTCAAATCGTTGTACTATGTTAAATCCCCCCAAATTTGGAGTATGTTTTGTTTACATTAGTCCCATTTATTTTATTTTTTAATGATAACTGTCATGATTATTTCCACAATTCTCCTTAAATTTATTCCAAAGTAGGAATATGACTTGAATAAAAATAGGAATTAAAATTTAACTTCATGTTTAACTTGTAGATTTCATTTTTGAACATAAATTTAAATACACAATCTAAACATTTTCATATTTTAAAGATTGGAAAACCATAAAGAAAAACAACTGAAAAGAGAATAGAATTTGTAATTTCACCACCCAGATAGACCCATTATTCATATTTTGGTTTATAGCCTTTAGACTTCTTAAATCAGTAGTTCTGAACCCAGCCTACAGATTGGATTCACTGAAGGAACTTTTAAAATGTAGCTGTCATCAGTCTCATCCCAGAAAATTAAGCCAGAATCCCAGGGATGTGGGAAATAGGTGGGAATCCAGGCATAGGTAATTATTTTTAAGCTTCACAGGCAATTCTAATGTGTGGACCGGGTTGAGAACCACCGTCTTAAATGAGTGATGTAGTAGTGCTATTGTCTCTAGCTTAAAAAAAAAAGACACAAATGAACTTATTTACAAAACAGAAACAGACTCACAGACATAGAAAACAAACTTAAGGTTACCAGTGGGGGAAGGGTAGGGGAAGGGATAAAATAGGAGTTCGAGATTTGCAGATGTAACTACTATATATAAAATAGATAAACAAGTTTATACTGTATAGCACAGGGAACTATATTCAATATCCTGTAGTAACCTATAGTGAAAAAGATTATGAAAATGATTACATGTATGTATATGGATGACCGAAACATTATGCTTTACACTAGAAATTGACATGATATTGTAAACTGACTATACTTCAATTAAAAAAAAGTTACTGTCTTTTACCTACCATAGGTCTCTCTTTTTAAAAAAAATGCTTTGAGTTTTGGGGATTTTATAAATGCATTGCCATCTCACAATATAAACAATGTCTTTTGAGAAGGAGGTTTTACTAAATATTGTGTCTTCCTAATGCAAAGAATTTCTGTGGCTTGTAGGGAGGTCTTGTAATGATGATAGATGGTTCCCAGGTTATTGTGTATATGACTCCAAGGTGTAGAGAGATGGAGCTGTTTACCTTCCTAATTACTCCATGCCCACATCTGGACCATCACTCCCACTCTCTGTTCCTTCTCCCAATCTTGGGCATCAATGTCTAACCTTTCTTACAAATAGATGGAAGGAGGGCCAGTGTTCAGTGACTCACAGGCACACCCTCCTCTGCCCATCTTCCCCTCCTCTTTAAAAAGAAATATTTCCTGACTATCACCTGTATCACTGACAATTGAATTCTTTACAAGAGCCAGCATTGGCACTGCTCTCTTACCCCCTTCCTCCCACTCTCTCCACCCTTTCTTTTCTGTTGTTATGGCAGGGGGAAAAATTAAGAAGTTGGAATCTTGGCATAACATTTTTCAGAAATTGCCTGGTCTTGTGTTATTAGAGGGGGAAAAAATAGGAAAACCTACAGAAAACACTTAGAAAAACTGTTTTTGCCTGGAATTTTTGTATGTAATTTTCCCCATAAATTAGATAGGTCTAGGCCAAGAACTATCACTGTCTTGCCCCTGTTTGCTTTTTTTCATTTCAACAACCAGCACTTGTTTTTCTTTCCGGTGGCACATGTCATTATGAAGAATTTGTTATTGCTGGCTCATTTGGTTGGTTGATTTTAATCATTTCATAGAGTTAGTGTATTTGCTACAATGAGTGGAGAAAGGTAAAACCATGAGGAGATTCAAGCTAGCACAGTAGCCTCTGAACACTTTAATCAATGTGGGTGAGGGTGGTCGCTAGTGCTTTTGCTTCCACTTTGAAAAGATACTTCCCAAGAGTTACACCTTCCCTTTACTCATGCCTATCTATATACATGTTTCAACTAAAGTATTGAGGAAAAGGGGTAACTGAGAACATGGGGAGAATTTGTACCTATCCTACTTATTCTAATTATTTTATATAAGTAATTTATTTGTATTTATCAGAAAAAAACCCCAAAACCCTTTATTTTTCTCTTTCCTAATGTAGTATGTGTTTATTGTAGAAATTTAAAAAATAGAGATAAATGACATAGGAAAAACCTTCACCTGTAAAAAATAAAAATCCATTTCTGATTCTACAGTAGAGAAAAACATTATTGCTATGTAGGGCTATAACATATCCTTTAAGTAAGGCTTATGTGTACATACCATTTTATTTGCTTCTCTTTTTCTTTCTCACATGCACAAAAAAATGGGTTTAAGTTTTTAAAAATTTAATGTATTGAGAATGTATTTCCATGTTACTAACTATTATTTGTCAGCATCATTTTTAATAGAAGTCCAATATTCCGCTGGCTGAACAGGTCATAATTTATTTAACTAATCTCCTATTGTAATTATTTATATTCTTCTCTTAGTAAGCAATATACAATAAACAAAAGGATATGCTTTTTAAAGACCCTTAACTTCTAGTGTGTGTATCTGTTTTTTTTTTTTTAGGGTTTATTCCAGCATCTAGTTTTGCAGTAAGATAGCAATTGAAATTGTAGGCAATAAGATGTTACCATTGGTTTATTATATCTTTCATTCATTTATCTAACAAATACTGCCTACTTTGTACCAGGATCTGTGCTAGGTACTTAGGATATAATGATGAAGAAGATAGAAGTGGTCCTCATTTTGAGGAAGTATAGTTTTATGTGGGAGAAACACAATAAATAATTAAAAAGTCATTGGATAGGTGCCATTATAGAAGAAGTACACACATCCAAGGGGGGACGTAAGAGAGGCAACTCTTCCAGAGTCTAGAGAAGGGTGGTTAATGGGAAATGTTCATTTGCATGAGAATTCCCTGTGCCATATATTCTCATGGTGGGAAAAGACTTCAGATGTCATTTAGTTCAAACCTCTTTTGCTGCTGGAATTTTCTGTGTCAAGTGGTGATGCAGTACATAGGGCTTTGCAGTATAATCAAAGGGTTTAGACTACCTGGGTTTGAGTCCTGGCTCTACTTATTTACTATCTGCAAGTGTGATTTCAGGCAAGTTGCTTAAAACCTCTGTGCCTGTTTTATCCCTAAAATGAAATAATAATAGTATCCACTTAAAGAAGATTTAATATAGGTAAGGCATTTAAAAGAACGTCTGGCACATAAAATACCACCCCGAACTTAGGATAGTTTGGCTTACGATTTTTTGACTTTACACTGGTACGAAAGTGATACTCATTCAGTGGAAACTGGACTTTGAATTTTGAATTTTTCCCAGGCTAGCAATATGCAGTATGATATTCTTTCATGATGCTGGGCAGTGGCAGTGAGTCTGAGCTCCCAGTCAACGTGATTACGAGGGTAAACAACTCGTACTGTACAGTGTCCTGTGTCTGAGCATGGTTAAGTTAGGCTAGGCTAAGCTATAATGTTTGGTAGGTTAGGTGTATAAAATGCATTTTCAACTTATGATATTTTTAGCTTACAGTGGGTTTATTGGGAGATAACCCCATCATAAGCTGAGGAGCATCTGTACATGTAATTTGTGTATACTCAATTCACACAACGGTCATGTTAATAGGGAACTCACTGTCCACCAAAGCATTTGATTGCTAGAAAGTTATTTTTCGTGATAGGTTGAAATTGGGCCCCCGTTGCTTTTATCTAGAAGACATTCCCACCTGAAAAATGAAAGAAATTTCATGGAGGCAATTTTTGGTTCAATTTAGTGAAGTAGTTTCTAACATTTAAAGCTGTCTAACAGAAGTGGACAAGAAGGGGTGATTTTCACAAGTTAAAATAACCACACAGCCTCGTGGTTGCAGAGAGTTCTCTGAATAAAATTCAAAGTAGCAGATTTCAGAGCTTATCTGTACTGCAAGTGGACTATGAAATACATTCGGAAAGCACGTGAACATAGATACATTAAACTTTGATTTTGCAATATAGTGACACTGTTCTTGGCAACCCCAATTTGAAATGACAGATTTGCGTAAGAACATGAGCATGTTATCGTGCATTGAGTTCCGCCAAGAAGTTAATATTCCCACAACGCTCAGATTAAACTTGGCTCTACAACAGAGAGTTGCAGATCATTTTTCTTTGTTACTTTTGAATCAATCAATACTTGTGATGAAATTTAGATTATGACATTGGCCATCAAAACCAGCCTTTTACCAGAGACCTCTCAAAGTATTTTTCCTGCAATGAAGAGACATTAGAAACAAGGCAAAAGGAACCATGCTACATTTTGATGAGCTAGTTTCCGAGGCTTACGTGAAATAAATATGCTTACTACTGAGAGAGATTCTCATCATGAGTTTCCTAGCGTGAAAGTTTTATGGCGGATTTTGGACTAATGGAAACAACGATGCTTTGGAACAGAGTGTAAGTGGGAGCTGATGTGTGTTTATCAGTTTTGAATTGATTTACAATTCATGAAGCCCTTAGTTGGCAGGAAAGAATGACTACTGCATGAGGCACCTTGGTGAAGATCACAGGGATAGTCAGCAGAGGCCTAGTAAATAGTAGATCAAGGCTGTGAATGGTGACTTGGCAGGAGCCGACTGCTACTGCTGCAGGGGCTGTTGGTAACGAGGAAGGGCTGACCAGCCCTTCCTGTATGGCATTTTCATACCCTTCATATATAATCTGAGTTACATAACTGAGCAGCTTCTTCACTGAGGACATGACTCAAGTTGGATTATTTTTAGGGTCAAACTACTATAATTCCTGGAAACTATGTAGAGATTTACATCTGAAAATTGGAAGTGGTGTAGTATAGGATAACATTATAATACATTGTTGGGTTTTTTTTTTCTTTAAAAAATGTGGGTCCTCCACTTTTAGATAAGTTTACCAACTTAGAAGGGGCAATTTCTTTTGCTCATTCGAACTCAGAACTGACTTCCTTATCTTCCTCTTGAAACCACTTCTTTTCTCAGTGAATTTTGGCATCATCCATTCAAGCCAGCCAGGCTCATATCTGAACCTCAAGCCTGTAGAGTCTCACAATTGGACCTTAAAAGGTCCTTAATCCAATCACCATTTGGTGCTAAAAGCCTTTACCACTACCTAATTTGTGATTCCCCAAGTATTTGAGTACCTACTCAGTACCAGGCACCGTACTCATTCTACTGAATAATCATTTCTGCCAGATACTAAGCACCTCTGGAAAGAAAGAAGGTAGAGTCAAAACAAGGCGCAGACAGCCCTAATGGAAGACAGCTAAGAACACTTTAATACGATGCAGTGAGTACTTTGCAGAGGTCATGCAGAGGACTGGGAGGAAGAGAGGAAGGATTCCTAGCTCAGAGGAGGCTCCAGGAAGGCAAGGTAGGCCTGCTTTCTAGAATAGGGAACACTAGAACTGAGTCTTGAAGGATGAATAGGTGTGATCCAGGTGGCAAATGTGTGTTCTAGGCAAGGAAACTGCATGGGCAAAAGCACAGAGAGACCATGTGTATCTTTCTAAATCTTGGTTTCCTCATCTGTAAGTGTTTATAGAAGTGTTATGAAGAATAAGTGAGGAAACGTTTATCTTTATAATGGACAGAGTAAGTACTCACCAAATTCTAATTATTATAACATCATCATTATTATTACAACCACTACAAGATATAGGTGCAGAGATTTGCAAGATAACAGTATAGCAACTAGATGACACCTCTTCCCACCGGCTGCAGGTCCATAATTCTTGCCTGATAAATACGCTAACATATCTATCGTGGGAATGTTTAATCTGAAACAATCTCAGAGCCTAGTGCTACTAGATACTTAAGCCATAACAATTCCCTTGGTTGCTAACTTTCCGTGTTCATTAGGAACCATGTTGCTTCCCTTGGGGCCAGGTCAGGTCAACATGAGTCTCCAGATTGCTCAACAACTCTGTTTCCTCATTGTAAAATAATTTGCCACTTTGGTATTATGATTAGTCTCTTACTAGTTTGGTAATAACACTCACAAAGCACTGACTATGTGCCACACACTGGTCTTCACAGTATTCAAATATTAACTCATTTAATTCTCATAACAACCCTAGAAGGTAGCTCCTATTATTATTGTAATTTTTTAAATGTGGAAACTGAGGCACAGGGAGGTTAAGTAACTTGCAGCTAGTAAAGGGTAAAGCCCAAATTCAAACTGAGATGGTTTAGCTTCAGAGTCCCAGTTCTTTACCTCTACATGCATTGCATCCCTGAAGCCAGGCAGCTCTAGGGCCCTATGGGACTGATTTTCTGAGCCTACAAGGCTGAGGTCAGACCATGACTATGGTAAATGCAGCAAGATAAACACCACTTTGCTGGGTTTGTCTGGGTGCCTTTGGAAGCTGGTCTTCTGAAGCACCTGGATATCAGCCTTGGTTTTGGAGTTTAGACCTCACAGTCCTTCCTTAGCTGACTAGAGAGAGTGGCTGGTCATCTCTTGTTTTCAAGATATCAAATGTACCGGCCTGCACCAAGATTTCATTTTACCTTGCATTGGATCTAAAGTTTGTCCTAATATAAATAGGAAGGGACCTCAGGTCTGAAAAAAATCTCTGAGGCCTATAGCAGAACAGATCTTTAGCCATATTTTGAGTGGAAATTTACATTCCTTAGGTTTAGAAGTGGTTATTCCATTCCCATGGATAATTTTATGATGTGAATTTTTCTTTGATGAAAACAGAGGTGGCCAGTGGCCCACCATTCCAGTGTCCCTAGGAGAGCTCTACACAGGAGCCATACTCCAGGAGGACACACGCTGCTTATTCCTGTGTAACTTTGACCCCACTCCTTTGAGACATCCTGGCTTTGCTAAACTCGGTGAACTGTGAATGAACCAGAAGGACTCCCTTTTGCATTTCTGGCCTAGAGCTGAATCTGAAAACAGGTCTTTCCTCAGAGCCGACACTCCGTACTTGACCTTTGGGGTCTTAACCACACTGATGACAAAAAGAAGCAAGGACAGGTGAATTGCTACCCCCCAGAGCAGTACTGGGCTCTGTCTCCCCACCTTAGGCTTCTTCAGGGCAGAGCCCCTCTCGAGACAAGTCTCAAACCTGTCCACACCAGCATCCTGAAGACAACAAGTTGAGGAAGCTAAGAACCAAAAGAAGCTGGAAAGAAAGAGATAACCTCAAATAGCCCTTCATGCCAAAGCAAGGGCTTTTACCTTCTTCTGACCCACTGGAAGCTGCAACTCCTAACAACCCACCTTCAGAGCATCCCCTCCAGTGCTCCTTGAGGGAAGATGAGATTGTGTTGAGTGCGGGTGGAGGTGGAAGAAGCTGGAGGTGGGGTGGCACTTGAGCTTCCCTAGAAGTTGACTTGTGTTGCAAATGCCTTATAAAGGATAAATACAGTCATGGCCTCAACTGACCTGCTCTTGAAATTCACAGATGGGATAAGATACAGCATATCATGGCGTTGAAGGGCAGGGACTCTGAGTCCAACTGCCTCAGCTTGAAACCTGCTCTACAGTTTACTAGTTAAGTGACCTTGTACAATTTACTTAACCTCCCCCTGCCTCGATTTCCTCATGACAGTAGAGTTTAGAATGGTAAAACTCTTGGGGAGGAGAGTGTATGACAGTGGTACGGGTTATATGCCTAGACAAATCCAGTTATAGCTAGAGACTTCAATACTTCTCTCTCAGTAATCAGAGAACAAGCAAAGGAAGAAATCATCAGTAAGGAAACAGGGGACCTGAACAACACTATCAACCAGCTTGACCTGACCGACATTCATAGAACACCCTACCCCACAACACAGACCACACAACTAGACTCTCCTCCAGGTGATCTAATGCCAAAGTTATTAAAGGTTTCCTTTGTATTTAATTTCTAACTTGATAATGAAATTTTATATAATTGCAGAGCCAAGAGAACAATGATTCTTCACAGTATGCATAACTCATCTCACATTTTTTCTCTTCTGATAGTTCTATCACATTTGCATGATTAGGCACTTTTTGCTTTTGGAAAGTGTGGTGTGAGGGTCACGTTTGCCGTTCATCCCTCTTCTGCTGCTGCCCCTGGAATGTTAGTGGGCAGTGGAGGATGACAGAGATGGGAAAGGGAATCTGGAGATGGGCACTGAATTACCAAAAATATTTCTATGTGTATTCTTATTTGACAGTAACAATGATGTGGGACATGAGGATGGGTCTTTGGCCATGTTGTCACGCCATTATTTGCTGTTATTTTGCTTAGCTTTTACTGAACAGCTCTGGCCTCAGAAATCATCATCACCTGTAATCCAAGATTGTTTTTCTTACATATAAAATATACTTTTTAGCACCAGTTAAGGATAATGTAACACAGTGGATCCTATACACAGGGAAATAAAAATTGAAAAGAAAAGCATTTAGTGAGAAGAGCATGAGATGGAGCAAGCATATAATAGAGAAATCTTTACCGGGGTCGTTGAATCACTGTCGTGACTTCCCCTGGGTTTTGCTTGCCCATGCCCTCCTGCTGAGATAGATGTGCTTTTTTGCAAGGCAAAATCGCAGATGAGTAAATCAGAAGGTGCTTATTCACTTTTATCATCACAGCACCCCACATGTCAATTCAAGGAAATACTAGTGAAGAAAATTCTGTGGGTTTGTGGAATCAGAAACCAAATTACTTTTAGAATTAAAATAATCAGAGTAGGGACAGCATCAGTCACTTATCCAATGAAACAGAAAAGCCCCGATGGAGATCATCTTGGTGCATTAGGAAAATGACCTCAGGGCTCCCGCTGACAGGACACTTTCCCCAAGTACTATTAATTATAATGCATTATTAGCTAACTGCAGGCTGTGGACACCCTTTGCATGTTAACTAAAGTGCAACAGCCATTTAGTTAGTGGGGCTTGCTCAGTCTTTAGAATTGTCTTAATCATTAGTGAATCAGTTAAACTGTAACGTTAGGAGATAAATATAATCACCAGTATCACTTGGGAACAAGTCTGAACTGGAACTGGTTGCCAGAGTCTCTGGGTACAGATATTCCTGACTGTGCAGATTGATGGGTGACAATCAGTGCAACTCTGGACCGAGACAGCCTCATCCCTGCCTCCTCAGGGTTACATGATATGAGATCGTTGTGGGGTTGATTTCTGGTTCAGAGTGTGGTAGGTTTTAAGACAGGGAAAGTGGTATCCTGGCCTCTATATTCAGTTCTTAATCATTCAGAAATTGATGATGCAGTTAGCAGATTTTTGAAGCATGTTCCTTTCAGTGCTCTCTTTTTGGGCCATTTCACTGATTGTTAATGACTCCACCTGAGCAGGTCTGGAAATGACGCTGAAACCCAGCCAAGCCTCCTTGGCAGTTCTGGAAAAGGGTTTTGAGTGTTAGCTTGGAGACTGTGAAGAGAAGCGCAAACTGTTTGTTAGGATTCTCTCTGGATTTTGATGATCGGCATAGTCCTCTTCTGCTGCAAATCACCCAGACTCAACAGAATAAACAAGGCTTAACTGATTTGATTTTGATTCGTGTTTTGATGACTGACCCTCAGTAGAAAAAAAACGGGGGAAAAAAAAATCACTCCTCAAGTGACCTGAGAAGAACTCCATTACCATTCATTTTATCGAAATTTTAAAAAACATTTAAAACATTAAAATACTTTTTATGAATTTTATGTACAGTAAAATTCACCCTTTTTGGCATACCGTTCTATAAGACAAATATATAGTCCTGCAAACCACCAGTACAATCATAAACGTTTGTATTATTCCTTTCAGCCTGAAGAAATGCTAAGAAAATGTCTTTAGAATTTCTTTTAGAATGGGTCTACTGGCAAAAAAATCTCTTGGTTTTTCTTCATCTGAAAATGTTATTTCTTCCCCTTCATCTCTAAAGGATATTTTCCCTAGATAAACCAATTTATGTTTCCACAAGCAGGGTATCAGGGCCCTGTTTTCTTAGGAATTTTGCCAGCCTCAGTAATACCATTTAAAAAAAATTCTTTTATTAAAGTGTTGATTTACAATGTGAGTTAGTTTCAGGTGTACAGCCAAGTAATTCAGTTGTACATATATATATTTTTTTCTTTTCAGATGCTTTTACATTATATGTTGTTACAAGAAATTGAATATAGTTCCCCGTGCTGCACAATAGGTCCTCATTATCTACTTTAAATATGATAACTTGTCTCTGTCAGTACTGTCAGTAGTACCATTTTTAATAGCTTAGCCAAATAGACAGGAAAAAATGGCATCTCATTTTTTGGCATTAAGAATATTTGGCCTTTGTTGTATATGTTGCCAATTTCCCCTCACTTTCTTATTTATTTATTTATTTATTTATTTATTTATTTATTTATTTATTTATTGGCGTTCTATTTCTTTATTTGACAAGCAGCAATATCATGTTTGTCATTTTAATGTAGATACAATTATTAGATTATCTGTCATATTACAATATTTAAGTTTTTATCGTATGTCCTTTAAGATACATTAAAAACACACACACACACACACACACACACACATCAACTGCAAACGTGAAGGCGAGAAAAAGCATGGTACCCAACCAAATTTCCACATTTCAGCAATACTTCACTCGTTCTTTTTTAATAAAGTTTTAAGAAATGTCATAATGACATGAGCTTGAAATATCTCTAGGCATTTTCTCTGACGCTCGGGACGTGGCACTGTTGATGTTGTAAACAGCAGAAAAACAGGGGCTGCCAAATGACCAAATTACGGAGGCACAGGTCTGCTCTCATCCCCCGGGGACGCCCGGAAGGTGAGGCGACAACCGCACACGGCGCCTGCGGCGCGGGCTTCAGGCCACATAGCTGTACTCGTCCGCCGACGCCTGGCTGCGATCCACGTACTGCTTGTCTATCAGGACCTCGATGCACTTCTTGATCATGCTGATGCTTGGGTTAAACCTGGCCCGGCCCTGGACTGGCTGATCGCCTCCTGAATGAGGGCGTTATGCCGCAGCACTGTCCGCGCCTTCATGATGCGGACGATGTCGGCCTGGAGATACATCTTCCGGTCTTCATCCACGGCACTTCTCGTCTGCTCCATTTCCTGCGGCGTGTCTTTCTGCATTGATGTAGTAATTTTGAATTTTGTCCTTTTACTGCTGAAGTTCATATTTAATGAAAATGAAGATTCTGCATCAATGTCTTCCTTCTCTGAATCGTGGCTGATCATCTTCACGTCTAGCAGGGATTTGATCGTTTTTGTCAGTTCCTTCTCGCTCATCTGCGTGCTGTCCTGAAGCTCCCTGTAGCTGACGGCCTCGCTGTTGTTAAAGGCAAGAAGGACTGCCATCTGGTACGTGGTGACCGTGGCCACATATGGTTTGCCCAGGTAGTTCATTTTAACTTCACCTGTACAAAGATAATGCAACCATGTAAGTTTCCTTCCACTGAAATGCTGGCTGTAAAATAATTCAAACATCTGTACACTTTTTTCCAATTCCTGGGGAACTGCAAACGTAGATGAAGGAGCCTGAGTGAGAGGCCACGAGCCAGCCTGGAGAACATATATCTGAAAACTAATTCCCAAGTCTATCGCTGTGTCCTGACTCTCGATGAAGTTGTTGAACTTATTGTTGAGGTCCGCGCTGACGCTCATATCTGTGTACATCCGATGCAGCTTGCTGGTGAATTCATAACCACAGGCTTGCTTTAATTTATTGATCATGGGTTCTTCAGAATCCACAGACATAGATAACCCATGAATTAAACGTTTCACCAGCATTCTCACATAGAACTTTTGAAAAACATCCTTGTCGTCGATGTATTTGAGGACGGAATCCTGCAGATCCTGAATCATGTGAGGTAGGCCAGTGGACACAGCGCGGAGGAGGACGTACATGTTCGCCATGTCGTTCTTCTTCTCTTGCCGGACGATGTTGTGACACTGCGTGGAGGAACTGTAAGTCTGCGACCATCCGCTGCTGACACTCAAGAATCACTTTAGTATATGAACTGGGATGTAAGTATTTTCGACATCGAATTTCTTCATCTTTTAATCTGCCTAGAACCTTTTCGATATACTGTGAGCAGTTTGATTCTTGTAATAGATTTGAAGCTTCTTGTTTGTAATACTCTCCTGTTTCAGTCAGAAAGGGAGACTCAAAGATTTCCTGATAGAACTTTAAGGGGAATTTTTTTCGTATACTGTTCAACATAAACAAAGGAGTTAATAACCTCATGGATTACTTTCTGGTTTGGGTCTTCTCCACGACGATCATGTTTGATTTCTCGGAGCAGCATTCGGATAAGGGTGGTCTGAAGTGGCTCGACCATCAGTTTCCTCCACATGTCCAGCGCTAGCTCTCCTATTTCCATAAGTGGTTCATTCATATCTACACCACCATAACCATACTGAAGGTCGGCTCTGTCAATTTATTCTTTTTAATAAACTGGGTGTTGAGATATCTGTACAAGCAGTCCATGTAGTCTGCACCCTTGCCGTACTCCTCCCAGTGCCTGTGGTACATCACCAGCACTTGCTCTTCAGACTCCAGAACTCTCTTGTGCAAATGCCCTACGTGATTTTCCAAAAAAAAAAAATCTTAGTTTCTGCATAAAGTCTTTCTCCACGTGGTTCAGTATAGCCACACATAAAGCATAGATATCTGAGAAGCGGTCGTTCCACGTGGCTCTCTCCACGTACTCCAGCATGACCACGGCTTTGATTTTCGTGAGGAGCTTGTTCCAGGTCTCATCAAAATCCACCACTCTCGGTTTCAAAAACATCGTGCAAGTTTAGTGTTGAAATCTGCTGCGGAGGCGGGGCCGGGGCCGGGGCGGGGGCGACCCGCAGGCGCGCAGGACCGAGCTGGCGGGGAGGGTGGGCGGCGGCGGCTGTCAGCTCGGTCCCCACTCACCGCGCTGCCGTTACTGCGCATAGGCGCCTCCCCGCCGGCCTCCTTATTTATTTTTAAAAGCATACACAAGTGTTTAATTCCTAGGTAGGAAAAGTTATTGCTTCTTTTTCTTTGCTATTTTTTTTTTGGCTTTTATTTAGGAAGATCTTTTACATCCTAGGTTAGGTAAATATTCATTAACATTTTCTTTTGGCACTTCTACTTGTTTCCTAAATTTAGCACTTTTCTCTATTTGCAACTAATTGTTTTGGTTAGTGTGAAGTAAGCATCTAAATTTTTTCTAACTGGCAAGCATATGTTCAGTAATATCTATTACGTTTTATACACACCCCCCCACACACACCCCTTCCCTTTGTTTGAAATCCTTGTTTTATCAAATATTTATTATTTTTATATAGTTGTGACTGTTTCTGAGTTTTTAATTCTGTTTTTGCCAATCTATGTATTTATACCATGCCACAATTTTATGATTATAAAGTTTTTAGTATTGCCAGATTTAGCAAATTAAAATACAGGCCACCTAGTTAAATCTGAATTTCAAATAAGCAATGAATAATTTTTTAGGATATGTATGTTCCAAATAGTGCATGAAATTCCAAAATTCAAATTTAACTGAGTATCCTGTATTTTATCTGCCAACCCTAAATTCCAATATTGGGCCATCCATATTGCCTCCAATTTTTTCCTTTTCCAAAATGTCCTATTTTTTTCTTTCCCAAGAGAGTAAAGTCCTTTAAGAAATTAACAAGTAGGTACTTTGGGAAAGTTTTTAGTGTGATTAATGGCTACACCAGCAAAAGAAAACAAAAATGGGCTACGTTTTCATTCTTCAATAATAGAATAATATTGAAACATGTTAATTCTTTCAAGGCAGTTTGGTCCTCTTCCCATCGTCACCCCTCCCTCAGTATGTCTTCTCTTTTTCTCTGCTAGAGGAAAAAGTTCTTCACTATTTGTTGTGGACTGAATGTTTGTGTCCCTCCAAATTCATATGTTGAAACCCTAACCCCCAAAGTGGCTATACGTGGAGATAGGGCCTGTGAGGAGAGGATAAAGGTTAAATGAAGTCATAAGGGTAAGCCTCTAATTTGATAGAGCTGGTGTTCTTATAAAAAGAGGAAGAAATACTAGGACCCTCTCTTGCCTTGTGATGACACAGCAAGAAGGTAAGCATCTGTATGCCTGGAAGAGAGCTCTCACTAGGAACCAAATCTGCTGTCACCCTAATTTTGTCTTCTTAGCCTCTAGAACTGTGAGAAATAAAATCTGTCATCTAAGTCACCCAGTTGTATTTTGTTATGGCAGTCTAAACAGACAAATACACACTTCATTAAATTATTTGTGTGTTTCATGGCATATTTCAGTAAATTTTTTAAACAGTTATTATTTGTATCTTGTAAAAAAGCCTATAATTTAAACAGAATCCATGCTATCTTTATTTTCATTTTACATAAAAGCGAATGATTGAAACTTTAGATGACTATGTGATCAGCCCAAGATGACTCAGCTGGACTCTATAATCAACATTAGGGTGCAGTTGCTTTATAGGAGTTGGCTCAGGAATCAGTGATCTCTAGCATTCCCACTCCGTAGGAGCTCACCTACTACTTTCTCTGCGGAAAAGGATCTGTCGATCTGATACAAGAAATCTCAACTTTTTAACTTTTTGCCTCAAAATGTCTTCATATCTTTTTTCACCTTTCTCCTACCTTTATGCCTACCTGTGATTTTTATACCAGATTTCCCCATGCTTCACTTATCCTTCTCACTTATCTTAAAATTCCTTCTCTATTTCTCCTTTCCCTCAGTCTACAAACACATTCACATATTCCCCCTTTGTAAGTCCTGAATTGTTCTAAACTGCAGACCCATTTCTCCTTCTTTTTCTCACTATCTATTTCTGAAAGAAGATTAATTTCTCCCACATTTTTTGGCCTAGCATATACATAATAAACATGCACAGTGAAGAAAATCTGGACCACACTCACACACACAAACACAAACACACACTAACTGAAATCCTATCCCCTTCCAATAACCACTACCTTCTGTACATTCTTCTCTTTTCCTCTCTTCCTTCTTCTCTCTTCCCCTTTCTCCCTCCCTTCCTACCCCTCTTTAGTCTCTCAATCTCTGTCATCGATCTGAAATATATTGTGTACATATAATCTCATCCATTTTTGTGCTACATAGCATTTTTTCAGTTGATTTAATATTTTAAATTAAAATATTTCTTTTTATTTGATAATTATTTTTAAATTTTTAGACAATAATGCATGTTTATAATTTAAAGGTCAAATAATAGTACAAGGCTTATATTAAATATATTTTTTTAAAAAACCCATCACAATGGTTTCCTGCCCCATTCCTCTTTAACCATGTGTCTCCTTATAGGTGAACACTTGAGAAATGTTTAGCTATTTTTTAAAGTTTTAAGTTCCATGTTCTGATTTGTATGCTGTATTGTTCAGGGTCCCAGCAGAAACAGACAGCCTACTGAAAAGGGATGGTTAACAAAGTTTAATGAAAAAAGGATCTACAGAGGGCAGGCCAAGTTAAGGAAAAAGCAAGGGATGGTAAGACACCTGGGACTGGTGGTAGTGGGACTAACGGTACTAAGATGCCATTCCCAACTCTAGGATTAAAAGAGGCAAGATTTGGGGGAGCCGTTCCCCGCTCCCAGTGAGAACTGTAGCTGTACAGGAGCTGTGGCCTTAGGTGGAGGAAGGCGGTCACTGCCCAGCCAAGGGTGGAAGCTGAAGGAGACAATAGCTCTCTTTCTGCCATTTCCCACCAGGGCAGCCCATTAAGCAAACCGAACTAAAAGCCAAAGACTGGGAGCCCAGAAGATACAGTCAGAAGAGATCAGCCTTCTGAGCCACAAAGCAGGGTGGAAAGGGTGAAAATTGATCTGCAGGAGCACAGGAAAGATCACCCGCACCTAGGCTTATATAGATGTTTTTTGCTTGATAGATTTGGGTTGTCATGTGTTGACAGCTAATTATGATAAATAGTAACTGAGCTCTTTTTTCTCACACTGTCTCACCTTTCCTCTCCACATATCTCATAATGTAGTACTATTATAAATTTTATTTGAAAACATGAATTGTAACAATAGCCTGTGTTTTACATGATCATGTAAATACTCTTTGCCGTCGAGCCAAGTAGAGTACTGGGACTTTTCCTCTCTGTGCCACTCCCTGTCTCGCTCTCTCCCTGGGAATTCACAATTACTTCCTGTTTGCATTTGTTTAGTTTTCTATGTGTTTGTCACTATTTCTTCCTAAGTGTTCCAAATTCTTTTTCAAATGGCCAAACACATCAGAGAATCTTTCAGTTTTGTTTTCCCCTGGAACCCTCTGTTCCTTGTTTCAATCTGAATTGTTTGCTTTCTAGGCCCTGGTGCTCGCCATCATCTATGCCCCTGCCCTGAGACTTGCCTTTCATTCTCCCTTTTTGCTGAATCCCATATTGTCCTCTCTCTCTGTTCTCTCTCTCTCTTTTTTTTTTTTTGGCAGATTACATATTCCACTTGTTTCATGAGAAAAGGTGCCAAAGATACATTTTTGAGTCTTACATGCCTGGAAATAGAAATAATTCTACTTTTACACTCAATTGATGATATGTCTAGGGGACAAAATTCTAGGCCGAAAATCATTTTCCTTCAGAACTTGGTAGGTATTGCTCCACAGCCTTTTAGCTTCCACAGTTACATTTGGATATTACATGCTGATATGAATCCTGTTTCTTTGTACGTACCCTGTCTTTCCTTTCTAGATGATTTTATATGTATTTTTAATTTCTGGTGTTCTGAAATTTCATGAAGAAATTTTGGGTTCTGTTTGTTTGTTTGTGTTTGGCACACAATGGACTCTCAATCTCAAGTCTTGTTCTTCAGCTTAGCAAAATTCCAGTATGATTTGTCTTTGGTAATTTCCTTCCTTCTGTTATGATTTTTTCTTTTTTCTCTTTTGGGCTCCCATTGTTTGGATGCTGGATCTTCTGGGCAGATCCTCTAACTTTCATTTCTTCCTCTCTCCTCCCTACCACCAAAATTTAGTCTGTGAATAACTTATAATAACAGTTTTCAGAGTTGGGCATGTTACCTCTTATTCGTGGACAAAAATGTATGCTGCCATGTTCAGTAATGTGGCTGCGACTGGGCATCAGGCCAGTTCTTTTTCCAACACCTCTTTCCTGGTGGTCCTTCTCCTACTTTACAAGACTGGTATAATCCTCCTTGGATCCCAGCTCTCGCCATAGTGCATTGCCCCAGAGCATTAAACCTTTAGTGGTCCCAAACAATTTTATCTGTGATATTTGCAAATAATTTTATCTGTGACGCTTACTTCAATTAAGGTGGCATAAGAAATAGTGTATTTTGGCCCAAGTTAGGATATTTTGAATTCAGACATTGTGGCACAGGATAATGACCACTTTAGTTTAGCAGACCTTACCCAATTATTTTCAAAGTGCATTTGCTCCTGAGGGAAAAGCCAGTAAAAGTCATGAAAACAAAGCATCTGTAAAAAATGCAGGAGACAGACTTACGGCAAGTCCCCGTGTGTCATCCACGTTTGCCCGTGGAAGCACTGGAATTCAGACGTGAGGTTGCTGTCACAGGAAGTGGTAAGGTTCTCACTGGAAGTGAAAAATGAAGTCAGATAGAAAGTAGGTCTGATTTAGGAAATAAATTTTACATTGAGGACTGTATTTGCTCATTAGGTTATGACAGATATTTTCCACGAGTTCAACAAGCTAACGAGCTATATCTGAGTTCTCATCAGAGGTTTGTTGTAAAGAAAGAGCATGTGATAAAAATAGAATTTTATTATATACATGTGAAAATGCATAAAATTAATAATATTTAAATTCTCCCAACCCTTTCTGAGTATATCAGGTTAAGCAAGTTGCCTCTAAGTGAAAGATTCAAAAATATAATTAATGATCTTTTTATTAAGTCTTGGTAAAGCCTTTTTGGTTATGCTGCCCAGAAACTAAGGGAGAGAATAATTGTAACAACTGGGTAACAGATCCTTTCACAATACAGCTTCTTTCATTTCAACAAAATGAAGGGGCCCAACTGAGTTATTAGCTGGTAGTTTGCTAAAAGTTACTTTGAAGATTAATTTTTATGTGCTTTTGGCTATAACTTAGAAATAGTTATGGAATTGAATGACATCAGTCCTTCTATTTCTATCTCCTTGTTTATGAAAACGAGATCTTCAATACATCTATAATAACAAAAAATATTTATAGTTTATGCTGAACACTGTTTCACATTAGCAATAAGAAATAACTATCCATTAATATTTAAATTACTTGAAAACCCCCCATACTCCTCATTAAGATGAATTTCTAAAATAACTACCTTTAAAATGAATAATTTTACCAAAATTTGTAATATAAATGTTTTTCATCAATTGTGTACTAATTATCATAAATGCTAACTCAGCCCAGAAAAAAAAAAGATGCTAAACATTTTGACTGTTGCAATTTATTTAAAGTGAGAATAGGAAAAATGCTGTGAGAAGGAAACAAGTACATACAGTAAACCAATACCAATCTTCTTAAATGTGGTTATTTTCTTTGTAAAATAAAACAACATTAAGCATTTGGACACATATTTATTAACATAAAACTATAGTGTATGTATACTCTTAACTAAAATCAGTTTCATGATGATTCTTTCTAACATGCATCAAACTAGAAAGCAGTAAAAACACCAGCAGATGGTTCAGCGTGGTTGGCAATAAACGTCTTCTCCTCAGGTCACTGATATAGAATTGTAATGAAAAATTGCATTTTTTTTTACACTTTACTCAGCACCTCTGTTTAGAACATGGTAAGCACAAAATATTGCCTAATGTTGCTTTATTTGCTACATATGCAACAATAAGCTAGCAAGAAGAAGTAGCTTATGCGTGTACACTGATGTATACACTTGTGCAATTTTTGAGGATTATCAAGAAGGTTTGGTCTTGTCCTGTGACTATAATCCTGTTAAGCTACATTTAACTATGATATATAGCATATTATTTTGTACTCGGTATTATCCAAAGAAACAATATTACATATAGACCTCAAAAAATAACTTAGGCAAAAGCAAATTTAAAAAATATAATAAAAACTCCTATAACCTACTTAGAAATATCAATTGTGGGCTTAAGAATTAAATGGCCTAATATCTCCCCTAATTCTTACCATTCCCTTGTCATTGTGAAATTGTTGCTTGAAGTGAAGAAAATATTGTATTGAATTTATATAACTTTTTTTTTAATTTAAAACAAAAATTTGGAACTATTTTACATATGATAATCCTGTATCCTTACAGTAGCTTCATGAATTCTTATTCTAGGTAACATTTACTGAGCACCCTCTTTGTATCAGGCACTCTGCTTAACACTTTACATTTCATCCTCACAACTCTTTGAGGTAGACATATTATTGAACCTATTTTACAAGAGAGGCCTCCAAATTGAGTTTCATGGAAGGCAAAAGACAGAGACGGGGACATTTATTCCCTGGTCTTCCTGAAATCCTCCATAGACTGAGCTCTTTGAGGAGGGGCATTCTCTAACTGTGTCTCAGCGCACATCGCAGTGCCGGTCATGTGGAGGAGAGTCGGGAGGAGGCAGTGAGGTGAGATCCTTGCACTAGTTTCATGACAGCGGGCAACACTAGATGAGGCGGTTGAGTGGCCAGACCAAGAAGTGTGATCATGCTTCAAGCAAGTGAAGAGAAAACTCACATTTGTAAGGATGTTAGAGTGTGAAAATACTGCTGCAAAAAATGACAGCATACTATGAAAATCAAGTGTTCAAACTCACATCTAATTTCCCTGGGATTAAGTCTAATTAGTGCTGCTATTATTATGTATTATGATGTATATTGTTGAAGACCTAGGAGTTTTTATCATGTTGAGCTAGTTCCTTTGTCTTAGTATAAAGTTTTCACAGCTTCTTATTTCATCTTTTTTTCTATCAGTATTAGCTGAGAGTATTCTTTCCAATTTCTTTTTTTTTTTAATTGAACTCTTATTTCATCTTAGTGTTTCTTTAAACTCACTTGTACCTCTGCAAGGAAAAAACTATAGAAAGGAAACAATGTATGCAATTTACATTTCTCTGAGGCAGAAAACTTCAGGGTCTGAATTTCTGGTATTAGCAGATGTGTCAGATTAATGAGAATTTAAAAGGAGTCTTTGGGTTCTTTATTTAAATCTTTACTACTTTATTCTAAAGGAGGTCAGGAATAGTGATTTGAATAAATCACATTCATTGCCTGTAAAAATGCTACATTTCTTTATCAGTGCAACTTTGGGCTTCTCCAAGGCCATGAGCATCCTGAAGAAGACAGGAGCCGCAAGATGAGCCATTTTTTTTCCTGCTCCTGCCCTATTCGGAGTCCCTACATTTTTTCAGAGTTCAAAGTTTAGCAAAAAGGTCGACTGAGCTATTTAGCTTATTTGTGTCCTGAAGTCCTAAGTGAAAATAGTTTATCTCAAATTGGCCCAGAGGAAACAAAAATCAATCAAAGTGAAAAGAAATAATTTCATGTTGTGTGGGACGCCAAATTGCATAAAGGCAAATAATTTTGCACCCCCAAAAAAAGTACTAAAAGAAAAAGGCCCCCCCAATGTTCAGTGTTTTCCCCCAATAATTTCATGTTGTGTGGAATGCCAAATTGCATAAAAGTAAATAATTTTGCACCTCCAAAAAAAGGACTAAAAGAAAAAGCTCCCCCTCCAGTGTTCAGTGTTTTTCCCTCCACTCTTAAAAAGTAGTTTTTTTAAAGTGCCTTTCTTTTATGCACATTAAAGCAAACATAAAAAGAACTGATTCAGTGCTCCACTTTGTGAGGAAAACAGCATGGAGATAGTTTAGCTCACTGTTAAGTCTTTGGTGTCTATCAGAACTGTATGTCCACAGTTGCAAAACTAACTAAGTGAAAGTCTGTTTAATCATCTGTGTATTTCAATTTGCCTACATAGGTAAAAGCACTTACACCAGTGCCTGGCACACAGGTAGTATACAAGAAATGTTAGCAATCGCAATAGAGCAGCTAATTTAGCATCCATATACTGCTAAGGCAAAAAAGGAAACATCAAAGGGGACGACTGTTTTGTGCTGGGAAACTCAGTCTTTCCAGGAAAATTAAATAGGGATTTTGATCCAGTCTGAAACTGAACATTCATGAATTTTCAGGAGCCCGCCCTCAGGATCCTCCAACCCTACCTTTCCAACTTATTTTAAAACATAATAATTTAGAAAATATTTTTTCTTAACAAACAGTGATTTTTTACTTCCAATTTTCTAAGTTAGACTGCTCTATCTTATTTGGGGCTTGAGGAGATATACAAAATGCTAGAATTATCACTGTTTGATTGTATTTTATAACACAACGCAGAACACCAGGCTGTGCTCAATTGAAAAGCAAAACAAAATTTGGCTCAAAGGATTGAACCAGCTAGGAGTAACATGGGTTTATAATCAATGTTAATATTTACTGATAACCAGTGCTAAATGACCAAGTAAAACCTTTTAGTGCTTAATCCTACAAAAACAATTTGGTCATCAAAATAACAAAAAAAAAAATTTTTTTTTCCCTAAGTATTGAAAGATTTTTGGGAAGCTTACCCAAAATAAAAGTTTTCTTTATAAACATATTTTAATATGCTTAATAAACCATTCCCCATGAAAAAATAAAATTATAAGCATAATACAAATTCTAATGCACAAGAAAAATGCTGAGGGGGAGAAATAAAAAGTTACCAATTTTAACATGGACCTTACTGCCACTAGTCATATCTCCTTTAGTATGAGGTCAATGGGTAAGAAAATTCCAACTTACTCATATTTAAATATGCAAATATTGGTTGTGTCTTCAGGTTTCTAGTTTTGTGCTTAATGAAGCAATAACATAATGCAATGAAACTGCTTCAATTTCAGGAGACCTTTGTTATAAAGGACAGGGTTAAGAACTTTACACTGTACTTGCCATGTCGTGTAACAAAATGAGCTAGACTTCTGGGTTTACGCAATTACTGAATCTTACCATCCAAAATAGATTCTCTAAGTTAAAAAAATATTTTGTTTGTAATATTTGATGACATTTCTGATCAGAGCTTATAAAATCTCTTTAAAAAAATAAAAGAGTACTTCAAGATGTAATATAAAGTTCTCAAACATTCTCAAAAAATTGTCATTTAAAAAACACTGCTTCGTTCCTGTTTCTGTTCATGCCAAAAAGTAGGTTATCTTTACACAGTCTCTGTTGCTCCAAGGAATTCCATTTCTACAGCAGCTTTTGGCGCTTGGGTTGAACCACTCTTCTTTCGGAATTCTGCTGCAATCTCCTCAAAGGACTTTCCTTTGGTTTCTGGGACTTTGAAAAATGTGAACAGAGTAAAGGCCAGGACCACTCCAGCAAAGAGGAAAAACACATAAGGTCCACAGAAGTCCTGCATAGAGAATAAACAGAGATCCAATTAACAGCTGTTCAACTCTATCTTCTGTTCCGTGAACTTGCACACTGTTAGGCTGCTTACCGCAATGTACTGGAAACACATAGCTATAATGAAATTGCAGGTCCAGTTGGTGAACGCAGCTATTGCCAAAGCAGCAGGACGTGGTCCTTGACTGAAAAACTCAGCCACCATGAACCAGGGGATGGGACCTGGCCCAATTTCAAAGAAACTGACAAAAAGGAAGATGGCTGACATGCTCACATAACTCATCCAAGCCAGTTTATTCTGAGGAAAACAAAAACAAAAACAAAACAAAACAAGAGTGGTACTGGGATCATTGGCTACTTCTACCTTTAACTAAGTAGATTGTCATGGAGTTCAGAGGTGACATTGCTCTCTTCCTGATGTCTTTATGTTGAATTATGTACAAGTTATTCTACTCATAGACAAATTTATTGTAGCCTGAGTCATCCTTAAATCTTTTGAGCTATAGGAAATCCTCTGGATTAGGATTTTCTATGACTCTTATTCACTCTTTTCCTGTGAAAGAGGCAAAGCAAGGATCCAGTGACCTTAGCTTCTACTTATACCAAGATTGCTAGACAGGATGCATGACCCCCTGTAAAGCAGCAGATGCCAGTGCTGGACTGGAAAGGTCCAGGCACTTGCCCAAGGTCACACAGGGAGCCAAGTGGCAGAGCCAGCGTCAGAACCTGGTTGGAGCTGATCGCAGAGCCTGTGGTCTACCATTATACTACACTGCTTCTCTGCGTTAACAGGCACAATTTACTGGCTGCTGTTCAGTATTTAAACCCCCAAAATGAATTCTCTTTTTCTTTGCATTTCTCCTTATATGCTATTCCTCTGGCTTTACTTCATAAGTCAATCTCAAATGTTTTTCACACACAAAGCACTTTAACCTGGAGCACAGACGTGCTATCATATGGTAACCAAAAATCTCACTGTAGGCACCAAACTCACCAGCAGCACAAGTCCCACCGACATGAAGATGGCACAAAAAAACATCCCACTCATTCCGATGAGAAACAGAGAGCGTCGCCCTGCCTTCTCCACAAGGAATACCTAGGAAAGTTTTAGACATATTGGCTTTATACTTCACTAGTTGTTTTTTTTTTTTTTTTTTTTGGCCGAAGAGGTCATTTTAACTTACATAGCTGGAAAGAGGCAGTTCTGTTATTCCATTTTCTAGACGTGGAGCTGAGGAGGGGAGTGGTTCTTTCCCAAGGTGTCAGAACTGGTCTAGTGAACAGAGGTGGGTAACAAATACTGGCTTCATCGCATTGCATTGATTTGAACCTTCTAGAGGAAGAACCAAGCATTACCACCACCCGATGCTTATCACTTTGGGGACAATACTAAGAGGCTGGACACCTTGGCTCTCTCTGAATATAGTTCCTGTACATTTAAAATACAAAGGTTCTACATTAAAAAATGCCATCTCCCTTCTGATAATTATCCTGTTGCAATTGCAAGGGTTTGAGCACTGCAGACCCCTGACACAGCACAACGGTTGATGTGTCAACTGTTCTCATCCAACTTTCTTACTGCAAATAAAGTCAAATTGGGACCACTCAGGGGGCAACGTACAGAATTTGATCTCCTTAAAATAATCAGGTCTGCATTTTTCTGGTGAGCTTAAGTGTACCTAGTACTGGTAATAACCTGCTATTCACTTTGAAAGATAAGACTTCAAAGCGAAAGGTTAAAGTGCTTTCTTATCCTAATTCAGGAGATACATCATTGAGTCCTTTGGGTCTGTGGACCTTTGCATTAATGGTTAAGATTTACAATTAGCCAGGACCAGAGTTTGTTGACCAGACTCTTGCTTTACCCTTGGAATATGGCCAAAGTTGGTGAGTCACAGACACAAAAACTACCTGTCGTAATTTCTCACTTCAGTCAGTAGATTGGCTAGGCTCATAAATCTATCAGTAAATCAATAGCAATCCAATACCCTTCGTATACTGAGCTCAGGCTCTGAAAATATCTGAGAAATATTTCTGTTCACTTTCAGTGAAAGCTCCTTTCATCTCAGAGGCATTTTATATCAGAGTTTCAAATCACTTAAGGATACTAAGCAAAGAGCCTACCTACTTTTAATTGTTGAGAAAGAAGTGGGAAAACACAAACCTTTCTCAAGTTCATAAAATTTCTCTCTATATTTTGACTGTTTAATTATGACTTTTAAAGCTGACTTGATGACACCATGTCAAGCTGCCAAGAAAACTGAAGCATCTCTTCAGGAATAAGGGCTTTTCCTGTGTCTGTTTCTTCTATTTATGAACAATTATTACCAATAAGATTATAAACTCTAAAACTACATGCCTTGAAAACTGAGTCAGACTCCCTTCTTGGGGCCAGGTGGGTACTCAGAGAGGAGCTGACTTGGGTCGAGACTTGGTCAGGGGCTGGAGATGTCTACCTGACCTTCAGTCTCATCTTCACCCCAGACAGTGTGCATCACTCAGATCCCAGATGCCTACTTGGAGCTACTCTTTCTCCCCTAGACTCATGCTGCCTTCCAGTAGTAGCAAAAAAAATAGTAGTAGCAAAAATGAAAATTCCTCTTTAGGCACACTTCGAGTTCGGGTTACCCTGACCTTGATAACTTGATGCTTTATATTGCAAATTCTGTTACACATAACATGTTTTAATCATAGTCTCTATATTAGAAAAATATGCTGAAGAGGGATTTGTAAAAAAATACTATCCCAGGAGACAAGAGAGCGCATAGTCCCTTGGATTTCATTCCAGTACCAGGCCTTCATTGATTTTGAGTGGGCTTGAACAGGCATTATCTCTAAAGGCACATCTCCCGAAGCACTGGTGTTCACTTGCTATCTGTTCATCCTCCTCTTTCCAAGGTCCAGTTCTGTTTAATGTGGTCTGAACAAACCTGCCTTTTGATCTAGGTAGCCAGGCTGTAACTTATTGACCAGTCTAGGTAATAGTTAAATGTCCATGTGCAGAGAATGAAAAACAAATGACTAAAAGTATATTGAGTATAGCACTGTGACCAAAATTAAAAAGCACAAGGTTTTTGAACATCCTGCATTCAAAGATAAAAAATAAGCCAAATTATCCTTGTTTTAAAGTGAGTTACATTGGTTGGGAAGTTTTTTGAGTCTTTTGGTTGTTTACTTTAATTCTTAGATTGTTAGGTTAAATATTATTACTGTCAAGATACTGAATCATTCCTTAGATAAGGTATCTGATTTTGAGACGAATATGTGACCTTTTCCCCTGTTGGGAAGAAAACAAAATTTCAAAAGTATATAATAACATTTGACATTTGAAAAAAGTTACATTTGTGGGGGAAGGGTATGTCTCAGTGGTAGAGTGTGTGCCTAGCAAGCATAAGGTCCTGGGTTCAATCCCCAGTACTTTCATTAAAAAAATAATAATAAAATCTAATTACCTCCCTGCCACAAAGTATACAGTGCTGTATGTCAATTATAGCTCAATAAAACTGGGAGAAAAGAAGTCCCTCTTTAAAAATGTTACATTTCAAAAATAACAATAATGTCAAGTTATACAGCAGTTCTGCTCCCTTCTGTCATATCACACAGTCACGTGCGTCATCAGAAGCCGTGGCCTTGTGAGCTACCTGGAAGCCCCGCCCGTGGCTGAACATCACAAGAATTTGCTGAGTCAGTTTAATTTTGCTAGAGGCTTAGCAAAATATCTAATCAAGAGGGCCATGTTTATTTTAAAAATGTTTTTTCTAAGACATTGGGATAAAATAAAGAATTTCAGCCATGAAAGTAGAGGAATCTAAGTGGAAGATCCAGTATTGACAGAAATAACAAGCTGTTTGCTAATTCCTGGGGGCTAAGTACAGAGCAAAGGAGAAGGAACCCAGGTATTTACACAAAAATACCAAGTGTCAATTCACAAATCAGTGACAAATGGCCTCCTTGGCAGATAAGGAGAACCAGTGACCTACCCTGCTCAGTCATGTCTCATCTTAGTACAGTGGTTGGTTATTCACATACAGGGCTCTTCCTGTGACCCACGTGGTTCTACCTACATACCCAGTACACGTGGAAAATGTCATTGGTTGCTTTTAGCTCACAAGGTTTTTTACTCCCATTTCTGGGCTGAGGAACAAGCAGACTATTTATCTAGGGTATTTTACTTACAGAGACAGCAGTGAAAACTGTGTTGACAGCACCAACTCCAATGGTTGCATAAACAGGTTGGCTGATTCCAGCCATCTGAAAAATGCTGGTTGAATAGTAAAAGATCTGCAAAGTAATAATAGTTTAGTCTTATCAAGAAGCCTAGGACTGATGGCTTTAAAGCAAGAAATATTTTAGGTTGTTTATTTTTAGTTGTTTCTGTGGAACCTGGGTCCCTAGAATTTCCAAAATGTTTCATCTGCCCTCTCCTTCCAGGACAGGAGAAATCACAGTCTTTCTTTATTGTGTAAAGATTCCAAACACTTAAACGTTCTCCTTATGTTTAGTTGAAATCTCTACATATGCACTTTATTTTTTTTTTCAGTTTTAAAACCTTTTGTTAAAGTATAAAATACATGCAGAAAAGTGCACATCACTTAAGTGTACAGCTCAATTGATTTTCACAAAATAAACACGCCTGTATAATCAGCGTCCAGATCAAAGAATAAATTGTTTCTTGCCCTCCAGAAGCCCCCTGAATGTCACCTTTTCTCCAAATGAAACTCAGCTTCTACCACTGTAGATAAATTTTGTCTAGTTTTGTATTTGACATAAGTGGAACCACATTGTATGTATTTTGTATTTGGCATCAACATTACCTTTGTGAGAATCATTCACACTGTTGTGTTTGTAGACTGTTCATTATCATGGCTAAGTAAAAGTAGTATATTATTGTATTAGCATACCACAATTTACCTACCCATTCTACTATTGATGGGTGTTTAGGTAGTTATCATTTAGAGTGGTTATGAATAGTGCTGCTATGAACATTCTAGTACAAGCCTTTTGCTAAAATATGTACACATTTACACTTAGGACTAGAATTGCTGGATCATAGCATATGCATGTTCTCAACTCTGACAGACCCTGCCTAACAGTTTTCCAAAGAAGTTGTGCCAATTTGTGCTCTCACCAGTGTGTGTAAGAGTTCTGGTTGTCATTGCATTTAATCCAAAATTTCCCACTAATCTTAGTGGAATTGGAAAAATCTGACTCACAACCTCCTTAATGGCCTTTATTATTTAGTTAAATCCTTACGTTTATAATAGTCTTTTAGGTCATTTTTTTAATCTATCATCCTCTGTCATTCCTTTCCCAGGTAACATGTCCTACTGCAGGCACCTCTTCCAGCAGACAGGGCTGGTGCAGGAGACTGTTCAGACCATGTTCAGAGAGGAATGACTTACTCACTGCACGCTATCCCACCATTTTTAGGCTGCCCCATAGTCTCTGGTTGAACATTTCCTGGATGCCTCTGAGTCAGGTGCTGGGATGGAAGCTAAAGCAGGAAGGTTCAGGGAGATTAAGTGTTGCACTGTTGGGTATACAGGCAGAGCTGAGAGAAAGGACACAGATTTGGTCTCTGAGACCCAAAGTTACAGAGTTAAGAGATAAAAATGGACATCAGGGGCCCCTTAGAGGAGGACAGACACCACAGCAGAGTGGCAGCTAGCTTGTGGAGTAAGGCTCAGGTCTCCTTTTACTTCAGCTCATGGGAATTATTTCTTTGTCTCCCCAAGTCTCTGTCCACCCATCAGTCCACCCACAGTGCCTTTGCGAATCTGTGATTCACTATAGAAGCCCAAACCACATTTTTAACAGCAATGAAAGGTGATAAGTGATTTTCGTTATCTAGTTTCTTAACAAATGCTTAATTGTTTTCTTCTAGTAGCTGATTGTCAGTAGAACAGTTTTAGTCTGAATACAAGGATTGGAATTCAAAACTTAAATGCTGCTAGTTTAATACACAGTATGTTTTTCAATCATGTCTTTTTTATTACACTCACTCACTGATAACATATCAGTTCAAGCTGTTATGTATTTTATGTGCTCCCCAGGTAGGGTGTAAGTTTCTTGGGATGGTGAGAAACTTCTTTGCATCTGGATATCTGGTATACTTCATTTAAATAGAGGGAACCATGGATTCCTTTTGCCTAGGTTCTCAGAAATCCTAGTTTGATACTCAATTCTAGAAGCCCCTTGTAATTTAGTCTTTTTGGTATATTTATTCTCTCTCCCCCTCTTTTGTGTTTATTATGACTTACCTTTTAAACGTCATCTTAATAGACATACAGTAACATTGATTACTGACATTAAAAAAATTTAAGCTAGTTTTAGAAATCAAAGGAAGCAAAACAAAGAAAATTAATGCCCATTCAATATATTTGTTGTAATAAGACATGTGATATCAACATTCTGAAATGTCTGCTAGTTATTTAAACTTAAACCCCTTTCACTTTGCTCTTAGGAGTTAGGGAGTGTTCTTAAACTCACCGCATTGATCCCAGAAAACTGCTGAACCATGTGCAGCATCAGTGCCACCAGAATGGGCTGCCGGTAGCTGGAACTGGTGAAGAGCTGAATTATGGAGACTTTCTTTTCACTTGATGCTTCTTCCTTTTCTTTTCTCATCTCAATGATGTCTTTGGTGACATCATCACTCCCTCTGAGTCTTTTCAAGCCTGTCCCCCAAAATGATCAGGTTGACATAACTCAGGTCAAAACAAAAACAAATTTATTTTTATTACCTTAATGAAAGAGCTATAGTTCTGCATAGCCCTTTCTATTACTTAATAGCATGGGTGTTGGAAATTCTTTCTTGTTAAATTAAATCTCACTTTTTTTATTAAGAAAAAGCAGAACATTTGGCTTTATCTCACGACAACAAAAACTATAATATTTTTTTTATCATAGAAGCATAATGTGGGAAAGGTCTTTTAGAAGACTCTGAGTTCAGTTCTCTGTGTGTGGATTTTCTATCTGGGCTTGTGTGAATGTTCATGGTTGGAAAATGGCATGCGCCAGTCATAGTAAGTGATCTCACATATTCTTCTTACATATAACCACTAACTTCATTTGGAAAGCACTGGTACCAGTTTCATGAGTATCCATTTATGCACACAGTTTCTTATTAGCTGATAGTTCCAAAACAATAGGAAGAGAGTTAAACCACCCATAGACTTACTTATCTTTGCTTTGGCTTCCTCATCCAACCTGATGTAAAGGTATCTGGGGCTTTCTGGACAGAAGAAGAGCAGCAGAGACTGGAGAACGGCTGGCACAGCAGTTAGACCAAGTAGGATGTGCCACAGCTCATGATTGCCCAGGAGAAAGTCAAGGCCAGCAATCTGAAAAGGCAGGGAGGAAGCATATCGACTGCATAAGAATTTGGACCTACCTTTTGAAACAATTTGTTAAAAAACTCACTGGCTAATGGCAATCCCTGACAACTTTGATTCAAGTATGCGCAAGTATGCATAAGATGGAAACTATTACTCATGTAGTCTCACCTTAACTGACTTAGGAACACTTTGTTTTACAAAGGATTCACCTAGATTTGTTTTCATTAACTGCTATGGGACATTTAAGATGGGCCTCAACCAAACCGCCAAGTACACGTTTCAATATCTGAAACGACAGCAAAAATCATGCATAAATTTAGACCTTTGTAAAAAAAAAATTCTTCTTCGATTATCCAGAACTTAAATAGGATGGCATCCACACAGCTAGAGCAATTACTCTGATGAGAACCAGTTTTGTGATCCCTATTGCAAGGAGTTTATCATCTGGATAGTCAGGTGTGAGGTTCCGAAGAATCCCTCTGAGACCACAGGATAGAAGGAAAGAATAGACCAGCTGAGCAAGAACTGCTATTGTAATCATTTGCATATTAAATTTGAGCAGGTAAGATGCTCAAAACAAAGGAAACCCAGGCAGCCAAGGATTTGATATTTTTTATTCCTTGAAATCTAAGTGGAATAATTTAATAGTAGAATAGCTCCAGAGGTTCAAGACTTGGCTTACCAGGTCACCTCCAGTGCCAACCCCCACACAACTCCAGGGAGAAAAGTGAGGGATGGAGTAGCAGTACGTTAGCTTTGAGCTAAAAAGCCAGTATCTCTATACCACATCCACTACCACTTGTGGAACTGTTTTTTTCCCTCTGCGTTGGTCTACAGTGAGAGTGGACAGTTAGGGAGGGAGACGTTGGGTAGAGTAGAGGGTAGGTGAAATAGGGGCTGGGAGTTTTCACCTGACTAATAAGAATGCCCATGACAATGGCCAGCTGATGAAGAGTACCCATGGCACCCCGGAGCGTAGTTGGAGCAACTTCACCAACGTACATTGGAACCAAGCCCGAGATTAGCCCTGCATGAGACATGAACATACATGTTAAAATGTAGCCAGGACTACCTCAATAACAATAATTTTGTTTAAGTACAGTCAGTATTCTGCTGAAAATCCCTTCCTGAGTTCACTGGAAGGAAGAGACCTTGCCCCCAACCATTGACAGAGTTTATGCAAAAAATATTTGGTGACAAGATTCCAGATGAAGTTGTAGTTGGAAGCACAAACAGAAATGGTTGGTCATGCATTTGGCAATTATTCATAGCATTGGCTCATCTAGTTAAAAATCCATGTTAATATTGAGTTTACATCATAACGCCTTAGGTTATCTTCAGAAAAGAGACTGAAAAATGCTTTAACAATATTCTTAAAAACACAATACCATTCTTAATCTAGATTCATGGGATTAAAGGAAACTAGAAAATATCTAGGCCAACCTCTTTACTTGGTAAAGGTGAGAAACAACCTACCCAAGATCACAGGGCAGTAGAGCGTTAGCGCGAGAACCTCAAGTGCTGCCTGAGTTCTCACAACGTGGAGGTGCCCAAGATCACACTTAGGGTCGGGGGTTGGCATGTAGGGAGGTGGAAGGGGATGAGGAGCTCAGGGCTCTTCTCCCAATTCCTCCAACCACAGCAACCTAGCTTCTTCTGTATTTTCTCCAAATAATAGGCTTCAGAAAAGATTATATTTGAATAAAGATTTCTGGTGTTTAAAGGAATACAAAAAAATTTGAAAAGCACTAGGCCATTCTGCCTTTTATAGTTTTCTTAAATGCAGATATAATCAGTCATGTTAGAAATGGTGAAGGATCCAGTCATTTGCTGAGTGCAGAAAAAGGTCAGAGACTATCAATGAGCAAGGCTGAATATAATGTTTTGTATTTTCTTAAGAATTTAAAAATAAGATTTGTCAGAGACTTCCTCCTATAGAGACTGCCTGCCAATCAAATGGAAATGGATGGTCTTTGTGTAACAGATGCTTTTGGAAACTGTTTCAATATATATATTTTTAATGCTTCAAATTGTCCTTAATATCTCACGTCAACATTTGCATGGTAGATACAGTATCTGAATTTCTTCTGACTTTTACAAGTAACTCTGATGTGCGTCTGTTGATTTAAATAAGAAGAAAAAACATGTGTTTGGCCCTGTTCCAGGCTGTACTATTTTTGTGTAATACCTAATGTTATACCTCAAGAACAGAAAATGCAAATAAGCTTGCAGGTCTGAAGTTATGTGAACCTGGTCAAATTGTATTTCTAATAATTTTTGGCAATTTTAATGCTTATAATAGGACCAGACATAATTTTAAAAGGTGGTTGGAGGGTGTAAGTTACCTAGCTGTGCTAGTGATAGTTTGCCTCACAATATGTTTATATAGCATTTATTTTCAATTTTATCAAAAATATTTTGTAATTTTTTCCTCTACTCTATTTCTAGAAATGGAGAGAAAAGAAAGAGGAATCATGATTTGGATCCTTTGATAGTGTTATTAGTAGCGTTTTACAGAAGAGGAAACTGAGTCTCATATTCACTTACAAAGGCTACACAGAGACAGTGCCACAACTGATTCACTCTGAATCCAAAGCTCTTTCCACAAGTGAGTTGACTCTTTACCTGGATAAAGTTATCCACACTTTCAGTTATTTGTATTAATGTTTAAAATAACACAGAGACATTTAATTAAGTAACCTAAGACTTCTGTTTTAACTGATCATTGAAAATGCATGAAATTATAGTCTTTCTTCTTTTCAGGTAAGAATATTATAAGTATTTTATGCACCCTTTTGTGCCCTCATGTCTCCTCTCCCATCCCCAAAGAATATTAGTGGTTTGACATGTGGCTGTGATTCAGGACAATGGGTGTCACTGGCATTGAGAAGCAAAAGATTTGGCCATTTTAGAGAATGAGGGATCCTCCCTTTCTTCAGGCCTCTGCTGGTAAGTTGCTTCAGGAAGTTTGAAAAGCTATTTCCAAGAAATAGTGACTAGACCGTGACATTCTTAGGAGATGCGTCTTCCCTCCATTCTGAACTCCTCTACCAGCTGCTTCTGCCCGATTCCCTCTCCCTGTGGTCCCCACCCCCTGTAACACTTCAGCCAGCAGAGAGGGCTGGGGAATGTGGTCTGAGACATGGGCCGGGATGTCAAGGTCTTTCCAGATAGGAGAGACGGCGACATCAGTGGCCAGGCGGGCCAGAGGAGTGTAGTTAGTCTAGCAGTCTTCCCCTGTCTACTGAACAGCAGGGGTAATAACAGCAGCTGGCACTTTTGACAGCTTACTCTAGTCAGATTCCACGCTGAACATTTTATTCTTGCAAACGCCCCATGAAGTAGATATTGTTATTCTTCTCATTTAATGTATAAGGAAGCTGAGAGTTAAATAATTTGTCTGAGATCATATGACTAGAAATGATGTCATTGCTGTGGATAAGAACATAGCTTTACAACTTCCACTTACTGGTCCCAAACTTCCCTAACTTAGGACTGCAACCTTATGCTACTGCCTTTCCCTTTTGTAACATCACCCTAGGCTCAAAAAGTTCCCTGCATGTAACCTCATCTGCCATTAGAATAATTTTCAGACACATATGTTTGTGTGTTTGTGTGTGTGGGTGGGTGTGTGTGCACGACTTACCACAGTAGAGTCCTGATATGCCTCTTCCTGCAATTATAAGAATGTGAGATGGTCCCAGTTTCGAAAACCCCATCAAGAGAGCTCCAGCTAATGAGAGAATGTTTGATACCAACAAGGCTTTGATTCTGAAAATTTGAAAAGCGAGGATTATAAATTCAGCATCAAATCTTGATAAAATTTATTTGCTTTCAGAGAATGCTGAGATTTTTACCTAAGAGTAACTATTTTAATTTTGCTGATAGAGATGGTTGGGGAATCTTAAACCATGATTGCTACTTTGATTGGTCTTTGGATTAAAGCATTACTAATAAGTAATATTTATAATGAGAGAATTTTGTGTTGCATGTGCCTGACCTCCACATTTTGACAGAGATGATTCAATTGTGATGATGACTAGTTTGCTTTAAGATAACTCTTTTGGCACTTTTTCAAGTAGTTAACAATTAGATTTTTCCACAAGTTGATTGTTTTAGACAATAATTGCCTGGTGCTAGCTAAATTCAATTCTGTGGCTGTAACCTATGATGCTCTTTTTTCCTTTTAATGGTATAGGTTTTTTGTTGCTATAGATCATGAAAGGAACTTTCAAAGTTCAGGTTTCTTTAGTATGAATTATTTGGAAGTAAATTAAAACACTCTTTTACTTTAAGCCTTATCATAGAGAACTATAATTATTCTTATTTTATCATTGTATGCCAGCATACTTCCAGAATGTATGAATTAATGTCAACTAATGTAAAGTGCATAATAAAGTTGACAATAGCAACAAAAACATCATTTTCAAAGTTAATCTTATGAAAAATTGACAACACTTGCAGATATCTGACACTTTTCCTCCTATAAAATAGGGAAGTGACACAAAAACCTTCTTCAAAGTTCAATCGATGATAATAAGGTCAATAAAAGAATCTGAGTGAACAGGTATGAAAACGTTTGTGTCACAAAGAAATGTAAGTATCTTATTATGTTCCATTTCAATGTTTCAAACTCTAATAGGTGTGCTTTTACTAAGGGAGTATCAAACACCAAACCGATTTTTTTTTCTGGGGTATAAAACCATATAATCTCATACTGCAATGAAACTATATGATAAGCCGAATAATACCACACAAGGTCCATGTCCTAATCCTCAGATCCTGGGAATGAATATGTTACTTTATATGACTTAGAGGATTTTGCAAATATGATTAAATCAAGGATTTTGAGAAGAAGAGATTATCCAGTTCGGCCCAGTGATGATGAATCACCATGATCCTTATCCTAGGAAGGCAGAAGAGATGGTGATGTGATGAAAGGAGCAAAGCCTGGAGTGATGTGCTTTGAGGATGGAGGAAGGGGCCACAAGCCAAGGGATAGAAGTGGCCATCAGAAGCCGGAGAAGGGCAAGAAAATGGACTCTTCCCTCGAAGACTCCAGAAGGAATGAGCCCTGCTGACACCTTGACTTCAGCCAAGTGAAACTGAATTTGAGCTACTGATCTCCAAAACTGTAAGAAAACACATTTGTGTTGTTTTTAAGCCACTAAGTTGTGGTAATTTATTAGAGCAGTAATAGGAAACTAGTATATGGGAGTTATAAACTACCCAAAGGCAGGCAAATAGAGTGATTTGGAGCCAGCCAGCTCGGAGCTGCAGAGTAGGAAAAGGCAGGCGTGTTTCTCTGGGAAGGGCTTTTTCTCTACACAAGGACAGAGGACAGGTAAATTCAATAATCTACCTTATGGTTGCTAGCTAGCTAACAGTGTATTCTATTAGCTGGAAAAAAAATTTAAGAAGTCATAAAAGAGATAACCTAAAAGTATTTTTGATGCCAGATTGTTCTAAAGTCCCCCTTCCTTACCACAGGTGGATGCTGGAGCACTTTATACAACTTAAAGGATTTTAACTTCTGCTCAGACGTGAGAAATGGCCAAGAATAAATAATCTAAAAATACACGAAACGGTTGAATCAGGGAGAAAGAAATATATTTCTAAGTATATCTCCTTAAATCTTGCTCTAAATACTTCTGTTAGCACAGGCTTTGTCATTGCTGCCATCATCATCATCACCGTCTACGTTTGCTGACTCCTCACCATGTGCCAGGCGGTGTATTAAACCTTTCCTATTCATTTTCATTTAATAAATAGCTTGCTTATTTTCACACAGCTATTAAGTGACAGAGCTGAGACTTGGTCTGTGTGGAACCAAAGGTTAATGCTTGATTTTAATGAGTTCCTTTTTTTAACAGCAAAGACAGAACGCATTCAAAGGCAAGCTATGGATACTTTCCTTGATGCATGGTAGTGTGGATTGCACAACTGTGGTCACCCCCACCATACCCTAGTACGTACATTTTAAGTAAAAAGTGACCTTGAAAACCCAGATCTATAAAATAGTGGCCACAGACATCTATTGACTATTACACAATTACAAGGAAAGACTTTTTTTTTAAGCAGTGGTGGAAAGGTATATTTTTATTTATTTACTTTAACTAGTAGAGCAATGACCTTGGCAATAAGGACAGTCATGTCATTTCTCAGGGACTCTCCCTAGAAAAATAGTTTTATGAGAGAGGCTGAACTATTTTGTCTTAATTTTGGAGTTAAAATGATTAATTTTAGGGCTGTTTTTCAAGGAGGATCATTTTTCTACTGAGAGTTGGAAGAAGTGTCACTTTTAGTTCACCATAAATAATTTGATAAATGCTCATTTGACATTGTTTTGGGGGTCTGACCATTGTTGATGCTAAATCTTGAGACTTGAGAGGACATGTATCCTGGTTCCATCACTAGGACACCAATTAAATGTTTTAGAGAAGTTACTGAGTTGCTAGACTCTCATCTCTAAATGAGGGACAAGGGCTTAAATTTTTTCTTCAGGGATGAGAAGTATAAAACATCAAAAGCTGCTGAAAGACTTGGTCTGTCCACATTTAAAAATTTCATTTAGTTTTGCTTAATTTTATTTATTTTAGACATAATTAATTTAGAAAAATTTCCAGTTACTGCTTAAACCAACTATGTGCAAATTAAAATGACTCTCAAATTTTTAAAATAAATAAAGCCAGTTTATGACCTCCATAATTTATGGATACTGATTTAAAGTTCAGCTAAACACCAGTAAGTTGATAAAAAGAAGAACTAACCATTTTCTTTTGTGGTAGAGGAAAGTCCCTTTCAAATGAGAACAAGAATAAAACTTGGGTTACCATGCTACCCATTACTTAAGAGAAATTCTTCCAGTCTTATTCTATAAAAGCTCCAGTACAGAGGAAGAAGTTATCAGAATTTAATAACCAGAGAGATAAAACTATAATTTAAAATAGGAATTTAAAAAGCTAAATGAATTATAAAAGATAGTTTTTATTAAATTACTAAGATAGTTGCCTATATCAATTAGACCTTCAAAAGTTTTTGCATTTTCTAAATTTTCCATATTTGTATATTTTTATCATGAGAACCAAAGTAATAAACAAAAGATGGACTCAAAGAGCAGAAAATAAAGCAAAAGAAATAACCATTTGATTTTTTACTTCCTCTTTGTGGAGGTGGGGGAATCCTAGGAGACTCAGTACGTCATGTGACTAAATGAAATTTGAGTGTAAAGAAGTTCTACTGATGTTTTTAATCCAAAACACCTGAAAGAAACCAGAGTACAGAAATAAACTAGTTTCTTTTCTGCTTGGGGCTTTGAAATAGCAGTAGCAGCAGCTAGGCACCCTATGCCAAGTATATTGGGCAATTGGGAGTTGGGGTTATTGACTTGACCTTAGAACTTGACTGATCCAAATGCCAAATTATAACCTGAAAATGAAAACCCGTATGTCTGAGAAATGGAGTGATTTGGTGAAGCCAAAGTGAACTTCCAGGTTAAAAATTCCACTCCTGACTCTTCTATTGAGTTCCTGAGTTCACCATTTGTGCAGCTGTTTCTGAATATGTTTTACAAGTTATAGAGTGAGAGAATCTAAAAATACACAGCAGGGAGGGAGGATGTAGCTCAAGTGGTAGAGTGCATGCTTAGCGTGCACAAGATCCTGGGTTCAATCCCCAGTACCTCCATTAAAAATAAATAAATAAACCTAATTACCTCCCCCTACAAAAAAAAATACAAAAAAATAAAAATGCATAGCAAACTCACTTTTGCTATAAATGCTTCCACAATTAAGCAGATTGTTGCAACAGATTTGTCCATCATTTGGTCCAACACCAACCTAACTCATAGGATCATGAGTTGAAAAAAACAACTCTAAAACTAATTCACAAAAGGAAAGATGATTTCTTTCCAAACAAATTCATACAAACCCCAATTACTGAAGTTTCTGTATTTATACTTATTTTTGAAATTTGCCTACCTTCCAAGCCGGTCCCCAAGCAACCCACCAAAAAATGAAGCAATCATTCCACCAACTGCAAAGCTGGACACAGACAGGGACCAGAACAAGGTGATGAGGCTAGCAGATGCCATAGTTTCTTCCTCAGGCCAAGAGATGGGTGTTGGGCTCTCTCGATGTGGAACTGTGGGCATTTCCTTTGTACTATGGATAGCATCGTTGTTGACAGCTTTTCGGTCGTCCAGTGGAATACCCAAAACATGTCTATAATGGGTTAATATTACCTAAGGAAATAAAATAAGGAAATATAGCTCCAATAATTCAAATGTTCTGTATATTTTTGTTTGTTTTTCCTTTAAAATATTTGTTAGATGTTTAAACAGGATTATTTCAATTATTTGTGTTGTGTACATCCTAACACATATAGATTATTTACAATTGATCATATCTTATAAAATAGAGGTTACAGATTCCAGTGTCAGCAGGAACCAGGCAGGAACAAACAAGTGAAGGAGGCAAGAAGAACCTTGATGACCAGAGGACTGAAAAACTGTCTGTATTACTGAGAATATGATAGCGAGTGGGCAGGGTTTATTTGTCCCATATGAAGAAGGAAGCTACAATGTGAGACTAATGTTTTGTGATCTTTAATTTTTTAAAGAGAAGCCAGAAATAATGGATTTTTATGTAAAATTCCTTAAGTTTTAAAGGTTGGCAACTATTCAAACTGAAAATATTCTGCAGGCTGAAAAGATAACATTTTCACTCCACTATTACCCTTGCAAAGCAGGATCTAAATTGGCTTGCCTAAATATTTTAATAGAAACATAAAAGTGGATATGAGAAAAAAGATTGGGAAAGGTAAGATGAGGCCAAAAATAAAGTTAGTATACAAAATTCAAATATATATATTTATACACACACACACACACACACACACACACACATACATACATACATACACACACACACACCACAGCTTCTTTATCCATTCATCTGTCCATAGACATTTAGGTTGCTTCCACGTCTCGGCTGTTATAAATAGTGCTACTGTGAACATTGGAGTGTTTGTATCTTTTCAAGTTAGAGTTTTCATCTTTTCCAGATGAGCAGCTCTTTAAATATGGAAGAGGGGTGGCTATAGAGAGGGCACTAAGCCAGCTGCCAGTGGGAGACTCTCTTCTCAGGTCTGGCTCTAGGACTTGGATTGGAGGAGGGGAAACCTTAGATTATTTTTCCCTCTAAGATTGAAGAAGATGGTTTAAATAAGAAAAAGTTCTCCTATGAGAAGAGGTTCTGTCACTTCCAAATTATGGTGATACTGCGCTAAATTTCAGGAATCCTGCTAAATTGGCGTGTGTTGTCATCACCCACAGAAAAAAGATGTGACCTCCAGCGTTATTCCCTAAATCCCTCAGCCCAGGAAAGGCCTGCCACACTCATGACATGTGGGAGCCCAACCAGAGCGCAGCCTCAGCCCCAGGAGCAACCCTTTTCATGTGATGGACTGTACACATTTCACACACTCACACCTTGTAGAATCTTACATTTTCTTTAGAGTTCAATGTTGTAAGAGAAGCAGATGAAATATGATGGATTCATAAATGGCGCCCAGCAACTGCTTTTACCGTCACCTTATGCCACTCCTTCCCCTAGCTTCTCTTCTCTGTGTGTGTGTGTCTCTCTCCTTCATTCACTAAACACTTTGTTGTTTACATCAATTGTTATGTTTGGCACTGGTGGTAGGAAGAGGGTCAAGACTACAACCTCACCCTCAATGACCTGACAGTCTGAGTTAGAGAAGAAGGAATGGAGTCCTGATTCACCCATTTACAGGCTGTGAGAGCTGAGAGCAATGACATCCCTCTCCTGTCTGTGCACTAGATACCGGAGTAGGGATGCACAAAATAAATGAGAAAAATGATAGCAATTATTTAATATTAAAAAAAATACCCATCCAAATAGTCATCATGGAGAAAATCCAGACTTTGTTGGACTTCGTAACAGTTATTTAAGAGTTTTGTATTATTTTGCTTTGCGTCACCTATGGGAGACAAGAGTCGGGGGAAGGACTAGAATAGTTTTAGTGTTAGGGCTCCTAAGGGGTTTTTGCTTGTCTTTATTTTTGGTGACGAGAACTCTTATGATTTACTCTCAACAACTTTCATACACAACGTACAGCGGTGTTAATTATATTCATCATGTTGTGCTTTACATCCCCAGTACTTATTTACCTTATAGCTGGAAGTTTATACCTTTTGACTGTCTTCATCTAACAACCCCACCACCCACCGCTGGGGCTCCTAAATATTTTGATGTGGCCAAGAAATGGGCACAATAACGTTGTTGGGTGAGTGAGACTGGGGAGCGCATATGTTAAAGTGCCTGACGCACAGTGAGTTGGTGCTCAGTACCTTTGTGCACCGAGAAAACCCTGTCCTTCCATCATTTCCTTTTATTCCCTGGCATTTCCATCCGTGTGTGACTGGGAACTCTGGAATGTGTGCTGCAATAAGCTGTTAAGCTTAAAAAAAAAAAAAACCTGAGGCATGTGGTATTCTGACTGCAGTTTTCTGTGAGCTCAGCAAACAGCAGAATCAGAGATCAAGAATTGTTTATTACCCTTTCTTTTTCTCCGAGGGCTATTACATGAGGAGTCAAGGCCAAGTTATCAGCTTTGGAACCATGCATGTGGCTCCTGACAGAAGACCGGGACTACCCCGTGTTCCCCACGTGGGCACCCTTTATCTCTCTGGATGAGGAGCAGGTATCTTTCTGTCACTGGTAGAAATTGCCAAAAAGAGAACTTGTACATGTTTCACTTGCCTGTTGAGGTGCGTTGATCACACCAATGTCGTATCCAAACTGGAAGGAAGCCAGCACGGCAGTGAAGACAGCAAAAACCAAGGTCCCGGTGACCTGTGGGGAATGGAGCACAGGGCTGGGACACACCAGGAAATTTCAGTTACCCATTGTCCCATGCAGCGTGGACTTCTCACAGGCTCCACAGGCTGATTCTTGCCCCTTGATACTCGTTCACCGTGTGTCCTGTGCTCCCGGCAGGGCAGGGTACATTCTTATGGGAGTGGGGGCACCATTCATTTCCCCTACACTGTGAAAGTCTGGGACAGCTTCGTCCAGAGGAGGAACCGAGCATATTTTTATAAAATACATATATAGCTAGTATAACTTATATGTATTGAAGCTTCAATGCCTGATACTGAGTATTTTGCCTACTGCATGCGCTATGTGCTTCATCTCATTTACTATTGCTACTATTGTGTTATTGCTACTATAGTGTTCTCTTGCTACTATTACAAATAACCAAAAAAGCAGTGGCTTAAATAACACAGATTTATTATTTTACAGTTTTTTACAGTTCTTATAGCTCGTAAGTCTGGTACAAGTCTCACTAGACTAAAATTAAAGTGTCGGCAAGTGTTCCTTTCTGGAGGCTGTAGGGGAAAATTCAGGTTGATGGTAGACTTCAGTTCCTCACGGTTGTAGGACCAGGGTTTGGGCTGGCTTAAAGCAAGGGCCGCTCCCAGCTCTAGAGGCCACAACGTTCCTTGGTTAGTGGTGCCCTTCCTCCATCTTCATAGCCAGAAATGGGCTGGTCAAGCCCCTTGTTCCATCTCTCTGACTCTGACCACAGCCAGGAAAGTTCTTCCCTTTTAAGAATTTGTGAAGTTAGTTTTGGTCCGTCTGGAGAACCCAGGAGAATCTCCCTATCTCAAGGTCCATAAAGTTAATGACATTTGTAAAGACCTTTTTACTATATACGGTAACATACTCATAGGTTCTGGGGACAAGATCATGGACATCTTTTGAGGACCATTATTCTGCCAACCACACTACTCATGACAGCACCATCAGTATCCCTATTTTATACATAACTAGGTTAAGGTCTCACAGCCAGTAACTTGTAAAATAAAGATTTGGATTCAGGATCTATACTTTTAATTACTTGGTTCTTTTGCATTTCTCATTGGTCAAAAACAAACAGTCAAAAACCAAACATCTGAAAATACAGGATCCTAATTTTTCTAAATTGAAAAAAAGATCCGGGAGTGCACATATTCATAGAAATTGCCAGTTGTGATGCTAAAGCCGAGTCACCAGACACACAAATTCCAAGTGCATTTTCCATTTTCCAGCCACTCACTACACAAATCCCCACCTTCCTCACACACCCAGAGAAAACCTTCATGAAGTCTCTGGACAAAAGTTGAAAATAACAAAGAATGGCTACTCAACCACTCACCTGTAACTCACCTGAAGAACCACCTCAGGTCCTACCCACCACCAAACCCAGGGCCGTGACATACTCACCCAGTTCATCCCTGCATCTCCCTTTCTTCCTCTGGCAGAGTCTCCAAGCACTCGGCGTCTAAGTGACTGTTCCTCCCACTCCACCCCTGGGCTTCTACTCTCTGCTGGCTCTCTCCTCCTGTCCCCCCTGGACAAGCATATAGTTCATTTCCTCTTATTTTGAGCCCAACCGGTGACCATGGCAATGCTGAGCAGGGGTGCTACAGAAGTGGCAGTTGGGGCTGAAGGTGGTGGCTGCAGCAGGTTGGGTCCCCCATAGTGGCCTTGCCCTGCCACTCCACATCACAGTCTCAATTACAATAGGGTTAATTTTTCCTACATTACGTTGACAAAAATGATAGTTAATTTTCAAAGACAGAAGGTCTCTCGAGCTCCTGTCCCATTATCTCCTGATCAAATCGTTCTCAGTCATTACTATAGAAATACTGGAGCTGCCCCTAACAGCAAAACAGCCATTGTGAAGGAGATAGGAGAGGTTTTAAATGTTTAGAAATCTTAGAGTGTTCTTTTTTTTTTAAACACTTTTATTGGGGTATGGTTCCTGTACAGTAATCTACGTATATTCCAGATGTACAATCTGATGAATTTTGATAGATGTATACACCCATGAAACCCATGAAACCACCACCACAATCAAGACAGCTACCATTTCCAACACTCCCCAAGAGGTGCAGTTTTCGAATTCTCTTAGGGTGTTCTTAAAGTCTTTGTCTTCTGGTTTCCCTGGCTTCTTTTTCAGCCTTGACTCTGGTCCTGCCACCCCATGATCTGCAGTTCCCCATTTTAACCCCTTGAGATAGAAATTTCATTCAGTTGGTCAGATAAGGAGAAACTTCATTTATCACTTGAATTCTCAACTAAAGTGATCATTTCACATATCAGTCTCTGGAACTATTTGATTGGATTTTCTTTGTTTGTTTGTTTGTTTGTTTTGCACCTCTTACTTTCAGGTTTAATTTTCCTCTCTGAACTCCATTTTAAACTGGCTCCTTCCTTCCTATCTTTTGTTTTTCCATTATGAAACAAAAAGAGCTAACATTTATAGTCAGGCTTCTGTGTGGTTAGACTTGGTCGGAGAAAGTTTTATGAGATAACAAAATTTCTGGAAACTACTACGTTTGAATTTTAATTCATCAATCAACCCTCATCCATTACATTAAATGTCCAATTTAATGTCAAGGCTGACCCAAGGTTAGGTACATAGGAGCTAATGAAAACAGTGAGAACTTAGGACCTCACTCTGTCCATGCTCTGGATTCTAAGTGGTTTGCCTGTTCTCTCAACAACCCTGTAGAATTATTATTACCATTTCACATATGGGAAAACTGATATGAAAAGTAAGGAACTCATCCAAAGGCCGCTTATCCACTAAGTGGCAGAAGATACTGTCTTTTTTCTCAACCTCTTCATGGCAACAAGGCATTAAGCTTATTCTTTTAGAAAGACTACCTTCATTTGGAGCTTAATAATTTTAAGTTAGAGAAATTAGGTTCTATATCCAATTAAAATGTGCAGTTGGATAAATGTAGAAGAGTAGAATGGGCAAGTGGCTGAACCTTAACTTAAAACAAAATGTGGTATTTATTTTGTGGCTTAGAAGTCAGATGGAGTCTATTAGGAAAAACAAGTAGGCTTGGCAGTCAGAAAACCTAAAAGAGTTTCAGCTATGCCCTTAACATCCCCAAGCCTCAGTTTCTTTGCCAAAAAAGTGTATAATAATAGTTAATGCATAGGATTATCATATATAATGAACAAGATACATAATATGGTCTTCCTATCAAAATTGAAAACAACTGATCTTTAATCCCATCATTACCATCTCATTCATCACTCTTGCCAAACAACCAGCTGTCAGTTTTTCAGACATCACCAATAATCTTCACAACAGTGCTATAAAGTACATGAAATTATTCCCATTCAGGGAATCAGGGCCCAGAGATTAAGTGCTATACCCAATACTCACAGCTGGAGAATAACAAATACTCCTGTATTGGAACCCAGGGGTTCCAACTTTAAACTCCCATTGCTAAACAAAAAAGCAGGTTTTCAGCAGCTATTGATTGAGTAGGTAGGGAAGAGATGCTTATACTGTTTTCTCTACACCACATACCATGAACGCCAACCCAAAGGTGATCTTGCACTCAGCTTTGGAAAAGTCCAGGAGCTTCTCAAGCCATAAAATTTTCAAGCTGAAAGGAACCTTTGAGAGCAATGGATTCTAGTCTGATCTCTCCCTTTTTCAGTTGAAGAACCTGAGTCCAAGTCCTTTGTCTGAATTACACAGCGCATTCCTGGGTATATCCAGACTGATAACCCAGGTCTCCTGACTCTCAGTCTCCTGCTTAGTTCACTTCTTTTAAGTCTAGGTAGATTTACAAAGCTGAAACATTATGCTTTACATCAGTCCTCATTCTGTTGGGTTATCTTATTAGCCAATTTCTCAGTTCTTAAAAAAAGTGCTAGAACACAATTTCTAAAGGCTGTAAGGGAATTTAATGATAGTTCTAAATGAAGCTGGAGCAACTGCTATGTGCCAGGCACTGTGGTAAGCACGTTACCTTCCCTCTTGGAGTATCTGCCAGACTTCAGTTGTTTGAACACTACCTTCATGATTTTTGCCAAATCAACATACCATAGGTATAGTTATTATAGTCTTTGTATTGTCTTTAAAGTTTTAACTACTTTAGCTTTATCCTGAGCTGTAATAGGAAACCATGAAGTCTGGGTTATTCCTTAAACACACATTATATAAATATATAACTATTGGCATTCAAATGTTTGTTACCTGAGTTTCTCTAACATACCTCATTTAATTACTCCCATACAGTAAAGAACTATTATAAGCCCTGCTATATCCTTATATCCCCATGTGTTTTCATTTTGCCACAATAGAGAAAACCCAAGATCAATTGAATAACTTATCCCCAGTATCACGGAGGTACGTAGCATTGCCGCACTCCAAATCCATGCCAGCTGGCTGCCAAACCCGTGCTCCTAGCCTTGTCACTTACAGCAGCATAAGTTACAGCGGATCAGAACTTAGAGGTCCTACTCTGACTGGGCTACCCATTTCCCTACTTGTATGACTGTGTGCAGAGGTGGGTATGCTTGGTTGCAGAACACTTACAATGCAGCGACAGCACCATACACTTTTTATTTTCAAGGTTTTACTTTGAAAAGTGTATCTGCAGAGAAGTTGAAAGAGCAGTGCAGTGAACATTCCATAACCTTCACCTGTGTTCACCGATGGTTAACATTTACCACATTTGTTTAACTCTGTGTGTGTGTTGTTTTGGCTGAATTATTTGAATATAAATTGCAGACATTTGTGTTACTTCTCTCCTAAACACTTAAGCATGTACTCACTAACAGTAAGGCATTCTCCCACATAATTACCATAGCACTATCATATCAAAGAATGTAGTCGATCTATTATTACCTAATATACAATTTTCAAAATGTCTCATTGTCCCTGTACTGTCCCTTAGATCTGTTTTGTTCTTCCTTCCACCGTCTAAGATCACTTGTTGCATTGTCAGTTCTTAGTCTCCTGGAACAGTCCTACCTCTTGTTTTTCATATATTGATACTTTCTGAGATTTCATACCAGTTTCATGATTAGATCTGAGTTATATGCCTGATTTTTGCACATTCTTTCAGTGATATGATTATGCAGTATCACTTGAGAAAACATTACACACACTAGTCAGAAAACAGAGCTAGTATTCTTAAAATCCCAACTACTGAATAAGAAATATGATTTTTCAGCAGCTAAACTATCAATTGGCCAAGAGAGGTAGCTTTAATCTGTGGTAGCTACTCCTATCATACCCCAGATCCTCAGCACGCTCACTAACTTGAACGCATTACCCTATTCATGTCCTCGAGTGGACATAATACGACTTTACCTTATCTTCTGCCATTTTATGTGTTGAGAGTCCTCCTCTTAATTCCAGGTCCTGTAGTGAGTGTGGCAGATGCAGTAGCCAGCCTCTGCCTGTCTTTCTCCAGCCTTCTGAGACTAGTTATACATTAGAGGAGGAGGAGCAAAGGCAAAGAGGAAAGAGGCCAAGTTTAATCTTGGGCAGAGGGTGATTATTGATAGGAATCTAATCAATAAATGCTTTGCCTCCGTGACCTGTGGCTTCCATGCCTTTGTCCCACCAGGAAAGAAAATGGGAACAGGGTCCTTAGGCATAAGTTACAAACCAGAGGCATGTTTTAAGGCATGTGCTAAGTGTGGCAGTTATCAGGGGCAGGGGGAAAAGAAATCTTCGGGGTCTTTTATAGAGAATGAGATATGCTGGGCTGCAGTGCTATGTTGTGGGGACAATAAAGACAGGGGCACGGGAGGCACACGCACTGCCCTGCAGAGAACCAGCTCTGCACTGCTGGCTTCAGACTGCACTGTGTGGCCAGGGATCACTGTAGGCGTGAGTGGTTACCTGAGTGAGTTTGGAGAGTCATGAACTTGGATTTGAATCTCACCATTTTACTGGTGGTGTGACCTTAAGCAGGTGGCTCACTGTGACTCTCCTGTGCCTTCATTTTTTCTCCTGATAAAAGTGAGAATAACAGAACACACACTTTCTCTTGTTGGTTGGGTTAAACGTGGTAATATATGAAAGTGTTTAGCACAGTGAATAATAAGTGCTCAGCAAATGTTGGTTGTTATTGTTTTCACTATTACTATTATTGATTCTGTGTATGTCAAGAAGAACCTGTTGGAGGCAATAGCGTAGAGTTCTCAAGCAAATCTGCTCATAGCATTTGAGCTAATGCACTTCTGTGTATTCACTATGAGATCTACTCCCTGTGGGGGCCCAGGTGATATCAAAATTGGTTGATCTTGAACTGTGCTTGGCGAATAGTGTCACTGGTTTCACTGAGGTTCAAGTGGAACCAATTCCCAGCAGACCAAATGTCCCAGACAGCCCCATAAACGAGGAGTGTTATGAAGAAACACAGGGTGAAGAGGTAAAGGAAACTCAGATTTCATTTGTCTTTTATTTCACCACCCTCTTTTCATTTCTATCATCTCTTCAAGGTGATGCCAATGAGTGAATAATCCCATTCAAACCACAAACTTTTATTGAGCCCAGCACAGACACAGGCTCTGAAATGCATGATATAAATAAGACACTTAGGAGCACAAATGCATAAGGAAGAGACAAACGTAACCGCAAACATCAGTGCAGTAATTTCTTAGTGGGAAAGCATGAACGAATATTATTAGCAAAGTTAGTTAATCTTTATTGAATTCTTGCTTGGTGCCAGATGCTGCTCTTAGCACTTTACATGGATTAACTCATTCAGTCACAGCATAAGGCACTCTCCGTTGTAGGGCCAAGCTTTTGGGAGCCGTTTTGAAAGCAGACTGTAAAGAGCCCAAGTAGCCACGCTGCCCTTAGTGCATGGACAGCTTCCGGCTTTCTGCCCCCGGTTCAGCCAGTGATTCGCGCCACCGTCAGAGCGTCTATAATCAGGAGAGGATTCCTTAACATTTTCCAGTGACGTGGCGCTGCCGGAAAGTCTTTGTGCGGCTGATCGTCCCCTCTGTTTACCAACCTTTGTTTTTGAATCTTTTAAGAGAAGAATTGGCCTTGAGTGCGGCGCGGGGCTGGGGAGACTTTAACCTGTCCTGCCGGTTTGGAGCCGAAGCGCGCTATGCCCCTCGCTGTCCAGGGACGCGGGACCTTGAGCCACCCAGACCAGTTTCCTCTGGTTTAGCCGAGACATTGCCTGTTCTGCTCTTTGCACATATATGAGTAATCTCTGCACCTTTTTAGGGATGGGCTGGAACTTTATCTCCCGTTGTGGGTGGAGGGATTGTTATAGTGATTGCATTGATGGATTTAGCGCTTGGAGAATTGATAATCCATTTCGGCCTCTCAGGAGAGATTGCCTTTAGCGGTCACCCAAGGAAATGCGGGTCGGATTGCCTGGAGGCATCTTCTGTTTCCCTGGCTGTGGGATAAAGTCAAGCTTTTCACTCTTTTCTGTCGGTATGGGGATCACTCAATGAGGTGCACTAGTGCTCAGAATCATCCGGATATTCCCTCTGGGGGGGCGTGAAACCAGCTCTGGGTTTGTTTTAGGGTTCACTCTTTAAACGCTTCAAATCGCATTCTGACTGCTTGATTTATTCCTCATGGTACACACCAATAGCTCTAGGTGGTGAGAGTTTCCAAGGACAGAAAAGAGCTTCTCCTCTTTTTTCACTCTTCTTTTTACTTTGAGTAAAATGAGAGCTTAGTTTATTTCTATAAATGGGAAGAAAGACAACCAGCTATCTCTGCATGCTGCTTTCCTCAATGATTCGGTCAGGTGTGGGGGAAGGGCAAAGGCATCTCTGGGGAACGAAAATCAAATGAGTTCAAACTGGGCCAACCCAGGAGTGCAAGAGAGTATTGGAAAGTACCAGTTCCTGAAGAAGGCCAGTGTATTTTAAGATTTCTGAATCAAGTTTGTCCCCATTGTAGCCTGCCTCTTCTCACCCTCTCCCCAGGCCCCTCTCTGGTCCAAGCCACTAGCATCTCTCCCAAGTGTGACTGACTGCACTGGCCTCCTACCTGGCCTACGGGTGTCCACTTGCTGTCGTGCCATTGTTGAACAGGATAATGGTTCTTTCCTCCATTAAACTGTTTCTGCACCATTGTCAACCATCAGTTGGACATATTTACGTGGGTCTCATTTCTGGGTTTTCTGTTGTTTTCTATTGATTTATTTGTCTATCCCTCTACCAATATCACAGAGTCTTGATTACTATAGCTATATGTTTTGAAATCAAGTAGACTAATTCCTTCCACTTTATTCTTTCTGAAAATTTTAGTTCCTTTTACCTTTCTATGTAAAATTTAGAATAATCTTGTATGTCTCTATAAAACATCTTGCTAGGATTTTGATGGGAATTGCATTAAATTGGTATATCAATTTGGGGAGAATTGTCATCTTTATTAGGCTGAGTCTTCCAACCCATGAACATGCTCTTCATTTATTTAGATTTTTTATTTCTTTTTATGTATTTTATAATTTTTAATGCATTCTTATAATTTTCAGGGTACAAGTCTTAGACATGTTTTGTTAGATTTAAATCTAACTCTTATTTTCTCAGTGATCGTAAAAGGTATTTTATTTTAAATTTCTGTATCCACATATTCATTTCTAGAATATAGATGTATAATTGATTTTTGTGTGTTCGTCATATATCCCGAAACCTTGCTGAGCTCACTTATTAGTTGTAGGAGGTTTTTTTGTTTGTTTTGGTAGATTCCTTGGGATTTTCTAGGTAGACAATCATGTCATCTGAAAATAGGGAGAATTTTATTTGTTACTTTCTGATCTATATGCCTTTTATTACTTTTTCTTGCCTTATGGCACTGGCTATAACTCCCAGTACTATGCTGAGTAAGAGTGCTGAGATATTCTTACCTTGTTCTTGATCATGAGGAAAACATTAGTCATTCATAGTTAAATGTAATGTTGTTGCCTGTTTTCTGTAGATGCTCTTTGTCAAGTTAAGGAAGTTTTCCTCTAGTCCTATTTTTCTGAGAGTTTGTGTGTGTGTGTGTGTGTGTGTGTGTGTGTGTGTGTGTGTTTTAATAATGAATGGGTATTGAATTTTATCATATGCTTTTTTTACATTAATTATATGATCATGTGATTTTTCCTGTTTAGATTGTTAATATGGTAGATTACAATGATTTGCTTCTTGAATATTGAACTAGCCTTGCTTCTCTGGAATAGCTCTACTTGGTCATAGTGTATAATACTTTTTATATATTGCTGAATTCTATTTGCTAGTATTTGGGGGGGAGGTGTAGCTCAGTGGTAGAGCACGTGTCTAGCATGCACAAAGTCCTGGGTTCAATCCCCAGCATCTCCATCAAAAAATGAATAAATAAACCTAATAATCTATCTCCCCAACAAAACAACAACAAAAATTTTTTAAAAAGAATTTTTGTGTCTATATTTATGAAGGGTATTAGTCTAAGTGTTCTTTTTTTTGGTCTGTCTTTGACTTTGATATTAAGGTAATATTAGCTTCAGAAAATGAATTTAAAAGTCATTTCTCCTTCAGTGTTCTGAAAGAGATTGTATTAAATTGGTGTTTGGTAGGATTCCCCAGTAAACAATCTGGATCTGTAGATTTCTTTTAAGGGTTTTTTTAAATTGTAATTTTAATTGCCTCAATACTTACAAGACTATTCAAATTATCCATTTACTATTGGCTGAGTTGTGGTAGTATTCTTTGAGCAAGTGGTGAATTTCATTTCAGTTGTTGAATTTATGTGTATAAGGCCTTTCCTAGTATTCCCTTATTATTCTTTCTGTGTCTTCAGGGTTTATAGTGATTCAGCCCTGTTTCATTCCTGATATTGATAATTTGGGTCTGCTCTTTTTTGTGTGTGAGTCTTGCTAGAGGTTTGTACATTTTACTGATTTTTTTTCCAAAGAACCAGATCTTTGTTTCACTGATTTTCTGTTTTTCTATCTTTGATTTCAGTAATTTCTGCTCTTATCTGTACTAGTTCCTTCTTTCTGCTTACTTTGGGTTTTTTTTTATCATTCTTTTTCTAGGTTCTGGAGAAGGGAAATTAATCGATTGATTTGAGAATCTTCTTCTTTTCTCATGTATACATTTAGTGCTATAAATTTCCCTCTCAACATTACTTTAGCAGTGTCTCGTAAAATTTGACATGTTTTATTTCAATTTCCGTTAAGTTCAATGAATTTTTTATTTCCCTTGAGACTTCCTCGCTGACCTGTAGATTATTTTAGAAGTGTGTTATTTTGTTCCAAGTGTTCAGAGGTTTTCCTGTTATTGTCCTGGTATTGATTTCTTGTTTCATTCATTCCATTGTGGTCAGGAAAAAAACTCTGTATGATTTTAATTCTTTTAAATTTGTTAAGGTTTGTTTTATGGCCCTGAATATTGTTTATCTTGGTAAATGTTCCATGAGCACTCGAAAAGAATATGTATTCTGCTGTTGTTGGGTGGAGTGTTCTATTAGTGTTGATTAGAACCTATTGGTTGATGCTGTTGTTGAGTTCCTCTAGTTCTTTGGTCTAGTTGTTCTATCAAATGTTGAAGTCTACAACTGTAATTATGGATTTGTCCTCTACTGCCAGATGAAGGCAGCAGTCCATGCTGCCCACTCAGCCTACACTGACACCAAAGACAGGGGGAGGTTCTTCATTTGTGCTGGGCAGGGATAAGACTTCCATTTCCCCAAAGACTCTCCACTGACACTATGGTAGGCATGGCCTCACTACTGATGGGCAATGGTGAAATGCCTTTCTCTCCTCTAGATCTCCTCTGAGATTAACTGATCTAAGTTTTAGAGTCTATATGGAGAGCACTTCAAACTTTCCCAGATGACAGCCTGTTAGGTTTCATATAAGCCCAGAGTTTTAGCTTCAGATCTCTGTTATTCTGGAAGACTCTGTTGAAGGTCGTCATCATGTGATCTACACCATGGTGAGTGTTTGGCTCTCTTTACATTCATATGCTATATGACCCAACTCATTCAACAATTAATAACTGGATTCTTGACCATTAAGGGCAGGACCAGACAGCTGTTTAAACTACAAAAACAGTGCCATATTTTCCACTAAGTCCAGAGACCCTCACACCTACTCCTTTCAGTTCCACTTACAATCCAAATAGAAAGTCATCGCTTGTATGGAGAATAGCCATATAACAAGAACGCCCATGATAGCCTTTCTTGTGAAAAGATAAAATGAGGACTTTATTGAATACATTGATATTGAAGATTTGAGATGATTTAATTTTGGAAGATACTAAACAATTTAAGTAAATAATTTGGAGACAATTTAGTAGCCACAAAATATTTTAGATTCGAGCTTTAATTAAACTTTGTGTCCCTAAGCAATGTAAGGCAGTTTGGCCAATAATATTAGATGCTTGCTTCTTAGAGTAGGTCTTAGGAATAACTAAACCAGTGAACATGAAAGTCTGAGCTTTGATGTAACAGACTTGAGGGAGAGGGTTTGGTAAAGAGTAGATATTTCTCAGATAGTAATGTGAGTGTGGGTTGGACTGGGCAATGAGTGAAGGAGGAAAGGAGGAAGACACTAAAAAGAATGGAATCCAAGCCTCCAGGAAGGCCTGCCAAGACTGGCATATTGTTCCTGTTTGGATGACGCTCTGGGACCCACAATGACCTCTTGGACTTCCCCTGGAAATGAACTTTGGCAGAGGTCCAGAGAGATCAAGTCTTGGTCCAAGTGCAGTCCTGGTCTCTATCTTCAACCATATCCACAGCTAAGGGAGTCTTCTATGACCTTAAAAAGAGTGCCCTGTGCTGGGACTAAGAGGGAAGAACATGGGGCAGGTTTTTGGTGCCAGTTCTGTCTGTGGATGCCAATAAACTGGCCTATTTCCTTTATTCTCTTTCTTTTCCTTTTCTTGAACTTGTCTATAATTGAGTCAATTCAGTGGACCCACAGGCAGATAAGAAGTGATTAGTAGATTCTTCGGACTAGCTCAGTAGTCACCTGGAGAGACTCAGACAATCTCAAGTGATAAAGCCAAATATACGTAGAGGCCTGTGGGACCTCTTGACCCATCCCAAAGGCAAATCTATGGCCACCAGGTGCGGGAAAGAGGAAGTAGCCCTGGTTATGGAGGCTGTGACTGTTGAGACTTCTTCGCATGTATGGTGACCTTAATAGCCTATCAGTGATACACACTGTGAGTCTCAGGTTCCAGATAAAAAGCTACCCAATAGCTATCCAAGTCTAGGCACCGTCCGCTCCCCTTTCATTTATTTTTTTTCTCCTTTCAAAAATATTTACTTCATTTTAATAGCAAATTAAACATATATACATGAGAACATTATCACTGAGAAAATTTCATAGAAGGCAGGTAAAGCTAAAATGACCCCTTACCCCATCTTCAACCAAGGCAACTCCTCTGAGGTGTTTCTGTTTTCAGTTTGATAAGTGCCTTTCCACAATCCTCTTTGAATCTTTCACTCTTATTTGTTTCTATTCCTTTTCCTCCTCACCAAGCTTGTCCCCTCTGCTATGTTAGGATGAGCTTTTAATTGAATTACTACTCCTCAAAAAACTTTCTCTTAGTTGGCCTTCCTTGGTATGAAACAGAAGCCTGTAGGCAAGTGATGCCCAGTTTATCATTCCAAGCCCGGGTGTCTGGATGCCCTTTCCAGCACCCCAGGCCGCTGCTTGTCTAAGAGAGAGCGGGAAGACGACCAGCTGTGTCATGGCTCCTGCCAGGCTGATGATACCTGGCTGACCCCTTAGCCTACTGCCCATCACTTCAGAAAGGATGAAGGGTCTCCCCTTCCTGGAATGGTTTTCTGTCTTTTCTGAACCCAAGATATCTTGTAAAAGGAATTCATGCCACCCACTCACAAGGGTTTGGAGCACTGGACAAGAGATGTTGTTTGGATTCTCCCTGTGCAGAGGGTTTGGCAGTTTGACTATGGACGAGTCTTGCTTAACTCTCTAGACTTCATCAATAAAACAAACTAGACAATCTCTGAGGCTCTTCACGTGCAAGGTGGAGATTGTATCTGATTCATGGAGTTGTGAGGATTCAAGAAGACAGTATGGATACAGTACCTAGAATAAAGCTGAGCACATAGTAAACTCTCAGTAGATGACAGCTGTTATTATTTTTCTGCTCTCAGTTTCCACGATTCTTTGTTCTGAATTTAACATCCTCTCCAAAAGTTAGTATACGGTCCTGTGACTCCCCGGGTTGACTAGCTCTGTGAGTTCTGCTCCTTCTTTCAGCCTGGAGTTTGTGAAATTTGGCGATGAGGTCAATGAAGCCCCGTTAAAAGAACAAGGGGCCATCTACTGAGCAGGCAGTTCCCTGGACTTGTGCTATTCATGTCACGAAGGTTTGACAATCTGTGACAAATTCTTTTGACAGATGTGCATCTATGGCAATTTATCAGTGAGCACGGTCCCAAATTAATTAATCATTGGGCAATTCAGTCTAAATTAAACGGTGCTGCTGCATGCAGAAAATTTTTGTTTGCAATTCTTGAGTCATTTCAGTTTAAATTAAGTCAATTAAAATTCTCTGATACTAACCATTTTTCAATCAAGTGTGCCTAAATGGCTACAATACTCCACAGGGCATCTTTCGGTTATGAGTTTGTGTCTCTTTAATGTCTGCGGGTTAATTATTTTCCTACAGTGTGCTATTTTCTGCCACTGCCTTCAATACCGTTTGCTGCTAATTTGTGGGGTGTTAAGGGAGGCTTATGAGGTTGACACAAAAAAGTGGGAGCGAAGATCAAGAGGTCATCACTGAGGTTTAACAAACAATGTTGCTCGGTGTTATTGACCAATAGGTCACCAATAAAAGGAGCAGAGTCAGGGAGAAATGGTTCTTGTGACAGCTGTTTACCAGACGCAGAGCAGTTCCAGGAATGTACTGTAACAAGCAGATGGTGCAACTCGTTGGTGGGTGAGTTGTTGACCAGGTATTTTTTTGTCTTGTAAATCTCTAAGAGACACAACCAGCTTCAGTGTATTAGTCCCATTCTTCTCAGAAAATGCCTAACACTTGCAAACACCCAAAGTGGGCTTCTGGCATCTCTTCAGAGACATTGAGAGTCAGTGGCAAGACTGGTAAAAGTAAGGCCAACTAGAATTTCTTTCTCCCTTGCAACTTGGAGTCATCTCCCCAGTTTGAGCAGGGCAAGTGGGTTTGGGGAATCACTTTGCGGTGGTTGGTGGAAAGAGCAAGTGGCTTTTATTTTTCTTCAGGGAGTCAGATGAGCCCTTCAGAAACTGAAGATTGGAGCCTCAGTGCCTCCATGCGGTAGACAGGCAGAGTCCACAGTCCTAGGAGCAATCCTTGGGCCTCTAGGGATGGCCAAGGCTGCTGCAGAGTGGAGCCCTCCTTTGCGGTAGCCACTGTCTTCTCTCACAGGTGGTGTCTGCCCCAAGGTTGGGTCCTGCCTTTCTTCTCATTTCCCTTCACTCCTTTTTCTTTTTTCTTCCCAAACTCTCCTCAGGTGGCCTATGCTGAACTGAAGGGGGAAATTGCTTTGTTTTGCTTCAGCAAGAGCACAGGTCTCTTACCCAACCCAGCTGTGGGATTCCAGCCAAGCCTTATGGGTGGGCTCTGTTGCCTTTGTTTTACCACTGATGGAAGCGGGATGAAGAGGGTCAGGAATGCGGCATGGTGGGGAGGAAAGGGTGCAGTCCTAGGAGCCTTCTTGCTCCACTGCTGACGCAGCCCTCCAGGCCACCTTCAGCCACAAAGTAACTTGGGGTTCTGGTCTCTGAGGGGTTAGGCTCTAAGTTCCTTGCCATTTTGTTCTTCCAAGACATGCAAGATCACAGCAAGGATAAAGGATAGGTTTCTTACTGATGGCTTCATAACAAAGGGTAAAGAGATGGGTGAGTGTTCCCATAAGTAAATGTCCTGAGTGACACATTCTATTCTAGTTTATTTCTGGTAGTCATAGCCCCTGCCAAGAGGTAGCCCCCACACTAGAATGTCCCTGATCCTTTTGTCCTCATCACACAGCACCCAGCCTGATTCATCCATTGTCCTTACTCACAGATTTCTTGCCAGTGAGAATTCATTTAGCATTTTAATCCATTAATTTGCTGCCGCAGAGCCAACTCTGCCTAGGAGATAACAGCTCCAGATGCTGAGGTGCTCAAAGTTCGCTGTCAGAAAAGTTTCCTGGGTAATGAAATAAAAAAGCATCTCAAGTACCAGATGCACAAGGTAGTGCTTTTGCTGACTGTCATTGCTAACTTCCACAAAGATTGTAGTGGAATGTTGGTGGGAACATAGAAGAAAGAGATCAAGGATGAAGCTATGAGTTTGTCATAGAAGCCACTGCTTGATGGGTAAGGTCAAATCTGAGTCTAAGACAGATGTTCCTGTAAAGTATCTTTCATTAAGGTAGAGTTATATTCATTTTTTTTAAGCCATCAAACCTTAAGGAATGAATCAGGCCAATGCATGCATATTACACAGGAATATAAACCCAAGAGCGCCAGATGGAAATGTGCATCAAACAACAGAAATTCAGTAAAAAGTAATTTGGTTTTTAAAAAAAGGAAAAAAGGGGAAAAATACAACTTAGGGTATTGAAAGTGACAGATATACCTTATTCTTTCCCTCTTTATATAAAACAACGCATATTTAAAAAGTGAAAATGTTGCTCTTTTTATGTAATCTTTAACATTTCTCTTGAATTTTATGGGCATTGTAAGAAAAACTACACACAAAGTTTACAAAGAGCTTTTCTATCGGTGATCTGATCTGATCAACATAATTGAGACGTGAGGTGGGCGAGAATGGCCTCATTATCCCCATTTTTGAAATGAGAAAACAGAGGCTTAGAGACGTGTGTTTGCTTAGGGTCACCCAGCTCGCACACTGTGTTCTGACTTCAGATTCTTTTCGTCTGTGTATTTTAGGAATGAAGTCCTAGTTCTCAGTTTTCCCTTTTTCATGATTTTCACAAGCCCTTTTAGTGAAAGGCCAGGGAAAACCTCCCAGGGTGATCACTGACACTGAATTACAGTCCTGACTTTAATGTCTTAAGAACTAATTACTCTTTGATAAGATGCTACTCTGGTGTTCTTTATTTTGAAGAGGATGGCTCTTCTCACACTGTTATTGGAGTGGTTTGGTTGAAAGAACACTGAACTGGTCACCAGAAGAGCCCACTTCTAATTTAGGTTCTACCACTGCTCACCCCTAAGATCTTGAGCAAGCTATTTCTAATTCTTTGTGCCTCAGTGTTCCCATTTACAAAATGAGGGGATTAAACAGAATAAGACCTAAATTAAAATTAAAATTAGGAAAGACATTTTAAGTATGGAAAAAATTAAAATGCATAATTAAAATAAAAATAGGCAAGACCAACGAAGCAAATCAAGAGATTAAGAAATTAAGAGTAAAGAAAGAATATAATGGGACATTCAAACATATAGATAAAATGTAAATGAAAGGGAAAAAAAAGGTTAAGAGTAACAAACAAAAGGAAATGGAGATATTTAAGCATAAAAATATTCAAAGAAGAAAAGCAAAGTAAGAAGAATTTAAAGACACAAAGAAATCAAGACAGCTGCCAAATAAAAAAGAAAAGTTAAAATAGAACAAAAAAGTAGCTAAGTAAAAAAAATTAATTAGAGGTTGAGTATAAAAAAGATAAGTGTTAATCAAGTAGCAATAAAATTGTTATTGCAACCTAAATCTGAGACAATAAAAAGGATGGTAAAAATAAAGGAAGTTTGAAAATTTGAGATAGAAAGAGGGTCAGCATGAAAAGAGAAAAGCAGTTCAAAGTAGATGCCAAGAGGCAAAAGTAATAGCCATAAAGTGTACTTTTAAAAGGGTATATTTCACAAATAAAAGATGCTGTTAAATTAACTTCAAGAAAACAAGAAGAAAAGCACCTGCGTACCAGAGCAGGTGGGCATCCTGTGTCTTCAGCAAGGCCCTCTGGGCTGAGGTCACCTGCGGCAGCGCCGTTGTCTCCAAGCAGGAAGCTCAGGCTCCCCCGCGGGCAGCAAAGCCCCCAGCTGTCAGGAATGTGCCCCAGTGACAAAGGGCAGTTTCATGGTGGATGAGGAGTGGGATCAGTGGCCAGGGAATCCAGCCCATTTGGCAGGTCACAGCAACCTCTGGGAAAGTCTTCAAGCCCTGCTTGGAACACAAGATTATAGCAAGATGCCTGCACGACGTGGAAAAAGGTGATTCCTTGTACACGCTTACAGTGTCTAAACACACTGGAAACATGCCGAATTGTTCAAAGGGGAAGAAGGAAAGCTCCAGAAGTGTAGCGTTTCTCAAAGTGTGAGATTGGGGGGTTTTCAGGACCACGGACACCAAAATTACAGACTGCTGCTCACAGCAGGGTGGGGGTGTTACAGAACTCTGCCTTAATCACAAGCATGCGGGTGATTCTTATGACCAGGAAAGTCTGGGCTAGTAGGGCCCAGGACGGCTTCATACTTCAAAGCTGGGGTTCAGTGAAGAAATCTGGGAACTTAGTCCTACAGACAGCAACTAAAAGAATGCCTGGAATTACGTGCATGAAATGATCTGTTTACGGGGTTTCTACCACCAACACACAGGAATCACTGCATTAATTCCTAACTGACGGTGTGATTCATTCATCAAACATTGCCCAGGGGGCCAGGCAGCTGGCTGAATCTGGATTTTGAAAGCCCTGGGGCCTCTGTTAGGGGACGGGTTTAGGGGTTCAGAGAACATGTTCTACATTCACATAGTCAGGTGATTGTTTTTCCTGCTCCACCAGCACTTTCTCTGGTCCCACTGAAATACTTGCTATTTCTGGGCCCACATGCCCTTCATTTCTCTGTGCCTTTGTTCAAGCTGCTCCTTCTTGTTGTAATGTCTTTCTCCCCTTTTCCTGTCTCATAATCTGGTAAAGGCCGCTTCCTCCTGGAAGCCCTCCATCAACACTCCAGGCAGAGGGCCCCTTCTCTTCAGTTCGATAGCAGTCCCTGCATTCCTCTGGCAAATGCTAGGCTCTGCTTTTTTGCTGTTGTCTCTGTGCATATTTGTATTCTTCCCCTGCCTTCCCCACCTGCCCTGCAGCAAAAGGAGATTGCACCTCCTTAAGGGCAGGGATCATTTCTTCATCAGCTGTTTCCGCCTCAGCATCCAGTGTGGGGCTTGCTATGTAATAGGTGGCTGATAAATAAATGGCTGCTTTGCTTTTCTCCACGTAGATGGTATGTGCTGGGTTTGCCTTAGTGACTTGTCAAAAGTCTCAAATACTTTAAAAAATGAGATAGCATACAAACGTGCAGAAAATAAAAATACTATGATGATACAGTATTTTGGGGGTTCTCTGATACGTACAGGTGATAAGACAGCTTTATTAAAATGAACTGAATCAATGACCATTAACACATCCACATTAAACATTGCCATAAAGCACAACCAAGATACAAGTGAAGGTTCTCAGGGAAAATGTTTACAGTTACATTTTCCATATTATGGGTCAGGGACCTCAGCAAGGATGGGGGCTGTGGAGCTAAAACAAGAGGTCTAGTATCCAAGTTTATACCAAGCACTGTTTGTAGACTGAATGACTCACATGTATAAGTAGTTTTTTTTCAAATGAGTGTGGCTTATAAAATGCAGTTTCATTTAAGTATTACCGAACTTTTTGCTGCTTTTCAGTTTCTTAGATGGTTATGATGGGAAGTCATCATGTTTAAAAAGATTGGGAACCACAAGCTGATAAGGTGGCTGGGATGCAGTTAGCCGATGACTTCTGTGTTGTGCACTATCTTCCATCCCACAGCGTGTCCACTCTGTGATGGCCCTTAGGCTTGTGGAAGTTGAATTCTGCCTGAGACCAACCACCACTTACCTTGATAAAGTCAGCAGCAGAAGTCCACATCACGGACCCCAGCTGGAGCACCTGCTTTGTTCCTGATGCCGGGTGCTGCTGCTCCCCCTCCTCCTTCCATATTTATCCCATCAGTTTTCTGTACTGAAAAAAGATCTGAACTTTCATAAGTACTCTAGAGCAGTTGTTGCCACTTTTTTTTTTTTTTTAGATTCCACTAAGCAGGAAAATTTAAAAAACAAAACTGAAGTCTCCCCTACACAACCCAAAATCTTGTGGGGGACTGACAAGAAGGCTGCCAAATTTTCATTCTGCCAAACTAGAACATCTAATAAAATGAATGTCTATATATTATCAGCATCAGACTCTCAAATGTAGCTTTTCACTGTACAAAGAGAATATGCCGCCTCCAAATTAGACTGTCTTTAAGTGAGCTTTATGGAAAACTCATGTTGTCCTTTGCCTTGGACTGGGGATAACTTTGGCCTGCCCCGATTGATGGGCCTCCAATTATGAACGGCTTTCCCACTGAGGACAAAGGATGAGATAGTTAAAAAGCGTCAGGTTGACCTGAGAGCTATGCTGTTTCCTTCTGCTCCAGTGATGCCTTCTAGCTCTACACTCCCCCATCTTAACTGGAGCATTGGGTGTAGGATAACCTGAGATCATGGAGCATTGGGTGTAGGGCTGAAAAATTTGGTCAGACCATGATGTTACTAATCTACCTCCTTATGACATCATCTTGTAAATTAAATTTGAACTTTGGAAACCAAAATGACCAATTTTGGTGGGAGATGACCCTCTTTAAATTTGTTATTGTCACTGAACATGAACTTAGCTGCTTATTGGAAATATAAGAACACATATTCTAGCTAGTGATATTCAATTTTTGAAGAAAACCAACACTCCAACATATTTTCACATAAATTATTGAGAACTCATTTAAAAATCAATTATGGTGTCTTTACAACTGGAATTTGTGGTGTTTAGATTGTTCACAATGACTGTGACATTTTGGGCATTTCTTAGCATGTTTCACATTCTCCATCTGTAACTGGAACCAAAGCCCTGTATCTTTCGTAAAGGACTTTAGGAATCTAAAACTAAGCAGCATGGAATCTAGAAATGGTGTTGGTCCTGGAAAAGGTTGATTAAGATCTTCTCCCTGACTATTTAGCATGAATTACACATTATCCTTCATCTCAACAGATTTGTGAAAAGACACAGAAAATAGAGGAACAAAAAAAATTATTTCACTGTTATATTGCTTCATATTACATCATTTCATTATCTTCTTTCTTTATTTTTTAAAATATTTCTTTTATTAAGTGAGCAGGAAAATACATGATTGAACAAATCAAAACTACAAGTTGTGCCCTTTACAAGACGGAGTGAAACAATAAATTTGTCAGAGGGCATGTGTCAATTTCCTACAACAAAACTTCATGCAACAACATTCAGTGGAGCTGAATATATACAGATGTTAGAGGCTGCCCAGGGAAGCCTCAGAACTATTGTCACTTGAACGAATAAGACCCAAATGTCATTAGGCTTTCTTGAAGCTGCATTTGGCAACGGGATACCTTAAATTTTGTTTATTTCTTGTTTTAGAAAAAAGATTTGTTGTTGTTGTCATTTTTAAACATTTACACCAGAAAACAAAACTCAGAGTCCTCTTCCCACTTCCAGTAACTCTGTACTTACTGCAATGCCAGTAGCTTAAAATGGATCATTATGTGTACAAATGCAAGAGTTTTGAAATAATACTTTTCTCAAGGTTCTGTATGACAGCCTCTCCTCCAGCCCTGCACCTTGGCCTGTTAAGATGATTCATGGAGCAAGAAAGTACAGCCAGGATTGTAGCCGGGTGTTTTCCATCCATGATAGTTTTCCAGGAAAGAAAACCCATAGGATTTTCTCTTTTCTACATGAAAGCAAACCTATGTTTTATGATACAGACTTTGGACACAGCTTTTTGATATTAAAATCAAAATGACCTTATAGTTTAATACCTTAATTTAACATTCCAAAACTCTGTTATTTATTTTCATTCATTCATTCATCCAATAAATACTATTTGCTTCTCGTAGATGTTGATAAGTGCTACGAAAGGCGGTAAAGCAGAGAATAAGTGATGGATTGGAAATTATTTTACATAAGCATTTGATAGTAAAGGAATATTTGTGCAGAGACCCAGAGGAAGGGGGGTTTGTGAGGGGAGAGCTTTCCATACAGAGGAAATGGCCAGGGCAAAGGCCCTGAGACAGGAGCATGCTCTGAGGGCATTCTGGGTAAAGCAAGGCGGGCAGTATGGCTGGAGCGAGGTGAACTGGGGAAATAATAGATGAGGTCCGGGAAGTGGTAGTGGTGGTTGTGGATGGGACAAAGGGTAAGTCAGATTTATTAGGACCTTGTGGGCCGTTGTAAGGACACTGACATTCCGAGGGAGGGGGAAGACATCGAGCACTCGAGCAGAAGAGAGGCACAGCCTGGTATATTGATGCGTGTTTTGAAAGGGCCATCTTAGGGAAGATATGACATGGTCTCACTCGGCTTGGACTGTTGATATGCTGTAAAGCTATGGGAAGTAAGTTTTATCCTTTTAATTTTTTTTTTATTTTTAGGATGGCATGTGGTATGTGAGAGAGAAAAATTGAGAAAACTACAAGATTTTGGTTTGGAGGAACTAAGTTGCCACTTACTGACATAGGACACAGACTGTAAGGGGCGTAGATTGGGACGTGGGGTGCAAATTTAGTTTTGAGCATGTCGAGTTTGTGATGCCAATTACACATTCAATGAAACTGTTAAGTAAGTAGTTAGACATATGTCTGGCTTTCAGAAAAGAGGTTAGGGCTGGAGATAAAAATGCCAGCATATAAATGGTTTTTCAAGCCCCAAGACTGGAAGAGGTCACTTAGAGAGAGATGTCCAGTGCTGGGCACTCCAGGAACTCAGCAATAGGCACTGAGAAGGAATAGCCAGAGAGGTGAGAAAAGAACACGAGAGGGATGTCCCAGAGCCAAGAAAGCACCTTGAGAAGGAAGGAGCTATTACCTGTGTCAAAGACTGCAGGTGTATCAAGCAGTGTGCAGTCAGAGGCCTGAGCGTTGCGTTAGACAGCACGGACATAACTGGTGTCCTCAGCAAGAGCTGCTTGTGGTAGGAATGAAAGCCTGATTTGAGTTGGTTCAAGAGACCAAGGGAGGAGAGGATTTGGAGATGGAAAGCATACCCAGTTCCCTTGGAAGAGTTTTTTTTTTCTTTGTTTGAAGGGGAGCAGATAAATAAGATGGGAGGGTATTGGGGCTGAGGGTGTTTATAACACAAGAGATAGCAGCATGAATGTAGTGAAATCCTGCCATAGAGTGGGCAAAGCTGGTGATACAGAAGAGAGAGGAAGATTGTTGGGGTGATGACCATTACTTGGTGACTTGGATGGGATCCACCAAATGGGAAGAACTGACTGCTACCAGTTAAGGAGGTGGGGCAGTAATTGGGAATGGTAAGTTTCACTGGTCAAGATCAGGAAACTGAGAAGCCAGGGTATTTGTAGGATTGTCTAAATGGATACTGAAATCACCAAGAATTAATAAAGGGTGGTGTTGTAGACGGTGACAGTGATCTGAAGAAGCAAGATACTGAAGCAATGAGAAGGTAAGTTGAGACTTTACAGGCTGATGACAACAGCTTTGAAGCATTGACTTTTAGGAGGAAGAAGGGATAATAGTCTAGATGTAGCAATGAAGAACAAGCAGGCATCCTACTACTATCAATATTTTATTATTCACATTTTGATAAACATAAAATAGTATATTTCAGGGCATGGCAGTCACAGTATGGGAAAACCTCAGCTCAGAACCTACCAAATCATTTCTAACTACTGCTTGGAACCACCTTAGACAACAATAACTGAAGGCCTTTTCTATGCAGGGTAAAAACTACTTGAAAGTAACCAAAAGGTTCAGACGAGAAAACATACCAAGATTTTCTTCCTTTATATCCTGACACAGGTGAGACAGTTAGTTTCAGCACATTTTTGACAATTTAAAACACTTTAGAAAACTGGAGATTTTAAACAGTGTAAACACTTGTAGGCATAGCAAAATGATAGTTTTCCCTTCCAATATTATAAATTTGGCATTTTTACAGTTATGTTAACATTGTAAATAAGACAGCTAAAATGCACAAAAATAGTTTCACATCCAATTTAAAAATTCATCCAAGCTGTCATTTTTTTTTTTCCTTGCTGCAGATTTATTTCTTGCTGTCACCTAACATTTGAAATTCTGATTCAGGATGACGTCTGAGGTTTTAAAATAAACCATAATATGGAATTACTATTCCTTAACACTAACACTAGGGGAAGAGATAGGGAGTAGGGGCAACTGGGGTGTGGATATTTGCTATGGACAAACAGTAATCCACTGGTGGAAATGAAAACTCACCTTTCCTCCAGTATTTGCCCAGCCTCAACTGTGCAGTGCAGTTTAGTGTGATCAAAAACAAAGCATCAAAACCAAACCCCATCATGCAAGCAGTTGAGTTAGTTTAAAGGTATCTACACAAAGCCAAAAAAACTGGAAACTTTAGAACATTTCTATTTTAAACTGTATTTTCTAGTCTTCATCCAAATGTTTGGCATCATGGACACAAAGTCCAAGCTTTTGATCTGAATTTAAAAATATCTCAAAACATATCCAGGGATTTTTGTTTTAAAAATGCTTTTATGAGAATTTTTATTTTGGTGCATTCTGGCACTTTCCAGAGTGACAGTGCTAGAAGAATAAAGTTCAAAGCAGAGAGTTATGGTCTCATAGTGTTTAATGTAATGCAAATTTTTGAATATTCTAATTGTTAATGGGAAAAAATCCCAGAATAATGATACTGTATAGAAACCAAACAGCACTAGAAAATGTTTGGTAGAAATGTACAAATGGTCAGCTTTGAACTTGCAGATTCTCAAGTTTTTCTTTTTTGCAGAGGCTTCTGAAAGAAGACGACCTTTTTGAGACCCATAAAAGGACAGCAGCACATTTTAAAGTCTTTGATATAGTTACACCGATCAAGGCCAAAATGTAATGTTATTTATAAAAAATGGCAGGTAAATGGAATAAAATTCAGAGTTTTGGATTTTGTGTGGTAACTATGTAGTATTGGGGAGGCCAGTTTTTGGTTTGTTTGTTTGTTATTCTTTGTTTCATTTGGTTAGCTTGAAAGTTTCGAGGACTGAACTGAAAGGTAGCTAACAATTCACAGAAACTGAGACAGTCAGAACACAGACTCAGAAGATCCGGGACTATCAGGAGCATGGCAGGGTCACTCACATGTCGTAGATATTCTCCTATTTCCCTCCAGAAGGTTAAAAAAGTTTGATCAGTAACTGCATTTTCTTTCTTAAAAATAACGTAGCACATCTTATATCTTAAAGCAATCAGCACAAATACAAGTGATGGCTGTTCAAGCAGACTTTCAAAGCAGCACACACTGTTAACACAAAGAGCTCTTCAACATTTCAAGAATACAGTGACGGGAACTGGGACACATACTAGTGGCGAAAATTTTTTATTTTTAACTTCATGGAATGTGAGGTCAGACTTTAGCCTCTTCCTTGTCTGGCAATGGACAAAACCAAAATGGCCCCCGTCTGAATATCACATCTCTTTCTAATCTACTGCACAGGAGGGACCAGAGACACCAATGACCAATAAGTCACAAGAGCAGACAGAAAACTGTTAGTAGGTCTTGACAACCAGGAATTAAGATGCTTTTGAAAAAACGTGTGCTTGAGGCCATGTCTGTAAGAAGCCCATCTAAGAAAGCAGTGTCAAAGTGTTAGAAAAATGGAGTTCCTGTTTGAGTGGCCTTCTGGGATGTCATCTGTGCCTTAATCTGAACTGTTGAAATAGCTCTAGATCATCTTGAAGCACTGTTTATAAGTCTTCAAGAAAAATGAGACCATGTAAATAAGGTCATTAGACTTTATGTGGAACTTACTGCAAGCTGTCCTCACTCATGTTGTGTGCAAGGACGATGGTCTGAATGTGACTGGCATGGGGAGGACTCAGTGTTTGAAGGGATCTTATAGATCATCTATTCCCACTGCCCACTGCATGGAGGAGTCCCTGCTACAGTGTCGCGGACCAGCACCCCGCAGCGACGGTCACCTGGCAGACCTTGGTCCACGACTGCGGTGTGGGCAGTTGCAGTGGATTTTACTGAATGATAATCAATTTAGAGTAGAAAGGACTGAAAAGATCTAGTGAAACTTACTTTGGGAGAGGGCTCAATTTCTCTTTGTATAAAAATCTTAATAAATTTCTTTTGTAACTAGTTCAGTTTCAGTTTTTAGCTTTAGTTCTTCCTGTCAGGAATTCTGTCTCCAGAACTGGCTTGTTTTATTTTTAAGGTGATATTTCAGATGGATGAAAAGTACAACCACTACTCCCCAACCTCTGCCTCCCCCCAGCAAAAAAAGAATTAAAGTAAACCAGGAAGTTGGGGATTTTTATGAGCCACAAGAACAGCTATTCTGAAACATTCTGTATGACCTAAGCCTCAGTATTTCAGGGCTAGGACCTGTCCTGATGGAGGAAATGTATTTTTTAAGTTAAAAGCATCAAGGAATTCTTTAGGTAGCTTTTAAGAAGCACAGATTTATGTGGGGCCCTTTTAAATTTGGCTTTACCATGAACTCTGTGTAATATTTGTACAAAAATATAAAAGGCATGGCTTGATGTTTACCGTCTGTGTTTTATTGTTGTTGGCACCAGAAAAGCTCATGTTCTATGTTATGTCACTGTACATACTGTAAACAAGACTGCATTAATATTGTTTTCTTATGATTTTTTGTTTCAATGAATCTAGGTTTTAAAAAATACATTCACAAACTACCTTATGTTTAAACACAATGATTCCCTTTTATTTCTTAACTGTACCCAAAATCCCACAATAAAAAAATCATTTAAAGCTGTGTGTTTCGAACTTATCACTTAGAAATAAAAACAAAACAAAACATAAAAACAAAGATCAGTTTGCAACATAATTTAAAGAAGCTTCTGGTTTAAAATACCACAGCAGCAATATAAAGAGCTGGTGGCAATCACATTCGGGGATGAGACCCAAATCAGTGTACTTGTCCACGTCAGCATCCAATGACAGTAGTTGCTAAATTCAATCCAAAACGTTATTGCTGAATTTGTTGCATGGAATTTGTGAAAATTGTATTGTTCAGCAGCAGAACCTTAGCAGTAAAAATGAGAACGGGAGGATTTCATTGCTTTTGAGCGCTAAAGGGACCACAAATGAGGACATCTTGGTGATCGCCTGAAGATAACCCTCAATTCCATTCCTTTGTTACTTGCTTAAAATAAATGCAAATGACAACCATCTTCAAAGGAGGGGCAGAAACTGAACCATTTCCCCTTCCCCGTGCCCCCTTGCCCAAATCACCAGATTGAAATGGGTCCATTTTCCTAATGTGTATTTCGTTCTCATTAATAGTACATCAGCTGCTCAGGTGTTTAGGCAAAATCAGTAGAACCACAGATTTAAAAAAAATCTGTTTACAGTAATTGTTTTCTCCAGAAACAAGCCACATTAGTTTTTGTTGTTGTTGGATTATTTTCCAATTTTTCAAGAAGAACAATTTGGTCAACTACTGTTTTATTTGAAAAATATTAAATACATGTGAGATTGCCAGTTGAGCTCTCTATATGTCTCCTGGAGATAACACTGCTGTGATGAACAGTGAAACAAAACAAACGAAACGAGGTAGGTTAAAACAGGAAGCGCAACACAGATACCATTTCTGCAACACCTCGATACCACAGGCAGCCATGCTTGTAGCTTTGGAAAAAAAATCCCAGACCGTCACGTAAAAGTTCAAATCATCCGTGTAAGAGTTTATAAGGACACAAGTCAACCTGAACTAAATACATACATATCTGCACAAATGTTGTTTACCGTATGCTGGGTAATTTGGAGGAAGGTAAAATGATTAGGGTCGCAGAATTCTGGCCAAAACCGTGCTTTCAAGTTCTATAAAATTGGAACCAAGGATGCCTGCTGGGTCTCAGGCAGGCTTAGTAGTAATCTAGTCCCTTCTCTCACCAACCCAGAGAGAACACAGGCAGCTCAGAAACATTTATTGTTATTATGTTTTCAGTCACAGTTTTCATCTTGAGAAAGCGGCACCCTCAGGAGAAAGCTGGGAATGACCAAAGCCTGGATGGTACTTATTCCCCAGTTCCCAGAAAGAACTCAACAAAGTCTTATCCTAATAAGCCTGAACCGAGTGACCTCTTAGCTGGGAAGCTTTGTGCATTTAAAAAAAAAAAAGGTGTATATTTATATACATTTTTAGCTTGTTTTCAGAAGCTCTTTCCGTCTCATCCCATCTGTCATCCCGTCTTTTGCCCTGATCTGTCACAATTGCCGAGGAAAAGGTGTACTGTAGATGTCCCTCATCCGCTGGAGCCAGCTCAGCTCCACGGCACTACTGCCCCACTCAGCACACTCCGCTCTGCACAGGGCCAGATGAAAAGCAGCGCCTGTCAGACTCACAAAAACGGTAGTTGATTTTATTAGTCTAAGGCTAGTAGTTTAGCCATTTAAAATCGATTTCCCAAAAGAGGGGAAAACTAGTATTTTTCTTCTCTTTTAAAAATTCATTCGCAGTTGCTCACAAAAAGCAACCTTTTGGGTTGGTGAAGGCAAAAGAGTTCTAAAATTACCCCACTATGTAGTTATGGCCTTCAGTGTCACGAGATAAGGTACATTTATTGTGGTGTCTCTCACCATTCGAAATGGGAAAGTCTACAATGTATCGGATACTTAAAGCTAGTAGGCAGTCAGTTAAAAACAGATCTTTTTCTCAGGATGCATTCTCTCCCCATTCTTACAAAGCAAGGGGGTAAAGAAAAAAGGTAAAAAAAAACAAAACAAAATTCAAAAATCCACCATAACACAGCTTAATCATAAGAGCACACAATATTTGTTTCTATCCCTAACTCCGAAGGGCACATGGTCCATCTTTGTCCACAGACAACGCGGCATTCTTGGGGATCTCCTGGAAATTCCTGCCACCTTTTTCTCTCCTTCTCAACCAGGCTGCAACATAGAAAGATGGACTGTTTTGGGACGGGTGGAGGGAGAGGAAAAGGGGAAAGCGGTATGTTCAACCAAGCCTTCTGATTCTGCCTCTAGACTGGCATAAGTCCACATGAGTTATGTTCTTTTAAATTAGAAATAACGCCATGAAGATAAGTGCCAAGTGCTCTTCTGTTACCAGTTCATCATGGAATTTCTGTTGAGGGTCATGAAAAACACTTGGCTACTTCCTCCAGATCGCACGGATGCAAAAAATACCTGTTTGAAATTAAAAAGAAATTAGTTCAACTGCATGGTTTCTTTCCCTCTTTTCTTCAACCGTCCATCCATTTCCTCTCACATGTCCTAGCCTTGCCATGTGTCAGCTCTTAAGACTTAATGGCTGGTGTTATAAAGTGCCTTTTAATACAGTGCATCCTCTGTAAACATTCCTGTTTATTGTTATAATGGTTACTACTACTTATTGTGATGTTGGCCTTCAGGGACACAGAAGGGAGTATATCTTGCTTTGCTACAACCCTTTGGGTGCTCACATTTTACAAGGGAGTTCCATGCTGGATTGCTGGTCTAGACACAACAGATCCTTTGTTGATTTCTGGAAAGCCACAGAGGTCCCTTTCCTTTCCCTTAATGACAAGAGGGCAGACTTTGGGAATGAAGAGAATCCTTTCAAATTCCCAAAGTCAAGGGGGAATTTGGGGCCTACTGACTACTATACAACTTCATTCCTTAATTAAAAAAAAAAATTAGTAAGTGCTTCTGGTCCCATAGGGTAAGGTGTTTAATACCTATTCACTTTGGCATTTCAAGAGTTAACGCTTGGTTTCTCTGCCGCTGAAGGCAAATCCTAGGCCAAAGGAGGTCATGGCATTAATAAGGAGAACCACAGTCCATTAGGTCTGGGTGTGCTAAATCACTTCATCAAACAACTGAGAGAGGGAGCAAAATTTGGGGTACTGCTTGCTTGAGCTGCACTCAATGAACCACTGCCCTAGGGAAATAGGACTCCAGGTGGCGGCCTAGTCCTTCAGTCAGCCAACACCAAACTTTGCTCCAAGGCATTTACTTTTGTCACTAGTGAAAAGTCTCTGCTACTTCATTTCCACAACTTCTTCAGAAGAATGCTGTCTCTCCCAACAACTTCTTAGGAAGTTCCATGGAAATGCTTGTCATTCTGCTAATGCTACATTTGTAAGTAAAGCTACTGCTAGGGTCAATGAATCAAAATGGGGACGCACAGAAGACCCATGGAAACACAGTGAGGGAAAGAGAGGGCCACTGTTCTCTCCAGGTTCTGAGTCCTGGGTCAGGATACTAGCCCCCAGACACTGGTGTGGTCCCAGCCTGCTCCTGCGGGTGTGGGCATGGCTTGGAATGGACTTTCTGAGGTGGGTCTTCAATGAACTGGAGTCTGGGAGTCCATGCCCAGATCACGCCTAGCCTTATGATCCATGGAGAGTTTTACTAAGGGTCAGGTCTGTGTTCTGGCATACTCCGATAAGGCTCTGGAACCATCCTTGCCACCCCCAGCTGTTATCCACCCAGAACACACCAGACCACACCAGGCCACACCAGGTCACAGGAGGAGCTGGCTACTCTAGGGTCAGACTGAGATCAGCCTGGCTTCTGGGGAATGGGAGTAGGCCAAGAGATGTCTATCTGTCCACCCCATCACAGTCTTTTCTATAGATGCTTCTATCTGCTGTTTTGGGGACAGCATTTCTAAGTTGGCCACAGTCACAAAGGATGATTCACAAATGTAGTATAGCTGAGCTACTAAGAACTCTGGGTTCATCTACAGGGAGGGCAAGGGAGAAGCAGCACTGCCGTGGAATACCCTTCTGGGCGACTGATCATGCCAGATGGACACCGCCAATGTCACTGGAAAACAGTCCCCCTGTGACACCTCAGAAGAAACATGGCTGGAATGACACAGGACATGGCACTAGTTGAGTTTGTGATTGCGCATTCCTTAAGGAATGGGTGACATCTTAAAAAAGTTTGTATTTCTACATGTCGAATGTTTTACACTTAAAGTTGAATATAATGTGATGGGCTAGGTCCCAATAGTGATTTGGTGACAAGTCTAAAAGCAGCGTATAAAGTTGACCCACTGTGAGATGATTAATGGCGAGCCAACCCCTCTAAGTGCTTCGGTGAATTTGGGGTATCTGCTGAGTCATCTTAAGGCCTAGCGGCCACAAAAGTTACTAAGAGCTTACAGGAAATTTTTAGATTTTTTTTGTCTTTTTTGATACGTGAATAATATATTTTGAGGGTTCACATGAATCAAACCAAATAATGCCATTTCAAGAAAATATTGATTGTTTAACACAGATGTGATTCAAATCAGTATAAAGGAAAATGAAGGTTTCACAGGTACCTGGTGGTCTCTTAAAATGCAAACACTAATGCAAATGTTGAAACGGATTTACCTTATCATTTCTTTCACATAGAAACTTTAACCTTTGAGCTCGCTTATGCATAAATACTCCATCCAAATGTCCTGTTTCCACTGACCGGATCTCAATAGCTTTCTCGCCCCAGCCCATTATCTGATTGGAATGAATGTAGGCTGTCAAAAGGAATTTCCAAAACTGCATTAAAAACATTAGATGGGCAATAACTCACAGCATCTGTTCACATCTTAACCACAAAAATGACAAACGACTTGAGATAAACAGACAAAGCAAGTCTTACAAGTGTTATTCACAGACTTTTTTTTTTTTTTTTTTTTTTGTGGAATCAAATGGTTGTTTCACATTTCTTGACTTTCGTTTCATTTGGGGGGTGTAACTGCTGAAGGAGATAAGGAATGGTTAACCTACCCACAGACGTGGGCATTTCTCCCCATTGGAGCACCACATCCTTAGTTATCCGGCCGTAGGTGTTTACATACACCCCCTCATCCTCATAGCAAACGAGCATTTCCATTCCATCTGTTTTAGGCAAGATGACAATGGCATGAGGAGTGATATTGCCCTGAATCTAGAAGACAAAAAGAGGCCAGGCATTATTCTTTTAAAAAAAATAAGACAGTATCTTGACTATTAATCTCTAAGAATTGCAAAAAAGAGTTTTCCTTGTCCTTTTTCCATCTGCAAGCTAGGGACTGACATTTTGCTTTGCTTAATTTAACCACTGACCTGTCAAATACCCTGGTAAATCCAAGCTTTGGCACTAGGTGGAGAACCCAAGTTACCTGTTCCTAAAAGCAACAAGCACCACTGCGGGCCCCTGCTCTGTGCCGAGCACCAGCCCTTTACACAGAGAACTTCAAGGCCTTCAAACAGCCCCCCAGGCCAGATATTTTTGCCTACAGATGAGGCAACTGCACCTCAGAGGCGTTACGTAACTTGAGCAAAGCTGCACTAGTATTTGGTCGTAGAACTAGGATTTGAGCACATTCTCATGGACACTGAAAATCTCACGTTTTCTATCTACTCCAAAAAAGATGAGGAGAATCCAAGCCAGCTGAGTGTGCTGGAGACGGCCTAGATGGGGCCCAAATGTGGGACCCAAACAGGCTATGAACATTTGACACAGGTTGTTTATCTGGGTACCTACATAACAAGATAAACCAAATTAATGGCTTATTTAGAAAAAAAAATTTAAAATGACCACTCATTAAAAAGAAAATGACACTATTGAAATAAGTGTGGATTGACTTGTTCTAGGAAAAGAGACGTGTTGCTGTGATCCCCTGGTTAAGAACCTCATGGCAGACCAACGGGTGCTTGGTGGACAGAAGTGGGCGATGGAGGCTGATCATGGCGATGGCCCAGGGCCCCTGCCAGAAGCACAGGCGCTGAGGCCCGTGTGCATGTACACACATGCATGAAAAGCTAGTGAATGACAGGTGTGTCACACACTGAAACAACTTTTTTCAACTGCTGTGTTTCTTTGGAGTAAAGTCTTTAAACTCTCAAAAGACCAACAGCAACAGGTTTAGGCCTCATACTTCATTGACAGAAGGTTTCTACTGTAGGTTAGTCCTGGGATTACATACAGGAAACACACTTCACACGGCATCATCCTACTACGTCAAACCACGTGCAGCATTCTCCTTTAAAAGTCACGTTTTAGGCAGTGTCAGTATAGTAATATTAATACTACAATTCGCAGGGCCCTGTGCCACGTACTTTAGATGCATTACCTCATTTAATGCTTCTGGTAACTCTATGGGATAGGTCCTTTCATCCCCAATATACAGATGTCAAAGCTGAGAGTTACAGAGGCTGCCTAATGTGTCCATTACTGCAAAACGAATACACGCTAGAGCCAAAGCATGTGCTCAGGGTGTCTGATTCCACCACAGGACACTTTCCTCAAGTTAAAGAGCGGAACAACAATAGCAGAAAAAGGACCACTGGCCTTCTCCCACATAAAATGGGAAACTTCAAAAACTGAAAATAGGTGCTCACCTATTATACTCTGGCTTATGCCCTTTAAGGAAAAACATCAAACGTATTTTAATATAAAATCCAATGAGACAGCATGTCCAGTAAATGTCAAATAATTGCCATTATGTGTTACCCAGTTTTAAGCAGTCATAAAAATTAGTCAGAGTCACATGTCTTATTTCTTAAAAGCATCACCTATTTAGTGAAGGCCAAAAGTCCATCTGCTTTACTGGTTGGTAAAAGTTAGCATGACTTCCACTAAAAATGTGCAAAAACAAATGTCTTTGCACATGCAGGTTGTTGCAGAGAGCCTTGGCAGTCTGCTTCCAGGAACTTACGTGAGATGGTATGTAGATATCATAAGAGTTTCCTGAATCAACATCAATAACATGGAAACCAGTGTGTGAACCAAAAATAACCTTTAATCTCTGACCTTCTTCTACTGTGAGATCAACAAGCAGTGGCTTATGCTGGAGATCTGCAAAAGACTTTAAAAACCATCCCATGAGTGTCCATGTCATTCAAAGAAGTTATCTTAACACATTTTTCCTTTAGCTATTTCCTGTGGAAGTTAATGTCTGATTTTCTTAAATTGAAAACTAGGAAATCTTTCTTTCCCTTTTAGGGCTATTCATATTCTGGCTCTCGGAGGAAGAGTCTAGAATCCATTCGTGCCCCTTTCTCTACCCTTTGTCCTCCAGGGCAGAGAAGTTGGTTTACAGACTTGCTGCCTGGATGCCGCTGTAATTTCCTGTCTATTTCAGGCCGTTTCCTCAAGAAGTCACCTCTCTGGCCCCTGTCCTCCCCAAGTGACAGCCAGGCCCATGCATGGCTCCTACCTTTCCAGAAACAGCCTGGGTGGGCAGCCGGGCCAGCCCTGTGCTAAGCCAGTTCAGGATTAACAGTCATGCTCTGGTTCCGACTGTCCTTCAGGGAGTGGGTGTGCACCAGACTGGCACTTTCTCTAAACTTAATGTTGAGATCTGAGACTTGGATTTGGGCGACAGAGAAGGGTTGGAGTGGTACTCCTCAAGACGCATGGTTTATGCTGCCTGGCTGGGTTTAACTAGAAAGGTCAAAAGAGCTGCAGCTATGTTTATCCAGGTTCTGTGTGTTAGAATCTGGACCCTAAGCCCCAACTAGCTATCAAGCGTTCCTCTGTTTCCCTCTGCCATTATCTAATCTACATTCTATCTGCACTGGGCCTTGTAGTCTGGGGGAGAATCGTGAAACCACAGTGCGTTGGCTGTAATGCCACGACCCCTAACAGACCCTTCCCTCCTCATCTTTTGCTAACGTAATTCTCACATGTGGGAGGGTCTTGTCACACAGGAGGGCTTGATCCCTGCCGGCTCCAGCGTTTCCTGTTCAAGTCCTTGTCTTTGCTCTTTGCTCTTTCCAGGCCAAGCCTGGTTTGCTGAACACGGCATTTTGCACTCGATCGTGCACTTTGGCAAGTCAACTGACAGCAGGAAACTTTGGGACCGGAGTGGAAATGGGATCCTGATTGAAGAGCTTTTGCGAAGAGAGATTCTGGCAGGACAGCAGCACCACTTTAGCTGTCAGGAGTCACCCTTTAAGTGTTATTACTAACCCAGTGCACTCCAAAATTTCTCTCCATAAAGTGGGGCTAGGGAGGGGAGGCCTGTTTCCACTGATGAATCTACCTTCCTGAGCCCATCACAGATGCGCTCCTTGCATGAAGGGAGTAAGACAGAAGTGGGGGTGACAGCCCTGAAGAGGGGCTCATGATGTTCCCAAGGCAGCGTCTGCACTCACGTGGCATATGTGCCAAGAAAGAATACATAAAGGGTCAGAGAAAGATGACAGTCATAAGATGGAGAGAAAAAGTGAGGGCCAAGAAGCTATAAAGAGAGAGAGACGTAGGCAGAGGGGAAGAATGAACAGAAGATAAATTGACACTGGCTCTGGATTGACCGTGCAGCTCTGAAAACATCAGAGTGCCTGTCAGTCCTGGTCCTGCTGGCGTCTGGGAGTCAGCTTTCGAGAGCTGGAGTCAACAGGGCCAGCATATCCCCATCCTACTTCTGCTGAATCTCATGAGTGATCAAGCCAGCCACGGTGGGTGCAGACTTAGACAAGATGAAAAAGGAAAAAGCGATCAAAATGAAAGGATGCAGAGAACCTAGGCCATTTCCACATGTGCTGACTTTCAGTCTGCATTTCAGAGAAGTCCAATAGCAATTTGAATATATGAGCATCAAGTAAGTGTTAGGGACTTTACCTCAAAAGGCTTAAGAGGATTACAAAATTAAGAGACTCAGTTCAACCTCGAGATTCAGTGCTGCTGTTTGTTCTGCCTTTTTCAGAAGAAATATCAGAGAGTGCCTTAGTGAGGTGGCTAATATCATAATTAATGCTTTGCCCAGTAACCATTTCAACACTAAATGCCACTTAGAGATGGTGATGCACAGACCTGAAACGGAGGAGATGGTACCCAAATTTTAATTTGGCCAATTTAATAGCATTTACTCACACTTAGTCTTTACTTCTAGAATAACAGATAAGAGTTCCTACACTTTTAAGAGGTTTATTGTATATAGGAAAATTGGCACGAGGAAAATTGGTACGAGTCTATGTGCAAGACCGGCCACTACTAACTGGTGGGGACCTAAACTGAAGAAAACAAGCCCTTGTTAGGTGATCACATGCCTGCTTACCTTAAATGCCATGAACTTATGGTATGGTTTCGGAGCCCAGGCATATATCTCCACAGCATTCTTTAAGGCAATCACCAAGAATTTGATCCTTTCATATTTAACTGTAATGGAAAAATTATGAATTATAAGTGTACTAATTTATGTAAGTTTTTGTATTAATGAATGTGTAAACCACTATATAAATACATTTATATATAGTGGTTGACACTGAATCTATAATATATATTATAGTGCAAACTATGATACATATACATCACCCTAAATGAGGGTGATGCTCTGGTGGGGGATGTTCTCATAGATACAGATTTAACTTCCTTTAGTGCACTTGGTCTGCAGGATACCGGGGACCTTTTGCTTCATATTGAAGGCTCTTCATCTAAAGATATAACTGGCTTAGGACTGCTTTTAACCACTAGATCTAGATGTGAATTATTCATTGTAAGGAGAATCTGTACAAATATCCTTCATGTGTCCTTGCCTGGCTTTTATGTTCCCCCACATATGAGTAGCTGAGAGCTGGTGTAGCAAGGTGGTAGAAAAATCAACAAATAGGGAGACACATAATGGCTGTTGTTTGCTTACTATTCAAATTTGACTTGCAGTTATTAGGAATTTAAAAGGGGCTGGCACCTTTAAAAGGAGACCCCAGAGAGATCCCTCTCCCTCGCTGACATGGAAGGTTGTAGCAAAAAGACAGCTGTCTCTGCACCAGGAAGTGTGCCCTCCCCAGACCCCGAGTCTGCTGGCACCCTGAACTTGGACTTCCCAGGCTCTAGGACTGCGAGAAATAAATGCCTGTTGTTTATGCCACCCAGTCGATGGCATTCTGTTATAGCAGCTTGAATAGACTAAGACAGTACCCATGCCAGTCTTTATCTCCATAGAATGTTTGAACAAACCAAATATTCTGTGTCCTAACGAAATTACGCAGCCCAGGATAACTGACCAAATTCTTGCTCTCTGAGCTCTTTTTCTGTAGCACATCTCTCCTGTTTATATATTCTGTCCTTAATATACTTTCAATCACTTCCTCAGCAATTTATTTCTATATTTCTAACTGACATGCTAATAACGTTATTTAAAATTTTTTTTCAGTTGTGGATATTATCTACTGACTTCGTAGTATGAGGAAGATCTAGTCTCTCATAACCATCTCCTCTCTCTAGTTCTCTCTCAAACATACATGTTTCTCCCTCCCCCACGCCTCCAGTATAGTTATATTTAAAATTTGTGGTTAAGTCAATACCCTGTGCTTAAATGATTACTGGTCACAGATGAGGCACGTATTATACCATCATTATATTTCCTTTCTTGTTTTCTCAATTTTTTTTCACTTCCTTTTTTCTGTGTATCTATCTTTAAGCACAGGTCAACTTTCTGTTAGTGTTGTAAATGCCTTCATTACAGTCAAACACGGCAGGTAATCTATTAGTAACATTTTATTTTTCTTGGAGGTACGTCTTCTGGAACCCTCCATTGTCCTACCCTGCTTGGACTAATTTCTCTACACACACATGCGCGCACGCACACACACATCTATTGGATCTGTTTCTCTAGAGAACCCCAGCTAATACAGATAGGTTATAAAATACTAAACGAAATTTTTTTTTCTTCAGAATTTTTATAGCCTTGTTCCATTGTTTTCTAATCTTTCAGTGTTGCTATAACTCTCAGAACATCTAATTCTGGGTCTATTTCATGTACACTATTTATTTATTTATAATTTGGAAGCTTTAAGAACCTTCTCATTTCCTGGGTACTGAAATAATCATGTTGCAATGCCCACTTGTGAGTCTGTTTTCATTCTCTATACCAGGCACTCAGCAAATCTTTTTTAATTTGAGATTTTGAGGTCTTAGTTCTAGAAACATATCTTATATTCTTTCCTTGTTACTTTCTTCTCCTTCCATTTCTTAATTTTTTTCCCCCTAAAACTCATGTAATTTAGATTTTGAACCACTTGGACTGAAACTTTTACTTTCTTAACTTCCCTCTCCTTTTTCTTTTGTTTAGGACATTTCTTATCTTTATCCTCCAGCCCTTCTATTACATTTTTTATTCCTGTCAATATATTTTAATTTCCAAGATTTTTTTCTTGGTCTCTGAATGACCTCCTCCAAGCTTGTTCCATCTTTTTTTTTTTTTAAGTAACTCCTTTTCTTCTTTTATGGAAATGGTATTTCTAATCCCTCTGGAGTTTTTATAGTTTCTTTTAAAATTTTTTACTCCACTCTTCATTATCCTTGTTTCCTCTAAAGTCCCTTCTTTGTGTTTAAGTTTCCTTCCTACTAGTGGATGTCCCCACTGTCTGGTCTAAGTGGGCTTACCGACTGCTGGGCTTCACTTTAAGGTGGGTAGGTGCTTTTATCATGGAATTTCAAATATTAGTACCTGAACATCTTTTCTTTCTGGCCATTTAGCCTCTCCAAAGGCAATCTTACAATCTCCTGTTTAGGAGTATAAGCATGGCTGCCAACATTTTGGGAGCTAAACAGGGAAAGGAGGTGTGTGCGTGTGCGTGTGCGTGTGCGTGTGTATTAATGTGCCCTCATAACTGTATCCCCCACCACCAGACTGGCTGTGCCAACCTTTCATCTAGTGTTGCAGTCGGGGAGGGTGGCTGCCTGACTGGGTTCTGGAGGATTTGCTGTTCATCAGCTTTCTAACAATCTTCTCATTTTCAGTCCAACCCTCCACCTCAACCTCAGGTACACCTGGGGCCTTTCTGGGTTCTGTTCAGTGATTTGATTGACTTTGATGACTTTCCTGACTGCAGACTCAGAATTCAGTGTTTCCTGGTCAGTTAGGTCTGTTCCCAGTCATCTAGTCTTGTTCAGTTTTGCTGACATTTCTTGTTTGCTGGTTTCTCTTCTCCTGGTCCCTCTGTCCTTGTGGGCTTATGACACTTTTATTCCTTCACTGCCAGTTTCATGGGTCTTTGGGAAGGAGGAGTTCAAACTGGACTTCATTCTGGATGCACTCTTTGCACTTCATCAATCTGACTTTTTCAGAAATAATGCAAGTATATTTAAGGTTCTAGCAGTGTCTTAAACTGGTCACAAATGCATCATCAGCGTCTGATGGAAAAACGCTGAGTGAAACTTAACTGAATAATTTGGTTTGAGTGAACAATTCCGTGTCTTGAGACTTACCAACTTTGTAATGAATACAGCCTTCCAAGTCCCCAACGGTGATCCAGCCTTGTTTCTTTTCTACTTCCGGGTCATTGTGTAGAATTCTGTTTCTTAACCATGAAAGATAGTAAACTCGTAGCTTATTCTTCTTTCCTGTTGAAATAATAGAGCTTTAATGTGAAGGCCCTGAGACAGCTTTTCCTCTCAATCCTCTCCCATCTCCATTTTATTTTATCAATTTATTTTTATTTACAGTTGTGTGTGTGTGTGTGTGTGTGTATACACAATAACCAGTGTCTCCAGCATCATCAATGTATTGTCTCTGCTAGGACATCTGATTAAAACAGGTCCAAGTGTTTTGGTCAAATAACCATTTTATAATTTGTCTTCATCTTCTGGTTTCTTACTTGAGCAAGCTGCTCTTAAGATCTCCTCACAGTGCAAAAGGCAGTGTCTGCTGAATTCAGTAAAAGCAAATTCTGTAATGGAATGGTTGACCAGTGTTCCAGCGAAAATATTCTCGTTCTAATTACATGAAGGATCGTTGATACCTGGACATTTTAGCATACTTAAGTGTTAGCAATAGTTTAGTGGTTTGATTTTATCTAACAACAAAAAAAGGAATTTTATTAAGGAGACGAGAGAAACAAGGTCAACGAAGGCAATCTGGGCTCGGAAAATAAACCCTGGACACGTTTATGGTGCTGAGATCACTGAAAGGAGTACCAGACAAAAATAAGAAAGCAGAAAAAGATGTATACTTGGAAAAAAGCTTAAAAGTTTCCTTTGATAAATGATGGTACAGTGATCCTGGAGTAAAGAATTCTTAGTATGATAAGAAAAGATCTTAAACACACTGAGTTCACAAGGAGCAAAGTTAAATACACTATCTGAGATTGCCTGAGTACCAGATAAGGGTCGTCCCTTGGCGTGGCTTTTCCTATGTGATCAGAAGTTTAGGCCTGTGGGTTATACTTCACGGGTACTTATTTTCCTTTGATTTCTCGTAGGCATCAAAAAAATATTTTATATCTTGCAGATGTGGTATATACCAGAAGAAAAGAATTCATTAAAGAATTGCACACTGGATTTGACAGGAAAGTGCATTTACAACTTAAATTAAGAGAACCACTGTGCAGTTATTGCTGTTTTTTTGTAACCGAAAGCCTTGCACAGGCATCGACCCTAAGAGGGTGGACAGGAGGGCCCGTGCTTCTTCCTCTCTGTGCCAGAGCAGATCCGAGGGCAGTGGAGAGCCTTGGCTCCTATTTTTATTTTCTTCTTTCCCTACCTGTGTGCCTCCTGACAACAGGAAACGGTTCCACTTTTGAGAATGGGGATGTGTCACTAAAAACATAATGAAGCCTGAACATGAATATCATGTCCACTTTTGGTAGGTGGCTGGCAGATGTATGGTTTTAAATTTGATTTGGTGGTATAGCAATCAAGAAAGCAATTAGCCAGAATAAAGGACTACAGTGAATTAAACTCAAATGATAACACAAGAATTTACTTGGTTGACAAACAGACTCACAGATACAGAAAACAAACTTATGGTTACCAAAGGGGAAATTGAGGGTTGGGGATAAATTAGGAATTTGGGATTAGCAGATACAAACTACTATATATAAAATAGATAAACAACAAAGTCCTACTGTATAGCACAGGGAACTATATTCAATAGCTTGTAATAACCTATAATGAAAAAGAATATATAGAGAGCTGAATCAATCACTGTGCTGTACACCAGAAACTAACACAACTTTGTAAATCAACTATACTTCAATAATCAAAAAAAGAGATGATGGTTCGCTCTTGGATGGGTTTCTGCACCACACACACACACACACACACAAAGATGAAACTCTGAGCATTCAGTGGAAAGGTAAAAGAAACGGGGAATTGTAGGGTTGTGAATGAAAAATGTTGCTGGCCCCATCAGTAAACAAAGGATGCTGTGGCCATCAAGTCATCAGCTACTGCTGCTGCCCCCAACGGTGAGCAGTCTGGATGAAGACAAGCAGGCTCCCTGGCCTCTGCAGCCGCCCTCAACAGTGTCCCCTGAGGGGACTCAGGATGGGAAAGAACAGGATACTGGCCCTAGACAGCTGGGTGCACATCAAAGGAACAATTTCAAAGAGCCAGACTTTTGCACCTTTCCATACATAGAAAAGCAATAAATTCCTTAACCTGAGACATCTGGTTTTCTTTAATTGACAGTAATCTTTTGATGTTGCAACTATCTGATCTTTGTGGCAAAATTCCTATAGTCCTGGCTCCTCCCCTGCCTCATTGGAGTAGTCTCTTACAGCAATCTAAGCGGCCTCCCGGGCTCGAGTCCTTAGAAAGTCTGCTCAATAAAACATAATTCTCAACTTTCAGGCTGTGTATATTTTTTCAGGCAATGGTGTCATATGAAGATATTTTCTCAAAATAGAGTACAGCTGAAGAGGTAAATTTTACTCAAGGTTCAAGCCAGGAGCAGCCCTATGTTTCTCTCTGTGAAACAATGGCTGGTTCTCAAACTTGGCTGCACGGGGGAAGCCCAGGAGCAATGAACGCTTCTGGGACCTGGGCCACACTCCCAGAGATCCAACCCGCTGGTCAGGGTGCATCCTGGGTTTCCCCATCTCCTCAGGTGGCTCTAACGTGTGGTGATACAGTCGGGTTCATACTGGATGGGATGGAAGGGGAAAAGGCGGGTGTTATTTACTAATCTCTTTCAAACACCATCCAAAAGAAAAAACTTTCAATGAAAATAGACTCCTTCAGGTTACATTTTCAATTCGTCAGTAGTTAAGGCCTTCACTTTCCCCTTTATCTTTTTTATAAGCACTTTTTGGGAACCAGAAAGCTGCAGAGTGTAGCAGTAATGATTCCTACATTCAAATCTCCCTGCAGACTCCATCACCCGATGGGCTAGCTGCACTTGCTAAAATGTCAGTGAGACATTAAAGCTAGAGCAGTTCTTAGAAGGAAAGAGACCAGGGAAATTTCTGCTTACAAAATGTCTCACTCCCAGAAGCCTACATTCCCCCCACCTTATTTCATTTATTTTTTAAATTTGCATTCTCTTTTATTGAAGAATAGTCAGTTCATAATGCTGTGTCAATTTCTGGTGTACAGCATAGTGATTCAGTCATACACATACATACATGTATTTCTTTTCAGATTCATTTTCATTATAGGTAGATATTGAATATAGTTCCCTGTGCTGTACAGTAGAAACTTGCTGTTCATCTATTTTATATTTAGTCATTAGGTGGGAAGGAATGAATTGGGAGTTCGAGATTTGCAGATACTACATTTTTACAGTCTCCATCTGAGAGGAGATGGCAATGAGTGGAGTGCAGACCCCTGCAAAAGAGCCCTGCTGAGTCTGAGCCCCAGCAGAGGGTAAAGGCCCATTAGGACACAGTCACTGTGGTCTGCCTCTGATTTAGATCTCCTGCAGAGGTGAGCGACTTCCCTTTCAAAGAAAGCCAGAATCTCTAGAGTTACAAACTGTGGGTGATGTCACTCTGGCTGCTTGGCCACAAGTCATGGTGCCATGTGTTAGCTGGGAAGGGCGGAGCTTCCTGGTCCTTCAGAAGGGAGGTGATCGCCTTCCCACCCCGACCCGGGGGGCTCCGTCATCTTAGCCCCATACCTGATATTGTCACGAGAACATTCAGTCCCTCTAGCACATCCATCTGCTGAAATCGCCTCCGGTTGATCAGATTATAAACTTTGCCTTGCCCACTTCGGTCCAAAAGCATCAGGCCATTTTCGGTTCCCACTAGGAGGTTTACACCTGCAAATTTAAAAAGCACCCCAAGACGGACTCTTACGGGCTTTACTCTTCTGCATCTGGGGTCCCTGTAAAACCTAAGAAACTGTGCCCTGTAAATATAAACTAATAGACAAGTAGGTACTTCAGTAGGGAGTGTAGAAGGAGAGGCTGGGAGACAGTAATTAAATCACTGTCCCTCTGGTAATGAAATTAGTTTTCTTTTATAAAGTGGTAGCAGCATTCATTACATGTAGCCATTTACTACCTAGAATAGAGTTCTTCTCAAGAGGAGCCTTAGGCACAGCTGTGATGCTGGCGCAATCTGCCTGTGTTCCTTTCCTGTAATCCCCATCCTCCTTGGCTCTCCCCATAAATCCCATCTCGAGGTTCAGCCTTTCCCGATTCATGCAGTGATGTCTATCCTATTCACCTCTGACATATAATAGAGGGCCCCATTCTGTATCCTACTGGCAGAAAATCCCTTCCACTTCTCACACCAAAGCTTAATTTACATCTCACACCCAAGGTTCTGCTCTTTGTTAGGGAGATGATAAGCCAATTCAAGTGAAGGTATTAATAACCCGAGAGTCATAGAAGTATTGACTGTAAGGGACTTCTCAGGCACTAACTCTAGTCCAGCCCATCTCTCGCGTAGTAATTCCTATTACAAAAACTCGGGTAACTAAGTGGCCTGAATGGCTACAATCCTGAAAATTCACCCCTAGGCAAACGAACACCCCCCACGCCCAACAAGCACACAGACCTGCACACACGTGGGGCCATCTACGGTGCAATGGCCTATATTCACGAACAGGTAACTTTTTCAACTTCTCTTGCTTATTGCACATCTATCTTCTAAGTAAAATTAATGCCTGCTCCTTCCACCACATGTTCATGTGTCTTTCAACCACATGTTCATTGAAACCACATGTGTCAACCACATGTTCAACCACATCTCCCATGAGATGGTTTCTAGGCTTATGCTCGCCCCTGCTAACATCTCAAATGCTTTTGCCCTTATATGATTGTGGTGCCCCAAACCAGGCCTACAATTCTGGATGAGTACAGATGGGCTGTGTCTTTCCTTGATCAGTATGTGATGTTTATGATAACACAGACCAGGATTTTGATAGAATCTCATCACACCTATACTGAGTCTGAGGTCAGTTAAAGCTTGCAGATCTTCTTCACAAGAACTGCAGGTTGATGTTTTGAACTAAAAGAGAAGGCCCATCATTTGCTGTCCTTTGAGTTTTACCTTGCTACTATCACTGGCATGGCTTTTGGCAATTCACTAAAATATTCCAGGCTGTTTTTTCAGCTGTGACATGGAGGTGACACCATTATTCCCCTTGCGGAGTGTTGTGTGGATCCCAGGGACAGAATGTGGGCACATCACCCAGTGCTGGGCACACGGTGGATGTGTGTTACGTGGTAGCCAGTTCAGTTGTTGGCTTGAGCCCATAACTGTTATGTGACAAGGTCATTCTGCATCTCATTTTGTTATCCCGGGTACAAGGGGTCAGTTCTTTCTACATGTAAAATTGCTCTTGATCTCTCCTGAGGCTACGACAGTCCCAAGTCGGGGCTCTGACACCCACGATTCCATCAGCACTCTTCTGAAGGTAAGATCCACATGCTTTCATGTTTGAGGGTCACTTCACTGATGAGTGGTAAAAAGCACCAACTTACCCCACAGGGCCGCACAAAGTATTTCAGAGTTGAATCGCTTCTTGTATTTTCTGATTTCTGGTGTGTCGCTATGAGGCCGAATGTTGGTTGGGTTTACGTTTACCACTGAAATCTTTCTTGCTTCATTGAGTTTGGCCTGTTCTTGCCTAAGAAGTTCGCTAGTAAACAGAGCTTTGAGAAAAAGAATCAGAGAAGTCAGTGGCATCTTAAAATATAACCAGTGGAGATACGGAGAAGGGACTTTAAAACATTATGATTTCTCCTTGTTTAGTGTTGCATTATAGTAAAAGCAAGGAAACTTGAAATTATAAATATATTATACTTTTTTAGTAGAATAAAGTATAAGCCATTCAGAAAAGCAGTATTTTATCCATTAGTAAAACAGGCTTATAGACGCTACCTGGGTAGTTTAGGGAATTAATATTTATCACATAAAATTCAATAGACCATCCCCATCCCTTGTAATATATGCATGAAAAGATTTACTTTTTGAAATCCCATATTATCAATCGACAAATGGCCTAAGATGAGTCTGATGATTAGTGAATTGCAGAATTCTAGAAAGCAAGACTCTCCTCTAAAACAGCCAGACCTTCGCAGTGGGACGCACACACCGAGAACTCAACACAACTCAACACGCGTTTATTAAGTATCTACTGCGTGCACAGCATTGTACCCAGGAATTGCTTTTGAGAAATATGTGATGAGTTTGGAGATCTCTGAGGAACAGCTTTTCCTAGGGCCCCTGGATACCTCTGGGTTCCTACCAGAATCAAAATAGAAGAGACGAAAAAAATAGAAATTGTTTGAGGAATCCTATAAAACTAATAATAATAATAATAATAATAATAATAATAATAATAATAATAATAATAATAATAGTAATAGTAAGTCTTCCCTTTAAGACAGGGCCTAAGCAGTTAGTGGCTTAACTACTGAACTAATGATAAAGTTTCATCGTATTACCGGGACAGCCAAGCTGCTCCCGTAGCAGCGGGGCCTTCCAGCTTACCCGCAGCTGATGATTCCTCGTCTTCCTCATCTTCATCAGTGGGAGACGTCTGGTACACTCTGGGGTCCACAAAGGGGGTGAAGGAGGCTTTGGTGCTGCTCCCCATGCCATACTAATCAATAAGCAAGAAGATTAAGAAAAGCAGCCAGATAAATACCGCAGCAGCAAACAATGCTAACGATACTTTGAGCTTTAAAACGATCAGAGACTCTAAACCCCAAGTCAAAGCGTGTGTCTTTCTCCAGGTTCTTCTGGCAAGGTTTCTCACCAACCACTGTGTCTTTGCAGGGCTTCATTAAGCATCAGACTGCAGGAGCTACAGTGAGCAAATTACATGGTGGGCCATATGTGGCACCTTAATATCTGGTAAGATGGCTGTGGTGACAGAGCCTCTCTCTCCCCTGAAGTAAAGACAATCTCATGTTGACCAAATGGTTTTAAGAAAAGTGGACACAACTGCCAATAAACTCAGTAAGCATGCCTACACAGCAGTGCTTCATCCTGAACACACGATCAACCAAAGGCTTCCTCCTGAGGCCTCCGGGTCCTTCCACACTGGCCTGGTGAAGCAGGTGGATTGGTGTTGTCTCAAGAAGCCTCAAAATCTGTAATTTAGGAACAATTTCATCCAGAGATTGGAAGTGTTTCCTTCCTGTAACAGTCTCCTTAAAAGGACACTTAGACTTCTAGGCCCTATTTGGGAGCTTCATGAAGACCCTAGGCTTGTGGGCAATGTAACTCGAGGGCTTACTTAGAAAGTAATCCCAAGGGCTTGGACAGCACCATTAAGACACGAAGTCACAGCTAAAGTGAACAGAAAACTACCAGGGCTTCATGTCACGATATGCCCTATTTGAGTTTTCCCAAAGGAGCTTCAGTAACCTTCTGCCGACTTGTCTGTCATCTCCATTCCTTCCCCTATACCCCAGTCCTTTTAATATCACAGACAGTTCCACACTCAACATAAGAAGCATCTTTTTTTGGGGGACGGGGGTGTCTTTAAGTTTTTAGTTTTAATTTTTTAAGGTTTTTATTAAAAATAAAACCAATATCCCAAGACCCCTAAACACGTAAGGAGAAAACTACAAAGGTCCAATTTGATTTAATTCCAGATTTCCCCTTCTACGTATGAAACCAAAACCATTTCATCCTCCACAAGGTAGGATGTTCCCAAACACAGCACTTTCACATACATTCTCTCCTTTGATCTTTAGAAGTCGGTGAAGGAGGTGCGGCAAGTGCTAACGCTCTCACTTAGAGCCGGCGAGGCAACAGAATTTTAAACAGGGTCTGACCGCACCTTGGTACCCACGGAGGTGGTCAGGCAGAAGAAAACCCTGCCCACAATGCACGAAGCTGTAATAGGATGCTCTGTGTTCTTTTCTTTCAGGCAAACAAAGCTCATCTGTTCTATAACTTTAGAATCCAAAGGGTACATCATAAAAATTCAGTCTGTGGACAACATTAAAAACAGCAGTGTTTTATAATACATGCTTTATAAATACATGGAGGGCCTAAGTGTGATTCACAGGACTATTCATGAAACATGACCAAGCACCATGAACTCATCTGACCAGTCAAGCTCGGTCAATGACACCTATGAGCACTGCCTAACAGATTGTGTTTATTTGGGCATTTCTTCCCGGACTCTTTCCTATGCAAGAAAGAGAATACTCCATTTCTCCCCTTCTAGTATGGTCTGAAGTTTAGGGAGATGAGCATTTTGAGAACATGTCTATTTATTTTTATTTTTCATAAACAAATCATTTCAACCTCATTTCATCTGAAGTCAAACTTAATTTGACTAAATTAATGTAAATGGGAACTTCAACTATTGGCCTTGGAATCTCTATAGGCTGAAGTTTCCATCACGGGCCTGGGAGACAGGAGGTCCCAGTTCTGGTCCCAGCTCTGTCACAATAAGCTGTGTGCCTTGGGCAAGGCACTTAACCTCTCTGAGCCTCAGCAGTCTCACCTGTAAAAACAGGTATCAGTCCAGATGGTGCCTGAGAACTCATCACGGCTCTGCTTCCAGGATACCCTCCATCTGAGTATATGCATATGTATGTATATAATAGAACCCAACCAAACACTTTTCTGGGAGTTTAGCAGAGCCTCATTCTCGAAAAAATCAGGGTTTCAGACCCCCTGAGGGAGAGCAAAGCCGCTGTGGCTGTTACGCAGCACCTACTTCAGTCCCGGAGTCCATCTCCTGGGCGTGGGTGGAGACGCGCCCCAGGCCCTCGGTTGGGGTCCCAGCGGGAGAATGGCTCTGCTGCACCAGGTCCGGCAGGTTGATGTGGCCGGCGAAGCCATTGCTGTCACTGTGGCCAGATCGCTTCTTCTCTCCAGACGTCTGAGGGGGCACAACACAGGGCTGGCCGTTAGAGAGGGAGGGCAGGGACCACAGAGTGATGTCACCCCTCGCACAGCACAGGCGCAGTGGCCTCCAAATCATCCCGCTGGGGTGTGGGAAGATACTCAAATTTCTATTTTATCTAAGAAAATAAGAAAAAAGTTATGCTTTGCCGGTGTTTAGTATGTGGATTGACCCTGGGGCCTGATGCTCCTGCATGAGGGGCGTCAGGGGTCACACAGGATGTGGGGGCTCCCTGTGGGAAGACAGGATTGCTGAAGGTGGAGGGGCCGAGGGGGGCCCATACCTGAAGCTCCTCTCCTGCAGTGTTTGTGTGAGTGTGCGCATGCACACCAGATCATTTCACCAGGTTACAATGACACAAACATGACCTGAAACAGTGCTGAGAAGCAGTGGGATGAGATAACACAAATAATCTATGCGTACTGCACGCCAAGAAAACGCAGAGATGATCCCAGCTCACAGGGCTCCTTGCAGTCACGAGGTCAAAACAATGATTAACTAATCACATCTGATGGGAGTTATAAAGCATTGAAATAATCTAAAGATTATTTGAAAATACGGATTTACATCCATTATCATTAATGTGGAATCTCTTAGTAAGCAACTATGGTGCCTTGTGCTAGGAGCTGGTAAAAAAAATGAAGTCATCATGACCAGCACAGCACCTGAAATGTTGTTTATAGCATCCCTTTTGAATGTCATTTAAAGGTATTTTATATTATGTTAATGCAGTAGGACAAATGCATGATTTGTAAATAAATGAAAACACTGTGTATTATGTAGCATTCCCTGAAATTCTTACTGATAGCATTGCATGACTTAACAAGTTGGAAATCACTGCCCTGGGGAGCAAAGCCTCCTCCCAAAAATTCTAGGGGAGAAATACAGAATTAAGAGAAAATACTAAGGAAGAAAGAGAAAGAGAGAGAGAGAGAAAAGAAAGAAAGAAAGAAAAGAAAAGAAAAGAAAGAAAGGAAAGGGATAAAGAGAGAAAGCGAGAAAGAGAGAGAAAGAAAGAAAGATGAAAGAAAGAAAGCAAAGAAAGGAAAGGAAAGGAAGAAAGAAAGAGAGAAAGAAAGAAAGAAAGAGAAAGAAAGAAAAAGAAAGAAAGAATAGAAAGAAAGAAAGAAAGAAAGAGAGAAAGAAAGAAAGAAAGAGAGAAAGAAAGAAAGGAAAGGAAAGGAAGAAAGAAAGAGAGAAAGAGAGAGAGAAAGAGAGAGAGAAAGAGAGAGAGAAAGAGAGAGAGAAAGAGAAAGAGAGAAAGAGAGAAAGAGAGAAAGAAAGAAAGAAAGAAAGAAAGAAAGAAAGAAAGAGAGAAAGAAAGAAAGAAAGAGAGAAAGAAAGAAAGAAAGAAAGGAAAGGAAAGGAAGAAAGAAAGAGAGAAAGAGAGAGAGAAAGAGAGAGAGAAAGAGAGAGAGAAAGAGAGAGAGAGAGAGAGAGAGAGAGAAAGAGAGAGAAAGAGAGAAAGAAAGAAAGAAAGAAAGAAAGGAAGGAAGGAAGGAAGGAAGGAAGGAAGGAAGGAAGGAAGGAAGGAAGGAAGGAAGAAAGAAAGAAAGAAAGAAAGAAAGAAAGAAAGAAAGAAAGAAAGAAAGAAAGAAAGAAAGAAAGAAAGAAAGAAAGAAAGAAAGAAAGAAAGAAAGAAAGAAAGAAAAGTCCTGCTCCCAAAAAGCCAGAGCCCGCACTGTAGTCCTGGCTAGAACTGCACTTTCTGGTTTAACATTCACGTGACTGGCTCACTGAGGTTTCTTGCAGCAGACCTGATTAAGTAATGATTCCCTTCTTTGCCTTTTCTTTTTTTCATCCATTTGCCCGACACTTCTGAGCGCCTACAAGTGTGAAGCGTTGTGCTGAACGCGGAGGAATCGGTCAGGAACGAGGCAGGCGCGCTCCCTGCCTTCTTCGGGCTGGCCTGGCCGAGGGTCTATGCTGCTTTTTTGACCACCTCATGGGCCTGGCTTCTTCCTTCCGAAGCCTGTCCTGGTCTTGCAATTACAGCTCTGCACCTGCCTCTGGCTGGAAGCGACAGGGGGCATTTTTTTTGGAGTGGGGGCAGGAAACAGACTCCCAAGTTCCTGAAGGGGTGCATGTAACTGATGTTACCAGGAATAGCAGGAAAGCCTTGGTGCCCTGTGTTTCTTGGCAGCACGCTCCACCTGTCCTAGAGAAGGTCATTTGCTGGATTCATTTTGTCACAGTGCTATCCAAACATTTCATTTTCTAAATAACATTTAGAGGGTTCAGTCCTAATTTATTGTGTTGTCCCCTATTTTACATGTACTGGAAGCTTCTCCTTCCTTTTAACTTCTGTTCAAATACTGAAAAGCTTTTTAACATGTCCCCCAACTTCCCAGTAGCATAAATCACACATTGTCTCTTTAGAGTTTTGTGGTCTCTCTTGTATCAGCAGCGTTCTGCCTCAAGCCGAAAGCTGATGCAGACACACTGGTTATCAAAGAAAGACCTACGAGGGGAAAGGGCCTAGACAGTGCTTGAAGGAATCCAGCAATGACCCCTGAATATTCCCACTTCTGAGTCATCACCCTTTTGTTCATTCAACCAGCACCCTCTTAGAATTAAATACCTTCTGTGTGCCAGGCGGTCTGCTGGGAACACAAGGACAAATGAACCACAGCTCTGCCCTCTAGGACCTCATCAGCAGAACCCCAACAATCTCGACGATCTTCAGGCCCTCATCATTCCCAAAGGGGTGAGCACTAAGATGTTCTGAGGATCAGTATACACCAGGTACCATGCTAAATGCTTTGGGTTTATATCCTCACTATACCACCGTGGGTTAGCTTCCATTATCCCCATTTTACAGATGGAAAAACTTCAGTGTTAAAGAATTCAATTAACTTGCCCCGAGTGACGTAGATTGTAAGTGGTGCAATCAGAGTTTGAACCGAGGCTGTCTGGCGGCCGAGCCCAGGTGCTCCGGGCGGCTGCTGTGGTAGGTGGCTCTGCTCTCGGCCACAGCCGACTGGACCAGGAGAGGACACCTGAGCCAAGCACGGTCAGATTCCCATTGGAGTTCACAGTCAGGTCTGAGAGATATTGGTCAGTCTGCTGGGCAGCTGACCTGGGATGTGGTGAACACCTTGCAACGGGGGCCGGGGGGCGGTGAGAGCGCATGCATATGGGGGGAGAGAAAGCTGGGGGAGAGAGAACAGGGAGAAACGTGGAGGAAACAGAGGTGAGGGCAAGAAGAGACAGGCAGTGAGAGAGCCAGAGATCCACCTGCAGGTGGAAGTCGCTGAGCTGAGCTACTAATCCCTCTCCAATTTCTGGTTCCACCTCTACATCGGGTCCCAACTCGCTCTCTGCCTTTGGATTCCTTTAATGAAAGACTTTTGAATCCTTATTCCCCTCTCTTTGATGCCTACCCTGCCTTCTTTTCTTAAGCTGCTTTAAGTGGGTTCTTTTTTTCTATTACTTATAATCAAAAGAGTCTTTGTGACAATAAGCTAGTGTTCTGGTTCGGCGGGTGGAGAAACCCTGGAGAGACACCAGCTGGTCAGCGAGGAAGGCGGTGTGGACAGAGGCCCACGGAGTCCCGGGAGAGGCTTCAAGGAGAAAGGGAAGGTGGACCAGACCCCCGGGGGTCTGCGGGGAATGATGGGCTGCGGCGGGCGAGGAAGAATAGCTCTTCCAGGAGGTGGGCCCCTCGGACAAAGCGGCAGATGACAGCGGGGGTGAGGTGCTCAAGAGGGCAGCGTGGGAAGGTCCCGTGGAGCCATAGGGACAGAAAGGCAGAACCACAGGCGCAGGGGTGCGCACTACAAGGGTCTCTGACAAGACCATGGCTAGCAGAGCCAGTGCGATCCTTGCAGAGCCGTGTCTCCCCTCCCTTGGGGATGACGAGTGGAGTGAGTCTCCTTGATGTTCACCTTGGGGAATTGAACCAATACCGCCCTGTAACGAATTCTATTGGAGTGAGTTTTTCTTTTCTTACTATGTTGTCATACTTTAACTTGTATTTATCTTTTTAATACATATATTTTTAGTGGATTTCAACTCAGGTTTGTTATGGTAAAAGCCTGCATTTGGGAAAAGGAGAATTTAGACACTGAGAGGACCAAAAGCTTTTAGGGCCCTCAGTAGATGAGATTCCTACATGACGCTGGCGAGGGCTATTTTCAAGGTGATTGATGGCGGTCATCAAGTATTGGAATGTTTTAAATAACATGGAGCCATTCGGATGTGGCTGGTAACTGAACTCAAACCGTGGCTCCAAATGTCCACTTCAAGGTATTGGCTCTGTCATAAGATTCAAACAAATTGTAAACCACATTAGAAATTGGAGTCCTTTTATTTCGAGTCAGAGAGTAACTCATTCCAGAACACTTCCTCTCATGTTTTCCTAAGAGGCGACGTATAGTGATAGAAACCCTCCACGCTTCCATTGAAATCATCCATTCACCGTGCTAGATTTATATACCAGCACGACACAATGTCAACTTCAGCAGCCAAGTCCATTTTTCATTCCAGGCGTACGTGAAAGGACTCTTTAAAGTCTACTTGAAAGATTCGGCAGGGCCATAAAATGAAATTCTAGCAAGTTGCTTTGTGAACTAGTCTCAGTAATAGCTCTACTGCCAATTACGATTTCAAAGGACTTATTCATCTCAAAACTACAGTTCCTTTCTTTCTTACAAAAAATGAGATGCCCTCTGCCTTTTTGGACAGCGAAGCCTCCTCTTAGTGTCTTCCAATCTTTGGAAGGGGAAGGACAGATGATCTATGTTTATGTTTAAGAAGGAAGGGTGGGAAGTGTTAACAAGCAAAAGGAGAGCTCAAGTCTATGGAGAAGAGTGAAATGAAATAGTTAACATTTATTGGATGTTCGCACGCATTAACTCACTTAATCCTCCCAACCAGCTTGTGAGTCATATACTATCACTGATGAAATTTCGTAGATGACAAAGTGGCTGCAGGGAGAGGTCAAGTAACTTCTGCCCCTTGTCACCAGCCATTACTCTCCTTCCAAGTAAAGACCTGCCGTCAAACTTGCATGGTGATGGTGAAGCGAAAAGGCGGATGGGAATGTGTCCAGGCCCTTCTGGTTGGCACAGATACAGTGGGGAAACACTGCATGTTGGAGGGGCCAGGGAAAGGGAACCTGACACCCCGCCCTCCCCCAGGAAACGCCGTTCCTAGAGTTTAAAAAAACAAAATCACTCAGTGCGCTGAGGTGCATTTTAAAGTACATTTGCATACTTCTTTGTTCTGTCACCAATATAGCTTACTAGTCCTTAATGTTAATTTAACTAGATAATATCACCATTTCTTGGAACTATCCAGCAATTTCTCCATAAAATCCACAAGGATAAAACCTGGGGTAGGGAGGAGAAGGCATAGCAAGGCCAGTGATGCTATTTGGATAGACCATTCATTTCTGTGTTCCACTGGTAGGAAGTATCTGGGTTTGCCAGTTTTACATCCTCAGGCTCAAATTCTATATTCCGATTTGCATAGCTCCTTCTGAAGAATTTGGACTAACGTGATTAAGTCACCCTGCAAAAGCTTAGAAGGATGCAGGAAAGAAGGTGGACAATTAAAATCACTCAACACTTTAGAAACATGGGTCCTTCTCCCTCCCCCACCCCCGGTTCCCTAAGATACACGCCATAAGCATCCTCTGTGAAAGCTCTAATATAAAAACCAATTAAGGAATGCACTTCCTTTACACAGTTTTTATCCCAACTTACCTCTCTTATCATCAAGGTTCCTTCTCTTGAAATACTGCTGCTGAACGTGTCCGCGTGCGAGGTCTCCAGCCCGTGTGTGCCGACCATCCCCACGTTGTACTGCTCAGCACTCCCGGGGGCTCCTGTTGGTCTGAAACGGGAGGGAACAAAATTCATGACAGTGCATGTTTAGGGAATACCTGTTCTCTGTCTACGGAAATTTTTTTTTTTTTGTGGTAAAATATACATAACAGAAAACTTACCATTTTAACCATTTTAAGTGTTCAGGTCAGAGGCCTTAACCACGTCCTATTTTAGCCTTTCACGCTGCACTGATGCTCGAACTGGGCTCCCACTTTTGCAGTGTCCCCTCTCGACCTGCTCACTGCCCAGCAGCCAGCATGAGCCACAAGGCTCTGAGTGATCTCCAAGCCCTCCTTACCCCACCTTTGACCAGCAGATACCCTGAACTTTGCACACGCTCTCCCCTCTGCCTGGAAAGCTGTTTCTCACCCTGGTTCTTGGCTGGTTCCCTCTCATTCATCTGATTTCATCTTAAATGCTACCTTCCCCTAGAAGCCTTCTCTCACCACCATCTATGTCTTATCCCACCAGCCAGCCTCCTCTTTCTCTTCACTCTTTTTCCTTAATGGTTCTCATCACAATTAGTAATTCTTTATCTTTTTTGACTCTCTTTTAACTTTCCTATTTTCTCTCATCAGAACAGACGCTTGTGAAGGCAGAATTCTTGTCTCTTTGCTCATCATGGTATATATACCCAGAACCCAGCATAGAGCTTGGCACGGAGTAGGAGTACAAAAAATAATCATTTTGTAGAGAAGAGTTACCAGTTAAGGGCATTCTGGTGGACCAGGCATTCATCAACAAGGCTGTTTAACTCAAGAGTATCCAGTAGTTTTAAAAACCTGTAATCACCCCCACTGTGGTATATCTACTTCCAATCTGTCTCCTGCTTTTATATTTAGATACAATGGGAGAAGGGAATAGGATCCTGACATACATCCTGAGAGCAGGATTGATGTTTGCTGTGTCCTGTGGCACAGACCACAGCCCCATGGGAAACCTTGGACCAGGAGGGCGATGTGGTCCACCCACAGTTCTCAAAGCTGCACCTATAGTTACCCTACTGGGCAGCTAACTCTTTTAAAGTGGGTTTTTTAAAAACAGGAAAGGTACTAGGGTTTGTTTCTCTCAGTAGGTGTATTAATCACATCTTTTACCATTTTGTTCTTTTATTTTAATTGTTTCTTATACAGTAAAAAAAAAAATTCTCATTTCTTGGGTCCTTTCAAAGCCCAAGGATTTGATGGAATATTCAATCTAAGAAAAAACGCCAGACTTATGACATCTCTGGGGCAGAGAAGATATCTACTGAGGATTTTTATCCAAAATGGAGAGGCAAAAAGATGAAAAGGTGAGTCCAGAAAAATAGTGTACAGCCAGATGCTTAATTTGAAATGATTAAACTGGAGCAGTGGATTGAATACATCCAAGTATGAGTTAGAACTTATGAGTTTGGGAAGAAATACCAAAGAAGCATTTTCAATATTTCACTCCCAGAAAGGAGCTATTAATAGTGTTCCAGAGACATGGAAGAAGAAATTGCTGTAATGAATTTCTGGTGTATTGCTAGATTGGTGGATCAGAATAATTCTCAAAACCACGATTTCTTCACTCATTTGTTTCAAATTTGCTTTATCTTGTATGTATTTTATTTTCGTATATTCTTATTTTTATATTTTATAATAAAAATGTATTTTTATTTTATATATGCCTTAAATTCTTGTTTATGACAAGGTGGTAAAACGAATAAATCAATAAATGAAGCAGTGGTCAAGAGATGAAGCCTCCTAGGATGGGAGTCACTTTCTTTCATCACTCAGTCCCTCTTTGCTACTATTAGGGGCTAGATTTACCTGGCGGCCACCACCAGGCTGACTCTGTACAATCAAGCTCTCTTTCACCATTAGACAGTCCCACAGGAGTTCAAAGATTAAGGATAGTTTGGCTCTACTTTCTTTTTTTAAACCCTGATGATGTTATGATTCTATCCAAATATTTTAATCAGAAATATGTCAATATGAATGAATTTTCATGAAGAGTATTTCCTAGAGCTCTTTCCAGTAAGACAATTATTTGATTAATTTTCTACACATCTCAGTTACACTCTTTCCCAATTTTTGCATTTTCATTATTATTTTATTAAAATTATCATTGGTTCCAATTGTTTTCTATGTAAATGTTATAGTAAAGGTTTGGTACACAAATCAACTTTTTTTTTTTTTTGTCCATTGTCAAAGGCTTCTGTGGCCATTACTTCTATCAAGTCCAATTTTTCTGGACTCATTTTAAAGGTATAAATTTTATTAAGAAGATTTGATTCATCTGTCAATTTTTAGCCAATAACAAGTTTTCAGTGTATAGCGTTAGTCACAGTCAGTTTTGCCTTTTTGCTGAATAGTTTCCTGATTTTTTTCCTGTGGGTCAATTTTATACATTTCAATTTTATGAGCCAGAACTGCTTCATTTGTGATAAATTTTTATGGTGAGCAGTACAAGCTGTTTTAGTTTTATTTTACATTATTTCTACTAATAATAATTCTTATAGATTGACTAAAAGGTAATAATCTCTATTTCTTCCCTAGTCATTTTTCTGCTAAAATGGTGAGCAATTCCTCTTAGTTTAAGGTTGTTCTATTGTGTAGGATTCATCTGTTGTATTGTGACTCTTCTGTACATATTTGTTCATTCTGTGTACCTTGTATTAATTGCCCACACCATTAATTTTTCTATTACCATGTTTTCTGACATAAGGTAATGGCTGTTGATTATGGAAAAATCCCACAAATTTCTGCATGCTCCAAAGCTTTTAGAAAGCCAAGAGCAGCCCACAGTTCATGTTTCAGAGACTGCAGAACATTTTTAAATCACAGAGGAGGGCTTCTTGCTGTGTCTGTCATTGTTGGTCACTTCCTTCTGTCCTTCTCTCTCCCCTGGCTCTTGAGAGACAGGCTTTCCCTTTCAGGGTTGTCCTTGAACTCCTCTGTCTCTGACTGTTTTGTCTAGGGTTCAGAGTTCCCAGCTATGCCACAGCAATCTTTATCAGGCCTTTAGGAAGTCTTTCATTCATTCATTCATTCACTTACTTATTAAAAGTTTGTTATGTGACACAGATTGCACCAGATGCTAGAAAAAAATCTGAAGAATAGGACATAACCCTTGACTTCCAGGATGATAATCTAATGGAGGTTGAGAGACTAATAAGGTCCATAAAGTGATGGGCAAAAGACAACAGAATTAGTTTAGCAACATAGTATTTCTAATTCAGTGCCAAAGCTAAATAGCCGGGCAGAGGACCAGTGTTCTCCTTCTCCTCGTGTTTTCACAATCCCTCCCTCTGGCTCTTTCTTCCAATCAAAGAACATGACAAGGTCTGTCCTCTCTCCCATTTCATTGAAACATCTCCCTTGACCCTAATCTGCATTTACCACTCAGGCTTAACACTTCTCTTTTCTTAAAATTCTCCTTGCAAAGTTCTCCAGTTTATTCTTCAACACACTATGGTTCACTCCTCAAACGACTGCTTCCTGTACTTGACTTCCAGCACCTCGGGGACACGCCCCAAGTCATTTCTTTGCTGTAAGCGTCAGTGATTACTTTTTGTCTTTGCAGTGTGTGGTTCTTGCCTGTGTCTATTACTGATCACTCCACCCATTCTTCTCTACTCTTTTGGCTTTGAGACAACTTTCCTCTGGATTTCCTTTTACCCCTCCATTCCCTCTCTGTTTTCTTTAGAAGCTCCTCTTAAATGCTACTGGTCTTCAGAATCCTGCTTCAGGATAATCTTTCGACAGGCTCTTATCTAAGCCCATTACAACCACCATCTTTTTGCTCTTAGGTTTCTCCAGCTCAACGTGCTCCAAACAGAAACCATCATCTCCTGAACTGATGCTTCCCCCTGTATCACTGACCTCAGTTAGTGGCATTACAAGCCATCTAGCCATCCATGCTAGAAACTCCACAGTCCTTCTGGACTCCTTTCTCTCATTGAATCGGAGGATTCAATTTGGATCCTGCCAAACTTATCGCCTAAACATGCCTCCAATATCTTCTATCCTTTTTGTGACTTGCTCTTCTGCTAATAATATTCCTTATAGATTGACTAAAAGGTAATAATCTATATTTCTAGGTCTGCTTCCTTTGTTACCTGAAATGTCCTCTTGATGGTCACCCCACCTCCGGTCCCGTCCCTCTCCTCGCCACTCCACACCACACAGCTGCCAAAATGAGCTCTGAAACATACTTCTGACCGTCGCACTCTTCTGCTTTCTACTTTGAGCAGCTCCCCATTAAGCAAAGGATAAACGAAGTTCCTTCCTGTGGCTTACAGGCCCTCCATTATCTGCCTTGCCTGTCCCTCTAGCCTTACTTTTTTTCACCAATATTTTTTATTTCTAAGTCTAACAACATGTAACTTCTAGAAGTTTCCTAGACACATCGTGCCACCCAAACCCTTGGATGACTGTAGTCTATCTCCTCTTCCTAAAGGATTCTTTTACGTTTTCTGCCTCCCCCTGGGTAACTCATCCTTTAAAATGCAGTTCAGGTACCCCAGCCCCACCCCAGCGCCACTGGGATAGTTCAGGTGATCTTCACTCTGCTTCCACGTTACCCTCTGCACATCTCTGCCAACGCGCTTGACGCATGTCCCTGCAATTTCAGGCCTTATTACTGTCGGTTTCTTCAGTGCCAAGCACTGTGCCTGCTAGCATGCAGGCAGCATCCAGTAAATGTTTAATCAATCATTGAAGGTCTTGGGCCAAAGTCTTTGTTTAATGGCTCTAGTAAGATTTCATTCAAGTTTATTGTCAAAATATAGCTCTTCTACGAATTGATGAGCAATCATTTAAGAGGATAATTATTAGCATATTTAAAATGTCCTGAATAACTAATGTTGAGTTTCACCTTTTTAAAATTTAAAAAGTGACTCTGGCATTGAGTTCTCTTTTCTGTATAGAATGTGCCAAAACAATGTTGTTATAATAGGATAACAACAAAAAAATCTGTTCACATATGTCATAGAATTTTATAGTACAAAGAGTGACCCTTAAAGTATGCAAATTAAACAAAATCATTTAGGAGCTTAGAAGATCCCAGGAAAGAATGTAGACTGTGACAAGAGAATCTAACTGTATTACAAATGTATTAAAAACGTATTTCCATGAGCGGGGTGGGGCACAAGATGTTGACCTAAGTAACTGTGGAAACAAATGGAGTCTATACAATTAAAGGCAAAAGAAACTGCACATAAGCACTATACTCTGGTTGATAAAGTTTTTTTCCCACGGGGGTACAGATTAACCATTGTGATACTGCTATTTGTATACACTGGAAGTAGACAATTAAGTAAATGGTTGGTAGATTGAGAGAGCCAGGTTTCTTACTGTTGGGCTGAGGATTTACAGACAAGGAAGGGAAGGGTGCTAGAATGATCTGCGTGGTAATACATCAGCTGAGGAAATCTGGCTGAACTCATCTTTAGCTTACTATAGACACAGATGGCTACATACAGAAATGTTTATAAATATGTGTGCATACATGGGTTAATATACACACATATATCTCCTTGTTCTGTCAGCTGAGACGGCCTTAAAGAAATTCAATTCCAGTAGCAATGAGCATACCTAGTGCCCAAATCTTCTAATATTATTGTTTAATAACAAGGAATCAGGACTCCTTGGAGACATTGTTGATTCCAGGACTGGAGTGGGAAATACACAGGATGAACCTGCAGCATCTGATAGTGTCAGAAAGTGAGGAAGAGCTTGATGGAGGATGTCAGTCAAAGGGACACAAGAGCTTCCAACAGTTAAAGCTGGGACAACTTGAGCCACAAAATAAAGTATTCGGTTGTTATCCAAAGTTCTAAATAAATACCCATGAATCTACACTGATATAAATAAAAGTGTGAATAAATTAATAAATGCAGGAGAAGAGACAAGTCTCCCGTACAGAAGAATTCCACATAAATTATGTAGCTACTCTGCCCCAAGAAGGGTGAACACAACTCCCCACTCCTTAAGTGGGAGCTGTGCACAGCGGCTTCTTTCCAAAGAGCACATATGGAAAAGGGGGTTGGGGGGTAGTTACTTCACAGCAGAGAAACCACTACTTCAGCCAGATGCTCAAAGTCAATGTCAACAGTCGTAAGTCATGTTGATAGTATATACCATTGATACAATGTGATAAAAATGACATGCAAACTCTGTGACCTTCCTCCCCCAAACAGTAGCCCTAGTCTAATCATGAGACTAACATCAGATACATTCCACTAGAGGGGTATTCTATAGTATACCTAATCAGGACTCTTTAAAACTGCCAACTTGATCAAAAACAAGGGAAGTCTGAGAAACCCACAGCCAAGAGGAGTCTAAGGAGACATGACAATGAAATAACTAAAAGTAATGTGGTATCCTGAACGGGATCTGGAACAGAAAAAGGACATTAGGTAAAAACTAAGGAAATCTGAATAAACTTTGGACTTCAGTAAGGTGTATCGATATTGGTTCATTAGTTATAACATATGTACATACTAATGTACAGTGTTAATAACAGGGAAAACTGTGTGCAGCGGTGGGGTGAGGTGGGGGAGTAACATGGGAACTCTCTGTACTATCTGCACAATTTTTCAGTAAATCGAAAACTGTTCCAAAAAGTAAAGTTTAGGCAGTTACTCACCTGAGTCTGCCCACTCTCTCCTTGAGAGTGTACTATTATTTAATAAATCCTCACTTTAAGTTCTTGAAAAAAAATTTTAAAAATAAAAAATAAAGTTGATTAATAATGAAAGAATTTAAAGGGCAATGATTTAAAGACAATAAAGCTAAAAACACTTTAACATTTTATAGGTAAAATAATCCTTTGTTCTAAAAATTATTTTTTGGCTATAGAGTCTGGGTAGGAAAATTAATTGTTTGAAGTTTTATAAAGGCTGTAAAAATAAATCACATCAACTAATTAGAAGGAAAACTACAGAAAATTTACTGTAATTAGTCCACATGTTTAGAACAATAATTTCCTCTAATTGGATTTGTCAAAAAGTATTCCTGCAGGTATTGATTTAATTCAATTCAATACACATTTATTGAACACCTGCCACGTGAAAGGCCCTTGATTTGGCACTGGGTAGCAGATATAACAGCTGAAGAAGACACAGTTCCTGAAACTAAAGAGGTTAGCATCTGGAAGAGCATAAAAGCATAACAGAAATACTCAAATCCAAGGTAGGATGTAAGAATGTGGGACAGAGGGAGAGGTCACTCCAAGAAAAGGCACAAAATTGGAAAAGTGCAAGGCATTTGTAAAGAATGATGAGTGGGTCAGTTTGGCTGGAGCACATGCTGGGGTCCTCGTGGGCCCCAGGAATGAAAAGAGTTGTAGGGCACAAGGGATACAGCACGGCCAGAGCCCGCACCGTGGACAGGACCGCAGAGAGGACTGCGGGCAAGGGGAGTGTGACAACGGCCCAGGTGGGTAACAGGGTCAGAACCATGGCTTTCATCGCCCAGACTGCATTTTACGAGACTGTACAAAATTCAGTGACAATGATAGCAAAAGATGGTCCTAATGATCAAAACTGTGCCTCACACGTACTGCCCTGAAGCATACTTGAGGGAAGATACTGATACAAAAGGCTGCCTCTCCGGCTTGCTTGGTCTGAAGCAAATCAGCTTAAGTGCCTTTCATTCCCTCCTATTCTATATAAAGCATTTATTTTTCCTGATTGTAAAAATAGTGCATGCTCATCAAAAAATTGGGGCTATACATAAAATAAAAATCCCTTATAGCTGTGTAATTCAGAGGCAACCACTACTGTAATTTTCCTTCACTCATTATTTTTCTATGCAGAAGGCATCAGGAAGTCAGTGCAGTTGGTTAGTGATAGAATACAGTCTTAGTTACGTGCACTCTCATAGATTATACTTTATACTACAAAGATGAAGCCAGCACTGTACGCAGCAGAGGTTGTTGTTTTGCACATCAGGATCTACAGCTGTTTGTCTGAACGACTGGGCTCCATTTCTGAAAAGCTCTTTTGTATACACTTCACGGTAGTGAACTGTGTTGCAGTATATTTGTATTTTTTTCTCCAAAAATATATAGCACAAAAAGCAAAGGTTTATTTTCACAGTAGAAAATACAAGTGGTAAAAATGTCTGTAAGAAGCAGCCTAACTCAGAAATATCCTATTCCTAAAGAAACAATTCTTAGGTATATAACTACCATGCTGTAGCAGAAAAGAATGTATATATTTTATATTCACAAAAATGCATAATTTACCAAGTTGGAATAAACATATGCACACACATTTGTATCCTGTTTTTTCACTGAGTATGTTTCATATATAATTAAATATTTCAAGTGCTTTTTAATGGATAATCATGTCAACCTGTCTAAAATTTGAGAATTTTTTAAGAGCCACGTCAAGTTTTGCCTCTACTTTAAGAATTCAGTGTAGCCCATTTATTATTTCTCAGGATTACAGCAACAGCTCCTTTGAATTCCTTTACCAGTATCTAGTCTGTTCTTCCAAATCGTCTTGCTGAAATGATTTCTTTCAGACATAGCACTGATCATGTCACTCCGTAACTCGAGACCTTCAGTGGTTCCCCAGTGGCTGCGTGATAAATGCACTTCTTGGTCTAGTTTCAAGACTGACTTCCCCCCTCACAGCCCCTACATCCCCATCCCCACCAAACTTAACCTTCCATGCATTTCCTTCCACTCTACCCGCCTGGGAGTCTAACATGACTCCGTGTTCCTTTCTACCCTGATGACAGTTACTCGTGTCCATGTCTTTCCCTGGATTAGGCTATAAACTCCTTGAAGCCAGGATTTGCAATTTCAGTTCAGTGCAGCTAAATGTAAATCAGAGTCACTGAAGATCAACTGTATACCAGACAACATGCAAAGTGTTAAGAGTAGAGAGAATAAGGCACAATCCTCAACCCCAAGGATCTCACAGCCCAGAGAGGGAGACAACTTGTAATAAATAACCAGATTCAAGGCACTCCTGGAAATGGTGGGAATACACAGGAGATTCAGTGCAGCATGGAAGGTGGGGGGGCGTCTATCTGTGCAGGCTGGGCTGTGAGGAGGTGATTTCTAAAGGGACAGGCGAGTGCCAGACAGCAGAGTGCCAGACAGCAGAAAGGAAGCACAGCATGGTATATTTAGGCAATTTTAGGAAGGTGGGTGTTTCTGTACTGGAGGAAGAGAGGACTTGCCTTTAGAGATACAAGGATGAATATCACTAAGAGCCTTGCAAAACATGACAGGAGGCTTAAAAATCAAATGCACATCTCTTCCAAGGTCGTCTTTGGCTATTCTTCCAACTATTTATATTACTCTGAAATTTTCCATATATAATTTTGTCTCTCTCCAACTAGAATGTAAACTTTTGGAAGGTGGAATTCATGTACACACTTCTTGAATGGCTCAAAGCCCTCAGTATGGGGTCTAAAACACAGTGCAAGTCTTACCAATCTTTTGAATTCATAATCCACCCTCATCCTCATAGTTGTATGTTCAGTGCTTAAAGGGAATTTAAAACATCTGTTAGAAGAATTAACCAATGTTGAGTCATGACAAAAACTGAAAGGACCAGTATATTCTGCAGGAATGTTCTGGATTAGTGATTTTGCCTCTAGAACAATTTTATTTGCTATTAAAAAAAAGCAACTTAATGCATTTTGTTTCAAAATGTCATATTTTAGCATATTTATGGTTGTCAATATCTGGGTAATCAGCAATAAAATAACAAGTATATGGATTTTCAGTTATGATAATTGGATTTGCCTCTCAGAATTGCTTGTCTGAGCGATTGTTAATCAATGGATGACATTTCCTGCAGACTGGCCGGTCCTGTCTTTCCAATCTCTGCTGGACAAAACAGTAATCTGTGGCCTGAAATGGCACCTTCTCTACAGGGAGTAAATGTGGTGTAATGACCGACAGTAGTAGCTGAACCAAAGAAATGGAAGTGAAGGAGGAGTGAAGCTAGAAAAGTTAGCATCACTTGTTATCCAAGTGAGAGCAAACCAGGGCAAGGGAACCTTATGTTTATTTAGGGGAGGAAATAAGAGATGCATATGAGTGTGATTGTATGAGTATGTTTGAATTGGGGAAGCAATAGGGGAAGAGGAGAGGTTCTTTTATAGGATCCAGATGATGAGAAGAAGAAAAAGTGAGACTCCTCATTTTTTTTTTTAAAAAAGAGATGACATAAAGGCTGCAGATACGAAGGGAAAGACAGGTAGCTATAAATACAGGTATAAATACCTAAAAAAAGAAGACTGCAAAGAGACAGATGGGATGTCTGTGGTGAAGTCACAGGCCGCAGCAAAAAGGATCACATGAAAGGGAGAATGGAGACGATGAAGTAGAAAATCTTAATAGGGACGTATTTAAGTCAAACACTCAGAAGTTTCTCTGCAGGTTTGTTCAACTCCTGATTCTTCTGCTGGGATGCTAACCCACGCTGCCTCGGGCATTCCTCCTGAGTGGCGGTGGGGATGGTGAGCTAGAGGTCTCACGCTGTCCACTTTAACCCCTAAGTGCCACTGCCTGTGATCTCACTCTTTCAGTTCTGGGGGGACAGGCATGTGACAACAGTGTGGCTGTCACTATCCATCTGCCCTGGGATGACAAGAATCAAGAAATTGTCACCAGCAGGACAGTCAACCCAGCAACAGTCTAGATAAAGCACATGCGGTTGTAGAAATGCTACCTGTTCTAAGTGACTGTGTCCAGGGAGGGAGCTGGCTATAGATGCTGTAATAAAAACACGAATCCCCAAAGTCAACCGATCCTGCCAGAGACACATACACCATCTATGTTTAGTTCACACCTCCTGTCCTTTCGTTTTGGAGACCTAGCCCCTCCTGGCCCCAAAGTAGAAAGCCAGCCTCTTACATCAGCCGGGGTATGTCGCTGACAGCCACCGTCCCGTCCTGGGCCTCGCTCTCCCCATCTTCCTCCTCTTCGTCGCTACTTTCCGACTCCTCACTTGAGGAGGAGTAATCCGTCACCTTCTTCAGCGGGCGGTTGGTTTCTTCAATCCGAAGTTCTCTTAATTCTTTGGCTAATGCCGTCAGATCCTACAAGAGAGAAGTTTGCCCAGCAGATATGAAGCGTAGATACAACCAAACCAGCATCTCTCAGCAAGTCAGTGCTCCAGCTTAAGCAACAAGAAGGAAAAGCTCTATATAGAACTGTTACAGACAGAGTTACTGCATGAAACCAAGAAAATGATGTTTGTAGCACGGAGAAACTAGAAAAGAAAGATGAAATAAATTAAAACGTTGTTCAAAACCAGTTGCTAGACTGAGACTGTTCAGTTCTGAATCTGCACGTGTATATATGTGTATGTGCATTGTGTGTGTACACATATATACAAACATTGCCTTCTCGTTTTATTTTGGGAAGGTGAAGTTGGTCACCAACCCTCTGAGTTAATGGGAAAATACACAGGATTAGAAATTGTTCCCCAGTATTTTGGGACTCCTGCCCAAGCCACAGGCATGGCCTTTCCCCTCTTGTGATTGCCCCATACCAAATTCTAGCATCAGTCACAGAACGGAGCAACTCCCAAGGTTCCAGCTACCACAATGACTCACTTGGTGTGTCATCATTCCCTGGAGAGCAGAGGCACCACATCAAATAATGGCCCACCCCAAAGCCCAGTGCCACTGGAATTTATAGCCACAGAGCTGAGTTAATCAAGAGGAACAACAACAAATTAAAACAAACAAAAAAGACAATAAAACGAACAAACAAAAAAAGAGTTCTCTTCCAGAATGATAGGTGTTTTGTTTTCTTTTGTTTCAGACCGCAGTCACCTGGCAGAAACCCTGGCGAAGAATACTGAAATGAATGTGCAAACACCGAAAGGAAGAGGTCAATTTTCCGTTTTCCATGAGTATGATGAAACCTTTAGCCTATGGATGTGATGACGTGGTATTTAATCACCAGGCACATGGCAGGCAGTGTGCTCAGGATCTGACTACCTTCGATTTCACATGCTTTCAGAGCAATGCAGAGGGAAGCAGTTCTGCAAAAGCATGGCAGCTCTAATTTGCATGGGTTAAACTGCCCTTGGCACACAGCATGCAAATGGAGAAAAAGCAATTCGATGTCAGTCTTACCATTTCTCCCTATATTAGTGACCCATGTGGGAATCAGAGCATTCAGTGAGAGACAGGGGATTAGGGAGAAAGAAACTCATTTGAAGATACTAAATCTCACAGTTTTCTTATGGCCATATTCTCTCTTTATTTCAACGCAGAAATATATTTGTCCAATTCACCTGATGTGAGGTTAGAGCAATCTAGCTGATCTAAACGACACTTGACAATCTGTCCTGCTTGGTTAGAAGAAAAATGGTGATCAATGTGTGTGACTAAACTACAACTATAATTTTATCTTGAGGACACAACAGATCATCTTGTTTCTTTACTGTTGTCTATGTCAGGCACTGCTAGGCTGGTTAAAGCTAGGGACAGGAAATGCTTCAGGTGTTTTGTTTGGTCTAGAAATTTAGGAAGTTCAAAGTGTTAAGTGAAGGAGTCATTTCTTTCTAATTTCATACAAATCAAAGGGAAAGCAATTATGACGTTCAAATTGGTTCTGTAGTCATGTGAATGGAAGCCCCTGGAAAAGGGAAACTTCTGAAAATTCAGATTGTGCATTTTCCACCCAAACACGCTTGCTGGGCTCTCACACTCATGCACACACGCGTGGCCTCAACCTCGGTGGGTATATTCATCCCATCTCTGGAAATGAAAATAGAACTGTATTTAAAAGATTCAGAGAAGATTAAATATAATGATACCTTTCAAAGGGGGGGAAGTTACCACAGAGAACTTTATGCAAATTTATTTCTAGTCTCTTTGGCAATGGGCTAAAACAAGAAAAGCTAACATTCAGATTTCAGCTTTTTACTTCTTCTTTCCTCTTGACAAATACCAGTGTTTATCTTTACCAAATTGAGGAGAAAATGAAAGGTCTGTTATACTTGAACACACTGGGAAAACACAGTTTAGACATTTGTTAAGGCAATGAACATAAAAGGCCTTTATAATCCTCCAAACCAATAAAATAATGAAAAGTTAGATAAATTTATTTTGTATTTTTCCTTCCTATGTTAGGACCATGTTATGTCTTATCAAAGAATATGATTAGCATTTAAAATGTAACTTGTCATTAATAATGCATTTTATTATAATTTAAAGAGAGAATATGGTTTAAACGAGTTTATTTCCAATGTCAATAATTCTGAGTAAAATATAATATTAGCTATGATTTATTTAAATTAATAATACATTTTCCCCATGGATTGGTTTTCCTTATCTCTGACATTTCAAAACAAGACAAAGAAGATTTAAAAAAAATCAGAACTATTTAGAAATATTTAGCTGGTCCAAAGCCCATTGATTTAAAGAAAATCTCACTTGTTAAAATGACCTAATTTTCCCCAAACACTGTATTTATGAATACTTTAAAGCTTTGACTTGCTTTATAATTTCACTTTTAATTAGAAAGTTTTTTTTTATTTGTTTCTGTGTTATTAAAAAGGTTTCCTTCCTCAAACTTTAGAAATAATTGCAAATTCCTTTTAAGTTTAATTGGTAACAGCCTGGAAGGTGAGACATATATGAAAATCCCAAGGTAACAGTAACTCCAAACTAACCCCAGCCAAAGAAAATAAATCTTCCTTTGCCAATAGTCTGTGTGTTTAGCTGAAGTTTGTTACTTATCCATCCACTCCGGAAAAACTTACAATAGCAAAGTTATAGAAAACAGACACAATCTAAAACTGACACCATTGGGTTCAGATCCATTTTCATACATTGTTTTCTGACAATACCAATTTTCTCCATATAATGAGTTTTTACAATAATTTATTGCTTGGCTGTCTCAAGCCTGGAGCTAAAAAGCATTAAAAAAATCACTATTTACCATGAGAATATTTGAGAATGTATAACTGAAAAAGAAATACGGCAAAAGGGTAAGATTTTTTTGACTACATAGTAAATGTGAAGGTGGTGAAGGGGCTCTTACCCAAACGTTTCTTTGATGTAGCACTTTTTATAATCAACTTGACATAATTTTTCTTTCAGTAAAGCTTGTTTAATCTGACAGTTAGGCATACTTTTATTTTAAGAAGTACTCTTTTAGGTATCTTTTAAAAAACAATATAGTTTATTCAAATTTTACTTCAATTTTTTAAACTATTAAAATAATAGTTAAAAAATTTTAAGTTGGTCTTTTCTTTACATATTAAAGTAATTTATTTCCTTTTTAGGAAATCTAAAGATATGACAGGGAGAAGTCACTTGATGTCATTATCTTCAACCGTAATGAAAAGGGTCTGGACCACTAAGTTATCATTCCAGTTCCGTCCAGTCTATGGATATGTGCTGGAATTTGTCAGATTCCTACACACCAATGATAAAATGGTGATAAAGCCAGTGTTTGCTTATATATCTAATCTTCATGACATCTATTTCATTATGCTAAAGTAAAAAGAAAATTTATTTTGGAAGGCTGTATGAAACAACCACAGACTGCGCTGCACAACCTCACAGTCCATTAGGCAGGACTGCCAGATGAATGCACACTCCCCCAGACTGACTTCTACCAAAAATCAAACCATTAAATTAGCAATAGCAAGCAACAGGGTTTTGGGTTTTTTTTTTTTTAAGCATTTTAAGACTTTTCATTTCAATCTCGGGTTATCCAAATGGCATATCACTCACTGGAGAGGAAAGCCATATCAAAACCTAGGAATGGAGACGGGAGAAAGATTTAGGTCAAGGTTTTCCGACTGTGGCACTCTTGACATTTGCGGCCGGATAATCCTCCAGCGTAGGTTGCCTTCCTGGGCATTGTAGGATGTTTAGCCGCATCTCTCTGCTCTATGCACAAGATGCCAGTAGACTGCCTCCCACCTCCAAGCTGTGACAACCCAAACTGACTCCAGACTTTGCCAAATGTCCCCTTAGGGGAGGTGAGGGGTGGCAGGATAATCATCCCTGGTGGAGGACCACTGCATTAGGTAGAACCAAGGAATCTTGTATTTTCAGTGGTTCAGACCAGTGATACTCAAGGGGTAGGGTTATAAGAACCAGCTGGAGGGCTTTCTCCCATCATACATGGCTCCAGAGATGTTGGTGCACAGCTTGCACTCCCTCAGTTGCTTGTACCTCTGGGCTCTATCCAGTGTGCAGGAGTATTCCAAAATAAATAAATAAGGCAATTTTTAAGAGCCTTTTTATCCTGGGTTAACCAGATGAAATCCATGAGAGCCTATTCCCTCATGATAGCCACCTCCAAGCTAATTTCTGGACTCATGAGATCTCCTGTGAGTTGTGCACACACACAACCATTTTATCGGCAACCTTAGTACCAGAAGTGTTTGGAAGAAAACTGATAAAAGTTGTGATAATCCCTGTCCTTCTCACTATTATGAGGAGAAGGGGCAAGGCTGTAGCACAGAGCAATTAAAAACATTTCCCTTTGTTCTTTCTATAAACGCCATCCACACACTGCAGATATGGAGAGTCTCATTCTTTTAGGAGCAATAATCCTTTAACTATGATAATAACCTTCTAAATCACTCTGAAGAGTGAGGCAATCATAATTCTAAAAAAGTGAGGCTTTTTGTAAGGATCACACACAGAAACATGCTTCTCCCACTTGCCGAAAGAGCGTCGTGCCCCAGGCCCTGGCTTCATGCAGCACTTCACACGTCAGAAAATGCTGTTGCACACATGACCTTGAGTGATCCTACACAACCTGGTGAGCGAGGCAAGGCAGGTGTTTTTATCCCTGTTTCATACAGGAGGAAACTGAGGCCCAGAGAGGTTGTGGGACCGGTCACACCAGTGATTTAGTGGGGGAGCCAGAATCTGAAAGCAGCCTGTTGACCCCAAAGCCAGCGCTTTTTCTGTATCATTTCACACAAATGGCGCTCAGCAGAGCTACAGCCTAAAAGCCATAATGGTAAGTCTTCAGATTCCATGCAGTTAGGACTCTTTGCAGAAGGCCTGTCTCTTCGAAAACAACCCCACTATGCTGTATTCATGCAGGTCTGACAAGGAGCAGTAAGGCAGTCATCCTTCTTAGCAAGCTGCCTAAGATCGGCAAAGCCATATATTGTTCTAATGGAAAAATGTCTCCGCAGATAAGGAAATAGAGTTACTTAACTTGCTAGGATGCATTAACTATAAAGTCGATGTTGCTGCTGCTGCTGTAGTTAATGTCCCACAAAATTAATCTAACAATACTCGGTAACTCCTTGTTCACAAATCACACACTATAAATTTGGACTGCCCTAGAATGATGTCTCTTTGTGAGTAAAACCGCCATCCTGTAGCAAGGCTGGCGAGTGCAGGTTAAGATCTCAGGCTTTGCTACTGAAGATGCTAGAAGGAGAAACCGTGCCAATAACAAAGCACCGAGGCTTAGCTTTAGCCAGGCTGTAACATTGGAAAAGTGACATTTTGGCTTAGAAAGACGGTCTCTGGAGCTTTAGGCGGGTGTCTGAGGGTCTCAGGCTGGCTTCTGCTGAAGGGGCTCTCCTCCCAGCAGATCACCCAAAGGAATGAGCTTAGTCTGTGATCCAGTTGGCCACCATTCTGAATATCAACACCAGGAAGTCAGTTTTATATTTACATCTTGTGAAAGCATGACCGAGTAAAGGTAATACTAACCTCATCTATAGCTTTCTTATAGCTCTGAGATAAGAGGAACCCAATCCAGAAGAGTCCACAGGAGAGGGAGACGCCAGAAGAAAGGCAGCAGGTTAGACACAAAATGGGAATTGTTAGTAAACAACCGGTGAACGCCAAAGGGCCAGAAGAACTCAACAGAACACTGCAGGTTCCCTTCATCGTCACCCTCGCTGTGCTTCCTTACTTCAACATGTTAAAAAAAATAGAGCAAACCAAAACATCACATTCATTTCAAAGAAATGATTCTTGGAAACTTTAAATAAGACAAATGGATAGTAACTCATTCCACATTAACTTCCAACTTTGAAATTTTAGCCTCCACGCTCTTATTTCTTTCTTTAAGGCTATTTGGGATCTGTCGTGTACAGCAACGAAGCTAGATTTCAAGTTGCCAGGTCCCCTCTCAGACCACGCTTATCAAGTTTTGGTCCAGAAAATATAGTCCCTGAGCAGCAGACAAACTGCAATATTAATTCATATGGAAAATAATGTGGGGGAGAGGCTAGAATAGATAAGGGAAACCCATAGAAAGTGCCCAAATCTCCTTAACTGCTAGTTTCAACATCTTTTTGCCAAAGTTGCTGAGTAGAAAGTACAGAATAACATGAGTTATTTCTTTTCCTGTTTTATTCCCTAACGTAGTGCTAATGATCAGCAAAATATCCACAGGCAGGGAAGCAATCCGAGATCTGTTCAGTTCTTTCTTAATCAGGTATGACTTCCTTCTGGATGCTCTTGGCATCCCTTCTTATTAATCTCAACAATTTTTGTTCCACAGTCATGAGTGTATCCCAACTACTTTATTCTGTGGGTTCTCAGGTATATATTAAAAAAGTTCAAAACTCTGAAAGAAAAGCACTCACAGCTGGTCGACTAGGCCGGGTAATGTCCCTGGATTCTTCTGGTTTCACCTTGGAAGGCTCATGGGGGAGCACAGGTGATCCTTCGGATTTACTGTTGGCTAGAGGACAAAACAGAGGGCCAAGAAAGATAATGACCGTCAGAAAGCGCTGGCTCGATTCTGGAGTTCTGTGGTGAGTCATCCTCCGGGATTACTCAGCAGACACGTCATTCACTTAGGCAAATTCTCAAGCAGAAGCATGAAAAAATAGTAAATGTTCAGGCGAACAAAGTCAGGCAAACACATTTAGACTTGGAAGCTGGAAGTCACTGGTAATAATAAGAAAAGCTAGCAAGTACCACCATCTACTGAGCACTAACTGTGTGTCAGGTTTAATGCTTAATGCTAAATGTTTTCTATGTCTTATTTATTTATGTTTTTAGTGGGGGGAGGTAGGTAGGTTTATTTATTTTTTAATGGAGGTACTGGGGATGAAATCCAGGACCTCCTGCACGCTGAGCATGCACTCCATCACTGAGCTATACTCTCCCTCCGATGCTTTCTATGTCAGTTGTGTCACTGAATCCTCCCTCCAACTAAATGATGAGGCACTTTCCTACCTCACAGCTGAACACAGACTTACAGCGATGACACAACTGGCGTAAGGTCACACTGAAAATATGGGCAGAGCTGGGATTCTGTCTGATTTCTCAAAGTCCTAGCTAGTCTCAGTGATGGTGCTTAGCCAGACTCTAAGTTGACATTCTATGATTGGTTTCTTCTTTTCCCACTTAACCACCAGAAGTTCTTTTGATGAAATATGGGCAAAAATAGAAACTTATTTTATTTGGAGGAATGGTTTTTAAATGGGAGGAGGAAGGCGGGGAGGTTGTCTGGGTTCTTTAAGGAAGAAAGACTGAGGTGGGGGTAGGGGGCCGTGTTGGTGATTAAAGGGAAGGGCCCTAAGGTAGAGTTACAGAGCAAGGGTTGAGGGAGGGCTCCCTAATAGCTGCGGAGTAAGGAGCATCCTTCCCAGTTATGAGCTCAAAGGTAGAGAAGAAGCAATCTACGGTGGGAGAGATTCTTTCGTTTGGTTTTAAGGTGATCTTTCCTGGGCAGGGACACACCAGGGATATAGGAGTGCTTTTAACCCAGAAGAACTAGAGGCCAAAGGACAGAAGATAAAAATTAAGCCTCAGTTAAAAATCAGAATTAAAATGATACGCCTAAGCTTGGTTTTCTTTAGCATTGGCTCTAACTAAGCATATTTAGTTGCTTACGAATAGAAAGAAGGTAAAGGAATGGCAGTTTTCTGAAGTAAGGAAGTTCGCATCTGGATCAAGGCCACAAAAGTACACACAGCTCTGGACTGTGCCACTGATGGCAGAAGAATGCATCTGGGGCAGCCGCAGGCCAGTCCACATCTCCTCCAGAGACACAAGCATTGCACATCTGACGTCTACCTTTTCAAAATGGACATACAGTGAGTTTACTTATTTAAAATCTTAAAAAGATATTAGAAGCTAAACCATGATTGCGTCTAATGAAGAGGCTAAAAAAGAATAAAGAATTGGTGGTTTTCACTAGGCAGAGTAATTTACAAGTGTTTTCCAAACTGCACTTTAAAAAGTCCTGGTCTTTATTACTTGGAAGCAAAATTACCTTCTGAAGAAGGTTATTCAGGAAGAGCACAGTTTGATTAGCTAGAAACAATAGGTTATCATGTATAATTAGCTGGCCATATTAATATTTTTCACAGCTTCCTCATTAATGAAAACTAAACAATGAAGAATGACTTGAATTAAATGGTCAGAAAAGCTAATTTTTACCTCTCTAATAGGAGTACCCAGGAGAGTCAAATATATTTTCTGAGTCAAAGACTATATCTTCTCTCAAATGTATATTTATTCTACATTAGCCTTTACTGAATTCACTTTGAGAAATACCTGGTACTATGAATTATGTTCGGAATACGAAAAGCGACTATTGACACAAGGGGAAGAAGATACTTGGGGGTTCACGAAACTCTAACCAGGCAATCAAATAAAAATGGAAATTCTGGTGACTGATGATTATATTTTCAAATAAGACCAATAATCTGTGATCTTTCTGGAAAACACTGGTATCTGCAATGAGAAAGGGTGTAGTTCACACTGATGTCACACATACAACTGGGGATAGTGGTCCACTCTCCTATGGAGCTGAAGCTGAGAGCAGTTAAGTGGCTTTTTAGCCTCACACAGCAGTGGTCACACCAGGACCAGAAGTCACAGAAGTCAGGAAGTCATCCGATTCCCTGTCCATGGCTCTCCTCCTCAGGGAATGCTGTCCTGGAAAGGTAGGGGAAAGCTTACCTCGAACTCTGGTCCGTTCACTAGATCCTGCTTGTGATCCTGGCTGAGAGCCTCCTTGGGAGCTGGGCTGGGAGCTCGGGGTGCTGGAGCTGGAGGAACTGCCACTGCTGGTCCTCTGCAAGGGGCTCTCCAAGATGGGCTCGGTTCTCCGAAGATCGGGGTTACTGCACAGATAGCAGAGCACAGTGACTACACTCTCAAGGACACATACGTCCTCCAGTCCCATCCCCAGTGCAAAGGGGTAAAGAGAGTGCTTATGCGACCATGCATTAAAGGGGTCAATGGTGATAACAATCATGCCATCCTCTGTGGATTCTGAATCAGAACGGCAGGAACTCTTGACCCAACTCTTGGGTCATCACACCAAATGCATTAGTTCTGAAATGGTGGCTCTTCAAAGGAGGTTTCTTTAAACCCCTGTTCCTGTGCTTACTGGAAAATACTTGAAAATATTAAAAGCTAAAAATCAGGAAGCAAAGCATGCAATCTCTGAATCGAGAGATACTCAGCTATATTTCACTATATGATATATTACCTTCTAGTGTTTTTTCTTTCATATGTATGGAAGCACACTGTATATTCAATTTTGCATCTTGCTTTTTTCCCTCTTAAACTGCACTGTGAGCTTCTTATGCTTCTAAAAACAATAATGGCTGCACAGCAGTCCATTATATAGATGAATTAGTTTAACCATTCTTCTATCGTTAGGTGCTTCCGTACATCACTATGACATGTAACACTGAAATAACCATCTAGATGCATACAAATATTCAACCACATCTCTCCTGGAATTGGAATTCTTGGGTGGAAGGGCATAAACTGGAGTATATATGTGCACATATGTGTGTATGTGAACGTATAAACATGCTGCCAATTTTCACTGAATTCTTACCGGACTTTATAATGAACAGCTGACTAATATGTAAAAAAATAATATCTTGCTGTTTTAGTGTAGTTTTAAAAAATTACTGTTGAGGTAGAATAATTTTTATTCACATTTATTTGTTATTTGTAATTCCTCTTCTGTGAATGACTTAAGTTCTCTGCTCACATAGCTAGTGATATCTTTGCATTTTAAAAGTTCTTGCAGGAAGTCTTCATATACATTGTCCATTATCAAAAGGAGGTTTGCTTGAAAGTAATTATTATTAAGTGCTAAATCAAGAACTAATTCATTTGTTGGCAGCCTAGCAGCCCCCACTGGTTATAAACCTAACTATATTATTCATCCTTATATTGTTACTACCCCCAAAATAGTGCTATTTATTCACTCACTCAGTTGGTCTATATGTGGCACTGAGATCCGGTAATGAACAAGACACAGCCGTGCCCTCTGCCAGCTCAGCCTGACACACACAGCTACCTTCACTCATGCTTTGCCTGCAGTGAGCACAGGGCAATATGGGAGCACAAAGCAGGGCCCCAGGCCACTTGGGGTGATCACAGGGGCTTGTGCAGAAGAGGAGACATCCAAGCAGTGGCGGTGGGAGGCAACTGGTGAGATTTTTATGATCTTGTTATAAAAATAAGCAGCATTCTCAAAATTTCTAGTAAGCTCTTTCTGTTTAATTTCTAAGTCACAGACCTTTCCATTTTTCCTTTAGACTTCTGTAATGCTGGCGTAAGTGGATAATTTAGTGAGACCTGAAATTCAAAGCTCCTATCCACTGCCGTCCAACTGCCTAGGGAACAGCATGGGCCCCTCCAGGTTTTCATCATCTTCAGTTCCTTCCCCAAAGAGAATTCCACTAACAGAGTCATCATAGCACTATGGTTTTAATGCAGTGAGATACCACATTCGAATGTAATTCTCTGCTTTCATTTTGCTCTGCCCATTTCAAGAGTCTCAAGTGGGTACCAGGCAGTCTGCACTGTGTGGGTGTCAGATGCTTCACATACAAATGTGAAAATAATATGGCCCCTTCCCTTGGGACACTTGTAGCTTAGTCCATAAAAACCTGACCACAAATGGCATCATGACAGCAACAACTAAACCAAATAATTTACTTTTGAAAACACAAGAGCCTTGCTTTGTGGTAATGTATTTGGCATAGCCATTTGGTCAAGTTAAAAAATTCTTAAATACTGGGTTATTGGAAGACATAGCTGGTCCTGCAAAACATATGTTAAAATAAATATATCTTTATAATTTAGTAATTTGATCATATAAATGTAGAATTTATGACAATATTCACCATTTAAGTTTTTATGGTAAAGGGGTTGCTAAGTCAAGCTAACAGTAAAATCAATTGCAGAAGTGAGTGTTGGTAAACTTAAGGAAGACTTTAAAATTTTTTGATATTTTTATGGCATTCTTTTGTGATACTATTAGCATTCAATTGATTGAAATAGATTTGGATCCATGATGGCAACATCCCCCCCTCCCTCTACTTGACGAATACCTAAAACGATAAATGTGTAATACTTCTGAAATGCCCACATTTTAAATTTTTCATTTTTTCATAAAGAAACAATCCTATCTTCTTTCACTCCCAAGTAATGAATTCTTCCTCATTGTCCTCTTTTATTTAACAGTAGTGGTCAAGAATTATTTCAGTATAATTAATACATTCTAAAAATATTTTTTCTAAAAATTGTATTGAGGTTAAGGGCCATGGGCATACTAAAGTTCCTTGGTGGATGCTCTCATTTTGTGGAGATGTAGTGTTCTTCATAGTAAAAAAAAAAAAAAATCTATCGAGAGAACAGAGATCTGTGAGCTCTGAGCATCTCCCCTGGTGGCTGTGCTGTGGTACCAGGGTCCAGCTCTTTGTTCGAATGCCACACTCCTTTGATCATTTAACCAAAACCTTTCCATTAAACACCTGGACCAGTATGAGGGATGGGGGAGGGCACCAGGCACAGGGCAGGCAGGCAAGTTACAACATAGTCCCAGGGATGAGACATGCACTGTGGAGACAATAGACAGCAAGGCAAAACTCTATATGCCGACTGAGGGTCTATAAATAAGATTGGAGTTTGGGAACAATGAATGGAGCCTGGAACGGTCAAGGGTGGTGTCAGGAAAGAGACAGGACTTGATTAGACTTTGGAGGGGTGAGCAGGAAGGCTGGGGGAACAGCCTGAGCAAAGACACAGCAGCTGGGGTTTTCCTGGGGCTCGTTGGTACGGAGGACACCGCCCTCACTGAGTACTACGTCTGTGTTAGGAAACCATGGGAGGGTGGTCGTCAGAAGAAATGGGCGGCTTATGCGGCAATGGCCAGTAAAAGCTGGCAGAGAACATGGACCTCCCAGGGCCAGTTTATGAATCACTCACTGGCCAGGACAGAGGCAGGGAGGAAGCTGCTGCCATATTAGATGATAAGGCCTGGGCCAGGGCCATCCTGGCAAAAAAGAGGGGCCTGGGTGTCAGCAGAACCAGCCCCGCCGGGATAAATGTGCATCTCTGACTGGGGCTCAGGGTCTCTCTCCGTGTGACGCTAATTGGATCCCAAGAGCATTACATCCCTGACCTGGGCTTCATTAGCCCAAGTCTGCCCCACCAGAGCTAACCAGTGTGGGTGCTGATCTTGATAGATTGCTACTTTTGCTGCCAGAGTATGATGGAAGTGTAACCATATATAGAAATAGGGAAAACTTTAAAATGCCTTTTCTATCTTCTTTATTTTGGGGATAAAATATGAGTGTTTTGAGAAAATGTCACATTGTTCATATTTTTCTCCTCCTTATTCTGTAGTAATGTGGTCTGGCCTTGGGACCAAGGGGCCTGAGATAAATGCTCTTAGAAGGGCTCAATTTCAGAAGACTTCCATGAAATAAGAGATTTCTCTCGTTCACATACTAACTGAGCCTACTCAGATCCAAATGTGTAAAGACTTGAAAACATTCATATAGATTTCTTTAAATGCTAACTCTTAGTTCAAACATTTGCCATCCTGCAGACAATGCTGCTTGGTCTATAAAACACACAGCAAAGTGAAAATTATTCCATTTTCTTGAGTCATATAAAAAGTCAAAACAGAAAATTAGGATTACGAAGTGATTTCTTGGCCCAAATACTTGGGCCAAGTCTATAATTAACTGGCTGACTGCCAAAATTCATTTTACTTTGTTCTTTGGTGACACAGCCAGTGAAAACGAATGAGCCACGAGAAGATAGGTTTGGGATGGGACAGAGAGTTATTTTTTGAATTTAAGCATTTAGTCACTGGGTTTTGACTGGCTGTTACTGGCTTAATTTTAATCTTTTCATACTCCAAATGTACTCATTTAATCAAATTTTAATTTGCTCTAAAAGAACACATGAATCAAAGTTAAATGTTAAAGTACATGGAATGTTTTTAAACAGAAATTTAAAAAATGAACAAATCAAATCCTGATTTAAACTCAACTGATCACCTTGACAGTAGAAGGCATTTGGGAGTCCATACGGCATTGCAAAGGACAAATTTAAAGCAACCCTTTTTTTATAGCTTTATGGATGGACAGTTGTCTGACAAATGCTACAGAAAGAACTATGAAGACTTCATTGGAACCAACAGAAAGTAGGAGAGTCTCTGTGTTACGGTAATGCCCCCCCAGTGAATCGCATCTCCCAGTGTCCACGTCCCTGGGTATTTCCTTTACATACTGACTGGGGACTTGGCCGTGTGACTTATGGTCCCAATGGGACATCAGCAAAGACGATGGAAGCAAAGGCTTCCAAAGAGCTTGTGATGCTGTCCTGAAATCACCAGTCAAGAAGTCCAGGATGAAAGGTACAGCTGACTCCATCAGCCCAGTGCAGCTGCATAAGTGAGCCCAGGTGAGACCAGCAGAACAATGTTTTAGCCAACCCAGAGGATCGTCAGAAATAATAAACCGTTACTCTTTCAGGCCACTACATTTTGGCATGCTTTATTATGCAGCAAAACTGAACTAAAGCCATCTCTATCATGGTAAATATACCGAATCCTAAAACATTTAAAAATGCAATCCAATCAAGAGTCGCATAGTCTGATTCACATCTTAAATACTGGTCACTTGGAGATACGTGATTGCAAGAAGTAGACTTGTTGGGCAGGATTGTTCCACCTGGCAGAGATGGGGGATTCTCCATCTTTCCCTTCCCCACAGTCCCTCCGGCTTTCATTGTAGGTAAATAGTTATTACCTCTTAGCTCACTTCCTCCCTACCTTCACCATAAGCAGAAAGGGTTGGCTGTCTTCACAAGGTCTGCATTCTTTGGACAAAGTACAATGTTTAAGAGATTCCCGGGGAAAAGCACATGTTTTGCAAGCCACTGACCATCAAACAGCAGCTATCTTGGGTTCTAAGGTCATTAAAATTAAACATTTCAGAGGGAACAAAGAGCTGCTTTTCATTTGACTATAAAACAATAGTTCTCTTTCTTTGGTTGTTAGAGGGGAAACAACTTAAAGTTGAAATGATGCTTGATCTACAGCAATGAAAATTATAAGCAACTGATCCAGGGAACACGGCCTGGCGGGCGGGGTTCAAAGGAGCAAGAAGCACTGATAACTGGGGACTTAGCGCCACTGGAAGAGGCAGACGGGTAAAGTTCAGGCCAGCAACCCGGGCTGACATTCCTTTGGCTCCCTGGGCACAGTCCAGTCCACAGGCTTCCCCAGGGCTGCGTAGCAATACCAGCTCAGCGGGAGTCTGACAAGTTGCGGGACAAACAATGGCTCATTCAGGGCTTCCTGCAATTGGCAACTCCACTCAGAACTGGCTAGCTTCTTTGCCATAAAGGGACTAACATTCTTAGTACCATTCCACCTTAATTATGGACTGACTCCTTCCTAAGGCTTTTCATGGGAAGGGAAACATTAAGGCTTTATGATCAAAAGCATTCCCTATTTTACTGATCAATAGTATACAATACAAATAGTCCTAACCTTCATTTCCAGTCTCTCCTTCTCTTTGACTAGCAAGAGAGAGTCCTCCTCTTATTATGAACACAACGAAGGCGAATAAAACAGCCTGCCCAAGATCCTTTTTATAGTCTCAGCAGAGGCCATGTGCTATTTCAGCTGCTCTTAAAAAGGAGCCTACTCGTCGTGAAAAATCGGAGGGAAGCAAACAGCATCAGTCACCACATAAAATCTGCTCAGATACTGTAAGGATACTGTTTATTTTCCAGCTTCTCTTGAGACCCCTACACCAAGCAGTAGGTGGGTGCAGCTTCCTGACTGTAGGAATACAGCTGGTAGAACTTTCTAGGCGAGCACAGAGCAACAGAGGTAACATGACTGTATTTCAGTGACCCTCCCTAATGCCAAAGACATAATTTCCTCATAAGAACGAGTCCTTCTGTAATTTGCCAAGTTAGGGAAGCCCTGCAGCTGGTCACTCTCTCATTTCTTTGGCAATTACTTTGTCTCAATAGTTCCCAGGGCACATTTCTTGACCTGATGCTAAAAATCACCTCAAGTCAGGCTGACTTCATGAAGTGGCCTCTGAAGTAATGGTCAGGGGTACTGCAACCAAATTTCTATTTGTAGTTTTCCCCCTACAATTTAACAACTGTCAAGTTAAGGTAAACTCAGTTGGCTTCTGGGTTGATTCATTCATTGATTCCCTGATTCATTCATTCACCTGTTCATTCATGAGCCCCACTTCCATACACTGATTTCTGTGAAAGGCTACTGAAGAAATAAAAGGCGTGTGTCCTGCCCACCAAAGCTTACAGTCTGGGTGGCCAGTCAACATAACTCTGAAGTGAAAAAAGAATGAAGACATGTTTTAGGAAAGCAATCATGACCATAGTAGGTGGGGGTTTTTCCCTTCACCTTAACCATCTTCCTTCCCTACCTTGCTCTGATGGGTTGAGATCCTAGTCTGGGTCCCAGAGCACTACCATTTCCAGGAGAATTCTTTCTTGCTAATGCTGGGGATATAGAAGTTGTTCTTTGAGGCACCTGAAAGAAAACCAGAGTTCAGAAATATTTTCCATAAAATAGCTTCCAGAGGAGACTGCCTGAAAAGCAGCCTACTCCTTTTCTACAATTTGCCAGGAGACACAGAAACTATCAGAAACAGGAAAGAAACATGTTTTATTTCTCAAAGAAATATTTAACTCTCTAAACAACATCAAACAAAAGAGTCACCTTTAGCAAACATTAAGGAGTACAGTCCTTAATTTTAAAGACAAATTTAGAAACAGACCAAACTAATTATTTTGATTCACTGGGCAAAAATAATTGACCTCCTTCATTCGCACAAGTGTGGTGGATACCAGAAATTTCTTTGGGGTATCATTAACTCAGCTGATTGTTGGAAATTGCATCAGATGAGAGCCATCCGGATAAACTGAGTTCCATTTTTAACTCAGAAAACAATTGATGAACAGATAAGGAGATTATAAAATCTGGTGAGAAACTAGGGTATCGGGCTAGGACTTGGGACAGAAGCCACACGTCAGTGAGCTCAGAGAAGCTACTGCAAGGGATCCTGAAGTGTTTCCACTTCCTAATCAACTTGCAGTCACAAATTAAAAACAAACCCCTAAACATTGTGCTTTGGAAGGTCAATATGCAAACATAATACAAAACAGGATTAATACTGAAAATCCTAGAAGGTCTTCAAAGAAAAAAAAAAAAACAAAAAAACTATGTGAGTACCAGTCAGACTGTGAGGTAGAGTGGGAAGATGTATCATTAGTTTATCAGGGGTCTAAGGTAGAATTCAAATACACCTCATTTTATGAAACATTTTTTAATGAAATAAAATACTGTTAATTGCGCCAACTGAGTTCAATATGAGGAAGAGGAAAAACTTACTTTATGAGACGTGACCAGGAAATGAAAGAAAAGATAACCTGTGACAGTTAGTTGAGCTAAACATTTGTCAGGTGCTTTAATTTTTATTTATTTTTGGAGGCTCTTTTAAAATGCGTTTGTATTTTGTACTAGATAGTTTTATAGCACATTTCACTTTTATTTATTTAATTGAAGTATAGTTGATTTGCAATGTTGTATTAGTTTCAGGTGTAGAAAAAGTGATTCAGTTACACACACACACACGTATATATTTTATCCCTCCCCCACCTTTCCCTTTTGTTAACCCTAAGTTCATTTTCTATGTCTCTGAGTCTATTTCTGTTTTGTAAATAAATTCATTTGTATAATTTTTTTTTAAGATTCCACATATAAGCGATACATATATTTGTCTTTGTCTAACTTACTTCACTTAATATGATAATCTCTAGGTCCATCCAAGTTGCTGCAAATAGCATTATTTCATTCTTTTATGGCTGAGTAAAATTCCATTGTGGTATATACATATATATATATAATCACATCTTTATCCATTCTTTTGTCAATGTACTAGACATTTTAAAATTGGGCTTTGTTTTAATATTATCGTTTAATATATTAAATGATATTTAACATTGATACAAATTCTGTTGGTTATTATAATACATTTTAAGATAAAGACCTAGAAAGACGAATCAGCCAAGTGAAGCAGAATGACTCTATCAGTGTTCCCGCCTGCTCAAGTTCAATATTACTACTACTCTTCTTCCCTTTTCATTTGCTAAACTGAAACAGCTGTAGAGAGAAAGTCTAATGAATTACTGAAAACCTAAAATCTTTGTATCAATCTAAATTTTTCTTGCAGAATTATAAACGTGTGCCTGTGCATTTTTAGAGCATGGACCAACACCCTCAAATGTTTCTCCAGCTCTTGTGTCTGTTCCTCTGCCCACCCTATTTTCCAGATTGAACTTTGCTCCCTAAAGGACCCTTCTTGATGGTATCTCTGCTTCCACAAGAGGAGGACACCAACGAAAAGAGCCACTATCTGCTAATTCCATTTTCAAAATAATGGAAATCCTGGTATAATATCCTTTTGAGAGGAAGATGAGGAAAAATACTTGAAAATCATTGGGTGAAAAGTTTTTTTTTTTTCTCCTGGGATCAACAATGGTATTGATCTCAGGAAACTGTGAGACATTCTGTTCAGGATGAGTTCAGGAGAAAGGGGAATCCTGAACTGGAAAGAATCTGAGGCAAAAAATTCTCCAGTATTTTGAAATACTTCCAGGTTGTCTGTAATGAGATGCATGGTCTCATTTCAGGACTTTTTTTTTTTTGAATATATAATAACTTGGTAGGGGCAAAAACTAAACAAATGAAACCAAACTCAGGGTTGTTCTGTCCAGTGGGATGACTGGTTATTTTGCCCTACAGTTTAATCCTCAGTAATTAATTAAGGTTGGAATTAAATTACAACGTGGCTCAGTAGGAATCTTCCTTAAGTGGAGCCAACTAAAATATTCTAAGTGCAATACGATCTTGTGAACACCTGAAACCTGGTTTCACTTTGTGTTATTAAAAATAGGAGTAAATAAATTTTCTACTTTTTATCTGGAAGTTTTAAATTTGTCCAGACAGAGATTAAGTCATCTATGGAAAATATCCATATTATTCTATTTCTTAATATGAAGAGTAAAAGAACAGTTTGGAATGCTTGGGGTTGAGAGTTCTAATCCTGGATACAGGATGTATGCTTCCAAGTCAATCAATCTACCTGAGCTTCCATTTCTTTGGGGAAAAGGGAGGTCAGAAGTGATAAATGACAATCCAAATCTTAGCTTGGGAATGAGAAGGGACCAAAAAAACACGAGAGGGGACGGTGCTTTGGTGATGTCATGGTCTTCACTATGAGGACAGGTCTGGAACAGGGGTAGTAATTAACAGTGATGACGATGACAGTGATGATGATAAAAACCGCGGTAACATTACCTTTGGTGGAATGTCTTCTTCCTGTCGTAACCAAGAGCTTCGGTCAAACTTCTCAATGCGAGTGGGGAGAGGAGGGTTTTCAGAGGTGGGATCCGAGTTCTGGCGCGGCATCTCAACGCGGTGAGAGGTCACGCTCAGAGCCTCCTGAAACCCAGAGAGGCCCTTCGTGGGCTGCTCGTGCACCGACTGGGAGGCGGTCAAGGCAGGTCCCTGGGATTTCACAGCTACCAGATGTGGGATCTAAGCAGCAAACCAGCATGACAGCAGCGTTACTGAGCAGATCAGCTAGGACCTTACTCGGCGGAAGGGAAGATAAAATCTGGGGGAGAAAGAACTGGAGCACAAGAGCCCACCACAGCTTCTATAGCATCCTTTTAAAAGCGCTCCCGAATTTCCCATTTAGAGCTGTAGGGCTGAACCTGGGTTCCTAGCAAAGAGTTAAACGATGGACTTGGGACTGCTGAGGAGTTGGTGAAGTAAGTGTGATGATAATAACAATAACATTTTTTGTGAAGATTTACTGACCAGCCAAACAATCTATTTACAAGCACTTCTCTTCTAACGTTACAAACTTCCTCCTTTAAACTTCCTAACGTTGACTTTAGAGAGTGCTCCATGAAACAAGAATTGCTCTGAATATCTTACTTCTTATGAACTCACTAAATCCACCATGAGACAGACACAATTATTTTTCTCATTTTACACATGAGAATGTACAGTAGAGAGAGGTTAAGTAACAAACTAGATTTCACAGCTAAACGTGCTGTTTCCGGATTGTAACCTACACATACCCCACGCCCACACATCTAGCAACTACACTGCCCTGCTTTCTGGGGACCTGGTTTTCACCTGTTAGGAGATCATGTATCTCTTGACACCTGGACGTTTCTTTCAGAGTTGTAAGCCTCACAATTTGGCATATGTTGATGCTGTTTATGCAGGGAAGACACGCAGTCTTTGGGTAAGAATGTGGCTCTTTAAGACAAATCATTAAAATCTAGAGTTTGGGGGACCCTGTCCCATTAGCACTGCTTACACTTTATTGTCTGTGCTTATGTAAGCCTGTCTCCTCCTCCATCACCAAGGTAAGCTCCCTGGAGACACGAGCCATGTCTGATCTCTTATCTCTGAGTCTAGCACTGTGCCTGCCATGTGGAAAGTGGCCAGTCAGTTTTGGCTGGGTACTTTCTAAATGAAACTTAATTCAACAAACATTAACCTAGTATCTGCTTTGTGCAAGGGACCTACCAGACCCTCTTTGGACTGAAATCTCAGCGCCCAGACTGCAGGGGGCATTTCCACAGCCTCTTCTACCAGCCTGGTCCAGTTCCTGTTGCCCTTGAGGTCTAACCCCTGGAGCAGCCCTGCCCCAGCCTCTTCAGACCTGCTTAGGTTTGAAATCTGGAATGTTATTAATTGTAGTTCAGAAAAAATTCTCAAAGTCCAATTTGGCTCAATGATCCCCTTCAGCCAGAATAGGACTGTAACCAATTGAATTTACACCAGTGTTAAATATAATTAAATGCATTAAACAAAGCTTATTTTAAAAATATGTAGGACAAAAAACAAACCTACTTTACAAGAGCCCCCAAAATAAAAATAAAAAATGGAAGCACTTGAAGAATGCTTAATCCGATTAGCTGCCACCAGGCTATCTACATCTTCACTTCTTAATCCCTTCATAAAGTTTCACAAGTTTTCCCTTTTTTATAGGGCAAAAGTACCCAAAAAGGTCAAAGTTAGGGGTTTTAAAAGAGGAGATTTGTATGTTAAAAGAGAAGTTTCTATAAAAATGTACCCCATGGATGGTTAGGTCTGGACTAATTGTATACAGATAAAACCAACCAAGGGAAAGACATGCTAAGCTGTCTAGTGCTGAAGAATCTTGGACCTCATAATCTAAAGGCAAACTGAAACCCAAGAATCCTCAATTGTATCACTACTCTGAAATTCAAACAGCATTCTGAAATCAAAAGTGACCTCAAAATATTTTGTGGAACTAGTAACACAGGTGGATGCCTGGCAGAAATTTAAGGCATCTGGGTGAAAACAGCTGCATTATCTTTATTTTTCATGAAATTTCATACTTCATTTCAATTCATATTTCATTTTTGGTATGCAAAATTTTAAAGATCCTCTAAAACCTCTAGAAACGTCCTCCTTATGTAAAAGTGGAGAAATCTTCTTTTCTTCTTCAAATAGCTTAAAACAGTGGTTCTCAAACTTTAAAGCACATCAGAATCACCTGAAAGCTGTTAAGTCACAGACCGCCAGGCTGCCCCACCCCTAGAGTTGCTGACCCGCAGATCTGGGATGGGCCTGAGAATCTGCATTTCCACCAGGTTTCTGGGTGATGCTAGTGCTGCTGCCAGGTGACCACACTTTGAAAACCACTGGCTTACAAGACGCCATTTCACTTAACCCAGTCCATTTCATTTTTTCCAGTTTCAGGCTCTTGCCAAAATCCCAGGGAACAAAAGATGATAATCTGTGTATATCAAAGGTCTATACAAATTTTAGTTTTAGTAATTTTAACTAAAAGGACGTTTGTTCTGACCTGGCGGGAACTCCTATGGGTCTCCAGAGAAGCAAGTTTACCAAGAACTGATTTTGTGGGTGGCTCAAAGCTTTTTTCTTTCTCATCCTCCCTTTATCCTTCACATTCAGTGGGGCCTCCTGTATTAACTAGAGATTCTGTATTAAAAGCCATCCTTTGGCTGGTCCTTTGCCTGAATCCATGTTACAATTCCCTGGACTTTTATTAGGTTTTATTAGGTAACTGCACATCCTGTTGAAAAACCCAGTGGAAGGGAGGGAGAATGTACCTGGGGATCGACTGGTCTGAGCATGGGGGGTGTCCGAGCAGGCTGAACCCCACTGATGCTGAAGGACTCCGACCTCGGGGGCAGGTTGGGGTCCGATATCCTGTTGGCAACCTTGTGGGGCATGGCAGGTGAACTCTGCCGGTTGAGCCTTGATCGTTCTTCTACCTAGAAGCAAAAAAGAAAAAAAAAAGAATGCCTCGATGCTCACCAGACAGAAGCCGATTTACTTCCTTGTAAGGATTTGGTGTAGTCAGCTGCACAGCCATTTTGTGTCCCCCTGATCAATTCATTAAAAATAAACCCCAAACTTCCCATGTCTGCTCTGCATCGAGAATTTGCAAAAAAGCTTTTTTTTTTTTTTTTTTTTTTTTTGTCAGAGTAAATACAGGCATGAAAAACACACAGAACACTTAAGACATCACCCTTCCATCACCCATTATCTTGTGCTCTTTTGCTGGCTGGGAATTTGGGACCTGCCTATGAGTGTATCTTGCGTCAGTGGGAGTACCGTCCTGCCGGATGGTCACAAAGCCGGGACCAGGGAGGGAGCGAGGCAACTATGGGGGCACCACGACTGCTGGGGGGAAACAGAAAACTGCCTTGAGTTGACTCATGGGAAAGGGGGGGCCACCCGGGAGGGCTAACAAGAGGATGAGGCTGAGTGCACCGCCTCCACTTCGTCACATGCTCTCCTGGTGGGCAAGTGGGTGTCTCAATTAATGAGCATGGCCTGACTTAAATAGATTTCCTGGGTCATTTTCTTTTTCTCTCTTAAGGGCCTTTTCTCTTCAGTTGTCTCTCCCTGCTCTCTACACTGCATTCCTTCCACTTCCAGCCTGGGCTTCCCGGCCCTACCATCTCCTCTTCCCCCCGCTTCTCCACACTCAGCCTTCATTCTTGTGTCTCCTCCTCTCCGTCCTCCAACCCTCTCTCCTCTCTGGACGGTTCATGTCCTTGTCCTTTCCTTTCTTGCAGAGTCTCTCTCAGCCCAGAGGGGATAACTGATCAGAGTGCTTCCCAGGGAAGGCTCCCAGGACGAGGGAAGGCCCTCTTTACAGGTAGAAGTTACCCTCAGTTGCAGCAGGCAGACTGCGGCACAGGAAAAATTAAAGGAAAATTTAGATAAACAAAATGTACCCTGTAAGACCTGATTTACAATCTTCAACAACCTCAAGAGGTCTAGCACTTTTCTTCCAGATCCATCTTATCCTGTCCTTTACTTCTTTAGGGTCAATTTGACAGCTGTAATTTCCACACCGACCAGGGCAAGGCGCCCCACCCCGATGTCCCTTAACTCTCTTCTGTAGACTTGCTACGTGTGTTGCAAGAGTCTGTCAAGGAACTCACAGGAAGGTCCTCAAGACACATTTGTATGTAGCAGCTAAGAGTCTTCATTCCTTTTACTGCCTGATTTGAAATACAAATTCAAAAGAGCTATTCTCTCCCACCCTCCCCCCATCCCATTTTGACTCTTTTTGGAGGCAGACTCAGTCTCACATAGTCTGTTTTTTTAAGCTCTCATATTAACCACAAACATGCTAAGGTGTTAAGATGTCCTACAGGATAGAAAACCACCCTTCTGCCTCTACTTAGGGTTGCTCTGAACACCTCTTCTCCCACCATGGCTGTGCAGGGTACACCCAATTGGCATCCAGTTGACTTTGGTTTTAAAATTCCACGTCCCAGAAGCTTACCACATACCAAATAAGATTTGCTGCAAAAAGCCAGGAATAGAAACCAGAACATGTATACTTTGTGCATGTTTGTGTGCAAAGTATTACACCAGCAATGATCATTTGGCTAGCGCATTGAGCAAAAGGGGAAAAAACAAGCCAGCTTTGAGGTAAGACCACAAAGAAGAAAACGTTCTGCAAAGACAGCCCTATATAAACTGACACCAAGGCACGTAACGTATTGCTTTTCCAAATACTAGACTCTCTGAAAAGAAGGTGCCTATTTCCAGACCACTGAAGTGAGTCAAATAATAGCTGTTTTCTTAGATCATTAATAGATAAATCACACGTATGAGCACCCTCACTACCTGAACACTCACCAACCAAACCATTGCTGTCTGAGGTCAGGAATCTAAGAGGTTCAAACTCGTTTTCGGATTATTACTTGGCTATCCAAACTACAGCCACTTATTAATCGATATTTAAGAACCAAATATTGTAAGAGACTGAAGAGTACTTGTCATTATTTTTTTTTAGCTGTAAAACCTCCTCAGACTGTTTTAACCCACATTCAGAGACAGTACATTAAAAATAATAGTTAAAAAAATCTGTTCCCTAAGACTACATTTTGAACAAAGAAACCATTTTTGAGGTAAAGAATTCTTTTGGCAACTGCCAGCAACAAGGCTCAAGTAAAGGAAGCATCCTTGCCTCTAATGGGACCACGGGCCACGTGGCCCTAAAGCTGTCGTTAGAAATGCACAGGGCACAAAGGGGGGTGCTGCTTTCCACGGGCAGTAAATGAGTTTAATTAGTCATTGAGATATAATGTACTTCTGGTAACATTTCCTATGCCTTCTATCAGTTAGTTAACACACTAAATCCTACCATTAGTACGTTTCAGTTTGTACCATTCTGAAATATAGGATGTAAATAATCTATTGTTTCATTCTGAAGATTATTTCCAGCTGAGTCCAATGTGGTGAAATTTCCTGGGTTGGAGTTGCTTGAAGAAATTTGAAAACCTATGTGACAAGTGTAACAGTGAGGAATCAGGCTACTCTATCTTAAGAAAATCTTTTCTCAAAGTCTTTAGGATGATATTACTGCCTGTTGCTTTTACACCAAAAGAATAGCATGAGTATTGGAGCAAAGACATCAAATCAAATATCCTAATGACAGTTTAAGACGGATGGGGGGGAAGCTATGTAGCATGTCCAGGAGCAGGCCCTTCTGGTTATTGTGATATTGGGAAAATGCCTGCCTCCTGACCCACCACATCTTATGTCTACAAGTTGAATAGTGAGTGAGCAAAAAAGAAAGTGTTTTTTTTTCCTCTCCCAACTTAAGAATATATAAGGTTGAAAACTGGGTTACAATCAAGATATGTTTCAATCTGTCTTTCATGAAACTAAAAAAAAAAAAACAAAAAAACTATTAGCTAAGCCTCTGCCCCAACCTCCTGCTGCCAAGAAAACGTAAAATAGCAGAAAAACCACCAGAAAAGACTGTGCTAGTAGCATCAGACATAGTGGCAAGGTGCCAGACCATGACAACAAAAGATATGTATTACAAAGGATCGCATACTTGATGAGATTATCAGTGAGTATAGAGAACAATCTTAGGAGAGTCTGATTAATTTTACTATAAAATCGTTTTTTTTTTCCCCTTGAAAGGTTTATTTTAATATCAAAACTAAAGTAACTTCGGAGAGGTTTGGATCCCCTCTGCAGAAATGCTATACTATTTATTACAGCATTACAGGGAGAAAGAAAAAAATAACTGTGGTCTCAGAAATAAAATTCTGCTCCAGGCAGGGCTGTGTCGTCTATTGGGAACTACGGGAGCGATGTCTAAAGCCTTTGAGATATATAAACGCTGCATAAACACAGAAGGCCTGACAATAAGTGTGTTGATTGCAAGATTTCAAAATAAATTTTCAAAATAAATAAAAATACATTGAAACACATATATGTGTAAACATTCTATCAGTGTCAATTGTTAAATTGTTTTGTACATTTGAAAATAATTCATAGCTTCCAATGTCTCCCTTAGCAATAATGAATATCTGCTAAGAGAAAATTTCAAAACAAAATTACAGAAGTAATGTTTAAAATGTTGACAACAAAAATATATTTACTGTGTCATATGGGTGCATTTTAATAATACTTTCTATGATTGTAGGGTCCATGGAGTTTCTCCAGGTCTTAGAAAGCCGTACTTAAGAGCCAGTATGTGGTGGATGGAATACAACCATATGGGAAATTACTTTCTCTCTCTTTTTTTTTTCCCAACTGAACAAAACAGTTTGATTATATGTCTTTACTAGCAATGCTGGAGGAAGAGAAAGAAGTCAACAAACAACCTTTAAGTCCTCATTAGGTACTCTGACCCTGCACTCACTGGTCGCATAAAGAGTTGAGTCATGCTGTCTTTTGGCAAAACCACTGGGCAAGACTGGGGCTGTCCCTTCTCCGGGGCACCTCTGAGGACGGGAGACTCTCATTCATAGAGAATGCTTATAATGCAGTCTTGCCTAAGGAGATGGGTCTGGACCACTTTCCTAAGATACTCTTAACCAATGATTCCACAGAAGAGTATAGCTCTTCAGGTGAATGGAGCACATAACTTAAAAGTAATGAGGCAAAAAAAAAAAAAAAAAAAAAAAAAGGGTGTGGGAGGGTATAGCTTAAGTGGTAGAGCGCTTGCTTAGCATCCACAAGGTCCTGGGTTCAATCCCCAGTACCTCCTCTAAAAATGAATAAATAAGTAAAACCTAATTAGTGCCCCCCCCCAAAGGAATGAGGCAAATCTTTAGCAAGTTGAGATGGGAAATGACAGTGTGCAGCTCTCACCAGGGAGAGGGAAGCGGAGGAGATGGGAATGCACGTGAACTGCTCATGTGAAATCCAAGCCAGACACAACAGAGACAGAACACTTATCCCTGCGGGCAACCATGGCCCTGGGAGCAAAACGGAAATACATTGAGTATCATAGTTCGTACGCATTTGTTCAGTGCCTACGGTTTCCATGGCACCTTCATATACGTGGTTGCCCACAATCCTCCCAACTCTGAGACAGGAAGCACCGATGGGGAGGCTGCACTTCATCATGGTGACCAGACTAACCAGGGCACACAGCCACAGGAAGTGGAATGACTGGAACTCAAACAACCTCTTTCCCGTTTCCTGCCAGGTCTCTCTTATGCTAAATCTTAAGAGAGAGAAGCAGAAACTGGAGAGAGATGGGAGTAGAACTGTAAACTCTCTAAATAGTCATTTGCGACCTCATATATAAAACGAAAAAAAGCAACACATGTAAAGCAGAGAACACAAGTGGAGAAGGAGTTTTTAGGTAGAGGGATTTCAAAGTCCAATGGGTTGATGGGATATAAAGAGACATTTTGGCCCATTATTTGCCAAATAAAACCATGGCCAGATGACTGGCATGCATCACCAAGAAGGATCATGATGGAGTGTTAAAAAAAAATTAAAATACAGTCTCACGCAGTACTCTTGTAGACAGAGCATTCTGTCACTGCAGCATGGGGGTAAACGTTTTTTAAAAAATTATTGCCAGGCCCAGACAATCACATGTCATTTAAGCAACAGGAATTTGCACCATTATAAAGAAGGGCATTATTAAAAAAAAAAAAGGGATATCCATCTTTATAAAAGTGCCAGTGTGTGTGTTGGGAACTTCAAATTTTGCCGATGTTTAACAGATGTCATATTGATGTTTTCACAGAACAAATCTGACTTCCATTCCAATCCAGAGATGGTAGAGCATTCAAAAGGAGTGAGCATGCCCCCAACTCCTCCTTTGAATAGAGGCATTAATTTTTCCTTTCTGGTTGACATCTGAGAATCAAAGTCAATGTGCCTTTTAAGACAACTAGAATACTGAGTAAAAGGGGAGGGAGAAGAGCTCAACAAGATCTGCCAAAATAATCGCGGATTTTCATTTGTTCTTACTGCATCCGACAAATTAATAAGAAAGGTATTGAGAAATGTGATGATGACTTACGTTTTACAAAGTGAAGCGACAAAAACCAGGGAGATGAAACCTTATGATGATATTCCATTGCTAATGAAAAAATGCTGATTTGCAATAAGGAGCAGAAATAAGTGGATGGAAAAGTAATCAAAGCAGGAAAAAGCATCCTGATGAAAGGTATAGAGCTGAGTTAGAAAACAAACACTGTAGCAGAATACAGAAGAGGCTGCTGTGGGTGGAAGACAGCAGGGTGGTGTCTTCAATGGCACACGGGGCAAAAAGCCCAGACCCTCTATCACAGGAGACCAGGCATAGCTCTGCCCACTCTTCCGTGGTGAAGGTATTTCACATATATACCCTGGCAGAAGATGCATTTGAAAATGACAATGGTCGCTTTTATTCCACCTCCAAAAGAGAGGTTAACCCAGGTTCTTTTATCAGTTGATAATTGAGATACCGCTGAGCTACAAATTCTGTCCATACCTCGAGTCTTGAAATGTATTTTACTGTTTGCTACTTTCAGCCCTACCCACCTCTCTATTATAAGAAAAGAAAACTGCAAATAAAGCTCTAGAAGAAAAGTTCATACATTGCTGATCAGAAGCATTGAAAGATCAAGAAGGTAAGGATCCTCACACTCCTTTTTATTTCCATTTTAAGAAGTGGGTGTAAAAAAATGATGAATTAAATTAAGGCAGTTATTTGCTCTTATTTGTATACCAGTTGCTCCAGTCTCCAATTTAGCACTGTCACTCATTCTATCATCTAAATGTTTCATCTTTTAAAATATGAACACCCACTCAAAGACTTGGGAACTGTTCCATGAATAGATAGGTGGTTAGCTGGAAGTTAGATTATGTTAACCACACCATGGAGGATAGGATTAAGTATGAAGTCCTAAAAAAATGTTTCTACCTGTTTAGAAGTACACGAAGCCCAAAGAGCACTAGCTGCTAAAAAGCCAGGAACCTTGGAAGACGTCACCCACCAGAGGTGGCCCAGATTTAGGACAGCTGGGGAACCTCCCATTGGGGGTGCTCGATGACACAGCCATGCTGTTTGCACACCCAACGGCTATGTTTCCTTTACTGCTAGAAGCCTGTCTGGGAAGCATAGGGGAATTAGGAGGTCTAGAAAACTGCCTTGATGACATCTGCGAAGATTTGTCCCCAGGAATGCCACAGCTTCTAAAAGCTGGGGAACTGTGAATTAGTTCTGAACAGAGGGGATAGGCCAGGAAATTTAACGATGAGGACAAATAGTGACTAGAAAACAATGATGTCAAAACGTTTAAGTTCAAATTAGAACTTGCTGGGTAGAGGTGGAAGGAAGTAAGTTCCAACTCCTTTCTGGTACATTTGCGCCTGAGGGAGCTGCACGGGGGACAGAAGAAATTCTGCGATGCTTTGCAAGACATCACAGTCTTCTCCAATGTGATCTGTAGGTGTCTCTGCTCTAAATTCATGCTTGGGCTGGGAGCGCTGAAAGCCAGGTGGTCACACACCCAGATGAGGTCATTCAACAATGCAGCACTTCTCAGAGGAGTCGAGGTGCTTGCATGAATGCATGAATTCACACCCTGCCTGCCCCGAAGTCCACATGAGTCTCTCGGGCCCTCCTTACTTGCAGTAATGGACAACTGGGGGCTCATCACTTTGGAGATGTTGGGAGATGACACACAGATGACCTGAGATCTTAACTCTCGACTGGGGCTACATCCTTGGGAGTGAGATTGCTTTATTGATCTCACTGTGGTCCTTGAGGCTTCCTGAGGCTTCAGTTGATGTTCAAGATCAAGTCTAATAGGACAAACTGGTCCATCTTTCTTCCGTGAGTGATGCTCAATCAGGAGTCTTGATCTGGAATCATTCATTTCTGCAGGTGCTACTGGCATTAGCTTAGTAGAGGCTAGGTTTTCAGCCTTCTGAACACCTGCCACGATGAGGAGCTGTGAGTCTGGCTTAGCTGAGGGCTTCAGCTTGGCATGGCTAGAAAATGGTTTAGCAGTGGAGGAAGGCGGCACATCTCTGCCAGCCAGGAAGCAGGTCAGCTGCTGTTTAACAGCATAGAGATTCTGCTTAGCTGGAAGAACAGGCGGGTTATTAGGGGCCGGTGCTGTACCTGGGAGCAGGATCACAAAACTGAATACTGACCTCGGTGAAAGGGGCCTCTGGTACAGACACAGGTAAATACAAATCGCACTTACAGACTCTAAGGGAAGATGATCAAAAGTGTTCTTTACGATGAAACAAACGATTTTCTCTGCAGATTTAGTTTTTAAGTTTTAAAAGAAAAAAGTTATTAGTTTTGTAAAACTAGTAAATGACCATTATAAAGGATTTAAACAATACATAAGAGTACAAAAATTTTTTAAAACCTTGTAGCTTCTACTTTCCATAAACAACCATTATTAACATTAGGACAACATAATTTTAAGCATTTTGTATATATTTCTATGTGTCAGATAGAATAGAAAACAAAAAAGAAAAACTTATAAAAATAAAATCTTATATAAGAAATCTGGTTCTGGTAATATAGTAGTCTAGATAACTTGAAATAAGCTCTAGCAATAAATACCTGAAGATACTAGAACAAAATACAAAGTAATATAAAACACCCTTCTAAATGACGAGTTATGCTCACAAGAAAATAAAGGAAATCACTAGGTGCCACATTAATGACAGAACTGAAAAGCAGGGTGTTGAGCACATGAGTTGACACACTGACTCCCTGGAAGGGTTGTTGATCTTGGCTGGAGTTATTTTGTTGTGTGCCTTACTCATTTCATGATCAACCGTTTTTTCTCTACGATCCAAATGATTTTTAATTAGATTTTAAAAAATAGCTTATCACAGAGTCAAGTTGCCAAAAACCCTTCCTTAGTCTAGCCGTTGAAAAAAGTAAGGACCATGACTTTGGAAATATTTGCAAAAGAAATATAAATGACCACTCATCCTGTAACTGAAACACAACCACAAGTCTGGGACCAACTGTGCGTTCGCCGGTATCACAAAAGATCATGGAATGTTGGTGACAATACTAATGATCAGTTTCAGGGTCTAGGGATGGACAGGAATGATCCTACCTAGAATTCGTTATCTTCAATCACATCTTCCACGGCGAAGTCACTAAAAATCCTCATGCCACAGACTCAGTTGCGTTCCAATAAGGAAAAGGATTTTCTACTTCCTATTGTTACTTACAAAAAGAGCCACAAATGGATTAAGGTGCCTTGCCAATTCTCTATGGAAATAATGTTATGGTTCTTCCCAAAACAAAGGATGTGTGTCTCATGAGTAATTCTTTTCCAACTTGATAGCACTAGTTTAACTCTACTTCTACTGGAAAAACTCATTACGGCCGAGATCCCAGCCAACAGGGCCTGGCTGTACACGCCGCTTACTTACCTCCTTGGCCCATGCTGGTTTCTCACTAGGACTCATCCCTTCTTTGTAATGGTACAGGGGCTTCTTCTCCACGGGCCTCTGCTCCTGCCGCTGATGCTGAAGGGAAACCAGGTAGTCTCTCTCTTGCTTGAGCTGTCTCTGTAGTCTTTCTGCTTGTCTCTGTTCTTCCAACTGTTTGCGCTTATATTCCTGTCCAGATCAGGAAAAGGGAGCAAAGAAAAGGCTAAATCACCATACAGAAACCATGTGTCCGTAGCAGTGAAGCATGCAATGGAAGCAGAAGAGATGATAAATAACAAAGGGCCTTAATACCGACAGAACCACAGGAGGATATCAGGATGTGCCGCAGAGATACGCTACAGCCTCAGGGTAGCATCTACACAGAATGCGACATTTAATGAAAACATGAGTTCTACTGGCAACCCTTACAGAACACCACCCTTTGCTAAGTGACTTGCCCCTGATGAATTGCAACCAAGAAAGTGGCAATAATAAGGACCTTTGGATGGTCAGCACAGAACTCCTATAAGGAGACATCCACTTCCTGGCTTAGTAATTAAACCATTCAAACATGTACAATTAAGTACAAAGATAAATAAGTAGCTAGAGATATTGCCTAAATCATCTTTTGTTTAACAAAACTTGGACCCACAAAAGCCATTAGCAAGCTTATGTACAGGCTGAAAAATATCACAGTGCCACTGAATAAAAAGTTCAGTTAAAAAAAAACAAAACAAAACTGGATACACCAAGAAGCTCATTTGGAGAGCAGGGCAATAATAATAAAAGAGTACTTCAAGTGGAAGCCGCATGAGCAGGGAACACACAATGTTCCCATCGTAAGGGTAAAACTCATAGTCTGCAAATGAAATATGACTACAGAGCTGAGTGGGTTCTCATGGAAGAGGTGCACTTTGCTGTGATTGTATTCCAGCATGTTGCAAATGACCTTAAAAATTACTCTGCAACAAATACAGTGGGTCTCAAAAATGGTCTGAACTTATAATAAGGCTGGATTCATGTTAAGGCTTCACGAATAGATGGAGTTAATAAAGAATTCATAACAAGTGTATTAAATGTGTTAAAACCCAACACAATGGGTCAGGAAACGTATTACGTTTTAGATTTTCAAGGTCCATGAGGCTTGGAAGATCCCTTGTTCCTGACTGGCATGGAAGACAAAACACCCACACCCACAAACACACACCCACACCCACACACGCGCGCGATGCACCCTGAGCAGGTCAGCTGGCTCCGCTTTCCCATTACCAGAAGTAGAGCTTGTTCATGCAGTAGCTGCTGCTGCAAGATCTCTAACTGTCTCTGCTCCTCCTCTAACTGTCGCCTGATGTACTCCTGCAGAGGTAGGCAGCAGAGAATTCAGAGGAACACAACAAGAGAAAGAGAGAGAGAAAAAGAACCAGTAATTTCAAAGGTGACAAGAGCTGCCAGGGAAAGTGTGGAAGGAAGAAGGGGGAAAAAAAAACACCCAGACACCTCCTCTCTTACAGGAAAGGCACACGGCACCGAAGCCAAAGCATTTCAACGCAGTCAAAAGCACAAGCCCTCCAGCTGCGCAGCTCGGCGCGTGGCTGTTACTATTTGGTTTTGATAACCCAGCTGTATTTTAAGGCTTTTCATTACAGGCTTCCTCTTTATAGGCTACCTGGAATTCACAACGCCATAAAGTCCAGAGGCTCCTGTGCGAGCAGCAGGGATAAAATGATGATTGAATGCCACCCTGCTCTGTCTTTGTAACGAAACCATCCTGCAGTTTCATTGCACTGTCAGAATGTGATTCTAACAGAGAGAGAGTGGGGTCTGCATCGATGGCTCAAAGTCATGGAGCCCAGGGCTGCAGGAGTAGGAAAGCTCTTCGAAAGCCATGAAAGAGCAGGACTTGGCTCATGTATCATGCTTCAGTGCTACCTTCAAAGAAAACACCCGGGGTTGGGAGAATCACAAGATCGAGGTATGTCAGGGGGCTCTGGCCTGGGTAGGAAGCCAGGCTGGCCGGGTGGGCTCTGCCAAGGTTGTGCATTTGACTTCTTGAATAGGTGGGAACAGTTGCTTGAGAAAGAGTAAAAGCCTGCTTAAACTGAGCAGACCTCAGAGAAGGTGACCCACACCCCAGAGAAGGCTGGTGCTGGTGTTCACGCGGGGGCCATCTGCGGGGCTCCCCGGCCCCAGCTGTACCTGCTCGTGCTCCGCGCGCCTCCTCTCCTCCTCCCGGCGCATCTGCTCCTCGTAGTGCCGCCGCTGCTCCCTCTCCTGCTGCTTCCTCAGCTCCTTCTCCCGCCTCTGTTGCTGTAGGGCGACAAGCAGACAAGCATGAAGGAAACGGGCACTGATGGGCGGTGTTGGGGAACTGGCAGGGAGACTGTAGGACTGTGGATGTGAGCTCTTCACGAGGGATGCCTGTCTGCTCGCCCAAAGGCTCCTTGTCTGTGCTATTGGGGGACACACTGGCCAGGATGGGGGTGACAGAGAGCAATTCAGTGTCGTGCAGAACATGCTGTTGTCTACCATGCAGGTAGACTCCCCAGGTTTATACATCTCCCAAAATGTCCCCATTCAGTGCGTTCTCCCAATTGGCTGATGTGGGTTTTCTAATCAGGGGTAGGTAACACTGACAAATAATAAGTTACTTATTATATATTATCAAACTTATTATATATTATCAAAACTGGAGCTTTAGGCTTTAAAGCACATTTGCAATGTTCACGTCATTCAATCTTTTCTACACCACATAGGGCACACGTATCATCAAGAAAGCAAAAACCAGAGAAGTGAAGTGACATATTCAAGGCCATACGGTAATTGTGGCTGAGGGTGCAACTGAACTCACTGACTCCCACCCAGTCCACTCCCCTTTCTGATACACTATACTGCCTTTCTTGATTTTCTGGAGTCTTCACTTTAAAGTGTCGATTTCAACTTGTAACTCAAGGAAGACCTTAAGCTCAGGAGCCATCATCATCTCATTGTAGCTCCGCAGTCATTGTAGCTCCGAAAGTGGACTGCGTGATAAACGCCTCTCATGCCTTATCTTATTTGACCTTCACAAAAAATCTTCTCAGGTAGGTATTACTGTTATCCCCCATTTAAAATGAGAAAATGGAGGTGCAGAGAGATTAAGTAGTTGTTCAAGATCATGCCCACATTCAAGGTCAAACTCAGTAAGTGGTGGAGCTTGATCTCAAAGCCAGGCAACGTGACTCCAACCTGAGCTCAATCAACAGAGGAGATAAGGTGGCATCAGGAGCATTATGATTAAGCCCAGCCTTCGTTATCCTCTCAGTCAAGGAGAACATCTTAGGAGCAGTGACAGGAGCCAGTGTTTCTCAAGTAGGGTAGCACCATTCCCTGATCCCTGCTGCATCTGGCATATAGGGGGGCCTGTGGGAGTTTTTCTGGTTGTCTCAGTGACTGGGGGTCATGACTGGCACTTAGCCTGAGGGGCCAGGGATGCTAAACGTTCCACAATGTGCAGGATGGTTGTACATTGCAAAGTGTTTCCCCGTCCTGCACACCAGGAGGGCCCCTTTTGAGAAATGTTGCAGGCCCTTTGTGTCAGAGCCGTGTGCTGGCATTAGGATTTCTTCTTCCTCAAACAGGAGGTTTGGAGGGGACTCATCAGAAGGTCCATTACCTCATAAATGTCTTAACAGCACTTCACTGCCTGGCTGAGGAAGCATGAGGTATTCAAAATAAAAATGAACTGTGACTGTATCATACTGATCAGTTAGCTCTAAAAAACCAAGGAAACAGCTTTTGAGTACAAAAGCTCTGTCACAGCCTCGCTAGCCCAACCACAGATACTCAAAGCTCCAGAGAAACCCACAAGTGAGAAGGTCTTCCTGATTCTTGGGATCTGCTGTCTTCCAACAACCTCTGAGGTTTGGGAGATAAGCTGCAACTTTCGAGACTCAATGTCTATTACTTCCAGGTCAACAGATACTTGCGCATCTGATGAGGAGAAGCCGCTGGAGGACTTTGACCATCAGATGCCATGGCCAGAGGGCTTCTACCCACAGCGAGATGGGCAGGCCTAGATGCTGAAGGTCAGGGTGAGGTCATTCTACGGGCCCAGGCAGAAAACACTCAGGCACCCATGAGCTAAGCAAAGACAGCTTATGTTCATAATCACTGCTGAGACACAGCCGAAAGGAAGAAAAACTACAAACTATCCCAATTTCCGGTTATTCCAGAGGACCGTAGTGGATACCAACTTAGAAGTAGAAATGAGAATTAGGCCAAAATAAAATGGGCAGAATTCAGTGACTGGGGTGTGTGACGGTGAGTGGTGAGTGAAGTTTCTGGCCAGGAGCATGGAAGATGGTATGATACAGAGGAAGAAAAGCAGGTTTGGGGAAGAGAATGAGGGGTAGGCTGGGGGAGAGAGATGAGTCAAGTTCCAGACATGTGATTATTTGTTTTACAGAAAAATAATACAGGAAGATGCAAGTATAAAACATCATCATAGGAACCGACTGAGTAATTTGGATTACAGACCCAAAACAGAGATATTTCCAACACTCAACCAAAGTGAATCAATGCCAGCACAGAGAATAAAATAATTATGTGTACAGATCTGGCTCCTGGAAGGAAACAGCCCTAATTAAGCTAACATTCCAAGTTTTTTACTCCCACCATCAGTCTCCTTCTTGAGGGAAAAAAATATATAATCAAGGCTTTTAAAGATTTAGCTGATTTTTATGTGAAGGATTTGTACATTTTCAACCCCCTTTCCAGGAATCGATACCGTTTTATAATTACATGCCACTCAGGTCCCTGTGCAAGGTGCACACACTATTGATTGCAACTCAGGAGGGTCTGGGCTTCCCAAGTATTCTGGAGTTTCTGAGAAAGACATTCAAAAGTGACTAATAATTAATAATGATCTCACTTGGATCAGCTGCAACTATGGCATGGAGGCATCTGCCAGGGCTTTGGCTCCTGTGGTGAGGCTGGAAAAATAAATCACTTCCCCAGCCTCCTGATGGCACCTTGCCAGTTTCCAGCTGTGGTGTCTCAATGCTAATTCCTTTCCTGGAAAAATGTTTGCTCTCTCCCCTCCTGGATGTGGGGCTGTTTGAGGGGACATATCAAATCACATCAGAAAAAGACCAAGTCCCTGGCCTCTAAAAGACACCTTTACAAAGCTCTGATGACTCTTGCTAGGAATCTGAGGGCATGGCTGGGTTTGATCCTCACTGGACCCCCAGCCCCTCACGCAGGGCCTGGCACCTGGCAGGTGCACAGATTTGGTGACTTGAACTGAATAAGAAACTTGGGGCAAAAGAAGACAATACAGAATCACCTTAATTTGGGTAGGGGGCGGTTTTCCCTCCTATCAGTATAATAGTTTATACTATACTGTGCCTTATGTTATGGCTATTTGAGATGTCTTATCTAGTCTGCAATCCAGGTTGTGGGCAGAGAACAATCATTCTACGCTGGCTTGTAATCTCCCACTCCATCTCATAAGGGGCCTGATCCCGTCGATGTCTGTTGCCTCTCATACTGCAGACTGGGTGTCAAGAGGAGAAAGACGTGCAGAACCTCAGACCACCCCTTCACCCTTCAGTGCCTTCCAAGACCAGAATATTTGTTATGCTGGACATAGGCAAGGCCTGGAGTGCTTCTCTAAAAAGAGAAAAATGATTGGCACTGGCGTGGGGTCTATTTTCCATCTTAGAGAAAGGCAGGAAAATAAAGTAAGGGAATAAGAGTCCAAGCTGGCAGGAGTAGAAAAGGGAAGAATCAAATAATATTTCTAAATGTCAGTGAGTTATGCATAAATATGACAATGGTCCTGTCAAAGACAAACAGCTTAAACCAACTGCTCTAGAACTTTTGGCAGATATCACCTCCCCCACCCCCATGTACTGAACTGCCTAGAAGTACATTTCCATCCACATCTTCTTGGAGGCATCTCCAAAAGTTATATCACATAAAATTAGACATTCAGTGAGTTATTATAAGTGTCTTAATTTTTTTCCTGGTTGGGGGATGATTGATAATACCTACTCTGAAAGTTTTCTAGGCTAAAATCACCATTGCCTTCATCTACAGAGTAGAACACCGGGGTCTTTTGGTCCCTCTGCCTTCTGTTTGTGTTCCCAAGGAATGATTTTTTTAGGACAGTTTCGATCTTCCCCAATGCATGTTCTCCTCAGGCCACCTCCAGGTGGAGGCTGTGCAGCTGTACTTTCAAGGATGTGAACTGGTCAGTTTGTTTAAGTGAGGAAATAATCCTGTCCCCTTCCTCAGGGGACCCTCAAAGGTTATACCTTTATCTCCGACTGACTATGCAGAATTTTGGCTCTTCAAGAGCATATTACTTTAATCCTTACACATTCAAAGTTTATTTAAGCTGTAAGAAATAATCTTCATGGAGTTGGGTTTTCTTTCCTTTTGTTTCTTTAAACGTTCTTTTCAGACTAAGTTTAACTGGCAGAAAGGTGTGAACTGCACCAGGGTACTCTGGCCCCATAGAGGTGATTTTGATGAACTGTTAAAACATAAATTAGGTTTTATGGTGTTATTGAAAGAGTGGAGGAACGTAACTCAGCCACTCAGTTGTTATTCAACCGCTCCTATGCAAGTGTGAGGGTTGTCAATGATCTTGGAAGGCTTGCATGAGCAATGGGTTTACTCTTATCTGGACAATAAACAATCTTTAAAAAAATTTTTTTTTATTGAAGTGTAATTGATTTACCATGTTAGTTTCAGATGTACAGCAAATGACAATATGAATCTTGACCCACTGGAGTGGGCCTCTTTCCGGACCTGCCAGGACTCTCTGAGTCAGACAGGGCCCAGCTCAGGCACCCAGATGCCATGCTGTACAGGCCCGTTCTAATGCCCTGACCTGACCCTAGCTTCATCTTGCTTTTCCCTTCAACTTTATAGTTCCTTCTATTTTATTTTTCTTATTTATTTTACTTTTAGCTTCTGTATTAATCTTTGTAAACCACCTTAAGGCCTCTTTTTGGAATGAAGAAAAGTCATAAAGAAGGGTATACACAGGCAAACAATGAAAACCTTATCTTGGCCCTCCACGTTTTAAACTCTCGAAATCTCTCTTGGAAAGATCAAAATGGAGATAAAGGAGAACTGTAGACTTGTAATTTGGTTCTTTAAGCTTATGACGATGCCACCTCTGTGTACGCCACCTGCGCATGTGGTTAACGTCGTTTTCTCAGCCATGGGGATCAATCTGCTCTGATGCGTCCAGCCCTCTTGCTGGAGAGCTGGGTAAACCGAGCTACAGGAACATGTATGGAATGGGCTGGGACCTACAGGGAAACTTAACCCAATCTCCTTTTTAATCTAAAAGTCTGTACCATGGGCCAGAGCAAATATAGCTAAGTGCAGCTCACCTGTCATTCTAAGGCTACGGAATCTTTTGGAAAAAAGTACAAGGTTATAGTCTGTATGTATGGGTTTTTTTTTTCACCTAAAAAAGTACTTCATCATGGATTATTCAAGTTAGAGCTTCACATTAGCTCTGTTAGGTAAGTGAGGCAAACATCTTCTCAGGAAGGTTCAATGCCTTGTCAATGGCCATGTGACAAGTTGGGGAAGTCATGGCATGAATACGAATCACCACACTGGGTGCTGTCTGTGCATGCCAGTATTTGCTGGCCTGGGTGATTTACATGCTTCAGTTCATTTAATCCCACAGTGTGACTCTAGACTTTATTGCTATGATCCCTGTTTTACAGGTAAGCCAACTGAGGCTCAGAGAAATTAAATATATTGTTCCATGTCACACAGCTGGAAAATGGAGGAGCTTGGAATCAGGCCCAAGTTGGTCTGACTCCACGTCCTTTCCACTCTATGCCCTACTGCCTCCCAGGCCCTCGTACCCGGCATATTCTATCAACTGGAGATGTGTCCAATCCAGATAGGATACTTGGCTGCTTTATGCTACTTAGCAAATGTTCAGGTTGAATTTGAGTTTGGTTCTCATGACATTCTTGTAGATTTGGGGAAAACAAAGCTAGGTGCCTTTGGGTAAAGGTTTTGGGCCCTGGGTCTATCTTTTACATACATCGTTTCCCATTATACAGGCTCAGAGATAATGTCCACAGGGGATATGGGATATGAGACTTAACATCCCATAGCTGCAAAGTGATGCGTCATTGGGGGAAGACAGTAGGTATGAGGCCACAGGACTTGGGGGACAGAACCCTGGATAAGAAATAGTTTTAGACTAGATTTCAGTCCTGCTCTGCCACTGACACAAACACTGCAGACCACACAGTCTCAATGAATATTTGTTTAAGGAATGAGTGACTATCTGACCTTGAATAAGTCACCTTTACCCAAACCTTCAATGAGGGGGCAGAGCAGGTGACCTTACAAGTCTGTTAGTTCTAAGAGTCTAAGCAGTAATGTGCTACCTTGCAAAGCAAAAGTCCAGTAACAGTCCAGAAGGAGAAGTGAAGTGAAGCAGAATTCTGCTTGCTCTTAGAGAGCTCGGCTTCTTTTCATCCTGAGTGACCTCCTGGAAATGGTGAGTGGGGACCCCACTGACTGTGGAAGACCAGAGCCGGCCTCCAGAGGACAGGACAGCAGCTGGTGCAGGACCAAGTCAGGCCCCTCGGGAAGTACCTCAAACCATCCCCTTGACACAGGGGCTCTCTGGTCAAAGACACTCAAAATGAAAGGCCCCAGTGCAGTCTTTTGAATCCACCACATGGCACATATGCTCCCTCACTTAAACAGGACCGCTCTGTATCAGCTGGGCAGGAGCTGTGTTTGTGATGAGAGGCAGTCAAGCTTCTGGGCATTCCATTTGCCCATTTTACCACTTGTGAAAGTTTCAGTTTGCAGAAGACCATGGCAAACTAACCACCGCAGGGCAAGGGCATGATTCCTTGCAGCTAACACTGGGATTCCAAGCACAGATTTTAATAGGAAGCATGTGAGAGTGACAGTGAAGCAGTCTGGCACCTCTGAACTCACTACACAACAAAGTAATCAGGATAACAGGAAAGAATAATAACCACTCGTGATGAGAACGGTTGTGTAGTGCCGCCTCTGATGCCAGACACTGTCCTAAGCCCTTCACTCGTACAACTCACTATAGCCCTCAGGCACGTGCTTCTGTCCTTATGCCCATTTGACAGATAAGGAAACTGAGGCCCACATAGACCAATACCTTGCCCACGTTAACTCAATTGTAAGTGCAAAGCCGGGACTATACTCTGCATCTGGCTCGTGCCATGCTGCCTCTGTGGACTTGAAAGAAGTTGGTTGAGATCTCTACATTCACAAAGTGAAGGATGTTAGATTAATGCCTTTTTGAGTGGCCATTTTTTCCCTGTCTTCCCTTTGCAACCTGTCTTTCCTCACAGAAACAGTAATCAGAGAACCCCTGAGGAAACCAGACCAGTTAGATATGCCTTATTCTTCTCTTTTCACAGCTACTTTACACTATTAAAGATAAAACCAACCAACCTACCCATTCAGAGCTTCCTGGCCAACTCAGGATCCGTAGGCAGCCCCATGCCTACGCACTGTCTGAATACTCGTGTGTCAAGCTGGTCTTTATTGCATGTAGAGAGGGGAATGAAAGTTCTAAAAAGGCTTCATGAAGAATTCTGGTCCTGCCTCTCCTCTAGATGCTAGTCACTGTGAGTCTTCACCAGCTCCCCATCACCTCTGAGCTGCAGTTTCCCCAGTGACAGTGGCTAGCTGGGCTTTCCTGGGTAGCAGATAGAGGCACACGAATGGCCTGATGGACATCCCGAGTGCCCATGACTCTGTAGGTTAGTGTAAAAGTGCAGATGTAACTCTCGAATTCCTTCTGCCATCATTCTAAAGACTTAACATGAGCCTCTTGCATGGAGTCCTGTGAAAACAAGCCCACTGTAAACCAGTTTATTAACACAGTGTCTACAGAGAGGGCCACTCCGCACATCTGGGAGGGTAGTGAAGACGCTAAATTACATCACACATAGAGAGGTTGCAGGAGCTGGTGACATCTAGGCAAGAACACTACCATTGCCTTTAAACATTTCTGGGGCTTATGGGGAAGGCATTTTAGTTTCATTTGGCATAATCTGTATTAATGCAGGCATATCACAAGGACTTGAATGAACAACAGGATACATTTTCTAACACTCGGAATTGTTCAAACATAGAATAGGCTGCCTCAAGCCTGTAAATGTAAAAGCAGAGATTACACGCTAAACAGATTAAATGACCCTGAGGTGCATTTTGAAAGGGATTCCTGCTTTGAGAAAAGAATTGGCTTAGATCAATTTTGAGGTCTCTTATATTCCCCAGCCTCCAGGATCCTATAACACTGCTCACTGACTGAAGAAAACAAAAGTGAAATGAAAACGATTCGAGTGAAATGAAAACGATTCGATTGAAATGTCATGTGAAATAATACTTTCTGCGAAACTATTGTGTCATCATAGTTCTGTGGTTGGGAGAAACAAAGAGTAATGACTGTGAAACACAAGAGATGTAGACTAGATGTTAAAAAAGAGATTCCACGAAGACTTGGATACTGGAAGGCAGTCTGTAATGCCCACTCCTCACCCCCGCCATCCACCTAAGCTGCCCTAGATACAACAAGGGCCAGAAACAGCTCAATGCTGGTTTTTTTCCAGTATGAATGCTATAAATATCAAATATTAGCATACCCTTCCCATTCCTGGAAAGTCTAGGAAAGGGTCTGAACAAAAGGATTTCAAATATCAGTAGCATTTTAACTTGCAGTACAGGAATTTAAGTCCCATCTCCTCACCTGGGCAGGAAACCTCTCCCACTACAGGATCCAGGTGACCAGGCAGACTAAACCAGACCTTGCACCCGGGCAAGCATCACCACATATCTTCTGCCCAAGGTGAGTCTGAAAAGATGAGCAGAGTAGGCACCCCAGCACCTCGACGTCCTGACCCTGGACCCTAACTCTGTGATAGAGAGGAAAACAAGTTGTGCATTGTCTGGGTCAAGTGATGGAAATTTGTACTGAACTGAACAAAAACAGAAGAGGCCCTCTACATACTTTTTCTCACTATTGATGGACTCCTTCACCTTAGCTGGGTTTAATCAGATTCCTGGAACTTAGTTATAAATTGTACTTTACCACTGGTCAAAAGCTGAGAGTCGTGTACCTGCCACTTAATTGGCCTGACCACGTCCTTTTCATGAAGCTGATAAATGACTCCATTCAGTGGACAAAGTGCTTCTAAGAATATACAGATACTGATTTAGAACCTGGCCGGATCCACACGGCTACCTATAAATAGCCAATGGCAGGCAGGGATTCCTCAGAAACCTCTGGTAGGAGGTGACATGTGAGATCCCTGAGGAAGTCAAAGGCTGCAACCCATACTGTCTTGTGTCACCAAATGGGGGTCTTCATTTGGAAATGGGAATGCATTTCCCGGGATGCCTTCACCAGGTCACCTGATCCACAGTGAAGCAAAATTTGCAAGGCTAATCATGGGCTTTAATTACTTTCATGTGACAATGTGGTCCAGGCTCCTCCTCAGGACCAGAAACACAAGGGGTCACCACAGGCCAGGGCAGCAGACGCAGATGGGATCCTGCAGGGCAGGAGGCGGGAGAGGAGTCCATGATGGCTGGGATGGTCATTACGTAGGGTTCAGAACGTACAGCCATCTGAGTATTTAGTATTTTTTTACTCTGTTCAGCAACAGGGGCAAGATAAAGGATCAAAAGATAAAGTTGGTATAAGCCCTTGATGCCCTGTGGCCACAAGTGTTCCTGCCTCTGGTGAGAAGCCAGGGTGGTGCACATTGGTGCCCAGAGCAAGGTGTCTCTGGGCACCCTTTCTGTGCCCATGGGGATGTAGAGGGTGAGCCTGCAGGACACTCATGCCCCACTGAGTCTGAATGCTGACTCATATCCAAGATAGATCTGACAGGAAGCCTGAGAACCAGAATCCAAGATGAGCGCCTGCTGGGTGCAGCTTCTTTGACCTTGCTCAGAAATCCTTAAATTCTCAGCATAAAAGACCACAGAAGCAGAGGCCAGGTGAAGACCGGGGAAGAGCACACTGACTCTGGTTTACCAGGTGAGAGGCAGGACAGACGCAGTGACAGTGGTTGGGCTCTGGCGTCCAGTCCCATGGGATTGAAACTGGTTTTGTCTCAAGCTGTGCGACTTTTAGCAAGTTATAAACCTCTCTGAGACTCAGCTGCTTTATTTTTAGACTGGGGGTTATTGTGAGGATTAAATGAGACAATTCACATGAAGTACTGAACAGAGTACCCGCCTATGCTTAAATGCTTCATAACTGTTAGAAATTGCTATTCTAGCAACTTGAAGGAAAAAATATAATGTTTAAATAAATCATACCAAGTAGGAGGGGAGGAAAACCTAAAAAAAACAAAACAAAACAAAACAATGCAATGCACCCTCTGGAGACTTTATACTGATTTAGGGCCTAGGCTCAAGGGCCAAGAGTTCTAGTGTTAAAATGAAAAAAAAAAAAAAAGAAGAAAAAGGAAATTCATAGGTGTGTCTGTGTCTGTGTACACATGCACACGTCTGCATTCTCCAGTGCGTTAAATGTTTTATGGGATGACAGCGGAGATTTTCTAGGGTTACATGATAAGTGTCTTCAGCCTGAAACTAAGTGTAGCAAGTCCCTATGCAAGGAACCCATTAACCAGACAGGGGAAAGGCAAATGGTCAAGATTTCTACGGTGTGATGCTCCAATGAGGTGAGGGCCTTGGGAAGTGCTCTTGGAAGGGAAAAAAAAAAAAAAAAAAAAAAAAAAACCCACAAGCCAGGAAAAAAGCAGGAAAGGCAGGATAAGGGGCCGAGCCTGAGAGGGCACTGCGTGGCTGGGAGGGAGGTTTGATCACAAGTCGGGATTTGTAAGCCTTGGATGCAAACAGCAGAGGCCCTTGGTCCTCGGGAGACCCTACGGACTGAAGGAAATCATGCGGCTCTGGGCTGGGGCCAGGATGGAGGCTGCAGCTGGCCCTGGGCAGGCAGAAGGAGATGCCACCAAAGTACAGCTGCAAGGACCTGTCTGAGAATTTCAGCTTGTGCCCAGGAGAGTAACCCGAGGTGATGCGGGCGCCTCCACTTCTACACTCTGTACTTCACTTCTGAGAGCTGGCTCATTAACACCCACACCTGCCTTCACCCTGCCTTTCCTGCTCCTCTGAAGGCCTCTGCCCCTCAGTGCTAAAGTGCTTCCGTCTATGACAGTGTAATTCTGAGAACAGGGGATGGGAGGTGAACTTCAAACCTTTCATGTGCTGAGCATTCGTCACATTGCCAACATCCCTGAGTTACATACATTGGAAAGTGCTTCATTTGCCTACTGCTGTTTGCAGACGCTTACAAGGTTCAATTCTGAGGATCACAGTTCAAGGCTCTGATGACGTATGTACTCTTACTGCCTCAAGGCCTGTGTGGACTTTGGGAACAGCGAGACGGTATGAATCCTGGCTTTGTACCTACTGGCTCTGAGACATGGGACCAATGATTTCCCCTCCCTGAATCTCAGTTTCCTCTTTGTCAAATGGAGATAAGTGCACTTTGTACGAGAGGTAATGGATACATACAAAGAGAGGAGCGCAGGTGAGATCCTGGGCAGAAGCAAAGCATCCCACGCAGTATTTGGCACGCAGAAGTCACTCAGGAATTGCTATTGTTGCTGGTCTGCATACTAATATTCCAGGGACATAATGAGGATGGTGGGATTTATTGCAAACTAGAACGGAGGCCCTCACTGATTTAAACCGGAAGGCTGGATCTGGATGTACCATTTAAAAAGCAGTCCGCTCCTGGAGTCTGCAATTCACCACCCTCTAACTGCAGTGGCCACCTGACAGAGCAAGTGAATTGCTGTTAAACTGTTAATGAGAAGCAAGATGGTGTTTGGGAGAACTGTAAAATTACTACCCCATTACTGTGCACTTAGTGAACCTTTCATCTGCCATCCAACTTCCTCAACAGCTATGGTCTCTCAGTTTCCTAATTGTCTAGAGGCTTTGATTTATCTGGCAGAAGGAAGGAGGCCCTGGACCAAAGTTCTGTGAAGGAGGTTTTAATAAACGTCTGAAAGACCACACGAGTGAGAGCCTGGCCCAGGACAAGCCAGGCAGGAAAGTGCGGCTGGCGGTATGGGTTCCCACACAGATGACAGCACGCCTATTGGTGAAGGCAAGTTTTGCTAGAAAGCTGCAGGACAGGCCCTGGGTACCAAGGCGTGTGTGCAAAGACTTGTGAAATGCTTTCTCCAGTGTTCAGAAGAATAACCAAGGAGTAGTGATAGTCAGTCCCTGTTTTTCCATACTTGGCACTTCACTTCTCTGCCTACTCACTGTGGTCTAGTTAACACCTATATTTCACCTCTCAGACATTGACTCATTTGTACATTAGTTCATTCATTTCATGAATATTTATGAGGCATCTACTGTGTGCTGGGCACTGTTTTAGACACTAACATCTAAATACATGACGTGGAGATAAGAGATAAAAGAGACAAAAAGAGATACAAAGGGATAAAACCCCCGCCCTCAAGGAGCTTACTTTCTAGTGGGGAGAGACAGACATGGAAGTATCTATGGATTACGTGTGAAGGTGATAACAGCTATTTGACCTAATAAAGCCTGGCAGAGTGACAGGACATGCAAGAGGGAGGGGCTGCGATTTTAAGTGAGGGGGTCAAGGAGGCCTCACTGAGAAGGTGATACCTGAGCAGGACCCGAAGGGGGTGAGGTCCCCACCAGCTTCTCGGAAGTGACCACACCAAGGCCACATCGCCCCAAGCAAGGGAAGTTCCCTGCTCGTAGGTGCACTTGGCCGCATCCTCTTTGTCAGTTCAAGCGCGTGCGCTCCATACAGGCTGTGGCCCTGACCTTACCGGTGGGATCCGGGCCCACGGCGAACCCCCACGAAGGGACCCCAGCCAGGAACTGAGGGACGCAGAGCGGGCGGAGCGGGTCCTCACCTCCTCCAGCCGCCGCCGCTGCTCCTTCTGCTCCTCGATGCGCTTCTGGCGCTCGGCCAGCAGCTGCCGCTTGTGCTCCTCGTTCTCCCGCTGCTGCTGCTCCAGCTGCTGCCGCCGCAGGGCCTCGGAGCGCTCCTTGTTGGCCAGCTGGAGCCTCAGGAAGTCCCGCCGCAGCGTCGACTCCCCGGGCAGGTTCAGAATGGAGCTGCGGGCAGGAGAAAGAGAGATCAGGCACCCGCGCGGGGCAGGGCCCTCGCTACCGAGGGTCCCCAGGAAGCAGAGCAGGGATGAGACCTCACCCACCTGCGGGGAAAGGCCACACGCTCAAGCCTGGGGTCTCAGATCCTCCGTTAACTCCACCTCTCACCCCACCACCCCGCGAAAGAGAGTCCAGGTAAGAGCCACGTGTTCAGCCTCCCCACCAGTGTGACTGCTGCATGCATGTGCTGTCTCCATCCCCACAGAGATGTCACATTCCTGGAGTCAGTGCTCCATCCCGGTTCTCTCCCGACGGTCCGCACTGTTCCCTCACCCTTGGGACCTCTGTGGCAAAGATCTGTTTCTAAGGACTTTAGTGAGTATGCAAGCGCTGAGCTCCAGACCAACTTATTTTCACTTTTAAGAAAGTCAAGAACTAAGCTAACAAATAAAAATGAACAATTGGGAGCAGCAAAGGAGGCTGTTCTACTAAGTCGGGTCTAGTGTTCACACCCACATCACCTCCTACAACAGCTCAGGCTACAGACTCCTTGGTTCTGCCCAGCAGCCCAGCAAGAAGGCGGGAAGTGGCTCCTGCTTGTTCATGTTGACTTAGCCCTTTTAATCTTCCTGGCAGCTTCCACCTGAAATACATCCACTAAATAATTATTGAGTACCCACTATGTGTCAGGCACTATTACAGGCTCTAGCGGGCATAGCTGTAGCTAAACAAATTCTCTCTCGAGTTATTTTCTTGTGGGGAAGTGAGACAGACAAATAATTAGACAGGCAAATCATTACAAATAATGTAACTTCAGATATTAATAGTCTACAGAAGACAAAAATTAGTGTAATAGTTTAAGAGTGACAGTGGCAGGGCGCTGAGATAAGGATGAAGGGTCCTGCTTTAGATGGGGTGGTCAGGGAAGACCTCTCGGAGAAGGTGACAGCTGGGCTAAGCCCCAAATGACGCAGAGTCAGTCACAGGAAGAGGCAGGGGAAGAGCCTTCCACGCAGAAAGGAAGGCAAGTTTAGGGGGTCTGTTGTGGGAACAGACGTGGCCTTTTTGAGGGACTGAGCCCCAGGTGGTCTTCCCAGTGGCACAGGAGGAGGTCAGGATAGCGCGGGGAGGGCAAAGCGTGTGGCCGTGGGAGCCACGCATGGAAAGCTTATTAGCAGGAGAGCAACATGATCAGATTTGTTTGGCCGCTGCATAGATGATATTCTGCAGGGGGTACCAGGGCAAGCAAGGCCACCAGCTTGGCTGCTACTGCAGGGACTGGCCAGGTGGGGATGGAGGCTGGGAAAAGCATCTGGGGCAAAGTTAATGAAACCTATTGAGGCATCAAATGTGTGGAGTGAGGGATGACTTGCAGGTTTTTCCTTGGCATCTGGGCTATGGTGGTGATGCAAACTGGGATGGGGAATGACTGGGGAGGAGCAGGTTTGGTGGTTGAGCCGGGAATTATTCTGTCTTAGAGAGTGGATAGTGTGCTATGTGAGATACTGCTTCAAAATGACATAAAAGGCTCCATTCGTAGACCGTGTTTGGATTCTACTAATGAGCCTCCTTTGAAACCTACAGCCTTTGTGTAGAACTCTACACCACCCCCAACGGCAGGCTCACCTACTCAGGCCACGTGCTCTGTGCAATGAGGTGGTGGGGCTCAGGGAACCCAGCCTCACATGCGCACAAGGATGCGCCATTAATATTAACTGATGTTGAATCAGTGTCAGGAGACCTGAGCTGTATTAGTGACTCAATCATTAACTTGATGTGTGACTTGGTAGCCACTGTTGGGCTGTTATCCCATTTCAAAAATGAGATAACCGCTGTCCCTTTTTACCTTTCAGGATTTCGAAAAGATTAATTAAATGTGTACATAAAACAGGACTTGGAACATAGTCTTCAATGTGATATGATGACATGTTACAATCAGAGAAGTACTAAAGGATGGCTAGGTCACCCACTAAGTGACTCCTAACATGTGGTTTAGCAAGTGTTAGTTAAGACGAGGTTCTCAGTTCCACATAGAAGGGCTGACACGACTGTCAGGTGAGCTTTGGATAGATGGCATACAACTGCTCAGAAAGTAGGGCATTTGGTCCTCTCCCTTACAAGAATGTTCATTTTCCATGTCACTCCTTGGCAGTCATCATCTTTATGCAGCTAAACTGGGGGTGGTGACATGTTAAGTATCCAGATGGAAGGAAAGCATTCTCCTTGTCTTTGACCTTGAAAATTTCTGTAGCAGGTGAAGAGAGAAAAACTGATGGTCCTGTAAGCCCAGTGCCAGCCTCTTCCAGTAGTTTTAGCAATAATCCAGCCTGGTGGGTCTGAATTAGCCCAGAAAAAGAACACACTAGCTCGTTCTAGCAGCGTGGCTGAGCTGGCCCTTTCCCTGGTTCCGAAGCTCTGCCCAGTGGTACAGGAACTGTTCCTTCATGAGTATAGGGGTCCTCTCCTTAGATGGCTAGAAGATGGGGACCCGCATACCCCAGGGACCCTCCTGCTTTGTCCATTTTTTCCAACAGCTCTCACTTTGTATGTACAGTGTACCCAGAGTGGTGTGTAGGCCTGTGCCCCTGGACTCACCAAGCTGCTGTCAGCTGAATGCTCTTACAAAAGGGAAATCCTGGCAGTGTGGGCACACTGGCATTAATTATTTATAAACACAGACCAGGAGAAAGTCAGTGTCAAAGTCAAGTGAAATTCAAAACGTAGGGATGATCATAAAGCAGCACTCGGTTCTGGGGTCCAACATGTGACAACAGGAGTGGGCCTGGGAGCTTCTATTTAGGGTTCACCTCTAGAGTGTAATCTGATTTCCTGGAAATTGTTTCCTCTTGGATTAGGCTGTGGTGAAAATACCATGGCATGTGACAAGGACAGTGGCTGCCTAAATGTCTCCAAGGTATGAAGTAATGGATTGGACTGAATAACTCAAGCCCCAAAGTACCACTTAGGTCTCCAGAAAGTGGCAGTTTTAGGTACTGTTAGACCTGTATTACCCAGATAATTGCCTGCTACCCACTCTACACATTACATACATGAGAAAACCAGGAAATAAATCTTGGAAAACCCCATAAAGAATGTGCTGATTTCCATGTTCTCTTAAAAATCTGCCTAGGGAAATTTTCCCAAATTAATAAGTATGCTTCTGGACAATAAATTAAATCAGATCACTCTGCTGGATTCTTAAAAATGAACCTATAAATCAAAAGGATGTGAATTCCACACAACCACAATTCAGAATGTGCGAAGGAGAAGCCGGCCTTGCTCGCTCTCCTACCTGGGCTCTCCTGAGTCGTTCTCCTCCTCTTCCTCCTCACTCCCGCTGTACTCATACTCCGTCTCATCTAAAGAGAGACTCACAGAATGTTAGTGCACAGAAAGGTGCCACAGCTCAGTAAAGCCACCCCTCATTTTACATACAAGTAAACCGAAGCCCAAAGAGTTGGTCTTCATGCTGACTTAGGACAAGCTCCAGGCCTCCTGACTTGTGATCCAATAGTTCCCACCAGCTCGATTCAAGCATGTGGAATTAACATCCAAGACCGTCCCACCTGACTCTGTAGAGATCGCTCCCTGATGCGCAGCATTCACATGAAGGCAAGGAACTAAAAAATAACTCTTCGGTTTGTATTAATGTCCATTATAGGGCCACATAAATCAATCTTTTATTGGCCCACTGTTAACTTATTAACAGTATGAATCACTTTTTAAGTAGGACTTTTTTCATGACTCAGACGGACTCAGAAATTGCCTTTAGATATCTAACAGAAAGAAAGTTTTGACAACACATGTTATTAAAAACATAGGATTAAATGTGTTTTGATTGACCCACAGGGGACATTCATTTAACTCACTAGTATGTTAAGCAAGTTAACATGCAATAATGAGTAAGACTGAGTCTTTGCTTTGGAGGAGATTAGAATCTAATGGGCAGATATACAAGTAAAGCGGGAGGGTATAGCTCAGTGGTAGAGCATGTGCTTAGCATGCAGGAAGTTCTGGGTTCAATCCCCAGTGCCTTCATTAAATAAATAAATAAATAACCCTAATTACCTCCCCCACACCAAAAAAAAGAAAAAAAAAACTGTCCTTGGGGGTGGGAAGGGACAGACTGGGAGTTCAAGATTTATAGATACTGACAGGGTATATATAGAATAGATAAACAAGTTTATACTGTATAACACGGGGAAATAATATTCAAGATCTTGTAGTAGCTCACGGTAAAAAAGAATATGAAAACAAATATATGTATATTCATGTATGACTGAAAAATTGTGTTGTACACCAGAAATTGACACAATATTGTAAACTGACTATAACTCAAAAAAAAAAAAAAAAAGATATACAAGTGAATATTCAGGGTCTACACGATTAGGAAGAAAGAGAACTAATCTTATCGGGTATCGCCCATGCCAGTCACTATGCCATACACTTATGTTCTCTCATTTACTTCTCATAACAATCCTTTAACATAATGCCCATTTTCCAAGCGAAGATACTGAGATTACACATGGTTAAGTAATATGACCAATGTCATCTCAACAAATCTGAGATTTGGATTTAGAATTCAATCCAGAATTTTTCCAACTTTAAAATTAGTGCTCATTTTCACATATTATATACTAAATACAAGTACATAAAAAGAGCAATGAGATATTAGAGAAAGGAGCAGCTCAGTCCACGGGTTATGATAGGGGAGGGGAACAGTGACATCTTTGAGGAGGAAATGAGCCAGATCGGAAGGTGAGTAGCCCTTTTCCAGGCAGATGGCAGCTGAACATGGTGGGAAAGGGACATTCTAAGCAATGCAGCCACCTGAGTAAGGCTGATGATATTACAGTGCATGAATGTTCAGGAAACACTGAGTCGTGAGTGGCTAGATGTCTGGTGTGAGGAAGCAGATGGAGCGAGAAAGGCCAGCAGGTCTGAGGTGGCTTGCCGATCTTTAGATACACCATGCTGAGGACTTTTCTGTGGGCAATGGTGAGCCTTTGGAGGAGCTTTTCATTTTAAGCAAGAGACAGTGTCTCAGTGCTGTCATTCCTTCATAGCTGTGGGTTAGTAATTACAACTTTGAAGACATTGGTGCACCCAGAAAAAAGAACTGAAACTGCAATTTGGTTATGTTACCACCAGGAGGCAGCAGTCACATGATGAGAACTGTTGAATTTGATCATAAACATTTTGCTTTCCACACTATTTAGCCATTAAAAGGATGATGAAAGGAAGCCAAAGCATAATGATTTCAAGTGTACTTCTAAAAATATTTTTTAAAAATTTAAAAATTAAAAAAAATAAATATAAAAATTAGCTCCATATATTTAGATATGTATGAAGTTTGCAGGCTACTTATTTTTAAAGTATTATTTCACCAAAATGTAAGTAACCTTCATAAAGTGTTTCAATACTCCACATTGAAAGCTTAATATTCCAGACTTTTCAGAAATGAATCAACAGAGAGTTCAAAGTAAAATGCAGAAATGTTATCTATTAAAGTAAATTATAGCAAGGAAAAGCAGCACACAATTAATTATTTCTACTCTCTAGGGTAAGGCCTTCATTTGTCAGGCTTCTCAACTGTATTACTTCGCCAGAATCTGGCACGATTGCTTTTATATTACTGGCTTAAATTAGCATGTATCAACATATCTGAAGGAAACAATAATAGCAGATTAAAAAAAAATCACAAAGCAGTGCCCAATTAAAATTATTTGAGTCTACCAAAAGCTGGTCTTCGAGCTACAAAGAGAGTGAAAAAGTATTAGAAAGAGCAAATTAAGTCATTGAATCAAACTGAGCAGTTGGAATGAGGTCTCATTTGAGCAATACTCTTTCCTGGGGAGCAGACAAAAAAGACGGCAGTGGGTGGCTCTAAGCCTAACAGAATTAGGTTCCTTCAGTCCCTGTGCAACTCTGGGATATACCTCCTACCAAGAACCTTACTCTTCTACTCTGCAGAGAAGGAGCACACTCAGAATAGTCTGTTTTCATGGAGTGATGAGTTCAGAATCACATTTTAAGAGTTTGTGCCCCGCCAAATGTGAAAACACCCAAGGTACAAGCTTTACTCATTCTTACAGGTCAGTGGCAAAGAGGTCACACGATCTCAGAAAATAACCTTGAATAGTACTGAAAAATTATAGGCCAATAAAGAATCGTCTAAATAAGAATAGCTTATGTTTATTGAGTACATCGATGTGCCAGATGTTGGATGAAGCATTTTACATGCACAATCTCATTTAATCTTTGCAACAATGCCTGCCATACTAATTATTATTGGACCCCTACTCCCATTTTAAAGCTGAGAAAACTGAGGTGAAGTTCACACAACTATTTAGGGGTAGAAGTAGAGAATTTGAACTGAGAATTGGAGCCTGAAAACAAGAGCTCGAGCACCTCACCGACTCTATATCCCTAAAGCAAAATACGTTTCCTTTCTAGAGAAGTCGGCCTTTAATGGCTGCGTGTCTGACACACTGCCTTAGATTCTTCCCTTTAAAATTCTGACTTCCTGGAGTGGCCCAAGACCACTATTAATAACCAGCAGTTGGAAAAACCAGCACTTTGGGACCCTGACGTATCTATGTCTCTCCATGCCTGGGGCCTCCAGCGTGGGCTGCCCTCCCAGCTCCTTGGGTTCTGATTGACACCTCACCCCTCTCCACCCACTAACAACTGGAGATGAGCCTCCTTTTTGGTTCAGAACCTCCTGCTCTTGAGTCTAATCCGATCATACTATTTTCCTGAGTCCCCGAGGCTGGCTGTAAAGAAAAAACTCTTCCCTTGAACTTTCATGGAGGGTTGCTCCTCCTCCTCTCACCTCTGCCGATCTTACCTCTGTCCAGTCTTGACTCCTACACTGCTTACTGCTCCCCCTTTAGGACCCTGCTCATACCTTGCCACATTACAGATAATAACTGCAGAGGCAAAGGCGAAGGGAAAGTCAAATGAAAGAAGAGCACCCTCTGTCCTGTGCTGTCCACCACCTGGATCGTGAAGAACAGAGGAGAGAGGTGGCGAGGACAGAAGCGGGGACGAGCTTCACCACATACCTCCCACCCTGGTCCCTGGCCTTCCCCCGACCCTCCACTCCCCATGTGCTTCGTGCCCACCTGGCCTGGCCGGCCCCATCCTGACTCCTCGCTGTCAGCCCGCCAGCTGCCCCCTCCTGCTCCCACCAGGGAGCTGTCACCCCGTCTGTTCTCTGCAAACCCCGCCTCCTTCCCATTCTCAACCTTCCCTACCTCCAAATCCAACTAGTCATAAAACCTGCCCCAGACCACGTGTGTTTTCACCTCCGTCAGGATGCTGGTTAACGACTGTTGAGTCTCTATTCAAACAGCTTGGGCTCAGCCCCCAGACCTCAAGTTTGGAATCATGTCCTTTCTGACGATGCAGTGAAAGGACAATGCGGTATTAACAGCTAGAGCCATAAGAGGTTTTGAACTTACAAAATAAAGAAATACATTAAATAATCTTCCAGCTCAAAATGGGCTGTTCCGTACAGCAACCTCTTTTCCATCGCTGTGACTATCAGAAGAGTCATTCTGACTTCCAAATAACTCAATTAGAAGTGAACACAAAAAATTCAGAGCACAGAAACTTAAATGGCGAAGAATGCCAGGAATGAAAAATGTCAACTCAAAGTTTTTTTTTAAGGGTTGCCTGTCTTCTGTAGATTTTTAGTCTTTGAAACATGAATATTCATTTGAATTAAGAAAATCCTTTGTCATATTAAACCACTTCATAGTTTCACTCAACACGACTTTTTGTTGGGTGCCTGGGAAAGGTAATGTCTCTCGCAGTTCTTTCATGAAAGACTCCATCTTGGCAGTCTCGCTCCACTGATGCCCACAGGCTATGATCTCAGAGGCAGCCCTACACACTAAAGAACAAGGCAGGCCTGTCTGAAATCCCCACAGTCCCCTCCGGATGCATTGAGAGCCCGTGACTCACTCTGTTTTTCATTTCCCTTGCTGAAATACAAATGTGCTCCTCACCTTTCTCTCCTCGCTTCTTCTTTGTTCTATCAATATGGTCCTTGAGTTGAATGCGGACCTGTCGTTCATTAGGTTGGTCTCGTATAAATGGATGCTTCATCAGCTGTTCTGTTGCTGGTCGCTGGCTGTGATTCTTTACCAAGCAGCTCTCAATAAATGACTGGAATTTTTTTGACCTGACAAACAAAAGAGATGAAACCGTAGATAAGAAGACAATCCAAGAAAAAGCAAATTGATATTTTCTGAAATACTAGAATGAAAAAAAAAAAGGTGGGGGGTGGGGATAAATCCGATCAGCTACGTAGGGATCAACCAATCACGAGGTAGGTCTGGTTCTCTATCAGGTACAATGGGGTCCAAAGGCATCATTACCATTAATACACAGTTCAGGCACTGCACGGTAGTTACATACATGACAATGTTTAATAGTTTGTATGTAATATCACACAGACCAGTAGGCATGAAAGAAGAGGAAGACCCCAATGGGTGTCATACCTGGAAGGTCTATTGGAATGAGGGAAATAGAGCTGAGCCTTAAAAAATTAGGAGAAAATCACTCTTGGGAAAGGATAGTTCAGGGAGGTAGGAAATCAGTGAAACACTAAAGCTGGGATTGAGTGTCCTATATGTCGGGGGACACTGAGGTGAGCTGTCTGAACAAGGCAGGAAACACAGGCTGGGAGAAGTAAAACCAGGGTTAGATAGGTAAGGGGGAGTACATTTTTGTAGAAATGAGCAAGATTCTTAGATGGTAAAAAGAACTTGATTAGGGAAATTTTCTAACTGGAAATTTTGGGATCATTTTTGAACTTTGCTTTCCAACGAATAAAAACAGGATGTCTGAGTATGTTTGCTATCAAATCCATGGATTTGGAAACTTAACTTTAAGGGACTTAGTTTATACACAGAAGCAAATTTATCTTCTTCTAGAAAGGCGCCATTTCCTCAGAGACGAGCTCTGAAGGGACAGGGGAAAGCTGGTGAGAGACACCAGCGATTAGGGCACAAGTCCACAATGTGGTAGGAATTAATGGTGGACTTTAGCTCTGATTCACGAGTTGGGCATGCATGTTCTGGCTGAAAGTTCCAAGAATTTGTCACGCATCATAAATAATTAAGCTCTTGACTCTATAACATGCCTTTCTGAGGTGCTCCACTGTCAGCAAGGCACATCACTGGATGTCAACTCAGAGACCTTGGGAGAACCCTGGTCACCCTCCTAACTGTCCCCACCCTTCTCAGGAATGAAGCCATTTTGTGCTCTCTGTCGCCCTCCCATGGCGCACTGGAGAGTTACAGGAGCGGGTCCCCAGAGAAGCTTTTCCAAGCGCCCCAGCAGGTCCTAATTGTGTCTTTGGGCCTGAAAGGTGTCCTCACCACACAGAACACAATGGTGAGCATGTTCTTCAAGATTCAGCTGTGAGAGGGCCCTGGTATATGCACCACTCTCCACTGCTGCCCAGGTCAATTCACTTTCTCACTTTACTCCATGTTTTCAAAGCAGTACTGAATTATCAGTAGTTTTTTCCTCCTTAAATTTCTATGCTATGTTCAAGATTTGACATTATTTTACATGCCCGGGGTCGGCCTGGGACGAATCAGGATTGGCAACACAGTGGACTAGAAACAGTTCAGCAGGATGGACATTCTAAGCACCTCCCATTAAGTCCTTCAGCCAGAACCCCTGCCTCCTCCGCACTGGAAATTCCCCCCAAGGCTGGGATGTGCCTGAGTCATCTTCGTGTTGTGAGCACAACTCGTGTCTGACAAATGAATGCGTGCATGAATGGTTATCAGATGAAAGTTCTAGATAAGAGCTGTAATGCGGCTACCTTTAAATCTGTGCTTGTGAGGACGGGGGGAGGGCTTGGAAAGAAGAACTACTGAATACGCTTTCTTTCTGTCCATCACCTTAATCTGTGGAGGCACTACTGTGGTATTATCTAAGGAGGGAACTTGCAAAAAAAAAAATAAGGTCCTAAGGAATAAAGTGAATAAAGTTAACCTATAAACAAGCAGACACACTCCACACAGTACTCTACTAGGTAAAAAATCAGTACTAAAAAGATGAGAACAAAAACAAATTAAGACAGGAAGCTATTAAATATTCACCAGGAATGCAAATAGCAGTTCTCTTTTTTCTGCTTGCCACGAGAAGGAAGAGATTGCTTTTTATAAAGTGCTGAACTATTCATTAGGGGATGATACATAAAAGAAATCACACCAAATTTAAAAATAATATCCAGACTTAATCGACTGTACATTCCATTCCCCAATACTGACACCTAACAAAAGTCATAGACATCTTCAGGATGAGAGAGTGTTCAGGGAGTTGAATGGAACCGGCTATAGCACAGATTCCTTTTTTCCAGAGTCTCTCCTGGAGGGAAGAAACCTCAAGAGACATTCAAGAGAATATCTTTGGGCCCAAAGGATCCACAAAGCTGGCAGATCTATAAACCTGGCAGTCTCTCCCACGTCTCCTTCAAACGGTTCTGCTTGAAGAGAAAATAATGCTTCCTTAAAACAAATCTTCAAAGAAAGATTCATTGTCTCTTATTTAAGTTAGCTGACCAGGAATCGATTTGCTTAATTACACATTTAATTAAAAGTAAAAACACTATATTGAGCACCACCTGACTCTTGGCCGAGAGGACTGAGGGACTTAAAGGACCTTTATGTAACTTTATTGTTTCAATCTTGGCTGCCCATAATTTAGTTCTGTCTCTTACAGAAAAAAAAAAAAAAGCCCAAGATTTATATTACTAATTTCCCAAGGGTTGGCATGGAGAGATAAATGTTAGCGATTGGTGCTTACAGTCTGAGGCCCTAGATCTTCTCATATCGGTGTCACTGAACACTTAATCTTCCCAGATTTTTCCTGTTTACATATTAAATTGTGTTAGAGGAATTAAAAATGCCTGAAGGATTATTACATTAACCACTATAACCAGCTGGGCTAAAAGTTTTTGGTAATCTTCAGACTCCCTAAATGCAAATGATCTTTAAAATTTTGCATTTGCCCAGAACTGCCCTTTTTTTTTTGTCTACTTCAGGGTCCATCATTTACTAATGGTGCAATTTTGGGCAGATTACTTAATTTCTCTGTGCCTCAGTTTCCCTGGCTGCAAATTGGGATATTGTTAACACTTAGCTCAAAAGACTGCTGCGATCTTTAAATGAGTTAACTCATGTGACATCCTTAGAACCATGCCTGTTACATCATAAATGCTGTATGTGTGTTGCTATTATTGTTATTATTCTTCTTATTACTGCCATGACAATGTCCCAGCAGATCCTGACCATCACCAGGCTAACAGAACAGGAGGATCTGCCTTGAGGGCCAGGAGTAGAAATTTGAAGGTGTTTTTCCTCACTTGTGTTGAATCCAATAGCATAGAGTTCTTTAAAGGAATTATTCCACATACATTAGGAATAAATGCATTAGCAGGAAGTGTCAACAGGACCATTATCTCTGAGGACACTGCCAAAAAATGTTAAGTTTAAAAGTTTGTGTGGCAATTTTTGCTTTATTTTAAGTCCAAAGTCACACGACTGCTGGTAAATTCAGCCTATTTAAAGTATTTTTCTGATACTTCCTTTCTATTATCATTATTTTATTTAGAGCAGCACAAAGAACATTCATTTCCAAAACTAAAGTGCCTGATAGCCCAGCAAGAAGCAGAACTGGTGTTTCATAAAACAACAGAAGTGCTTGTAAGCTCCGGAGTAAAAGCAGAAGGCTTAGGGGTTCCAGACTGGCATGAGCCTGGGACACAGGATAAGCCAGGCAACCTCACCAGCCCCCAATCCTCCTCTGGAGCATGAGTGGTTTGGACCAGGAATCTTACACCTTTTTCCAGCGATAGGCAGTTAGGATTTTTCTCATGAGCTCAATCAAATGCTGCTTTGCCTTTGTGGGCTCTTCATATTTGAAGGGCATGTGGAAAGGACAAGGCTGACCATCTTTTGCAGGAACCAAGTCATCCCTGTCTTTCTCCAGAGACGCCTGGAGGGAAGCCACAGCATGGAGTACAGATGTGAGGGTGGGGAGCCAGGGTGAAGACCATGGGAAGAGAAGCGAGAGGCGATCTTTGGGAGGAGATGGTCCCCCGTGTGGGTTGAATCCGACTACACATAGAACAGGAGGAAGGGCAGGAGGAGAACATGGGAATTTGGTGACATGGAGACAGAGGTGAGAGCATCCTTGTTCTCCTCTGACTTCACTGAGGTCCTAACCCTCCTGGAGACCTGAATGTCAGATGTCTGAGCATTGAATGGAGCCCTGACCACGCGACTTCCTTAGCTTCCAGAGGCTTCTTCGCGGTGGGGGAGGAAGGGCCAGATTCCTGCTCCCAGGGGTGCTTTCCTCTCCTCCCACAGGGAAAGGGACAAGGAGCAGTGCTACCGTCTTTCTTTCCCTAATATTACGGCTCAAGGGAAAAAGTGCTCACACTCAGGGGCTGGTATAGCTCTTTCTCTACCACTTTAACCTTGAACTTTAAGAGGCCAGATGGTGCAGCAGAAAGTATGTGGGCTGTGATCTCGGGAAACGAAGGCTGTGCAAGGAGAGTAACCCACCTAAGCCTCAGTCTCTCTCCATAAAGTGAGGCCTTGGTTACGGTTACGGAGAAAACGGTTACCATGCGATAATACGAAATCATGTGCGTGAAACTTCTGAAAACTGTAAAGCACTGCAGAATTGAAAGAATCTTTCATTCAATAAAAAAAAAGAGTAAATGTATAACTTACATAGGTATCTTACATTTGTATCTATCATAAATACACACACATATAAGTTGCTGAGTCTACAATATACATATGCTTTGTATGTCGTAGATTCAGTCCTGCTTCTAGGAAATGACCCTCAGCAGAATGCTTATAACGAAGAGTTCACTGCTGTCTCTGCCACAAGGGCGCCCCCCCGTGGTCATATGTTGGCATATACACCAGAAGCAGTGCACGTCATCTGAGAACTCATTTAGGTCGAGAGTAGCTGGATATAAAAGAACATTTTGGAGTTTTGTTTCTTTTGGTGGGGGAGGAGGGGAAAAAAGGAAAAGAAAAATAGAAATATTCTACTTCCTCCCAAACCCTAACCTATTTTAAATCACTTTGAACCTGGTCTGAAGTGCCTAAACATTTCCTCTTAAAAACTGGAGTTCAGTTGCAGAAAATGAGGGTCTCAACAAGCGTCCGGTGGCGGGGGGGCTGCACAGCCACCTTTGTAATGGCTGGATTCGGAGTCAGAAAGGGCACTTTACCGGGGCTTTTGTCCACCCCCTCACCCCGCCTTGCTCTCAAACAGCGAGGTCCTCTTCCTTTCCTCTGCCTGCCAGTGTGGGGCCCGTGCTCCTAACTGCATCCTTCGTAGCCAGGCAAGGGTGTGCAAGGGGGCTGGGTGAGATGCAGGCGGCCCCGCCTCCTCACTGTTCCTGGACTGGTCCAGCTCCCTGTGGCATTATCAAAATTAGTTCTCATTGCCAAAGGTTTGAAGCAGGAAAGTCAGCCTGTATTTCCCCAAGTCTGTATTTCTCAAACAAGGTCAGTGCAGACTTGCTTCTTGGGAGCAGGGTGGACGAAAGCAGAAACTGTAGCACAAGGGCTGGTCAGTCACTCTTCTGAGGGCCCAGAATTGTCACACAAAGGGCGGTGCAGAGCAGGGTAAGAGGAAAGGAGGGCAAGCGTGGTGACCAACAGACTCCAGCTTCCGGGCTGGGGAGAGGCGGTGACCTGGACAGACGAACAAACGCTCACCCTCCAAGGGAGCAGGAGCCACTCAGCGGGGCAGAATCTCCGCACCTTTGTAAAAAAAGGTCAGAAATCTCCAAGTAATGCTCAATTGCCAGATTTTTTTAAGTCGAAAATTAACATAAATATTTCCGAAATGTGGTGTGTGGCCCCACTGTGCAGGGCAAACAACACAGGTGTGGATGGTCAGTTTGTCCTCCGTGGAATAGCTTAGAACACCTGTCCAGCGGCAGTGAAGGCAGAGAAGGGAGGGAGGGAACAGGGCAGGTGAAGACCCTGGACACAGCAGGCCCCCCTGCCCCGGGAGACCTTGGCCTGAAGGACAAGCAGAAAGCTATCGGAGGGCTCTGCAGTGCCACTGACGCTTCCAGGGGACAGAACCGAGCCAGCTCCTCCCCAGGAGTCTGTTCCAGAAAGAAGGAATGAAGCAGGGCTTCTGGGCGCCTGTGGATCACGTGCTGTGTGGTACCCAATGGAAGGCTGTTGCTGGGGAGAGCGCGGTCGTCTCACACCACGGTGACCCACCGGAGAGAGGAGGGGGGATGCTCTGCCTCCTGGTTACCAATAGCAACCCTCACTCTCCCCCATGCAGCCCTCAGCAAAGAACTCTAAGGCTGTCGTCTCTCCTGGCTGTTCCCTTTCCCTCTCTCTGTGCTGCACATCTTTCTCTTGTTCTGCTGGGGTTGCTACATCGTTCCTGGCCAACAGTATTAATTAAGATTGCTCTCTGTATAGTGGAGGGCCTTGTCAAGGGCCTGATCACGAAGTGGTATGAAAAGGGGCAGGAGGGTCTTGTGCCTGCGTGCTCAGACTGCCTAGAATATGTCTCAAGAAAAGACAGGAGGTCATAAGTGGTCCAAAAATTGGTGCCAGGGCAAAGGGAATCACATTCGAGAATGTATCAGGCAGGATACATCATATCCAAAGGGGGAAGGGAAGGAGCAATTAATTTTCGTTACAAAATGATAAGATAGAAACATTCTGACGTAAGTGCACAAAAAGTCAAAAGTCCAACTTCTGACCTAACCTGAAGAACTCTGTTCCCAAACTCCAATCAATCCTACACTAGTCACACAATTTTTACCACATCCTTACACCACCCATACAAGTATTTACTTGGCATTTTTCTTTAAATTAAGTCACTTTTTACATGAATTTGTTTATTAAATGGAAAGGTTATATTACTGCCCAAAATAAGAAGCCACCGTCACCTGCCATAAAGTGAAATCAACAGTAAAAACAAAAATTATAAATGTTCATGCACAGAGCAGTGAAATCATCTTGCATAATACCAGGTGTGCATACACATTTAGGGAATTATTGTCTTAAGACACAGAAGGAAAGCCAGCTAGTCTAACGGGCTGATTCCCTAAACTATCACCCTTTCTGATGAAATGGTCTGCACTGCCAAGTTACTACTTGGAGTGAGAAATCCAAGCGTTTCCATGTCACTGCTTGGGTTCTGCTACCCATTTTAGCTAATGCTCCTTACCTTGAAGGTGTGATGATAAAGACTTACTGTGCAAACAGTAGGTACTTAATGTGTACTTTGAGACGAATGACAGCATATGGAAAATCACTCACCAAGTCTTGGTACCTATTAGTCTAACCCTGTCAGCAGGACCTAAGGATCTGAGCCATCCAAAAGAGAAAGCCTTGCCCTTAGCTCTGAAGACCAGACTCACCACTTCTTGGACTTCAGCCGAGGCGCTGGGTTCCGGGGGATGAGGAAGAGGGCTCTCATGGGGTGCATGTCACACAGAGCTGCAAGAGACCAAAACAAGGGCCAGCTCGGGTTAGGAGGCCAAACCCAGGCCTCGCCTGTCCTCGCTGTGCAGCCACTGCTGCCGATGCGCCCCGCTTCCAGGCACGACCATCGAGCAGAGGCAAAAGGTCATGAAGCTTCTGTTTCGTGACCATTTAAATAAGCTGATTACAGGAGTCTCCGAAAATCCAACATGTTTCAACTAGAAATTGTTAACATGTCTACTTTCATTTCATTTTCAAGGAAAACAAGTTAAAGGCTCAACAACCTTTGCATTTCTATATATAAACATCTAAGACTCACTGTAAACAACATCAAGATAACAACTACTATGGAGATGTACTTTTAATTAGTAAAATCTCAAGTCAGAAAATAAAAGATATTTTATAATCCATGGTCTATCTCTTATATATTGAAAACTCATCCAAATGCAAAGTTATCTACATGGTTTTTTAGAGTCTAAAACACTAGACCAGAAGGACATTCTCTCTGTATTTCCAAACACCTTGAATGGTTTTTCAGGCTTTTCATGATGGATTTTGGGGTTTTGTTTTGTTCAATGGCCCCAGGAAGACTGGAGGATTAAGGCCAAGAAAATCGGGCAGAAGAGTTACAAAAATATCTCAACTTGCAATATGATATTATCATTTATAGTGAAAATACTCATGCATTCTTATTTTAATAAAAATATTTCCCTAGTCTGCTTTTCAAACATCTGGGAGTATCTTTTCCTTTGTGCCTAGAATAAGAATATATTCTCCTGAAAAGCTAAAGGACTCGGTAGGTAGAAGTCTGTTTACTCCACTACTCATGAGGAATGATAATATGGCTTTAAGACTGCCATGTATTGTTTTTCCGCTTCATAAATGCCAATTAGAATTGCGGATGAGGGGAACTGTGTTGACAAACATTCCAAGTCAGTCATGCTGCAGATGAATTCTGTGAGTGAGAAATAAAAAGGTTATGATGACTTAAGGCTAAAAAGTCATGAGCACTAGGACCTATCATGCAAATAAGGGGCCTCTTTTGTTCAGGGTCCTCTGAAAAGCAGACCCCAAGCTGTTATTAAACATGATAAGATATTACTGGGGGAAATTCCTGCCTGAAAAGAAACAGAGAGGGAGCCAAAGGAGGCTGGGAGAGTTGTCAGATTGCCACACAAGTCATGGGAGTAAAGGTGAGAGGGAGAGAAAGTAGGTGGCAGTGTGCAAGACTGTCCTGTCAGGAAGCCAAGAGGGACACGAAAGAATGAAAGCTGCCTTTAAAGAAATCCTGCATCTTCCAGGAAAGGGTCCCTGCCACTCTCGGTCCCTACTGGAGGGTGGCCCTTGGGAGGTGCAGCCTCCATGCCATCACGGCAGACGCCCCTGGTCAGTTGCACCTCCTGCGTGGGGTCCCTGAGGCATGTGCGGGTGGCTACCTCGGGGCTGGTAGAGGCACCCTCCAGGGCCAGTACTTCAGATCTCAAGGAATTGGAGAGGTTCTGCAGGTAGCCAGAGCCTGGGCCACTCTGCCTCAAATAAGCAGGGAAAAATCTACAAATCTAAACATCAGTATTTTAATAGGAGTGAGAGCAAGTGGGTACAAGTGTTCACGTAACCTGTGCCCTGAAAATTGACTTTCAGTTTTCCTTACGTTGGCATTTATAGTCTTTGTGGTTTGGTCCCAGTTTTATGCTCGACAAAGAATAGTTCAGGAATAAACTACCCACTGGGTCTGTAAACAAACAAGACTCCTCAAAGTGTGCTTCCCTTCTCTTCCCTGTTTCCACTCATGAATACAAGAGCCTCACACCACTCTGAAATGAATGGATTCCCGGTTGATTTCAGACGACTATGCTCTCTAAATACGCCAGCTCGGATCCACGCAGGGCTCGGTGTAGCAGAAGGAAAGCCACTGCAGCTCCTGGCAAGGAAGCTTCGGTGCCCGCAGAGCAGACCAGCCACAGATCTCACCCTGAGGAAGGTACTTACGGGGAGCACCTTCTGCCATCTCAATAGCGGTGATTCCCAAAGACCACAAGTCACTCTGAAAAAGAAGGAAGGCACGACATATGTGTAAATGCAGTCAACAAAGGAGAACTTGGCTAAGCCTGGCAACTGCTTCAGAACTGCCTGTGGGAAAGCCATCAAGCCGTCTCTTTACAAACCTGTTTTGCCCACCAAGTTTGAAAGTGGGAACAGCCTCATTCACTTTTCATTGATAATACCTTTCATGGTGCTAGACGCATGGTGAGTTTTCAATAAATGTATGAAAAATGAATATAAGGTTTTAAAAATTATTTTACCACTAAAATTCCTCTATTGATTGAACCACATGAAACTGCTGCTATTCAACTCCTTTTAACACCATCACTGAGGTATAGTTGTCATATAATTAGCTGCGCGTATTTAAAGTGTGCCATTTGAAAGGGTTTGATGTGTGTGCGCACCTGTGAAACCTTCACCACAATCAAGACAGCAAACACATCCATCACCCCAAAAGGTCCCACTTGCCTCCTTTTAAAAATTTAAGAAAATATATTTACTTATTTATTTTAATTTGGGGGGAGGTGACTGGGTTTACTTACTTATTTATTTTCAGAGGAGGTACCAGGGACTGAACCCAGGACCCTGTGTATGCTAAGCATGCGCTCTACCACTTGAGTTACACCCTACCCCCGACTTGACCCTTTGTAGTCTCTCCTTCCTGGCTGTCCTGTCCCCAACCCCAGTTCCTGTTCCAAGGCAATCACTGATCTCTTTCTGTCCCTACGGACTAGTTTGCATCTTCTAAGTTGTATATAACATGAAATTCTCTGGATTCTTTCACTTAGCATAATGTATATAAGGTCCATCCACTTTGCAGCATTGCAGCGTGTTACTGGTACTTCAGTCCACTCACTGCCGAGCAGTGTTCCATCGTATGGATACACTACAATTTGTTTAAGCATTCTCTGGTTGATGGACATTTGGGTTGTTTTCAGGCAAGGCTATTGAAAAGAAAGCTGCTACACATACTTATGTACAAGTTTCTGTATGGATGTATGCTTTCATTTAAGTAAATACCTAGGAGAAGAATGGCTGGATCATACAATTGGTGTGTATTTATAGTCAATTGTTTTTAACCTACAAAAACAGCAATTTTGTATCATTTAATCAAATAAGATGAGGACAGCGAAGCTTTTGGATGGTGGTATTCACTGATGTATCAGTGCTTAGAACAGAACCAGACACAGTTGTAGGTACTCGATATAGTTGCTGAATGAACGAACAGTATCTTTTATCTTCTAAGTAGACTAATATGTAAAACAGAAATCCTATACCCTTATATTATGGTCTTTCTTCATCCCATTCTGACTTTTATTCTTCCCAGAATTTTCTGGGCTAATGCTTCCACCTTTACCTGTACAACCTCCATCTCTAACAACATGCCTCTCCCCTACTCTGTGTCTATGGCTCAGTCGTTTCTAAATATTGCGTAGGAGGAAAGCAAATCAAGAGATGGGAAATCCCCAAAAGATACTGCTGCTTCAGCTTCCCAGAACGTTGGTAAGAAAACACATGTAAAATTTGGTTCAATGGCCCACAGTCCTGATGAAGACTCACCTGCCTTTCATTTTAAATATAACCTGAGTTTTGGACATAATTCCAAATTCTCACCTGTAACCTCACTCAGATTTCAGACATCAAAGTTAAGTTTCCCTGCTATTCCCATCAAACAAATATCGTGGCCACACAGAAAGGAGAAGTAACTAGAAAAGAACTATGAAATCTACCCTGAGCCATTCCCTAGAACTAAACTCAGTATCCTGTGCGTGACACCCACACGTGTTCAGTATTTGGACCAAGGCCCATACAACTTTCTAGGGGATCTAGACTCTTGCCTAAAGTGCAGTCTACCTTAGAGCAGCTGGTGGGGGCACCCGCCAACCCCACACTAGGACCAAGGGAGGATTCTTTCATTCATGAGCCCATTGACCTGTCCACATAAATGTTACAAGTTCTCAGTCCAACTGGATATAACAATGCACCTGCAAGACACTGCCGTCCACAGATTCCAAGTAATCTCTCTGCATGGACGCAATTCAAGAAAGCAACTACCATCCTTCCTTGTTCTAGTTGAAGGTGTATTCTAAGCTGTCATTGAACACACACACACAGACACACATACAGTTTACACAGCTCAGCAAGTGGCTGAGTTTTCCTGCAGGCTCCTGGCCTTGCTTACTGAGGTTCCTTCTGGAGCGAATGGGGAAAGTCCAGTCCACCCATCACTGGTTGGCTCAGGAGCAGTAACTGGTAAAGATGAAAATGCAGCTCTCTTGTACCTGGAATTTTATGGTTGATTGACACAGACAGTAATTGGGGAATATGATGAAAACACTGAGTCACTGAACAGGAAACACAGACTGTTCTCACTGTGCAGGAAGCATTCAATAGGAAACACAGTAGAACAGTCTGGAAGTGGTGGATTGTGCTGTTCTGATAACACCCCAGGCCTTGGTAGTTCTCCCACCGTCTTCCCAACCTCTCTAGGAATGGAGTGTCTCTGCAGTGTGAACCAAGTGCAAATATGAAAGCGGTGGCCGGGATCTACGCCCTGCCACAGCAGGCTCAAACTTAAAGCCTTCAAGTCTAGGAAGCTTGAACTGGTTTGAAAGTCAACACATCTGAAAGGAAATGATGGAACTGGTATGAGAAAAGCTCCAGGCCAGTCCTCAGAGCAGGGAAGGAAATGCTCAGAAAACTCAGGCAAACTTCTGCCTTTGGGTCTTTGCTGCAGCTCCTCCCGGTCTGCAGTCCTCGCCCCAATTACGTGCCAGCTGCTCCTCTGTAAAGTCTCTACTCAAGTGCCATGTCCTCGGTGAGGACCACTGACCCTCTCTCCCAGCACTGCCAGTCCCCCTTCCCCTTTCCCACTTTTGGTCCCTAGAGAACTGATCATCTTCTAATAACTGTAATCTACTCATCGCTACTTTATTATGTTTTTCACTCATTGTTTGTGTTCCCTGTGCCCGACACACACACACACTAGAACACAAGGTCCCCAAGGGCAAGGATCTTTGTTTTGTTGACTTGTACATAGCACCAGAACAGTGCCTGGCACATAGTAGGCACTTAGTAAATATTTGTTAAATGAATGAACAAATGAAAGATGGTAAGAGAAAAGAGCAAAACCTAAGTGACCTAAGGCTGTGAGACCTTTCATAGATCACCTAGTCAAACCTTTCATTTCACAGATGAAAGAAAACAAATGACTCACCCAAGATCATAAAGCAACTCAGCATCAGGTTTTACTCAGGGCTGGGTCTCCTGCCCAGACTTGTTCTTTATTAACCGTCATCACAGCGTAACAGACTGGAGAATTCACCTTTTAAATAAAACTTGTTAGGGGCCCATAAAATAATTGCTTCAGACTTCTACATTGTCTGCAGGCAACTTAAGATGCTGGCAATTCAAATGAAGGTGCTGAGATTCAGCGAGCCACACCTAAAACCAGTGCTCAACTTCTGAGAGGCAGCATGAGTAGCCTTTTAAGTCAGACAGACCTGGATTCAAATCCAGGTTCCTAATTTAATTGCACATAGAATCTGCTCGGAGCCTATGTTTCCGTTCCACAGCGGAGGCGACTGTGACACGTACCTATGCAGGTATGCTGCCCAGCACAAACCTGGCACATGGTGGGCTCAGGAATATGACTAATTTCCTTGTCCTCTTCTGTTAGGTAAGACTGCCTTTGCCTGCCGAGTTCAGTCTTCTCTGATTTTCCTCTATTTGGTTGTGGCGGGTACTGTTTGTTGGCTAACCCAACAGGCATTTCAACCCCTGTTTCCCTTGCTGCCTCCATTTCAGAGTATAGGAAAGCTAAACTTGTTTGTCCAGATTTCCCTGCAGCTAAGGATGGCAGGTAAGGCTATGACATAGTTCTGGCCAATGAAACCCAGGCAAACATCTTCTGGGAGCTTCTGGGAAAGCTTTTGCTTTTCCTGAACTAAGTGACAAATACAGCCAGTGTCTTGACAAGTCTTCCCCACTTCTTAGTGCCTTGAATAAAAGCATGCTCTTTGGAGCTACACATCCATCTTGCAACCATGAGGCAATAAGTCAACAAATTAATGAGGAGAGGGCAGAAAGGCAGGAGACTGGGTATTAATGAGCCACCACACTAACCCTAGACTGTCTGCCTCCAAACTTTTGGTGACAGAAGAAATGTAAGTACAGCCAAAAGCACTTCTTAGTGATAATATGTATACAACAATAATTTGAGGAAGCATATTTCAATGGTAAGAAAAAAGAGGGGTCCCAGTTGTTAGGTGATCCTGGATTTATCCCACAGGAAGCAGGAAGGGTTAGTAAAGAGAGATGCTTCCTTTATTCAGTCCATATCGTCTCAGATCTGCTCTTAGGCTGCTCTCCCCAAAATTCCAGAACAACCCCTTCAAATCAAAGGTCACAGCATCCCAACTCCTGGGCATCCTTTATCACATGACCAAGCCGGAAATTACTTCTTTAAGCCTTCATCTGACATTGTCAAGGCTCTTTTGTTGTTGTTGTTGTTGTTGTTTTGTTTTTGGCTGGGATTCTCTTATTTTCCAAAAGGAACATTTATATTCCTGGCCATATATACCCAGAGCTGCTTGCAAGCTGCGCTTAACTGCCCATGCTAGAGAGCAATAAACGTCCTTGACGGGCCTTGTTTAAGCCTTTGGATACATTAGCAAGTCCCAAAGACACTTCAGAACTTAAATACGGGAGAAAATGTTCCAATTACAACTGGCAAGACAGATCACAGGAGACGAGAAAGGGAAGAGGGAGGAACAAGATGAGGAGAGAGTCGGGGAGAGATAAGTTTCCTTTGTGGCCATGGTGTGACTCATTTTGGCAGGAGCTGGGTAATTCATTATGCTAGAGGTGCTGTGCAGCCCAGCCTGTGGCATGATTAATAGCCCAGTCCTGGGTGCATTACAAACAGAACAGAGACAAATTCTAGTGCCTCTGAGAAGACAGAGGCAAGCACAGAAATTCTGGCCAGTGTGGGGCCAGCTGCACGAAGGAAACCTGAACACAATGAGAGAGCATTCCTTCTGGGGCTCGGCTGTCCAACAAGTGAAGAGAACACTGTCAGACGGCAGAACCAGCCACACAGGAAAGAGAGGCAGGGTGGCCCAGGAAGAGAACCCCAGCATACTCCGAGAGGCAGAAAGAACACATCCTGTGCAGCCAGTAGACCTGAGTTGAGCCCCTCAACTCCTCTGAGCCCACCTCCTCAGCTGTAATATGAAGAGAACACCTATTGTGCTGGGTTAATACAAGAACCCAATAAGATAAGATACGCAAAGTGCATAACACAATGCAGTGCACATAGTGGGTATTTAACAAATACTGGTATAGACAGATCCTGAAGTCCAGTTACCAGTGCAGAACCAGCAAAGCTGAGGCAGGTGAGCTGACGATGAGCTCTGGTACTTAAGGGCACTCAAGGAAGTTGTTGGGATGATGCAGGAATAAACAAGAAGCTTAGCGGAAGGAAACAGGAAAGGGCGTGTCCTTCCTCCCCCAGCCCTGCAGTCTACCTCTATGGGCAGAGCTGAAGAAGTCAGATGGACAGGCGGAAACGGGGTTCGCCGAGTCCTAGCCCCATCATCCCACAGCAGAGGGTAGCAAGGTGGTCTCGAGTTGACAGACAATAGCTCTATAATAGGCACAACTGGTACAGTGGATTCTACCAAGTTTCAGCAAGACCAAGAAATCCATCTTTTTTACCAAGAGAAATCAGTCTTCTGTCATGTAACTTATTTACCATTCTCTTTTTGGAAGTGTTCCCACTGGAAAAAGAAAATTGAACTTATTGTGGTCCCTAAGGGCAGCACCTTAATCTAGAGGTAGAAGTTACAGATAAGTGAATTCTAGTTCAACACAAGCAGACAGTTAGAGGTGTCTAATACAAATGGGAGGTCCAAATCCTATGATGTTGCTGTTGCTGTTGCTGGGTTTCTCAGGTCAAAAATGGTCCAAATGGCAGTACCATCATGACACATAAACACAACGATTAACTATCATATATTGAGTACTTACCAAGGGTTAGACACTGAATCAATACCTTTATATATGTTAGCTCACTTTATTCTAATAAATAATTAATAATAATTCTAATAAAATTGTAATTTACGATTTTTTAAATTCCCACAGGTGCTCAGAAAGGTTAAATAACTTCCCTGAAGGAAAACAGTGCGAGGAGGTGAAGTCTACATTTTAAACCAGTCCTGTCCCACTTCAAACGCCTGCCGCTTACTCACTATGCCATATACTTACAAACAACATTATGTATCAACAGAGCCAAGGTGGTGAGTTCAGGGTCCCAGAGGACGTTCAAGCACCGGCACTTACTCATAATCCCATTTCATCCACATTTGTTATCTGACCAAAGGGAAAGTGCTGGAAGAATAGCTTATTCTCTTCACGTGGGGATCAGCCTGAAGCCCAGAGGAGGTGGTGATGTGTCTAGTCAAGGAATCCTGTCTAGGTGGGTGTGAACATGGAGCATAAGAAATAATGTTTACCAGAAGTTTGTTTCCGCTGGTGAGATAACACTGGTGTCTGTATCCTCCTTCCTTCTTACTCCATGGGGTTCGGACCCTGTTGGACTCTCAGGAGACAGAGGCCAGGCCTTGTCTGAGAGGTAAATCTCGTTCTGCAGTCTGAATATCATCCTCTCACATGACACCCTGCATGCATCTCGGTGACTCGCTCCCACCCACCGACTAGTGAGGTTGGCTCACTTCATCTCCAGCCAAGCTGCTCGCCTAGAGGAGCTCTCTTCATCCTGCCTGAATAAAGCTAATTATCTGTAACACTGGAGAGTGAGTATTTGCTCTATGGCCAGAGCACAATGTTCACCTAAACCCTACAGGAGACACCTGTGTCTGCAAACGATCCACAGCATCTGTGTGCCAAGTGTCGTAAACAGAATTTGGGTGGATAATAAACAATATTATCACAGATCAGCCAGAGGATGGGGGGGTGGGGCTGAGGGGATATGCCATTTCACTGTAGTTCTCTTACTTTACTAAATTACTATAAAAGCACGACCAGTTTATGGTTTAAAAAATCAGAACAGAATAGAAAGATATATAAAATAAAAAGTTGAAGTTCTTCATCCACATGCCATTTGTCCAGGGGGTAGGGGAAGTTAAAACTCTATTACATGTGCTATGCTGTAAGTTGCTTTTCATACCTAACACTGCATCTTGGGATCTGCCCAGCTTCAGCGTATACACTACCTCACTGATGAAAGGGCTGCGTAGTATTCCAGCGGACAGATGTGCTAGTCTTTATTCAACAGATGTGCTATTTACGGGCTTTTGGCCACAGAGAACTTTCTTCAGCAAATAGTTCTGTTAAAGCAATAAATATACAGGACTATAAAATACTTGGCAAATCCTATCCAACCGAAATGAAATCCAGCTTTAAAAAATAACAATTTAAACAGTCTACGAATTTTGAACAGTTTTATTAATTTCAAGGCTTTTGAATGCTTATTATTAAACGAGAAAGCTTTCATTATTGCCCCACATATTTATCAGGAAATGAAACCTTTCCTTTCACTTGAAGTGTTTTGACAGATTTTCTGAAAACAAGAAAGGAAGGGTCTCTCAGGGAAAGTGAACACAGCAGGCAGATGAGATTCTGGCGCTCCGCCTAAGGATAGGGGTTATTTTTCAGTCAGTCACTTACTGCGCCAGGTAAATATCAGACAAAACCAGACTGTAATAAAAAGCAATGAGCTCTTCAGACTACTTTCCTACCGAGGTTCTAATTTTATTGAATTGCTCTAGTTTTTTTTTTTTTTTTTTTTAAATTTACAGCAGTTTCTAAAGACATTGTAGACAAATGAAATAATAAATAGTAATCGAGAAATAATAAATCAAACAATAAAACCAAACTATACTCTTCTCTTTTGCATTTTTGTCTTTATTATAAAGAAAGGGCTTTTGTGATAGAAAAATCTAACAAAGGCCCATGGCATTCAAGTCATCTTTTATTCTAAACATGCCGTCTAGGCTGAAAGTATCTACAGCACAAGCCCAAAGTGCTGACACCAGTTCCTGAGGCTGGGATACACAGCTAGGCCAACTGGACAATCACACACACAGGACCAAACCACTGAACTTGGATGGCGTCGCAAATGAACTTTCCAGTTGAAAACTGCACAAACAGACGCAGCTTGGCCAATTCCCTACACACAGTGGGTATTCAGTAAATACTCACTGAATGGATGAATAAATGGTTTTGAAAGTCAGTGTATTGTCAAGTTGTTCCCTGGTGACAGATCATATTCCTAAGAATAGTGAACAGAAAAAAGGATAAGATCTGATGCTAACAAAGAAGTAGGAAGATGTTTAAAGAACAATTTTTTCTCTGATTCACAGTAAAACTATCAAGTGGTTGAAATGAACCTTAAAGGAGCCCCCAAACCTTCTTTTCTGCTTGGTCTTCCTGTTTCTCCCTTCTGCCTGCTCCTTCTTTTACCCATGACAAGGGACCAAGGAAGCTCACACTGGAGCTGCCATGACTTCCTCCTCCTCTTGTACAACCTACATTTGTGATAATCCTCACAAACTAATTCGCACTAAGGTCTAAAATGACTGACACAGTTGAACCTGTTCTCTCATCAGGATTCTTTATTTTTTAACAAAAGACATAGAAATTAATCTTCAATTTGTTGATGTCTCAGGGTACTTTCACAGTCACATGAAGCCGCCGGTACCTCTGAAATCACCCTGGGCAGCACGACGCCCCCTGTGGTTGTTCATACACCAGGCTTTGTCCACACCTAGGGTTACGCATTAAGCTCAAAAACTTTTCACTGATTTCAAACTGCATTCCTTAGCCATAATTTGAAGAAAGGGGATCAAGACAAGAGTTTCATTTCAAGCTTTGGCTTGACCAGAAAGAAGTCTTTCTTCCAGTCACTCTACTGAAAACAACTAAGTCACAGGGATGTATTTTATGCCCAGAACAAAAGTCCCACATGCACTGCAGCCAGCCAAAGTATTTAAAAGGCTAAAGCTAAGGTTAAAAGTTTGCAACACTCTGATTCTCCATGGTATGTTATAAAGTAGCCTGAAATATCTGTGGCCCAGATGGAGACTAGTTAGCGCTTGTTAAGTATAAACCATAGTTTGAAGAATGGCTTATGGCCAATTATGATACATATATCTGGTCAGGGACATATATTTTCTAGTGGCTCCCCTGAAGGGATTTGCAAATTAAATTATTTAAGTGTGCTTATCATTAGCGGTTTAAATAAATGACATTTATTTTGGCAAGAGATTAATTTTTAACTTGGCAGCTGTTTTCAGACAGATTGTTGTCAGGTTATTACAGTGACTAACTTTGAAAGAAGGAGAAAATTTACAGGAGATTATTTTGTTTTTAAACCTCCAAGCTTGCATTTTTACAGAGGCAAATAATTTTGTCAATGTTGAGACACTGGGTCCCAAAGACATTGCGATGTTTGCATCTTTGTGACCTGATTTCAATAATAACCCCACATGTGGAGAACTAAAAATGTTCTTTAAAAGAGGAATTCTTCAAATATCCTCTTCGGAGGCTGTTTTGTTGGTAAGTTGGATATTTATATAGGAGTGCATCAGAGGAACAGGGTAATATATTGGCAAGGCCTCTAAACAGAGTGTTGGGAGATGTGGGTTCAAGTCTCTCAGATGATCATAACTGGTTGTGCATTTGCAAAGGCCTTGGGCTTCAGTTTCCACATTTGTAACATGAGAATATTTCAAGATGATCACTAAAGTCCTTTGGTGAAAAGTCCATGCATCTATATTCTTTTAAAAGATAAAATTGACAAATCTTTAGCTAGACTCACTAAGAAAAAAGATAGAAAGCTGAAATAAAACCAGAATTGAAAGAGAAATTACAATGGATACCACAGAAATACGAAGGCTTATAAGAGACTACTAGGATCAGCTATATACACCAACACATTGGACAACCTAGAAGAAATAGATAAATTCTTGGAAGCAAACAACCTTCCAAGATTGAATAATGAAGAAATAGAAGATGTGAATAGACCAATCACTAGTAAGGACATTGAAACAGTAATCAAAAACCTCCCCCCAAACAAAAGCTCAGGAAGCTTCACTGATGAAGCAAAGAGATGTAATACCTAACCTTTTCAAACTCTTCTAAAAAACCGAAGGGGATGGAACCCTTCTTAACTCATTTGACGAGGCCAACATTACCCTGATACCAAAACCAGACAAGAAAAACACACACAAAAAAGAAAATAATGGGTCAATATCTCTGATGAACACACATGCAAGAATTCTCAGCAAAGTATTGGCAAACCATATATAATAACACATCAAGAGGATCATACGCCATGATACGTGGGATTTATCCGGGGATGCAAGGAAGGTTCCATATCTGGAATCAACCAATGTGACACACCATGTTAACAATATGAAGGATTAAAATCATATGACCATCTCAATAGATGCAGGAAAAACATTTGACAAGATTTAATATCCATTTATGATTTTAAAAAACTCTTAATAAAATGGATATAGAAGAAATGTACCTCAACATAACAAAGGCAATATATGACAAACTCAGAGCTAATATCATACTCAGTGATCAAACACTGAAAACTTCTAAGATCAGAGACAAACAAGGATGCCCACTCGCCACTCTTACACTCTAATTCAACATAGTGTTGGAAATCTCAGCCAGAGCAAATAGGCAAGAAAAAGAAATAAAAGGCATTCAAATTGGAGAGGAAGAAGTAGAACTGTCACTATTTGTGAATGACATTGTTTTGCTATTCATTTAGACATAGAAAATCCTAAAGATTACATTAAAAAACTGTTAGAAATAATAAATAAATACAGTGAAATTGCAGGGTCCAAAATCAATATACAAAAATCTGTCACATTCTTATATAACAACAAACTAGCAGAAAGATAAATTAAGAAAATAGTCTCACTTACAATCACAACAAAAAGAATAAAACACCTAGGAATAAATTTAAAGAAGAAGGTGAAAACTGTTACTGAAAACCATAAGACATTGTTGAAAGAAATTGAGGAAGACACAAAGAAATGGAAAGATAATCTCTGCTCATGGATTGGAAGTATTAATGTTGTTAAAATGTCCATATATCTAAAATAATCTATAGATTCGTTGCAATCCTTATCAAAATTCAAATGACATTCTTCACAGAAATAGAACAAAACAATTCTAGTTTGTATGGAACCACAAAAGACCCTAAATAGCCAAAGCAATTCTGAGAAAAAAGAAAGAAGCTGGAGGTATCACACTTTCTGATTTTAAATTATACTACAAAGCTACAGTTATCAAAACAGCATGGTACTGGCAGAGAAACAGACACACAGATCAATGGAACAGAATTGAGACCTCTGAAATAAACCCACAAATATAGACAACTAATTAGTACAAAGGCGCCAAGAAGATACAATGGAGAAAGGAAAGTCTCTTCAACAAATGGTGTTGGGAAAACTGGACAGCCACATACAGAAGAATGAAACTAGACCACCATCTTAAACCATACACAAAAATTAACTTAAGATAGACCATAAAACTCCTAGAAGAAAACAAAGGCAGTAGACTCTTTGACATTGGTCTCAGCAATATCTTTTTGGATATGTCTCTTCAGGCAAGGGAAACAAAAGCAAAAATAAACAAATGGGACTACATAAAACTAATAAGCTTCTGCACAGCAAAAACCATCAACAAACCAAAAGACAACCTATTGAATGGGAGAAGATATTTGCAAGTCATATATCCTGTAATGGGTTAATATCCAAAATATTAAAAAATTCATACAACTCAACAACAAAAACTCCCAAACAACCTGATTGAAAAAAGGGCAGAGAAGTTGAATAGACATTTTCTAAGGAAGATGTATAGATGACCAACCAGCAAATGAAAAAATGTTCAACATCACTAATTATTAGGGAAATGCAAATCAAAACCACAATGAGATATAATCTTACACCTGTTAGAATGGTTATCATAAAAAAAAACCCAAAAACCAAAAACCAAAAAACAAAACCAAAAAAAACCAACCAAAAAAATCCCAAGAAACAACAAGAGTGGAGAGTAAGTGTTGAAAAGGGAACCCTTGTAGATTGTTGGGAATGTAAATTGGTACAGTCACTATGGAAAATATTATGTACAGTCCATAAAAAATTAAGAATAGAACTATCATATGGTCCAGCTATTATACTTCTGGGTATTCAAAGAATATGAAAACACTAACTTGAAAAGATGTATGTACCTCTATGACCACTACAGTAACATTTACAATAGCCAAGGTATGGAAACAGCCTAAGTATCCATAGATGGATGAATGGATAAAGAAGATGTGATATATATACATGTGTGTATCTGTGTATATATATATGAAATGGAATACTACTTAGCCATAAGAAGATGAAATCTTGTCATTTGTGACGTGAACGATCTTGAGGCTATTATGCGGAGTGAAATAAGTCAGATGGAGAAACAAGCACCATATGATTTTATTCATATGTGGAGTATTTAAAAACAAACAAACATGGTGCAGCCATTGTGGAAAACAGTACTGAGATTCCTCAAAAGACTAGAAATAGACTTACCATATGACCCAGTAATCCTGCTCCTGGGCATATATCCAGAAGGAACCATACTTCAAAAAGACACCTGCACCCCAATGTTCATAGCAGCACTATTTACAATAGCCAAGATAAGGAAACAGCCTAAATGTCCATCAACAGATGACTGGATAAAGAAGATGTCGTACATTTATACAATGGAATACTATTCAGCCATAAAAACTGACAACATAAGGCCATTTGCAGCAACATGGATGTTCCTGGAGAATGTCATTCTAAGTGAAGTAAGCCAGAAAGAGAAAGAAACATACCATATGAGATCGCTTATATGTGGAACCAAAAAAGCAAAAAACAAAATAACATAAACATGAAACAGAAACAGACTCATAGACATATAATACAAATTTGTGGTTGCCAAAGGGGAGGGGGTGGGAAGGGATAGACTGGGAGTTCAACATTTGTAGATACTGATAGGTATATGTCGAATAGATAAACAAGATTATACTGCATAGCACAGGGAAATATATACAAGATCTTGTGGTAGCTCACAGTGAAAAAAAAGTGTGACAATGAATATATGTATGTTCATGTAAAACTGAAAAATTGTGCCCTACACTGGAATTTGACACAACATTGTAAAATGACTATAACTCAACAAAAAAATGTTTTAAAAAAAGAAATAAAAACAAAACAAAAAAAATTCATATTCACTAATAAATACTGTATATACTCATAAAAACAAACAAAACAAAAACAGACACATAGAGATCGGTGGTTATCATAGGGGAAAGCAAAGCGGGTGCAGGGAGGGCAAAATGGGTAAAGAGGATTGACTGTACGGTGGGTGACAGATGGAAATTAGACTTTTGGTGGTGAGCATGCTGTCCGTGGATACAGAAGTCGAAATATAATGTTGTATATGTGAAAGTTATATAATGTTACAAACCAGTGTTACTTTAAATAAGTATTTAAAAAAGGTCCATTCACCTATGAAGCTAGACTAGGTACTATTAGGTTTTTCCCAAGGTTGTCCTGTGATCTACACAAAGACCACAGGGTGTCTCTCTGTCTACTGCACAATCTCAAAACCCACAGTTCTTACACCACATTTGCCTTTGATCTTAAGGTCTCAACTTTCAGCCGTTATTCATGACAACAATATCATCTCACAATGCAGCTATCGATGGGATAGTAACCCCAAATTATGTTTGATTACTGGCTAGCAGACTAGAAAAGAGGTGGGCACAACTTCCACCGCTCTACTTAAACATTGCTTCGAATTTATTAGCAAGTTTCCAGTTTATGATACAAAAGAACAAGCCACAAACCACACTTTCATAAAACACTGCAATATGCTACAGAAACACCATAAAGAGCTACCAATATCCTTTGATTCTCTCTCACTGAAAAGAAGTTCCAATAATTAAACTTTGATCAATGTAGAAGTGACTAAATAGGATTCTCTTTAATCAGAAAAAGATGACCCAAGACAACAAACTCATATCCTGGTTTCATTTAGCATAAAGAGCTCTCAGAATATATATACTTCGCCAAAAACCTGAAATCTATTTTCTAATAGGAAGCAAGAGTAAGCTCAAAAAATACAGAAAGTGGTTTAAACATTTTTTACAAATAGGCAATCAGATATGATGGGTAAGTTCATTAAAAAGATTCTCACTGGAATGTCTTATAATTTTAACTTCAAATAATGTGTTTTAGTTTCCCCTTTGGTTTACATAAATCATAAGCCAAGGCCATGACAATTTTCTACAAGACTCAGGGTGTGACGTTAGGCATAGTTAGATACTTAACGAAGCAGTAAGAAGTCATACCTTGAAATCATATGTGGCATCTGGGTTTTCATCACAGGCAATAACTTCCGGTGCCATCCAGTAGGGAGTCCCGATGAAGGTATTCCTCCTGCCCACTGTTCGATCAAGCTGGGCACTGACTCCGAAGTCCACTAGTTATGGAAAGACAAATAAGTAAAGTCTGTAATCTAAGGTCTTATATTGTAATAAAACAAATGTGTGTGTGCGTGTGTGTGTGTTTACTGCGCTAAATACACATAATGTGAAATTTACCATTTTAACCATTTCAGGATGGATAGTTTTGTGGTATTAAGTACATTCACATTATTTTGCAATCATAACCATCATCCAACTCTAGAACTTTTTCGTCCTCCTTCACTGAAACTCCGTAGCCATTAAACAGTAACTCCTCTCTCTCCTCTCCCCTCAGCCCCTCGCAAGTACCATTCTACTTTCTATCTCTATGAATCTGACTACTTGTATGTTGAATCATACATTACTAGTCTTTTGGGGACCAGCTTATTTCACTTAGCATAATGTCCTCAAGGTTAATCCATCTTGCAGCACGTGCCAGAATTTCCTTTCTTTTTAGGACTGAATAATACTCCATTGTGTGCAGATAACACGTTTTGTTTATCCATTCATCTATTGATGGACACTTGAGATGCTTTTCTTTTTACTATTGTGAATGTATATTTTTAACCTGCATGTGTAAATGGATAAAGCATACCAATGAGAAAAGCATGAAGGGTTGTTTGGTTACACAAAGCGCAGTGGAGGACCACACAGGTATTAAATTAAAGGCAAGCTTGGTTGCCATAAAGGGTAGTATTTAGAGGATACAGACAAAGTGGTTAATAGCTAAGTTTCTGGAGTCACACTGCTTAAATTTGCATCACATTTCTGACACTTATTAGTGATGTGACCTAGGGCTAGTAGATTAACGTCTTTGAACTTCAGTTTCCTAATCCATAAAATGAGGATGATGATTTTCACATAGAGTTGCTCTGATGTTTAAGCAAGATAATCTACATAAAAACATTTTGTACAGGACCTGGCACATAACATTCTCTCAACAAGTAACTGTTAATTAGTGATGTGTGAATATTCTGAGGATAGCTTATGTAGTTAGTGCATATATAACTGCTTTCCCTACATAATGTATGCTTTTGTGTTAAAAGGGAATATTCATGAGATGAAGGTTTGGCCCTAAATGCTAACGAAGGAAAAAAATAGAAATTATATATTTTAACAAAAAGGTGAGAGCAAATTTGGATTATAAACACAGGAGATATTTAAATCTCTTTGAAAATAAATAATCATATGGACAGTGATTCTTCTCTAGAAGACAAACTACATATCTTGCAGGATATTTGTCAATGTATGTTGCGTATGTTCAATGCATATACACTGAACAGTCACATGAATGTGGGGATTCTTTACCTTATCTGGAAAATCCCAGATTTATTGGGGGAAGGGCTCTAAAGGGCAGTACCAGAGAAAAGGATTCCCTCACTGATAATACTGGCAGATGGGGTGGAATATCAGTATGCATGTAAAGTAGAATATTGAGCATCCATTTTGTACAAGTGCCCTAGGTAATAATGAAATCAATGTAAATATAACTTAAAACATATGGGGATATAGCAGGAATTCATGAGGCTAAATATGTCTAACTGTGGATATTTTCAATTAAAAAATGAGTCATCATCGTTCTGTTACAGCAGCAACAATATAAACAAACTACAAGATACAGGAAACGATTTCAAGGTCAGTCTTTTAATTTAAAGGATCTTTGCTTAAAAAACAAACTCAGTTATTTCTACACATTGATTAAGCACGTGATTCTGCTTGCCATATTGTATACCAATTCATTCCTCAAAGTGCTTTTAGAAAACGTTTTTTTAAATAGACATTTTCCTTCCCTTTGTAGGTACAATGACCTCTAAATCCACAGTGAGAAATTTACATTCATTATTAAAAAAAAACAAACTGAAATAATCCTATCAATCCCTGCAATTCCGAATTCTGTTCTTACCTAGTTTAACTTCTGCATTTTCAGTGAGCAAGACATTCTGCCCTTTGATATCTCGGTGAATCACTTTATGCTGGTGGAGGTGACTCAGCCCCTAGAGCGACGAAGAATGAGAGGGTTAATGGGAATACAACCCCAGGAGCAAAAAACTATTTTGGATGTTAATGACCCCCCTCAAATTTAAACTTACCCAGAGTATGTCCATTATTTTATTCATATCTTTCATGTGGTAATAATTCTAAATATAGCACTATGCTTAACTGCTCTAAACTGTAGGCGATTGATCGATATAAACTGAAACATACAGGCGGTCCTTGTGATGCATGGTACTGTGTTGAATGAAACGGATGCATATTGGCTTTGACCTCAGGTAACAAGGAATAACACAGGCAATGATACAATTCCAACACGCACACGTTTCAGCTATCAGTGCTGTGAAAAGTGAGGACCACCTGTATTTGCTAGTTTGTAACAGGAACATCTATAGAGTCTCTGAACAGAAAACTGATTTAACTGAATTCTCTACGTTTTGGGGGGCATTTTTAAATTTAAAAGTTACCTTCTATTATACAGTTTTCAGGGGAAGGGGATAGGTCAGTGGTAGAGTGCCTGCCTAGCATGCACAGTCTTGGGTTCAATCCCCAGTACCTCCATGTAAAAAATAAGTAAATAAATAAATCTAATTATCTCCTCCCCTTAAAAGAGGGGAGGGGGCATTTTATTACACAGTTTTCATTAAGCACAGTAAAATACTTCACAGACCAGCCAGGAAATTTCCCACTGGCTTTAGAAAATGTCTCACATTAAAACAGGAAAACAACAATTTCTGTTTCCTGTGTTGATGTTCATCACTGCCATTTTTAGTGCTTTATGATATCTGTGACTTTGTGCTCATTATATGAAATAATTATTCACTGACATCTAAAACTGACTATGTTCCATTTCTCCATGAACTACTCTGATTTTGGTGGGTTCTAAAAACTACAGACTTGCTCTAAGGTGGTCACATGTTTCTCAGATAAATTGTAACCTAAAAGAATCTAAAATTGGAGTCTTGAAGCAAACTATGTTAACACTTGCTAATTCAAGGTATTGGACCCTCACTTTTATTTATGATTTTCTCTGTTGTTAATTTCTCTCCACGGTAACAAAACCATGGTATGAAAGATGAAGTTGAAACAAAAAGAAAAATCTAAATATCTGAATCTTCTTGTTGAGAAAATTCAGCAAGAGAATATAAATGCCCCAAAAGATCCACGTTGCTCTTTGAGAATATTAATAAACATAAACCATGAGACAGGGCATTTTTGGGGCACTGGTTTGGGTCTTTAAAAATTACCTTTCAATCTAGTCAATTTGGCTGAAGGTAGGCATCCAGTAGATTAAAATGTATTGTTTTCATGGCATATTAACACTCCGTAAATCATTAAAGGAGGGACTGAAGATCTTTTTCCCTCCTTTACCACCAATGTGGTTGGAAGCTGATACCAGAGCACGTAAGTGAGTCAAAGTTTGGGCTTAATTAGATCATATGATGCATGAAGGGTCATCTCTGAAACTTCTTGTGGCCAGGGGCCTATGGGGGATCAAATGTCCTTTCCATGAATCACCTTATCCCAAATACTAGAATCATTTGGGAGAATGTATTGGGAGAAGGAAGCGAACCATGTTTTCACACATTTTAAAACCAGCTATTGAGAGACACTCATGGACTGAAACCTCCAGGCTGCTTGTAGAACCCTGGAGATCACACGACTGACCCCTGTGGGGCTCCCCACGAGTGCAGGAAGACAGAGCGGGCAGAACCAGCCCTAGAGACTCAGTAGATTCTTGGCACCCACGGGGTAGTCTGGATGGCTAAATAACATGTCATGTTTTCCTGAATGAGCAGAATTCCAGATAAGAAATTCAAATAAACTTTACACAATGGCACATAAATACTTGGAGATACACGTCAGATCTGAAGGACATCAGAAGCCGTACCTCATCGTTTTCCCCTCAAGTTTGGTTTTGCGTTCTGTTTGAGAAATCTTTTTGCCCACTTAAAGCCATGGAGGTATTACCCTATATTTTCTCCTAAGAGCTTTATTTTTTATATCTTTCACATTTATATCCATAATCCAGCTGGAATTGATTTTTCAATATGGTATAAAGCAGGCGTCAAGCTTCATGTTTTCATATGGATATTCAATTCATTGATTGCCATTTACTGATAAGAGCACCCTCTCCCTATGCATTCTGTCCTGCTTTTGTCATTAATCAGGTGTCCACAGGAAGTGGGTCTGTTCATGGAGTCTCCATTCTGTGTGGTTGGCCATTTGTCTATTCTTGTGATAATACTGCTCTGTCTCAATTACTTAGCAGCTTTATAATAAGTCCTGATAACTGGCAGCATAAATTCTTCAGCTTTGTTCCTCAAAATTGCCTTGGCTATTCTTGGCCCTTTGCATTTCCATATAATGTTTTAAAAATCAGCTTGTCAAGACCCACAAATGTACCGAGAGGGATTTTGGTAGGCAGTTTAATAAAACCAAGGATCAAATTAGGGAGAAATAACATCGATACAATATTCAGCATTCTAATTCATGAAATAGGATATACACCTCCATTTATTAAGGTCTTCTTTAATTTGTAACATTTTGTAGTTTTCAGTGTAGAAGTCGTTCACATCTTTCTGTACATTTATTTCTAAGTGTTTGTTTTTTTATGCTATTACAAGTATTATCATTTAAACATTTTCATTTTCTATTTGCTTTTTGCCTAATGTGGTTTGAATTAAGTGAATAAACATAATTATTTTATGGTTTCCTTCCTTCCATCCCCAGCACATAATCTATCTCTCAAAGGCATATCTTGGACACACCATGCAAACTGTTTTACTTTTTGTTCTCTTATCCTGAGAAGGCAGAGCTTACAGATAAACAAACAATAAATAACAACTGCTAAGCAGATCTAGGAAGAATGCTCAGTGGACATATTATAGCTTCCTTATTGCCTCCTTATTAATAGTAGGAGATAATTAAATGAGTTTGAGCAAACTAAAATATGACCAACTACCTTCTTTCCCTCCCTGAACTGATCTTAGCAAATATGACACCATTGTGTAGACTGTCTGATTGTGGGATTTGTGGGCAAAGCTGGGCAAATAGGCATATTCGTGTCCAGCTATTCTGATCAATTTTAGAGATTAAATCTCAAAGAATTTTTTTTAGGGTAAAATTAGTGAAACTAGGTTGTATGTATTAAAATGGCTAAAGTCACACAAGCCTCAAATTAGTTACAAACTGTAACAAAAGGAAAACTCAAATGTGTGTTCAAACTATCCCTAAACAACCCATTTCCTAAGTGGGACACTATCTCTGCGATCTAAAATCAGACTTCCAGTTGGAAACCCCATGGGAAATGAGTCCCGGGGAAAGCACCCAACGCCAACTCTCTGAATGAGAGAACTCATGCCTACTCAGAATGGCTCTCCCTTCATTACAGCAGACCGTGACATGCTACCACTGCCACCATCCCTGTTAGAGTAAAGCTCTAAGGGAGTTTCCAGCACGTTTAGGAATTAGTGTAAGTTAATGCAAATTTCAACACTTCCCAAGACATCCCGTGTTGTCACTTACTCGTAAGATCTCCCTGCAGATATATGCGATCCACTCCTCCTTTAACGTGTTACCTTTCGTGTTCTTGATCAGGTCAGTGACAGAGCCAGCACCACAAAACTCCATCACCAACTGGCAAAGGAAGCAAACATGCCATTATTGTAATTACACTTCATGGCTTCCACTGGGTTAAGAAAGCATAAGGTGTCCCATTTGGCTGCTCTGGAATGCCATTCCTGCAAAGAAAAAGTGATCATAATACAATATATAAAACATAAACTAGTATTTTAATTTCCTCCCAAAACAATAGAAAGGAAAGATTATTTAAAATTTTCAAACCTGAAAATTGTTGCCTGAAAATGAGGCAAACCTACATATTCTAAGCATTTTTTAAAAAATGAAGGCAGCCAGGTGGTTCAGATGTAGTTGAGAATATCCCTGTGTTTTTTTATTCAGTGGTCAAACTCATCTTTCCTACAAAAGTAGGATCGTTCTCTTGTCTGAAAGAGCTGTGGTTGTCTAGGCAATCCGGGTTAGAACAATAGAAGAGCACACTGTTTACGTTATTGGTTTGTAAGTGGCACTGCAAGCTGTCAGACTGAGGACTATCTGCTTTTAATTAACTTCAGCAAATGCTCCCAGGAGGCTGGACATATCAGATAAATTCAATAAACAATAAGTCCTAATTTAGCACCTTTCATCCAAAAAGCTCCAAGTTTCCTATAAATATAAACTCATTACAGTACTCAGCAACTTTATAAAATAGGCAGAAAATAAACATCTCTCTCACTTAATGGATATGTAGAGACTAGAAGAGGAAAAGCAATCTATCTGCTTTTATAGTCATTTTCTAGCTTTAGAAAAACATCTATTTCCATACATTCTCCTTCTTCTTCAGAAAGTCAACAAGAGTCACCTTATTACTTTTAAAATAATTAAATGAAAAGAATTTAGAATGACTAGCAATCAATCTCTGACTAGAAACAGAAATAAAATAAAGCCGTAATGAAATCATGTGGTTAGTTCTGGCTTTGTCCAAATGCGCCTTCCTGACGTCAGCACCGTGTCATCAGGTCCTATGAGATACCCCACCAGGCTGCAAAATCTTTGGGCAGAAATAATGTTCTCTTTTTTTCTGTATGCCTAATTGAAACTCAATAAAAATTTATGAAATGAGTTTCATGAATGAGTTTCCAATATCTGTCCAGATTTATCTTCTTATGATTTTACAAAGGCTAAGGAAACCCTCCCATCTTCTCCAGAGTGCCAGGGGAAGTAGAGAGGTCTATCATGAGCTTTGTAAAGAAATTTAAAAGTGCCACAACAGACCCTGTTCCAACCCAATCAAAGCTGTAAAATTACCATATATGATAGACAGGAAGCTATCAGAGACCATGAGATCATGTTACAAAGAACTGAGGAGGCAACTTTAAGAGGTTCTCACTGGCCAGAGATGGGATAATTAGAGCATCAGTAAGAAGAAAACCTGCAATGTCTTGAAACACATTAAGTATGCTTAACTGAATGCATTAACACAGATACCCCTCAAAAAGAACATAATTGGCACTGTTTGAAGAAAATGAACCAACTTCTTATTTTTGAGACTGGTAAATAAAGGGAAAGAATCAAGAATTTACACCACCTTTCTTATTCAAGTTTTACCGCAAGGTGATTAAATAACAGAAGAGGTAAAGCTTCTCTTCACATAAAGCAAATAATCCACCTAATAAATGAAGAAGAGACAATAGAAATAGAATATCACTATTTCACAACCTCAAACTAAGGGATTTAGGCACCGATCATCAGTGGCTGCTAACATAAAAAAATAAGAAATAATCAGCTATGATTTGCCTCTTGATTAGCATAATACATCACCTAAGACGTAGTCTTGCCAAAAAGAAACAAAACAAAACAAAACAAAAACCCAAACCTATGTCTCATCAAGTCCCTAGTTCCAGCTACCAATTTACAGGAGATTCAGAGGGATGAGGAACATGGTACATCATGGGGATGTAATCAACAACAGCTAGACTGAAAAAACTCCACAGGGTAAGTGGCTCATTTGCTTCAACAAATATATATCAAGAAGGAAAAAAGAGATGCAGGTGAAATCTGCAGATTAAAATCATTTAAAAAGATATAGCAGCAAATTACAATGGACAGGACTTATCTGGATACTGATTTTTTTTTTAAGTTGTTAAAATTTTTGAAACAATCTACATTCTAGATATTTGATGACACTAAGGAAATATGGTTAACATTTTTAAAGTATGATAACGGTACTGTGGTTACATAAAAAAAAAAAACGGTCTTATCTTTTAGAGAAACATACTGAAATACTATGGAGAAAATGATCTGATGATGGTCTCTTCTATAGAGAGTGCTCAGTCAACTGTATATCCACATGTAAAAGAACAATGCTGAACCCTTACCTCACACCACATACAAATAATTATCTCAAAATGGATCAAAGACTTAAATATAAGAGCTAGAACTGCGAAACTATTAGGAGAGAACATGGGGTAAATGTCCATGACCCTGGACTTGGCAATGGTCTCTTAACTATGACAGCAGCCAAACTGGATTTCATCAACATTAAAAACTTTGTGCATCAAAGGACACTATCAAAAGTGTGAAAAGACAACCCACAGAATGGGGAAAATATTTACAATATGTTTCATATTAGCATATATTTAATAAGGGTCTAGGATCCAGAATATATAAGGAATTCTTACAACTCAGCAAAAAAAAATACAAAGCACATAATTTTAAAACGGGCAAAAGACCTGAATAGACTTTTCTCTCCGAAGGATATACAAATGACTAACAATCACATGACAAGATGCTCAGTGCCAATAGCCATTCGGAAAATGCAAGTCAAAACAACGGTGAGACACCACTTCACATCCTCTAGGGTGACTATAATTTTTACAAAAAGAAAAGCAGAAAATAATGTGTTGTTAAGAATGTGAAGAAACTGGAACCCTCATACATTGTCAGAGGGAATGTAAAATGCTGCAGTCACTGTGGAGGACAGTTTGGTGGTTCCTCAGAAAGCTAAAACATAGACATCCCACATGACCTGGCAATTTTACTTCCAGGTATATACCCCAAAGAACTGAAAACCAGTGTTCAAACAAAAACTTGCATATGAATGTTCAAAGCAGCACCGTTCACAGCAGACAAAAGGTGGAAATAACCAAACTGTTCATCACCAGATGAATAAACAAAACGTGGTACAGCCACACACCAGAGTATTATGCTGCTCTGAAAAAAATTAAGTACTGATGCCCGATGCAATGGATGAATCTTGACAATGTTGTGCTAACTGAAAGAAACCAGAGGGAAAAAAAGCTATATAATATATGAACATGGCCATTTATATGAAATATCCAGAATAGGCAAGTCCACAGAGACAGAAAGTAGACTGGTGGTTGCCAGGCACTAGGTGGAGGGAAGAATGGGAGTTGTGGTTTAATGGGTATGGAGTTTCCTTTTGGGGTAATAAAATAAAAAGTTCTGGAACTAGAGAGAGTACAACATTGTGCCCTTAATCCCACTGAATTATACATTTCAAAATTATTAAGGTGGTAAGCTTCATGCTATGTGTATTTTACCAGAGTTTTTTAAAAAAGATAATGAGATTTGTTTCAAAATACTAGAAGAAAGGAAGGAGATGGACGAGTAGATGGGGCAGGCTTGACCACTGGTTGATCATTGTTGGGGCTAGTTTTGGGTACATGATACTGTTCTGTCTACTCTTGTATATTTTGGGGATTCTCTAGAACATAAAGAAAATCGTATTTACATAAATCATGGTTCAACAGCAGCAGGACGGACCAAAGAAACATCCTCGATAGAAAGAAAAGAACAGTTGCTCAAGTGAACAAAATCCTTCTGCTCTTTCTCCAAATCCTTTGAAAAACAGCAGTGACCAGACCTCCTACGAATGCATCCATTGCTCCTGTATCAGCTGGAGAGAATGTCCCGCCGCTGAGCTCTGTTAGGCCACGTAATTACAGTTCCCGAGGAGAGCAGTGGAAGCCCAGTGACTCCAGGCTTTCAAAATTAGATTGGACAAAATACTTTCAAATATTCGGTAGGAAACAATCCTGCTCTAGCCAGGCACTAATGTCAGTGATTTCTATAATTTGCTTCTTCATTCAGCTCCAGCTGAAGGCTGCTAAATTCTTTTCATCTCACTATGGAACAAAATGATTGTTAAATTATGTAATGAGTTTTTTTTTTTTTTAAGAAAAAGGAAGAAAGAAACCAGCATTTGCTAGTAATCGGTTCCTGCAGCCGCACAGCAACACTGATAATTACAGCCACTGCACAGCGGGGACCCTCCCTCACCACAAGTAAACTCATCACATTAATAAACAGAAACAGGGCTCAACATGCCAAGCCCAGCAGCGATAAGTCAATAACTTCACATCTCACAAGCAAGAAATAATGCATCATTAATATTCTCCCTGAAAGAAAGTTCTCAAAGAGCTGACACTGGGGCAACAACACTTGCTAACATTTCCTGAGAAGATACCATGTGCTAGGCACTGGGCTAAGTGATTTGCAGCTATGGTTTCATTAATTCTTCTCCCCCTCAATGCCCTTCTCTTTATTTATTTGGAAGTGAAGCCTAGCTATGGTCTGCAGCCTCACCCATGCTATAGATACTCATGAAGTCACTCGAGCCGAGTGGAAAGCGTGATGCTTCCTTGAGTGCCAGCTATATGACCTGGGCACATTCCTAACCCCACTGGGCTCCGCACCCTGCCACCATCTCTACAAAAACAAAATAAAAGCATCAGCCTTATATGTCTGATGTGAACACTGTGTCTACCAGAATGGAAAGCTTCTGGTAGCCAGAAATCTCAAACTGTATTTATTACTTATCCATTCTTTGGTCTGCTTGCATTTATAAAAAAGAAAGTTTCCAATTTGTAAGATAGCATTAATAGCTCCCCAAGATCCACTTCACCAGGATGGTGAAGAAATGGCTGAAAGGACACCTATAAAGGGCAGTGGGCACATATGTTTCTAAACTTTCTGTTAATGAAAAAGCACCAAGCACTCATGTCTATTTTTCAAGCTTGTATCACACAGCAGGGAGACACAGTGGTGCATTCCAGGACACTGGATCTTTTTATTTGGAAGGCTGAAAGACAGTGGGAGAGGTTTAAAAGGAATTTTACATTCAAAATTCTCACTCAGTATCACCTACATAACTGGGTCAGAAAATGAAATACGCATGCCTGTCACTTGAGAAGAGAGCAGGAAGGTTAAGTTGAAGGTGAGGACAGAACTGTGCTCAGGCACGATGCGGGCTGGGCCCGGGCCTGATCCTAGCCCTGGAACCGTGTCGAGGAGGAGATATTTAACAAGCAGCACATAAACAACAAAGTCCTACTTTACAGTACAGGTAACTATATTCAACACCCTATGACAGCCTATCATAAAAAAAGACTATGAAAAAGAATATATATATATAACTGAATCGCTATGCTGTACACCAGAAACTAACACAACATTGTAAATCGACTATACTTCAAAAAAAATAAAATAAAAAGTAGCACAGTGTGTAGTTTGACCCAGTTATTAGGGAAAGGGTTGCTTGGATTATCGGACATAGGTAGTTATTTCTATCTAAATTAAAAACGTTAATTTTTAAAAACAAAGATTTCTAACACATTTCACAGTTTGCATTGTTGTTTACCACATATTTTTGTCTGACCAGCAGGATGTTTTCTCTTGGAGGTTGTTGGGTGAGGGGGAGCTTATTATGCCCTCCTGCACTCTCCCTCTCCTTCAGGACAGTATTTAAGAAAAAGGTCTTTGGCCTCAGCTGATCCCAGGAGTTCCAGAAGAACTGAGTCCTCCCCCTAACTGGGAGGGACATGGGTTTGGAATCAGCAGATGTGGTCACTTCTAACTTGCCCTTTCCAACCCCAGCCGCCTCTGAAAGAATTTTAAAAGGTTTACGCTCAGAGCCAGTCTGAAGAGGCTTAGGGTGATTTCTGGGGTCCCTGTGGTATTCACTCACTTGCTAGTTAATTGGCTTTAAGTTTCTGTAACAAGAAACAAGGCTTTAAGGTATTTTAAAACTGCAGGACTAGCCCAGAATATCTTGACAGGAACACATTCTTCCCAAATAGCACTTAGTCAGTCAGTCACAAGAATAAATGACTCCTAACAGATTCCTTCTCTTTTATAGTAAAAGGAGGTGGGGGAGGGGAGAGACAGGAGAGAGGACGAGGAGGGAACAGGAGCCTGAAGGTCCAAATGAAAGAAGTTTGCACCAAGAAATCAAAGGGGCACCCTAAGAAAAGGAGAGGAGAGAGAAACTTTCAAGAATTCACAGCTCTGCAAAGGATCAGCTTACTGACCTTGAAGGTCCAGAAACATCGCAAGGCACAGGATATTTTTATCATGGGTAGCTGGGAATAGCTGCAGATCCCAACTGCATGATTTATGAAGGTGTAAACAAAACCCCAACTCAGTACGTTGTTACAGAATGCTGCTTTCATTTGCCAAAGGTAGTTTAAGTCCCACAATATAAAATATGTGTGTACAGAAGTACAAAAATTGGTAGGTATACATTTATTATTTCAATCAACTGATGCAAAGGTAAAGTAAAACGTCTAGGAATTTCAAATTTGGAAAAGCAAGCTAAACAAGCTAAGCATTCATCTTTAAAATAGCATGTATTTGGGGGGCGGGGAGGGGAACTCCTCCTCCTTCTGAATTGTTTTTGGACTTGGAGAACATTTGAACTACAAATTCTAAGTCTTGCAAAGATATAAAGATGAGCCCCAAGGATGTGAAGTCCCAGATTTTGTCAATAGTTTCTGGATATGAACAACTTTGTATCTTGAGAATGACAATCATAGTTTGAATATACTGAGCCAACTGATATTTTTAGCAACAAGAAGCCTGCCCAAAGGATAACCCCTCTAGAAACGCTCCATAGTTGCCCAGGTCTAAGGAGACAGTCATCTCAGAGCCAGCACGGCAGCATTTAAGGAACAAGAGTAGTTAGCTGCACCTTGTATTTGGTTGCTGGTACTCAAATTTCTCAGTATGCACACAAGATCTTCTGGAGAGTTTTTCCTGTTAGGGGTAAGTCATTATATGTCCATTTGAGCCACAAAATCAGTCACAGAAACTAACCTTATAGACTATAAGAAATTTACAACTCTGCCTCTCAGAATGTTCTACCCAAACAGAAGAATTTGGAGTAAGGATAACGAAGCAAGTTTTTTTGACAAGTTGAAAATAGGAAAAAAGAAAAAAACAAAACACTAGACCTAGAGGACTTAGGACTAAGATACTTGGTGGTTGAGAATTTTGAGAAGTGCAACGTAAACAGGAACATAGATTTGGGCTCAAAATTCATCCAGAAGAGGAATCAGAGGGTAGTGCCATTAACATCAGCAGAGTGACTTTGGCCATATGTGAAGTCTTCCTTTTGCTAAGGTGAAAGCAGTTTAAGCATAGTTCAAATGAAATTCACTGGGATAAAATAAGTCATTTTCATATTCTTGTCACAGAATCAATCACCCATTAATTCATAAAAATGGCTCCATTAAAGCTCAACTCAAGCTCAGCTGCAAAGGATTAAATCAGATGTAGCTTAAGCTCTGTGTTTGTATCTAAGTAACTTACATTGTGTGTCTATAGGTCACACAATGGGGCAGCTCCAAGATGGGGAGACTGTTAACAATCACTCCTCTTACTATTTTAGGCACTGCTTCTATAGTTACCAAATTCAGCTTTTAAAAATTTCTACTCACAAATAATAAGATTCAATCATTTTCCCCAGACAAGTGACTTAGGCTATATATGAAGGAGGGAATTAGTAATAAAAGTGTCAAATACTAATTAAATGTGCCTCCCCACCCTCCATGAAAGCCTCACTTCTGATGCATAGAATCAGGAAATGAGTAAATTCCAGTGAATGGTTCAGAAGACTCAGCTACAGCTGATTGGATTGTTAATGGCACTACCTGCAACACTTTCTCAAAACAACCAAAAATGTTATTAGGCATGATTTTTGCCAAATCAAGATGCTACAGCAATGTAAGTCCAAACTATAATAAACTTAGGTTTGGGGGCTGTGGCCAACAGCACTGCAGATTCTAGAAAGGAGCCCTCACTGGTGAGTGCATGACATCTTGGTTCATCTCAGAATCTCGTTCCCAGATCTCACACGGGGAATGGACTAGTAGCATCAGTGGAGCAGGCATGGAAGACAGCAGGCAGTGATGGGGCCTCCCGTGCGAGCGGGAGTGGGCACCCGCCCTCTAAACAGCTGCTCTACTGCGCTAATGTACTGCTCTTTGTTTCTTTGTTTTTAACAGAGGTACTGGGGGCTGAACCCAGGACCTTGTGCTTGCTAAGCATGCACTCTACCACGGACCTATCCCTACACCCCTCCTAATGTACTGCTACTATTCGGAATTTTGAGCCCAAGGTTTCCAAATCATTTGATTTTTCAAAATCTTTCACGGAATCCAGACTTTTGTCTGGAAACAGCTCAATTTTTTTTTCCTAATGTTGGCATAATTAAAACACCACTACCTTATGTGGACCAAACTAGCCACATTTACCTGGGCAGTAACTGGCTTCTGGGCTGCCAGTTTGAACTCAGACCTGGTCCAAAGTTATCATTTTTTTATAGGGAAGAAACAAAGTGCAGAGATGCTGCCTCTGCCAAGGTGAGAATCCAGGTCTCTGGATTCCAGGCTGGGCTTCAGCCAACTGCTAGATGTTTGTCCCTAAAACGCATACAATATAATTTCCTAAATCTTAGCTCTGCAAGTCTTCACTGAGACAGTCTAATGAATGGCTTACTGCATCATTTCAGTACAATAATCTGCTCTCTTACTTGACCAACCCACATTTTGGAAGCTAATCAGACATTTATTTCCTAAGATATTCTAAGCCCCGTGATTGTTGGGGTGGTATCAAAAGACACAGCGAAATATGTGTGGTTTTGCCTTCTAACTTTAGGAAATTATCTCATTTAATAGACGGGGCTCCTCACTCCAGTGTCTGAATGGCAGGGAGCAAAGTGGAGAGCCTCTCTTTGCTGAGACGCAGCGGAAGAAGATGGCAGTGTTGTGTGTCAGAGAACGCCTTGTTTCTGAGAGATCAGAATCTTTATTGAAAGAGCTCCCTTTTTTGATTTCCGGATCAGGCCCCAAGCAGTTGATAAGGGAGAATTACTTGGCCATTATCAGAAGTAGTTGTATTTCCACAAAGAGCTGGTACTAAACAAGAGTTTATCTCCACAACAAGACCGATAGAATTCACACAGATGATGATTCAATCAGACACCTGAAACAGCCCATGTAATTGGCTGGTGTAATATGTGCAAACCTCTGTCCTCCAGCCACAGCAAAAGAAATACCTGGGGAATCATTCCTGCGGCCTGAAAACTGGGAATGAATGGTAGATAGAGCTGCTCTTGCTTGCTCCAGGCTCTGTCTCTATATAACCCATAATAATATTTTTATATATGTAATCCTAACAGAATGCCATTAGTCCAAAGAGTTGACTATCTGTGACCTTTGCAATTATTTGCTAAAACACTCCTAAAGGGTTTAATGTACTTTTCAAAGCTTATTTCTTAGGATGAAGAAAATGCTATCTACTTAGCAGCTAACAGGTCTTGCTAACCTCTTTGAAAGTTGGGGAAACTGACAAACTGAATGGTGAACTCAAAATAAATTTGTTTAAACACAAAGCTTCAGTCCTATTTGGAACACCAACTTTTGAATTATTTTTCACAACTACTGGAACTGTTTTTCACAACGAAAAGGAGAAACTTGTAGAGTTCAAGGGCTTGATTCTAGCATCAGGCAGCTTGGGGTTAGCTAATACACTGGCTTCATCACTTACCTCTTTGAGACCTCAGGCAAACTTCTTAACTTCTCTGAGCCTAATTTCCTCATCCGTACAGTGGTGATAATGAGAACAGCTAATTTGTAGAGTGGTTGTAAAGTTCCAGTGAAATAATATGACAATGTAACCAAATAAAGTACTTGGCACATGAACAGTAGGTGATCAATATTCCTTGCCATTGTAGCTAACACAAAATGGCCCAAATGTAGTGAGTCAGAGGCCTTGGAACAAGTACACACTATTATATTCCATAACCAAGTTCCCACCAATATTGTAATCTGGTATTAGTTCCCCAGCTATTAAGTTTCTGTTCTGCCTTTCATTCTTCTAAGTTCCTCTTTGGTTTGTCATCAAATAGAAGAACTAGAAAAAGAAATGATGCTCTTGTACTCAGGAGGCATTCATAGCTTTGTATTTTTATCCCCAGTGACATATAAGCTAATGGATGGTTGCTGGTGCGGACGGTCAGAACAGTCCTCTGCGTGGTCACAAACCTGACATATGTGAGGCCCTCTGTCTTCCAAGCAGAATATGGGGCCTCTAACTGCTGCATTTTGCTACTGCATTTGTTTGTAGTTAGGGAAAATGGAATGTGAAGGCAGTGCTCTGCCCCACGTGCCCAGGTTTGGAAGTGATCACTCCTTACAATGCCCCTTTGCCAACTTCAGGAAGGGCATCCGTTTGCAGAAACAATTTCCTAACCGGTCTTCCTGCTTCTACTCTGGCCCTCATCTGGTCTAGTCTCAACCCAGTAACCAGAGGGACCCCTTTACTCTGTGGGTCAGATTCTACCCCTGCACCTTCAAAACCCTCCTGTGGCCCCCTCCTCACTCAGAGTAAAAGCCGACATCCTGCCAATGTGCTGTAAAGCCCTGCCTGCTCTGGCCCTGGGTCTCACCTCCCACATCTTCTGGTCACACTCACCTTGTTGTTATTCCTGGAAAATACCAGGACTGGAATGCCCTTCCTCGAGTTCTCCACGGCGGGGCTTCCCCTGACCACCACAACTCCTTTCTGCGTCCTCATTAACCTTTCCTTGCTCTTCCAGCATTCTCAATAGTTTCCTGACTTATTACGTGTATTGTTTGTGGTCTGTAGCAAGGATGTAAGCTGCATGCAAGTAGGGCCGTTCATCGGTTTTGTTCACCAACATATCCTAAGTGTCTGGAAGAGTGCCTTGTGCCTAGCAAGTGCTTGATATGTGTTTGTTGGATGAATGAATGAGTGAATGAAAAAATGAACACATGCACATGTAGGCTCTTGGTTCCCAGCAATCACAGCCATCTCCACGGGAAGAGCAACTGGCCAGAGTGAGAACTGGTGGGTGGCGACTCATTTCCAGGGCATAAAACCTCCCGTGTGTGCCATGCATGCAAACAGCCTTCCTGCTTTCTCCCAGTGCTGTCTGAACTGAAAATGGAGTGTAGCTTTTGCTCATTTAAAAAAAGCCAAAACTTCCAGTGCCTTTCACAGAACCTCAGGTCAAACTAAACGGTCACGTTTCAGAATATCTGCATTCTTGTCCTCTGTCCATCTATTAATGAGCTCAGAGGCCCTGAGAAAGACAATGAGCTTCACTAAGATCCAGTAAAATAAATGACAACTAATTTTCTTTCCAGCCTAAAAAAAATCTCAGCATTAGGAAAAAGGTGAAAACAAGTCAGGCTCTCCTTGACCACTCCTCTCCTTCCTTAGCCACTGATTTGCAAAGAAATACCCCAATTTTAGTAGTACAACCTAACAAGAAAACTGTCCTATCTGGCCCATCACTCAAAGGACTGATATTAATAGTCAGGGGTGACTCATCTGGAAATAGTTGCACTACCTCAGGTGATAAGCCGGAGGTGGTTCCAAGGCTCTATTAACGCCGTCTTTTAATCTGGAGCTATAGCTCTGAACAAACAAAAAGCACTTCTGCAGACAGCATCGAAACAGCCACCTTTCTCCACTTGTCACCTGCTGCAGCTTATGGCAAGGCAGGGGTCATTGCTACAGTGCTAGATCCTTGATCATGTAGCAGAACTTTGGTAACACAGAGATGTCCCAACTTGAGCCATCTCACCATGTCCTGCTGAACCTGCAGGCCACGGGGAAACTAAGCTTTCAAAAGTACCCATAGCAATGATTGGCTTGAACAATAATAATAGCAGTAATAATAATAATAATAATAATAATAATAACAACAACAACAACAATAACCAGGTTTGGACCAATACTATCACTTTTATTCATAAAACAACTATTCATATTTTATCCATAAAACAACCACCAATGATTTATAAAAACTCATCATCTCTAAGTTAGGCTACTAAATTTTTTCTCAACAAATTTCTTAAATTAGCTATTTGCATTTTTAATGTGTTTATTATAACTTAAAAAAACTGATATAGTCAAGTTTCGTAGTTAAGCCCTTACTGTAATGTCTCTTTCTTTAGTATTACAGAAATACTACTTTTACATTTTTAAATTTCACATTTACATCTACTATACAGTTAAGAGGCCACAACTAAAATCTTACTGTAACTCTTTCAGAAATCACATAAAAATATATAAAATCAATGTGACCATACAAAGTGGGTTTATTTACCTTGAAGTATATTTTTATTTTAAATTTAGAGATGGGTCTTATAGGGAAAAAAATTCTCAGCAGCTCTTTTCACTTCCAAATATTCTTCTATTGAATATCAAATTACATGAAAATCTTGTTATTTTTCTGAGCTAACATTATCGTATCCTTTTTGGTCACCAGTTGCATTCACTGTATAAATTTTATCTCAGCTGGACTATAGGTGTCTGATGTCTTAAGAGAGTAACTTCTAGCCAAGATTGAGGTCTTTGAGAAGTTATCCATGAAATGGTGGTCACTGGGTCCACACAGGTTAGTACATAATTTGGCATATAGTTAGCACTGGATAATTCAGTGAATTTTGTGTTAGACACATATTAAGACCTCTGGAAAATGAGCAAGACACTTAGTGGTTAAACAGTATTTTTAGAGCCATTAATCCAACAACAACATATGGAATGAGAAGAGATGAGAGCAAGAGAGAGAGAAGAAGAAACAGGGGGTATTACAAAATCTAGGCTTCCACTGACTGGGCCCATACTAATGGGGTGGTTATAAAATTGGCAAAGGAGGTCAAATTAAGGCAGCATTGTAAACCTGTCAATGGAACTAAGCAATAAAACTTCCAATGGCAGATATTGGAAAGGTGAGAGGAGCAATCTGGGCTGCGCAGGGATAGGAATAGTGGTTTTGGTATTAAACTTACTAAATTTGTTTTTAGTGGAACAGCCAACTAGAGCTGTCTCATAGACTGTCAGAGATACAGGATTGGGGCAAGCGGCTAGGTAGACGGAGAACAGAAAGGAAAGGAAAGGAAAGGAAAGGAAAGGAAAGGAAAGGAAAGGAAAGGAAAGGAAAGGAAAGGAAAGGAAAGGAACCTTTGAGAGTTTAGTTGGCCTTCCTTAGCCACAGGCTCTGCATTCACAGATTCAACCAATGAGATGGAAAATATTCAGAAAAAAAAATTGCAGAAAGTTGCAAAAATCAAAATTTAAATTTGCCCACAAGTCACCAACTATCTATGTAGCATTTATAGCTATTTACATAGCATTTATATTATATTAGGTGTTATAAGTTATGTAGAGATAAAGTACATGGGAAGATGTGTACAGTGTTATATGCAAATAGTATACCATTTTATATAAGAGATTTGGGCATTTTGCTATCCAGGTGGTCCTAGAATCAGTTCCCCTCAGAAACCGAGGGATGACTGTACCTACAGAGTATCAGATACTGTCATAGGTGTTTTACTCGTGGAGTCTGAATTTAAATTTCAGTCATCCACACATTAGTGATAGACAAGGAGAAAGATTCACGCAGCGCTTGGTTAGACCCCCAGCTCCACCATTTCCAGCCAGACCACAGGGCAGTTTATTTGGCTCTAGGTATTTTCACTGTAAGAATTTTTGCCACAAGCAGTTTTGCCACACAATGAATTGGCCCCAAGACAAATCTGCCATACAAGACACAATAACTACTTAACAATTTCGTTTGACAACAGCCTTCGAGAGCATTAATGATGGATTCTTGTGCTAATTTAGATACAACAGCTTGTTCTGTAATGTCCTCTCTACCAAATTTGTCATGCAGTATTAGAAGCTGGAGGCAAAACAAGAATCAAGCTCCTATCCACCCCCTCCGCAAAAGACGTGGTTATGTGATTCCTGATGAGTGTAAGTTTTTTAAAGACGGTAAAAAATTTCTTGCAATTTGATAGTGGAGAACGTAATGTGGACAGAATTTTGGTATTTGGCACAGAATCTGGCTTAGATGATTTGATGAAATATAAGGACTGGGCCTGGGAAGGAACATTTAAATATAGTCCAGATATGTACCACCAGTTATACAGGTTACAGAGACTGATAAGAAACAGCAGCATCTTCATCTGTTAATTCTACTCCCCGGGAAATCTAAAGAGACTTAGGACAGAATTTTTTCATATTGTGAAGAACTTAAATCCAACATTAGATCTTGAATCCTTAATGATGGACGTGGAAAAAGTCTAAAATATACCCGAATACAATGCCCGCTTTCTCTAAAACATACCTGAATACAACTATGACCAAAAATCTACATACATTTTAAATGTTTTAAAATATTTTTTGGAATTTTCATTTTTCATGATGAAATCTTTTTAAAATTATTAATTTTTCATATTTAATTTTGTCCCTTATTTTATTTTCTGTTCATTATTTTATATTTTACAGGACAATTGTCTTATGGCCAATTAGTTGTGTGATGAAACTGCTTGCAGCAAAGATGTTTAAGCAAAAATATGGGACATGAGTTTACTTCTCTGTAAACCTTAGTTTTGTTATCCAAAAAGTAAAGATAGTAATAATGTCCACCTCAAAGAGCCTGAATAAATGATATAATTCATTAAAAAAATAGCATGGTACCTAAAATATAATAAAAACTCAAGAAAGGTAGTCATTAGTGGGAAAAAACTGGCTTTAGAGATGGTCCACATTAAGGGATAGAAGGTAGAGATACTGAAAAGATGGAGAGGTATTCAAGGAAATGGGAGAAAACCTTGAAAACACAATGTTATGGAAATCATAACATCTAATCGAACTTAGTATTGAGGATAGAGAAATGGACCATTCAGTCTTGGTTGTTTTTTATGTAAGAAAAGCAAATTTGGACAGCACTACATACCCAAAGTTGGTCATCCATGCCTGGTGGGTTCTTTTTGATAAAAGCACCATAGTATGTAGCAATATTCCGGTGATGAGAATATTTCTTCAACATGTTAATTTCTTGTTTGATTTCTTCCTCTTCATCCTGTGTTAGAACAATAAACATTCTGTCATGAGAATCCACTGTCGTTAGTAGGATTCTGTCTTTCATCACCAGCTATATCCACTATGTAATTATTTCTTTAAGTTTTTTCTCCTATGGTACTAAACAAGCATAATTATCATATAACTTGACTTTCTTTCTTGACTACAAAGAAAAAATTTACAAGACAACACATTGGCAGTCCAAGGGGGCTTCTGTTTGTACAGCAAGTCAACATCGCATGCAACCTGCTGGGGAAAAAAAATTCTCATCCCTTCCCCTGGAAGAGATCAAGGCAGACAATCTATTGAGATAAAATTCACTCTAGGCCTCTGGGAACTAAGTCCATCAAGTACCTATCACTGATCATACTTGGTATAGGGTAGATTAAGAAAAATGAAAAGAAAAAAAAATACAGGCTCTTCAATTTAAAATTTGTTGGGTTCATTTTCTTTGAAGTCTCCTTTTATTGAAGTCCCTGACTGAAGACGATGAAAGTCAGATGGGAAAGGGAGCAAGAGTAAGTTCCCTAGATCTGAGGATGTGCGTAGAGCAGGAGCACCGTCTCACCTTCAGGAAACTACACATGAAAAGAAAGGGGGAATGTGGCAGTGCCACGGATGTGCAAAGGGATAACCCTCCTGCGGAGTAAGTTTCCTCACTCAGATGTCATTCATTCCGAGTTTCCATTTGGAGCCCACTAACTTGCGCCTTTTTAGAGGACCTGGCATCACCGGTGAAGACTGTGTGTTCTCCCATAATTTTATTTTGATGTGTACACATCAATTGGACTTTTAAAAAGTATTTTATTTTTGAGGTTGGTGGAAAAAATTTCTAGCCCAGGCAAATTATCTGAGATGCAGCAGTAGGACTCTCTGAGTGTAAGACGTTACATCACCATTACCATTACTCACGGTGTGTCTCCGTCTGTACCCTCGCCTCCTCTAGCTAACTTGGCCTCCCTCCAGTGTCTCCACACTGCTGGGCCCTTCCGGAGTCTCCCATGTGTGTCTTCTTTCCCCTTCCTCTTCTGCACATACTTTCTACTCATCATTCCTGGTTGAGTTTAATCGACACTCCTCCGGGACATTATCCTGAATTCTCTCAGGTAATGTCAAGTCTTCCCACTACATCTTGTCCACCTCCGAACCTGCACACATATTTGTTGGTACTGGAATAGAGGTATGGGTCACACGGTGTCATAATTGCCCTTTTCCTTAACACTCTTCTCCATGGATTGTAAGCTCTCTTCTGCCTTTAGATCTCAGTTCCAGAGTCCCTTCCCCAGCAAAGCTCTCTCTGATCTGCCTGACGTGGTTCTAATCCCACAGAGAACGGCATGCCTCTTCCTTTGTAGCATCTACCAGAATTACCATCCACATTTATCTGTCTATTCATATGATTGAAGCCTCCCTTCAGTACCAATCCATAAAAACTATAATCACAGCGATCCTTCCTGCTTTTGCTGTCTATAACATCCCAGCATCAAGCAACATGCCTGCAAATAAATATGAATAAAAGGATGAATACCTGCAAAGGGCCCACTCACTTACAGCAGCATTCCTTACAGCTTGAAAGGAACTGATGGAAATAAGATGAGGAGACTGGTGAAATGCTGACATTTCCTGCCTACACAAAAATAAGCTTTAGGAAAAAGCAATGGAGAGCTGCAAACCTAGGAGACCTAAGCCTGTTATGTATCATATGGCTGAACTAAGTCGAGGACTAGGTACTCTCAGTATAGACTGTACAATTGAGATGCTGAACTATGGAGAAGCACGTGGCCTTCACAGCTTCTGGAGGGGAGGAGAGGAGTGAGGGGCTGGGCTGGGGGCTGGGGGAGGGGATGGCACACTGCTGACCAAAGAAATATTCCCTGAGGTTATCAACGCGGGCCTAAGGAGAGAAGGACCTTCACAATCCTTCAACTTGTTGAAGGGTCCCTGCAGCAGGCCTCAAATTGTCTGGTGATGGTGCATATTAGCTATCTGAAACCCACCATGTGGGGCCAAATAATCATGGATGAATGTAGGATGCGAGTGGGTGTACTTTAGGGAAGCCTAAGTAGAAGGGGAGAAAACAAACCTGAGGGTTTCCAGGCAGCCTGGCATCGACAGCTGCTTTCCACTAAAGAAGAAACTACAGGAGACAGTAAAACACAAGTCACTTTGCAATGGCAGCCTGACGGTCTCAGCTTCGGTCATTCTTAGTGAGGAGCTGGGCTGGTTCTATAAGTATTAGTTGCCTGCTTCCTGGGTTCTTAACGGGATGGTGGCTGACGTGGGAGAATTAGAGGGGGAAAAAGTGCCTAATAATGCTTACCATAAGAACTTATGAAACAGTTAAACAACAGTGTAATTCAGTACACAATCAAATCCAACATAAATAAGTGTTGGAGATCAGAATGGCGTCAGCATGTTCTCCATCATTTCGCAAAGGTAAACTGAGTTGATGTGACAATGAAGGGGGCATATGCACTGAGTCAGGAAAATGAGTGGGGGCAGGCGGAGTGCATGCTCAGTTTGGGCTCCACTCCTTTCTGGCTGCATGATCTCAGGAAAGCAACCTACCTTTTGGAACCTAAGTTTTCTCATCTATAATGAGACAGATTTTATACTATTATTACATGTCTCAGTCCTTTGTGAAAATTAAAGTATGTGAAAGTTCTAAAGTGTAATACAAAATAAACATTCTTATTAATCTCCTCCACCAAAAAATAAATAAATAACAAGGGTAGGAGGGCAAGGATGTAAGTAACTTGAATTTTAGGTTTAAATCGCACTGTTTCCAAACACAATTATGGAACCACTGTGGGTCATGGTTATGTAGCTTTATTACAGAACCTTGAGCTTGATCTTATATGACCTTGTAAGTGAGCATGCAATTTATCAGGCCTTCAGGGCTGCTGTCCATCCAGATTTCTAGTCTAGAGCAATGACGGCCATAGTTATTCAGTGAAATCGGAAGGGAGGTACTTACTATGACCATAAGAACTCATTTAACCATTTCACAAGCAGTCCACTCTCTCACAATATGGCTTGTTGAGGGAGATGGCTGATGATTCTTTCAAAAAGACAGAGACGACAACAACTGAGGCCAGAATTAGATTACCAGTTAGAAGAAAGTTATCTTCTGTTTTGTAAATGGATTACTCTTATGTCTTCAGAATTAAGCACTGGATGAAGCTCACTGAGAAACTAATGACCACTGGGTCATAATGAAACATAAAGTAATGGTACCAAATCGTCACAAATTTTAAAAAGAAGTAATTTTAATAAGCCAAGTCCAATACTCTGGGAAGAACCATTGTTTCAATCAGAAGACTTCAAAAATCTTGTCTAGGCCAACCTCAGGCATGGCCATTTAAATTCTCCATGTCAGTTATTTTCACCTGTAAATGGGAATAAGAATACCTATCTGTTACTCTCAGGGCTTAGAGATAATTAAGTATTTATTTAAGCAAAGCTTTATAATCAACATAAAGAAGATCGTTTTTCTCTCAAGATCGTAGGAATCTATTTATTGCTTTGTATTTGTGGCAGACCAAAAGCAAAAATGGCCTGGATATTTGGTGACCTCCCACATGAAGAGGTGGGGTCCACTTATCCTTGTCTCTGTGCTTGGCTGTGTGACTTGCTTTGGCCTATGGGACATTGGTATACGTGATGCAGCAGAGACTTGAATAGTGTGTGTTGGGGTGGCCCTCTCTTGTTGCTTACAGAGAACACTTTCTTGTGAAAAACTAGAACTGGCCTCCTGGAGGATGATAAAATGTGAAGAGACAGTGGTTTTCAAATGCAAGAAAATGGATGATTCCAGGTAATGCTTTCAAGCCACTGACTACCTTTGATGACGATATGATGATCAAAACCATGGTCATAAATACAGCCAAAGACAGCCTTATGTGATGTTCTTCTGTACCAGAGGCTGTATGCGTATAATCTTATTTAATACTCAGAACAGCTCTATGAAGACATGTTTTTAATAATCCTATTTAACAAATAAGAAAATGAGTGTCATAGTTCATTCCTATATTAAATGTTAGAACTAAGATCCAAAGCCAGATTCGTCTCATTTTAAAGCCACGGCTCTTAATTCTATACTGAAAACTCCTAAACAGAAGAAGGGGAGTTACTCATGGTGATAAAAACCAAAGCTGCTAATCACGAAAGAAGAGTCGAGGAGTACCTTAAGCTTGGACTGAAGAGAAACCTGCCTTTGGTCCTCCAATTACAGAAGCTTGTCAGCACATACTAATATTTGCTTTTGAATGATTTCAGGGGATAAAGGAGGGATTTTTAAGTTGCATATTTATTACACAGGGGAACACACTTTAAGCACCTACAATATGGTAGGATTAAAAAACGGAATTAATAAGACACTTAATATTAGTGTGTTCTAATTTGCCTAATGTTCAGCTCTCAATCCATGGAACGGGGATAAAACTGCATGTAATTCTTTCAACGATCCAAGGAACTGGTCAGTTTACACTCTACAAGGAAGTATGAGGTGCACAGACTCCTAAGTGCCACTATCCCCCAGCTGTGCAGACGCCGGCTAGAACACCTGTGCGCCTGCTCACCGCCCTGCTTCCCGCAGCACCTGTTGGCATTAGGCAGGCATTTGTCTGAACTTGTCTATCATTCTCACCTTTGATGCTGACTGAATGTGACAGAAAGATTGAAAAGACAATTTATCGTTAAAGAATCATTGATCATTAGAATTTGTAGGGATTACTGACATCTTCTAGGATGTGATTTAAAAATTTTTTTAAATAATTTTAGTGCTGAAATCCCTTCCTCAACTAGAACTTTTATTCAGGATGCCAATATACAACATCAACAAAAACTAGACTTTTAAAGTTAGTAAATAGTTATTTTTATAAGTTTAACTATGTAATATCTGGTTATAAAGTTAATCAATGACAACAAAGGGAGTATTTTAGTGAAAGCAAATGTAGAATTTTTGAAAAAAATTTAAAATCATGTGTCAGCTTCAGTATCTTATTCATTTTCAGTTTTGTTTGTTCTGAAGGATAGAGAAAATCTTTATTTCCTAAGATAATTAATTGCAAATAATAGCAATTACTTTTTAAAAGGTTGCCTTGAGATTTCGGTGGAATCTTCAGATGTAATGATACTCTGCACATGACTGGAGTAACCTAGAGCATGGACTGAGAGGTTGCCGTCTTCTAGTGCATTCAAAGGTGGTATATGACATACAGCTAAGTTTTTTTTTTTTTTTGAAATCATAGTTTACTAAATGTTAAAATGTATGAAAAATTAAATGAGACTTAAGCATATATGGATGCTCTAATATTATCTCAAGATGAGGTTAAGCACCTGTGAACTATATATTTATAGATTCAAGGACACAGACCCCGAGTGGTTCAATTGGTTGCCTAAGTCCACATCTCTTCACCGCAGCATTGATAGAACTTGGGACTTTGCCACAACATCCTGCAGGCAGCACTTGGATTTGTTGTATGTTAACTCTAAACTAAATGAATTCATTCAACAAATATTTACCCATCTACTATATCCTAGGCACAGTGCCTAATAATAATAATAATAATAGTAATAGTAATAATAATAATAAATAATATATGATATATAATATAGTCATCCTTCAGTACCTGTAAAGGATTGATTCCAGGATCCCTCATGGATACCAAAATCCACAGATGCTCAAATCCTTTATGTAAATGTTGTAGTACAGTCAGCCCGCCGTATCCATGGGTTACACATCCTTGGATTCAACTAACACTGTGAGCACAGAGGGCTGACTGTAATGCAACAATGGACATAACAGAGTCAAGCTCTCCCACCATGAAACTTACTATAATCTAGTGGGGAACACAAATGAAAATCAAAGAATGACACAAATAACATGCAAAATTACTAACGTGAGAGATATAGGTAGCTAACCTAATGGAGGCACCAGGGAAGACAGCTGAGACATTCAAGTGTGAGCTGAATTTTAAAGGCCATGTGGTGGGGCAGGGTATAGCTCAGTGGTAGAGCCCGTGTTCGGCATGCATGAGGTCCTGGGTTCAATCCCCAGTGCCTCCGTTAAGGGGGATAAAAACTAAAATAAAAATGACCTATAAGTCTTTATGAAGACCTTGATGCAGACCATATAGGAGTTACCCAGTTAAGAAGAAAACATATAATGTAATGTGACTGAGGAGGGATTGGTTTCCTGGCAGAGAAGGAGTGATTGTCTAGGCCCCTTAGCTGGATGGGGTATTGGCATATTGTCTCCTATGGGAATCGTTGGTGCCATGGAGTGAAAAATAAAAAATGTCTGCAAGAGACACCATAATAATAACAATATGCACAAAAAGTTTTAACCCTAGAAGTGTTGTCATTCATTTGGCCAAAATCCATCACAAATCCTCAAGACTCCTCCACCTACAATTCAGCCCACAGGAATGGGAATGGGTCTGCTTTTCTGATCCTATTAACAGTATAAATGATAATGTCTTCCCTTTTAGCTTTGGTTACCAGAAAAAAATAACTATCAAAGTTGCTGTGGCTTGTAATTTGAATTTGTTTTTCCTTTATCCGTCTTTCAATTCATTTTATTTTCTCTGGCCTCTTGCTTTTACAAATATAATACCATTTTGCATAGCATCTGCTACGTGCCAGGCCCTAGGTCAGCACGCTCTGCAGGAGGTGCCAAGACGGCTAATGCCCGGTTCCTGTTCTGGGCTCATTAAAGTCAGCAGGCTTTAATGAGAGAGAGAAGACTTTTCACAAAGGGAAAACAAAAGGTGAGCTTTGAGTCATTAAGAAAGCCAACATATTGATGAGGAAGTCAGCCCTACCAATGCCACTAATCTACCCATCCTCTGACCTCACGTAGTTGTCACTTTATCAGGGAACGTACTGGCCACCCAGACAGGTCAGATTCCTTCTTAAATTCTCTCTTAATACACTCCATACACTCTGTGAAAGTTAATCAGTTAATCAGAACTCTGATCAAATAACTGTTCAACTGTTTGTCAAATGTCTTTCACTCAGTGCTGGAAGGTAAGATTACAGAAGATAGTGCCCGTGTCTGCCTTATTCACTGCTCTCGCCCCAGAGCATAGCACACTCATTCATTCTTAAGTGAATGAATGCATGCACTACTGTGATTTCATCCTCCAGCTTCTGGAATCTAGCCTCGCTTTCTCTCCTAGATCCTGCTCAACATTAGGCCATTCTGACAGCTGCCTATGGTTCAGTAAGACTAGTAACTTTGTAGCTGAGGTGCTGAAGACAGGGCTGAGTCAGACGACTGACCATATTAACAATGAACTAACCCACACATGGTAACTACAGCATGCGTGGCACGTCGTTCATGGACAGGCTCCCATCCCCCTGTACAGCTACACAAGTCCAATGCGCACTGTAACACCCTCTTCAGTCATGCTGCCTGCCCCATTCCGCCCTTCACTGTCTCTTACCAGGACTAGTATTTATTGAGGAACTGTTATGTGCCAGGCACTAGGTATTATATAATTTTAGTCTCAAAACAAGTTTGCAATGTTTGTATTCCCACCTAACAGGTAAGAGAAGTGAGACTCAGAAAAGTTTAAAAATTTGCCCAACGTTAGGAAGGAGCAGAGTGGAGTGTGAATCCAGCTCTATCTGAATCTGAAGGCCATGCTCCCAAGAGAACTATGAATTGAAAAAATAAGTTTTAACCCTAGGAGTCTTGTCATTCATTTGGCACCCCATCTCTCATTCTTATAACAGGGCTGTGAGGAAGGTGGGCACACTCTGACCACTGGATCTGAATTCCAACTCTGCCATTTCTGAGCTTGGGCAAGTGATTAAGGATTTTTGTGCTTTCAATTAATTCCTCATTTGTAAAATGGATATATTAGCAGTTCCCCTAATGAGAGTTTTCTCAAGGATGAAATGAGTTAATATATGTTGTATTAAGTCCTAGGAACACTGCTTGGCACGTAATTAGCACTCAATCAACGTTAGCAATTTTTATTTTGGACCATGGCTCTGTTGTTGCTGTTACTATTAATATTATATTCTGGGCTCCCAATCACTCCACTGAACTGCCTCCCTTTGGGAGGGAGGAACTGAATGTGCCTGGAGCAGTGTGTCCCCCTGATTCTTCCAAATAACCCAAGATGAAAAGATTCTTTTTCTTTTTTTTTTTGGTCCCGTTTCAGCAACATTCAATAAGCCCATTAACTATGGGCAAAGCACTCTACCAGAAGCTACTGGGCAAAGGTCACTTCCTCACTCTTCAAAGGGAGATGCAGGCTGGTCGTAAGCTTCACCTGCAGGAATTCAGTAAGACAGAAATAGAAACTCAGTCCAGCAGGGCTCAAAATGGATCCTCCTAGTAGGCAAATCTCATCATATCCCTTTGCTGTTTAACTTCTGGCTCCCACACTGGCTCTAGCAGTGGTGTGGGGAAGGGGCCAGGACGTCCAGCCTTCCACCCCTTGTGAAAAACAATCCTCCTCCTTTTATCTCTTCTATGTATTGGATTTTTGCCTAAGACTATTTGATCTAAGGGCTCTTCTGGGAAAATTAAAAAGTTCGAAAACCTTGTAAAGCCCTTGCCACAGCGTTCAGTTTCTTCATGACCTGGCCCTAACTTGTCCAGATTTATCTTGTATCACTCTCTTCTCCACATTTTTTTAATCCTAAAAGTAAACTGTGTGATCATTTCCAGGACGTGTTCCACGCTCTTGCAGCCTCCATGCCTTGCCACAGGCTGTTTCCTTGGCCGGGAACACCCCTAGTCTGATTGTCCTCCTGGGCTTACTGACTACCCCTCGCTGTCACCTTGAACTTCACAAGTAATTTTATTTATGAGTTTTATGACTTTATTATAACATGGATTACCTTTACTTATGAATATTTAGGGCAAGGTTATATTATTACGAGTTCCCCTTCAGGCAAAGGACCACTTTTTCATCCTTGAATTTCCAGTCTGTCATAAAGTAGGTGTTTAGAAAATGGTTATCAAATAAATAACAGTTAATTTTAAAAACCACATTAAATTAAACAGTAAATAGCCTTCTATATTAATTGAAGATCTATGATGATGTAATAGGGTGGACTTAAAATACTCAGGCTGAAATATTCATTCCACTATTTACATGTTACATTGAGCAAGATACTTCGTATGCCTGCTTCTCTCATCACTACAATGGAGTCTGGTGGTTGTTGAGGGCATTCAATGAATCAATACAGAGAAAGTGTTTTGAAGAGTTCTGGCACATGATAATCACTCCATCAGTGTTAGCTACCATTATTACCATTTTGGGCCGAAATACAAAAAAATAGTAACTAGAGAGGCACTGTGTGTAAGGACTAAACCAGTTTTAAATACATCCACAACATTGAAATAATGTGATATCATGGTAATATAATTCTCTTGTTTTTGCTTGCACAGCATCCTTCCTACCCTTTGCTCCAATGGCTCTCAGGTTTTCCTTTGAGGAAGCCTCCTTAACAACTCTTAGTCCTCGTGGTAGGTTCCAGTGCCAGACCCCAACCCAGATGTGGCTGGAGAGAAACAGGGATTGGTTTTGGGATGGTGGCATGACCCAAGCAGGGCCCCAGACATTCAGATTTGCACTCTTGCCGGGTCTAAGGGTAATGAAGTAATGAGAATATGAGCCTGGAGCTGCTGGTGGAAAGAAAGCAGAGCCCAGAGACAGAGAGACACAAAATTCCTAATCAATCATGTCACTTCCTAGATCCTGAGGTTTTTTTTTTTTTAATATACATAAGACAATAAATTCTATTTTCAGCTTCATTCAGTCTGAGGGGGGCTTTGGTACCACAACTCAAAAGGTCCTGAGTAATGTGATCACAACCAGTCATTGTAAAGGTGAATGTCTATGATATTGAATTATTATCTTATTAAGTCCCATATGGGCTTCAGGGTATCATTGTAAAGGGACTAGTTTACACCATTAATTTTGGTCCAAATGAAGATGGGAATTATTTGCAGGGATGTCAGAGAATCATAGTCTCTTCATGGTGGCAAGAAAGCAGTACATGCCAGACACTAGAAAAGTATTCCCCTGACTCTGGTGTTCACAAAGCCCCTTGAGGAGCTTGTGGAAAAGGCAGGTTCTGAGGCTCCACACAGAAACTCCGCACAAGCCCAGGAATCTGCATTTCTGATGAACAGCCCAGGGGTGCTCACAGACCACATATGCTGGGCATCCACTTCGAGGAACACTGCCCTGGAGGGCTCAGTTTTGTTTACATGATTAGAGCACACAAATCCAGCTGGGAAGGGACCCCCAGAAAGTGACAAAAATGCAGACTTCTCATAATTACTTCAGAAACTGAAAGAACTTCAAAGATTGAGTCTGAGTTTAAGCCCTAATTCCGAAGCAAATATTAGCAAATTTGGAAGTGTCTCAGCTCTTAAACTGAAGAACATCAGCATGACATCCAGTTTTCTCTGTGACTATTCTCTATTAGAAAAGAAAATGGTATTGAATAAAAATAATCATTTAAAAATTGATTTCAAGTTTCTAGCTTTACCAATTTCATTACAATAAACTATAGTAACTTTGCAGTAGATCACTGCAAACAATTAACAAAGACGACCTTTGAGAATTCATCTCAGAGCAGCTATAATGAGCACAATTATAATAATTGGTAAGAAGCTTTTGCAGCATTCCATAATACACAAAAGACAACATGGCAAAATGAAATAGATTGTTTTCTGAGGACACCACATGAGTTTCACAAAGGAAATCTTATGTTGACTGTGATGTGTAAGGGGGTGATACAAAAGTCATTTGATGCTGTAGCATACACCATGGGAAATAAAAAAAACCATTTCCTGATGTGTATCCTTGTCTGTCTTTGTTAAGGGTCAGTGGTTATACAATGGCCGATGATGTGCCTGAATCAGGGACTATCCAGCCCTTTCAAAAGAGGTTCCCCAAGAGAATTAAGCCTAAATACTATAAAGCATCCATTGTATGCAATGGGCTGACTCTCCTATGCACTGAAAATGGTGCTAGCTCTCTATCATCCTTGGGAGAACTAAGAAAATGGCCTCTAAGTCATTTTCTGTAGGACTCAGTTGCCTTGTGAAACCCAGCTTAGAAAGGCTGACACTCCTTAAACTGAAAATACACACTCTGAGATAAATTGTTGTGTAACTTTTTTGATTCCAAGCAACGTGGTCTAGCAGTAGTAAATGTTTTCTGAGCAATTTGAAGTCTCACAAATAGAACCGGAAAAAAGTGATATTCCGTGCTCTCAAGTCACACTTTGTGTATCAGTACATAGCTCTGTGTACACTCATGTACTGTGGTTAATGATGTCAGCGGAACTCAACTGTAGTTCTGCAGAACCACACAACAGAAATCTACAGCATGAATGTCTTGGCCTCCATCCACATCCATTAGCTGCTCAACTGCCAAGTGTATTGCATTATGTGGAGATCCTATTCAAACAAAGGGAAATACTGTAGTACGACTTCAGCAAGTTTGCAAAATACATTCTTATATGTTTTGTGGCGGGAGCTTTGTAAAATATTTACACACTTCTAGTGGGTTTCTGTGTAGAGACTGAGAGTATCTGGTCTTCACTTTTGTGTCAGACCCCTGCTGATTAACAATACAAGTAACTACCATTCTCCCTTCATTCCTGACTAATAATAGAACCCAAATTAACTGGACACCCTGGTGGAATGAAAGACTACACTCCCCAGCTTCCCTTGCAGGTAGGTATAGGCAATAAAAGCAGACGTAGAAATGCTGCACATAAGCAAAAAAAATTTCACTGGAAGGGACTGTCTTCTGTACCCTTCTCCCAACCACTCTCCTCCTCTTCTTTTTTTTTTTTTTTTTTACCTGCTAAAGAATGTGATCAATGGAAATTCAACACGTTGAGTCATGCAAAAAACTGTAAGTATGGAAGCCTTGTGTAGAATGAGGGACCAGAAAGATAAAAACACCCTCCTGCTCCACCACACGCTGCCATACACCCCTGGGCTGTTACTCTAGACTCCTCTAACATGAGAGAGCGTAAAGCTTTCATCGTGCTTAAGCCTGTGTTCTTTTGAGTTTTCTCTTGCAAGTGGCAGAACCTAACCCTAATTAATATAATCTACGTGCATTTTCTTACTTAGTAAAGGCCAGAGGAATTAATAAACTAACTGGGATTAAATATTTGAACTGGTTTGCAACCTCTGAAAGTTGACTAGTGCATTTAGGGCCAAAAAAGGGAAGGTTTACTTTATCTGGGTGGTTGCTTATAAACACATGGGGATAAAATTTTTTACTTGTTAATAAATGCATCTAATTAAAATGCATATAATTTAAAGAGGAATTCAGATAATAAGTAACAATGAGTAAGGAAAGGAAGTCAGTACAATGGTGGTATGAATTAAATTAGTGAAATCAGTATCATGGTTAATGTGTAGCATGTAGTGTATATTTATCACTGGACCAGAGAAGGTGTGAAATTGAAGTCTGACTTAATGACATACTGTTTTCCCTATTTGTATCCTGGTTCTTGATACCTTTGTGTGACCCATTCATTCTACCTCTCTTTATATTAAGTAATCCACTTCTGGGCCAAATGGAAGACTTTGGTCTTTTAGCTTTAATGTACAGCTGACAGACATCTTAGAAAAATCCCCAGGACAATAGAAAATTATTAACATGTTTTTGAAGTCCAGTGAGTCCTTTCAAGTCTGATTTTTGCTCTGTACTCTAGAAAAGACATTATAATATTTTAAACAAATCTGGCAAGAAAAGATTGAAAGCATAAGATTGTATTTAAAATAAATTCTATTCCTTAGATTGCTTTTGATCATCCAGGCAGAAAATTTGTTTCAGTGTTGCTCACTAATAAATAAATATTTGTGGTTATTGTGATTATTTGGTCGATAATATTTTGGGGAGGAAAACATTCATGTTATATATCCTACTAGGGTTTCAGAGCTATCCAAACTCTTGTCTACTCCAGCGTTAGGTAGACTTTGGGGAAAACTGTTAAGACCCACCTCTTCTGTGTAATCTCAGTATTATTCTTTTAATACCTTCAAATCCTACTCTGTCTTCATATGCAAATGTCCTTGGTTGTGTTTATGTAAATTATTGGCACACATTGTTCTTCTCTTTGACTACATAAGGCAGCATAGGCATCTAATTTAATTAGAAGGATTTACTCATGGTCATCTCGGTCAGCTGCTGAATACTCTTAACTTTGTATGTTAAGCACAAGTAGGGAAAGGTCTCAGATGTTTTAAAAGATTCTATTTCCAAAAAAGTGATTATTATCTCTATCACTAATTTCTCTATTACAAATATATAGCTATGAGATGGCAAGATAAAGATACGTTACCCCTGTGACATCCATAACCTTAATGGCAGCAAGCTGGCCCGTTTTGACATGACGACCCTGTAAAGAAAAAAAAAAAATTTAAAGACTTTAATTCTGATGAGCAATGTTAGCATTAGATTCCAGCTGTAAAGAACAATTATGCAGATTAATGTTACAGAGCACCAAAGGGGAAGGCAGACACACACACAAGTGCACACACATACACACATAGAAATCTCAAATGCTTTGAAGATCAATCCCTAATGTTTATTTTGTAAAGCATCTCCATCACTTTGTCTTTTGGGTTTATTTTTCTAGTGGTTGTCAAGTCAAATAAAAAAGACAATTGTTGACTAATTTGGTTCTACTTCCTCTCCAAGGTGTTTGGTAAGGGCTTGAGGGAGAGGTGAATTTCTATGGAAGGGGAGCTAGATCTGAGTGGAGGAGACACAAGTATTTGCTTGGTTGGGAAACACTATGTAAGGAAACTTTCATTTCCATGATTATTAAAATATCTCGTATCGTAACAGTCTCAACTGGATATGATTTTGCTACTATTCACTTGAGACTGTTAATTTACCTGTATCTTAACAGGTGGCCTAAAAATAAAACAGATAGCAATCAACCCAAATTTGTGACCAAAGAGATAGTATTGCCCATAAATAACTGCTTCCCCTCTGGTCTTTGGAGCCACAGTGAAGCATCTACCACCTGACCACATGGAATCGGAAGGGAACAGGGTGTGGTGAGGGGGCAATCCCAGAAGAGATTTCTCTGCACCTGCTCCTTGAGAAACACCAAGTATCCATCTGGCTCTCAGAGAATAGTGAAGATGGTCAGTACCCATCACTTCTAAGTGGATTTTATCTGTGGCTTCTAAAATACCTACCATGGCTATCAGCCAGTACAATATACCTTCCGAGATCAGCTGGATTCAAATCCCAGCCGCATAACTTTAGGCAAGTCCCTTAACCTTCTAGGCCTCAGTTTCCTCATCTGAAAAATGGCAATAATAATAATAATATAACTCACAGTATTGCAGGGAGGATTAAAAGAGATAATGTGTACAAAGAGCTTGACAGTACCAGGCACAGAACAGGCACCAGCAGATGCTGGCTAAAATTATGCATGGGTCTGTCTTGTGATTAATTTTAAATGTCTCATCATCGTATTTCCAGTGCCTGGAGTGGGGCCGATCCTGTAGATGAGGTGACACGTTTGTGGATGAACATCAGTAGGTGATGGAGGCATGTCTCCTGGAAGCTGGGAAGAGAGGACAGGTTTGGTGCTGTTGCCGGTCCCTTTCCTTCTCATATAGCTCAGCTTTCCCTGTGTAGCTACTCTGATTCCAATAGTGCTTCCTTCACTTTCAACTCCCATTCTGCTCCCTTTCTTTCCTCCTCACTCAAGAAAGAGCACAAAGAAGACATTAAATCAGTAATCCAATATGGGGCCAGGCACAGCCTGCATCCATATTTCAACTTTCAAGAAACTGACAGATGGGGCTGAAGTGTTACCACACAAAGAGCCCTGGACTGGAGTTCCACAGGCCTGGGTCTGCCCCTGACCAGGTGGTTCATTGAGGGCAAATGACGTAACCCATCAGGGCCCTAGTTTCTCCATCTGCAACATGTGGGGAGACTGAGCTCAATGGTTGGAGGTGGGGGGCAGTACATATCATTGTTAACACCTCCCCTTCCACCCCAAGGAAAATTAGTTTTTACAGTGACTGAGTGGGGAGAGTAGTACTGTTGGTATTTAGTGCCCAGGGACCAGCCATACTAACCTCCTGCAGAGCCTGGGTCAAGCTCACTCAAAGGAGAAGTGGCAACAGCACCCTCTGTTGATTAACACTGAATGACCTCCAGGGTTGTCTGTCCCATTAAGAGTATGATGCTGTAATGATGACTTAACAAAGGAATCCGAAACTTCTCATTGGGAATAGAAAGTCTTTAAAGTAAGGGCCTCAAACCAGACCTTAAACATTAGCCATTTCTCTGCTATAGCACTGAAGGAGGGCAGGGGAACCACAGATAAACACAGAAGGTCTAGCTGATATGACCGCTGAAATTCCTTCAATGGTGCCATGCAGCCAGGGAAGGGGAACGCCTAGGTATGTCTTGCAGGGACCTTTAAGAACTGAGCCACACCACCTTGGTAGGGGCCAACCTGCTCTTATCGTGTGGTCCTTGACACTAAACTGTTTGTGTTCTCCAAAACTATTGTATTGTTTCTTGCCTCTCTGATATTGTTTTCTTGGCCAAGGATGCCCTTCATGCCAGACTCTGCAGTAAACTTACTCACTTTCTAGATTCAACTCAACCATCACCTCCTGTGAAGCCTCACTGTCAATCGCTCCTGGCCTCTGTGCTGCTAATGAGCATGTCCTTGTTTCTACTGTGGCATTGAGCCCAAAGGACCAGGGCTCACCCTTTCCCTCTGTTTTTCCTTGCCTCTCTCTCGTGCTTCCCCTCTGGTTTCATGTGCAGCAGAATCTTTTCCCACCCAGAATCTTAAATAGAATCTTCCTGGCTCAGGCAGGGACTTGACCAGCCAAATCTCGTCCCAAATCTCACTCTTCCCCTGTGGGAGTCCCTGAGGCACCTCTGCCAGCACACAGTTTGAGAGATGTTACACTACATTTTTAACTCCTTAAGCAACAGGACTCTTTTTTGAGTGAAGAATTTGTTACAAGGACATGTCAATACTTAGTTCTTTCCATCAGCAGCCAGGGAGCGAATAGGATGTAGGGATACACTTTACATTTCACATGTAAACGGCATTGGGCACTGGGCAGTTCTTGGTTTGAATTAAATATAAATGTCTGTGACTTTCGTGAACTTCAGGTAGATGATTGTTTTTGTTTTAGTAACTGCCATAATGTCATTGAAGGCAACACTGGGAAAAAAAATAACCTACTTCTCCAATTTATATTTCACTTCCAACCTGAAGTAACGGTTCTCAATGTGTCTGACAGATGACTGAATAATACACCTTGGGGATGGCAGTCGGGCTTAAATGAGATCCTGGAGGTGGAACAATTAGCAGCCTCAGCTCAGTCCCAGGCAAGGGCGTCCTGTGTTCTGGAACAGGAAGGCTGCTGAGCTGTCAGCCTTTGATGGGGGAGGACCGCAAAGGAGGCTGCCCAGCGTGAGTTGCCTTTTACATCACTGGAGAATGCCAAACCAAATTAGGATCCAGATGAGGGCAGATTTTGACGGAATGGCTAGCAATCAGCTGACCTAAAGATCACCAAAAACCTGAGGCACAGTCATTGTTAAGACAGTGATTAAAGAGGCAACTTCATAAAGTCACAAATAAATTGAGTAGGAAAAGCCTCTAAGGTGTCTAATCCAATCACCTTCTTTTAGAGACGAGGCCAAAACCTCACAAGGAGGATCTAAACCCAGGACCCTTTCTCATCTATTCCACTCCTGCCATCCAGCTCCAAATTGGAAATTCTCATCATCAAAATTTAAACTTTATTTATTGATTGATATATATTTGATTTACAATGTTGTGTTAGTTTCTACTGAACAGCATAGTGATTCAATTTTATATATATATATATATATGTGTGTGTGTGTGTGTGTAGGTATGTGTGTGTGTATGTGTGTATATATACATATATATATATATATATATATATATATATATATATATATTCTTTTTCATTATAGGTAATCACAATCTATTGCATATAGTTCCCTGTGCTATACAGTAGGACCTTGTTGTTTATCTGTTTTGTATATAGTAGTATCTGCAAATCTCAAACTCCCAATTTATCCATCCCGACCCCTTTTCCCTTTGGTAACCATAAGTTTGTTTTCTATGCCTGTGAGTCTGTTTCTGTTTTGTAAATAAGTTCATTTGTGTCATTTTTTTACATTCCACATATAAGTGATATCATATGATATTTGTCTTTCCCTTTTTGACTTACTTCACTTAGTATGATCATCTCTAGGTCCATCTGTGTTGCAAAAAATGGCACTGACTTATTCTTTTTTATGGCTGAGTAGTATTCCATTGTGTGTTTGTGGAGATTATATATATATATATATCCATCCCACTTCTTTATCCAGTCATCTGTCGATGGACATTTAGGTTGCTTCCATGTCTTGGCTATTGTAAACAGTGCTGTTATGAATATTGCAGTGAATGTGTATTTTTGAATTAGAGTTTTCTCTGGATATATGCCCAAGAGTGGGATTGTTGGATCATAGGATAAGTCAGTCTATTTTTAGTTTTTTAAAGAATCTCTATACTGTTTTCCATAATAGCTGCATCAAACTACCTTCCCACCAACAGTGTAGGGGGTTCTCTTTTCTCCACAGCCTCTCCAGCATTTACTGTTTATGGACTTTTTAATGATGGCCATTCTGACTGGTGTGAGGCGAGGTGAAGTCATTGTAGTTTTGATTTGCATTTCTTGGATAATTAGTGATGTTAAGCAACTGTTCATGTGCCTAGAGGCCACTTGTATAAACAATTTTTTAAACAAATCTTTTCATATTTTACTTTACCTGAATTAAACATGAACCATTCATCTTTGTTTCACAGGGCAACAGGAAGGATTTATTATTACAAGAGAATTTTGGAGTGAAAATTCAATCCTATTCCTAATTTTAATTTATTTCCATTTATAGGAGAAATTAACAATATAATCATAGAATCTACTTAACTTGGATCTAAAATACATATTCAACCAAGGACTAAAAATTAAGTTATTGGGGAAAATCAACTTTAAAGGAGACAAAGAGTTAAAACTTTTTATCCACAAAAATTAGGAAAAAACATCTTTTCAGATTGCAGTTGCTGAGTCATTTCAATGAAGCAATTTTTTTTCTACTGAAATCACCAACAATAACAAAAACAGATTATAAACTGAAAAATGAAATTTGTGTTCCAGTAGGACCCAAAGCCTCAATCATGTCCTCAAGTATAAAAAGACCCTCCAAAAGAAAAGAGGAAGTGGGGTTAGGGTATAGGTCAGCAGCAGAGTGCATGCTTAGCATGCACAAAATCCTGGGTTTAACCCCCAGCACCTCCATTAAATTTTGTAATAAACAAACAAACAAAACCTAATTACCTGCTTCCCCCCAAAAAACAAAGAACAAACAAACAAAAAACAATAAGAAAATACCCAAAAACAAAGAAACTGCTTAAAAAAAAAAAAAGATGAAAAAATCAAATCAGGGAGAGCCGGGGTGCACTAGGCTGGTGTGAAACCGAGTTCCCCTAAAACCAAGTTCCTCTGTTGAGTTTATAAATTAACCTCTCTATCCAAAACTTTATTCCCTTTCTGTCCCTGCACCTATTCCTCTCCAGACAGAGGAGTATCGAAAAAAGCGGGGATTGAAACCCAGCAGGACTCTACAGGGCCTTCCTGGGTACAAAAGCTCCTGTGTGTCTCCCACTTCTTGTTTGTATAAAAAGGCTTTAGTTTCCTAGGCTTCCCCCAAGTTCCAAAGAGCATGCTCAAGCAGTCAACGGTGAGTACAATCCAGCCTCAGGACACCTGGTTCTTCCTGAAGGGACGTAGATAACTATCTGACGCTTATCTTTGAGTTGGTCTGCAGAAACTGATCCCCACCAGGTGGAGGATGGTGACTACATTCTGACCACAAGTGTGTAGATCCCAGACTAGTTGGAACCAGAAAGTTGAGATTCCCGATACATCACCTAGTTACCTCGCCACAAATCAAGCAGAAGGCAGCCCACGAGCTGACCCCGCATCCTACGACCCTCTCCTCTAACACTGTCTTTAAAACCCTTGCCTGAAAGCCATCGGGGAGTTTGGGTCCTCTCAACACAAACCAGCTGTCTTCCTTGCTTGGCTCTTGCAATAAACCTTTCTCTGCCCCAAGCTCCAATGTTCTGGTTTGTTTGGCCTCACTGTGCGTCAGCCACGTGACCGTGGGTTCAACAACAAGAGGACGCAGTCTCTCCCGGGGCTTGGACAGACTTACAAACCCACTCTGCTCCCCTTCTTTTCTTTCACCTTTTGTTTGAGGCAAAGAACTGTGCTGACTCTTTTTCCATACAAAATAATCCACATCGCGGTGAAATCTAAACCACTCAAGGGTTATTGCACCTCAGCTTTCTATACCCGCAGGTTCCACATCCACGTATGCAAACAACTGTAGATAGAAAATATTTGAGAAAATATTCTGAAAAGTTCCAAAAAGTAAAACTTGGGTGTATGCTCCTGCCAGCAACTATTTACACAGCATTCACATTGTATTTACAACTATTTACATCATGTAGTATTCGTATTGCATTAGGTATTGTAAGTTATCTAGAGGTGATTTAAACTTTACAGGAGAATGTGCATAGGTTACATACAAATACTCTGCTATTTTACATACGGGACTTGAGCATCACAGATTTTGCTATCCAAGGCAGGTCCTGGAAGCCATACCCACCCCCAACCCCTGCCCCGCTGCAGACACAGGGGTGACTGCACCCCTTTACCTCCTCCCTAAAATAAATACAAGAGAAAAACAGCTGTTTTGTCTGAAATGGCCATGCAAGCCTGGGCTCTGCTATTGCTGTTCTTTCCTACAGCAAGATGGCCTTAGAGCTGCTAGCTTGAGGCAAGCCTGGAAGAGAGAATTTTTTCATATCTAGGTCACCGAAATACCTTTGTTTCCAGCAGAGCAAACTGGGGTTGTGAAAAATGCAGACACTCCCCCGACTCCCACCAGGTCTCCTTGTCCAAGGACTCACACAGGTAGAGTGTTTTTACCTCTTCGCGCTTAGCTTAGATTTGATCTCGCCTTTATTGGGGAAGACTTCTTAAATTTCCTAATTGCAGACAAGTGCCCTTACCTTTGTGTTTTCACAGCATCCTACACTAACTTCCTGATCGTATCCAATACTGTGATTTTCAAAATGTGTACCATAAGAACCATGAAAATGGATCAAATGAAATGGGGGAAAAAAATCACAGCATGGAATATGTAGTAAGCTGTTGTTTCCAGATCCAATGTTGCGGTCACATCCATCTATCCATCACCTATCTACCACTGATCCTGAAGTGCACCCTCTTCTTTCAAGACCAGAGTCCCTGACAGCTCTCAGCCTAGGCCCTCTCTGGGAACTGTCCTCAGCCCAAGGTCACGCTTCCTCCTGGAGACAGCCAAATTCAATGGCTGGTTGACACAGGAGTATAAAGGCTCAGTTGCTTTAGTCTTAAAGTCAAGCAACCCTGAGGAGCCCGCTCAGCCCCTGACCTCTCTCCGGGATGGCCGAGGTCTTTGCTGAGTCTGTAGTGCAGTTAAACTCCTTCTTCTGCACAATGCTACTTTCTTCACAGGGGTAGATCCTAAGAGCACTCCACAGTAAAATTCCTACCTATAAATCTCCAACTGTTTCTGGGGAAACCCCACCTAAGACAGTTGGTACCAGGAATGGCCTGAGGAGACAGGCTCTCTGAGTAGCTGTCAATGAGACTCCTGACACTGGTGGCAGGTGGCTCACTGATAGCCTCTGGCACGCCATCGCAGTGTCACTGTCAACATGTTCCCTAGCGGGGAACTGGAGTAGGATACAGGTGCCAGGGAACACACTGGTGAGTCCAATATTTCTGACTTTTGAGTGGTCTTGAGGAAACAGTAGTTTAAAAAAATAGAATCAGATGGCTTTTGCTGTGAGCCACTGATGTAGTAAAGAAAGACAATGAAAAGCTAAGGTGATTGATCATCAAATGAAGGCAATGTATGAAAATCACAAGGGAAGCCAGGTCAGAATCTAAGATCTGTTCAGTATCTGTAAGCAAGATGGGGAGACCACTTCTGTGGGCTCAGAGGATTCCGGGGATCAGCGGTTTCACGCTTGCAAGTGCATGAAGTCTCCATTCCAAGTTTCAGAGTCTCATTCCCTCCCAATCAGGCTTGAATTGTGGATTCAACTTTTTCTTCTACCTTAATAATTAATTCCTGGATCTGGTCCTCAGCTTCTTCTACCCTCAGGCTGCACTAGAGTCTTTTGATGTGCTACCTTTTTTTTTCAAGCCCGAGAAAAGGCATGGTGAGTAGGAGCTCAGAATTCTCAGGAATGAATATGTGGGTCACTCCAGCAAGCCTGCCATATAGACCAGCAAAGATGCTAATCGGGGTCGGGGAAGGGGGATTAAAATGGTAGAGGAGGTATGACCATTAGACAATATGTAACGATGGGGCTTCTTCTTACAACTTGGCTCAGAGGAAAAAACACCAGCCAGAATCCTAGAGGAGCTGTTTCCAGAACTTATTTTTCAAAGCAAATGGATCCAAGCACCATAAGGAATTGACTGTAGTGGATGATGTGGTGTGCTACTCAGACCACACCTTCAGGACTGAGGTATCCTGAGTCTTTCTCCAGGAACTGCCCTTACTCAAAGAGAGCAGTTGGACCCAAGGTCATGCTCCCTGCTTAAGGTATTGCCCCTTACCTGGAGGTGGTGAGCATTCAATGACTGGTTTATGTAGGAATATAAAATCCTATAGCACTTATGTCAAAATGGAAAAACTCTGAAGGGCCATCTCAGCTCCAGAGCTCCTTTTTGGGGGATTGCCGGGGGCTTTGTTGCAATCAACTCCTTCCTCTGCCCAAATCTGTCCTCACCCATAGAGTTGATACTAAGAGTACACACCAAAACACTTCCGACAAACAAATCTCGGTCCTCAGAATCTGTTTCCTAGGGAATTCAGTCAAAGACTCTACCTAACTATTTACCTAGCTAGCTAGCTATCTACCTATCTATCTGTGTTCTCAGTATTAATGTAAAATTATATTTCTTACTGGATCTTGGGGTGAAAGTTTTTAGAAAAGTTCTGACCTAAAGGATGAATAGAATAAACTAGGTCAAGCACTGGGAAGTATATTCCAGATAAAGGGAACAGCATGTTCAAAGGTCCTGTGGTGTGGTTATTTGAGCATCTGAATAACTGAAAGCAGGTCAGTATGGCCGGAGTAGAGAATACATGTCTAGTGAGTCCATGCAGGGCCTTGCAGGTCATTTTGAGGAGTTCTATCTTTATCTAAGGCCAATTGGCAGCCACTGAAGGGTTTGAAGCAAGGTTGTAGGGTCATCATTGCATTTTGAAAAGATCGCTCTGGAGGCAGGGCAGAGAATGGAGGAAACTAGAAAAGATGATGAAAGAATAACACTTACAATGCTGCTTGGTAATTCATTTGAGAGATATGGCAACCTGGACTGGGATGGAAATAATGGAGAGGGTGAGAGGTGGTGAGAGGTAGCGAGAATTCAGAGATTTTCAGGAAGTCAAATCAACAAGACTTGGGAATGGATGGATATATATTTACCCCATGTTATCCAGAGTCCTTGATACAGCAGGGATTCATTAAGATCTATTAAATAACAAACTGAATAAAATAGTGACGTCTGCGGGTTGTATTCAGGTTCTTGGTCAATACCATCCCTATGTCCACATGACTTTCTTCCATCCTCCCCATCCCCCGCCAACACACACACACACACACACACACACACACACACACACACACACACTTCTATCCAGCCACAAAGTGCACAGATACAGATGCGGTGGAGTTGTAAGCAGAAATTACAATCATTTCACCCATAAATAAATTAGAAGATGATTTTAAGTGGATGAAGTTCCTTTATGCTCTATAGAGAGGCCAATTTACTTCCCTTCTGCATAGATCAGAGAGAAACTAGAGACTGGTTTTAGCTTTCCCTCTGAGAGTGAAGGTGAAAACTCTGATTTTCCACTCAAAGTTAAGATTAAAGCAGAGTTAAGATATCTATCTGAACGTCTTTAGGAATGCTACCCTTCTTTGACACAGCATGTCTTGAAGCAAAGAGGTGGACAAGACAATGAAAAGACTCCATAAATCTCTATGATCAAGGAACAAGAATGTTCACAGAAGATGGCTGGCACAGTGTCTACTCCTCGGGTTTCCCCAGGTTAATGGGGCCTCTGTTTTTCCTTGGCCTGCATGTGCCATTCATCTGTAGCTTAAAAAATCTTCCTGCCCACATAGGCAGAGGTGTGATCCAGCCCTCACAGCTCCCAGACTGTGGCAAAGATAAAGCAAAGGACCATCACAGGACAGTTCCCAAGCAACAGCTCTCCCTCTCTCAGCATCACTCCCTGTGAATTCCTCTGCTTGGCACCTCTGAAAATGGATTGTTTTCAAGATTGTTCAGGGCTGGGCCAACTGAGAATTGAGGCTTGCTCACAGATACAGGGCCGGGAAGAAAAGACCATTGTTTCATTTTTCTTTGTTAGAAACTAGCATTCCCCTTCAGTCTTCAGGGCTGCCCGTTTGGCTCAGTTTAGAAAAATCAAAATGGATGATTAAAGGGAAAAAATCAAATAGTCATAATTTTTAGCAGACAATAGTTAATGTATGCAGATTCCGTGGCAGGGAGCCTGATGCCTGTACCCAGGAAAGGCACGCACAGCTGAAGTGACAGCAGTGACAAGTAGACAGGCTGCGGGGTGACGAGAGCTCAAAAAAGTAGCAGAACCAGTCTCTTGGCCATGGCCTTAAGCCAAGAACACATTTCCCAATAACCTCCTCATCATTCAACCCCCCAAATGAGAACAAATCAGGAGGTCTTCCTGGCTCTCACCTAATTTATAGCACAGAATTACCACAATCATTTGCAGCTTTTGTACATTAATTTCTGGGAGGACTAAGCCTTCTAGATGTGAGAGTTCAAAGGATGGAGACAGAATATTTGCAGGCAGCCAGCTCCTCAGCCTCCCAAATATTCTACCCTCCCCACCCAGCATGACAGCCGTCCCTATCCCCCGAGTGAGGGTGGCACATGGGGATCTATATGGCATTTAGAAGTCCTGTTTCCCGGACACCAGTCCAGGATGAGGTTTATACTCAACTTCAGTAAAAGGAGAAAAATAAGAACTTTGTGACAAATTTTTCCAGAAAGCCAGAAGTATTCAACTTAAGCAGGCTTCTTAAGATTTGGGGCATTAAAATGTTCATTAATTAAAAGTTCTCAATTTTTCAAAAGTAAAAGTAAACAACCCTATGTTGGTTCCTAATACTTACTTTTGTTTTTTATTGGGGTGGCTGAGACTTGCATACTCCATGAAATCTGAGAGGCAAGCTCAGATGATTTAGAATAGATGGGTATAGTATTGTAGAGAAGTCAGGAATCTCCTTAAGATACAAAGATGGGCTGATCTTGATACAGCCAGCAAGAAGTTAACTTTAACAGTGCATATAGCTCTTAACAGCTTACAATAAATAACCTATGTGAATTGTATGGGAACCAACTTTCCTCCTTAGTCCCTAACACATTTGGACCTTCAGTCCGTCAGACACATGACTTCTAGAAAGGAACGCTCTTCAGGGGCCAGGACTCTGCCTTACGTCTGTTTAATCCGCTGACATTGCCAAGGATGGCATCTTGCAAAGAGTAGATGCTAAATCACACCAGGAGACATCAAGCTTCTAGACCCAGCGGACCTTGTAAGCTGCCTCCATTCACAGTGACCAGAAAGACTGCAGTGAGCCTGGCAGCTTACCCTGGGAGAAGCTTGATAATTGGGGGAAATACCTACATAAGAGGGGCAGAAAGTTTTCCTCTTTAGAAAAAAGGGACTGCAAGAATGGCTCACGGTGTGGGAACTGGAGGTTCTGATGTAAGTGTTTTGCTCAAGAAGGTTTTGTTTTCGTTCTCTTTCCCTAGTGTGAACTAACACACTGGGCAGAGGAGTGACCCTGCAGGCCTGAGCAGACGTTGGCATTCTGCGTTTCAGAATCTCACAGCTTACCTGAGGAAAAGGTCAGGGAGAGAAAATATGGTGCAGACGCGGCCTTGCTACAGTTCCTCCATCTCTGCCTCCCTTTTTCCCAAGAGAATGCGAACCGGAGGCAGGACAGATCCAACGGCTCTGGAGGAAGCTCAGCACGTTTTCTAAGATTTCCAATCAATAGCTCTCCTCTCTGGGCTATTTTACGAGGCAACTCTGTCTTCCCCTGAGGACCTCTGGCAGACCCTGTGCTCACTCCATCCCACCTCCCAGCTGCAGATTAAGAAGATATATTATGTCTTCCCTCCAGGCCTTGCGTAGGGTTGTCAATTACAGCCGGACATTGGCCCCTGTGGTTCAGGATTTACAACCACGTGGCCGGGAGTGGGCGGGGTTGGCGCTGCACCACAAGGCACCATAGGCACGGGAACAGAAATAAATAATAATAATAAAAAGACAGCGCTGCATTTCATTTCACCTAATTTATGGCTTTAATAGGAAGCCAGTCCACCCACAGCGCTGTCTGGGTCACTTAATAACAGAACGTCTGTGGCAGCAGCAAGAGCAGATCTGGAAGCTCCGAGCTGTGCAGGAAGAGAAAGGACCACACCAATGTGGAGAGGAAAACAAAGGCAAAGGACCGCAGTGTTCCCAGCTGTCATTCTTGGAGCGGCAGCAACACAAATAGGGTCCCATTTGACTCTTTATCAGGGCTGCTGATGAATAAACCCTCTCCCACAGTGTCCTCAAACCTCCAGAAGTTTTAATTAAAACAAAAGAAATGTCAGTAGGAGCAGCACTGGAATATAATTAGGGCCCACCAAATCTGAAGTAATATGGGGGAAAAAAGACTAGTAATGAAAGGGAAGCTCTCATGTTCTTACGGAATCCCTGCTCTGCTGCTGACACAAAAATCAATTTCAATAGGCTTTAGCTGTATCTGAGCAGGAACACAGGCGACAGATGAAATTTAGTGAGCAATTTACTGGAGTCATAATGATTTCCACGAAAAAAAGACCACAATGAGAGCTCTCAACCAAATGCCTCCTCTGTAAGCACTCTGAGAATGTGTGTGTATAGACACAGATGTGTGTGTGTGTGTTGGGGGGGGAGTGGATTTTGAACAGTTATATATGATTTAGCCTTAAAAAAAAAATAAAACCCTCTTTATCTTACACCCTTTAAGGGACAAAATTTTAGCTCTGCCCCCAGGAGATACGTGGGGAAGCCTGGAGACATTTTTGATTGTCACCAGTGCCCAGGGCTGCTACCGATATTTAGTGGGTAGAGGCCAGGGATGGTACTAAACCTTCCCTTCCCGAACAAAGAATTATTGGGTCCCCGATGTCAACTGGCCCAAGACTGACAAACCCCCATTTAAAAGAATTTGATATTTAACAGGTGTTCAGTGAACAGTGAAATATTGGCAGCTCGATTCAGGAATACATTATTTTGTTTGATTAAAATATAAATCATGAAGAAACATTATGCTTAAAATATAAAGGTCAACTATAAAAGAATAAAGATGTTTGCCTTCATCCAGTATAAATTCTTCAAATGAAGGGATACAGGATGCTTGCCATTGTTTTAAGTGATCTATTTCCAAGAAATAAGGAAAGGAGAATACTTTTTAAAGAAAGAATAAGATGAGCAACATTATTCTATATTAATGATAGCATTCACCCATTTTGGGCAATTGAGGATTAAAGAGCTCAAGTTTCTTGAAAGTGGCCAAAGAAAAACACCCAACCATGGATTCTCCAGTGTATGAAATGGTTATGGCAGTCATGGTTCCACTTGCCACAGCAGGGGACCCAGATCTCTGCAAAGGCTGAAAATCTCTCTCCTACCAATGGAGGTCTTCTGCATCAGCACAGGCTGCACTGGTGACTGTGCTTCCCAAGCAAAGGCCTGCAAATCGTTCTTTGGGTAGGAGGGCAAGAGGACAAAAAGGACATTTAAAAACTGAAAGCTGTTTTATAAATGCAGGGAGGCTCTTACATATTTATAATCTCTCAAAGTGGAGCCAACGTGGACTACAGCCATTTGTCAGCAACCATCCCTGGGAAGCTGGCTACTGGGAGTTCACTCATGTGCCCCTCAGGAACCTCCACCCTTTCTCCAGAAAAATGCTGGGTGAAATATAATGATTCTCTGAGAAAGGAAGAGGTCTCTTTTAAGTAAATATGACTTGACCCAGGATCTGGGCAAGCCAGAATAGGCGAGTAGCTGACTAGTTAGTAAGTGCATTGATTTGCAGCTAAATTTAGCTGCAGTCCAACAGTGACCTGTCAGATACCTTCCTCTCAAGGAGGGTGAGGTTTCCCTGACTCCAGTGAAATTCCTCTCTCCCACTACATTTTCGTGCCTCCAGCCTAGACTGACTGATGAGGGATCGTGAGACAGGCGAGGAGAGCATTGTGTGGACTTTTTAGCCAATCTCCTCTTCTCAAGGAGAGATTTCACCCAGTCTAAGAGAGAATCACCAAATGGGGCTGGAGCTTCGGAAGACCTAGTAGATGAGTATGGAAGCTAAGAGGAAAGGCTTTGGAGGAGGTGGGAGGAGCCCTTGTAGGGTTTATTGGGTCTAGAATTAGTTTTGGTCGACAGTTTCCTTATCTGTGAATCAGGTATTACAAAATTATTTGCTGACTAGGTTGTTCTAAGGATTAAATTAATATATATAAAAACTCTTGGCGTGGTGCCTGGGTAAACGATGACGATATTGTAGCGTTTTCAGTGTTACCGAAAGGTTCTGTCTCTGACCTTATCTCCTGCTATCCGCCTCCCCCTCCACCCCCAGCCCCTGGAACTTTACATTTCTCTTCCTTCTGCTCTGTTTGCTTGCTTACTTTCATCAGATCTTGACTCAAAAGTCACCTTCCTCAGGAGTCCTCCCCCAGCCTTCCTATCTAAAAATTCAACTCCACCCTAGGTCTTACTGCCCTCCTTTCCTGCTTTACTGTCATCTAACAAATGACATATTTTATTATTTGTCATGCGCACTGGGAGGCTCTCTCTCTAGAATGGAGGTGCCTTGAGGGCAGATGCTCTTTGTCTTGTTCACTCTCTTAGTGGCAGATCAATGCCTGTGCTCAATCAATACAGGCTGTAAGAATGAACTCCCTACCTCTGTGGAAACGCTTTTTCACGCCCTTCTGTTCTCTTTATAAAAAAATCACACCATCTCTTATTTGAAGGTGTAACAACGGATAGAACAAGTACTGTCATCAAATGAGGAAACTGAGGCTCAGAGAAGCAAGTTTTTTGCAGATCATCTTTTCCATTCAGATTAGCCTTGCCAAGCAAGAATGTATCACTCCTTTTTTTTTAATTCTATTTTAAATTCTCCCAAAGCATAAGGGTAAAGAGTAGGGGTATAAAATAAAATGCCTGACAGAGTATATTTTGTCTAGGAAGATTTATTTGTGTAAATATGTGTAATTGTTTTATTTAAAAATTAGCAACATGGATTGAAAAGTTATATAGCACAAGGGTATGGAAACATTATAAAGTATAGAAGTAGAGGTGATTGCATTCCAAATTATATTCCGGCTAGCAGCAGCCGACAGATCAACCTTACAGGCAGAAATTAAGGACGAGGTTGTCTGTGCTTTTTGAACCAAAGAGGACATTGGATAACCTTTCCTTGACACAGATGTGGAAAGATGGAGCTAGCAAATTCACCTAAAGCTTTTAGACCTCAATCAGCTTAAGGTCACTTGCACAAAAGAATGAAGAATTGCCTTTCCTTCCTCCTCTTCCTCATTTCCAGCTGTGAAATAGGTGTAAGCACATCGCCAAAGATTCAAATATCAAGTCTAATTTAAAGCTAGTCACCAGGACTTGATTTCTGTCACCTTGGGCGTTAGGTACTTGCCTACTATCCAAAAGATTGGTATCTATCTGTACTTCTTCGGCATTCAGCCCACAAATCTTGCATTTACAATATTAATGATTTATTTCACCGGTGGCTTCTGTCTTCAGAAAGGATGGTAAGGAAGTAAAAATGATGCTTATTTAAGCAAATAAATAAACTGAGAGTTTTTATTATTAAAATATGATTTATGACATCTCAAGATCTCCTAACCAGAAAATCTGTCTTAAATTTAATGAACTTTTAAATGATAGAATTTTAATGCCAATAATAATACAATGTATTAATTTATTAGTCATTGATAGACATTCAACAACTTATAGTTGCAACTACTGAAAAATACACAATTGTACAAACTATGCTTAGAAAGCTTGATTATACTTTTAAAAACATTACATCTGTGTTTTTGTATTTTTTTAATATTTACTTTTTCTTTTTGAGAAAAATACATGTTAGAAAGCAAATTCAGAATTGATGAAAAATCTTTGGGAGACAGTAAATGCAGTGGAGCTGAAGGAGTAACAATATACAGATTCTATTCAGAATTTGATCAGTTTTCAATTTTTCAGTAAGGCTCCAGGCAAAGCTCTTTAACTTTTCATGCATTTTATAAAGAAAGGAAATAAAAATGCTTGCTATGCCTTTTTTCCTTTATAGGACAAAAATGCAAACAGGAGCAGCCAGACAGAGTGAGTTCTTATGACTCACCTTATTGAGTCAACATTTCATTTTGTTGTTCATGATAACTTCCAACAGAGTTGTCTAACCTTGACAACTTCTGTTAGGGGTTCACAACATATCACAAATACAATCAGTACAATATTCCATTATTAAGCAAAATGGCAGTCAATAAAAAACTTTCAAAAAGGCCTCATTTCTATAAATGGAAATGGATTTCAGTGCACGTTGGAATGTGGTCAAGTTTTTACAAAGAAAGGTCTTATGAAGTAAATCTAATTTCACATAAAATGGGCATAACGATCATAATTTTTTTTTAAAAACCCTTTTTACCCTAGTCACAAGGCACATTATTACACAACTCCAAGAAACACTAATCCCATTCTTTTTTATATGAATGGAAATTTCCTGGAATTGAACAACACGGAAGCCCTCTTAATTAAAACTTAAATTCATAGACTACTTACTAAGCATCTGAACACACACACACACACACACACACACACACACACACACATATATATATATATTTATATATAAAGTGCTGTATCAGTCTCTGAGGGGTCCGAATCATAATAATCATAATTATTAAAATTATTACAATTTCTTGCACTACTTTAAGTTCATTTTAATAGATTTTATTCCTAAGAGAAGATTTATAAAAATATGGTTTTGTTTCCCATTTGTTTCCTTTTCAGAGGTTTCCTCAAGTTATGGCATCTTATTTTGGGTAAGACACCATTAAAAAGAAAATCTCTAACATACGTGGTCCTTACAAGACTCAATTATTACCTAAAAGAAAAATAGCAGGAAAGAAATCCACCTTATCTCATGGAGAGAGAACCATTTTTATTAGATCCAGAATATTCTCCCCTAATATACTTTGCAAAGTCCTCTAAGAACAACTCTACTGCAGAAAACAACTGAAAAGAAATGAGATTCTAGATGGGCTGTATTTTTTTTTTTTAAGGCTGTGATACAATTTTAATTTTGTGCTTAGTGCTATACTATACTCATCAAAGATACGTTTTTATTCAAAGAATTGACATTATAATACATTCTCAAATATACTCACTTATCCCCCCAAAACAAAACTTTTCTCAAATAATTTAATAAATGCCAGCAAGGAACTTCCTGCACTCCAATTTATATTTGCCAGTACAAAAATCACTCTCCAGTCTGGTCACATACTATTTCTGCCACAGTTTTAGGGGAAGATATTATTAAGAAAATATCATGGTTTTCAATTTGAAATTTAATCTACCAACCTGTGTGTTACAAAGGTCAGATGGAAATGAACTTTATGATTGTATTTTATTAATCAGCACACCCATATGTGATATATTTCACTGACTTGAAAAAGTAATTCAATGGCAATAAGGTAACAACAACTTACTGGTTCTCTCTCTGTATGTCATAGGACCTTATCTACACTTCACAAGAGACTAGAAATGACTATGAGATTATGAATAAAAAGCAAAGCAGTTACTTAGAAAGATTTGTATAAGCTTCCTAATATTCTGCACTGGACTATTTAATTAATTAAATAACCATTCATTATTTATGAACAATTTCTTCCTGTATTATGAATATTCTCAGATACTCTTATGAAATACAGTATTAAAGCAAATGATTTAGAAAAGGAAGCCAGAATAAAAGGACACAAGAATTCGAATCTGTTGAAACTTTTACCTCCATTGTGTATAAAGGAGCCAGTTGTGCAGGGGTTTGGGTCCTATAAAACAAAGACCTTAGATCTTTACTCTTCAACACTGCACTTCATTAAAGATGTAATTAATACTACTTCACAACCTAAATCGAAGTTAGAGGCTCCTGTGATACTGATCCAAATGACCTGGGGAAAGGTGTCAACACATTTATGTTATCACAGGCTAAGGAACATGCTGGGAAAAATACAGTAACAGGCATTAACGATGTCAATGTTATTAGAACAGTGGATCACCTTTTTATATAAAAAAGAAGACAAAAAATAGATTTAACCCATAATTTAAAAAATTTAACTTTCTTATAAAGTAGATCTGTGAAGGTAATTAAAAGGTTAGAGTTACCTAAGAAGACTGGGACATTTTTACAAAAATAGAATTAGATCCTCAAATTTTGGTATAATGAAGGTGTTATAGCACTCCACAACGGACGAGGGGAAGACCAGATTAGATGTTAAAAATCTGTATAATGATTTGTTTTCTTTTTTACAATTTATACATTTCTTTCCCATAGATCATCTCATTTGCTGTTCGTAACTTTCCTCTGAATACCTACTAACACAAATATGAATAAAATGCTGTTTCTTGCCCTCATGAAACTTACAGTCACAGCTTTCCTATATTACACATTTTTAATATTGTGGATGTTCTAATTTAAGGAAATAAACATCAAGTCTGTTGAAAATGGTAAAAAGAAGAGAATCGGAGGTGGGGAGTAGAAAAGAAGCAGAAGCAGGTATCTGTGTGGGGCAGTCTTCAATACATGAAGGAAGCAAAGGCAAGGAAAACTGGAAAACTGGACAGTGGAACTTCAGGTAGAGGGCAGAGTTCTGAGCGTGAAGGAGAGAGAGAAGAAGTGGGGTACGGGGGAGGAGGGAAGGAGAGAGCTTGCAGAGAGAGAGAGAGAGACAGAGACAGAAAGAGAGAGACAGAGAGTTGCAGAAGAGGTTAATGAACCCATATCAGCCTGCTCTGCCACATTCTGGATTTCATGGACAGAGCTAATCCTGAGCCCTGGGGAAAGGGGCTGAGAAATGCATATGAGCCTACTCTGAGCAGGACTTGCTTAGACAGACATCACCCAGACTCTTCCCAAGTCAAATAAAACGATACCTGTTTGAGACAACAGTGGAAACTCAGATGACTCTACAACTGTGAGCAATAAATTAGACGTCGCTCAACACTTGGATTGGACAATCAGTCAACGAAAATGTGTCTTCATATTCACACTTCAAAACAAGACAGATTCTAATTATATCAATAAAAATAGGGGGTTAGAAATAATAAACAGTATATAGTAATCACAGCTAGTAAATGAAAATTATTATTAATAACTAACACTTAATGCTTGTCAGGCAATGTTTTAAGCATTTTACATAACTCATCGTAACAAACAATGAGGTAGGTATTATTATTCTCCTCATTTTATAGACAAGGAAATTAAGGTGCAAAGAGGTTACATGACTTGTCCAAAATATCTATTATTTAGGGTACATAGCTTTTCATTGACGTTCATTTCACTTACTACATTTTTTGTTGCTCTATTTAATAAACAAAAGATTCCACAGGGCTTTCAGGAGTTTACTTGCAACCTTAGTCTTTCTAGCACTAATTTCTCTCTCAAGATCTTAGATTTTCAGCTGTGATTTCTTTAACTGGAGTTTTCAAACTCTCAGCTTCAGAAACTGAAATTACGATGAACAGACGCCCAAATATTTCAGAGGCAGAGCAGCCAACTCACACTGGGCTGGATGGGCACGGTAGCAAAGTTAAGACTTTAATTCAGTCCTGAATGATCAAAGGGACTAGATCAGGAGGAAGACAGGGAAAGACATTTAAGGCACTGGCATAAAGGCATTGGTCAATGTAGTAGGAAGGGCCAGAATCTGGGTATGGCTGTGACAACATATGTGTTTGGGAAACAGCAGGAAATAAGGTTGGAGAAATAGACAGGGTGCAGTCAAGAAGAGTTTCCCATGAAATGCTAAGGACTATGACATTAAAGGGTTTATGCTGGGAGTCACAGAATCAGATTGGATTCAAGAAAGGACACTGTCATCATCTTCCACATCCCTTCCTCATCTCCCCACACCACCTTCCAGCACCAGGACTGCAATTCATCCATCCTCTACCAAGATTTGGAGACTATTAAACCAGTCAGGATCTGAAACAAAGTCTGTGGCAGAGAGAAGAGAATGGAGACAAGGAATAAACAAAAAGTAGAACCAGCAGGATTTTTTTTTAATATATATGCGTATGGGGTGTTGAAGAATCGAGAGAGAACTCTAGAAAGAAGTTGACAATTCTGGTATGTGAATCTGAGTGGATAAGGGTACCATTCACTGAAACAGAAGACGACATATGGGAAAACATGAGAAGAGGAGGAGGTGACTTCAGTTTGAGACATACTTGGTTTTAGGGGTCTGATGAACACCTAGACATGTGTCCACTAGGCAGCCAGTTGAGGAGGCTAAGGTTCAGGGGGTTGAGCTGGTCTTACTGAAACAGAAGAACTCACAAAAGACAATAAGAAAAAACAACCAGATGGTGGGAAAAGAGAAAGTGGCAATGTCAGTGGAAGTTAAGGATGGAGAAAATTTCAAAAAGGAGGGTATAGTCAGAACCAGATGGTACAGGAGACCACATGAAATAAGGACTGAAAAGGGCTCATTCAGTCTGGCAGTGATGAGGCCCCTGGGGATAAAAACAGGAATTTGGAGGCAGAAATAGAAGCCAGAGTAAACAGAGGGAAGGAAAAAATGGGAGGGGACCAAGTGGAGACAAAGAAGGTAGAAAAAAGTTGGTTCAGTCTGGAAAGAGATGGAAACTGATACTGGGGTCTCCCTGAAGAAGTCTGTGTGCTGAGAGGAAAGAGGCAAGTATCAGGAGGAAGATGGTTGACCCCAGAAAAGGGAGGAGGAGGGAGCTCACAGCCAGAAAGTATGACAAGTCCTGAACAGGAGGGAAAGTTCTTGCACCAGGACAGGATGAAAGAAGACACAAACGTGGGTGGACAAAGATGAGCTGATGGGGGAGAGAGAGGCATTGCGGGATCCTGTCCACTGGCTCCACTTTCTCTAAGAGGCAGACAAGAAGGTCACCTGCGGAGAGTATTGATGCCAGAGGCAGTGGAAGGGAAGAGAGGTGAAGTTTTAGAGAAATTCTTTTAGGGAACAGGAGAAGGACCTGAGCAGGTGCATATCACAGATTATTAAGTAGTACTGAGTGTCTCATTGGGGTTGGGGTTTGCAATTTTCCCTGAGTTGTGCTGTGCACCCCAAATACAGAAAAAGGAAGCAATTGGTTGGACTGATCTTAGGTAAGGGGTCGGCAAGGTGGATATTCTGGAAGAGCAAAGGACAAAGGAGATGGCACATGTTGGCTTAAAATGATTAAAACAAGGAATCATGGGGCCCAAGCCTGGGTGGACAAGTTATTAAAGTTTCAAGGGGACTGAGAGACTGACGGAAGGGACCAGAGAGTTTATTCACACAGAGCAGGTGTGCAGGCTGTGAGGGAGCATTAATAGGAAAGCCAACGACCGTGTTCTAAGACTGGGATGCTGCAAATTCAGAATTTTAAAATCAGAACAGACCTGGATCATGGGAAGTCCAGGGCGTGAGTCACAAGAGTGGGGCGTCATTACGGGTAATAGTAATACAATTACAGTGTCAATATTATCCCATTTCACTAATGAGCCAACGATTAGGTGACTTATTCGTAGTCACAGCCAGCTGATGGCAAGGCTAGGGTTTTAATTCACTTTTACTGCCAAATCCTGTGATCTTTTCATACAAAATCACTTCATACCTTTTTCCTCCAACCTTCGAATACGAACTAATAAGATGGTGATTTTGCTTTCAGTCTAGATCCAAGTTATAAAAGAAAGAAAGCTATAAATCTGACTTAAAATGCAAGTGAAAGTGACAGTATTATTTTCAGTATTCTGGTTATTACCTCTGGTGTAGAAGCTTTTGAGATTCTGTTAAAATGTATCTTTGCATGGTGTCTTATTATAAAAGCATTAAAAGTAAATAGCTATCTAACACGGCAACAAAAATAGTGAAGAACAATTTTAGCTTATAAAACATAAATCCAGCCTGAAGTGGCATGTCGACCATTGTTCCGCTATACTGTATCCCACTAGCTCGCAAGGACCAGGCTGCTGTAGGATGATTTAGGAAGATGAGGAGATGTAACATCACACATTGCCAACCCAAGTACGTTTGGGTATATACCCATAAGTGAACATCAGATTTGTTCACATATAAATGGGTCATTTCCTTTGAGATGAATCACTCAAGCCCAGACAACCCAAGGAGGTCGAGGAGGCTGGGGGCTGGTGTAAATGGCAAATTAGAAGCCCATGCAGTTAGTTATGGCTAACCCCATCCTGGGCAGCCCTTGGGACAGTATGCATTAAGAGGTATATTCATCAAATGGACCAATGGTGGTAAACATAATTCAACCTCAAACAATTCATTACAAAAGGCAAATGGAAAAAATGCCAATTTGCTGCCTGTGACATTAGCTACCACGGCCCTGTGCTGTACATCAAAGTGAGGGGCCTGCAGGAAAGCCTGTTCTTCACACAGTCTCACATTCAGTTACTTCACAGCTGTTTATTCCACCCACTCTGGAAGCAGGCAGGGTTTTCCCCAGTCAGCCAAAGCCCCTCCAACCCAACCTATCAGGACTCTCCAAATGTTCCTGGGCTTTCTAATCTCACTATTAGGAGCTAATAGCTTGCTTTTCTTGAGTCATTATTTGCCAGGTTAGGACTCTTCCTGGATCACTATTTAATCCTCACATCACCCATGTGAAGTAGGTACTGGTGCTGTCCCCATTCCACAGATGAAGAGAGTGAGGGACAGTCACAAGATCACACTGCTGGCTCTTAGCCATACCCACACACCCCTCCACACCTCTGCCTTTACTACTTCCCCATCCAGATTGCACCCATCTCCTAACTCCACATCTCAGATATCACGTGTTTGGGAAAACCTCCCATTCACTTGGGTCCACACTGATCTCTCCCTTCTCAGAGGGATCTTCTTCATGTCTGGATGGAAGGTTTGCTTTGTGCCAGCGTCAGCACCCTCTAACATTCCTGGGGAGGACCTTGGGGAGACGAACTGCCCCTGTTTGCCTGGGAAACTGGTGTTGACAGGTGAGACAGCTTCTTCACAGAAATGAGGCTGGGTTAAATAGCTTCAGCATTTAAAAGGTTCTATGATGTTGTCCAAGCCCTGGTTCCCCAAAGTGTTCAGGCATAGGGATTCCTGGAAATCTGAATTATGCCTTTTCTTTATTCTCATCTGCTCAAGCCTGATGGACCTGACAGACTAGAAAAAAGGAATGTTAGGGCTATTAGAGACATCAGTGCCCAGTGATACTAACCCCATCCATCCTACTCCTCCAAGGCCATGCAGCAAGGACTCCAAATCTTCAGCCGTGGGAGAGGGAAGAACACTGCCCTGTGTTCAGAGACCCTTGGTTCTGCACCAGGCGCTGTCATTCGCCAGCTGCATGCCCATAAGCAGATCACTCTAACCTCTCTGGGCCTCAGTATCCACCAGTAAAACAAGAGTACTGATACCTAAGGTTGTTGTAAGAATTAAATGAGCTGCAAGATGAAAGTTTGAAAAATGTATGATGCTCTGAAAATGCTATGAATTTTTATTAATACTTTACATTTGAGATTTCAAGCATCCGTGTTAGAGATCTGTTTTTTTTTCTTACAATCCTCTGTTGTAGCAATCATCCATTGGTAGCGTCCAAGACCACTGTCAAATACAGCACATCTTGTTCAAAGGCATCAACTAACAAATGACCACAAGCCTAATGTGTTATGGTGCGTCTGGAAGTGTTTGTGTGACCGGAGAATGGCCCGAGCTCATCCAAACTGTAGCAGGAAAATCAGCAAAACCCAACAAAAGGTATCACCTACATATATCGACTGCCAGACAGTTTAAAGAGGGGCAATGGCAGACTGGCTATATACATGTTGTAACTTGCATACGGTCCGGGAAGACCTGGACAAAGAGCAGAGACCAGCACACAGATGTAAAGACTTACTAAAGGAAGGAGAAGGGATGATTTCTTGACACCTTTAAAGGATGATGATTTCAAGAGTGCCCAGACTGCTTTGATCTGTTCCAGTGTGGGGCTGGTCACCCCTGCTGTCGGAGGCCTGAGACGATATCTAAATGTGTTTGGGTCATGATTTTGATGACGTGCGCTGATAGCTGGGCCCAGAAGTGAGAAGCAGGAAATGCCATAATAGTTATCAACCTTTCTGCCACTGTCTTGGGATAATCTTCTCTGGCCTAGGCAGGTTAGCCACCTAGGGCTGGGGCAGGAGCAGGGTGCAAGTGTGTTGCAAGATGCTCCTTATTAGGAGATTTTTCATCTGACTCAGACCCATAGAAGATATCTGCTTTGTTGGGGGCTAAAATACCAAGAACTTGAATTTCCTACATAGATTGTTTGATACTTAATATAAATAATGTGTCCAATTTTATTTAACAAAACTACTGGATTTTGTGCTCAAAACCGATTTTGTCTCCAGGCATTAATACCATTGATGTTTAAATCATTTTGAAATTGCCTTCACCATATTCCTCTGAATATTGAAAAAGAATTATGATCCATTCAAACTTATTAGAGAGCATATTTGATTTTTTGAAAGAGTTTAATATCTTTCTAAACAGGTAGGGAAGGAGGAAGATCAAGTTGGATAAAACCACTAGAAAGCTAAAATGATAAGTTACCAGAAAGCTACTTTGTGGTTTGTGCGTCTCATCTCCAGAAGAAGGTAGCCCCCAAATACGTAGGGCAATTGCATTACTTTTGATAGAAATAGGTACATGGGGGGAGGGTATAGTTCAGTGGTAGGGCACACATTTAGCATAGATGAAGTCCTGGGTTCAATCTCCAGTACTGTCACTTAAAATAAACAAACCAACCAAACAACCTAATTACCTCGAAAGGAAGAAAGGAAGGAAGAGGGGGAGAGAGAGAGAGAGAGAGAGAGAGAGAAAGAAAGGAAGGAAGGAAGAAAGGAAGGAAGGAAGAAAGGAAGGAAGGGAAGGAAGGGAAGGAAGGGAAGAAAGGAAGGAAGGAAGGAAGGAAGAGGGAAGGAAGGAAGGAAAGAAGGAAGGAAGGAAGGAAGGAAGGAAGGAAGGAAGGAAGGAAGGAAGGAAGGAAGGAAGGAAGAAAAAGAGGGAGAGAAGGAATCTACTCTGAAGGAAGGACGTTCATTTGCACAGTTAAATTCTGGGGTGTGCCTATTTTCTCTTTACTTAATGGATCACCCAAAAAACCTTCTGTGTTACTCTCTAGTTTGTGTATGTGTTTGTTTTCATAAATATGTTTTTACTGTAAGAAGTTTATGGAGAAAGGATGCTTCTACACATCTTCCCTGTGCTCATCAGTTGGCTCCAGCTTAGTGCCGGGCATATGGTAGGTAATAAATAAATTGAATCAGTGACTAACGAGGTCTCAAAATTTAACTCTAGATAAATACCCTGAACATAAGAACTAGAAAACCAAAGGGATTTGTGCAGCTGGTGGAAACATAACATGCTCACTCTTATGAGCAGGTTAATACTAAAACCTGGAGGTGGGGGAAGAGAAGATGGAAACAAAATCATGGAAAGACCTGGCATCTTGTGTACAATATTGAGCCTGAAAGTGTCAAAAATTTCTATTTTCTGATAATTTAAGATACGTTGCCTGCATATTAAAATATAATGGTGTAGCACTGCCCTGCTCTCCCTGCGTAGCGGGCGGAAGCACTGAAGCCAGCATGCGGCCCACCAGTGTGAATGTAATCAGAGCAATATCGTCCAGCATGGAATTGGCTCTTTGACATTCACAATATAACTTCGACAGAAGAAAGCAGTTTGGCTAGTTTATCTCTTTATGAGAGAAAAAATGAATCCGGGTTTCTGTAAGAAAGCAAAAAAAGGATGGGGTGGTGGGGTTGGGGGGAACACAAGGTCCAAGTGACACCATCCGAGTCCCTTAGAACACAAAAATCAACAGCTGGGATTTTACCAAGTAAGAGAGAGAAAACAGGCATTTAAAGAAAATTTAAATGGAGTGAGCAGGTGGTGAAGCATTTCATATTTGAGAATGCATGGTTTTACTAGGGCCACTAGTAAGTAAGCTGCTCTTCTTCAATTTTGTGAAATAACAGAAGTATCTGGGAATCTTGAGCCAGGACTTCAGAGCAGTCCCTCTGGCAGCCTGTGCGAGGCTGGGAAGGCCTTGGATTTCAGGCCCCTCACTCTGACTCCGTTCTTCCACCCTCATTTTGATTTGTCTGGTAAATCAAGCTAAGAGCAAAATCTGCAATGAGACCTCAGCTTGCTCCTGTTACCCCAACCCTGAGCTTGAGGTTGGGACCAGATGACTGTTTTAACCTCCTTCTCATAGATCTGATTTCAAGAATATAAGAAATCAAGACGCAGTTATTTTTTTTTAAATTCTCTCAAATGTCACAACAAGGAAGCAAATTAGGCTGGCACAGCCACCAAGACCCTGGAGTAAAGGCAAGCGACAAATCTCCACCGCCCTCCCCAAAGGGACCTCTGATCAATGAAGACAGCCATCCTCTCCCTTAAAGAACAAAACCCACAAAATTCAGTTAAAAATTAGTTATTGAAGATTGGAAAAAAGCAGGAAATGTCTTTATTTTACTCATAAACACTTCCAGAGAATTCAGCAGAACAAAGGATGTAACTAGCTGGCCTTCTATTGTTTAGATGACTGCTTCTTAAAAACATACAACTGGCAAAATTATAAAATGTTTCATACTTTCAGGATCTGGACATGGCTCAGACAACCAGCCACCTCAATTTCTCTTTACATTAAAAAAAAAAAAACTCTGCTCTTAAATCCTCAATTTACACCAAAATACAAATTACTAGTAACTACATCAGGTATCCTCTTTCATAAGGATACCTTCATTTTAGCAAGAAATAATAGTAACTTCTAGCAGAACAACACAACAGAGACATTCTGTAGCTCATTTATACTGACCTTCTGAATGTTGGTTATCCATTATGAAAGGCATTTTATAGAATAAAACCCCAAAATAGTCTTCAAAAGATGAATTGACTTTCTAAAGCCCATTCTCCAATTCTTATGACCCCAAAGACCACCCACACTCTGCCCCATCAGGCTGCCACAAGATGAAAGGATGATGAACTAATCTACAGAATTTCAGCATTACCCAGACTACAGAACACAATTCTTAGGGTTTTAATATTTGCTCACAACTTCCTCTTATAAATCCAGACTCCCTGCAAATGTAAATTCAGTTTCTGGATATGCATCATCAAAATAAATTAAGTTAGATATAAGTATTGCCCAGAATTTTCACAGTGTTGATATTAATAAACCCACAATCTCCTTTTTTTGGTGGAAAACAAACAGCAACATTATTACAAATCAAATTTCTATTACTGGATGAAGACTCAACTGCTGACCAATAGAGACACATAAATCTATCCATCCCTTTCCAACTAGGATTTAAGGGCTAAATGGAAACCCTGGCTTTATAATAGCATTAATCCATCATTTTGTGATAAAGTCTGTGGGCAGATAACACAACAACAGAGACCCATTGTTTTAATTCCATTTCATAATCAGAAAGAAGTGATATGCAACAGAGAAGCACAGAAATGCTATTTGCAGAAAATATGATTTTTCTCTGTTTCAAACAAGCAAGATAAATGTTTTCTCATTTGGAGTACCGTAATGGCTTTGGGAACTGTGTTCTAAGAAGCAAAATGAAAAGGGGTTTAGTATGTAGATTAATCATATGACTTTTCCAAAAATTCAAAATGAGAAAGCCATTTTAACGTACCTGAAGATTGCTTTGAATTTACAGCTCCCACCCCACCTCACCCTCATCCCCTAATTTTGGTTCATAACTGCATCTCATTCTGCCAGGCTGATGCTGATTTTGAAGTTGCAATGTGTTTTATTTGATGCCAATTCAATTTAGAAATTAAAGGAGCGAAGTTCTTGAAAGAAACATCTGGCTGACAACACCTGATACAGGCAGAGACACTATTAATCCCTCCTTGGGTTTATGGAAAATCCTAGGTTCAAATAAACCAAAAAGATCCCTCAGCTTCTCTGCCCTCCTCTCCATGAAAATACAGTAGATTTTTCTAAAGCTGTCTGGGTGACAAATGCTGTCTGGATAGAAGTGATGCTCCTTGGCTCAAGTAGAGCCAAAGCAGTTTCAGAATCAAACTACATATCATTTTGAAAGTTCCCTGTTCTGCAAACTCTGGATGCAAGCTTTAGCTATTTTTCTGTTCACCACCTAGACATCACCTGCTCATCAACAGATTTTTAAAATATCTTGCAGTGGCAAATTTCCCCCAAAAAAGTCTTCACCGGTATCTAAGTACTTACTGCCTCTTCAAAAGCAGCAGAGAGTAAATAGAAAGTTGTCTGCTAAGTCAGGAGATGAGATGAATTCAAGCTTAAGTGCCTGAATATGGGCAAAGGGATGATTTATGTCACAGGCCCAAAGGAACAAAGCTCATGTCGCTGCATATCCGCGAGTGTCTAGGTTCACATCCCCGAGGACCTTTAGACACCATAGGTGTGGCTGCCACTCAGTGTTTCAGAAACATCCTTCTGTTGAAAGGACATTGAAAGTCATCAACACCGCACGAGTTTGCTCTGTTCTTTCTAAGTGCTGGACGGTCTTGAAATCTGCCACGTCTCCTCGGTTCCTATTCAGAGTGGGTCCAGGGTAATGGTGATGGGGGCGGTGGTGGGGTGGGGGCAGGACTCCAGTTCCCCAGCCGGAACAAGAAGGAAGGTGGTTCTACAGAACCACAGAAAGGCAGAGACAGCAAAGGATTCTGTGCCGCCCATAAGGCAGACATGCCCCACATTGCCACGCAGGGAAAAAAGAAAGAAAACATAACCCCGCCACAGGGTAAAACAGGGAGTGTGCCCACGGCCTCACCGCCTCGCCTGGTTTAAGCGTGGCTGCTGTATCAGGATGTTTCTGAATCTTGTTTTCCTCCTCAGTTATTTTTTCCTACTCCACTAAGCAAGAGAACCGGAAGCAAACTATCAGAAATCCTTGCGCTGCCAGAAATTCAACAAATGCCTCTCCAATTCCCAAGGCCCAGGGCTGAGAGAAATACCAGCTGAGAATTAGAATCAGGAGAAGGAAAAATCTATAAAGAGGTTAATTAGCTTATGTGCTACAGTCGAGGGAGGCAGAGCATTTTGCTGGGAAATCACCAGGGTGTCCCCATGGGGGAGACTCTAGCCTCTTAACCAAGTAAGAGGCTTGGTGAACGCTCTTCTGCCATCCTTCACAAACGCTCAAAAACAAGAGCCACAGACGTGAAGGACAAAGAGCTGGTGCGGAGCTAGTTCATGAAACCTCAGGAAATACTACATTCTCCTCCAACCAGGTTCTGCTAAGCTTCAAGGTCAGATAAAACTTAAAAGAGGTGAATAGCTGAAGGGTCATCTGATTTACTTCCCACTGACACAAAAGAGAAGCCATTTATTCCCACTAGTGGAGATGGATGGATTCTGAACCATCTCCATGTTGATGCCTGGGCTTGTGTGTGACACCAGAAGGGCATCTGGAGGAAACCTAGCTGATATGAAGACTGGAGTTTGAGGGCAAGGATCAAAATAAACTAAATGCTCACGCAGGACAGTATAACTTCAGCCTCCATGAAGAGAGCGTCCTCTGCACTTCACCAAGTATGGCTGTGTGACTGTGCACATTTTCAGTTTGGAGTGAAAAGTCAGGAAAAAAAACTTAACTCCACTGCTGAGAGATAACTTCCACGTCCCTGGGTCTGGGCATCCTTTCCATCTTTCTTTAAACTTGAAAAGTCCACCAGAAACTATTGATTCTAGCCCTGAAGTAGGTCTGACATGATGACTAGCTGCACTGAAATGGCCGGGGGAAGAATGAAGCCCGAAGGTGGAGCCCTCCATCTGCTCCATCTCAAAGGAAGATGCTGCTCGCCACTGTGTGGCACTTTGCGGAGGTCCTAGAGTGTTTGCAGAACTGGGGAATCGTATGCGGGGAGGACCAGGTCATATGCTGTTCTAGGACGAGGAATTCACCTTCCACATGTTCAACAAAAAAAAATGTAAGCCATTTATATATACCTGTCCACATTGTGGTGTGCAAATTTACTGAGCACTGCAGGCATCCAAATCCCAGCTCTACCGCTACCAGCCACATGGCCCACGTTCTCCTCATCTAAGAACAATAACATCTCCCATCTCATCTAGGCGCTGGGAGACAGTCTGTGTGAAATACAGAGCAGATACTCACAACATGATGACTACTTCTATCACCACAGTCCCCACAGTCCTAATGTAATTGTGTTTATGCTCATTTCAGCACTCTGTCCTTGTGATCTGGTTTCTGAGAATGGAAAATAACACTTAGATGACAATCAAAGCAAGCTGTGCATCTTAGGTACTTGAGAACCCATGCAGCTTGTAAAGCCCAACCCAGGTTCCCATGGGCAACGGAGAAAGACGTGGAGGCCATTTGCAAGAGCACCCACCTTGGGGAACATTAACACCCCATTCATCTTTGCCATCAACTAAGCCGAACCTGATGCGGAGTTCTGGAGGACAGGCATCCCTACCATTTCATCGCAGCCCAGACTCTGTGACTGCATTACACTGCCTGCGGGGACTGAATTCCACCTACGCTGACAGCAGCACAGTTCTCCAAACACCTCTGCACCACCCACTGCTGGCTGGGGTTCTGGTTTCATTGCCGATGAATCTCATTCCAGAGGCACAAGTCAGAGACTTTTTTTGGTTTTCACATTCGGAGATTGTCCCTTACCACTGCAGACAGACACATCATCTGTGCTTATAGACCAGTGCTCTTTTCCCTAGTCTTCATCTTTCCACCACAGAGATGATTGATGCCCCACGATCTCATGAAGAATAATGGCAGCAAAATGAAAAGCGTATGTGTCATCTCAGGGAGGACACGTGGGTAGTAAAATATAGCTGTACCAAGGCTTTGTGGCCATAACTCTTAATATCTCTGTGCAACTGGAAATGACAAAAAAAACTTTACGATTAATATTTCATCTAGGACTCCCACCACTGTGGAGGAACAGGACAAAGGAAATGCACATTCCAAACAGCCCTCAGCATTGATAAATAGGGAAGCTTCAAGGGCCACACGATCCCACTAATGATTTCCCAACTGACCCAAATCAACTTTCAGAGAGACAATGCCAGTACTGAAAGCCTAGGAGATGGGAGGGTGACTAGTTTATTTCTCCCTCTGGCTGTTTTCTAATTCCCCTCACCTATTTCCAATGCTCCCTGTCAGTCAAAGAAAGGAGGGCCAACGGGGAGCCAGGGCTCAAAACAGCTGCCTACAGCCTCGGTGCAAGCTGCCCTGGAGCCGGGAAAGAAAGCTTGGGCTCCTCTCGGTGAGGGTCGGCCAAGTTCCAGCTGACAGCAGATGGAAGGGAAGTTCTTACAAACCAAGCCCGATTTAGGACTTCTCTCCATTTCTCCCAGGGACACCATGCCTTGTCCGGCCCCCTTTCCTGCCCCTTCAGCCTAGTTCCCAGGAGTTTGCTTTCTGTTCACCTGGCCCTCTTTGAAACTGTGCAAGTTGTGTTTATTTTCCCCGGGAAATCTAAGCAGAGACAATTGGATGATGGTGGTCTCATTGCCAATGCAGTAACCAATTATCCCGGTCTACGCCTTGGACCGCTCAGTTCACTTTCGCACACACAGGCGTGCACGCGTGCGCACACGGACACACACACACACAAACACCACTGAAGTTTGATTTCTCCCCATAAACGTCCATGAGTCCATCAGCCTTGTAAGGTACTGACTGTAATGACCGATGTTTGTAATTTTCATGTGCACAGCTTTTGTACCACAAAGTCAATGACTATGTGTTTTATGTGTGTATGTGTGTACCTGGCACAAAGTGTGTGTGCTTAATAAAGATTTAGGGAATAAATTTTAGATGAGGCCTTACATTCAGGCACAGTGCTGACACTTTTAAGTTGGAGGCAGCCATAGTGGTCTTTCAGGGGCCACCATTAGAGACTTACCTCATAGACAGTGGAATAGGCCTTAGGTTTTAGGATGAAAGAAGATTTAGTAGTTGTCAACTGGCAGGTGATAACCACCTCTGAAAACCCTGCCTGGTGGCCCAGAAGCTAACCCGCACAGGAGTCCCACCAAGACCACTGAAGATGTGATGAGTTTCCAACAATAAGCCCTTTGAACAAAGATGGCTGAAAAAATTCTTGTGCCTTACAATTTGCTTCCCTCACATGCTGTGAAGACCTAAGTACCCATAAATGGAAAGGGATAACCTAGCAGACTGCAATATAGACAGAGCAGGAAGAAAACAAAACACCTGTCTAATCACATGGCTAGCAGTCAAAAATTTGCAGAAATTGAGGCAAACACTGAAAAGTGGTAGCCACAACTGAAAAGCACTCACTTCTTGTACTTTTTAGCCAGGCCTTCTTTATAATATCATAGTATTGTCATTCTGAACACTTGTCATTGCCTGTGTCATTGCTCTCACCCCTCATCCAATGTTCTTGGAGAGATCTAACCAAGATACATCTTGCTTTGCACTCCTGACGAGCCCTGCACCTTTCTTTTTGCCCTTGTTAACTGCAGCCCTGGAGGTGTTCATCTGCAGGGCAGGGCTTGGTTCTCTCGACCCACAGAAGAGAGTGAAAACCTGGGGAGCTGGCATGCCTTCCCACTCTTTCCTCCTCCCCAAGACACACACACATTTTACTGACAGCATTAATTTCCAAGAGAGGAAGGATGTGTTGATTTGGCAGGAATGGGGTAGAGAGGGTGACGAGGGTACAGAGGCTCCCAGAATTAATAGCATCTTTGTCCTGTGAGTTCTGTGGAGCTAAATTGACATGCACTTCAGAAAACAAGAGAGTTGAGCTCGGCTCACAATGGCGGCTGCACCATCTGGTTCCCAATGAGTTGTTTTTAGCTAAATTTTCAGTTAGGTTCATTAAAATCTAAGACAGTTCAGTGTTTAGTTTAAACAAATGGGCTCACACAGCATTTGAAAAACTCAATAGAACTTTCCTTTCCTTTAATGGCGAAAATGCTTTACAAAATCCCTTTGGGTCAAATGAGGTGTTTTTCCAAAACCAGCTGCTTTAAGGATAACTAGGGTCACTGCTGAAATATTGCAGATTCTTATTTTTAAATCTTTTCCTAGATGAAGGGTTTATTTTACATTAGGTATTTAATAAAAATCTAAGACCACTAATACTAGATTATTTAACAGCTTATGAGTCATAGTTTATAGAGATTTTGTCTGCTTTCCTTTCTTCCTCCATCAAAGGCCTACTATGTGCAAGGCACAATGTTAAGTGCTGGAGGCTCGGCAGCTAGAAGGACACAGTCAGTCCACTGGAGTATTATGGGATGGAAGAGCAAGCAAAGCCCCTGACCTCAGCGCCCCCGTCCACGTCTGCTCTGCCACCAGTGCATGTCCTTGAACAGCCTGCTTGGTTTTCGCAAACCAAAGGCAAGCCCGGCCACTCCTGGTCGTTGTGAGATTTAAACAAGGACTACTGTGAAAGCCCTTTCTCTAGTGGGGGTGGGGCGGGTAATGGTGGGAGTGGGTGTATCACTAGGATTTCCCACTCTCTCCTCAACACTAACGTTCTGAGTGAGTTTGCTTGGAGATCACCAGCCCGCCTTGTAACTTACCATAGTTCATAAAGGGATAGGGAGGAGCCTGATGGATTTAAATAAAAAAATCTTTATAATACAGTCTCACTGAAGAATATAGGATATACAAGAAAGATTACAAATCCTTTCCACAAACTGCCTTCTATCCAATGCTGAAGAGAATCAACGGCAGCAGTAAGCTCAGAAGGTTAGCACATATAATTTTAACTTTGAGCTAACATTCCATGACTACTAATACTTACAACTTTCTGCCAGTCTGTCCATCCGCACATAAACCTATCTATTTGCCTGTCGTCTGTCTATCTACTCACCTTTTCATCGCTTTGAAAGGGTGCTAAATCAAAGGACAGCTAGACGTATAATGGAAAAATTCTGGAATATAATTCTGCTGACTGTTTTCACTAACACTGTAAGCCTCAAGAGTCTCCAGTAGGTCCAGGTGTAGCGTTGATCATCCCAGTCGCACCCCTAAAGCTTTCCTGCTTGCAATGGAAAGGACAAAGGCTCTGAAGTCCATGGTCTGCTAGTTACTAAGCCATAAAACTCTGGGGAATTACTTCACTTTCATGAGCTTCAGACCCTCACCGATACTTATTTCCTAGGGCTTCTATGTTCATGAAATGATTGCATATAAGGGACCCAAAATAGCAACAGGTACATTTTCGGGAAATGCTAAAGGAGTTAACCTGCTTATTATCCTTGGGTGCCAATTCCACCGATAGTTATATATTTGTTCCTATTGTGGGATTTTCACTTTAAAGTTTTAGGTGGGATGAGGGGAGGATAGTTATTCCATGCAAACATGAAATATTATTCACATGGCCCAACTACTTTAAAGTAAATGAATTCTTTTTCTTAACTCATTACATGCAAATAAGCATACCCATATTGGAGGTATTCAACATTTCAACAGTGAATAAATGTAGCTCTTCTCAAGTCAACACTCAAAATTGATGAAGATTTTCATATAATTTCTTGCATATCATATAGGACTTGATAAATATCTAACATACAATCTCATCTCTGTAGCAAATGCTAATAAGATCTTATACCATAAATAATATATCCTTCATCACCATTTCCAACCTTACATAGAGACTCAGAATTAGGATTATGTTCCTTATATTTCAAACATACAAAGGAAACAGTTTATCAAACCCAGCATAGGTAAGACATTTGGGATAACACCTCATCGTGACATGAGGGATCTTTTACAATATACCGCTAACATTTGTCCTCTTTCTTACCTCTTTCTATTCATCAGGCACTGCAACACACTGACATACGTCCAACAAACACCAAGAGACGCAGGACACCTTAACAACAGGGAACGACTCTTACCAGACTCCACAGTAGAATACGTGACCCACAGCAGATGCTTAGTGCATTTCTGTTGACTCACTGAGTCATCCTAACCCTTTCCCAATCTCTGTCATCCATGACAGTCTTTCAAACATTTCAGAGATTGCTCTCATGTTTCAGATACGCTATTTTTTCCCAAATAATTATCCTTAGTTTCTATAACTATGGATTTCTTATTCATTTATTTATTTATCTTATTTCTTTATTTCTTATTGTATATCATATGAATCCCAGACACTTCACAATTTTGGCTGGTTTCCTCCACTGGAAGTACTCCCACATAGTCAATATCCCTGCTAAGATTTTGAGACCCAAATACAATCTTAGTGCTGGGCAAAGCTGTTCACTCCCCTGACCTGGGTGACACCTAGGCATTTTTCCAGCAGTGTTGGTTGTAAGGCTGTCTCTTCTCCCTCTCCTGACTTGCTCAGTTGATTTCACTTGTCCCTATACAACGTCACCCCGATTCACAGTACCTCCACTCTACTAAGATCATCTTTATTTTATCAACCCATAGATTAGTGATCCCCACTTTTGTGTCGCCATTAAATTCCATATTTAGGGCTCCCATGTCTTCATCAAAGGCACTGATTTTAAAAGGAAAAGAAAAGAGAAAGACGGTTGCTGCTAGAGATGACCTACCAGAGAGATGGTGGCCCATGAATCAGCACAGGGCTGTGTGAGAAGCCATAAATCAAGCTGGCTCTACTCTTATCTAACCAGTATGTTTTCATAAATGATGTCTCAAGACACAACACTGATAGCTATATTGCCTAGTTTAAAATTTGATAGCTCTTCATATTCCATTCAGATGTATTTTATGGATTAAAGTCAAAATCCTTGGTATAATATACAAAGCTTTGCCCATAGGGCCTTTGTCTGGCTCTCACATCTCAGCTTTGGTACCATGTCCCCTCACCTCCCCTTCACCCTTAGGAGGCTCTTCTCTGGCCATTTGGGACGACAGCATTTCTCCCACCCTTCCAGGCGACACCACATCTTTACTCCTTTGCTCGTGCTGATTTCCTCACCAGGACTGCACTTCCTTTTTTTGCTTGGTAAACAGACATGTATTTCATGATCCAGCCCAAGCATTATTTTCTGTATACCAGTTTCTTCCCAGGCAGAATCAATGGTTTCCTCCTTCCTTTGTATATAAATTTAACCATGATATCTGCACATTCACATGTAAATGTCTATCTCTGTCCACTAAAAGTCAGTCTACTTTCAAACAGGGGCCCCAGCACGATGATTAGTTCCTGGAATAAAACATGAATACTCCTGGTTAGTAATCAAGAGATATTTGTTGGGTAGATGGGGAAACGAGTATCATTTTCGAGAAAATCAAGCCAAATGGCCATGTTATAATACCAAAGGTAAAGAAACCTTCTTTAATTTCCTGTCTTCCTTGTATAAAGTATGACTCATCTAATCAACTGAGCATCTAGCCTACGGGTCACTGTTCTAGGTGCTGGGGCTACAGCAATAGGTTAGACAGACAAAGTCCTCATTCTAATAAAATTGAACAAGTAAATACATAAAAGAAGATCATTCCAGATCAACATCTGCGGTATTCAGAAAATAAAAATAGGGCACAGAGGCAAGGTGGTTTGGAGGGAGGGGACACACAACTTAAGACTGGTTTGGGTATAAAAAGTCTCTCTGAAGAGATGACATTTGAGCTGATTCTTGGATAACACAGTATGAATAACTGGAATAAAACATGAATACTCCTGTTTATAAACTTTTCAATCGTAACCCAGCAGTGGGGTCAATGGCAGACCATTCTGGGGGCACTAAGAGCATGGCCCAACACTGTTCACCATAGACCTCTTGAAGGGATTTGTCACAACTGCCCTGATTAAACATCCTAGAGCAAGGGTAGACTGACCCAGAGACTCACCTTTCCTTAGGTCTGTTTGTAAAAACTGCTCTGTTTGATTTCACCGACCTTTTAATAAAACAGCCAGATTCAGCTTCTGCCAGTCTTGTTCACGTCCCCCTCCCATCCCACCGCATCCCACCTTCTCTCTGAATCGAGCCTGAACGCCACTCCTCATCATGTTCATCTGGACTTCAACGGAAAGAACAAAAGCTCGCATTCCACAGCTCAGTTTATCTGCTTGACCCCCACCAGAGACTGTAACTAACACAACTCTTAAAAAATACTCTGTAAGATGAGAGATCAATGTCTGGAAGCAACTTCTCTGAAGCACTCCAGGCAGACTCAGCAGGAGAGAAAGGAAGCCACTCACTCCTGACCTTGAAGGGAGTCCACCTGGCCTTCCAAGAGGAGTAGCATCTGCCAGGCCCGGTGGTGGAAGCCCTGTGGTGGAAGCCCTGTGGTAAGCAATTACACTAACATATCTATGCGGAACAAAGGAAGACAAGTGCCAGGTCTGCTACCAGTCAGTTGTCTACCAAAAACAGATTACTCTGCCCTACTTTCTGGATAAGGGAACCCCATTTTTGTTGTAGTGTCCACCCCTCAAGGAAACGACACTACTCCAAGTTCAGGTATGAATCCTGACCTATCTTGATAATCCTAGCCTTCTTGCAACTGACTGGCTTAGGAGTAGGTGTGACCTCTTCTGGCCAATGAGATAGGAGGCAAAATCCACTGGAGGCCTTCTGGGAAAAGTCTCCTTGCTGATGCAACACCCATAGGACGAAACAGCCCCTCTTAGGTTATGGAAGGCCTCACACCTGCATCTGACTCATGGGCTTTCAACAGTCACATTGAGCCTCCAGGTAAGCCAGCCTACAGACAAGCTGAAAGCCTTCCAGTTCATAACCTCTGCCACCTTGCAAAGTCACCACGCCATTCCCAGACTTAAAAACCAGTGAGTTGGGTTACATGAGTCTTAAAGTCCTTTCTGGCTCAGAGAAGTGTAGGATTCTCAGGGAGACACGGAGCACTGCTCCAGGTAGTAGAGCCAGTGCCGATGTACATGATGTTCCCTGTAACAACCCTGGCAGCTGAACAGAGATTCACTGAGGTTTCTGTTCACAGGGGGAATGCAGATTGAGATTTGTATGCCTAAAGGCTTTCAAATTTTAATTTTTGGATTGAATCAAAAATTAGAGTATCATTAAGGAAGGGCCTTAGTTAGGACAGATATAAAGTACTGACTGTACCAGACAGCATTTCTGTTTATAGAGAGAAACATTTTCGAGGAGAAAATAAGGACTGAGGCTTTCAAATTTCAATGATGTAAAAATAATTTCAGAAATCAATAATTTCAATGACGTTATTTTTTTTAAACCTCCACTCCTTCATTTTTCCCTTCAACAAATATGTATGGAGTACCTAGTGTTTGGCAGGCAGTGATGTACTCAAGCACAGTTCCCTTCCTTGGGGAGTGAACAGTTCAGTGAAAGCCACAGAGCAGTAAAAAGATGTTGCTCTACTTCTGACAGGAGCCATTATTAGAAGAAAGCATGAGGGATTATGAGAGGCCAGATTCTTACCCTGGCCTGGAGCAAGTAGGGCAGGGAGGGCTTCCTGATGGAGGAAACCCTTCAGGTGAGTCTTGAAGTAGAAGTGCCTGATGTGATGGGCGCGAGGAGGCCTGGTACATTGTGGGAAGACAATGCTTAAGTCAGGCGGGATGTTGTGTGTGAGGCAGGGAGCTCTGAAGCTGGAGAGGCGAAAGCCAGGGCCAGGTCACCTGAGACATGCTAGGAGTTTGGGAAATCTTCTTAGCACTCAGGAGGACAGTGAAACAGAAGGAAGTTTGTCTGTGTTCTTCCTTCCCCCACATCAAGGCCCTTCATCCCTGCTTCCCTCAGGCTTTCCATCCCCTATGCCAGTCTCACCTCAGGGAGCTCTCAAATGGGATGGAGATCCCACACGCTAGTTTACCTTGTGGAAAAAACGAATGAGCACAGCTTAAAATACAATTGCGTACACAGAGGCATGAAGCTCCAGCTCCACATTTTAGAGATTAAGGTGCTCTGAGAGGCAAATGTAGGTCAATTTAGTTTACAGGTGAGGAAACTGGCCCAGAAATGCTGTGGAATGGTCCTCCCGCTCACGCACAGCATTCAGACCTCTGCCAAAGAGAGAGCGGAGATGCATTTGGGGGGGTTGCGGCAGGGGGCGGGGTGGTGTTCCCTTCAGAGGCTGTGGGCTGAGGCCCTAGAGGCCACCAACTGCTGAGGACAGTCACTGTTACCTTCCTAAACACCTCAGCTGTGAGCTCCGTTGAGGACAGGAACCTTGTCGGTGCTTAGCGTGGCAGGGCACACAAAATATGTGTCTTCAAACATTCACTAGAGAAAGCGAGGTTCCTGCTGCTGTCACGAGAGAGCATGCAAGAGAACCCCAGTTCTTCCCAAATGTGGGCACCAAGTAGCAGAATATGGTGCACGAAGTGTATTCTCAAAAGAGAAAGCTGGCAAATGACAGAATCCAAGAAAATCAGACAGCTGCTTGCCATTTAAATCATCAAATACTGAAAATATTTCAAATAATAAAAGAAAATCTGGAAGAATTGTGACTTAGGACCAATTTGGATAGGATTTCTAAGCCGAGAAGTTTTAGATGTGTGCATGCTCATTTTTAAAACTGACATTGACTTCTTTTCAGAAAAGCCACAGGCCAGAAGAGCTTCCTTAGTTGAACTTAAGTCTTTTGTTTTTAATTTCACAACAGGTACTTCCGTGAATGGTTGTGGTTTCAGACCTGCATTCGTCCTGGTAGAGACACAGATTGCAAAACTGTCTGGTGAAATAAAAAATTGGAAGAAGGCCACTCTTCAAGTGTTTAATTTCTTTGCATTTGCAATTCAACCAGACGCTCCCCACCAATACATATGCAAGAATGGCTAAAGGTTGCAGGAAAATGGTAATTAAAATCACCCTCATAAGGTGATTCATTTGTGAATGCTACACCAACTCAAGGAGCCAACGTTAATTTAATCAAAGCCAACCGGAACACAGGAAGAAAGGAGGGCCTTAAAAAGAGACTGGACAGTGGTTAAGTCCTAAGAAAGACTGGCCTGAATTACTAATGTTTTGCTTTAAAGTACTATGTTTTTCCCTTTGTAAAGTCTTGAAAAAGGCAAGAACTATCAGATAAGGATCTACCGTTGCCTGTTCAGTAACCCTTCCGTTCCTGGGGACCTCCAGAGTCAGCCGGCCTGCATGGTAGCTCGAATTTAACATACCTCCTGGCTCAGCATCCCTCCACATGCACTCTAGAATCAAAAGGGGGCAGGTGCAAATGGGGCAGGAGCCCAGAGAGCCGTCAGAGTTGAGAGGGAAAAAGGAAGGAAGGGAAGAAGCAGGGATGAGGACAGGAAAGAAAAAGGAAAGGGGAAGGAAGGAAGGAGGCAAAGAAGGGGGTTCCTATTCCACAAATCAGATCATTGTTGACAAAGAACGGTGGACATGAATTTTACAAAGTGAATTTTACAAAAATAATGCAAGCAGCTGAAGTCTCCAGGAATTGTCATTTCACCACTTCCCCCGCCCCCGCCCACCCAGGCATAACTACTCAGGAGATAGTCATAAATATTTTGAAATTCTGAAAAAGCCTACATTAGGATCTAATCCTTGGGAACATTAAACAACAACAAACAAGTTTCTGGAAGCATCTCCCCCTCTTGTTTCCTTCCATCTTCTCCCACCGGAGGGAAGAAGGAGTTTCACTAAGGTTGCACCCAAAGCTGTCACCCAAGCACACAGAACAGGGCCGAGCTCCTCTTTATTTGAAATGCCTGCTTGGGGTTCTCAGCCCTCATTATTCTGTCCTCCTGCTAATTTAGAATGCAGCCCTGCTCTACCACACTTTGAGGTTTGCCAAGTGTCTAATCCAACTGAGTTGTGAAATCTGGATGCTTACATGGGAAAACTTGGGTCTTAGCTGGAAAAGAGTACATTTTACACAAAGGGAATTAAATAGAAATTTGGAAAAAACAACCTAAAAAAAATGAGAGAATGCCTTGAAAACACTTCCTTCCTTTGGCCTTTGAGAAACCAGAAGCCACTGTCTTCCAAGTTGAAAAATCAGTCCAGCCCAAGTGAAATGGGCTTCCTTCTGTTCTCCAAAGCAGATGATTATCATATTTGACTATTCTCACTCAGAGTCTGTTCTGAACAGCCTGGCCAGTGTAAAATCCAAAAACATTTCACTCTCAGATTGCCGTTTAAAATGCCTGTCTTATAATGACAAGCTTAGACACGGCAAATGGCATTTTCAGCTTTACTAGACTTTTTTCTAGTGATAAGAAGCTGGCAGAGATAAGTCCATGTTATATTTCTTGAGATGTAACTTTATTTTTTCATTTTTGAAGATTAGTAGGGAAAAATATTATTCAGGGTGTAAATTAAAGGAAAGCTTGTGATCAAACCATCTTGGTGTTATAGTGGTATTCACTCTCTGTGGCAGGGATGACTCACTGTGTGAGAGTTGGTAATTATAGAATTGACATTGTGCTGAGAGGAGCCAAAAAATTCTCAGAGAGCCAGCCAAGGCTGCTGGTGAAGGGTGCTCTCTGCAACCTGGCTTGGTTCAATACAGTACCAAAGGATTCCTGGCTCAGCAGATTCCGAGAGAAAATGAGGGGCCAACCTCTTTCAGCGTGAAATAAGATCCAGTAAAGGGAGTGCACTTAGTTTAGAAAAGGAGCATGACAGGGCTAACAGGAGTCTGATATCAGAACTCAGGTACTCCCAGGTCTAATATATCCCTCCTCCACTGGCTACATGTTCACAACCAGAGTGTCCCAGGCATGGGAGATGGTCATGAGACCAAAACATGTTCCTTTCAAGGCAAGTCTCTGGACTACACTGTACGAGTGTGACAGTCAAATGCTTTGTCTTCACCCTTCTGGTTCCAGAGACTAAATGCATGACAATCGACCTATCTCCTCATATGGATGAATTACAGTGCTGTTAGGCAGTTAGATAGAAATGAGCACCCGGCAAGGGGAAAGGAAGGGAGAGGGAGCAACCCAGAAAATAACAGTACACCTGCGCTCAGGATAAGGGGCTCCAAAAACTTTCACTTTCTATAAATGAGGGCCAGCAAAGAAACCGGCTAGGACCGAACACTGAGGCTGCACAGTAGAGAGAAGAACCCAGCTTAACTAGACCCAATGCGGAGTATAATGTAATTAACATCACAGTTTAAGGCCTCCACCCCCGGAGGTTTCTCTGTGTGCATCATAGGTAAGAACACACGCAAAAGAGATGGTGGGACCTGAGCATAAGGAACTGAGCCATCAATCAATTAATCAATCAATCATGAAAACGTTCCCTAAGCCAGGATATAAGAACAGGAAAAACAAAGGAGCAGCACCATTTTCCCTCTCTTGGGTTGGCCTGCCCCCAATTCTGGGGTGTGCACTATATTTTAATATCTTTTTACTTTACAAATAAAATCTTCTGTTTATATCATGCTTTCTGTCTCTTGTTAAAAGTTCATTTTTTTTCAGGTGACTGAGAACTGAGGTAACTGTTATCCCCTCCTCTCAGTAACAGTGCTGTCCATGAGGAGAGTACTAACAATTAGCTAGTGACCATAACTTTTGGATAGGGCAGGAGAAATAAAGGTAATTTTCCATAAAGCTGAAATGTGTAAAAGAACAGAGCAAAGTTCTCCAACCTCTTTATGTGCCAGTTTCCTGACCTGTGAAATTCACTCATAGTACTAATGCGTTGACTGAGCTCTCCCTATTTGTCCCTGGGGGTTGAGGATTCCACAGTGTGCAAGAGAGTCACAGACCACACTTCCAGTCCCTGCCAAATCCCAACCTTGACAATGGCCCTGAACCCTCAGCTCCCCTTCCCTCTTCATCAGAAGAACCTAACGGGACTCTCCCACTGCACAGTAATAGTCAGGACTGTACTTGGAAGAGTCTTCTCAGAAGACTGTCCCAACTTGAACCTGATTTGGAGTTGATTTGCTCCTCATTTCATAAACAATCCCTCCTCAGAAAATAATATGCTTACCAGTGATGACAAGTCTCTCCTTGACTAAACTTCAGTCCAGCTCCTCTGTAACTTTTTCCAACTAAGTCTTAACTTTTGGACTTTCATGTCCATCTTTACATTGCCCAATTTTAGCAAGAATTCTTCAGGTGGTTTAGCCAGAATACCCAACCCTCAGTATCTGATTACCTTCCTCAACCCCACACTGTCCCCCAGGTAATAAATAACTGATGACCTTGGACTGCCCTCAGCAAGAATCTTGTTAGGTCAAGTTAGCAAGACTCACCCTACCCTCTGAGTAAATTTCCATCCAGAGACCCCCTACCCTGCCCCTTGGCTGTAAATCCCCACTTGTTCTTGCAGTACTTGGAGTTGAGCCCTGTTCTGTACTGAGGTCTCTTTTCCCTACTGCAGTCGTCTTAAATATAATCTGATTCTGGTGCTTTCACTCCTGTCCAGTTCTGGTTCTCTTGGACACCAATTGTCCAAACCTGAACACCAGTTATCTCAGTCACCTCATGAGATCTAACCTTAAGCAGAGACCAGCTGTGGGAAGGAACTGGAGTTTTCTTATGGGCGAAGATGAGGGGAAGGTAATGGCAGTGAGAAGACCTGGGTGGTATGCCGTAAGAGGAGACACTGGACAGGCTGATGATCGGAGCTGCAGAGAGCTGGGGAGAGGACTAGAAGAGGACAGGAAAGGGGATAAAACTCACTTCAGTGGCCAAAACTACGGTGGCTTCATGGAGCACTGCAAATACAGCAGCACGGGGATGGCACAGCAGTGTCCACTTTCCAGAAGCATCGTCACCCCATGAGTAGAAAACCTATTTTACATTTTTCCAAAGTAATTCAACTCACATTTGATACAGCTCACTCAAGTTACCAAAGGTTTCCTATTGACGTCTCAATACAAAAATTTTCTGGATTATTCAAAGCTTATTTGAAAAGCTTCAAAAAATTGTAATTAAAAATACAAAATGGCTGCGTTTGGCTTCTTGAAAAAAATCACACTATAATTTTTCTCACAATGAAAGTAATATTGCCTGTAATTTACTTAGAGAATGTCTAGTGTAATGCAGACATGCATATTAAACACTCTCTATTTCATTTCATCTGCCTAAATGAATAAATACATTATGCCATCCAGACACACAGTTGAAACATTTCCCCAAGTATTCTTTAAACACAATGTGCAAGATTGCAATGGCATCATGACTGATAAAAATGACAAAGACGCTGTTAATCAAGTGAATAAAAAGCAACAGCATGAATTATTTATGCCAATAATATTTGTAACCATACAAATTATATACTGATGTTATACTGGAGTGTTTAGTATTTCAGTGAACATACATCACACAATGCCCCCTCCCCCGCTTCACTATGTAATTTCCTTGGACAGCTTTAATTCAGTGGTACCACTTAAAACAGACCCATGAATACAATAGTGACTTTTTTCTTTTTTTTGGTTATCTGAAAATGTGATTTCTTTCTTGCTAGGGAAGAGTTACTCCACAAACCACAGCCTCAGCTGGTGTTCTTTTATAACTTCCTACATGAAAGACCATTGAAATGGCCTATGTTAGGGAGACTGGAGTTCCATTTTCCTCTATCTTCAATGAGGAAGTGGTATATATGACAATCACTGCTGAAATGATTTTTTCTTACTCTTGTATTAAGATCAGAGTGAAAACATTTTAAGGGAGGGGTAGTTAAAGCAGCTGTTCTAAGCCAGGGGCCACAAAGATTTTCATTTGTTTCATATGTCTCAAAGAACTTCAGAAACATTGAGTATCTAGAAGGATTTTCATATCTCCTTTATCCATGAGATCAATCATCTACATTGATTCCTACACCTCAATAGAAAATACTCTCACAAACATACACGTATTCACATGTGCACACACTCACATTTACACTCACGTTAAGCAGTTCAATTCCTGCCTAGAAACTGAGTAGAAACTGGGAAGATAATTTTTTTTAGCTAACCCCACCTTTCCAAGTTTGGAAGGACCTACTCAGGTATTGTCACATTTGGGCTGGACACCCACCAAATTGTGAATTCTTCAATGGTTGAGGGTGAGTGGGTCATGGCAGTACTCCCACAGTATCCACTGTTATTGAAAATACTGTCTGATTACTAAATTGAAGTCGATTCTCAATGAACAATTGAACCCCTTAGGAAAGATCGAGAAGGTATACTACAGCTTCCTCCTTGAGATCCACTTCCCTGCTCACACAGAGATGAAATATATATGAAATGCACTGGAGAACGTCTGCCAACATGGACAGGAAAGAAGCCAAAGAGAAACTGCCTGCTAACTTCTCCAAAAACACCCGTCTCCTTAGTGAGACATCCCCACCTAAATATCACAGCAGCAGTCAAACGATGCCCCAAATAAAACTCATCTCTAATCTCCAACCTCTTCCTTGAATTCTCTCTATGCCTTTTCATGTGTTAATTTCACTTCCTGAATTATCCTTCCCCAACTCTGCTGGCTCCTCTTACAGCTGCCTACCACCCAAACTCTCTCCAGGCAGGCTGTAGTGGTTACAATCCTGCCTTTTGGGTTTGAACCCAAGAGCATGGAGTTGGGTTTGAGTCCTGTCTCTACCAATGCTCAGTGCCTCAGTTTCTTCATCTACATAATAGGGATCATAAAAGTTCCTGCTTCATAGGACTGTCAGGAAGGTTAAATGAGTTGATAGGTATAAAAGGATTTCAACAGAGAATGGCACATTCATAGATGGATTTTGAGTAGCAGTCATCATTGTTTCTGCTATTTCATTCCCACAGCTGGAGCCTCTAACTGTTCTTAATACAAAGCTCATTTGTGCACCTTTCTTCCTCCCCTGCTGAGCCAGATTCAGGGACTACTTCTCACTTCCCCCATCGCCTCTGAGCACAGCGCCTGATACAAGATCAAGACACACTACATGCAAGAGGGAGGGGTTGGGTTCTGCCCTCCCTTAAGGACAACCTTATCCTCACTCTGTCTGGGTTCAAAACCTGTCTTCAAGTCCCGTAACAATTCTTCTTCAAAATGTACACCATCCCCACTTGTGTTGCAAACCAATAGTTGTGTCATTTACACATCACTTGCACTTTTCTTGTAATTTGCCTTCTTTCTTCATCCTCTAACACTATCACCTGAATAATCTAAGAGCCAATCTGATTATTGTTTGAAAAAAGAGAACAATTATTGGCTTCCCTCAGATTATCAACATCAAGTTCAAGCTCCTTTGCCTGGTACTAAGACTCCTTTACAACAAGACCTTAACTTACTTTTTCAATGTCATTTCCCAGGACCTGCCCTTCATACACCCCTAACTCACCCTGTATTTTCTGTCTCCTAGCTTAAGCTCAAACTGGGCCTTCATTCTGGAAACATTCATGTCTGTCTGTTAAAATTTTATTCAAGATCAAAACCAAATAGCATTTCCTTCATAAAAGTCCTTTTCAAAATCAATCTCTACTTCCCGTATAGTTTTAAGGCACTCTTTACAGAAAGGCTGTTTTTATTAAAGTACTTGTGTGATTATTTTGACTTTAGTTATTTATATACATATATAAAATTCTTAGAAAACAGGGACCATGTCTTAATCATGTCTGTATCCAGAAATATGCCTAAAGCAGTGGTCCACACCTACTGCATATAATTTTAAAATTGAATTACAAAGGAAAAAAATTTAATTGATGCCTACGATGCTAATACTAACGTTGGCTTACAAGTAAATTTAAATTTTTAATTAATTAAATTCAAATGAAGTTTCACTCTCAGAGTTACCCTTGAGTGTTAGATACTTGCCTGAACCCCACTATTCAATTATAAGCCTAAAAATCTCCTTCGTATGCTCTGAAGCATCTTGTACACAATAGGTGCTCAAAATGTGCTGAATTTAACTGTTGAAGTGTTTCTCTCTGGAAAATTCAGAAAAATGGGTCAAAAGGAGTCCGGTAGATTATAGCAGAGTTTGGATAAGCTTCCTGGAAAATCCACAAGCACTAAGAAGGGGAGGATGTACAGTGCTTTCAAGGACACTCACCCAAAAAAGGAATGTGGATGTAGAGAAGGGACTGGCCCACACTCCCACACTCAGCGAGTAATGGGTTCAGGTAGAATTAGTTGAAGCCTCAAGGCCCACATGACACATCACCACCAGGACGACATCTAAGAAGACTCATGGGAACCTCAGGTCTGACAATTTCTGAGTTTATAGAACAGCTTGGAAACTCACCTTCAGATAAAAAAGCAGAAATCTACAGCTTTTTAATAACTTTTTCTACCACAGGAGCTCATAACTTACCACTTGGGTATATGTTGCTTAAAAAATCCCCAAAACTTGTTCCTTACTAAAAATGTAACTAGAACCCATAGAAATTGGCATCAGATACTGTCTGACAACTGACGATGAATCACAGAAACTACTTGTATTGTTTTATTTTCTCAGGAGGAAAATTAGAGTAGAAAAAAATCTGTGAATTAGCAGCTTGATTTACTTTAAAATTTCATGAAAAAGCCTGGAACATCAGTAAGATCTGTCTTCCTAAGGAGCTGAGCACAGACACCCCAGACCCCCGATTTCTCTCCCTCACCTTACAGAACACAAACATGCATATTCATGATGACAGGGCAGGAAATGGGGGAGAGGAAGTGAGGTAGCAGCCTCTGTTTTCAACAGTGCCTTGTTCTGTGTTTAAGGTGAAATGAGCAGCCCAGAGCCCTGCATCCCAGGGGAGAGCAGCCAGTGAACATCCGTCAGCATGCAGGGGAAAGCCTTAGGGGAGGGAAGGGCACAGAGGACACATGGACATCCTCATTCCAATCTTCCGTAGTTCTCCAGAGTTAATTTGGGATGTTAGGAATTTTCAGGACCACAAAGTAAGACACAATCATGTGTGGGCGACTAAATCATCGAAATACAACTTATTATCAAAGCTATGGATAAACTGAGTCTCCTTCTCAGGTTGCTTGTAGGGACTAGGGACAAGGAAGGAGCAAAAATCACCTCAGAAGCGGCTGACAGCTTTTGGTTGTCTCATGAATAAGAAGCAACCCCTCCAGCTCCCTGAGTTTCTGCCAAACATCAGACAAGATAAGAGGAGGGATTAAGAAGACGGGAGTAGAAGGAGTAGAATGTAGGATAGAAATATGGTCCTAGAATCTTGAATTTCAGTTAACTCTCACACACATGAAGGCCTGGCTGGCAGGATAATCCATATACAGACATTAAGTGGACAGTAGAATAAAATATTGTCTAACAGCAATTCAAAATACAGGAGTAGGAAACAATACTGCAGCTTCTGATTAACCACCCAACTTGATTGTCTCTCCCTCCATCAACCCCACTAAAAATGGGAGTTGAAAGATTTAAAATGACATAAATCCACAACATTTTTTTAAATGCAAAGGACCCTGAGAAGGTAAGAGCTTCAAACATTAGAAAGAAGTTGGAAGACTGATACTGAAACGCAGCAGAACAGGCCACAGTGAGGAACCCACAGAAACGACCTGGCTGATCTTGCGGAATTTGGCAACACTTGTGATTCCTTGTAGGACGAAGGATGAGGGTGAGACATGGGGCAGGAAAAAGAAAAAATTATTTGAAAGCCTGTATGTGCAACAACCAGTCACTTACCCCTACCATGTGTCCCTCCATCCTGCATTCTCTCTCTCATTTCCCTCCCTCCTCCCTCTCCATCGCACCAGACCCTGCCCTGCTCCCCAACCCCCTGAAAAAGAAATTTGTAGCAATCTTCTATAAAGAAATTGGAATGGCTAAGAGAAAAAGACTCCATTTTATAAAGCCAACATAAAGAATCACAAAGCAGCTGGTTAATGGCCTCACTCTTCATTATGAATGGATAAACATGACAAATGAGCAAAACCTTCAACATAGAAGAGCACCAGCAAGATAAATAACTGGGAGAAAAACAATCTTGAAGGAAATACAAATAAAACAGGCAGTAGAAAAGAACCTCAAATATCCCAATGAGAGTCAAGAAAATACATCCATAAAACAAGAAGAGAATGCTATGGGAAAAGAATGAGCAAACATGAAAAAAATTCTGTTAATTGAAAATGACTTTAAAAATTAAATAGAAGATGAATCAGCAAATATTCTCATTTCTCAGAAAATTATGACTTAATTTTAGAATTTGGTGTATTCACAAAATGTGCCTCCATATGAAAAGAAGAAAAGAGGAAAACTGGTCCTCTGCAAAGGAAGAGAAATAGAGAGGAATAGGGACTAGACTTTTTAGGAGCCTGAAGACTGAAGACAAATGAAACTCCCACTGAAAAGTCACCCTTTCCTTCTACCCCTTTCTCACCACTCACCCTCCCCACTCCAAGAACGGAGGCAAAGGAACGTAACTTTCATGTCAGATTTCTAGATTCATCCTAATCAGATCCAATATGAGAAGAGCATAAAAACACCTTCAAACATTCAAACACAGCGTTAATCCCTTTACATCCTTTTGTAGAAAGAGAAGTGAAGAGATGTACAATCAAAATGAAGGAGTGGCCCTTGAGCAAACACTGGACGATTTGGGAGAACCTGTGGATCCGAAGCAGGACATGCCCAAAGGACAGGCGAGTGGCAGGCCTAGAGGGCAGAACGATGGAGGACCCTGGGGAGAAGGACCTGGGGAAACAGGGCACAGAAGAAAACTCTGATGTGGGGGTTTCAAAAACTGAAGTTGTGATTAAGCAGCCAAAAGAGCAGGGAAAAGAACGACATTTGGAAATTCCATGAAAATAGAAAACTATAGAAATGAAATACTGTGAGCCTTGTTCCATAAAAGTAAAAAGAGGTGAAGAATGCAGGAGACATAAAGTCCTAATTTTACAAAATAGGGAATCTAAACAATGCTGTCTGTTAGTGAAAATTCATCAAGTACAGTTAAGAAAAGAACTTATTTATGAATATTTATTTCAGTAACAAGTAGAGAAACAAAAAAACTATATTGCACGTATGGAGGAATGGGCACATGAGAATACCAGTGAACCAAATTCTCATCTATCTTAGCAGAAGTCAACAGATGTCTAAAACTAATAAAATAGGAAACAATAAAAGCCTTTATATTGAGATTTGAAGGCAATATCCAGAAAAAATAGCCAAAAGAGAAATAAGCAGTTATATTAGGGAGTAAGTCTAGGAAATGGTAAGTAGAAAATTGTTGCTTTTATATGTGTACTGGCATTTTTATAGGTATAATTCACATAAAATGTTGCACAGATATACAATATAGTAATTCAGTATTTGTATATACTGAAATGATCACCATGATAAGTCTAGTTAACATCTGTCACCATATATAATTACAGAATCTTTTTCTTGTGATGAGAACGTTAAGATCTACTCTCTTAGCAACTTTCCAATATCCAATACAGTATTATTAACTATAGTTGCCATGCTGTAGATTACATCCCCATGACATACTTATTTTATAACAAGGTTTGTACAGTTAGACCCCTTTCACCCATTTTGTCCACCCTCAGTTCCCTGCCCCTAGCAAACACCAGTCTGTTCTCTGTATCTATGATCTTGTTTTCTTTTTCGTTTTTTTGGTTTTTTTAGATTCCACATATACATGAGATCTTATGGTATTTATCTTTCTCTGACATTTCTCTTAGCATAATGCCCTCTGGGTCCATCCATGTTGTTGAAAATGGCAATTTTTTATGGTTGAATAGTATTCCATTGTATACATGTTCAACAATTTTATCCAGTCATCCAATGATGGACACTTAGGTTTTTTCCATGTCTTGGCTATTGTAAGTAATGCTACAATGTACATGGAGATACATATATCTTTTTGAGTTAGTGCTTTCCTTTTCTTTGGATTAATACTCAGAGGTGAAATTATTGGTAGTTCTATTTTTAATTTTTTGAGGAGCCTCCATACTGTTTTCCACAGTAATTGCACCAATTTACATTCCCAGTAGTGCACAAGGGTTCCTTTTTCACCACATCCTCACCAACACTGGTTATTTCTTGTATTTTTGATGTTAGCCATTCTAACAGGTGTGAGGTAATACCTCACTGTATTTTTGATTTGGACTTCCTTGATGGTTAGGAATTTTGAGCATCTTTTCATGTACCTATTGGCCATCTGTACACATTCTTAGGAAAACTGCCAGTTCAGATCCTCTGCCCATTTTTAAATGGGGTTGTTTGTTTTTTTTTGTTGTTGCGCTGCATGAGTTCTTTATATGTTTTAGATATTAACGCCTTATCAGATATATGATTTGCAACTATTTCCTACCATTCAGTAGGTTGCCTTTTCATTTTGTTGATGGTTTCCTATACTGTGCAGAAGCTTTTGAGCTTGATGTAGTCCCACTTGCTTACTTTTGCTTTCAGTGTCAAATCCAAAAAATCATCACCAAGAATGACGTCAAGGAGCTTACTGCTTATGCTTTCTTCTAGAAGTTTTATAGTTTCATTAATCCGTTTTGTATATGGTGTGAGACAGTGGTCCAGTCTCATTCTTTTGCATGTGGCAAGACTGAGCATATAAAAATGGTAAGAGTAGGCATCCGTGTCTTGTTCCTGATCTTAGAGGAAAAGCTTTCCGCTTTTCACCACTGAGTCTGATGTTAGTTGTAGGCCTGACATATATGACCTTAATTATGTTGAGGTCCAGTTTTCCCAACACCATTTATTGAAGAGAGTGTCCTTTCCTCGTGTATTCTTGGCTCTTCTGTCATAATTTAATTGACTATGTATGTGTGGGTTTATTTCTGGGCTTTCAATTCTGGTCCATTGATCTATGTGTCTGGTTTTATGCAAATATCATTCTGTTTTGATTACTATAGTTTTGTAATATAGTTTGAAATCAGGGAGCAGAATGCCTCCAGCTTTGTTCTTTCTCAAGACCACTTTGGTTATTCAAGGTCTTCTGTGGTTCCAAACAAGTTTTAGGATTGCTAGTTCTATTTCTGTGAAAAATGCCATTGAAATTTTGATAGGGATTGCACTGAGTCTGTACATTGTTGTAGGTAGTACAGACATTTTAACAATATTAATTTTTCCAGTACATGAGCACAGAATATCTTTTCATTTATTTGTGTCTTCTTCAATTTCTTTCATCAGTGTCTTATAGTTTTCAGTGTACATGTCTTTCACCTCTTTGGTTACATTTATTCCTAGGTAGTTTATTCTTATTGATGTGATTGTAAATGGGACTGTTTTCTTAATTTCTCTTTCTGACAGTTCATTTTTAGTGGATAGAAATACAACAGATTTCCACAGATTGATTTTGTGTCCTACAACTTTACTGAATTCATTCGTTACTTCTAACAGTTTTTTTGCTGGAGTCTTTAGGGTTTTCTACATATAAAATCAATGCCATTCACAAGTAGTAGGACAGTTTTCCTTCTTCCTTTTCAATCTGGATGACTTTTACTTATTTTTCTGGCTAGAACTTCCAATACTATGTTGAATACAAGTGGCGAGATGGGGCATCCGTGTTTTGTTCCTGATCTTTGGGGGTTGGCTTTTAGCTTTTCACCACCAAGTGTGATGTTAACTGTGGGCTTGTCATACATATATGGCCTTTGTTATGTTAAGCTATGTTCCCTCTATACATATTTTTTGAGAGTTTTTCATCACAAATGGATGTTGAATTCTGTCAAAAGCTTTTTCTGCATCTACTGAAGTAATCCTATGATTCTTAACCCCTCGTTTTGTTAACGTGGTGTATCACATTGATTGACTTGCAGGTGTTGAACCTTCCTTGCATCCCTTGAGTAAATCCCTCTTGATCATGGTGTATGAGATTGTTGAATTCGGTTGACTAATATTTTGCTGAGGATTTTTGCATCTCTGTTCAACAGGAATACCGGCTTGTAGTTTCCTTTTCTTGTACTGTCCTTATCTGGTTTTGGTATCGGGATAATGCTGACCTTATCAAATGATTGTGGAAGTGCTCCCTTCTCTCATTTTTGGGAAGAGTTTGAGAAGGATTGGTATTAATTCTCTAAATGTTTGGTAGAATTCACCAGTGAAGCCAACTGGTCCTGAACTTTTGTTTGTTGGGAGTGGTGGGCATTATTTTAATTAAAAAATTAATTTAAAAATAGTATTGTTGTACATGTACAATGTAGTAACTTACAAGATAAGTAAGTTTCTGTGATCTGGTCTAGGAAGTGAATGGTCATTTATAACAACTGTCGACTGTCGACAAATTAAATCTGGCTCGTTGCTTGTTTTTATAAATAAAGTTTTACTGGAACACAGTCACACAGCCATTTTTTTTACATATTGTCTAGGGCTGCTTTTTGCTACAACAACAGAGTTAAGTAGTTGCAGCAGAGAGTGTACAGCTCACAAAACCTTCAAAATTTACTATCTGGCCCTTTACACAAAAATTTCACTGATTCCTGATTTGTAACACTGATTTTTCTGGAAAAATGTTGTTAGAGAAGAGTCAGTTTCTAAGTTGAGGGCTGCCTCTCTTCTGAGCGTAGCTCACCTAATAGACAGAGACATGCCCCAAGACTAAATGTCCAATGTTTTCTTGTTTGGGGCATGTTAAAGGTGAACATAAGATTCCTATCTCCTTTATACAGCAATGGGAAGAATCTGTCATTACATTGTAATTCTCCTGACCTTTCAGATGACAGGAAGAACCTGGCTCTTGTGTTTTTATTGCTACATGCTGGGCACTACCTGTCAAAAAAGAACAACGTTTACATGCTGACATAAAAAATGAATTTCTGCCTTTATCTCAATGTAGATACTAGAATAAAACCTACCAACGTCAACTAACACAAGCAGCCAGTATTCTAGGTCAAAGACTCAGCAGCTGGGCATTAAAACACATACTATAGATTGTTTTTTTAAAGATACACTAGTCTGAATGCCACATCCTTGGTGTTTATTCATCACAGTCCTTTAAATTGCCACATTGCCTGGAGGTAAATCCAAATTATAGGAAGAGAAGATAGGAAAGAAAGTAATGGCCTGCTAATAAAATTTTTTAAAAATAGCAGTATTCTTCCTAAATGAGAAGGGCTGACTTTGCCTAAATTGTGTATTCAGAATGAACATCAAAAAATCATACCTGTTCAGTATTAACTAGTTCATAGGAGGTCCATCTGCATAGAACTCATCTGACGTTCAAAAGAATTTACATTTGAGACAAAAGTCTTTATTCCGTATCAAGGATTCTCCATGGATGTGGGATGGCAGAATGTGCAGGGTTCATGTCCCTTAGAATTGTATCAGAATTTCTGGGTAGAAGGAGCCTTTTTAAATCCCTCTTCCCCAAGTTAGTGAAAAACATTACTGTACTGATTAGAATTTGTAGCCTCAAGAACGTTGATTAAAAAGGTAGTACTATGTAATTTTCCTCCACAGGAGAAAAAAAGACTCCCAGCAGGATCTCATAATTCTCAGTATTTGGATGAAATTTTATATCTAGACATTTATGGACAAAACTGTGTATAACCAGCAAAAAAAAAGTATAAGCCAATTTTGAAAGTAAGATGTTAACTTACTAACTCTGGCATTTAATAAACTAAAAAAGGAACTCATTTGAAGGTATCTACTAAGATATATCAATTCACATCCTTGTACCCAGTTTTGACATGTTAAATTATTTCTAGAGGCAGAACTTCAAGGTCAAAAGGCTTGCATCTTTTTAGAACCTTTGATAACAGATCTCCTAACTGACTTCCCAAGAATTGTATCAAGTTGCCCTCCCACTCCCAGTATACGACTGTGCCAGGCAGCCACCCCTTTGCCAACTCTAGCTCCTTGCATTCATTTCCATAATTTACTATCTGAATGATGCTCAGAATGGTTCATAATTTGGTCAGGGCTTTGTCTGAGCTGCTTTTACCCAAGACACTAAGCATCTTTTGCATCAGCAACAATGATGATTAGAAACAACTGCAAACATTTAGAACAATAGCTTTGTTCTAAGCATGTCACAGGTTTTATCTAATTTAATTGATACAACAACTCTATAATGGGGTACTATTATTAGCATTTCCATTTTATAGATGAGGAAACTAAGGCACACAGAGATGAGGTAAGTTGCCCAAGCCCACAAAGCTGATAAAAGTTAGAATTTGGATTCAAACTCATGTAGTCTCATGCTAGAGTCCTTCAGAATCAACCTTGCCTCTCCAGGTATCCATGCATACCTGCTTATAGCCCACTCATCATATGGGAAAAGAGTCACATAACTAGAAAGATCACCATCCATTCCTGATCTCAGGAAAACAGCTATGGTATCTATAGTTGTACAGATGTAAGCTTACTTAAATACAGTTAGCCAAGTCTTTTCCCATCTGGAATCTGTTCCCTTTTAAATCAGAACCTATGCCCTGCCCCTTCCCTCCTGGATACATGGCACTCCTGAATAGACAGGCACTAACTCTCTGTATCATTCACACCAGGCAGTAGGCCACGGCTTTCAGCCTTGCACCTCCTGGATGGCCTTAGCCCTGCCCAATATCCAGGCAGTCACATAAAGTGTCAGCTGAGCTGCAACAGCTCTCACAACCACTGTAGTTCTATCTGCACACCGTAGACGAGACTTTCTGAACAGGGTAACAGACTCTTGGGTTTTAAGGGGCAATTGAGCATCATGTGTGAGGCGCCGGCCTCCAGGGTCCACCACTTAGGAGCTGTGTGTCCTTGGATCAGATGCTTCATCTCTAACGTCAGTTTTTGCATCTGTAAAGTAAGGATAAAAATACGTACAGCTTGTAGAGCTGATATGAAGAAATGTCTATAAAATGCTTGGCACTATGCCTAACACGTAGTAAATTCCTGATCAGTAGTAGTTATTGTTATTTCCCAAAGTTTTCAATGTTAGCTCCTTTTGTTATTTCTCTTGATCCCACCTGAGAACTATCATATGCTATGTGGTCCAAACCCTCTAAATAAAACATTGCCTCCAAAAGAACAATTCAGGGGGAGGGTATAGCTCAGTGGCAGAGTGCATGCTTAGCATGCACAAGGTCCTGGGTTCAATCCTCAGTATTTCTGTTAAGAAAGAGATAAATAAATAAAAACCTAATTACCTCCCCCACTTGAGAAAAAGAAAATAAATAAGCAAAAGAACAATCCTTCAGAGATGTATCAAAAGATGAAATAAAAGCATTCTCCACTTTAAAAGGAATCAATATTAATGTATAATATTATATAAAATTTTAACATCAGATCTATAAGTTTTAGGAGCATGAGGTTACAATAAATTAGAGATAATAATTTAATACTTATTACCCAATGAATATTAACATTAATATACTATTTATTAATATTAATAGTCAATCTAATTATTAATATTAATGTAAACATATACAATAATTACTGTAATAACAATAGAGAGAGAGAGATTTCATGTTACCATCATGCTGACTGACAACATCTATAACAGTCAATGAAACAGATGGTTCTGGGAACCTACCCAATAAACAGTCTCAGCCACACTTCAAAGTGAAGTATCCCTTTGAAGAAGCAAGGGATTAATCATATCCCTACAGAATGCATAGCATTAAACACCAATAGTTCCCATCTATTACAGGGAAATAGAATATTCTGGATAAATTGAGGTGTACGAGATCTAGCCCCCAAATTTTGCTTGGACGTAAACCACTTTCTATTTCCCTGTGTCTCTGAAAAATAAAAGTACTCTGAAGGTGAAACACTGAAGAGAGGGGAAGAAAGGTGGGAGGCAGCCTCCCATGTGCTTTCTCATAGGAAAAATCCAAAGCTGGCGAGGAAGAGGAATGGCCTTACACAGGCAACAAGTTTTGACCACGTTAGATCACATGCAGGCGTTTCCTCCGGGTAGCAAAGGGTATAAAGACTTTGCTTTCAAGCCAGATAGACACAAGTTCAAATTCTGATGCTGCTACTTAATCTCTGCGAAACCATGAATGAGTTATTTATCTTCTTTTAGTCTCAGTTTCTTAATCTGCAAATGGGGATAGTACCAGAATCTACTTCATAGGGCTGTTGTGAGGGTTAAATAAGTTAATACACATAAAGTGCTTATTAAGACAGAGCCTAGTCCAAATGAGCAAACAATACATTTTAAATATCATTAACATTTCTGATATCTCAGTAAGTTAACACTTAAACTGTAGCATGTCTACATTACATACACACACACATTTATATGCATCTCAGACAGCCCTCTGGATCGTCCGTACATGGAGGTTAGTGAGGGTAATGTTCGCCATCGTACAGGACAATTTAAAAACTGTAATGAAGTGAGCTGGCATTGTGTCCCGCACTCACAGCACAGCCTCGAGAGGAGATCTAGAGAATGAGGGTCTGGGCTACAGGAAACCATCTCGGCCACGATCAGTGTCTTCAATTCCGGTACATATTAAAATCTTTGCTTATCATCAAAATAACATTTTGCTCACAGCATCAGGACAAGATTGCCATCCCATGAATCACAAAGAAGAGAAAGAAGAGCCAGCAGGAGTATTTATAGGTCACTGACTTGATGCAGGGCCAAAGGATTCTTTTAACCACCATCTCTGCCAAAGGAACTATCTGTGGATTCTCCTAATGGTATCTTGAAGCATTTTAAAATAACAAATGAAACTGAAAAGAAAAAGATACTGAAACAGTTATACTGAACTGTTCTCTAAAGCTCATGACAAATGATGTAAAAAAGTCTCATGAAAGAGAAACATTATTTTCCTTCTGTGAGATTCAAAGCACAAACTTAGAATGTAAAACTTGACAAAAGAGAGGGGAGAGGCGTGATGGCACCAGGAGGCAGATAGAACCCTAATCTTATAACAGACCCGGACAATTGCTGTTCTTAATTATATGGCAGAACGATGTAGGTGGGCTCCTTAAAGGCTGGGACCCAGTGTGTGTCACCTGCACAATGAGAGAGGAACCCTGACACATACAGGTCCCCTTCCACACTACCTTCTTAAGGAAACTCTTGTGAATAAGAAAACAGTGGCCTTTACAGAGGATTAATTTTATTTAAATTGTGTAAACTAGAAATTTATCAGTTTCTTGTGGTGGAGTCAGAGGAAGCTACATTTTATACTAACTTTTAAAAAATCTCATGTGTTGCTAGTAACTGACCAAATTCTCCCTGGATTTCACATGTATCAGGAAAAGGAGCTAAGAAAAAAATAGTCTTCTGAAATGTTTCCTGGATTCTTTCCTCTTTTTCCACAAAAATAGAACTACCCTTTTTTCCTTTTTTTTGATGGGAGATGAGGATTATATACGAGATTTGGCAGCTTCGAGGCACTTATGAGAAAGCCAATTGTATAACTACAGGAAGTAGATCCCCAAAATTATTCACTTAGGAGAATTTCAAACTTTGGTGTTAAAGCTTCAAAATAAGAATCGTCACCATCGCTGAATGCGCCCTCTCTCCAAGGAGCTGAGGAGTTCAGGCTTGCTGATTACCAATTAAGGACTCTGAAAAAGACAGACTTTCGGCAGCCAGCCAAAGCTGGTCATCCGGGAGAATCCATAGCTCCTGCCCTCTGTAAACCAAGAAGAGGAAGTAGAAGTCTGAGGAGCCTGGAAGAAACTTCATGGATACAGGGCTACAGGGATGGTGGCTGAGGAGCAGGAATTCCCACCACCCAGATAGAGTTCTGGAAGCCGGCGTCAACTGCCAGGCACGGCAATGCCAGTAATCGGTTCCCAGAGAAGTGCCTCAAAGCACAGAGACTAGAGGATGGAGCCAGGCAGGTAGGACACTGCATGCGGATGCAAGCAGACCCATCTCCCAGAATTAATGTGGCCACTGCTTCTCTGCCATCTTCCAGGTCTCCCACACCCTCCAGGTTCCTTCAGGTAGACATCACTTGGGTCACTTGCAAGATGGATTTGTGGCACAGCTTCGTTCAGCAGAATGGTATCTCATCTCTCAAACCAAAAACTTGCTGCATTTCACGAATACCTGCTCATTATTCAATTGGAAGCATCACCTGGGAACTTGTTCATGAATGCAAATTCTTGGCCCCACACTAGACCTATGATTAAAACTTTCTGGGAAGGGCTCAGCAGTTTGTGTACTGACAAGTTCTCCTAGGGATTCTGATGCACATTAAAGTTTGAGAACTCCCGAGCATCCTAGAGCAACACAAAAATTAGCTTTGAAAACATCTGGATGCACGTTGGGCAACAGGTAGGTACAGAAATAGAAGAAACCTTCTCTGTCCACGATTGGTTTCCACTCCCAAATTATTTTACTTAATAGTTCCCCTTTGCCAAAAATATCCCCTCACGTGCAGCAATTTTTTTTATTGTGGTATAGCTGATTTACAGTGTTGTGTGTGCAGCATTTTATAATGAGCAATCTGCTGCAAATAGCCAGTCCCCTGGCTATGCAAATTCCCCTGCCTTTGTACCTTTGTAGTTTCTCTCAAAATTGCACATTAAGAGGTCTGTCTTTTAGACATTTTTTATCACCCATAGGGTAATACAAACCCTCCACAAGCTGTAGCTAATATGAACTCATACAATAATAAGTAATTTAGGGAGCAAGCACTCAAATTAGTAAGGCCTAGTTTCCTGTAGATTACCAAAGGGTGAGGAGGTGGAAATGGGGGAGAACTCAGATAAAATGTGCATTGACTTAGAGGCAGAAAGGAAGCAGAAAATTTATTCTGAACAGATGCCAAGCCTTTGCCACATGCTTACAGTAAGAAAAATGGAGAGTAGGGAAAATTATTTTTAAGACCTTCTTTCCTTGAGAACCAAGTTAATAATAGCCCTGCTTTAAGATATTAGGTAAATACTTTTTCAATGAAAGACATTAGGCAAACACAAAATATGAGCATGAAATATGCCTGAAGTTACTTAAAGGATACCAGGCTATTTATCTTCCATGAACAGGAATTACCTGTCTTCAATGATAAAATTCAAGCAGATAAATTTTTGATAAAACCATTTTCTTTATAAGCTGTTAATAATTTATCATTTATACCCAAGGCTGGGACAAACACACCAGCCATTGAAATTCCTCAGCAACACTCTGGCTGCTGAGTTTGTCAGCAATAGAAATATGTTAGCCTGCCTGATTTTCACTGCGTTTCCTCAAAGAAAAAAGTTGATTAGAAACCAAGAGTGTAGAGACGATGTGATGGAGAAGAAAGTGATGAACAAAGAATAAGAATATTACTGATGCATCCATTGTAACTTTCAATCTATTTGTCAGATGTTAAAACAATTAATCCTTATTCTTTCATTTGGCAGATAAGAAGGCTGTAGCCCAGCAGTTCGCAACCCTGGCTGTACATTAGACGTACCTGGAGAGCTTTAAAAAAACAAAAAACAAATAACCCTGCCATCTCCACCACAGAACAACTGGATCATAGTGTCTGGGGATGAGACCCCGCATCGGTGACTCTGCTGCTTCACGAGGGTTGACAGACACTGTTCTAGGAGAGTCCTTTATGCAAATCAGTTTGAGACAGACTGGTTATTTGGGGACTTCTGGTCATTTAGTGGACTGGTCCCCTCCATTCCTGAAGGATGAGGAGAAGGACACAGCCTTATTTGCTTAGCTTAGCATTCCTGGGAGATGTCAAATGTACCCTGTGGTCATGAAGGAGGAAAAAAACTTAATTCAGTGTATCTTGGTTACCCTTTGGTGGGAAGAGAGGGGAGTAGGCTGATGGTGAGCCACTGAAATAGTATGTCTGAATTAACTGGGACGGCGAAGGCACAAAGGGAGGGAGCTGGGTTAGCTGTTATTCTTAACAATGCTCCCCCTCTTCTTCTTCATCATCATCATCATCATCATCATCATCATCATCAGATAAGGCAGCCCTAATACAGTACTTAGAACACAAACTACCTGGAAATGTAGGGAAGTGAGGACCTATTTAGACATCTCGGGAAGAAACCTAGATCGTCCAGAACCTCACAGTCTATGTCATTCTTTCATAATCTCTGATAGCAAAAGTGTATATTGTAAACTGAGACAGAAAATTTTATAGGCAGAAACATCACCTGGGAGAGCAAATAGATATTTTAACATTTGTTCTGACTCAAGTAACATTAACTGGTACCAAATACAAGACAGAGCCATGCAAAGTAGTTCCATTTACATAATCTCATTTATGACACATTGTCGTAGTTTGTAGGGCTCTGTGTGCCATTTTCTAGTACAGAAAAGGAACTCTTGTAATAATTACTGTAAAGCTTTAAGACACTAGTTTTACTCTGTATTTGATGTCTGTTTTTATAGTTTATTGTTGATGAGATAGTTTATATGATGCCAAGTCCTTGCTCAGATAAGCTGCTACTCTCCATGGTAATGTTCTCATAGAAAAATATGCCTGTTTTATAATAAATCACTTTGTGGTACTGTTTCCCAGAATATGTGGAGGCTGATATAGGGGTTTCCTCCTTGGTCCTCAAGGGAAGTTAGAATGATCCTGGGTATTATATGCTGTTGCAAATCTTTTTTTCCCTAGCAAAAACTGGACAAAAATTCTGATTTTAATTGTTGAGACCGTTTTCAACTCTATCTTAGTATATAATGTCAAATCCTATTTTTATCACTGACCCTTTTCAAATTCAATATAGCTAAACTTTAAATTCATTGTATTTATAAAGCAGCCTTAGGTATATCTAATCTATTCATTTTATGGCTTTTCCTTTGATTTTAATGCAGACTCTAGGATAAAAAGGTCACCCCAGTTGTACAGAGCCCGAATCTAACAGGATTCTGTGCCTATTGGCTTTAACTATTGGCTTGGTGACAACCGTCTCTTCTAAAAATTTCCACTTAAGTGGAAATGATGCATTTTGGAAGCTTACTGGAAATTTTACTATATTTCACAGTGATATGGCTTTAAAAGATTACAAGTTTTGATTCCAATCGAATCTAGTGCAACAGCAGGTCAAATAAGGTCTTGAATGCTGCTGAGTATTTTATTCAAGGTAAGTATTTACAGTACTGGTAAAACCAGTCGAGATGACCAAAGTCAGCGAACTTCCTCCTTCACATTTCTTCACCTCTTCAAGTTTATTAATCACCTTCAAATGACAACTTGACCCAAGATGGGTTTAAAGATTCAAGTTACAACATATGCATTTTGATTACAAGTGTCCATTCAGAGAGAATGGTTCAAGAAGCACAGAGGGAAACTCATTACCTCCAGAATAGATTAAGGGGAAGTGGAAATAAAATGTGGTTAGGATTGCCCTACATGAGGTGTTAGGAAGCCTGAATGGTAGCCCTGGTTGTGGGCTGACTAACTGTATGTCCCTCCCTCAGAAGCAGACATTAAGTATCTCTTGGTCTTTAAAGTAGACATTAAAGCTTTCTTAAAGGTGAAAGCACCTGTAAAGAAAGAATATGAAAATGTCTTTCTCTAGGATTCCTTCCCATCTTTCAAAGGCTATATTTCTAAGTAAACTTGGAATTTGGTTTTAGTAGGGTCTTAAAAACGCTTCATCTTTCCAATTAAAAATGTTCCATCTCCTATAAATGTCACTACCGATCTGATATCCTGCCATGACAGTCCAGACATGAGACAGGAGAAAATGTGACAGGCGGGTGTAGATGCTATTCCCATCCTCTCACCACCCTGACTTTGCCAGGAGCCAGCTCAATCCTGGAACACTTCGAAAAACATGTCCTTACCACTGAAGTTCTAGAACAGGGATTCAAATTTAGATTTGAGTTTAGATCTGAGCCCAGACATATGACTTCACACCTAGCTCTTACATTACCATTCAATCAGGGCTCGGTTTATTCCTCTCCATCGTAGAAAATAACAAATCACGTTTGCAAATGCTGTGAGATTTGAGTAGGCTAATATTTTAGGATAGAAGTAGAGGGGTATGGGAAAAAGAGCTTCTAGCACCTTGGGCTCTTGGGAAGGCATGCACCTCTATCATCACCACTGGATCATGTAACTTGTTGCAACTTGTTATTCTCAAGTGCTCAAAAATATCTACGGATGAATGATGATGACAAAGCAGATGTCAACATCTAAATTTGATAAACTTCAAACAGGAGAAAATGTGACACGTAGGAAAGGGTTTAAATCCCAGCCAACCATCATTAACTCTATGGTCCTCATCTATAAAATAGTCCATTTATAGTTTTTCTCATTGACATTATTTTGAATATTAAGTGACATATGACATGTAAAGAGCCCTGTCTAGTGCCTGGCACGTAATTGGTATGTGATAAATGGCAGTGATTAGTATGTAGCAAAATTTAACTTTATTAAGAAAAGTCAAATATCCTGGACATCAGATCCCATCTACTCACTGCTAATAATATTGTGAGCTACCTTTCAGGCTCCCATAGTAATCTGTGGCTTATAATTTGCCAGCAGCTTATCCTTAAGAGAAAACAATCTGTATTCCACAGAAGATAACATGTTAAATATTTTTCTTCATCTGAAACTTCCTAACCCTCACCACCTTAATTATTGAAGAAATGGCACTATAAGTCTGAAGCTCACACACTGATAAGAAATGGAGAAACATGGTGACAAAGTGCAGTGGACTCTTTGGGAAGAGTTAATTCAAGGAAAACAGTCAGAGAAGTAGAAGGAAGGAATGGTAAGCCAAATATGATGAATTCCATGACAAGTCCATAGAACCAAAAAAGATCTGCTCTCTAACCACATTAGTCTATTCATATCACAAACACTTGAATTAATTTTTTGAATTCCATTTTAATTTACCCATTGGCTTTTTTAGCCAGGCTCTTTGCACTAATTTTTTTTCAGTATTGCTCTAGATAATATAATTCTTAACATTTCACAATCTATTTAGAGTTAATACTGTACCATTTCAGAGAAAATGTAGAAACCTTGCAACCATATATTCCATTTAAAGTCCCCTACTCCACCATATGCTCCACTTTATGCTACAGTTGTCATATATATCACATCTACATACACTAAAAGCCCCACAAAATGATATACCTTTTGCAGTAAGTAGGCATATGTATTTTAATCAAACTGAGGGGAAACCTAGTCTTTTTTATTTATACAGCTATCTACCATTTCTGATGTTTTACATTATGTCCTGTAAAATTCAAGTTTCCCTCTCATATTATTTCCCTACAGTTTAAAGAATTTTCTTTAGGAGTTCTTATAATACAGATCTGCTGGCAATGAAGCCACTTATGTTTCTGTTTATTTAAAAATATCTTTGCCTTTATTCACAAAGGATATTTTCACTAGGTTTAGATTTCTGGTCTGACAGTTTTTTCTCCTCTCTAGAATTTTATAGATAAACTGTTCCACTTTCTTCCAGCCTTCAGAGCTTTGGGTGGGAAATCCATAATCATTTGAATCAGTCATACTGTATGTAGTGCGCCATTTTCCTCTAAGCGCCCTCAAGATTTTCTTTTTATCTTTAGTGTTCAGCAACTTGACTGTATGTGTGCTTTGGTGAATCTTTTCTGTATTTATCTTGCTTAGGTTTAACTGAGCTTTTTGAATCTATGCATTTATATTTTCATAAAATCTGAAAACAATTTGGCCATTATCTCTTCAACACTTTTTTGGCCCTATTCTCATTCTTCTTCCCTTCTGGGACATTAAATATGTGTTAGACTTTAATTTTGTTCCACCGGCTTCAGGGTTCTGTTTACTTGTTTCAACCCTTTTTTTGAATAATTTCTACTGATTTATGTTTATGTTTACTGAATCTTTCCCCTATTATTTCCATTCAGCTATTAATTAAGTCCATATGGAGGACTTTTTTTGTTTCAGATATTATATTTTTAGTTCTACATTCTTTTTGTGCTTTTTTTAAAAAATGTTTTCTATTTTCTTACTGAAATTCCCTATACTTTCATTCATTACAAGAATATTTTCCTTTATCTCAATTAAAATGGTTGTTTTAAAATCATTGTCTGGTTATTCCAGCTTCTAGATCATCTCAGGGTTGGCTTCTAACTCTCAAGAATGGGTCAGATTTTCCTGGCTCTTTGCAGGCCAAGTAATTTTGGATTATATACTGAATATTGTGAATGCTATGTTGTGAAGACTCTACTCTGTTATATTCCTTTGAACAGTACTGATGTTTATGTTAATGGCAATTAACTTTGTTAAACTACAAATTTTGTCTTGCCTACTATAGGTTAACAGGTCAAATCTCAGTTAAATTCTTTTAGTTCATTGTGTTGCTTTGAGTCTGTCCAATGCAGGCATGTTCAGAAGTCAACCAGAGACTTGGGCAAAGTTTACACACACCACCTGGGGCTTTCGTGGTCTGACTCTCTCCTTTCTGGTGCTGCCCTCTTACTTTCAGGCTGGTCACTCCAGCCTCTGTCTTCTTGTAACCCAGGCAAGAAGGATAGCAATTTTCATCAGAGCTTCAGCTGTCCTGTGCCAGGCAACAACTATAGATGCCCTACTGCTCTACAAAATCTGCCTGCCTTTTTTCACTCTCAAAAACCTTCAGGTAGCTACTTTTTAATATTTTGTCCTGAGTCATAGTTGCTATCTGTGGAAGGTTAGTGTGTTCAAAGCTTAGTCCATCCTATAAAAAGTGGAAACTACAAATCTCTCAATTTTTAAGAAATATCTCAATTAAAAAATATATCTATATAATCAAACTTTAACTGGTGAACCATAGGCTGCCAAGTCTTTCTGCGTCCACTTCAATCTCCTTTTACTCGACCCCTACAAGAGTCATGTCATGTTGGCTCTTCCTACCATGGCCAATGAGCATCTTCTATTGCATATTTCAACACATTCTCAAGCCTTTATTCATATCTGGTCTCTACTTCGTAAGTCTTTGTTTCCTAAGAGCAGGATGTGTATTGCTGGTAAACTAGAAGACTTCAGGTGGCTGAGATACAACGTTAAATAGCACTGAATCACACCAAGGGAAAGTTATTTTAATTCTTCTTCAACTCTTCTGATTCTGTCAAGGAATAAATCTCAGTTTGGTGCTAATATACCTTCCACACCTATCTAATGGTGGCTAATTTCTACCCTTTCAAACATAGAGACAGGAGGTCTCCTGTGAAGAACCTTCGCTAGGCAACAGCATCTAGCTAGAAATAAATAACATTATTTTGTTTTCACTTGATATATTTTTAGAGTTATCATGTATTTGTTGATACTGTTTTTCACTTGTGATAATGATATAAAGTTTAATTTTTAAATCAAATTCACCAAAATGAATTGGTTTTAAAATAATAAATGTCAGTATTGGTCATCATAAGAATAGGAAAAAGATTTGTAGTAAAGTGGATAATTCTCATTGCTATAACAGATATTGCCCCACTTCCCAAATCTCAGTAGCTCAACACAGCAGAACTTAATTCTTGCTCATAAAAATTCCACCTGGATGTTCTGATCCATGGTAGTTGTCCACATCATTCAGAGTCCAGGAGTGACAAAATCTCTACCTTCTTCAACACAGTAGTCAGGGAAGAGAGAGAAAAAGCATGTCAGAGAGTATGGGAGGTTTTTACTGGTCAAGCTTAGAGAAAATATACATCTTTCTGCTCACAATCCACTGGCTAGAATCCAGTCTATGAGCACACTTAATTCTGAGAAGCTAGGAAATGGGTCTAATTCTATGCTCACGGAAAGAGATTTTGGTAAGCACAAAGCTTGGGAAACTGCAGAGTGTGGGCAACTCCATATGAGCTGATATTCCTTCAAAGCAGAAGGGAGGAGTGAGTCGTCCCGTCGCAGAAACCTCCCTTTTGTAAGGATGGCTCTAGATGTGAATGTCTCTGCTCCCCGCTCACCTTCCAGCCCCCAGTGTTAAGCCTCCATCCAAGAAATGCAGAGACAGACAGACAGTCCTCAGAAGTGTTCTGCCCATTTCAGCAGACTTCTCCCCACACAGGAGGAACCTGGGGTACTCAGTCCAGCTCCAAGCTGCTCAAGGCTCTTGTGCCCTGGGCTTTGTCTTCCTAGCAGTTTCGTAATCACAATTTACTAATCCTGTCTCACTATCTCCACAAAATCTTTGCTTTCTGAGAGTCCAATTAGCTAACCTGAAAAAGTAACCAGTGTTCGTGTTAATTGAAAGCTCTTCCTTCCTTCCTTCCCTCCAGGGAAATTAAGAACATTTTACCCTGTGGCTTCCTGGAGTCTATGATGTTATTTCCAGTGTGGCCTGGGAAGATGCCACAACTGCAGCTCCTGGCTGGGCAGCCTCAGACCAGGGAGGGAGGGAGCCCCATTGATGATGGTGGGACCTGCCCGACAGGGTCGCTGTCACTCCACCAATCCCAATTCTAGGGTATCTGGCCTGTTCTGATTTGACCCCTCCCTCATGCAAGAAGGGGTACTGGATCTTTAAAAGCAGGACATGCCCCTCCTCAGGATTTTTCTTTGACCCCCACAGACCACAGAGGACCTAATTCAGGGTGTGAGTTCTCTGCTTGGGCTCAGTAAATGCATCTGAATCAAATTCAAATTATTGATTAGGCACCATTGAGACATTCGCCGTCATTTAAATTGTGTCCTACATCTTCCTTAAAAATAGTAGATTTTTAAACTAACAAGAACAGTAAGTGTCAAAACTTTGCTCATTCCCAAAACGCTGTAATTAAAGAGTCAACCCCTCACACTTGTTGGAGCACAGTGGACGGAACCCTTGGATGCTGGCCTTCACTCAGATGTGACTGATGCTAGTGGAGAAGGCTTCTGATCCTGAATCCTAAGCCCACCCTCCACACACTCCCATCCTTTAAAGAAAATGTATGGAGCACCTAGATTCAAAGATAGTTTGGCGGCACCCTGGAAGGTTTTGTTTGTTTATGTGTTACACTGATTTTAAGAGCAACGCCATCTAAGTGGTCTTCTCAGCTGGATTTCCTGCCCCCGCAGAGTGCGGGTGCTGGAGCCGGGCTGCGGAGGCTGGAGTCCTGGACGCACCACTGCTACCTATGAGATCTGGACTCAGTTGTTCCACATCCTGTCTAGGATTTGCTTTAAAATTCTCCAACCAAAAAATGCAAGAGGGTGGGGGGTGGGGGTGACAGAATAGGTGAAACAGGATGGGCAAAATATTGATAATTTATTGAAGATGGCTAAGGTGTAAGGAACTGTCTACTTTCATGCTTGTTTGAAATCTTTATAACTCAAGACACTTTTTATTATCCAAAGCATAAATAATTTTCCAAGTCCTTTCACAGAACACCTTTCTCATCTACTCCAGAGGTAAATGGGAGAGAACACATTGGGAATTCTATCCTTATTTTGCAGAACAATTTCTTTTCGGCTTCCCTGTTCTCATAGGTTACTGGTATAACAAGAACTTTACTTTTTTCCCCTTCTACCCCTTCAGCTGTTCAGACTGAGGAAGCCATCAGATTCCCTGGTGTGTATTTCACCGCAGCCCTGGCCTCTTATAGGCCAGTCAAGATCCTAGGTATCCAGACATAGCTATAATTTAGTGTCATTCTCAGTGTTTGCTCTGAGATTCCAGCCCCTCGAGACCTCCCCTTTCCAAAAGGGGAGAGACTGGAGGCGGGAGGAGGAGAGGACAAGGGAAGGAACGTACCGCCTTCCATTTCAGGCACCAGCACAACTGCGTTTTTCTCCCATTGGCTCTTCAACATCTGGAGGGAGCAAAACACAGATGCCAAGCCCACAGAGAGGAGGCAAGGAAGTCAATATTCTGGGCTCAGTATATACTTTTCTTTTTCATCCTCACCTCAACTTTCCTCTGTAAGTAATGCACTGAGAGAAAAAAAGAGATCGCTTCCTGCTGGAGCTCCAATAACACCCACAGAAACTGCTGGTTTCCCTGGAGTTATATTAATATGACTGATCACTGGTGATCCCTGTGAGGACCGCATGTGGTAACGTCAAAACTGTGCACGTTGGGGAAAGGCTATTCAAAACACTTTTCCCCAAATTATCCATTTTTACTTGTATCCCCACAAAATACGGACTTCTCTTTTGCTCCTGACAGATCATGTAAAATTCAGAGACTGTTTTCCATCACATCTTTGAGCAAAATTGAACTCTGAATATAATTTTATTACTTCATATATCTTCATCAGCTAACTTAACCTGGATCTGCTCTTTAAAATTATTTTAAGTGAGAAAAAAAAGAAATCTGTTTGAATTTTATGTTAAAAATTTAATAATTCTCACTAAAGTAAAGGTTAAAAATATATTTAAAACTAGCTAATACCAGCATCAGAGGAAAAGAAAGTATATAATGACAGTTCTAATTAGTACATTCTCTTGTTTTGCACTTCTGAAGAGCAGCAATTAAATATCTACTTAAGACTTACGTGAAGAGTAAAATATTCTGCACCTGCAATACTGGTACCGTTTCATTTCCTCCAACTACGGAGAGGTTTAGCTTCTTACACGTTAGACCTCAGGTCACCCTGGTGGATGCAAACTGTATCAAGAGCAGCACAGTGTCTCTGATGATTCAGGATGGTGTTCACCTACCATTTAATTTCCATTCAATATGAACAAGTACAAAATTATCTTCCTAGCTTCTACCAGTATCAGTACAGACTAGTGTGTGTTAGTTTCCATCCAAGCAGTACACATGGACCAAACGTAGTTTCTGAGGGTTGGAACACTGTCACTTGCTGTCTGGGTTTTGAGCAGACCCCTTCCTCTGAACCTTGGATTCTTTGCCTCTTTCTTTGGGCAATTATTGTGAAAACACTTTGTAAAATGTAAAGCATTCACTCAAAAACTTTTGGGGGTCACTACCTACCTGTAAAAGCACTATGCCAGACTGATAGGTGGCCTTTGGGGCAATGGATGCCTGTGGCAAAGACAACGTGCTGACTAAATATTCCACTTGTTCCCCCACACTTCCCAGCCTCTTTGCAGTTAGGTTGGGTCGTGTGATACTTCTGACCAATAAGCTGTGGGAAGAAGTCCCTTGTGTCACTTTTAGGCCGAAGTGTAGAAGAGCTGGTATGTGTTCTTCTGGTTGTGTCTTTTCTTGCTATGGTGACTGTAGCTATAATAGGGAAGAACAAATCTGACTCCGTATTAGATCCGTTCCTCTAGCTCTAGCCCTGTGCTCTGTTTCCTGTGCTTAGTCATCCTGGTTTTGCACCTTTTGCAAAAGAATGTAGCCTATAACCTGAAATATACCGGACAGCCCATTCTCAAGGCTCTGACATTTAAGGGTATAGCATTTTTCCATTCATACAGAGATAAAAAGTTGCACAACAGAGAATAACAGTTGTCTTGTTGGAGGTTTACAGAAACATCATGCGGTGACCTACATGGACAGCTGCAAGGACAACAGATTCCAACACCAACAAGTCTGCAACAACCAACCACACCCCCTCCCCTTTTTACTATAAAAGGAGCCTGAATTCTGCCTTGGGGAAGATGGTTCTTCAGGACATTAGCCTGCCATCTTGACCAAGGTCTGCTGGCTTTCCGCATAAAGTCGTTATTCCTTGCCCCACGCCTCATCTCCCGATTTATTGGCCTGTCGTGCGGCGAGCAGAAAGAATTTGGACTCAGTAACATAGGGGCTTTGAGTTGCAGATACTACATCTACAAGCTGGCAAAGCTGCTGCCCTCAGCCTGGGCCCCTGCATGACTGTGGGATTCACCATCACCACCAACTCTTGCTGGACGTGTTCAGTGAGTAAGAAACAAGTCTTCATATGTTAAGACATTGGAAGATGAGATTATTTGTTCCTGCAGCACATCTATGATATCCTGAAAAAAATAATGTTTCAAGTCCCAAAATTTTAAAATTTTCAGCTAACCAGCTTCACAGAACTCCAGGTGCTTTATTTCTGCAACTTCCTCCCACACTGAGAGATGAGAAGGGCAGTTCATCGGGAACAGCTCCATCATGGCACCCTGGCAACCATGCGTATCTCCACAGAGGCCACAGAGGCAAAGTTTATCTGCTGTCTGATCCGGGGCTCGGCAGGATGCCCTGCAACTCCTCCTGAATTGAAAGGAGATCCACGCCCTGTGGGAAGCCACCATGCGACAGTTCCTCATCCACCTCCCAATCTGGTGGGAGCTTCCTACAAGGCCATTTCCCATCTATCTTCCTCATTCCAGTTGTGCACAGAATTTCCACCTCATGCCCCTAGTCTGCAGGGCACAGCTGCAGGCTTCTGTGTCTATAAAACCACTTGGCTGTAATTTGGGGATGGCTCGTCTGGGGCAGAATGACCCATCACTAGTGCCACCTGTCTTCTGGCCCCTCCCTCCAGTTCAGTGTCAATCCTGTGTGGGACCAGGGAGGCAGGGAGCTGACGCCTTGCTGATCTTGCTTTCACTGTCTAAGGAACACACGTCTGAATCCACCTGAGCTTGTTGTGTCTTCAGTGGCCAAGTGTATGAAAGTGTTGGTGACCCAACGTAGGAAGTGCTCTTGTAGCCATGACCCTGCTGCTTGGGGACCTCCCGACCACGTGTCACAGTTAAAGGTGGCTTTTAATGATAACTATTTGTTGCTCAGTGTCAGGCAGTTGTGTGCTGGGACATCTCTCTCCTGCCTGAAAGAATGAAAAGGGGCTCCAAGCATAACTATAAAACAGCTTTCCAATTTGAAGGTGGAAAACAAATGAGCCAGGTTGATTCCCCAGCACTTTAGCCTCTCCAACATTTTAATAAAGTTGGCGTCAGGTTGACAAAAGTTAGAAAGCTCCAACAACCCAGGCCCAGCTTCAGATGTTTGGTGGCAACATGGGGTGACGGAGTCTGAAGTGTGCTGAGTGGTGGCCGTGGACTTTGGTGAAACACATAAAAGAAAATCAACACACTACCTTATGAGCAAGGGGACAATTTGTTGATGTTTTGTATGTTTGCCGTTTCTGATGAACCAGAAACATGTATCACATGGATGAATAATTTCAAATTAAATTATCAAAAGTGACGCTAACAGTATGTTTCCTGAATATTAATAAACGTGAACAGGACACAAATTGGTTTACTAATTACTAAGCATCAGGAACTGTGTGAGAAAGAGGGTTTACAAAGATAAACAGGATTCATCCTTAGATGTAAACCAAAAGGTCTACAAGACAGACAATGTTTCTGACTTGGCAGTGAGGTCCAGAAATATACCCTGGCTTGAGTCCTTGGAAGTGAAGAGAGGTATAGTAACTGTGACGGGTAAGCCTGCTGTCTTTATTAAAATGGCACAGCCACGCACAGCACTCTCTGTTGGTAATTACACAGCACGGCCATGCCCTGTGATACCAGAGAAGGGTCGCATAGTTTTGCTTGTCTCAAGTTTACAAATATCTTATTGGGAGTAAAAACCAACGTGAAATATTTTGATGGTTGTAAGGGAGAGACCTTCTCAAGAAGAGAAAGGGGAAAAATACCTCACATTATTTCTGCGAGGGAGACATTATTTTCTTAGAGGGCTTGGATGTATGTTGCTTTAAAGATGATTCTGGGAGAAGAATGGTAAGTAGAAATTTGTACTTTCAGTGAAAATGATGGTGATGGGAGAAACGCTGCTAAAAACCACAGTGCACGCTAATAAAGCACTCACACAGCCATGCTTTCCTGAAAGGAAGAACTAGCTTTCTAAGCAGAAAATGTTATATTTAATTAAAAAGAAATAGTCAAGTGTCATCCTTCTTATTTCCGTCTCAACCACGACCGTTCATCTAGGTCTTCATGCCATGCACGATGCTAGGCAGAAAGGGTACAAAGGCGAACAGGATATCTGTTTGGTCAATCAGTGCCTTGGCGCTTTTAATACCTTGAAGCTCTATTTTCTTGGGGCTTCCTTGGCTCTTACAGTAACAAGTGGTGCTCAGTTAAAAGGTTCTGGACTTCAGCTACCATTGAAATGGTAATCAGGCAAGAATTCTCAAAACCACTGGGTCAAAGTTTGGAAGGAAACAGGTGGGTCACGCAGTTCTCAAAGTATTATCCTACAGGTTACTTATTAATTACAAAAAGGGAAAGGAGAAATCTCTGCAATGGAGAAGTCTAGTGGGCACTGGTTTAACCAAGGGATCAAACTCAGCACCACCAGTAAGAGGACAAACATTACGTGGCTCCTGATGTGATGCAACAGGAAGGACAGAACGCTGTCTGCATGGTACTCTCGCAAACTTAATTCACTTGAATCTAATCATAAGGAAGCAAGCAGGCGAGTACAGGTTGTGGGATATTGTACCAAACAACTAGTGAAGACTTTCCCAACACTGCACTGTAGTGCTATAGAAGAGCAAAACAAGTGGAGAACTATTCTTGATTAAAAAATACTAAAGCAACAGGACAACTAAAGGCAATGCATGATCCTCGATCAATCCAAACAGTTGTACAGATAATTATGTGAACCACTTGGGAAATCTAAATAAGGACTATGTAGTAAAATGGCATTATTATATTGGTGTCAAATTCCTTGGTACTTGATAGTTTTGTGATTACATGGGGACAGGTCTTTGTTCTTTGATGATAATGCTGAAGTACTGAGGGATGAAATAGTGTGATGCCTGCAACTTACTTTCAAATAACTCAGGAAAAGAACACGTGTGAATTTACACACACATATATGAGAAGAGACGCAAAGCAAAATTGGTAAATTTAGGTGAAAATTAATTATGTGGATGTGCATTATACTATTGTCACAAATCTCCTTAATTTGAAACTTTCCATTAAAAAATGTGGGAGGTAAACAAAAAAAGAAACAGCATCTGGCTGAGCTTGGGTTACAGCCATGGGTCACAGAAATCAGAAATGCTAAGGGGCCACTTGAATGAAGCCTGTGCTCTTGGCCTCACAAGCTCTTGTCTGACAGGGTGGCCTCAACTGAACGATGGGACGTTCCCGGAGGTGCATTCTTAGTTTGAAATACTTCAAGATGCTTCAACTGCCACACCCGACGAGGTCCATCTGTTCCGCTATATCTAGACTTAAAGTAATCATGCTTCAGAAAAGGGACAACTCGCTTTCAGTTGTGAAAATGAGCACAACTGAAGTAGTGTGAAATGCTCAATAACCAACTTCGAGGACATTGTGGGGACAACTTTGGGACAACATGGGTGAGTGTGTCTACATCCTCGAACGTGGTCTCAACCGAACGCTGGCTATGGCGGGAAACTAAACATTAGACTTTAACATTTCCTTTTGAATTATGAATTCTCTGCTGAATAGTTGATAACAAATGCCTTCAAATTCTGGCAGAAGTCTACATCTGAATGAATACTTCATGTTTTAAAGGAAAGTCATGATCTCTTTGTAAATAGTCTTTTGGTGTCTAAAGAGAAAAATTAAAAGATGTGATGTGTACATAAAGGAATGACAACTCAAGGTCCCATCTTCCACCCTCTCCCTGCCCTTTTATAAAGCCCTGTCCACCTGCAGAAGACAGCGAGATATTTCCATCCTAGGGTCTCTAGTTCCTCCACTATCTGCTCCACATCTGGCCCAAAGCTCTCTTGCTCAGGTCATCTGGTTTCCTTATCATTGTCAATCAGCCTTTCCAGTTAAGTCTATATGAAGCAAAATCAATTCCATCTTACAAAGTGATTGTTTTTCTTTAGATTGTCTAGTATTAACATCATAACAAAATGCCGAGCTAACACTAATCAACACAAAATTTATAAAGTCAAGTAAAATGAAGTTTCTGTTTATCGCACAGCTCAAAAGTCATATTCTGACTAGAAACTGAGCGGGATCAAAATGACTCTTCCCTCATCTTTTATTGTTCAATTATAGAGTAAAATAAAAAAGCAGTTACTCCTGGGAAAAAATTTGAAATTGGAGACAGTCAGCCTTCTCTCCTCCATGCCTCCACTCCCAACTTCTAGACTGTCTTTGGCATAAAGTATGGCTTTAGCATTATTTAAACTAATAATCTGTGATGTTTTCATACCATAACTTTTACTTTACATTGTGAAACATTTCAGGTATCAAAGTATGTGACATCAGTGTAAAACTCAAACATATCCTTTTCATTGATATAAGTAAAATATTTTTTGATAGCCCAACACATGTCCTTATTTTTTTAAATATCTAAATATAGAATATATAACATTTCAAAACATTCAGATTGTATGACTAAATGCTTGTTTTTCCATCAAGAATGGGGCATTATGTGGCACAGCCTTCACACAAAAAGCTTAGAAGTAGGCACCCCAAGGTTCAATGCACATGTTTTTCCTTTGCTGTCTCCCAGCCGTCAAACATGTGTATTGAACTATTTTTCTAAGATCAACTCTTCAAAAGCTAGCATGTGTGAGTAAACACTCTGTACCTGGCTTCCTGGCCCCACCTGCGTCTGGTAAGGAGAATGTCACTGCTAGCCTGTGGTCCCGTCCCCAGGAGGGAGGCTGCCTGGACTCGCGGGGTAATGTAGAGTGTGGACTGCATTTGTGCAGGGGACCTGGAGGAGTCAATCAGTATAGACTCACATCATAGCTGAGGAAGGTCCCACGAGGAAGTGGAGCCTGAGTCAGACCTTAAAGGAGGGGAATCCAGAGGGGGATGGAGGTAAGAGGAATTATGTAAAAGGTGGGACAGGAAGAATACTTCATGGGACATCTGCAGGGAAGCGAGGCGGCCCCAGGTGGATGAGCATTAAGGAGCAGTAGAAAAGTACCTGCTTCATAATACGAAAGCCCTACAGGGAAAGCAGAGGAACAGCCATGACAATGGAGCCCAGATGGACGGGGCCATGGGCAAGCTTACGTAAGACAGTGACTCGGGAACAGTGTCAACAAAGATAGACAGTGGTCTTAGATAGCTAAATGCGACCCTGCTTCGGTGTGGCCATTACACATTACACAGCACATAGGATTTGTAAGTTTTCCTTCTTTCTCCTCAACCAGACCGCTAAGAATAGGCCACGCTGATTGTGAGAACAGTTGAAGATCCTTACCCATTAAAGCAAATATTTCATTTGGAAATTCATCCACAACTCTTTCAACAGCTCTGCGTGGCAGGTATAAGAGTGTGGAGCAGAAAGCAACATGAACGTAAGGAGACGGGTTAGAGATGCAGCTGTGCCCCTCGGGGAGTGCTAAATGACTTGTTATTGGACTTCAAACAGAAAAAATAAGCCAATGAAATTTTTAAAAATCTCTTCTTTTCAGTGATCAATGGTGAGACTGTTAGATGTTTGGGCTCAATTTGAACCCCCCCCCCAAAAAATCTTATTTTTGGATGCCAAGTGTCTCACTCAAGTGGATTTTCATGAAACAGTGAAACGACAGGGCCTAAATGTAAATACCACCAAAGCCCAGGAAGCTGGAAAGAAAAACAACCAGTAGGGAAAATTTGCTCTCGGTGGTCAGACCCAGCAGCAGTGATTCCCAGCAATTTATGCTCAGCTTTTCTTGAAATAACAAACTCTTTAAAGAGAGAAGGCAGGCGTGCTCTGCTGTCGTGGTGATGGGGAGAGCTGGCAGCAGCAACGGGAACTGAACTGACTGAGCAGATTTGGCAGACACCGGCCCTGGGGACAAAGTCAACCGTGCACTGCATGTTTTATTTGCGGAGGGTCATCTGTGCATCTTCAGAAGGAAGACTGACAACGGGATTCATGGCCACCATCAGAGGTCAACTAGAAAGAGTGCAGCTAGTGTCAAAAACATCTGCCCTAACACCAAACTTTCCTTTATATAAGCCTCCAAACCCCCTGTTTTCTATTTCATTCCTTTGGCCTTTGAACTATTCAGACACAGACGTTTATGCTGGTGCCTGGGTGAGGGGGTAGCCTATGGCAGCTGCTATTCTGGGCTATCTCTCGGGGGAGAACTCGGAAAGCTGGAAGTGCTGGGCAGGCCAAGGTCATCAAATCCAAACCCCGCCTCCAGGCTCATCCATGTAAACCAGGACTTCGAGGGAAGGGCGCTTCTTAAATATCCCCACGTCTGGAGACCACACACACATTCCACGTTCACTTACTCCAAGGGTCAGGAAGTTCTTTATAGTATATGACTAAAATACCTTCTCTTCACTCAACTGACTCATAGATCTAACTTAGCATGCTTAAAAACAATTGAGAAGTTAGCAACCATCAGATTTTCTCTGTTGTTGGTGTTGTGAGTTTTCTTTCTTTTTCACTACCAGCAGTTCCAATTCTGGACCACAAAGCAATTTGTGAAATTCAACCTTCTTTTTTAATCCTTTATACAAAGTTGTTCATTCTGGAAAAAGAAGTGAATGATAGTTTACTGAATTAGCACAATCATCTCAAATTGAGTATATACAGCTATTGTGTCAGTGGTGGAGAACGGTTCTCAAAGTGGTCTGGGGACAGCGGAGGGTCTCTGAGAACCTTTCAGGAGGGGTCCACGAAGTCAAAGGATCATTCCAGTAGTACTGTGCTGTAACTGGCCTTCTTCATTCTCGTCCTCCATGTTTGTACGGTGGAGTTTTCCAGATGCTACATGCATCCAGATGACACCATCACTCTGTAGTTAATGAAATGGGTACTTTTATATTCTTGTACTTGAAAAAAGCCTCATCATATTTTATAAATTCCCATTTTTTGATAATACAATAAACTTTGATAAGCATAACCCACATAAACAAAAGCTTTTTGGAGTCTGCGGTAACTTTAAAGAACGTAAAAGGACTCTGAAACCAAAATTTTATAAGGGGTTAAGAGTCTTATTAAGAGAGCCTTTTCATTCAGAATCTAAATAAGTAATAACTTTGTAACATGGTGTCACACAAGCAGCTGGGTGTTTAAAAATAAAAAATGTAAACATCCTTAAATTTTTCCTTTAAGTGGTAGAATTCTAGTCATCTCCAGCTCTTACCGGTGGTCGGGCTTTTTCCTTGCCCGGAATTGTGTTTGCTGATTCTCCTCTTGGGGAGAAGGCATTCATCTAATTCTCTACCCACTGTTCTTCCATTCTGTTTCTGCATATAAATCCTTTTCTGAAATCCTATCAACACAGTCTCTCAATGAGACACTTAACCACATACCTCCTTGCCAATTACTTAACTTCTTCCCTTTGTAATGATTACCTTTACTTCTTTACCCATTTTTAATTACTATTTACAACTTATCTGCTCTTTTTAAACTGTGAAGTGATCTATCACCAAAGATACACACTACTGTCTCTCCTGTAATGGCTTTCCCATAGCTTGCTGCCTGGCAAACTAAAAGGTTCCCATGCCCAGCCCTGTGCTGGGTCTGGTCTGTGTCTTCTCCCTCGACAGGCAGTGCTTCAGGGCTTGGTGGAATACAGCCTTCATTGACCTGTAGTTTTTGCTTATAGGGTTTCAACCCACCACAATTGTGAGATTTATAGTTGTTTTCCTTCCCTTATTACCAGCACAGAAAATAAGTTTGATGGCTGAATCAATCAATAAATATAGGACTATAAATTTAGAAATTAAAAATTTGAGAGAGAGAAAAAAAGGGAAGCAAATGAGCAAGATAGCAAAGCTACAATTCCTACTTACAGTGCATTAAATCTGCTTCTGACCTGCTTGAAGGCGAAGAGAGAAAAAAGATTGGGGTTTGATGTCACCACTCCCCACCTACGAGAATAGGTGCTTAATAAATATTCCTCGTAAACTAATGCTTCTCCTCAGGGGACAAAGTTCGAGTTTTCCATTCAACAATACACTGAGTCTCACTAAAGACGTTCCTCACGGCAGGTGAGACTTCTTCTGAAGGAACCTCCATCACCCATTCCTAAAGACAGAATCGAATTGGACTTTCCATATCACAAACTCTGTTTTTCCCTTCAGGATGAGTTTAACGATACAAATAAAGTTACTTCACCAGGGGAAATGAGAGTTACTTAAGGGAACTCAGGTTACTGAGAGGAAATGCTTTAAGCTTAGAAGAGTGACATAAATAGCCAGGATTAAAAGTAAGGGATTTCACTTAATTTCTTTTACTTTTTTGTGTGAATTTTTTCTCAATTCCTTTTCCTGTTCTACACTATTATTAAGCAATCTCTGGTTACATATTAATATTTAATATACAAAGCCTGTCTTTTCAAGCATTATAATACAAAATTTACTAGTTCCTCATTTTATACGTTGATAAGCAGAGAAAAAAATGCTGATGCCGACCTTCAGAATGACTGCCACAGACAAAGAGCAAAAATATCTACTTCTTTATTTTCTTCCAGGACTATATCAGGCACTTATGGAACACGTATTCTACCCAGTATCATCCAACTATCATGAACTGTTTCCTTAAATGTGTATATTTTTTCAACTCAAAGTGACCCCAAACCCTAATATCCACTCACCACTCATTAAAATTTGGGAAGGGGGGGCCGTGATGAGAATGTAATGGAGGGATACATGGCAAGCTTTATTCACAAATTGAAAAGCATGTTCTGACAGTAAAGCAGAGAAAATTTTTTCAATTCAGTGACTTTCTCACCCAAATCTCTGTAATATGAGGGAAGGAAAACTCATATCATAAAATATAATCAGAAGCTTTTCTGCCAATTGACATTATACAAATAGTTTTGTGCAAGGTGTTTATGTGGCATTTTATCATCATTCACTGCCTCGAAGATAAACTGTATTCCTTTTGCACACTTCCCAGAATCCTCTGGAAAAAAACAGAAGAAACAAATTCCCTAGTAAGCACCTACTATGTGCCACATATATTTTTATTTCAGCTCCCTACCTAACCATCTGGGAGGTATGCCTCACCATCTGTGGTCCATAGATGCTCATAATAGTTCGATAACATGCTCAAGATCACCCAGAGAAGTAAAGGCAAACTAGCATTCAATTCCAGTTCCATCTGATTCCAACACTTCTGCTGGTTCCCCTATACTAGGCTGCCTCCTGGAAGCAATCTCTTAATATCAAGAATCTTCTCAATGCCAACTAAAAATTATCACTTGCCATCTGGTTCTACAAGAATGAAGTCACTAGCCACTTCAGTCGCTGACCTTCAACAGCCCCTGAAAAGAGTTCAGGGCTGAGATCAGGAATGAGGCACTCTGTATTCTGGGAAAAACTGGCAGAACAGGCCTGCAGATAGTTAGACAGTTTCAGGAGAAGATTTTGTGAGCCCAGTTCCTTGCATCTTCTCATATCTAGAAAAGCCCTAAAATCATTAACAGAGACATCTGCTCCTCGTGATTGGCAGCAAGCCTCTGCCAAAATGTGTCTTGACTGCTCGTAACCCCCTTCACCAAAATCACATGCAATACTGACCTTCCCCCTCACCTCTCGGAAGCAGTTCCTCAGAGCTATCTGAGAGGCTGTCCCCAGGGGCTATAATCCTCATTTTGCCCCAAATACAACTTAACTCACAGCTCTCAAGTTGCGCATTTTTTTTGAGTCGACACCAACAACCAAACCTGTCACTTGACCCCAGCTGACCCAGAAATAGTGCTTGTAAAGGTTCTCCAAACATCCTTCCCCTGGCTTCCCCCCTCCAACCCCCGTGATTTTAACAAGTTATGTTAAGTACAACAAGATAACAGATATCTTTTCTTTACAAAGAAATTTTGAAAACAAAACTCATCATTTATATTTTGTTGTAATTTAGATAAGCAAAAGCTTAGCCACCTCGATTTTTATAGCTGGGTGGGAAGAGGCAGGAAGGATTTCAGCAAATAACATACATGCAAGGCCAGGAAGTGCCAAAGCCCCCAAGAGTGCGTGTGACTTTCCGATGGCGAGGGATGGTGCCCACGCACCGTGGGCAGGGTGTCTCCGGGGGTCCAGCCCTTCCTCAGGAAGCTACCTGCCCACCACCACCCACTGGGCCGTGGGGAGAGGAAGAGGTGGGGGAGACATTTTAGCATTGATCTACACCTCTCAGCTGTCCCTAAGGACCACTCCAGATCCAAAAAGGCCTGATAATGCTTGGCATATCTGATTTTTAAAATGTGTGCATAATTATATATGTTCTATGTTTTAAATATGCGTTTAAAAAAGATTAGAAGGAAACACATCAAAAGGGTAATAAAAGCTTATACCTGAATAGTGGGACTACCAGTTGGGAGTTCCTTCCAGATTTTGTTTCTTCCAAAATTATCAGAAAATGTTATTTTTATAATAAGATCTATGTAACTAGATGTAGTATGTAGCATTTTAAATATTCCCATTTTCAAATTAAAAAAAAAGTTGGAACCAGAGAGTGGTAGCTTGACTATCCAGAACAGCCACTCTGTGATGGGTCCCAGAAAGCTGAAGCTATTCAGAGGATTTAACTGCTACAGACACAAAACACCTGGGACGTGTTTGCCCAAATTGCCCTGTTCTTGGCGGGTATCCAGTGGGTCAGAAGATCTCCTTAACTGAATGCTTTCAACTGTTTGTGCCAGGACTCTTCTTTTAACTGGGATCTCCTTTCTGTTTCATTGTCAATTTTCAAATTTCTAAAATGTATCCAGTAAACCTATGAGTTTCCTTCGTATATGGTGTTGAAACTTAAGAAACTGTCCCACTTTTTTTCAGCAGGAATGGCACAATGCCCAGTTCATTATTTCTTTAGCATCACCTGTGTGTCTCTGCTACACTCACTACTCTGGCTTTCACGAGATTCATATTCCTGAATTCTGGTTTATGGCCGTAGCCCAGCAGCTCCCACAGGGGGCACTTCCTTGAGTATTCATGGCAGTTACTAATGTTTAAAGATAAGAAGACTGCACCACGGGTGCTATTAAATGTACTTCTGACCTTCAAGATCTGTGTGTGCTTAACTTCTCCATGTGGATCCCGAATGCTCCCAGCATGCTGCTGCGAATACAAGATTACATTCCCAGGTAAATCACTTTGCAATCATGGAGACAGTGTTTTGAAAATGAAGGAAGTAAGAATACAAATGTTTAGAAATGACTCAAGAGATTTTTACCAGCAGGTAGTTTATAAATTCAAAGCCAGGAATATTGCTTCTAAGGATTCCAGGTTGTCTAATTTTGAAAAAATTTATCTTTGTCATAATTGGTGGTACTATTTGTCAACTTTAAGTTACAAAAAAACCCCAAAAGTTAGAATTCCATAAAGCTAAAAATCACAGAACAGTAGAACTGGAAAGGGATTTAGAGATCCTCAACTTCATCTTGCTTGTTTTAAAGATTAGGAAAATTGTGGATGTGAGAGATGAGGTGACTTGATAGAGGACACATAGACCGAGTGGCAGAGAGGGTCCCAGAAACAGCTTACTCCTGTTTTCCTTACCTACCAATCCTAGAAAATAAAATCTGTTAATTGCTCCTTTTGTCGTTGGATGGATATAGCCATAAAGAGAGTATTCTTGTGCATAAAAATAATTTCAATGGTGTGAAGTTCACTAATAATAATAATAATAAAAGGTTAATGTATTGTGAAATAATAAACATATAGCCATGTTTCCTCAAAGGAGGGTTCTGGCTTTGAAGAGAAGTGGGAAAAACATGGTCTCAACATTTAAACAATGAAGAAAAACACATAGAGAGCAGATCTATCACCCTGAGAGCTGCAATCCCACCATCCTAATCTTGAGAATAAACACGATAAGAAATTCTCTCTGAAAATGCATTCCCTCCGATAAATCATTTACTGTACACAACTGACTGCTCAAAGACTATTATTTTCTGTTGGTGCTGTACCATGATCTGCACCACAATTCCGGGAACTGGTCTTCATTAGATATACGCACCATAATCTGACCCAAGGGAGGCTATAAAGAGAGTGCTGGGGTGGGAGCGGGGTACATGGAGGAAGACACGGCTGCAGGCTGACTTAAACATTCCTATCCTGAGTGTTTTAGGTGCTGCATAAATGCTGAGTGCTTTGCGCCATATAACAGGCTGTTCATAAACACAGATACATAGGTGAAAAGTACAGAACACGAGGAAAACAGGCCACACTCTCCGGAGGTTGAGGGATTGCTGTGTCTCTGTTGCTGTTGTCATCTGACAACCCCATCCCTTAACACAGTTTGTAGACATCAGGCATCAGATTTCTAGATTAGCCGACTCTCCCCTTCAGCCTTATCCCTCTGTGCTAAGAGCCACAATGGTTGACATGGCCTGCCACATCTGGCTGTGACCCTGAGACCTTTGGCTGGCACCTCTGAGCAGTGGCCTCAAGAGGAGAGCCTGTGAATATATCTGACTCAACTCTTCATGGACAACAAGACCAGGAGATCCATGTAGAGCTAAAGACTGTCCTGAAAGTTCTCCAAGCTGGCACTGCCATCCTGCTCCTGCCCCTCTGTGACTTGCTTAGGGACTCACTGCAGAGTTTCATGGTTCTGGTCTTAGACATAGAAAATGGGAAACGCTAACCGGGAATTCCCAGCCTTAGTTAGCTCTAGGAATTTCATTCATTCATTTACTCATTTATTTAATCACTCATTCAAGAGATGGTTCCTGCATGCCCATTGGGAGGGTTTGGTTGACAAAACGTCACAGAATAAAGTGAAACGCAGATTTGTGAGAATTGAGGAGGTCCTGGAAGCTCTACAGAGTTGGCATCGTGATGGATTAAGAGTGAGAAGGCAGGAGTTGACAGGCCTCCAGGCAGAAGAAGGGGGCTAGCACCTCAGAGTAATAAACATCTAATTAGCATAGCTCTCCTTGTCAAGGCACACAGCAGTCCTTTCATTGCTTTTCCTTCACAAACAAACAAAGGAAAAAAAGTAAAACGTCAAGAATCCCTGAGCACTAGGGAACACAAGCAACAACTGTAAAATGCTCTGAAAATATAAAATAGAACATAAATTCTAACAACCATTAACAACAACCAAAAACAAAAAAGTATAATTGCTGCTTTATCTGAAAGTAAGCCATTCAACTAGAGGGCCAAACACAAACTGCCTGAGGAAGCAGAGGCCGGAGACACAAGAAGTAAGATTCTACGCTGGAGGGAGAAGGAGAAGAGTTACTATTTCAACATTTAGTGATTTTAGCTTTTTTAAAACGCCCTCACTAGCCACAGTGATAAAAAACAGAGCTTTATTTCTAATGACAGAGCCCTGAGGGCAATTAAGTAATTCGGTTCAGTCTCCTAAACAGATGATGATGTTGTTAACTGTGAATCCACATTTTTCACTCCTAGAAGAGAGGTGGAAGATAAAAAATATCCTGAACTCACCCTGGTCTTCTAGCATTGAAGAGTAAACACACAATACTCTATTTATTCACTCATTCATTCATCCACATTCATTCATTTACCCAAACTTTAGTGCACTGGGCACTAATTCATATGAACTTCCCTCTAGGAGAGCACAGTCATTTCCTAGGGGGCCATAACCCCCTATCTGGGTGGCCTAAAACAACAAAAATTTGTTTTCACAGTTGTGGAGGCTAGAAGTCCAAAATCCAGATGTCACCAGAGTTGGTTCCTTCTGGAGATTCTGAGGGAGAATCTGTTCCCTGACTCTCTTCCAGCTTTTGTTGGCTATGGCCACTTCTAGGCAGTTCCTTGGCTTGTAAACTCATCACTCCCATCTCTGCCTCTGCCTCCCATGGCTTTCTCCCCTATGCCTGTCTTTTCTCCTCTTCTTACTGGACATCAGCCGTATTGGATTATGGCCCACCCTGATCAGGTATGACCTCAACTTAAATTGATTATATCTGCAAAGACCCTATTTCCTAATAAAGTCATATTCAGAGGTACTAGGGGTTAGGACTTCCACATATTTTTTTGAGGGACACAAATTCATCACAACAGAGAGCATATACCCCACAACAGGGCCATAGCTGCTTTATCTGCCTTCTCCACACCAAGCAAGAGGCTATCCCTGACATTAAGGAAACTGTGGTATAGACAGAAAGATACACAAATCTCTCTACCTTCCTTGCTCTTATCACAGCTGCAGTTTTAACTCTGTGGGTTTCACTGTGTCTTCACTGCCCATCTCCACCTGAAGACTGTAAGCTCCCAGAGCACAGGCACCATGTCTGTTTTCTGCTCCCTATTAGACCCCCATCTCCTTGTGCAACGCCAGCAAGCTTTCAAGAAATAACTGTTGAAGGAATGGATGGATAAATGAATTCATTAATTAACTACAAGGAGGAGTAAGAGAAGCCTATGCAGGTAACAGTGATGCACACAAAAGGCCCACAATGAGGAACAGAGGGGAAGAAATAATTGATTCTGATTAGTAGGACTGTGGAAGTTTTCATGAAAGAGAAGGCATTGAACTCAGTCTTGTGGGATTAGGAAGACCTTATAAATGAATAAGGAGGAAAATTTATCCTCTACTGACCAAACAGTATGAGCAAAGGCCCAGAGACATAAAGCGTGGTCTTTAGGGAAACAACTAATAGACCAGATAAAGGCAACCAAAAGGATGTGGAAATATTTGGGATGAAAAGCAGATGAAAGGCAGCTGATAGAGGCCTCTGAGCACAGGCTATTCTGAGTGCAATAAGATGCCACTGATCTTCGTTGAGAAGGAAAATGATGCAATTCTACCTGTGCTTCAAAAGGAAAAAATACATAGAAATGATTCTTGCCTGTGTTCCTTCTTTATCCTCTTGCCTGATAGATCTTACATTACTACAAGGAGTATTTTATATTTACCTGAGCATCTACTATGCACTTATTCACCTAAAGAACTAAGGGCTGCACGTATGTGATTACATTTCACAGTTATTAATTAATTATATCATGTATATCATATGCATTGTTCTATTATATAAATTACATAATTATATATCTTTTATAATTAAAAGATCCTATCTGAAAAGTACTTAAATAGGATGATGTCACAGAATCTTCTCAGAATAGTAACCTGGAATTTAAAGCCCAGGGAAAGACAGATTTTCTATCAAAGTAATAAGACCTTTCACCTGTAGCAAAGCAGTCCAACTTCTGAATCAAGACTGAGTTTTTCTGGTTTCCATTTGAGCTTGGCAAGCCCACAGACCAATAACATTCACATTGGAGGAGGAGTGGGGTTACCATCTGTTATTCTCTCCCTGAAGCACCAGGAACCCCACATCTTACCACTGACATCTGGAGAGCAGCCAGGCACCATTATGGTGGGACCTGAAGGAGACACCCCAGTTATCTGTGGAGATCTGTTCAGTGGCTGAAACTCTGCCAAATGAAGAAAGATTTATTTATGGTCTTGATCCTCCATAGGTCTTTGGTAATAACGCAAACATTATCGGAAAGAAGCATTCAGCCATCCACCTGTAAAGGGATTCACAATGTGGAACCATTAACCAAGAGAAACAGCTACCCAAAGAGAATCTGTCCCAACCAGCAAGTTCTGCTTAGGCAGATGGGGGACTGGGTGCGTGGAGAGGGCCTGAGTGAGCAGGATGAAGATGGCATGAAGTAGAAAGAAAACTCACATCCTCACAAACCCTGGAAGGTAGGCCCCAGAATTGCTAAATTACAGTCATCTCTTTGTTACTTAGGCTACAAGACACCAGAAGGGTCAGGACTGTGTTCACCTGTCACGCTGGTATTCAAGTCCTAGCCCTGGGCCAAGCACACAGTTAGATGCCCAATTAATGTGAGCTGCCAGGCAGGCGGTGTCCCAACTCCACGGCACTCAGAGCGCATTTCTCCACCTTGAGCATATCCACCCCATACGTTAAAATTATGCCTATGAGTCTACTTCTCCCACCAGACAGTAACCTGCCAGATACTTATTCCTAGTATATATAGTCTCCAGCATTCAGAAAGCATATAATTCTTGAGCATCAGAGGGTTTAAATAGCTAATTAACAAGAGGCTTAGGTTTGAGCTAGGTCTGTCTCCATCTAAAGCCTATGCTTATTCCACAGGGGAAAGAGGGGATGGGATAAAGTAGGAGTTTGGATTAGCAGATACAAACTACTATACATAAAATAGATATACAATAAGTTTCTACCATATAGCATAGGGAACTATATCCAATATCTGTAGTAACCTATAATGAAAAAAAAAGTATGTACATGTATGACTGAAACACTATGCTGTATACACCAGAAATTGACACAACATTGTAAACTGGCTATATGTCAATAAAAATAAATAAATAAAATAAAATAAACAACAAGGTCGTATTGTATAGCCCAGGGAACTACATTCAATATCTCGTAAAAATCTATAACGAAGAGTATGAAAAAGAATATATATATTTATTATGTATAACTAAATCACTATGCTGTACACCAGAAACTAACATAACATTGTAAATCAACTGAACTTCAATTTAAAAAAATAAAAAATAAAACCTGTGCTTTTTCCTGCTACATGATTTGGCCTAAACCTGGACTTATGAAAGGATTAAAGTATCTTTGGAAACAGGTTAGTGATTGTACTCCAGTGTTGTAAAAAAATCTGTAAAATTATTTACTATAAGTATTTCTATTATTTAATGTCTAGTCAAAATACAGGCATAGCATAATTTAAACACATGGAAAAACACATACATCTCAAACACTGAGTCCAAGTAATTATTTTCCAAAATACCAAGTTTTAGTTGCTAATGTTCCTAAATTTCTGTTTTAAAAGATTAAGTTTAGGTGGACATAGAAAGGTTTAGAGAAATCTAAAGCAAAAAAAATTTTAAGTCAGTAACTATTTTATGCATAATCTAGTTCTTATTAAGAAATATTGTAAATTTCCTATTCTAACCTATTCTCCTAAATCTTCTAGTCATGTTCTTACTCAAAGAAAGACAGAGAAGAATAACCCTTCAAAGCTAATTATTTTTAAATTGTAGTTTCTCACATAGCCTAGGGACTTTTTATCCTTTTGCCAAAAGACCAAAAATATTTTAACTGAAAAAAGCAACTTCTAAAATGCTCTAGGCTTCTTTTATAAACTCTTAAATTAAGAAATCTTAGTTTAAGCATTTACACAATGTATTTCATTCTAATGGACTCCAAAAATTAACATTGTACTTTAGAAAACGTTACCACTGTTGGGCAAGAATTCTCTACAGTTGATTGCTAATCAGACTTCAGGAAAAAATTAGCATGAAGACATGTTAAAATGATAGATAGGGCTTTTTTTCCCATTATTGATAAATTAACAAATCTAACAATTATGGTTTATAAAACACATTTTTTACCATCCTTTCTTGGAATTGTTTAAAAAAAAAACAAAAGCTTTGGGAAGGTTTTAGGAAAGAGTTTCAAGATAAGCTACTCAGTGAAGTTGGTTGGTTGGCTGGTTTGTTGGCTAGTTAGTTGGTTGACTAGGTAATTGTTTGCTTGGATAAACAAATTTTAAACATTTATCTTGGATTCCTGAATCAATAAAATGGATTTCTGAATAGTTGGTTAGAGAATTAAGTTTCTTAAAACTCCTTTATAGTCTTCAGTTTCTCAAGGCATTCAATGAAAAGCACTGGGACCTTCCTTAAAGTATCAGAAGTTAATAAGAAAAATGCCCTGAAAAGATCATTAAGAAATTCTCCAGAAGATTATAACCACCTTGTTGCATATCCCAAATACCCTAACAGATATTCAAACAATGCCTTCCAGAAGCATCCATTTGAGAAGGCAAGATGTCTTAAATACCTCCTTACAAGGAGGTGCAGTTTCTAAATACTGAAATTTAAAACCTATATTCCTACCTAAACTTTCAGGGATCCTGAAATGTTTAAGAATACAATGACTCTGAAAGTGTCGGAAATGACAGCCAATGTGTGGCTACTCACTAAGTACTTGATTGCCAGTGCCTGCAAAAAATCTCAGCCCCAGGGGAAGTTGACTTCCCTGGTATATTGGCTCTCTTATTACTAATCAAGTCAGAGGAAAGGAGGCGTTCTGTGAGCCTCCTGGCTTCTTCCACATTGCCCTGTTATAACCTGAGCAGCTCACTTGTTCTTTAATTAGCAGGCAGAGCTAATAGAACAAAGATATTTTGATTTAAATTTTCTAGTTAAGTATCCATGACAACATTCTGATAGGTCTTATCTTTTGTCTATAGAGTGACCAATAAAATTATGTAAACTGCTATTGGGGACTTTACTATAATGGCCCACAACTAATGTAACTGCTAGCTTTAAAGGTGCATTATTCTGCCATGTGTTCCCTTAATTTTTTTAAGAAAATAAAGTAAATTTAGAACACATGGTTAGGAAACAAACAAAAAAGTCCACAAATAAAAGGTTAAATGCAGAAGATTAAAAAAAAAAACACAAAACTCAGTAAAATTATCTATGAAGGGAAACAAATTGATTTATCTACTCACTGTCAGTTTCCTAAAGTTGAAAATGTAACGTGGAAAGAGACGTGACTGAGTTTTATGATATTTAAAAGGAAAAAATACGTCTGGTCTCAGCACTATCTGAAAGGGTAAAATCACTTCTTAATTCTTTGTTGCTCAAAGGTAAGAGTTTCTCATCATCAAGATTTCCATCCCAAATATATGATTCATGAAAAATGAAGCAAACATATTTAATGCATATCTATTGGTTTTGATTCAAACAACAATCATAACACACTTGCTAGTGGTCTTCTAAGGAAATAATGCTAATCCCAAGTGGACATACTTCATGCAGAGTAATTTCACCTGGTCCTCATACTTTTTCTAAAGCTTTTGCAACCTTTGTCAATGACTTTTCAAAAGATAGGGCAAGCAAATCGCATTCTAAAGAGACTGTGTCAGAAAGGAAAAACATATTTGGTTATTAGTATTCCCACTCCTGCTGGCTTGCCTGAACAGGACTGGCTGTATTTCCTTATCCAAAATGGAGGACTGGTGGGACCCTGCAAATCACATGTCATACGCCACCACAGGCACCTTCACCAGGAAAGCAGGGTGGCAGATGCAAGACTAGATACCCGGAGGCTGTGACATCTGTAACGAGGATCATTGCAATGAAAAGTAGAAAAGAAAACAAAATAATAATAACAATAATAACTGTTAAAACCCTATATATTAGTTAACTAGAAGGAGAGGGGAGAACAAACATTTCTTTAGCAACAGCTGTGCAGACTAATTTTTTTTAAATCATTCATATACTTTCAAAAACACTCATTCCCAACTGCTGCCTTCATACTGGCAAATCCAAGAAATTCAAGACATGTAAACAAGAATAGATTTGCCCTTAAATCCCAAGGTCAAAGGCAGCATCTGTTTTTTCAGAGAACAAGAAGGGCTTTCTTTTTGCTGGTTAGTTTGTTGTGGGTTTTTTTAAAACAGGAAAAAAAAAAGTAAACAAATTTTCTAAATGTTTCCTCATTACCTTAGGAGGTGCAAAGTAGAAAAACCTGCAAAAAAAAAGAGAATAAACATCCAGCGTTTTGATATCTGAGTCACATGGATGAAAGGCTGCCCATGCTGTGATTTTTAAAGCTGACAGAAAAATTCATTTTCATACCAAGTCCCCCTCATGCCATTTGGCTATTAAATTATTCAAGGAATTTCTCTGCTTATAAAGATTAATAATATCAACCAGAGCCATTTCTGAAAAGAACTTTCCCCTCCTGTAGAAGACAGATGGACTACGGGAAAACAGCCTATCATATTACAGGCAGACAAAAAGATTTCAGATTACAGATTAACACACCAGGCAGGAAAAGAATGATATAAGTAGCAAGATATGAAATAACTGACAAATGGAACCAAATATTCTTCAGAGCCATCATTTTGAAAATAAACATAATTTAGAGCCCACTATAATTCAATTTTACCTGTTTCGAGCTCCCAAACCCAGCTAATTAGCATAAATGTCAGTTCCAATTTAACCAAAGACTTTCAAAACCTAGTGAAACCTTATTAAAACACTTAGGTATCAGGGGACAAAGACACCACCTGCTTTCATGTCCTTTTGTGTGTTAGTAAGAAATGTGTTCTAAAGCTCTGGGTATAGGCATTGGATCTACGGTATAATAGATGGTGGGATTTTATTATACTTTCATGTTATTTTAATTATCAGCATCCCTTGAGAAGATATTCTTGCTCCTGCAAAATCTAAGCACTTCCTATTTATCACTTCTTTCACAGATGAAGGGATTTCCCAACAGTTGTATTTTAGGAAGGGTGATATGAAAAGATTATAATGTCAATAAAAATCACAGATGAACTGTATTGGCAGGTTCACAGAAAAACAGGCAGTGTTTACTTCTTCATGAGCATTATTTTTAAAATTAAACAATTAACTAATTTTAATTCCCCAAATAATGCAAGAATCATTCTCATTTTCAAGTAAATAATTCAGAAAAAGGTCAAGTACTACCCCTTCGCCAATTCGGCTCTCAGTTCCCACGGGTAAACCACTGTTATCACTTTCAGACCTTTTACAAGCATATAGGAAATTCATCATTTTTTTGTATGTGCTTTTTTAAAAAACTAGGATCATACTGTATTTTTCTACAAATCTCTTTCACCATCCCAAATGGCTCAGAAAATACATCAAGTGCAATCTGAACACTTGGTCCTTATACACACACATACGTGCGCACAGAGGCAAGCATGCATGCAGACTTGCAACGTGGTAAAAAAAAAAAAGCCCCTGAGAAAAAGCTCCTTTCACTCTCATTTCAGCAATTAGCTATGGAGGAAAGCCATAAGGCAGATAAAGTGAAAATGTTCCCTTTTCCCAACAAAGCTTTGACTTTGGTATCAGTTGTTTTCTTTAGTGCAGGGGTTGCCAAACCCTGGCCAGCAGGCCATATCCAGTCCACCACCTGTTTTTTGCAATAGCCAATGAGTTAAAAATGTTTTCACATTATTAAATGTTTGGGGAAATTTTTTTTTAAGAATAGCATTTCATGACATGCTAAAGTTATATGAAACTCACATTTCAACATATATAGATGCAGTCTGATTGAAACTCGGCCATGCTCATTCCTTTGCCTAATGTCTATGGCTGCTCCCATGCTACAAGGGCAGTAGTTGAGTAGGTACAACAAAAATCCTATTTCCACAAAGCCTGAAGTATTTACTATTTGGATCTTTACCAAAAAAGCCTGCCAACCTCTGTTTTAGTACATGAGATTGATTTTCCCAATGCCTTACTTACGAAAGATTTTTTTTTTTATATGCCATGTGGACACTCTTTCAGTGAGTAAAGATGACCACAAGTCAGATGAGAGGCAGAAGTAGAAAATGGTCTCTTAACCCAACAAATAGGTAATTTACACATGGACAGAGTTCTGGCTTCTCTTTCAGGACCTGCTGAAACTTGATTGATCCCAAAACATTTACATACTTATAATCTGCTAACTTTATAAAAAATTTATTTTATTTATTTTTAATGGAGGTACCGGGGATTGAACCCAGGACCTCACGTATGCTAAGCACGCGCTCTATCTACCACTGAGCTGTACCCACCAACTTCCCCAATCCACTATTAAAGTTAGGGTGCCATGGATTACCTTGCTCTAAAGTCTAATTCATTCGTCTTTCTGTTGAGCAGGTCAACAGAAAGACTTTTCTGTGTTCCAAGTCAGTCCTGAGCACTGATGATTCCAAAATCAACAAGATGGGCATTAACTCTGCCCTCAGGGACTCGGAGTCCAAAATCTTCATTACAATTCTCAGAAATTACAAAAGTATAGATTGGAGGACTGAACACACTGAGAGGTAGAATTAGAAACGATTTGCAAGAATCTCAGTATCATCAGATGGAAAACTCTTGAAATAGTGTGGAGTTGCTGTCTACTCCCAAAATCAAGTAGCAGTGAGAAAACTGCCACCACCTCACTATCTCTGCGTTCTCACACTCTGTTCTTTACAAGCTACAATTTAGAGCAAAAGGAGCATTTGAGCTTGTGATGGGATCGCAGTCTAATTTATGGCTAATGTCAAAGTGTGAGTGCTGTGCACCATCAACAGATTGTGAGTTCAAATTTCTTTTCTTTTTTTGTTTTTTTAAGTATATCTAATCTAATGTGGTTTTGGGGTAACCAAAACCAAGACCCATCCATGGAAAACAGAAATGAGACTACTACACATGTAGCAACCATCCAATGGCAATTAAAAGGTAAAAGCAAAAACACCACCTTGCCTAATTTCATAACGTAATCCCAGCAAACAGTGATGGTGACAGCTGGTTACTCCCACATAGAATTCCACCCAGATAACAAAGGCTCTATGTCCAAATAAAATAAATCAACATTATTGTTTTTATACACCTGAAAATCCCATACACACAAAGTGAAAGGGAAGGAGAGGAACTGGAAAAAAAAAAATAACTTCAGCAATATTCCCGCAGTCCTGACTTTGGGAGGAGTTTGGGTGAGGCTCTAGTACCTTTAAGGTCCTGCGCCTTTAAGGCTTGAATTCTTTTGAGTAACTGAACTTCGGGGACATTCAAATTGGGTCAGAGTCTCTCACTCTTCCAGGCTTCCTTAATGTCCTATGTTCCTGTTGACTTCATAGAGAGCTAAGCAAGCATAAAAAGTCTCTAGAGAGAAGCAGCAACTGGAATCTAGGACAGAAAGAACAAGATGACTTTACATGGCTGCTACTAGGTCTCTGTTTTCTCTCAGAAGGCTGAGAGCCCTGTTCAGCGAGTCGAATCTGACACTGTCTGCACTGGTTCTCTCATTAGGGCCTGAGCTGGTGGGGGTCAGGTGTTCTATTCATCTAATTGATGGTAATTAGATGGGCCACCTTCACCTACACAAAGACTCGGTTTGAGAGTTAGAGAGGTTCTGTGATTCACCAAAGATAAAAATCATACAAGAGAACTGGAGTTGGCTAAGCTTTCAGAAACACCAGGCTTTCTGACCACAACTATCCAGACAGCACCTAGCTCCAAAATGGAAAGATTAACCTAATCTTCAGGGTGAGATCAGTTTGTTAAAGGGAAGAACTCAGATTGACTGGTGCTATTTCTAAAAGATCAGCCTTTCTCTGCAAACAGGGCAGAGACCAGGAAGAAGAACGCCAAGAGAGGAGAAAGGACAGGTTGCCCCCATCAGAGCGGCAATGATAAAGTAACAGTGGCTTAAATAACAAAGAGTCCAAAAGCAAAATGCTTCTGCTGACTGGGAGCTGTATCTAGGGATTAGTAAGACACTCTGGACATCTTAGTGGCCTCCAAGTACTTCTTTGCCAAAAGTCACATGAGTTATGGTTAAAAGAAAAATTTAACAAGTAATACTTCTAGAGACCCAGGCAAATTTAAATTTCAGATAAACTAATTTCTTAGTATAAGTATGTCCCATAACTAAGCATGTAATGTTGGATATACTTACACTAAAAAAAATTAGTTGCTCACCTAAATTCAAATGTTCACATTCATTCTATATTTTAGTAGGCAATTTATTCAATATTTCATACATATTGGTTATGGGATATACTTACACTCAAATGTTATTCTTTATCTATCTGAAATTAAAATTTAACTGTGTGTCCTGTATTTTATTTGGCAACTTTAGTTGTGGCCAATAAAAACAACCAAAGTCAGTGACCTTTTAAGGATTCACAGAAGCAGATGACAGTTCTCTAACATACTACGAGACCACTTTGGAAGGGGCTTATTTTGGGGTTTGATTCATTCATTAGTTGCTATTTTCAGAAGGGCCAGGAGGTCGGGCATTTTTATTTTAAATCTGCTTCCACTGCCTGTACGGAGAAGAAACAAACCTTGCTGATGTCAGGGACTTGTGCCAGAAAACTATTCCCAGAGCCCTACAGGGCTGGGTCTACTCTGTTCCCAAGCCTCAACTCCTCCATCCTCTAGACATCATAATCATTTCTTAGGGTCCCCCTGGGTTTAATCTGTCTAGTGTTGTTCATCTAAGATGGCATTTTACAGGGTGGGAGAGAGGAGAGTTGGAAATGTTTCCAATAAATAGGTTAGAATTACACATTTCAGGGCCCTAACAAGCCATCGTGCCCAGAGTTTTGGATAGACAAAGAGGAGAGTGACCAAAAGTAATCAGTAAAAACAAGAGGAAAATTACAAAGGTGTTTTGAATCAATCTTTGCTTTTAAAATGCTTTTAAACTTTGTTAGCCTCTTTCTTCTGCTTTATTATGTACTGTACATGAAAAAATAATTGGTAATCTTATTAGGCACTTGAACTGCCTCAAGGTACCTTTCTAGACCTTGAGCCTCACTACCGAGTACTGTAGCAGTTTCCCTAACAAGTGTCCTGAAAGGCTTATGTCCATGTCTTTCTCCCACAGGAAAAATAATTCCCAGACTCCCTAATTACTTACTTAGATTTAGATAAAACTATAATCAGCAGGTAAAAATCTACGCCAGTGATTCTCAAACACTGATGTGCATTCAAATCAGCCAGAGGGCTGTCAAAACACAGATTGCGGCCCTCTACACCCAGAATGTCTAATTCTAGGCCTAAGAATGTGTATTTCTTAGACGTTCCCAAGTGATGTTGAGGCTTCTGGTTCAGACCATCCTTTGAGAAACCCTGGTCTGTGCAATTACAGGTAATGATATTGTTTAATTCATTAGTTCATATTGAGTACTTAACATTTGTCACACATAGAAGCAAACCATCTCTGCCCTTGAACGTGCCCTTCCTAGGATTCATATCTGTTCTTGCTTGTATTTTTAGACTATCTAGAAAGTCCCCAACTCACAAACACCATACTTAGAATCATCCACTCCTACAGGATGTCTGCTCTGGCCTGTAAACATCTCTGCTGCCAAAAACACAAGAAGCATTATAAAAATGATAAATTTTTACAGAATCTTTGGTAAAGGAAGGAAAGAAGCTATACTATCCCTGGGATGAGACTCCTACTTTAAGACTGAAATGATTTCTAGGATGGTTGGGGTTGGGAGGAGGAGGTCCTGTTATGCAATTATATCTCAGTGTGATTTAGTTTAACCAAGTTGGGCTCTTCCTCATGCTACACTGAACTAGAGTTGAGGGCAGAGAGGTTACTAATCTGGAGCACGGATTGGAGTGTCCAGCAGACCTGGGTGTAAAAACACTGGGAACCTGCAGAAAATTGCAGCAGGAAGAGGACTATGGATTATGACTACAGATCGACGCTATATGTGTGTACTATTTCTCTTGATGCCCGAGCACATAAGCTACCTTTCCTGGCCCCTTGCATCTAGGAGGGGTCAAGTTTTGCTTAACAGAATATGAATGGAAGGGCTAGACAGTTCCAGACCTGGTCCCTAAAATGACCCACAAGGATGAACACACTCTCTCTTCAGTTGTCTCTGCAGGAGGTCCTAGTAGACATTGTGACTGGATGAAAAGTGACAGTATGCATTGTTTGGAGGAGAACCACTCATCAGAACACTGATCCTGGCCTTTGCAAGAGCAAGAAGTAGACTTTAGAGCATTAAGGCACTGGGATTTGGGGGTTGTCACTGCAGCATAGCTAAGCCTTCCCTAACTAATACAACTACATAAAAGAAGGTGCGATAATAGCCCCTTCGTCATCTGAGCCAAACCAGACTGATAGCCCACTCTGTTCTGCTGTACAACATAGAACCTACATTGTCTTTACCACGGTCAGTGGGTCTCAAACTTGACTCATTAAGGAAGTCACTTGTTTGGAAAAAGAATCCATTCTCACTGAATCACAATCTCTAAGACTGAGGCCAGGCCACACAGCAGACTTGCCTTCCTGGGGCTACAGTGAAAAGTCCCTTTCAAAGGGCCATTGGCCCCTATCCAGAGACTGGGTAATGTTTCTTCAGGGGCATAGTTTAGGACATTTTGGTGGGGTTACTCATCTTTACCAAAGTATTTTGAAGTGAGAATTTTAAATTATGTATTGGCAAGAATCAAATATTTAATGTAATGGGTTTAATTAATTTAAAAGCTTCTCTTTCAAGATGATGCAACAATTGGCATCAGGCCTGAAATGCCTGAAATACCTACCAGTGAGAAAGATTTAAATGCTCAAGTAAAACGATTTGCATTTTATGGGTTGTGAGGGGAATATTTAAATATGTAAACAGGATTGACTCCTCACCCTCTCCAGCTTGGGCATAGCTTCTGTTCGTCTTTCACCATCTCCTTCAAAGGAGTTACTTTGCTCCTTGAGGACGGAGGCAGTCACAGGATGGACTTGGGCTGTCACAGGAAGTCACCGAGGAAGCCCAGCCTGAGGGTCGTCTCTCAGCCAGAGCAGAAGAGCCCCATTTGAGCTGCCTGAGACTGCCACTTCCCTGTTGATTCTCAATACAACACTACCACTCTACCTCAGGGCCTTTGCACTTGCTACTTCTGCTATAGTCTTCCTCCAGATAGCTGAAAGACTTGCTCCTTCACCTCCCTTATTTATATGCTCAAATGCTACACTATTGTTGAGATCTTCAGTGGAGCAAGAACCCCTCACTATACACACACACACACACACACACACACACACACACACACACACACTAACTCCTTATGCCATATTAAACTTTTCTCTATAACAATTTTGCCATCTGACATGTTAAATATTACTTGTCTATTTGTATATTGTCTATTTCCGTCACTCACATGAGTTCTATATACCCCTAGGGCTTAGAACCTGACACATAAATGGGTGTTAAATAAATATCTTAAATGAATAAATGGCCAATCCCATCTTCTCAAAGATTAGTGAATTTAAGTAATCTGAGTACTTGGGGGCCCTTAAATAAAAGATGAGTATGGACTGGGCCCTGATATCTTTATACTAATAAGAGGGTTTTCTTATGACAGGACTGGACAGTTTTCATTTCATACTGCCTGGTGTTTTGCCCCATTCTGGGCAAATCTGCCACAGAAGTAAAGCTGCTGTAAAGGAGTTGCCCTGAAAATGTTTAATTTCTCATGTCCAGAAAAATATATTTGAACTGAATACTTTCTGAGTTTTGTTTGCAAATTTGTATTTTTAAATGCCATGTATATAGGAAGCCTGCAGCTTGCAGATAAGCTGTATTCTAAAAACATGTAACTCAGGCCTGCTCCCCTTCAAAGGGCTGTTATAAAGTGGTATGGTGGCCAAGCCCCACCAGAGGCATGGCTACTGAAGCAAGCCCACCCCTGCCCAGTCATGGTCATGTCACATGGGAAAACATGACTTGGACAGGAAAAGGAGGTTAACAGAGTCCCCCTTCTCCCGCTGTCTCAGCCCAGGACCGGCTGTAAAACCAAAAGGTAGCAGTCTAGGTTTGTCTTCAGTGTCCTACCAGGCTCTTTCTAATCTCTTCCTGAGGCCAGAGTATCAACTTCTGCTGGGAACCTAGTCCCTACTCTGCAAGAGAGACCTCCTCTTCAACCAGTGTCTCAGGGGGAGAAAGAGGAACCCTTAAAGACCACTTTAAAATGTGTTCGAAATAAGAGAGTTAGAAGAAAAACACACTCTGCAATTATTTGCCCATGAAAATCATGATACTTAAGCCAAAAAATATTTTCCTGTAATAAAATAATATAAGGGCATGAACTCAAAAAGATTAATTTTCCATTTCATTTCCATTTATACTGAGCACATTTTATGCTAAACTCAAGTTGCTGTAGTGAGATCAAGCCCCTGGACTATGAAGACAGAGGGGTTTGAGTCCCTGCTCTGCTATTTCCTAGCTTTGCGACCTTGGACAAGCACCTTAATTTTTTTGAGACTCATCAGTAAAACGGCAAGAAAATGGAAATCATCTCTCTGGACCTTTGTAAGAGTTATATAATGCCTGGTCTGTACTAGAGCTCCATTCAAATAAACGTTAACTGTTATTGTCACTTCCAAAAATTATTTAATATTGAACATTTTTCATTGTTTTATGAGGCATTAATTTTCCCTCTGTTTATTTCTCACTAATATATTTTAAATATTAAAAACATTTTAAATAAAGAGAATGTAGTTGAAAACATCAGGACTTCTGGACAGAGAAACATGTCCAATTTTCAGATCTTTTACTGATGAACTGTGTGTCCTTGGGCCATTCAGTTCCCTGATAGATAAAATGAGGATAAAAATTCCAACTTCAGGGTTGATGTGAGGGTGAGAAACAAAAAAGAAAAAACCCCTCACACATAGTAGGCGCCACTGATACTCTGAAGGAGTAGATGGCAAAATAAAGAAAATAAGAGAATCAATGCTGTTTTATTTAGGCCAGTCATTAGCTAACAATCAGCCACTGTGAATGAAAAAAGATCTAGTAAAGTCAATAAAATGTGAAGTGAGGCCTAATTCATTTTTACAATATGACCTACTTTTAGCTATTTTTGATTCACATGAACGACCAAAGTTACAAGGAGCTGATTCTGCAAAGACTGTTCATTAAAAGCATTTTCTTTTCTTTTCTTGTCTTTATGGCTTTCAGCTTTGAGGGATAAGAAAACAGATTTTCAGTTATAAGCATCCTTTGAAAGACCCCTGGCACTAATCTTGCAGTGTGACTTTCAAAATCTATGCGGTGTCGAAGGTTGCAGATGGGGGAGGGGAGGGGAGACTTGAAAAGTGGTTTTTAATTCCACTCAAGAATGCAGCTTCCATTAGGCGGTTCTGAACGCCCGAAAAAGATGATTCAGATCTTAGCATTTGAAGGTTTGCCAAAATAAAATTCCGAAAGATCTTTCCTAAGAAGTACCAGTAGATACACCTAGGTTTATGTTCGGTGGAGAGAGTTTAGCTGTGCTGGTTTTCCATTTGGGACACAAATGTGCTTTTTAGATACTGACCCCAAATCACTTAAGGGCCATTGAATCTTAAGACAGCGAAACAGCTGAAGGAAAAAATATTTTCAGCTGCTTTGGAGTATCTTTATAAAGTACCATTGTCTCTTCTTTCATAGACTACAGTATTCTTTAACCAATTTAATCTACCTACTAACAAAGATGGAATAAGAAAAGCTCGTTTTCCCACAGGGCTAAACAAGGATTAATGACAGCCAAGCAAATTGTTCCTTAATTTTCTTTTCTTCTGCCTCTCCGGCTGGCCTTCTAGAGATAGAGTGTATAGATTTTCCCTTAGTTAAGAATGCTAACGCAGAAGGCAGCAGTATGCCAGCAACAGAGTGGGGTTTTGGTGTTGTAGATTTTGTTTTTGGCATCCCAGGGATTCTGCCTTATAAACTGGAGGAGGGGTGGGGACATTTTATAATCGGGGTATTTTTAACCCACAGATGGGGAATGTGAGGGATAAAATCTTCGTGGGAGAATCTGATAAATGATCCTGACATTCCCACTATATTCTCCAAACCGAAGCCAAATGAGAACCACTGCTCTGTGCTTCAGACCTACCACCCCAATTACAGTGACGACAAACCAATTCATCACGACACTGTCTTCCAACCTTAGTAGACACCTGAGTTAAAACACCTGCAGGGCTCCTACCCAAAGAAAAGTAGATGGCAGGTGAGTAGGTAGGATGGGGCTGTTTGGCCTCATTTCAAAATACAGGGACAAAAGACATCAATGGTCCTTTACAAAATAACAGAAAAACTCCAAGCTATGGAGGGGCCAGTTGTGACCAAATGTTTGAATTGAATAGTATTAAGTCTTTGAAACTATGACATGATAACAAGATTTTATGATCTTCTGAAACTGCTGTACATGTTCTAATGCGTGATTGAGAGAAAAGCACTAGGGACGGTTAATCAGGGTTCCCGAACCCTCCTGTGAACCAGCTCCTGTCCTTTCTGAGTGAAAAAAAAAGCTACCCCAGATCACGGCCTCTCCCTGGCCCTTTCCTAAAGAGCTTCCATTCAGAAACAACACGGAAAAGCAAACCTACTAAATACCAACTGCTGTAATTTCTTACTGTTTTCTCTGATGGCTTGACTTGCTAAAATGACAGAGTTTATTATTTTTAGCTTTCAGCTTTGGTGAGCTGATCAGTCAAAACGAAGTATTAAAATAGCACCTACTTGGCAAATTCAATTTCAGATGACAGCATCTTAAATTCATATCCATTAGAGACTCATATAAAACTGACTTTTATATGGCTGAGGAAGTTTGAGAAGAAATAATAAATACCTAGCTCAAAGAGGCAGGATGAATAACTTCTTTTGTCTTAACTGTAAGTCTATTGTGGAATCCAATCCAACAGTAAGTCAACGATAACCAATAAATTCTTGTAAATCAGCTTAGGACAGACAGCAAAGTTAAAGAGGGTCTCTGAATGTTCTAACCTCCCATCTGGTCTGTGTGAAGTGCTTGATCTCAGTCAGATGTCACATTGCAAGTAAGTAAACGGTAGCCTAAGTCAAACGTGCCTTTGATAAAGGTTGTAAATTTTTTTCCCTTAAAAATAAATGTCCTTTAAAATAAACCTAAATAATTATGTAGCTTGTGATAATGTAAGCCATGGAGAGCTGTTTTTAATCACTTTAAAAATAACTTTCATTCTAATTTTATGAAGTAAAACCAGTTTGGGGAAACTGAGTAAGATATACTGGAACTCTATACTATCTTTGCATCTTTTCTTTGAAAAAGAAAAGCTATTCTAAAATAAAAAGTTTATTTAAAAAAAAAACCAACACTTACTTTCTAAAACTGTGGAATATTTGGGAAAATACAAAAAAAAAAGCCAGCTATAAAAATAGGTATATATATATATAACTATATCTAAATCTGTATGTATATGTAGTTTCATATCCTGTTCCCTTTGGATCAATATGGCATTTTCCCATGTCATTAAAAACTCCTCATAAACATTGTTTTAAAGGGTTATTTATCATAATATCATATGGCTAAGCCCAAAATTTATTTAACCATTCTCCTACTGTAAATCATTTAACTTGTTTACTATCTTTACCTATCGGAATTAGCTTTACAAGCAATACAGTTGTGCATATTTCTGATCACTTCTTTAGAGATGAATGTACATTTTTAGACATGGCCAAACTGCTTTCCAAAAAATTAACTTATTCTTGAAGAGCATGCCATCACCCAGCCTCAGCTCCCCGCACGGCCGCATATGACAACCTTCCACCATAGCCGGAGACCTGCCAGTTTAACACGCTGTGGCTCTTCCTGGAAAGAGCCTCAGGACTGAGAATCTGCTGTGAGTCAGGGCTGCGAGAGCCAAAGAAAGGTGTGAGATGCACAAATGTCCCCAGGTAACCCTTCTGTCAGCCAAACCACCTCCTGATTCAGCTATGACCAAAAGCCAGGTGCATTTACCCGAACAAAACCCACTGAAATTGGAGTAAGGGGAAGGATGACTGAGATGAAGAAAGAGTTTACCAACTGTCAAGGTTATTCCCAGCAAAAGAAACACAGGCAGAGATACCTGGATATTGTCTGTGATGATACTGGAAAAACCTCAGCTGGGGGTAGGGCTATTTTTTCCCTAGGAGTTATTTGCAAATTTGAGGGCATTCTGCTGGACGGAACAACAGGAAAGCAATATTGGATGGGAGGGGGTGTAGTACTGGTAACCTGTGATATGCCGGTGAGTTCCGTAGAAGGAAGAATCGTTCAACACAGTGACGTTATTGAAGGCATTTTGTTTGACTATAAGGAGGGATGGGAGTTGGGAGGATGGAGTCTCTTTTTAACTTTAAATTCAAATTTAATCACTTGGGAATTTAACATAAAATTGGGCTTCTCTTTAAAAAAAAAAATCAAAAGATCTTTCAACACTGAGCTGAAATTCCCATGGCAACAACTGGCAGGAAATGAGTTGCCAAGCCCCCTCTGACCTGAGAAGACTGACCGGTTCTACTCATTAGAATTATCCACCATTCTGGCAAGCCCCATCCTCCTACAAGGTCTTTCAAAGGCTTCCTCAATTCTTTAGACTCGGGAAATTTTAGAAGGGCCTCGAGTAATGCCTGTCCCCCTTGCCCCCATGCTCAGTTACAGGAGAGAGACAGCACAGGGAACTCCTCCTGCCAATGGGAGTTTTCACTCTGGAGCAGGCTGTCTCCTTTCCTTCCCCAGCTGACTGAGCTGGACCACCCAGATCTCCTCCTCCTGGAGTCTGAGAGCAAGTCTTCAAGCCCACAGCCTTGCTTCTTCCCCCACACCATCACCACTGTGACCACCAACACCACTCCCCAGATCACTCAAGCCTCAGTACCTCCTCCACAAAGAGTCCTCACCCCAAACTGGAGAGGAACTTCACAAGGCCCATCAGAAGCTCCAAACCAAAAAGCCTTAATTCAGCACAAGGCCAAGAAAAAAGAAGATGTAACTAGCATTAAGGATTCTGCCGAGGAAGTGGATCCTGCCAGATCTACAACCTCTGGTCCAGACTTAGCTTTTACCTCTCGTTTGGCTTTGGCCTTGTCACTTAGTCCCTCTAAGTCCCAGTTTCCTCATCTGTCAAACGGGGATAATAAGACACCCTTTACAAGCTTGCCAGGAGGAGTAATGGGGTCGTGAATGTGAAAATGTCCTTCATGGGTCCTGGCGACTGTGAAATTAGTTAATAATATGCTTTTATTTTCTCTGCACCCAGGATAACGTGTCCCTGTCTGGACAGCTGCACCTGGGGGAATAAAATGTCAGTTGTCTTATCTGCCCCTGGGCACAGGATATTATTAGCTCCTTCCTGTAACTTCTGGTGGCAAATGGGTTCACCTCTTTTATCATTGTTTGTTCACTGATGTCTTGAGCAAAATGGTAACTTCAGGAAAATCAAAGAAAAGTGACAAAAACAAGCATATAAATACCTCATTAGCACTGAGTCTAATAAATCCTACATCAGAGATATGCAGTGGAGCTCAGGGAGGGGAGGGTAATTACCTCCTCGTGAAAGAGGGCAAAGAAGTCAGGGAGAAAGAGGAGAGGTTTAAGTTCCACCTAAAGGCTGACTGGAAATTCACCCAGAAGATAAAAAGAAGAGGTGCATCTCAGACAGAAGGCCCTCTGCGTAAAAACAAAGCCGAGAGCCAGTGTCATGGCGCTTTTGAGGAAATGTGAGTACTTAAGCATTACTATTGCACCAGGGGCTAGTGAGGGAGTGGGTCACCGAGCATCCCCAGCAGGGCCTGGATTTTGGAAACGAAGGGTTTTAAGAACTGGGAGGATGGTGTCAGAGTTGGCTCTTAGAAAGATCACCCCAGCAGCTTGCAGGCAGTTTGCTGTTTTAGTGTGTCTGTCTGTCTGTCTGTCTGTCTGTCTGTCTCTGTCACTCCCGCCCCCACACTCCCACGCCTCCACTGTGACTGTAGGAACAGAAGGGCCCCTCCCTGAGAAGATGGGGAGAGTGGAACAGAATACTGGAAAAGGTGCACCGGGAGACACAGGAGCATGACGGAGAACAGAGGGTGCACAGAAAGCAGTTTGTTTCCTTGCCCTGCAAGGATCTCAAGAATATGACATTCAGGTGCAGTGTGGAAGAGCCTTCTAAAAATAGTCTAACATCCAGCTACCTTCCAGCCGTTCCTTCTTCCTTCTTGCACAGATTAACTACCTTAAGGCTGTGCCAAACACGAGAGGGTGGGGCGGGGGACAGACCCATGAAGGCCCGAGCAGGTGCCACTGTTTACTCTCCAAGTCTAACAGCACCATAGTGTTTCTGGGCCTCAAACATGCCAATAATTCCCGTAGGGAGAAGCAAAGGATGAAGGGAATGTAGCTTGTATTAAATTTAAAAATCCAAGTCCTGAAGAGTCGACTTTTCAGTGGAATAGTTGGTAGCTGTGTTTTCACCATAAACTGTCACAACCCCTCTGATGACAGAAGCTATTATTATTCTACCAGTTCTCACAACAGATCATCTGAAGTGACTTTCTGAGTCTACATTTTAGAGGTAGAGATGACAACGTGTCCCCTTAAAAATGTTCTCGTTCTAGAAGCCAGTCTCTTGCAACCTTCTATTAGCTTGGGTTATACTGGGGAATCTCCCTAATGCAAAAGAGTCTGGATCTAAGACAAAAGTAGCCAGGGCAGGGTCACGTTTTATTGATATTTCTATCCTCAGGGACAAGCACAGCGCCTGGCCGACATTAGCCTGCAATAAAATGTTGTTAAAAATCTAGACAAATAAGAAAATGTGTAGATTGTTCATTGCTTTAGTAAGGCAATGTCCAAATGTCTGGACTTTTTAAATTGGCATATAATTTATATATAATAAAACTCAGTCTTTTAAAGCATACAGTTTGATGAGCTTTGACAAATGTATAAAATTATGTAGTCACCACGACAGTCAACCCCCAAAAGGTTTTCACGCTCCTTCGTAATCAAATCCCCTCCCAGTAATCCCAGTCCATGGATCTGTTCTTCACCCCTGTAGTTTTGCCTTTTTTAGAATGTCGTAGAAATGAAATCACAGAGTATATAGCCTTGGAGGCTGGTTTCTTTCACTTAGCATAAAGATTCTGAGATTCACTCATGTTGTTGCATGTATCAGTTGTTTGTTTATTTTCATTGCCAAGTAGTATTCTGTTGTTTAGATGGACACAGATTGTTTTTCCATTCTCCACGTGATCGATATTTGGATTGTTTCCAGCTTTTGGCTGTTATGACTAAAGATGCTATGAACATTCACATCTAGGTCTTCCTGTTAGCATGGGTTGTACTTCTCCTGGGTAAATACCTACAAGTGGACTTGCCTGGTCATATGGTTAAGTGTATGGATAACTTTGTAAGTAACAGCCAAAATGTTATTTTTTTTAACATCTTTTTTATTGAGTTATAGTCATTTTATAATGTTTTGTCAAATTCCTGTGTAGGGCACAATTTTTCAGTTATACATGAACATACATACATTCATTGTCACATTCTCTTTCACTGTGAGCCACCACAAGTTCCTGTATATATTTCCCCGTGCTACACAGTACAATCTTGTTTATCTAGTCTACATTTTGAAATCCCAGTCCCTTCCTACCCCCCGTCCCTTTGGCAACCGCAAGTTTGTTTTCTATGTCCATGAGTCTGAGAAACGGCCGAAATGTTTTTGAAAGTGACTGTGTTGTTTTACATACTTATTAGCAACGCCTGGAGTTCCAGTTGCTTTGTATGTTTGCCAACATTTGATATTGTCAGTCTTTTTAATTGCATTCATACTCACATTGCAGAGTGTATCTCCCTGCAATTTAAATTTGAATCTGCCTAGTGACTGATGTTGAGACTCTACATATGCTTCCTGGCTGCATGTGGCTTCTTTGGTGAAGCAAATGTCTCTTAGTGCAAATTAAAACTATGTTACTCATTTAGATTTCTCCAGTACATTTTGATTAATATTCAAAACTGATGAAGTCGTTTTTTCTTTTTCCTCTGTTTTTCATGGACTATTTCTAAGATGAACTAAACACTTCAGCTCCTTAGAGTTCTTGACCATTTTCATGCGGAAACAACTGAGGCATGTTGCCCATACCATTCAACTGTGTGCTTTTCTTTTAAAAATTAGGTCAACTTCACAGTCTCACCAGTTCCCTGTCTGCTTCCTCTCGCAGGTCTACTACTTGCTGTTGTATCTGTGCTCGCCTAAAATCGCCCACCCCACCAGCCACTGTAACCTGTTTAACCAGCTACAGGCTTCTGTAATTACTTAAAAAATAAGCGTATGGCTCTGAGTACAGGCCTCAAAGACTCTCCAAGAAGCAAACCTGTAGACTTCTCTGATGGTGGCACACATTTTATGATTTATTTTCAGGCCAGAGCTCTGCGTGAGATATAGGCAGAATCAGTTAGTAAATGTCCCTGGGGTCAGTGAAGAGAATCTCCCTCAGCACTTGCAGACATACAGAAACTTTTGAGGGGCCTTACTAACCAACTCCAGTGCATCTCTGAAGTTCTACAGCCAGAAATGATACCAAACACAGGCACACCTCAGAGATGTTGTCGGTTTGCTTCCAGACTACCTCAATAAATTAAGTATCAAAATAAAGCTAGTCACAGGAATTTTTTAGTTTCTCAGTATATATAAAGGTTATATTTACACCATACTTTAGGTGATTAAGTGTGTCATAGCATCATGTCTAAAAAAGGTACAGACCTTAATTTAAAAAATATTTCATTGCTAAAAAATGCTAACCATCTTCTGAGCCTTTGGCGAGTTGTAGTCTTTTTGTAATAGTAACATCAAAGATCACTGATCACAGATGTCCCTGGTACCCCATCTCTAAGGAATATTCCTCCACATCAGTATATTTTCAAGATTTCTTGCATCTTCATTATGAAGAAAACCAATCATCTTGATTTAAAATAATTTTTTAAGGTTTTGTTTTGGAACAAAATAAAATGATAGGATAAACAAAAGATGCACTGAGTTTGCCTCCTTTATGTTACCATTCATAAAACTTATGTAATCTGGATCGGTGGGTCTCAAATTTTAGAGTGCATCAGAATTCCCTGGAGAGTTTGCTAAACATGGAATATTGGGTCCCAAACCCAGAGTTTCTGTTCATTAGGTCAAGGGTGGGACCAGGGAATATGCATACCTAACAAGTCCCCTAACAAGTCTTGTTTTCCTAGTAAGAATACATGTTCTTTACAGGTTGGCTGACAGGCTTTGCATACTACAGTCCCTCTAGAGCATCCTGTAGTGCCAGAAAGTAAGGAGTAAAGAAGTACTCCCCCAAAATGGTCTTTTGTGTCAAAGAGAAACAGTAGACCACTGAGAGTTTCCAACAGCCAAAGCTGGGAAAACTTGAGCAACAAAATAAATAAGGTTGTATTAGAGTATAATTTAAAATATAAAAACATCCATGTGTCCATACTGATATAAATAAATGATTGAATAAATACATACATGTCGGGGGAAAAGACAAATCCCCCGTGCAGAAGAATTCTAAATAATGTATGCAGATACTTGTGCTCAAGGAGGAAGTCAGTCCCCAGTCCTTAAATACGGGCTGGGCATTGTGATGTCCTTCCAAAAAGGATAGTGGGGAAACAAAGGCAGTACATGCACAGTGGAGGAACATCAACCAGGTGACGACCGTCAACAGCGACAAGTTGTGTTGATTGTACGTACCCTTGAGATGACGGAACAGGTATTTTACTTCTGTGATCTTCCTCCCCCAAACCCAGTCTAATCATGAAAAGACATCAGACCGTTGAGAGGCACTGTATGAAATGCATAACCAATACTCCTCAAAGCTGTCAAGGACATCAAAAACGAGGCTAGTCTCAGACACTGTCATAGTCAAGAGGACTATGCTCAGTGTACACATCAGCTAAGAGTAATGTGTATCTTGCAAGGGATCCTGGGACAGAAAAAGGACATGAGGAGAAAACTAATGAAAAACAAATAAAACAGCAACTTCATTTAATTAAAAAAGAAACACACTCAGGCTCAGAAAATAGCCACCATCTCTAAGGTGGTTGGTCACCTTGACCAAGGGAAAGAGAAGCTTAAAGGCACTGAGACCAGTAATTAAATGCTTCACTCCATCACTTTAGCCCACAACTCACTGGCCGTTAAGTAGTCCCACAGCCCCACACACCCACAAGGCGAATGAGGACACGTGAGAACTACCCTCTGCGCAGAACAGGGGGTGGCGGGGAAGGACGACAACAGTACTAATGACTGCCACAACACCTGCTTTCCATCCTTTTGGAACAAACCTTGTTTCACATAAGTCTTATTCTGCATATTCTTTGGAGTCAACTTCCAGACTGATGGGCACCATGACTGCGCATGCTGCATGGTTCCCCTTTGGAGATCATTTATACTGCAGCTGTTTTTTCCTGCTCCTCCAAGGGTCTTCCAGGGTTATGTATCATAATCAGGATTTCTAGTCTTTTTCTTCAGTGATTATTTTGATTTTTACCTCAGACCCAGTGTACCATCACAATCAAGTCATCTATTTAAGAGCTATTTGGTGGTTTTACTCAAAAGGCACAGATGAGCTTAAATGCCTCATTCACTTGTTTCAGTACATAAAAAGGGCAGCCCCTTTTTCACATGAATCTTCTCAACTAATCTTCATACTAAGCCTTCAGCATGCCTGGTCTGAGCAGAATTCAACATTTCAAACTAAGTGTGTTTCCTCTTCCCTCTCCCATTACTCAACTGAGTTCTCAGTCTTCGTCTCTTCCTAGACATAGCACTATTTTATTTCTCATCTCCTCTAAGCTCCCCACCAAAAAAACCCTCAAACCAAACAATTCTCCTTTAATGCATGAACCTTGACTGTTTGCATTTCTTTGTGCATGGCTACAGCACAATTTTAATTTTCACTTTGCACTCACATATCTGGGAAGTTAAACATATGACCCCTCCATGGGCAGTCTTGGTAACCTCCTTCCAAAGGACATTGCTTGACCTTGAGATTGCCTGGAAACTCCAAGTCTATCTCCCTCTTTCAATAAACAGGTATTCTCTATAATCTTTACAGGTTAGGAAACAGCCACAAGAAGGTCTTGCTTCTACATTAGGGATTTTGTGGTGATGGTTGTGTGTGTGTGTGTGTGTGTGTGTGTGTGTGTGTGTGTTTTCATTTCCCTTTTCTTCCACTGCAGCAGTTTTTGTGGCAGGAACATATTATGGCCATTCAGTACTGAAAACTGTGTAAATCACACTCAAGAAAGGAATTCCTGAAGGCCTTATTTCAGCCAAGTATTAGATAATCAGACCTCCCTTTGGATTTTGCACAGCTCAGAATCATAAAAACCACAGGCTAAGTTTTGTGAAAATTGCCCTGAAATATAATCACACCAAAATTTCACTAACCCACTAAGTGTGTTTTTCTTAATGATCTCTTTTCACTTCAACATTAAGAAATTCTCATTTTTCTTAACTGACTCCTACTTGAAACCATTCTCATTTAATTACAACAAATTTGCTGAGATGGTTTAGGATTCTCAGCCTTGCCAAAATTATGGATTCTATTTTCTGTAAGAGTATTTGCATATTTACAACATAGTTGCCATAAGGACCCAACCAATATAGAAGCTGCTGGGATTAATAACTCTTTTGTACACATATCATGCACTTGGGGCCCCAGCTCCAAAACCGTCCACACTTTTCCTAAACTGGTGTTCTCAATCCCATGATTCATCTCATGGCCAGGTGGAGATAATGCTTTCCATGGTCTCAGCTGATAAGAATCAACCCCCTTGGGGTTGGGAATATGTCTTAATTATATACTTGTTCTTGAATAAGACTACTGCTTCCATTTGATTTCCTCCCTTTTTAACTTACCCAAATGATTTTCATTCTTACCTCACTCATCAGCTTGTCAATTGGAAAACAGGAACTATTTCCTTCCTTTGTTTGGGATTCTGGCTGCAACCCAGGCACCATTTTCCAAGTAATTAATGAGCCCTGCAATGTCCTGGCTTGTGACCACCAGCCTCTTCCTTTGTTATATTTCTCGCTGGGAGGACTGAATGCAAGAGCAGGCAGTAAGCTGCTGCTTAATGAAGAGCAAGCTGCTATTTTTAGGTGAAAATATCCTAAGTTCTATTACTTCTGCCACAAGGCAAAAGTGTGTGTTTATAGTTGCATTTTAGGCTCAAGAAGAAACTCTCAGAAGCAGAAGTACTTAAGAGTTAGAGATCGCTATTAGACTGTCAGGAGCCGAAATGGGGCACACAATTTGGGGGGGGGCTCAACTTGCCACCCCAGAGTTGCTTTTCAAGTAATCAGCAAAGAGAGAACACAAGAAGATGTAGTTTGGGGTGAAGGACAAAAAGAAGGCAAAAAGTGACAGTGGACTTTTTTCTTCCTCATTCCTTAGAGGCAAGGGGATAAAATTTTGAAGTTTTCTTCACCAAGATCATTCGTAGAGTCAAAAATATGCTTTTAGTGTCTTCTAGGTATCTAACGTTGACTTGAGTGCTAAGACAGAGTATTCATCAAACAGAATCCTTGTCCTCAAGGAACAGTTTAATGTAAAGAGACTGAAATGAGTGAATGAATGAATGACAGATTCATGATGAGGGCGATGGAAGAAACAATTAAGCATAGTGAAGAGCAAGGAATAGGAGGTCTAGAGGGTACGGTGTTACTCTCTGTGAGGTGATCCAGGAAGACTTCTGTAATAAAATGGCATTTGAGCAGAGACCTGGAGGAAGTGAAGGAGCAAGCAACAGGGCTACCTGGAGGAGAAGATACCAGACAGATGAAACAGCAGGTACAAAGACATTGCAGTTGGCCCCTCGTGCTGGACATGGCTGACCATTAATTCCTCTAATAGCTTAAAAAATCTATGCAGAATTGAGTCACTGTAGATAAACAACCACTCTTTTAAGCCGCTAAACATTGCTTTTTACCACTTTTGAAGAAGAATCACTGAAAATGTGCTATGTAACCCTCTGCCCTGTTAGAGATATGGTCCATAATTAAATCTTTTCTGATGACTCCCATGTACAAGTATCGTACTTTATTCATCAACATACTATGCACCACATCCTACTTATTGTTTTATTTATTGAACATCTAGTCTTAGTTCACATTACTGGGAACACAATGATGAACAAAGTAGACAAGTCCCTGCTCTCAGGGAGTTTACAGCCAGATAAAGGAGAAAGGCATTACTCAACTACACAGACCAGGTAATCTGAGTGTAGCGCCCTGAAGGAACGGGGTGGGTGGGCTATGGGAGTTCAGAACAGGGATTAGGATCTTCTGGGGGATGAGGAGAGGTTTTTGTGAGGAAGTGAAGGAGTTAAAAAGAGGAGAAGGAGCATTCCATAAAGCAGAAACAGCATGTGCAAAGGCCCTGAGATGGGCAAAAACAAATTACTTTTGCTGGAGTAAAAGAAAAGAATGTTTCTGAATCCCAGAGAGTAAGGGGGATTAGCAAGAAAACTGAGTTTGGAGAAGGAGGCTGTACTCATATCATGCTGGGCCTTGTAAGCTAAGTTTGGTCTTGATCAAATGGGAAACCATTTGAAAGATTTAGGCAGGAAGAGACACGGTCAAATAAACATTTTCATATGACCTCACTGGCTGTACGGTGGGAATGCAAGGCTACAGGGTGACTCCAGGGGACAAGACACTGCAGGCACTCAGATGAGAGCTGCTCATTGCCTGGACCAGGACAGTGGTGGTAGAGACAGAAAACAGAAGAAGAGCTTGAGAAGAGATAAGAAAGTAGAGTCAGGCAAGCTTTGTAATAGAATCAAATTCAGGAGATTAAGATGACATGGGCGACTCTAACTTGGTTTTTAGAATCAAAATGATGCTCTTCATTCATCTGTTCATTTTCTGGAAAAGGAAAGAAAAAATAACAAGACATGCTAGCTCAGACACCAAACACACAGAGCACAGTGTGTCTCTTCTCTTTGGCAGTCAGGCTGGTTCTAAGTAGTATCTGGATCCCTAGTATTCAAGTCCTCAGTGGTCCCAAAGCTGGCCCTTGGCTGAGAAGGGGCTATAATGAAAAACTGAGAAGCCTGTAGGCTACATTAGACTCTAGACTCGAGATAAAGGCACTCCTGATCCAAATGAGTTCTTCTGTTTCAACTCCACTACGGTGGCACTTAGCTGGTCACACCTACAGAGAAATCAGCAAGCTGGGTGACTCATTAGGATCTTCTTTCCAGAGAGCAAAGCACCTAAATAAAGACCCTTGCATTTAGCACACAATACCGAGAAGACATCTGAGCAACAGCGGCAGCAATTTGAGAGAACTTCAAGTGTGGCATTTAGGTTCGAGAAGGGAAGTTAGAAATCAGAGAACTGATCTCACAAACAAAAAGCTTTTCTAATAGCCTGTCCTGGATAAGACAGTAATGAGAGGACAAAGAGAAAAGCCGTCCTCCTCTAAATATCAAGGAAACCTAGGGAAGTGACTCCATAAAAGGGAGCAGGTGAAAAGAAGAATTTTCATGTCATCAAGAGTGACTGTTCTTCCTCTTTGCTAGAAATAGCCAAGAGAGTCTAAATCACTCACGAGGCCCTAAGAAAGGAGGTGCTTATAAATGAGCTTGAAGCCAAACAACGTTTTATAGATTCTTCGAGGTTCTGCTAAGAATCCTAATGGACTCTGTTCACCTTAAGATCACCCGTTCACGGTCATAACAGGGTAGGATAATACCTGTAGTTTATTTGTTTTTGACATAAATCCATCATAAACCCAATTCCTTCCCTTGACCATAGGTTTAAAAAAAAAAAAAAAAAAAAGCCTTTCTAAGCCTTGAATGCCTTATGTCTGGGTTTCCAAACCAGAGAACGTGTACTCCCCCAGGGTCAAGCCATCCTACTGAAGCAGGGGGTGGGAGTGGGGGGTAGTCATCAGTTAGCCATTAATAAATACTAAGCTGTACCCCACCTTCACTGATCAAGCTCGATTTAATTGTTCTTCCAAAAACTTGCACGTCCTCCAAGCATCACATAGCCTAAACAATAAAATGTGTGCCCAAGTTGTTTTTCAGAAACTTGCAGTCAACGGTGTCCAATTCCAGCTGGAGCCAGCTGGTTAAGACTAGTTAGGGCCAGAGACCCTCCAACTGGACATGCGCGAGTGTCTGACTGGTGATCTTTGAGGTCAGAGGGTCAAAAACTTAACCCTCAGAGCTTGCTAAAGCCACCATGTTCTGAACATGCATCCCACGAAGAAGCATGTAGCTTAGTTGTACCTGCACAGAACGACGATTACCTCCAATCAACTCTCCCCCTGCTCCCAGGCCTCAGCTCTATTCCATAAATACCCAGAGCCCCTCGCCTTCCGCGAGGCAGAGCCGAGAGTCTCCTCACTTGGCTGCCTTGTGAATAAACCCTTTCTCTGCTGCAAACCTCCGCGTCTCAGCGTTTGGCTTGCTCCGTGTCAAGCAAACGAAACTGGCTGGGTAACACTATGCCAAGTAGGGGCAGGAAGCTACTAAACTCCTTTTTTAAAATCTACCTTTCTGTAAGAATTAAGTCCCAGGGAGAAGGTAATAGCTCAGTGGTAGAGCATGTGCACAAAGTCCTGGGTTCTATCCCCAGGACCTCCATTAAGGAAAAAAAAATATCAAGTTCAAATAATTTTAAGCTGAAGCAACATGACTATTCCATGGTGTAAAAGGCAAAATCCATCTGAATTTTCAAGATAAAACACAGGATTTCAAACATTTAATTTATGTGGTTTCCCCACCACCAGCTTGAAAGAAGCCCCCAGACCTCTTGACGTCAGGGGCCGTGCAATACAGGCCGACGCCTCCACGAGGCACGGCGGGTTCAGTGCCTGGTACCCACCATGCTTTTCGCAGCTGACAAAAAATGTCCCATTAGTTTTAAAGTCATAAGAAAACAATTAACTCTTAGGTCAAAGAAAATGTTTTAATATATATTAGTAGATTTGTCTTTATACCAAGGAAGTTGTAAAATCTAACTTAAACATTTTTCTGGAGTCAGAAGGCCACATAGGCAAAAGAATGCTTGGGCCCACAAGAGTCACGTTGTGACCCTGAGTAGCTGGTACTGTCGTGCTGGTCAACCTCAGAACACGGGTGACAATGGTACCTCTTAAAGTATGGCAGTCCAAATAACACCATGATGTGGTGGGACAGGGGCTAACATTTCTAATTTGAAAAGTATGTACTATATAATAAAGTGAGTTGAAAATAATGGGTTTCCCATTTTATGGTAGCAATAAAGGTTTCTTTTTGGAAAATTAGAATTTTGGATACTGGGCTGATTGCTTAATTCCATTTTAAAAGATTTATCATACTATTTTTCCGAATTAATGGGTCACACTGTTCAGAGAGCAAGAAAAACTTGTTGGTTGGGACAAAGCATTGCCTTTGACTAGCACATGAAATTATCCTATATAACTCTTGCATTGTATGCACAGAGACAGATAATTGATAAACCTTCCCCACAAGAATAAGACATTCATATAAAAATGAGATCAGCGAGTCCAGTCCGACCAGCTGGGATAATTTTACAAGGGTCAGACAGCCTTGGGGCATAAACTAATCACTCCAGGGTCTGAAGGAAGCTGCCTCCCATCTCCCAAGAGGCAGCACCACACAATCAGCTTGTTTGCCCTTGCTCAACACAAATTTGACGACATTTTCCCAAAACTGCTTATCTGGTGTCCTGTCAAAACAGGATGATGGAAAGTCAGAATGATTTTCTGGCCCAGTATGTTTAACATTCCAATGATCCATTGTATTTCAGTCAAGTTTTGGATGTAGGGAAGGATATTTTCCCACTAGTATTTGAAATGAATCCATTCTTGCATGCTTTAGTTCCCTAGCACATAACTCACTGTCGAATTCGAGCAGCCAGTCGCATCCAGGACCTTTGAAAAGTAGTGTCCTAGGGCTTTTTTTCCCTCTTGTATGTGTTAGAGTTGTTAACTCAGACAGAAGGCACTTGCCTACTCTCCAAGCATGAAGACTTTATGTTGTTTTTAGTGGCCAATGAAATTTTCCCCAGTGAACTGCAAGAAGGGCTGCCCGAAGAAAAAGACTCTATTTCTCACAACCTCTGTAGAATCACAAGACAAGTAAGACAGAGAGTCCAGCACTACTGTTGAGGAAAGTCAACAATCAGTGAATCTCACTCAATTGCTTCATTCCCCTCTGCCAATATTAGCTATACCATCAGCCTTACCTAGTATCTGCACAAAAATACTGTAGCTGGTAATAAACAGAACCAGGATTTGAACTCACGTCTGCTTAGGCCCAAATTCATATTCTTAACCCTTATATTAGAAAAGTGCCTGGAACAAAGCTGATAGTCAGTACATATTTTTGAATCTGAATCTAGATAAGGAACTGGTCTTTTCGACCTAGGATCCTTAAGTATTTTCTGGAGCTACTTTACAGCTAATCTCAACTCCCAGAATGAAAGAGTACCTTAAAACCTGTGAAGAGATTAGATAATACTATATTCAAATATTCTTTTAGGTTGATTTTATTCCTTGTTGAAATCCAACTGGGATGAGAAGAATTAACTATTATAATTAAATAAGCAAGGGGAAGTAAAAAATTTCCATATACAAAGTTTACAGTTCTGTTTCTTTAAAACAAAAATGTCTAAATAAACTCAATCCTTTAACTAGATCCCAGATAAGAGTGTACTATATATATATAAAGTAGCTAACATTTGTTTTTGAGTACTCATTTTATTTTAAAGTTCTTCTAATGCATTTCATGTATTATCTCATTTAATCCTTATGAGGTAGGTACTATTATTATTCCTATTTTTCAGCAGAGGAAACCAAGGTACAGAGAGGTTAATCAATTAACTCTAGGTCGAACAGCTAATGAGTGGCAGACCCAAGATTCTAGACCCAAGATTCTAGACCCACGGGATCTAATGCCAAAGGCTATGCTCCTAACCATCTTGCACTGCTGCTTCCTGTAATAATAACTACCACGTCTTGAATACTTTACTAGGTCTCATATATGCTTTATGTATATTATCTCATTTCCTATTCCCAACAACCATAGGAAGAGTATTTGTATGTACACCATGCATACGCAAGCAGATATAGAAGTGGGTGTGTGCGTGTGTGTGTGAATGATTCTAGCTTCTATCCCACACTGTAAAACGTGACAAATCTCTCAACTCTGGAAGGAAAGCCATCTTAGATACTCTGTGATTAATCATTTGAAGTACCCACACAAAAACTCCATTATGTATCACCTTCTTATATTGCCAGTACGTGATCTGATTGTATCTTCATTTTGAGAAAAACAGAATTCATTTACTTTCGTGCTCTTGTTATTTTTTTCATTTTAATACGAAATATAACAGCACCAGAGGAAGTTCTACAATATCTGAAAGGGCAGAGTTTTAGGGCTATCACTAAATGTATACAAATTGCAAGGAAAATCGCCAAGGCAGAGGAGCAGCCCAAAGTCTCAAATCTGTATGCACTCTGCAACTGAGGATCGATACATCTCCATCACCCTGGTTATTGCCAGAGCTAAGATCTGCTGTGTCCCCTTCACTGATCCAAGTGTGTGGCTTCTCTCTGTGGATGTGACAAGTCAACCAGCAGTGGGCATCCAGGCCTTGCCTGCACCTTCTCACTTCCCAGAGGAGCAGTTCCACACACAGGCTACATGCCCATGCAGGCACCCAGCCCATCCTGGATCTGGATGTATGCCTTCCCTTTATCTAGAAAAGGTGTTTTACCTAATCAAATGACCTCTAGTTTTCAGGACCAATGCAGTGGCCTAATTTCGGGCTTCCCAAATTTAAATGTGCATGAAAATCATCTGAGGGATCTTGTTAAAAAGCAGATTCTGATTCAGTATGTCTGGGAAGGCCTGGGAGTCTGCATTTCCAGCAATCTCCCAGGTGGTGGTGACCAAGCTGCTGGATAGCAAACTGCATCTGGAACAGCAATTAATAGACAAATATAAAAAAAATTTAAAAAATAAAAATTTGTTTGAATTTTTGGAAGGTCCACCCTGGGTTCAAATCTATAGTGATTTATAAATTCCCATTATCTTCATGTGGCATTAAAAACTCTAGACAATACTTAGAAATATTCCCCTTTTAAGCTTTCAGACTCCACAAGGTTATCTCACTCCAGACAGGGAGGAAGACCATTATCCCACACGTGAAGTTAAAGGCATCCCGCCTGTCACTGAGCCATGTGTTCTCCAGTGTCCAATGATCCAAAGAGTTAGCAATGAATGATCTCAAATTCTCCAAAATGGCGAATCCTTGACATAGATGTGTTTAATGCTCAGTTAGCTTCTCTAGAGTGTTGGTACCACTGTGTAAATAAAGAGCTATTTTACTCTATAGTGAAATGAACCAAGTACATGCAGTACAAATTCCTTGGAGGAAATGCTTTAATATCGAAGAACAACTTGTGATTAGCATATCAATAGGAATAAATAAACAGCAGTTTTATGGTACCTGAGGGTACTTAAGGACAGAGGTTTTTCAACAAACTTCTTAAACTTCTGTTTATGCTCTTAAACAATTTGGTAAATTCTTTCTTCTAAGACACTTTAAAAGGTTAAATTCAGTCCAAATCTCCTCTCTGAAAATGACTGTGGTTTTAATGTATTTAGAAATGCAGAAGTGGTGTCACAGTTACTTGATTGATTCAAGCCAAAGAAACTTCTAGACCGGTAATATATTTTGGATGGGTTTCTACCATTAAGTTAACCTACCCTCTTAAGTGGGATATTTTAAAGAACACTTATTTCCACATATCAGCAGAATTTCTAGGTCACTCGTAAGCAGCAGGGTAACTCTCTTTAACCTTTTAAAAATGATCAAAGAGGAGAAATAAAGTTTGTAAACAAGGCTGAAGGAAAAATGGCTTGCCAGTGTTACCCCCCCACTTTAAAAGGGACCCTAAGAACTAGGAACAGTAGTTCTCAGTTAAACCAAAAATTTTTAAATTAAAGGTTGGATCACTGAATGCTTGAGTGGCACACTCAGCCTCACTATGCTTTCATTCTTCCAGTGAATTACATCTGCTCAAGTCTTTGATGTCAAAAAGTTGTAGGTGCGTTCAACTTCCAGCGGTCAGAGTGGCCTAGAGCACATCAAACCTTCTAAGGTCGGACTCTTCATCTGAAGAGCAGGGATGATAAGTGGTAAGTGTCTACCTCATGACACTGTGGAACCGAGCCTTCCCTATAATAGGCATAAGTACTACATATATGTACACACTGCACGTATATGTTTACTTACCAGTACTGCTTCTGTTGTCAACAGAACAAAACCCATCTTCAAGCTTTAAAGGGACACACAAACCACAATAAAAGTCAAGAACTTCTACTTAAAACCACAGTGAGATACCACCTCACACCTGTCAGAATAGCTATCGTCAAAAAGACAGTAAGTGATGGTGAGCTCATGTACTGTTGGTGGGATTGCAAATTGGTACAGCCATTATGAAAAACAGATAGAGGTTCCTCAAAAAATTAAAAACAGGACTGCCATATGATCCACCAATTTCACTTCTGGGTATTTACTCAAAGAAAACAGAAACACTAATTCAAAAAGATATATGCACCCCAATGCTCACTGCAGCATTATTTACAATAGCCAAGATATGGAAGCAACCTAAGTGCCTACTGATAGATAAAAATATGGGGGGGGGGGTATATACAGTTCAACACAAGCCATAAAGAAGAATGAAATCTTGCCATTTGCAACAACATGGATGGACCTAAAGGGTATTATGTTAAGTGAAATAACTCAGAGAAAGACAGATACCACAGGATCTCACTTATATGTGGAATCTTAAAGAGAAAAAACAAAAACAGACTCATAGATACAAAGAAGAAATGGGTGGCTGCCAGAGGGGAAAGGAGAAGAGGGATAGGTGAAGGGGATTAAGAGATCCAAATCTCCACCTATATAATAAATAAGTCACAGGGATACAGCAAAAGGAATTTGGTCAATAATACTGTAATAACTTTCTATGGGGATAGATGGCTACTAGGCTTATGGTGGCGATCATTTCATAATGTATGCAAATGTCAAAGCATTATATAGTACACCTGAAACTAACATAACTAACGTAACTTTATACATTGACTATATTTCAATTAAAAAAAAAAAAAACTGCCACATAAAGCATGTATTACATCTATGAGACTCCTGACCACAAGAGAGCACCCAGGCTAAAAAATAAAAAGAAATTTTTTTTTTAGCAAACTACCAAGAGTTCTGAATGCATCTCTAAGGTTCAAGTCTAGAAAGATGGTAACATTCTCCCTCGATGTGACCTTCCATGGCGCACAGGCTGCAGGGCTCTGCCTTGCCTATAAGTCAGTTCCTAGGCTTTGGGCATTTCATCAAAATGTTCCAGCCCTTCATCTGAGCAAAGCTGATAATTTTTATTTCTTGCAACTTTTATTCTGGAAAAAACTTTAATAAATATCTACCACCCTCCAAATTCCCCCAAAAGTGAATGCTAGTATAAAGTGCCATTATTCTAACAAAATCAGCTTTTCAGGTCACATTTATATCTTAGGATGACACTGTACCACCAGGAAAAAAGCTGTCCTCAACTGCTACCCCTTCGTAGGGAGAAATCCAGTTCCAGTAAAGCACTGAACTCAGTCAACACCAACACCAAACAGATACATATACCTTTGTGTATCTACTCTTTTTTCTAACTAATATTCAAAACTAGGCACTTTGCTTCTATTTTAACCCAAAACACAAACTGTGAAAGGGGATTTCTCCCCCATATTTACCCTGGAATAGACACCAGCCACAGAGAAGTTAGTTAAACCTCATGTGTCCACAAACTCATAGCCCCCAGGCTGGTCAGCTCCCTGAGCTGTGGTCCTCAAGTAATCTGGAAAGAAAAGCTCTCGGCTTTAACCAGGGCCTTCCTGAGAGGCAAGATTCTGAGTAAGTCATTGAAATCCCTGGACGTCCATGTTCTCAATCAGCAAATGGCTATCATAATCCCAACTCATTTCCAGATTCTATTGTTAGAATTACAACATGAGGACCACAGACTTGGAAAAGCAAAGATGCTCCCTAGAGACCAATGCACAGAATAAGGAGTCCCTTCAACACAGATAAAGCAGACGGGAGAATGCTGGGGGTGATGGAAGTGCTGAGTGGAGTGTGACAGGAAACACTCTCAGTACCTGTCTTGTTTTTACACATTCACAAATGCATGCATTTGAACAAGAACAAACACCATGATGTATTTAGGCCAAACTTCAAAGACCACACTTGACCGTGGTATTACTCATCAGCTGAACCAGGTATTCATAAATCTCCTCTGCTTCTGGACTGGAAAACAATGTTCAAACAAAGAGCTTTTTGTTTTGGATGTTGCTATTTTGTTTGGGGTTTTGTTGGCAGACACGTTGTTTTTTATTCCCCCTAGTTTGTGTTTTTCCTATCCCTTACCAACACTCCAACCCTGGTTTCTTGGCCACACCTTAAATTCAGAACATATTTACTCAGATGATTAACTGTAGTCATTAGTCTTGTTCAAGCAAGTCTTGTCCTGAACAATAGATAAGCTGGAGACCCAAGGAAGGGGGCAGCCAGGGGTCCTCTTAGTCATCTGCTCATCCTACCCTAGCCCCATCCTGCTGCAGACCATCAAGTCTGGGTGCCAAGCACCTCCTTTCAGCACTCACAGCCGGGCATATTCACATGGGAGAGAAGCGGTGCTGGGGACTAGCTTCCCTGATAGGTTTCTTCAGGGAATGAAAGGTTTTGAAAGTTCTGAAGTATCTCTCAACGTGCATAAGTGGGTACAAAAACGGTAGAACAAAATGTACTAAACACTGAAGTAACAAAACATTCCTCTTCTAATGAAATCCCCAGAAAGGTTAGCTGGGGGAAATCAGATTCTGCCTAATTTGAAACTCCTTTTAAGAGAATATACCGTCAACTCTGCTTCCATCCAAAGAAAAAGACACACCGCCCTGTGTTTTCAATGACTCTCACTCTCTTGACATATAAAGAGAAAGATGAGGTAAATGCAGGTCCAACTTGTCACTGAAGCATCTGATAATAGCCTTTAGAGGCACTGCTGGTGTTCTTGGGCCGGGGATGGGGTGCTACATACCCAAAATCTGTAGGGAAAAAAAGTGAATAGTGTGGTCCTCAGTGGAAACAGAAATAAAGAGTCTCTACACAGGGAGTCCAACTTGCATTCATGATGAATTATCCAGCTGATAGGTTGTATCTTGGTACTGTAGCCAGATCACTCTCAATTACATTACCTAGAAATTCTTTCATTCCATCTTCTGTTTTATTGTCTCTCCCCATCCTCAACCCCAAACACACAATCCTAGGCCCCCACTAAGAGGGGGAAATAGAAAAGCAAAGAGTAAGTGATTTGCCACAGTTCCACACCAGGTTCCAGCTAACTGGCTTTCCCTCTGCTCAGAATAGAGAAAAGTACAGATTATGCACCTGGCAAATATTTGCATGGTCTCCAGAGCAGGAAGATTCATCCATTTGCTCACAAAAGTACACAACTGCAGCTGAGAGAATAAATCAATTCAATTCAACAAACATTTATCAAGCTCCAGTCTGATTGCAGAGTCTTTGGGGGACAAAAAAAAAAAAAAAAATCATGCACCTGGCTATTGGAGCTGATTTTTGAAGAAATCTAGAAATATGCTATTCCCACCCCCTCCCACCAAAAACAAATCAAGAGAAAAGAAGCAACCAGCTCCCTCAGATGATCAGCACAGCAGCATCTCACGTGGTAAAATGCAACAAGCCCAGGGCATGCCACTTCCTTCCTGTAGTTGGAAAAGAACTCCCGTCTTATCTTTCTGGGCAATTAGCAATTTTGTGGGTTGTATAAAAAACACAGTGTCACCCCTTACTAAGAAATCAGTGGTTAACTACTCAGCCATCAAGCACCCTTCAGTGTTTTGGATATAAAGAGTAGACCAACTATATACTGAAGCAAGTTACGCAACCCTGCTTTATGTTACCCATTCAGACTTATCAGGGATCTCCTTGAATTCCAAACATGCAGTGCCAGGGCAGGGCAAAACCAACCCCTGCCAAGCTTTTAGGGGGTCTTCCCCTCTCCCAGATTTCCTCCTGGGAAACTTGTGTGTGGAGCTGAGAGAATTTAGGCTACTGACCACGAGTCAGGCTCTAGCCCCTACCTGGTGACCTCGGGAAAGTCATTTATAAACTGAGACCTCAACTTCTTTAACTTTAAAACACAGATGATCATACCTTTCCGTTTCACTTGTGGGGATATTGTGAAGATCGAATGAAATAATGAAGATAGAGGTCTTATAAAAACTATTATAACCGTCAATATCGATGTTTAAGTCCAGAGTCCCAGAGACATGGTAGAAGGAAAACCCATCTCCGTTCCCAGAAATGTGTAACAGGGTCCTTACAAGTTTAAATGGGCTATAGCTCCTTGGGTTTAGCCACTGGGAGACTTTTAGAATCATGTCTAGGAAACTCGTTTTAGAAAAAAAGGAAAACATATTTTACTTATCCTATTTTTTTTCTGTTATATTGCATGGTAAGTGGACACTGTTTTTATTTAGCGCATTATTTAGCTGCTGTGGGTTATTATTAAATACCATACTTAGTGTCAGTCTCCCTGATTAATATGCTTAAACAGTTGAGATTAAACAAATGTGACACATATTCCACTGAGAGAGGGCATTCCAAACTCAGCAAAACATAAAAGTGGTGTATTATTTTTCGTAATTGCTATTTTAAACAATCTACTCTGTATTGGCACTAGAGAAAAAGTAAGGTAATGTTCCGGAACTCAGGGAGCTCAGAGCTTAGAGTGGAAACAGCCAGGCGGAACATTACAAAGCAGTGATGTCAGCGCTGTGAGGCGAGGTCAGCGTGTCCCAGGGTGTGGGGAAGAGGGGCTGCTGCCTGGGCCAAGTGTTAAGGATGCGGGGTGGCCAGCGCGAAGAAAGTGATGGGGAGCACAAGGACCCAGCTCTGTGAGAGCACGGAACACTGGGTGAGGCAGGGTCAGCCACAGACAAGGCTGGAGGGAGGCCAAGGCCACATCACGAGGAATCCGGGCCTGGGGACCAAGTGTGGGGCTGCTCTGTGGATGGATGTGGGGGGTGAGGGAGTTCAGGGGAGCAGTGCACTGCCTCAGGGAGACCCCACCACCCTCCCTCCAGAACATTCTGCTTTGGTATGAAATAATGGAGTTCCTTATGGGGAAAAAAAACCCAAAACATTTACTTACTAAAAAAGAAAACAGTTGATACATTTAAAGGTAGAGTCTCATTTATAAAATTGTACTAAAAATAATCACAGCCCAGAACATTTAATAGAGAAAACATTAACCACACTCTTTTAGGATTCAAACAAAATTGCATGCACATTTTTTTACTGACATCTACCTCTACCTGAAGAGGACTGTTTTATTTAGATATAAACAGGGTAGAAAAAAAAAATCAAGGGTTTCAGTGGGTTTAAGCTTCTTAGAACAAGATACAGCCCTCCAGGTGCAGGGAGGTCAGCCACCTGGAGGTACAGCGGGCCGCTGAGTCACCCCGAGGAAGACCGACACTTGGACACACAGACCCTTCTGGGCTAGCTGGAGACCCGGTATTACAAGAAACTATCCAGGAAAAAAATCATATCAACAACTAACTTTACTGGGAATATTTTTTATTGAAAGACCAGGGGCTGGGTGGGGAGGAGAGGGAGTGAGAATACGGAGTGATTGTTTAATGAGTACAGAGTTTCAGTTTGGGATGATAGAACAGTTCTGGATTTGATGGCTGCACGTCAATGTGAATGGACTGAATGCTGCTGCATAGTATTTTATGGTATGCATAATTTACCACAATTAGAGAGAGGGGGAGGGCAGGGAAGAGACAGAGACAAATCTAAAAAGCAGTAAGACTCCTTGTAAATTCAGCTAGGAGCCTCATGCTGCATTTTGAATGTGATGCACAGGCCAAAATTTAATTTCTCAAGAAATACTCTAAAGAAAAGCATCGTCTGGAACTTGCTAGTGGCCTGCCAGAGACGGTGTGTCCTGGCAGGCTCTATTATGTAATCACGGGCAAGTTTTCTAAAACAGTAGAGCACCTTCCCCCAAAGGACACTGAGCTCTTCACATAATTTAGTTCCGAACTCTTCCCTGCAGTCTAGAAAGATCATCTTGTTATTATCATTACTATTATGGTTGCTCTTTTGTGTTTATTAAGAGTTCTCAGTGAGCCAGCTGCTACCCTGTCTTCCTTTGTCGGAGATGGGAACAAAAAAGACTGCAGTTCTGTGCATTGCCTTGGAAAGGAAGCAACAGGCCCCAAATCAGAAGCAATGCCCAAGGCCACAGCACTGGGCAGCAGAGGTGGTACTTGGCCCCATTTGGAGGCCTGGGCAAGGCTTCGTTCCCCCATTCTGGATCCTCACTACTAAGCAGGGCTCCTCCTTAGCAGAGAGTGCATATTTGCTTGTCACACAGCAGAGATTTATTTTTGCACATGCAAAATATCCAAGTGAACTTAATAAAATTGTATTTGAAGTTAAACCACAGAGATAAGAAATTCAATCTAGGGCCATAATTAATTGGTGATTCTTTTTAAGAGCGTCTCAAATGTTTCCCATGCACAAAATAGTTGAAACTGTGCATGGCCCTAAATTCTGTGCCTGTAATCCTCTTGGGGTTTCATTTCACAGGTTACTAGTAACCCCCAAATAATGGTAATTACACCATAACTATTGATCATTTAATTACTTGAGACTGCCTTATAATCACCAAGTCATTAGGGATGTTATAAGGTCTAAAACCTACAAGCCATCAGGGTGCTGTGCATCAAGTTATTTGGAAATTTACTGATACGAGATGGAAGGGAAGAATTCTGAGCTAAAGCTGTCTAAACACTTGTAATGAAAGGTGGGTGTACAGGTGTCAAGCTGATAAGAGGTGTTTATTATAAAGGCTGATGCTGAATAAATGAATAAATGAATAAATGAGGTAAAGAAAACTCCAGGATAGAGATAAGAGTGGTAGAGACTTCACAAGGACAAAGACACTGAAAGAGCCTTTATGTCACCTGAAAGGCAAAATACCTTAGCCCAGTGGATCTCAATTCTGGCTTCACATTAAAAGCCATCTGGGAAGTTCTGGAAGCCAGCTTTCCCAGCTGTACACCCAGACCCACTAAAACCAAATCTCCACAGAAGGGCCCAGATATGTTTAGTTTTTCAAAGCTCTCCCGATGATTTCCATAAACAGTGAGGGCTGAGAACCGCTAGTAGCAATAAGAAATCCTACAAAGTTCGCTGTGGCAAGTCTTGGTAGCAATTCTGGAGGTCTCGCCACCCAGCAGAGAAAGCCACCTTCTTTTGCACGTGGCACATGGGCGCTCACAAAGGTCTTCCCTCTGTGCTTACACCGCAGCCATCTAATGCCTGACACCCTATGGGTCACAGCATGAGGTGGCATGGTCTTGAGCCAAATTAGATGCAAAGAACACTCAGCTATGGTACCAGGATGTAAGCCATCCAGATTTTCTGTGTTCTATGGAATTGTTCCAAGAGGCATTAATAGGGGTCACTTGGGTGGGGAGAGGTAAGGGGAGATTCCACAGTTAAATAAATTGGGAAAATACTGAGTAAAACAAAGTAATATAAAAGCTAATGTTCAAGAGAAAGGGATGGTTAGGAGCACTTTGCAACTTTTTTAGTCTCCCTACTCTTTTTTCACAGCACTGATCTTGGAGTTCCACTGAATACACTTTGGGAAATGTGACCAACTAGCTAATAAATGTCAATGAAGCAAAGATCAGGCAAAGGCAAAGCCAGAGAGACCTCCACTCAATCCAGTGACCCTGTTTGCCTGAAGATCACAAAACTGAAGGGGTGCAAGAATCAATCTGTAGCTGGAGTCAGGCCACCCAGAGGGGAATCTCAGGGACTTGATAATGGGCATAGGGGTGAAGAAGAGAAAGGGCAACATAGAAACATAACTTCCCTAGTCCCCGGTCTCCAGGACTCTGCCACCTCCCTAGGGCACACAGTAGTTTAAATTTAACAAAATACTTCTGCAGTCCTGGATTCATTTCAACCTCACAGGAACCTGATGGGGTACACCAGGAAAGGTGTTTTTACTCTCACTTTACAGATGAGAAAAGCTGAAGCTCTAAATGGTGCTACGGCAAACTCAAAGCTACAGCAGGTGAGAGGTAGAACCAAACCCATAAAGACAGGTCCTCGACTCCTAAGTGAGGCTCTTACCTCCCCACTCACCATACAAATCTCACCATCAGGGCTCTCTCCTTACATCCTGTACTACCTTAAGAGGAAATAATGTTGATTCTTCCCCCAAATTTGTAAAATAGATAGTATTTTAAAAATCACTCTCACTTCACTAAAGTCTAAGAGTGCTACACCCAATTCTTCTTATTTTCTTTAATAATGTATCTCATTTTTACAAATTATTGAGAAACTGGCTTTTCTTAAATATTAAAGACCAACTACAGTATCTAAATGGAAATTGTATCATCAAATGCCATATGAAAATTGGATTTAATATAAATAATGCAATTCTGAGCACACATAAATTCCAAGAAATCAAAGATAGAAATTGATGTAGAAAGATGTGTGTTTCTGACTTCATCTTCTATGAATGCTTCTCTCACATCATAAACTCTTCTGCAAACCCAAGACCATGGAAGGAACTGGTAAGTCAGGCTCCCCTTGGAGCGTGTGTTTAGGAAGAAGAAAAGGTTGCTGAGTGCCTACTATGTGTCAGGCACTGGGCTGAGGGCTTCCACACACATTACACTTTAGTTTCCATAACAACCCTACACTGTACTATTACTAACAAGATGAGGAAATCTAGGCTCAGAAAGTAAGTTGGCCATGCTCACACAACTAGAAAGAGGCAGCACCAGACTGGGAAGCCAGCTCAGTCCTGCTGCAAAGTCCTTTTCATTGCACTCCTTCCCACTTATGAAGATGTTAAATTATACCCTAAGATGTGCAGATGCCAAGGCCCCTAAACTTTTCCCAAATATTCTGCCCACAGTCCATTCAGGTCCCCATTCTGTCTGGGCATATTCGACACTCCCACGGTCTCTGTTTGCACATTAGTTTTAAGAGTTTTGCTATTTTGTCTTCTCCTCAGAGAAGTGGTTCTCAACTGGGGACAATTTTGCCCCCCAGGGGACATCTGGCAATGTCTGGAGACATTTCCAATGGTCAGGACTTTGGAGTGCTACTGGCTTCTCAAGAGTAGAGGCCAAGGATGCTGCTAAACATCCTACAAGGCACAGGGCAGTCTTCCAGAGCAACAAAGAGCTCTCCGACTCCAATGGCAACAGTGCCAAGGCTGAGAAATTCTGCCTTGAAGTGATACTGTTTAATAATCATAATAATGTGCGTGAGCTTCCTCCCCTATACAATCATGAGGAGTAACTCAGACAACATATATGAAAAGCCTCAGCACACAGTAAGCACTGGAGTCCTAACTAGTTAATCTAATTGCACACTTCTTAGTAGGAATCCCCTCGGCTGCTCTGCGTTCTTCCCACACAAAGCACAGGGCTTTTTTCATTGGCACTCAACAGAGTGTATTCTTTCTATTGGAAATTCCTGTTTAAAAAAAATGCCACTATTATCTAAGAAACTCAACATTCTCCCATATTCACTCCTTACCAAACAAGAAGTGAATAGGATAATTCACTATTCACTAGAACAGACTATGAAAAGCTGCACTGCATGTCACAGAATCACCTTCATATCAAGACTACTAATAAGCTTACTATTAAAATGCCTTGACTTACTTACACAGGTTTATTAAGAGATCCCAATAAAGGAAATATCATGCAACAGGCTCAGATTTCCTCGCTCCATACCAGGTCAGTTTTGACCAATATGGATTCTCAGGTCTCGAGTTGAATTACTTAGAAACAACCTGAAACTGTGATCACAAGTATGTCAAGTAAAAAGAGCAAAAGTCAAATCTTGGAAGGAGTATGTCAAAACTGGCTGGCATCACATATAAAGACCCTGAGCTGAGAACAAGGTTCTCATGAAATTACATAGGAATTAAACCAGAAATCAAACAATATATACAACATGTTTCATGACATAGAAAGTTATTTAGAAGTATTAAATATTATTTTCATTAATACATTAGAATAGTTTCAGGACAGAACCCAGGGTGATAAAGGGCCTCAAGTCTCTGTCCTATGAAGAACTAAGCAACTGAGGTTATATTGCCTGGAGACCAGGAGACACAAGTCTGTGTTTGGGGGAAGGAGGGAGAGGTCGTCTTCAAACATCTGAAGGACTATGTTCTTGTGGAAGAAGACAATTTATTTTTTTAAATAGCCCTGAGGGTGTGGAACGAGCTTGAAGTGGTAAACATTTCAGGAAGGCAGAATCTTGGTTCAATATGAAAATGAACATTCAGAGAGTTGCAAGAAAATGTACTGACTGGGAGGTGATGAGTTCCACATGACCAGAGGTGATCAAGGAGGGGGCTGAACAGACAGGTGGCAGAGGAATGATTGGACTAGATGACCTATGAGGACTTTTGCAACCCTCTGAAAACACACACACACACATACACACACACACACACACACACAAAGACATAGTGCTCTCTCTCACTCTTTCTCAACAAGCACTATAACCACCAACATGCCCTCTTCATATTTTACAGCCTCAAGGAGTTTTTAAAAGAAACCTGAGTAATTCACCATATTCTTGGTTTACACTGTCACTCTGGAATAAAGTATGTCTCCATCACTACAATGACCAACACATATTTCAAAAAGGCAAATTAAGAAACAGAATAGACTAACGTTCATTTCTGAAATCTATGGCTAAGATTTAGTGGTGTTTTAGCAGTAAACATTAAACAATTATTTCCACCTATTAAAATAATTACTCTATTTTAACAAAAATGTGTCTAGATTCCATTAGGTCCTAATAGGTGGCATGCCAATAAATAGTCAAAGCCTTCAGCAAATAGGTATGTGGCCTTTTGTTGGTTTATTTTTGTTGGGAGCCATGGCACCAGGAAGATGATTTCCTCATTAAAAATCCTGACATAGAATCTCTTCTGTTCACTACTTATGTATTCTTTCCAGTAAATAAAGTGAAAAACAGACACTGAACTGTCACTTGACCACGTGGGACCAAAATGCTAGAGGTAAACAAATCTAACCAAGGACAGACAGACCAAGCTAGACTTGGGAGTAAGACTAGAAGCAACTTGGAAAAGCTAAACATTACTAATTGACCTTTATATAAAATATATTTCCACATCTAGATGTATGTGGCTTATATGCTTCCAGAAATATTCTCTTAACATATACATCTACTTTTTGTCTATTGAATTAAGTATGTTTCTTAAAAACTACTTGTGAATAAAATTATGACTCTCTTGGGACAACTCATTACAAGAAACGAGAATCCTTCAAGAAAACAAAGGCTACATCCATATAATTGTTCACAAAATTACACCTCATTTTATAAAATCCAGGAATGACAAAAGCTGGAGTTAACAAAACATTAAAGTCAAAGGTTTAATAGTTAATGTAAAGAAAGCACTTATCAGAATTTTTTCATAGAAATCTGTTTCTCAGGCTGTAAAGTTTCTAGTTATGTCTACAGTATTTTAGAAATATACCGATTCCATAATGGTTAAATATAACCTACAATGTGGACAGTCACTTCGTAATTTTCCCTCTTTAGGTTCATGTATACTTGAGTTCAGATGTTGCTGTTTTATTACGCTTCAATCCTTCAGAGCTCAGAGTAACAGCAGGACTGGGTTAGCGGCTCAAGAAACCCAGCTGTCTCTGTTCATGAGAGAGTGCCACTTAATAGCATTTGGGTTACCTAGAAACCAAACCCTTCACTCGGTAGGGAGGTTTAATTCTTTAGATAAATCAGTCCAAGGCCCCACAGCATTTCTAACACTCTCACTTGAGTAATGCACAGACAAGCTGCGGTGCCACAGAACAGGCATAGGGCTGACCAAAGAGACCAAGTCCCAAAATGTGATCTCCAAGGCCATCTCTGCAGTCTCCCCTCAGCTCGAGAGGTGCCGAAATTCTGTACCAACCACTAAGAGAATGGCACCCTTTATACAGCAACGATGTCAAACAACGTACTTGGTAAATTTCCTTCCTCTTGCCATTTGTTTCCTTTTCTTTTTTTTTCCCCAGGTGACAAGAAATTAGGGCTAATTCTGGATTTTCCAAACATTTTCATCCTTAATTGAGAATCCTTATCTCTTTGTTATCCTGGCTTGCAAAAGAGTGTACAGTCCACCGTACAAATGTATACTCTACAGGTGGGAAACACAGGACAAAGGACGGCACCGTAAAACCAATAGCATAGTACAGAGTTGCTACTCCAGAATGACAGCCAATCAGAAGTAATTCTCTACCTAAACCAGAGCAGAAATCATTAGCTACATTAATTCACAGGTTAAATCCAGTTTCTCAAAATGCAATAACACAATCTTCCAACCTAATTATCTTCACTGAAAGTATTTAAAAGCATCTGCTGAGACACCTTTCTTTCTTGTGTCAGGATCAATGTCAAGCGAACAACTTGGATGGACTGCATTCTGTCTAATTGTAGGGGGTTGACACTTTAGAAAATAATCACTTTTTGCAAGACAGAAATTTTCCCCTGGAGTGGACACCAAAAAAAAGGGTACCTCCTGGCAAATAAAAATTTAAATATTTATCCATTTTACAATAGTGCTTTAAAAACCAGATTCCCAAGCCATATATATATATATATATATATATATATATATATATATATATGAATACACACATACACACACATATATATATTCTTTTGACATTCTGTAGAACTGGAAATATCACAAAAATCTACAATAATTTTAATCAACTAAGAGAAGTTTAGGACTCAGAGAAGGAATTAAAAAAAAAAAAAAAACCAGAACAACAAGGGAGGTCACTTGTAGTGGGACGGCAACCCCCTCTCACTACCACTCGGGGAAGTGATGGTTATCTCCCTAGAAATAATCATGAGGAAACAGCTGGTTTGTTTTGAAACCACTGATTTCAACAACTCATTCACTAAAACTCTCTGAGCTTTAGTCCAAAAACAGTTCATTTCCATTTTCTTTTGATAATCAGGAGAATCAACCCACTTTTCCAAACAATCCCTTTTTTAGATCATTTACTGGGGGAAAATATCCTTTAAAAGCATGTTTGGGGTGAATTTATAAGCAAAAATTAGTATAAGGGCAAGAAGAACTTTTCATTCTTCAGCTTAATCTCAACTCAAGTTCACCTTTTAATTACTTCCTACCTTGTAGAAGTCACTGCTGCCATGAGGCTTTTCTTGGTGAGGCGGCCAGTTTTCTCCAAACACTGTTCACTAAACTTATTTAACCCATGCCCTACTCCAGGAACAAATTTGCTTTACAGCTGCGACACCTTAGTAGCTTAAATTTCTAAAGTAAATGGCATTCTTTGCGTCTTTGAAAACCAGTTCTGGCAGTGATTAAAGTAAAGGAAAGTAAACACCTAAAGAGCTTGAAATATGCAACATCAGAATTCATGTGTCAGATGTAAACTCTGTAATATATTATGAAGGGAAATGCCCAAATCCCAGAATCCGGTTTAGGCAATGGGACTACAGATACAGTTAAAAAGATGGACAGTCAATTAACAAGTATATTATTTCATTTTAAATCTGTTAAGAGACATACATGCGTGAGAACAGACAGCACTGCTACTCAGCATTCATGAACTGAAACTACACGTAAGCCATATTCAAACTCGGTGAACTTACCTTATACACTTGTCCATATGTTCCATTGCCAACAAGTTCCACCAATTCAAAGATCCCTGCAGGGTCCTGAAAGAAAATAAATAAACAATAAAAATTCAAAATAATAGTCTAGGCATTGTCTTAATCCAAAACAAATATGTATTTAAAATAAGTGAATAAACAACTTTAGCTTTGGGGGGCTCTCATATGTTTGTATTAAATAGATTAAAATTTAATTCAGCTGCAGCTATGAAATCAGTCATAATCCATTTGTTTCTATTTTACATTTCTATGAGATGTGTTTAAATCAGACAAAAGGAGACAAGCCTTCCACTGAAACAATAAAAAAGAATTAACACATTTCTCACTGTCAAATGGAAAACATACTTGTAGGTACATCAGGATAAAATGAAAGACTCATCATCCTGAGGGGGTTCTAATTTGTAAGTTCTTTCTCTTTGACATTTCTGAGCTGCTCACTGTGTTGAACAATGGCAGTTCACAAAGGGGTGTTCCTGTACTGGGGGGCAACCTTTTTTTTTTGATGAAGTATCATCAGCTTACAATGTTGTGTCAATTTCTGGTGTACAGTATGTTTCAATCATATACATATACATACATATATTCCTTTTCATATTCTTTTTCATTATAAGTCACTACAAGATATTGAATATAGTTCCCTGTGCTATACAGTGTAAACTTGTTTACCTAGTTTACATACAGTAGTTAGTATCTGCAAATCTCGAACTCCCAATTTATCCCTTCCCCCCACCTTTCCCCCTGGCAACCTTAAGTTTGTTTTCTATGTCTGTGAGTCTGTTTCTGTTTTGTAAATAAGTTCTTACCTACAGCACTCAACAGTTTCCAAAAGAAAATGGTATCTACCTAATTTCCTCTTTCAGGATGTATTTTTTTGGATTCATCTCCCCTCTCTATGAGGCTGCCTCTGCAAAACACACTTTTGCGGTTGGCATCAGTTCCTACAGTACCTGGGGAGTCCAGCAGGGTTTATTTTGCAAACTAAATTGGAGAATTATGCAAGTTCTTACCACCAAACAGGTGTCAGCTAACCCTCAATGTCAGCGAATTGTTAGAGTGCTCAATAAATATCCAGTAATCGTGGCTATTACTGATCTCCATCCCAAAAGTCAAAAAAAAAAAAAAAGCCTATAAAACTTAACTCAGAAGCAGAAAGTGACTTCAATCTCTACTGATTTCCTGATTGGACAGGAATCATTTCTTTAAAGGCCTAGATCAAGAACCACAAACATATAGGTCCACAGAAGACAGGCAAGTAATGGAAAAGAGTGAGGCGGGCCACTGGGGGCATGTGTCCTTTGCTGGGCGGGGGGTGGGTACCACCCTGGAACCAGTAGTTGTAGCATCAACTGATGAACACAATATTGCCAGGTCTAAAGATTTTTTCAAGAAAAACCGAACATTTTGTTTAATGTGAGAGCTCCTTATTTTTAAAAGTTAGGCACTCATTCATTTAAAAACAAAAACATCACAATGAAAAAAAAATGTGACAATGAATATATATGTCCATGTATAACTGAAAAATTGTGCTCTACATTGGAATTTGACACAACATTGTAAAATGACTATAACTCAATAAAAAAAGTTTAAAAATAAAAAATAAAAACAAAAACAAAAACAAAAAAACTCTGAGGGACAAATAAAAAAGACTTCAACATCTGGCCTAAAAAGCATTCCTATCTCTGGTCAACACGTGTACGGAGCCCTGCCAGAGAGTTTTACAGTGACAGAGGCAGGAGGGGGAGCCTGAGCTTTAGGTGCAGACAGACCTGGGCTGAACAGCAGCTCTTGGCCTTGTCTGGCTGCGTGACCCCAGGATACCCTGGGAGAGCAACTCAGTGTCCCTGCAGACACCACAGGGATGACAGCTCAGCAGAGCTCTGGGGAAGCGTGAATGAGGGCCCAGCGCCACTCCTAGCCCAGAGTCAGCACGTATTAATAGCTAATAGGAATCAATTTTAAGCTGAGGAATTCCACACCCCTGGTACTACTGAAAGGAAGAAGGGCTGCTGTTCCTGGGGAAGGAGACAAATGAGTGTGATGTGACAAATTAGAGCTCTTCAAAGTTCAGTCTTTGATACATCAGGCCCAAGAGAAGCTCTTTGCAATGTGCCTTCAAAGATCCCACCTAGAAGACAAATTAAAAAATAATAATAAAACAAAATAAAAAACCAACAGCTTGAAGGACTTAGTTGCTCATGAAGACTGGTATTAGCATCATTTGTTATTATAAAGCCAGGAGGGCAAGTAACCCCACTCCAGACTCACGTCCCGTCAGATGGAGAAGTCCAGAAATTCCAACTACGCCCCACCTGGTCTGGGAGGTGAGGACACGTTCCAGATGGAACCGTGAGACAGGAGAGCACGGTAAGGACCTACAGCTCCGTAGACAGGGACCCTGGAGCTAGAAGTCACTGTCACTGTCACTGCCACCTGGGCAGCACCTCAAGATTGGAAAGAAAAATTGTGTTTGCTGAACCAGTAGGCCATTAGAGCAGCAGGTTTTATTACAAAGAAATTAGGAATTAGAAAGAAATGGGGGGGGGGGGAGCAAAAAGCTCAGAAACGGTGGCAGCTGCTGTTTGTTTCTAAGCTGTGCTTCCCAGTAGTTTGTTTGCTCAGTGGTGTTTCTGCAACAAATTTCAAGAGAGGTTCTACATTTGCTTGAAATATCTCAATTGTATTTTCAACATTCATTTTTCTTTACTAAAAAAAGAATAAAATATGAACCAAAGTAAGGAGATGTTAAGATGGTGAGTTCTGGATGCCTTAAGGAGCCTGGGAAGCACAGGAGGGGTGGAAGGGGAGGCAGGCACAGAAACAGGGCACCCCGGGGTCACCCCACCTCACAGACACCTGCTCAGGGCTGAGGTTTAATGGGTAGGTCTCAGGAGGAGGCGGGCAGCTGACTTCTAGGTTCCTTCCTCTCCTCCAATATTTGATTAATAGGCATATGGCCCAGCCAGTCGGAGCCAAGAAGGCTCAGTGCCAAGACTTTCATTCCAGCTGCTGGGAGAGAGGCTCCTTCCACTGTATACATCCGAAGGGCTCAGAAGCAAAGGTCAGAGGGACTAGAGTTTGACTGGCAACCCTCCTTGGGTAGGCAACCAAACCGGAAACAATCATCCAAGTAGGGTGGTTCCCCAGGAAAGACTCTGAGAACCAGTGAAATTTACACAGAGGGTTAATCAGGGTGTGTGTGTGTCTCAGAATCAACATCACTGGGGGTAAAGGAGAAAGGATTGGATAAGCAGATGGAAGGGGAAAGGGTTAACTGTGATGCAGCGGAACAAAGACAGATCTGGTCCCACAGGAGCCCTGGAGCTGGGATGGCTCTTCAAAATCATCCTACCTTGAGGCATGGGGACCTCTGTACCCCACCTCCATTGACTTAGTCATGGCACTCAGGCTCTCCCATCCCAGAGGTTATGAAGCGACACTCTTCAGCAGAGGACAACTTCCAGGTGAGAACCACTGACAGCTGCCCACATTCCCAGTGGGCAGAAAATGAGCAGCCCAGTAGTGAGTGGAAAGGGAATCTGGGTGACACACCACAGCATCCACTACAAGCACTGCACCTAGAAATGAATACCCATTTGGAACTGGAAGAGAAGTCTATAAGCATCTGCTTTCTACAGTACGTTGACAGTGGTAAGACAGAACGTCACAATTAAGAGATTTAGTATTTGCAAGGAGGGGGCTCTCTAAGACCCTAGAAAACACAAGGCAGAGCTATTGTTCAGCGACACTTGAACTTAGCACTGATTCTAAGCTTCCCTCTCCCTTATGCCCCAACCCAAGTTCCTGCAGAGCCAGATGTTTGTGGATATTCTCTTACACAAATACATATAAATGTTAGTGGCTTTCTTGGGGAATTGTACATGGTGAGCATTCAGCTGTACTCGCCATTCTTGCAGGACTCTAAAGTAATCTCTCCCAAGGCTCACCAATGACCTCCATCTGCTGTTTGTAATGGTTTCTTCTCAGTCTGTCCTGGTTGTTCCCTTTGAGGCATTTACACTGCTAAGAACCGCCACTCTTATTGAAATCTTCCCCCTCCTTTGTCTTCCATCAGACCACTCATAGAGATTTTTGTTTCTTCTCCCCAGACCTTAAAGGTTGGCTGACCCCAAGGTTCCATCTCATGTCAGTCACCAAGTGCTAATGATTTTATCTACAAAAATCCACCATAACCATCTACTCCACTCTGTTCATACACCAGGACTCACCACTTCTTCCTGGGACTGTTGATTTTCAATTAATTCTCTCCTCTTTTCAATCTATCCTTCACAGGGATCTTTCTAAAATAGACATTTCCAAACACAATACACCATGCTTTAAAATCCTACACAATGTGGTTCCAATTGAAAGTCAAGGTCCTGTCATTCTTAGGCCTGGCCTTCGTTCCCAGACTGTGATCCATCATTTTGTGCCTATAATCAACCATCTCAAACCTCACTTCCCTAACACATCACACTTAACCGTGTCTCTCTGCTTTGGTTCATAATATCTGCCTGCTAAGATTATTCCTTCTACCATTCTCTGTGAAGCAAGCCCATCCTTGAAGGGCCAGTGTGACACCTCTTCTGTGAAGCCTTCCTCAAATCAGTGCCACTGCTTCTTTGCACCCACCACACGTTGTACATAGATAGCTCTATGATAACCACTTTCCCACAGCACAAATCCCCTCTTCCACGTCTCTCCATTGGTGAATTACAATGGCCTGAGAGCAGGCACTGGACCATATTTATCTTAATATTTCCAGCACTTAGCAAGGTGTCCAACATATAACTGCTAGACGTAACTATTTACTCAGGGAGGCTGACATCCCACTCCCCATGCTCCACATGCGTTGCAAAAAATGGGATCAGAAGGTAGAGCCAAAGGTCAAGCAAAGTTACGTCATTTCCTTTTCGGTCTAGACAAAAGTTTCCCAGCCACTGCCCCTTCCGACCCCTGACCAGATCCCAGCTGCACAAAACTGTCACATGCATAAGCTCCCATGGTATTGCCAGCTCTAAAGAAAACTCCTAAAGCCTGTTGGTGTAAGCTGGGCCTCAGGTGCACGGAGAAGACAGGCTGTCAGGATGCAACCACAGGCAACGCAACAAGAAGACGCTGTACCTAATGATCATGTTACAAAGACAGGAAAGGTAGGAGACAAGAACCAGCTTAATTCTCCCTCTCCTGTTTGCTTAGCTGCTCGTCAAGCCAGGATGGGCGGCATGGAAGAAGGTTACACACACCAAGGAGAAAAGAGCAAATCGTTGACATTTACCAAAGTCAGGAATCCCTGTTGGCTACACACGCCTTTATTCAGATCTTAACCTTTGCTGGAAGGCTGAAAAGAAAATTTAATTCTAAGGTAGAGTAGTTTACATTATTTCATAATGAAATATAATGACATACCAAAAGACAAGCTGTTGCATGAAAGAAAATGTAACTTTTCAGCCAGAACAGATGAAGGCAAATTTGGCTAGTCATAATAATAAAAATCACAACAATCACTAACATTTTATGAGCATTTATATTCCAGGCACTATTCTAAGCATTTTCCATGAACAAGTCATTTAATTATCACAACTCTATCAAGTGGATGCTATTGCTGTCTTTGTTTTACAGAGGAAGAAACTGAGGCACAGAGAGAATAAGACCTTAGTCAAGGTCATACCACCGATGGATGTCTGAGCCAGGGTGGGTACCGGGCTGGTCAGACTCCAAACCCTGGACTCTTAACCACTTGCCACCCCATCAGCTTCATAGAATCAGACTTCCCAGCCCTTGATTTACCACTTGCTAGCTCTCCAAGCTTGGGCAAGTTTCAAAACTGCCCTGAGTCTCAGTTTCTTCATCTTTAAAATGGGGTATCTCCCAGACAGAAGACTGTGAAGACTGTGAAAGCATCTACACTAGCTCAGGGCCTGAAATATAATAGACTTTGGTAAATATTAACCTCTTTCCTTCCTTTTCTTTTTCCCTTTGAAATAGAGTTCATTTAATCTACAAGGAATAAGCCAGAAAAATTCAATCTGTATTTCATATATTCTCAACTAACAAAGCCAGTAAAAGAAAGCCTATTGTGTGTTAACCAAGATCACCACATGCTTAATAAACAGGGTCAGATATTTATGGACAAACAGGTATCTCTTTAGAAATTAGAGAGACAACTGGGAAGATTCATTAACTTTTCTGGGCTCCCGGAGCGCTGGAAAAAATCCTCTCTTCTATCAGCTGGTGAAATTCCGGTGGTATTGGCAGGCTCAAGTCTGACTTCTCAGCAGGGTGGAGTGATTTAAGATCTAGAAGTTAATATTCCCAGTCACTGAGTTACACTTTCTTTCCTGAATGACACTGGATTTACCAGAACACTAAATAACATCTCTGGACTAAATCCCAAAGATTGAAAAAGGCAAACCTAAATATCTAACTAGGATGACTACTTCCTGAGCATCATAAAAGTTGATACATATTCTTCCCAGTCCTCCCCGCCCCCACCCTCCCTCCATGTCTAAAAATGAAATCAAGAGAGAACTTGGGAGGCGTCCTAAGCAACAGCTTACACAGACTCTAGACAACCCTTCTCCCAAACTCCTCTTAAAGACATAGCCACTCTGTGACAGACCTTTGACTTGAGGTCACCGGTTCTGCAGCAGTGTGAAACAGACCCCACAGAATATGGATGGCTGATACGGCTCCCAGAACGACTGCCTACCCCCAGATTCCCTACTGACATCTGCCAAAAGACTGTGCTTACTCTAAACTTACAGGCCTTAAAAAGACCAAAATGTTATTTCTCTTAGAACCATATTTAGCAGCTGTTTTGTTCGGTTTCAGCCTTAACTGACAAGCATATGCTTACAAAAGCAAAACAGAACAAAGAAAACAGGAACAGTAGGAGAACTCGCCATATTTATCTTGAGCCTTCAGGCTTTTCAACACCGCTGTTATTCCAAAGTAAGTACAGCCCTGGGAAACATTGTGCTGATGCAACGCAGCATCCCCCAGTTGCAGTCCAGTCTGCACGCACAGCCAGGCAAGGTCCCTCGAATCATTTTCCATGGACCTCCCTTCCTACTGTGGGGGTCTGAGGAGCCCTTCCGCAATGGAGTGTATTCAGTCCCCGGCTGCTACCCACAGCCTCCACGCCCATCTACTGGTGGAAGCAGGTGATACATTGGCCCTGCCTCCTGGTGCTTCCAATTTAATGAAGGACTAGACATGAACACAGAACTACAAGTTCACAGTCTTAAATTACAATGAAAAGCGATAAGCAGGAAAATTACAAGGGGCTCCAAGAGTATATACCTGGGACATCTGGAATACAGCCCAGACTTAACACACTGCCCAAGCTGTGCATCTCAAACAGAATGGATGATTCAAGCTACATGTATAAAATGAAGAATAAAACACTGACTGTTGAACCTTCTCACTTGATTATCTATACAGAACAAATTAAACTATGCAGAGCTATCAGAGGATTGGTGCAAAAAGGTAGGTTTCAAGTCAGGACTCTGCTCCTTGCTAGTGTTACCTGACCTCTCATATTCCGGTTTTCCCACCCGTAAAATGGGATAATCCCGCTTCATAAGGCTGCATCGCACACATGACCCGGGCCAAGCACCCCACCCACCCCCAGCGCCACATGTCCAGCGTCATCCTTCAAGAAGGGTGGTGCTACGTGCAGGTTGACCCCAGAAGGTCGTCTGCCCCTTCCAGCTGTGCTTGGCTGAACAGCACTGGCGTCCTTTTACTAATACTAACTCTGGCAGGATCAGGCCATGGTCCCCGCCAAACTTCAGGGGACACGGTTCTCAACACTGGTGGCTGCCAGCCCTCGGTGCAGGGAGAACAGAGCCTCCACACCTCCTGTTGGGTCTGCAGTTCCACCTGCTGCTCAACAGCCCTTGGCCGTGAACCAGCTTCCCCCAAGCCTGCCACTGCCCATGGGCGGCCGTCGAGGTGCCGCGGCTCCAGCCTGTCCTCACAAAGGCAGCCTTGAGAATTAGATTTGAAACCAGGCTCCTCAGATTAATAGGAGCGAGACTTTAAGCTATAAAGGGCATTATCGCTGTCTCTGGATAGGCAATGGCCTAAAGGCTTTATATACATTTTCATATTTAATCTTCATAGCAACTGTGGGAAGTAGATATTACTAACCCCAGTTTTCAGATGATGAAACAAAGGCTCCAAAGAATTAAGTGACCTGCTCAAGGTTAAATAGTATGTGGTGGAGACAGCAGCCAAGATCAGGCTGTAAAGTGAGGACAGAAATACCTCCCAGGAGGATCGTTCTGAGGATCAGGAACAACATACGCAAAGCATTTAGCACAAGGCATGGCAGTGCTTAACAAATGAAAGCCACTGCTATGATTGTCCTTGCTGCTGGTATTATTAAAAGTTGCCCAAGATGACAGCATTGGTCAGTAGTAGAGGCAGGATTCAAATTCAGGTATTTTGAATCCAGGTCCAGCATTACTCACTTCTCTACACGTGGCCAGTGTGAAATTAACTGGGGGCTGTGCGGATGGTGAAGGCCAGGCAGTTTATCAATAAAGCCAGAGAAGGGCCAGTGACCCCCAACCAACCAGAAGTAAAATGCACCAAATCGTTGCACAGCGCCCCTCCTTCCCATCAGAGCCTGGATGAGTCCCAGAGAGGGAGACTGAGCAGGCGCTGAGATTTCTACCCAAAGCTACCGTTTCTTTTTTTCCTACTTTGCCATCAGCTAGGACGAATCCTGATTACTTTAAGCTGACCAATTAATTGACAGTGAAAGGCAGTATGCCATCGTAGTTAAGACCACAGACTACAGCCAGAAAGCCGGATTCTGCTCCCAGCTTCAACACTTACTAGCTCTGTCACCTTGAACATATTATTTAATCTCTCTGGGCCTCAGTTTCTTCAACTGCAAAATAGTGATGACAGTAGTACTTACTTCACAGGACTATTACAAAATAATTAATATATAGATAAATTTAAAGCAATGTCTGGCATATTGTAAGTACTCAAAAGTGTTTGCTAATAATAATTCTTTACCCTAGAATGCAGATTCTAAGAAGGAATGACTTGTATTGGTTTTGTTCACTGCAGTATCCCCACTACTTGGGTCAGGGACTGGGACATTATTAGACACACAATAAATAGGTGCTGGATGAATCATGTCCCCATATCACCAGCTCCACCACCAAAAGCCACAGTGTGATAGGATCTCTGACATTTGGAGCAGGGATTTGTAAGACTGTATCAATAAAATCCCTCTCCTCATTTTTTACAGAAGAACAAAGTGAGGCCCAGGCAGGTCCTAGATACTCATAAAATCATAGGCTTTTCCAACAAGAAGAGTTTAGGTGGCGTGTCCAATGTCTCAACTAGTTAGTAGCAGATTGAGGTCAAGACCCCAAGTCCTTTGACTTTTAGTCTTTCCCTCTCTGTTCAATAAAATCCTTTGATAAACCAAAGTAATCACTCACTGTCCAACAGTGAGCCTTCAAGGGAGGAGAGCAGGAACCGTGGGGAGAGTAGGGAAGATGTAGGCACTGGAATTTGGTTGTAAATTCCAAGTACTTGGGTAGAGAAGTGAATTTATTTCATAGCCAGAAATGATGTACGAAGATTTATCACACATTACCAAGTTGATATCATTGAGACAATCAATTTGGTAGTTCACATGTACATATTAGCAGAAGAGATCAATGGGATTTTTCAAAAGCTATCTTTCTCAGTTCATAGACCTTGTATATTCATATACATATTTATCTCCGCTCCAAATTACAGTTGACCCTTAAACAACACAGAGGTTAGGGGTGATGAAAATCCACGTGTAACTTTACAGTTGATCCTCCGTATCCACAGTTCTGCATCCATGGATTCAACCAACCATGAATCGTGTAGTACTGTAGTATGTATTTATTGAAAAATCGTATATAAATGGACTCCTGCAGTTAAAACCAGTGTTATTCAAGGGTCAACTGTATTTCCTTACAAGAGAAAACCAAGAATTCTACATAATTGTTGATCGTTGTCTGCTGGCTTACATTGGAAAAATGGACGTACATAATTAGGAACATAAAATTAAAAAGAGAACAGCCCAAGAAGGACTTCCAATGTTAACTTGGATATTTACTCAGATTTGTACACAGGTACACTGATCCTTTGTCAACCGTTGGGATTCACCAGGCAGCCCGTCTCACCCTTCCTGACCTCCAGTCCCCGAGCCATGGCCACAAAGCTGCCGGTACACAAGGGGCATAAACAGAGCCCATCAGGCTACTCTCTTCAGAGACTAGTCCCAGCAGTTAGGGAAAGGCAAACTAACTCCATGAAGCTGTCTGAGAAAATTCTCCAGGACACTAGGTCACAAGGCAGATTTTGGACAAAGAAGGGATCTCCACCTCCAGAACTTTCTCAACGGTCCCACAGCCTGTTCCAGCTCAAACATGTCAAGTTGCTCTGAAGGTCAACATGACATAAAGGCCCCCCATCCCGTCCCTTCCTTCCCACCATCAGGTTGTCCAAGAGATTATGCAGCTGTTTGGGGAAATGTAACATTCAGTTTAGAGACAGGCAAACATGGGATCTCTCTAGGCCTGTCAGGACAAGGTAACTTTCCAGTATTTCCAGCAGCACAAGGTCAAAATGATGGGAACCAGGCTAGCAAAGATTTTGGCATTTTGCCTTTTCAAAGATGCTTAGATGAAGAAAAAAGATAGCAATTGCAGCAGATGGACTGTAAAGACAAGAACTGATTACCTAAATAATTAAGTAAGAAAGATCAGGAAACCATCCAAGGTTTCCATTTTGGAAAAAAGAGCCGTAACCCTTCCCCCAAAGGTATTCATTTACCACCTGCTCCCAACAGATCAACGACACACACTTGCTTGAAAGCATTTTCAGCCTTTCTCCCCACATCTATAAGCAACCATGCAGTGGACAACAGACCCCCTCTGTGAGATGAAGAGGTTAATATTGGGTGGTTGGATCCCCTATTACTCTCACTCCCAGAGAGCGGTGGATTGCCAAGAGCCATAGAGAAGCAGCCAAGAGCCCGTCAACATCAGCCCAGGGCAGGGGGCTGTCATCTGGCAGAAGGCAGTGCGAACCCATCGCAGCCCATCACTGGGTGTCACCACTAATGGCACAGATGGCTGCTTAACACCATCCCTTCCACAGATTGTTTTTAACAGGGCTTCACTGGCATCTGATCTATTTTTTTCTTTAAGGCTTTTATCCCTATGGCTAAGCTAGCACTAAGGATATATGAATTTGTTTGTTTTACGAGGCAGACGATTTTTTGAATGGGGGTTTCATACCATCTTTTCAAGGATCTAAATAGGTTTTTGGCAAATTCAAGCTAAACTTCTCTGTGTCCCTCTAGTCTTCCAAAGCTGTTTGATTTCCACTGTCAAATGGGTTTAGGAACACTGAGTTCAAAAGATTAGCAACTTAGCTCCTTATTTACTGCAGGGCCTCTCAGAGCTTTTAATGTGTTGATATACCTTGTGAATCTCCAAGAGAGGGCAAAGCTTTCCACATTTCCCAAATCTCTTGAGCTGTAGAACATTTTTAAGGGAATCTTGTATCTCTCTACACAGTGGTGTTCTGTGGAACAGATTATAAAATGATAGTGTATAGAGCAATCCTTCCCTTCTCAGTCATGCTTAACCAAAGCTTGTATCTTAAGTTACTGTGGCAGGGACTGCTGCATGCCACCCAGTGTCCCTTCTCTCATTGCTCTGTAGGAACAATTTATTTGGAAGACAATGCACTCAGATCAATAATTACATGCCCTAGCTTCCTTGATGCTAAGGGTGAATATATGACTAAGTTCTAGTCAATGATGTTGTATAAGCAGAATTATTGGGTGGGAAATGTAGAGGGTTGCTCAAATGGAGCTGACTTGGCAGAGAGAAGCACATTTTTGTCCCCCATCATTCTCCTTCCAGCCGCCTGGAATGTAGATGTGACAGCTGGAACCCTGCAGCCATTTCTGACCCTGAGGTGAATTTAAGAATGTAAGTCTCACGCTAGGTTGTTATAGCAGAACAATAAAATGACTGCAAGCCTCTATGGCCATGGAACTACCATAACACCACTGACTGCCTATATCTGGACTTCTTTAAATTGAGAGAGAAATACACCTCTATCTTCCTTAACCCTTTAATATTTGGGGTTTTCTGTTTGATACAGCTGATTCCTAATTCATTTGCCTTGAAGTTAACTATTCAGATATTTTTACTTACTTATGTCTCACTAAGAGCCCTTCTTTAAAATACTATACTCCATCAGCCTTTACTTTGGTAGAGGTTGCAGGCATTACAGTTATTCAACAGATATTCCAGTTCTCCTGCCAATGTAGTAGGACAACAATTCCTCAGCCCTTTTTAAGTTGGGTGTGGCCACATGATTTGCTTTGGCCAATGCAATGTGAGTGGAAGTAAGGTGGAATATTTGATTATTAGGGCAAGATATTGTGATGACTATGGAAGCACATGAGGACGTGAAGCTGCCGTTAATCTGTATCCTTAGGTAGCTGATGAATAGAGTCCTCTCCTGATGGGCTCTGGGCATGCGGCATGGTCAGGAAATAAACTTTAGTTGTATTAAGTCTCTAAGATTATTTGTTATCACAGTACATCTTCGCCTGTTCTGACTGATAGAAACGATCAAAAGATGGCATTAAAAGTAATCTCACTGTATAATGCTTTATGATTTCTGAAATAATATTTGAGAAGACTGACTTTTTACTAGGTATCTCCTATGCTCCAGACATTGTGCAGGGCATTTTGCAAAAATTATTTTATTTGATCTCTGCATTGATCCTGTAAGGTAGATTGCTCACGGGACAGAAAACTGAAGCTAAGAGGGTAACCTACATAAGATCAAGGTTCAACACCAAAATTCACATTCTCCCCAGTGTCTCCAACCTATAACATCTGAAGGCAGCCCTGGAAACAGTGAAAACCCTTACAAAGCTGGCTGGTGACACAAGAATTCTGGGAACCCTTTGTTACCAAGGAAGGTGGGGGGAACAGAATTTAAAAATGGAGTTTGCTTTCACAGGGCTGACCACATCCTATGTGGACTAAAGCAGGGCATGCTGGGGCTTGTAGTCCCAGCACCCCACTGAGGACAGCAGAGCTCCAAGTCCTCTGACTGCTCATTTGAGTGCCTTTGAACTCAAAACCTGCTTTTTGAGCCACTGTCAAGGTAACCTAGCAGCTGAGAATAACTAATTGGGCATCATTCTCTGACTGCTGGCATGAACAGTTATAATCTCAGCATCACCGTGGCAACCTGACTGGAATGCTGGTTATTCACACAAAGAAAAACTGGTCTCCATTCAGACCAGGATTGCATTTTGTCTCCATTCCACTTTTCCCATTACAAGTTGCTACCGAAGGAACAATGCTTCTTTTAAGAACAATGTTTATTACTGGTCTGTGGAAAAACAGCATTTTCATAACCTGGAAAAATTTGGAAAGGGGGAAAAAGTAATATATCCTTTATTGCCACCAGCAAAGAGATTTTATTAAGACGGGCTCTACACAAACAATAGTAAAGGCCATCGTGGAGTAAGTCACCTATAACCAGGCCACAGAATACTATATGGAGATGTCAGCGGCACAGTATGGGCAATGGATCGCTAACAACTAGATCACATTAAATCAATCAGGGTCCATCCCCTGGGCACCTACAATGTGCTACTGTGAACCACTCCTCCAAATCCCAGTGGCTCCCCTGGCTTATTCTACTCTATCAGCAACCCCAGGCGGTACTTTTAAAGCACAGTATACCCCTCTCCACACATCAGCTACAGCCAACTGCTCACCAGGCACAGAAGATGCATTTACATCCTGTCTCCTTGTTATTGCTGTCAAGAAAGTCCTTTGCTCCCTTCCTAGTCCTCTGAGGTCCAACTCAAATCATACTTCACACCCAAGATCCTCCCATGACATTGCATTAGTGTAAACTCCACATTCAAGTGCGTCCCCAAAGCCGCTTTCAATGTGTCTGTCTTTACCCTGGAAGGCAACTCTTCTGGGAGCAAGGTCTATGCCTTCATTATCTCTGAATCTCCCAAGATGTTTAACAGTGATGCCTGCCACATCAGCAGTGTGACATGGGAGGGTGAGCAGCAATTTGGGTATCAGAGTTGGAGTGGGACTTTGCCCCTTCCAATTGTGTCATCTTTGAAAAGTTACTTAATCTCTTTGAGCCACAGTTTCTTCACCTACTAACCAGATGCTACTCAAAGTATGGTCCATGACCCGTAGTGTCCACAGCATCTGGAAGCAGTTAGACATGCAGAATATTGGGCTCTGCCCAGAATTACTGAATCAGAATTAACATTTTAATGAGATCCCAGGTGATTCAAGAGAATATTGATGTTGCAAAAGTACTGATAAAACCTACATGGCAGGGGTACGGTAAGAATGAGGCAAAGTTTATGGAAAATACGCAGCAAAGAACATGACACGTAACATCCTCACTAAATGAGGAAACTATTACTAATGATAAGAGTATACTAATGTTTAATAATTTACTAATACACTAATAATTTCCTAACATAAATGTGTGGAAATTGCGTTGTTTGGTGTTACGCAGGATTCAAATACCATGGCATGAGCCTCCTTCAAGGAGCAGGTCTAAATAGTAAGAACAAAGGAAAACAAATGTAATATAAATGAAGAGAAATGAAAGGACTGTAGGTTAAAGATGATATTTCTGAACACAATTTCATCATGGACAAATTTTTTTTTCTGACATTGAGCAAATCTGCTGAAAATCTCTAGCTCTGGGTTTCTTTTCCTCTAAAGCAGAAATAAGAATACCAGCAGGCTGCCGGCCTCTCAGGGCTGGACTGAAGTTGAAATGAGACAAAAGCATGAAAAAATTTTGCTATGGTGAAGTCGGGTTTTTATCAGTGAATACTAAAATAAAACATGTCCATCAGAGATTTTTCACTCCTGAACCCACGTTCAAGGGTGGCTACCCCTGAAGGACAAAATGGCATATTAGGGCCACGGTGGAATAATGCTCAGCCTATCCTACTTTATAGGCGTTGAGGGTGGAGTTTTAATGGAAGGAATGAGGAGAGAGAGGAATGGAATAGCTGGCTCTGCCTTCTATGGGGGAACATGATAAGGAAAGGGCTGAGGGTCCTTTCTGCTTTGAAAATACTGAGAAAGGAATGGAAAGGGGCACCAGCTTGAGACCCAGGAGAAAAGGAATTCATAGAGGACCTGGGCCTTCTCAGCTCCAGAGCTGAGGAGAGAACAGTTAAGGGAGTCTTGAAGATTCCAGGTTGCCAGGCAGGGCTGCTGGGGCAGGAGCCTGAGACACAGAGTGTCCGTGGGGCAGACACTCTGAGGAATAAGGAGGCAGCATTTGCTGTGATCCATTTCTCAAGAACCCTACTCGCAAAAGGAGAAGGGAAGGAATTTAGGATCCTCACTCTCACTCTAACCAGCCAGATAGGCGAACACAATGGAAATGCCAAAAGAGTTCGGATGGCTGGAGAAATAAACACAGACGCACAGTCAAGGAAGGCTGAAAGGAAAAGGTGGGCATTGGGCTGGACTTTGAAATGCAAACAGGATCTGCAGAAGCAGAGAGAGACGAGCAGAGGGAAGAAATTTCTCTTTTAAGGGTATTATTTTAAAAGGATACATGTTAATCGCATGTATCACTTCCGTCAGGAACGATGGAAGCCTGAGAACATCACTCAGAGGGCCACACCTTCACTCAGTAAGCTTCAGATTATTTCTAGAAACCTTGGTTCCATAAGCATTTCATAAGGCAAACGGTTTTCAAGCACTGAACATGCATGGCTATCACAAAGTGACAGACACACACAGGATAAAGAATACAAATCCATTATTGTTATTAACAAAATGGCATGTTTGAAGCCTTATGTCTGCCAGACAAGAAAGGAACAAATATATATTATATTGTTGTAATAATCTGTAAAATAATCCATCTTCTCCACTTAACTATGGCCCCTCTTCCCAAAAAGCAGGGCCTGGACTCTCTTCATATTAATATTCTTAGTCACTTGCATAGTACCCAGGCCACAGAGGGCACTTAATAAATGTGGGTTAAGTAAATCAATAATTTTAGCAAGACTGACAACAAGGTAGCACAGATAAGCTGCTATTTACTTTTTCATTGGTGAAATAAGGAGTAAGTATGGGAGTCTTTATGTATCATGAAGACACAGGTACGCATTCCTCAGAGTACACGGCTGGGTACCAGAGAATCTATGAATCCACATTCAAATACGGTGCATCTTCCTAGAAAGCCTGTTTTCCATGAAGACTTAAGTGCTTGTTAATTTTAATATACTAAATTAAGCATAGATAAGTTTGTATCAATTTTAAAGATTAAGCAGAAAGCTTCTAATACATTTTAAGTTTCCAGCAGAGGGACTTCAGTCAGCCCACCCGTATTTCTAGGGCCTCTAATTTACTCTCCTTCACCCATAGGGACATTTTGGTAGAAACATTCAGAAGTACACTGTTCACCTCTATACGCATATCCTTAATTTTCTAATAGAGTAAATGCCCTTTATTTCACCTTTATTCATTCAGAATTTGCAATTACTTGAGTTAGATCTAGACAGCAGTTTAATTTTCTATTGCTCCTACATAATAGGTTTTAAGAAAGTAATATGTAAAAAAGATAACAGAAGAAATACTTAACTTAAAAAAAAAATTTCAAACAGGCAAGTGCTATTCACACCCGATTCCTGGTAATTAGAATCAGACATCACTACTGCAGCCGGCACTCTGGGACCTGTGTTCACATTTCCACTCTAGTACCTCTGAGGTATCATCTAAACTTAAAAGGGAATAAGAGTCTCTACAAATTATTATTGCCTTCTTTTCACCAATATAAAAATGTCCCTTGCTCCTCCCAGTCCTTTGGATTAGTGAAGTTGTTCTGTGAAGCAAATAGGATGATTCTAGTTCTCGAATAGAGAGATGGTCACACTGGTGCTCATTAAATGAGCTAAACATTTTTCAGCATGTATTTCACAATTAAAAGGTTTAAATAATTTAATCAAGAAGGCGGCAGCTTCAATTTTGAAGAATGAGGAAATAAATATAAGCAGCAATCCAACAATTAAAATATTAGTTCCCTGTCCAAAGAGTGTGTCGGCAATCAGCAAACTAAGGCTTATTCAAAACCCAGTAGGTAAGAGTCTTTTGTTACACTGCAGAAATTCTCACCCTGATTAAAGAATTCCACTCAGTAGCTAACCATACCTTACAGCACAACACTAAGCATATGATACTTGTAGATAAAGTATCTGCTTCATTGACATAAAGCTGTTTGCCAGTGAATGTGTACTAACACGAGCCTACGGCCACATCCCCAAAACCTGGTATCAGCTCTCATATCTTCCACCCTTGTTCCAAATCTTTCTAGGGATGGTTCCTCCGAACAGCCCTCTCATGTGTCCTTCTCAACCACTACATTCCAATGCTTTTTTGAGACAAGAAACTTGGGAAATACGAGGCTGGAGATATTTTTAGAAAGAAGTGGAACTGTGTACCGTTATTATTCAGCCAACTAATGAATTAAAAATGACAACTGTAAAATCTACAGGTCATTAAATATCCTCTCTAGAGGAGAACCACCTGGTTTGTACCAAAGCCACTTTGCACTGGGAGAGTCTAGCCACCAAGAGTGAGGCAGGGGCAGTGCTGGCTACCCCTGGCAAGGAGACACTAGTTTTCCCTTTGCAGCATCTTGTAGGTGAAGCAGAGCAATTCTAAGTTCTCCACTGGAGAAATGTACAGCCAAAGTGGCTTAGTAGTTCAGAACCTAGACTTCAGCAGAACCAAAGCAATGACTGCACAATCGTTACTAACTAATAATAAAGGCAGGAGTAGGGGATGGGGTAGACCTTTCCAGTGTAGAGAAAGGATTCTGTCCAGGAAGCTACTTGGCTATTTAAAGTGTTTCCTTACTTTCATCCTCTCCAGGAACAATGTAACGCAAGTAAACCGCCTGTGTGCACTGTGGTGATTTCCACACAGCCTCGAGTACACAGGGGAGACACTGCCGGGGGTGGAGCTGGCACGCCTGCCTTCAGCCTCCATCTCTGAGTACCATCTCATTCCTCCTGACCCGAAGGCCAGGTTTTCAATTCCTCCTTGCAGGGTTGCCACTTGGCTTACTGGAGAAATCCAGCAGATCTCATTTTACCGAACAACCACGGTGGAAAAGTCCAGCTTAGAAAGAACCTCATCTTTATAAACCAGAATGTGCCACAGACACACATTATTAACTAGAGATACTCTCCTCCTGCAAAGGTTGGGACTCTAAGAAGTAACCTGAAGTACACTTAGGAATGTAAGTTACACATATTTAGAATCAGGTAGAAAGAGGACTGGCACTGTAGAAAGCATTTCAGTTCCAATTTTAGGCCCCACTACTTGCTCGCCATGTGAGTTTAAGCAAGCTGCTTTACTTTGTTGAGTTTCCTAAATTTCTTGGCAAGGAAGTCTATCTCCCACAGAAGGTATCCTTTGTCTACCACTTCTGCGCACACATAGCCATCCTCAGACACACACCACCCCCGCTTTAACTACCTTCGATTAGTCTGTTCACAAGCATCTTCCTTACCAGCTGGTTTCCACCCTCCTATCAGATTAAGCATCATGTCCACCAAGCCCTCCCAAAACCCACCTCCTCTTCCCCAGCAGGGCGTGGTTGCTCCTCCTCTGTCTTCTCACAGTATTTGTTCTAGATAATGACTACAGCACCTGCCATGTATTGTGTTAAAGAGTCTAACTCCCCCTTCTAAACTGTGAGTGAGCTACGTGAAATAGATCTGAGTCACACTGGTACCTCAAATTCAGAACTCACTGACACCTCGAGTATCAGAACTCACAGGAGCACCTCAGTAAGTGCTGAATGAATGAATGAATGATACAGTGTTAATTTCGTGAGCACTTAGTGCTAAAAGCACTTACATGTATTATCTGTTATTCTGGCAAGAACTCTAAGATGGACATGAGTATTTTAATTTTACAGATGAGAAAACTGATGTCCAAACACAGCAAACAAGTGATTAGTCAGGACTGGACTGACCTACAATCTGCCTACAAAGAATCTAGCACAACACCTAGCACATATCAGGGCCTCGAAAAGTGGCATCTTCCTTCCTTCTGCTCAAACAATGAGGGAGCGACTGCTTTAATGGAAGAAAGTATCAGAAACTCTAAGTTTACTGGGGTTGGTGACACTGCAAGCCAGGAAATTTGAAAGAAAACTCTCATTTCAACAAATTCTGCATCAGCATTCATGAACACTTTTTTCAACTGCACATTAATCATTCCCCAAATATTTTCCAAGCACCTGCTCTGTACTGGGCACTGGGGGGCCATGGATGAAAGGTCGCGATCCCCAGGAGCAGTCCCCAGGAGGTGCCAGCATTTGTGGTGAGCCAGCGATGGGAACTTGTGAGTGCCTCGGAGCACATGTTCTTAATGGACAGATGTTGCATGCCCATTAAGTCTGCCATTAGGGGATCTAGGAATCATTTAATGGAACACAGAGCAGCCCACTCTGTGCCATGTATACAGCCACAGAAGATTCTTTTAGGAAGATAACGTTCATGCTACAACTGAAGAGCAGCCCACATGGGAACGCCTACCTCCCCAGGTCCTGAAATGAGTCCTTAGAGAGATGATCAGGATTTTCAATGAAATGGCAAGAGGACTGCCACCCAGCAAAGTGGCAAAGTGAGCATAAAGACATCAAAGTCATCCGTCACTGAGACTTTATCACACAGGCCCCACCAACAATCCCTGGGGGAGCCCCTTGTTTCCAGCAACCCATTATGTCCATCTTGAGGCTGGCAACCTGGGGTGTCTCTGCTCACAACCCTAAGAGGCATCGTTCACTTCACATCCTATGTGAATGGCACCCCAGAGCACAACACAGCATGATGGGGATACACCATGAATGGTGTGCAGAAGAAGTGGTCCTCACTACCGAAGGAATTAAGGTCCCATGCGCCTTCAGTGGGCAAGCCATGATTGGCAAGTCCACTTTTCAGGCAACATGGGAGAAGTCCACTGTGACTTTCTGGCAATGACTAACCAAGGTCAAGCCAAGCCTGATGATCAAGGCACCTCTTTCTGCCCCAAAGTGCAAGCACACAATCAGGCACATATAAGACACCCTCAGCACTTCAGTGATTAAAATGTCAACCAATTCTTGTCAGATCTCCACTCAATCTTAACGCCATGTTAATAATTGCCACATCATCTTTGAAAACAACACCAAAAGGACTGAAAGCGGATAATAAATAATCATGGTGCAGCCTCAGTTTATGCCTTTTGTCACAGTAACCACACCTGATCTCTTTTCTAGGCCTTCAATTCTCACCATCAACCCCTCATGGACTGAGCAATTATGGTTTGCAAGCCCCTCGGAGGAGCTCCTTTTTCACAGGGCCTCCCACATAGCCTTGCAATTAATAGAACTAAACGCCTTGGTTGGGTTCACAGAAGCTGCTGACCAACTGCCCCACTGCACTTGATGCTGGGGATGTTGGTGATCCCACCTCTTTTGGGTGAACGTCTAAGACTATCAACCGGCTTCCCTGGCTAGCTGAGTAGATGCATGTTAACCTAACACTCACTCTTTGTGAGATGAATATACTGACTTGTAGCTGCTGAGAGGGTTCAGAATATGCCATGCCACCCCAAAATATGCCACTTTGACATAAGGATTATTTTGAGGTGAAGACGACTGGAGACACACACACACACACACACACACAAAATGAAGAACAGACACACACACACAGAAAAACTCCCTGCTCTCTCCCGCTCTATCTGGAAGGGAGGTCAGGGTGACTCTTACTAATCCCCAGAGACAACTCTAGATTCTTATGGCCCAGAGACTCTACATAACAAATCTGACTAACAGGCGCTTGTCTTCCACTGGTTTCCTCTGTATATTTACCTTCCCACAGTTTGCAGCATTTGGAAGCCAAAAACCCCTTTTCCTTGTCTTTTCTTTTCTCTACAAATGTATTGCTTTTTTGCTAATAAGCTCGATAGGCCCAAGTTCTATCCACCCCTTGGAGTTACTCATCACTGAGTGTGTATGCATAATGGACATGTTAAAAAAAAGAAAAAAGAAAAACAAAACTCCACTTTTCTCTTGTTAATCTGTCTTTGGCCGATCTAATCTGTAGGGCTCCCACCAGTGAACCTGAGATGGGTAGAGGGAAAAGATTCCTTTTCCTCCCCTACACTATATTCTATCAAATCATTCTTAACCTGTGCCCATTGGAGTCTGTGAACCTCATGAAACTAGAGCCCATGCTTTGTGCACATGCATTTTTTAAGGAAGAGAATCCAAACATTTGATCGTTTGAAAGGACTCTAATACTCAGAATCTTTGTTGGCCCTTCAATAATCCTTCAACATGAGCTGGTACACTCCATCTCATAAGGGAAAGACGAACTCTGAGCTGCTACTCACCTGAGCCACCCGAGAATAGGTCAGGGTGCCCTCCTGCTCCGTATGCACATCCTTCTGCAGGATGCATCCACCATCTCTAGGACTCATCTCCCACACATCACCTTGGCTGGGATGACTCACTCCCATCTAGACTGTAAGTTGCAAGGACAGAAACAATTTTCATCCTTTTTATCTGTCCTTATCTATCTGTACTGTCTATGTGTCTGTCTGTGTGTCCTTGTGGGTGTATTGGGGGGTGGGGTGTTTGTATATAATGATAATCGTGATCAGTCCTTTTGAAGGAAAGCACCTTCCATTTCATAAATATCTGTTTCTGTTTTCTGTCACAAGACACTAGTAGGACAACTTTTTAATGGCTGTATATGAGGCCATAAGCTGTAGGGGGACACGACTTTAACAAACTTACAGCAGATACCAAAAAAAACCTGCTAGATGACTGAGGGAAAAGAACTTCAGGATCTGGAAGTTCCCAACACTTTCCAATTGCTGAGGATTAACTGAATAAAATTCTAACAAAGTAACAGCTCAAAATCTCCCTCCAAGTCCTCACAAAACCAACTAATCCATTCCAAAAAATGGTCTGCAACTACCCAGGGTAGTTGTGGGTCCTGCCCTCCATGAGCTTAGGGACTACAGAGGGAGAGGTGAACGGAGACACAAGAGCAGACACCTCTGCAGAACATCCCCCTCTTCAACGGCTTGGTTTTCAATTCTAAAGCCTCAGAGGCCGTACCCAGCTCTCAGTAAAATGGAATCTTGGCCAATGCGTACCTACAAAAAATGTTTACTGTGACACTCAAAACAACATCTTGAAGAAAATACGATATGAGATAAAAGTTTTACGTTACACTTCACACTCAACTGATGAAATACCAGAATGAAGTGTGGAAGATTTTGAAAAGTGCCAAACTCAAGTCAACTTTGGTCTGGGATCGCTGCTGGCTGCGTAACCATGCATAAAACAAGGGATCAGGAAACTACGGTTCAAGCGTTTTACATCCCAACAAAGGAGCTGACTTACAGGTATTTTTACTGTGTTTCAGCCACACTTTAGGAAATTGGTTGGGGGGCTGGAATTAACACGTAACATATTATCATTTTTCTCATTTTTTAAAAAAAGGAAAACTGCCCCAGGTAGTTTTTCAACAAAATGTCTAGTTTTCAGGAAAAAAATGCCTGTATCCATCATACAAGGTAGAAAATAATTAAGGAGCACCCAGAAAAGTACAAATGAGAGGAGAAAGGAGGAATTCCTTCCAACTCCTTGCACGGAGCAAGGAATATTTTGTTTGGGGGCCTGAGTTTGAGCCCAGATGTTGCAAGGCAGCATCTGGACAAATGCAAGTGGTAGGAGTCACCCAGCAGGACTCACAACTGGGCAGGAAAGTTCAGGGCAGGGGTACTTGAAGGACTTGAAGGGAACTGGTGGAGAGCTCTAGTCACGGTGTCCAAACTGGTGGCTGTGAGCAAAGAGAGGGGAGGGCTGGAGTAGGCAAGACCAGACAAAACAGAAGGTAGTGACAGACATCCCCATGAAAGGTCACAGGGTCCCACAGAAGGGAAGAGCACGTTGACATACTAATGTGCAGCATTTTCAGCATACGAAAACAGCGCATTCTTGATCTGCCCAAAGACAGCAGGCAGTGATTCTAACTCCTTGTTAAGAAAATACAGTTATCACAGACAAGGATCTTTTACACGCATTCTTTAGTCTCCTAAGAGAGGAAACTTCCAACCTTTTCACTGGGCACAAGAAGAGCCACCTTAGTCTGTCCCAAAGAAAGAGGTTCCACAACCTTTGTCTTCTTTTCCAATAAAAACAGTGGCCATCCCCTTCCTACACGGTGTGGCATGCCCATATAAGTCACATTTCTAGGAACCGTCATAAGACGGCCCCTTTATCTGTATATCTAAGGGCAGACAGCACTTTCCACCACCTCCCTCAACCCTCCTCTTCTAGCTCAGTGCACTCTCCCGGGTTGCACAAGTACAAACACATGGAGAATGTGAAGAATGCATCCAAGTTTGGCAGCCTTGCCGCATTCTGCCTGGAGAAGTGCCCCCAAATGGTGCGAACTGAAGCGAAACAGCCACAGAAGCAAAATGCAGTCTCGAGGTCAGTGCAGGCCCAGCTGCCCTTGTCTCTTAGACATTCCTGGCTGGAATCCCACTGAGCAAATGTGGGGGAAGAGCAGGCGAGACAGACCCGAGGATCAGGAAATACCCAGCTGCATGGAGAGGCAGTAATCACCAAAACAGAAGCTAAGCACACAAAGAGCAATTTCCCTCCAGGAGTGCCCCGAAGGGCAGACCTGGACATTATTCTTGGGTATTCCTGTTCAGTCACGCCAAGACCTTATCGCTGATTTTTAAATCCCGCCTCCTAAACCACTTGGTGGTGCTCTAGGGGGTCAGCTGTAGGTCCCCAAATACAGCTTCCACTATTTGACCTGAAATCTAAGTGGAATAATGTCACCCCCCACCCAGAGCACTTTATCATTCAGCCACTTCTGAAATCTTCCTTCCCCCAAATTCCATCAAGAGTGATTGTCACACCCATAAAAGAACAAGTGTTCAAATAAAAGAATCAGTCATGTCTTTCATAATTTTAATGTGTCGACTAAGGGAAGTTATACAACTGAGAAATCAAACGTAGTGTTCATTTCTTAGGTATTTCATTTTATTCCAAGTCTACACAGGACACTGGTGGGAAAAGAAAAAAATCATTCATTCATTCTTTGACAAATATATACCAAGTACTTAAGACTGTATTTCATCAATTCTAAAATACACATTCTTTTCCACATTTTATCACCTCTGGAATTGAAATGGAGCTGAAAATTAAGATACTGGTTTTCTTCTTTTAGTACATAAAATAGCATCTGACAATCAATTACCCGTGCCACACAGGAACTGTTTAATACTTCTCCACTGCGTAACACCGATTTCCCCCTGGAATTTGTCCTTCCCTCTCCAGTGCATGCTTGGACACTGCTACCAGAATAATCTCTCTGGTCACGTGACCCTGCCCCCTGATTTAAATGAACCAATGAATCCCCTTTACCTGTGGGAGTAAGAAGCCCACGGCACGTCCCAGAACTTCCTTCTCCGCGTCATCTCCTCTTGCCCCCCTGCCAAATTATGAGCATTTTCCTCAACGTACCAAATTTCTCTCAACTCCATAAAATTTTCAGCATTCAGGTCAAGTACTGACTACCTGGAACCTCTTTCTCTGAGGTTGAAATAAATGTCTTCCTCTGATGTCCTACAACCTCCTTGCTTCGCTTTAGCATTTTCACACCATAATCTGCGGCTCTTTCTCTATATCCTCCAATAGACGGTGACGCCTTTGAAGGCAAAGGCTGCATCTTGCATATTCCGGATGCAAAAACCTTGGGACGCTGCCCAGTATGGAGTTGGAGATCAAACAAAATTATTGAAAGGATGGATGGACAAACTTCAGGACATTCTTTCTCTTCCTCTGTTCATAAGGTGACTCAAGTTCACAAAGATAATGACTTTCTAGCTCATCAGAAACTAGATAGGATTTCACATCTTCTTGGTTACTCTTAAAGGCTCAGGTCCCCCTTGTCTGAAAAATGAAAATTCTAGACTGATGGTCTCTAAGTTCCCTTACAATCTACAATTCTGTTATTCTGAAAGCTTATTCTAGTATCTGGCACTGATCAAATACTACTTTCCACTGTGAAATACCCTTTTGAAAATGAATTCTCAAATTGGTGAAACAGCCTTGTGCCCCAGACTCTCAAGGTTGTATACTGGGGGCAGAAAGCATGTCTAAAAATCCAGAGAAAATATGCCATTTGAATGCATGTTCAGTACAATTTTACATCTAGAAAACAAATATTCTCTTTTTTCATTACAAATTAAAGAACTGACAAAGTGATCTTGGCAGGTGGAGAAAGAAATGAAAATAAGTGATTTTCAGCCGAAGGGAGGCAGGATAGTTTCATGAAGTGGAGCCTGGGTTTTAGAAGCTCACGAAACACTGGTATTGTAAAAGCAAACATCGCATAGTCGTTAAGACTATAGACTCTGGTATTACCCTGTGTTGAGATTCCTAATCCTTCTCTTACTAACCAGCTCTGTGATTCTGAACACTTTACTTAATCTCCCTCAGCCTTAGTTTTGGCATCAGTAAAATAGGGATTAGCATACATATCTCATAGGGTCATTCTAGGAATTAAATTAAAGATTGCATATAAAGCTCCTCGAACAGTGCTTGGCATTTAACAGGCCCCTAGTAAATGGTCTCAATTATTACCACTAGTATTACTAATGTCCCTTTCTCCAATCACAGAGGTCACATTACATGCTCCATTACATCGCACAGGGCACTGGAGATGCACACAGGCGCTCAAGAAATTGGGAAGTGGTGATGTGCTGATGAGAGTGATGACGATGACAGTCAGATGAAGCAGTAAGTATCTGTGGAATGCCATTTCATTTTTTAAATTATATATTGGAAAGAGATCTCTTCTATGATGCATCAGCTTTTTTTCTGGATCAGGGATTTTTTTTAAATTTATGATTATAGTCAAATAATATTCCTCTGTATGAAGAGACTAAATTTTGTTTATCCATTTATCAGCTCATGGACTTTTGGGTTGTTTCCACCTTTTGGCAACTAAGGATAACACTGCTATGATTATTTACATACAACTTATTTTGTATGGACAAATGTTTTCATTTCTCTTGGGAATATAATAGCTAGGAGAGGAACTGCTCAGTCATAGGGTAACTCTATTTAAACTTTTGAGGAACTGGGCTCACCGGCTTCCATATGGATTCCCAGGAGACAAAAAGATAAAAGTACACTAATGACTTATGGTACCAAATCAACCTATTCGGCCAAAGACAGACGGTCAATGCCAGTGTTAAGTCTTCATCAACCTGATAAGTACTTACATATCAATTATTCATATATGTGCAGATACCATCTTGTAAGAATTGAAATTTTCTAGCTGTTAAAGACAGCCAGTAGCAAGAAGACAAGCGAACTTAATAGAATCAAGATGTCCCCACTTCCTAGCCATTCTTGGTTTCCTCCTTTGACTCTCAAAACTCCATTTTAAAGCCATTTTTCTTTAAGACCCTGTCCACTAATATTGTAATTTTAATAATGAAATCACTAAAGGTTTGTTAAGAAACAAACTAATATTGAAGACCTACAGAAATATCAACCAATTAGGCATAGTCTATTTTTTTAGACCTACTTTCCAGCAAGTATGTTTACAAAAATTTAGGTAAATCTACTTCCCACCAAGAGTCTAAACTGCCAGGAACACACTGCCATTGTGTGATGTCATCATATGATGACCAGAAAGTGTGCAGGGGGTGGCAGGAGAAAGTTGAGGTACAGAAGCTTCATCTGAGAGCCTCTGAAACGTGGCATCTGGGAAATCTATCTACACGCTCACAAATCAGTGCGGGTCTGATGTGTCAGTCCCTAAAGCCTTCGATACAAGAGTGCTAAGGGCATCTGTCTCTGATTTTCCTACTGAATGCCTGCCTTGTTTTCCACGGTCTGCCGCACACCTCTTCTGTGAATCGTGGCCAGATTGACGGACACAGAGAGGTGACAGACCTAGGCGTATATTACTTACCTCTACGTTAGCAATGTTGAGGGGGTTAAGAAGTTGGCCAAGACAGAAATGCCTCTGAATTTTAATGTGGTATTTCTGAGTGTCTTAGACTCGTGTTGTACTACTGCTCAAAAAGATGCGAGGTCAGCCCCACCAAGAAAAGATTCTAAATACTTCATGGCAACTGGCATGAAAATATGCTGACTGCTCAGCCACCCATGTGAACTCCAGACTCTCCTAATCTTGACATGCAATTAGTTAGGAACAGGGAGAAAAAAAAAAAAAAAAAGATTCCTCCATGCAGTAACAAATGAAGCTGAAAAATGACAAGTTAGAAAGAAGTCCATTCACATTTGAAAACAGAGATATCACTGTAGTATATTTACATCTCAAAGAAAAGACATATACAAAGGCTTGTATAATTTCCAAAACCCCAAATTCATTCAGATAATGCATATATACTAGACATCAGTATGTAGAGTTTATCAGTAAAACTATTACACAACATAAACCCCTTTATTTTCTTTTCTGCTTAGTTCTATGGTCTAGATTTACAATATCTACAAAACAAACATAAAAAAATAGTAAAGCAAAGGGCTATCTAATATCTCTTTAGAAATCTTAACATTTTAATCTTTTTCCTAACCTCACTACTGAGGAATTCTTAGACCTCAGATATGCTGGAAAGAGAAAACACAGCGGTGATACGTGCAGGTTTAATTTACGTTGGCCAAAACACGATTTTCCCATTTACTGATTCTTTTCACACCAGTCACAGTAAATAGCACAGAACTTTTGGAGATACCAAAATAACTGATGTTTTACTATTAGCACTTTTCAAATCATTCCTCCTTAGACTGTCACCTTTTGCCAGCTCAAAACAGACCTTACAACTGCAAGCTTCCACTGTATAGTTCCAACACTGCAATATTTTCCCCAAAGAGGTGTGAAGCAGGTCAGTGTGCAGAGCTAATAGCATCAAATTGTTATTTGGAAGGAAGAATGCATATTGTGGAGTTGCTAGGACAGTAAAAAAAAGGATGCCATCTGTGTGTGCTCGTAAGTGATTTGAGGACCCATAGTTTCCACCTCCACAGTGGCCCGTAACAGGGGGACGGTCCCAAAATAGCTGAAAAAGGAATCCAAACTTCTCCTTGCATGGCCCACATGCCCTTCACAACCTGTACTCGGCCCACCTTTCCAGTCCATCCCCCATTATCCCTCCACCATGTGCCCAAATCAGTGTCACCTAAGCTTTTTCACATGGTGCACTGAGGTAATGGGTGAACCTACCCGGGGCCGAGGGGATCAGACCCAGGACTGACAGGGTCACTGTCTATGCAGACCTGTCACTTCGTGTGGCACAGAAGTTGGGAGGTTCTGCCTAGATGCCACCTATGGGAATGTACTCACGGTCCCCTTGACTTGTCACGTCACCATCACAATGCCCTAATTTTTGCAATTCCCTTCCAACCCTGGGAACACCTTTCCCTCTCTGCAAAATAAGTGTTTCTTGTTCTTCAAGATTCAGCTCAGACATCATTGTTGCAGTGTTCCTGGCTTTCCTGAGCCCCTAGGCCTCCCAAATTGGAGACTCTCTTTTCTGTGCTCCCATGGCCATTCTTACCCACCAGAAGCCATTTCCCTATCTCCTGCACTGCAAGTGAGTGCCTGGAGGAATTAGTTACTTTTATACCCCAGAGGCAAGCATGCTGTCTGACAAATAGTAGGTGCCCCGTTGCTGTTCTCCAAAATAACTGACAACTCACTCAAAGCATGCAGAGAACAGAGACAATTCAGAACCAGTCTCTCGCAAATAGGATTTATTCTGAAGCATAGGTATTCAACTTCACCTGTGACAAAGCTTCCATTTATAGATTCCTGAAGAAATTCTTTATTCTGAAATCCAACTTGCAGTCTAGAAGATCTCAAGCAGATGTGAACAAATTCAAGCAGCAGGGAAATTCCCTCAGCCCCTAAGCCTCCCTCCCTCTTGGAGGCTGGTTTAGCAGGAGGCCAATCAATCACAAGACTGCTGGTCTCACCCTGAAACTCAGCAACAGTCAGCATCTAGAAATATGTCCTACAGAAATAATCAGTAATGCACAAGCAATTATGTTCAAGGGTATTAAATGTAGCATTATTTATAAGAGCACAAATTGGAAACGGCCTAAATGTTCAACAACAGGGGATTAGTTAAATAAATTATGAACATCTCCATGCTAGAATACTAGGCAGCCATTAAAAAAAAATCATGTTGATATGAAGTTTTCATGACATAATAAAGATCATTACCAAAAACACAGAATAAACAATACTATATACAGCTTGATCCAAATTTAATTGATAAAAACATGCACGGGAGTATTTGCATAAACAAGAATACTGGAAGGAAATTTGCCAGAATGTTTACTGGTGTTTATATCTGGGTGATGGAATAATGGGTGATAATAAAATTTATTTCATTTTCCATTCTTTTTCAATATTTTCTAAGTTTTCTACATGAAGTATGCTTTACTTCCGTATGAAGGGGAGGAAGGAACAAAAACAAATTGAAGCATAAGGAAGTAAAGAGTGTTGACTGATGGGCTGTCCTGCTCTGGGCTGCACATAATTGTCCAGCAGGTTTCTGGGAAGCAGGTCCATAGTCAGGGTCCCAGAACACCTAAGTATTTAGGCTCTCCCTGGAATATATATACAAGGGTGTCCTAGATCCCACCTAGCTTCCAGTCAGTTTACTACATTCAAATATGATCTAAGGATTGACTGATTTTTTTGAATTGTGGACCCACAATTCTCTTGCCACCCTAGGATTAAACCGAAGACCTAAAACTTCAAATTTTCTGAATCTGATTTACAGAGGTTTTAAGAAATCAGACCAAATTCATCCCCTAATGTCCTCATTTTCCTCATAAAAAATGCTAGACTCAAGACTACTGCCAGAAAGACATTTTCTACTCAACAATGCTTTTCCACTACCCCATTTTGTAAATAAAGTAAAATTCCATTCTATTCTTAATCTTTCTGAAAAAATTATGTTTTAGAAACACTAAAAAAAAAACACTAAAAAATTATGTTTTAGAGATTGAGCAAGAGAATTAAGAGAACTAAGAGTGGACGGTGTCACAAAAGGCTAGGGAAAGGGAAGAGAGTCCTCTGAGCCTCATGTGTCCCAAAGAAGCTGCGATGGGACAGATCCTAAAAGTGCTCCCTGGATCTGGCTTCTAGTGAGCACTGATGGTCTTTACCAGAGTGACTAAGTAAGATGAAAGTCAGAATCACATAGAGTAAAAAATATAAACTATCCTTTAAGGGCTTATCTGAGAATGGCAAGAGAGACACAGACCAGTCAAAGAGTCAAGAGAAGAATCCAATCTGTGTTTGAAGTTACAATGAGGGGCAGTTCTAATCCTACAAGAGAAAAGATGGGGCTAGGAACCGAAGCCTAGGTGAGGAACGCTGTCAACCAAAAGAGGCATTTTTTATCGTAGGGAGCCCAGTCCAGTGATTCTTACCCAAGGAGCACACCAGAATCTTTCGAGAAGATTTTTACGACCACCACACACCTGGTCCCCACAAGACCTACTGAACTATCATCTTCGAGAACAGGGACCAGGCTGAGTATTTTTTAAAGTTCCCAACTGATTCAGGTGCACAGTGGTGGTTCAGAATCACAGTTAGAAAGAAGGTGAAGTTGAGTCCAGAAGAAAACACATTCACAGACATAAAGGCAAGAAACTGAAGGAGGGAAGAGTTCAAAGTTCTCTGACCTAGGGGATAATGCCAAGAGAGAACTTTAGGAGCAGTACAGTCTTAGCGTGGTCTCTGGGCACTACTCAGAGCAAGGCGTCTGAGGGCAGGGTAGGGGCAACCATTGCATGGAATGTCTGGGGGCACCCATGTGCACCAGGGAATCGTTCTTCCCCATAGGGCTCAGCTGGTAATGCAAAGACCAACTGAGAAGCTGATGGTCAAATGAATATAAATGTGGGAGTTTCAGGAGAAATTGGCACAAACGAGCAAAGACGCAGTTTATTAGCAAACTCATAGGGCAGCTGGAAGAATTAAGTAATGCATTTAAACATAGCCCAGTGTCCCACACAAAACAAGAGCTCAATAAATTAGATGTTATTGTCATCGCTGCTACTGCTGTTATTTATTTCTGGAACCAAGGGAAGGGATCCCTGTTTCTTAGGAATTAGTGAAATAGAAGTCAGCGGTTACTCCTCCATTAAAAGGAAAATTAACAGGCTATGTGGGGTGTTAAACCCCGCAAACAAGAGATGTTAATGACCATATATTTCTATAGGTTTCCATTCATACTTACTTTTGAATAGCTGGTGGTTGAGCATTCTTGTGATAATGACTAAAGATGGCTGGTACCATTTTTACTATAAATACGGCAGTACAAAAGGCTTAAAAAATGGAAAATAATGTTCCCTTTAGAAAGCCCATGTGAGGATGTTCTAGGGTAAGACATTCTGAGCCTGGGTGTTCCACTGTTGCTGCCCCCACTTCATTTGAAAAGGACTTGTGGAGGTTGGCAAAGACACATGAAGAACAAAATTAAGAAAAGAAAGCGAGGCAATTAGTTTCAAGTAAACTGAAGGGTAGGAGAAAAATATATTTGGTGACCAATGGAAATGAATGGACATGCAAACAGCTCCGTTTTCTTTGATGCTAGCAGTGGGTCTCAAATTTGGCTGTGAATCTCCTGGCAGTAAATGCAAAAAAGGAAACAGGGTAAGCAGAATAACTGATGATTTCCAAAACTAAGGGGAAGTGCTGGTAGTGCTGTTACTGAAGCATGAACATTTTTTTCCTTCATAAACTGACAGTAATACAATGAACAATGCCTACAATAGCATCCTTACAGCAACATTAATCACCTCATAAAAAGTATCCTTTTTTCATCCTCAGAAAACATCCTTAATTCCTAGTAGGAGAGACAAAGTACTCAAACCCAAGGGTAGCTCTCCAAAATTTGGAATTTTTTCTCTATATTGTTTATTAGTCTTTTTTGTTCCAGAGTAGGCAGAATCACATTAAAATATATCCAACTCAAATCAATCAACGTTCCCATCTTTTGGAGGAAATAAATTCACACACTTATTCATGACCTATATAATCACAGGTCTATAAATAAAGTAAGGCTTCCAACCTCAAATTCTTTACCAAGTGAAACCATCCAGAAATCACGAGAATATGATAAAGACATACGCAAGATGCACAGTGTCTAAAATTTTCCACCTCTCTCCAAAAACTCCTGAAAGATGTGCTCCTTGAAAATAAGGGAGTAAACTAAGAAAGAGCAGGTATGGAATCTAGAAATGGAGATTCAACACAGAGGGGAAAGGATGAGGGTGAAAGGAAAGGATGGGAGGACAACAGGTCATCCACACTGGAGCTGATCCAAGGCTCCAGAAGAAAGGACTCCAAGCAGATGAAAGAGCTAAACACCTGCTGTAGCTAAATATATTGTGAGAGGGCAGTTCTTACACGAGCAAGGGTGTAGGGATACACCAGTGAGGGGCACACAAGAAACTAAGAAAACAAACAGACAAGAGCTTTGCATTAGAAAGGAAGGTACATTACTACACACCCCAACTTGTTCAAATAAAGAAATGATGAAAATGTACTAAGAAACTCAAAACAATGGCTACTTGTAGGAGGTGGACCAAGGCAGTGGACAGATTAGCCCAAGAACAGAAGTGAGACTTTTTAAAGTATATGGTTCATGTTGTTTCAATTTTTGAACTATGGGAATGTATTACTCAAAAACTAGTGAAAAAAAAAAGTAAATTCTAAAAATTGGGGGAAAAAAGTGTTGACAGGCCAGAGGCTTTACTTGGTCTTGTTTATCACAGCAACAACTGTTGACCTACTCCTGGCTTTCATACCACGCACATCTACAGAGACTCAAAAGCAAAAGGCTCCGGGGCGTGGTTATAGCCATGAGAATGAAATCAAGAAGATGAGACAGATGTGGGAGAAGTAGTCCCTATTAATCAAAACATGAAGGGCAGCCACTTGTCTTTGGTAAAGTGATACTTGCTGGGTACTACTGTAAAAAGTCACACGTATGACCTATGTAAGGCTACAGAAATCAGGGAACGAGTTACTTTTAATGGGGGCACTATTAGAATTTTAAGCAGGCAAGTCTTTGTTAAGCTGGACTGCCCTGCTCATTGCAAAGAGGTTAGTTAGCATCTCTGGCCCCTGCTCACCAAATGCCATTATGACACTCCATTCAATATGATGAGCAAAATGCCCCCCACCTCCACACTGCATTTCCAAAAGCCTCTACCCCTGACTGAGAACCACTGTAAGGAATAAGTAAAAAGAATAAAACATAAAACTTGCCAACTTTGTTTCCTATCACGGCAACTAATTTCCATCTGTTCATTAATTTAATGAATCTTCATAACACATTCGTTAAGAAATCATGAGCAATCTGATCTCACACATGTTTGGCTGTTACTAAAGATAGTTTGTGTCTTGAGTTTAAAAAAATAAAAAGAGCTAAAGAAAATCTAAGGAATCCAGAATTCCTGCCAGCCTTCAGTCAAACTTACTTCACAACTGCAGAGTGTGCAGTTTAATTAAAAAAATAAAGTTCATATACAGTCTTTCATTGATTGTGTTAATTAATTCCCTCATGAATCTTGTAAGCTTTGGCAACGAAAATATTATTTTCCCCATTTTCACAGACAGGGACTCGAAGGCTTGGAGCAGTTAAGTGATTTTTCCAAGCACGTAATTGACAGAACTTGGGGTAGGAACCAGAACTTTTAGGTTGCCAGGCTGGCAGTTTCTCCACTCAGCTACAATACTGACTCTAGGCAGAATTTCCTCTATGCCAAGCCTACAACATATCAGCTCAATTCAAACCTTTAACATAATTAGAATTTTGAAACCCAGCATCTTTTTTTTTTAAATCATTAGGTCAGATATAATTGTCCTCAAAACAGTACAATAAAAAAAATCAATAAAGCTGACTTTATAAGCTCACACAGGTTGGTAGAGGTAGGTACAATCACTATTCCATCTTACAGATGAGGAAACAGATAAAGGGTAAGCAATGTGTTAAGAGCTACACATTAGTAAGTGTGGGATTTGAATGCAGGCTGTCTAACTCTGCAGGGAAATCTTATAATCAATTAAATCAAAAGATAAGTGACCAAAAAAAAGGGTAATCACAAGAAAAACTGGTAAGTTGAATGCTTTAGATAAACAATGTAACATTCTCTTTAGCTTTGTAAATAACATATAAATCAGCATCCCTCATATAATTTTTTGTTGATTTGTAAAGGTGATTTCACAGTACAGGAACAATTACATAACTAGTCCTTTGTCAAACTAATCAGTACTTCAATTACTCAAGTAATGGGCATTTAATAAGTTATCAATTCTCTACCCCAATACTTCAGTGAAAACAAAGTAACCCTGAAACAATCAAATAAGGCACTTGAACATCTTAATTGGATGACATGTCGGTCTTAAAATTTTTTCTACTCTTAGTTTGCCAATGTATATCTTGAAAAGGCTAAAGAAACAAATGTACAAAGAACTCCCAAATACCAATTTGGTAAAAGAGCACAACAACACAAATACAGAAGTAACCACTGAGTAAAACAGCAATCTGGAGAAAATAGATGCATTTAATTCAAACAACTTCAAAATAGAAATAGAGAAGGTAGCTTTTCTTCCTACTCCATGCAATGGATTATGTTGACTGTGACCAATAACCAATGCAAAAGACTGATAGATTTTCTCCTCTACAATTTCTATAGAGCATCCCCAAATTCTATTTTTTAACCAAATTTAATCTCCAGAAGTAAGAAGATGATATCTTGCTAGGAAACATTACTTTAAATAAAAATTCGCAGTTGTCAAATAGCACTAGTTCAGTAGAACACCAAAAGAGTCAGGCCAGGTTGAGGGTAAGTAAGAACTTGAGGAAAACCCTGAGTTCTAGCCAAAGAAATTATTCATCTAACTCCTCAGAAGAACCATAGCTCTACAGAGCTAAGAATGGAAGGGGTTGGAGAAAATACAGCTGTTAGTAAAGTTCTGTGTGACCTAAACTTGGTGATAATTTGTTGGACACTACAATATAGGTCGACAAGTATATTTGGGTCTCTAATACCAGGACTACAAATACATGAGTTAACAAGTAGGCACTCAATGATCAATGACCAAAGAAGAGCTAGAAGGAAAAAACACAGCATCCACTTGCTACTGGTTCAGTGGCCGTCGTGGCTGCCAGCAGACAGTCCTTAATCGGAGGGCCTTATGGCTGTTCCATCACACTGCCTCCCTGGATGATGGAAATCAGATATCAGGGCAAGTACCTGGCAGAGTTCTGGAGCCAGAGCAACACACTGTCAGGGACTGAGAAGAACCCGGAGCTCTGAGGCATGCAGCAGACATTCCACACACGAATCACAGACCAAAGGCTCTCTAAAAAAGACCCCAAAAAGTAACTGGCCAGAGTATGTGACCATGTCCCCATTGTATAGATGGTAAATGGTGGTATCCCAAAGTGTGATATTCCTCAATTCACTGAGTCTGTACTAAACATAAGAAATAGCATAGTGAGTGCTGACAAGGATCATAATAGATCCCATGAGACTTGACCTAGAGAAACACGGGGGGTGGGGGGGTGAGAGGCAGAATAGCAGTGGAGGAAGCCTCCCAGTCACACTTAGTCGGGGGGGAGGGAGGAGTAGAAGAGGACAGGGAGAGTCCCCTTCAGGTGGTTAAGGGAGGAAAGGTCAGGAGGACTGGGGCTGGGGGAAAGGGGTCTCCACTGGTGTTTAGTGGGTGAAAGGAAAAACAGAAAGGGCTATTGAGCTGAAAGGAGTAGGAGAAAGAAGTCGAAGAGAACTAGGGTGGCACTCTACAGTGGCTGAAAGGGGGAAGGTGGGCACAGAGGATGATGACAGTCTTGGCAGGAATGTCACAAAAAGCAAGCAAGCATCCATCCAGATGACCTTCAACAATGCTAAGACTCTATTAAATTTCCATGGTTATCTGTTCTAAATTTAGAAACTCTTTTTACTTGTAAAAATGAAAATTGCCTTGTTGCTTTGGTCCATTTTCTCTCATTTTTAATGTAGTGCAGTAGGCAGGGGGAGGGGGGAGACAGTTGGCCATCATTATTCAAACAGCAATTTTTACTGGGTTCGTAGCACCTTAAACAGCCTGGGAGGGAGACACTCCCCCAGTCCCTGGTTCCCCACTGGCAGAGAGAGAGAAGGCGAGCAGGGAAGTAGCACTTACCCTCTGCAAATTGGTACTCAGTAAATGCCCTTTAGCAGAAGAGCAGAACTTTTATCTCCGTTTTTCAGGGGAACAGAAATATCCAAAGGTTTAATGTGTTTAACTTTCATCTAACCAGTATTTTGTGGTTCTTGCTGGGCTTCCCTGAGTGTTCATGTTGAAACACCAGCATCTCCCAGGATGGAAGGCACATGTGCATCTCAGAGCTGTGAGCTGTGTCCTTCCACCTCATCAGACCCATGTGAGCATCCGTGGTATCATCTCACAATCCAGAAAGGAAGGCGTTCAGGTGCCTCCTGCCTACTTCCTGTCTCCAATCCCTCCAGCAATGACGGTTCAGAGTCAGCTTTCATAACCCGCAGTGAACGACACACCTACCCTGAAGCACCCATCCTGATACAACAATGTCCAGAAACAGCTGAAGATGAATGAGAAAATCCTCACAGTATGCTGAGAATCATAACAAGATACAATTTCCATAAAAATCATTTTGGTGGCAGCTTCTTCCCCAAAAAAGGACAACCTAAACATAATATCTCTCATAGTATGTCTATGTTCTGTACCTGGGATAAACTCTATTTCTCCGTTAAATAGAAGGGAGAGGAAAAGTCTACCTAGGGAACTAAAATACCACACTAGGTTTTTTTTCCCCCACTCAATTTGGGCAATTTTGCAAAAGTGGATCATTTATTTAAGGAAGCCTTGACTTCCTCATCTTATTTAATAAGGAAAGCTTTAGCTTCAAGGAAGGAAGGGGACCACAGTGGGTCATTCAGCCACAAAGGGAAGCTTTGACAAGGGTGGGCGCCAAGCAAAGCCACTCCAACACGGGAGCTTGGGGAAAGGGGTGTCAGACTCATTCTGCCTCTAAGATCATTACTTGGTGTCCCAAGACGGAGATTCTCTACTCTCTGGGACAGAGGACACCAGAAAGCAGGCAGATCTGGATGAAATCTGGCTCTGGCCGTCATCAGCTACCTCAGTTGTGTTCACCTTCCCAAGCCCCAGTTCCTTCGATGGGCAGATGAGGACAGTAACAGTACCTACCTCAGGGGGTTGCTGTGACAATAAATGAAGTGACATATTAAATATTCTGACACGCACCAGACATAGAACACGTACCAGCCCTCTTCCACCTCCCCTTACCTCCCCTCTGGCAGAACCCAGACCAGTAGGATGGCCAGAGAAACATCTCTAAATTTCACTCTCCTTGACTGCAAACTGATGAAGGCGACTGCATATGAAAGCTTGAAATCGATATGCCAATGTTAGGAAATATTGTTGTTAGCACCAATCAGCACTTCTCCCACACAACTGAATTTCATGGAGTAAAAGTAAGAAGTATCTCTTAGGCAGTTTCTGTGTCCCCCACTGTTTACTGCTAAATGTTGATACACTTTTATATTAGTATCCTCCAAGGGGGACCAAACTGTGCTTTATAGCTATTTTCATTTTCATTTCGTGCTTTTAATTAATGCTTTTATTTCTGTGCTCATACTCCGGGGTAAAATTTGAGAAAACCAGAATATGAAATGCTAAAGACAAATACTAACAGGCAACAACTTGATACCCGCTTATCCTTGCACCAAGATCCAAAAGGAGCTGGATATTTGTAAAACAAATAGTGGGACTGAAAACAGAAAAAATAAACAAGCAAAAATGAGAGTCAAGAACAAAAGCACTGTGAGTTCCTCTGCAGTGACACTTGCCTTACAATCCTCAACACCCAGCAAAGTGCTGGGTACTTTCTCTGCCTGGAGGACAACATGACTTCGATCTACCAACACCTATGGATGAAAAGAAAAAAGCTAAACACTAAATCTGAAAGGTACTAACATTATTTTACTGATATGTATTTCCACTAACTGACTCATAGAAGGGCCCCATGTAAATTTATGGTCTTCAACTCCAAGCTGTTGAAAATAAACAGACTCCCCAAAAGGTCTCCATAACCCACCTTGTGCATATGGTTGAGATGATGAACTTGATGGACTTAGACAAAGCCTAGGATGGGACCTTATCCTGTGGTCCCCTATACACCTCACACGCCACATGGGGTTTCAGAGGAAGCTAGTCACTCTGAATTGTCTTTTCATTCATGGCAAATCTTAAAAAAAAAAAAATCAAACGCCTAACTTCTGGAGTTTTCTCTCTCTCTCCATTTTTTAGCACAAGCAGCATTTTTTCTTAATTTCTAATCATTTTTACTCCCTCCTTTCTGCCAATATCGACCTGTCCCAGTGTTTCTTCTGGCCAGGGCAGCACTAGCTTTGCATGGACGTCATGCCAGAGGAATGGAAATTGATAGTCACCACAGTTTTGTACAAACAAGTAGGGTGAAGTTAAATAAAAAGAAATTAAAATCTGGATAAGGAGCAGTAATTTACACAGGGGTCTCTGGTTCTCTAGGAAACTCAAAAGAACCCTGGTAGTATCAGCCTAAAGAGGTCCCAGGACTGGCTATAGAAACAGAAATACCGAATTCCGGATCATCAAAGAATCTTTTCTCCTCCAACAGTAAAGAATAAAAAAACACTTCCTCGTTCTGGTTATCTACTGCTGGATAACTAATTACCCCAAAACTTACTGGCTTAAAATAACATCTTTTTTTTATTATCTTTCATGGTTCTAGGGGCTCGCTCTTCCCAGCTAAAGCTGGAATCACCCAAAGGCTTCTCACTCACACCTGGCATCTGGCAGAGATGGTTGGTTGGCATCTCTTTTCCACGCAACCTCTCCAAACAAGTCTCCCGAGCTTCCTCACAGCATGGTCGCCCCAGAGAACTCGGACTTCTCACAGGGCAGCTGGCTTCCCACAGAGCAAGTGCTCCAATACACAACAAGTGGAGGCTGAATTCTCTTGCAGCCTTTGCCCAAATAACTGGCACAGAGTCACTTTTGTCATATTTTACAAGGCAAAGCAGTCAACAAACCCACTCGAATTCAAAAGGAAGAAGGTACAGGAGCTGTGAATTTGAAGCCAGCATTAACACACCATGCTCAGAGAGCCTTGCGTGGTCTCCATCACAAACAAAGGGCTGACGGCAGAGTGAGCGCCGGGGGATCAGACTTGCGCACTTGCAAGTGCTCACGCCCCCAGGACATCATAATCTTAGTGCTGGGAGATTGGAAGAGGCATTGGTCAACTGTGCGAGTTAGCTATTTACAGTGTTTTCATTTCACTGCCAATCTCTAGGGCTGGGGAAGTTATTAGAAAGAAAGAGAGGTAGAAGAATTGGCTCTAATCACTGGCAATCATCAAATTTACATATTTATTGCAAGTGTTTTAATGTCTTCTGGGTTTACAAAAAATGTCATTAGTATTTTCATGAAGGTGCAATAGATTTCGTTTCAAATTTTGATTGCTTAAGACTTCACTGCTCATCTTCTGCTGGTCTTCCAAGTGGAAATGAATGGATAATTAGTACAGGACAAACAGATTTGCAGAACATTAGCAAAGCAAACTTGTGTTTGAATTCCTGTTGTGAATAGTCATTGAGGTGAGCAGGAAGACTCTGGGTAATTTTACATTAAAACTAGAACTCAATCTTACCAGTATTAGAGAATATATCTGTATACAAAAACTGCTCATTAAAGCCAGGCAAGGGGGGAGGGTGTAGCTCAGTGGTAGAGTGCGTGCTTAGCATGCACGAGGTCCTGGGTTCAATCCCCAGTACCTCCTCTAAAACTAAATAAATAGATAAACCTAATTACCTCCTCCCCCCACCAAAAAAAGAATGCATATTGTTTAAGTCAATAGATTCAAAACAGGATTTCAACATGTAATCAATTAAAGAAATTAAATTAAAATTTAAAAAATGAACCCAGGCAAGAAAGAAGTAACTCCTAGAAAGGCCAACTTAGCAATGACACCAAAGCTTATCCCCACCAGTGACTCCTTAATGAATATCCCCGGCATTCCAGGCCTTAGAACACACAAAGGACAAGGCGAGGAGTTTTCAGTTTTAGATGACTAGCAAACCCTGTGGGGATTGGTTCTCTCTGAATCCTTTGTCTTCCCCCTTCCTGCTAACTGCAACCAAGTAGGTAGCTTTTCTGCCAGGCTTGTCTGGTTATATAATAGCCTGTTTCAAATTTGCTGAGTGACTTCTTCAGAAATCTCAAACCATCTTGAGGAGACTTGAGTTTGTCCTTGCTGCTCGAGGTCAAAATAAGATAGGACAAGCTCTAGTAACTCTTTTCACTTTGGGGAGAGAGGCAGTTCTCGACCGCTGAGGACAAGTCAGGACCGCATGACAGTGAGGCAACATCAAGGCCTTCTTGCTTCGCTGGCTTTAATAGCCAGAGTTCAACACGGAGCAGCAGCTTATGACCACTGTGGGCAGCATCAACGGGGAAACTGGGTTAAGAAAATCCCAAGGAAAAAAAAGACAGCTTAATTAGAGCTTTCAAATTAATATGCACAAACTGGAATGAATTTCCAAAGATGTTCCTTTTTCCTTTGTGCCAGGATTGAAGCCTTTTTCTGAGCACCAGAAAGTTACAGCCAATAGAAGCATTTGGTGAGAGAAAATAATAATAAAACATTAATCATCAAAAAGCTATGAATTGAGCCCTTATAATATTTGCCAGGTGGACACTAGGACTATCCCCATTTACAAATGAGGAAAATAAGGCACCAGTACGTTTAATAACCTGCCCAAAAGCACTTAGCAAGCAAGGGGGGGGCGAGGGCAGGACTGGCCAACAATGAAGTCCAAACTCTGAACTACCACAAGTGCAGAAGAAGAAACAGGAGTTCTCCCAACCCCACCAATTACTGTACTGGTTATGTGTCTTCAGTTGTTAACCTCTCTCAGCCTCAGTTTCCTTACCAGCAAAACAGAGATAACTCTGAATTCTTTCAGTTGCTGTGAATTCCCAGAATCGGTTTTCAACACACGATAGCTATTTTTATTATGCAGGCCAAAGGGAGCCCGGTCAGGCTAACAAAAAGGAATCACAGGAATGAGGAGGAAACCTAGAGGCATCAGGGACTGGAACACCCCTTGCCCAGCTCAGCAGGGAGCCTGTGCCTTAGAGAAGGGCTCCCTCTCCACAGCCCCGTCCCGCCTTTGCACGTGCACCGGGCGTAACTCAGAGAGTGTGTGGTGCCCTTGTCTGTAATTCAAGGAAAAAGTTAGATTTTCCTTTTCCCTCGAGATACATAAACATATAATAACATCATACAAAAATATATTTTGACTCATACCCAATCTTATCAACTCCAGTAGGTCCTTACGTCTGATTCCAAATGAAGTCCTCTTCCCACACAGCTCTCATTAAATCACTAGCTGGCCTCAGACCAGGATCTTCAATGTTAACAGAGTAAAAATCCAGGCTCTGCGTGCGGTCTGGCCACCTCTGCTAAGCAGCAGAGATTCCGGCTTCTGTTCTAACCCTGTCTTCCCTTAGGCCTCATCTGGAACTCTCCTTTTAGGAAAGACAGGGCCACTCAGCCCACCTGTCCCTGGCCACATGTGCCTCTCTCCTTCCCACCTCTGGATCTGCACTGGCCGGTTCCCCAGAGCACCAGCTCCTGTTCATTTTCACCCATTCCAGTCCCCTCCATCTTCCAAGTCCTTGCTCAAGGGACCCCTCTTCCAAAAATCCTCCTGATACGCTCTGAAAGTTCATGTCCTTGCCAAAATTCATACGTTGACATCCTAACCCCCAAGGTGATGATATTAGGAAGTGGGCCTTTGGGGAAGTGACTAGGTCAAGAGAATGGGCCTCATGAATGAGATTAGTGCTCTTAGAAAAAGAAAGCCCAGAAGGCTCCCTTGTCCCTTTCATCATGGGAAGATGCTAGAAGTCTATGACTGGTAAGAGAGCCCTCACCAACGCTGGTGCCCTCAGCTCAGGGTAAGGCATATCTGTTGTTTATAAGCTACCCAACCTGTGGTGTTTGCTTACACCAGCCTAAACAAACTTGACACCCCCCATGACCAGTTCTGCTCCAAGTAATCCATTCTCCTGCTCCTCTAAATTCCTATAGATACAGCCTTCTCCTCTCTACTGCACATATACATGGTTCAGTATTGCTGTGTAACTTCCCTTAGAGAACACTCTTCTCCCTGCAGTGAGTCCATACACAACTTGAGAGAGCATGTGTGGTTAAGGGTACAGGTTTGCAGTTGGCCCATCTGAAGTCACACCCCAGCTCTGCAATCTTCCAGCGCTGTGAGCTTGGGCCAGCTACTTAACCTCTCTAAGTAGTACTTTCTTCCCCTATAAACTGGGGTAATAATACTAGTTACCTTCTGTGGTTTGGGGGAGGATTCCTGCCAGGGACATATAAGTGCTTAGTAATGTCAACTATAATTATTATCACTATCCATTTCTCATGCACATTTCTATCCTCCAGAGCACCAACAATCTATTTCTCTGTCTACCTACCTATGCATCCATCCATCCAGCCAGCCAGCTAGCCAGCCATCTTTCCACCTATCTATGTTAGACACTCAATGAAGGTTGCCAATTGCCTCATTTAGATGCACCAATCGTCTCAAATTTCCATTTCTCCAAGAAACACGAAGCTATTCCTAGTTTTATAATCGGGCACTGAAACTCAAGAAGATTCTCCAGATAGGATCTCATACTGAGCATGCTGATTTCCAGGAGGCTGAAATGGGAGTGAAAAGTGATCATTTCCTTACTTCGGATATGCCAGTTTGAAGAACAGCTGAATAATTCATTAGGTCCTTTAAGGTGCACTGATCAGATTCTGCTCTTTGAGAAGCATTTTACCTTGAAGTAACTATTTGTCATTCCCCTTTCAAATGAGAGGTAGATAATAGACCGCTTCTGTTTAGTGAAACTATAATAAAGGTCTAAATGATAATAATACCTTAGACTTGCAGAGTGCATCACAGCTTATAAAGCGCATTCATATCCATCATCCCCTTCCATCTTTCCAGCAGCCCCATCAAACACCCAGAGGGCTAATCTCAGTGTGATAAATGGGAATGCTCAGGAAGGTTCAGGTTCAAGAGCTTTCCCACATGCCAGTTCGATGGTTCGAATCTTCCAACTCCTAGTTCATTGCTTCTTTTACGGCACCACAGGATTTAAAACCATCTGCACATCTTTACAAAGTGATGCCCAGCTGGAAAGAATGGAACCCACTGCTAATTTGTATTCTGGCTAAAGTACCCGTACTAGCACCTCGGAGATAGGAATGAAAAGGGAAATTGTCGAATGGTATGTAATGCAGTTTTATACCACATGAGACTAAGTCGGAGACCTCAATTCAAAGTCTATTTTCACACTAGCCATTTTCAGGGTTTTCTTGCAGGAAGATAGGTGTACACAGCTCCAGCCTGCAGGAATTTCCTGTTACCATACTTAGGAGGGGCCGCATTTGAATACTCTTCCAACACAGCCAGTGTTCTGCCAGGCTCCCCTCACTCACTGCCCTCCAGCTGCCCCACCAGTTTCCTGTCATGCAGAGGATGCTCCATCTGAACACCTATTCAGGGGGCATTCCCACTGCATGGCCTACTGCCTCAGGTCATTCACACCTCTGTATAAATACCACTTCGGAGAGACCCTTAGCCCATCTCATCTCATCAACATCCCCCACATACTCTGTAACCACTTTCCATCCTGTTTCATCAAAGTACTTAACACTATTTGGCATCTGACAGATTTTTCTCTGTTCATAAATGGTCTCCCCACTAGAACGTAAGCTCCCAGGAGGGCAGATCTTTGTATAGTTCACCAGCACTTAGAATAATGCCTGATAATAGGAAGCTCCCAATGAATACACGTTGAACGAGGGAACACAGCCTATAAATTTCTCCGTTTAAAACCTCTACTTCTTCCAATCTGAAAAGATTCTTACACATGAAACCAAAAGAACAAAACCCAATCTCACAACTAGGACAGGTATGAAGAAAAATTAGTGCTATGGATGGGACATAGAACCAGTAGGCAGAATCCCTGGGACCAGAACAACCACGATTTCAACTGTTACAAATAGGTTCCGTCACTGGATCTAACGCCATTCAGTTGATAACAGATTAATGACCAACACAACTCTTCTACCCCCACCAATTGGCCTCTCACTGCCTAAGGCAATTCCATCACATGCCTCAGGCTAGCCTTCTGCAAAGAGGTCCAAGTCATTTCTTGGATTTTGTATATATGACAGTAAATTGGCATTCATCAAGTGAGAAGAGAACAATGTGACATCACATGCTCCAATCTGATGCAATAATAACTACTCAACATTGACCATGAAGTATCCTTGCTAAAAATATTTAACCTGAAAGTAATTATAAGAGAATCATCACATGTCCAGAATGCAGGACATTCCACAAGACAACTGGTCAGGACTTCTAAAAAAAATTATGCCAGAAAGAACAAACAAGACAGGAAGGCTCTCCTAGATTAAAAATAAAATAAAATACAACACTCGGTTTGATCCTGGATTGGGTAAACATAGCTATAAAACTGAGAAACTAGAAAGTTGAATATGGACTGCGTAGTTTACAAAAGCTTTATCAGCTGCACCTATTTACTCTATTTTACTTAAAGCCAAGATCCAATTTAGCATCAGTCACCCCTACAAGTATTATTATGTATTTTCTGTATAAATCATGTCCTTCTCCAGTTACATACATCTGGTCACAGTGAGATCTGTATCCTGAGTTCAACAGGGCTTAGCCTCCACAGGGCATCTTTAATGCTAATTGGAGGAGACAGGCCTTGTAAATCCTTATTTACAAGATGCAATCTGTATTTCCTAAGCCTGTCTGCCTTTTACATTTCTATTATTCTTTTTGTGTGTTTCTCCCTCTCTCTTCCTCCCTCTCACTCTACTCTCCCTCTCCTTTCTCTCTCACCGTTAACATTTAGTATACTTCTTGTTAAATACTACTTCAACCACTAAATTGTAAATTCTTTGAAAGTAGAAATGATACCTGGTTAACCTTGGCATTCCTTGAGGCTAACATAATGCCTCACATACAGTATGTAGATAAAAGGTGGTTGTTGAATTTTTTAAATTACTGTACTTTAGACTGTGTGATGACTATTAATTTGCTTGAATTTTTACATGATCCTGAATCTCTCTGTGCTACAAAAGATATTGAAGAACTAATGTATCTTTCATATTTTGCAACTTTCATTCAATTGCCAAGCCTCTTATATATTTCATGAAATGTTTAACAATAAAACTACCCTTCAGATCTTAAAAAAATATTTTTGAAGACATTGGAAAATCAAGACATTCTTTCCATGTATAAAAATTCAACGTGACTCAATAAGTCAGTATCACGCCTTATTTCAAATTGAGATGGCATTACGAACATTTAGTATGATCTTCTGAATACTCTGCTAACAAAGCTTATTTCACCAAATCGTCCCCACATCATGATTTATACACCTTTCCCCATTCACATCGACTGTATCTTCACTCACCCTCTTCAATGAGAAATTTTACAGTTGCTTATTTCTTTAGTACTTATTGAATTGATTCCAGTATTGTGAAAGGTGTTATAACATTTAAAAATCATTTAACTTTCTGCTTTTCATCTCACACCTTGCTTTTTTAATTTCCATTTCCATTTGTGAATCTTGACATTTGTAAGTGTCCTGGATCATCAGGCTCTGAAACATTCCACATTCTACTTTACTGAAATCAGACTGCTTGCTGAGCTTCAACAATTATCTTTCTTTTACTACTAATATCCTTTGTGGCCATCTCCAAGACCACTGCCTTTGCTGGGGTCTCATGCACCCCCTTCCTATAATCAAAATGTTTTGCACGGCAAGCTTTCTCCAAGGCCACATAGCATATCCCAAAGAATTACAATGACCTAGTTCCAGAGTGTCACTCCAGATAGATTTCAGCCAGAGGCAAACAATATACAAAGCATCTTTCCTTCAGCAACTGAGCCTCATTTCTAAGAACTGCTCCCTCTCTGAGAGGATAAGCCGGTGGAAATCAAGCCCTGAGAGAAAAAGAGGCCGTGGGTTTGGTCACTACCCAGCTGCACAATCCTGGGAAGTGAGGCTCTGAGCTTAGCTTTCTCATCTCTGTAACAGAGCAGTCAGACTAGGCCACCTCTCACTTGCTTTCCAATTCTAAGATTCTGTAATTCCATTGAGTGTTCCTATGTGGGACAGAGAAAGGAACAAGATTATTAAATTTTAGAAATATGCATACTTTTGGGTAGCTCTTCTGTATTCTGTTACCTCAATGTATTTGGGGAACTCTGGTGATTTCCAAAATGACCTACAAAACCTTCAGAGATTAAAACATGGCCCAAACCATATGACCCAGTAATTCCACCCTTAGGTCTATACCCAAGAGAAATGAAAACATATGTCTGCATAAAAGTTGCACACGAATGTTCATAACAGAATTATTCATACCAGCCAAAAAGTGAAAGCAACCCAGATGTCCATCAACTGATGAACGGATAAACAAAATGTAGTATATCCATACAATGGTGTATTATTCAAAACGGAATGGAATCCCAACAATGAATGGATATTGCAACTTTTACGCTAAAGAAGCCAATCACAAAGGACCACATATGATATTAATCTAATTTTATGAAATGTCCACAATAGGCAAATCTAGACACAGAAAGTAAATTAATGGTTGCCTAGGGCTGGAGTGAGAAGGGTGTTGGAGGGAAATGGGAATTGACTATAATGAGTAAGAGGTTTCTTTTCGGGGTGATGAAAATGTTCTAAAATTAACTGTGATGATGGCTATACAACTCTGTGAATATACTAAAACCCACTGGATTACATACTTCAAATGGAGAAACTGCATGGTATATGAATTCTCTCTCAATTAAACTGTTTTTTAAAAATACACAAACATGGCCCCAGATCACTACCTAAGGATGAAAGAATAAAGACCTTTTGAAAGAAGCCCTGGTTCAAATCCCAACACCCCTACTCGATAGCTGTGTGGTCCTAGGTCAGGCTCTTAACCTCCAGTTCTCCTAACCTGTGACACGGGGAGAACACTGCAATCTTTCTCAGTTGGCATGAGAATCAAATAAGGTGATGCACCGTGTCCAACATACACTAAGCACTTAATGGATGGCTGTTGTGGATTTTATTATGATTCCATCAGTAGGAGACCGGGTTATCTATTTTTTGAAATGAATTGATTTCAAAGCTCAGGCACTGAATGTGACTGCAAGTTTTTAGTAGCTAGTGCATAAGGAGAAACACTCATTTTTCATTTTCTGGCAACAGAAGTCAGTGCCACTTACCCGGAGGCTGGCTATCCTGTGTGTTTTGACTCAAGAAGAGGCAGTAAAATCAAAATGACTTTTAGTGTCAGTCGTTCCAATGGAGAATTATAACACACTTCCAGGTAGCCAAATACCTCAGCGATTTATGCCCAGAACTTGTCCTCAATATGTGCTGACTAATTAACTTATTCATGCCTGACTTGAGAACATTTTAATTTCAACCAGCATTTAATAAGTGTTGGTGAGATACGCCTGGTGCTGGCCTCTGGGGCTGCACAGAAGGAGCAGAGCTGGTCCCCACCCTCAGGGAGTCTGTATTCCAACATTCAGTCCTAAACTAATTGTAAAATTTAGTTTCACTGTAATTTTGCCACTGTTCCAGCTCTCCAAATGAAAAACACTAAAATCGCTCAGTATGGAGGCAGGTAGTTGAAAAAAGCTGCCACACTCAAGGCAGTGCCCACCTTGCCGAGCATTTCTGAGGCCCAGTTCCACCACAAGCCGAGGGAAGAACTCGCGCCAGGAGCTGAGAGGTCAGAGATCTCTCCCCAGCTCCCAGCTCCACCACTAACTGAGCCATGAATCCACACCACTTCACCCTTGTGCCTCTGTTTTCATCACTAAAATACAAAGGGCCTAGCCTAGATAGTAAACTAAGTTTCTCCATCACTTAGGACCAAAAAAATGCTTATACTAGTTGCACAAACATTTTTCCAGCTTTATTGCGATATAATTGATACATAACATTGTGTAAGTGTAAGGAGTACAGTGTGACAATCTGATGTGCATATGCTGCAAAGTGATTACTATAAGGTGAGTGAACACATCCAGCACTACTTACTACTTGCACATAAACTGAGTGCAAGTGACCATTCTAGTTCTCAGTGTAAATTAATAAATTGGTACAATATTCTCTACAAGATGCTGAACATGTCCCACTATACATACAAGCACACATAACCCAGAAAACATCAAGTGAGGTCCCTGAGCCTCATGGTAGAAATGACCCATTGTGGTAAATTCACTCACAAGAGGAGTGTCCTCTCAGGAGAAAGTCCATCAGCCTATCATCTAGAAAACACACACTTCTTTCCATAGCTCTTGCTTGATACTGCATGTAAAGTGATGCTGTGGTTCAACTTTGACACATATTTTCCATCATAAGTCGTAATATTATCAGCTCTTTTTGGGGCCCGTGATTGCACACCACAAATACACACACATACACACAAATACACACGTTTATATACATGTAATCAAATATTCACATTGTTGACAATTGGGCCATTTACTTCTGTGCGTTAGTAAATTACATTATAAACATGAAGATAATATTTACATAGTTTTTAAAAACTAGCTAAATAGTGTCTGCTTTAATTCAATAATTATTAATTGCTTTTTAAACGCTCTACTTTCTCAAAATAACTTCTTTTGTCTAATTACTTTTTTAAAGAACTATTGTTAGAAAAAAAGGAAAATAAACTTACTTTTAGCAATTACACATTCATTAAATACCTAATATGGAGCAGAAACTGGGCTGTGCACTCAGATACAAAGATAAATAATTAATGAGAGACTCTAGTTAGCTTTAACACTTGATGAGTTCATAATCAAGTGAAACTACAGTAAAAAAATTTTTAATTAAAAATGTATTTCAGCTTTATTGAGATATAATTGACATATAATATCAAGAGACTGTGTACAGTATTTTGATTTAATACACTTATATATTGCAAAATGATTACCACTGTTAGCATTAGCTAACACCTCCATCGAGTCACATATTTACCAATTTCTTTTTTGTGATGAGAATATTTAGGATCTTCTCTCTTAATAACTTTCAAATACATTATTGCTAACTATAATCACTATGCTGTACACTAGATCCTTAGAACTTACTCATCTTCTTACTGGAAGTCTATACCCTTTGACCAACATCTCCTCATTTCTCCCACCTCCCCTCAAGCCCCTAAAACTTTTTTTTAATCAACCAAACTAATTCTTTTCATTGATACAATGAAGAGCTCATTAGTGCTCTAACACTTCCCAGATGGGTTGGCTTTGAGCAATTAAAATCTTCAGAACCTTGGACTCTTCCTCTGCACAAATGAGAAGGCAGACTAAGAAGTCTATCACATCCCTTCTCCAATGGAAGTATGTGATTCTAACTGCCATTTTAAGCCAGGCTGAACTTTCCATCTGTTTCTACAAAGTACCATGGCTAAAGCTGCAAACATTTTGGCCAATATGCCAATCAGTCAATGTGTGGCATTGTATCAATATGTGAACAGTTCTTTACTGCATAGCTATATAAACCTGTGCATGAGTTACTGAACAGAGGAAATAGCTACAATCACCCAACTCGTTTAAACCCAAACTCTTCACGTTAAAACATAATCTGAATGCATACTAACTGGTACATTGCATTTATGTGGACTCCCATTCAATTACATATGATTAATTTGTGTGCTTTAGAAGAAGGCAATGAAGTCAATATTTGTTTTTAATATGCATGTACTAATTTATGTGAAAACCACAATTTAAGCAGCCTGCCAAATATCAAAACATGGGTATTACAAACAAATTTTTCTCAGATTGCTGTTAGTTATGTTATAAATAGTAACACTAATTCACTTTAATACAAATGCCAACTTTTTAGCACCTTTTTGGCTAAATATAGATAAGTATGCATAATTTGACTATCTACAAATTCTAATTTTAAGAAATTATATTTATCACTCATATTATATTTATTACTCATACCTACACAGTACTTATGCAGAAAACATCCCACTGGTAACTTTTTCAATATTTTTTTAAAAGTTTTAATGTGAACAATGTGGGTTCTACTTATCAAAAAATGGAAAAAGTGACAGCAACATGAATGTAAAAAAGCATTTTTTTTTTAATCAAGATCATCTTGGAATACATACAAAACTATTTTAAACAGGAATGAATTCTACTCAGTTCTACCTGGCCTCAAATCTCTCCCCACCTTGACTGGAACTCCATCCTCCCTAGACCCTCTAAATCTTTCTCCCTTCCTTGGTACCTGTCAGTTCACCCCTTCTCACTATACTCTACCACTGTCAACCCTTCACTGCTTTCCTTATAAGACCATGACTCCTCAAGTCCAGACACAGATACTGGTGACTGAGGAGGGAAAAGGTTATGGTCACTGGAGTTGGGCAGGGCAATGAAGAGCAAGACCCAGGTGTTAAATGGTAGTCTACCTGCACAAATAATTCACTCAAGAATGATGAAGACAAGTGCAGCCACTATGGAAGACAGTACGGAGGTTCCTCAAAAAGTTAAAAATACAACTGCCATATTATCCAGCAATTCCTTCTGAGTATTTATTCAAAGAAAATGAAAACACTAATTCGAAAAGATATATGTACCCTCATTTTAAGAGCATCATTATTTGCAACAGCCAGGACACAGAAACAATCTAAGTGTCCATGAATGGATGAATGGATAAAGAAGTTATGAGATACACACACATACAAACAGAGTGGAATAGTACTCAGGCATAAAAAAGAAATCTTGCCATTTGCAACAACATGGATGGACCTTGAGGGCATTATGTTAAGTGAAATAAGTTAGAGAAAGACAAATTCTGTATGACCTCATTTACATGTGGAATCTTAAAACAAAAACAAGTGTATAGATACAGAGAACAGATTGGTGCTTACCAGAGACAGGGGATGGAGGAAGGATGAAGGTGGTCAAAAGGTACAAACTTCCAGTTATAAAATAAATAAATCATGAGGATGTAATGGACAGCATGGTGGCTATAGTTAATAAGACTGTATTGCGTATTTCAAAGTTGCTAAGAAAGTAAATCTTAAAGGTTCTCATCACGAGGAAAAATTTGCAACTATGCATAGTGACAGATGTTAACTAGACTTATTGTGGTGATCACAATATATACAAATACTGAATCATTATGTTGTACATCTGAAACTAATATAATGTTATGCATCAATCATACCTCATTAAAAATAAAGAATGATGAAGATGATAAACAAACAAACAAACAAAAACAAAGGGGAAACAGATTGATGTAAGATCTTCAAAGATGAGTAGAAGAGACCATAATCTTAGTAAACAGCAGACAAAAGGAACACAGAGTGATAAAGCATAACATTCGGGAGCTAGATTAAATGATCTCAAAGATGCCATTCATTGCTAACATCCTTTTGTTGGTTGACTGGTTATTCTAACTAGGCCCTAAAGACATTTCAAGAATCCTACTGTTTGATCTCCTGTAGATTCTTCAGCAGATTGCCCAGATAGACCTATTTTCATACCTTCCCGACCCTTCTAAAATCCCCAGTCATCCCCTCTGTGTCTCAACAGATAAACTGGCTTCCTTCTTTACTAAGAAAAATCAAGGTCACCAGAAAGAGATTGCTCACACACTCTCCTTTGCATCTCAGCTCTTAAATTTCTTCACCTATCTTTTCTTCTTCCTAATTTGAGGAAAAATTTTCCTGACTTCTAAGATTAAATCCTCTGCCTTTGATCGTCTTTTTTTAGCCTCCAGAATCTAAAAGCTTGTACAAGTTTATTAACCTTGTGAGAGTTTATTAATCTCCCCAATACTCAGGCTTCTTTTCTTAGCTGTAAAATGTAATAAATGCCCACCGTGTAAGGCGGGTTGTAAGATTTAAATACAATAACACATTAACAGAGTGAGGAGCTTAACAAACAGTAGCTGTTAGTATTGCCCTGTAATGCCTGTCTCTCTCAATTACCACACACATTTATTCTCATGTTAATTAAAAAATCACTTACAGCCAACTTTCCAAGAGGCATTCAAGCCACTGGGAATATAGCCATGAACTAAATCAAGAGACCAGTCCTTGCCCTCATGGAGTTTACAGACAAGTAGGCAGAGAAAGACAGACAATAAATAAAACACAAAAGTAAATTACATAGGGTTAGAAGATGTTAAGCCCTATGGAGCTGCAATTTATGAAAGCAGGTCCTGGGAGTCCTCACTTAAAAGATGGCATGTGCATAAGCAAAGACCTCAAAGAGCAGATACTCGGAGAAGAGCATCCCTGGAAGGGTTGAGGAGTAGCAAGGAGGCCAGTGTGGGGAGGACAGGGGATGAAGGCAGAACAAGGGAGGTGGGGGGAGGGGTGCAGATCTCACGCCAGGGCCCCATAGGCCATTGCAAGGAAATCAGCAGTTACCCTGATCAAGTAAAAGAGAAGAAGCCACCAGGGAACTTTGTATAGCGCACGATCCAACCTCATCGTTACTAGGATCAGTCCAGACCCTGCAATGGACAGACCCCAGATCAAGGAAGGAGTTGGGAGGTCAGTTAGGAGACTACTTCAGAATTCAGGAGAAAGATGATACTGACTGATTGACATCAGTAGGTGTGAGAAGTTGCAATTCTGAATATATTTTTGAAGGGAATATAGTACCAAAAGGATTTTCTGATGGATCCACTGCAGTGCGGTGCAGGAAAAGGGGAGAGCCAGTGACGCCTCCCAAGGACGGATGGGGTAGCACGCAACTGAGATGGACATGACAGCAGGGTCGTGCCTTTAGCTCTCCCCCAACATTGCTTCCTGGGCTTGTCATCAACTACCTAAAGGTCTTCCTCACTTTAAGAAGAGGAAAGAAAGCACATTAGCTTTCTGCGGTCCTAATGTCTCCTCATGCTGGACACTACATCTCCTGCACAATTACCCTGTAACCACTGCTTTCCCTTAAGGACTTTCCTCCCCCTTCCCCCACTACAAAAGACACCTCCTCTTCCCTTCCACATCACACTCCTGCAGGGTCCCCAGCACACTCCAATCGTCCAGTCCAGCAGCTGGGATTCTCTGTTGTCAGCTTCTTGCTTGCTGTAGCACCAGCCACTGCCTAACTACCTCCTTCCTCAGATTCTCATCTTGGTGGGAAGATCTTGTGATCATTCCTTCCACATTCTCCTCTTTCTCTTTTATGGTCTCTTCCTCTGACTTTCTCTCAGATACCACAGCCTCTGAACTCTGCTCTGTTCCTCCAAAGCTATACTACCAGGACCTCACACAGCCATTCCCTTCATTCTGACTGTCCCATTTCTGTACCTGGAGCACTGCTGACTGAACAAATGAATCCATCCATCCATCCATCCATCCATCGTTGTATCTTCTATATTTAGTTTTCACCTGTCTCCCAAGCTCCAGCTCTGTATCTACAACCAGAAACTGCACATTCCTGTTAGAAGTCATGCTGCCCTGTTGAACTCCCTGGGCCTAAATTAACACACCAACCTAGCTGTGCCTCCAGATGCAGTTTCAGAAAGCAGATACAAAAATGAAGACAAGAAAGGAAACATAAATGGATCATAAGGGACAGAGATCCAAAGAAAGCAAACAGATATTTATTCCACAGGAAGAAATTCAATAGTGAATAATAAAAACAATAAAGGTAAATAATCACACATGGACCAAAACCAGCTCCCAGGAGCAAAAGTGCAAAGTTCCAAGCAAAATAACTGAAAACAGACCCCACCTGTGCCCAAAAAAGTAATTTCAAATACTTTTTAAAAGTCATACAACTAATAAGGCAGAAAATCAGGTTAACCATAAAGTAATATCACCAGGCCCAACCTCACACAAGCCAATGAACCACCTACAAAGTCTGGTGAGGAAAGAGTTGTGATAAAACAATTGCACTCCCAAATTACTGTTCACAAAAAAAGGCAAAAGAAAAATGTTAAGCTATGCAAGAACTCTTAAAATATCACACACACAATATTCCTCAAAAAAAGGAAAGTATACATTTCAGCTAATTGAAGATAAATCATAATAAACACAAGAATATAACAGAGAAAACAATCAATTTAGTATAATCAATTTAATGCAAATCATAAAAAGCACACCTGAAAAACAATGCATTATATTAATATATTCCAATTTTAATTTAAAATGTAATCTTTTAGAAAACAAGGATATAATATTAAGTTGAGATCAGATAAGATCTCAATCTACATCAGTTCAAATTAAACATTGGGATGCGTAGGAGAAGCGAGTGATGAAGGTGGGAAATAAGGTATCACTCTTTATTATGCAACAAGGACATTAAAAGATCCATTTTATTTAACAATTTGCATAATTAAAGAACCACAAGTTTAAGTACATATTAAATTGTATGTCTGAAAACAGCGTATATAGGAAAACAAAGCAGGCACGAGGGAAGGTGGAATTCAAAACATAACAGAAGATCAGACATATTTATGGCAATAAAAGCAAATGGTTTAAACTCTGTGTTTAAAAGAAAACTCTCAGATTAGGCTCAATAACAAAATCTTACTACATGTGCTGCTTTTAAGACATACAGAGAAATAATCAAGACAAAGTTTGGAAATAAAAAGGAAGATCAACTACATCAACCAAAAACAAAAAGTCAGAAAACCACAATTAATTCCTAGGAAAAGCCATTACCTGTGACAGAGTATTTTTATATTAATAAAAATCATTATCTACTATGAAGTTATAACTGTTAAAACTTACAAAGCAAATAATACAATATAGGCACTTATAACATACACAATCAAAAACGATGGAAAAACAAGTTTTACCAGGAGACCCAGAAGACATCCTTGTCTGATAATTCTTCCAGATCACATTTAGAATCATTTTTGTCAAATCCTAAAACAAATTCCTGCTTGGTATTTTTATTAAAGTCCCATATTAACACAGGAAAAGTGGACATCTTTACAAAGTTTTGCTATCCAGGAACATGGATATCTCATGCATTTACTCAAGTCTTCAGTATGCTCCCTGTTATGATTTAAATTTTCCTTCATATAGGTCCTGTCGAGTTCTTGTTAAATTTATTCCCAGATATTTTACAGTTTTTATTATTATTGTAAAGCTATCCCTTTTTTCAAATGTATTTTCTGATTGATTATTTTGTCTGGCTAATAAGAATGCTACTGACTTAGGTATACTTATTCTGTATCCAACATTGAATTATTATAGTTCTAATAATTTTTTTAGTTAATTCTCCTAAGTTTTAAAGGTATCATTTATACAAAATGAAAATAATGTCCCTGTCATCTAATAATTATAATTCTTATTTCTATTATGTCTTGCCTTATTTCAAATGGCTAAAATTTCCAGAACACTATACATCATTACTGGTCCTTATCTTAACCCTAACATCCTTGTATGGTCTCTCATTCTGAAAGAAATATATATCAGGGTTGGGGGATAGCTCAAGTGGTACCGCACGTGCTTAGCATGCACGAGGTCCAGGGTTCAATCCCCAGTACTTGTAAAATAAACAAACAAACAAACAAACAAACTACACCCCCCCCCAAATTTTTTTAATTAAAAGAAATACATATCAATTAGGATGTCTGCAACTGCAAATAAATGAATACACAACTAGAAGTGGCTTAAACAATGAGGAAATTGTTAGCTAGTGTAACATGAAGTCTGGAGTCAGGCCAGTTCCAGGGCTGATTAATTCAGGTGCCCAACAATGTAGGGACCCGAGTCCGTTCTTCTGTGACTCTCCAAGCTTTCCACTCACGGTTGCCAGATGGCTGCAGCAAATCTAAGCATCACAGTCTTAGAGACGATTTCCAAGTGCAGGATAGGGAAAGTCTCATTTTTAAAAACCTGTTTGTAAAAGTGAGGAAAACCTGCCCAGGAGCCCCCAGTAAAGCTTCTCCTCGTCCCCCCTCATTGGCCAGGGTTGTGCCATACGACTTGTCTAAACTCATCAACCAAAAAATGGAAGCCAAATGATTGACTTCATCTACTCCACCTCCTCCACACTGGGGCTGGAGAGAGTTCACTCTCCTGAGAATTTAGGGGGGTAAACACCCAAACAAACTCAGAGCTTCGACAGCAAGAAAGAAGATGAGAATGGCTGATAATCAACAGTGTCCCCATACACGGTGTCTGGGTTTTGACAATTAGGTAAGAGGTGGGCTGTTGGTTTCAGGAACATTATCCATCAAGTTAAGAAAGAATCTCCTTATTAATAAGAGTAATAAGAAAGTAAGAGTTAGTATAGTAAGAGTAGATTTCTTCATTTTGCTTTGCTTTTTTAAAAATCAAGAATGACTGCTAAATTTTACCAATACCTTTTGGCAACTGTGGAAATGATTCCAGAGCTAATAACTTTTGGCCTTCCAGTATGTTGTATTGTATTAACAGATTTTTTAAGACAGAAATAAGGGTACTTCAAGGCTTAAAAGTTTTCAGTTCCATACTGATTAGCAATTTTTAGACTTTCTCATTACAAAGCAGGACACACACATTGTTGCTTATTAGTAAACAACACACAGAGACACGTGCACACACACACACATACACATATAAAATTTACCCACATCCTTTATCAGATTGGAATCAGAGGGTGGCAAACAGGGGAGAAAGCTTGTTTTGGGGTGAGGACAGCAGGGCAGGAGCACACAGGGAAGGTGCAAAGTTCACCTCTACGGAACAACCCACACTTCATCCACATCAATATTCTGCAACACTGGCGCTCCCACCACAGAATCGTTGTGAATTGCTTTAAGGTACTCAGCTTCCCGGACATCTCAGTGCCCATCTTGGTCCACTTCCCCCACCTTCCTTGCCCCACACAACTATCCTTCTACCCTGGTTTTCCTACTGAATGTATCTATTTTTCTGTCTGTCTCTCCCACTACACTTTGTGCTTCTTGAGGGCAGAACCTATACCTTGTAAACCTACCTACATACACCCAAATTGCTTGCTTTGCCCCAGATTCACAGTGCACTTTCTAACTGTTTGAAAAAATGATGCTGGTGTTGAATGTGTTGAACATTTTATCGCGCAATTTGTAATATGGTAAGCACTGTCCTAAGTACTTTATATGAAATATTTTTTTAATTCCTACAATTTCCCTAGATATACTATTATTATCTGCATTTAACAGGTGTAGGAAAAGCCTAGAGAATTTGCATAACTTGCCCCAAGTTGCAAAGCTTTTAAGCTGGAGAGCTGGGACTCAAATCCAGAGCCTGATCCCTGATGTAACCTCTAAGCCATTCTGCTTCCTGTGACTCTGAAAACAAATGAGATAAGCCACAAGCTCACAAATGAGCCCAAATGATGTCACGGTCACCTCGCAAAGAGGTTACTGTCCGTGGAACTGCCAAAAATGTTGTGGCTGAATTCACTGCCCAGGTGCCATCTGGAGAATCCTAGCTGGACGCCAGAGGCCCTCATCATTCACTGACCCTCTCTGATTTTAGAAGGACTGAGAACAAGCTGAAGATTTGAACCCTCCAGCACAAATCTGCAGCCAAACAGCAGTATGTCTGTTCCTTTCCCTTTTCCACACAGAGCCATCGGTGCATTTGCCCCCTCGGAGATCACTTGGTCAGGTTCTCAAGAATCTCAACACACCTCAGAAAGAATGAAATCAAGTGCAGCTGTATCCATGCCAGCTCCCCTCTCCTTTTACTGCCTCCCCAAAGCCTATAAAAGCTTAGAATCTATTAATTCTATGTTGATAGCAGGAATTTCTACTCATTATTACCTGAGAAAAGAAGAGTCAATTTAATACACTTGATTTCAAAGATTCTATCCAATGAAGCCAGCGTCCATTACAGTTGTATCAGCTAATTGCTCTCAAGTGCAACAGTCTGCATTTGTAAAAGGAAAAAGTATCGAAGCTTAACAGGTAATACCCAGCAGAGAACATGGAGACATGGGGATCGCTTTTGTGGCTGAACTGTATTTTGCAGACCTGATGGAAAAAGCTCCCCCTCCAGCCTGCTCTGCTCGCGGGACGCCATTTAACTGCCATGGGCTTATCCCCCTACAGCTGTAAGAAAGAGACCACAGAGCCAGAAAGCACTCATAAAGCCAATCAATATTTAGAAGCTGAAAATAAAACAAAGAAATAGACAGATGTCAGCATAAGCAAAGGAAAAGAGCCTTTGCCTTGTGACCCCAAGACCTAGTTCTAGGCTGTTTCTGGGATGCTCTGGGATTCACAGCTGCATGAGATACTCAAGGACCTTAGCTTCTGAAGAACATCTCAATCCTTCCCTCTGTCCCAGAGCAGACCAGCCACTGGCAGAGCTCTCTCCCACAGCAGTGAGTGAGGCGAGAGTGAGTCTACTGGCAAGGTTAGTCCCATCATTCCCAGCTCTTAGGGAATTAGGTAACGGAATTCCATGTACCATCTGCTGACCATACCAAGAGGCAATCCTGGAACTTCATCTGATGTCCCTGGGTTACTGAGAGAATCTGTGTCTTTCATACACTTCTCCAAAGTAAGTAAGCTTAGAAGGTTTCAGATGACTTCATTCAACAGGTATCCGAGTGCCCACACTGTGCCACAGATGACAGGTGCCGAGGAAATCCAGGGGACAGATAACACAACATCCTCTACCCTGCCTTCCTCCTGGTCATTGGTGAAGCTGCCCCACACACAGTGCCTTTCAAAGTCCAGGGAACAAACCTGGGAATATAACTGCCGTACGTTCACTGTGACTTGTCGCCCATAAAAATTCACCCGTGTCTCATTTACCAAGCCCGTGCTTATAAAGAGGTTTATAGTCTGTTGTGTTAATGAACCATTTTCAAGTCTGAAGGGAGACAGAAAAAGCAATAACTAAAGGCCATTTCACCATCTTAAAACCCCTTCTGCTTCTTCCCAGTGAACTTCATCAGATAACGCCAACATGAAGTCCCAGAGCTGCCTGGGACACGGGCTTTTCAGTTTCTCAGGAGTCCCTGTACTTTCTTAAGGTTTCTTTCCCAATACCATGATCTCTTACAGGCTAAAAACACTGAATGTAAAACAAATCCCTTATCCATTCAGTGCACAGTGAAGCTGCAGGATCCAAACCAGCGAACTCCAAGAACATATCTACCACTGAGTTATGTGACAGGCAAAATAAGGGATACAAATGTAAATCAATTAATCTTTTTTTCAAAACAGACCAATCTGCATTCAAAACCAGGCTCCATCATTTTCAATAAGTCTTTTAACCTAAGCCTCAGTGTCTACCTCTGCAAAATTAGAAGAAGAATGGTACATATCACAAAAAGCAACTACATGCATAAGACGAGACTTTTATAATAAGTAGCCCAGTGCTTCACACATGGCAAGTGGTCTCAAAGGATATTAGCTATTAATGTTTTTATTATATAAATGATGTTTCAGATCAGTATCAGGTGCATCCAGGTGTTGGTGCGACTTGAAATTCGGTGCCCTGACTACATCACATCTGGGAACTGCAAAGCTGAAGGCCAAATCTCTGCCTTAATCAAGGCCAGTGTGAACCACCAGCCTGCGCCACCTGCCTTCCAGCCTTAGCTCAGCACCTTGCACAAGCAGCCCCCAAGGCTAACCATGCACCTGGTTTCCACCAGTTTCATGAACTTTCCACCCCATCTCCCAGCTGCTCAGAGAGAAGGGTCATACTCTCCCCACTTCCTCAACCTCACTGGGGCACCTCAGAGGGCAAAAGCCTGCAAGCTAGCTGCTCCTTACAGTTTTTCTGTGCACAATACAACCGTCTCTGTGGTTCTTCCTTTGTCTCTGATTGTATGATATCAAGACCATGTCAGCCTGGAGATGACTGCAGTGGCAACTGGCTCAGAGCCTCCATCCAGTTCTGCTGCTTCTGGGAAGTTCCCAAGCCTCTTCCCTTTCCCACATTTCCCAGAGGGCATTCTCGTGGCTGTGGTTGCTACTGTCATTTCCAGCACCGCATTCCTCTATGACAACTGACCGTTTTAGTCCCCCACTGTCACCTCTAGAACTCAGCTCCTCTGCTCCCTTGGAGCTAGAGAATTCCTTTTCTCAAGTGATCATAGCTCCTTTCAGCATCTCGTCTTCCTTGAATCTCTAGGCAGATACAAAATGTCACTGGGCTTTATAAAAACATAGCAGAAGACCTGCCTGATTCTTCTGAGTTAAAATTTGAAAGATGAATAGCTGTTAATCAGAGTTGGTGGAGCAAAGTTAGGGGGTGAGGGAGGGGTTCCCAAGCAGAAGAAGAAACAGCGTGCCCTGTTCCAGCTTTTGGCTGGACTGCAGCTCTTGTGTTCACCACTGCGTGCAGTACCAGGGCACTGCTCCTATCTCCTAGTGGGTGTACAGCATATGAACAAGAGACTTAAAGCAGCTGGCAACTAGCAACTGCAGTTTGGTACAGTTTCTTAAAATGCAGACCACGAGCGTCTAAATTATGGAAGGGCCATAGAGGGACAGCTCTGTGGGTCCCCGGCTTAACTACTGAACTGGAACATGCAAATTAAAATCCCTCTAACGCAGCCTTATGCAGGCCTGTGGATCGAGCTGGAGCAGTGAACTTCAAACTTCCAGTCCCCGTACGCTGTAAGAAATACATTCTACATTGTGACCCAGTACACACACATATACAATACAGTAATGTGAACAGGAATTTTTCTACACCATTCTAGTAAATTGTTTTTCCAGGGCTGACTGGGTGATTGCAACCCATTTAACTCACTCTTCAACTCATCACAACTTGAAAAACACTGGGTTAGTGTCTAGAGAGGGAGTGGGGTGGCGAGTGCTGATACTGTGAAGAAGTGGGGAATGGTTAGATCACAGAAGGTCTTGCTAAATTAAGGAGTTTAGCCTTGTGCTGTAAGACATGCAAAATCATTCATTTCATTAATAACTAGATATGAGGAAAACAAAACCTAGATCCTGTCTCTGTAGAGACTACGGTCTCCCCTTGGGGATGGGTGTGGAGACAGATAAATTATCTGTCAACAGTAGGGACTGGAGGAGAAGCCAGGCAGCATAGGGGTGAGTAACAGCCGGAAACGTTCTAAGAATTAAAAGTAGTCCAGTAAGGAGTGGTTTTAGACAAGAATACAGTGGTCCCCGTGTCTTTGCAGTTTTGCTTTCTGTGGTTTCAGTTACCCATGGTCAACCGTGGTCTGAAAATATTACATGGAAAATTCCAGAAATAAACAATTCATCAGTTTTAAATTGCATGCCCTTCTGAGTAGCGTGATGAAATCTCGTCATCCCACTTCATCCCGCCCGAGGCCTTAATCATCCCTTTGTCCAGGTATCCGCCCCTTAGTAGCCACCTCTTTATCAGATCAACTGTCACATCATCGCAGTGTCTGAGCTCATGTAACCCTTTTTACCTAATAATGTCTCCCAAAAGCAAGACTAGTGATGCTGGCCAAAGAGAGGCTGCTGTAGAGTGCTTCCTTTAAGTGAAGAGGTGAAAGTTCTCAATAAGAAAAAAATTACATGCACAGGTTGCTAAGATCTACCGTAAGAACAAATCTTGTATTTGTGAAATTGTGAAGGAAGAAAAAGAAATTTGTGCTAGTTTTGCTGTTGCACCTTAAACTGCAAAGTTATGGCCACAGTGCATGGTAAGTGCTTAGTTAAGATGGAAAAGACACTAAATTTATACAAGATATTTTGAGAGAGAGAGAGACCACATTCACATAACTTTTACTACACTATATTGTTATAATTATTCTATTTCATTATTACTTACTGTTGTTGGTCTCTTACTGTGCCTAATTTAGAAATTAAACCGTGTCATAGGTATGCATAGGAAAAAACATTGTATATATAGGGTTTGGTACTGTCTGCAGTCTCAGGCATCAACTGGGGGTCTTCGATCGTGTTCCCCATGGATAAGGGGGCACTACTGTATTTACCTTAGTCCTGGCTCCAAAGTCCTCCTTTCTCTGGAAGGAGAGATAAGTTATCTCGGCCTTATCTACCTTATCTTGAAGGAAATTATTACGATTACGATTATAAAGTTCAAGAAGTCCTTCAGAATAAGGGATGACATGAAGACAAGCAGAAAGCAGAAGACAGGACCAGAATCCCTGTCCTTCAAGGAGTTGAAGGGATGGTCTTCCTAGAAATACCAGAGTACCCTGACTGGGGAATGTGCCCTCGTGCTGTATGGAGCTGGTCCAACTATGAAGTAATGTCTCAGACATATGATATTTTAACAGCTTTATTGAGGTGTAATTCACTCGTTACCACCGTCCAATTTTAGAACATATTCTAGCTCCTCAAAAAGACCACGCTCACCCACCTGCAGTCAGTCCCTGTTTTCCTCTCCAGCACTAACCAACCAGTAATCTACTTTCTGTTTCTATAGATTTAACTTTTCTGGACATTTCACATCAACGGCATTATACAATGTGTGATCTTCTGTGTCTGCCTTCTTTTACTTAGCATACCATCATGTTGGACTGGGTATCAAAACTTCATTCTTTCTTACTGCCGAATAGTATTCCACTGTCTTCCACCACATTTTGTTTACCTATTCATCACTTGAGAGATATCTGGGCTGTTTCCATTTTTTTGGCTATCATGAATAATGTTGCGATGTACAAATTTTTGCCTGGACATATGTTTTCATTTCTCTTGGGTGGATATTCAGAAGTGGAATTGCTGGGTCATATAATAAATTTACGTTTAACTTTTTCAGAAACAGCCGAACTATTTTCCAATGTGGCTTAACTGTTTTACATTCCAAGGAGCAACGTATGAGCATTCCAGTTTATCCACATTCTTGGGTATATTTTAAAATCCAGGTTCAAAATTATTATGATGTGAAGCACAGCCTGATAAAACTTGAACTAGCATTTTTGTGAACTGTGGAGTTCATGTGGCCTTGTAATTTACTCACATTCCAAATTTCATGGAAATTTAGAAAAGAAATTATCAGGGATGTTCATTAGAAACCTGCTTAAAATCATTTAATAGTGCAATACGAAAAGAAGCATGTAGACCTAATCATAGAAAATTTGGCCAGAAATATTTGCCAAAGGGGAGTTATCAAGGAACCGAGCATGACAAATGAGAATGCACTTCTCACACCAGAGTTTCCACAGGGACAAAATCTTAATTGTGAATCCTACAAACCGGTAACAACTTACAAAAGGCCGTAACCACAGCCAGGAACACAGAAAGAAGGCCAGGCAGGGGACTGTTTCTTTAATTATTCCTTTTTTTTTTCTGAGCATTTTTTATAATTTCACATTTTTAATTTTTATTTATTGCTTAATTTGGGGGGGAAATAATTAGGTTTTTATTTATTTATCTTTAATGGAGGTACTGGGGATTGAACCCAGGACCTTGTGCATTCTAAGCACGCACTCTACCACTGAGCTATACTCTCCCCTTGTTTCTTTAAATCTGATGCAACTTGCATTGAGTCAGGTGATGAGTTACCAAGATGAGACCCTGTTTCTAGAAAAGAAAAGGAACAGACCTGGCCTCAAGGGAAAAGAGGATAGTCACAGGAATGCCCCTGCTGCTTTGAAAACCCCAGGTACCTTTTACAAACAGAGTCACAAATTAAAAGAAGGGGTGGGCACCCAGAGGACTGGCAGGAGCTTTGGTTCAGAGACCACAGAAGAACACCAGGCTCTCAAACCCCTTCCATGTACAGTTTTCCAATCTAGAAAACAACTCCCGTGTCTGGGGCTTGGATCTCTGTCTCTCTAACATTTTACTTAAAAGTTACCACATATATTTCACTGAACGTATCATATGTATTTATCTCCACCAACAGCCTTCCTTCTTAGGAGGGGCGCTTTTTGCTCCTAGACATGAAGACCTCCAAGGACCTATGCTAATGACCCACTCGCACTCTTTCTGGTGCAATCAGCTAAGTGGAGGTTTTGGTACCCAGCTGGTCAGGTTCCAGGAGATTTCCCCTGCTAATTTTCAGTCACTCAAGGAAAACAAAGGAGTAACTAAGATTGGGTTCCCATGATTTGAAAGAAACCTTGTTCCTCCTCCCCTTCCCCCTGCCAAGATGTGTAGACTTTTGTATTTCACACTTTTACATCTGTTCTTCTCCAAAAATAAAAGCTGTTTATATTCAAGAAATGATGACTACAATACCAGCACATGTTACATCTTTAAAATACTCACAGAGAGAACATACACATTGTTCAGACCAAAGAGCGTGTGCGCTGTTCCTTCCCAGAGCAGCATCTGGGTGTGAAGCTGCAGGAGAGCGCAGCCGTGCTTTTATTTATTTGTTTGTATGGAAAGAAAACCATGTTCTACCTGACTGGTGCTAGAGCTACCACCTCGAAGAAAACAGAAGAGGGGGTGCGTGGCCTTTTAGGAACAGCAGACACTTGGCTTTGACCTTACGAACCCTAAGGAGTTGAAATGGTAAACCACAGCACTCCTGAACTCAAAGGACCCTTTCAACCATGCAAACAGCTGCAAAGAAGCCATTTCAAATTCATAGTTTCCTCAGAGCCTAAGATACCACCAGTACTAGAAAGAAAACTGTCCCAATCTTGGTCACAGATAGAACCTCTTAATAATGCAATTAATTCACTTCCCCATCTAAAGAGTAATTCACATCTCTGATTTAAATGATTTAAGACCCCTTCTGAGAAAGTTGGATATGCCCCCCCAATTGTCAATATTGCAAAAAAACCTAATCATCTTTAACCAGGTATTTTTTATATCCAGTCTAATGATTACTTCCTAATCATCTCTTTCCTTTAACATAGGTCTTCCAAGAAGGGTCTTTGAATTCAATTTTTTGAAAGCATCTTCCCCAAAAGTGAGTAAAATTTTGATATATGGTCATTATCAAGTTGTGCACAAAGTTCCCTTAATGATCATAATTGTCATCAACCTTCCCCAAAAATAAAAAGACATGCAATATAAGCAGTGTGTTTATCTAAGAACTGTAGATTAAATAACAACATAGGACATCTTTGTGGCTAGGTAAGAGATGTTTATGGATTGTTGTGACAAGGAAAGTCTGTGGTATTTCTCAGAAGGAAATCCTCTAACCTGCTGTCTAGATTCCAAACCTCCATTCCATTTTCCAAGTCTCAAAAAATAAACAACTCAAAGATTTCAAGCTGCAAACTAAAGAAAGGCTGAAAGGGTGTGTGAATGTGAATATATATATTTTTTTTCAGCTTCCAGGCAAATGTCAGCACTTTCTGAGGCTTTAAACTGAATCCCCACAGGTCCATAGGGAAAAGCAAGAAATTAATACCAGAAGGATGCATCTTCTTGATCAGAGGGGTAGGGCTTTTCCTGCCCCTTGAATAAATGTGCTAATAAAAAAAAAAAAAAAATCTCAGTGCAAAGAACAGTCCAGGATAATCAGTTGAAATGGTAGTAGCTGATGCTTGATACCATTTCAAGTATCCCCCTTTCTTAGAAATAATTCACATGCATATGATATTAGTGTGAATCTTAAGTCCATATTCCAAAAAGTATGTCCCTTCCACAATCTGAAGCCATATGCCTTAAGAAAAAGTTACAGTTATCTTATATAAATCACTATTTCCTACTCTGCATCATTTTTAGGCATACTCAGATTTCTGTGGATATAGTCTGTTTTTCCAAAGCAACCTGTATTTTTATGATTTCTTTCACATATACTTCCATGATTCACCTGTATTCATGTGTGTGTCTCCATTAACAACCCCGCTACATCTAGAACAATGCCAGGTACACAGCAGATACTCAATCAGTATTTGTTAAATGAATGAGTGAAATCAATATGAAAGAAACAAAAAGAAGACTGTCTTTTTAAACATTTTGGCTAGCGTTTCTAAAACTCTAACGTGCATCTAATTACCTGGAGGGCTTCTTAAAGCACAAATTGCTGGGTCCCATTCCCAGAGTTTCTGATTCAGTAGGTCAGAGAGGCAGAACCAAAGAGATGATTTTGAAACTGCTGAAATGAGGATCTCACTTTGAGAACCACGGTTTAGGCAGTTAACCTATCAGCCAGCTCTTAGAACCTCACAAGGCATAGGATAACATTTGCTGAAAATCTACCAGCTGTAGAATCCTCTTCTACCTACTGGGTAAGCCACACTCATCCTTGCTCCAAACACTCTCGACATTGCCAACACAGGACATGGATGCAAGGGTACAATACACGGACACATGTCCAAAACAGAAAGAATTCGTGAGTACAGTGGAACTAAAGATGCTTCATTTCACCAGTGCATTTCTTTATGATGTATCCTACTGCGTAGTTTAATGTATTTTTCTCAGATGGAAATTACTAAACCACAATGCATAGCCATTCTTCCTCGCACTACCCCACTTCATTTCACTTACTAATGGGAGCTTCATCTGAGGCAAGGGCACGAAATGTAGTAAGAAAGCCCATTTTAAAGCTTATTTATATTGTTAATATTTTAGTGTCTGTAAGGACCAGATGATCAATACTCAGTCCTTAATGATCAGAAACCAAGCAGACACATTGACAAGGTGCAGATATAATCTAAACCCACCACCAGGCTAAACAAAAGGATGCACAAAAACAATTCAACGGAATCCCAAACTCTAACTCTTCAATTACTGCATAGGTTTTTAAAGCACAGCTAGCATTAACTTTCAAATGCATACTTTTCTCATGACCTTGCTCTGGATTTTAGTGCATTTATATCCAGATTATAATCAGAGAGGGTATTTAATTAGATAATGTTTGCAAGTACTTTGAAGATATAAAGTGCTCTATAAAGGCTAAATATTATTATTTAAATACAGTTTGCAATTACTGCTTACAACCTATTCCACCCACCACACTGCTATAATTTGATTACAAGCGGCTAAAAAAAAAAAGAAAAAAACCTAGAAGTAGAAATGATGAAACCATGTCCATGTGAAGCTCTGATTTTTACCCTAGGCATAAATAATTTATAAGCATTTTAAATGGAGGGTTAGGTTATAAAATCTAGTAAATCAAGGCAGCTGGCCTCCACAAGACTGAGAACCACAAAGTTGTGTTGATTCTAATAGTTTCTTACTTATAAACCAGGTGGAAAGTAGAGTGTGGTTGAAAACACGGGGCTCTTTACTCTTTTGGTTGCCAGCTCCATCTTCCATTTTCTCTATCATAATCTTAAAATATCTATATCCATCTGAAAAAAAGTGTAACTCCAGATTTTTATTTTAATGGTTGTCTGGCAGATAAAGGCTTGAGAATGGCCCCTGTTCGAACACATCTTCTGGCTCATCTTGCTATCTTCTATGATAATCATAAACTCAGTGGCCTCCAATTCTTTAAAAATGGAAACCTTTGAGCCTGATTCCATGCACCTTCCAAACACATTTGTTGGATGGTTTCCAAAGAGCATGGCAGATTAAATGTAAACATACCTTATACACAATGTACAAGGAAATCACGGTTAATCCCAAAATGGTTCATATTTTATATAGTTTTTTTTAAAGACAATAAAAAGAACAATTCACATATTCTAAGCTGACCTTGGTTATTTAAAAAACAAAATCACAAGGAAGAAATACCTTGGAAATAATGCTTAAGACACAACTATGCTCATCAAAGAGATCTTATGCCCAAAACAAAAGGTACCTGGGAAATCTGTGAACCCAGGGAGATAACAGTCAGCTAATTCTGATATCACGACAAGGTCCATGAGTCAAATACTGACCATGTGAGTTACCATGGGCACTGGTGTTGGGACAGGTCAGTCATAAGCTTGGCCATTTAGTAGCTCTATGACCTTTGGTAAATGAACTGATTTTTCTAAGCCTCGTGTGCTCATCCGTAAATGATACACACTTACCTCACAGGAAATTGGGAGGTAATCTGACAATGTCGGGAGCCTTACAGATCACTTTTAACTTTCACTGTAAATTGCACTGCTAAAAATTTATTCTAAGGAAATAGAGATGTATACAAAAACTTGTATATAAGGATAAATAATTGTAACAACTAATGTATAAAAATGATATATACAAAGATTTGTCTATAAGGGTGTTTGATTATAAAAGCACTAAATACAAGAGTTGAAAAGTTGAAAATAACAAAAAGTTTCACCAATAGGAATTGGTTAAATATATTATGGTACATTCCCACAATAAAATGCTAAGCAATCCTTAAAACATAAGATTAGAAATTTGAACACTGACTGGATATTTGAAGAAATTAAAAATTACATACTAATTTTTAGACATGATAATAGTATTATGGTTATGTATTTTTAGGAGTGTTTATCCTTTAGAAATACATACTAAAATATTTACAAATAAATGGATATGATGCTTCAAAATAAAGTAGGGGAGGATATGGATGGGGGTGTAGATAAAGCAAGATTGGGTATGAGTGGGTAATTGTTAAGTTGGGGTCTCATTATACTGTCTGCTTTTTAAAATAATAGTTTAATTTAGATTTAATTCACATTCCATAAAATTCACCCTTTTTTTGAAGTGTTCAAGTGATTTGTAGTATACGCATGGAGTTGAGCTACCATCACCATTATCTAATTTTAGGACATTAGCAGTCACTTCCTACTCCCCCCCACCTCCTCCAGCTCCAGCAACCACTAATCTACTTTCTGTCTCTATGGATTTGCCTATTCTGGACATTTCATATAAATGGAATCATTTAACATGTGGCCTTTTGTGTCTGGCTTCTTTCGCTGCATAATGTTCATCAAAAGTTCTTTTTATTACCAAATGATATGCCATCTTACGGATATACTACTTTTTGCTTATTTATTCATCAACTGATGGATATTTGAGTTGTTTCCACTCTTTGGTTATTATGAATTGTGCTACTAAAAACATCTGTATACAAGTTTTTGTGTGGATATACATTTTCAATTCTCTTTTGTATACACCTAGAGGTGGAATTACTGGGTCACATAGTAACTCTCTATTTAACATTTTGAGGAACTGCCAACGTGTTTTCCAAAGTGGAATGCCTCATTTTACATTCCCACCAGCAGTGTATCAGCATTCCAATAGTCTTTCTACTTTTACAAAAGCTTTAAATTCCCCATGATAAAGAATTTTTAAAAATTATGCCATAGGAGAACATGAATAGCATGCAAAAAGGTTAAGTTTAAAAAAACAGGTTGCAGATAATATATCCAATATGATCTTAATTTATTTTATTTTATTTTTTTATTGAAGTGCTGTTGATTTAGAATGTTAGTTTCAGGTGTACAGAAAAGCGAGTCAGCAATCTTAATTTTTTAAAAGCTATCTGTTTAGCTATGCAGAGTAAAAACTACTAAGTCATATACCAAAATGTATCTGTGGTTATCATTGAGAATCAGTAATAGAGAAGCAATTCTTTTTGCTTTTTTCCATTTCCCAAATTTCTGTAATGATCATGTGTTTCTTTTATAATGAGAATAAAAGGCTTTTTTAAAAAAAATGAAACAAACTTTTAACAATTCAGCAGTCTTTGCTCCCATTCACAACCAACATTTTCTGGGCCCTGAAGCCCCAGGGATCATCCTGGTGGGATTCCTAAGAAAATCAAAAATATACATTGCCTTCATGAAAGCTTGCTGTATAGTAGTAGATAAAATTCAAGGAAGAAAGTTCTGAGTGTTCTAAAAAAAGGTATGAGGTCAATTTGGAAAGGATTTACAAGTGAGAGGGATAATTTCTAGCTGAAAGATTCAAGAAAAATTTTGTGGACAAGGAGCCATTTGAATGTTGAGTGTTGGAGTAGAGGGTACAGAAAAAGACAATAAGATAGGGCACCCCTAAAAGAGCATCCATGGGGAGAAGGGAGATGTTCCCTGTGGCAGGTAAGAAGGGATGGTCATTAAAACTGCAGGGCATGGTGTGGGGCCCAGCTGAATTTTAGCTGGTCTTTACATAAAGAGTTCAGTCTTTGGTCTGTAGACTGTGAGGAGTCAGAGAAGGCCGTGAATAAAAATACCCAGATTGAAACTGTGCTTTAGGAAGACTAACGTGGCTGCAGTATATACAGGAGACTGGTCAGAAGAAGGCTGGTGGTAGGGACTTAGGAGACAAGTCTTGTCACAGGGGCCACCCAGGGGAGAGTAACTGCAGCAGGACAGCTGGAGACAAGAGGACCCATGCGATAGATATCAAGGCCAGGATTTTAAAGACTGGGGTAAAATAAATGTGTTTTGAGAATTTCCAGGCACCCCCTTGAGACAAGTGGAGGCAATCTGGGCATGTAAAAAAGTAGAAAGATAATCATCTTTCCCCAGAATGGAAGAAATTACAAGCAGAATTCATCCAACATTTTCTTTTTAAGTCCTTCCTCTCTCTCCACGAAGAACCTTGTATTTATATGTGCAGAATAACATTTCATTCAAAAATATCACCTAGATTTTCTTGGAATTGTCAGCACACTGCTAGTTCAGGCCCTGTTCTCACAGTGCTCCTTCCCCCACAGACATGGAAGAACAATCTGACAGGAAAGCATCTTTCAGATACAAGTTTTCCCAATTTCTATAAGAAACACAGACTCAGACTGATTACACTCAGCTGGGAATGGCTGCCATGCTCCAATCACAGTAGCTCAAAGCTGGGTGGACTTTAGACCCACTATCACTGAACAAAGGAATGGCATAGAACAAGAAGGGCCTGGAAGATTAATTCCAGGGTAAAGACATGAAAGAAGAAAGGGCCAACCGGCAAGACTCAGAATTATGAGATTTCAAAGAACCTTACAGATAAGGGGGGAAAATTTGATATTTCCATGAAGGAAAAGTATTCTTGGGTATTCTTTCATCCACAAAATATTCCATGACCTCCTAAGTAGCTAATTATGCAAACAGCAAACCATGACTTATATGAGCTTTTGTACTAAGATTACTCCAGTTAATAATGAATACTGAAAATGATTATGCATATTTCTCTGATGTTCTGATAACTACCACTACACCCTAGTTTATTATGAGGCAATGTCATGGCAAAGCAAACACCTGTTTAATGTCTCTAAAAAACATCAAATGTATCTAATTTTAAAACTGCTATGCTGTTATCATTTTAAGATACTGTTATCTTACCAATTCATGCAACTTTACTAAACTCTCATTTAAGACCAGATTTAATTAAATACTCTGGGGTAATGAATTAACAATGCTTCAAGATTTCTTTCAGCCCATGAGACCTCTGACCAGAAGGTTTTAAACACTGGACTAGTACTAGTGTATCATTTCAGGCGCCCACTCCCTCCCCGACCCCACCCCCACACAAACTTTGAAAAGGCACAGGCACAATAAATGCGCTTTTATTTGAATAATGGTTAATCCATAAAGAGGAGAAAAAAGTTTAAAAAGAAAAGTGGTTTTAATGAATAATGCTGGTACCTGATACTGGTCTAGAAATAAACTAATCCCCAAAAAGCTTCTAGGCCGAGCTCACCTCATCTGAAATGAATGCTTATACTGGGGCAAAGGTCAACCCAGGACATCAGAGGGTCAGATATATTCCATCAGAGGTCAATGTAACGTCACTCTGGCACATAAAAAAGAAAAAGTACTATTAAAAAGAAGACTTCTGATGGTTTTTCTTTTCCTCTCAGGATCATTTCCTACTAGGTGCAATCACTGGGGTCAAATGCTGGTAGAATCAAGTTTCCCGTAAAATTCTATTTAATCACAGAATAACATATTTGTGTAGTGCTTTATGGTTTTCAAAGCACTGCCATAAATACTTTATTGCTTTTTGAAACCTGTATATAAGGAAGGCAAGCAGTTGTGATCATTCCCATTTTTGAATTAATAATGGTTAAATGACGGATCCAAAGTCACAGAACTAATAAGACATGGACATAGAACCCAGTGCTCAGTCCACACCATTCACTCATTCTCTCATTCATGCATTTATTCAACCAACGGGGACTATGGACTCAGAGATGAACAAGACCCAGCCTCTGGCCTCAAGGAGCCCACAGTTTAGTGAGCAAGTAGAAAGAAAACCCCACGTCATTTATAACACAAGCATGAAAAACGTAGCTGGAAGAATGCATGCAAATCCTCCAGATGAGGTCAATTATTAAATCTAGGTTTCAATAGAGAAAGAAATAGCCAGGCAGAGAAGGGAGTGAGGGGTAGAGGGAGAAAGACAAGCAGAGGTCATCCAATTCTGTTCAAATAGAAAAGTGAGTGAGTCCTGGCAGAAACTTACAGGATGAAGTCAGCAGTGGCCAGTCTTGGCCTTGAAGTCCTTACTCTGTGGGCCAAGCTAAGGACAGCCAAGCTGTTCAGATTCAGATATATGCTAATCTCCAAAAAGCTTTCTGGGCTGATCTCACCTGGTATGCAATAAAGCATACTGGTGGCACATTTCATTTCTTTTAATTCTGTGATGTCTTGAAGGAAGAATGACTCAGGCCCTGGGTTTGAATGAGTAGAATTGTTTTCTGTAGCCTCTGTATATATATATACGCATTTCATACACCCGCATAGATAGTTTATATCCATAATATTATATATAGGTATCCACATAGATTATACAAAACATACATAGAACTCTATAAACCTTGCATGCAGAGAAATCTGAATAATGTATATGTCTAGACTGACCCCTTGGGACATGTTCAGATAGAAAAGGCTTGTGGAGAGAGATTACCATGCCGGACAGCCATCTGTCCTAGATGATTCCGATAGTCATTTGCCTGCAGAGGAGGAACTGAAGGGGGTTGGACAAGATGAATTCCAAAAAGTTACCTTGAAGCTCCATGGTTTTATGTACAAAGCAGTTTCTCTATTTTCGATAAATAAAATTCTACAAACCTGGTGAAGTAATTCCTCTGCCATTTTTTTGTGCTCAGGCAGAAAATGTACTATTGATTTCTGATAATGTGCTCTTTTCTCTGAGTCACATTATTTGTGACTCAGAGAAAAGAGCACTGAATGAGGAGTCAGGAAACCTAGATTCTCACCCCAAATCACCCTTCTCCCCTCCCCAACCCACTCCACCTCCAACAGGGGAGGGGGCTGTGTGACCTTGAGCAATAGACCTCACCTCTCTGGGCTTCAGCTTCCCATATACTAAATGAAAGGATTTGGCTAAGTGTTCCATAATTCTCTTCCAGCTCTAAAACTATGAAATCATTCCACTCCCTCAAGACTAGTTTATCTCTGGAGCTCTAAAAATAAGGATTAATAAAACTGGATTCAGATCACCACTTTTCTAAACATCACCTCTTTTCTTACTTTTTAAAACCATCCAAATCTTGCATAATTTAAATGATCAGGGCTGTCACTGGTTGCTCTGGTTTAAACTATGCATTGTTGCTATTTGGGGAAAATTTAGACTGGGTCCAGTCTGGGATCACTGGCTGAGAACAATAAGCCCCCAGAGTGAGAAGGATAAAGGCCCCTCCAGACAGGATCTGCTTTTAATGCATTGAGAGCAGAGTTTACAAAAAGAGCATTGATTGTGTATATTAAAGAGCCACCAAAACAGCAAGGGACTGGTAGGACTGCAGCAAATTCTCCTAGATGCCACTGACCTTGGCTGCATTTCAGGGGTCAGGCATTCCCCAGGAGGTTCTCAGCAGGCAGGCTTTCCTGAAGGTTTAGGAACAAATGAGACCTCTCATCTACAAGAGCCCATCTCTACTAATCTGGGAAAACAGAGAGAGGTTGATCTGCCCTCTGATTTGTGGAGATTACCTCTGTGGCCTTTGGACTCAACTGCCAGCCTTCACACCTCACCCACCACAAGACTGGTCGCAGCCCCAGCCCTCTGGGATGCAATTGTCCCCACATCTGCATTTAAATCACCCAGCCAGCAGTTCCCCATCTCTAGGGCTGGCTGGAAGCTGTAGCCCTCTCTCTTTCCACACCTCCTGCAGGCAGAAATACAGAAGCAAAGCACTAAGCCCAGGCCACAAAGAGCAATTTCAGTGAATTGTGCAAAGACATCTTTTCAAAATACTGATCTCAGGAGCACAGGTCTCCCATGTGTGAATCGCACGCCAGGTCGGCTGGTAAGCCCTTGTGGTTGCTCACAAGTATGCAAGCTCTGGGCTCAGTATCTCAGAAATCTTCCCTGGGAAAAAGCCCAGAAGGGACACCTCTGACCAAGCCCAACTTAAAATCACATCACAGCGATTTCCATTAGAGAAGGGATGTTGAGATTCCGGCTCAAGGAAATCGCAAGCCTTGCCCCATTGTTCAGATTCCCTTCCCCCTACCCCACTCCCCTGCTTTGCCACTTTCCGCGATCCTGAAGTCTGGGCCATCCATCCACCTGATTAACCCGCTGGCAGCAACTCCCAGCACAGAAAGTAGGGCAAATGAACACATACAGTCTGTAAAGCAGGAAGCCACAGACTTGGCCAAAGCAAACCCTGTTACCAATCCCCACCCCCAACTGCCCAGGAGGCACTGGAATCTGAATGTAGCATTTCGGCGCCAGGGAAATAGACAGCTTACTGTAATAACGTATGAATGAGCTTTTGCTACCCAACTATCAAAAAAGCCAATTTAAATGGCATCTCTGTTCCTTCTCAGCCTCTTGACCGCCTCGCAGAAACCTCACCTCTGAGATGGAAGGATTAAGAAGGAGAGGGGGAGTTTAAAAGGGAGGGAGTAGGTGGGGAGAGGATGAAAAAGTACCACTTTGACCATAAAGGTAGTTCTTTAAAATAACCGTAAAGAAGGAGGCAACGTCAAGAGAAGCACTGAATATCAAGTATATAACCCCAAGATTTAGCATCAGTCTAACAATGTATTCCTCAGGAGGGCGTGTGAACTTCCAAGCTTCACCCATCCTGCGTGCCTCTGTGTTGAGAGCCACCATCAATTCGGTCTCACTGACCCTCCTTGCCTCAAGTATATACAAGTCGCTTTTTAAAATTATTTTATTTTTGGTTCAGGAGAGGAAGAAGCCGTGCTTAAATTGATGGCCGATCGTTCCCAGACCCCCGCTGCTGCTGCCACCCACACCCTTCACCCACTTCCTGGCAGGCAGCATCTAATTAATATGGCAAGAAAGCTCTGCCCCTTTCCCTGAAGGAGTGTGTTAGGACTTGGGGGTTGGGGGTGGGGAGGCGTCGAGTCTGCACTAGGATTCCTGGTGTTCCGATCTCAAAACAACAGCAAAATGGATTCTATAACAGTGATGTCTTAGTTAATGCAATGAATCGGCGTCTGAGGCAATTCAAGTGAGGGTAAATGCAAACCAAGGGGGCTGGGGGAGGTAGGTGCTTTACAAAGGACTAGCCCTAGAGACAGAGAAAACACGCGCGCGCGCGCGCACACACACACACAAACACACACACACACACTCCCGGGAGTTCCGGTCTGATTGGGGAAAAGCAGGGAACACATCCCTTTCACCTGCTTAAGTTAAGCCATAAAACTGAAATGTCACAGCCACAAAGTCAGAAAGCATAGACAAGGCTGAGTTAAAACCATAAATAAAGGTGAGTGGCAGACCGGCATTTACGAGAGAGCTGAGATAGAGTGCGGACGGCAGAAAAGGGGGAAGGGGAGGCAGCTGCCATAAAAAGACCAGTATAGCCATAGCTGCCCCCTCGGAGCGGCAGGTTCGGCTTCGTGGGGACAGTCAGGCTCACAATGCCATCTTACAGGTAGCTGAAAAACGTGAGAAGCCAGTGCCTTTATTCACCCTGTTGTTATTCTAGCAGAAAGGGACGGTGGGGTTTCGAGCCTCGGCACGAGTCGACTGCCCGGGGTTTGTACACACACACACACAGACACACACACAGACACAGACACACACAGACACAGACACACACACACACACACACACACGGGCTTTTCATTTTAATGCTCTTACACTGGTCTAAGAAGAAACCGGCATAAGCTCCACGCGCTCTCGGGGGAGCCTTGGTCACCACCAAAGGAGGACACGTACCGCACAGCCCTTGCCTTGGGGGTTAGCCAAGAGCACCTCAGCAGCCCCTGAATCAAAATGAGAATCCAGGTTCCCTCTCGTCGCATTCGCCCGCCTCTGTCCATCAGCCCCAGCCCCAATCCACGCACCAAGCCCATTCACCCTGACCCAAAACACTGGAAAGAAATCAGAAAACGTGTTCTGCTCACCCTCAGAGCCGAGAGATCGATTTCATCCAGGCTGCGAGCCGGGGAGTCGCTCGCCATGTCGACTTCTTCGCGGGAGAAATGGACCAAAACCACCCCGAAGCTTCTCCCTTGGAAATTCCACCTTGGTCTATTTCACTCGCGTCCTCATGCGGGTGTCGCGCCAGAGGCCCGGGGCCCAGCCTCCCCCGCCCACTCCGGCCCCACAGCGCCTGATCGCGAGCCTCCGCTTGCCGGTCCGCCGGGTCCGGGAGCCCAACCTGCGCGGATTTCCAAGCCCAGAGCCGCGATGCGTGTGGGCTGCGCGCCCTGATCGGCTAAGGGCGCTGGGGCTGCGTGGGTGTATTTAAATGGGACATGCTTCTTTGCTTGTGCGTGGATGGCGGCTGCATTGGCTGTTATAATGAGACACATCAACTCCTCCACTCAGCTGGGGGGGTGGGGGTGGAGAACCACACAGAACTGTCTATCACCGCTTCCTGGGAGGAGTAAAGGGGTTGGGGGGGATGGGGGAAGGCGGAGGAGGCGTGGTCTCCGACTGGGGAGAGGCCGCGCTTCCTGACCCGGTCCCTCTGCACCAACGTGGATGGGGGAGGGGCGCGCACTATTTCAGCCCAGGCTTTTGCGGGTTAATCGGGCTGGATCTGAAGAGCTGTTCCCGAACCGTGCTATGCTTATCGTAGGGACAAGGGGGCTTTATTTTTGTGTGTCCAATTCGTATGCTGCAGCAAAATGGCCCTTCAGTCGCATTTTGAGGGGTTCTCGGCAGAGTTCAAATGCCCTAGAGCTGAAAAAAAAATCCTGAAGGGGGAAAAAAAAGAGTGACGCCCTCCTCCCCCATTAATTATTTGTGGTGCTGGAGTAACGCGGGCTGGTGCAACCGGTGCATATAAGGACTTGTGTGCAAGGAAGGGGATCCGCCTCCAGCAGCGGAACGAATGGGGGAGACGCGCACTCGCGCGGGGCACACAGCCCCGCGTTTCAGCAAATTGCAACTGCAGCCCCCGGGATCCAGGATGGCAGTTCTCCAGGGCCAGTCACTCGCCGCCTCGGGGCTGGGAAGATCCGCCAGAAGCGGGAAAGCTGGAAGAGCTGAGCTCCCTCTGGCCTCGCCACACCCAGGACCTGCCCGTGCCGCAATTCCCCCACGGAAACGACCGAATTGAAACGAGAATTGTTCTGCGGGTGCAGTGGCTTGACTGCTTCAGGTAACTCCGAAAGCAACACTGGGTGAGGCAGCGCACGCCGCCTCAGGACCCTCCGTTCCCTTTCAGGCAGCGTTTCGGCGGCTGACCCACCCAGATTAATACAGAAAGTTTGGCTGAAGGATAAGATGTAACACAGAAGATGTACGGAGTGAGAGCGATTGCACTCCACCCGCTTTCTCATTTAAAGGCTGAACGATTACTGTGGTAAACATGACATTCTGTAATCAGCAGTGTGAAGTCACTTCCCCCAACCCCCTCTCACAGCCCTTCCTCTCCGGCCTTGGCCAGGCGAAATACATGGGATGAAACGCTAAAATTGAACTTTTCTCCAAATACAGCAGTAGCTTTATCTGCACCTCTGTTAAGAAGGGAATTTTCTTCTGGCCAAGTGCCCTGAGGTTTTATTTAATCGTGTAGAGCGAATATCAGCTTCAGAATAAGGCTTTTGAATGAATGAATGAAAACTAATGCAGTTAGTTCATCAGGATTGCAGACCTTAGAAGACTTTCAAACGGCATTCGGTTAGCATTGTGCTGTTTTTGTTAATAATACTGCATTTATTTATTTGCATTGTGCATCATGAAACTTGTTCCACATCTGTGTAGCCACAACAGTTTAGGAGCTTTGGCCATTAAAACGTCAAACGTTTAAATGTGTCATATTCAAAACATTCGATTTGATTTCTCATTTTCTAATAAAATCATCCAGCTCGAGGTAGTAAGTTATCTGCCGTAAGCCACCAAGTTATGTCGAAATGATGTAAAAATCTACCACTTCCCACCATCGTCCTTATTTTTCCCTTCTGTGCCTTTTACCCTTAATCTAGATGACAAGTTCGTGTATTGTCTCAGTGTTGAAAGAAAATAATTAAGATCAGGTATTGAGATCTATGAACAGAACTATTTTTAAAACTCTGAACATATGAAAAATGAGGTAAACATTTTTTCAAGGGGAACCTTCATTTTATACCCCAAATTTTATTTGAAACATCACAAATGGGTCATTTCTTTCAGCATTAGTCAGCTGTTCAGGCCATGAGCATGTCATGATACTGGCACTAAATTCTACCTTCAGTTTAGAATCAGATTAGAAACCTATATGTTCAGTACAGTGGGGTATATACTAAGTGGGGGAGGGCTGTCTAGGAGCCTGAGAGAATGATGAGAGTCAAGTGGAGGCAGGGATGCTGAATGCAGGAAATACCATAAAAGGAGAGATTACAATAGCCAAGGAACCTCCAGCTGGAAAGGGAAGGAGGAAACTCCAGGCAGTCTGTGCTAGAGGTGAAGTAATTGTGATGCCTGGGCTGAGGAGGAAAGCAGAGGTCAGATCAGGTAGAGTTTTACATGCCCCCTTAAGGAATTTGCACTTTATTTTTTAGACCGAATGTGTATCAAATTTCAGCCATTTCAATACAAATTCCTAATTTTGCCATACCAGTATACCTCCTGGGCAGTTGTTATTTACTTAACATTTTTCTTTAAATCAGCATTTTTCTCTTTTTCTTATATTTCACTTAAGAGGAAACATAAATCACTACTGTGGACAGAAAGCTAGCAACATCTGCTAAAAAATAGAAGAGAACCATTAAAATAAATACAATGGAAAATAAAACAATATTATTTAATTCCAGCTAACTATCTACCCTGAGGCCTGCTCTTACTTTGTTAAACCAGAGATTAGCAAATGCCAGAAAAGATATTCAAAACTTGACCAAAGTGAAATTTTCTTCTTGATGTAATCTGAAGGATTGAAAGAATCGTTATCATTTATGTGCAGTTTGAAAGCCTGCGAAACAATATGATATGATGTTTATGTCTGTCTCAATATGTAGATAACCATAAAAAGCATGGACACAGACAGGAAGAATACAGGTCAACTTCAGGATAGTGAGGAGAGAATAAAAGAAAGCAAAAAGGAGGCTTCAACAATGATATCTAATTTCTTTCTTTAAAAAAGTGCTTAAGCAAATATTGTTAAGTGTTTGGAATTGTTAAATCTAGATGGGAAATAGGGTAGCACCCCAAGGGGCTGCCCACTAATTGCCAAGAGAAATGGGGCCACACACACATGCAGAAGGTAAACTACTTGCATCCCCTGCCCTGCAGCATATCCTGTCCTGCCCTCCTTCCCACTACAGTCAGCAAAACAACCACTCAGAATTAGATAGCACAGATAGGCAAGTGAGATTTCCAGACACTAAGATGAGCAGACAAATCACCAATCATTCATGGAAGTCTATTACTTGAAGGAGAGGCACTAATTTCAATCAATAAATGAATCAAAAGCTCCAAGCTAGTTTTAATAGAGCAAAAAGAAGTTTAATAATGTATATTTTTTACCCTCAGAGAGATATAATACAGGACCTTACATTCATAAAACAATTAGATTATTATGAAAACGAACCAGTTAGAGGACAAATTAAGAATATGTTTATGGAAAATTTTTTAGTGAGTTGAACAATAATAACTAATAGTATTCTGCAGATACTCTTAAAGCATTCACATATTAACACATTTAATCTTTATAATCTTACAAAATACTCAATATTGTTAACATTCATTTTACAGATGAGTAAACTGAAAAATAGAAAGGTTAGTTAACTTACTCAAGAAAACACAGTAATAAATGGCTGAACCAAAATTTGAATTCAGGCTCTTAATCACCATGCTACAGTGACTCAGGCCAAACTGAATTAGTAAACTAGAAGTTTGGGCCCAGCTTTCTCCCAGATTACAGGAGAAAGGAGAAAGCAATAAGCAAACATGTAAGTAATATGGAGAAAAAATCCAGAAGTTTCAACATTTGTCTAATAGGAGGCTAGAGAATGAATAAAAGGAAATACTCAAAGAAATGATAGAAAATGTTCCAATATCTTTAGGTTAAAAGCTCTCATTTAGTGTATAAGTAAAAATTACCACACTTGAACACATCCTGAAGCAATTTCAGAGCATCAAGGATACAAAGGTTATTCTAACTGGGCCACCTACATCAGCAACAATTGATGCTAGTAGATAATGGAACAAAATATTCTATGGAAATTGTTTTTACCTTAGAATTCTCTACCTAACTAAATTATCATTTAAGAGAGAATACAAAATAATGACATTTTCAGATAAAGAAGGATTAAATGGTTGATCATCTGGTAAAAAATTATTGGAAAGTATATTCCATCAAAGAGAAAATGGAATCAAAAAGAAAACTGCAATACAAAAGACAATGTAAGCAAAGGTAGCAAACTCTTACCCACTTAAAGTCATTCTCTTTCTTCCTTGCTGACAAAATTCTGATTTGGAAAATTTATCTTCCATGTATTTCAAGAATATGGGCTCACCTCAGCCCCAGAGAAATAATGAATGCTAGCTGGTCAAAACTCATCACAGGAATTCTGTCCTCTTTCCTAATGATTGATTCAGTCATAGGCATATCATGCAACACTAACTGAAGAAAAGCCTGGTGGGAGTTGTAAGAATGGTTTTCCTCTTCAAAAACTGAAAAAAGAAGGGGAGAGAAGAGAAGCAAAGGGAAGGGAATGGGAGGGAAGGGAATGGAAGAAAAGGAAAGAGAAGAGAAGAGAAGATGGCCAGAAGAAGCTTCCTGCCTGTGGTAGCCATCCTCCAAGATGGCTGCCAGTGAGCCTCACCTGGTATTTACACCCTTGTGTCGTTCCCTCCAACATAGAATACAAAGGACTTCCAAAATTGAATAATAAAAGGCATTTCAGCTTTTACCTTGTTTTCTGCGTTCACTTACTCTCAGGCAGGGTTTCTCAGCCTCAGCACTATTGACATTTTGGGTCTGAGAACTCATGCTGTAGGGGGCTGTCCTGTGTGCTGCTGGATCTTTAGAAGCATCCCTGGTCCCTATCCACCAGATGCCAATAACACCTTCCCATTTGGGACAAGCGAAAATGTCTCTAGACCTTGCCAAATATCCCCTAGAAAGAAAGAAACCTGGTTGAGAACCATTGCTCTAGGGGAAACCAGCCACTGTGTCCTGCAGACATTCATGCATCTTGCCAGCCATGTGAGTAGGCTGCCTTGAAGTTGATCCTCCACTCCAGTCAAGCATTCAGATGACTGCAAGCCCTGCTGGCTCTAACTGCTACCTCATGTGCTGTCCTAAGCTAGGTCCACTGAACCAAGCCACTCCCAAATCCCTGGCCCACAGAAACCATGATAAATAATAAATGTTATTGGTGGTATAAGCCACTTGATTTGTTGTGCAGCAGTGGATAACTACTACACTGACTTCAGACAGGGCTGTCTGTGGTTGTAACAGATGGACCTATAGCAGCCACCTTCCTACCAGGTTTGGATGAGCTTGAGAAAGAAAGCAGAAGATGAAAAGCAATTGGATCCTTAATCACATCATTGAGCCACTAAATTAATCCAGGAGTAAGCTATATCTTCTTTATATGGGACATAAGTTTTTCTCTCTTTGTATAAGCTACTTTTAGTTGTGTACTCTGTTGTTTGTAGCCAAACACTTTCTATTACAGAAAATAAACATTAAAACTTTTAATTAAGTCATTATTATTGCTTATTTACTGAAGAAAAAGAATGAAGCTGGAGGAATAACCCTCCCAGACTTCAGACAATACTACAAAACTACAGTAATCAAACCAGCATGGTATTGGCATAAAAACAGACATATGGATCAATGGAACAGAATAGAGAGCCCAGAAATAAACCCACACACCTACGATCAATTAGTCCTCAACAAAGAAGCCAAGAATATATAATGGAGAAAAGACAGTCTCTTTGACAAGTGATTTTGAGAAAGCTGGACAGCCACATGTAAATCAATGAAATTAGAACACTCCCTCACACCATACACAAAGATAAACTCAAAATAGCTTAAAGATTTAAACATAAGATCAGACACTATAAATCTCCTAGAAGAAAATATAGGCAAAATATTCTCCAACATAAATCTTAGCAATGTTCTCCTAAGGCAGTCTACCAAGGCAATAGAAATAAAGGCAAAAATAAGCAAATGGGACCTGATTAAACTTAGAAGCTTTTGCACAGCAAAGGAAACTATAAACAAAATGAAATGACAACCTATGGAATGGGAGAAAATATTTGCAAATGATGCAGTTAACAACAGCTTAATTTTCAGAATATACACAACAGCTCATACAACTCAGTAACAAAAAAATAAACAACCTAGTCAAAAAAAAAAGGGGGGGGGGTGACACCTAAATAAACATTCCTCCAGTGAAGACATACAGATTACCAATAGACACATGAAAAAAATGCTCAACTAATACAGAAATGCAAATCAAAGCTACAATGAGGTATCACTTCACACCAGTCAGAATGGCCATCATTCAAAAGTCCACAAACAATAAATGCTGGAGAGGGTGTGGAGAAAAGGGAATTGTTAGTGGGAATATAGTTTGGTGCAGCCACTATGGAAAACAGTATGGAGAGTACTTAAAAAACTAAAAGTAAACTTACCCTATGATCCAGCAATCCCACTCCTGGGCATATATCCAGAGGAAACTCTAATTCAGAAAAATACATGCACCCCAATGTTCATAGCAGCACTACTTACAATAGTCAAGACATGGAAGCAACCTAAATGTCCATTGACCTATGAATGGATAAAGAAGTTGTGGTTAAAAAAAAAAATTAAGTTGTGGTATATATATATAATGGAATACTACTAAACCATAAAAAAGAATAAAATAATGCCATTTGCAGCAACATGGATGGGCCTGGAGATATTCATACTAAGTGAAGTAGGCCAGAAAAAGAAAGAAAAATACCATGTAATACCACTCATATGTGGAATCTGAAAAACAAACAAACAAACAGATACAAGTGAACTTATTTACAAAACAGAAACAGACTCATAGATATAGAAGATAAATGTGTGGTTACCAGGGGAGCAAGGGCAAGAGGGAGGGGTGGAGGAATAAAATGGGAGTTGGGGATTTGCAGATACTAACTACTATATATAAAATAGATAAACAGAGATGGTCCCACTGTGTAACACAGTGAACTATAGTCAACACCTGGTAATGACCTATAATGAAAAAGAATATGAAAAGGAACATATATATATATGTATAATTGAATCACTATGCTGTACATCAGAAATAAAAAATTTTTTAAAGTCTTTATTATCACTGATTCACAAAGTAAAAAGAAATAGTGATAATCTAAAACTAACAATCTTATGAGAATAAAGGGAAAGGAGACAGAAAAGCATGTTAAGATTTTGTCTGATTTGGAGATATATAGAGATACTTTCTCTAATCACAGAAAAATGTAAGTCAATTATGCATGATAACAATAAGGTATCACCTCACACCAGTCAGAATGGTCATCATTCAAAAGTCCACAAATGAGAAATGCTGGAGAGGATGTGGAGAAAAGGGAACCCTTCTACACTGTAGGTGGGAATACAGTTTGGTGCAGCCATTGTGGAAAACAGTATGGAGAGTACTTAAAAAACTAAAAATATACTTACCATATGATCCAGCAATCCCACTCCTGGGCATATATCTGGAGGGAACTCTAATTCAAAAAGATACATGCACCCCAGTGTTCATAGCAGCACTATATACAGTAACCAAGACATGGAAGCAACCTAAAAGTCCCCCAACAGATGACTGGATAAAGAAGTTATGGTATATTTATACAATGGAATACTATTCAGCCATAAAAAAGAAATAATGCCATTTGCAGCAACATGGATCAGCCTGGAGATATTCATACTAAATGAAGTAAGCCAGAAAAAGAAAAAGAAAGAAATATACCACATGATATCACTCATATGTGGAATCTAAAAAAGAAAAAGAAGACACTAACGTGCTCATCTACAAAACAGAAACAGAGTCACAGACATAGTAAACAATTTATGGTTACCAGGGAAAAGGGGGTGGGAAGGGATAGATTTGGGAGCTTGAGATTTGTAGTTATATATAAAAATAGATTAAAAAAAACAAATTCTTCTGTATAGCACAAGGAACTATAGTCAATATCTCATAACAACATTTAGTGAAAAAGAACATGAAAATGAATATATGCTTGTATTTGTATGACTGGGACATTATGATATACACCAGAAATTGACACATTGTAACTTCAATTGAACAAAAATTATGCATGATAATATAAGAGTCACCATATAGGCAAATATAAATTAGATATTACAAACTACTTGAGTAGAAAAAATGGAACAAGGATAACATGATGAAGTCAATAAAATGAAGAAAAAATAAATAAACCAGAACACGTAGCGTAAAGGACATGTTTCTAGAGTGGTGGGGCCCACTCAGCATCCCTTCTGTTTTTGCATACTGTGGTAGGTAGACTAATGCCCTCCGCCTGCCAAAGATGTTCATGTTCCAGTCTGCAGAACCTTACCTGGCAAGAGGGTCTTTGCATGTGTGATTAAATTAAGGAATATGGGAAGTGGAGATTTTCTTGGATTAAGCAGAGTGGGCCCAATGTAATCACAAAGATCTTTAAAATGAAAGAGGGAGGCAGAATAGAAAATTAGAGAAAGAGATGAAATGGAAGAAAGGCACAGAGAAATGCAACACTGCTGTCTTTGACAGTGAAGGAAGTGGGCCATAAGCCATAGAATACGGGCTACCTCTAGAAGCTAGAAAGGCAAGGAAATGGATTCTCGCCTAGAGCTTTCAGAAAGCAAATCAGCCCTGCAGACACCTTAATTTTAGCTCAGTAAGACCCCTTTTGACTTCAGACCTCCAGACTGTAAGATAATAAATTTGTATTGTTTAAAGCCACTACATTTGAGGTAATTTGTCACAGCACTGATTTAAAAAAAAAAAAAAAAAAAAAAGCTAATAAGACTTCCTGTATCCATATTTCCTTTTGAATAATGGTCTTTTTCCCCTTGGTTACAGATCTCTGGAGAGCTCTTCCTTGGGTTTTCTGCCCACTGTTATCCAAAGGGTGAGTAGGTGTCTGAAATCAGAATAGAAGTCCCTTTCACAGAATCCTGAAACTTAAGAAGAATGGCAACAGACTGAAAGTGGTTAGTGATCATTTGTTCCAATTGTGGTACCTTACCTATAGGGATTTACTAGAGTCTTTTCATCCTTCCTATTTCTCAGAAGTTGCCTTTTTTCTATCTATTCCATGCATAGTCTCTGTGCTGTTTTTTACTGCTATGTGACAAACCACTTCAAAACTCAGTGAATAAAACAACAAGCATTTCTTTAGCTCACAAATCTGTAATCTGGGCAGAGTTTGGTGGGAAAGTTTTGCTCCACAGAGCATCAGCTAGAACTGGAGAGCCCATTTCCAAAACGCCTCAGTCACTCATCTAGCAAATTTGGCCCTGTGCTCTGTGGTGAGTGCTCAGCCATGGCTGATGGCTGGAAGCTCTGGTTTCTCTCCAGGTTGGTCTCTCCATGGGCTGTTGAGGCTTTTTTATGGCATGGTAGCTGAGTTCCAAGAACAAGTGTCCCATGAGAACCAGACAGAAGCTGTATCACTTTTTATGGCCTCGTCTCAGAAGTCATTTGACTTCAGCAACACCATTGTCACAAATCTACCCAGATTCAAGAGGAAGACATTTACATCACACCTTTCAACAGGAGGAGTAGCTCAGTCACGTTATAGAAGAGCATATGGTGCAAAAGAAATTGTTGCAGTATTTTGGGGAACTAAACTCTAGCACATCCTTCCAGCCATGCTCTGACCTCAGTATCTTTGCCTTTTGTTCATGTTAACCAGAGTTGGTTTCTGCTGTTGCTTGCAATCAAATAATATATCAGGCATAAGCACAAACGTGTTAGAATAAGTGTAAATATTTAAATTCTTTTATTAGAATCAGAGTGTATAAAAGCAAAGCAAAACAACCCCAATAAACTAAGAGTACACAAATCTGCCATAGAAAATTGATCAAATTTGACCAGGCTACAAGGCATAAGTTTTGATCATTTCCAAAAGGCAGCAATCATGGATACCACATTCTCAGACCCCATGACTAAGAGATTTCAATATTCATGTCACAGATTTAAATAGATTCACAGTTCTTGGCCCCTCTTCACTAAAATCACTTTTGTCCCTTCCTGCACTTAAACTTGCTCCTAGAGACACAATCAGAAATTTACTATCATCTTAAACAGCTCTGCCTTAGAGAACAAAACTTCAATTTTCCATTTTCCAGTCACACACCCTATCCTTCTAGCTTCCAGGTAGCCTTTGCTAATATTACCACTGTTTTCAGCCTCAGAGAGACTCCACTTCTGCCAATGGTGGCATTCTTTCTTCTTTTCCATTGTTTTTTTCTCTTCCTTCCCTTTTTATGATGGACCTCAAAGTGTTTAGGAGCCTGAAATTCAATATATTGTATTCCATATAGTACGATCTGAGGTGAAGAACATGGCCTCTGGAGTTGAACTGCCTGAGATCAAATCCCAAAATAGAAAAAGAAAAACAACACAGTTGCTTTATAGTTCTCATTTCTTATTTTAGATAGGTAGGTAGATAGATAAATTTTTTTTTTAACCTAGTTACCCTGGAACAATAATGCCAAATGACTACATCTCATTTGTATTAAATAGGTTCAGAGCAATATTCCTAATTATCTAGCACCTTTTCATTCAAAAGATAAACACAACATGTTATCTAAAAATACCAGTATTACACTTTCCCCAAATATGGAAAACTATTTTTACTAAAAATTTGGCAAGCCCTTTCAAAACAGCATTTTCTGTTTTCATTCTTTGAGAAATTTCTAACAACAAAGATGCATAGAAATTTTAACATGCAGCTATAAGCCTTCAATATTTACTGTAAAACTTTGTTTATAATTTTTTGAAAGTTGCTTGAACTTAAATCCTAAAGCAGTTTTAAGTTTAATTATATTCGAGCCAAATAATGGAGTTTTCAGCTTGTTTTTCCTCAATATTTTTAGGACCTAACCTAGTGTCTTGCAACAGTTAGCATTCCATACATGTCTGGTCAATGACCAAACAAACTGTAATAGAAATGATAAAAGGACATCTATTCTGACAACCAGGGCCTGTCTGGACCATGTCAAAAGCCTGTGGTGCTTTGCTTCCTGCTGGCTATCTCAATTAGTTTCCACTTCTTTTCTGCAGAACTTTGCTACACAACTATATCCTGTTTAATTTTAGATTCTAAGCCTCCCCTACCCCACCATACACAAAATAATTTTCAGTTTTTTAGTTCCTGTCCATATATTTGAATGGCACACCCCGCTGGTTAGCCTGGAGCTGGGAGAGTGTAGTAGTCCAGCTAGATCTTTACATGAAGTCATAAGGTACATAACATAAATGTCTTTATCAGACTTTTAGAGCTGGAAGGAAACTTTGAGATAACTGAGACCAACCCTCTCATTTTACAGATAAGGAAACCAAGGTCCAGAGACACTATTTGACTTGCTCAATGTCACAGAGTTAGCACAGGAAAAGGCTTTGGGAACTAAAGGATCTGTGCTTTAGAAAAAAAAAAAGCGAGGCTGTATTTACTGTTATTGTTTCCCCAAGATTCCCGATTCACTGTTCCTTCTACCATACCATGCTGCACACCAGATACCATCCACTTGTGTCGTGCTTTTTATCTAAAGGAAACTGTAAAGTACACAACTGATCTATTTCCCTTAATGAGTGGGCTGCCTGAGATTTCCAAGCTAAATGAGTGGGTTTGCCATGCCTGGTATTGCCTCTTGTGGGGGAAGAAGTGCCAAAAATAGAGCCAAGAAGCTTGTCTGAGTGGGTTCTTTAAGCCAGAGAACCTAGGTGACAAAACAAGGAATGGGGAGTTGTATTGGTCACTTGGCCAAAGAAGGCAGAGGCCAAACCTCTTCAGAGATTTAACACACTCTCTTCATGCAATTACATGGATGACTTGTGAGATCAACACTGGAATATGTGAGCTCTCTTATAGCACTCAAGATACTATACAGTAGTTTTGTTGGTTTTCTTTTCCACCATGGAGCTACTGAGCATAAGGAATTTTTCTTATTCAGCTCTCTTTCTCTAGTACCTAGCATAATGCTTGCAGTAAAGTGGTGCTTATAAAATTAATCATTAAATCAGTTAAAGAAGTAGTCTATAGAGGTGGACAGAACTGGCCGCTTTGAAGCCAGAAAACGTCGGACAAGTCTTTTGAGACTTCTGGGTGTCAGCATTTTTTATTTGTTAGATTTTGCATAACTAGTTGATTCTGAGAACAAGCCAAGAGTCCTATGGCTATGATTATGTCAAAGGCTGATAATAAAAATCAGTTGTGGATCCACGTTTCTCATCTATTCACAAAGAACGTAAATTCATTCATTCATTAATATATCCATTCATCAAAAACATGTATTGAATACAGGAATCATCAAAATGGTCTCTGCTTTTATAATTTAGGCAGTGTTTCTAAAAGTGTGGTTCATGTGCATGTGTATCAAAAAAAGGGGTAGGACTTACATGTAGACTCCCAGAATACTGAGGGATCAGGGCTCAGGAATCTTCACTTTTAAACAAGCACCTTCCCAGATGATTTTTCCCCATTCTCAAATATTTATTGAGCATCTTTGATAGGCAAGGCTTTTACTTAGACCAAAGTAATAATGAGAGTTGATTATAGCTCTGAAAGTATGTTAGTCTATTTGGGTTCCTGTAACAAAATACCATAGATTAGGTGGCTTATAACAACAGAAATTTATTTCTCATAGTTTTAGAGGCTGGGAAGTCGAAGATCCAGGTACTGGCAGATTCAGGGTCTGGCAAGAGCCTGCTTCCTCACAGAGAGCCGTCTTCTCATTTGTGTCCTCAAATGGCAGAAAGGGCAGTCTAGGTCTAGGGGGTCTCTTTACTAAGGGCACTAATCTCAATCATGAGGGCTCTGCCCTTTGACATAATCACCTCCCAAAGACCTAATCACCTTGGAGATTAGGATTTCAACATAAGAATTTTTATGGGGTGGGGAGGGACATACATTCAGTCCACATCAACATGAGACAAAATCCAATCTCATTAGTGAACATAATGAAACTTAGTTAAATGCACAGATGTCAGAAAAACTGAGAAGGGTAGAAAGAATTCAGGACAGAGTCCAGTTTATGAAGAAAAAAAAATAGTATCCTAAAGATGGTTGGACAGAGGTTCCAGACATTTATAGATGTTATTGTTAGTCTTTCAGTGAAAAGGGCCCAGAAGAGTTGCTTAGAGTTCTTTGTCTTCCAGCATATACATCACCAGTTTCTACAATCAACAGCATATTACCATAGTTATTTGTTTCTCTCTCTCCTCCCATGCTTTTTCTTTGCTAAAATATATTTTTTTTAATCTTTGACATCATGTCATTTTCCTCTAAATATTTCAATAAATATCTCAAAAAGGGGAAGGGATTTGAGTGTGGGCTGTGCTTAGTGATGTGCTTGCAAAACATAAAGTGTGAAAGGGGGCAAAAGTAAATTTACAGTAGAGAAGTTTAGCAAACAGCAAACACTACCTTGGCCAAGTAATCAAGATTAACAGGATCAGTGATAAATCATATTGATAGAATGCACCCCTGACAAGATATAATGAGAAATGCACTAGTAAACTTTTAATAAAGTGTGTTATTTAGTTAGTAGTAATGTGATAATACTGGTTCTTTAGTTGTGACAAATGTACCAGAGTAATATAAGATGTTCACAGTAGGGGAAACTTGGTATGAGATATATAGGAACTATGTACTATGTTTATAACTTTTTGGTAAATCTAAAACTATTCTAAATTTTAAAGTTTATTATAAAAATGGGAGGAATATAACAAACTGAATAACCTAGAAGAAATGGATAAACTTCTAGAAACATACAAAATTAAATCATGAAGAAGAAAATCTGAAAAGACCAGTATGAGTAAGGCGAGTGGATCCATAATCAAAAATCTCCCAACAAAGAAAATCTTGGGACCAAATGGTTTCACTGGTGAATTCTACCAAACATTTAAGGAAAAATTAATGCCAATCCTTCTCAATCTCTTCCAAAAAATTGAGGAGAGAGCACTTTCATTTTACAAGGCTGTCATTACCCTGATACCAAAGCCAGATAAGGACACTGCAAGAAAAGAAAACTATAGACCAATATCCCTGATACATATACATGCAAAATTCAGTTTGCTAATATTTTCAAAATACTAGCAAACCAAATTCAACAGCACAGTAAAAGAATCATACACTATGATCAAGTGGGATTTATGCTTGGAATGCATGGATGGTTCAACAGTGTATATTGTATATTCAATATCTTGTAGTAACTTATGGTGAAAAAGAATACGAAAACGAATATATGGATGTACATGTATGACTGAAGCATTATGCTCTACATCAGAAACTGATACAACATTGTAAACTGACTATACTTTCAAAAATGGTAGGGGCAGAAAGACAATCCACTATCACATCAAAAAGATGACTTGTCTCAAACTAGGTCAGAGACAGATATTTTTGCAAGATATAACTCATAGCCACCTTGTACAAAGATACCTATATTCATGATAAATTTCTTAGCCACTTTTCTGGTGGACTTGAATGAAATTGAATTTTGTTCTGGAAACTGGTACTGATCCACCCAACAGACTGCCAGTCTTAAAGGTCCAGTGAACTTGAAATAGTTTTTCTTTCTAATTTGTTCTGTATTGAATATCTTATCAATCTCTTTTTGTATGAAATAGGAGTGAATCTTTGAATGAACCTGAGTAGAACCTTTTTCCTTGAATGTTTTATGATAATAATATGTTTACATATGTCCATAGTCACATTATCTGAAAAAATTTTAATAGCACCTAGCAAAAATAATAATCATTTCCTAGTATCATCTAATACCCAGTCGTATTTGTATTTGGCTATTATATTCAGATGATTCTTAAGCTCACCATGGTTTAGGAATCATAGGCCTCTGTTAGACTGATTGGAAGAGCTAATAACATCAAAGGCTTTCTTTGTAAAAGGAACATCAAAGTCCATGCATGATCAAGGTATGGATGCTGTAGTCCATGGGTTCCAAACTTTTCTTACATATTGGATGCTTTTGATAATTTGAAGCTACGGACCATCTCCTTAGAAAACTGCACTTCTGCACACATCTAAAATTTTTCGGAGGAGTTGTGGGGCTCTTGAGCTCATCCAAGGGTTCTCAGACCTAGGATAAGAACATGCACTTTAAATGTTGCCTCCCAATATGCCACTCTGCTGCTCTCACTACACAAGGAGGCCACCATCAACAGGACATGCACATTACTATGTTTCTTTAGGAGAGCACATTGCCAGTGTTAAGGCCTCCAGACTTAGTTGACAATACAATCTGTAATCGCACGATAGAATAGAAAAAGCCATTGATTTGGTGGCAGATGACTTAGATTCTCCAAGTTACTCTTTCAATACTTTTAGCAAATCACTTTAGGAGACAAACATAGGTTAAAGTTAAGCTTAGGATCTTATAGTGCAAAGAACTCCATAATATTATCATTTCCATTTTCAAATTGGAAACTGGGAATGAGAGAGGTAAATAATGCATGCAAAGTAATATTCAGCTTGTATCTATTTAGTCAGGTTTCAGCATCAGGCTTGTCGGAATTTAAAACTCATATCCTTTTTTTTTTTTTTTTTCAAATTACACTGGTAGTCTTCAAATTGTGCTTAAGAGAACCTCTTGGGAGAGGTTGGCCCCAGCAGTGTCGGGGTAGGGGAACCTTCAGTCCATTAGTTACATATATATACAGAGAGAGAGAGGAGATATATATATATATATATATATAATTTCTTAATTAGAATTTTCTAGGTGGCAAAACTATTTGGAAACCATTTCATTTCACTCCACTGTTCAATCTCAATATCTGAAATAGAAGTATAATGTTAATATCTATTTTATTATGAGGGATAAGTAAGAACATGCATGTGAAACTAACTGCTGTGTAAATGCCTAGGCATTGTTCAAATGGGAAATATTAATGCAATTACTCTATGGCAATGAAATAGAGAGTTTTTCTCCTTAAATATCTTTACTGCAATCAACCCATAACTTTGGTGGCATATTTCATGTACCTGAGAAAGCATGATGGCTTTCAAATGGGTTGGGGGCACTAGTTTAGATTTGAAAGCTTTATGTAAGTGGTGGTGTCTCTATACATTTTTGAATGTTTAATTATTAATTAATTAGGTATTAAATGCATAATTAGGTTTTAAACTACCATGACTACATCTTCTCAAATGTCTTTGAATTTGCTTCCCTTTAAAATCTTTTTTTTAAGTTTATTTAGAATTTCTGAATATTTTCAGATAGGATTTTGGGTTTACCACAATTTAAAAATATTATTGTAACTTTACTTGGAGACTAAACCTTAATATCTGGGATCTCGAGGCTGGCCCTATCTGCCCGACATTCACTTGGTGACTTGGTGAAACCACATCAGAATACACTGTAACGGCTGTAACAGGTGAATGGCCTCCAAAAGTCTGCTGCAACACTTGCAGCCTAAGCATCCAAAATCAAAGGAGAACTCTACCGTGTTATTCTGGGCTAAACTTGTGGGCGGAAATCACATCATCCATAATTGAGATATATATCTCTCATTGGTAGAAAAATGTTCCCATTTCCAACTTTTTTTTGAAAAATCAAACGGTGGAAAAAACAACTGCAGAAAAAAAATTCCCCTTGTATACTTTACACTTCAAAAACGATATCACTTTCATTACTGAGTCATAGAAACTTCCTGAGTATTGCTTTTTTAAGTGAAAAGACCAATCGCTAACCTATTTTCTTTTCCACCCCATCATCTACAGCAAAATCAACAACTCAGAAATAGTCTTTTGTGAAACTGCAAAGTAGGCAAGGTTCTTCTGTGGCTTCCTTCTTCTCCCTTCCTCTCCTTCTGTCTCCCACTTCATGGACCTCCCAGCTCCTCCCAGCTCCTCCCAGCTCCACCGAGCCCATGGACTTGTGGGATATTCTGCTCTCCAAGGCTACTCTTCCTTAAAGTATCCAGAACCAAAATTACCTTTTCCTTCCCTTTCTGGCAAACCCACCTCCCATCTTTCCCTGCTCCTGACCTCAACTGGTGCTGCTGTCTGCCCTTTCATTTATTTCTAGTTTATTCCTTGTCACATTCCCCAGCTTCCAGTTTCCATATAATCCTGCCTTCCAGCGTCCACCACACACACTCACCTTGTAATCTATGGAAACAGGCAGTTAGTTTGCCACCGCTCACAGTGTGTTCTGTGTAAATGGGGAGTTGTGTACAGTGTATACAATGGGACTGAAGCCCGGAGGTATGGAAAGTCACTGTCCTGGATGAGGCCAGCCAAAGGGAAACCCCATAACTGAATTCCAGTCCTCCTCAAAATTCATCTTTGTCTTCATTTCTTCCTCCTCCTTGGCATCCTCCTTCCCTTGTAAAGCAAGGATTTAGACCTGGGTTTGTTTGGTGAAACTGTTACTTCCTAGCTGTATGTACAATCTTTGGAAGGTTACTTAAGTCTTAGAAGTATTCGTTTTTTTTATTTAGAAAAATGGTAAAATAATAACACTTAGCTCTGGTGTTATCACGTGGACTAAATGAGACCATAACTGTCAGAGTGCTCATCCAGGCGCAGGCTCAGTAAAAGTTACTTGTTTATATAATTTTTAAGTCTTAGGCTTAGGTTCTTCTTGTAAAGTCCACATAATCCCTCTGTAAACTGTTTAGAAACTACCTTTATACTCCCTTCAGTTCTCCACACTAATTTCAATTTTTCTCCATACTTTTTAAAACACATTTTATTACACTGATTGTTGGAATTCAATTAAAGCAGTCCTTGATGTCTTAAATGAACTTAAATGATCAAATTATTAACATGGACAGTCCTGCTCAAAGGTCCTGTGCCCATTTTCTACTATAGTTTAGCCTTTGTGTCTCTTAATCTGTAGTCTTTTGACCCTGTGTTTTTATCCATAATAATAATAATAATTACCACTTACTAAAATGTATTTCATGTCAGATACCTTATTAAGTCGCTTAACCAAATCTCCACAATGGGTTGGTATTATTATTTCCTCAGCTGAGGAAACTGAGGGCAGGAGTTTTTAAATACATTGCCCAAGACTTCAAACCCTGTAATGTTGAATCCAGAGATGCCTTATTCTAAAACCCATTCCTACCCCTCACCCCAGGTAACCACTAACCTACTTTTTGTCTCTAGTCACACAATCTTTGTGCATGAGATTTGCCTATTCTGGATATTTCATGTTGATGGAATCATATAATATGTGACCATTTATAACTGGTCTCTTTGACCCAGCATCGTATTTTCCAGGTCTATCCATGTTGTATGTAGGATGCATCAGTACTTCATTGCTTTTATGGCTGAATGACTTTCCATTGTACAGATAGACTACATTTGCTTAGCTCTTCATCAGATGATGGACATTGAATTGTTTCCATTTTGCCTATTATGAAGACTGCAGCTGTGAACATTTGTGTAAAAAGCTTTTATATGAAGATATGTTTTCAATTCTCTTACTAGAAGTGGGATTGCTGGGTAATCATATGGGAAGTGAAAGTTTAATTTAAGAAACTGCCAACCTGTTTTCTAAAGTGGCTGTATCATTTTGCATTCACCAGCAATGTACAAGGGTTCTAGTTTCTCCACTTTCTTGTCAACACTTGTTATTGTCCATTTTTTCATTATAGTCATTCTAGTGGATATGAAGTGATCTCACAGTACAATTTTGATTTGCATTTCCGTAAGGACTAATGACATTGAGACCGCTATCTAATTTTATGTTAGTATTTTTTGGGTGAAAATATAATGCCAAGGTTCGGGGGATGCTGAGTGAGAAATGGTCTAGACAAATATTTCCCCTGTCTTTAATTCACATTCCAAATTTAACATTTAAAATATTAATTTGCTTTTCTGCATTAGCTGGAAACAAAGCTTTGTCCTTGTTGCGTGTATGTGTGTGTGTTTGGCTGTTTCTTTTCTTTTCTTTTTTTTTTTTTTTTTTTAATGAAGGGGTTTAGGTGAAAAAGTAACATGTATAGATACTGGTGGTGTCTGAACCACATATTCTCAGCCCACTGACTTCAGGGCAACTGCACTGGCCAGTTACACGTACATACTTCCTGTGCTTCCCTTGAGTGCATGTGCCCTGCAGGGTCTGTTTTGAGCCTCGGAGCTTTCTCCACAGCCACAGAAGGCTGCTGAGTCAGATCCCAGAGCCCAGAATTGCAGAGGAAGGAGAGAGTCAGAGGATGCAGCCTCCAGTCAGTAGGGCTGGAAGTTGATGGACAAACTCCCCGGCCTCGCAAGTCTTGATGGGACAATTCCGGGGCGTGGTCTACTCTGTCCTTAGAAACACCTAGTAGTAGTGAGCCATAGTTGCTCACGGCAGAAACCCACTTCTTAACAAGCACTTAATTGGCATTTCTTCTTTCCCTATTTCACGTCCCAACTCCCACATCTCTTCTTCCTGGGATCACCTCACACATAAGCTCCCTGCTCACATGACTTCATTCCAGTCTTTGATTTCAGGGATACCCAAATTAAGCAAAATTATGTAAATGAAAAATGGCTGAAAGTCAGCATTAACTGGTTGAAAAGTTAGAAACTATTTGCTTTGAAGAATCCCTTGTTATTTTTCCCCTGGGGACCTAAAGTTTTAACTTTTTTCACAGAATAAATTGTATTTGGAAAGTAATAACAAATGTTGTTTGAAGGGCAAAGACAATCTGCTTTAAATACCAGTGTTTCCCACCGAGGTAAAATCACTTTTGCCAAAAGGCAACCAAGACTAGAATTTTAACTACCCCACCTTACCCTATTGTGGCTACATGTGTGTGTTATTAGATTTGTTCAAAACAGTTAACAAAATAGGATTATTACTACTATATTAATGATCAAATTGGCATGCGGTACATGGGTGTACTCCAGATGCTGGGAATTCCATGCTGGCAAGTTGTTCACATGGAGGACTTTTGGGGGACCAGGGAGCAGGGCAGTATCCACCCTTACATTCTAGCTGCCTTCAGAGCTTTATATGGCCCTGTCGCTTGCTGCCCCTTCTTTGACTTGTGGTATCTCAGCGTGGCTTGCTGGCCATGAGCATTTCACAACTCCCCTGCCTATGTTATCTTAAGTCTGCACTCTTCCTACTCGACCCAGGCTTGGTAGCTCTGTTCGGCCATACCTCCACACGTGCTCACTACTCCATCCGTCCAAACTGCCATCTCTGCTAAGCTGAGAAATGACAAGTTTGTCTGAGATGGGATAGAAACATGGCATGCACTTCCAAGTCCTGGATTCCAGGTCCAGCTCTCTCCTCCTAGCCTTGAGATATTGGGCAACGCAGAATCTCTCTGAACTCTATTTCCTCATTTTATATAACTAAGACTTTTTTTAGAGCAGTTTTAGGCTCACAGAAAAATTGAGGAGAAATTATAGACGTGTCCGGTGTATCTCCTGCCCTCACCCATGCACGGCCTCCCCTGTTATTGACCTCCCCCCTCAGAGTGGTACAGCTGTTACAAACGATGCATCAGCACTGACACATCATAGTCCCTCAAAGTCCATAGTTAACATTACAGTTCATTCTTGGTGTTGTACATTCTATGGATTTGGACAAATGTATAATAGCACATTATGGTATCACGCAGAGTAGTTTCCCTGCCGTCATATTTCCTCATCTTAGCTGTGGCAATAACATGCCTGGTTCTGAATCCTCACAGGATTTGAGAAGATAAAAATGACTTAATAAACGATAAAGGCAAGAAAGTTCATTGTAAGTGTTGTTTTGAGAGTGAAAAATTAAGATTAGATTTAATCGAAAAATCTAAATACAGCAGCTCAGATAAATAAGTTATGATGTAATCAAGAGAATATTTGCAATCATTAAAAATTATGTTGGAGAATAGTTAAAGGTATTAGAAAATTAAGTGAAAAAAAATTACAAACAATATCAACAAGCAGAGGTTACCAGAGTCTGGGGAAAGGGAGAAGTGGGGAGTTATTATTTTAAGGGTATAGAATTTCTGTTTAAGATGATGAAAAGTTCTGGAAATGGATAGTAGTGATGGCTACACAACATTGTGAATAGACTTAATACCACTAAATTGTACACTTAGAAGTGGCTAAAATGGTAAATTTCATGCCATGTATATTTTACCACAATTAAAAAAAAAATTAAAGTAACTGGAAGGTTGCAGGAAGTTCTTCAGAGGTCAAAACAATTCTCACATAAAGCCATAGTGGTTTCTTACAGTTTGCTTTTGTTCTAATTATGAAGTGCATATAATTGAATGTTCTATTAAATTATTTACCAAAATTTTCAGCACAAAGAAAAGTGTTTGGTTTAAACATACACACATATATGTACAGAATGACCCTATTCTTTAAATGTCATCTGTCTATAATTATATCTACATCTATATATCTATATGTATATACACACACTACATACATACCTGCTTTTTCTAAATTTTCTGAGATGAATATATATTGCTCCTACACCAAAACTTTATTGATAAAAAAGTATGAAGCACTATATAAATCATAAGGAACTTCTATTAGTAACATAATGGTTTTGGCCTATCACAGTGTAGAATATGCAACAGTTTCTAAAGATATCTGTCTCTGGTCATCTCCAAGATGGTGGATGACTTTAATCGGCAGGCAAAGAAAGTTGTATGTGCAAAGCTTGAAAAGTGATGGACTATGTGGCTCATTTGAGGCCTTTAAACAAGATCACTATGTTTGGAGCATTAAGTCTGTGAGTGGGTGGTGTTGAGAGCAGACGGCTGGGGATGAGTCTGGAGAGGTAGGCAGGTAACAAAGGAACAGTTAACAAATTAGACTTTGGACTTTATCTTAAGGACAATGGCAAACCATTACTAGGTGTTAAGTCAGTGATAATTAGATTAGCATATTAGAAAGATTATGATATTTGCATCATGGCAGATGGACTAGTGAGGAGCAAGCCTGGAGACAGAGAGGTTAATTATGAGGCTCTTGCAGCCACACAAGCCACGTGGACAGGGATGGTCACAGTGAGTATAAAGAAGACACATCAAGAAGGTGGAACTCTTGTGGCCTGAGTATTGATTGGATACTGAGAGTGAGAGCAAGAACTAAGTAGGAGGCCTCCTCATTTTAGCCTTGGGCAACGGAGAGGTGCTTGGGTCACCTATTGAGATAGGAAGCAAGTAGGAGCTTGTTTGAGAAGTTTGTTTGGGAAAGCAACAAGTTTAGCCTGGGACCTGATGAGTTTGAGATACTTGTGCAGTTGGAAATAAGGAAGTGGAAAACTCAGAAGAGGGGTCAGAAGTCAGCAGAACATGGAGGGTGACTGAAGCCATAAGAGTAGATAAACTTTTTCAGGAAAAGATGCAGAGAAAATGTTTTCAGTTTTCTTGGAGGTAAAGGAGTGAGAATCTGATGACCCTATGAATGTTTTCTCCAGAAATATCTTCAAAGAATTTGGCTGTTAAGAGGATGGAAGAAATTAGCAGCTGAGCATTGTCATGGGATCAAGAAAAAGTTCTTTTTCAGTTGGGAGAGACCGGGGTTTAAACAAGAAGCAAGGGAGTGATTAAAGAAACAGGAGAGAGGAGGAGTAATCAGGAGACCAAGCCCTTGGAAAGGGACAAAGAGACAGGCTACACAGCAAAAGGCATGGGTCTTAGGCAGAAGTAGGAAGAACTTTCTAAAGACAGGAAACAAGGAGGAAAGACTAAAAGAGAATGCACGCGAGTTTGTCAGTTGCACAGCTGGAAGCTGAAGGCTCTTCTATCGGATGACTTCTCTGGACTCAGGGAGTAGGAGGTGAAGTCCTCTATAATGAGAGTGAGCAGAGGTCAGAGGTCTGTGAAATGGCAACTGCAGGCATTGGGGGATGAGATCCGGAAGACATCATAGGATTTCTAGGCTATGGAAGCCCAGCTGAATATGGGGACCAGGCTTTAGAGTGGCAACAGTCTGGATGGTTTTCTGCAGCAAACTGCAGATCTTTGGTGCAAGTGAGAGGAAAGGAACAGCTCAATTCTTTGAAGGCTATAGGTTTGCCAAGAATTGTGAGTAAAGGACAGAGGGGCAAAGGAGATGAGGAGTCAAATAAGAATTGACCATAGAATGATGTACCAGTTGCCAAAGCTGTATAGAAAAAAAGTGACGTCAGGAAGGAAATAATGGAAAGAGAAAATGAAACTATCCAGGGATTGAAAGTATCGAAGTATCACCCAGCCAACCAATCTATGTGCTCCGCGGTTCATTTTTCAAAAAGCCTTTTTTTCATTTATTTTTATTTATTTTTTATTTTTAAAATTTTTAGGGGGAAGGCAATTACTTTTTTAATTAATTAACTAATTAATTAACCTATTAATGGAGGTACTGGGGATTGAACCTGGGACCTCATGCGTGCTAAGCATGCACTCTACCACTGAGATATATCTTCTCCCCTTTTTCTCATTTTTGCCATTTTTTTAAAATTACCAAGTGTCTTGATATAACTGTGCTATAGTTTTATTATGAAAACTTGGCCAGCACACTGAAACTAAGAGAAGCCATTTGAAATCAAATTCCTTGCCCCAACGTAATAGCAAAGACAACTGTATAATCATTCATTTGTCTTTCAGATATTGGACCAGAATTAACCAGTGAAATAAATCTTCCTTCCCCAGGCTCAAGACCAATATTACATTGTACAAGTAGGCTGTAGACTTGGTATTAGATAATATTGGAGATTTCCAAATATTCTTCTGTGTATAATACTTATGTAAGTCAAGATCCTTAATTTTAGAAGATGCTTGCTAAAGTATAGGGAGGTGAACTGCCAGCATATCTGCAACTTATTTTCAAATGGTTTTGAAAAAAAAATTGTAAAATAAAGCAAATATAGCAAAATGCTGTTTGATCGAAGCTATTCTCAATGGGAAAAGGGAATGATTTTACTTCCCAGGAAATATTTGGCGATGTTTGGAGACATTTCTGGCTGTCACAAGTTCAGGGTGGTGGTGCTATTGGCATCTAGTGGGTGGAAGCCAGGAATGCTGCTAAGCATCCTACGGTGCACAGGACAGCCCCCAACAGCAAAAAAAATTTATCTGTACACAAGTGTCCTAGTGCCATGGATGAGAAACCCTGTTCCTGGTGGTAGATTCATGGATGATAATGGTGCTAGTGCTAGTCTTTCAAATGTCAAAAATATTTTAAATTTTTATTAAAGAAACTTTAAAACAAAAACTAAAGTATGGGGGGGGAGGAAAATATGTCTTTTCTAAGAAGTCAGCAGTGAATTATTTTTGATGATGGCAGAGTGCTGTTTTGAGCGTGGTGATGCTCTTGGAAACCATGACTTTTAGGTAGATGGCTGGAAACCATTCTTTATCTTTCTTCAATCAATCAAAATATACCGTTGTCTTTATTCAGTATTTGAGTTTTTGTGCAAAATGTTTTAAAAGTGAAAAGGGAAGCAAAGGAGAGAAGAATAGACATTTGTAAATCACTGACTATGACCCAGGCAGCATGCTGGGCACTTTTTGTACAGAATCCTGTCTGGCTTGAGGTCAGCTGGCACAGATTTAAGATTTAGTTGTCTCATACAGTGACTAATTAGATTCATTCAATCATTTATTTCTCCATTCAACAAACCTTTATTAGACACTGACTGTGTTCCAACCACTATACTAGGCCCTAGGAATACAGAAATAAATGAAGTACACTCCTTGATCTCAGGAAGCTTACAGCTTACTGAGGGGGAGAGACATGTTAATACTGAGCACTGGGAAATGTTCCTTCTTAGAGGAATGGACAGGTTTCTCTAGGAGCACTTAGGTGGGCAACCAACCCAAAGAAAACTTCTTAGACCTGGGGTAGTGAGGAGTAAATTAACTCAAGGGATGCTGAGACAAGAATGGAATGAATGAGTAGTGAGCAGTGTGGGGAGAAGGGCAGAGTTTGAAGCTGGAGATCGGACTGGAGGGTGTTCCAGGCAGGTGGAAAGACAGGATAAAGGCCTAGAAGTAAGCGAGAAGGAGTAGAATGCCTTAGAGTGGTTCTCCAGCATGAGCATGCTTCAGAAATCGCCTGGATGGCTTGTTAAAGCCACATTATAGTGTTGATTCAGTGGGTCTAGGTGGAGCCCAAGAATTTCATTTCTAAGAAGTACTGAAGTGATGCTGATGCTGCTGGCTCAGGGACCACACTTTGAAAACCACTGCCTTGGAGAAACTGCAGGTGGTTGGATAGAGTTGGAGCTGAAGTTATGATTAGGGGTTAGAATAGTGACCATGCTGAGGAGTTTAGACTAAGTTATGGAACCAATAGGGAGCTATTGAAATGTTTTCACTACTGAAGTGTTTTAATGCTCAGTCTCTCTCAGCTCTTGTATCAGAGTTCTCCAGAGGAACAGAACCAATAGAATATAGATAGATAGATATGAGAGGAGATTTTTTTATAGGAATTGGCTCACAAAATTATGGAGGCCAGGAAGTCCTGAGAGCTGCTGTCCTAAACTGGAGACCGTGGAAAGCCAGTGGTATAATTCAATCGAAGTCTGAAGTCCTGAGGACAGGGAACCCGTCTGAGTCTGACATCTCAATCTCAACACCTGAGAACCAGGAGTTCTGATGTCCAGGGGCAAGGATAGATGAATGCCTCAGCTCAAGCAGAGAGAAGGAATTCACCCTTCCTCCACCTTCTGTTCTATTCAGGCCCTCAACAGATTGGATGGCACCCACCTGCAGTGGTGAGAGCAATATTTTTCACCCAGTCTATTGATTCAAATGCTCATCTCCTCTGAAGTCGGGCTTATTAATACACCCAGAAATTATGCTTTACCAGTTATCTGGGCATCCCTTAGCCCAGTGAGGTTGGCATATAAAATTAAACATCATAGGCCATAGTTTTTCACCTGTAATATAGGAGACTAGTAACTATCAAACTACCTCTCAGGATTCTTTCAAGAATTATTATTTATATAATTTATATAAATTCTGATCACTGTATAGACATCAGAGATAATTATTATAATCAACTCATTTATGCTTGTCAATGATGCCTCAATAAAGCTGGAAAAAAACCTCATTTAGAGCCAAACACACTCATTTTCCAGACAACAAAACTGAGGTACACCAGGCAGAGATGCTACCAGCCAAAGCACCCTGGGCCTGACCCTGCACACTCACGCCTGCACCGTCCTGCCCCTCCCTGCCACTCCAGTCCAAAGGAAGTGTCTCACAGGGTCATAAAATCCATCCTCCCCCAACTGTCATCCTGACTTCCTCTTGACCACTGGGTGGTCAAGGTTGATTGTCCCAGTTTGGAATCTTAGAGAATGACTCACCAAGAAGTTAAACATGTAACGTAGTTGAGCAAGGGCAGCTGGTAAAGTTGAGGTCAGAAAGTCAAGCCCATGAATTCACTGTGCCACCCACTAGATCATACTTGAGGTCCAAGAACAGGTTTGGGGTTGTCTCTGCCAGGAAGAAGCTAGGGTCTGAGACTGGCTCAGTCAGCAACCCAAACCCAAAGGTGAACTCCGAAGCTTCACTGCTGAGAACTGCTGTTAAGAAAAGTAAAATTGTTCGAAGAATTGGAATCTTGTGCCTTCCTATTAATGAGCTGCAAGAAATTCTGCTTTTTTTTTCACACTTGCTATGACTTTACAGTTTAGACTTTGTTTTTACTTTCACTTTCTCATTGAATTCTCATGGGCGGTATTTCTGTCCCACTTTACAAATGAGACATTCAGTGACATACAGGATGACACATCCAGCCAGCCTTTAGATTCCAAATCCTCTGCATTGAACTCCACCAAAACATTTATGTGAAACAAGTGTGACATGGGTCAACTGTTTTCAGTAGTATATATATGTGTGTGTGTGTTTTATATACTTTTATTTCCTCATCTTCTCTTGGCAATACTACTTGTTTACTTCATCTGCTTTTTAAATTTGTTTTGATTTGTCTCTGTTTAACCACCTATAATCTAGTCATAGATATTGGAGAGTATTTCTGGTGGAAATAATCTGTGAAATATTAGGTTTTAAAACAGTAGGAATTTGTGTTTTGATGGAATGACAAAAAAAATGTAGGTTCAATGGTGAAAACTCTGCCTGGTAAAAAGAACATTCAGTTGGTCACAAGATCTATCTTGATTTTTTTCTTTTCAATTAAAGACACAAAAGTTCTGGAGCTTCTGAAACGTTTTCCACAAGTAACACCCATGAGGACTTTGAGGGCCATCAGAGTGCTAACGTAAAGTGAAATGAGAAGCCTTGAAAGGCACCCTCGACAGCCAGAATAATCTGGCTCAATAATCTATAAAGGCCTCGAGGTTGGATAGAGATCAGAATTCAAATTCAGCAGGCCCCCAGAGGCAGCAACTGGAGAGACTTCTACCAGTCTCTCCAGCAGTGGGAGAGGTGCATACCTCACTGAAGCATTTTAAGCATTTCTGAATAACATCTGGCATGCATGGAGACTCCTCATAGTCATCAATCTTTCCTCTTACAAAGATCATACATAGTTGAGCTTATGAAAACCTGCGCCCTACAGAGGGTCTGTGTTTTTTAAATCCAGGATACTTTCTTTAAAGAAAATATTACTATTTTGCTTGGAATCATAAACCTTGATGCCGAGACACAGTGCATAGATCATTGGGGTGAAGAATGGATAATTTGCCCAGAGTCACCCAGCCAAGAGGGACCCTGGTTTCTTGGCTTCCTAATTTGGTGCTTTCATTATAGTTCTGAGGACATAAAAGAGACTCAAACAAGAATAACACAAAATATGTAATGGCTCGGTGAAAATGCTTACAATATATTGTGGTGTAAAGAAAGCACATACTGTAATATCTATCATGTGATTCTTTTGGTGGGGGAAAAGGGAATGCCTGTGTGCTGGGCTCAGAAAGGCTGGGAAGGTGTTAGCAGGCCTGACAGCTCTAGGTGGGGCAATTCACTAGACTTGCTTCCTTCCTCTTTGAGGTCTTTTTTTTTTTTTTTTTTTTCCAGATTTTTATAATAAAAAAAATAGTACTTTGATAATCAGAAAGAAATTAATGTTATAAACAAAGGGTTAAAAGCATCCAAGGAAGAAGGTCAAAGAGGCACATTTCAAAAGTATAGAGACAAGTAACATTAGAACTCTTTTTTCCAAAGGATGGGGAGTGAGAGGACTGCATCTGTAGAAGTGAAGCATTTGACTAGAACCAGGCTTCAGGATGGCTAGGGCAGATGGACGGACAGATACCTAAGAACAAACACATGGGCCACAAGGCAAACATTCAGAAATAAAACAGTGAGAGCCTCCCTTTACTGGGGAAGGTCAGCTCACTTCCCACTGCTCTTAGCATCTAAACGATTGGGAAATATGAAGCGGTGAACCCCTGTATTCACTTCCCTGGAGGCATAGAATAGTCCTCTGGACCCGATGCTATAGAAGGAGGCTGATTCTTCACCATGAGATCTCTCATGGCTACTCCATTTCTTCTTCCTAGCTTGGCTGTGTAGCTGATACTCAAAACTAGCAAAGAGCAGGGAAAAGAAGTGAAAATAAGTACATAAATGGATGGGTGGGTGGACGGATGGATAAGCTACCTTCATTTACGGCTTCCTGTTTACTTGCCAGATCCTAATTTACATGCTGTGTGATCTCTAAACTTTGGCATTGTTCCATTGTCTCTAACCTCAACAGGAAGGAATTATTATTCCAGTTCAGAGGTGCTAAAACTGAGGCTGAGGGAGGTTGACGTACGAAAAGAGAGCAGGATTAGAAGCCAGGCCTGTCAGCTGTAAGACCCACGCCCCTTCCAAGGCCACGGCCCCCTTCTCTGCATGCTGGGAGGGCCCTACCCCCACCTTCTCCGTGGACGGAGGAGACATCCGTGGAGCCTGTTTCTGGAGGCAGCCGGGTGTGCACAGCCACCTACACCATCTCCAAATCTACCCTCTGCCGACTCTCCCATCCTCGTGCTGTTTGCCCACACAACAGACATTCTTTGCCACAGTTGTTTCATTTTGTTTTGCTCTTTGATTTGTTGACCCTACTCGACTCATGGAGATAAAAATTCTCCTGCTTAAAGAAGATGGAATTCAGAATGAAGTCTGTTTCAGGAACAGCTTTAGATAGAGGATAAATAATAGGGCAGATTTTCTGAAAAGTGAACCCAAAATGGCAGTGCCCTGCCTGTTGAACTTTATTTCCTTTTCTCATTTCCTTTTCATTTCGTGTGCCCATTTCACAAACGCGCTATCTGTCCTCTGTGAACCGACTAATGTCAGTGACACAGAGAACCTCAGAGAACTTCCTCAGAGCTCTTTTCAGGGGGCCAACCCAAATGTGGTTTCTGTCTAGTTAACTGCTAGGCTCTTGTTAGGTAAACAACCCGGCTTTGATAACAGGGAGTTTGTGGTCAGGGTGGGGGTGGAGGGTGGAGGGGAGCAGAGCAGGCCTGAGGGAAATTTAACATAGGAGGTTTCTCTTCAAAAAAGAAAATGAAGCTTTACTTCAAAAAGAAAGTTGTTCTCTATTCGGCCAGTTGTGACCCATTCTCAAACACGCTACCCTGTTGCTTTCTGCTCCCTACACTTGCCCTGCCCTCTACCCTTGGCCTTGGGATGTAGACATACGGAGGGTACTGTCATAAAATGATTCATTGCCTGTTTCCTACAGGAAGACCATGGAGAATAGGGCTCACTAAACCACACGGAGAAACTCTCCCGAGTTCTCTGCTTAGGAAAAGCTGCCCTTTTACTAGTGGCTGGGATGTTTTATCTTATGAATGCTGGAAATCACGCAGCTGCCTTTCTTTCTTTGTGTTTGCTACAAGGAAACTCACAGCCAAATTTGGGATTCACTTCTAGTCGAGTGTGCTGGGCCTCCTGGCATAGTTTGGAGCACCAATTTTTCCTCTTTTTCATCTGATTCCTCTCACGACTTCTTTTCTCATCCACTAGATCTCTTTGTTAAAAATGATGTTTTTTAAAATATTTGCATTTTTCTGGTCTTTGTAAATTGCTTTAAATTATTCCAAAACAAGTAGGAACATCTCTGTATATTTGTCACACCACATTTTTAGGTATCTACCCAATGTACAATGGCACCCTGCCCCCGTTTTCTTTAAGAATGGGACCCCCAGAAAACCTATTTGCACTGTGTGATCCTGCCTGCCTGGCCAATTTGACTGGAATTGAGGTGGCTACCTGACCCAAGCAGACCTACACCAGTTCTTTCCTCTGGAAATTTGAAATTGTTATTTGACAAGTGCCGTGATCTGCTATCATGGATACTCAGTGTGTAATATATCTACAGCATTGATTCTCAACGCTGGCTGCCCCATAGAGTCACCTGGGGCACTGTTAAAAGATACAGATTCATCCCTGCTTATCAAGGAAGGTGAAGCTATACACACCGTAATACCAATGAATTCTGATCCCAGATATATAAGCTATACAGCCAAATAGATCTGCTGAATGCATTTATCAGTGTCATTTCTCTAAAGAGTTTGTTCCTGGAGAACATTATAAGGCCATACCCTTAAATGTCCCACCACTCACTGAAACCTGTTATATAGGAAGCGCGTAAAATCGAAATACTTTCTGTTCACTTGTATTTCAGCCATCTCTGTGGGGACAGGCAGAATTTTGAGTGAGTTAAAGGAACTTTTGGACTACAATTGGACTTTATTCTCTGATTGCTTGACTAGGTTTCACTCCCCAAAATAGATTTGTTTATATTATATACTTTGTTGAACTCATCCCATGTTCAAGGCACGATGCTGGGTACTATGGAAGAAGGTGGGAGAGGGGAAGAAGGTGGGTACCTAGATGGACCTGATCCTGGGGAGGCAGGTGACAAGGACTAGGGCAGAGGATCAGTGGTCACATTCTCAGGATATAGCAACAGGCAGGCACCAGAAGCTTACTCTAAGCGTCTAGTGAGTTCTGCTTACCTTGTTTTATGTACAGTATCTATTATTCTTTCCATTTGCAGAAATAATCAAGAGTTGGCTAAAGTGGCATTTGAATTTTGCCCATGAAGAGGCTAGAAGCAACCAGCCTCCAGGAACAGTCTCATTTGAATCTAGATAAAATCTATCAGATATTCTGCATATTACAACACTCATTTGAATCCAATTTTCTCAGCTGGCCTTTCTTACCCTTTCTTTTTATTGTTTATCTACCTTTGAAAATAACAAAGAAATGGAGTGAGAAATGGAAAATTACTCTGTTGGAAAAACTCACTTCCTAAATGTGAGTTTTCGATGCATTTAGGAATATTCTATAGAATTTCTGAGTGATCCCAGATATCCTCACCAACTAACCTAATTGACAAAGTCTCAGGTTGGAGAGAAAAAACTAACAGTAATATTTAACTTTCATGGAATACCTACATGCCAGACAATTCTGCTAAGAGCTTAGATGTGATATCCTATTTAATACTCGGAACAACCTTTGAGTAATTCTATCTTCTCTTTGTTACAAAAGAACAAACTGTAAAGGAATGTGCCCGAGGTCATGCAAGTCATTAGTGGTGGAGAATGGGTGAGCAAGCAGGCCCTACGGCTAGATTTTGAGGACTTTGCTTTTCATGGTTGCTGAATCTGTATCCTTCCAAGCAGTGCTGGGCACTTGAGGCCCTCAATAAATACATGCTAAATGAATGAATAATTCTCTGGCCTATGGAAGCAACTCTCTAGTGGGTGGGTGGAAAGAATCACGCAGCTAATGGTTAAGGCCCCAGCAACATGAATTCTGGGCTTAAGTTCCACCTGGCACAGAGGTGTCCTCTTTCAGAAACGAGCGGTGGAACAGAAATAGTATCCCATGACCCAGAAGGACTAGCTGGGCACTAATCTTGGCTCTCCTGTTGTGTGACCTCAGGCCCACCATCCCCATGGCTTTCTGAGCTGCAGGTGTCTCTTCTGCAAAACAAGCCCCCTAAGAATATCTCTAAGCTACCTTCCAAATCTAACAGCCTGTCATTCACAAGAATTTTACACTAGAGAAATTTATCTTCTGGATGAACCACTCCAGGGACAAACAAGGGGTGTGGAAGGAGAAACATCCCCGTTTTCCATTCCTTATTTGGTACCACCTCCTGTGTTTCCTGAGAATCCCTGCTAGGATGCCATACACTGTGGGCTTTTTTTAAAACTTTTTTTTCTTTTTTCTGTTTTTCAACTTTTAATTTGAAATAACTTTTGACTTGCAAACTAAAAGTGAGAAAAACAGCACAAAGAATTCCTGAATATCCATCACCTAGTTGACCCAAATGTTATCATTTTCATGTTGCAGCGAAATGATAAAAATCAGAAAGTAACATTAACAAAACACTATTATCTGATCTACAGTCCTCACGTTCACCAGTTGTCCCACTAGTGTTCTTCTTCTGGTCCAGAATCCTGTCCAGATCCACATGCTGCATGGAGTTGCCTTGTTTCCCTTAACACGGAAGAGATTTTCAATCCGTCTTTGTCTTTCATGACCTTGATACGTTTGAAGAGTACTGCCCAGGTATTTTTTAGAATGTCTCTCAATTTGGGTTTGTCTGATCTTGACTGAAGTCAGACTATGCACTTGAAGCAAGAATACCGTAGAAGTGGTTTTATTTCCTTCTGAGTGCATCTCATCAGGAGCTACATGGTGTCAATTTATTGTCACATTACCTGTGAGCTAACTTTGATTACTCTGTGTTTTTTCATATTATAGACATTTTATCTGAAAAAGGGAGGTAATAATAGTATCTGCCTCACAGTTATGAGGATTAAATGGGTGGTGGGGAATGGCATATAAAGCACTTAACAATTCCTGGGACATAGTGGGACCTTTAATAGTAGCAGTAGTTGCAGTGGCGGCGGTGGTGGTGGTGGTGGTGGTGGTGTGGGGGCGGGTGGGGGGGGTGGGGGGGTGGCAGCAGTAGCAGTAGTACATCGTCATCCTTGTTTCTTTCAAAAGCACATCAAACAATCAGGAGATTGTTCAGGTAAAAGTGAGAACTGCTGATAGAGCTGGGGCCAGGGCATCTGCAGACACACATTCTGCCTTTGCATTTGCTGCTGCAGCTGTGCACCCTGAAGCCGGGAGAATTCCAGCGGGCCCAGAAGGATCACAACCCTCAGTGTTTCTCTGTATGGGCAGCAAGTGTCATCTGAGTGTTTGGCTATTGTACAGTCAGTGGCAGGGGACATGTCTATTCAGCCCTGGATCTGGCCTACAAGATGTCAGGTAACCTTTTCAAGGCCATGAGATTTTAATAGAATTTGAAGTGAAGTTACTAGAGATTATGTTTTTGCCTGGATAAAACATACAATTAATATAGAAATCTGCGTTGTACAAGTGACATCTGCATAGTGTTTATTTAACTAACTGCAGACTGATTGACATGCAGGCATTCTGCAACATTTTTCTATTAGTCTGTGAATAAGCAGTCCAATGAATTATTTATTGGGCTAACACATCCTGGTGCCTTTTTTTTTTTTTTAAGAACATTCTCTATGGGAAGTCCTGGCCTTGCTTAGTCAATTAACCTTGCCCTGTCCAGATCTCCTCTCTTGAGGAATAAACCTTCAAAATCCAAAGCATCATGTTAGTGTGCAGAGGAAGGGTAACGCCTGCTCAAGACCTTCGTCCCCTACCCTTGCAATCTTCCTTAAGTCAGATGTAGAACCTTATTCCCAGATCAGTTGGGGGGAGTGTGTTGGACAAACATTCAGTTACACTGCTTTTCTAGGAATGAGCTGAAGCCTCTGTGGCCAGGGAAAGAGATGGCAGACCTCTCCTGCTGCCAGATTCCAGCCTCATTTCCCTGAAGATAACCAAGAGCGCTCCGGAGGGAGGTGGTGGTTGGCAGTAAGAGCTGTTGAGTCAGAAGGCGTTGCTCTATTGTCCCTTTTTCCTTTACCCTTGGCCCTTTCTGGGGCCATTTCCCCCTGGTCCCCTCCCACCCAAATGCTATGGTGATGGTTCAAGTAAGGCACGGTGGTGGCCTGCACTGGGGTGGTGGAGGAGCGGGTGATGAACAGTAGGGTCAGATTCAGAGGATATCTTGAAGTTAGAGGCACCAGGACTTGCTAATAGGTTGGATGTGGTGTATGAGTGAGAGAGAGGTCAATGATAACTCTGTATTTTTGGCCTGAGCAACTGGATGGGTACCAGTGCCATTTAATGAGGTAGGGAACCCAGAGAGAGGAAGAGGGGGAACTCAAGAGATGGTTTGGGACATCTTATGCCTATTAGTGAGCTAAGGAGAGATTTAGATCCCCCATTTGGAATTTAAGGGAGAGTAGAGTGAAGAGAACTTGAGGTGTTACGTGGTATATTTGGAATTAAAATTATAGTATGAGATTTTACTAATATATTTAACCTCTCTGAGCCAATTTCCATACTTGTCAATTATAAATTTTATTACCCATATTTCAGTTGCTTGTTGCTTGGTAACCAATCACCCCAAAATATAGTGGCTTAAAACAATTATTTATTACTTTGTTATGATTCTGTGAGGTGGGGCAGGGCTGGGTGGTTCTTCCACTGGTTTTGCTTGAATAACCTATGCAGCTGTGTTCAGCAGGGAGCTTAGCTGGGGCTGGGATCTCTCATCTTCTAGAGCTTCATTCCCTGTGGCCTCTCAGCATTTAGTAATTTAGCCTAAGCTTTTCAAATGGCAGCTAGATTTCAAGAGGACAAATACAAGGTTTGAGCACTTATCCAGCCTCTGCTTATATCATGCTTGCCAGTGTCTCATTGGCCAAAGCAAGTCATGCGGTCAAGCCCAGAGTCAGTGTGGAAAGTGAATACATAAGGATGTAAATACTGGGAGGTGTGGCTAATCCTGGACCAGCATATAAGAGTCTAGCACAGCTGACTTGACTGGGTTTTTGTGAAGATTCAATTGTCTGCCATATGGCAGATAATAAATATTAGTTGCTATTATTAAGACATAACAACCTTCAAAAATCAATCCCCATGACCATAGAGATGATTCCTATTTTACTTATAAATGTACAGAAGCAGAAAATTAACCTGCTTTCTTGCCTCTTTATTATCTTCTCCAGTGGAGGTAGATCTATAGCTCTTTTTCCTTTGTGCTCAACTGTGCTGCTTAATAGATGTTTTGTGACTACTTAAATCCAGCAAAGATGTAGTCTAGTATTCTGATTTCGGGAAAGAAGATTCTTCTATATTCTCATTAAAAATGGCTTTGAAATCCTAATTAAAAATCTGAACATTAATAATTCTTCCAAACATAAAAGTTGTTTGTTGATTTTTATGATTTTAACCTAAGTCCATTATAAGTCCTTGTTTCTAACTATGATTCTACTGTTTCTTTGTTAGTTGATATTTTTCCCTTATATCAGTCACATCAAGGTCACTATAAATATTTCAATGGTAAATGAACAAATCAGTCATGCTTTCCCAATAGCTCTTCTCAACAAACACACAAAAATCCCACAAAGCTGGCTTGGGACATCTTATGCCTATTAGTGAGCTAAGGAGAAACTTAGATCCCCCATTTGGAATTTGCTTAGCAGAGGTACAGGTGCTATGTATTTACTGTTTTTCCCATTCTAGGCACCCAAATCTTGACTTTGTCATGTAAAGAATTCACCAGCCCAGGTATTTCTATACAGCAATGCCCAGAAGGGTTCTGAAACGGGGCTTTTTAAAGATAGCAAAATGATTTTTGAGAACGATTGTATTTAGACTATGAAAACATGTATACATGTGTATGTATACATACACATACACAAACACACCTGACATGTTTGTACAATAACCAAAAGTACTATGTAGAGGGTTTTATCATTTGGCAGGGTGAGAATACTTAGCCAGGGGCATTTGGCATGATTTCTTTTCTTCTTGCTTTTTATGAGCTCTGTGGATTCTGGCCCTAAATGTCAGGCTTACTTGTACTGAGAGGCCACTTCTTTGGGGCCCTTAATATATATGGCAGAATATTTCTGATCTGTCCTCCGATACGACTTGCAAAAAATTATCTCCTTGCTGTTCATGTGAGCCTCTGTTTCCCTGCCGATGTGGCTCTACCTGGCCTTCTGCTTCCTGTGTGTGTTTCTGCTTGTGGGGCCTTGGGAAAGGTTATTTATTCTCTTTCCTTTGACAAGGAAAGTAACTTTCTGTTTGAGATCCAAACACAAAATGCTCCATCCATTGGCAGCAGCTTGATTGTTACAGCATGTCCTGTGTACCACCTCTAAACACCTCTCCTCATCAAAGCAGCAGGGCGTGCTTCCGTTAAATCACAATGCTCACAGCATTGTCTGGGGAATAATAGTAGAAGAACACAAAACAAATTAGATACGGATCAATTCAGAGTCCCAGAATTGACTTTTCCCTTCCTTGCTGAATTTTTGGTGCCATTTCCACAGAAAGCCATGGTTTACTTTATTCCTATAAGCCAAATAACTCCCTTTTTTTTGTTCTATTTATAGAACTGCATTAGGAAATTATTTTCAAATTGGAAAATTGTCGGCCATGCAGACATTTGGTTTCCTTTGTTTCATAATCACACAATCCTAGTATCAATGTATGCATTTTCCTAAAGTGAAAGGACATTGATCATTTTTTTCACCTTATTATCATACAGAAATACATGAGACAGGGTAATCTTAATTATGCTGTAGCAACAACCAACCCTGAATTTCAGTGATTTGAATAAGGTTTATTTCTCACTCATGCTCCTTCCCAACATGAGTTGGCTGGGGCCCCTTGGTCATCGTGGTCACTCAAGGACTTCGACCCACAGAGGCTCCACCTGAACTCAAGCTTTCATGTTCATCCAGGCAGGGAGTAGGGAATGTAGCACACTTTGCACTGACTCTTAAAGCTCCTTGCCGGAAGTGACATGTCACTTCACTCACATTTCACTGGCCAGAGCAGGTCATATGGCCAAGCCTGTCTTCAGAGGGGAGAAATCCCAACCTCTCTTGTTCCTGGAGAGAGAAGGACTGGAATATGTGTGAACAGTCATGGCCACAGCACTTAAGGAAAAAAATCAACCTCATGAGAAATCAAAGTCGTCTAAAGTCTTTGAATAAATAAAAAAGGAAGAAAACACTCAGTGCTCCCAAAGTAGTGGTGGTATGGTCACTCTCTTACACTGATTCTATGCTATTTCTGAAATGTTCCAGACATTTTAAAATATCTATCAAGAGCCTCAAAAACTATGTATAACCCATAGGCAAAACACTATCTGACATAAGTCTTTATTTATTTATCTTTAGAGGAGGTACTGAGGATTGAACCCAGGACCTTATGCATGCTAAGCATGTGCTCAGCTCTTGAGCTATATTCTCCCCACACTGACATAAATTTTAACAATGTTCTACTAGGACAGTCTACCTAGGCAATAGAAATAAAAACAAAACTAAACAAATGGGACCTAATTAAAATTATAATCTTTTGCACAGCCAAGGAAACTATAAACAAAAAGACAACCTATAGAAGAGAAAATATTTGCAAATGATGCAACTGACAAGGGCTTCATTTCCAGAATATATAAACAGCCCATATAACTTAATAACAAGAATAAACTAATCCAAAAATGGACAGAAGACTTAAACAAACATTTCTCCAGTGAAGACATGCAAATGGCCAATAGGCACATGAAAAAATGCTCAATATCGCTAATTATCAGAGAAATGCAAATCAAAACTACAAAGAGGTTTCACCTCCCACCAGTCAGAATGGCCATAGTTCAAAAGTCCACAAACAATAAATGCTGGAGAGGGTGTGGAGAAAAGGGAACCCTCCTACTCTTTTGGTAGGAATGTAGTTTCATGCAGCCATTATGGAAAACAGTATGAAGATTCCTCAAAAAACTAAAAATAGACTTACCATATGATCCAGCAATCCTACTCCTGTACATATATCCAGAGGGAACATTAATCAACAAGATACATGCACCTCAATGTTCATAGCAGCACTATTTACAATAGCCAAGACTTGGAAGCAACCTAAATGTCCATCAACAGATGACTGGATAGTGAAGTGTGGTATATTTATACAATGGAATATTCCTCAGCCATAAAAAAAAAAGGATAAAATAATGCCATTTGCAGCAACCTGGTTGGACCTGGAGATTGTCATACTAAGTGAAGTAAGCCAGATAGAGAAAGAAAAATACCACATGATACCATTTACATATGGAAACTTAAAAAAAAAAAAAAAGGACACAAATGAACTTATTTACAAAACAGAAACAGACTCACAGACATAGAAAAAAAAACAAACTTATGGTTACTAGGGGGGAAAGAGGGGGTGTAGGGTTAAATTGGGAGTTTGAGATTTTCAGATACTAACTACTATATATAAAATAGATAAACAACAAGGTCCTACTGTATAGCACAGGGAAGTATATTCAACATCTTGTAATAGCCTATAACAAAAAAGAATATGAGAAGGAATATATATATATGTATAACTGGACCAATATGCTGTACAACAGAAACTAGCACAACAGTGTAAATTGACTATACTCTAATAAAAAAAGAAAAAGCTATTCATAACCTTTGGAACTTAATTATATTTTCAGAATCCAACTTTATAAGAGTAAAATAGAAACTTCTAAATGTCTAACAAAGGGGAGTTGTTAAGTCTACTACTATGGCACACACAATAAACTATTATACACCGTCAAAAATTATATTTTTGAAGAACTTATAATGACATGGTAAAATGCTCAAGATATAACCTTAAGTGAAAACTCTCAGAGTGTAGTATTATTTTCAATCTTAATTCATCAAAAATGTTAATAGTGGTTATCTCTGGCTGTTCGGATTAAGGGCTTTGTTTTCCATTTTTATACCATGCACCCTTTCTAAAATAAATATGCAATTGTTAAAAAGAAAAATATAGCTGAACTCAAAGAAATACACAACACTTCGTTTCATAGCTATATTGAAGTGGAATTTACATACCTTAACATCCACCCATTTGAACTGTATGGTTACATGAGTTTTAGCAAATTTATGCAGTTGTGTAACCATCCCACAATCAAAACTTAGAATACTTCCAAAGCTCCCAAGTTTCCTCATTTCCCTTTATGGTCCATCCCTGCTCCCCTCATCCCCAATCCTCCAGTCTCTTTTCTGCTGGTATATAGTTTTGCTTTTGCTAGAGATTTCACGTGAAGGAAAGTATATGGTCTTTTACGCCTGTCTTCTTTCACTAAGGCTGATGTTCTAAGATTCATTCATATTGTTACATGTATTAGTAATTCATTTCTTTTTATCCTCAAGTAACATTCTATTGTGTGGAAGCACAATATTTTCCTTAGCCTTTCATCAGTTGATGAAGATTTGAGTTGTTTCCAGATTTTGGCTATTATGAATAGTACTAATGTGAACATTTGCATGAAAATATTTGTGTGTACATATACTTTTAAGTTCACTCGGGGTGAAGTTGCTGGTTCATATAGGAAGTGTAGGTTTAATTTTTCAAGAAACTACCAACCTGTTTTCCCAAGTGGCTATCCCATTTTGCACCCCCACGAGCAAGGTAAGAGAATTCTAGTTTTCCCACATTCCCCACCAAAACTTGGAATTGTCAGTCTTCTTAATTTTAGCTATTCTAGTGGGTGAAAAATACTTAGCATTTGGACAATTCACTCACAAATATTTAGCTGGTGGTTAGCATTGCTGTAAGCTCCACTCACACAGTAGCTGAAACCCCGGGTCTTGAGTTTCCATAGTCACACGCTCCGACATTCTAATCAAAGTTCAGTCTTCATCAACTGCCAAGAGCTTCACCCTCCTGTTACTACAGACTTAGGCTGAGTAAGTGTTTTACAGTAACACAGCATATGCAGTTCAACCTACATGCAGACGAACTAGAATAGATTATTTATGCTTCTTGAGAATATGGGGGTTGGGGGTGGGGAATGGGGATAGACTTCTGTTGTGAAATTTCCTCTTTGCATTAAAGCTAATTAAGGAACAGTTGTACCATTGAATTTTTTCCTTTTTCTTCTTTTTTCATTTGACAAGACAAAATGTGGGCTGACTTTATAATGATTTCTTGTTAACTACAAGGACAGGAAGCAACTGCTACAGTACTTAAGGAATTCTCTGGCCTAGGATGAGCCTAGGGAAATGGCACATGGATGTGTAAGAAAGGTGAAGGAGAAAAATACCAAGAGAAGCCCGGGGCATCAGGTTCATGTTATATATATATATAGAGAGAGAGAGAGAGAGAGAGAGACAGAGAGACAGAGAGAGAGAGAGAGGGAGGGAGGGAGGTGCTGTGCTGTTGCTGACAAGCATTGTGCTAGAATAAACATTTTCTAGGTTCAAATTTAGGTCTTCCATTTACCAGCTGGGCGACCTCAGATGAATCACTTAATATCTCTGGTTTCCTCATCTGTAAAATGAGCATAGTAATACCTGATGTACTTCCTGCATGGCAACCTGGGATACAAACAGTGCTAGAGAGTCCTATTTGTACGGCGCTGGGCTATTTGTACATGCACTATTTGTGCATGGTGCACTCGTACTTTCCCTTTCTCTTTTATCTAACGTGATCACCAAGTAACCCAGTGAGGTAGGAAGGAGAAGGTATTATCTCCATTTACAGATGACTGAACTGTGACTTCTGAAATCACCCAGTGAATTTGTTGTGCAGGAAAGACTCTGAATTTCCCTAGCCAATAGATTATTATTTGGGGTGATAAGGGCAGAGTTGAGTCATTACAAGGAGATCATGTGGCCTGCAAAGTCAACAATATTTACTGTATGGCTCTCCAAGAAAATGTTTGCTAACCCTTGCTTGAAGTGCTTTTTGTATGTGTGAACTCACATACACAAATCCTCCTACCAATTCTGTGAGGCAGGTTATGCTATTGTGCCCATTTTGCAGTTGAGGAGACCAAGGCATTCCAAGGTCAAGTCACTAGCTCAAGGTCAAACAGTGAGTAAATGGAGGAGCTCAGGCTTAAGCCTAGGAAGTCTGGATTCACAGCCAATCATCTTAAACCCTTTTTGTTATTGGCCTCTTTTACTCCTGGTGGGTTGCATTTCATTCAGTCAACAAATATTCTCTGAGCAACTATTCAGTGCCAGGCACCATTCCAGGGTTTGGGGATCGCATAGAACAAGCTCTCACTGAGCACATGTGCCAGCGAGGGAGAGAGACAGTGAACAAGTCACAAATCAGCAAGATTATCTCAGAGAGTGATGAAGGCTGTGGAGAAAGTAGGCCAGAGTGACAAGGACAGGGAAGTGGGTGGAGAAGGGGGGTGGGGAGAGAGAAGTTGTCAGAAACTGGCTGCTTATATGGAACATACTTTGCCTGCTGTCTTCCCCCGGGCAGGCCCCTTGCTGATTCTCCATCTCTCCAGCCCCTGGCACAGAGCAGGCACTCAAAACCACGTACATCCATGTGAGTGACTCTTCCTCCACCCACCACTTCCCACTGGCCTTTGCCTATCCCTTCATCTGGCTTTGTCTCCAAAGGGACACAGGGCTCCTTTCTCCACACAAAATTTTGAGCCTCTGATGATCGTGATCTCTGACTCCAAGTCCCACAGACTTAGTTCAGAGTCCTGCACAGAGAGGGCTCTCAAGAATAATTTTTAAATAACATTTACAATCAACCATTGGCCTGGAGTCTTTCAAAAATAGTTAAGTTTAAACAACAAGGTCCTACTGTAAGCACAGGGAACTGTATTCAATATCTTGTAATAACGTATAATAGAAAAGAATCTGAAAAAGAATATATATATGTATAACTGAGTCAGTTTGCTGTACAACTGAAACTAACACATTGTAAATCAACTACACTTCAATTAAAAAAAATTTTTAATAGCCATGTAAGTTGAAATTCTAGTTAACATTACATGTGGTCCACCGTTTTTTCTGCTTCATCTAAGGTAACGGGGAGGGAGCCACGGTCATTTTTGACAACAGACCATGCACCACTCCTCTGTGGGTCTCTGTGAGTGGCCAGTGGCACTTCCACGATGCTGTTCCCTTTATCCGGCCCTGAGCCCTGGGGGGTTCAGCCTACTGGTAAGGGTTTGGGTTCCAATCTTAGGGTATAGAAGGTGGGGAAGAGGAAATGACCCAAGCCTCCATAGGTAATACACAAATACGGTGATACCCTAGTGTCTGATGAAAGGTCCGATACAGACTGAGTACACAAACTCACAGAAACACAGCTTTCCAGGAATGATTTAGGTAGGAAAGCCATCTGAGTGCCAAACGGAGCCCTTTGTGAGTGTAAGCAAACCCAGAGCCCCTGGGATGTAGGATGGAAGGAATGACTGACTGCCTGACGTGGGCATTTCCAGGCCTGGCTTCTGGTCTGACCTTGTGCAACCTTTGCGATTGTCCTGGGCCGGCTGACTTCACGACACCTGTCTTCTGTGGCAGCAGTCGAGGCCAGCCCCACCTGGCCCCTCTCAGCTGGAAGCCACGCTGGCTGACACCACCCGCTGTCGCCCTGCGGGTACCCACGTTTGCCCCGAAGATTTTCCTCATGCCCTTATCTCTTTTGCTGCCTCCTCTTGATTATCCCTTTGTTACCCTTCTTTACTCCTATGACTACTAATTCCACATGTCTGAAAATGTCCTGTCACCTAAAAATGTTTTGTTCTGGATATGAAACTTTTTTCCAGGAAACACTGGGAACAAATCCTGGAGACCAGAAAAAAGAGCTATTTGTGTGTGTATTAGTTTGCTCGGACTTCCACGACAAATTGCCACAAATTGGGTGGCTCAAAGCAACAAAAATGTATTCTCTCACAGTTCTGGAGGCTAGAAGCCTGAAATCGAGTCTTTGGCAGGGCCTCGTTCCCTCTGAAGGCTCTAGGGAAAAATGCTTCCTTGCCTCTTCCGGCTTCTGGTGGTTGCCAGCAATCCTTGGCATTCTTTGGCTTACAGCTTCATCAGTCCAATTTCTGTCTCTGCTGTCCCATCACCTTCTTCCCTGTGTGTGTCTCTGCTTCCAAATCTCCCTCTTCTTTCCCTTATAAAGACACCAGAAGCTGGATTTAGGGCCCACCCTAATCCAGTATGACTTTGTCCTAACTTGATTACATCTGCAAAGACCCTATTTCCTAATAAGGTCATATGTTCAGGTACCAGGGGTTACGACTTGGACAGATCTTTTGTGGGGGAGGGCGCAGTGCATAGCTGAACGCCTTTCAGTATGTGTTAGGTGTATTTAGCGATGAGAGTTCACGTTTGGTCCACGTCATGCTGCCATCTGACATATGGACTGCGCTTTAAAAGCCCACCTCCAGTTGAGAAGGGGAATGGATTTGGTGAGATGGCAGGAACCCAAACAGTGAGAGTGGTCTCATGATACCTTTCTGCCAGCTGCAGATAAATTGAATTGGTTTGCTCCATATGTCTCCTTCTGCACATTTTGGATAGAACTCCACCTTGCCAGCATTGGGAGCTATCTCTTTCTCCAACTTGCCCTCCTCATCTTTTATTTATTGAGCATCAACTATGTAGCAGATCTCACGTAGGTGCTTTCTTCCCTGCAAACTCTGAGGTAGAGCCTCTTATCATCACTGTACACGTGATAAATCTGAGGCTTAGAAAGATTAAGCAAGTAACCTGCCCACAAAAATACAACTGGCAAGTGGCTCTGCAGAGAGCTGAACTCAATATTGTCATCCTCTTTAATCCTTTCTGTTTGGCTTGAATATTCATTCATATATTCACTAGATTAATAATCACTAAGCACCAATTAAGTGTTAGATCTTAGTGATAAAGCAGGGAGCCAGATGGCCATGGCCCTGAGTTCACATTGTTGAGGTGGAACGCCGGAGCATGCATAGGAATTAATTACGAAAAAGTTAAGAGAAGAATATCCCATGATTCCTCTTAATAGAGCTAACCTGTTGAAATGCCGCCATTCTGGGCCTGGGTGATATGACCTATTTTGTCACGTTGGTATACCTTAAAGAGCAATGGAAGGAGTTTATCTATGGAGGGCAAGGACTTTGTCATTTAGGATGGCTTAGGATTTAAGCCTGCTCACTCCCCAGGGACCCAGCATCTACTACTCTGTTGCTAGTCCTTCTTCGGTTCAGTTCTCAGCACTGCAAAACAGAGAGGGCAAACCCCCGAGGTAGTTTGAGGGCTGTGCAAGGGGCGGGTTGAGTATACTTACAGTTCAAAAGAGAGTAGGATTGGGCTTTGAAAACAACCAATTGTCTCTATCACAAGGTTTACTACTTATGTCCCACAAACATAAGAGATTGTTCCTTGCATTCATTTTATGACCAAGATTCTTCCAAAGGACAGGAAAGAGTAGTGAAAAATTAGCCTGGGCTGGCGAACATGTTGCACGTTGCTGAGAATGTGTTCATCTGTGCTCGTGTGGTGGTCTCAGTAGACTTAGGCTGGCTCCTGGTTTGGCATTTGGAAGGGGTCCATTTGCCACCTTAGAAGGCACTGGGCAGAGAGAAGCTTTTACATGCTTTTCTCAAGGCTGCAATGCACAATCCACTCCTGAATGACCAGCGCTGGGGTCTAGAATGAACATCCCCAACCTCCCACCCTGGTTGAGGTTTCCTCTGATAGTGTCATTTTCTGTCTCAAAAACTTCTGAGTGCTGCCCAGAGAGTGGAAAATACAGTCCAAACATCCCCAGCCTGACCTTCAAAGCTCTCTGTGGTCTGGCTTCTGCGTTCTCATCCTGCTTAGTCTTCTTCTGTGTACCCCCATGTCCCTGCTGAGCCTGCCTCTGAGTGGCCAGTCAGTCCACGCTCCCCTGATTATGCTCAGTGCAGTCCAGTCTCCCAACCCTGCTCAGCCTCTTCCACCTGCCAGCGTGACAGATTATAACAATGCCCTCAATTTCCCCCCAGTCTTTCCACATCCCTTCAGAATATGGCTTTCCTTTCTATTTCCCATCAAGAAATGGACCTTTCTCCCTCCCCATGAATCTGGGCAGGCCTTGTGACTTGCCTGGGCCAGCAAGAGGCAATAGAAGTGATGCAATGCAAGTTCTGAGCCTAAGCCTTAAGAAGCCTTGCATGCTTTTTGTTCACTCTCGTGGAACCCCGCTGCCACCATGGGAGCAAGCCCAGGCTAGTTTACTTAGATGCTAAGACACATGTGGCTCAGTCTCCCTGTCTCTCAATCTGACAGCCATCCAGCCACTAATGAACCTACTAGAGGACTGTGGATGCTTGAGTGAATGATGGCTGCTGATACCAAGGTCACCAAGCCCAGCCCAGATTTGCAGGGCTGCCCATCTCATCTGTAGACAGACAAGCAAAAACAAATCATGGTTGTTTTTAACCACTAAGATTTAGGGTAGGTTAAGAGATAACTAATAAAACCCTGGAATCTGTTTTCCATTCATCCCAACAAACTTACACTCAAAAGCCTGCTATGTGACTTGATCTGAGCCGGGCATCGGGGGTTTAGAACAAACGGAGACTATCTCCAGGAATTTCCCATTTTCTTCAGTTTGTGCCTTTGAAGTTCAGTTCTTTCAAGACAATCAAGTCCCATCTCCCAGATGTCTTCCCAGATCTTCCCAGGCAGCATGAATCTCTCCCTTTTGCAGCCTCAGCTGACTGTATGTATGTCACAGTCCCTCTCTGAATTCTTTCTCACCTGGGCTGCCGTAAGAGCCGTCTTATTACTCTTTGTCTAGCCTGCTCTATTCCCCACAGCCTTATAGTGTGAGCTTTCTGAATGCAAACCATGTTATGCCTCTCAGAGTAAATCTCTTCACTGGCCTTCTGTCACCCCCACGACAGAGTCCCAAATCCACCTCTGTGCTCTGCCCCCTGCACTCCAGCTTAATCTTCCACCATTCCCAGCTTCATGCTTTTTCCAGTGTGACCATAAATAATTCCCTCTTCTCTGTTCTCTCTTCCAGGAACATTCTCTCCACCCCAGTCTGCCTGATATGCTGCTATTTACCTTCTTAGGCTCAGATGTCACCTCCTCCAGGAAGTCTTTATTGAACTTTCCCCTTGCCCCACCCCTCTGAAGACAGAGTTGATCACTCCCTACCTCTGTGCCTTGTAATATTGTTACTGTGCACCACCGCAATTTCTTTCATTTACATATCTCAAGCCAAATATTTGTTAATTCAAGGCCTAGGCATTAATTTAATCTGTATATCTAGTAAGCCCTCAGGCAAAACCTTTTCACTTAGGAAATAATAAATGTTTTTTGAATGAATAAACAAATGATTTAAGGAATGAGTAAAGACTGCCATTACAGTTACTCTCTCCAACCCAAGAAGATAAATATTCATATCTATATAGCACACGTACAGTATTCTTGTACAAATAAAGTTTCTTTATTTCCTAAGAGAAACCTGTGCCTAGGAGACAGAGGAAGAGAATCAAAGTGTCTTGGAGAAGAAGTTAAGAATCACCAGTTGTAATGGGAGATTGATGGTCTGAAAGCTGAACAACTGCTGTGAGGTTTTGTCTGACCTTTTTTGAATCCTGGACCATGATGCCCAGTCTCTGTATTTTTTACAAAAGGAATTTCAGTCTTCTTGTATAATATTTCTGAAAAAATAGTAAAGAGGGCCTCTCTCATCCCAGCGAACACTTCCTGTTTATTCTTGCTGCCCCTCTCCAAGTCTTTCACACCACACATGCTTCCGGGAATCGGTCATCCCAGCACACGCCCACCCGAAGCAAACTACCCCCGCCCAAGAGGATGTTACTCCTCCTTTCTCAGTTTTCTTCTCCCCTCTTCTTCCCGACTCTTTAGACAACTTAGCCTCGAAGTCATCCCACACTGGCCTTTCTTCCCCCGTTTTGAAATCACCAAAGCCTAGGTGGATGTGTGGCATAGAAATCTAACTTTCTTAGTAAGGAGGAGCCAGAGGAAAAAAAATATCACTGGAAATGATTGCGTGTCCCTAATGAAAGCACGGTGGATGAGGTGAGGAACAGCTATACTTTGACGCAGTTTTGTAGATAATTATTCTGTCCCCGCTTGGTATGATCTGATTTATCTTTCTGATTTGTCTATGAGGTTTTTTCGTTGGTCCATAGCAAGAGAAAAATAAACTAGTAAGCTTGTAAAAAACAATTATTAAAATGAATTTTTTTCAACTGTCCTTTAGTCTAGTATCTACCTTTCTGGAGTTATCTTTTAAGTAAATCACTGGGATGGAAGATGGTTTTTTTTATGTTCTTATTGGCAAATAGAAAGTTGGCAAGCATATGTAAGTCCACTATTTAAAAAAATTTTTTACTAGTTCATACAAATCCTAAAGATAGAAACCATAGATCTACTGTTTATTAAGAGATTTTTTAAAAGGGCTCTAATTGAAGGAAGAGGAGAAAGGAAAAGAGAGATTAGATGTCCTAAACTCTAGTAAAGCATTTCTGAATGCTGTTCTTACTCCTTGCCCTGTTCTCAGGCTGGAGGTCTGAACCCTGTGGACTTTCAAAGGTACTATGGTGAAGATACCTAAGCTATTGGTGAAATTTCAAAAAGTCTAAAGAAAACTACCATTTGCAACTTAAATGAACCTTGAAAATGTGCCAAGTATAAGAATCCAGACAGAAAAGCCACATATTGTATGATTCTACTTGTATGCCACATGCAGAATAGGCAAATCTATGGAGACAGAAAGTAGGTTAGTGGTTGCCAGAGACTGCCGAGAGAGAGCAATGGGGAGTGACTGCTAGTGGGTTTTATTTCGGTGTGATAAACATGTTATGGCATTAGATAGTGGTGATGGATACAACTTTCTGAATATACCAAAAGCCACTGAATTGGACACTTTAAAAAACAGAAAATAAAAAATAAACTAAAACAGTTTCATGGGTATTATTATCTAAAACGTATGCGGGGGGAAGGAGTAAACATGAACCCTTAGAGAGAGATTCGGGAAACATGGCTATACACAGATTAAATCTATGTTAGAAGTCAGCTGTTCTGTATCCTCAGTTTATCCATATCCAGCCATACCAGGGGGCATTCATATTACTTCTTACAGTTCAAATGTTCACTCCCCCTTCCTTTGGAACACCCTTAGTGCCCAAACAGGCCTCTCTGTGCCAAACCGCTAAGAGTTCCAGGAAGAAAGGAGAAAGTGGCCAACTCCCCTTTGTCTCTCTTTGCCCCCTGGGCCTGAAAGACACATTGCTCGTTTCCCAGAGCATCACAGAAAACCCTGAGTGTGAGGGCTTGAACTGCATCTGAGCCCTCTCTCCACAGCTGATTGGTGGATGAGCGGGTCCAGCTCAGGATGCAGCCTGGGCTGCTCTCCTCCATCTACAACCATTCACTCCCACAGGACTGTGCTCCCAGGATAAGTTGATCTCAGTCCGTAAGACACAGTTATACTCAAGTTCAAACTTGGGTTCAGCTGCAGCTCCCTCTGAACTCCTACAATATTTCATCCCTAACTGATCTGCCCATAGCGAGCATTCTGAAGCCAAAGTGAAAAAAAAAAGATTACGTTAAATAAAATTAGGGAGTGAATTTTGTCTCAGTTTCTGCCCGTTGGGACTCTGGTGTCCTATTCATTCCCTGACAAAAATGGTAGTTTCCTACCTTGTAAAGGAAAGAAGTGCCTCCTGCAGTCAAGACTAAGAATTTCCCAGGAAACTCCCTATGCTGTCAGGGAGTATGGAGATGGAAGGAGCTTCCCAGGGCAGCTGATGCAACATCCCAGTGATTGCACGGGTCACTTCTCGTGTGTCCCGGCTGGTGTCCATCAAGTCTCAACTTGCATACGTCCTGGGAAGAGGCATTTTTCTCTTTTACACTGTTATATAACCATTGTGTGTCCACGCAATTGTGAAGCCCACTATTTATATAATGCTCTATCACTAACAAAATTATACTCACATATCTTGTTTTATTTAATTATTACACCAATCTTGTAGGAAAGGCATTGTTACCTTCATTCTGCCTTTCAGAAAACTGAGTTTCAAAGGTATTAAATGAGTTGCCCGAGGTTACAGAGTCAGGATTCAAACTCTGAGCTTCTAAAATCAAGCCCAATGTTGTTTTCACACTAAAACCGCAGCCTTCTAGAGTTTTTAGAGGATGGAGACCTTATGTTTATGCCTTTCTTGTGCAATGCTTTAATACAGACTGTTTCAGTAAATTAATTTATTTTCAAGGGAAAATTTTACTTAGTAGGTAGAGTGTAGCATAGTAGAATTATAAAGAGCTGAATTTGAACTCCACCTTGACCTCTTACAAGGTGTTAGACATTGGACAAGTAACTTAACCTTGCAACTCTCTCATTTATAACGTGATTTATCAAAGGTATTTATATTTTTATTTGTTATAACTGTATCTATTTGCCAGTCTCCTAAGATGGTCCCTCGGTGAATCACGTGGCTTAGTATCTACATCTTTGTATAAATCTCTCCCTTTGAATCTGGATTGGTCCTGTGACTCATGTTTGGCCAATAAAATTCATGGAAATGACTCAGCATGACTTCCGAGGTGAGGTCATAAGAAACCTTGCAGAGTCCACCTAGTTCCCTCAGGACATTCCATCTAGGGGTAAAAAGCTGCCATATAAGAAATCTGACCACTCGGAGGTTGCCATGCTGGGAGGAAGCCCAAGTTGGACTGCGGAAAAGACCCAGAGAAGAGATGCCTCGCCAGCCCCCGGGTGTTCCAGCTATCCCAGCTCAGGAGACAGACATGAGAGGAGAAGCCGTCGTGAATGCCCAGCACAACTGAGTCACCAGAGGTCTCCAGTCACTTCTCACAGTGACTGCATGAAATCCCTAAAGACAACTGCTCAGCTGAGCTCTGTTAACACACACAACCATGAGGGACAATAAGGAATTGTTGCTTTAAACCACTGAGTTTTGGGATGGTTTGTTACACAGCAATAAATAGAGTGCATGAGGGTGATAACCATACTTATCGTATAGAAATGTTGTAAAGATTATAATCATACTTACCACATAGAAATGTTGTAAACATTACATAAGATAATGTATTTAAATGCCCATAGTAGGCAGTCAGTAAATTGCAGATTATTATTGTCACTGTTATATTTAATTCTAGGCCTCGTTGAAGTCTTTATTTTAGGTAGCTAACTCATACATATGTTCCACAGATTTTAAAACTCTTAAGAACAGAGAGTAATGTGCCCCATGGAAGGAAAATGTACATTAGCCAAAAGCCGTAAGGAGTTCTAGACTCCTCTCCTTTGCTAGATGTCTTTTTCTCTATTTCTTTATATTTGGTTTTGTTGGGCCAGTTTCTGCTCCCTCCAGTTTCAGCCCATGACCAGGATCTTATCTGCCCTATTTAAGGCGTTCCTTAGATCCATAATCACCACACACAGCCGTGCTAGTTGTCTGTTGCATAAACTCTTTCTTTCAGTCTTACTCTCTTTCCAAAATGGAAAAATATTTTTTTTCAAATACATTGGTGTTACCAAACATATTGATTAATCAGAGGGCCAAAAGGTTTTATTCTGTAATATTTTAACCCTAATGCAATCTAAGCTGGCGTCGTCCCATGCTTTTGAGCTCATACAAATATACAATCATAAATTTGCCCAGGCCACACTTATCCAGTGTGATTGAGGAGTGAGAGGGCATCACGACTCATAAATTGATGATGAGGTTGGGCCCAGACAAACTAATGGAGAATGTACTTTTTTTAATCTGGAAAAATTTTGTAAAGGACACGAACTGAACGGTCATGTGACCTGGCTTTGATAATTACATCTGATACTTTTGTGGTAGTTTCCTGTTTCCAAGGGCTTTCCGATTTGAGTCTCAACCCTGTCCTCATAGAAATTAGGACTGGAATTTTCATCCCCATTGCACAGATGAGGAAACTGAGACTAAGAGAGTTTAAACAATTTCTTTCTGGCCTCAGCTCACAGTCTGAGACTGGCTCTGTGACAGTAAAGTAACTTTCATCAGGCCAGCAAGCAAGTTTCAATTCAGCAAGAGTGAGAACTAGAAACTCATGAATGTAGAGATGGGGTAAACTTCTCCTTAAGTTACTAAGCAGGAATTTTTCTTGTGCTTTTATACTATGGGTCTACAATTTCTTATCTACTACCTCTGGGGTTGTATGTGCTTTGACATTTAGAATATTTCAGATACACACACACACTAACAGGGAATACTTTATAATTAAACATGTTGATTTTTGCAGCATAATGTGTAAATATTCATGTTAAATGAGATAAAGATTATAAATGGCTTTGTTCCAGTTCATGTCAAGTGCGATTTTACTACCAAGTGAGTTCACTACAAATGTGTAAACAAAGCAAAAAACTAATGTTTTTCCTCACGGACATAGAAAACAAACTATGGTTACCAAAGGGGAAAGCAGGGGGTTGGGGGGATAAATTAGGAGTTTGGGATTAACAGATACACCCTACTATATATAAAATAGATAAACAGCAAGGACCTACTGTATAGCACAGGGAACTCTATGCAATTTCTTGTAATAAGCTATAATGGAAAAGAATCTGAAAACAATGTATATGTAGGTATATGTGTAACTGAACCACTTTGCTGTACAACTGAAACTAACATTGTAAATCAACTACACTTCAATAAAAAATAAAATTAAAACAAAACTTTTGCTTTTCAAACCTTTTAGACTTTAGGATTGTGGAAAGTGGATTGTGGAGTCATATTCATACCATAAAGATGATCACTTGCCTGTGCTCTTCTGCCATCGGGAACGTCACTCGCTGGCCTAGTGGGATGTTCTCAGGCTTTCTGCAGGAAGGCTGACTGGAACAAACAGTTTGCACCTGCTTGTCTGTCTTCTGTAGCTGGCATGCTCTCAAAGGAAGGGCCTTGGCTGAGTTTGAAGTATAGTTCCAGGCTTTGGGGAGACAAGCCAGTGAACTCAGCTAATAAACTCTTTTATCCAAAATCCCTAAGGGTGAGAGGAGAAAAGAAAAAGAAATTAAAACGGAATAGCAGCCCACTTTCAACTCCATGAGAGCTGATCACATGATGAAGCCAGGGGCCTCTCATCAAGAAATTCCACATTTGATGAAGCAATTTCATTCTGGAAGCCCTAGATGAGTGAGACCTGCAAGGAACCCATTATGAAGCCATCAAGATGGGTTGACAGAAGTGAGATTCATACATTAATATTCATGGAAGCAATAATTATGATACTACTCCCCATTTTGGTCCCTGCCTGCAAGACAAGGCTGGGCCCTATCCCGTGCCAAGAGGAGACAGGGTGTTTTCCAAGGACACTTAAGCTCGCTGTGTTTGCACAATTGGCCTTCTTTTCAGCATCCTTTAAATGGAGCAGGGTCAGTTTTGCTGTCTGGTTATCCCTAGCAGCCTCATCAGTTGAATGTCACTTTGTGTCAAGGTGACACCTCTCACGGGGGGGGGGGGGGTGTAAATGGATGGCACCAAGGTGGGGGAGTGAGTGGCATGGGGACGAGCCCAGGACCTGAAGGCCCTTGCTCTCTGCCATCATCTACTGAAAGAGCAGGTGATGCTGACTCGGTGTGTCCCGGGATGTCCGAGGGAGCAACTGCTCAGCCAGAGGCAAAGGGAAAACGTTCACCTTTGATAAAGGAGGGAGGAAATGCATTGTGAACAAAGCTTTTCTTGTGGTGCTTTTGTTTTTGTTTTTTTCTACTCTGCTTACATTCATTTCCCTCATACTTCAACTGCAATGATCTTTAAAATCTAATCAATTATTTGGTATCTTCCTTGTTATGATTTAAAAATATGAGGGTAGCTAATCTCCGGAGTGCTAGCTTCTTTTGCAGAGTGATTCCCTTATCTCTTGGTTCACCTGACTCAATTCAGTGTTTGAAAAGGCTGTTTTTTTGAACACTTCCTGTGTATGCAGAGCTCGGAGGCCACAGATAACTGGGTTTGAAGTCCAGGCTTACTGCTTACAAACTGTGAGCATCTGGATGAGTTGCCTAACCATCACAAGATGCAACTTCCTCAATTGTAAAAGGGTAACAATGTATGAGAAGTATGTTCTGAGACTCAAATGAGGTAATAATGGGGCTTGTTACGTAAGAGAAACTCAAGAAAGGTTTATGATAATTAGGTGCTAAGGGGAACACCAAGGTGAATAAAACACACACATTTTAGTGAAGGGAAAATATGGCACAGGTTTTTGTAAATGGCTTGAGGGCACAAAGAGGAGAGAATTCATTTAAACTGTGAAATGGAGAGTGTGCATTGGATCTGGAACTGGACCGACAGAATACCAACAGGCTGAGGAATGAGACTGAGAAATTGAGGAAGTCAAAAGTGCTTCTGGGCAGAAAAAACAGTGACGCAGAGGCAGGCAAGAAGTGGGAAGGAGAAATTATACCGTAAGACTTAGACTGTTCCAGTATTGTATAGATTGAAACCATTCTCGCCCAGTATCTTCACAATTATTCATTTGCTTAAGCAAGTGTTCTGATTTGGGGTTTGAAAAATTGTCTCTCTAACCTCTATTGCAGCCTTGCAAGATGTATAATAGGGTGAGATTAGGTAGCAGAGGAGAGTGGGAAGTTAGTTGATTGAGCTTAGAAGGGGCCTTGAATGCTATGAAAAAAAATGAAAGATCCTTAAAGTGCTGCCTAGCGAGCAGTCCTAATAGGCTTTGGGGCTTGAGGGGCGTGGGTTTAGGAAAGTTCTGTCGCCAAAGTGCAGGATGACTTGGAGAGGAGAGAGGCAAAGGGCAGGGCAAGGGGGGATTAATCAGGGAGTAGCTGCAGCTAAGGCAGAATAAATAAAAATCATACAATACGCCAAATACAAAATTAAAAATCATGGCTTCACAGCCAGAAGCTCTACTTCAAGAAGCAGGTCTGTGGCTGGAAGACCAGGCTCCAGGGCGGCTCTGCGCCTGCGCCGGCCCTGCCACGGGGGCTGGTGCTGTCTGCTCTCGGCGCTCGGCCACTCACCTCCAGGGACTGGGCTTGGCCTTCGGACATACAGCAATCCAAAAAATGAGTCGCCATGCTTAGCTACTACTAATAATAAGGTTATTCTCATCACAAAATGCCTCCCTGTGGAAGAGGATCTCACAAGGCCATGTAATCCAACAAAAGTGGGTGAATGCAACCCAGCAAATGCAGCTTAGCTCCAGAGCCACCTGGCAAAGCACTGTATGCAACCAGAGGAGATTTGTAGTTAGTGTAGATGGTATGAGGATCTCCTCATTGCACCAACCTCCTCCAAGCATAACAAAAAGGATTTTCTACTGAACTAGCCAAGGCTAGCAAAACGTTTCTAAATCCATACAGCTGGGAGCACCCATAACTTTTACTCTAGTAAGTTTGAGTTTTCCTCTAGGGAAATGATTTTGCCTCTCTCCTCTCTGAAGTTCAGCCCTGAGTATACAGCAGAAGCTGCCTGCAGCTACCTTGCTATGCCTAGAAGCACCCTCCAGAAAGAAATTAAAGGCATTCAGAAGATCAGCTTCCTCTTAAATGACACGAATAGGGATGTGAGGCAAACTGGGAGAAGTTGCTCCAAGCTTTAGTGACTCCCTGACTACAAGGCAGACCCTGGGCTGCTTGACAGAGGGAGGTGACAGAGCTGGGTCTCAAGGGAAGACTGTAGACTTCTCTGATTTGGCATAGTCATTATCATCTGTCCACCCCGGCCTCGGCAGGGTCTGTCTCGAGATTGGTCTTGTAGGCCAATTCTTGAAAGCTACTGAATTGGTGAAGAATTCTGTATAAGAGGCTGAGGCATGTGTTGATATAGTTTGCAAACAGAGAGACCCTAACTTTGGCATAGGACTTACCTACCTGAGAATTCAGCTTCTCTTAAATTCTACCTCTCTTACAATTAATCTTTGTGCCTGGCAATCAGCTCATGCTGTCCTCTGGAGAAAGAAATACTGGTCTCTTGAAGTGCTGTCCAGGGCTCCCTTTGGCACTCACCCTTTGCTTTAAGTTGGCTACTCAATTCCACAGTCTTTAGAGTTATTTCCCTTTCAAATGTTAGAGACATTGTACAAGCTAGTGTATACCCTCCCCCTTGTATTAAATTCCCATTCTCTACAGGCGAAAGCTTTAACAATTGCTTTGTTACAGCATGCCAGGACTTATCAATACCTGCCACTAGTGATGAAGTCATTGTCACCTGGCTGGAGAGTGAACTACTTCATTAGAGTCTGTTGCCCAGAACTACTCAATTATGTCAAATTGGTTGATTGTGTTGTTGAAGACTTCTGTGTACTTACTGATTTTTGCCAACTTGTTCTATCAATTCCTAAGGGAGGCATATTGAAATTTCCAAATAGAATTGTGATTTTGTCTATTTCTTTTTTCAGTTCTTTTAGTTTTTGTTTCATGTATTTTGGAGCTATTATTAGGTGCATACAAGTTAAGGACTGTTATGACATATTAATGAATTGATGTCTCTATAACTATATAATGTTCCTTTTCCTCTCCAGTAATATTTCTTGTTCTGAAGTCTACTTTGACATTAATACCATCACTAGTTTTCTTTTTATTAGTATTTGCATAGTTATGTTTTGTCATCCTCTTCCTTCAATCTAGCTGTGTTGTTTTATTTAAAGTATCTTTCTGATAGATAATATATACTGTTCTTATTTTTCTTTCCAAGCTGACAATCTGTGTCTTTTAATTGGATGTTTAAAGTGATTATACTTGATGTAATAAATAATATGGTTAGGTTTAAATCTACCATGTTGTCTTTATTTTCTATTTTCCCCATCTGTTCTTTGTTTCTTTCTTCCTCTCTTACTCATCTATTTTACTTTCTGTTCTATGATGCCATTTTAGCTTCACAATTGGTTTATTATCTGTACTTCCTTAGTTTTTTTATGGTTGTTCTTGTTTATTTTTATTGATCATTCTAGAATATATATTATTTATCTGTAGCTTGTCATTGTCTACTTTCACCTTAACATATGGTATAAAATCTTTCATCTATTATCCCCACTGGTCTTTGATGTTATTCATTTTAATTCTGCATATGGTAGAAACCTCACAATTAAAGAGTGAGAGAAAATGCTTTTTTTCTTTTAGATAAACCACATACTTTCCATTTCCAGAGTTCTTTATTCCTTTGCTGAAAACCCACCTGTGATCACTTTCCTCCAGCCTGAATAACTTCCTTTAACGTTTCTTGTATGGAGGTCTGCTGGCTTTTGTTTGTATGAAAAAGTATGCATTTGCCTTTGTTTTTGAAAGACATTTTCAGTGGGTATAAATTTCTCGGTTGACTGTTGTGTTTTCTTTCACTGCTTTAAAGATGTCACTCCGTTGTTTCACTTCTGGCTCACAGTTTCTGACAAGAAATGTGTTCTTATCATATCTTGCTTCTTTTCGGTGGCTGCTCTTTATCACTGTTTTTCAGCAAGTTAACTATAAAGTGCCTATGTCATTTTCTTTCCGTTTATTTTGTTTGAAGTTTGTTGAGATTTTTGGATGTAAAAGTTTACCATTTTTATTAAATTTTGGAGATTTGGGGAGGAGACAGAATTCTCAGTCAGAATCCCAATCAGAAATAGATGGTAGGTTTAAAGGATTTAATGGAAGAGGAGAAAAGAAAGAAGAACTCAAGCACTATCACCAATGGGTTAATATCCCTAGACCTAAAAGGACAAGGATAAGAAATGGTGTTCCCAGGGTCTCCATGACAGTTAGAGTCCTGGAAGAGGGGCCACACAACAGGATCTGTGGCTCGGCCCCTGCTGAGGTTGTGACCAGGTTCTGGAGGAATGGACAGCAGAGGAGGTCTTAGTGAGAGGCTCTAGAAGCAGACCTTGAGGCAAGAACTCATGTGTAACTGCATTATTGGGGAAGTGCTCTCTGGAGACACTTGTAAGAGAATAAAGGAACCAGGACAGGGAAGGGGAGAAAGCTTTGCAAGAGTGCAGATTCAAGCAGAGTCCCAGCCCTAACCTAACTCCACACATTTTTCTAGAGTAAGATCATACCCCAGAGTTGTCACACCCAGGGTTTGTCCCACCTCTAGCAAGAGAACGGGACTTTCATCCTCTTTCACTAGCCATTGACTAATATCCTGGGGACACGAACTCCTAGACACTCCCAGCTTTCTACTTACCCAGGATGACTTAGCTCTGCTGGCCCAAAGGTAGTTTTCTGAAGAAAGTTAGAGCTGTCAGCCAACAGAAGCAAAAGACACAGAAGTGGAAATGGACACACAGAAACAGGCATCCTGACATAGCACCAATAGTGCCCACCACAGGGGAGGAAGGAAATAAATACCCGCACCACGTTCCCCATGGATCTCCCAGTGACCGTGCCCAACTAGGAGCGGGAGGGTAAGGGCTCCCAGGTGCTGCAGCCCTTAGGCATAGAGTAGGCACTGGGGGGTGGAAAATGGATTTGGAGAGTAAAGGAGGAATTATTAGGGTAGGAGGGAATTCGTACATATATCTATTTGGTTCTTGAGTTCACATAGTGATAGTTCAGAAAGCAAAAGATAACTATATGTGTGTGTATATGTATGTAACCGACATTACTGTACTAATAACCGTAATGTAACAGCACAGACTATGCCACTAATTCTATTTCTGTGACTGCAGAGGAGTTTCTTTGGGTCTAATTTCCCATCCATAAAGTTTTTTTAAAATACATGTTTCCTGTCTCCAGCAGGCAACAGTTACCGCAAAGAACATGCCAAGTGACTGGGATGAAAAGAACTACTTCTGAAATTTGCTTGACACTTGAAGATGTCTCATTCTTTTTTGCATGTTCAAGTTCCAGGCACTGATGAGCTAGACATTAAAAGGTATTCTGATACTATCTTTAAGGAATTTAGATCCTAAAAAGGCATTGACTCTTGTGATCTTGAGACGTCCTAAATTAAATCATTGTTGCCTGCTTTTTTTTTTTTTTTTAAAAAAAAGCATTTTGCATGTATTTAATTTCCTCTGTGATATTTGGCACTAACTCTGGCAAAATAGAACTATTGGTAAAAGCCAAGTTTCCAAAGACCTGTGATGGGCAGTAAGTTTGCACTGGGAGGAGATGGGCCAGGTATCAAGTTTTGGGTGATGCGATGATCATACCTATGCACTGGGGTGCAAAGATCATGTACTGTACACTCCAGGGGATGCCATTCCCACTATTGATGTAACTTGCTCAAGCTCCCCCTTAAATCCACTGCCAGTATATCTAAAATCAGGACCCTTTATAAGCGGGTTTCCATACACATGCTCGTATAGGCTTACATGGGCCCAATGCAGTGTTGTGCTTGACAGGATCCCTTTTGTTTGTTTGTTTTTTTTTGGTGCCAGTAACTGAAAACTTAATTCAGATTAGTTTAGGCATAAATGGGAACTTATTCATTCTACAAATACACTGGGGAAATGACAGAGGAACTGCTAGGACTTGGTGGTGTTTCGACCTGGACTTTTTCTCCAACCATTTTTTCTGTTTCAGTCTCTACACTGGATTCATCTTCTCTGACAGCCTTTCTCCTATTGCAAGGAGGTGCAGCCCGGCTCCCATCTCTCTGCTTTATCACTACCAAGGGGCTGAAGCTCACCTTGTCTGGTGTCAAGTGAAAAACAACCCAGAGAGGGGCTCGACTCACCTGACTAGGTCAGGTGTCCACCCCAAGACCAAACGACTACAGCCAAGGAGATAGGCTACTTTGACTGAGCTTTTGGGGGCCACCCTTTTGCCAATCAGTAGGGTCAGGCGTGGGCACTGTGAGAAAAGAACTGCTCCCTTTGAACCTTATGGTTAGAGTCAGAGAGGGGAACACAGAAGAGGCTGATGCTCAGGTGCACACTCTGCAAAGTGGATGTGATGGTCTTTGTTTTAAAGATGAGACAGCTGAGTCTCAGAGAGGTCAAGGGACTCATTTGGCTACAGAGATAATAAGTGGCAAGGCTGTGATTGATGAGAGGCAATATATTATAGGGATTAAGAGGTCATACCTTAGAACCAAATACATTGGAGTTCCAAATCCCAGCTCTGCTATTATCAGTGTTGTTTGGGATTAATTACTTTTCTTCTCTGCCTCTTATTTCCCAGCTTAAATATGGTCATGTTTATGGTACCTCCCTCATTAAGGTAAGCATGAGGATTAAGTAAGATAATATGTGAAAAGTGCTTAGCACAGTGCTAGGTATAAATGTAAGGGATCCTTAAAATTTACCATTATTATTGGCTAGGATTTGAACCTAAGTATGTCTGTTTCAAAACAGTACCTACATGATTTGTGAGTCTCAGATAAATCACTGCAGTTACTTTGGTCTGTTCTTAGACTCAGTAACTTTGGGATTTTTATACATGGTCCACAGGCAAATGAAGTGAAGTCATGAAGCCAATCTTCATCACCACTGAGCAGTGAGACCACTACCAGTCACTAAACGGGCTTGAGCCATGGACTAGAAACTGAAACCATGCCTCAGAAGTCAAGAATTCCAGCCAGCTCCCGTTACTGGAGGACATTCTGTCCATTTACCCAAAGAACTAATGTGGCCTCCCAACTCAGGGGCTGACATCACCTGTGCTCCCCAGCTGGTCTCAGGCAACCATGGCCAGTCACTCACTCACTCACTCACTCATCAAATGTCTATTGAGCATTTACTATGTGCAGACTCTGAGCTCTGCATGGTGTTAGATATTTATACATCAGAAGAGTCTTCTGCTAGTGGGGAGGCTAGAAGGGTATTGAGTTCTTAGATGGAGGAGCAGTGAGGGAGGAAACCTAAACATCTATATTATCTGACAAGAGTCTCCTTGAAACCAAGCTTGAGGAAATTTGAAAACGTTTTTCAAGAGAAGAAATTATAAATGGAAATTAAAGGTAGTCTCCATTGTTACTAACTCATGGCATATAAAATATCAATGATTTCCTCTTAAAAGCACAAAATGTACTTTTTTGCATTGGACACAACTCCCGTGAGCAAATTACCAAGAGAATATTTCTGGCAAAACAGATGATACTAAAAGTATTCTTGTGAAAGATCCCTCAGCTTGATAACCTGTGAAGAATGCCCATTCTTCTTTTTTTTTTTTTTTTTTTTTTTTTGATGAGGGGAGGCAGTTAGGTTTATTTATTTGTTTATTCCTAGAGGAGGTACTGGGGATTGAACCCAGAACCCCATGCATGTTAGGCTTGCGCTCTACCACTTGAGTTCTACCCTCCCCCCTGCCCATTATTCTTAATCACAGTTTATTGATAGGTATTCATTAATTATAATATTTTGTAGTTCTGTGGATCCTTTCATCCCTAATTTTCAAAGTGCTTTACAACTAGTAATTAATTTCTCCAACATCTTAGGGACAAATTTAAAGTCAACTTTCAGCAAAACTTGCATCGATGCTCAGAATAACTTACTCAGCAATTTTAGACCCAGACCATCTTTTTTGTTGTCTGAAATCTTGGAATGAGGAGCAGCCGGTTCCCAAATTGTACCCAGAGGGGAACCCAACAGAAGGAAACTCTTGATGTGCTGTCAAAGGAAGAAATTTAGGGTGTGGGAAAGGCCTTAATTGGTGGTGGCATCTGTAGCTGGCGTGACCTATTGGGTAAAGCAGAACCCACGTGGAGTTGCAGAAAAAAGTTCCCTGGTCTCACTAAAACGCCTGATGTCAGCTTTCCTAAGAGGAGAGAGGTATACAGTGACCCAACTCCACCCAAGGGTGCAGGTGAAGAGGTGGTCTGATGGGGTGGGGGAACCCTGGCACAGAGCCCAGGGATGGGGCTGCCGGTACTGGCTCTGCCTCTGCTTGGCTGTGTGACCTGGAGTGAGTCACTTCACCTCTCTGAGCCTTTATGTCTTCATCCACAAAATTAGTTTGGACTAGTTTGGAGCCACATGTTACAAATGAGCAGCCTGTATGACAATGTTGGCTGGTAGCCCTGTTTACTTTGGCCTACATAGTATTTTTTTAAATGCATGTATTTCCAGTTTGCCTCAGCCCCACCATTCCCTATTACCTGACACCCAGTCTTCCTCACTCATTTCTGTCACTTTCCTGGCCTCGGTGGCAATCCCTGCATGTGATGACCTCTGATGCTGCTTCCAACCCTGGTACCCAGAGAGGCTAGGTCCTACCAGGATGCTAAGCCTCAGCATTCCGATAGGAGAGTTACTGAGCTCTGAAGATTTGGGGTGCTTTTCCAGACTCTTCCATCTGTGAGCTGATGATGTAAGCTAGGTCTTCCTGTGAACCCCTGACAGCCACCGTCCCCAGGGCAGTCACAGAATTAGCCTTATCTATCTCTTGTACACACAGCAAGTGATGGCACACAGCTGAGGTCCCTGATTTATTTTCTGATTCTGTCTCAACTCTTAAAGGCCAGTGAAGCGAAGTCATCCACAGGGTAAGAATTTCTTGTCAGGAGCAAGGTTTGAAGTGATGATGGGGAAAAATGGGGTGGGAAAGAGAAGGTAAATGCTACGGGAGAGTTTTCCCCCAAAACTTAAGTTAAGAGAGGAGTCTTAAAGGCAGTCCGTTCTTTTCCAGGACTATCCTCTGTAGATCCCCCAATTTCTTGGCCCTTTCAGTAGCTCGAGCTCTTGCTGAGCGCTTTCCTAGTGGAGTGGATTTCACTGAGCTTTCCCTTTCTGCAGGGGAATTTGTGTTGACCCAAGGGTACACAGCTGCCGTGGGCCTCCGGGACACAGGCTCTCTGTACAATGCAACCCTATATTGTAGAAACTTCCCAACACATGTCCGCACACAGGAGTTCTGTCATTAACACAGTGTTGGTCATGGGATGGAATGCATGAAGGGTGGGCAAAACAGCTTCCTTCTCCAAAGCTTTCTTTTTATAAGCTTGCCCCTCCCCCCAACAACTTGGAATTTTCTTTTGTAGCTGAAAAAACATGTTTTTCTTAAATGCCACCCAGGCAGTTTTGTATCTTAAAAGATCTGTTGGCCAAACAGATTAGTGAGACAAGAGTCAAAAAGGACCCAAGTGCAGTTTAAAATCAAGAAACTGATTCCATGAGCCGTGTAATAGTTTTGGTTAGCATTCAACTTTCCTTTCTTAAATGGTTCATTTTCTTCCTGATCATAAAAGTCAAGTGCACAAAACACACACTGTTGAAAACAGAAGGAGTAAATAATCCCCCATAACATCATGACCCAAAGATTACATTTCAGCACATTTTTCTGGAGGCTTTTTTCTGTGCATAGTAATCTTTTCTTAAATTGAGGTATAATTGGCATATAACATTATATTAGTTTCAGGTGTACAACATAATGATTCAATAATTGTACATATTGCAAAATGACCACCACAATAACTCTAGTTAACATTCACCATCATATATGGTTACAAAGTTTTTTTCTTGTGATGAGGACTTTGAAGATCTACTCTCTTAGCAACTTTCAAATACACAACATAGTATTGTTAACTGTAGTCACCATGCTGTATGACGTCCCTGTGACTTATTTATTTTATAACTGGAAGTTTGTACCTTTTGATGCCCTTCACCCACTTTGCCCACTCCCCACCTCTGGCAACCACCAATCTGTTTTCTGTATCTGTGAGTTTGGTTCTTTGTTGGTGGCAGTGATGGTGGTGGGTTTTTCTTTTTTCTTTCTCTTTTTTTAGATTTCACATACAAGTAAGATCATACAGTATTTGTTTTTCTCTTGTCTGACTCTTTGACTTAGCATAATGCCCTCCAAGTCCATCCATGTTGCTGCATATGGCAAGATTTCATTCTCTTTTCATGGTTTAATGGTATTCCTTGTGTATATATACCACATCTTCTTTATCCATTCATCATCAAGGGACAGCCAGATGTTGGCTATTGAAATTATGCTGCAACAAACATTTGAGTGCATATACCTTTTCAAAGTAGTATTTGCATTTTCTTTGGATAAATACCCAGAAGTGGAATTGCTGGGTCACATGGTAGCTTTATTTTTAATTTTTTGAGGAACCCCTATACCATTTTCCACAGTGGCTGCACCAGTTTACATTGCAGCCAACAGTGCACAAGGTTCCCTCTTCTCTGCATCTTCCCCAACATTTGGTATCTCTTGTCTTTTGATAATTTGCCATTCTGACAGGTGTGAGGTGATAGTTCATTGTGGTTTTGATTTGCATTTTCTTGATGATTAGAGATGCTGAGCATCTTTTCATGTACCTGCTGGCCATCTGTATGTCTTCTTAGGAACAGTGTCTACTCAGATCTGCTCATTTTAAAATCAGATTGTTTTTTGTTTTTTGCAATTTATGAGTTCTTTATATATTTTGGATATTAACCCCTTATCAGATATGTGATTTGAAAATATTTTCTTCCATTTGATAGGTTGCCTTTTCATTCTGTTGATGGTTTCCTTTGCTGTGCAGAAGCTTTTAGAAATATCTTTTTAAATGTAGCTGAGATCACACTAGTCTCATATCTTAAAGTCACATTTTCCTTTTCAGGACATTATGAAATCTCTCCCAGGAAAGATAGAAGGCTTATGTCATTTAATTTATTTGTAATAAGATTTTCAATGGTTTAGGAGAGATGGGAACATTTGTCCAGAACCACTGAATTTTAGCCATCAAAAGAGGAGATTCAATACTTCCTGAAAAATGCCACAGGGTATAGTTTTATTGGACTTAAGCTATGGAACCAAAGTCTCAAATTCTTATGCACATACATCTTAGCTAGGACTGCTAGTGGTCTGTTCAGATTCACCATTAATAACAATACTTGGGAGAATAACTCTATTTTCCATTCCTATTATTATTTCCTAACAATCTTCTGCGATTTGACTTAGAAACGCTAGATTTTTAAAGCAGTCTTGGGAGCAGTCCTAAAATACCCCCACATCCCAAGGATTTTTGCCCTGGGACTATAAACAAGTGGTCTTTATGGGGAAGGGGGAGAACACAGAAGGGAAGGAGGAGCTAATCAGTGTTTTTAGTGTGAAAAATAGGATAAAAAGTTTATGCTAAATGACCATGTATTCAGCCTTGAGCTTTAAACAGATTGCATAGCCCCATCTAGAAAACATGAGCTTCAGTAAGAGAATCTGTCTCCCCTGTTATATCCATCTGCATGGTGGAGAGACCGCAAGGTGGAGGAGATGAGGAATTGGACAAGAGGGAGGAGCAGCAGGGCTCAGGGTGACGGGTCTGGCTCTAATCCAGCCTGGCCAGTCCCAGATTCAGGGCGTGGAGACCCTTGATGCTGCCACACATGGCAGTTCTACAGGGTGCGATGTGTTCAGGGCTCTTGGCCCCTGATTAAAATGTTTACCAGAACTACTGATGCACATTTGATGACTGATGCACTGATGACTGCCTTTCCACAGAGTAGTCACAGACAACTGTACAACAACCGCTGTATGGACAACAACTGCTTGGTTGACCCCCTCAGCAGTTTAGGGTGGAGGCAGGAGGCAGGAAAGGAAGCAAAAGGAACAGTAAGCACAATTATGCGAACTTCCCCAAACAACCCAGGTAAATGGCATGTTTCAAAATGCTAGCACTTAATTTATTCAGGCTTTGGGAAACAAGCCATTTGTCTGAAAACTGGCTGTTTCGTGGATGGACACAGTGCTTTAAGGGCATTGATGCTTAAGAGCTTGCTGAAATCTGTACCAAACACATCCCACACAGTAAGGAGAGGACTGAGAGAAGGCAAGGGACCTCTTGTCCGCTCCTCAGATGCCCCTCCCCTTCCCCAGAGTGGGGCGGCTGCTGCCCCCGCCGCTCTGGTTTCAGTTGCCAAGTCTGAGTGAGGCAGAAAGCCCACCGCCGGCCTCCTGAGGATTTCTTGCTGCCTGGCTGGCTCCTTTGGTGTCACTTGTGGTTGGAATGGGATGGAGCCAAGGTCTCCCTGCCTCAGGGGTTTTGCCTTCTGCGAAGTCTGAGCAGCCCGCGCTCACCCGCAGCTCGCTTGATGCTAAGATCTGAGCACCCTGCTGTGTCCCTGCAACCCTGCAGGTGCTAATCCAGGGGTTCTCCTGGAAACTTCTTTCCCCCAAGACCTTATTTATTTAGAAAATTGAAAATCTTTTTACTTGTCTTTTCTTATTACCAAAACTAAATCTGTTCATTGTTGAAAATTTGGGAAATAAAGATATGTACCAGGGGAGAAAAAAAAAAAAAAAGAAAAAAGAAAAACCCACACCCTTACTAGCGATAACTACTGTTAATACTTAATTACTATCCTTTTTACACATATTCATGTGTGAGTATGTATGTTTTTTGTTCATTACTTTGTAACCTGTATTTTTTACTTAATATAAGGCCATTAAATAGTTTTTCCCCACCATTAAATATTCATTCCTCTACAACGTTCCTTTTGGCTCCGCCAGAAGGCTGCCTCACAGTGGTCTGCCCAAGTGGAGGTTGAGGAGACAGGGCCCACTGCTCTCTATCTCTTATTTAGATTACGAAGTCTTTTCCAAGAAATGGCCATTGTTGAGTCAGAGAGAAGATGCGAGTCAAGTATCACACAGAACCAGAAGCCCAGAGCCGGCGAAAGGAGGGACTGCGTCTCTCACACTTGGATTTTCAGGAAAACGTAAGACCCATCAAAATCATGCCTGTCCTTGAAGAACACCAGACACTTTGCTTCTCTCCAGCCACAGACCCTCCCACTGGAAGGTATGCCCAGGGACCTGGAATTACCTTTTTTGCTCTGGTTTTTGTTCAGTGCTTAATGCCCTGTTGCTGGTTCTCTATGACAGAGGGCCTGAAAAATTGCCCTTGGTCACTTTGTTCAGACCATGTGGAGGAAGGTCTTCAGTGAGCGAGGGTGTCAAGATGGAGCAGAGCAGCACACTATCTACATAGCTCATTTTGTCTGAGCAGAAAGTCTCTTTCCCAACTTCAGAATCAAGCCAGGCCAGCAACTGTAGCTGGGGACTTCCAAGGTTCCAGCAGTTGTCTCCCTGAAAGTCATTGCTGCTTTATTCTTACTTTGCTTAGCAAAAGAAACTGATAGGGCTTGGCTGACCATTATGCTGTTCAAGGTGAAGGTTAGCAACAAGACTTGTAATTTCGTTCTCCTATATTGCTACTCAAAGCACAGATATTATAGGAACAATCTGTTTCTACTGACACTGTTATCCTTGAAAACTTTGTGTTATAATCTGAGATAAAATGGACACTATTTTGTTAGAAAAACAGCAGTAATAATATCATTGACTTTGATAGGAATGTTTAGATAAATAAGGGGTGAAAAATCTTTCAATTTTGTTTTTGTGGATCCAACATTCATTCACTCACTTATTCATTCACTCAACAACCATGTATTAAGCTCTGCCACTGTATTGGGTGCTATCGGAAATGCAAAGATTATAAAAGGCAGAACTCTGTCCCCTTACTACCTAGTAGGGAGATAAAGCATGTTCACAAGGAGGCATAAATTATAATTTAATCAGTGCCATAAGAGAAGTAAAGATTAATTCTATGAGTTCAAGAAAAGGAAGGGAGATTTTAAGTAATGTGTAGAAATAGCAGCTCAATATGTTGTGAACTTGAAACTAACAGTGTGGTAGGTCAATTACACTACAGTTAAAAAATTTTTAAATGTAAAAAGACAAATTTCTAACTTAATTCTATAGGGAATTCAATGAATTACTCCAAATGTTTTTTTTTTTTAAAGAAGAGGAAGGAAGTTGGAAGAATGAAGGAAGACTTCACGGAGGCGATGACATTTGAGCTGGACCTTAACAGATTTGTGGGAATGAGTGGGAAGCAATACCAGGCAGGGGGAGCAACAGAAGCAAAGGCACAGAGGTGAGAAAGTGTGAGTCTGTTGCAAACAGTGAGTAGTTTTGCACGACTTGGGCACAGGACACATAAAGGGAAGGACACGTAGGAAATAAGATTAAAAATAAAAGTCCAATGCGTATTTTGGAGGTTCTTGAATATCGAGTTAAGGAATTTATTGTATTCCAAAAGCCCCATGACATCATCAGAGCAGAGAGATCATGCAGTATCTGAGGGCGACCCGGACTAGAAGGCAGGGAGGGATGAGAGGTGAGGTTACTGGGAGGCACGGCCACAGTGCAGGCAGGCGTTAACGGGACCTGAGCCAGACAAACTAGGAGGCAGAGGCAGCATTCATGGAGCTCAGCAGCTGACTGGATGTGGGGGTGGAGCCAAGAAAGATGCCAATCGCATTCTCCAGGTCAGTGGTTCTCAAGCTTTAGCACATCAGAATCACCTGGAGGGTTTGTGAAAATGCAGATTGTGGGCCCCACCCTCAGAATTTCTGACTCAAGTCTGGAGTGGGGTCCCCGAAACTGCATTCCTACCAAGTTCCCAGGAGACACTGATGTTGTTGGTCCAAGGACCACACTTTGAGAATTGCTGCTCCAGATCCTCTGTGGCTCACTTCTGTGACTCTGGGGAAGCAATTGCAAAGGGACAAAGGATGCAGGTGGGGCAACAGAGTCAGTACAAGTGAATTAGGAGACTTTTCTTGTCCTTTGAACCTACAGAGTCCCAGATGTCTGGAGCACAGGGCTCAGTTAGAGATGTTTCCTGTACACAAAGACATTTGGACGATCCTATAAGCTGGAGCACCAAAGGACACTAACTCAGGGCGCAGGCATTCTGTTTCTTTTTGAAAGTGTACAGGTTCTAATCTTGTGGGGAGGCATCTTTATGATGTAACGGTAGAATTGACAGCCCTGGGTTCAAATCCTGAGCCTGCCCCTTGTGCCAATGACTAAACCTCTTGAAGTCTTGGTTCTTTTACATTAAAATTGGGATAACAGTGCCCCGTGCGCAGTGCTGTGAGGAATGGATGTGGAATCCTACAGAAAGCACTTGGCACCATGCCCGGCACACTTTGGCTCCATGAATTTTGGTTTCCTCCCCACTCCAGTGCTTCAGGTGTGAGTGAAGTGAGTATAGCCTGTGGTGACAGCCTTAGCAGTGCCTCTCGGTCAAACCTGAGGTCCCACAGTTACCCAGCCATGTCTTTGGATTAAGCCCCACTGTAGCTCTCTTTACAGATGCCAGCATGTTGAATCCCCAAAGGATATGGGAAAATTCATTTGTCAGGGGAATTTTGCCTGCTGGGAGAGCACTGAGAAAAGGGGTCTGAAATGGGATAGAGATGCAGAGGGAGGAGTTTCTGGAACAGAGCAGTTTTGTCTTTTTTGGAATTGCATTCAGGTCAGGCAGGCCTTGGCCAGGGCAGTGTCAGGGAGGGCCGTTTGAGGCTTTAATCCTAGTGGCTAGACTGTGTGAACTTTAGAAGATTTTCAGAGTGCCCATGGTTAAAAAAAAAAATGAGCTGGTAAGCATTTTTTTTTTTCCCCTTTAACCAGATAAATCTGATGTCATAACATCCCCTGACAGGAAAGTAGAAAGCAGACTTGGCGGTGAATCACAGAGGGAAGAGTGTCTGAGGCTGAGCTTGTGTCATGGGAACTTGGTGACAGACAAGGCCTTGAGCTCCCCGCCCCCATCCTAGGAGACAGGGTTTGGGAAACAGGCAGCCCTGTCATTTCAACCAGAGGCAGTGGGGATGGAGGAGGGGAGGGAGACTGGAGGGGATTGGAGGGTCACACAAGCTGTTCTCCTGCTCTGGGCTGATCAAACCAAACATACCAGGTCATAGGTTGGTAGGAAGGTTAGGACCCTTCTTATCCATTTAGTGGGGCTGTAGGGAGGGGAAAGGGTGGGGGTTGCCCTAAATGACTCCCATGATTTCCACCCAACTTGCCATTTGATGATTCCATAAAAGGAGCTAACAAGCCCAACACTGCTCAATGTGCCACTTGATGGAGAGCCCACTGATTAGCAATAAAGAGAAGCATCAATCATTCAGGTCCGCCAGGTCCCTGGCTGTGAATCGGCACTTCTCATTTTTTAAAAGTTTATTTACTTTCCCCCAATTAGATCCAGTACAGATACAAAGGAATACTATGCACCTAAAATAAATAAATACTTAATGACAAGGAAAGGAAAAGCAGGTCACAAAAACAGTATAACCCTATTATTATCTTAAAACTAGAATGAAAAAGGACTGGAACTATATCTCAGGGGCTAATTCTGGTGGTCAAATTACAGATAATTTTTTTCCTTTTGGTTTATCTGAGTTTTTGAGATTACTTATAAATGAGCATGTATAACTTTTGAAGTAAGAAAAGGCAAAATAATTTAATTTAAAAATTTGTTCTAGAAAAACCCTCTTTCACTAAGTATGAGTATAAACTATAGATAATTTTATTACCTGCATTTAAGTATTTTCCATGTTGTTAAAAACTTCATAATAATTATTACTAACAGCTGAGTGGCATTTCATCATATAAATATACCATATTTTTATCTCAGTCTCCAATTGTTGGCTATTTATATTATTTATAATTTTTTATTATTACAAATAATGCTGCAATCTTTTTAGCTCACTTAATTTTCCTTTAGATTTTATCTTACCTCCAATTGCCTTCACAGCATTGAATTTCCATATATTCTCACACCCACATAAACATTTTTCTTTCTCACTGTAAACCAATAAACTCAATGGTTTTTTTTTACAGCGGCTCTCCCTCATATTAAGACTTTCTTGTAAGACTGTTAGGCATTCAAATTGTCAGGACAGTTGTCAGTCACAGATGGGTGCCTTAGAGGTCATTCAGTCCCATGTCTGCGTACAGGGAGGGAGTGAAGCCGCTGAGAGGTGGAAGCAGTGGCCCAGGGGCACGTGGTGAATTAGTGACAGAGCTGGAAAAGCAACTCATGAATGTTTCACAAGGACTAGAAACTTTGGAGAATCATCAAACGCTAAACAGTGATAGGACAGAGATAGACAGAGAGAATGAAAACAGACTTAGTAGTAAGAGAGGGAAGGAGTAGCAGGATCTACAAGAGCCGGGGAAGGAGGCTTGATTGGGGAGGAGAAAGGAAACTGAGCCCAAGGACAACAAGGTCAAGAGAGAAAGAACAGTTAACATGTCAAGGCCCTTTATGCAGGGGTTTCTCAAGTTTGGCACTCGTGGCATTTGGGCCAGATGACCCTTTGCCTGGGAGGCTCTCCTGTGCGTCGTAGAATGTTTAGCAGCACCCTTTGCCTCTGCTGCAGGATCCTGTAGCAAACGGGGTCCCCAGCTGTGACTGCCAAAAAGTCTCCAGACATTGCCAAACGCCCCCTGAGGGCAAAATCACCCTGAGTTGAGAACCACGGCTTTATGGTATTATTCTCCGATGAACCTCTGGAGAAAGACTTCCCCCATTTCTTATGGCTGGATAGGAATCTAAAACACTCCTGAAAGAGGAAATTGGAAGCAAAACATTCTAATGCAGTTTATAGAATGTCCCAAAACAGTAAGGTTGTGCTGAAAGGCAGAGAGAGAAAATGATTAAATAAAGCCCATTTCTCAGACAAAGAAAATGAGACAGGAAATACAAAATTTGCTTTAGGCACTAGGATGAGTCAGAGAGAAACCAATAAGAGAAACATGAACTTAGGTTCTGACCTTTAGAAAGAAGAAAAACAATTTTATCACTAACCCCTCCCCAATCCAATCCTGGGTCTTTGCAAGAACAGGGAAGAAATCTCCACTAGAAAACCTTCCCTAGAAGCCAATGCAACATCAGGAATTGGAAGGAAAACGTAGAAATGTGTGGGTTTTTTTTTTTTTTTTTTTTTTTTATGAAGGACAAAAGCAGAGAGTGGTAAGGGTTAGATTCACTATTAAAGTAAACAAACAAGCAAGCAGAACAACAGCCATTGCTCACCAAGCACTGTTAAGTGCCTCATATACACACTGTCTCCCCAGAGCCTCACATCAGCCCTTTGAGTCCTGCCCTAATGTTATTCCCATTTGACATATGAGGAGTTGAGGGTCAGAAGTACGTAACTTGCCTCAGGTCAGACAGCCACGTGATGAGGCCAAGATACCAGCTCAGGCCTGTCCGATTACCAAGGCAGGGCAGTAACCTCTCAGCACCACTGCCTCTGCCATGGTTACTTGTATAAGATTGCTACTCTGTCCCATTTCAGCATGTTTTCTAAGAAACCCCTCAGTTCACCTCATCAAGGTCATGGGCAAGACTGTAACAGGAGCTCAGCCTGGAGACTTCCCCTAACTGTGCAGGAAGATCAATAGACTAGATCTCACTGGGTGCTGTCAGAGTCCGGGCCTGGGCTCGTGCCCAGCCTAGTCCCTCCCTCCGGCTGCCTTTCATAGAGCACAGAGGCTGTGGCCCCCGCGCCCGCCCCCCAGAGTCACAGCTGCCCTGGCACAGCTGGGCTGCCAGCCTCCTGGCATGATGCAGTGGTTCCCTTCTAAAAACACAATTAGACAGGGCATTGCTGTCAGACTTTTTAAAATACTATTCTTTCAGAGAAGTTTTAGATTCACAGCAAACTTGAGTGGAAGGTACAAAGATTTCCCCTAGCCCCCCTGCCCCTACACATTATCTACACCCCCCACCAGAGAGGTGCACTTGTTACAATGGATGCATCTACGCTGACACGTCATAATCACCCAAAGTCCATACTTTACATTAGGATTTATTCTTGGTGTTGACTTTTCTATTTCTTCAGAACTTTTTTGGGAATTGCATTTGGTATTTTTAAAAAGACCTTCTATGGTATTGTATTTTAAAAGCAATTTTGTTTCTACCAAGGGAGGGCTTTAGGAGGCAAGAGCTGTTTTTCAAACCTCTCCCACCATGCAAGCTTATTCTGTGAGTTCTTTGGATATGTAGCACAGATGTCTCTCTTTGCTCCCAGGATGACAATAATTATGATGAGAGTAATAATAATAACAAGAACCCGTATAGTCTGCCCACTCTGAGCCATGCATTCTTATACATGAGCCATGCACTTTAATACTTTCATACTTGAGGAAACTGAGGTCCAGAGAAGTTGTTACTTATCCAAGGTCACACAATTAAGAAGTACAGAACCTTAAAAAACAAAGGAGTAGAAATCTTTCAATAGGTTTTTTTTTTTTAAATTCTGCTTTCATCAACCTGCATATAAGCAGTTCTGAGAGTGAAGTCTTCCTTCCACAAATATTTATTGAAACCCTACCTTGAGCCATTCAAAGGATGGCAAGATCAGAGTGCCTAGGCTGTGATTTCAGCACTGATAAGAGGCATGCAATCTTATAAGATAGTCTTTGCAATATGAAAAAATCTCTCTCCTATTTAACACCTCCACCTGGCAAGCACCTCCCATTTCCCTTCATAGGAGGAGGCAGCAAGGCCGACACCTCTTGTCTGTTCATCTTCATCCACTCAACCCTTGGCTTCCCCTCCCATGCCGAGAAATGCTCCCGCAGGTGAACAGTGACTTCCGAAAGGCCAGGCCCCATGGGCACGGAGAGTCCTTAGTTGCCTGTCTTCTCTGTGGCATGTGACACTCTCACCAGCTTTCTCTTCCTTGAAACTCCATTTTTTTGAAACTCTGGTGACTTCCCAAGACCACCCTTTCCCCTTCTCCCTCCTCCTCCTCTGATGTTCCTTCACGGTGTTCTTCATTATAATTAATTTTATAACTTGGAACTTTAAAGGTGCTTTGTGCGTAATTAACTTACAACGGTTTTGATGAGCTAAATCAGCAGCCTGCCAAGGGGCGGGATGGGAGTACTGCTCCAGGAGGGCCCACAGCTGGCCCTGGCTTTGCCCACGGATTCCGAGAGAAGCCAGGTTCCAGCCTCAGCGCAGCGATGGGCTTGGCTGTGTCTCTTCTGGGCGCTCACTGTCAACCATCAAAGCAGGAGCAGCTCATTGTTTGCTAGGAATGCATTTAGGAAAGACAAAGCCTGCTGAGTGTGGAAAGACCGCAGGTTCAGGCACAGGGCTGGGATTCAAGGCCTACACCTGTGAACAGCATTCACTTCGTTGGGTGTTGATTTTAAATGTGAATTTTCTAACAATAGGGCCCCAGCTTCTGCTGGCTCTAAAGGGTTACAGATTTTCCCTCCCGGTGACAGATTGTGCAGTTACATCCCAGAAGACATAAAACTCCTTCCAGTCATCCCAGAATTAGTTCCATAGATTTCCAGTTAGAGAAGAGAGCCATTCTGGGTAACGCAGCAGATGTAAATTGTGTGCCTGAATTGATTTTGCATTAATTTCTCGTAGGCTATTTCCAAGCTGCTTAAATACTATGTTTTAAAGCTTTTATGGTATTGTGTTTTAAAAGCTGATTTGTTTCCACCTGAGAGCTGGCTCCAGGAGGAACGAGCTGTTTTTCAAACCCTTCCCCTTGTGGGTGAGTATTTTCACTGGTGAAGAATTGTCAACCCTGAGCTGTCTGTTTGCACAGCTCCTGTTCTCGTGCTGCTTCTGAATTCTCTCTTTTGCAAGACACGTCATGGGGCACAAGCTTCAGCTTTCACACTCCCTTGAGGGACCAGCCCTGGTGCCCTTTGGAAGTAAGCTAAGTGGTCGTGCAGGAGCTCAGGGGCTCAGAGAAGGGCGCTGAGTGTCCTTGCTGCACCGCAGGGCCCACGAGCCTTGCATTCTGGGCTCTTGACTCTGCTACTTGAACCAAATGCTTTTAAAAACTGTCAGATGAAGAGCAAAAATATAATCTATAAACCCTCTTTTTCTTTTGAAAGAGAGAAAAAGAGATAGGGGCCTGAGCTCAGATGGATGTCCTGAATATGATACAGAAGCTCTTCTTATAACTTTTGAAGCATTAATTTTCTTAGGTATAAAGATTCACGGCACTCAGTAGCCAGCCTGTTCCTTCAACCAACACGTGGAGCCAGCAGGCTGGGGCCCTTCACTGGCGTTTCTTCATTGATGTGGCTGTTTGCTAGGCTTAGGTTTATTTTTGAGACAAGTGGTTTGATGGATTGACACTCATTCTCAATTAAACTAAACACTAAAAGGACTATACTTGAGAGTATAGGAAATGCAATGGAAGAGAAGTATACAATCATGATGGAAACTAAAGTTTCCATGAAGATGGAAAGAAGTGGAAGGTAACTGGTTTAATCAGAGGGATAATTCCCCAGGACAAAGAGGGGACTATACAACATGGAATATGCAATTGACAATTTGTGAGAGGTTAGAAGGCTGGCACTGAAACTGGATGTCTGTTATCCTAAAATTAATCCAGGAGAAGGCTCCGGACTCAAGGACGATTGGACTAAAAACTTCATTTAGGGATGTGACCTCGTAGAGAAAGGTAATTTTGCATCAAGCAGCTGCATTTTCCAGTGCCATGCTCATTTTTAGATTCTAGCACCACCTAGAGGAGAGAATGAAATAATTTCTATCCACTGCTCAGTCAAATGGTTAGTAACTATTTTCCAGTTTTCAAAGCTCTTTCACTTTAATATCTCATTTGATATTCAGGCAATTATCTTTGAGATAGAATTTCTATCTTCATTGTACAGATGAAGAAATTCATCTCTCAGGAGCTTACTTCGCAAAGAATTTGACCACTTTTTTTATGTGACTGAAAATGTTCTCTATGAATTGATTATTTTTAACAACTTTATTCAAGTATAATTTACATACTGGAAAACTAACTGATTTTAAACATACAATTCATTAATTTTTAGTAAATTTACTGGGTTGTACAGCCATCCCCATAATGCAGTTTTAGAATATTTTTATCACTACAAGATCCCTCCTACCTCTTTTACACTTAATCTCCCTTCCTTTCCCTCCCCCCCACCCCCAGCCCCAAGCAGTCACCAGTTTGTTTTCTGTCTCCATAAATTGCCTTTTCTGCGCATTCCATGTAAATGGAATCATACAACACATGATCTTTTGTGGCTGGCTTCCTTCACTTAGTATAATGTTTTTGAGGTTTAGCCAAGGTTATCAGCATTTCGTTTCTTCTTATTGCTGAGTAGCGTTCCATTGTATTGGTAGACCACATTTTATTTGTTCACCAGCTGATGGACATTTGGGTTGTTTCCCATTTTTTGCTATTATGAATATTGCTGCTATGAATATTCACATAAAAGTCATCCTTTTAAGCAAGAAACTTTCATTACTACTCAGGGCAGTGAGTAAAATTTGTGGAAGAGAATGACTATGTACACTCTGTATATTGGGGAGAAAAATTAGGATAGACAACTTGGAGATGCCCAAAGGGAAGGCATCTGGGTCCTGGGCGCCATATGTATATGCAGGAACCAAGGGACTCTTGGAACCACATTCTTACAGAAACGCAGGAGAAATATGGGGAAATAATTCAGGATTTGCTTTGATGGATTAGAAGGAATCAAAGATAGTCCCTTAGGAATTTCCTCTTGCTGGGTCAATACAGTACACAGCAGATGCAGCCTTTGGAAATACATCTGAAGTTGGGGGTCCCCTTGTAACCCCTCCTCGTTGTGAAGACAGTAGTCAAGGAGCCCTTTCAAAAGTTAAATGATGGGATCAAATGCATCTGAGTCCAAATCCAAGCTCTGTCAACTTATCTAAGGACTTGGCTGGTCAATTTTCTCATCAGTATCCTTAGAGGCAACAGCACATGCACATACGGTATATGCAAAGGACTGAGAGTGGGGCCCGGCCCAGAGTGAATCTCATCATTTTTGTAGGATTGGATTGTGTCCTAGATACCCAGAAATAGTGACACTGACCTCTGTTTATTTACATTTTTTCCTTGGATGTTTCTGGCCTGAGATCCTGAGATAAATTTCCTTTAGAAATGATGCAATGTATGTGGAAGTGGAACCTCATAAAAAAATACATTGCTTATCACCCAGAGTGTTGTAGGCTGGTAGGAAAATTTAGTGCATATCTGGAAGAAGCAGTTAGGACTTAGGGGGATAAACACTAAAACAATTAGCATGATAAGCTAGCAACTCGTTTTGCATATAAAAGCGTTACCTAGGACTCTATAGAATTTTCCCTATTTATGGAAGACAGTCAGAGGTCCTTGGGTTTAATCAAGATTTAATACCCTGTGAGGGGAAATGTGAAGAATACAAATTCTCAATAATAGGCAATGTGTCAAATGCAGTAATTGCCAGTTTTAACAGTCCTTCCTGTTGTCCCTCCCTTTGTCAGCCTGTGCGCCTGATTCTTAGTCAGGAAAACACGACCAGAACCAGATTAAGTCCCTGGAAAAAACAAAGGAATGAAATACATATCCTGACCCAGGAAAATATGTCAAAGTCTCAACAAAGCCATAATCTTTAAAATGACAAAACAACATATTCAGAAGTATTTAAATCAGGGAATTCCCCCCCAAAGAAAAGCTGAAGGCTTTTATTTCCCTTGGGGCAGGGCAGATGTCTTTCACGAGCTGCACACACTTGTTTCACTCAGCCAAGTGATAAATTTAAGAGGTGGAAGTCACTGTGAGTTCCAGAAATCTTACTGTTGAGGAAAGCCAGGATGTGAGGAGGAAAGGTCACTGGATGTGCTTGTTTGTCATGGGAAGAAAGCAGTGCAGACGGATAAAGAAAGAAATACAAGTGTGTCCAGGGTGCTATTGGTAAACGTGAGGGAAGAGCAGATAGAACTGCCCTGGTGAGACATACTGTAAGTTCAGGAAGCAGCATCCTGTTACCTGTGTCAGGACACTGCCTTACTGGCTCTAGCTTGTGTAGCTCTGGAGCCTCACCCTTGGCCTTGTGACTTTGCAGCTCCTCCCACTACAAGTGTGGGTGTTGAATTTAAACATGTGGCCGATGCAACGTGGGCAGAGTGACCATGCGCCAGCTCCAGCCTAAACCTTTGGAGGCATATGTGTTTTCAGTTGTGCTTTCCTCTCGTGCTTCTGCCATTGTCATGAGAAGAAAATGTTGCGGCCAGCCCAGGGAGGAGGAGGAAGACAGATACTTGAAGGAGAGGTGGATGTGAGCGCAACCTAGATCAGCCGACCCCCAGCCAACCCACAGACATGCAAGCAAGTGGAAGGGATCGTTGTTTAAAGCCCCTGGATTTTGAAGCTGTTGAGCAGCATTATTGTGATGATAGGTTACTGATATAGATGCTCAGATTAATGGGACTTATTTTCAAAATGTTTACTTTCTTCCTCAAAGCAACATGATAGTTCAGAGTAAAGTTTAAAGTAGAACAACTTTTAGGGACAAAATAGATTATGCTAATTAACTGTTATTAACCTCCTATGAGCTAAATATTTGCTTTTATGTGGATCTAATTATCTTTGTTTCTCTTCCAGTCTCTGGATACTTGGATGCCCTTCACAGCTCTGGGCTCATATGCTGCATTCTACATTGTGATCACTTTTAAGGTAGGGTCGCCAGATAAAATACAGAACGATTAGTTAAATTTGAATTTCAGATAAATAAGGTATAATTTTTTAGTGTAAGTTGTCCCATACTTGAGAATAAGTATGCATGAGAAATATTTATATTAAAGTAGTATTTGTTGTTAAATTTAACAAAAGAAATACAAAACTGAAGCTCTGGAAACTATACAACACTACCAAAAGAAATGAAAGATCATCTAAATAAATGGGAAGACACCCTTTGTTCACAGATCAGAAGGCATAATATTGTTAAGATTGCAATACCCTCCAAATTGATCTGCAGATTCAGTGCAATCTGTATCAGAATACCAGCTGGTTCTTTGCAGGGAATTGACAAGCTGACCCTAAAATTGATATGGAAACGTAAGGGTCCCCGAACAGCCAAAACAATCTTGGAAAAGCAGAACAAACTGGAGAATGCACACTTCACAACTTCAAACCCTACTACAAAGCAACGGTAATAAAAAACACTGTAGTGTAGGCATAGATAGACATATAGATTAACAAAATAGAATTGAAAGGCAATAAATAAACCCGTATATCTTGGTAATTAATTTTCAACAAGGTTCCAAAGACCATTCAATGTGGAAAGAATAGTCTTTTCAACAAATGGTGCTGAGAACAGTATAGTCAAGTGCCAAACAGTGAAGTTGGACTCTTACTTCATACGATACACAAAAATTAACTCTAAATTGATCAAAGACCTAAATAAAAAAGCCAGACTTTAAAACTTTTAGAAAAAACATTAGGGTAAATCTTTGTGACCTCGGATTTAGCAATAGATTATCAGATATGTCACCAAAAGCACGAGCAACAAAAACTAAAAGATAAACTGGTCTTCATCAAAATTAAAAGTTCTGTGCTACAAAGGACACTATGAAGAAAGTGAAAAGACAAACCACAGAATAAGAGAAAATATTTGCAAATAGTATACCTAACAAGGAACTTCTGTGTGGAGTAAATAAAGACCTCTTATAATAGCTCAATAATAAAATGACAAACCAGTAAAAAAAAAAAAAAAAAAAAAAAAGGGCAAAAGATCTGAACAGACATTTCTCCAAAGAAAATATGCAAATGGCCAAAGAGCATGTGAAAATATTCTTAACATGACTAGTTATCAGGACAATGAAAATGAAAGCCCCAATGAGATGTTACTTCCCACATACTAGGATGGCTATAATTAAAACATCAGACAGTAACCAGTGCTGGTGAGGACATGGAACCCCCATTCATGCTGACAGAAATGTAAAATGGCATAGCCACTTTGGGAATCAGTCTGGCAGTTCCCCAGAAAGTGAAATTTAGAGTTACCCTGTGACCCAGCAATTTCCCTTCTAGGTACGTACTGAAGAAAACATAGGTCCACACAAAAACTTGTAGACAAATGTTCATAGCAGCCTTATTCATAATAGCTAAATGATGTAAACAACCTGAATGTCCATCAACTGATGAATGGATGAACAAAATGTGCTATATCCATCCAATGGAATATTATTCAACCATAAAAATGAATTAAGTACTGATAACATGCTACAACACAGATGAACCTCAAAAACATGCTAAAAGGAGTCAGTCATAAAAGACTACATATTATATGATTCCATTTGTATGAAATATTCAGAAAAGGCATATCTATAGATATAGAAAAAGGAGGTTAGTAATGCCTAGGTCTGAGGTGGGGGTTAGATTTTGAGAGGTGATTGCTAAAAGATACAGGTTTTCTGCTGGAGGTGATGGAAGTATTCTAAAACTGACCATGATGATAATTGCACGTACCTGTGAGGTTACTAAAAACCATGCAATTGTGCACTCTAAGTGGATGACTTGTGTGTGAATCACATATCAATAAAAGTGTTATAAAATAAAATATTTATCATTATCCAAAATTTAACTGGGGGGGGGTCCTGTATTTTTATGTGCTAAATCTGGCACATAAACTATATTTTAAGGGAAAAGTGCTAATTACCTTCTTAGTAGCTTTGAAATTCCCTTTTACTCAAAAATATCTACTTTTATGTCTCCTTTGGCCCCAAAAGACTACTCTTACATTCCCCACTTTATCTGTCTTCCTGGTCAGAACAATCTGCTTCTCTAATACTTTGCAGCTAGATCACCCCTGTTGCAGGGTGAAGTCTAGCTTGTGTTCTGCTGTTGTGAGAATTAAATTCCCTTTCCTCCCTAATATTTTACAATCTTCAAGCTGAATAGAAAAGTTTTGTACAAGCCTTTATAGTGGTTTCTCTCCACTCTTGAGGAATAGGATTTCTTTATTCCTATTAGCTATGAGATTAAGGAGAATTTTGAGGATTTTGATTTTCCCTCTTTTTCTTTTAAGCCATTAATTTCCAAACATTCCTATATATTAACATCATGGAGGGAGATTTAAAAAATCCAGACACCCAAGCCATACCCCAGGTCAATGAAATTGGAAGTTCTGGAGGTGGGGCCCGGTATTAGTAAGTTTTAAAGCTTGCCATGTGACTCCAGTGTGCTGCCTTCAGCTAGTGCTTCACCAAACGCAACGTCCATACAGATCACTCAAGGCAGCCCACTGCTTAGAAACTTCCAATGGCTTCTTAACAATTAGAATAAAACTCAAACTCCTAACTGAGGCTTTAAAAAAACCTACCTGGCCTGCCCTTGCTTGTCACTCTGATGTCATTTCCCATCATCTCCTCATTCATCTTGAGCTACACTGGCCCTCTGGCTTGTTCCTCGATCACCCCAGAGTCACCCTGACCTCACGGCCTTAGACTTGCTGTTCCTACTGCCTGCAACATTTCCAAACACGTTTTTGCACGGCTGACTCCTTACCAGTCAGATGTCTCTAAAACGCCACTTCCTTAGGGAGACCCTCCTCAGTCACCCTAACACCACTCTCTCTTCCAGGACTTGCAGATCCATTACTCCTACCGTACCACCACCATCTTTCTTGTAGGACTTTATACCATCTGAATTTTTTTCCTTCTTTTACTTCCTTATTGTCTGTCTCCTTTTTCTCTGTGAACAAGGGCTGGTCTGTTTTGTTCACCACTATATGCTTAGGACTCAGAATAGTGCCCAGGACATGTAGACCCACATTAAATATTTGATGAAGAAATGATTATAAAAATGTGCATAGTTTAAAAAACTAAAAATCACTCAGACCAGATCTATGAGTCATTGTAGGGGCGACTAAGGTGGAATAAACGTGAACTTCACAAGCACTGGAGTAGGGGTCAAGATAGTGAGAGGTCAAGGTGATGGAGGTCATCTGGACAATGAGATGACCCCAGTTAACAGTAAAAAAACATATGAAAAATCTCTGTAGTTTGAGTGGGAGCAACCAAAGGATTGGTAGATGACAGGAAGAGAATGAGGAAATATAAAATTAGGGCATTAGATTTTTTTTTTAAAGCTTCTCAAAAATCCCCTCCAGATCTAACACTCATTGTGTTGTTAACTCAAAGGCAACTCAATAATCTTATTGTTCAGTTCTTGTCTACTTCCTTGGCAGGTTTCCCATAGTAGTCTCGTTCAAGCATAGCACAGGGCTTCAGACATAGCAGGTGCTCAATAAAGACTTGTGTAGGAAAAGAGACTGAGGTTAGACTGATCGTGCCATTTGCCCAAAGATGCCCAGTAAAATACCGACAAGCTGGGATTCGATTCCAAGGTCCATTCTCTTAACCTTTAAACAATACTGCCTTTGTCAAAAGACTGTTTTAGATTTATGTTTTCCTTCAGAATTACAACTATATATGCGTTTTACATTCCCCAAATATATTTAGGATAAGAGTCAAGAATCAAACACATGATTGGGATTTTGCGAAACGGAATGGAGACAGTCAGGAAAGGTCAATGAAGCATTTAAACCCAGGCTGCAGTCAGTGTCACTTGTAGCCTGATAGTGCGGGAGAGCAGGAGGGGGCACAGAACGGTGGCGAGTGGGCTGCTTCAGCTGGGCTCACTCCCTCAGCCTCGTGGGGAGGTGGGGGCTTAACTCAGCTCTAAACATCTGGGAAGTCTGTTCTTTTCTCTCTGCCCATTGTTTGGACCTTACCCGTATCATTTAATCTCTCAGTTCTCTGCTCCATAGACACCTGCTCTCATCTGCCGTGAGCCTCTATTCTGAGATCATACTTGGAAATACCTGAAGCTGTTTGGAGAAGGGTGGAATTTTTGATGGTATCATATGGCCCTTCTGTGGCTAATCTGGTCAATATCTGTTACGTGTCCCCGGCAGGCTCGGAGGAATGAGGGCCCTGAAGTGGTGGATGAAGGAGCAGCACAGTCCATGGAGAAAATACCCACCCATACACCCTGTATCCTCTGAGGCCCAGACTTCTTCCTGGCCTGGACTCCTCGCTGTCAAGTGGAGGAGATACATTTATCAGAGAAAATTCAGGGTACTTGAGTCTGGTGCATGCTGTCTGGACTTGCTAAGCCCAGGGCAGTAATCCTGAAATCATCCTGAATCTATTTCTGGCCCTAGGTGCATGCTTTATATTTATATGGCGCTTTACAATTTTCAGGGCATGTTCACTGATTAACATGTATTCCTTAGCACAAGTCCTACTTTCAACAGTAAACTCAGAAGCTTGGCCTATGATAGATGTTCAGTTAGTATTATCTATCTTTGATTTCTCCAAATTTCCACTCCTAACTACCAATCTCCAGAGAGATCAAGCAAGACAAAAAAAAATTGATTAGTTTTGCTTGAAGTTTACTGGTTTTGGTGCCATGGGGGAGGGGCATGGTCCCCTGGTTTGCGTCTGCCTCCAGTTACATGCAGGCTGAGCACCCACTTGGGATTTTTGCACACGCAGGAAGGTAACGTATATCTCCTGGGTAGCAGAGTTATCACATAAATAATCTGCACCGGAGACAGGTTTCCCACAGAAGGCTGTTAATGGCCATGATGTGCTTATCATAGCCTAGGAACCAAGGGTTCTTGGAGGCCCTCAAATGCTCTGGGCATCTCAAAATAAAAGGTGTGGCCAAGACAAAAATTAAACTGTCGTAATTGGCTTCTGCGTGGAAGCTCTCATTTGTGGTAACCATACAAACGCAAGTACGGTTCAGTAATTTATTTCTCTGGCCCACGTGATGGGAGAAACTCTCAAGGCTGAGGGGCTTGCTTTTCCTTTGGACTCTCAGTGCTCATCTGTAATCTCACGTTGGATGGCAATGGCTGTATTTGTGCTGAACGGCATTTTTGCTTCAATAAATAAAAAATGGCAGGGATAAATTTCTTTTTGCTTTTTCTTTTTACTAATGAAAAATGAGCATTTGGTTCCCCCATTGTATTGCTATAATTCATGATCCTCAATCTTTTATTTGATGTGCATCCATGCCTTCATGTGTGAAAAACTTGAAGGTCACAGAGTAGCAGGAACAGAAAGAAAACTTATCATTTAAACATTTCACACAGTATAAAGTCTGAGTTGTTATAATGGCCATTTTCCGTCTGCAATAAAACATTCCTTTTAGAGACCATCGCATTTGCTTTCTCTGACCTATAAAAGTGTCAAAGAGGACACTTCTCCCTTTTATACCTCTTTTGACTTCAAAAAGAGGCCATGTAGCTTACTAATATAAATGTTATTTACAAACACATTTAAACAGGTTAAAGCAGGTGAAACAGACCATACCACTCACAACAACAGGCTGGCTTAAGTGAACAAAAGATTACCATGGCTTATTTGAAATTCAGTCTCCTGAATACAGTGGGCTTCTTTTCCAGGTGTTGGAAATCTATCATGATTTTCCTTTTATAAACAGCATTTGACAGCCATCTGATAATTCTTATAATAGAACTCAGTGTGAGTATGAACATAAAAGGCTTTGGGATTTTTGCAAGCACAGGAAGGTGATGCTTCTGGGTAGCAGAGTTATCCCACAATCAACTTATGAAAAGGACAGACAAAGCCGAGCATCTACCTGGGAAAACAAGAAATCAGAAACAAACAAACAAACAAACAACAAAAAAACCAACCCCGAGTATAATGGCCAATGTATGTGGTAGCGAATTTCCAGGATGACTCCAGTGACCCCCTGCCTCCTGGTGTCTATGCTGTATACACACATGGTCCCTGACTTGTGATGATTTGACTTGCATTTTTCAACTTTATGATGGTGCCAAGGGATAAGCAGTGGTGACTTCTTTTTGTTTGTTTGAATACCTTTCTTTAATTCTTTTTTTTTAATTGAAGTATAGTCGATTTACAATGTTGGGTTAGTCTCTGGTGTACAGCATAGTGATTCACATGTATATACACACACACATATATTCTTTTTCATTATAGGTCATTACAAGGTACTGAATATAGTTCCCTGTGCTAAACTGTAGGACCTGTTTTTTATTTTTTATATAGTAGCTAGTATCTGTAAATCCCCAAACGTAAGATGGGTGACTCCTTTAAGGTAATATTTTCCTCCCTTTTTTAAAAAAAATTAAGGTAAAATTGACATATAACATACCAGTTTCAGGTGTACAACATAATGATTCAGTATTTGTATATACTGCAAAATAATCACCATAAGTCTAAATAAAAAAAAGTCTAAATATCTGTCCCTATACATAGCTACAATGTTTTTCTTGTGATGAGAACTTTTAAGGTCTCCTCTCGTAGCAGCTTTCAAACATGCTGTACAGTATCACTGCCTATGGTCATCATGCTGTACATCCCATGTCCATGACTTATCTCCGTTCCCTCTGTGACCATCATTCTCCCCATTTTACAGATGAAGAAAGCGAGACAAAAAGAGCACTAGTAAAGCTGAGAGCCAAACTCAGGCCGTCTGCTTCCAGTCCTTTACGCTCCTATGCCCAACACCGTGGAGCCACCTCATCATTTCTTTTATGGTCATTTCTGATGACACTTTAGTCTTCAAATGTGATGCTTGGTGTTGCTCTTTAAGGTAATCTTTATTGGCTTCACCCTTCCTTGTCTTTACTGACTCTGTCCCAGGCGCTTCCTGAGTCCTAATTAGACTACCTGTGTCCAAGTCTTTGTCTCCGGGTTTTCTTTTGGGGGGAACCTAAGTATCGTGTCATGCAGAATGTAGTCAAATGCTAAGATGTGTAGCAAACACAATTTTCCTTGGCAAGGCCAACAGAGCAGCTAAACTGAGGATTATGGAAAAGAAGAGTGGCAGCTGGGAGTGATTTAGCTGGAGGGTTAAGGAGGAGTCGGTCCAGAAAGAGCCTTATAAAACCTTATTAGGACTTTACCCTAAAAAAACAAAGGCTTTTAAAGGGATTTAAGCTGGGAGAGACATGATGAGATCTGCACTTAAAAATTATCTCTAACTGTAAGGAACCCCTTAGCCGCAAGCCACACACAGGAAGCTTCTCTCCACATTTTCCTCACCTGTTTCTCATGCGGTGGTGCTTCCTGGTGGTTCCTGAAGACAGCTGGCTCCTGCCCCCAGGGGCTTGGCCGAGCGTTGTCCCAAAGCTGAAACCATAGTGGATCCTGAAGAGACCTAGCCTTTATCAGCAGCACCAGGAGCCAAGTTCCCACAGGAGCCAAGTCCATCAGTGAAATACGTGTACCTTGAGGGTCAGAGGGGGGACTTGGCGCCACCTGCTGGCCAGCTGGGACGTGCAGGCTGCAACCTCTCAGTTCAGTGGAGGCCATGCTCCCAGCTGGCAAGCCTTCAGAATCCACAATATTTGGAAATTCAAACTGAAATGGAGCCAAATGACTTCTCAAAACAAAAACAAAAACAAAAACAAAAACAAAAACAAAAACAAAAACAAAAACCCTGATTTGGGAGGGACCAGACCTGACAGTGAAACTAGTTAATCCACGTGAGGTGATGGACTAGGCAGAGTAGAAAGTAGCTCTGGGATAGAAATGAGTGACTGCACCTGGGAGCCATTTAGTAGCGGTGTTCGCAGGCTTGGTGGCTGACTGGCTGGGGAGGGTGAGAGAAAGGGAGGAATCAAGGATGAGAATTCTCTCTCCAGGCCAGCAGCTGGTGGACAGTGGGGCTGTTCCCTAATTCTGCTGGGGGGGAGCGTCTGGGAGGCCTGCTGACGGCTGCCGTTTTGGGTAGGCTGCCCTGCTGAGTCTGAGGTGCATGTGGGAAAAGCAAGGTCAGGTATCTTTTGCTCAGATACCTAGTGTGTCTGGCGCTTAGGAGGGAGACCTGGGCTGCGGGTGAGCACGTGGACAGCAGTGAAGCCGTGGGAGCCGAGTATCGTGTAGAATGCGGAGAACGAGCCAGAGGGAGCCTGAAGAGATGACGTGGAGAAACAGAGCCCACGATGATTCTAGAATGTAAGCAGTCACCCGGAAGCCAGAGAAGCTTCAGGGACGCCTAGTCGAGATAAAGGCTGAAGGTGTCCTTGCTGAAAAAGCCAGAGGTAGAAAAATAGGCAAAACTGATCTTAGTTTCAAGAATTCTGGAAAGTGATTGCCCTTCAGGGCACAGGGAGTGACTGGAAGAGGAGGGGGCACAGGGGGGCTTCTCTCTCTCTGGGTGCTGCTGAGACGTGTGCGTTAAGTTTGTGAGAGGACTGTGGCAGCAGGGGACTCTGGGACTCTGACACCTGCCCCACAAACACACGTCTGTGTGAGCTCAGACCTCCAGCACCCAGGCGCTAAAAACCCCTTGTGCAGAATGAGGACTCTTGTTTTCAAAGAGAGACTGATTTCACACTTTTAATTGTTTAATTAATGAATATTTACATTTTAAAAAAGCAGTAAAAGGACCAGGCATAGAAAGCATTGACTGTGAGGCAGAGAACGGATACAGGTATCCTTTCCAAGTCTTGATGGAAGGAAAATTCAGAGAGACTGAGTTTCTTGCATTCACAGTTCTCACTCTGGATACAAACCGTTAGGCCTGCCCATTCTCATTTAACACTTTAGTTACAAACATTATCAGACGTGCTGGTTATGAGCACTCAGCTGGGAGAAGCCTGCCTTGTTAGCTGACAATAACTCTTTCGGAACCAAAAACCATGTGATTTTCATTCCTGAAAGGACCTGACCTTGTTAGAATAAATCTATTGCAGGATGCTGGGCTCTGGAATAGGGAGAGTTAAAAACCTTGCTTATGGAGATTAAAACTCACCTAACAGAGCTGAAGTGCTCTAACTGAAGATTCTCTGCTTCCTCTAGAGGAAGGATCAGTAAGCGTTTCTTAAGGATGGCAAGTAGTTTCCGATTTGCAGATCGTTTGGTCATGAGACCTGTAAACAAATGGACATGGCTGCATTTAAAAAAACCTTTATTTACAAAGCTGGCCATAAAGTGTGAGGCTGGGAGCCTGAGTTCTGTCCAGAACATCTGGACGTTCTGAATGGATGTCCATCACCGAGTATTTGGTTTTTGTGTCAGAGACACGTGCTCCAACTGCAATACTTTGGTATGAATTTTTAGAATGGTTTAGGAAAATATCAGTACCTGTGACTTAGACCATTTCATGTGAAGAATCCAAGTGGAAAATACATTAGGAAAGCATGGTGTTAACAATTCCCAGTGTCAAGCAGAACCAGGCGGACATTCACTTCAGCGCATTTATCTAGAATAAAGCAAGCAATTAAGCTACTGGGGAGCAGGAAAGAGTAAGCTTGCGTTTTGGTTGCACTGCCATCCCAGTCCCTGACTTAAACACCTTGGAGGTTTACAATAATTAGTGTGACAAATTTTCATTTGTCTTACTTTGATTACTTTTTAAGTTAAAAATTTAAACTGGTATAAAGAAAAAAAATTGCATAAAGAAAAAATGAAATAACCTATAAGAAACTGTCACAGAATTTTTGGTTCCTTGAATGAATCCTTCCAACCTCAAGTCAAAGCCAGGAATCTTTCACATGTGAATTAAATGCCGTTAGGAATCATATTTGGTACGTGTAGGGCAGCCCCCCCAGACATAATGCAGATCCACTGATTCTTCACCTGCAACTTCTGGACAGATGCCGATGGATTCCTTCACCAGTGAATTTCTAGATTCAAGAATGTCTCAAGGCCTATGCCTGATAAAACGCATTTTAAACTTCCAAACTGCCAGTAATAATTGGCTTCAGAGGATCCTCCAAGGAAGTAAAAATATATTCCTAAGCACACTTGACACCCTTTAGGGTTTGCTCATTTTATACAAGAGAGAACGGAGAGGGATGAGAAGACATGAAGGGCCCTCCTTAGCCCTCCTGTGGAGAGTGGCAGGCATCTGAAAATGCTCAAATGCTCCATCAGAGCCGAGATCTTAAAAAGAATGATTACCTCCGTTAAAAAATAATATTTTGTCAGTCCCTTAAAAGTGGGAGTTAAACTGAAGATTTGTTATCGAGGTCTCATGTTGTTTTTTTCCCAGAAAGCTTTTTCTTGTCCTGTAAAATGGTTTTCACGATACAGGAGGGCTCCGGTTGGGGACAGAGGCTGAAGGAATAAGGCATGAGGCGAGGCAGGAAGAAGCGCAGAGTCTTCAAGAGAAACATAAAATCTGTTCTTACATCTGCAAAAAGACTTCCTGGCTTGCTGTTTTCCTCGGGAAAGCTGTTAATTCATGATCTATTATAGTTCCCCAAGTTATTACCTAAGAGATTAACTGCTCATGTTTTTGACTACTTACAGGCAAAATTTTCTTCTTAAGGTGCTATTAAAAGAAATCCACTATGTTATTTTACAATTGCCACTCAATTATCTAATAACCAGCTCTCCAAGGCTCTTGTCATGTGATGCATGACAACTGAGAATTAAGACCACCCCACTGAGAGGTGAGTCACCGAGTGGACAGTTGCTACAGAGCAAATGCCTGCACCAGCCCTGCTGTGTTGAGTGCCCTCCAACGACTAAGCTTGGCTAACCTGAAAGGCTTTAATGGGCTATGGCCACTTCCTACTTTTCACTTCTTATAATCATAAAACTTTTCCTTCTTGAAAACAAAAATTATTAGAGAGATTATCAGAGTGTCAGGTACAACACTTATCAGCATTTCAAAAAATTATAGACAGTTTAAAATGTTGAACAGATTCAGTAACAGCTTTTCAAGACCCTGAGTCACTTGCATTTTAAAGCCTGTATCAGACATTGCAATGTTAAAGGTAAATTATTTGAACGTCTATTGGGTAGTAAGGATGTCAGAGAACAATGGGTAATTAGGCCATACTGTACATCTTGTGTCCACAGTCCTAGCAATTTTTGCAGAATGTTGTACTACTTAAACTGCTCTTGCAAAACAGGCAATTATTGCACTGAATTTTCCATAAAATCCACCCAAATAAATCTTGTAGTCTCTCATCTTTGCAGATGAGCATCTTGCCTTTGAGAAGATGCAGTAGAAAAGCAACTTGCTACAGAAGCCAGCAGGAAGATTTCTTGTCTGAGACTCCGTAAGTTTTTCGTTTCATTATCTCTCCTCCACCTCCTTTATTCATTCGACAAACACATACTGAGCACCTCTTCTGTTCCAGGCACTGTTCCAGACTCAGGGTATACACTATGAACAAAATACAGGGAAGTCCCTGCCCAGTGGAGCTTACATTCTAATATGGTGAGACAGACAAGCACATAAGTACATAGTATCACAGGGATCAAAACAGCTTAGAGACATCCTGTCTGAAATCTGTTTAGTGCATCTCCTCATTTGGGGGCAGTGGTGAGTGACCCGAAAGGCCAGTAATGGACTGCAATGTCACTTGTCCTAATGGGTGAACTACAGTGATTCCTTCAACTAACCTGGGTCTCAGTTTCTCATCTATAAAATGGGGAGAAGATGGGGTAAGTGTTTTTTTTTTAAAGAGAAAGGGTCCTTTCAGGCTTTAATTCTCATGGTTTTATGGAAGCATTTGCACAAAATCAAAAGCCATTTGTTGACTGTTCTACATTTTAAAAAATACTTAAAAAGAAAATATAAGAAACTCTAAGGTATTCCACATGCATTCAGCACTTTAAATGCCACTCTAAACTTCGTAAGTAGCAAACGCCTTATTTACAACTGCTACACAATGAAGTCATTTTACCGTCTTCAGACATTAGAAAAGCATTTTCATTTGCACTGTCGGTTACATAGTCCCACCTCATTTGTAAAACGCTCCCCTGGGCGTGGCACTGTCTCTCTCCTGCTAACCCAGATACTGACCTTGTGCTCCTGTCTGACCTTGTCCCCTGGACTATCAGCTCTACCAGAACAGGGATTGGGTCCTTGCTTCTTTGGATGAGATCCTGTCCGGATAATCCACAGACGTGTCGTCACTGCACCTACACCACGCTTTACGGGCTCAGGCCTTTTAGGAACCCACATTAATTTTTCAGGCCGTAAGAAGAGTTCTGCTTAATAAAAATGGAGCTATAGTGTACCAAAGGGTATGTTAATATCCAAAAAGGAAAAAATGGGTTCCCAGAGCAATTCTAGGACAGACTAGGATAATGAGAATAAATAATCCTAACCTCTTTGGAAGGCCTGGTGGAATGTTAATGCATATTTAATAATGCAAGCGAAGTAGCATGTATTTTGCAGTTAATTTTTCTTAAAGATGGTAACATAGCTGGAGTGCTGAATGTCACGTGAGGTGAGGCTTATACTCATTAACTTGGTACAAGTTATGAAGCCTCTGATTCTATTAAAAGACAAGCTGTATCCACTGGTTTGATTTTGAAATGTAGAAATTCCAATTTCCATCAATCCAGCAGCTAAGAATGACAGGAAATTTTATAGGACTATAAGAAATCTTATCTGGATCAGATCCCCACTGACATGTTGGCGGTTTCTGAAGGCTGCATGCTCCATCTTTGAGTTTTATCCGTTGCTGAGTAATCAGATCGCCTACATATGTTTTCAAATTTGATCAGGTGGGCCCTGTCAAAAGGACACATCTTCTCAGTGCCTTTGGAGGCAAAGCGAAATCTCTGCCTTAATAACTGAATTTAATTCCTTCCTGTTGGTCTGTGATGTCAAGATGCACAGTGTCAATATTACCAGAAGTGCGGGCTGCTGTGTAGACCGAGGTCTGTCCTGTCCTTACGGTCACTGGAAAGGAGGAAAGAGCACATCCTTGGCTGGGGGCATGCTACTGCTTCAGGACCAGGTGGGAAGGAGCAGCCGGTGACACCTCGAAGAAACTTGGGGCAGAATCAGAACATCTTCTGGCAACAAACGATATCTCAAACCAGAGCCTGTCCGGACTATGAGAAGAAGGCAGGTCCAGCAGACCTCAGCTGCATGAGTGAGGGTCAGAGGAAATTAAGGAGGCTCAGACAACGTTTGGCAACGTTGTTCACAGTTAGGGTAAATTCTTGTTAGTGAAGAAAATGCACTTTGGCATACATTGTGGAATTTAAGTATGTGTTTAATCTGTTGGATATCTGCACCTCAGAATGCAGTCCCTTTTTCACAAGGACAGGCAGGAGGCGTTACAGAGCCCTGCTGATGCTCACTGTCCTCACATCAGTACGACTGCAGCCCCTCCTAGCCAATCCAAAGGGTCTAAGGGTGGGATACAAGAGTGCACTGCGTCTGGCTTTGGCTGCTAGGTCTCCAGAAAGTCACGGTGTGCAGTGTACTCGTCAGGGTAAAGCCCTTGGGCTGCAAACAAATATAACTCTTAAGTCCAAACCTCCGTGGGCACTATGGCTTCTTTGGTTCCAACCGCAGGCAGTAGGTTTTCTTCAGACAAGAAATAAAGTGGGAATTGCACCAAGAACCCGTGGATCTTCTTCAGCTCTTCCTCCGCTCTGATGGGATCTTCCTTCGCTAAGATGGGCTTGCTTATAAAGTCTCTCAGCTGAATTAAATTGTGTACTTCATCGTTGGGAAGGCACCGGAACACCTGATTGAAATGCAAATAGGAAACTGAGTGCTAAGCTTAAAAGAAAGCATATCCCCTTTGTGGAAAGTATTCGTTCCAACAGACAAAACCTTTGTTGTATGAAACATGTATTAGTTTTATGTTACAGCACAACACTGATGGAAGGGTTGTTTCTCTTCTTCGCTACAAAGAGACTGCTAGAGTCTCTTCCATCAAAAAAAAAAAAAATCACAGATCCTATATCTGATCTACATAAGTGACTGACCTCAGGGTAAAGTCTAGCTAGTGGGAAGGGACTTCCCTGGTGTTACTCCACATTAAGGTTAATTTTTTGGATAATAATCATCCCTGAATTCCACTGGAGGTTCTGGTCTAAAGGAAAGTCATATTCTGTATTTTCTCTAACTTTATTTTGAAAAAAATTCTTATCTGTACCTGTACTTAAACTTATCAATAGTACACTTACTTTGCTAATTGAAAAGAAGTTTCAACATCATAATACTTCACACCTGAATACTCCAGCATATAATTTCTTAGGAATAGGGACATGTGCTTATATAACCACGATATCATTCTCACACCTCAGAAAATCAATTCCCTATCATTTCAGATACCATCTAGATTTACTCGATTATTCCCAAAATGTCTGCTATCACTGTTATCCCCCCAATCCAGGATCTAAACAAGGCTGTGTCCTACATTTTCAAAATTACATTTTAAAAGAATCCATGCACGTGATGTATTTGATCATGGCCTTGAATCCTCAGTATGAAATAAGGCTGTGTAGACAGTTGTCATGTTCTATTAGAAATGATACATTTTCTGTGCTGAGGAGACTCTGGAAGTCAGAAGAAGAACCAGTCTTACCCAGTTTCTGACAGATGGTCAATGGATCCCAGCTTGAGTATTTTCTATGACAGAAAGCCGGCCCCTTCATGCTGTAACCTGTTCCAGGGTTGGGTAACTCTTAACTCTTGTGTATAAGCGTTATCATTACCCATGGACAGAACTAACCAGGAGATGCATTTGGCCTTCCTAACAAACTAAGCTGGTTTTAAAACAGCTTCCCCAAATCAGAAGTGTCTAACAAAAGAAGCTTCTCATTATTAATCAGCTTCATTAGGAGAGATACCATTTACTATGTACCATGTGCTAAATCCATTTAATAGACTGTTCTCCATCCTCATGACCACCTGGTGAATATCCCTTCCAATTTATAGGTGAGGAAAGAAAGGAAGGCTCAGAATGTCAAGTTCCTCTGCACAAAGTTATAACACCGGCAGCTGGATGAGTTGGGCTGAACCCAGGTCTGACTCATTGTTTGATCCCATCTGCCTCTTTTCTTTGTCACTAGATGTACGCAAAGGCTGGGTAACCACCTGCAGAGGATGCTTATAATAGGATTCCAGAATCGGAGACTAGAATGCCACTCAGGTCAGAATCCATGGTACTTTTTGACTATTTTTTTTTATTGTCCACAAATATGTATTTTATCACAACTTGGAAGTGTATTGGCTTTTTACTCATTAAGAATACTCTGTACCAGTAATATGCAGAAATAATGGTGTGCTTTTGTGATGTGATTCAATTAAAAGGGGAGCAGGATACGCGAATCTCACCTTATCATAAATTGTAGCATTTCGAGCTGCCGTTGAAACCCACACCTCCTTGAAGAATTTGTCACTCACTGGATCCTGAATGTCTTCACTGGGGCCAGAAAGATAGCCGAGGACAACCCTGAAATGTAAGCGCCCTCCAAAATGAGTAACTGAGACAAAGCAGTTTGCTGCAGGCACTGTTTCTAACGGTCCAGTAATTCAAGCACTCAGCCACAGAAGTCTAATTTTTTTTTTTTTACGAAATCAAAGGAAGCCATTAAGACTAAGTGTGTGTCTCTGTATGTCTATATAAAAAAAATCTAAGCTGCAAAACAAAACAAACAAAAACCTAAGTTGTTATGATGCTTGAAAATTTTAACTGTTGGACAGAGAAAGACCCTCATTTTGTTTAAGAGAGTCCTCGTAACTTGGCCTAAGAGGGTGAGGACACTGGAGGATAAGATGAGTGTGCAAAGCATGTGCCAGCCAAGGTGCTGAGCCCTTTCCAAAAAGGATCTCAGGAAATCCTCCACAACCTTAGAAGAGGGATCTGTTATTATTTTCATTTTACAGCAAAGGGAACTAAGGCACGAAGAAGTTAAGTAACTGGTTCAAGGTATAGAGCTGGTAAGCTCTGATCTGGGGCTCCAGCCAGGACCACCCGACTCCCAGACCTGTGCTCTTAACCATAATTTGACCTTCCCTCCTTCCCTCTTCCCTCCCTTGGGCCAAGAACGATGCCGAACTAGGGTACAGAAATGAATATGGAAGACATGGAGCCTCTCTGGGTGGAGTTAAATTTGGAGGATGAGATCAACAATAAACACTCTCAAAAGGAATTAATTAAAATGTGATAAATACCAGGTGTGCTTCAAGAGGATGTGATGGGGTAGTCGGGGAGGCTTTTCCTTCCCTTCCCTGTTTGCCTAACCCTACCTCCCATCATCCAGGTTCAGTCCAAGGATCGCCTCTATAAAACTTTGCACGAGTCCCCCATCTCCCATCTCCCATCTCCCATTTCTTCCCGTCAATTCTGAGTGATCTGAACATTCTTCCTTTGTCCCCACTCTGTGCTTCCCATACGCTTCGTTCTTATCGGAGCACTTGCGATGCTTTACGCACTTTTTGTTTTTAACAGGCCCGTCTCCCACTTCCAGTGTGTAAATTCTTGGAGAGAAGAGGACCCGGCTCCTCTCACATCCCCAGAGCACCTGGCATAAAAGAAGCCAGGTAGTGGATGTTGCCTGAATTGATCAAATATAAACAGAGGACCAGAAATGACAAGAAATTCTCAAGCAAAGCAAGACGAGTTTTAGAGGTCATATTTGAAAATTAGAAGGACTCTTGTACTTACATAAAGCCTGAGAGTTAAAAAGCACTTCCATCTTAATCCTGCGATGTAGATGCTACATGATTCGCATTTTGCAAATGGGAAACCAAAGGTTGGAGACATACTATTACTAGAGTTAGAATCACCACTGGGGCCAAAGCCCTCTTCTCACATAGGCAGGCTCAGAAATACCCAAAAGGCTTGTACTACGTTGGAAATACAAGTGGGGACACGGGCCTCTGAAGGACTTGGGCTTTTTACATTGAGTGAAATTGGGGCGTCTTGTGGACACTGGAGCCGGGAGGGACAGGATCTGACTTACATATTAAAATACGGCTGCTGTACTGAGAACAGACTGTGCAGGGTAAGGGCTGAAACAGGGACACCAGTTGGAGTCACTGCAGTCATCTTGGTGGGAGATGATGGTGGCGTGGGTGGTGGAAACATAAGGTTTTATTGATCCAGTAGACAGAGGGTGTGAGAAAAAATGAGGCATCAGGGTGACTAAAAGGGCTTTGGCTCGAGCAACTGGAAGAATGTAGTTGTCACTAGCTGAGAAGGAGGATGCTGTGGGTAAAGTCCATTTGTGGAGGAAGACCAAGAATTCAATTTTGAAACTGCTGGGACATCTATTAAATATTCCAGTGGCAATGCTAAGTGGGCAGCTGGATACATGAACCTGGAGTTTGGGAGAGAAGATTTGGCTGGAGATACAATTGCGAATTGTCCACATATATATATATATATATATTCCTAAAGCCATAGCACTTTAACTGAATTTACCAAAGTAGTGAGTACAGACAGAGAAGGGGACCAGCGCACCTGACAGCAGGGGAGAGAAGGAGCAGTCAGTGAGGCTGCAGTGAAGCCAGAGGGTGAGTGTCCTGGAACCACACGAAGTACGTCAAGGAGAATGGTGTTCAATTCAGATGAGAACTGGCCACTGGATTTAACAGTGTGGAGGTCATAATATTGTCACCTTCTTTGTATTGAAATATATAGGTTTACATCACCATTTTTGTATGAGGGGGAGGTAATTAGGTTTATTCATTCATTTCTACTTGGAGGAGGTACTAGGGATGGAACCCAGGACCTCGTGTGTGCTAAGCATGCGCTCTGTCACTAGAGCTATCCCCTCCCCACTACATCATCATTTTTAATGACTGTAGAATTTCCTGTCATGTGAAATTTTATTCAACCAATTATTTTATTATGACCTTTTGGGTAGCTTCCAGTTTTCCATTATTATTTAAATAATACTATAATGCATAATTTATTCATCACATCTAATACTTTGTACATTTCTATGATTATTTCACTAGCAGAAATTTAAGAATTAAAATTCCTGGATCAAACAGTATGCGAAATTTACTTCAAGAGAGGCTGTTCCAACACATACGGTATTAACCACGTGTGTTCTCCCCAGTCATCTCCGGTACTATCAACTCCTGAAAAAGCTCAGCCAGCTTATGGATAAAAAGGCATCTCATTTTAGTTTTAGTCTGCAGTTTTTCTGCTGTATAAAAATTCTCTAAAATAAACATACCTGGCACCTGGGCTCACCAGGATTCTTAGAGTTTTATAACCTCAAAATTCTATTTCCACTTCAAATAATGTCTCCTTCGGACTACACAGGAATAACTTTCAAAAAGATCCTAAGGGATGATGTTTGCACAGATGCTGCTGCACCTTAAGACCCAAAGCAGAATTTAACTGCACCAGATTTGAAGGACAGAACAAGTTATAACAATAAGCCAATTATAATAATACCTTTGATTTGGGTCGGGTCTAACCAGCTGAAAACAGAGCAGAAAGAATGTTTCTGTGACTTTGCTTTTAAGTTAGAACGAGAGGTGAGGCAGTGTGTCTATCAAGTTATCAGTTAAGAGCTCGTGTGTAGAGAAAGCAGTTAAATAAATCTGTCTGTAACAGACACTATTCAGTAATAAGTTACTTCCCCTATCAATTTTTTAATTATAAAAATTTACATTAAAATGCACGGAAAAAATAATACAAAGTATTCTGGGTATTCTTTTGAGGTTTCAGAGTAAATGGATTTGCTTTTATGTTGACGTGTATAATGGCAACGATTTAATGCTGGATTGTTTATGCATCAGGGGGACAGTAGGAAACCTGCAGGAAACTGTTTCTGTTCTTCACATTCTTCATGTCTATCACTCTAAATGATTCTGAGCTCTGCTTGTGTGGATCATGGTTCTATTGAATGACAGTTGCATCTGTAAAGTTTGGATAATTTGCTAGGACTTAATGAACTGTTTGGCACGTAGTTGTGACATTCAGTGCAGTACCCTGATGGTTGATCCTATTTAGAATCGACTTCACATTAAAATGAATCTCTTTATTTCTATTCAAAAGTAGCCCAGATGGAAAATGATTGAAGTTGCATTTTTTTAAGGGAGAAAATGGCTCTGTTTTAGGCCACAATATTTATCTTTGAGAATATTTCCTAATAAAAAACAGCTAAAATCAACACAAAGTTTTCATGGTGCTTTTTAATATATTATTTGTGTTTGCCATAATGGCAAAGTGAAAATGGTTGTTCAAGAACAAGTGCCTCTTTAAGATAGTTTGAAAGTTGCCAGGAAAATAAAGCACCTAGCAGTGAGCTTAGCATGAGATGTATGGGATCAGCGAAAAAACCGATAACAACAAAAGACTTTAATGATTACTGAAGGGCTCCTGCTTCCAGTAATGAAAACCCTAAAGCTTTATTGAAGAACAAAAAAAAATTTGAATAAATTGAAGCCTATACCCTGCTCTTCAATAGGATGGCTCAATATTATAAAGATGTCAACTCTTTTTATATTAATCTATAAATATACTGCAATCCTGATTTAAAAAACTGATGAGAAAACTTGAATAAATAATTTTAAAGTTCATTTAGAAGAATGACTATTTAAAAGTAGGCAAGGAAGGTCGGGTATAGCTCAGTGGTAGAGCGCACACTTAGCACGCACAAGGTCCTGGGTTCAATCTCCAGTACTCCATTAAAAATAAATAAATAAACCTAATTACCACCCCCCCCAAACCAGAAATACACAAAAACAAACAAAGTAGCCAAGATTATTCTGGAAAAGAATACTAATTTGGGGAAGTGGTATGGCAGGAAGTAGCATTACAGTGCACGGCTACAATAATTAAAGTGGTATCACACTGGTGTGCGAGTCAGCAGACTTTCAATAGGACATCACAGAGAGCAGAGACAAGTCAGGATGCATGGCAACTCGGTGCTCCAGGAAGAGGCACTGCAGGCCAGAGAGGCACAGAGTGCTGCAATCATGCAGTTCTAGACCAGCTGGTTTGTTGGGGAAAAGGAGTTAGAGTCCCTACTTCATTCCTTACAGTGAAATAAATTGCAGATGTTAAATGTAAGAAGTAATATCAAACAAACGCTGGAGGAAAATATAAGTAAATATTTGATCTTGGGCTGGGGAAGCTATTCTAAAGTATATTTTTTAAAAGGAGGAACAAAAAAAAACCTGATAGATTTGATTAATAAAAACTGAAGTTTTACCCAAATGCTTTAAATATGATTAAAAGGCAATTGGCAAATCAGATTCACAACAAATGGGAGAAAGAAACTAGCCCCTTATATACTTAAATTACTTATAAATCATTAAAAGAAAGTGAAACATTCCAACAAAATTGGTCAAAGGACAGAAATAATCTAAACAATTTACAAAAGGACAACTGCAAATGGCTAACGAATACATTTTTAAACCCTCAAATTGCAACTTAAAATAATGAAATTCTATTTGAAACCCAACAAATCAGCAAAGATGAAGTAATTTAATAGAACTCAGAAAAGATAGGAGGGCTAAGCCCTCTAAAACACTGCTGGTGATAAATAGGATAAGAAATCAGAGGGCAAAGGAAACTGCACACTTCCTTTGACTAGAAATTCCATAGTTGGGACATAGTCAAGGAAACAATTAAGAAGGTAAGCAAGATGCTGTCTACAAACATACCTACTTCTTTACATCAGCAAAAAAACTTGCCTGTCAGTGAGGTTTCGGTTAAAGGGATTATGGCATACTCATACGATGTAACACAATGCAGCCATTCAGTGTCACAGAAGAACACTCTAATGACATGGAAAAGTGTAACAGTGTTTAAATAATGAAGACCTTTGTAGAACTACAAGATCCTAATTATGTTTAAAAAGAGAAATACAGTATCGTAATATTTATGTATAGAAAAAAGTGGAATGTTGAAATTGTTAGCACTGAGTGGTGGGATTACAGACAAATTTAATTTTCTTATTGCTTTTCTGTGTTTATCCAATTTTCTAAAGTGACAATGTGTTGTAAGGAGAACCCTCTCCCTCTATAATCATTCCACGTTTAGAAAGTTTTAAAGAAGCTCACATCTTTAAATACTCAAGTTCTCATGGAACTGGAATGGTGTGACATTTACTTCTAGTTTACAGGAGGAAATATTTGTTTCCTTATATAAGCTGCAGTAGGCAATCAGTGGGTTGATTAACATGATACTAATTTTAAACTGTCCCCTGTTAAACAAAACAATTTAACATCAGATGCTAATTGGAGTATCAATGGTCTGAAAAAAAATTTTACTGGTAAAACAATTAGTAACAAGGACAATAAATAAAGCAATAAAAGCTGTGACAAGGGATTGACAGTCAGATTTTGAGGGATGAACTTGCTGAGCTCCTCTGGGGCAGAGGGAGCAGAATGAACATCTCTGGAACTGAAGCTTGGGTCTCAAAAGCCAGAGTGTGGAGTATGAGGTAATGGCCGCCAGCACCTGCAGGAGGGAAGGGCTCCCTATGTGCCTGTCTGCAAGTGAGCCAGTTTCCAGAAGCGACCATTAACACCGGAAGGGTTAAAACGACAGCACTGCACCAGTATCTATGCAGTGCCTCTCATCAAATGGCTTAAAATGCCATCCTTAATCAGGGGCATTTGGCTCTGTCTCACTGTAGAGGCCACACTGAAATCCCATCCTGGACAATATAGTTCTGGAATCATAGAATTATGGACATACTGCAAAAAGCGTGCAGATGGGAAGGTGGTCGGGGTGTTCCACAGACAGTGGGGAGCTCAGTGTGTCTGCAGTGGGCGAGGGGAAGAGTGAGAGGAGATAAGAAGCCATTTGGGGAAAAAGAAAAGATAAGAAGCCACTGGGGAGCGGCTGAGCAGAGGAGTGACCGGCTCTGAGTTAGGTTCTGGAAGGATCACTCTGACCACTGAGATCAGACTACAGGGGCTGGTCAGAGCCCCGCCCAGGAAAGTTCTCAGTCAACCTTAATTGAATGAAGGACTCATTTAGAGCCACACATCCTTTGCTTCCTTCCTAGCCCAGTGTTCTCTGCTTGACCACAGACTTGTTTGAAACTCACATTTTCTTACAGAAGATCAAGAGCCGTCCATGTCTGGAGGTCATCTTAAATCTGAGAACTGAAGTTCCCACGTTTAAATTTAACACCAGCATCTCTCACATTCTCCTTTGGGAATTTTTATCATATCCTTGTATTACTGGAACTATTTCAATTTCTAAAAATGGACTCACTATAAAAAACTTAAATAGACACTAGACGGTTTGACCTGGTCCTAAATCAATTTAAATATATATATTTTTATATATATACGTATATATATATTTATATATACATACATATATATATATATATATATACACACGTATATATATAAATAAATAGATTTTAAATGCTAGTTTTCTCTACTGGACATAAAAATAATAAAAACTATTGACATAGGAAACGTTTGTGCCCCACACAGTCATTTTGCATACGACTGGGGGTTCACGTCCTGTGTCCTGGGGGATGCTGTTTTAGAGAAGAAGACCCTGGAGACGGCATGTGTGCTAAAGGCAAGAGGCTGGGGGGTGGGGGTGGGGTTCCAGTGCCCACTGCAGCAGGACTACTTAAGGGAGAACCAGCTTCAGAGACCCACCGGAAGCACTGCAGCCGAAGCCCCTGGGCGAACTGGCCAGCTTGGTACTCTTTTCCATCCATTACCGAAGGGACCGTCTCGGTGTCCTGCATGATGATGGCCATCTCACTGTCACGTTTCCCCAGCATGCTCCGGTCATTTATGTTGGCAGAGCCTAGAAAGAGAGACAGCCAAACGGAACAATTTTCTCATCTGGCAGGTGCTCATTTGCCCTCTAGACTTGATTCTTCCTTGCTAATGAAACCCTAATTTTGTTCAGGTTATCAACAGACACTGTGCTTTAGGGAGGCAGGGCCCTCCTTAACCCAGGGTTGACCCTGGATCCATCGAAGTCAGCCACTGTTTTTGCCAGTGACTGGCTTAGGAATGGCCACTTGACATGATTCCAGCCTGTGTACCATGAGGGAAAATCTGTGAGGGGCTTCTGAGAAATTTTTTTCTACTTCTTAAAAATAAACACAAGAACAAGATGGTATCTCCTCCAGTCTTTGGATACTCTGGCTTGAAGGGTTGCATGAGGACATGATTCCAGGAGCTGCTGCAGCCATTTTGTAACTACTAGGGGATAAACAGACAAGCTGAAGGTGGAAAAGCAGAAAGAAGAAAGACTCTGGGTCCTTAAGTCACTGAACCAGCCAATCTTCGAATTTCCTTACCTTCTGTTATGTGACATAATACATTTTCCTTATTTCACATACTTCTAGCTGAATTTTTTATCTTGTGGCTCAAAGGATTCTAACTGATGTAATCATGAAGCATACAGAGGGAAAAGATCACTTACCAGCTCAGTTAAATCAGCTTTTACACTTACGAATCATATTCTGTAGACTATAATTCATGGTCATATAATTATAAATGTCAAGACCCAAGAGGCCCTTCATAAGCAATCGAGTCCACTCTCAGATACAGATTATCATTAGTGGCTTTGCGTTTCCATTCTCTTGCCTCACTTGTGTGGCACACCAACAGCTTCTATATCAACTTCCCTCCATTCTATTTTTAAATCCAAATGAGCTGCAAATGTTGACTTTCACATGGGAAGAGCAAGTATTTTAATATTAGTTCAATCTGCGCTTTGTCTGCGTATCTCTGCCGTGTAGTCAACAACGATGTTACGTTTTCTGCATTAATCATTGCGAAGCCACACTTTTGAATCCTTGAGGTGTCCTACAAATGACAGGCTGTTTTTCCTTCTGGCTCCTCTTGCCTTAGCCCCACATTCCACTGCTTCTGCAGACTCGGAGCAGAAGGGTCGGGTTGAATAGGGGGCACGAGCTACCTACCCTCTATGACGGGGACTGTCAGGGTGTAAAGTAATGGCAGCCCTGCCTCGAACCCAAATGGTGGGATGTCAGACATGAGAGGAAGCTGGTCCTTTCCCAAGAGACTTTACTGCCATTTGCCACAATATTGTCCCATAGTTAATACATAGATCTGTGATAACTGTGGATGTGAATGGTGCCCCACGGTGACCTTGTGTGACAGAGAAAGGATGGAGCACCTCACAGAAATCTGGGGGCTCTATTAGAGCACTGTAAGGTAGGACCCACCTTTGAAACACTTAAAAAAAAAATTGAAGTATGGTCAGTTACAATGTGTCAATTCCTTGTGTACAGCATAATGTTTCAGTCATACATATACATACATATGTTCATTTTCATATTCTTTTTCATTACAGGTTACTACAAGATACTGAATATAATTCCCTGTGCTATACAGAAGAAATTTGTTTTTTTAATGTATTTTACATATAGTTAGTATTTGCAAATCTCAAACCCCCAATTCATTCCTTCCCACCCCCTTTCACCCTGGTAACCATAAGTTTGTTTACTATTTGTGAAACACCTCGTTTTGTTAGCAAGAAATCATCCTTTATACGTACACTTACATGTTAATGATGCTGTAAAATCTGCAGCCATGTCTTTGGACCTCACATTGGGTCCAGTATTAATTTGGGCAAAGTCATTTAATCTTTCTCAGCTTTAATTTGATCTTTTATAAATTGTGATTGTAAGACACACCTGGTAGGGTTTCACATACAAGTCAGGATGTGAAAGCACTTTCTGACCTATAAACTGCTCCACAATGCTAAACTATTATTGGCATTATTATCCAATACTTCTCACCTCGATAGTATCTGCACCAGGGAACACTGCCATGGGAAGGAATGATTTGCTGGCACGTAGCCTGTGTATCAAAGAATCCTCTTCTCTGGGTGAATGCCCCTCACCCAAGAATGTGAACTATCAGGGGCGAGGAATAATGACCCCACGGTTTTGCTTTGGGACGTCACTACCTCAGGGCCCCGGCAGAGGCCGCTCTTGGGCTGGAGGGGCTGCTGGACTGGCAGGACATCGTTGCTCTTCACTGCCAGGGAAACAGGGGATGTGAGCCCCCTGGAAAGCCTCGCATACACTCTTACTTTCACAGCAGTCCCCCAGGCTCCCACCCACTACGGTGGGCCCCACACTCGCCAGGGGAGGAACGCATTATGGCATTCTGAGCTGGAATTCTTAAGGGAGAGGGGGTCATTCCTGTACTTCCAGGGCCCGTCTGGGGCTTCCCAGAGCACTGGGATCTTACGGTAGCTCACAGAGAAAAAAATGTGATGATGAATATATATATGTTCATGTGTAACTGAAAAATTTGTGCTCTACACTGGAATTTGACACAACATTGTAAAATGATTATAAATCAATAAAAAATGTTAAAAAAAAAAAAAAAAAACCTCTCCAAACCTATTTAAGTGTTAGCTCAGCTACTGAAGACTACTTTGCATTTATACTTGATGTAAAATAAATCAGGCTGAAAGTCAAAATGACCTTTAAAAGGAAAATATTTACGTCTGTCAATTTTTACCTCAAGAGTTCTGAAATTGTGCTGAAAAGACCAACTGGAGTTTATTTGACTTTTGTTTGTTTGTTTTTGCATTTCAGTGAACATCAATATTTTTCCTTTCCTTACCGTCACGGCCAAGTTTAATATAAAAATATTCTGAGATGGGCTTGTGCAGAGCAAGAACAGAACAGCTCATGGGAAATAAGAGAAAAGTTATTTACTACGGGAAGTCGGGGGGGGGGGGAAATAAATCCTTAAAGAGCTTTGATCCCTATAGAGCAAGAGATTGAAGGCATAAGATATTTTTCAAAATGCCCTGAGTAAGTATTAAAAGAATATGTGTGTGTGTGTGTGAGTGTGTGTGTGTGTGTGTGTACATGTATATGTATGTATCACCACGCTGTGGTCCATACATTTTCTGGCTTCAGAACAACTTTTTCTTTCTTTTCAAATCATGTTCCAGATAAGACAGTCTCATGACTCCTAGAAATGAGACTTTCTTCTTTTCTTCGTGGAGGAGAGAGATGGAAAAGGCATATTTACTGCCAAAAATTTTCAAAGTACTCCATTACATTTAGTTTCTTAAAGAATAGGTAAGTATCTTATGATAGCTGAGAAACTACATTTTATTTAAAACGGATGAACAGAGTTCCCAACAGTGGAACACATCATCTCTCTAAGTAACATTCTGCCCCTTTGTCAATTCATTGATCTGGCTGGTTATGAATATTCTGTTTCTCATCCTGGCCGTTCAGTGTCCGTGTAACGTGATGTTAGAAGGCAAAACAATTCAATGATGGGAAAATGAAGCTTTCCATGTGTATAAAAGAATGAGGCTGAAAATCCGCCCCTCTGGTCCAGGTGATCTAAGCTGGGTAGAATGTACAACGGTAACTCTCTCTGGAACCTGGCAGTGGGGAGAGGCCTTCAGGAACAGACTGCTGACCTTAGTCTAGAAGTACATCATCTCATTACCACACAACTTCCACCTCACCCCCTGACACCAGCAAAGCCGGTCTGCTCTGCACCCTGATTAATAACATCCAAAACATCGACTCTGGGAAAAAATGGTAAGCATAGGGGCAGCAATATTTTAATATCGTTCCAATCCTGACTCTTGTAAAACTTCAGTTCTGTGGTAATGGTCAGGTGGATGTGGTGTGGTACTCATTTGTGACCCATTTCCCACCCCACTTCTCCCTGCTCCAATCCCTGAGGTCTAGGTACTTGGATTCAAAATAAAAATAAGGGAATAATAAAGAATTAATGAGAGCAGACCGATTACTGCACTGCTGGGTTAAACCACTGTCTCTGGACACTCATTTGCACAATGGCCATTTAATTGCTCTGTGCCTCTGTTACTTCATAGATAAAAACAGGGATTAGAAAGGACGTAAGTGAAAAAGATTGCTTCAGAAATGTTTAAGATATTGTATGTCTGTCCCTCTCAACTGCAAAAGAAGTTTCAGAGGAATGGATAGAAAGATTTTTGCATGAGGTAAGTCAACTAGCAAGGAACACAGAGACCAAGTACTTACCAATAATAACAGTGTTGTCATCAGCAATTAGCAACTTGCTGTGGACATAGATGAGCTCGGTGACCAGGTTTCCTTCCAGCTCTGCATGTGTTCTAAGACCACAGAAGGATATGTAATTTATCCACTGATTGCCAACTGTAAGTTGAACAAGAAATCACTAAAATTAATATGACCACGCTCAATAAAGGCACTTGAAATTTTACTGTCTTTCAAAACAAATATACTACTTAAACAGGTTGTTAAGAATAGACTGTATAATATGTGTGTGTGTTTGTATGTGTGTATAGTTTCAGAATACACCTAGAATCTATTTTTGCTTTCTGAAGAGGGTTATACCGTTAACACGGATGGGTATACGATTTTCAAAAATCATATTGATGTGATTTCTATGAACTCCCTTTGCTGAGGCAATCGAAAAATAAATTCAAATATGAATATTTTATTTTGATGGCTTGGTGAGTAACTCCTCAAGAGTGATAATTAACGTGTAGTCGCAGTAGATAACCCAAGATTTCAGTGTGACACTTACATCTGTCTTGGATGACCCCTGCTACCAGATGGGAGCCCAAACTACCTGATGAACACAGTTTGTAGCATATTCAGCACAAAGCAGCAGTTAAATTTTACAGACTTCGTGTAAATAAAAATGTTGGAAATTAAATAACGCTTCTTCTAAATCATTAAAATTAGGGAGTGAAAGAATCCTGCATAGATTTGACTTTGGGGAACTTTTTTCAGAGCAAGCGGTACCAGGTTTGTACTTAAAAATGTCCTCTCATCATGTGAGGGTCATTTATGTGGCAAGAAGAAATGCAGACCATTTCAAACCAACCCATAATCATTACCCTGGCATGAGTGTTGGTCATAGGATTTTATGGTCCCTCTCCCACACAGCAGTTCTCCTGGATAAGCAAAGTCTGATACTAAGAATAAATGGAGTGGAACCAAACCATCACAGATTCTAATAGGAAGAGAATATAAAATATTAAAGAGAATCTGAAGCATACTAATAGAACCCATAGTAGTTCAATGTGTCACTTTCTGAGGTTTCCATGTATTACTGATGCTCCCTATTTTACTGTTGATGTTACTCAGTGTATCTATCAAATTTAGGTATTTTGGAGTGAAATGTGTTTAGAGGTTATACACAGAGGTTCCTCCATTTACAGACAACCCCTCATATATATATGATCTTGTAACTGAACTGTCTTGGCCAAAAGTTGACGTGTTGCTGCACTAGTACAGCATGTGTAAGAGATGCATTTCTCAAAAGTTTCATGTACATGAGATTTTTGCAAATCAGTATCTTATCCATTTGATAATGTTATATTGGAAAGAGGCCTTCACCTAAAGCATTGCCTCCTCTTTAAAGTCTTCCCTGATTCAGGAGAAAGGAGCATTTCCTCTTTTAAGTCCTTCATGTCCATAAAATTCCTGGAAAATGTTTCTAATATAATGCCCAATATATTATTTTACAAATATTTATTTAATCCTTCATTTCTCCTACTGTCATGAAAGTCTTATACATCTTTGTGTCTTCAATCCTTGCACAATGCTAAAAAAAAAAAAAAGGTGAATAAATGGGTGAATAGATGAATGGATAGAATATTCAGGTGGCAGCTAATATTTTAGCTTTTGGTTTCTCTGTATCATCTATTTTCCAGCAGCTGGTTCATGATCTAAAATTTTAAGACATAAAACATCTTTTTAAAGGAATCATAGAGCAAATCTTTTGCTAAAATAAATAAAAATTTACAGTAATGTCCATAAAAAACTACACTGAACATATAGTAGACCAGTGGTTCTCAGAATGCGTAAGAATTGCCTCTGTGAGGACCTGTCAGAAGCAGAATCTGGGGACACTTCCCACAGATTCCGATTCAGTAGAAATCTGTAATTCAATAAGTGCCTTAGGGGATATCATTCTTTGAGTGACACTGTCATTGAGCCTTGGTATTTACAGATTTAAGATCAGTGGTACACATTCAGAAAATAATGCATCATGACCATGTGAGTCCTTGCACACACTCCAGGGGTCCAAGTTTGCTCAATATGAAGAAAATCTATTAATATGAAACACAATATTGATTGATCTAGGGAGAAATATCATAAGGGATATCTCAATAGATGCTGAAAAGCTTTTGACACAATTCAGCAACTATCCCTGATAAATACAATGAAGAAAGCAGGAAATGATGAATACTTCAATATGCTAAAAATACATAATACATGTATTATATATGTATAATGTATATGTATATATGTGTGTCTATAATATCTTCAATACTATTTAACATCTCCTTGGAAGTATCAGTCAATGCATTTAGACAAGAAAAATCACATAAGAAGTAAAACCACTTCCATTTGCAGATTATATGATAGTATACTCAGGGAATGACAGATAAACCTGTCTCAAACAATAGGAGAATTAAGTATGGTGACAGGATAGAAATTAGCATATAGAAATTAATAGCCTTCATGTACAAACAATAACCATTTAGAGGATATAATCACAAAATCTCATTTACAATGGCAACAAAGAAGATAAAACACTTAAAGAATAACATCAATAAATGTGCAAAAGCATTATGAAGAAAAATTTAAAAGGCTATCAAAAGACACAAGAATAGACTTCAACAAATAAAAAGACATCCTTTGTTCTGGGATAGGGCAATTCATTAAAAAGATGCCAACTCTCCCAGTGTTATTTTATACATTTAATGTAATCTCAGTAGAAACACCAACAAGTTTTTATGGAACTAGAAAACCTAACATTACAGTTCATATGGAAAAATAAACATCTAAGAATGAATACGAAAAAAATTGGAAAAGAAAGGTTATGAGGGGGCATTAGCCCTATCTGATACTAGCATATACTATAAAGTCTGTATAAAACAGTGCAGAACTGGTACATAGAGAGCCAAATCAGTGAATGGAATAGCAAGTCCAGAAACAGACCCAAATAAGTATGGAAATTTTGCATATGATAAAGGTGGCCTCTCAAATGACTAGGACTAGGACTTTTAAATAAAAGGGGCTAGCAAAATTACATAGCCATTTGAAAAAAGATAAAAATTACATACATTCCTCCCAGCAATCATAAGACTAAACTCCAAATAAATCAGAGATAAAGTGTAATCATATGAAGCCATACAAGTGTTAGAAGAAAACAGGGTGAATTCCTGGTAACCTGAGTGTAGGGAAGGCTTGTAACTATCTAGAGGCAACAAAAGAAAAGATCACTAATGTTGGCCAAATTTTTAAAAACCATATTTGCATGACACAAAACATCACAAGCAAAAACAAAAGACAAATGACAAAGAGGGAGAAAGTATTTGCAGTATATGTTATAGATAAAAAGCTGAGAGTCCTAACATATAAAGAAGTCAATAACTGAATTGAGAAAAAGATCAAAATCTAGACAGAAAAATGGGCAAAAGACATGAACAGACAATTCACACACACCAAAAAAACCAGTTTGAAAAGATATTTATCCTCAATCCTAATAAGAGAAATGCAAACTAAGACTATACTGAGAAACCATTTTTTAATCTATGAGATTGTCCAAAAAGAGAGTGCTTGGAGCAAGCACTCTCTTTCACTGGTGGTAAGAATGCAAATTGGTGCAAACTGTTTTTCGGTTGGGGGGTAGTTTGGCAATATCTAACAAAACTACCTATGTATTTACCTACTGACAAAGCACTCCCAGTCTAGAAATTTATCCTAAATATACACTTCCAACAAATATCAACACATATGCACAAAGTTATTCATGGCATAATTACAATTGAAAAATACTGAAAACAACCTAAATGCCCATACAGAGGAGAATGACTGAATTAACTACAGCAAATCTATACATGAAAGACTGTGCAAAGGAATGAAGATCTCTATGAACTGATATGGAGTGATTTCCAGGACAAAATGTTACATGAAAAAAAGCAAATGCACAAGAGAATATGTGGTATGCTGTTCTTACAAAAGAGACTGGGAGAAATAGGAAAATATATATATATATCTGCTCATTTGTACAAAAAGAAACACAGCGAGAATAATTTAGAAACTGACAAAATTGGTTACCAGTGGGACAGGGTGGAAAAGATGGGTGGGGAAGAAACTGAAAGGCTGTTTAGGGCAGTGACACTTACCTAAGTATGGCTTTTGTATAGTTCTGACTATTGGAAGTTTACTGCACACACTCAAAAAATCAAAAAAGATAGAAAAAAGCCTAAAAAGAAATACAGACCGATGCAAATGAACGTATCTGTATTTCATATTAATAACAAAATCCAAGTAAATTTTGAACACTGACTTTTGAGTATATACCATGAGGGCAGGCTAAAGACAAAAAGAACTGTAAACAAATACTGAATTCTAGTGAGATTTATTTTTCATAGTAGCATGGGCTAGCAATTCTGAAATTATTTTCTATGTATTATAAGATTGAGGGAATATATATACATATTATATATATATAAAATAGGTAACAGAAGCCAGATTTCTCACTGTGAGAGAAAGAAGTTATAAAAATAGAAAGAGAGAGAGAGTAAGAAGGAATCCTGTGGTGTGGGACTGGAAATGTAGGTATCAGTATGAAGATGGATGGATGGATAGGTATGGAAGATAGACAGACGGATAGACAATGTGCACGCAAAAGGCCCAAACAGTGATATCCCAGTAGTAATGATCATATCTTGTACCCAGAATTTGGTTTGTAAATGCCATTTTCCACTAAAAGAACCTCAGTTCCTTGGAGAAACGATTGATTCCAGGGCTAGTTCTGGGAATGTATGAGATGAGTCAGGTTCTTGCTGTGCTTGTAAGAAAGAAAAGCTGATGAGGACACGTCAAAAGCACATGGGAGCAAGCTTAAAAAGGCCCTCACTGAACATCAAAATTATAACCCACTGAACAACATAAGAATCCAGAGGTCCATACAGGAATAAACACATACGTGGAGAAGAAGGAAAACTGTCTTACAGTAGAATTCCAGTTAAGAAATTTAGAAGAAAGTAATAAACATAGAAGAAGGGATGGAACTAAAACATCAATGTTTGGCAACTATCACAGGAATAATAATTGAATCGTAGTAGTAATAATTGATGTGGGAAGAATCAGTAACATATCCTAAAACCAGGGGTGAATGTTTGATAAGAAGCAGGATATTTACTGTATAGACTCAAAGTGTTTTCCCACAAAATATTTAATTACAAAGGGGAAAATGGTAATTTGATAGTGGAGAAACCTGGCAGATACCACCTTCCTTAAGGGATCAAAGTTAATATAACAAGTAATAGGGCAAATCAACATCGTGTTCCTCCTGACATGGTGCTTGAAAACACATCACTTCTGAGATATTCCTGCTGAAAACGCATAACCTGAGTCTAACTATGAGGAAACAACAGATACACCCAGATTGAGGGCTTTTTTACAAAATAACTGTACCTCTTAAAAAATATCAAGATCATGAAAGTTTTGCAAAAAAAAAAAAAGATTGCAAAGAAGGTAAAATGTTAACAGTTGGGAAATCAGGATGAAGGGTACATGGCACTTCGGGAAATTCTTCCATAAGTCTGAAATTATTTAAAAATATATTTTTAAAAGGTTAATGCTACTGACTGGCTGTTAGCAGCCTGAAGACTTAAAATGTAATAATCTGTCATTTCCTAGGGCACAGATTTGGGGCATCCCACAGCAGGTCTGGAGAGACTCAGCAACACATCAGTTAGCAGGCGAGCCTCACAGCCCACAGCCGGTACCTAGTGCCCTTCACCCTTGCTACAAAATTACTCTTATGAAGCAATAAAAAACATTTCTTTATGAAAAATGCCTTTAAGAAGAAAGCTAAGGGTTAGTACCAGAAACAGGGGCCAAAGGAAAGATAAGGGTTCCAAGCCAGAAAAGAGAAAATTTAGGATGACTGTGGCCTGTAAAGTGCACTGTAGGTGCCCATCTATGAGGTGAATGGACCCACTGCACACTCTGGAGAGAAGAAAATTCAGAAACTTCTTTGGCCAGTACAGCCGTCCCTCAGTGTCCCCGGGGTACTGATTTCAGGACCCCATCAGATAACAAAATCCACTGATGCTCATGTCCCTTATATAAAAATGGTGTAATCTTTGCATATGATCTAGGCATATCCTCCCCCACACTTTAAATCGTCTCTGGATTGCTTATAATCCCTAAAGCAGTGCAAATCTACACAAATAGTTGTAAGTGCGGTGTAAATGCTATGAAAACAGTTGTCAGCTCTGGCAAGTTCAAGTTCTGTCTTTCAGAACTTCCTGGAATTCTTTTTTCTTTTCAAAGATTTTCGGTCTGTGGTGGGTTGAATGTGTGGATGTGGAATCTGCAGATACAGAGGACTGACTGTACTTACTGGCTCAACAAGTAATGAATACAAAGTTGGTGATAACTTGTGGCATGAGGCTATACTGAAACACCTGCCTTTGAAGAAAATATGAGAAAGTCAGGAGCATGTGCAGCTATTAATAAGAAGCAGTAGACAGAGGAGTATCGTAAGGGTTCCAGATTACATGTCATGGGGCATTTGAGAAGCTGGAGGCTTATATAGGTCCCTAGGACATATCTGTCGTGAGCGGTGGTACACATATGCCTTGAAAGATGAGAACTTCCATATGACAGACTCGCTGTTTATAAGGAAATGTGGTGACAGGACTTGCAGAGCTGTCACAGGCTTTTGTGACTTAAAGGAGCACTTCCTGGACGTACATTTCTAACCCTGATTGAATACCTCTGGACTTTGTGTTAAATTACACTAAATTGGCTACTAACAGGCCATAATTCTCAAAAATCATAAAAATGATAAAGAAATGCTTTAAATTAAACACGAAAGCCCCGAAGACTGGAGTATCAGAAAATTATATCCTAATCGCAGCTGGTTTTCTTTTCAGGAACTTCATCATGTTCATAGCAGCGTTTTTGTTATTTCTAAAGAATTGAAACAGTAGAGAACTATATAGTTCTCTATCCAATTAGAGATCAGTTAGTTCATATATTTAAAACCCACTACACATTTATAAAAACAAAACCAACAATACAACATAGTATCTCAAAAGGGGGCAGTATGTAATTAATCTGTTCTTCCACGTTTAGAGTATGAACATTTTCCCCACTGAGATGCCTGATTTTGACTTGTTCCCAGGGTACTTGGAAATCCTTTCGTAAGAGGGCTTAACACTGAAATTACTTCTCGTGTTAAAATCCAATTTCTCCCCTGAATAGGCAAAGGCAGGAAAAGGGTTCAGAGCCAAAGGAAATGCTTTCTAATAAGCTCAGGACAATTTTACAGTTGAGAAACTAAATAATAAGTTTGTTCTGGCTTTTTATTCTCCTATAACCCCACCTTTGCATTTTTACTAGCCACCATCATTACTGAATGACTTTGCTGATTTTGTTTTTATCAATAAATCTTTTAGAGCCGTATTCACTCACTATCAGCTTCATTTTAAGCCATCAGGAAATAAAGGTCGGGATAATGCTCTGGAAAACCTTCTCTGTCCTGGATACAATTAGATACAACTTTTGAAAGTATTTATTCTTGGTGATGTAGATGTCTTATGGCCAAATTTCTTTCTGAAGGGGATGGGTATATGGCAGATAAAAAGGCTTGCTACTTTGACCAAGATTATGCTGTCTTTCTTGAATAAACACTCCTATTGTTACAAGCCTTTCGTTAATTTCCAGAATTCTGGAGAAGTTAATTTTGGGCACCTTCTGTTAAGGTTTTGTTGCTTTTATGTAGAAGCGGATTTTGGAGGATATTTTCTATGCCTTTCCTGCCGATGTCCTAATTCTTTATTTTTAAGGAAAAATATACATACACGGAAGAACTAATTTTTTTCTCTCCACATTCTGATACATCATCCAGTGCACCCCATTTAGGAGGCTACTAGTGTAAAATAAAATTTTCAAAAAAACTCAGTGGAGGTTTACAGCATCCGTGACCACCACACCACACGGCATCCTGTGACTGCAATGGCTCCTCCTGACTTTTCCAGAATCCTCTGTGGCAGCCCCATTCTCCGAGTCACTTGGGTTGAAATGCTTAGGATTATCTGACATTTCTCTTACTCTGCTGCTCCCACACCCCCTCAAATGTTCCTTCCCAGTTTTATTCATACATGACCTTTTTTCCGCTACCAATGTGCCATGATCTCTCACCCGCCACCAGTCCCCCTCTACTCTGCTTACCAACAGTAAGTGAATCCTCACATAAACACCATTTTGATGACTCCAATCCAGGGATCAGAGGCTTCCATCATCTTAACTGTCTTTTTCTGGATAAAAATCTAGTCTTTTAATGTGGTCTTCAAATTTTCACAATCTGGACCATATCTGAATTGGAGGTCAGACAACTTGGGTTCTTTCTCCAGCTTAGTCTTGTGGAAACTTCTGTATCTACCGTTCAGGGTATAGAAAATTATTGGGCACCTACTATGTGGTAAACTTAGAGTACGTTCACAGAGATATAGGTCAATAAACCCATAGTTACAATGTAATGTAGCTAAGAACTATGCCGAAGGATGAATTAAGAAGATATCTGAGAAAGTGCCTTTGAAAATATGAAGAATTGCAGAAAGTATTACTGGGTTTTTTTCTTATTTTTTACTTCCAGTATAATACCCTCAAAGATTTAATCAAGTGTTATGGTGGCAAAATGGCTACATGATCAGTTTTCTTCCCTAAATACGACAGTGTGTGAGAACCCTGGGGCTTCTACATTTATAGGAGGCCACATGAATACATGTTGACCGTGTCCTCATCTTTAGTGCAGGGAGGACGCCTGTCCTGCTTACTTCCAGGACGTGGTGAAGGATCGCAGGAGAAGATACGTGGGGGTTCATTTTGAAGTGCCTTACAAATCCCACTTCTTATCAAAACAAATATTACAAATAAATAGAAATAAATTATAAAAGTAAGTTGTAAAAACACTCTCATTTTTAACACCTATGCATCTCACGCCATAGTGTCTTCATTTAAATATATACTTGTGCAATTTATTGAGAATAATTAGTTTATTTCTGTTAAGCATTTTGTGGGCTACCTTTTGTGAAGAGTTCTATAATCACACTGCAGAAACATTAATAATTACTGATATGTCACCAAAATCAACCATGGAGGAAAAGAAAAGCAATTACTTACGCTCTGTTCTTAACTGTCCAAGGATGGAATTTTCTCCTCTGCACATGGTTCTGAACATATGTAAAGGAAATAAATAATTACGGAGGTTTCAAAGGAACCAGTCCCAATTGCAGTATCTGTGGGGTATAGTCTTAATCCAAGTAAAAATAGAACAAGTGCTTCTACAAGAAGATGCCACATAGGTATTTTTAAAAACAAAAAACCCCCAAGAATATCACGTTTGTGATGTTACTGATAGGACAAGGTAGTTGTTTTGAAGTGGGCAAGTTGAAAAGTTGTAAGACTGATGTTAGATTTCAGAAAGAGATGTTATTTTTAAAAGATGGCTTCTGAATGAGCTCTCCTTAGAAAATTCGGCAACCGCAAAGATAAATTTAGAATGCCCCAAAAGATAAGAATACTTACAGAATCACATTGCTTTCAGAGGTGAAAAGGGCAAACTTAAAAGCGTACTTTTGGAATTAAAGAAACCATACTATCTGAGCTGTCTCTGTAAGGTCAGCCAACCTCTTAAAAGTGAAAAATATGTCTCAGATGACCGACTCTACTAAGGATTTTGTCTCTCAAGACTCTGACAGTAGTCAACGAATTATAAAGACTCATAAAACAAAAAGTTCTAAGCTCCATCTGCTTGCTCTATGGAAGTAATTAAAAATACAGTTATGCCTGGGAAATTCGGATATTATTAAAGATGATGCCAGCAAATAGAGATGTTTTTGCATAATAAAAGGTTATAGTTTTGGATGCTGAGCAAGAGCCAAGCATGTTATTTCATTTAACTGGTTCAAACCCAAGAAAATAGTCATAGAAAAGAATTACAATTGACAGTATTCCAAAAATAATATTAGGATGGCAAATGAAGTGGATAAAATCCAATTAAACATTATGTCAGTGCCTTAAATACTTGAAAAGGTTTGTTTGTCATGTTATAAATCAGATAATATTAGAAATGGGCAAATCTTCAATCCAAGTTTAAAGACCAAAGCACAAAGTTCCCCCATACTGTAATGAGGCAAAATTACCCAAGAAGAAACAAAATATCTTTACTTAAAAAGTCAGAAAGAAACAAGAGGATTAAAAAAAAAAAAGATTTCCACCACTATGGTACATTCAAACTGTGCCTGGAGGACCCTCAGATCCTGCGGAGGTGCCTCTAGGGAGGGGGCCCCAGGCAGGAGGGCTTCTAAGCCCCCATCCCCAATTTGACCAAGGCCCTGCATGTTTATCTATTTTACACACTGGGGGTTCTGGGTAAGATCTCATCTGTCCCTTCCCACAAGAGGGTTTGATTACGGAGGTATGAAAGTATAGGTAGTTCTGAAAAACAGGCTATTAGAAGAAAATATCCAGGTGTTAGTCCTTGCTCCGACTTAATGAAGGCTGTGGTCCTGAGTAGGGCTCATCTGTATCTCAGGTCACAGAGCTTGTCACTAGGAGCTGGATTCACGCCATATCCATCCCCTTCCTCTTCACGGCTAAGTGGCCCAGAGAGAACGTCAGGGGTGCCTTCCCATCACTTTCTACCCCACCTCTCTGCACCTGCCCACCTGCTCTCAACCCCCTTCATGATCCTCCACTCTCCAAGTCTGAAGCCTCATGTGCCTTTCTCTGTGAATATGGAAACTCTGCTTTTCAGAATGTTGAGAATGGGACTTACCACCTTCCCTAAAATTTTAACCGAGAGGTGGTTGTGAAAACAGAATTAAAATTCCAGGAGCCAGGAAAGAACCTTCATGCTTCACTTAGTAGCAGGGACTGTTATTACCAGCCTTGCTGAAGGATTGCTGCCTAAAACAATCATAAACCAACACGTGCAGGCCGTGCCATTTTAAGCATTTAATTTTCTTCCTTTTATCTACATGCTGCAGAGAGGAAGCAAAGCTCAGTAACTATTTGGTGGCTTCAAGGTAATTTTTAAATTATCTTTAAAAATGAATTTATACATAAAGGATTCATATCTATATATTGATGGTGAAGTCCTTGTCTCCATTTATAATATATATAAAAATATATATAAAAGAACTAAAATATTAGTCTTTTTATAGTCATATATATTGGGTATATATATTTTATAAATGAAGACAAGCACTTTCTCTCTCTACATATATACATATGACAGGCAATGAGTATACAAGAGAGACTAATATTTTAGTTCTTTCACATTTGCCATGTGTTAGGCATACCATTTATGATTTTAGGCTCTATTTGAATTTTATCAATTAATAAATAGGCCAAGATTCAAAAGTAAAATGAAGAAAACTGTCCATCTGCTCAACACTTCACTGGATAGATGTGGAGACGCATTTCCATTCCTCTCACCAGCTTACATACATGACTGATTGAAAGCTGAAAACAGGTGATCTTAGAACTTTGGCACCTGTAGTTGAAGTGCATTATCGCCTGCAGAGCATTTCCTCCACCAGTTGAAATGTCTCCTTCAAAACCTGGCAGAAGTGGTATCACAACGTACACCCGGTATCTCTGGCCTTCCCTGCAAAAGTCAGATGCAGAGAGTTTCACCAAAAAAAAAGGACACAGTGAAAAACGGCAGCCAAGCAGTTCACATGGCGTTAGAGACTGAGTGAATGGCTTCCTACAATACATTCTATCACATTCCAGGCTTTGAGGGGAAGAGGGTGCTGCTGGATTGGAGGCCAGAAGCTGTAATCCAGACTAACAGTTCATAGCAACCTGAAAAATAAGCTGAACTTGGCAGTAAAGGGAGAAGTGTAACCACTATCTCTCTGCAGCATAATCCTTCCAAGGACAAATCCATTGTAAGAAAGCCTTGCTTGGGTCTCATGGAAAATGGAGCAGTTATAACAAAGTTTTAATAAAGTGTTATCTTAACAGTTTTATATATAACAAGTTATAGCCACAGTACTTAGCTCAGAGTTCAGCAAATAGTAGGCATTTGGTTAATAATTACTGAGTAAATGAGTTCCCACAGCCCAGATCTCAGGGGCAAAAAGACACAGGGGACCCAGGACATTTTCCAGTGCAGAAATTATCATTGTTTAGAAACTGATTCATCCCTGAAAACTCTGGTTCAGATGCAAAATGTTACCCTGGGCCCTTCAGGAATTCTGAGTGACTCATGTTGAGTTTTAAACCTCCTGCACATATAACACAGTATTTCTTGGCCCACTCTCCCAAATGATTAGCGACAACCTTTAAAAGAAAAGCCTTTGAACGGCCTTTGCTACTCAATGATGTAACAAACAGAAGAAGAAGGTGCAGCTTCTTACTTTGATCTGCATTCAGAAAGTCAGAAATTTGGAGAATAATTTTCAAATAAGTATTGCCTCTTTGGAGGCTGGGCTGTTAATGTCCTTATCTCTAGAAGACACACAGGAAGAAGAGAAAGTCCGGATATGGCTGCGGTACCCACTGCTGTCAGACTCTCGCCCGCTTATCTGAGAAGTCTACACCCACACGAAGAGGCTGCTATGGGGTCATTTTCAAATCAGAACCTACTTAAACTTTCTATGACACTTCATTTCTAAAGTGCATTTTCTTCCAAACAATTACATTGTTCTTTCAGTCAAATATTATTACTAGTCAGAGGGGTCAGATTTCATTACTGAGGTATCTGATGCCAACGTGCTGTATCAGGACACAGGGGAAGTGCAGTTCCAGGCAGAAGCCAACAGCCAACAGCAGGAGTCTGGAAGCCTGTGAGCTTAACTGCAGTATGAGAAACGAGGACTCTGAACTAGGGTGCTGTAATGGCATGGATTAATCACTAGATGGCAAACAGAGTTTGAGTTGGAAAAAAAAGGTTTTTTTTTAGTGTAAACCCTTTTCTGTCAGATTAGGGAAAGAGGCTCACATTCCTAGATGGCAAACAGGACAGTGGGAAGAAGAACAGAAAGAATACCTAAGCTATTTCCCCACCAGTACTGAGAAGTCCAAATAAATTCTACGTTTAAGAACTGACACCATCTGGCCTCGACTGCCTGTGCAGAATCCCCTTCAGTCTGATCCTTGCAGACCCATACTGCAGTGACCGGAGACCACCGCCCGGTGCACAGACGTGCACCCCAGTAAGGCAGGTCAGCCAACCTAACTCATCCACCCTCTGAGCCCTGAGGGCCCCTCTCTGCTTCGCAGGATCCCTCTTCCCCGGTCAAGCTGTCCTGAATGAGCCAGTCTAAATCGGTTTGTTCCTGCCTCTGCACTCCCCCGGCACCCTTTTCGCTTTACACACTAGTGACAGGCACACCTGCTGGCAAGGCTATGCGATAAGCCCTTTTGAAGCACAGGGCATTCGTGCACATATCTTTCTATTTTGGGCAGTGCCCAACAGAGGACCCCCGCACACAGTATGCACCTGGCACTATTTGCTTTGGGAGGATGGGGTCAGGTTGGAAGAATGTTTCTGGAAACCTCTGGTAGACAAGAGGTTAAATAGGACATTTCTCTTCAAATTAGACTACATTTTCTTTGATTTTTTTTATTGCGGTAAAATATATGTAACATAAAATCTGCAATCTTTCAACAATCTTTAAGTGTACCATTCAGTGTTACAAATTACCTTCACATGTTGTGCAACCATCATGATCTCTATTTTCAAAACTTTTTCATGAGTCCAAACAGAAACTCTGATAATTAAGCAGTGACTTCCCATTTCCCCTCCCTGCAACCTCTGGTTACTGCTAATCTACATTCTGTTTCTAGGAATTTGCCTGGTCTAGATAGTTCATCTAAGTGGAATCAAACTATATTTGTCCTTTTGTGTTTGGCTTATTTCACTTATTGTAACATCCTCAAGATTCATTCATGCTGTATGTAGCCTGTGCCAGAATCTCCTTCCTTCTTACGGCTGAATAATATTACATTGTACGTACAGACTATGGTCTGTTCATCCAGTCATCTGTGGGCAGGCACTTGTGATGTTTCCACCTCTTGGCTGTTGTGAATAATGCTGCAGTAAATGTGGGCATATAGTCTCTCAGCCCCGTCCTCATTTTTTTTTTTTTTTCGGGTATTTACCCAGGAATGGCATTGCTGGATCATATGGTTATTCTATGTTTAGCTTTTGAGGAACCACTAAATAAATTACATTCTGTAATGGATAATATATGCTCATAGTACAAACCTTCAGAGGTAGAAGATTATATGATGAAAAAAACTTCGTTTTCATCCCTTTGTTCCCAGCCTTCGTTTCCCCTCCCTAAGGGCAACTCATATTACCTTCTTTCAGAAATAGTCTATGAATTTATAAGCATGTATATGTATTCCTTCCTTCTACACAAATGTTAGAATACTATAAACACCTTACTGAATGTTGTTGTTGTTGTTATTATTATTATTATTATTATTATTATTATTTTTGAGCAGAGAAAGATTTATTGCAGGGCGATGCAAGGAGAACGGGTAGCTCATACGTAAAAGACCTGAACTCTTTTGAACATTATTTTTTATAATTCATCAGTACAGCCTGGAAATTCTTTGATATCTGCACATAGAGAGTTGCCCGCTTTTTTTTTTTTTTTTTTAATCAACAGTGACACAGTATTCCACATCCACACCATAACAGTTAAACTAGCTCTCTATTGGTGGGCATTTGTTTCTAATTTTTCACTACTTCAAAATACTGATTAGACTTAGATTTTCACTGCTGTAAGAAAAAGGGGCTCTGGAATTTCAAACCATAAAACTGTGGCTAAGTGTAAGCCAAGGGAGAGGAACTTCTATGCACTAGTATGTCCAGTCTCCCTTGATCCAGTCCCCAGCAAACAACAGTTCTCAGCCGTTGCGGATTCTAACCTCTTCCGAAACACCGCATCCTCATAACCCTGGGGTGGTGCAAATGATAGCCGTCAGCGTAGGGCAAGAACCGGAGCCCCTAATGTGCAGAATTATTTATGATCTTAAAAGCAAGAGAAGAGCTAGTGGGCACCAAGCCATCACACGGCAATCGCTCCATCCACTTTAGTTGAGAGCAATTTTTAAAAATTGCATTCTCGGGCTTTTTGTTAAGATAAGTTTTTCTTTCAAAACTCACTAACTCATAGCAATGCTATGTATAATCGCTAAAAATTGGAAATAAATGCCCAATAACAGGGGGATGGTTAACTAGATTATGTTATAGCCACACGATGGATATAACTTCTTGCAGCCATTAAAAACAATGACTGACTAGCAAAATACCTCTGGTAGTGTGTTAAAGTTGCCCGAATGCAAAGTGACAATCACAAGACGACTACATATGTGGCAGGCTGATGCTATGAAATATTAAATAAGTTTTCCCCTTACACATGTTAACTTCCCCCTCTCTGTGACTGGAGATATGAAGCAGGTATTCTCTCCTAGGATGGCACTCTCACAAAGGAACCAGGGCACAAGGATGTCAACTTCTTAGATTTGGGGAACGGGGTAGAGATCCTTTGAGCTAAGTCAGGAGCGTAAAGAAATCACTGTGAGATTTAGTGCAGGGACCCTATCCTTTGTCCTCAAGCAGAATTCCAGGGAGAAAGGACAGATCCCACTCTCTCTCAAACAGGGATATGGAGCCGGAGGATCTGAGCCCTGCTGCCAGGGGAACCCAGAGAAACGACCATCACAGGATGTGGCAGCAATAGAGGAGACGTGACAGGAAGACAGGTTTGAGAGGAGAAGGCTGAGGTCCTCCAGGTTACAGGAAGCAGATGCCAGAACAGGCTTGAGCCAGATCAATACTGAGCGCTAGAAGCCTCTCCCCAAAGATCCAGGGCCCCCAAGCACCTGTACCAAGGGTGGGGCTGTGTTGGGGAGGGCAGGAAAGTCCAGGGAGCACCCTGACTGACTGGCTGCGGAGCAGAAAGAACAAGAAATCACTGACACTGGCCACATTTACCACGAAGTAATTAAACTAAATTTTCTTCCATTGTGTGGAAATGGGACTTGAGACAGCCATCAGGTGAGTTATAGTAAAAGGAAGCAAATTACACCTCAGGAAATAGAAGTCCGTATACTAACATGGACCAAAAAGGAACGTGGAAAATAAAAGTAAATTGTTTAGGGTGATGAGAATGTGGGGTCTTTAAAATTCATATTTTTAATGTTTGTGATTGCTGAAAAGCTGCCTGTGCTTGAAGAGCAGGGTACTAGTTCCCCAGTGTAAACGGTCTTGGCAGTGGCTTTCCTCCAGCTCCTCTCCTAGCTCTTCTCTGGGGCAGACCCCCGCCCCCTCCCCCTGGTCCTCCTCCCTCAGCACGGGGAGGAGGAGTCAAGAGAAGAGGGGTCTGCTCCGAGTGGGGTCTCCGGATCTCTGAGAAGTGCCCGAAGGAGCTTATTGTGTTTCTCCAGGGGTGAGATGATTTATTTTTTGAGACGTTGAGATTTATAGATCATATTTCCTTGCCATAAACTTCAAGAGGAGGTATAAATCCTCTCATTGTTGTAGGTTTTGCAGCAGTAAATGCTGCCAGAAATAAGAAGAATTGTGGCTGGGGCTTTAGTGTTCTTTGTGGAGAGAGTTTTATTCTAGAGTGGTATCCGTTATGGGAGAACTGGGATCTGTAGCTTCTCAGGGGTTTGAGACAGAACCCATTTTATTCCGTGTTTGGCAAATCTTTTTAAATGCAGTAAACCATTCTGGGCTTCAGTTTTCTCATCTGTAAATGAGGGAGTTGGTGAAAATCCACTAGACATGCTGGTTCTATTTAGCACTGACTTTGCATATTACACGTGACACTTTATAGATTACGACCTTATATATTGTGCGCATGCGCACAAATGTAATTTTTTTTTTTTTCATTGGTTTTCTTTTGAAAACAGCAAGCTATTAAATGTAAGAATGTTCAGGGTGAGCACAGTATGTGTGACTTAGACTTCAGTCTGGACTTGACAACCTCTGGCAGGTATGTCCTTCAGTGCCCCCAAGATAAGATTCTACAAAATCTTTTATTAAACCATTCCCACTACGGCCTAGCCATTTTCATTCTCATTTTTAAGAGTCTCTCTCTTCCTTCCTCTCTCTGCCAGGGCACGTGCTCAGCCTCAGAGTAATTGCTGGCCTCTGCCGGGTACTAATCTTTACTCTCGCTATCTGCTGCGATTACCATTTATATAATTTTTGGAATCAAATAAAAGCAATTATATGATCTAAATCAAAAGTTCTCCAGCCACGATCTGTCATCTCTGCTCAAATGTAACCTCTCCTCCAGGAATTTTATAGAGCTTGGAGGTTATCCCACGAAGAAAAAAAAAAAAAAAAAAAAGTGAAACCAGCAAGTGGTACACTTAATTTTCAGGTTTTTATTCTTTTCATTATAACTGCAGCTTAAGTTTCTTGAAGACAAGTCCTTTCAGCTTGGTGCACAAATTATAGGGTACGGTAATTATAGTATGTAGATCTTTCTTTAAGCCTAAGAAATTTTTATCTATCAAGCAATTACATTAAAAAACAAAATGTTCATCTGGTTTTTAAAATTTTTTAAATAAAGTATCTCTCATAGATTTCTGGTAGGCTTAATGTTAGAACACTCCTATTTCCCTTGAAATGAGGGAAGCTTCGTAGCTGAGCCACAAAGATAGCACAAGATGAAATCCTAAAGACATGGTTTGAATCTCAGTTCCACTCATCAGTAGCTGTATGATGTGGGCAAGTTACCACAACCTCACTTGGCCTCACTGCCTCATCTGTAGAATGGAAATAATTATGCATCCACTCCATAAGGTTGATGTGAAAATTAAATGAAGTCATGCATAAAAAGCACCTTGGATGTGGAATGACTCAAAAACTTTGGTAGTATTATGAATCAATTAATAACCAGTGATTTCAATTAGAAAGCTTACACGCCTTCAAAGAATAATCAACAGTGCCTAAAATTGAAACAAAACAAAGCAAAACTGAACTCACATTGTGTTTCAGAATACATTTTATATTTCAGGGGAAGGTGTAATCCAATCAGCAATGCGGAATCCAAAAATTGATTCCCACCAGGAGAAGTCAGCTATAGATTTCTGGCAGGACACCTCTAGACAGTGTTTTAATCATGGGCCCCTACTTGTCACAGGATGAAGAGGTGCTCGTGGTAGGAAAGCAAAGCAAGTTTTACTTCTCCAGCAAGAGTCATCTAATCATTTAAAATGAGGCCCATTAAACATCTTGTTAATTAAAACATTTGTCTCTAACATAAATATTAATTCCTAAATAGTTGATTTGAGTATTGTGTTTTTTATCCCTGCTCAAATTTACCGTGAGCCAGCATATTTCCAGATGATGAGTTTCCTGGAAATAACACAGTAATTTCTTACAGGAACTGGTGCTTTACAGCTTTCAAATTGCTTTCACATCCAGTCTTATGAGCTAGGTAGGGCAGATATTATTCTCTTTGTTGGTGAAAAAACAGAGTGTCAGAAAGGCAAAATGAGAGATTTGAAAGGTCACATATCTGGAGGCAAGAGAGTTGGGAAGAACCCAGATCTCTAGACATCTGTTTCCCAATTAACTTCAGATTCCCCAGAGGAGGTTCCTCATATCACCCACTCGTGGGCAAACTGCAAGCACTATCTGGCACTGTTCCACAGTTACTGGAAGCATGAAGAGTTTGAGCAATTTTCAAAACTGTGTATTTTCCAATGCAGTTTAATATTAAAATACAGAGGCATTAAATCAGCTGCTTATTTTCATTGCATGGGCCAGCCTAGTGGTGGTAACAGTGCAGATGCCCTCTCTCACTTCCAAACTTGTTACCAAGGCAACAAAATTATGCATGTCAAGTTTCCATGAGCAAAAAATGGTTTCATCCTCAGACACCATCCATTCATGGCACACAGTATTTTAAAATGTTCTCTACTTGGATCTAATGGTTCTACTCACTTTTGGCTTGTTCAAACATGGTATAAACCAGTCAGTTTTAGACTGTGGATTATGATTTCTTCTCCCTGATCTCTAGTCCAATTTGAGTTGTCAAAGACAGCTTCCAATGGGTTGGGAGCTGGTCTCAACTCCAAGGCAGTTTTACTTTTTAGAGCAGACCTTTTGTTTTCTGTAGAGATTCTCACAGCTACTCTTAGTTCAGCATGGCACGGGATGAACAGTATTCCGAGGCTCGAGGTCATGAATCAGCACACGGAGGCTGGGCAAAACCCTCAGTCACGGCTGCTGAGAAGGAACCAGGAGGAAGTGAGGGGAGCAGAGAACTCAGTTCAGGGAACTGGTGTGGGGCTGGATTCCAGCACTGGGAGAAAAAATAAAGCCTCAGCCCAGTTGAGGGAGTTGGCAATTTAAAGACTCCAATCTCTCCAGACTGGGAGGGTCCTGGAAGAGAGCCTGTGTTCCCTGGTCAGGCTGGCTGAATGCTGACTGTCATTTCCCTCCATCTGCTTTGTGCTATACCCTATTCTTTATCCAACAGCCAAAATTATACTTGTTGCTAGGCACGTGACTTGTGCAGGGAAGTTCTGAGTCTCAGAAGAGTGGAGGGCAGAGAAGTCAATGGAGGAAGAGGAGGGGTAAAGTTGAGGATGGTACTTCATGGTCCTCGGAGAAAGGGAGGGGCCCCACTGCAGGCAGCCTGCAAGGTGAGCTTTTTAATTCTACTTTTACCTTTTTCCTAAGAATACAAGCTCACAGGTTTGAAATTATTAAATAGAAATGTATCTTACAGTTGGAATTAACGCAGGAGTCAAATGAAATGTGGAGATACAGAGAAGGGGGAAAATGTAAAATATGTTTCCAGGATGTGTGTGTGTGTGTACACTAAAAGTCTGAGGGCGTGATATACACACCACTTAGAAATGTGACCGTCAAAGCAAGTGAGATGACTGGGAGATCAGAGCTCAATGACACACAGTTAATTTGAAATTCAATGAACTCATTTCCTCATTTCTACAAAGTAAGCTTGAAATTGCCCGCCTTTAATGTGCTCTGTGAACTTCCAAGCATGAGATAAAATCTGCAAAAGATGCTACCTTACCCAGCTCTCTTACTGTGGATCCAAGGATCACTGGGAAACGTTCAATCAGAAAATATCTTAAAGTTCCTTCAAGCCCTAAAATGCTATGATTTTAGAGGAAGTCTAGATTTTAAAAGACAAATTTATATGCCAAAGAAAAATATTCTTTCAGGATCCTGAACACTTAAAAACAAACTTTACCGGTACTTACTAAGCCATGTATTATAGAGAACTAATAACGGGGATGAGTGAAGCTGAGATTCATCCTCCTCTCCTGATTAGCTGATCATAGTTCCAAAATCATGATTCACTGCTCAGCCCAATGAGCTCATTTGTCAACTTAATGTATTTCTGCAACTTATTTCAATTTTAGGAAAAAATTATTTTTCTCTTTTGTCAAATGTGCTTTATAGATAAAGCAGACACTCCTGTATCAATAACATGCAAGAGCTGACAGAAAGATACTGCAGTTTTGTAAATGAGACAGAAATTGACCCACAGAATTGGGAGACTGGCCAGGAAACAAGAAATTGTGTGTGTGTGCACATATGTTTTAACTGTAAACAGGGCCATTTTTATGTCATCTCAGAAACAGTCGTATGGTGACTTTCTTTAAAAAGGCACATGAGAAGGCAAAGAATAAAGGTCACTTGTAAAAGCACAGACCATCATTAATGTTTAAGGCCACATACGCTGCTCTAGATGAGCACTACATAATCCTGGCTGTGCGCTGGAATTACCAGTGGAATATTATAAAACACAGGTGCCTGGGCCCCACTCCAGGAAATTGGGATCCAGTAAGCCTGGAATGAGTCCAGCCCTCTGTGTTTTTATAAAAGTCCAACCATGATTTTGATGTGTAGGAAGGGTCGAGAAACAATGTACACACTGCAGGATGTGGTGAGTATGTGGTGTGCCTCCCAAATGTCCTCACTGTGGGATCAAGACAGCCATTCCCTCAGCTGCTGGGAGTGCTGGCCACTGACTACTCACAGTGAAGTCCTTTCCAGGAATTGCCCTCCATAGGCCATAGGGACCTGCCTACCCCAAAGGCATGCTTCTCTCCTGGGATCAGCCTACATTTGATGACCAGTCAATGAGAGGAGGGGATAACAAAGGCCCAACCTACTTGCCTCAATTTGGGGCAACCCTGAAGCAGTCTCTAATCCTAAATGTCAACGGATTGGGGTTGCATGGTGTTGGGAAATGCACTGGGTCCAAAGTCCACAGACCTGGGCTCAAAGCCATTTTTGGCTTTTGCTGTCAGTGGTCCAGACAAGTCACATCACCTCTTTAATCTCAGTTTTAACTTTGAAAAATGGGGACAAAATTTTTAAAAAGATGCATGTTATAATCCCTGGACCACCCACCAAACAATGCAAAGCTGTCTCACTTAAATGTTAATAAATGAATCAAACAGAAAAAAAAAATAAATAAAAATGGAAAACAAAACAACAATAATAACAATAACAACAACAACTATCTGATCTACTTTCGAGAGTAGTTGTAAAAGTTCAGTAAGAGTCTGTAGAATTAAACTGTGAATCATACAAATTGCTGGTAGCTGCTGTTACAAAACATTCTTAGGTCCACAAATATTCACATATTATGTGAAAAAAGATGTTAAAGTACCACATGACACTGGAAGTCAAAAAATGTTTAATTCCCAAATGCATATGTCTTTAGCATTCTCCACTGCATTTGTTCAATGAACTGAAATAATAAAATGGAATAATTTTGTTTGCTCGTTTTCCTGTTTTTACATGGAGCTAAAATCAGCTATAAAAAGAAATAGTCCCAGGTGTCAAGACAGTTCAGTAGGGAAAAAACAGACTTTTCAACAAACAGGGCCAGAACCACTGGATATCCACACGCAAAAGAGTGAAGCTGGACCTCTACCTCACACCATATACAAAAAGTAACTCAAAATGAATCAAGACCTAAATGTGGGAGCTAAAACTATAACACTTTTAGAAGACAACAAGCATAAATCTTCATGATTTCAGTGGTTTCTTAGCTATGAAGCCAAAGCACATGCAATAAAGGAAAAAAGAAGATAAACTGAACTTTATCAGAGTTTAAAACTTTTGTGCTTCAAAGGACACTATCAAGAAAGTAAAAAAAGAAAACACATTGAACGGGAGAAAATATTTGCAAATCATAAAACTGATATGAGACTTGTATCCAGAATATATAAAGAACTCTTACAGCTCAATAATAAAAAGCCAACCTAACTGAAAAATGGACAATAACACATGAATGGCTAATAAACAAACACGGAACACTCAGCATGTTTAGTCATTAGGGAAATTCAAATCAAAACCACAATGAGATACCATTTCACACCTATCAGTATGGCTATAATCAAAAAGAGAGACAATAAGTCTCGGTGATGATAACAGAGAAATTGGAGCCCTCACACACTGTGGGAATGTAAAATGGTGTAGCCGCTTTTGAAAACATTCTGACTGTTCCTCAAAATGTTAAACATAGAGTTACCATATGATCCGACAGTTTCACCCCTAGAGTAATGAAAACATGTCTGCACATAAAAACTAGTACAGAATGTTTATAGCTGCATTATTCATAATAGCCAAAAAGCAGAAACAATCCAAATATTTACCAACTGATGAATGGCTAAATCCATTTATACGAAATATATCCAGATAATGGAGTATTATCTGACAATAAAAACAAATGAAAAATAATATATTCTATAACCTAGATAAACTTCAAGCTAAGTGAAAGAAGTCAGTCACAAAGGACCACATATTGTATGATTCCTCTTATGTGAAATGCCCAGACCAGGCAAATCTACAGAGAAAGAAAGTAGATTAGTGGTTGCCAGGGGCTAAATGAAGGAGCAATAGGTAGTGACCACTAATAGGTGTGGGGCTCCTTTCTGGGGTGATGAAATGTTCTAAAATTGATTCGGTGATGGTTGCACACCACTCTGTGACTACGCTAAAAATGACTAGATTGTACACTTTAAGTGGGTAGACTGTATGGTATGTGAGTTACACTTTAGTGGCTGGATTCTACGGTATGTGAATTATATCTTAATAAAAGTGTTATTAAAGAAAATAATCCCATGAGCTGAAAAAATAAGACAGAGGGTAACAAGAATTTAAATATAACCCACGGAAAAATGTTATGACTATTTCACTTTGACTTTTAAGTGAACACAGCTCGCAGTCTGCCTTTAATTAAATCAAATCACAAATCTAAGGCGTGGGAAAGAGACTGGCCAGGAAAAAATGACTGTGCTCTGGGAGCATTCAGAGTCCCTCAAAAATGGACTCAAAAATTCTCAGCAACTGACTCAGATTTAAGGTAAATAACCCACTATGAGCTGAACCAAAGTCATGCCTGCTAGGAAAAGACAGTATTTTAAAAATGGGCTTTCAAAAGTCATTTTAGCAGTAAATGCAAGAGTGTCTGCAGTAACAACTCCTACCAAAATGCAAAAACCTTACCTGTGAGCTTTGAGTATCCTCTGAGCAATGGCATCGCCTATCTTGTTGAACACAACTTTGTCATCAGCGCAGCTTATGAAAAATTGGTTCTGTGTGAAATAAATGGGAAAATTATGTAGTAAGTTTTTCTTAGTAGTATGCATATAAGGAAAATGTGGTATATAACAAAAACAACAGATTTTTTTTTAAAAAAATGTTTCACATAGCAGACATGTTCTAACCCCTGAAATCACCTCAAGAAAGTAAGTGACGCTGAGAATAAAAGAAGTCTTATCTCACTCTGGGTCTCATGCATTTCGAAGCAATGTCACCTATAACATCTTAGTCAAGTGGACGGCTAAATTATTATTTAATCATGCAAGTTCCTTGTAGAATACAAGAAACACTGTAGGAAATGGTAAGAAATACTGTCTTAGAGTGGTAGGAACATTCCGACCTTAATCGATAGGGAAATAGGGTTTTTCAGTTCACACATCGTGTAAATGCTCATGATGAAAAATTCTATATTGGCAAATATCCTATCTCACGCTAAGTTTACTGTTTGAACAGGATAGATGGCAGAACCCTGGTCTAATTTTCTCCACTATTTCCTAGCATCTGGTTTGGCCTTATCTCATTTGTTTAGGTCTCTTATTATTCCTGAACTTCTATTTTCAGTAGCTTCTAATCTCTCTTGCAAGTATGCTGCATAGTATAAACAAGCCAATAAAATGGAAAGAGAAATTTTTTAATTCTTTTTTTAAGTATTTCTGCTTATAGATTATAACGATTATATTATAGATATTATAACGATAAAACATTCGTTAAAACTGTTACTAAAAAAACCAGGGTACAACATTATTCTTATAAGGATATAAGAGATTTAGCTGCTGCATAAAGGACTGTTACAAATTAGGTACAAATATTATGAATATCACATGTTCTATTTACTATACAAATTGTTACAACACATCTCTAATTTATAAGCATAAATCACAAAGTAATCTTTGCCAATCGTCTGAAGGTAAAGAGCTATATAAGCAGTGACTCAAAATAAGATTATCATCCTTTTGCCACATTATCATTTTTACTATTGTACACGCTTTCATACTGAAGTGCGTAAATCTGTAAATGGCTTCCAGAAGACAAACTTACAGGAAGACATTCTTCAGAAACTCATTTGAGAGTATATTTCCCTTCAGGGCATCAAACAATCAAAATCTCAGTGACAACCAAAACACATTTGTTTTTCTCAATTCCCATTACAGAGAAGCTTAGCATTCCCCTGCAGCTGTAACACACACTCATGTCCTTCACTTCTCCTTTTTTGGAGAGAGTGGGGTGAATGCCAACCATTACCTCGGCTACAGGCATTTCAGCCAGGTCTATGTGCACAGCCATGTGTATCGACATGGCATTGCTTACCTCATTTAGTGGTAGTGTTAAAAAGAAGAGCTAATTTAATACTACTAATAAAAAAAAGATAAAGCAAGGGATGCTGGGTAATGAATGAATCAGCCATTAACATCTTACATTATTATGATATAATTGTTGACATTAATAATACTGATAGTATTAGTATTATTAAACACCAGGCTTTATTCAGAGTTCACTAATTTTTCCAGTAATGTCCTTTTTCTGTTGCATGATGCCATCCAGAAAACCACATTGTATTTAGCCTGCTAATATTTTTAATCAGCCATCCCTTTCTCCAGGCTTGTGAAATAAACGAAGCTCCACCTCTTTCCCACTTGCCTTTAATGAACTGCCACTGCCTGGAAGGGGAGAAAGCCAGGACTCAAGGGGAGAAACATAGGGCTAGAATGGTTTTCCCCAGTTACCTAGTCTCTCTCCATGTACATTTCTAAACACAATGGGAAAGAAAAGACTAAAATAAAGGAGACGTGCTCTGATTTATTTTTCTATTGTCATGACTCTATTTTTTAAGGATTTCTCAAGTGCTCTGAGCTAGCTTTAGATCTATTTTGAAGTACAAAAAAGGTTCCCAAACTAAACCCAATATTTGCAGATTCTCTCCTGGTCTCTACACATGAACTCCAGGATCTGAAAAGGCTTTATAATGCACAGTAGTTTACACAGGACTGAAAAAGGTGGTACCTGCCCTTGATGTTTTTACATCTCCTTTTTTCTATGTTTCTTTTCCTGCCCTCTTCCTGCTCCAACATCCCCAAACCAGTGGCATCCAGTAGTTTCTATGTTGGCAGCTTACCTCCTGTGTGTGCTCTCCTGAAATAGCATGTGCCTCACATTTGCATCCTCCAACTCAAGCCAAACCAAAACTTACGTATCCATGTTGGGGTCTTTCTGGCTAATAATACCACAAATTGGTACATTTTAATAATAAGGTTTGGGGGACTCCTATTAGAGCCTCCAGTTAATGAAAATGTAAAGCAAATGTCAGGTAGGTTGAGGAAGTCAAAATTCAGGTAACCCAAGACCCCTTCACATCTCTACATCCGCTTATTAACACAGCACGTCCTGAGATCAGGAACTCTGCGGTCTCTGTGTGATATTTACAGGAAGGCAGGTTGTCGTACAGTGTTCATGAGCGAGACTTACTTCTATATAGATATAGTGCTTGCTGTTCTCTATCACATAGATGTAAGCAGAGTGGATGGATTCTTCGTGGTACTTTATACCAGCAGACCAATCAGCAGCAGAGCGGAGCAACTACAAGGCAGCAATCAGAAACGAGCAAACGTCAGACAATGGAGATGGCATCAGGTCTATAAACATAATGAAATCAACCTTTTTTTTTTCCCTAAACAACTAAATGGTTATGATGGTTTGTGTGTCATGTGTGCGCCAAGGCAGAGTAGATGGGTGGGGAACTGGTCCTTGGACATAATTCATAATGAAGGAGCCCAGCTGGAAGTTTAGTCCTGAAAATACCCTCTTCCACCCAGGATTACTTTTGTTCAAAATTGGAAATGACAAGGTGTAGTTTCTACACAGATCATTTCAGAAGTACCTCTTTTGGCAGCTGTGAGTAGGGTGACCATTTGTATTCTTTTTCCATGAATGGCCCCACAATTATGCCAGAGTGCCTGGTGTATTAATAATACCAATTTTATTCTCAAAAGTGTCCTGGTTTGAACCATATGATATGGTCACCCTAGCTCTGACTTGATCATGTGATTAGTCCTTTTTCCCCAAATTGTTCGGATTGATACATTCTAAAAGACAAATCGATTTATTTAGACATCTAATCTTGACTCTGCCTTTAATTAGCTGTCTGATCCTTGGTGTGTCACTTCAACTTTCCACTTTCCCACTCTTACCCCATCCCTCTGTTCAGAAACTTATCTACTCCAAGCTGAGCTTCCAGCTCAGGCTCCGGAGTATATGTTAAATACACTGATGCAGTGGGACTGCCCAGGTTCAGAAATTAGCTCCACCACCTGGTGGCTTTGATCTTCGCCAAGTTTCATAACCTCTTTGTGACTCAGATTTCCGTTCGATAAAATTGAGTATCTACTTTATAGGGCTGTAGACAGGATTAAATGAATTACTGTGCAGTGTGCAGGAGGAGGCTGACTAAGTGGTATGGAAGTGTTCGCTATTAATGAGAACAGTAAAGGATGCATCTGAGCTGTGGTGGATCCCGTCAGAGATACTTCAGAGCAGGCTGTGGCTGTGCATGTAGGAGGGAGCCTACAGGTAAGGCTTTTTCGACACGAAGAAACCATCGGTTGTGACTTTTTTCAGCATTCTAACTAGCGTTCCACTATAATGTTGGGCATGTAGTAGACGTCAATAAACGCTTATTACTTGATTTTCCTTGAGCAATATCATGTCATCACAGATTTTTATAGTGATTCTTCACTATAAAAAAATTAAAAATAAATAAACCCATTTGTTGAAGAAACAAGGTAATTTATCCTAGAGTTTTTCATAGTCTGGATTTTGCCAATTGCTTTCCCTTGATTTTTAATATGTTCCTCTATTCTCTGTAGTTCCAAAAAAATTGATAGATCTAAAGATGTAGGCTTGGGTTTAGGGCAGAAATCACTCATAAGCGGTGGAGGGTGCACTTCTATCAGGACACAAAATGCTTGCTTCTGTTTGTGATGTGACCTGCCCTTGACAGTCATTACCTTGAACCATTAGCTGGTTAGAAGTTGCTAAATAGTAATGTTTTAATTCTATCATCATTTCTTATGGCTTAGCTAGAATACTTTTTATGAAAAGGAACTTCTCTCATCAACATTTGGTTACCCTGAAATGTAGTTTGTACGGGAAAGACAAAATAAAGGCTTAATTATTTTCCTTAATTAATAGTTTTTTAAAGAATTTAAACACTAAAGACTTCAGAGGCTAGAAAAATTAAATAATTAATTAATTTAAAAATCGCATGTATAGGGCTACTGGAACTCAAGCCTAATATTTACTAAAACTCTGCCATCCTCAAAATGTTTCTTTATTCATTTGAGCTCTCCTCAAAGCATTTTATGTAATTTTATCAGATGAAATGTGCAATGATACTGGAAAATTTAACTGAACAAGAATAGTCAAGTAATCCTGGAAGAAAACTCATAAAGAAAACTTAGATAAATATGATCCACACCAGAAAAATATCTTGATTCACATCATCTCCAAGAACTGCATTATTGTTCATCAGCAGAAATAACAAAGGTTGAACAAAAAGAAGTTTCAATTCTTTGTCCACTCAAATTTGATGTTGAGTTTTGTTGCTAAGGTGTACAGTCCTAAAAATGCAGGCTTCCTTCAAAAGATTCTTATGCTGCACATCCTGATCTAATTCTATGTTGCTCTGGAAACAATGTATAAAATTGCAGAGTATCCTGGCAAGATAGGAATTCTTGAGATCTGTATCATAGCTGTGCACTTACTAGCTCCTGCACCTTCAACAAGTCATTTTAATATCACAGAGGCTCAGTTTCCTCCACTGTACACTTGAGATTGGTCTGTCTGTCTCTGTCTGTCTCTCTGTCTGTCTGTCTCTCTCTTACACACACATACAGAGCCGTTGCAAAGAAAAAAATGGCATAACAAACACAAAGCATTATATTATGCAGCACATAGTAGATATTTGATATATGGTAGATCTACCTATGTAAGAAGCTATGATCAAAGTTTATATCCCACCCTTGGTGGTAACATCCTAGTCTTCCCCTCAAATTCGGAAATCTTATACTTTCTTTCCTTCCTCACTCTCAAAATTTGCTGATTCAAAGACTTAATAAACTCATTCACATAAGATATAAATCAGTAGTGTCAAGCAGGTTTCAACTTGCAGGTCAAGTCTAATTGATTCAAAGTGGCTTTGTGGACAGCTGTGTTGAGGAGAGGACTCTTGGAACTAGACACTCTGGGGAAGAAATCTGAGGTTCATAGCCAATGGCTGCCATGAAGGGAAAGCATGAAGGACACGTATCATATGCGCCATCTTTCCTGTGAAGGATAATGGTAAATGTTTTCCTTTCCAGAGGCATTTAAATGTTTCTAAGTATATTTGTAAGCCAAAAGGACATTTTTATCATCAACCTGTGGGAAAGCATAAGCAAAGTAGAGGGGAGCCCCCCGATGCCTGTAAGACCACACAAGGTGGGAGGCTGCCTACATCCTAAGGAGATTCGGCATTATCTATCCGATGGTCTGAACCCAAATCTACACCATTTTCTCCATTTAACTTAAAAAAAGTCATCATTTTTGGTTCAACTTGAACATGTCTTTCAAGTAATACAGGAAAAAAAATTACTTGGGGTTATTATTCATTTACTATTATTCTGATTAGTTAAAATCTGTCTCTTCCCACAAGATAAATTGAAAATACAAATTTTCCTTTTACCTCTGAACCAGGGACCCTGAGATTATGTACAAATCAACTCAACTGCTTTAAATGCTTGATGGTCTAGAAAGTTTGTAAACAGTCAAGTATGTTGAAGATATTTTGACTGGCTTTCTTTTGTTTTGAATTTAAGATTTAAGACTGACTTGACCATCTAGTCTTGCATTTCTGTTTCAAACCAATGTAGCTGAGACAAGCCACAAACTCCTTACACATGCAGAAATGTGGCTTATCTTACTCCAAGGAGATAGAGAATCAAATCTAACCCACACTTTTCAAACCTCAAGTTTGAATACACAATTTTAAAGTACATAAAAAAGGGCACATTTCTGGTTTTATGTTTTAGCCTCAAGATTGTATCTAGAAGCAGTCATTTTCTTTTGTACTGTGTCCTATTTTTTAACTTAAAAAATAGCCTTCTCTTTATCTGCAAGCCCTGTTCCCCTTAATACAGTGGACCCAAGTTGACTATATGGATTGAAATACAGAAATTTCTTCCTGAAGGAAAATTTTCAAAACTTTCTTAATATTTGTCCCAAGTTCCTGTTCTCTCACAGCAATGCTTTTATCCTCTATAAATTCAGTACATATATCAATTCCTTTTTATTTCTCTAAGCTCCCTAGTCAATCATGGGACAAAGACTGTCAGGACAAAAGCACTTTTTTGTGTGTCTCGAGCAGGAGTTGGCTCCATGTAGCAGCTCACAAGGTGGCGTGGGTCAGGGAGAGAAAAGACGTGCTCAGGTTACTGGGCCTCATTCTCCCAGTCTGTATTGAGGAACACCAGGTACGGACTTTGTTCAAGAATCTGCCTTCGACTACAAAGCTCTTCCTTCTGATACCCATTTTTCTATAGTCGAGTGTCATCCATTCACTTCACAGTGTGTCATTATTCGAATAGGATGATCCTTTTGCCTGAGCAATAGTGAAAAGTTAACCTTGAGGCTGAAGGGAAGGAAGAGAATATGATTTTTGAAGAATAAGACTTAAGGGGAGAGAAGTCCTAGGAAAAAGATGTTTGGTTGGGGACTCGTGGGAGCCAGTAAGAAGCAAAAGGAGGGTTGGGGCTGGATTTGGGGACTGTGGCAACAGAGGATGATACCAAAAGGCAAGTATGACATGCAGCTTTGCTTTGCTAGAGCCCTTCCCGGGTCTTACTGGAAAGTCTCTCTACTTCACAGTTACGACCTCAGGCGCTGGAGTCAGACTGCTTAGCATCCAGTCTCATTCCCTCCATTACTCACTGTGTTATTTTAACCTCCCAAAGTCTTAGTTTCCTCATCTGTAAAAATAAGGGATCAAACGGCAGTACAATTTACAGACTGGGGACTATTAAATGAGATAATCCCCCAAAAACTTAGTGCAGGGCTGGGCACGGAGTAAACGCTCCCAGTTCACGTGGCTTCAGCCAGCCAAGACCCACAGCAGCACGCACTGAAGTCTTATTGTACCAAGACCTGGTCTGTAAACGGAAAACGGCTTCCATGGTAAGAAACTTCCTTAAAAATAAGTCAAGTGGCTTTCTTTCACCCTTACCTACCTACTTTATTCTATCACCATACAAAACATTTTGCTGTCTTTTGAAATCTACCTTGATTCCTACATTGACATCCTTTGGAGTGTCATTTGGACATTTTTCCCAAATGTAGGAACACATTTTTCCAGGAGTATAATTTGGATGTCATTATACTTGCTTGTATATTTTCTTTCCTTTCTTTTAATAGACAAAGAGATTGAAGACATGACTCCAGTGGAATTACTTCCCTCAATTTGGTAGGACTTCTCAGCAATGATTGGCTAAGAAATGACTTTTGTACTCTAAGCTGCCCGATTTAATAAATAGGATTGTTCCGTGTATCGATTCCATGTTGATGCTAATTTGGCCTCAAGTATTTTCTTTTACCTTAATAGACATGTCAAATGTCCTGTTGTCTTGGTCATTTATCTTAAGTGGCACTGATAGCATTCAGGAACCTAGTTTGTTCTTTTTAGGGAGAAAACAAGTTCTCTTACATACTCTGTGCATAAGCAGTTTCAGAACCCCCTCCGCATCCCTTTCTCTTGCTGAGTCTTGTCTGGGTGTTTTCAGCAGGCTTCTGAGAATGCCCAGCACTGAGGGAAACACCCACGATTATTTTAACATGTCAGTGGAAACTGCTGGAGTCAGCTCTCCAGTCTGGATGACTTTTTTAGAAGCAGAAATTCGTGTTGGTGAGGGCAGGCCTCCAGTCTGCCTGCCACAGCATTTGTTTCCTTGGCTGGCCGTGTCCGCCTCCTTCAACAGCTGTGCATCGTAGTTGGTGTGGAATTACCAGCAGTATGTGCCTCAGGGTGATGGGACCCCACATTTTTGTATTAAAAAAATTAACTAACTGGATTCCTTTCTGCAGATGAAAGAACAATATGAGTTTCATCTGTTGTGTCCAATGCTCTTTCTCTCCATTTCAACATATATACTGTAAATGGTATAAAGATTTTGTATCCAGAACCAGTCTGGTGACCCATCCAGAGAAATGTCAACTTGTTTGTTGCAAACTTTCGAAGACACTACAGAAAGCTTGAAGGTTATAGCTAATATTGATATAGTTCGAAAGGTTGTAGCTAATACTGATACAATTCAAACTAGTGTACTTTCCTAAGTGCTTTGCACAGATTAGTTTATTTAACTATTGCCAAAACCCTATGAGACAGATACTATTACGATCCTTGTTTTAAAGATGAAGGAAATGCATACAGTGAGGTGAAATAATTTTCCCAAGGTAACACGGCTCATATGCAGTGAAAGTGGAGCTGGAACACAGTCCGATCCTGCAGTCTGCCCCTTGCTGTATTACATTGCTCCTTTCAATTAATTAAGCTGTGGTTTCTAAGTTCGTGTTATGAACAATAAACTGTGCTAAAAACCATGCTAAAACCAACATTAAAAAGAATAAACCTAAGGAAGAAATTTATTAAGTTTTATTAAATCTCTCAAGCAAGAGTGTGTAACAGTCATTTGGCTATTGTCACATGATAGCCGAGAAAGCGAAAGGTTTGAAAATATGACAATAAACCCCTTAAAAATGAAGTAGGTTCCCAGACAGCCAGGGCCCTATCTCCCTGCTCTCCTCTGGATCCTCTGGGAAACCAGGCATTGGGCTGGGTGATTGCTTTTACCCTCTAAGCACGATACATTCATGACTTGACAACAACAATATCTAGAACCAGATGAATAAGGTTTAGAGCCAGTCGGTAATGTGAAGGGAAACAACACTGTGGTCAGAACTGTACAGAAAAGGAGAAACGGACTGGCGCCGTTTCTTTCCTTTGTTTCACTTTCTGGCCATTGCAGTTTCCTGTCTTCAAAAGGATGCACTGCCTGGCTGTGCCCCCTGTTTTCACCCCTGGAGTTATTTCAGCAGTTCTGAAAAACATCTACTGTCAGCCAGTAGGGAGCCAGGCTTTGTGAGGTCTAGAACTTTTTAAACTGTGAGGGAGTCCTCTTTAAGAAGAAGAAGACTATTCTATAAATACAAAATTGGTGTATGCCAGAATTGCTATAACAGTCTCTTTACTTGTCTTTGTGTTTTCATTCTTTCTAGTCTAATAAGTTCTTCACACGTTTGAACTTTAGGTCTCAAAGTCTGTTTGGAGAAATGGAAATAGACGTGTGACAAAATGAGAGATCCTAAGTCAATTAAGTCTGGGAGATGCTCATAGAATATTCACTCAGTGATTTCATGATATACATCAGCACAACAAAGGCACTAAGAAGTCCTGTATTTGAAAAATCTGCAAAAACTTATCTGTAATGGAAACCTTTTTTGTGAAATAGCTATCAGCATTTCACAAGCAAAACCCAACTTGCGAAACTTTGATCTAAGTTAATTTTCATAAAACATTCATGTATCATGCTTCCTCCCAGATGAAAACAAAAAGTTCTCTAATGTCTGCAGAATCAGGTCGAAATGAACCTGGCCAGCACCTCAGGGCATCCCCAATCTGGCCTTACGCTGTCTGAACCTCATGTACTGCCTCTTTGAGAGCAAATGGTTTGCTGCAGTGGTCCTACCATCTTCTGAGCAGCGAGCTTATTCCTTAGAGGGGGTGCCCAGCTCCATCCCTCTCATCTGCCAACCTCTCATGGAGAGCTGGGCTGCATTCTCAGACCAGCATTTGGTCCTAGACCACACTCTGCCTTGTTAACTGAATTCTTTAACTTCACAGCTTTCTCTCCCTCAGCTAACTCCTTTTCCAGAGGCAGAGAACTCCTTTTGTCTGACTCCACCATATCTAAGTGTGCACTGATGACTTGACTGTGCAAACACATGGCACTTAATAGACATGTTGACTGAATAAATGAATTAATGAGTCAATGAGTCTTGATAAGCTTCCTTTCAAATCAACTGGCTTTGTAGAGTCCATGCTGCCTGGGCATGCCAGGGATGAACGTCTGAGCATATCAGAAGAGACCACTGATCTAGCTCCATTTCTACCGCAACATCCAGTGAAACAGAGAAGGTGAACCAAGGGAGGTGTTTGTAGAGTGGACACGCAAAGCATCTCCCTGCCTCGCCAGGGTGGCAGGATTATAGTAGGTAAAACAGGGCTCTACGAAAAGGCTTTAGAAGATGTATGTATATGCAACACTGGGATAAAACATCCTTTGCTGATCATAAAAATACACAATTCGCAGCAATACCTTTTCAACAGATGCTTAATCCGCATCTACTAACTTTGATAAGTTGATCACCAAGTCCATTTTAATGCCATCTCAAATATTAAATTAGATTCTCTTATTTTTTTAATATCAAGGCTCCTATTTCATCTTACAGCATAGGTAATTCTTCCCTCCAAGTAGAATAAAATTAAACAGGTTCATAAAATATCCATTAACTTACATATGAATGCATATCTATCTGTGCCTCTAAGTTTAAATTAGTTGTCTCCCTTAGCCTGAGATGATGAAGTATTTGCTGTAGGTTTTTTTCTCAAGTGATTTATCTTTTTGATTGTTCTATTATTTGATGTATGGTTTGAAATGTCTACTTATTTCTCATATACACACACATCTACTTACAGATAGTACAAAGTAATTGATTTAGGCATTTCACGTATATAATTATATTCACTAGAATCCATGTCTAAATTACATAACTCCACAACAGGGATGTCACAACCGACTGCTGCATCTTTACTTAAATGATGCTTTTGATGCTGATAGTCATGGCTTTGAACAAAAGGCAATGCCAAAGGTGGCCCATCTAAGCTCTGTCCCTGAGTGATCTCAAGATATCTGGGCTGGAGTTAGTAGAGGGAGTGGACTGAGTGACAATGGACTCCACCTCTGCTGATAACCAGCCAGATCACTCTGGACAAGTTTCACAGTCCCACTGGGTCTTCATTTTCTTTTTTGTAATTTGCATTGGACTGAATGTGGTAAAATTTTGTGACTCTATTAAGCAAATTCCTTGTTCTATTAAAAGAGCCTCTGAAAGGCATTTGGTTAATCAGGGACTAAAATTAGATTGAACTATAACTAGCTTCCTGGATGTTAAGTTTCAGCCACATTCCTGGTACTTAACTGGTTATCAGTCCCAGGTTTACTGTGTATCACGTTGCTAGGGTCACTTCAGAAGGAATTACAGGACAAGCCTCTCCTTGACTGGTGTTTTCTAAAGATATGCATTTAGTATATTTACACAATAATTTTAAAAGGAGGATAAATTGCATATATTTAAAATAGAAAATGTAATACTATACCTCTCCCCATCCAAAAAAAAAAAGAGAGAATATAATACTGAATTTTGAAAGGTCTTTTCAGGTTTGCTTTGGAGTTGTCCTTACTGAAAAACCTGAAGCCAATATGCATTTGTTCCAATGAGAGTGGCTGCGCCCAGCAACACTTCATAAAAAGGAGAAGCCAAACTTACCTGCACGTTAGCATGCACAGACCCAGGCACTTGATATTTCAATTCATGGGCTGTTGTTTGAGATTTTGGAAGCAGAAAAGGATAAGAAAGGGACCGATATTTTGATTTCATAATCTAAAATAAAAACAGGTTAAAAAAAAAGATTCAAATGAAAAAATAGTTCCAGTCTTCCCTACTTTGTGATTAGTAAGAGAAATTCAGGTTCAATTGAAAAAGAAAAATGTCAACAGTGGGTGTTTCCAGGTGAAGAGGCAATAGATTATTTATTTTTATTTTCTTTCTGTTTCCCAGAGGCAGAAAATTCCTTTTTTCCTTCTTTTATCCTTTGGAGTAAGCATTATTGCTTTGTATTTTTAAAGAAAGCATAAATATAACCTAGAGATACAGAAGTATACAATTGCAAAAATGGGATTATTTTATAAACTGAATTTTTACTATGCTGGAGATATCGTGCAACAGCAAGATAGCACTATGTATCATTTTAAAATAACTTCATAGTAAAATGGCACGGAATAATCATAATTTGTTTAACAAATTGAGCATTTCAGTTGTTTCTAATTTTATTCGAATTATTAGAAACAATATCAAAATTAATTACTTATTAAATAACTTCTTTAGCTTTAAATACCTGAAATAGATTTTGAGTCAAATGTTACATACTTCGAAAAAAGAAACCCTTTTTTGTGTTGTACCGATTTATCCTCCCAGGAGCAGGATATAAGAGCATCAGAGAGCCGAAACCCAACCACAGGTATTTGCAGTGTTTTTATCTTTGTCAGTCCAGCAGGTTAAAAACACTATCCCTTTACTTATTCATTCATTCCCCTCTAAATTCTTGTTAAAAATATCTCCACTCTTTCTAAGAGCTCCCACTGTTTATAATGTTATGTAAATGAAAAATAAGGTGACCCTTTAAGTTGTTAATGCAACTAAATCTTTTTCCAAATTACCTCCAAATTATAAGGAGAAAATGCCTTATCACCATTAAAGAAAAATAAAATGGAACCTTAATAACACCTGGACAATAGGTACCTGACTATGAATGTTAGGTCAAACTCTTACAGATAATGAAGGCAGACTAAAGAAGACATGACCTGGAGAAAAGACAAATGGCTTCATCCCATCCTGCTTACTTTGCTCAGAACCACTTCTCAGAAGCCTGTACCAATATGAACTGAGGGCAGGGCCAGGACTGGAAGGACTTGAAGCTCCAGCCTTCTCACCTGAACAAGGCTCCCAGCCTCCACATTAGCCCAGTAGCCCTGCAAGTGCCTACCAGGCCAGGCCAGACGCTCAGCCAACGCTGAGCGTCCCAGACGTTAAACCACAGGCCATGAGAGTAGCATCCACCCCTCTGCCTTCTGAATTGTCTGTGGTGTGAACATTCAGGAACTTTTTTCTTCTTTTTCCCAGAGGCCCAGGCACTCTGACAACCAGGCACTCAAGAAGGGAAGAGGGGATATTCTCGTGTCCTCTTCTTGGCCTGTCTCTCTTCACATAGACTGAATCACAATAAAACCACCCATGTACCTTCGTGAAATTCCAGCGCTGGATGAAGTGACGCGCCACGTCGCGAGCCGCCTTCCCGTGGACTGCAGAGGCGATGTCGTGCCATGGCATCCGGGGGGTGGAGTACCTGTCAATGAAATCTGCCCGGGTACACCAGGCAAGGAGTGTCACCAACTTCTGTGCCAGGGACCCGAGCCATCTGACCCCAGCTCTGACCCCAACTATGATACCTAAAAGAAAACCTGGTAATGTCCACTATGTGTGTATTTCTTGGCTCGGGTAGAACGATACCTTTATAGCCAAGAGAAACATAGATCTCACACTGAGGAACACAGTCCCCCATGTACCTCTCCCAAATATGTTTCCATTTCACTTAGTATTAGATAATCAGCTGGCAAGGCAGAGGTGAGTTGGTATAAATTATCTAAGGCTGTACTTGATGCTACATTTTTCTTTTTTATCCTGTTGAAATAACAGCAAGCTACACATGCAGTGCAATTTCTACTTCCTTTTAGATAGGTGAGTGCAGTAATAATCTGAAATGTGTTGTTTTAATGCTGGAAGATGCAGATGATAAGCAGAAAAGATGATCAAAGGAAGGGTACCATCTCTTGGAGAATTACAGATTATTACCCTGAAACATGTCTATATGAAAGCTGGAGATTTCAAACAAGTAAGCTCTATTTCATTTTCTTTCCTTACTACACATAGAAGGAAAAGCCCTTAAGTATATGACTGAATCGCAGGCTCCAGTGTTTGACCAAATATTCAGAATAAAATAAAGCAAAACAAAAGATACTAGATCATGCACATGCACACTTGTTCACATGCTGACGAGTAAAAGACAAAATGTAAGCAGCCGCCCACTACCCTGGTACTCACCAGCAAAAGGCTTATCCAGCTGAACCCAGTCTTTGAAGACAAAATTACAGTAGTCCTTTCCATGCCAGAATCTGGTTTCCCCGTGGAGCTCTCCCACTCCGGTCTGTAAACTCCGGATGGAGCCCGTGTCTGTAAATGCAGCAAGACCTACTCAGAGACTGAGGCGGGCCCTGGAGAGGGAAGCTCAACTCTCACTTATTAAACAGTAAGCCTCCTAACTAGGGCTCCGTGTGTCCATTCCATCTGAGGCTGTGGGGTGGTAAAGTTCTAAAACCCTCACAAGTTTATTATGACTTGGTGGTTGGGGCTACAACCAGGTTCATCACCGGACAATGAAATTAAACATTCTTATTCTCACCACCCACTAGATTTCTGGAAAAATGGATCGCAGGGCTAACTGTGAATAAAGAACCTGCTAGGAGAGACTGTGAGAGAGCAGTAAGGCCAGCCAGGCAGAGGAGAATGAAATGCAGAGGCCATGAAGAAGTCATGTCCTTCTCTTTCTCCAGACAACATGGGGCTCACCTAAAGTAGAACTCTTTGTCTTTTGCATCTCAAAAGGTAAGAACCTCAAATCTGCAGACAGCCCATGTTCCAGCCCTGGAATTGACCAGTTAAGTGACACTAAGCTTCATTTTTTGGAGACAGAAATCCTTTATATGCGAAAGGAAGAATTTGGCCCAAGTGACATCTAAGATCTTTTGGGTTCTAACATTCTGTATTTTTAAAGTCATAAATAACAATCCCAAAAAATATCACAACAACAGACAAAAGCTTAAGATCACAGGTGCAGAAGCAGCGATCTACTTCAGTGCTTCACAAAGAGCTTTGGCGGGAATATTTAACCTAAGGGGAAATCTGTAGACTTAAATCGTTTGTGTGTTTAAGATGACCACAAAGCAGGAAAACCAGAAGAACCACAAATCACAAAATGCAGCGCTTGGCACAACATAACAGATAGACATTGGATGCAAAAGTGTTTGTTGAATGAATAAATGGTACCACATGCAGGAACCAGTGAGAGTACTGGCCTGTCCCCACCCTACCCCCTACCCTGGCCACCACACTGCCCCAGATCTCTCTTTCCAAAATGCAGACTCCTTGCTTAAAAGCCTTCTAGGATGACCTACTGCCTATAGGGGTCAAATCCTAAGGGATTAGTGTACATAGGCAGCTTTTCTCAAACTGCTGCCAATCTCTCCTTCTGGTCGTTGTTCTCCGCACACAACCCAGGCCCCATGCACACCACATTTCTCACTGATTTTGACAGGCCTGGTCCATCATGTCTCTTTGCAGCTAGCACATTATTCCTTCTGCCTGGAATGTTCTTCTCTTCCTCTCGGTCTCATCTTATCAACCTTCAAGAGCCACATCAGCTGTCACCTGCCCTGGGGACACCTCCCAGGTCCTGGCAGAGAGAGGCAGCCCCTGGCACTGCTGCAGAACCATTAATAGCTGCACACCCCAGGGCCTCGGACTCTGTGACCCAACTGTGTAACTGTGTTCCCTCCCTGCCCTCCACTGACTCATCTACAAACTCGGGGCTGAGAAGTGTCTCCCCTCAGGGCCTGGTGCAGCTCCTGGCACTCAGCAGACTGTCCTTTAAGTATTTGCAGAGCAAACGTTTTTAAACTATCACCACACACACTATCTCAGAGTGAATAATTAACCTCCAAAGGTTACTGAAATTTTCTGTAAAAGAAAAATGCCTTAGGCTGCTAACGATTAACAAAACTTAGTAATGTTAAAGACAGAATTCTATTGATTTCTCACAGTGATTTGTTTTCCTGCTCTCTAAGCCTGAAAGGCCAAAGTACTGGTAGGTCTGTTTGCTCACCTATAGGCTCTTTATAATAAGCATGGCACTTTGTTTAAAAAAAGGAAAAGAAAAACCTTTTTAAAATAATAGTATCAAGGCAAGCAGTGTCGATTTGAAATTCTCCCTCTTGCAACATGATTTTGAGAGAAAAAAATCCTGAAGATGGCTGAGTGATTTTGAATTAAAATATATACTACAGAAATCTACCATGGTTACTAGTCACATTTCAAATGAGCTGATTTTAGTGCAGTTTTTCTACTTAAAAACCCACAGTGATCTTGCATGCACACTCTGAACTGACTTCTGTACGGCACCAGTAAGGTTCACTAGGAGCCCCATTCAGCATGGTCATTTGCATTCAAGTGAAACTGACATTGCAGAGAAGCAATCCAGCTCAAATCTTCAGGAAAGGAAGTCGCTAATTCAAGCAAGCATTCAGTTTCAAATTTCTAACAAAGAGTCACTCTATGCTTAATTTACATTTCAAGTCCTATAAGACAATGTAAGTTTAAGTCATTACATGACTTACATGTAGAGCTGTGCTTATTAAGCTTCCTTTATTATTCATAGTAGAACCTTACTTTTTTTCCTACACAAATTCACATGGCACTCCAATGTAAAACAGCACAAGTGGGGTTTTTCTGGTTGAAGTGCTACCAGTGGAGGTGAGAGGGTCCAGGGCCCTCAGCATTATCCGCAGAGCCCCCTGAGGTCCAAGGAATAGGCTTTGCAAATCATTGCTCCAGAAGGACTCAACTATCCTCGGACTTTCCTTTTTAAGTAAATTCAGTTTTCATATTAAAAAAATTAAACTAGTAACTTAACGTAGTTAATGGAAAGAGTCCTCTCGGCTCCCACATTCCATATCCACTGTATCAGCAAATGCTGCCAGCCCCACCCAATAAATGTATTCAGTACTTGTCTGGTCACTACTTGCCACCAGGGTCTGCTCTGAAGAAAATGTAAGTCAGACCTTGTCTGTTCTCTGCTCAAGACCTTTTGATGACTTCCTTTTTCACTCAAAGTATAAACCACAATTCTGTATCTACCCCACCCTCCCCAGCCGTGCTCCTCTCATTCTCCCCCAGCCCCCCACCTAGGCCACACTCCTGGAACACACCAACCTCCTCCCCCCAAGCCTTTACACTTGCTACTCCTCCTGGCGGAATTCTCTCCCCACCCCAGATATGCCCTTAACTCATTCTTCTCTTCCTTTTGATCTCTGTGGAAAACTCCCCTCATTGGAAAAGCATTCTCTGACCCCATCCTATACAAAACAGTAGCTCCTCCCCCTACCCTTCCCCCACTCCCCCGTACTATTGTTCTCCATGTTCTTACTACCTGTTACACTGTGTTTGATGATCTATTTGTATATACAGTTTCCATCCTTACTCTCCAACTAGTTAACTGAACTTTGTGTTGTTCACTCCATCCCTGGTACCTAGAACAGAGATTAGCATATTACAGGAGCTCAGTAAGTACCTATTTAACTAACAAACAAATCATACACATTTATTTCTGTACTTGCACTTACTGTTTTTAATGATTGTGCAATTCCATCAAGGGGATGAACTGCTCATTGTGTTCCTCACCATCTCCTACAATTGGATATTTAGATTGTTTACTTTTCTTTCTCTTTCTCTCTCTATCAATAGAAAACACATCCAGTGCAGGGATGAGGGTTTCCATCAACACCTGCAAACCACCCACATTGCTGTCCTCAAATCACCACTGGGGGAATCACCCCTCTTGGCCTGCCCCTGGCCTGAATCGCTTAATGTATTCTGTACCTAACTTGCATCTTCTTTCCCACTTGTTCCCAGTCCTGTTTTCAGCAAGACTAACACTCTGCCCCCTCAGCTTCATGTTCTGGCAACCTCATTCCTCCAACTCATCTTTAACTTCAGTCCTAATGCAGCAAAGCCGCACACCAGAATTACAAAGCAATACCTGGCCCTGTTTGCAACCCTTTAATGTCTGCCCCTGCATTTGCCTGTGGCCTGGCCTCTCTGGACTTCCCAGTTCCCTGTCTCAGGGCTATGAAGCTCTGTGGAGCACAGGAATTTACTGTGAGCTATCCCTGAATCCACACAGGCATCAGGTACCAGCTGTAAGCTAAATAGATAAAATGTCTCTCCATATACCTTCTTCTCCCTATTTTAATGTGTATCAATGTTTTTGTGATTTACATATGTGGTTGTATTTAACAGTTACACTGGATCTTTAGTTCACTATATTTAGTTAATCAATTTAAAACTTGCAGTGTCCCCAGACTGAGGAATGCTGGGAACCACTGCTTAAGGTAGAGCATAATATATCAGGGTTGTTAGCTCCTGACAGCCACAACTCACTCCCATCCAGCCGTGCTAGCTGGGCTCTCTCTCAGTCATCTCATAAACAGTACGTAGAACCGTGGGCTTGAGAATTTCGTCAAAAGGTCCTGAGGTAGTCATCTGCATTTCTGCTAAATCACAAGTCTGAATCATGATCTCTGGGAAGCTGACAAACTGGAACTTCGCTGGGCAAGTCCCTTATCATCTCTAACCCTGAGTTTCTCCATCTGCAAAGAGGAGATAACCCTATTACTACCAACACCACAAGTGCCTAGGGCAGGGAGGGGCAGCATCTGCACACAATTAACACTAGCTTACAATTTTACTACGGCTGCTATTTATCATGATAATTACTTGTCCCTTTATCTGATCTGAATTCCTCTTCATTCTCGCCACCATATTTTGGCCCTGATTAATTTATTGAGAACCTAGGTCTTACAGAAGCTTATCCGATGACCATTTCTAATATGTACGTGGCGTGAAAACTGTGCGAACAGAAAGCCAATCCAGAAACACAAGCGCTCTGCTCATGCAGCACAAGCGGAAGCCTCGGGCGGTTCTGGCGCTGCGCACATCACTTACCCGTGTTAGGTCCAGTGAGCCCCTGCTCAGACTCACTGGAAGAGCGAAAGAGTCTCAAGTGAGGTTTTAAACCATGGATTAAATTCTGACGGCTCCTACAGTGATTACAATAACCTGGAGAAAGTTGAGAGTTCTTTTTTTACAAAGGAATACATAAATATGCCATGCTTCCTAAACTGGGAAGCAGGTTCCATCATTTTAAAAACTAGACAAGGCTATAAAATCAGTCACAGATTCTGTGCAGCAGAGAACTGCAGAGCTTTAAGACACATTTGAAAAGTACAGTGAATTTACAAAATGTAGAAAATCTGATGTTTGAGGATAAAAGCTGGATGTACTTCTGGACAGGAAGAGAAATGAAATTTCTTTTGTGAAAAGCTTACAATGTGCCCCTAATACTTTTCTTTTTCCTTCACACCTTGGCCTTGTTTTAGAAATGCTTAGGTAGCCTGCTACCACTGGAAGCCTGAATCGTGGTTGTTATCACTACTTAGGCGAAAAAGACAAGAAATCTGTTCTAAAAGGAGTCAAACAAAGCCCTGAAATGGCACGAGACCGAAGAGGATGATATAGTGACCTTTCAGTACTGCTCATTGTTCAGTGTCCACTGTACAGGACAGATTCTGAAAACAGGCACACAGGGTCTGGCCCTGGAGGAACAGAGCGTAGCAGAGATCAGTTCCAGCAGAGACTTACTGGAGGCGCTGTCAATGCTGCTGATGCTGTCCGCGTTGTGCAGGTGGTGCCTGTGCAGCTGCCGGTACAGGCTGAACTTGGAGAATTTTCCCGGCTTTCCTATTCCTTTCAGTTTTGAGTCCCTATCATCAACATTCTTCAGGACGGGCGGACTTTTATTAGATTCGTTTTTATCTTTGTGGCTTAAGGATTCCATAGACTCTGTTGTTTCAGCCTGAGAAAATTATTAAAAAAAAGAAAAGAAAGAAAAGAAAAGAAACTGCATAAGATACTGTGCAATGTGGTCCTTTAATTCCAGCTGAGCTGATATATAAAGCTTACACATGATGAAGGGTCCCCAACAGACACCCAAGAACGTGTGAGGTCAGCCACAGGGCAGTGGGTGATTCTTATGAGCTGTTTAAATACTCCAAAGGAATACCAGGCAGTCCATTACAGTTCTTCTTCCCCTGGGCCACATTCCTGAAATTTCATGCCAATTAACCTTTTTTGTCTCCAATACAATTCCATGAGTTCTATTCCCTGTTGAGTTACTGAGCTTATTCCTCTGATAAACATGAAGTAAGCGATACTTTTTCTGTCAATTATTTTCCTTGTTACCTTTTCACTAAGTCTCTATTTTCCCAGAATAGTCACCAACACGTTCAGCAGTAAAATAAGATGGAGCCCATCAAAATTTTTAATGAGTGTATTGACATTCTGGCAACCATCTGAGTTGAAATAATAAGCATATGAATATAGGCACGTAGCTATTTCGGCAGCTCTTGATTTGACAGGTACTTTGAGAAGTTATTAACCTCCTGCTTTCAACAGAATTCCCTAAATGAGTTCAGACTGAACTGTCTTATGTTTGTATGTCTGTAAGAAGGAAGATTCCAAAAACTGTGGCAGCTACTTGTAATAAGTTTGCTTATTTAACTTCAAGTCCAATTTTGCCACGTATTTTTGTTTATGAACTTGTTTCCCCCAAGGAGGAAATACATCTTTAATTTCAATAGAAAACAAAAGAGCTGACTATGAGATAGCAAATGCTCTGCTGAATCTGTTTTTAATTCTTACCGGAGATGAAACTAAGACAAACAGATGTACAGGTACAGACTCACTCAGTGGTATTTGAAACCAGTCTATGTTGGACTCAATGTTCTCTGCCCTTCCAGGGATATGCCAGCTCTCAGTCAACCCATCAATCAATCAATCACGCTAGTAATACATCTTTATACAAACTGTGCAGGGCCTTAAGGTGAAATTTACTAACCGTGAGGGAGCCTGGAGACGGTCCCATGATGACGCGCTTCACGCTGCCGACGTCCGTGAGTCTGTGTTCATTGTCATCCCACCTTCCGTAGGCCAGATCGATTCCACCCAAAAAGGCCACTGACTGGTCGATGATGACAAGTTTCTCGTGATGAGCCCACAGATAGACGCTGGACGACACATGATCTGGGTGCCTCATCACCTTGAGAGGGAAAAAAACCGCATGTGGAATATGCTTTCTAAAATGTCTTTCATATCATAATAAAATAGGTCTGTTTACTCCCCTGAATAGCATTTTCTACAGTTCGAAAACTCAAATGTGCTTTCTAAACATTAAAGAAAATCTCCAAACTTTTAATTTTATCCCTAGTATTTAGCAGAGGAGGAACCCTCATTACTTTTAAAGACTCTCCTGCCCATCCAGGACCTTCCCACATCTGGGGACAGCTGCCATTTAACTTGAAGTCTGGCCACATATTTTAATAAAAGTCAGCTCAGTGGAATAGCAGATTCTCTTTCCCCCCAAAAGGATTACGTTATATGTGGTATTATTTTTAAAACACTATAACTTTTCAACAAACATCTATCCGTGACAAAACTTTTAATAAATATATTGATATTTTGGCAGTCATTGAGTTGAAGTAGTAACCATTTGGATATAGGGATACAGACGTTTTCACAGCTCTTGATTTATTTAAAGGTACTTTGAGAAGTTATTAACCTCCTGCTTTCAAATAGAATTCTCTCTAAATGACCCCAGACTGGCCTAGTCTATTTTTGTATGTCTTTAAAGTAGAAGCATTCCAAAAACTTTCGAGGCTACTTCATTTTTTAATAACATGTTTTTTAAAATAGTGGTAAAATACACAGAACATAAAATTTACCATAGTAATCATTTTTAAGTATACAACTCAGTGGTATTAAGTACGTTCATATTGTGCAACCATCACCACTATCCATCTCCAGAACTTTTCATTTTGTGAAAGTGAAATTCTGTACCCACTCAACTCCCCATTCCCTCCTCCCCCCAAACCCTGGCAAACACCATCTATTTTCTGTGTCCATGAATTTGACTACTCTAGGTATCTCATATAAATGGAATCATACAATATTTGTCTTTTTATGACTTATTTCACTTAGAATAATGTCTTCAAGGTTCATTTAGGTTTTATCATATGTCAGAATTTCCTTCCTTTTTAAGACTGAATCATATTCCACTGTATGTATACACCAATCCATTACTGAGAGTGTGATAGTAGAGTGTCCAACTATTACTATGGAACTGTTTTATTTCACCCTTCAATTCTGTCAGTGTTTCCTTTATATATTTGGATGGTCATTATTACATATATAATTGTTTGTAACTGCTATATTTTCTTTCTTGCTGCATTACACTTTTTATTAACATTTAATCTTTGTCTATTATAAACTTTTTTCATTTAAAGTCTCTTTTGTCCAATATTTGTATAGCCATTCCTGTTCTCTTTCTGTTACTATCTATGTGGAATATCTTTTTTTAACCAAGAGAAATATGTAATTGTCATATATTTTAAGCCTGCTGGAGATTTACTAATTCATTGTCTTGATGTACCTCAGTTATTGAGCAATATTTACTGATAGGCTTCAGATGTTCGGTAAAGTATCAAATAGCTTTTTTCAAATTGTTTATCATTTTAATTTACTATATTAGTACTTTATACAAAGTGCTATTAAGAAAAGCACTTTAAATCCTAGAAGAGCTCTCTTTGTTGCTATCAATGTTCAAGTGATGTCCTGGGGAGGTCACATCTAAGAGGTTCCAAGATAATCTTAACAAGGAGTATGGAAACTTGACAGGGCTCTTGAATATTAAAACAGCTGTAGGAAGAATGTTCTTGGCTGAATTATCAGGGTAAAAGAAGCAGAAATGAGAACTCTGCTGACTCCATCAATATCAGAAGTATAAGAAAGTATAGTCATTTGTTTTATTTCTGAGAAGTTCACAATACTGTTTATTCAAAATATACATTAGGGAATTCTACAGATTACCACTGCTTCAAGCAAGACATATCTGAAAATCAACAGAATAACAAAGAACAAACCCTGTTGAGCAAGATGACCCGAATACCTTTATGTTGGGGTGTAGATGCATCAAAATCCTCTTGCTGTATTCACTGTTGATTCCAAGAGCAAGTTCCACCTCTTTGTAGAGCATAACGAAGATCCTCACCCCCTGTTGCTGTTACAGAAGAAAACATAGGGAGTAATAAGAATTTTTAGAGGTAGGTTATGATTTTTCTTTTTCTTCTTCCTTTCTGGGCATTGTACTTTCTAAAACTTTCCTCTATAAACAAGTATAACACAATTTTTAATGAAAAATACAATACAAGGAGGTGATATATAAGTGTATATTAAGACACAAATATAAAAAAAAATGTATCTCCTTTCTATTCTTTGACTTGTAATCCTGAGAATCCATATGGGACTAATTACAGCCAGAAAGTTGAAATTGCAGCCTCAAATACTAAAAGGGTCTGATATCAGATAGTCTTACACCTTTGAACGTCTCCAAACACTTGACATTGAGGAAAAATTTGGACCTGATTCGTGTTACAGGATTAGGGTTTTTTGTTTTTATTATACCAAAATTAGTTGAAAACACCGGGTTTTAAAAACTCCAATGCAATAAATTAGGCTACACATGCCTTAAATATTTCTGGGAGTATTTTCACAGAATTTTTCTTTACTAAAATTTATTTTAGTGGAAAAAAACATTTCTTAATCTTCAGAGGAGAATGTGTTGGTTCATACTCTTCACCCATAATTAAATCATCAATGTCTGTTTCACAACTGAAATGACTTCTTCAGAAGTCTGCTTCTCTAACATTAAAAACTCCCTGAGTTTTAGCAGCAGCACACAAATTAATATTGATCCATCCTTAGACCTTGGGCCTAAAAGGAAATAGACAAGGACATGGTGAAGGTCAAATTAAATTAAAAAATGCCTGGTAAACATTAACATGCTGTACAAATAACATTTATTATTAATATTAACCATCAAAAACATAATGTCCAACAGCTGGTAGTACAGAAAAGTACTAGTATTTTCTCTCCTAGTTCTGGGTGGTGGCAGAGTTTTAGCCTATGATAAATTGCCCCACACCTTAACGTCCCTTCCCTTCTCTCTGTCCTCTCATACAGTTCTCCCACCAATATCTCCAGGAAACACTATGTTATTTATCCCGACTTCTTGTCTTTTTTTTTTTTTTCGCTTTTTAGGTTTGCATCTTCAGTATTGCTGTGCTGTTTGCAACATCTTAATTTGCATTTCCTATTCCCAGCAGCTCTGAAATTATTTGGAAATACATTATATACATATTAGATACTATAGCTACACTTAGGCATTTAGTATCTTGGAGATTTAAGCAAGAAGTTTCCTGTAGTACTTTCTAGAGTATTAGATATACAGGCATATCTAATAAACTACAGTGACAAAGAATAATTTAGTTACAGTTTAAGTTTAATCCATGGTAATTAGATTTATAAGATACCTAATTTATAAGAACTGGGTTTTTGGCAATGCTATAAAAATGTGAAGTAACATATGAGTTAATATTTTAAGGTTGTAAGATAGAAAACCTTGGAATAAGCCAAATATACATACAATTCCCCCATGTTTCTCTCCCAATATTGGGAAGAATATTTTGGTCCCTAAATTCTTATAATAATTCATCACTTCAAAATACTAACTCTATCTTACTTGGTGTTAGTAGTATCTGAAAAGTGTATTCAGTTTTGAAGGGACACACTAGATTTACATTCTGGGCTGCATTAAGAAAATTAAATGAGTACTGGGAGAAGACCATTCTAGTTCTGAAAAAACTGGATTAAAGCATGTATTTTATTTCTCTGGTTAACAGCTGACTTTTGGAAGTGGCTTATTATTTATTATATTGCACACAACTATTATTATAATCAAGTACATAAATACAGACTTGATTAAAGAAATAGGAAGTAAAAGTGCAGGCAGGAAGTGGGCAGATTAATTTCTAATGATATGGCCAGTGAGTGCTCTAAATGAAAACTAGAACATTATTTTATTTTTTTGCCTCCATCATTCAGATCCACTTCACTCTGAGTATTTTAAGATTCAGCACTAAATAACAGTTACAAAAAAATAGCTTCCCATTGAATGATACAATATAAAGTTTAAAACCCTAAATTTTAACCTAAATTATAGAGCATTACACCTTACATCTTTCATCATGGTTCATTTGTTTTAAATGGATGAAATTCTGCTTCTTAGGCTTATGAGATTATTACCCATGAAGGACAGTAGTCGCATATTAGGAACTGGTCTGAATCTCACAATTTTCCATCTACCTGTATAACTAATGGATTTTGGAAATAATGGAGATGTTAATGCTAATGGATTATAGTATATCCTCCATCTACTAATAGCTGACATTTTCTTCTATACTGTATCTTTTCCCATTGAAATAGATTAACTCTAAAAGAAAGAGGGTATGCACTTTAAGTCTTTCCAGCTTAAGTAGAGATGACTAATAAGGAAGTAACTAAATATAAAAAGTTCATTTTTATATAGTCTGGTTTACAATTATTCACTAACATCCATACCCACAATAAGCAGTTAATTAGTGACAAGATTTTTGTGGTAATAAAGCAATAAAGTCCTCTTCTTCTGCTCAAGGTATTACACCACTACCATAAACTTTAAATTATAAAGGGCAAAGCAAAATACGTCCCTTGGGAATGAGAGCATTTGTTGGGTCATATAGTGCAGACTTATACAAAATTGAGAAATATTTGTGCAAAATGAAAGCCAAATTAGAAAAAAAAAAAAGGGTTAATTCTGTAATTAAACATTCTGATGTTAATTCTGTAATTTAAAAAATGCACTTTTGCGGGGCAGAGAATAGCTCATAGTGGTGGAGTGCATGCTTAGCATGCACCAGGTCCTAGGTTCAATCCCCAGTACCTCCTCCATAAATAAACAAATAAACCTAATTACTGAAAAAAAAAATCTATAAATAAAATTAAAAATGCACTTTTGAGGCATCCAGTGTTTTACCAATGTCTTTTAGTGACCCTAGGGGAAATTATTTTTTGCTTAGAAGAGAAGTATTAATAGGGGAAGTAGGAAAGCAGATGGCCTGGACTTGACTGTTTCCTGGGTTTCTAGGCTTCGATGCCATGTTTCTTATCTCTGCTGAAGTCAACTAACCTGAAGTCCACAGAATAAACTTCACGACACCTGAGTTTCAAAAGGTAAAAGTTCTATCCTCTCTTCTAATTATTTTTTAATCCAGTAGAGCAGACAGAATACTAGAAGCAGTAGGAATGTTTAGGCCCTTTACACATACAAATGCAAATGAAGAAAATGAAAAATAAAAATTGTTCTAGAGTTGAAATCAAGAGACTGTTTCTGAGACAGCTTTTTCTCTGATTGCTCAAAGCACTGTGGTCCAAATATTTTCTAACGTAGGCAGATTTGTCCATTGGCTCAAGATAGCTTAGCTTAACATCTGCAGGATAACCACTAATTTTATCACCTGTCAAGGACTTTCCCAGGGAGGGTGCAATATTCCGGGAAAATGAAAAGTCAAAGATAAAAAGAAGTAATTTCCCCACCATTTAATTAAGTGCAGGCAGCATTGGGATGTAAGAGCACAAATGCTCATGCACCATTTTTTTAAAACCAGTTTTGTTTAAAGAACAGTCCTGAAGGTTGAAGATCCTTTCTCTCCCCAACCACGCCCTTCTAGCCCACCATTTTGATAAGATTCTCTTTTTTTTCTTGTGCAGAGATGAGATTATTCATCTCACTTGATGAAGCTGGACGTCTTTCCCTCCTATTGGTCACTGACTGCAGCTCTAGAATGTGCCTAGTGGTCTAGGGCAGAATGAAATGAATCTGACGACAACCTCCCCATTACTCCCCACCCCCGACCCAGAGAACCTAGGTTCTGTAAGTCTCCCGGATCTCCAGGATTCTGTACTTGAAGAACTTCTTGGTGCAAGTCTCATCAGCAATATTACGTATTCTAAAGTTAAAATATACAAATTCGGTTCAGGGATATAGGTACCATAACTATGATGCAACTCATCTCACCTCTTAGTGCAGTAAATGCAGAACTGTGAAAAACCCTGGGATGCTGATTTGAGCTGTAAACAGGCTTCCTCTCAATGCTGGCCAACACTATGTCAAATGATGACACTGCACATCAGAAGGCCAATGCAACAGGAAAATACCAACTTGGTTGTTACCAGAGAAACAAAATATTATATTTTCCCCCGAAAAACAATTATTAAGAGATATTTGACTATATGTTGGCTATAAGGCAGAGGCACTAAATTTCTCCCTCTAAATCCAAACACAACCACACTGAAGAAAAAAAATTCATTTTAATCAACCTCATGGACCTCCAGGACCGATTAATGCAAGAATAAGTGTTATTTTCAACCCAGTGAAGCTAGTGGCTTTCAGAAACTAAATTATTTATGTGAAGCAGTGTTTATGAGTCGATGAAATGTCAATTTGGAATGATATGAGCATTAAAAATTTATGACCAAAATAATAATATGGTGTAGCTGGATTAAGGAGGAGCAATTCTGCTAAATGTACCACTGAGAGATTAATATTTAATAGTATCACTATTTCCTTAGGAAATTTTAAAAATCTTCACACACAATTTAAAAACTGTAAGTTTCGGGAAGCAGATGAAATTGAAACAAAGGACCTTCTCAGGCAGTAACATTTACTCGGCTGTGCTGTTCAACTGGGACCTCACCAGAGTTCAGGGGCCATAAAAACAAAGAAAAGCCGTAACAGTGATACAAAAGGCAGCTGGATAGTACACTGAGGGGAATGAACAAACAGAGGCCAGTGAACATGTGAGGTGGAGGGCCAGGCTTGCAGGTTCCTCCTCCCAAGCCTGCCTCTGGCAATACTAGCTTTCTGGAGTTTACTCAGATGTCCCCTAGGCACCTCACACTCACGTGAGCTAGAATTTGGCTCTCTGATTCTGGGTTCGTCCCACTCCCTTTTAATTCCAGATGCACCTTCCCCATGTACCATTTTGATTGGATTGCTCTTCATCCATCACACATCCCACAGCAGTTCACCACTGTGTTGCATTAAGCCCAGACCACTGGCTTGGCTCACAAAGCCCCCACATCCCAGCTGCCTTTCCAGCCTGGACTCCCCTCCTACCTATGCTAACACATCAACCATGTCACCTTGCTGTGACTGACAAGGCCTTACCGATTCCTGCCTCCAGAATGTTTCCTCACCACATTTGTGAGCATACACTGCTTCAGTTATTTACTTTTTATGACAAAAAGAGCCAACTCAAGGCTCACCGAGAATCTACAGGGTCAATTTCACACTATTACCATGAACTGTCCCAAAACTGGAGCCAGAACATCACCAATTCTTAATCACCCTTCAACATCAGCTTGACACCATCTGACTGAAACCATTCTCCGATGACTTTGTCTTTTGCTCAAATGACAGAATAATGAATAAAATGAAATGCTATGTTTGATCTCATCATTTATTATTCAATGACGAAATTTTATTACAATTTCTTGCCTATAACTTAACTGCCCATATACCTGATTAAAAAACAAAAAAATAAAGTTGCTAATATAAACCATGCTGTGAATTAGGTGAAAACATTTACAATTCAAGAGTAATAGGAAAAAAATCAGAACCAGATGAACTTGAACACAGTTAAAATATTCTACCTTTTGTCAAACTCTAAAGAAAAAGCTATGTGTATATGAAAGGCTTTGAAATAGAAAAGGCATTTCAGAGGCAATAAACATTTAAAAAATTACATCAGCATCTGTTTAGAAAGTACATACTGCTTTTCGTTTAAGAATGCAGTCCAATCTCCAGCGATTTCCTTCAACCACCGGGCGTTTCAGGAAGATTTCTGGACTCAACCTGAAATCATGAAACCAAGATTTCAAGAACCTAAAACTAAATATAACGTTCCAATGATATCATAGGAAGCAAAGGCAATTTTAGCCCCAATGCCATCCTCCTCCTCCACTGTGGCAGGTCACCCAGAGTTCTACTGCGAGTCCACGAACAACTTCATATGGGAACAAGAGCCTTTCCTTCTTCCTCTGATGAAAGGAAGAGACAGGCACGCACGCACACACACACACACACAAAGAGGAAAAGCCGCTCTGGGATGGATGTTGCATGGGGGTGTGATGTCTAGACAGGTATAGCCATATTGAAATTCTAAGGGGAAAAGCAGAACCTTGAAATTACTACATCACCCTACCAATTCTCTGACTACCTAATTAAATGAGATAAATAAATCCTCAGTGTTTAAGGCACCTTTAATTGAGCATTCTAGCAACTCAGGCCCCAAGTGTTCTAATTGACAAGTATGAACACTGACTTCCTATACCAAGGAGCAGTGCCCATGGGAACCTGGGGCTTTCTAAGCAAGGAAGAAGGCAGGCTTGCTGATAGATAAACTTTTTCCAGTGTGAGCATGGACCCCTACGCTCTTCTTCATGGTGCCATAGATGGCACAGTAGAGCAGCGTCACTTTTTCCCCTTAGGGTTGAGTTCAAAGTCATTGCCTAAGTTAAACTGGTAAGTGGTGTAACTCCTCTGTAATGGGGAAAACAAACGAAAAAGAAACAATAAAGAAAATTTCATCTGCTGAAATACTAGACCTGAAGGGGCAGGAGTAGACTGTGTAAGGAACAAAGCCTTACAGAATACTAGGGTGGAATATTCCATGGCCAGGCAGTCTTCTAAGCATGTGAAAAGAGTAGGGTTCTAAGGAGCTAAAGATATTAAAAGAAGTAATTTTATGCTCTATTTCATTCAGTTAAAGGAAAAAATCCCCAGAGATAAAGTATCCAAAGGAAACATATATGGGGTAAGATAAATAAGAAAACAGAGGAAAGGAGGGGTGTATACAATATAAATACTTATATATTTGGCTTAGAGTAGGAAACAATTCAAAGGTAATGTACGCCCAAACAAACAAACAAAAAATGAAGCAATTGATAGGAAAAGATTTGAAATCTTTGAAAACAGATCTGTCTTAAATAGAACAGTATATTACTAGGCATTGCTAGTTCACTGAAAGTAGGACATATCAAACAACATATATATACACTTGCAATTTTTGATGTACACATTAATTTTGTGTTCAGTGGACTTCAGTTTGGGGGCCGCTTTTAAGTCTATACTCTGCAATTAAGTCTTTATCACCTTTAATCTAAAAGCACTATGTACTTTGAATGCAGAATACTCTACTAGATACTTTGAAGGATCTTAATCTAGCGCTCAAGTAGAACTTGATTTTGAGGATAATGCATAAAAAGATAAAAATACTGATAATCATGCTATAAACAAAGTTTAAACAATGGCAAGGAGAGAACAGCTATGACTCACAAGCATCATTATGTTAGGATCTTTACTAAGTAATGATTAGATAAACAAAACTTGAAAGAATTGTATAATACTACATTTCAATGAGTCTAGGACAGCAGTGACTGTAAGATGCATCAATACTGTGTGTACCACTAAGAAAGAAAAACAATGACAGCTACAGCTATGAGACGTTACTGAGTGTAAGGTGCATCTTGATTTCAGAGATGTTAAAGTAAATGCTCCTCTTAGAAGATTTTATAGCTTTAAGTGCTCATATAAGAAAGAAAAAGCTTAAAATCAATGATCAGAGCTTCTATCTTAAGAAGATAGAAAAAAGACTAAATTAAACCCAAAGTAAGAAGGATAGGAAAAACGGATAAGAGTGGAACTCAATGCAATGTAATACAGAAAAACAATAGAGAAAACTCAATAAAACCAAAATCTAGCCCTTTGAAAAGATTTTAAAAAATGACAAACCAGTTAAATTAAAAGAAAAAAAGAGAGTTTAACTATTTTAGATTCCTCATGTAAATGCGAAGAAACCGTTTGAGTAGGATAATATCAATCCTACTCAAAGTCTCTCAGGAAACGAGGAGGAAACACTAACTCATATAATGAGGCTAGCATTATCCTAATACCAAATCAAATAAGGACAATCAAAGAAAAGAAAAAAATTAAGTACAATATCCCTAACAATTATAGAGGCAAAAATCTTTACCAAAACCTCATAATCTATAAAAAGGATAACAGATTATGACAAAGTGGGATTATTTCTAAGAACACAAGGTTGGTTTAAAAATTGCAAATTAAATCAACGCAATTCAGCACATTAACAGGAAAAGAAAACCCAAAAAAATGATCATTTCAATAAATGCAGAAAAATGTTTTGACAAAATTCAATAAATACCCATTCACAGTAAAAAATTGTAAGTAGAAAGGAATTTCTTCAAATAGAAGGCACCTATTTAAAAAATCTACCTGAAGCATATAATCTAAGACTGAAAACTTTTCTCCTAAGACTGATAACAAGGCAAAGATGTCCTTTCTCATCACTTCTATTCAACACTTTATTGATGATGCTAGCCAATGCAAAAAAAAAAAAGAAGAAAGAAAGAAAAGAAAAGAAAAGAAAAAAGGAAAAGAAGAAAAAAAAACAAAGCATAAGGATTATAAAGGAAAATGGTAAACTTCATTCACACATCACATGATCATCTATGGGGAAAATCCTAAGGCTTCTACAAAAAATCTACTAGCCCTGGGAAGTGAATTAAGCAAGATTTCAGTAAATAAGATCAATATAAAAAATCAATTGCATTTCTGTATGCTGGCAGTGAAAGACTGGAACATGAATTTTTAAATGCCATACACAATAACAAAAACATGAGTTACTTAGTGATCAGTGCAAGGACCTGTATATGGAAAGTATAAAGAATAGCTGAGAAAATTTAAATAAGAACTAAAAAAAAAAAAAAAAGGAGAGATATATAGTGTTTATGAATTGGAAGACTCAATACTGAGGAAGAAGAACAAAATTTGACATACCGTCTAACCAGTGGTGATTTTACCATTTTTTCCCCTTTGATTCCTCATCCTGGAAGGAGAAGCTGGAAAAGGGCATTGGCACAGGTAGAAAGAACTCCAGGAGGAATCCTCAAGTTCAGGCTTGAGGAGGAAGCGTGGGTTCTTCTGGGTGCTAGGGGTGGCAGGGAAGGGCGCAAAGGCATCAAAAACTCTGAGGGAGTGGAACTTTCCTCTCCAGCTGGAAGAGTTGTGGTTCCAAGAGGATAATATAAATATCTATTGCTTGGCTCTGGACACAAAGTGTCATTGCAGAAAGTGTTTGGCAGAGCAGGGTAAATAAAGCCACAACTTTCTAGTTAGAGGACTATAAAGAGAAGCCACAGACAACCCATGAGTAGTGGGTAGATCGTGGAGAGAGAGGAGCTCAGAAAAGCAACACTATAAAGTTGTTTATGAACTTCTAGCTCACTCCCAAGCTGCTCATGGATTTGATCTTAAACATTATACTAAAGAATCTGAGAATTGAAATAAGAAATAGACCACTGCCCAGTCTGGCTGCTAGGTGGAGTACATAGGGGACAGATCTGAACAGCACTGCAAATGCTTTGAAAATAAAGCTGACATTAAAAACACACAGAAGAAAGCTAGCTGGAACATTCTGCATGAACCCAAATGAGCCAGTTTCCTGCTAAAACAAAAATACCAACATTCTCCATAAGATTTAAATAAGACCTAGAGTCATAATATTAAAAATCTCCAGAATATAATAAAAAATTACTTGGCATACAAAGAATTAGAAAAGTCTCAACTTGCAGGAAAGTCATTCAACAAATATCAATGCCAAAATGACATAAATGTTGGAATTACTTAATGTAATTCTTTGCCAGATATTATAAAAATGTTTCAATAAGTAAGGGTAAACACTCTTAAAATGAATGGATAGACAAAAAGTCTCAGCAAAGAAATAAAGATATAAATGAGAACCAAAGAGAAATTTTCAAACTGAGAAATACAACTACAAAAAACAAACAAACTCTTACTGGATAGACTCAGTACCAGAACAGAGGTGACAAAGGAAAGAATCAGTGAACTTAAAGACAGATAAATTATCTAATTTGAATAACAAAGAGAAGAAAAGATTGGAAAAAAATGAACAGTCTCAGAGACCTGTGGGTCAATACTAAAAGACACTATTTGTGCAATCAGAGACTCAGAAAGAGAGAAATAGGGAAATGCAGGGAAAAAAAATTGAAGAAGTAATGTATGAAAATTACTCAAATTTGATGAATGACATAAACCTACAGATTTAAGAAGCTTGATGAACCCCAAACAGAATAAACTCAAATACCATAATCAAACTGCTGAAAACTAAAGACAGAGGGAAAATGCTGAAAGCACTTAAAAGAAAAACAATGCATCATTTAGAGGGAAACAGTGATTCAAAATGAATGTGAACTTCTCATCAGAAAACACAGGCCAGAATGAAATGGAGCAACTTATAACTAGAATGGATAAAGATCTTCTACTATTTTGTAATAAGAAGGCAATGCAAAAAAAAAAAAGAGAAAAAAAATGCGATTTGAACATATTTCCAAAAAAGCTAAACAAATATCCAAAAATCACAGGAAAATATGCTTAACGTGAAAAGATGTTGCTAATGTAAATTAAAACCACAATGAGATACTGCTACATACCCTTTGGGATCACTAATGTTAAAAAATTAAATACACTAAAATACCTTGAGATAAATGAAAATGAAAACACCACCACACAAAATTTATGGGACGCAGCAAAGGCAGTGCTAAGAGGGAAGTTCATGGCAATACAGGCCTTCCTCAAAAAAGAACAATCTCAAATAAACAATCTAACCTATCAGCTAAAAGAATTAGAAAAAGAAGAGCAAAAACCCCCAAAAGTCAGCAGAAGGAAGGAAATAATAAAGATCAGGGAGGAAATACATAAAATAGAAATTAAAAAAACAATAGAAAAAAATCAATCAAACCAGAAGCTAGTTTTTTGAAAGAGTAAATAAAATCGACAAACCTCTGGCCAAACTCACAAAGAAGAAAAAGGAGAGAACACAAATAAGCAAAATAAGAAAGGAAAATGGAAAAATTACAACAAATAACATAGAAATACATAATATCATATGAGAATATTATGAAAAACTATATGGAACCAAACTGGATAACCTAGAGGAGATGGACAAGTTTCTGGAAACATACTGTCCACCAAAACTGAATCAAGAAGAATCTGAACACTTGAACAATCCGATCACTAGAAAGGAAATAGAAATAGCAATTAAAAACCTCCCTACAAATAAAAGTCCAGGACCAGATGGCTTCACCGGGGAATTCTACCAAACATACAAAGAAGAACTCATACCAGTCCTTCTCAAACTCTTCCAGACGATTGAAAAGGAGGGAATACTCCCAAACTCATTCTATGAAGCCACCATCACCCTGATACCAAAACCAGGCAACGACACTACCAAAAAAGAGAATTATAGGCCCATATCACTGATGAACATAGATGCAAAAATCCTCACCAAAATATTAGCAAATAGAATCCAACAGCACATAAAAAAGATTATACATCATGACCAAGTAGGGTTCATCCCAGGGACACAAGGGTGGTTCAACATACACAAATCAATCAATGTAATATATCACATCAACAAGAGAAAGGACAAAAACCACCTGATCATCTCAATAGATGCAGAAAAAGCATTTGATAAAATTCAACACACATTTATGATAAAAACTCTCACCAAAGTGGGTATAAAAGGAACATATTTCAACATAATAAAAGGTATATATGACAAACCTACAGCCAGCATAGTATTCAATGGTGAAAAACTCAAAAGCTTCCCACTAAAATCTGGGACAAGACAAGGCTGCCCACTATCACTACTCCTATTCAACATAGTCTTGGAAGTCCTAGCCACAGCAATCAGTCAAGAGAGAAATAAAAGGGATCCAAACTGGAAAAGAAGAGGTAAAAGTGTCACTATATGCCAATGACACAATACCATATATAGAAAACCCTAAAAGCTCCACACAAAAACTACTAGAACTAAATGAAGAATTCAGCAAGGTAGGAAGTTACAAGATTAACGTTCAAAAATCAGTTGCATTTCTTTACACTAACGATGAATCAACAGAAAAAGAAAGTAAAGAAACAATCCCCTTTAAAATAGCACCCAAAGTAATAAAATACTTAGGAATAAATCTAACCAAGGAGGTGAAAGATTTATACATGGAAAACTATAAACCACTGATGAAGGAAATTAAAGAAGATTAAAAAAAATGGAAAGATATCCCATGCTCCTGAATTGGAAGAATCAATATTGTTAAAATGGTCACACTGCCCAAAGCAATCTACAGATTTAATGCATTCCCTGTCAAATTACCCAGGACATATTTCACAGAACTACAACAAATCATAATAAAATTTATATGGAACCATCAAAGACCTAGAATTGCCAAAGCATTACTGAAGAAAAAGAAAGAGGCTGGAGGAATAACTCTCCCAGACTTCAGACAATACTACAGAGCTACAGTCATCAAGACAGCATGGTCTTGGTACAAAAACAGACATATGGACCAATGGAACAGAATAGAGAGCCCAGAAATGAACCCACAAACTTTTGGTCAACTAATCTTCGACAAAGGAGGCAAAAATATACAATGGAATAAAGACAGTCTCTTCAGCAAATGGTGTTGGGAAAACTGGACAGCAGCATGTAAATCAATGAAGCTAGAACACTCCCTTACACCATACACAAAAATAAACTCAAAATGGATCAAAGACTTAAACATAAGGCAAGATACAACAAACCTCCTAGAATAAAACATAGGCAAAACATTATCTCACATATATCTCAAAAATGTTCTCTTAGGGCAGTCTACCCAAGCAATAGAAATAAAAGCAAGAATAAACAAATGGGACCTAATTAAACTTACAAGCTTCTGCACAGCAAAGGAAACCATAAACAAAACAAAATGACAAACTACAGAATGGGAGAAAATTTTTGCAAAAGATAAAACTGACAAAGGCTTGATCTCCAGAATATATAAGCAGCTCATACGACTTAATAAGAAAAAAACAAACAACCCAATCCAAAAATGGGCAGAAGACCTAAACAAACAATTTTCCAAGGAAGAAATACAAATGACCCATAGGCACATGAAAAAGTGGTCAATATCACTCAGTATCAGAGAAATGCAAATCAAAACTACAATGAGGTATCACCTCACACCAGGCATAATGGCTGTCATTCAAAAGTCCACAAATGACAAATGCTGGAGAGGCTGTGGAGAAAAGGGAACCCTCCTACACTGCTGGTAGGAATGCAGTTTGGTGAGGCCACTGTTGAAAACAGTATGGAGATTCCTCAAAAGACTAGGAATAGACTTACCATATGACCCAGGAATCCTGCTCCTGGGCATATATCCAGAAGGAACCCTACTTCAAAAAGACACCTGCACCCCAACGTTCATAGCAGCACTATTTACAATAGCCAAGACATGGAAACAACTGAAACGTCCATCAACAAATGACTGGATAAAGAAGTGGTATATTTATACAATGGAATAGTATTCAGCTATAAAAACCGACAACATAATGCCATTTGCAGCCACATGGATGTCCCTGGAGAATGTCATTCTAAGTGAAGTAAGCCAGAAAGAGAAAGAAAAATACCATATGAGATTGCTCATATGTGGAATCTAAAAAAAAAAGAACATAAATACAAAACAGAAACAGAATCACAGACATAGAATACAAACTTGTGGTTGCCAACGGGGAGGTGGGTGGAAAGGGACAGACTGGGAGTTCAAAATTTGTAGATACTGACAGGCATATGTAGAATAGATAAATAAGATTATACTGTATAGCACAGGGAAATACATACAAGATCTTGTGATAGCTCAGTGAAAAAGAATGTGACAATGAATATATGTATGTTCATGTATAACTGAAAAATTGTGCTCCACACTGGAAATTGATACAACATTGTAAACTGACTATAACTCAGTAAAAAAATATTTAAAAAAACCCCACAATGAGATACTACTACGTACCCTTTGGGATCACTAACATTAAAAAAGACACTAAATTTTTAAAATAAATAATTACTAAAGAATTCCAATACACCTTATGAAAAACATAACATTAAAATCAACTTAAATGTGTTCTTCTACTTAGAATAGTCTGAGTGTGTGAGCCAGTCAATAATGAAATGTTGATTTTGTTTTTGAACTTTACAGCCTTTGTCTCCAAGCCCAAAGGAGATCTCGCTTCTGTTTCTCTTCCTTTGATAAACTCCCTCTTTAAAAATCTTGGTTTATGATTCTTCTTCCTTATTCTCCAGTTTTAATACTCCTGTCTCTCTTAGACCCGTTTAATACACAGACTCAGTACAGACACTGTGGCAGACCCCACCTGCACCCCCACTGCCAACAGGCCACACAAGGGACTCAACACACTTGCTCCACACATCCCTGCTGGCCAGTGGGGAATCAGAATTCACCATCACTAAGAGGAAGCTGTGCTACGCCACGCTATGTGGATCCGTCCCAAGTTACAGCAGCGGACTGCAAGCCACACCTTGGTGGCCAGCCTCGTTTTGGGGATCACACCAGCGAACACAGTTTGTCTTTAACCCATCTTTTGAGTGTTGTCTCCACCCCCCCCATCCCAAAGGATGCTATGCTCAAGCAGTACACCACCTCTACCCTCCTCCAAAACTGCTGTGCTCTCTCACCCCTGTGTGCCTTGGTCCTGGCTATCCCTCTGCCTAAAACAGTCAGCTGTCTTCATCTGTCAGCTCCATCCCCCAGGACCTGGGCCAGCGTTCTCTGCTGTGAAGCTTCCACAGCTCCTTCAGGCTCAGTCACTGCCCCTTCCTCTGTGCTCCCCCCACCCCCACGCCTTCTGTTATGCTGACCCTCACCACTGAGTTTGCCCCAATCCCATGTCTCACGCACGACTTCCTGACTGTCTGTTGTTCCCGCATAGGGGCAGCTTCTCATTCATCTTTCTGTGCCCTTGGCCCAGTTCAGTACCTGTCACACAGCAGCTACTCATTAAATAGGTCTGGAATTAATGAGTGAATAAATTACTAAATGAATGGGTGGGTGGTTAAATGAAATCACAAAGGAACTCAGTGCTTCTAGGTCCCAGGTTATTTCTCATTTCACCCTATCTGCCTTTCCTTTCATACTAATGGTTTTAGAAACCGACAAACAGTTTTTGCTTAAGTATATGATGTCTCTCAAGTGAGTTTAGAAGCTCCTAAAGGGCGTGTGCATCCTCTCACTGTGCATTTCACTTCCTCAGAGCCAGACAAGTCAGGGTGTAGTAAACTTTCTGAATGCTCTCTTTTGCAATATACTTGCATGACAGGAATTCTCTTCACTTGTTTTGAGGGAGGTTCCTGCGAAGGTTTTATTTCAAAGGAAGTGTTGTAATAAGTGTTCATGAAAAAGAAACAGCCTCTTGATTCATTTTCGTGCTGACAGTAGAAGAGAAAACATTCAAGGTTTCATCTCTTTAGATGTTTAAATGAGAGTTTGTACTTTAGTGTTCAGAACCTTGAAAAGAGGTATTATTTGCTCGTGTAAACATGAAAATACGGGCTCAGTGGAAACACTATTTTCAGTCTCTTTCATGTTCTTGTAAAACTTTCAGAAATACTTTTTAAAGGAATACACGTACTACACTAAGCTTGAATTCATTCTAATAAGTGTTTAGAAAGTATGCAACCAAAGAAATAGCTCCTGAGTATGAAACTTTTATTCTTGGTAACTGACTAAAGAGACAAAACTTGGCAAGAATATGAAACCAAGACTAAGCTCCTCCACAAACATGAGAATAAACAGGTCCACGATAGACAGGCTGACCATCACACACCTTATCCTCCGACTCCAGACAATGATTCTCAACCAAGAGGGACTGTGCTCCCCAGGGGACATCTGGCAATGTCTTAAGACATTTGGGTGATCAAGACTGGGAGTTTGCTACTGGCATCCAGTGGATAAAAGCCAGGGATGCTGATGGTGCTGAATATCCCACAATGAGCAGAACAACCCCCCATAACAAAGTAATATCTGGTCCAAAATGTCAATAATGCCAAGGTTGGGAAAACATGCCCTAGAGTTATAGATTTCCACACCACCGAGGCAAAACAGCAGAAGAAGATGAGTTGACATTCCTAATGACTTTCCCCTCCCCCCAAAATCTAGAATTAGGAGGAAATGGGTTATGGTGATATTTCCACAGCTCATATATAAGGAAGAATTTGGAAGGAAACAGGATAGGGAAAAATAAGGGGCATTTCAAGCACCAAAGTTCTTAGAAGGAAAACATATTTTAGACATTTTCAATATTTCCATTGTAGCAAATGTTAGCATCTACAATGGGTTTTCACCGTCTAGACAGATGGGTAATTGAGACTTATGTCAGACTACAAAGTCTACACCAACTCCAGGAGTAAAATTTCCCAAGGGCTAATGGGTTTTAGATATGAGACTTCCAGTGGCTCTAATAATCATCATAACTCTCATGGATGACTTTAAAGGGGGTCAGAAAGTTGAAACCTGATGCATCTCCAAAAAAAGCTGACCGCCTAGTAACTACCAAGCACATTTTAATAGTAATAGCAAATGGAAATATTTCAATTTCAAAGGGAAAATTCAGAAGCAGTATATTCACTGGACCTGGTGACAGATAAACCAATATGAGGAAAGACATTCAAGGAAGCTTATTTTCCATTACCTCTACACCTGTATTTGCATTGCAACATAATCTTTACTAAAATGAATATTGAGTATCCGCTTCTAAATGGAAAGACAAAAACAAAATTGTTCAAGTTAAATATTTTAAGAATATATATGGATGCCAGGTGTTTTGAAAAGACCTTTCACTGGAGGCTATTACAGTTAATGTGTTGAGACTTCGGCCACACCATCTGTGAGTACTGCTGGTTTTCATAATGTGTGATTCTGGAACAGCATAACACTGCTGTACATTCCTAAATGCAGAGACCTCCAAACAAACTCCCCAGGGACAAATACTAACCACCAATCTGTGATGAAAATCTCTTCTTTTGCCTCCTCCATTGCATCTGCCACATCTTCAAAATATCCTTTGGCATTGACATACCTGAAAGACAAGTTTTTGTTTCATTTTTTAAATGGAAAAAAAAAAGACATCTATCATATTGCAAAATGAAGGATGGAAGCCACTGCTCAAGTCTCCGCAAAATCGCCAGTTTATATACGTGGAAAACAAGGATTGAAAGCAACGCCTTCTGTCTGCTATACAGGAAGTGCAGTGAGCAGAGAGAAGGAGGCAACCTGATTCTTCTCCGTGAGAGAATCACAAACTGATGGGTCTCACCATCAGATGGGGTCAGATGGAACTCTTCCATCCTGTTGAACTCATACGTGGTTGTTCTTCTGAGACTGAAAGCAAGCCAGTTTCTAATTCATGGGTAGAAAAACATGCTAAGCTGGATTTTATTTAAAAGAAATATCTAGCAAGTAAACCCTCTTTCTTAAATTATGGCTAATGACTTTAATAAACCTTCTTTTGCATCACTAAGAAAATGTATGAGGTTAGCTTTTAAAATCAAACTTCAAAATCTGAAGTTAACTATCTAAAGTTCACTGTAAAAAAACTGTAAAAGAAAAAATTGGAAAACGAATCTATGCTCAGGTCATCCTATAAAGAAAGGCCCTTGTTAAGTATAATGCATATCTTTTCACAGCTTCAAAAACTGATTCCAGGTGATTTTAGACCACCATAATTTTAAATGTTACGGCTACTTTGACAGTCTTAGAGCAAAAAGATCTTACCATTTAGCTAAAGTGTTCTCTTGGATTGCAGCATATGACCCAAATCGATGATCTTTGAGAAAGTTGGTGCCATATTTCTGGATGAATTCTTCTATAGCCCCTCCCCACCACCGAGCATGTCTATAGCTGTTGCATTTTAAAATAAGTGTCCTTCAAAAGAAAAGCAAAATGTGGGAAAGAATGGTCACTCTGGGTTCTATCTCTTTAAACAATTTAAAAATTAACCATGTCCCATTTTGTTTGGTACTGCAGCAAACATAAGTTGGAAGTTTTAGGCAAAGAGCACCTTACTCATGTCAAAAGAGCAGACTTTTGAACATTTTTGGCAGGATTTAAAGGTATATTCAATGTAGCAAAAGCAAACGCTCAGGTTACTCATTCCCCCATTCACTCATGCGAACGTGTGTAAAGGCACTTACTACAGGCTTACAGCTAGCAGTGCCAGGCTGTGAGGGGGACAGTGGCAGAGGCATGAGGTAAGGTCCTGCATCTAAGGGTTAGAGAGTTGTTGGCTCCTGGGGAGGACATTTCCCTTTGGGCTTCCTGGTGTCCATTCCCTCGGCCTCTGGAAACATCCTGATTGTGCTTTAGGAGGTGAATCCGTTCCCTACTCTGAGTTCACCAAAGCCAACAAAACGGTACCTTCCAGCCCTTGATCCCAAAGACTGGTTCAGGGCTGAGTACATAAGCCAACTCCACCCACTAGTGAAAACAAATCCAAGGACTTGCTCAGAAACGCCAGGAAGAGATTCTTTCCCTTCCACTGAACTTGGTCTGAGTGTAAGAGGCCAGTCATCTTGCTACCACCAGGGGACCAGCCTGAGGATGGAGCAGATGCACAGGAGCTGGAGCTGAGAAGGGCCAGGAAAATGTGTCTCAGTGACATAGGCTGAACCTTGGAATCAGCCGTGCCTAACGTGGCTGATGATTACCTCTGACGTAAGCCAGACTGCATTGGACTTTTCTATCTCCAGTGACTAAACTACCCCACATGGTTACAGATTTATAGGTGCTGAAAAAAAATTCAAAACAGGAGATTAAAAAAGTCATTATCACATGTCAAATGTCAGAATTGGTGACTGCCACCAACAGGTGAAAATAAGTTATTCAAAGAAGGTGTTGGAGCCAGCAGTCTCTCAACCATGTAGGGAGAAACCCACCCCCAATATAAGAAGAGCACTGCGAGTGAGGAGGGAGAGTTTGCCTTTTTGGGGAAACACAACGATCATGATGAGAAGCAGGGAAGGCGCTATATTCACAGACCCTAAAATCATTATTTAAAAGGATTAGAGATGTCCAAACTGGTCCCCTCGATACGTCAAAGACTGATGCTTGAGCTTTTGTCTGGGTGGCTAATGCTCTGGGGTGTGGTGGTGCCGGGAGCAGCGAGGCATCAACTCGGTGACAGAGCGGACACGGTTTCTGCCGGCAGAGTCAAGAGGGCACAGACAGTGCCGGGGTTTGAGCCATCATGCAAGTACTACTCCAACTGAGCTGAAATGCCTCTGAAAACCAGTTATGAGAAAAAGATTTTGTGGAAGACGTAAGTGACAAGCAGAGGTCTTGTCACAGGACATGAATCAGAGTGAAGAAAAAAAATCAATTCCAAACACGGAAATAGGAAGAGGAAAGGTGAAGAGGCCATAATAAAATGTGTGAGAAGGGATGGTGAAGACCTGAGAGGCTGCCTTACAGAGAGGGTGCAACTAAAGGCACAGAGACAAAAGGGCTTCAACTGTAAATGGAGGAGTTTGGGTTTATTTGATAAAATGAGGAGGCCCACTTATACCAAGGAGGAAGCAGAAGAAACCTGCATCTCTGTGGATTTATTTGGCAACAGTGCACAGATGAGTGAGGATGAAATGGAGATAAGACTGCTGGTAAAGTAACTGTTACAGTGACCAATGAGAACCGCAGCCTGATGTCTGTGGTCCTCGGGAAACAGGAACGTAGTACCAGGAGGGAGATGGCAGCGCCATCACGTTTCCAACAACCAATCCTGAACCTTTTATTGTCAGAGATCAGGAAGTTCAGCATTTTTTTACAAGTACACAAACACACATGCAAGCGTTTATTAGTAGGAGTAATATATTTACATATAAATATGTATGTTTTTATATCAGTCAGTGTGTGTAGAGAGAAACGCATATACATTCATAGACATCAGGTTGAACTTTATGGAGACAAATATATACAGACAGAAAGACACACATATATTGTATAACTATTATCTGCCAAAAGAAACATATTTATCAACACACACACACTCACTAATAAAATCTATAGTAAATGTACACTTGAGTATCCTTTCACAGTATCTTTCTTAAAATCTGTGTGTAAACAGAATTTTTGTAAATCAAACTGCTTTTTACATGTTTTGTTAATTAAAGGATATCAGTTTATAAAGTAAAATTTTACTTCTTAAAATATGAACTATCACTCCTTAATTTATTTGCTGGGTAAAATCGGTATTACTGAGTAGTGAGTCTTGTTACAACAGGCATATATTTTGTTATAACAGGCATACAGTGACACACGGGATCATTTATTCTGACTCTTGCACACAGGATATTCTATTCTTAAAAATATATAAAAACAAAAGTAGATTCATTTCTTTTGATTGAGGATGAGTTCTAAATCACAATTTTCTACCATCTAAATTATTTCACCTTCTTCTTCACTTAAGGTTGGGAGAATAACTCTGTTTTCCGGAGAAGTCTTTTTAAAGTATTTGTAATTTCTACCTTGAAAGATTATCAATTCGGAGTCCGTATTTCGTCTCCGTCTCCTTCCTGCCCATCTTAATTCTGAATTCTTTGTCTACCAGCAGGACGAAGGCAATGGCACCGCTGTCTGGTTTCATGTACAGTAAAAAGGAGTCCTTCACTATCAACCACCTGTGAGAAGGAAGTAAGCAGTTTTAAAGTTGTACTGAACTATGGAAACAAAAGGAACAAATTATTATGACAGGTCTGAAGCATACATTCTAGCAGACAACAGACATGCTTTTATTTTTTACAAGGGAATTTATTTTTTAAAAAATCACTGTGATACAAAAAAATAAAAAATCTTTCTATTATGTTTTTCTAAGAAGTGCTGGCACCAAGCAATTCGAGACCATTCATTAGCTCTTTAAACACTAATGGCAAAGCCTGGAGGAAAGGCCCTGACATGTGCAGATGGTACTCACGGGACGCCCAGCACAAGCCATGGCTGTGGGGAAAATGGAATGGGTTGGTGTTTGCTAAAATAAACTAGCATCAAAGAAGCAAATCAGTCTCTTGGTAAGTAAAATCCCCCTTTTAAAAATCCAGGAAGCACCCAGTGCTCTACGTACTCTCTTGTTCATTTCAAATCATTTGGGGCTTTAAGGACCATTAATAAATGATGCTCAGGGGCACATGATCTCTCCAAAGTGTATGTGCATTCAATCCAGTATACGTGTAAGGGCTTCGTGATGGAAAAATACAGTGATAAGCCGGGAGTTAGGGCAGAGGTAGAAACGGCACAAAGACAAATCAGACATGTTCTCAAAGGAGCTAGTTAGGCCAGTAGGGCACAAACAGCGACAGTTCCAGCCCGAATGGGACAGGTCTTAGGATAAGAAAGCAAACAGGGACGTGCATAAGGAGGAGGGGTCTTTTGTTCTAAGAGAATGGGCTAATGGCATTTTCCCAAAAAGCTGATGTTTGAGTGAAGCCAGGAAGGAACACATCAGGCAGAGCCCAAAGGGGTGGTGGAGGTGTACATCCCCCATGGAGGGAGGAGTCAGCAAAGGCACTAAGGTGTGGAAACGCTGCAGGTATTAGGAGAACGTCTGGGGAGGGGAGGGTTTCCTGGGCTGCAGCTAGGGAAAATGGGCGGATGAGGGCAGGGGGAAGGAAACAGGCAAAGGCCACACTGAGGAGGGTTTGAAGGCCACGTGAAGGAGGCCGACTTTATATCATGGAACCAGTGTTCTCTCAACTTGCCTGATCATCAGAACCTCCTGAGATGTTTGTTAAAAAAAAAAAAAAATAGTAGATTTCCAGGCCCCAACGCAGATCCATTAAAAAGGCCTGTGTTTCTACCAAGACCTAGGTACTTACTAAATAAGGGAAACTTCATGCCCCTGCTAGGCAGTGGGACAATAAATCGGGAACTATGTTTTAGAAAGAAAGTATGAAGGATAAAGAGGGATGTACTGTATGTAGCAGGTTAGCAAGTCACTGCCAACAATAGGGAACAGTGCTTCTCACACCTCGTGTCAATATGCACCGCCAGGGGACCCTGTTCAAATGCAGATTCTGATTCAGTAGGTCCGGGGCGGGCCTAAGATTCTGCATTCTAACAGATCCATAAGGTTAGTACCACACATCCAGTGGTAAAGATGCAGATGAAAGGTGTGACACTGACAGTGGAAAGAGTGAGAAAGGGTGGGACTGATTTAAAGTGAAAACAAATGGCAACTTTGTCAAGCGGCGTCTAACATATTTACCTGCAGTTGTGGAGTGATCAAGTGAATTGGCTGATAACTAAATAAAGTATCGGTGGGAGTATTATATCACTTATCAGGCAATGCACAGCACATTATGAAATAGATAAGGCCAGAACACCTGAACATGAACTAAGTAATGTTGTAAATGTAACGTGGGAACTCAGCATGTAAAAGAAATCTATAATAAATCATTACTGAAGCTGCTAACTACATTACATTTCAGTGGCTCTCGGATTTGGGATTTAATGTAGAAAAATCTACATGGATTTCCACCCAGTGTCACTTCATTCATTTGTTTTTTTAATATGTAGGCTGTGTCCTTCCCAATAAAAAGGGTGTGGGATGGATTTAGGATAATACAGTAAAGGACATACATGTGAGACGGTTAATAAAAGGAAAAGCATCAAGGTCACAGAAAGCAAACACCTAACCGCAATGCTAGTACAATCATGGTGAAGCACGCCCATGTGGGCTTGCGCTTCCTGGTTTTTCCTATCAAATGAATAAATTAGAAATAAAGAGGTCTCTCACCAAAAAACTAAATTCCAAAGGAAGTCTCTCACTTGGAACCTAACATAAGGCAACTGAACAATATTCATGGATAACATTCTCAAAAATTTTCAGCAAATGTAGAAACAATACATTTTATAAGAATTCTCATAATCCTGCTCAATATAAATGCCAAGGCCATGATATCAAATGGTAACTCAGTTATTCTGATGGGGTTGAGTTATGAGTCCAGACATGTAGCTGCCTGTTGATAAAAGTCAGTTAAGGCTAAAAGAGAGTTGCTGGATCATATATCTGGTAAAAGTCCCACTCTGGCTGCAGTCCCTTGTCCCAGCTTGACTTCTGATGCAAGCTAGAAAGCAGATGGCAGGGGCCGGGCCCAGGGCACTGGTGAGCTGTGCTGCTGACTGGGAAGGAACCACAGGCTTTGAAAACCACAGCTGGCAGGTTTGCCAGTCTGCAAAAGAAAGTCACACATACCAGACTTGGGAAGTGGCCTGCCTGGAAGCAAGGATACCTGAATGGCATCAGAGCTCGCTCTGGCCAGAGCTCCATCCACACCAAAGACAACAGTGTGGGATGGTGATGGAATAACCCCTGCCCAGTGTACAGTTCCCATCGCTGGCATTACAGAACAAATCATAGGCTCAGGGCATAATCACCAGGGCCACGGGCTGCAAAACACGCCATCTGGAATAGGCCACCAGCTACCACTGTGGAGATGTGCCCTGCACCAAGACACCTGCTGAAGGAGGCGTGGTGTCTACTGCACCATCCTGCAGGAATAGGCACTTTTCTCTCATTTGCAGAGGCTCTGATGCCACATTCAGCAGCAGAAATGAGAGGGCTGAGTGTATGGCGGGGCCAGGCCACGGTTCAAAGCTGGGGGTGCCGTTATCATTGTATCCTATGTGAAACAGTTCCTCCTCGGCTCCTTCAAGATGTGGCAGCCTGGAAATACAGAACTGTTTAGGAATGACTACTGGATTTTGCAAGCTGACGGCAAAAGTTAATGGTTTCTGTTTTAACAACGATGAGTTGTTCTCTGTAACAGTCATTGGATATCAGATGAATTGATGCCTGGCCTTTATTTAAAGCTCTTCTTAATTATGTCATTCAGTAAATCTCTCCTGGTTTCTTCCTTTTCTCTCTTTTGTCAATAGATTTTTTTCTCTAACAGGAAGATACGCATCAAGAAAGGACTCCATCAAGCAGCCTTCTGGGAGTCATCACCTGCTGCAAAGGGATTAAGCGTCTGCCTTGAAGTCAGCCTCCCTGGGCTCCAGTTCTGGTTCTGCCACTCACCTGTGTGATCTTGGGTAACTGAGCCTGAGGTCTAAATCCAGAAAGCGAGGATAACAGTAATGGCCAGTTCATAAGTGTCTGTGAGGATTCACTGAGATGATTCATGTATATTGCATAGCACAATGCCTGGCACCAATAAATGTGAGTGTTTTATGAATGCTCTTGTTCTAAACCAGATGAGATTATGGTCTGTTCTAGCAAGGTGCCTTCCACCTGTGCTACTAACTGCCATGTCATTAAAACACAGCTAGACCCACGTGATCCAGCCATCACCTTCTGAGCCTCATCTACTGTTCTCTCCAAATGTTGGTCTGGCTGGTCCTCAGACTTGCTAAACTTGTTCTTTGGGCTTCCACACTTGCTATTCCTCATCTAGAAATTATTTCTTCTAGATTCTCCCATGGGTGGTTCCTTCCTGTCAATCAACCCTTTGCTTGAACATTCTTCTATGGGGAGGCTTTCCTGGGCACCTATGCAGCCCCTCCTCCATCCTGTTTAGCTTATTCATAGCACTTAGCACTCTCTGGAACTATTTATTTGTCTGCTTGTGTATGATCGCCCCTCCCCTAGACAGTGAGATCCCGGAGAGTAGGGAATGTGTGTCATGTCCACGGGTTTCTTCCCAGGGCCCAGAGTAAGTCTTCAGGTAAAGCAGCCCTCTTGCCTAAATAATGGCTGCACAAATAGGTCCCAAAGAGTAAAGAAAATCATTTAGTCACTGTCTAAAAATTGTAATTCTTGGTATAGCTCATAGTTCAGCAAATGTGAAATTTACTTCTTAAAAGCTCTTTATCTCTTTCTCTTAAGACATTACTTGAGCTAAGAAACTTATCATGTGGTCCATCAATAGGATGTGCTGTTTAAGCAGATGTTTTAAATTGTGGGAAGAAATGTTTGCTGGGTTTGTCATTTTTTGTTTTTTATATTTGTGGCTGAGACAAGGTCATCAAGAGACTTGACTGAAAGTTTGATTGCCCTGTTTGCCCGATGTCAATTTGTCAATATAGGATATATAAAGTAATCAGAATGGTTTTTTTTTATGGAAACAAAAATAAAAGAGAGTTATGACCTAGTGTTGCCCTTGAAAGTAACCCTCCTAGTGTGGGAAGCGTCCTAAACACACATTGTCAGCTGCGTTTTATCATCCTTTTTCGGTGCTGATATTTTATATCACATGAATGTGACCCTGGAAATACTTACTAATATGGAACCAAGGCTTCAATTTCCATGGAAAGATTTATACAATTTTAAATGATGACACATTTCATTCCAGGGAGAATCATATCTTTTTAGATTGTTCTGGTTGATGTCTGATTTAATCCAAAATTTAAAAAGTGGAGGAGGTATATTTCCTTTATATGACAAAGTCTACCCCACATCTTTTTGGGCTGCCCCTTCTTACAGAGGTTACAACTCAAACGTCAGTCCCTTGGCTCCTGGAGCTGAAGTCGCCCTCCGCAGTCCTCAAGTCCCTCACTACCCCATTGCCTTCTTTTCCCCTCAAGGCTCTGATCAGCACCTGCACTGATGTCATTCACATTGCTTGTCAGTCTCTCCACTGCCTGCATTCCCTCCAGTATTGCTCCGTGAGTGCAGGGACCTTGTCCTGTTCACCACGGTTCACACTGCGGCTAGAACACAGCCTGGCAAACATTAGGTACTCAATAAATGACTGAATAAATGACAGATCAAGACTTCCGTTGCTTGAGTAGATGTCTTAGGTAGAGTTGCTCCAGAAGTCAACTGAGACAAGGATGCAAGTGAAAGCAGGTTGGAAAGGGACTTATTAGGGAGTTTACTAAGAAGTACACGAAGGGGAGGACAGGAAGGAAGAGCAGAAAGGGAAGATATGTTTTCATGCACTTGATTGTGGGCAGTTGGGCTGCCAACCCACTGGTGAACTCCCGGAGACAGTGCAGAGCTTGCTGCAGAACCACCCCACTAGAGTGGGGTAGGGGACTGGACTCCTGCCAGCTCCTGGCTGCGGGCTGCTCCTGGGGGCTGCAAACACTTCCAGCTTGCTCTGCTCAGGGAGCCCAAAGCAAGCCTTCAGTCAAAGACCCACAGGTGCTTGCAATCCGAAATCTGTACTTGGCACTCAGAAGCAGACTTAGGCAAAGCTGATGACTGGGGAGGAGCAGTCAGGAAGAATCTGCATCCAGGCCCCAGTGGGCTGGGAAGCCCTGCCTCCCAGAGAGGCACAGCATGGGGCAGGAAGCGGGGGCAGGAACAGGCTGGCTTATACTCCATTCCTCTCCCGGGTTGGTATTTAGTGTTCCCCAGGGTTTCCCAGGGTTCTGTGAAACTGGGGGTGGGTGGGGATGGGAAGATACCTCAAGTGGGAGTCTCTGAATTGCCTGTGATGTTACTTATACCCTAAGTTTCTGGGGACATTTATATAAGTTACAGAAGTTTATTTGAAAATAAGTATTTCCTAGTCTATTATTTCTCTTTTTATTTTAGTAAAAAAAATTTTTTTGTAGCACAGAAATTTTCAAATGTTTCTATACTAATCTCTTGATTTTTTTCCTTCTAATTTCTTCTATCCTTTCAAAACAGAAAATAAGAGCCTAACTCAGTGGTATGTTTTGCTGGTATTGCATCTGAAATATGTTTAAAGGTAGAGGCTAGTTTTAAGTTTATATATTTTTAATATGCACATAGTTCAATTTCACATTTATACATGAGTTCATGTATCTTTTTCAAGGTTAGAGAAATAACACGTATTTCTTGTTTGTTTTTGGTGGCGGGTAGTAATTAGGTTTATTTATTTATTTATTTATTTAGTGGAAATATTGGGGATTGAACACAGGACCTTGTGCATGCCAAGTACGCATGCACTCTACCACTCAACTATGCCATCCCCACAACATGTATTTCTTAATGTTTTTCAAAATCCTGGTAAATTATTATTGCAACAAACAGTTATTGTCTATTATGTTCAAAACATTGTGATACATGCTTTCAGGAACAAATAAGAATCAGATAAGAATACTGCTCCACAAGGTGTCTTTAGTTAGGTAGGACATGGGATTTGAATTAAAGTTCTCTGTCTGTATCACACTTACCATAATATACATTCTCATAAATATAACTCTAAAATTATCCCTGAACTCTGACCAATTTTTATTTTTTTTAGTTTTTTTTAATGTACAGTTTAGTGTGGTTTTAGTATATTTTAGTTTAGTATATTTGTAAATGTGCACACCATCACCACTAATACCTAATTCTAGAACATTCTCATCACCCAAAAAGAAACCCTATACCCATCAGTAGTCATTCCCCATTCTCCTCTCCCTGCAGCCCCTGGAAACCACTAATCTACTCTGTCTCTACAGAACTATTTATTCTGGACATTTCATATGAATAGATTCATATAATATGTGACCTTTTGTATCTGTTTTTATTTGCTTAGTGTAATGTTTTCAAGGTTCATTCATGATATAACATGTATCAGTACTGCATTCCTCTCTTTTCATTAAAATTTTAAAAATTTTATTCAAATATAATTCACATAATATAAAATTCACCCTTTAAAAGTGCACATTCAGTGGTTTTTTAATATATTCACAAATTTGTGCAACCATCATGGCCATCTAATTCCAGATACTTTCCAAAAAGAAACAATATACCCATTCCTTTTTATGGCCAAATAATATTCCACCATATGGATATACCACATTTTGTTTAACTGTCCATCAGCTGATGGATATTTGGGTTGTTTACACTTTTTGGCTACTCTAAATAATGCTCCTATGAATATCCATTTATCAGTTTTAATATAGGCATATTTTTTTCAGTTCTCTTTGGAAATAGCTAGGAGTGGACTTGCTGGAGCATATGGTGACTCTATGTTTAACATTTTGAGAAACTGCCACACTGTTTTCCAAAGTGGCTGCACCACTGCATTTTCACCAGCAATGTGTGAGAGTTCCAATTTCTCTACATCCTTATCAGCACTTGCTATTGTCCACCTTTTTTATTACAGCCATCCTAGCATGTGTGAGGTTGTCTATCATTGTGGTTTTGATTTACATTTCCCTAATGACTAGTGATGTTGAGCATATTTATGTGTGCTTATTGGCCACTGTCTATGTTCTTTGGCTGACCAATTTTTGACTCCTATGGCTCACTGGGTTTTCGCATATATAATATAATTTGCACACTCTGCCTACAAGCCCAAGTTTGAGTAGAATGTTTAAACAGATGTTGAAACTTGGAACTTCAAATAATTTAAAATTTGCTCTACCATGACTTTCAGAGAATTTATAATTGAAAACTAGTATGTAAAAACCCCCCAAATATCCAGTTTATTAAGACAAACACACAAAACTCCTAAGTCCTACCTTTTTGACCACCGGTAGCAGGCTCTTCCCTGACCACAGCAATTCAAGCCTGGTATTCTGTGTCCCCCGGATCTTTTCATGATCATACCTTCTCTGAAAGAGATGTCAAGTTAACCCATCATCTTCAAATTTCCAACTCACACTTAGCTAACACAGCCTCACAACTTGGTACTAACTAAACTGTTTCATTCTCACTTTTTCCTCTGCTCAATGCCATGTTCACTAGGCTGAGCACTCCAGCAGCTAATCTTTAAAAGCATCTGGTCAGATGGAGGCCTCTTGGCTCTGGGGGTAGCATACATAATTCTGTTGCACACACTGCAGGACCTTAAGCATCCTGCTTAGGAGGCTTCTGGCTCTACATGCTAAGTGGTCCCTCCAGTTATCATGAAAAATGCCTGCAGGAGGAAGGTTTGGCTGCTTTTGAGACCATTGGAGGTGCTCACCCCCAGATTCCAAGGTTTTTGTTATCCCTTCACCTCCAGTTCTACGACCATGCCACGCAAAGAAGCAGAGCAAAGCTACTACTTTGGAAAGAGAAATATCTTGATTTTGAAAGATGTGAAAAGAAAGAACAGTAATAATGGCTAAACAAACAAAAAACTTAAAGCTACTACTAACAAACCTCTTTACTGAAAAAGTTAAGCTCTTAGTAACATCAAGCTTGCGTTGTGAACAAAAATAATCATTAAGTTGATTTCAGTCTTGGTACATAACATACATTTTACACAGTATTATTTTTAGTCATGAAAGTAAGTGAAACAGCTAACTTCTACAAGTGATTGAAGAGGGGATCTTGGATTTTTGATTTTTAATGCATTCTCCCACATATCATATTTACTACCTCTGTTAAACACCCCTCCCATGGGGTTAGGGGACATCTGTGCTATAAACCCATGAGGAGGAGGTAGGAGCAGTTGCCACCCTTTGTTTAATGTAGCAAGATACTCTGTTTTGTGTAGAGGGAAGAAAAGCAGCTATCAGTGAAGCCAGGCGAGCTCCATCACCTTGGCATGCCGATAAATCAAATGTTAATGCTCAACTTTTCACACACTTCTTAAAGATCCAACACTGGAACTTACATGCCCTTTGGTCCCAAATCATGGATGAAAGACAGCTGGCTTATATCAAGGAATTCCGTCTGAAAGAGGCCAAAAAAACAGTACTTTAGAAAGCAAAAGAAATAAATAAATAAAAAGAAGAGGGAGAGAAATGTATGTGTTCAAAAAACATCACTAGGAACCACTGTGTATAAACACGTCTAGGGTACTCTACAGACTAAACAGATCAATAACAATGGTATTGTCCTGAAAGAGTATGGATTAGAGCATGTACACAATTAAAACACAACCAAGAAAATGATGTGTCTAAGATGTAGAGATTAAATGCTCAAGAAGGTCATGGAGAAATCTGACAATGGTGGGAGACCATGTCAATAACAGCCTTAACAGAAAATCAAAGACAAAAAGCATACACTCCTGGCACTAGGAGGCAGGAGATCAGACATGGAAAACCCTCCCCATGAACAGAGTTCTGTGGGAAGAACAACAGTTACATGCGAAAGTAGTTACAGAGTTACAGCGAGGGGGTGACCGCTTCCAAGCTAACGTGACATCACAGAGGAAATGGCATTTGATCTGGGCTTGTAAATAGAATTAATAAAATGAAACAACAATTTTCCTTTAAAGTTTTGTATATGTGATTGGGACAATCCATTATTAACCTTATTAGAAAAAATTACACATCTCTCAGAGCTGTCAGTACTGTGAGGTCCAATTAAATACTCAATTTTCTTTCTCAGGGTTATTTAAGGAAGTCCTTAAAATTCAAAAGGATTTACATACCTTTAAGAACCTCAAATCAAACATATCCTCACAAAGTACTTTTTATAGAGTATTTTGAAAGTCAAGGTCTTCACATTTTATTTCTTGTATAAAACATGGTGATTCAGTACCATGAACTTTTTTTTAATTGGAGTATGGTCAGTTTACAATGCTGTGTCAATTTCTGGTGTACAGCACAAGGACCATGTGCTTTTCATCTGATATGTGGAAATGCTGTCTAATTGGAAAACATAGAAATGCATAGACTGATAAAAGTGATACCACAGAACTTTAAGCCATTGGATCCAAAATGTTTAAAAACCCTGAGCCATAACTTCTCATTTTCTCTCTCAGAAGCAGAGAGGAAATACTAATCCTAGTTTATATTGGGAAAAACTACTACAGAGGTGTAACTGATTTATGCAAAGTCAGAGACTGGTTGAATGGAAGACTAGAAAATGAAAAGCAAAGCTCAGGGAAACACTTATCTAATACTTGATTATTTTCTTATTCACATAGCTCTTACCAAATAGTTGACAACGGAAATATTCTTTGAAATAATTCAGAAATCATAGCTTCAGAACATCATACCAAAATTGCTAACTGTAAAGAATTTAATCTAAATTTAAAAAGTATATATCAGCAATGCAGATTTAAAGTTTTGTATTAAGATAAAAATTAAATTTATCCTAATGGTTTACCAAAGAGACATTTATAGAAAGAACGAGTCCTATTATAGAGAAAAAAATCTTTGCCAACAAATATTCTAATACAGATTTATCAAACTGAAAACAAATGTGGCAAGGTCAATTTAGAAACAAACCTAATTAGTACAATTTGAAATTTAACAAAGATTGTGTTGTCCAAACTTCTCAGTGCACCTTCAGTGATAAAAGTTTCATCCTCCATTGGGGTAGGTAACGCTCAGGAATAAGAATTTAATAAAAGAACAGATGTATCCTGATTTTCAAATAAAATAAAAAGAATTTAATGACCCATTTAGCCTGACAATATTCCACAGGCTTATTGATCTCTGAATAATGTGCTAATCAGTATCTTTTTTTCTTTCCAGAGGAACTTGTGAGCCTGCAAATCTAGTCTCTGGGCCAGATTACATTCAGAATGAGGAAAATAATATTACACAATTAAGACAGATCATATTGTATCCTATGCTTGCAGCACTTTGGAGAATTCCGCTGTTGGAGAGAATAATCTAAGTAACAACAGAAAAAGAGAAATAACACACATTGAGTCAGTTGTAGCCAGGTTTTCCCCTCCAAAGGAAATGTTCAGAAGACACTCTGGAATATCTAAATACAACATGCTTCAACTTTTAAAAGATTTTTATGATTGGAAAATAAATTAAAATGAGTATTTTGAAAAAATGTAAACATTTCTTGATCAACACTGGACTCCCAAGTATAGTAAGGCATGGAGAAAGAGGAGACTAAGCTCAGCAAGCCCTGTGCCAGAGCCAAAAGAAATATTGAAGTCAAGTCACAGGCAGGCAGAAAGGTAAAAGAAATGGAAGACGCTCGCACCCTGGTACTAGTACACACTAAATAATTCTCTACTGAAGGAAACAACACGTCTGATTTTGGAGAATACGACCAGCAGCAGCACTTTCAGTAATAAAAGCAGTAATATCCTTATTCATTATGTTCTTTCAAAGACGCACACTCCCGAGTCCTAGGAAGGGAAGCAATCCTTCCCACCAGCCTTCTCTTCAGGTCCTCTGGTTGGACCCAAAGTGCTGGTCTCCCTGGGAAAACTCTTCTCCTGGACTGTGAAGCCACAGGTGTCCTTCCCGTCCATGGGCCACCACAGAGGAAGCTGCTGCAGAAGGCGGGCCGTGGCCCGGCCCCCAGGCATTTGTGAGTAAAGAGGACCCGCTGGCTCCATGCCCAGCCTCCAAATAACACACTGGCAGGCAGCAATAGCTCAGCGAGTCACCAAAAAACTCCAGAGAGGCAAGGCACTCTTGCTTCCTCTCCTAAATACAGAGGGCTTCCTTCTTTCTGGCTTACATAATGCCGTTCTCTACACAGAGGCCAGATCATAACTGCACCTACTCTAAGTCCTGCACGTAGATGGTACACCCACGTCCAGCCTCCACAGCAATACAGTTTATACATACAGAGGCACAAAGTATGATAATCTAGTGCACTTTCCATCATCTGAACCACTGGATAATTGAAAGCTTTAAATTTAAAGTCTTTAAAAACACTCCCCCTTCAAGGGCCTCTAAGAGGGCAGAGCTCACTGCTTTCTGATGCCTTCTGTAAAGTCCACTTCCTCCTGCTGGCCAGCTACATGCCTCCCAAACTTCGTCTCTGCAGCTGCTTCTAAGCCCCGCCGCCTCTCCTCTCTTTTCTCTTAGCTCTTCCCATGCTTCTCACTTTCACACGAAAAGACAGGCCTTTGACGGGCCTCGCAGGCCAATCAGATGGCAAGCACGGTATGCTCCACATAATCTCCGTATATTCAACTCTGCTCAACTGTTTTCATCACCAACTACTCAATGTTTTTTCCTCAGTGTTAGAAATACTTTGGGGCATTATTCCGGAAGCTTGAGGAGAGAAGGAGGTTGATTTCTAGATAATCCAGCCTGTAGTAGCATTTCAAGCTCATTTAAATCTATTGTTATCGACATATTAATTAAGTTACATTTGATTAAAATAAACAGCATACTCTTAAACGGGATCCTTACTGTCAAATCGACTTTGTATTCATTTCATTTAGTTTAACCCAAGGAGTAGTGCAGAAGTGGATAAAAGCACTTGTGTTAATAAAATGATCCAAAATTTAGCTGACACGTTACGATTTTATAAATTATTTCAAAATTTAAAGCACTGAATAGTACTTACCGTTGCATGATAGTTTCTATACATGGGCATTTTCAGTAGCTTCGTCAAGTAATCCTCCAGCTGTTTCTGTAATGCAAATATTTTAGGTAAGAGATACCATCCTACTTAAAGAAAAATTTAAACAGTGACAATGATGTGAGCTTCATTCCAGTTTAGCTTCCATAAGCTATTCAATTATTTATTGCTGTTATCACTGGACAAGGAACCCTGAATACATCCCTTTCAGTACATAAAAGTTTCAGATTACAAAAGAGAACTGACACTTACTTGTCAATTTCCTGGTAAAAAAATTAATCTTCTACCCTATGCAGCACCATGTATCACTGAAGCAGAGCGGGCAGAAGTGTCCCCCTCCTGAGATTTCTGTCCTATTGTCACACATGTCTGTACTCAGTCCTACTCTTCCCAGACCCTAACTGCCCCATCTAGAGTTTGGGAATGAGATTTTACATGTATTTACGATAATATATGGAAACAGATTATTTTAAAAAGAGTAGATCTCAAAGCCCTCAAGGATGAGCTCAACCTTGACTCACAACAAACCGCAAGAGTGTCCTGCAGGGAGGGCAGCTTCCTCATAATGTCACTCCTGACAGAACATTCTTCTGCTTCTGGGAAAATGCAACCTCAGGGTCAGAGTGGCTTGGGGGCGGGGTGGGGTTGGGGGTTACCTAACGAGTTCCAGAGAAGCTAAACCAGCCTGGCTGATGGAGCAGCGGGTGACGGAAGCGGCGCCCAGGCCCACCTCACCCCTGAGGAGGTGCCGCGTTTCTACAGCACAGCCAAAGCATGCTCAGAACAACAGAGGGGCAAAAGGACTCACCCTTTTACCAAAGAACTGCTCTTCTTGGATCATGTTTTCAGATGAACGGGGCAAGCTTGGCATCTCTCGAGGCTCTTCTTTGACATTCTGTCTTCTAAATGTGTGTCTAAAACACACACAAACACACACACACAATGCAAACATTTATTAGATTATTCTTTGAATCAACACTCTAGTCGTATCTTTCCTGAGATGGCTTATTTTTAGAAGACCTATTTAATAAAAAATATCCACCAACAATAGACTAGTTAACCAACAGTGCAAATAAAATAGTCTTTCCACCCAACTTGTGTACTGGTATAACTTTAATTCTGAAACAGTTACCTTTTGGTGGGAATGGGGATTCGGATAAAGGCTTTGTACTTGAGCAGTTCTCTATGGAATTCCTGGAAGTGCTTGAATTTCCTCTTGACTTGCCATTTAAATTCCCCATGTGTTAATTCAATAGTGTAAAGATTGGTGCTTGGTACCTAGAGTGAGAAATAAAAATGGTTGATATTTTAGATAAAAATAAGAATTCCAAAGTCTCTCAATGAACAAAAGCTAACTAACATGTAACATGGAAGTACCTTTAAATCCAGCCTACTTATTTTGTGTACTAAGTACTTAAGCAAAATGTTTTCAAAAACAACCGATTACAGAAATAATATTCACTCAGATACTCATCTTATAATATACATAAGACAAACTGAATCACACCAAAGACAAACTCACAAATCTTGCTCCAAATACACACACACACACACACACACACACACCCCTACACCTGAAATAAGAAACCAGGTAAAAGAGATGGTGAATAAAAGCTCTAATCAGCCAACAGGGGATTGTCCAAAAGTACAAGCAGTGAACAGACAATTGGAGAGGGTGGGAGGGAAGCTGGAGGAAATGGATTTGATCGTGGAGCACAATCTTAGCCCACTTTTGCTCTTCGCAAATGGCATTAATGCCTTCTCCTTCTGAAATGCCCTGCAAGGTCCATCCTACAACACCACCCTGTCCTGAAGAAACACCAGCGACTAGGAAGGCACAGGATGATTAGAGGGGAAAGAGCAAAACATCTTCCTACACACAAAATATTTTCCCCAACTACTTAACTAAAAATGAATTTCCATTTACAATTTCAAAAACATTTCTTATTAAAATGCAAATATATCTTGGTGACTAGTGAATTATTTCAAGCAGAAGAGTTAACAGACCTGGGAGATAAAAATTTTGTTATATTAGAAAGTGTCAGGAGATGAGGGATATTTATAAAGCACAGGCAATCCTGAAAGAAGTTTCCATGGTGTGGGGGTGGGGGGGGAATGGACACCTCAGGGAGGACACTGGCCCCTGCGGGGAGATTTAGGCACCACAGATGTTGACAGGTGCTGGGGGTGGGAGAGAGTGAATGTCTCCTGCTTTGCTGGTTTATCTGGGCTTAGGTATCTGTAACCCCATGGGTGACTCCCAGCCTGCTGCCATTCATCAGTGATGTCTGGTATATTTTGCAAACTTTTAAAGCATACCACTCTGTGCAGATGTTGTATATAAAACAGGAGCATGAGAATCCATGTAATTTGTGCTCTTAAGTCTAGAATCCAAACACATCACCAGGAAATATTCAAATCTAGCACTTGCTTTGCCTCTAGTTAGGATCCACAACCGTTACTACACCCAGCAGTTCAAGGAACCCAGTCCTGAGGTTCAGTATTGAATGCTGTCTTTCACCTTGGCCAACATTTTGGGCATCCTCCCATATCACGTCTTACAAAGAAGGAAAACTCAGAGAGGCCAGAAACTTTGCACTCAACTGAAAAGTGTTCAATTTAAGATAAGCCAAATAAAGGGAGAAAAATTATACAATTAGACAATCCAGTCCCCTTCAAGGGATGCAGTTTTGGTTGTTGAAAGCACTCTGCTCCCAGTGCTGTTCCAGAGTGTAAAGAAAACACATGTGAGTGGGGCCTAAAGAACACGTCAGGAACGAGTCAGAGCAGTGGAGAATTCTCTGAGCGGCACTTCGGGGCAACAGGACTGGCCAGTCCAGCATCCTGGCTTTTGTTTCTTTCAAGAGCCAGGTAACATCATTATTTTCTTGCTAAACAGCTTTAGGAAATCTCAACTTTTCCTTGGCTTATATCTGGCATTCTAGCTGGAATGGCACTGCCCCAGGAGTCCACAGTGAACAGAAAACTGGGGAGAGAGGAGGACTAGGGGAGGCATTTTGCGATTTATTAAATTTATAAATTGCCTTAAATGCCTTAAAAAATTTTTTTTCAGAATGGGGAAATAGGCGCATGAGGATAAAGACTAAATGCGAAGGATGCAGAAACCTGAGAGGTGATAAGGACTCAGCAATGATAAACAAAAACACAAACAGTTAAAAACAGTCATAGCTGGAGGAAGGAAGATGCAAGGCAGCATGTTAATTCACATATATTGACTAATACAAGTTGAGTCCATAAACGTTCTGACCCTTGTTGTAGACGTAAAGCGCTCCACTTCCAGAACCTGCACTTTTATTGGACAGCCGGAGAGATATGTCTGTACATCAGGCTCCTTAAATCCTTGAGTCTTATAAATAGCAGAGAAAGGGATATACACTAAAAAATAAAGAAGTAAACACAGTTATTGCAAGAATACAATGATATTGGCATAACTTGCCTTTTACAGGCATCTTCTTTAAGAATCATAACGTGCTACAAGAAAACAGCTAATGAAACTCAGCCCAGCGTTAGACATGGGCAAGGAGAATCAATCATTTGCTGGTTGTTTCAAATCTGTGCTCTGCCAGGAAAGTCCTGATAAAGTCTCTTCCCCCAGCTCAGACCATCAGTCTTTACCTTCTTGTATCTTGGGATCGGTGGGGGACACATCGTAGTCCACCTCCTCTCCCTCGAAGTGGAGCTCCCGCGTGTCCAGATTTTCTATCAAATTACTCATGTCAGCAGCGATTTTCTGCAGTGCAGAGGTATTTACTCTCGGCTCATTTTTCAGGGACATGTTGACTTGAGACAGGGTAAAAGCAAAGGGGCTGGGAAAGAAGAACCACACTTATTAATTTGGTCAAATAAAACCCTATTCTACAATTTAAATCCAGGCTTAGATGCAGCACATGGAACAAGTCTGTTGTGTGAGCCCCATTATCTCAACCTTTTCATTTCTTTTCTGGTTTAATATTTAAAGGATTCTTCGCTTGTAAATTAAACTGCAGTGAGATACTTAATCGTATCTCAAGCAAGGAAACAAGCAAGAAAAAAGAAACAGCTCATGGAATAAATGCCAATATATCTTTCATCCAATTTTATTAACTTGGATAAGTGAGGAAAGACTTAAGGGAGTTTGGTTTGGGAATCGTTATTCAGAGAAAAGGAATTTATTCTTAACTCTAATAAATACATGGAAAGAAAGAATATCATCTAAAATAAGCAACTTTAAGTATTTTCTACAGAGAACTTGGGGCATTTTATAATAATTTCAATATGCAGATTTTAAAATATTTTTATGATAGCATAACCTTTCTGGATTTCCTCTCTTTACAGACATGGAAACTGAAGCCTGGAGAGATTAGGTAACCTGATGAATATTTTGGGCAATCTTTCCAAGGTCACATAGCTAGGAAGTGATGGAGTAAGGCTAGTAAGGGATTCCCAAGCAAAGTGTACACTCTTTTTGAGAAATGAGATTTTGGGCATGACTTTACTTGAGTTATAATGACATCCGTGCCTTGGAAGGTAACCGATTAGTATACCTATTCTGGAAGATACCAGAGGTGCAAGAATTATACTCTTCTCTCTCTCTCTCTCTTTTTTTTTTAGAAAACTGGTTCTATTTCATTCAGACATTTAATAACACAGGTCATTGCACATCAGTACCCAGGGAAGAAATGTTCACAGAGAATTTTATTTTTCATTTAAAATACTGAGATTTAAGCCCTGAGCACTGTCATCAGTTAGGTGAAAAATCCGTATTGCCAGAAATAATGTCTCTACTACAGCCAGACCCCAGAACGAGAGGGCTTCCATACCAGATTCACTCATTACTGGAAATTCCAAACATTTGGGAAGCATCTACCACCTTCTCACTGTGAGATGGAATGAGTGAATGTGTAAAGGTGAATAGGCCGGTTCCCGCAATTCAGGTGTGCCTGATATTGGTGAGGGAAATAAGCTACATGACCCCAAACTCATGCCTGGCCTCTTCCATGGTCTTGGCCTCCCTGAGAATGGCATGTGCTGAGCAGAAGCTGCTTGGCTGGGCTCCCTCCTACAGATGCTATCAAGGAGCTGGGGGCTCTGTGAGAAATGCTGAGAGAGAGTCTTGAGCAGACTTGCGCAGCCCGTATTGTAACTCATCAAGTCTCTAAACCTATACTGCTGTGTGTGGTATGGAAATGCAAGGATGGGAGTAGAGACGAGAGGTTCTGGTTTGCCCCAGATATATAGAACCAGTATGTCTAAGTTCTCTGGGAACTATGTAATCCACCGTATTTCTTCCTCCATGTTGGCTATAAGAAAGTTGGAGCCAAATTTGTGGCCCACTATTAGCAAAATACAGGACTATCCTCGCCTACATCACTTTCCATCAACCTTCCCTCCCACTTCGAAATTCATATTATAGTAACAGTTACTGTGTACTGATTGCTTGGTATGACCCTGGCTTGGTGATAACCCTTGACATCCATTATCACATTTATCGTCATTCTGAAGGGGACAAGAGTTTGTCATCCTCTCTTTACAGACATGGAAACTGAAGCATAGAGAGATTAGGTAACCTGATGAATATTTTGGGCAACCTTTCCAAGGTCACATAGCTAGGAGGTGATGGAGTAAGGCTACTAAGGGATTCAAAACCAGGTCTGTCTGACCCCCAAGCTGATGTTCTGAACCAAGATCTTTATCTTCTGTATAATTTTTGTAGATATGCAAGTGCCACTAGAATAGATGGAAGTGTTAGTAAAGCAAGTGCCCTGGAGCAAGGCCCTTTGGAACTGACTCAAATGGAAAGAAAGAGAAATGAATTCCTCTTGCAGCTCTACCATTTAAACTCAAGGCCTTGGTTCCCACCTCTGTATATTAAGGAGGTTGAGCCATTTCATCTCTAGGGTCCCTTTAACACTAAAACCCTTTTACTGTAATCAATTTAACCCTTCTCCTATACCAAGAAACTAACTGGAGTAGTTTTTCAAATGAATATGAGAAGCCTTTGCCTCTGGTCATAATTTAAATATTTATTTCCTTCCCTCTCAATTCAATAAGCACTAATTAGATGCCAACCATGAGCCAGGGTTTGCTTTATTAAAATAAAAGGTAATGAAAAACTTAGAGGAAATGAAACAAGGATAAAAGAGTAAGAAATTACATCATATCATTGCTACGTGTGAGTTTGTAAAGACTTTAGGTATTTTTCATTGATTAAATAGCCAAACGGTTAACTCTGCTAACTTTCTCAGCATAGCAAAGGAAAACAAGGGTTATTCCCAATGACCCTGCTTTTGGGCAGAGTGTTAATGTTAAAAATTCATGTTGAATTTAAGATATAGAGACCACCGTAATTTACACATTGTAAGCTAATTGGAATAAATAGTACAGAGTCACTGGATCAAGCTAAAAAAAGTCCTATTTCAGATAGAGAGAAAAAAAGGATATTAATTTGTGAAGAGTTTTAGGAAGAGTGAGAAAGGAATCCTCTTATCAATTATCCTCAAGTGTTTACTATGTCCTAAGCACCATTTTAGAATCCACGATGATCCTCCCTGGTATTGTATTTATGATTATCCTGAATTATCTGCATTCAAAACTTTGATTGTTTATTTAAATAACTTGTCCAAGGTCACTCCAGTTGTGTCAGTGTTGAATTTATAAAGCAGATCGGTCTGGCTCTGAAATCTCATGGACTTGGTTATAGAGGTTCATAACTATTGATTTTATTTTATGGGCTTGAATGTCGATAGGTTAATCATTCATATGAAGCTGAAGTTCCATAAGAACAATAGATATTCTCTACTTTAATCACCACCCTTTGAAGGGTTCCTACTGGCCCCACTGTCTTTACAATTATGGAAATAAATATCCCAAAGGCCTCCTAAACTTCTTCTTAGCCTTTTATTTTTATGGTTCATAATAATTTATAAGATTGCATGGAATTGCAGTCAGCCCAAAGGCTTTGAAGATTTGTTCATGCTTTTGTGAAGACCTTACCATTTCATAATGGAAAATGAACCAAATTACTTGTTCATCACCGCCTTCACTTAAGTGCATGGTTGCTTTGTGTTGACTTTTCATCCAACAATTGTACTGCTGGTTTATTCTTGAATATCAAGCTGTAAGGCCATCTACACTCCTGTGTTGTCACATCATTATTTATTAGCCCATGTTCTCTTTGACCTAAAGTAATTAATGATGGTGGGTGAGCAGCTGTCACAGTTACAGCCTATCAACCAGCAATGGGGTCAGGCCTACAGTGTTTACACTTGAGATAATGTAATTGATTTTGCTACCTCCTTACAGAATCATACTGCAAGATCATTATCTCTTTTGGTACCAAGTAGTGATGGTGCCCATGGAGCCATAACTGCAGCTGTGTTTTGTTTCTATTTGCATCTGTATCTGGGAAGTAAAAAGGATTCTTTTTCCCCCTGGTGTTAAATATTAGAGTTCAGAAATCTTTGCAGGGAACATTTAATTATCTCTAGTTATTTAGTGGTAAAAATCAGAGGATTTTAGAGCTTTCTTCTGATCTTAATTTACAACATGATTGGCAAGACCATTAAAGGGAACAGGTACTTTCCCTTCCAGATACTACATGCATAAACACTGCCTTCGCCAAAACACAAGAATAATAATATCGACTACAGCTATTACTGTTAAAGTAAATATTAACATTAGGTACTATTTGCTGAATATGTACTATATGCCAGGCACCATACAAAAAGATAAATTGCACGGTCTCATTGACTCCTCACAACAACCTTAGGAGCTGGGTCCTATTGTTACCCCCATTTTTAAGATGGGAAGTTTAGAGAGGGTAGGAAGCTTGTCCAGGGCCACATGGCTGGCAGTGATGGGGCTAGACCTAACATTGGCTGATTTGACTCCAAAATCCAGCTCCTTAACCCACGAGGGGTAGAACCATGGGTGGCAGGAGGGATGAACACCAGGACAATTTTATTCCTTTATATACTTCTAGAATAAAACAATTCAAAGAGGAACAATAACCAAAAAACCCCTCAACTTTCATTTTGTGAGGATAACTGTGATTTACTTCTTGCTTCCCTTTCTAATGTAAGTTACAAAGTTCTCCCCATATTTTTTTCAGTATGTAATGTTTGCTTGCAAAGGGAAATAAATGAAATGGGATTTCTAAACCAAAAATCACATCATAATGTATGAATGTGAAATGAATTATAATTAGATCATTTACAACCAAACAGAATCATGGGGATTTCTTATCTTCTCATTTTTCATTCTGAAGAAATTAATTGGCAAATCTATACTATATAACCTCCCAAAACGTATTATACAGCAATGATTTGTACAGAACTGATTTGATGCTCCCTGAAATGCAAAAATCATAAATGTGTTTTCAAGTACTAAACTCAATCTCTAGAGACATAGTAAGCCTTGCATAAATATTTTTTAAGTTTAGCTGTCTTTGAATAAAGTAAATGATATTATCATATTTTACATTCCAGATTACGTATTTTGAGAAAATAATATATCAAAAAAAAAAAAAAAAAAAGAAAGAAAGAAAGGAAGAAAGAAAGAAAACCGCAACTCAATGATTATTTGGATCTTTGAACTTTTTAAAGACAACATCAGTTCCACAAATATTACTGGAGGGCTGATTATGAGGCTCGGACAGATAACTAAATGTCAGTGATGCAGGAGACCAATCAGATGACCTAGGTTCATTCTTCCCTTATTATCAGTGTAACCCAGCAACTAACAGCTGCCAGGTTTCTCCTCTGTAAAATGCAAACAGGACAGACTTGCTATTACTTACAAGTTTCCAAGAGCTAGAAGTTTAATTTCCAAATACTATCCTCCTCTTGAGCTTCACATCTAATCTAGTCCTGAAACCCCCAGAGCCCAGCAATCTGCCACTTACTCATCCTTCTTTCTTGGTTTCATATCAAAGCCGCCATTTGGCCTAACACTGACTGCTTTTCTCCCTGAAGTGTTGAGACTGGAGATGATGGTGCTAAATAATCCGGACTTCCTGTGTCCACAAAACAGGAATTGGAAACTATGTTCTTTCTCTTTTTTTCCCCCTAGCTAGAAACAAAAACATATCTATAATTACACAAGAAATTTTTAGCATGAAACTCAGTTTTCATAGTTTTCCCTAAATCCTTTGACCTCCTTGCACAGCCTCTGTTCTCTGCCATAAGCTTTCTGAGTCATTTCCTTTGACATGTTCTAGGGTTAAATATTACCCTCTTTATAGTAGTATCAGCTCAGTTGTATCTTTGAATTTAAACAGATATTTCATTTCTACAGGCAAATACAAGTGTTAAGAGAAACCGATGTCTATTTCAAATATGAATGGATAAGAGTGCCAACTCTGGGCCATGCACTGCAAGCACATTACATGTATCACAATAGTCCTCACGACAATCACATTTAGTATCAAGGACATAGAGCCACAGCAGCTGACAGAGGCTGCACAGTTGTGAGTGGTGGGGCTGGTCTCGCTGCAGGGGCCATCTGGATGGCTCCCTGGCCTCCTCCGCTGGCTCAGCGGGGATCCCTGTCCCCATCACTCTTGCCAGTTCTCCCATGTAGACTTTGTTTATCATTAAAATTCTTTCCAAATAGATAAACAAGATTATACTGTACAGCACAGGGAAATATATACAAGATCTTGTGGTAGCTCACGGCGAAAAAAATGTGACAATGAATATACTTATGTTCATGTATAACTGAAAAATTGTGCTCTACACTGGAATTTGACACAACATTGTAAAATGACTGTAACTCAATAAAAAAAATTTTAAAAATTCTTTCCAGCTGTTTAAAACTCTATGATTCCTTTTTTTTTCACTTCCTTCCAAAGGAACTGGCAAACAACCTCCATTAGTGTGAGCTGAGGCAGCACAGAAAGCATTTTCAGTGATAACCCATGAATTTCACCTATGAAAAGAATGAAGCTGGCAAACACACATGTGCAAACTCCTCCAGATCTTCTCCAGTGCTCATAAGCTCTCAAATTTTGTCTTTACTGCTGGTAAACATAGCAAAGTCTCAATTTTTTATATAATCCATATAGTTACAAAAAAATGTTTATTGAGGCAGCAGAGTACCATGGCAGGTATGTGATTTTTGAGTCAAACAGCTTTCTGATTCTCCTTATGCTGAAACAATTTATTTATGGCTCTGACTTAAATTTCAGTTTCCTAATGCGTAAAGTGGATGTAATACTATTAAAGTAATGCATTTTAAGAATTAAACTATACAAAGTGAGTGGCTTAGAGCTTGAGCTATAGTAGATGCCGAAATAACGTTAGTTCCTTCTATGCCCTTAGCTATTTTAAGAGCTACAAGTCCTCTGTCCAAAGTCCACATATCAATATCAGAACTCTGTTCCCTCTTGAGGATAGGAATGAGCAGCCAGAGTTGTATTCTGGTGGTGGTCTGACTGTTTCCCACTATAGAGAACACTGTCACAAGTGTCTGCAAACAAAATGGATTAAGCTAATGAAGGTGCCTATTTCCCACTACAAACATGGAACTGCTGAATAAATTGTAATCATTTTTAGAAAATACTCAGTCAAGGATAAAAACAGAGGCAGCGGCAACAAACACAACAATGAAGGAAAGCTTTCAGTTCTAAAAGTAAAGAAACAAATTAAAATTACATGGGTACACTGGAAGTGAAGCTGAAGGGACCCAAAGGGTTTTGATTATGGATAAAGGGTCTGTGATTATTTTCTGTCCCCATGTGACTGTTAGAAGACATGATCCCAGGACTGTGGGAGGCAGGGGCCTAGATGTAAGACTCCTACGAAAACAGAGAGCCTCAAAGAACTGCACTATCTGTTTAAAAGAGACTAGAAGTATGCCCAGTAGCTCTGGAAAGAAATTGCATGAAATTGTGGAAACTACAAAATTAGAAACTTTATATACAAATTATCCAGGATGACAACGTCCAGCTTTCAGTAATGGAGGTCTAGCTCCCATTCGGTCAGCTATCTCACAGAAGATGACTATGAATTCTGGACAAAGTATAAAAAGTAACTGACTGAAGAATAACCAAAAGTAAGCAGAAACTGGAAAGAAATCAATATTTGGAAGAAAGGAATGGAGCTGTTTTTGTCCAATGGCACACCCAGTCCATGCCAAGTGGGGTAACTAAAACTCAGACAGAAAATCCATAATTGTACTGACCTAAAGAACCAGGAAAGAGGTCTAATAGCAATTACAACAGCTTAAAAATAAATGACAAACCTAGACTTGGAGAAGACATACATAGAATATGTAAAGAACTCCTATATAAACAGAAAAAGAAGATCCAAAATCCAATAGAAAATATGCCTGGGGTAAAAAAATATATAGATATAGATATATATGCAATTTACAAAAGATGAAATTTGAATTTCCAGTAAACCTTTAATATTCTCAACCTTTCCAGTAATCAGGAACATAATATTAAAACAACAATAAGATACTTTTTCAAATCCATTGGATTAGTAAAATTTTTGCAAGCCTGAAATTAAAATGTACTGGTGAGGTAATACCAATACTTCTCGTTCACTGCTTGGTAGAAGTGTGGATTGAAATTACCTTTTGGAAAGCAACTCTTGGGCATGTATCTGGAGGGAACTCTAATTTGAAAAGATACATGCACCCCACTGTTCAAAGCAGCACTATTCACTAGCAGCCAAGACACAGAAACAACCTAAATGTCCATCAACAGATGACTGGATAAAGAAACTGTGATATAGTTTTACAATGGAATACTACTCAGCCATAAAAAAGAAAAAATAATGCCATTTGCAGCAACAAGGAATGACCTGGAGATTGTCATTCCAAGTAAAGTAAGCCAGAAAGAGAAAGAAAAATACCATGTATCACTCCTATGTGGAATCAAAAAAAAAAAAAAAAGACACAAATGAACTTATTTACAAAACAGAAAACAGACTCACGGACATAAAAAACAGACTTTTGGTTACCAGGGGGAAAAGGGGTGGGAAGGGATAAACTGGAAGCTTCAGATTTGCAAATACTAACTACTACATATAAACTAGATAAACAACAAGTTTCTACTGTATAGCACAGGGAACTATATTCAATATCTTGTAGTAATTTATAATGAAAAAGAATATAAAAAGGAATATATGTATGTATATGTATGCCTAAAACATTATACTGTACACTAGAAATAGATACAATATTGTTAACTGACTATACTTCAATAAAAAATAATTTAAAAATATATGTAAGTACAAATAATAATTATTAAAATTGTAACTCACATATAGTCTTTTCCTCATTTTAACACATTCTCCTAGACTTGATCTCACATGAGCTTCAGCATACCCTAGAAAGGAGGTATTCCTGTCATCTCCACAGCAGAGGTGAGTAAACGGAGGCTCCAAGAGAACGAGGCCCAGGGCCCGGCCATGCGGCTGTGCTGTGCAGTGGGCCGGGGCTCAAACATGAGTCCCAGGGAAATGGCAGAGAATAGATATTTCAGACTGAAAACGGATATGGAGGAGACTTCCTATTAGGGAAATGTGGCCCAGCTAACACCTGGATTCTAGCTGACAGGCAGCTTAGTGGTGTCGTGTGACTGCCTGAAGAGTCCCGAGTTTGAATCTTCATTCCACCACTTATTAGCTGTGTAAACTGACAGGAGTAACTTATCCTTTCTGTGCTTCAATTTCCCAACCCATAAAATGGGGAGAGTGGTAATGTCTACTTCATTGAACCGCTGTGAGGGTTAAATCAGTCAACATAGAAAATGCTAAAAACATGTGACAATGAATATATATATGTTCATGTATAACTGAAAAATTGTGCTCTACACTGGAATTTGACACAACATTGTAAAATGATTATAAATCAATAAAAAATGTTAAAAAAAAAAGAAAATGCTAAAAATAACAATCTGGGCTAAAGTCGTGCTATGCACATGTTAGCTGCTGTTTATTATAAACTGGCCTTCTTAGTTTTTTAAAGTAAAACAAGATGAATAATGAAGTCAAGGAGTTCCTCAAGACTCCAAGAAATAATACTGAGTCCATTGCCTTATTTAAATTCTACTGGTAGTAGCAGTTTTCAATAAGCCATTTGGAAAAAGAGTATTTTCAGATTTCTTCAGCAGAATATGTAAAATCTCCCTCTGTTCCAACAGACAACTTTCCTAGATTTGTTCCTTTTACACTTCTTGATTTAAGAGCCATATGTTTCTTCCTAAACCTAATCCTAACAAATATTATGCTACTCACAGAAGTATGTATATTATAAACTTACCATTCCTTATTACATAGTTTCACTCACAAAGCATCTATAGGAAATTCTTAGCAACCTTGTAATATATCACAGTACTACAGAAAATGACAGCCAATCATCTGCATGTTATTTCAAGATTTCACACTCATTAGTTCACCCGTTTAACACCATGACCAATAGTCACTCCTACATAGGTATGCGTCTGGAAAGGATACCTGTGAAGATGCTGTTCCTTGACTCAAAAACATACAAAGTTGGGCCCCTCAAGTCTCCTCACCCCCTGTCACCTACACAGACACAAGCCACAGTTCAAGCTCACTATTATAAGCATTCAAGGCACTTTCTGATCTGGCCTCAAAATGCCTTTACAGCCCAGCCTTCTACTCCATCCAGCTCCATTCATTCACTCCTGTCTGGTCAGACAGGTCCTAGGGATTAAGCCTTCATCTAATCAGTCCTCTGGACCCAACTGCAGATTTACAGGAAACGCAGAGGGCAGAGGGAAACGCTAAGCTGTACCATGAGGATGCAATCAGCAAAGCCAGATTGCGGGCTACTCTGCAAGTCAAAGAGCCGGGGTTCTTCAACAGAAAACTTACAAGGAAGAGGATACAAGAGATACTGCAGGTTAAAAGTGGCTCAAAATTCATATCAAATAGGAAAATGATAAAGCAGTTATGATTAAACTTGACTGTCTAGGGATGACGCTCAGGTGATGAAACAATGAAGAAACACAAGGGTAGTGATTGCTTTGGAGATCAGGGGGTTGGCACTGAGATGGGGCATCTGGAACTGGCTTCTGGCGTGCCTGGCACAGGTCTGTTTGTTGACTTGAGTAGTGGTCACAAGGGTGTTTGAGTTATAATCATGCACTAAGCTATACCTTTGGCCTTGGTCCTTCCCCCACCCATGCATCTTCTTCTGTCATTTAAATACTCCCCTCCTCCACTCCTCTGCCTGATGAGACCTTCCACACTGCATTTTACTAAAAGCCTCTTGGCTCTCCCCACCCATCCTTGGAAGATAGAGGTAGCAACTCCCTTGACTAAGTTTCCTACCACTGGGTTTCTCAGTCTTTGATGACCCTTGCATCTCAGAGGTTTAAGGCATGCCTTATCTCTTCTGTGATATTGTAAATGCTCGGGGACAGGAAGCTGTGTCATCCCCACAGATGTATGTAGGAAGCACTCACAACTTTTTGCTGAGTAAAAAGTGCTAATCAATTGAAAGTTAGGTGAGAGCTTTGAATCCACTTGGTATATCCTGTCACAAGATCCCCATCTTCAGCCTCCAATCTATCCTTACTCACTCTTTTGGCTTATCTGCAGCCAATATACAGACCCTGAGTGCCCACCTGGGTTAAGAACATGGGCTCTTAATCCTGGCTCTGCCACTTAGTTGTCTTGTAACTAGTAATCTCTTGCTTTACTTCTATTACTTCTCTCTGAGCCTCAGTTTTCTCAGCTGTAAAACAGAGCTAATCTTACCTAATAGGATGGTAGAATATTGCATATAAGGTAGTTAACCCAGTACCTGACACAAAGTAACAACTTACTACATAGTCAATATTATAAATATTACTGTTACTATTAGTGTCATTAATAGGAAAGGTATGTTAATCATTAAGTACTGATAGTGTGGCCAAGTGAAGTAAAAACATGAAACCTAGGGACAGACATGTTTACTCAAACTCAAACTGTGAGAATTAGAAGACTCAGTGTATTTATCATTCCTTTGGTCTCCATATTACAAATCCAGGATTTTTTTTCCTGAAGCGAGGTTACCTGATTGCATCACTTTCGCTCTTACTGAATTGTGAGCTCCTTGGGAGCCCAGAATGACAATGTACTGAACTTGTGTCCAGTCTCTCCCGTCACAGCCCCATGGCTAGCCTCTCTATGTGACCACAGCCCTCATGCCCCTCTGGGCCTGGATTCGGCCCCCTAATTCTGACCTCTGCACTTTGGGGGCTTTTAAGCTCCTTGCCATCTCTGAAAGGAATCAAGTCTGGTCTGTCTCATTTCTTTAGCATCTGATGACAAGAAATGAATTAAAAGAAGAAAGTGAATTGCACCATCAATGGGCACTAATTTACTCTGAGTGTGTGTGTGTGTGTGTGTGTGTGTGTGTGTGTGTGTGTGTGTGTGTGTGTGTGTCTGAGCAAAAACAGAAGCTAACGCAACCCAATTCAATAACCCTGTATGACGCATGTACTTGTTGGCAGACACTGGGTAAGAATTGAGGATACAATCTTTAGTCTGATGAATCCAGGTCAGTGACATCCAGTACACATGAGGATCTAGGTAATCATTTGGTTCCACCTCCTTCCATGCACTGAGAAGACAGAGCCCAGGGTCACACAGAGAGAGCAGAGTGAAATTGGAACTCAGGCCTCTTTCACGTCCTGCGTGCTCCCACAAGTCTGTTTCAGGGGCAGAGTCTTTCCAGGTAATGTAGCTCTGAACCACGACAAAATGTGTAAGGAGTACGACCGGACGGGCTGGCTAAACCGCTAGTGTCTCAGCGGCAGGCGGATCCTGATCAGTAGGTGTGGACTGGCTGCCAGCCTCGCTGGGAAAGAGCTGGTTTAATCCTCACTCAAGACACTGCTGCTCCCATGAGTGTCACTAAGAAACAGAGCTAGTCTACTGACACCTGACTCTGTGACATCCCTGAGGGCCAGAAGCACATGGATAGCCTCAGCGTTAACAAGAAATAGCAGACTGAAAGACAGACAGGCTGCCAGAGTTTGGTGAACTAGAGAGAGGCAGTGTGTGCCAGCCAGACTGGCCACCTGGCTTTCTAGGCATGCTCTGTGCGGGTTTCTCAGGCAGCTGGGGATGATGTGACTCATTAGCGGGTACTTACTGAGCAGCCAGTGTGCTGAGCCCCATGCCAGGCGCTGGGGACACAAAATGATCTCACATAATTTACCTGACTGTGAAAAGAGGGGAGGAGCACTCTCATTACTCCTGCCTCACCCTGTGTATTTTGCCTCCTCCCCCAACAAAAGCCCAGAAGAGCGACCCTCGTCCCAATTCTCCTCCCACCCACCTGTTCTTCTTTCCAACGCTCCATTAATCAAGCCCCTTATTAACCTCCCTTGCTCCCATGGGTTTTTCCTGTTACCACTTAAAACAGTCTCAAGCATCTCAATTACATGTATGTTCCCCTCAACTTCTCACTTCTCTCTTGCTGTGACTAGTCAAGCTTTTGAAGGATTTATGTTTCCCCACTCAGCTGGACGGAACCAGATGTGCTCCATGCTCTCCAAATGCTCAGCCTTCCAACAGGCAGCTCCCTCAGTGGCTTTGCCTTCCTCCAATTTCCTTCTTTGCTTGATTAACTCCTGTCATTCATTCTGAACTGCCCCCTGGTGCCACCTCCTCCGGGAAGCCTCCCCTGACTTCACAGGCTGATTTATATGCCTTTTCTCGGTGCTTCTACAGCATCTAGGTGAGTCCACTGACAACATTCTTTCCCACTTGACCCCTGCCTCCTCTAGAAGACTCTCAGTTCTCTGAAGAGAGAGGCCATCTCAAGATTCTCACTTCCTAGTGTCTACTGGGCTCTCAGTAACTGTTTGTGGACCAAACGAGGAATGAATAATATGAATAACATTCAGAATAGCTCTTTGTACGGGCAAAACAGAGAACAACACGTGCAGATTACAAAGCATTTTTCACACATACATCTTATTTGACTTTCCTAACCCTTCAGGGCAAATGGTATTATTTTTAACCCTCTTTTCAGCTGAAGAAGAAATGATCCAAAATGATTAAGAGGTCTGATCATTAAGTGAGGGTCATACTGTGTAAGTGGTAGGTCTGAGAGTCAAATTATGACGCCTGAACTTCTATTCTCCACTTTCTCCCTTCCCTATGAGCAACCATCTTCATATTCAGATTCTTGTACACAAGACTGTAAACTTTCCACATCGAAACCCGATTTCTGAAAACGAGCGTGCTTGCCTTGTGCCTAACCAAACTACTTACTAGAAGGAGCAGGAATGAATTCTGCTTAATTTTAGCCGAAGAAGTAAATCTAGAAAAGGAAATAAAACAGCCAGAGTAACAGAGATAACACTTCCATCTCCCTTCGGTGGGAGTGAATGAACATAAATGATTTAAGCATCATATCCTTTCACCAAACCTCAAAACATCTCAGATTTAGGGCTCGTGATGAAATGGCTAGAGATCTGCCCTGTGATACACTCTTTGTCATAGTCAGGAAATCCTCATTCTATCTGGTGGAACAGCAGGGAAGGCAACTTTTATCCAAGAATATCCTTGATACTTAGCAATACTCCCACAAGCTGTTAACACTCCCTCTGCCCCTTCGAGGCCTCACAGCCTTGTTCATGCAGCCGAGAGCACAAGATCCATCACTTTGACTCCTCTCTCACTGGAAACCTCTGCTCACTTGTCCCACTGTCCTGTTATGGTCTTCTGGAAAAACCTAACCCAGGCCAATCCAACTATCTGCCTCCTTGGCCCCTACCCCAGGGTTTCTAAACATGGGTGCAGAAAAAGCATCCAACTGCATGGACTGGTGTCTATGGAACCCAACCTCAGCCAGGCATACCCTGTGCTATCTCTCTCACCCCCTTCTCAAGGTCAACTTCTTAAGAAAGTTGTCTACGTGCTCCTCATATTTCATCACTCTTCCCTCAGTCTTCAACCCACTGTAACTGGCTCCCACCTCCACACTCAACCGGCTTTCACCGAAGTTTATAACCACCTGCATATTGTGCAATCCAAAGGGCTCCTCCCCTTCTTATCTCACTTAACCCTTCTGTTGCTTAACCCTTGACTCCCTTCTTCATCAGAGTCTCTTCTCTTGGCTTTGACATTCCCATGTTCTTCTAGCTTTCCTCCTCTCTCTCTGGCCACTGAGATGGAATTTTTTTGAGGCTGTTCTGCTCAGCTCTTACATGCTAGTATTCTTCAGGGTCCTAGGATCTTTCTTTCCCACTCTACCACCTCTCACACCTCTCAGGGTGATCTCATTCATTCTGATGGTTACAGGACAGGTTGATGTTTCCCTTCCTGGGTGTTTCTATGGTTCCCAGGTGATACCGCTGTTGGGTACATTCCTTTCCACTTGCCCTCTGTCTCCCCTGGAGGACTGGGGCCATCTCTGTATTCCCAGTCACCACTCCCGGTAACTGTTTCCAGCCTTGTTCTACTTCCTAAACTTCAGATCTATATACCCAACCACCTATGAATTTCCCCACTGGGTGAACTTAATATGCTTAAAATAGACTTTACCATCTTCCAAATCCCCAAACATTTCCCATTCCTAAGTTTCTATCCTGAATGAATTGAGAACATCACCTACCCAGCTGCATGAACTGCATCCTGGAACTCAGCCTCAGCAATTCTTTTCCCTGACTCTCTATATCCAATCAATCAGTAAATCCTGCCAAAGTCTAAATATCTTGATAACTATGGCAGGTTTGCGGAAATGGGGGGGGGGGGAAGGTGCAGTGTAGCTGGGCATAGAGTTAAGGACAGGTGATACTAAGGCATTAATCTCGAATTCCCCACCCATCGTCCCTCACTCCCCACTCTTGATGCTGGAGCCCTGGAGCTACAAAGCATTCTATAACAATAATTTGGGGCTGCCAAAAATAGGATTTTGTAGGATAAGTAACATTACTTTCATTTTTTTAATTACAGCTAACCAACAATGGTTTCACAAATAAAAAAAGAAACTGGGCTTAAGTCACTGGCTCTGCTCTCCTTACAGAGTTACTGCAGGGAACAATGATTTCCAGATGAGTCCCAGGTGTGGAAAGTGATGCCTTCGTGGAACCATCAGTCTTCAGTTCTGCCACCACATTTGAGAAACAATGCAATATTTAAGGTAAACAAGCTAAACTGGACGTGTGTGGAGGGTGAGGGCTGAAGGAAGGGAGGACAGAAGGAGTGATGAGAAACAGGCCAGGCCTAATGACACGCGGGCATAGCTGACAGATTATCAACTCATCACTAAAACAGCACTAATACAAAGTTAACAAAAAGCCACAAAGTAAGCAGGAAGTGCCTTAAGTTGGCAGTTTCTAAGAGTTCCTTGTCAGGGTCCCTATATCTTCCCCCAAACTATAAGCAGTAACCAATATCATTAGAGGAATGGTAATATGGAAGGGGTTGGGCATACACAGTAGAAAGAGAAAAGAAAAATGTACTGGCAAAAATCTACAAAGACAGACAACTCTGAATATACTAAAAACTTTTGAATTGCACACTTTAAATGGGTGAAATTTACAGTTTATGAATTATATCCCAATGAAGCTATTTATTAAAAAATCTGCCAAGACATACGAATAATAAGCAGAGTTGTACAGATCAATCAACATAAACAATACTCAGAGAGTAGCAGGTAATCTTCCTTGATCCTATAGAGGAATAACCAGCAGCAAAAATCATTTTTATATTTCTTATAACGAAAATAGACAAACTGCTACTTATAACCAAAAGACAAGGGGAAAAGGCATTGTCAAAACATTTACAGAAAGCAATCTGTCAACGCCCACACTGGCTATTGCTTTAATTCCACTTTTCACTATTGGAAGACTCTGCTTACTGAGGTTACTATGTTTTCACAAACACAACAGTCACATTGGGGAGTTTCTGTCAAACTAGTATCTTTTTAAGAAATTACGAAAGTATATATCACAAAAAGAACTATTACGGGCTCAGAAAAAGCATGTAAATCTCAATGGCTAGAGAAACAATCAGATGAAGAAAAGGCAAATTCTGAGTCAGTGATCATTTCCTTTTCAAGACAGGGTTCGAAAGAAGGTACAAAAGATAGATGACAGGTAGAAACACTCAGCTCCTCATAGGCACACATGTGTTTGTGCCTGGTACTCGTTGGAAAGGAGGCAGGGTACAAGTTTTTCTTAGACTCTATTTGAAAAGCAAGTTAGTTCATGTAAAGACAGAGTTCTTTTTAAATCACTTTAAAAGGTAGATGCCAAAGTAGAAGGCAGGTGTATGCTCAGAATATGATCCACTGGAATGGAAATTAACTATGCCTATCCTTTGATCTTATGCAGTTTCAGCTGACCAAGCAAAACAGTTCAGCCGATACAAAGCAAAACAGAAACCTATCCTTCAATTTCTATCCTCGGAGTTACCTCGCTCAAACCCAAGGAACCAAACGTAACTCACTTTCGGTTTTAAGTTAGAACATGTTGAATCCACAGTGACTCAGCAGATGGGTTTCACTTAATTAAAGTCGTCTGAAACCAAGTTTTCTTTACTGTGACTTTCCAACAGAAGAAACAGCCAAGGACAGAATTAGGCAGGAAGAGCACTGGTCTCGGAGTCAAAATTTTAGATGTAATCTCGACTCCAAGGACTCCCAGGTAAACCAATTCAATCTCTTTTGAAATTATAGTTTCCTTTGAATTTTTACATGCCTGCATGCCAAGCACACAGTAGGTGTTCAATAAATGCTTTCTGAATTATTACTACTAATAGCTAACATTTACCAAGCACTTAGTAAGTCCTTTATATGCATTATATCATGTAATACTTATGATAACCCTACAAAGTAGGTTTTCGTATTATCTGCACGTCACAAATTCAGAAACTGAGGTTTAGAGAGATTAGTAATGTGCCCATGTGACTCAACTGCTGAGTAGCAGAGAGGACGGCATGGCCCAAGGTTCTTAATCAAAGTGAACTTGAGCCTGCTGCCCCTCTGAGCACAACGGGCCACCGGCCAAAATAATCAGTCCTCAATGAACATATGAGGCTCCTCCAACTTAACATTGGTTTTATTGCTTGCTTTTTCCCACCACCTGTCTTCCTGGGAGCACTGGCAATAAAAACCTTGGGATCCTTGTTATTCAAAATGTGGTCCAGGGACCTGGAACATAGATAGGCATCACCTTGAAACTTGGAAATGTAGACTCTTGGTCATAGTCCAGAAACAGAATCTGCACTTTAACGAGATACCCAGGTGATTCATAGGGACCTCAGTTGGAAAGGCACTGGTTTAGACTAGCTCCAAAATGACGCTCTTTACGACAGGAGGAAAGAAGGTCTGAGAAGGAACACACAACAGAAATGTTATAGTCGGTGAGAACAAAGCCAGCTTGCTACGGCTGTGTCAGGACTGCAATTCACCTACATAACAACACACAAATATTTATTAAGAACCTTTAAAGCCCAGGGAATTGATGATAGAGGTAACAGCTGAATCTGCAGGGAGTGTGTCTACAGTTCCACACCCTTCTAAAATCCCCAAACCTGTGTCTTTAGAACCATGTATCATACAGCAAATAAAAATACATTAAGTCTTTAGCAAATACTAAATCGCTCATCAGGCAAAGAGTTGAGCTGTGCTGCGGACTGATGAAACTTAAGATTCGTATGATACTACCACCTTCGTTCACAGCCTAGGAGTCACCTCTTAACAAGGGAGCTTTTTATCCTTTTGAATACTGACACATTTTTTGAGCACAATACACACGTGAGTCAACATAAATTTGAGTTTAAACTTGATTTAAATTGGAGCTATTTCAATGTGTTATGGTTTCCTTTTTAAATGACACACCTACATTTTTAGACAGAAAGTCGTCCATATTTTTAGCCAAGAAGTACAGGACAGTAACCGTCCTCTCACAAGAGATGTGAGTTATGTTGGCCTCGGAGTCAGAATCTCAAGAACCATCTGAAGGAGTTAGCTTTCCCTCACTATTTCTTACCTGTTTAAAAAGAGTTCTAAAAAGTCAATAACCCCACACATAAAAGCCATGCACATGACTAAAAGTTGTCTTAGTAGGAGATGAGGTGTAGAGCTGACTTTTTTCTTTATTCCCACTTTTAAAATAAAAAATAAAACACATTTATTTCCTAGTCACAATTCTATACTTTTCAGAGCTAAAACAATGCATTGCATGTAGGTGGAAATTCATTCTCCACTTCAGTTCTATCCTTTTGGTCATTTGAAATCTACTAGGCAGGTTCTTCTCCTTACAGCCCTCAACTGTATATTCCTGGCACTTTCCACTTCCTTCCTGCCTCCATCTAGGGAGAAGTAGAACAATGAGAATGGATTTCTTGCTAATTAATCATCCAGATATCTCCTAGAAGGGTTTGCTTTCACCACAATGGATCATAAAAAAAGAACTGCTTTTAATTTCCAACCCATTTACTACATTACAGTCATGAATCGTCCTCTGGATTCAAAGATTTTCACCAAATAGCCCAGGGTTTTACAATAAAGGAAAAGGAAGACTTGGGCATGCTCAAAGTAAGGGGCAAGCAGGAAGCCGAGCAAAGTTTAGGGCAGTTGAGGCCCCCAAGGATTCTGACTCAGAGTTGAGGCCAGAGGCCACAGAAACAGGGAGGCACATATTAACCACAAACAAGCACTGAAGGGGGAACACACAGGCCTGAGTCAGACTATGATGGGGGACTCGGGGGCCTGAGGAGTCCCAGGAGAGAATCAAATATACTGGAGTTTCTCACAATGGACCCAATGCCCAACGCTACTAATGGTCTGTATTAAAAACCAGCCACAGTTGTGCTAAATCGGCCTCAATGCTGGTGGCATTGTTAATGAAGACACCACTTCCAGACATAATTTAGCAATATGTTTGTACAGTCACAAGAGACTTATACCCTTTGATATGGTAACCATGCTCGACAAACTTGGAGAAAGGGACACCCAGAAAGTAGGTCACTGCCAGGAACAAATGCAGACGTCTGCATTTAGGTTTAAACACACTCACAAGTACAGGCTGGAATGGCCTGCATTGGCAGCTGTCTTGTGCAAAAGCCCTGGGGATTTGGGATGAACCTACCTTACTTCAGTGTGCCTTACAGGGAGCAGCAAGAACGGTGGGAGCTGCAGTCGGCAGACTTGGGCCTGAATCCGGCTCTTCCTTCTACAGCCTGTCACAAGTCCCCCAGCTCCCTTAAGCTTGGTCTCCTCACCTACAGAATGAAGATACCCCATTTCCTTGATTCTAAGATGTGCTTTCTGTCTCCCTTCCCCCAACACACAGTTTAACTTCTCTGAAACTGGCATGACTATTGTATCTCATGTTTGCATTTAATGGGCTGGCATTTTCCTTCCTCTGTTTCTCCCTGAGAAGCTGAAATTTAATTGATGGTGTATCTTGTCATTAACAGTGTCTTAGAATCAAGGAAATACAGTAGTAGTGCTGGCCTCAGGATTGCTGTGAGGATTAAATGACATAACATATATAAGGCAATTTGGCAGATTACCTTGAAAATAGTAATGGTCTCCCTCCAAAATGACACATGTTAACATTATTTTTAAAAAGCCAATGCACTCTTAGGCTACAATTATCTGAAGAGCAGTACCCAGAGAAGCAGCCGATCACCCCGCCTGCTAGTCAGTCTACACCTGGGGGACTGTATTCAGTCTGATGACCACGGAACGACAGAGGCAAAGCATGGATACTCAGAGAATAGGGACCGGGTTGGAGAAGCCTGCAAAACACGATATTATGAGGAATAGTTAAAACAATCTGGAGTTTTTAGGCTGAACAAACATGAGAAGCATTTTAAACATATCAAGACCTGTGGATGATTCCCCTGTGGTTCTAGGGGTTGGAGCTAGAACACAGGGATGGACATTCTGGAGAGGCCCACGTCACATCGGCATAAAGGAGAACTGGGAGCTCTCAGTTCTCCTTTATGACAGAGCCCTGGGGAGCGGAAAGCTTCCTAAAACAGGATGTGCTCCATGCGCACCTGGATGGGGCCGTGTCAGCGCTCTCCTGCTTGGTGTCAGAGGCTGAACCCTGTGTCCACTTCAAATTTAGAATGCCATGCCTGACTGTCCCTCCTCCAAACTCAGACCAGGCCTCTGGGGACCACCTGGAGCAGAAGTGGCCCCGAGGCCTCCACCAGCATGGGCTCCACAGTCCAGGGAAAAGCTAGCACAAAACTGGCAACAAGTAAAGGGAGGAGGAGGACTCACTGGGTGCCCGGTATGGTAGCAGCTCACGTGGGAGGCAAAGACACAGTCTGGATGCAGAAGACTGGTAGATTCGAACTCAGCGGGCAAGAAGCAGTGCGTACTGGGACTCTAAGATAACACCGCCGGCCCTGACCTACTCCATGTAGAATGTTCTAGTTGGGCCCTAACGAATCCATTTAAGATGCAGACCAGTTTTCTGAATTACAGCAAACCCTTGGTGAGATCCACACTCTTTCCTTCAGCTGTAGGCCAGCTCCCTTCTTGCCCCAGTTACACACTTTTTTTTTTTAACCCTCTATCCATGCTTTAGTGGAAAACGTCTATCCATACCCTATGAGAAACTGCTGAGATCTCAGATTAAAAAGAAGTGTAACTTTGGACTGTATCTTCTTATCAACATGTATTTGAACACTGGGTACTAAGCTTACTGTGAACTTTGTGATTCAGCTACATTGTCAGTGTTACAATCATTTTTATCTAAATCTCTCTGAGCAAAGGTACCTTGCTTACATCAGGCAACTAGTGGATTCTTCTGCCAAGTGAAAACGAATGGCACAGTAACCGACTGAAGGACCTCACAGCCTTACTCCCCCGATGATGCTACTTTTGGCCCAAGAGAAGCCACAGGCTATGGCTTTCTGGCCATCTGCTCAGCTCTCAAAGTTTACCCACACATTTTTTGTTAAAGATATTTCTTATAAGTGATACCTCTGTAAACCCAGATGTAGTTAGGAATCCACATGACATAAGATCAAAATTCTCTCTTCCATGGTGTTGAGCAACTACCACATGTCAGGTGCAGGTATGGAGTGGAGGAGCACAAAGGTCAACAGCTCACAGTCCAGGGCTCACAGTCCAGGCCTGGAGACAGGCTTTTAGCAGCTAATTCTCAGAGCATGAAGAGAAGGGCAGTAGGAGCCCACAGCAGGAAGTGCTCAGCCTAGGGCATGGGGAAGGTTACTGCTGGGAAGGCACGCTGGAAAGGAATCTTGAAGACCAGACAGGAGCTCACTGAGCATATTCAAAAGGAAAGCATAGTCAAAGAAAAAGGAACAGCTACAGTGTGTGGGACTGTGTAACCTGAAGAATAAAAATATCCTTGCTTGTCTGAGCAAGAGAGCGAGACAGTGCTGTTATAATTGTTTTTAGATATCTGGGGGACTATCTGATTAGATATTTGCTTCTCCAGGTAAAAGGTACTATGATAATTAGAAAGGGGGCAGGTACCTACAAGAATGTACATTTCAGTTTAATACATACAAGAACATCATAAAAAAAAAAAAAGAGAGAACTAGTAACAAAGAAACTGGCTGTCTGGAGTAGACAATTTATAATTTTATAGTTTTGGAGTCAACTTGGGTTCTAATCCCAGCTTAGACATGGTAAATAGTGGCCACACATGCTGTGAGATGGGGACTCCCTGTCACACTGTGAGCTCCAGCACCACACCGAGGTGCCGTCTCTGCCAATGTCTCATGTGTGGGGTTTGAAGGTGAACTAGAGACCACCAAGGTCCCTCCTAGGCCCTAGCCTGGGGCTCTTATTTGCTTGTCTCTGCCCACTTCTGATCCGGCAATATTCCCTCAGCTCACTAGGAAAGACACTAAGGGAATGTCCATTGAAAACCTGCTATACAGATGTTAGCTCTCACTGCTGCTGTCATTGCTACTTCCTCTGATACTAACTTCCCATTCACTTCATCATCCCTGGTTGTGTTTTATTCCTGTGAGTGTGTGTGTAAGGGTATACAGATATTCCTGCAAGCCAACTCAAATCCTTAGTAGGATATAAACGAAGCCAGGAAAAATAAAATAAAATAACCTTCTACAGTTTATTATAAATGACACTCATGACAACAATAGGTCACATTCACTTAACACTCATTATGCATCAGGCACTGTGGGAGGCCTTGTATATACATTATTTCATTTAATACAAGAACCCGAAAAGTTAAACTCTATATCATAACCCCCATTTTATAGATAAGGAAATTGAGTCTTGGAGAAGTCAAGTAACTCACTGAAGGTCCCAACTAACTAGCGGTCTAAACAAAAATTTTTGCAACATAGCCTACAACAATCTCATATTAATGGATAGGTACTCCCACATATTTTTAAAATTTGAATACTGAATATTTTTTATTTGAATCTGGAATGCGGGGACTCTGGAAAACAAAAATAAGCTGCTTAAGCTATGAAATAGGTGACAACACTGAGCTCATTTGGTCTTAATCTCACATTTCCGGACACTGTTGAGAAGGGTCCACAGAGTAACCAGGTCACGCTCGTCTAAGTGGTCTTTCAGCATCAAATCAAAATTTCCAGCTTTCTCACTCATTGTATGATTCCATTCATGTGAAATGTTCAAAATGGGCAAATCTAGAGAGATCTACAGATAGCAGAAGAGAGGTTGCCCAGGGCTGGGTGAGGAAGAGAGGGGAGAAGGGAGACTGGGTACAAGGTTTCTTTCAGGGGTGAAGAAAATGTCCTAAAATTAGATTATGGTGATGGTTACAGAACTCTGTAAATCCACGAAAGGACACTGAATTGTACGCTTTGAAGGGGATAACTTTGTGATAGGTAAATTATACGATATCAATAAAGCTGTTACAAAACCGTTCCCCGGGTTCAGTATCAAGTGATCTCTAGTCACTCCACATGGCCTGAGTCTTCCAGAACAAACATGAAAACCAGATGTGCATTAAGTAAGCCAGCACCCAAGAACAAAATGTTCAGACAACCACGACGAGACGGCAGACAACTCCTGTGAGGTCGGTAAGCTGTCCTCGGAAGCTTCAGCTTCTTCCTCAAGTGTCGTTAGGTAAGTGCGGAATGGTACTGGCTTCTGATTTTTACCAACCCAGGAAAAATGGAAGTATAATTTCATTCCTCATTGCTAAAATTTAAGTGAACAGAATGAAATCTTAAAAATGGCAGCAATAGGGGAATCAGAGGACCTCAAAAGGCCCGAAAAGACTTCAATCAAGTCGACTGGAACCTTGTGGCCGTGGGGACTCAATCGTTCTGCGCTTAGAAAAGGAGGCGGAAGAACGAAGTCAACTACTCTAAGGTTCTCCCCCACCTTCACTATTCCATCACACTATATCTGCTAAGGGTTGTGTCAGTACGTTGACTTGTCCCCTTCTAAACAATCAGCCACTGCTCTTTGACCAAGGAAGCGTCATCAAGACATCTGGACACACTGGAAATTCACGGAAGTGTCTTTCCTGGACCGAGATTTCAAGTATTCAAGTGAGCCTCCTCCCACATTCCTCATTAAATAAATGACAGTCTTATAATTTGATTAGCTATGATATCTGACTAAAATTTTAAACCTGGTACATGAAAATCAAAAGGCAGCTTCCTAACATAATGCGTAACTGCCGCAAAATAATTGTTCTCCAAAGTAAAACTTACCCTCTCCTTTATAAAAGCTGATCTTGCATCAGCTCTAACCTGTCACTCCATCTTCTTAAAGGAAACCTTAAATTTACAAAATATTTGAGGAAGGGAGAACCATTCTTAGAGAGCTACCACTGAAATAGATGGTGGGTGATGTTAACTTAATATTCAATTTCGCTATATCTGGTTTTCATTTTTCTCTCTCCAGGAATAGTTTTTATTTGTTTAAATATAAAGGAACCCCATTTTTAAATATTAATATGCAGAAAAGTATAAGAAGAAAATTAAAACTGCCAGAAACTCCCAGGTTTAAAACGATCCCAAAGCCCTGTGAACTTAAGGTGACCACCTAGCCTGTCTCCCCAAGCATAACACACACAGAGACAGGCATGTTTAAAACATGGCCAAGTATGTGAGGCACAAATAGTCTGAACTTAAAGATTGTTTTCACTTAAAGATCTAACATTACCATTTCCTCATATTACAACGTTTCACAGGTAAAACTGTAACAGTTGCATAATGATCCATCATGCAACTTTCTTCCACTACTGTATGTTTTGATTATTTCCAACTTTTCATGATAACAAATAATACTTCAATGAGTATTTTTGAAATTAAAACTTTTACACCCCTACCTGGACAATTCCAATCTTTTGCCCTATTCCTTTTGTAATTTTCTCTGTTGGTTTTAGGAAGAGAAAGTGCCTCCCCATCCAAAAGTCAGAATTCTTACTGTATGATTGTTTTTCTTTCTTTCTTTTTTAAAATTTAACTCCTTAACCTATGGACTGTATTTTTATACATTTTTAAAGACTCCAAATGTATCTGTCACATGGTTGAATTTTGGCCAGATCTAGAGTATGTTATTTGTCCAGCATTTTCAAATGCACATTTGCGTTTTTAAAGGAAATACGTGTCTCATATTCTTGGCTTTCCACTAAGTTTCAGAAAGTCTTCAGGACGAATAAAGTAACCAAAGCTTTGATTATCAGCAGGAAATTACAGTGGGCAGGAATGAAGAGGACTCCCGTACAGGCCAGATTAAAGCTAATCAATCAGGAGATCAAATTCCCAGCCTTAGTGGTTTTATTACTTTAGCCTTAAAAAGTCTCGAAAGTTCCAAGGTTAGCTTACGTAGTAGAAAGACAGTTTTCAAAGCTATGGGCTTATCCTCCATGTGGACTGGTCACCACTGGTCTCATTTAATGACCACGAGCAAGCTCTACGTCCCACCACTGGTCACTGGTTCTTGCCACTGGTCACCAGCAGAACATGTGGGAAAGCAGAGCACAAGCTCACCCCCCACCCAGTGGAAAAGGAACACAAAGGACGTGCTTGCTGGTTGACAGTGGGTCAACAGAGGCATCTTTGAGCAGGACGGGCAGCACAGATGTCAGTATGTACATGGCTGCCTCCCATTCATAATAAAGACTGGATTCTATTTCCCGAGGACATCAGCTTCTCATACCATGTTTTCCCCACCACGGCCTCCCTCCGAGGCACCCTACTATTACTGCTGACCAGCTGCTGTGACTTGGGACAAGTTATGCAGCCTTCCTGGGACAGTCCCATCAACTGTAAAATGGGGATAAATAAAGACAGCTGACCTCTTAGGGTTGTTGTGAGGGTTAAACAAGAGACTGAGAGCAGGACTGTGCTTTCTGAGCGTCAGTATTGTTATTACTACTGCCAGCGCCTCTACCACTCCTGCTACGAGTGCTGACACCATCACCCCCAGAAATGCCACACCAGACTTAAACTGGGTTCTTCAGAAGAAAAGAGGGACCGAGGAAGCCTACAGTCAGCTCAGCCCTGGGAGCGGAATCCGTCCTCAGCCTTCGCAGTCCCTCTGGGAAGCCAGCATTTACCGTCATTACTAAGATAGTGAATTTCTGGGGCAGGTGGTGTCACAACCTCCTTGGTTTTCTGTCCCTACTTTCTGATATGTAAACACAAGACCCATGCACATTGGCACTTTCCACGTGCAGAGTTAAGAACAAGAACCCAGGGAGGGGGTGCTTAGAGATGAAAAAGGCAAGGGGTGACATCCATGGATCTGACAACGCCAGAAACTGCAAATAAAGAGCCGGCAGCTCCCAACACATGCACCTCAAAGATGAAGACTGTGGGCAAGAAGGAGAGTGATCCAGGGTGTGGATGGAACTGGCTTACGGGAGAAAATGTATCAAGAGACTCAGCAGTCAGAAAGCCCACTCCTACGTCACAGTTACTCCTAGGTATTCATTTCTTTTCTCTGAGTCCTTTTCTTCTGACTTTCAACCTTCCCAGTGCTTTGGGTGTGAGCCAATTCCTGTTGAAACAGTTTGCCTAAGGATTTGTCTCCAACTTTGAAACTCAGATTCATTTTAATAGAAAATAAGGATCATATGCTTCTGGAACATCAATTATGTTCATAACCATCCAAGATTTATGGGACATCTAGAGGACTTTGAATGTTAACAAGAAAGCATGTTGGATAAAAATTAATTGGCTCAAGCTTAACTTAAAATTACATGATATGGAATGGGAAAAATGGCCGCCCGTCTCTGCTTGATTTTAGCCAAAAGGCAGAGCTGTAACAAAACTAAACCAGTCTGGCAAGATGAGAACAAGAATTGCAACGTGCGTGCCAAACCTAGAGTCAGGGGGAAGATTTGCTTAGATCCCAAATCACAGATTTTGAACTTGCTGTTGTACCGTCTTTTTTCTTCATGTTTGAAGGAAACTTGATGTAATGAAATCTAGGTTTTAGGGAGTTTCCCCTCTTATTCTATCCTTTGCCACATTGTTCATTTCTGTTTCTAATCAGCGGTATTTTGTTTTGTTATCATCTGTAGAAGAAAAGGCTGCAAAGCTCTTGGGAACACAGAAACTGAGATCTACCAGACATAAACCAGCCTCACATGAGCTTTTTAAGACTCTTCTCCGTGGCAACTAAGCACAAATGAGTCGTCAACGAGTAAAATGCCTTAACACTGTCCTTTAAAATCATCGAACAGCTACAATCAGACTGACAAAAGTCTTCCTTTAAATTTTTAAGTAATGGCATTTAATAATAATAGCATATATGTGCGGTAATAGCAAATATTAAGCAAGTCGTAGCAATCACTGCTTTGGGGGGAGTGGGACTTGCTGTTAAGGAAAATATCTGCAGAGGCAAGGTCAGCAACACAGCTAGCTGCACGCCCGTGTCTTGGTGGGGATAAAGCGCCGTCAGTTTCCCAGTCCTGAGATGGCACGGAGCCGCACCTTCACAACTTCAGCCTCAGCCCATCTGGGACTGGGAACCGTAGCGTTCAGCAAGTCACCACAAAGATTTTTTTAAGTACCGATTTCTGTCTCCTTTCCATCTCAATTTTACATTTTTTAAACAGAGGAGAACATGAGAGAACAGGCCCTTCCTGAAACACTGTATTTCCCAGGGTGGGGGAGAAAAAAAGGAGGAGATTAAAATGACAATAACAGCAGCATACTAGCATATTTTAAAACACTAGTGCTTAACCTGAACTAAAGCATACTTAAAATAACATAAAAGCAAGTCTATTTCATAAAGTGTTGCAAACTTGAAAATACCATCAAGTCGAACCACTCTTTTATAGACCAATTTCATGCCGATTGCTTTGGTGACGAGTGAACAAAGGTAAAATCACTCTCTGGATGTTTAAGTTAATGAAATTAAGGAAGACACTCCCTTGATATTTCATTCTATTCACTTAATTTCATTTTAATACTATTAGCGATACTTTTATGTCTTACAACACTCCATGTTGACAGTCATATTTACTGTTAGAGCAATCTCGGATTCTGAGGAATCACTTACAAATAAAAACAGTGACGGCTAAGGAAGGGGTTCAGTCCAGCTCGGTCCACTTGTACACATGCCCACATCAACTGTTATGCAGGTATTTTCTGAGGCTTTCTAGAAAAATTCCAGACTTTTCAAAGAGAACATTAAAACGGTATTCTGGTCCCTTGTAACTATAAGAAGTAGGCCCCAGAGAAAACCACGCATCAAGCAAACATGCACAAGTGTGTGAGGGATGACACTGGAGCTGGGTGCAATGCGCTGCTGCCTAATGTTCCAAAAAGCAAAATCAACTGTGTATAAAATCACAGGCATGCCTAGAAGGTAGACTGGGAAGACACAAAGAATGGAATTCTGAAAAAGGAACTGAAAATACAAACAAGTACAGAACTCCAGACTGCAAATCCAATACATTTATGCCATTTCTTGACTTCCACCTGCACTTAATATTGTCCAACAATGCACATACTAGGAGAACCATAAGCCCCAAACCTCTGTAGGATCAACAAACTCACCTTATTTTCTAAAAGAACACGGCAACAGCATAAATGCTATGCTGTCAAATCATCGCCCCGTGAGGACAGAAAAAACAATCTGACATATGCAGCAGAAAGTTCAAGACGTTATTTACTAACCTGGTGCCCCTGTGAGAGTAGTCGCTTCATCTTGCTTTAAAGAAAGAATCCTTACTATGCAGCTAATCTCCAAAGCAGCTGATAGCCGAGAGGAGAAAAAACTGACTACCACAGAAGCTACATACGCGGGGAAAGCAGTCGGTTCCCAAGCCCCGGTTTTGGCTGACTCCCCATAGGCAACTTAAGTCACAGCCAAGCCCACAAAGCACTTTAGCCTCTAAGCTTTAGGAATGAACTTGAAACCACTCCCATATGTTAAATAGACACTAGGCTGCTGTGAGAAATAAAACCCACATACAGAAAGAGCTAAGGCTTCAGGCTTCGTTTTTGTATTTGCTGCCCAAGAAAACTGTAACACCCTCACTCGCTTCTCTCCCCTCAGACGCTGTGTTAAAGTGACTCATTCATTTTAAACAAGAGGAATACAGTTTCCCCTCCATTAGGGCTGTGAAATGAGTTTTACATTGTTGCCCAAGTTGGTGGTGGTGGTGGAACATACAGCATTACAATTTCACATTGCCTAAGAGGGACACATGGAGCTATTGTTTGAGACTCAAAGGCACACACTATCATTACTTCTAGATTTAAAAAATATCATTAAATAAGTGTAAAAACCTCATTTATCACTAAAGCCAAAAAATTAATCTAAGTTCAAGAGGAAAATTCATCAAAGAACCTTCTAACTTCTGATTCTGACTTAATATCTATAAGCTTGAAAAGTCACTCATAATTCAGTTTCACCATCTAGAGATATGTTGTTTATAAAATAAAAAAGTTTTCTTTTCAGTTTTGTAATTTTGTATAGTTTAAACCGGAATTTAATATAACTCATGGTTTCAAAGGAAGAAATTTTTATTTATTTGTCATCCTACAAAAATATAACTAATAGTTTCATTAGGGCATTTATATCTTAAAGCAGCCAATAATGTTCCAGTGTATTGCTTGAGAAAGAATAAAAATCCCATGCTCTGCTTTTTAACATAATGTGCTCACAGTATACAGAATTCTCCCCTAGTTTTCAACTCCAAGAACAGTTTTAATTCTAACGGCTTTCTTCCATAATTTCTACTTTATTTAAATAAGACATGTTTAACATAATGGTCAAGGATACCTAATTTTACTGTTTCTCCTGAGCCATAAAGATGGGACCAAATATTCCAAGGAAAATTTGATTCACTTGTTGCCAAGTTGATTTACATGTATTTCTGGTAAAATTCAAGTTACCCAAAACCTATGAAACATAAGCCATTAGTATATTACCTCAACAAGATCAGGCGTGAAAAGCCTCAAGGGTCCCTCAGATCTGACACTCGCCCTGCTATCCTTCTCCACCCACTCCCAGGGTGAGGGCTCAACTGTTTCTCCAGGGGTAACTTTGTAAATAAGGTGGGCAAAACAGCCACCCCAGTGAGAAAACCAGCTCCAGCCCTGTGGCCCATGCCTTATAAAGGAGCCAGTGCTCCACCTGGTGGCAAAACCAAGTAAAAGCTGGAACAGCTAAGCCTCAGGCCAAATTTTACTTTGATGTTGAAAGAAAAACAAAAAGGAAGAAAAGAATTGATTATAAGCGCACATTAATGTTTCATACAATGTGTGGTAAGGATCGTGAAAAGTTTTTTTTCTCCCACAGAGTGTAATATTTATAGAGGATATGAAAATACTCATGCAAAAAAATGTAATTACATTCAAATCCATCTCTTTAATATGGATCTGATTTGCAAGCATGTATGATTTGCATTCCCAGAGAAATCCTCTGATAAATAACACTGATCTCCCCTTTACCCAAAGGGCTATAAGAAAAATTCCTGGGAGGTCAACATAATCCCTGAAATGGAAAAACCATGGGTAAATTCCCAACTCAACTACCTAACTGCAGGTGGGACAGCATCTCCATCATTCTGTTAAAAGGCTGTATCCCCAGGATCTTTCCTATCTATCTTTCAAAAAAGATTTCCTTTTGTCTCATATGCATTATTTCTGCTAAAATCAATGTCTATATCAGATCAACTTCAATAGGGATGAAGAACAGTTAAAGACTGGATTTCAAATTACACTACAGTCTTTAATGAAACTCCAGCAAAAATCAAAGTATAGCAGGATGTCACTTTTAAATGGGACTAAGCCACATTACTGAAATGAAAACTAATAATAATCGCTAATATTTAAGCTCTCACTATAAGGTAGGTATGGTTCTAAAGTGCTTTACAAGTATTAACTCATTCAAATCACACACCATTATTATACCAGTTTTATAGATGAGAAAACTGAGGCATCTAATGGGTAAATACCTTGCCAAGATCAAACAGCTAGTGATGGAGCTGGAATTAGAACCTAATTGGGAGAAGAATGTCACCCCTGTATCATTAAACAAAGGATGTTACAGCCATCAAGCCTCCAGACACTGCAGCCACCCCTGGCAGTGCACTCTTGGGGGATTCAGGATGGAGGAAGACAGGATCCTGGCCCTAGGTAGTTAAGGTGCATATCAAATGAATGATTTCAGTGCCCTCACTCTTTTAACTTCCCATACATAGAAAAGTGCTAAATTCATTAACTTGAGATGTCTGGTTTTTCTTTAATTAACAGTAATCTTTTGATATTCCGACTCCCTGGTTTTAGTTGCAAAAACTCCTATATATCCTGGCTCCTCCCTCACCTCTTTGCAGCAGTTTCTCAGATCTATTTGAGAGGCTGCCTCCCTGGGCTTATGGTCTCAGCAAGTCCACCAAATAAAACAAAATTCTCTGCTTTTAGGTTGTACCTTTTTTTTCAGTCCACAGCCCTAAAATCAGTGCTCCTAACCACATACTTTGATAATTCTGCCCTCCTGCATGCACACCTCTTGTGAATCCCTGCCAGACCCTAGTCAAATGCAAGAGAGTGGGAGATGCTGGACGAGATGGGCTCTGTGGACAGTCCTCATGATGATGCAGGCAGGGAAAGGCTATCCAGCAAAGTGGTCACAGAGCTGAGACCTGCAGGCCGTACAGCAGGAAAGGGATTCCCCAGGCAGAGGGCACTCACTTAGCCTGCCAAGGCAAAGGGAGAAGCAGGGAGCGGGTCACTGGAGGGACCACAAGGAGCTTGGTGACGCTGGGGGGACCAGCAGAAGAAAACTCCCTGAGGGAGGCAGGAGTCCTCAGATGACACATCACGGAGGTAAAGAGGCATCACCAAGAGATTTTAAACCAGAAAGTGGCCAGATGTGCATATTAGAAAGAGAAGCAAGAAATGTAGAAGACATTCCAGGTAAAGGGGAGGGCAGACCAGTCTAAAAGATACAAGTCCACATTTTCACAAACTTTATCAAGGAGGCTGGGGCAGTAATCCTGGAGGCAACAGTGCTTACTTGCTCACTTGCTCAAGTTAGGTTTGGGGTCTGAGCCATGCAGAGGGTGGTATCCACAGAGCTGTGAACACACGTGGAAGAGCAGGCTGGAGGGAGGAGGGGGGTGTGGGATGGAGGCTGAGTGCAAGGTCCTGTGGGCCATCCAGGGTGGACGCACAGCAGGCTGCAGGAGATATAGGTCTGGTGCTCCGGTCCCCCGCATGGACAGCAGGTACACATCTAGGTGTCATCGCACTTAAAGGATGACTGCAGCTGGAGGGCAGCAGCAGGGCACAGAGCATAAGAGGAAAGGAGGAAGTTTTAAAGCAAGGGGTATCTGAGCAACTCAGAGAGAATTCAGGACATGGGTAGGGAAAAGTTTTGTTTTAAGTTTTACTAATCTTTAACTGAAATTTAGCATTTCTTTCTGTTGCAAATATAGGCAATTACCTGTACCTCTCTTGACACAAGTAGAAATCAAAGATACCTTCATATCACATGACAGTATTGCAACTATCTCAAAGTATTGTCTCCACTCATTACTACTTCAAAATTATAGCAATTATTACGCCTGCCACTAGCTCTTGGTATGTAGCGCATCAAGAAAGGATGGATACTATAATATTACTTTTTTGGTATGTTGATAACTGTGTATCAGCTTGACTGGTTTCCTTCGCAATCCTACCCATTCTAATTTTCATGTATTTTTGTTGTAAGAATCTCTGCTGCAAGCAATTTCAACGCACAACTAACTGGCTGTAAGGCAATTCTGCCATTAAAGATGAAATAACGAAAATAAAATAATAGAGACATTAAAAAGGACATAATGAAACAAGAAAAATTAGTAACAAAAATTTTTAATATTTTCTTAGTGAAAGCAATGATACTTCCTTTCTCAAAGTCAATTATTAAGGATTCAGGATCTAATATTGGATGTAAGTTCTTCATGATATTAAAAAAAAAATCTGCTGTAAGCTCCTTCAGATTTCCCTGGGAGTAAAAGGAACAGACAAGGGACGTGACTAGTAGTACATATCTGGGCTGCATTTAAATGTTTCATGACAGGACCAGTCCTTATATTTCACCACATCTTCCAAGCCAGATTCTGTGCCAAAAACCAAAATTCTGTCTATACCAAGTTCTCCACTATCAAATAGCAAAAAATTTTCACCATTTTCATAAAACTTAGCAAGAACCATGTAACCACCTCTCCTTGGGGAGACAGGAGGAGCTTGATTCTGTTTGAATATTGAGTGATACATTTGGTAAAGATGGCCCTGCAGAACACGCTGCTATATCTACATTAGCTAAAGAATTGATCACTAATGCTCTCAAAGACTGTTGTGTATTACTAGCTGCCTCTTTCATATTTGCCATAGCTTGGTAAACTTTGGGGTCTGATGGGTGAGAGGGATGGACTACGCTCACTGAAGAATTTGCAGACTATGTTATCATCTTTTAGCATAGTATGCAGTCTGGCTTTACATTCTCTTATTTCACACTTCAATAAGTTTTCTTATCATTGTATTTTCTATCAAGTTGATATAACGTAGTTGAAACCAAACTGTCAACCAGTTATTTTATCTTTTACAGCAAAATTGCCTTACAGCCAATTAGTTGTGCAGTGAAACTGCCTTACCGCAAAGATGTTTGCGGCGAAAATACATAGAACCTCTAATTTTACATTTATATCAGTGTATTAAACATTATTCTGAAAAGAGTTTCATTAGTCCATGCAGACACACACACACACACACACACACACACACACACACACAAAAGCAAAGAACAAATGATTTAAGGGGGGGTGGGTGCCGACACAGGAAGACAAAAAAGGAATGCAGAAAAAGGGAAGCCTGGTGTGAGATGATCAGGATTCAAACCCAGGACTTCTGATTTGTGTTCTTGCCTCCACCAACACACCCTAAAATAATAAAAGTACTAATCCCTTCATTTGTGTCAACAAAGTGCCTTCACAGGTATCAGCTCCTCAGCTCATCACAAAGCCCCAGAGTAGTAAAAGGCGGGCAACGACAACCTGCCCAAAACCTAAGCCAAGCCGCTGCCCCAGAAGCCACCACTCCGCGGGCCAGTCCGGGGAGCTTGGCACCTGCCGCCCCACCCTACAGAGCCTGAGTCCTGAGCACAGAAGGGAGCGGTCCCTTATGCCATACTAGCTAGAACCCAACTGGAGAGGATGGAAGGGCGAGGGCAGAGCCTGCTTCTCTTCAGGCTCCTGTTTGCAGGCAAGGCTAGCGCTCTGTTTGGATGGTTTGCTCAAAGCTCTTTTATTTATGTTCTGATTGGTGATCCGGGTGAATTACAAGACTTACAATATTTCAACTGTTTTATTTTCCTCCAGCTATAACCAGAACAGAAGCCTATACTTAAGCAATTAGTTTGAAATTAGATAGACAGGCTGAAACAATGTGCTCCCTGTTCTCTCCGGGCTGTGCCCACCAACTGGCGTTCATTATTTAATCTGTGACACGTGTTGCCAGGGCTGTGTTAACGACAACCTGCCTTACTGTCTTCACATCTATTCCCAATTCTGCAACATCTGCATGGCTCATATTTACATTTTATCTTATTTTATTTTATTTTGCTTCTCTTACTTTTATAGGGTCATATTCTTAATTACTACAAAATACTCTGAAATCTATTCTAACCCTCTAAAAGGTAACACCATTTTTTAACTTGCTGATACAAAACACTTAAGGGGCACACACAGATACCCTTTTAGATTGCCACAAAATTATTTCATTATAATAAATTTTATCTCATGGTTGGCTAGATAAACTGGCTTTATTTTTAAATAATTCGATCAGTTCACAGATTACATTGGTCCCTTCTCATATAATGTGTGTTTCCTTTTACATGATAATGAAAATGTGGCTTTACGTGACTGACATAATATGCTTGTAAGGGAGGAAAACATTCTTCCTTCTTCTCTTCCAGGTTCTTTGGTTGGTTTAATAATTAAATTGACATAAGACAGAGTAACCGAAGAAAAACAAATTTAATTTTGTACATATGAGAGCCCATAAAAATATGAGATTCAAAGAAGTAACTAAAGCAGGCAGCTTTTATCTTTTAGACAAAGAACAATAAATTTGTCAAGAACTGACAAAACATAGGGGTATGGGGCTTGGGGTAACCGCAAATTAGTGAACAAGTAACAAGTTTTGTTTATTCAGTCTTCTCGGCCCTGAATTCCCTCTCTCTGGCAGTAAGTATACCTTCTTCCCTCCTGGTACAGGGAGGGTCCCTTTCACTTGGGAGATTTATTTCCTGCTTTCAGAGGGACAAAGGAGGGTCAGGTGTCCTACTTACACTGACCGTTTTTTAAGTAACTTTAATTCAAAATAATCAATATGCCAAAATAGCATATTGTGGGGTGGCATGTTCTGCTCTCCTACATGTTCTTTTGAAAAACAAGATGAATATTTCCTAATATGCATGTTAAAATGTAAATTAGTATGTTTATTGGTTGGCCTTCAACTTCTAAGTTTCTGTACTTTTTTTTCTTTTTTCTTAAAATAAGGAGCCATAGTGAAATTTGTCATTTGCTTTCTAGTAACAGTCACCTAAAAACTAGCGTGAGAATTCTTGTGGATAAAAAAGAGAGTTCAACATTGGTTTCTGGGCCCCAGGAACTGAAGAGCAGTGCCCTCCTGCAGCTGCCTGTCCGCGTACGCCTGGCCACATGGACTTGGCACGTCCATCCACTCTGCGTGTATCACAGGGTAACGCCCCGGCCGCCTGCACTACGGGGGAGAAGGGACTGAAGCTGGCAGCAGCAAGCCTGTGATGTGTTACCTCCTTTCCTAACCACCCAGAAGCACTTCCTTCCTCACTTGCCCAATCCAAGCAAGGAAGGGCTTCTTGTCACCCTGACAGTTCCTGTAGCCTGAAGCCACTTCCTTCCATTCCTACTCTGTTTTCTTTGTGTTGCTCTCAAACTGCTTCCTCCCAAGACCTCTCCCTCCAGCCAAACTGATTTATTCTGTTTTTCAACCCCCTAGTTCTTCCTCCCCTTTGGGTTTATGCCACTGCCCCACCTTCGATGCCCTTCCCAGCATTTCAAGGGGCAGCCCAAACCCCCATCCTCCACAAGCCTTCTCAGACTACCATGGTTTAAAAACACTGCTTTTATTTCTCACACCTAGAACAATCGGCAGCAGCAAATGCATTAGACAACTAATTAAGCCTGATGACATTTGTACTATTGTCTGGATTGAGTATTTAAATATTCTGTGGCATTTAACCTTGCACAGTATCTGTATCTATTTTCTCCAACTAAGTTATCAGTAACTGTGGATCACACGATATACTTCTGAAATTGACCACTGTAAACAGCATTTATAGGCAAATTCCACCTTACATAGCATTCATATCTATTTGTTGATTGATTGTAAGGGATTTAAATCATTTATATTATTGAATAGTAATTACAATGACAACAGCCAACAGACACTAGCCACAGTGTCTTATTACACCCAGTATCTTATTTGACATTCACATCTGCCCTTGAGGTAGATACCATTATTTTCCCCATTTCTCAGATGAAGAAAATCAGGCCAGCAAGGTTAACTTGCCCACAGTCATTAAGTCAACATATAGTTGTTGAGCACCTACTATGTGACAGTCATTGCTAACAGTATTAATGATTCAAGGCAGAAAGTCCCCATCCTCAGGGGGCTTTTATGTATTCTACTAAGGGAAACAGATTATCAACAAATAAAACAAACAAATATCAAACCAGATATTGCTAAGTGCTAGGAAGAAAACCAAAGCAGAGTAAAGGGCTGGAGAGTCATGGGGTGGGAGGACATTCTTCTTAGATAGGGCAGTCAAAAAAGGTCTCTCTGGGGAAAGGACACTTAGGCAGAGATCTGAATGAAGTAAGGTAACAACCCATGTAATTATCTGGGGAGAGGTTCTGGCAGAAGAAACAGAATTTGCAAAAGCCCTGAGGCCAAAGGAAGCTTGGAAAGTTTAAGAATAACAAAAAGTTCGATGTACTCAGAATATTGTGAAAGAAAGAGCAACAGAAGAGGATGAAGTCAGAGAGCAAACAGAGAGGTCTGATCATGTAAGGCTTTGTAACCATTGCACAGGTTTGTTTTTTTTTTTTCCCCCTAAATATGATGGAAAAGTGCTAGAAGGTTTCAATGAAGGGAGTGAAACACTGTGGTATTTTTTTTTAATTGAAGTATAGTCAGTTACAATGTGTCAATTTCTGGTATACTGTATAACACTGCAGTATTTAAAAAGGTGACTCAAGCTGTGTAGCTAAAGAATAGACAGAGAAAGAAGATAACTTAGGAGAATGTTGCAGTAAACCAGGTGGGAGATGAAGATGGCTTGGACTAGAAGGATGACTAAGAAGCAGAAGATTTAAGCTATACTGTGAAGACAGAGCCAAGAGGGTTTTCTGATATGGGTAGTGACGCGGGGTGTAACAGAAAGAGAAGTGTCAAGGAAGACTCCAAAACTGGTATATGAGCAGTAAGGAGAAAAGTCCAACTATTGAGCTGGGGAACGTGGTGGGTGGTAGGGAGTGAGAAGCAGCAACACATTTTAGAGGCAAATTAAGAGTTCCATTTTGGGTGGGTTAAGTTTGAGATACCCTTTGGATACCCAAATGAAGATCAGTAGGAAGCTGAATATTTAAGTCTGGGGGTTGGATATATAAGTCTAAGATTCAGGACTGAGATATAAAATTGGGAGTCAGATGGCTTTAAACATTGTGGTTGGCTTTAAATAACATACTCACACCACGAAACTGACTGAGAACAAATAAACGACAGAAGTCTGAGGACTGAGGCTCAGGGCCCTCCAACATCTAAATGTCAGGAAAAAGAGAAGGATCCAACAGAGGAGGCCAAAAAAGAGCTGCCAGTGAGATGGGAGAAAAATCAGGAGAGCGTGGGGAGAGAGACACCAGGTGAACAAAATGCTTCAAGGATACAGTGATCAGTCATGTCAAAGGCAGCTGAAAGATGGAGAAAGAGGTAAACTGAACTGACCATTGGACACAGCACCATGGAGGAAAGAGTTCAAATGAGAATGGGACGACAAGACATTGCTGAGAGAAACTAAAGACCTGATAAGTAGCTATACCATGTTCATGGATTGAGGGACTAAATATTAAGATGCCGGTTCCCCACAGACTGATCTATAAGTTCAATAAGCCCAACCACAATCATCTCACTGCGCTTTCTGTAGAAACTGACAAGCTAATTCTAAAATAGTATTATAGAAATGCAAAGGACCTAGAATAGCCAAAGCAATTATAAAAAATAAGCCAAAGCTGGAGGACTTATACCACCTGAGTTTAAGACTTTGAGTAGTAAGTCTGCCTAAGCAAAACAGTCTGATACTGGCATGGGATCAACAAAGAGATCAATGAGACATAATAGAGAGCTTAGAAACAGATGCACACTTCCATGATCATCTGAATTTTCACAAGTTGACAAAGAAATCCAATAGAGGAGGACAAAGCTTTATAACAATGAAGCTAAGACAACTAAGAATCTATATGGCAAAATAAGTAAGTCTTTTTTTTCAGAGATCTAAACAATTTTCTAATTTATTAATCTTTTAATTTTTATACAATTTTTTAAAATTTCATACAATTTTAAAGGTTACTTTCCATTTACAGTTATGACAAAAATAAATAAGTCTCAATCCCAACTTTACACCACACACAAAAATTAATTTGAAGTGGATCACAGACCTAAATGTAAAAGCCAAAACTATAAAGCTTTTAGATATGACACAGAAAGCAATAAACTTAAAAGGAAACAAATTAGACTTAAAGTTAAACATTTCTGCTCATCAAAGACACAATTAAGAAAATGAATAGATAAATCACATCCTGGGAAAAAATATATGCAAATCATACATCTGACAAAGAACTGATATCTAGGCTACATCATGAAAGCTTATAATTCAATAAAAAGAAGGTAAAAAGTTTGACGAGACAGTTCACAGAAGAAGATAAACTAATGATCAATAAGCACATGAAAAGTGTTTACTATTAATAGTCATCAGAGAAATTCAAACAAAGAGCACAGTGAGGTATCACCGCATACCCACCAGAATGGAAAAGCATTAAAAAGGCTTATAAAACCAAAGGCTGCCAAGGACATAAAGCATTCACAACTCTCATATACTGTTGGTCAACGTATAAAACAATACAACCATATTTTTTTTAATCTCTAGCAGTTTCTTATAAAACTAAATATACACCTACCCCATGACCCAACAATTTTATTCCTAAGTATTTATCCAAAAGAAAAGAAAACATATATCCACAGAAAGGCTTTTGTGTTTGAGGCAAGTTCCTTCATAATAGCCTCAAACTGAAAACAGCCCAGGTATCCATCAACAGGAAACAGACTAAACAAACTGTTGCATAGTCAAACAATGGAATAGTATTTAGTAACAGAAAAGTGTGAACTACTAATACACATGTTATGGATGAATCTCAAAAACATTATGCTGAGTGAAAAGAACAGACACAAGAAAGTACACACTGTATGATTCAAGTCATACATGGTGGGGAAAATCAAAACAGAGGTTGCCTCTGGCAGGAGATGGGAGGGTGGGCCAAGAACCGACTGGGAAGGAACATGAGGGAACTTTCTGTGGCGACGGTCATGTTTCATACCTTGATGAGGGTCTGGATAGCAGAGGGGGTGTACACCTTTGTCAGAACCCCGAATGACTCACTTAAGATTTGTGCGTTTCCATGTATGTACATTTTACCTCAGAAGAGAGAACTAAGAACAAATACTGAGCTCTAATAACACGTACACTGAAGGCTCTAAGGGAGTGTGTACTGATCCCACAACTTAGTTTAAAATGTATCCAAAACGTAAGCTGGATTGATGAAAGGATCACAGGATGAATAGATGACAAGATATGCGTTAAAGCAAATAAAACAAAACATTAATTGTAGAGTCTAGGTGGTGGTTATATGGGTGTTCACTTTGAAATTCTTTCAACTTTTCTGTATGTTCGAAAATGTTCATAATAACACGTTAGGCAGGTAGGGTGGAAAGTGTGAGGTAAGTTATTGGAGACAGAGAGAACAGACAACTTATTCAAAGAGTTTTGCTTCAGAGAGGAACAGAGACATGCGGCAAAGCTGGTAGGAGGCAAAGGATTAAGGAGGGGTTTTTTGTTTGTTTTAAAGAAGGGAGATATTATAGAATGTTTGAATAACAAGAATGATCGAGTGAAAAGAGGATCTTTGATGAAGCTCGTGGGAGGATACTGCAGAAGCAAAGCTCTGAGTCGGCAAGAGCAGAGGAGTGGGTTGGGAGCGAGGTGGGCCTCAGCCAGGACACACACAGCTCATCCACAGCAAAGGGCGGGGGCTGGGGGACAGAATTATGCAGGAGGTTTGGTGGTGGGGAGATGAGATGCTTCTCTTCCAACTGCTTCTAGTTTCCTAGTGAAATAAGCAACAAGATCATTAGTTGAGAGAGAGACAGGAGTGGATGCTGGAGGCTTGAGCCAAGAGGAAAAAGGTATGAAACAATCACCTGGGAAGGTGAGAGAATGAATTTATCAGGGAACATGGCAGGGTTGCCAGAGAGTGCTGAGTGTCAGTCAGTACAGCAGGTGGAGTCATCAACTTAACATCATCAGATTTTGCGGGGGAGGTCGGTGGGGAGTGTGGAGTTTTTCATGGACAACCCTGATCTTAATCAGGGCTGAGTTTTGCAGGAGAGTAAGAAAGAAGGCGAGAGGGACACATGGACCATGGGGTATAAAGTGAGTAGAGGGGGAAAGTTAGAACACACGGGTCACTGATGGAAAGCAAAAGTGGCAGAGTCAGAGGACTAGAGGTAAAATCAACAGCTCTGGGGATATGAGAAGTGAGCAGAGAAGCTCGCAGATGATAGAGCTGGGATTTGAGGCTAGAGGTCGGACTCCTAAGTCCACTCTCCTAGCTGTAACAGTCCCTGGCATTTCTGGTACTCCTGGCCTCTGTGATCCTCCATGTTTGGACAATCTGTGTACCAATTTGATCTTTCCAAGACTCAGGGGCACTACTGGCCCTCACGTCCTTATAAATAGTTTTTATTGAAGATTTTTTTTATTTTCGTGGAATGGGAAATATAAAACATAAAGAGTTGGTGTGATTTTTCATCTCAACAAGCTGGCTACAAGAGAAAAATGTATTCTCTTGTCCCTCAGCACATCCCTTTATGACTTATATTCCCCACTTCTGAAAAGAACATGTTGCTACTTGGAACAAAAGAAATACCGTATTAGGAGGATCTGAACAAACTAGATTCACTGTAATAATTTCAAGAGAATTCATTTTTAAAACACTTAATCATGAAGTCATCTCATTATTAAAAAAAAAAAGATGCTAGCACTCTTCCAGGTATGCAGAATTTTAAAAAGACTGATAACTCGGTATTTAAGAAATCATTTTAAGGCACCACACTCTCACTGGCATTTAAGTACTACAGGAAAAAGTTCAGATTCCCCAGCATGACTTTCTACTATTAAAGTCCATTCCCCCCTCACTCCCCTGCACACACATCATGTCCCAGGCAGGTGAACCCCCTTCTTCCTACAGGACCCCTCCTGCCTCACCTCTGAGCCTTTGCTCTTGCTGTTCCCTCTACCTGGTCATCCCTTCCACCTGCCCAATCTCTGAGCACCCACAACCAATTATCCTTCAGGCTCCAGCCCAAACACAAACTCTAAGCCAAACAGTGACCACCCTCCTGTGGAACCGCCAAAGCTCTGCAGATGACATCAAGTTGTGTCTATCAAGTTGTATCTGGTACCACAGCTATTGGATACCTATACCTGCCCCCTGAGAGAGGGTCATTCTAATCTGAAACTCTCCATGATTTACCTTTAGAGTGGACTCAGAATGCCTCACATAGTGCCTGGCATAATACCTACCCAGTAAACAGCTAGTGAAAATGCAAAGTTACATTTTATAGAGACATACAGGAAAGTTAAACAGAGCGGAAGGTGTGCCTACTGTAAGCCCAGCATTCTAGCTGGGGTAATGAGAGTGAAGATGCAGACTTTATTGCTGTGGGATATTGCCAAGTTATTCTTCAAAAAGTTTACACTAATTTAAATGCCCATCATGAGGCTGGAAGAGAGCCTAGGTCCCAGCAATTCATGTGCACGCCTCACCCACCTAACAGCGTTGCCCAGCAGAACGGCGGCATGAGTCAAAAATGTAACCCACATAGGTCACTGTAAATTTCCTAGTAGCCACATCAAAAGGTAAAAAGAAACAAGCGAAAATCATTTAAATGACACTTTATTTAACCTAATTTATCCAAAATACTGTGTAATTTCAACACGTGATCTATATAAAAATTATTAGAGATACTTTACATTTCCTCTGTACTCAGTCCTAGAAATGCAGTGTGAATTTTACACTTTCAGCACATTTCCGTTTGAACTGACCAAGTTTCCAGTGTTCAGTAGCCACGTTCAGTAGGGTCCATCTCTAACTGGACAGCACAAGTCTAGAATGTCCTCAAAGGCAGAGGCTGCCGCTTTCAGCCCTACACTCTCCACAGTGATTTACTCATCCAATGGGACTAAACCCAACAAGCATACAAAATCAACTGTGTAAAAGCACCCAGCACAGCGCTCGCGGCGTAGACAGGGTTCAACAGCTGTGGGCTCCCTTTCCTCTACATGCAACAGACACTCCGTTAATGCTTCTGCAATTGAATTTCCAAGGTGGAAGTCGTGTTTTAGGATTAAGATCATCAGGTGCCCTTTATTCTGCCCTGTTGCCTCCAAGGAGCCTTGTGAACTCACTGTGGTTTCATGACAGATTTTCCCGGGAGAAGAATGTTTTACCCACCAATAAATAATACATTCTGGAGTACTTGGAAATAATAATTTCTTAGAGCAAATAAAACAGTATCCTGTCTTCATCAGCCCCCAGTGAGTTTGAGAACCTAGCAAATGTACAGGGTTCATTCACCCCTAGCTGACTTAATAAAAGTGAAATTCTGAAGCTACAAAGTGGAAGACAGGACTCAGGAAGCTAGAATTAAGGAGCAGCCACCCCTGAACCCAACCGAAAACAGATGGCCAGACGGACCCTCCAACCCAGAGTCCTGTCTACTGAATCAGGGTTAACAAAGGGACTGAGTTACCCAGGCAGCTACTTGGATCTCCAATTCTCAAGAAACTAGAACAGGATAAAAAATTAAGAACACTAAAAGTACATTTTAACGTAACTGAATATTATTTGAGAATTCCAAAGTCATTTCAGAATGTCTTATCCCTCAAAAAGCAACATTATAATCATAAATTTGCATGGGATGGTTCCATAAAAATTATACTTTGAGCATCCCTGTCATTTGAGCTTCTGCGTTGTTTGATTACATACTCAAAATGCAAATGAACAAGTCTATTATGTGTTTTGTATGTATAATGTATATAACACAATATCTCAATCTGACAAAATTTCAACTAGACTAGGTGACGTGGGGTTTTCCTTACCAATTCTCATCTCTCATGCAAACATTTGAGCCAAGCAAATATTTCTTATAAATACCTGCAATGCCTTGTAGTTATGTCTCATGCTAATTGGCTCCCTTCATTAACAGGTCGTCATTGCTTCAAACCTTCCAGCCTCTGTCCACCCATTCTTTGTTAAATTCCTTGTACATTCAGACAACTCATCCATCAAGTTCATGCCATAAACAAATACTTAGAGGGTGCACATCTCCAGTGGAGAACTGGGCACCCAGCACACGACGGAGGATCAGAAAACGTGGTCTAGGCCCTGGGGAAGCTTACAGTTGAATTCTGTGGACAATCACTCTTCATTCTGCTTTTCCACCATTAGTCTCTCCCTCTGGGCTCCATGAGAAGTCCCACTAACAAACAGGAACCTGGCTGGGGTTTTACTGACTCTGTATAGTAAATTAGGCTGTCTGGTGAATTTCCTTCCTTAGGCTATGGTCATCAGGGCACCGCACAGACTTGCTTTCTGGATTAGTCATTGGAATGGTCAGTCTGCACTGAGTATTTTCACCCCTGTTTTTCTTAGGATCAAATTACGTTCCCTTGGCAATTCCTTCAGTTTTTTTTAATTATAGAAATACCTGGGTGCCCCCAAGTGGCTGATGCTTCCCTCACACTGCAAGTACAAACTGCAGTACCAAAGAAAAACCTGACGACCATAATATTAACCCAAAAGAAATTGTTATGGATTTATTCACCAGGAAACGAATCTAAAGCTTATTTGCATATGTGATAACTCACTTAGATATCAAAATGCCCAGAAAATAAAATTAAGGACTAAGGACATTTTATCCCTTTTTAACATTCCTGCTGTGGTGTTCATGTTCATGGTATTTAATGTGCGTGATGTGCTGTGTACTGGGGGCCGGGGAGCAGGTATAAACAAGGTAGGTTGATGTCTCCTATGAAGCGGCAAGCCAGTCCGTTGTGCCTGTATTCTCATTTGAGAAAAGGAAATCTCTTTTCCCTGATAGTCTAATGAAATTCAGATACTACAAGAACAAACTTGTTTAAAAAAAAATGAAGAAAACCGTTCTTTTAACAAAGCATTATGATTGTCAGCCTCAAGAACAGAATTAACTTTTGTGAGCGCACCCTCATTTTCTCTTTGTGAGAACTGAACAGAGGATATGTTGGCCTGTAAACTGATGAGATGGGTGACAGAGAGACAGAAACAGGGTGATCAGTTTACCAACTGCCGAGAAAACCAGGCCAGGTTCACAAACTACCAACACGAGGGAGGGCAAGGAGTGAACTTTTCCTTAATGCACAGATTCCTGGATGACTCATGCAACTGAGTTCATTCAGTTAGCATGCCAATAAACCAAACAGCCTGCCTCTGGATTTCTAACAACTTGTCTCTCATTAACTTTCCAAATAAAAACCAAAACACACAAAAACAATCCAGCAACGAATGAAACAAAATAACAAACTTTTACTATACATTCTTTGAACTGTTCTAAAAACTCCTCACGTCTCCTGAACCCTGACCCAGGAAAGTACTGTCAGGATGGCGAGAAAGTGCAGTTCGGTCCTGGACAAAAGAGCTTTAACACATATGCTGACCTGGGATTCTCCACTTTTATAAAAAAAAAAAAAAATCTCTACTGAAGATAGCTTAAGAAGGCAAAGAAGAGCATTTATTACAGTTCAGATACACTTCTATCGCCAAGTCCAATGATCTGTTTGCACTTAAATTCTCTGCTGCCATTACAGGGGTTGGTTTGCATTCATAAATGAGACCTCTTATTTGAATTTGAATCCTTCATTCCAATCTACAGAATACTTTCTATCTGCTATGCACCCTGCTAAGGCACTGAGGATTCAAGGATGACTAAGACAGATGCTGTCTTCTGAAAGCTGGCAGACTCACAGAGGAGGCAGCCTGTGTGGCCTGGATGGCTGTGTACAGAGCAGTGTGTGAAGGTGCCGTGCAAACCCAGAGCGGGGCAGAAGTGAGCCAGCATGCAGGGACGACGGGTGGTCAGGGAAGACTCCAGGGAGGCATAGGATGTTTCCATCTGTAAGTGGACAAGGGAGGGAGGGCATCCTATTCAAAGAGACCAAAAGCCGAGAGCACATGGCATGCCCTGGCACTGAGAATCCCTGCAGAGACAGAGACGGGGTGGGAAGGAGGGAGGCAAGGAGAGAAACGTAGAGAGGATGTGTGTATGTATACTGGGGAACCTGGAAATGGAGTTGAGAAACCACATGACAGTCACATGGAGAAGGGTCTTACTGTGAATCTGAATGTTTGTGCTCTCCCCCAAATTCATATGTTGAAATCTTAACCCCCAGAGGTGATGGTATTAGGAGGTGGGGTCATTGAGGTGGAGAGCAGTGCTCAAATCATGAAGATGGAGTCCTAATGAATGGGATAGTAACTTATAAAAGAGGTCCAGAGAGCTCCCTAGCCCCCTTCAGCAATATGAGGACACAGTGAGAAGGTGCTGGTTATGAATTGGGAAGAGGGCCTCTCATCAGAAAGCAACCATGCTGACACCTTGATCTTGGACTTCTAGCTTCCAGAACAATGAGCAACAAGTTCTTGTTGTTTGTAAGCTACCAGTCGGTGATATTTTGTTATGAATGGACTGAAACAGATCTTGAATACCATGCTAAGTTTTAGATCCAATCCTTGGTGATGGGGAGCATAGAAGGACTTAAGCCAATCTTTGTTTTAGAAAGACCATTCTGTAAAGCTGGAGGCAGAGAATCAGCAGCATTCCAGTATTCCATGTGCTAAGAGCCCACTCGGGCAGTGGCCGCAGTGGGAATGGAAAGGAAGCATCAAGGAAGAATTTAGAAACGAGCTGCAGTCGAAGTCAGGGAGGCGGGAGGTCAAAGATGACCACACTTCTTATTTAAACAAGGAGGTGTGGGCAATGCCATTGCCAAAGGTGCGCAAAACCAAAATGGGGGTGCAGGGAAAGCAGAGTGTCATGGCACCAATTTCAAGAGGACTGGGGGTAAGTCAGCAGGCTCAGATAGGCGCCAACAATGGACTAGCTGAACACTGTGCAGGGCCACTGAGTTAGGCAATTCGGCGTCGTGGTGGTCTTCCTGGGCAGTTTCAGGAGACGAGGGGAGGGAGCAGGAAAGCACTGGCGTGCCTAGGAGGCTGCGGTAAAGGGAAAAACAAGAGACAAGGAGGGTCCAGACGAGGTCTGGACGTGTGGGAGAGACTTGGGCATTCCTTAAGTCGAAGGGAAAGATTTAATAGTGATTAAATGGCTTCATATCTGAGAGTGGGAGTGCCCCATAGGAAGTCCCATAAAAGAAAGAAAAACACACTTAGGAAAACACACACAAGCAGTTTGAGACAGATAAGAAAGAGGGAAAGGAGGATGGAAGTGTCTGGAGTCTAAGGGGATTCTGAGGGAGTTCATTCCTGTGGCCTGTTTTCTTGGAGAAGAAGGACACCAGGTCAGTTATTGAGAGAGGGGTGGAAGGTATTTACTGCCTACTGGGTGCCAGGCATTGTTCTAGGCTCTCTGAATACAAAAGAGAACAGACAAACTTCCTGCTCCCAGAAAGTTTACATTCTAAGTGAGGCCTTAACCAAGTTTGGAAAGCATGCATTTTAAATTGGACCAATTAGCAAAGTCCCAGCTGTTTTCAGCTTCATACTGAGGACTAGGAAAAGAAAAGGTAAGATGGATTCAAATTTCAGACTGTTATTTTGCAGTGAGAAACTAGCCTCATCCAATTATCATCCACAAATAAATATACATCAAAAGATCTGGGGTATTTATTAAGAAAATTAATTTCTGCTTGCATAAGGAAACATATAAATAGAATTTTATAATTTGCATCTTATTTAGATATTTCATCATGCACACCATGAATCTTTATTAGCACTATGTGCCAGACACAGCACTAGACATTGTACTGGAGAGAGTGCAGCAAACAGAACAAAATATCTCCTCTCGTGGGGCAAGGGCACTGAAATAAAAAATAAATGTATCACATGCACCCCAGTGTTCACAGCAGCACTATTTACAATAGCCAAGACATGGAAACAGCCTAAATGTTCATCAACAAATGAATGCATAAAGACGTTGGTTGTGGTATATATAATGGAATACTACTTAGCCATAAAAAAGAATAAAATATTGCCATTTGAAGCAACATGGATGGACCTGAAGATCATCATCCTAAGTGAAGTAAGCCAGAAAGAGAAAGAAAAATGCCATATGACATTACTTATGTGGAATCTAAAAAAAAAAAAAAGACACAAATGAACTTATTTACAAAACAGAAATAGACTCACAGACATAGAAAACTTATGGTTACCAGCAGGGGGAAAAGGGTAGGAAGAGATAAATTGGGAGTTTGAGATTTGCAGATACTAACTTCTGTATATAAAATAGACTAACAAGTTTCTACTTATAGCACAGGGAACTATATTCAATATCTTGTAGTAACCTATAATGGAAAAGGATCTGAAAAGGAATATATGTATGTATGTGTAGGATTGAAACATTAAGCTGTACATGAGAAATTGACATCATAAATGACTACACTTCAATTACAAACAAACAAATGAATGAATAAATAAATAAATATATGTATCAGATATGAGAGCTCAGAAGAAGTAGAAAGCAGAGCAAAGTGGTAGAGCGGGACAGGGCTCTATTTTGGAGAGAAGGTCAGGGAAGCCTCTCTGATAGGTACTCTGTAAGCTGGGTTCTGAAGGAAGTGAGGATGCAAACCCCACTGCATTGGGGCTCCTTCAGTTCTCACTGACTGCAGAGAGGCTCACCGCGCTTGTCAGAATTTGCATCCAATCTTAGAAGACCTTGGCAGTTTCTCCCGTAGCTGCTGTGAACGCAGCCCCTAAGAAGACCTGAGTCTCTCATGGAATGTTCAACTGTGTTCTCAAAGCCTCCTTGAGAGATATCGTCCCCTCCCTCCCTCCCACAGACCTACAGTTCCATAATTGTGGATCCCCAAGCACATGGATGCTAGCGCCAGGGGCTTCATCTCCCAAGACCATAGTCAAGATGGCATCACGAAGGCCAAGAGAATGACCTTACCAACCTCTGCACCCACCTGACCACAAAGTTTCTAAGTCTCCTTTAACTTGGGACCCCCAGCCCCTAGCACTGAGCTTGGCACAAACTAGAGGTTCAATAACTACTGGTTAAACAAATGAGGGAAAGCCCAGATTCTGAACTACATCTGAGGGAATAATATATTAAGTGGTAGAAAATCCCATAATGAAGGCCTCATGTGTATTCTGCTCACAAAATTAAGACCAAATGTTTACAACTCTGCCCTGACTAAAAGCCACCGATTTCTGTTTTCATGTGATTTAAATCAGACAACAGAACAGAGTTTCTCAAATTCTTCATTTGTCTTAAAACATTCACATCTGTATTTCATATAAAAGAATTCAGAGGTTCTGAAATTAGTGATGCTCAATGCACAAACCTGTGAATATAATAAAATTCACTGAATTGCACACTCTAAAAGGGTGAACTTCATGGTATATGAGTTACATCTCAATAAAGCTGTTACTTTAGAAAAAGAATAGAGGATTCTTTCAATAAAAGATTAATGCATATCTGAGTCTCATCAGTAAAAACAGATCTGCAATGCTCCTAATTTTTGCTTTAATTACAAAAGCTATTATTGGTTTGAATAAAGAACAAAAGGGTCCATTAGTATCTCTGTATAAAGAAGACCCAAAAAGGCACAAATGAGAAAAAACATTTGTGCTATTAAAAAATGGACATCTTAGAGATGTACCGTACAACACAATAAATATAACTAACACTGCTGTGTGTTATATACGAAAGTTGTTAAGAGAGTAAATTCTGAGTTCTCACTACAGAAAATGTTTGTCTATTTCTTTAATTGTGTATCTGTCAAGATGATGGATATTCGCCAAAGTTACTGTGATAATCACTTCATGGTATTTGTAAGTCAAGCCTTTTTGTTGTACACCTTAAACTTATACAGTGCTGTATGTCAATTATACCTCAATAAAACTGAAAGAAAAACATTGGACATCTTACCATTAGTTTTAAAAGCAAATCTTAAGTTCTGTTAACTTTGATAAGTTCAGTGACCGATGCACCTAAAAGCTTTTTACTTGCCTAATGAAAACATCAAAAATAAAGCCTTAACTATCTTGACAAACAAAGAAGGAAAACAAAGCAGAAAAATATAATTAAAATGCACAATTAATACCAGGTCCTCATTTTAGCTACCAATCAGAGCATCAGTCCACCTTCTGCCAGAATATCAGAATGAAGAAGCACTGATTTGTTTTTACCCTCTCTCTCTAGGTGACAACTAAATAATAGTACACGATGGTTTTGTGATACCTCAGCTTGGTTTGGCGGCACTCTATTCCCCAGAATTCCCTTTCTTACAAGGCTCCAGTTAGGGGCACCACTACCAGGGCTATTGAATCCTGAGAGCTGCAGTAAAGGGAGGCACCAGCCATGCTGCAGTACACACATACCTTTCCCCAGGTAGTCAATCAAAGCTAATCTAGCACCACTGTGGAGGGATTCTGCAGATGTAATTAAGATATCTAATCAGTTGATTTAATTAGTCAGAAGTACAATTATACTGAGCGGGACTGATGTAATTAGTTAAAAGCCCTTTAAAAGAGAGCTTAGGCCCTCCCAGAATTCAGAGACTCCAAGCTTTAGCTCCTGCTCCAGCCTGCCAATAATATTCTCCTCTTGACTGCTTGCCCTACGGATTTCAAGCATTCTTAGCAGGCCCCACAACTGAGAAAGCCAATTCCGTAATAGATTAATCCCTTAATCTATATAAACTACCAGCTCTGCCTCCAGGGTAAACCCTGGCTGATTCTTGATGTTACAGTTATTACGGCTGCAAAGACACAGAGGAAGACCTCTTGGCATGGAATCGTCCAGGAAGACACTAAAGGATCTCACTCTTGCAACTGAGTTCTCTCTCAATCTCTTGCAATAACGGCCAGGAGAACAGAAGATTGTGGAGTAATTCAGTCTTTAAAAAGTGAAATTTGTAATAATTTAGAGGTAGGGAGTGAATTAAACACAATGCTGGCAGGTAGTTACAGCTCTGTGCCTAAGCTCTGGCCAGTGACACCTAAGTAGGAGTGCTGGAAATCTGAGATCTCCTAAAAGGGAAATGGCATGCCCATCTCCCCTCTTCATTCTCTGCCTGTAATGTAAATACAGTCGTCCCAATCTTTGTGGGATTGGTTCCAGGACACCCCCAACCACCCTGGGTATCTGCCAAAGCTCAATTCCCTTATATAAAATGGTGTATCCTTTGCATATTAGCTATGCACATCCTCCTATTTACTTCAGATCATCTCTAGATTACTTATACTACCTAATACAATGTAAATACTATGCAAATAGTTGCAAATACAATGTAAATACTATGTAAATAGATGCCAGTATGTGGCAAATTGAAGTTTTGTTTTTTGGAACTTTCTGGAAATTTTTCTAAATATTTTTTAATCCGTGTTTGATGTGGAACCCGCAGAAGACGGAGGGCTGATTGCATGATGGTTGGAGCTCCAGCAGCCCTCTTGGACATGGGCCACATCCTGGAGGTGGCAGACTGGACAGCTAAAGAGAGCCTGCTGATTCCTGCTCTTGTGACAGCTCTCAGCAGCCCACTCCCAGATTGCTTTAATATGGGAAATAAAGCCACTATCTGGGGGCCTCTGATACTTGTAGCTAAACAATACCTACCTGATGTAAGGAGCGTCTTCTCTAGTCTTCCTACTTCTTAGCAATAAACTAACACATCCAAGTTGCTATATAACAAGGAATAGCTGTATTTATTTTCACTGTTACGTGCATGGGGCCACATTCAGCGTTTAAGAAGATTAGAGCAGATAACGATCACAGGAAAAGCCCATCTTTATGTCTCCATGTGTCTATGCTTTGACAAAAGAATACAAGAAAAGTTTTCATAGCCTGCAATAAATGCCTTCTCAAAGCCACTAACTTTAATTCCCATGGAATAGAATTTCCCATGGCAGGCCTGTGGTCACATCCAAATCCACTTATTCGACAGATCTGTGCTGTAGAAAATTCACACTGCTATCTCTTTAGATAGGCTCTGTCTTTTCATGTCAGAGTCATCTAAATTTCTCCCAAACCAACAACCCTTGAACACGTCTGGGGTATATATTTTTTTTTGCTGAACGCGAACCACATGGTCATTTCAAAACCTGTAATTCACTTCAGTAGCACTGGCCTTTCTGTATGTTCGTGAGCATAACCACCAAGAGTGGCATCACTTTTGGTGATAACCCTGCCAGCTCGAGCTCTTATTGTGTCCCGATATCATGGTGAAAAACTGTGACACACCAGGCAGCTGACAACTGTGCAAGAGAAAAAAAATCATTTTCCAAGGGGAAAATGAAGTGATTAATATGGAAAACACAGCAAGCAACATCAAACAGGAAAAAGTTGACGTTACCAAAACCTTTAGCTTAAAGTAAATTTGTTTTCTCCTCACCCTGATTATCAAAGGCTGGATCAAAGTATGAACACGGTACAAAAGTGTCAGATGACTTCCTATCCCTGAGTCACTTACGATACTGCAGTCCTTGACTCCTTGTATTAGAGGGAGGAAGGGAGGCAAGGTTAACATAATCATAACTCGAAACAGATAAACTTTAGGAAACCATAAGCGTAAACACAATGAGCCAAACTGTTCCCAGTCGAAGCCACAGTCCTGCCTCAGCTCCTTTGTTCATGCCACTTCCTTCCTTTCAGAGTTCCCTGGACATTTCTGTCTGTCTGGTTCTTGGGCTCCTTTCCCCCACATCATCTCTTAAACACGGGGGTTCCTTTAGGTTCTGAGCCCTGGCTAGTCTCCCTGTCCACTCGCTCTCATTCTCTGTCCTCGGGGAGTCGGGGGTGTCTTGTACTCACCCATGAGTTCATCCACTTCACTCCTCTCAACACCACCATTTATTTCATCTTTCTCCTGAATGCCCAGAACAATGAACTGTCTCCAAGGTACCTATTTTATCAAAGTCAAAACTGAACGTGATTAAACTTCTCTACCTGAAACCTCAACTCCATCCTCTCTCCCCTTCCCACCGCCCAGCCACACACGCACCGCCCTCGGCATTCCATGCCTCAGATACTGGCCCCACCACGTGCTGAGGGCCCACTTCCACCCTTTTATCTCCATTCTTCTACTAAGAGCAGCAGGGGCTGGATGACCCTCAGATGAAATACATACACTCTGGAAGTGCGCGATGATCAGAGGGGCTTCTGGCCATCGGGACTCATCTGCACCGGCTGATCTGCAAGGGGAGCAGGGAACTTCAGATAGAGACACCTCTGTGACTTCCAAGAGCCAAAACAGGAGAAACAAGAGGGGCAGTTTCCCCACCCAGCTCCAGACCGGCCGAAGCCGCTGCAGTGAGCACTCACAGGAAGAAATGGAGAAGCCTGTCTTCCCCTTGCCTCTGTGAGTCATGGAAAAACAATCCCAGTAATTTCAAGCTCCTGGAGATAAACTTCTGTGGGGCACACGCCAGGTTCCAACACCCTTCTAGAGCCCCCTCCCCTAGATGTGCAAACTTGGGAAGTCAAGACCTGGCACATGGCTTCCGTGGCATGGACCCCATTCTCCAGGAAGACATCTGCAGCCATGGCAGGGGTGGGGTCTCACCCTCAAATCCCTTTGGCCCATGGCCATCAACAAAACCCAAAAGGCAAGAGCCTCTGCAAGTACACATAAGCAATCTCAGAGATGCCAAGAATATCTGGAGAAGACTTTTTATTAAAGGCCCTACATCCATGTTTGAACACAAACCAGTGAAATCTGCACTATCTCTAGTAAAATAACGTCATTTGAAGCTTCATGCTGGTAAGATCTAAAGACATTTCCTAAGTGTATCTTCTACTTTTCACCCCTAACATAGCTTGGGTACTTTTTCCCTGCCTCAGGACCATTCCCCTTCAAAACATTTTTAGATCGCAACCAAAGTGAGCTTCTGGTTATAACTCCAGGAGTGTGCTGGGCTGGCTCGTTCCAGCTCCTGAGAACTGACTGGTAGATTTTCAGAAATTTTATGAATTAGCTGTTAAACGTAGCAATTATTAACAATTAAATTATATAAATTTATAATGAAATTAATTATATTAAGCCCAAAGGTAATAAATATTGGAAATTTATGACTTCTTTATTACTTCAGTACACGAGTAATATCCATGCTATTGGATCACTTAGGTCTGCTTCACTGTATGCGGAAATGCTGTAAAATGTTTTGCTCCAGCCCATCTCTTCCCAATTCCCTGTAACTTGAAAGCAGCTATAATGGCAATATTTTCATATGGAAACTGACAAACCCTATGTATCTTAGCCTGGTTTTTGTTTTGTTGATTGTCTAAGCTTAAGAAAGTGATGGAGAAAATGTTAATAAAATGCATGGTGTAGTTATATTGTAAATAAAACAAAAAGTTGAGGAAATAAACTTCTAGTACTATTCAGCTCATAAAGAAGATGCTTTAATGAGCAAGTGAAGTTCTAGGATCTGCCTTCATTGTTTCACTTTCATCTCACTTCACACTGTTAACAGGAAAGCATCAACTAGCCTCTCTCGTCCATGGGTTGGCCATGGATATAGGAGTTCAGTGAAAACAAACTGTCAGAATCAATTAGCTATTTGGACTTTACAAGGAAGAGTATTTATTGTCTGTCTTATCATTATTTGTAAATTGTGTACTACACACCCTTTATATCAGTCAAATTTATTACTGATACACACACACACACACACATAAATTCATTTTTCTGGCAAGCTGGTTGTTAAACATTTACCAGTACACCATTATATAAATCTGATTAGGTGGGTCCTTTGTTAAAAATCCGTCAGTAGCTCCCTGCATCACCCACCTTTTATGCACAACTTCAAATCCTCTCAAGCTCACCTTCTATCCCCGCCACTGCAATGGTGGCCACTTCCATGAAGAATCCAGTGTCATGCAAGTGCAATCTGGCAGGGCCTCTCGAGCCTAAGCTCCTCTGATGTTGTTTCGTGAGGTGCCCATGGGAACCCACCTGGCAGTCAGACATGCCCTGTCTGAAAAAGTGGGGCTGCCTTTAATCAATGGAGGACCAGAACATGAATAAAAGCTTCTCCCTTTTTCTCTCCAGCTGAACTACGCTGAGATGTATTTCATAAGATCCCTTGGAAACAAGCAACCAGTTGCTAAGAGCAAGGGCCAACTCAATAAACCCCACCTCGTACTGGCTCTGTCTCCTTCCCTCTGTGGCTCTTTCTGGTCCTTCACTACTGCTCCCCAGACGGCATTCCCAAATAAACTACCTGGCACAAGACTCTCCTCACCTTGGCAGCTCCCCACCCTCTGAAACCGGGCTGCTCTCTCGCCTTCCTGCTCCCTTTCCTTTGTGACCCTGGTCACAAAGAATACACATACTCTTTCCTATCTCTGGTGCTTTCCTCATCCTGGTCCCTCTGCTTAAAATTCTCCCCAAAACGACGTGCAGAGAGGTGTAAAAGTCTATAATTTACTACAATCACAACCTTACAAATGAAGAAACTGAGTTCCAGAGTAGAACATCTGGCACAGGGTTTGGAACGGCTAATTTAAGACAGAACTGAAAACTTTCCTCATTTTTATGGGCTTCTGCTTCTGATTCCTGAAATGTCCATGAATATCTCTGTTCCAGTCCTGAAAGTCTACTGGATTACTGTTTCCTCTTTCAGCCTCCCAAAATACATAGATTTCCATTTCCCTTTAAACTATCACTTTTTATTGCCTAAACCATTTTGTCTCTCCCTAAAGAAGCAAAGAGTAATTGACTTCTACCCAATGATTCAATCCAATTCCTCAAACATTTGCTGGTCACTTTATACGAGCACTTATGATGAGTGCAGTGAGGAAGACAAAAATGAATAAAAGATGTTCTTTACTCAAAAGGAGTTCGTAATCCAGTGGGAAAGACAAATATATGAATACATGTGTGCTTATTATAATGGAAGAATGAGTCCAGAAGGTTTAAAATATTTGTTATACTTTTAAAAAATATATACATAGAACACAAATCCAAAAAATGTTCATATGCATGGAGGAAGAGCAAGTCGACACACTAAGAAAACTATAAGTGAAATGAAGAAAAGCTTAAAAAGAAAGCTATCTACAAATGTAAATATTTTAAAGCTAATGATTAACCCAGATCAACCGATCAACAAATATATGAGTACCTGTTATATATAAGCCATTTATTTCTGGTACAGATATATTCTGTACTATTTCAGACAATCAACAGCCCTCAAAACATTGATTATAATCATACAAAAAGAGACCTTTAAGGGCATCTGATCCAGTCCCCTCCTCGAGAAACAAAGGTCCCACTAGACTGTCTTATCCAGTGTATTTCCCCTGAGAGATCCAGCCCCCTCATTCTTCCCCAACAACTCAGACTTGAATTCTCTGTCTCTCTTGACCTTTCCATCTCCCTCATCCCCAGCAACCAGTCAACTACCAAACCTGTGGCTTCTGCCAGATTCATCCCACAGTGACATCCTTCCCACCTTCATGCTCTTCTTGCTTGTGGGTTGGGCTGCCCCAATAATTCCTAACGGGCTCTCCTGAAATCACTCTTTCTCTTCCCACGCCACCCATCACAATGCCAGAGTTGCCCTTCTTACACGCAGCTCTGATCATGCTGTTTCCTTGCCACCAAAATCCAAAAACCAAGAACTTGTTAACTTTCCAGCTCTCTCGCTCTCAATTCTATCTGTTTCTGGTTGTGCCTTCCCCCGCATCAACCCTCCAGTCCACCTAGCTAAACCATACCCCTACTCCCACACACATTCTGCACTCTCCCTCCCATCAGGAGACTGGGGTGGGCCATCCCCCCAGATGCCCTACCTGTCAAGGCTTTATCCACCTTACAAGATCCTGCTTAACCTCTCCCTCTTCCATTAGCGCTTCTCAGCTCTCCAGCTGTTCATTAATCTTCTGACCCACTCCTCCACACTCTGTTTCCCACTGCACATTACTTGTACTTATTTCACAGCATTTAATCTTTGAATTGTGGTTACTGATGTGTCAGCTAAACCATTAGGTCAGTGGTTCTCAGATCGTGGTCCCCAAACCAGCAGCATCAGCAGCATCTGGGAACTTGTTAGAAATGCAAATTCTCCGCCCAGCCCAGACCTACTGAATCAGAAACTCTAGGGTGAAGCCCAGCACTCTGTGTTCTGATGAGCCCTCCAGGGGATTCTGATGCACAGTGGAGTGTGAGAACCACTGCACCAGACCGTAAATCCCCTGAGGGCAGTGACAAGGACTAAGATTAATTCATCTCAGCTCCAGAGGCATGGCCTGAAACAGACAGAGTATCAGTGGAATTTCCGGAAATAAATTGCCCAGGGTCACACTAAGTTAGCAGCAGACACAAAATCAGAACTCAGGTTATCCCGAATATCAGACCAGAGTTCTTTGCACAATGTTCACAGTTTCCAACAGTAAATTCAGGCCATTTAAATCCATGCATAAAAAGCTACAAAGAGTAGAAAATGAATTAAATTGCCCAATAATGACAGACTGTACAATTAATAAATCAGGCCATTTGCAACCTGTCACGTAAAAATGATGAATTAGTTGAGCTGGCCGAGAAGGTTTACTTAGAGAGGCCCTGTTTGCATGAAAGGAGAAATCCTACAGGATTAAGATCCTACAGGATGAGTCCCTGAATTTGAGTAAGTCACTGAATTTGTGTTCTTCAAACTTCTCACAGGACTCACTATCAACAAGTACATTCTGCTCACAGAATGGATTTTAGGAGCAAACTCGGAAGGGTGTCCTTTTAAAAACATATTATATATATTGTGGATATTTCTTTTGAATGCATTTTTTTAAGTAAACAGCTTTTGACCAAAACATATGCAAATATCCTAATAATATGAAAAAAACTGGCATGTACTGATGTGAATTAGTTTTAAATTTCTCATTTACTTGCAACCTCCAATACAAAGTTGACCAAAGCTGGCTAAATTTTTTGAAAGTTCATTCCTTTTCTCTCAATCTTAAGAATTTTTAGAGGCTTATTAATCCTTAAGTGCTATCCTTCCCTAATAAGTTTCGTGATGGCTTTCACGTGAGAACAGTAAAATCCATTTTCCACTTTTTCATGACTTATTTGGAAAAAGATAGATAAATAATACATAAACATAAGTATCACTGACCCTTAAAATGGGAAACCTAAAGAAACTTTAAAGGGGAGGAAAAAGCAGTCAGGCCACTGAGTCCAGGTATCACCTTACCCTTGTGTATGACTGTCCTACTGCTGTAGTGTCAGCAATGGTAGGGGGGTGGGTTGGGTGAGATCAAAGAGGACTGATTAAAATGCTGAAGGGTGCAATGCAGAACTACATGACGAGGGTGTTTCCAGTGAATTACGGTCACTTAAATATCCTTTACTAATATAACTCTGTATTATAGCTGGAGATTGTCATTCTAAGTGAAGAAAGCCAGAAAGAGAAAGAAAAACACCATATGATATCACTCATATGTGGAATCTAACAAAGAAGAAAAGATACAAATTCTATTTACAAACTAAAAACAGACTCACGGACATGGAAAACAAACTATGGTTACCAAAGGGGAAACAGTGAAGAGGGATAAATTAGGGACTGGGGATTAACAGACACACGTTACTATATATATAGGATAGATAAACAAGGACCTACTGTATAGCACAGGGAACTATATTCAATTTCTTGTAATAACATGTAATGGAAAAGAATCTGAAAAGAAAAAAAATACATGTATGTATATGTATAACTGAATCACTTTGCTGTGCACCTGAAACTAGCATTGTTAATCAACTACACTTCAATAAAAAATTAAAATAAATAAATAAGTAAAACCCTAATTTTTGCAGCATTAAGCAATGGGTCTCACTTTGAAAGAAACCAAGGCTTTGTTTGGGGGAACAACATGGCCCAGGGCTAACTCCAGGGTGGCTGGTGAGCCCAGAGGCCAATTCGGGGCCTCCCCCCAGCTGGAGGGGTGTCACCATCCTCTCTCCCTCAGGGCGACGCCACTTCTCTTGTCCCACGTCAGCTCTGGGGGTTGTGGTGAAGAGGATCCCAAGGCCAAAGAAGCCAAGGTCTTATCTGAAACTGTCTCTCCCTCCCTCCCCCAGACCCAGCTTGGTTTGTGAGCCATGACAACAAAGAGAAATTCATCATTTCCAGTCATTCTTGCTCAATGAACATATGGTTTTAAGTAATGGACAAAGTTCACAGCCCTCCTGAGTCTTTGGCCCTAGGCAATCAAGGTGTAAGGAAACTTTTTCTGTACAGAAGTCATCAGATTAAGGATCTATGACTTAGTGAATAAACACATAAATTGAGAAAAAAAAATCCTGGATGGAATCAGGAGGTGGTGTCGATATAGGTACTGGTTTGATAAGAGAGAAGGAAAATGGAATGCTTGCTCTGGTAGTGTTAAAATAATCCTCATTACAGTCAATTAAGTGAGGTGCTTATCCTTCACGCTTAACTTGTGCTTTATTACCGTGCAATACAATGACTTCTTAACATGTTCGAAATGAATATTGCTATCATTTATTTGAATGCAATAGTAAATTCTTCATACTTACCTAGCCAGAGCTCAAGGTCCAGCTCTAAGCACATTACCTGATCTTCTTGGGAACTGACCCATAGGCCTGAATTTACTTTGCCATTTACGGAGTCAGTCATGTAGGGATGGGTCTCATACTCCTTACAGGAGGACTGAGTTCTAGCACTAGGGCTGCATGGGGACCCACCGCACACTAAGCCACTAACCCACGCCTGATTCAGAAGCACTCTAGTGGGCCAAATGGCTAGGTTATCTGGTCTCCAAGTATAATTGTCTACCCACAACTTTGATTTAAAAAAAAAAAAAGGAAATTGCTTGTGACTAAAACCACTCCCTAAAGTATTTCTGTGTGTGTGAACTGGCAAAGAAACAAGAACACGGAAAAGCACTGGATTTTAAAACAAAATTATCTAGTGAAATACAAGAGAAAATCTAAAACATGAAGAGAAGTAAAGGGAATGAAATCTTTTCAGGATTTTTTTCCTCTATTTTAAGCCAGTTCAATAAGCAGATTGGGATCTGCTATAGGTTAGATTTTTAGATGCATTAAAAAGAGGTGAAATACACGTTTACATACAGTTTATTTAATTATATGCTGTAGTAAAGGAAAAAACTGCACGCCGGAGATTCGGTATAGAAGACAGAAAGCATGGAAGCTGATGTGGGGATTCCTACAACAAGTCTACCATTCTTCCAGAATAACAAGAGCAGTACATTGAGCGGGATTTTCAATGTTTCTGTTTAAGAAAAATCTGAAAAAAAAAAAAAAAAGAAAAGGATAAAAATTATTCCTAAACCCCATGTATTATTACACTTTCTAGGTTGTTTCAGTAAGACAGATGACTATAAATCTCCGTACAGGTGATCTCAGCAATAATTGAAAGTACTGAGTGCAACCTCAGTAAACAGACCGTTAACACCCCCAAAACTTAAATATTTATGTCTTAACTTTACTCCTGCAAAAAATTTTTTAAAACATGATAAAATCATGAGTGGCAATTTGATTTTTATTCTCCCCAATGAAAAAATGCATAAATAGGATATTTAAAAGAACAAATAGAGGGAAAAATAAAATATATACATAAACAATAGTTATCTAACATTTTAAAACATCAGAACATTTTGATTTGAATAAAATCTTTAAAAAGCCAAATATAAGTAAATAATATTATATATTAATGATATAATAATAATAAATATATGATATAATAATAATGACACTGGATTATAACCCAAAGTTTAAGATGAATATCCATGGGTCCATACTGATGTGAATAAATAATTGAATAAATAAATAAGTGGGGATGAAAAGACAAACCTGCCACGAAGAAGAGTTCTAAATCATTTATGTAGCTACTTGTCCCCCTCTAGGAGGTGGGTCATAACTCCCCATCTCAACAGTATGGGCTGTGCAGTGAGCTCCTTCCAAAGAGGACACTGTGAGAAGGGAAGAAAGAGGAACTTCACAATGGTGCAACCCTCCAGACACTCCCTCAGCCAAGTGACCAAAGTCAACCGCAGGAGGAAGTCATGTTGCTAGTGTGTGCCTCCATATGATGTGATGAGACCACCACTGTGGTCTTCCTCTCAAAGCCCATGACCCCAGTCAACTCATGAGGAAAACATCATAAAAATTCTAACTGAGGGACATTCTACAAAATACCTATGGGGGTACCTAACCAGTACCCCTTCAAACAGTGAAGGTCATCAAAAATATGGAAAATCTGAGAAACTAGCATAGCTAAGAGGAGCCCAAGGAGACACGACAACATGGGATCCTGGATGGGATCTTGGACTAGAAAAAGACATTAGGGAAAAACCAAGCAATAAAGTATGGACTTTAGTCGGTAACAATGCGTCAAGATTGGTTCATTAATTACAGCAAATGTTCCATCCTAGTGTAAGATATTAATAAGGGAGGAAACCACAGTTTTCCCACATATATACTATCTTTGCAACTTCTCTACAAATCTGAAACAAAAAGTTTATTTTTAAAAAGGTAACTACACAAAACCATGTTTTTTAATGAGATGCTTTTGTTCAAAGGGGTTTAGAGAAGTACCAGAGCTCTGCTCTCTACGTCTCTGACTCCAGCTTCTGCTCCGATCCTAGCTTGCCCCTGAAACCCAGAGCAATTTGAAAATCACTATCATGAAAAACTGGGACATGCTGTCATAACAAAACACCAGCCCATTTCAGGCAGCCTGGCAGGACTGGACTGCACCACGTAGCCTGGCCTTCAGCTGACTGCGTTAGACCTCAAGCTCTATGCGGGCAGAACCACATGTTAGACGCACAAGCCCATGTGAGCACTCCCTTGGCATCAAAGACTCTGCCTGATAAACTCTCCAATACCAGCACGGGCAGCACTGTTGCAAACACAGGATGAGGGCTTCCACTGCTGGTCCTACTGGCCTTCCTTGGCAGTAGATCTGCAAAAATTACTCCCCCATTACTCAAGTCTGTTGCCTGCGAGATCAGACTGGGCTAGCATTTCCAGCGTGCCTTTCTGGCCTCCTGGTGTCTTGAGGTGAGTGATGCACACCCTCTCACCCCCATCACTCCCCCCGAAATCGCCCCTGGTAGAACTCAGGAAAGGGGAGACAAAGGAGTTTCCCCAAATCAGTCAGGTTTATTTTATATCACCTTCATGTTTAATTGATCTACTTTATCACAGATCAACCACCCACAGAACAAATGGGTACGACTAAATCAAGTCCTTAGACGCTCTCTGAAATTGAAGGTAACATTCACATAAACAGCTACAGATTTTGCTTCCCATCAGTTGAGAGTGGCCCCTGTTCCAAATGGCAGCGATATCTCAGCAATGAGTCACCATCATGAAGGTAACATCCGCGGGGTCAGGAAAGAACGATTAGGAAAACAGATGACTCACTTGGGAACCCAAGGTTCACACTAACATCATCTACTTACTTAGAGGTTGGAGAGGCCTTCATTTAACAAGTCATTAGTGAGCACCTACTGTGTGCCAGGAAAGCCCCAGCTCTCATGGAGCTCAAGTTCTCATCAAGAAAACTCAATATTCAAGAAAAGAAGACACAAAGAATTCAGATAGTAATAGGTGATAAGTGAACATCACCCACAGTAAAAGGCTAGGACGATGAGGCTGTGGGCAAAGCAAGGTGGACTGTAGGGGAGGCAGATTTGATAGTCGAGGAAAGACTTTCTAGAGAGGTGACTTTTGAACTTTTTATCACTGTTTCAAATGTCAAAAGGAGGCAATTCATGCAAAAACTCAGGAGAAGGGTGTTCCAGGAGAGGGAAGGACACAATGCAAAGGCCCCAAAATGGGAACAAGTTAGTGTGCTCCAGAAACAGAACCCTCCTGACAATCCCCAGACACAGGCCACCACAGCTCAGAAAGGAGAAAACTGAGGCTGACGTGGGAATAAACCCAGCACAGCCGACTCCCCCACTAGGGTGCAGGCACCACACACAGCTGTCTCCTTATGTGGGGATCTAGGCCCAACAGAACTGAACATGGGGAATCAGGCCCTCACATGAGGAACAGGTTCATGGGGCAGAGTCAGCCTCTGAAAGCTGTTTCACAAGAAGAGAATTTGAGGCCAAACATAAAAATCCAGGCTCCTATGCAATGTGGCCAGGGCCTAGTAGCCCCAGTGACTTGACACCATCCAGGGCACATGAGGCCCAGGGCTGGGCAGCAAGGACCCCGAGGAGGAGGCACTGGGCGACCGTCAAAGTCCCAAGGGAACTTAACAGGCTGCTGCACTGAGTCTCCCCACCCCAAGGATCCCAACTGAGTAGGTCTGCGGCAGAACCTGGGAATCTAAATGTAAGTGATTCCCCGGCGATTCAGTTCAGGCAGACCTTAGAATCGCCATCGTCGGGAGTGAGGAGGAGGCGAGCTCTTCCTGGAGGGGGAGCTGAGTCTGAAGAATCTTTTCTCTACAAACAAACAGCATCAAGGATTAAAGTGAATGCAGTTGAGATTTTCTTAAAAATGTATGAAACCAAACAATGCTGTACCAAGTAACAGGAAAGACAGTTAAGAACATGGCATAACTAGGTGTATTCCCTTCCTTTCAACCACATCTCCAAGTTCAGGAGAGATTACCTTTGTTTGCAATCTGATATATTTAATGTAAGTTTAAAATCTAAACTGAAGCAATCTGATTTTTCATAATGGCATGTTTAATGATTGGCTCATGAAATTCCCAAAAGTTTAAAAATCTGCTCTCAGTATGAGCCAGTCCCAGCACACCACTGGCCAAAAGCTTTAAAAAAACAGTCCACGCCTTTCCTTCCCTTTTTCTCTTCGGGTCTTAGTCTTTTCTTCCCTGCAATGAGGCTACAGTAGTGTCTTCATATCTGTTCCCGGGAGCCCCATGGTGCCAGCAGCTGAGGGGCAGCCGGTGCCAGGAGGCAGGCAGGGAGAGGAGACGGGAGGGAGCAGCTGGCTACTGGCCCCATCTAGGAATCGGCAAGAAGAACAGCTCTGTGGGGGAGGGTATAGCTCAGTGGTAGAGTGTGTGCCTAGCATGCACGGGGTCCTGGGTTCAATCCCCAGTACCTCCATTAAAGGTAAATAAATAAAAACCTAATTACCTCTCCCCCAAAATAAAACAAAATAAGTAAATTAAAAAGAATAGCTCTGCTTTGGGGTGTTTTACATCCTGGGGTTTCACAGAAGAACTCAATCAGAAAAGCAGTTCTTGGGGACAGGGGTCGGGAAAAGTAACTACAATTTTTTTCGTAAAGTGTCAGCACTGCTGGCCGAGGTTACTGACACAGCATCGACACGTCCATGCATGATTTATGCGGACATATCTCACCCACACCCCTATAAAGCTGGTGGTGCCAGCGATGCCCTCCTCCCATTTAGTGTGACCCTGAAGAACAGGACAGGAGGGGTGTTTTTCCATCACAGCACGAGAGAGCCCACTTTTACCTTGAGAGTGCACTCTATTCTTAATTCTAAATACATTTTAAAAATACACCTCTAACTCACGAACATAGAAAACAAACTATGGTTACCAGGGGAGAAGAGGGGGATAGATTAGGCATTTGGGATTGACAGACACACATTATTATATATCAAATAGGTAAACAACATGGACCTACCGTATAGCACAGGGACTATATTCAATTTCTTGTAACGAGCCATAATGGAAAAGAAATTGAAAAAATACATATGTATGTATGTATATGTATAACTGAATCGCTTGTTGTACACCGGAAACTAGCATTGTAAACAGACAACACTTCAATAAAAAATAAGAATAAAAAAAATACCTCTGTACATACACACATTGGTAAAGAGCAATGAATCATATCTCTCCTACTAAATGCCAAGCTGTGCTTATAAATTAAGAAAAATCAAATTTTCTAGCTCATGTCAAAACATATGCCCTAAAGGTATGATTTTCAAAGGCATACAGTCCACACCCTCCAGTTGTAACCAGCTCTGTTGCCAGAAGTCTTCCTACTGCTTCTCATCGCTGGGGTCTCATGGAATGCCATTCTCACTCCAGAATTCCTCCCGGACAAGATTCATTTCTCCCTGGTCCAAATCCCCCCACGTCCCCATGCCCATATCTCCTCTAGCAGCAATCCCAGTTTGCTTGGCTATTTATGGATATCACACTTGCTGGGTTTGGGGTGCAGCAGGGAGGGCGATGTGTGAAAGAGGGGAATCTAACATTTATGTGTCATTTCTGTGTTCCAGGCTCTATGCTAAACACTTTACAGGCATTGTTTCCTGTAGTCCTCACAAGAATCCTATGAGATAGGTACTGTTTTTACCCCCATTTTACAGATAGGGAAAACAAGGGCAGAGAGGATTTTTTAAGTTACTCATCTCAGGCCACATGGTGCTAAAGTGCTCAGGACCTGAATCCAAGCTCTCAGGCTCCTCGGCCAAGGCTTGCAGCCACTATTCCTCCCAGTGAGGAACTTATGGGGCTCACCTGTGCCTTACTGCTATTTACCTTACTTGCCTGCCAAACACCTGCTTCGCACCATCACTGCCCCATCACCCTGCTTCTAGCCAAGTCAGTGGCAGCTTAGGGTTCAGACTGGAAGTGAGGGTTAGGGTTAAAAATCTTTGCTCCATGTTTCTAACACTGAAATATTTACCATCTACAATATCCTACCAGGTGCTTTTTTTCCTTAGGATTCCTTGGGCTAGATTCCCCCACCTTTTTAGTTTTAGTTAATCTAAAAAAAGATACCAATAAACTTATTTACAAAACAGAAATAGACTCACAGATATAGAAAATAAACATAGTTACCAAAGGGGAAGACAGGGAGGGATAAAGTAGGAGTTTGGGATGAACAGATACACACTACTATATATAAAACAGATAAACAACAAGGACCTACTATATAAGCACGGGGCCTTTTTAATTTTTAAATCTTTTTGGCATCACAATCATGTTAGTACCAAAAATATACTTCATCTCCAAATCCTGTACCCTTACTTGAGCTTATGTTTTTACTCCAAAGTGGAGATAATGATGAGATTTAAAAACAATATCAAACCTCATCTTCATTTTTTTCCTACTCTTAGCCCCTTTTATCAAATTTCCCACTTTGGGTTCTGCACATTTATACCACTGCTCCCCCATACATCTGGAAGTCTTTTCCTGCTCCAAGCCATGGAACCCCCATTTCAATCCACTGCTATCTCCCTAATCTCCTTATTTCAAACAACTCCTTCCTCAGAACTTGGGTAGAGAATACTGCAGAAAAAGGCCAGTAAAATGAGTACAGCTGCCAGTCCAAAATGCCACAGAACGTCCACTCCCCATCTACAGATTTATTTGTAAAAATAGTTAAACAGCACAGCAGAATACATAATAAATAATACATTAACCATAAAAACCTTCTATTCTGGAAATACCTACATAATGAAATGAATCACACTATCTTCCTTGATTTGTTAAATGAACCCTTTGATTCAGCTCACACCTACTGGGCAGTGGAGACACAAAAATGACAAAACCACAATCTGTGACTTCTCACGGGGAAGACAGGTGATAAAATAATTGCAAACCCAGTGTTCTAATATCATACTATACACAAAATCCATTCATATAAAAGTAGTGTCAACAAAAACAGACTAGGTTGGTATGAAGATCCCTAGCAAGGACTGAGAGTTCCCTTGTATCTTCTTGTCCACGCGTTTTGTTGCTTAGCAATGGTTTTAAGCAACATTAAGATCACTTCAGGATAAAGACCTGAATGAGACCTGAAATCATGAAACTCCTAGAAGAAAACATTGGCAGAATGCTCTCTAACAACCGTCTTAGCAAAGTCTTTCTGGATATGTCTCCTCAGGCAAAGGAAATAAAAGCAAAAATAAACAAGCGGGACTATATTAAACTAAAAAGCTTCTGCACAGCAAAGAAAACCATCAACAAATCAAAAACACAACCTACCTACTGAATGGGAAGAGATATTTGCAAATCATATATTTGGTAAGGGGATAATATCCAAAATATATAAAGAATGCATACAACTCAACATCAAAAAACAAACAAACAAACAACCCAATCTAAAAACGTGCAGAGGAGATGATTAAACATTTTCCCAAAGGAGACATACAGATGGCCACAGGCACATTAAAAGATGTTTGATATCACTAATTATTAGGGAAATTCAAATCAAAACCACAATGAGCTATCACCTCATGCCTGTTAGAATGGCTCTTATCAAAAAGGCAAGAAATAACAAGCGTTGGCAAGGATGTGGAGAAAAAGGGAAGCCTCATGCACTGTTGATGGGAATATAAACTGGTGCAGCCACTATGGAAAACAGTATGGTGATTCCTCAAAAAATTAAGAATAGAACTACCATATGATCCAGCTATCCCATTTCTGACTATTTCTCCAAAGAATACAAAAATACTAATTCAAAAAGATATCTGCACCCCTATGTTCATTGCAGCATTATTTATAATAGCCAAGATATGGAAACAACCGAAGTGCCCATCAATAAATGAATGGGTAAAGAAGATGTGGTATATACAATGGAATATTACTCAACCATAAAGTAGATGAGATCTTGCCATTTGCACAAAACAAATAAAAATAAACAAGTGGGACTACATCATACTAAAAAGCTTTTGCACAGCAAAGGAAAACATCAACAAATCGAAAAGACAACTTACCTACCAAATGGAAGAAGATAGTTGCAAATCATATATTTGATAAAGGATTAATATCTTGATGACCTTGATAATATTATGCTAAGTGAAAGAAGTCAGATGGAGAGAAACAAATACTGTATGATTTCACTCTTAGGTGGAATAGAAAAAACAAACAAAAAAAGCCCCCCCCCCCCAAAAGAACAAACTAACCAAACCAAACACACTGATAGAGAACAATGTAGTGGTTAGCAGAGGGGAAGGGCCAGGTTGGGGGGGTAAACGGAGGGGGTGAAATGGGTAAAGGGAGTCAACTGTACTGTGACAGATGGAAACTAAATTTTGGTGGCTGTCGTGCACACAGAAGTAGAAATACTATGCTGTACACACAAAACTTACATAGTGTTATGAACCAATGTTACCTCAATAAAATAATAATAAATAAATAATCACTCTAAGATAAACCAAAGGAGAGCTATTTTTCCACTACGTTTGACATTTCAAAGGGCATCATTAAGATGAACCACACGGAAGCACAGGCTTGTGTAAAGAACTGACAACGGTGTCAGCACCCTGTCTTCTGTGCTGGCTCCATTCTCTGCACTGGTTTCTCCCTCCCTTTCCACTGCCTTCGTTTCCCCATGTTTATTCCTTATTCTCCTTCATCCAAATGTACTTACTGTCTGTAAAAGCCTACTTTGAAAAAGATCACTGTTGAATACTAAACTTTTATTTTCCTGATCTTAATATAAAGTTTGTCAGCTTATGGCCTTAGAAGTCTCTCTCTCTCTCAACAAAAGAACTGACCAAACAAAATTATTTTTATTTCCATGTTGCTTTTGGCTGATTTTCTTTTGTGCGTCAGAGGCTTTCAGAAGGTTCCCAATTCTAGGTCCAAAAAGCTCAAAAAAAAAAAAAAAGATTGAATACAGAATAAAATATTCCTTTTACGCAGAGGGGAGCCTGAGGTCACAGGCATCACCAGCAACTGGGGAAGGAATCTGGGATTCTGGAATCCTAAGCAGCAAGACTTTCCAGGGCCCACAGTGGGTCACAAGCTTCGGCTCCATCCGCCCCGACATAACCCAGGCCTTTATTTAGCAGATTAGCTCTGGGATGGTTATAATGATTATTAAAATATTGAAGTATCTTTCCCAATTGGCAAATATTACCCACCAATACACATCGTGGCCTTCCCAGACCCTCCCAGAATCCCTGTCCCAACCTCCTCACAATCAAGAGGTAAGATTTGATCCAGTAGAGGGTCTCCAGGACCCTGCCCCAGCGCTCTCCGAGCTGGACACAACCACACTCCATTTTAATCTCCTCTACTGAAAAATCAGAGAGTTCAACTAATTGAGTTGTGCTTTGATTACAATTATGTCAAATTATTTATCCCTGAGGACGAAGACAAGCTAGGAGTATAACAAGATGAAAAAAGTTCATTTGTTAGGAGGGGGAAATCATGGGCTATATTTTTCTGGTGAGACAGCAGTGCCAAAACCCTGGGTTCAGGATGCCTGGGATGGAACCCCAGCTCTGCCGCTCACTGTGCCTCAATTATTTCATCTATAAAATGGGATGGTAGGACTATTACCTACATCACAGGGTTGTTTTGAGAATAAAACGTGTTTATATTTGTAAAATGCTTGGAATAGTGCCTGGCACACAGTAAGCATCTTTAAGTGTTGATTAAATAAGCAAATCATTTTATTCTGTTGCAGAATGTTTGTTCAATAATTCAAAAATTAAGCAAGTTTCACAGCACAAAGGAAAAAAATAACTGTGACACTATGAAACACTATGAAACATACCATACACTGTTGTTTAATAACCCAGCACTAAAACATCTGGGATCCAGATTTTACTCTGCACTTTGAATTTAGGGAAACTAACACTCAGATTTGTACCATTCCTTTTCTCACCAGAAATGTCACAGGATTATGGGAAATGTAGGTTGTGAGTTTCTCATTTTAACCCTGAACAACATTTATCCACACCCTGGTGAAAGAATACATTTTATTTTGTGGTGCTAAGACTTAAAGGATTATAAACATAAAGCCAGGCCTGGCACAGCCACAGCCTCTCTCGTGGACACAATGACTCACACTAACTGTGAGTTTAAAGGGCCGTATCTTACCTCTACCTCGATCGGTCCTCTACCATCAATCTTTAGTAAACACCTGGCATGGAAAGGAATCTGCTCACCCAGCAGCTAGCTTGACCAAAATTGCTTTTAGTTTGTAAAACACTGCCACAACTTGAGCTCAAGCATAATTTAGAAACACGCTACTGCACTGCTAAGGAGACAAAGTATTTCATTTTTCTGTTAGGTATTCAGGGGAGGAAAGAACAACTCCCTTACCTGTTTCTCCTTCTTGCCAACTACACCTCACAGTACCTTTCTATACAAATTTAAGTAGCTCACAAGCTTATCTTCATATAGTAACGTATTAGACCTTTCCTGATGGATATAAGATTTACTAAACATAGTCTGGCTACAGCTTCCTTCATCTTTAAAAGTGAATTTCTCTAAAGCTATGAGAAGGAACTCAAATCTTGCTTAATGAGAAAACTAAAGCTTGCATCATAATCATTATCTTTAAAATAATTATTAAAACCCTAAAAGAAAGACGAAAAGAGTTTAGTGGAGGGATAGTGGTGACGGTGCACATCGATGTGAAAGTACTTAATGACACTGAACTAGATGTTGAACAATGGTTAAAATGGCAAATTTTGTATACTATGTGTATTTTACCACAATAAAAATAGAATAGAATAAAATAACTTTTTAAAAATCCTGTAAGAATTGAAGGTAAATGAATTTTAAAACAACAACAACAACAACAAAAGAAACATACACTTAGTAATCAGACAGTTTCCAAGGAGCAGGGTCCCCTGCTACCCAGTTATAAGTGAATCAACAAGCCTAAATGAATGCTTTACAGCACTTCTCACCATGGTTGACAAATATTCTCACATCAGGGACAAACATAGTAAAGACACATCTTCCTCAAAGCCTTAACTACTCACATGTTTTATATTGATTGTGAATGATACTAGATCCTGTGAAGACAGACTGTGAGCTCAGACATTAGTGGAAAGATCCCCAAACAATATTTAAAGGCTGTGTACGAATATAAGCTAAAAGCCTGTGCACAATTCACCTGTATGTATGTTACCACAAAACATTTAATATTGACAGAAACCCTACTCAAACAGGCAGTGTGAAAAAGTGGTGTCTGTTAACAGTTCAAGTTAAAGATTCTTTTCATTCTTTACACTTTCATTGCACCATTAATTAGCCAGTTAACGCAGCACAGAGATCTCCGGGTACCTGGTCTCCCAAAAGCCCCAGGAAAGCCCCCAAAGGGCGATCTCAGCTGAAACTGGTAGGCTTGGCAGATGAAGTTAAGGGAACTCATTCTGGGGGAAGACCTAGAGATAATCAAACGCAGAAATCCTTGTGGTCTTTAAGAATCTACTTGCCTTTATTACTTCACAGAGGAAGTAAAGAAGGCAATAATCCGAGACTAAGAGAAGGAGCAAATATAGGCGTGGCGGCAGTTCTGTTCTGGACTGATTCTACAAGGGCAGTTCTGAAGGGCGTCACAAAATCCTATTCAAGGCCAAGGCTTGGAGCATCGTGCTCTTGGATCTGAGACCTAAGTCCCAAATACCTTGAGCTAGAGCGAAAAAAACAAGTCCCTTTACACACGCCCAGCTTCTTGCCCCCTCGTCCCCTGCCCCACCCCGGCGTCATCACCTCCTGGGCGCCACAGCGAGCAGCTGTGTGGCCACAAGCCAGGGACAGTGCATCTGGCAGGCTGGGCTCTAAGCCTCGGAATGCAGCACTTCCTGGTTGGTCCGGGATGCTGGTCCCATCGCGCCCGCCATCCCGCTCATCCCACAGGGGACGCGAACCCGGGAGCGCGAGATGACCCGGCGACACCAGACACACTGCACTGGGGACACCAGACACACTGCACTGGGGGCCCCAGCGGTGGGGCAGACAGGTGCATCCTGCAGAGGACGCCTCCAACTTCGGGTGGAGCCAGCGCGGCCCTGCGCTCCAGGCAGCCGCGGGCCCTTGGCAGAAGTGCGCGCGCAAGTCGTCAGCGTCTACTCTGCTGGAACTGGGACGAAGGCGTGCGCAGGAGGCCCCTAGGGGCTGCCAGGGAGGCCGGTCCCGCGAGGCCTCATGGCGCTGGCGCCCGCCGCGGACGCCACTGCCAAGGTCCCGTCCAAGTTGGGCGGGGAGCGGCCAGCTGCCCGCAGCCGACGGGAGGAGGGACGGAGGGCGAGCGCAGCGGAAACCGGGCGCCCGCGGGAGCTCTGCGCGCCCAGACCGCGGCGCGGCTCCTACCTGAGGAGCGAGGGCGGCCGCGGCGCGGCTCCTACCTGTGGAGCGAGGGCGGCCGCGGCGCGGCTCCTACCTGTGGAGCGAGGGCGGCCGCGGGAGCCTGCGCGGTGGCGCTGGAGTCTCGGGGCTCGGGCGCAGCTGGCACCGCTGGAGGCGCGGGAGGAGGGAAGGAGGGAGGACCAGAGTGGGGACCGCGCCGCCGCCCGGAACTCGGCCCGCGGATTCGCGCTGGCCTGGCAGGGGTGGGGCGAGGAGGTGCCGGTCCGAGTGCGTCGCGGCGCAGGTTGGCGGCCCGCGCTGGGCACGAGGGCTCGGGCGGCTGGGCCTCTCTCCTGATCCCTGTTTCTGATTCTCTCTTCCCCCGAAGTTTCAAACTCAACCGCATCAACCAAGGGAATGTTCACTAGTGTTTTTACTATCAGGTACCCTTGAGTAGCCAAATGCCCAGGCGCTGTTGTAGGAGCTTTGCCTATGTTGTCTAATCTTCGTCTATCGCAGCTGATAGCCATGATTGGCCTATTTTACAGGTTAAAAACAGGGTCAAAAAGTGAAATAACGTGCCCAACGTGACACAGTTAAGAAGTAGGAGCTTTGTTGACGTCATCTATAAGCCTGCTTCCAACTCTCTGGCGTTTGCGTTATCACTAATTTACAAGCAAGGAAACCGAGCCAACCAAGAACACAGGCGATCGGAACTCGTGTCTTGATGTCTTTAAAGCTCAAGCTGGGTATAATTCAGAAATCTTAGTATAAAATAATAAATCAGGAGTAAAACATGGAAAGTTCCCATTGCGCCCGTAGAACTGCCCCAACACAGCAATTTTGATGTCCACTTAGAATACAGTCTTAATAGAAAAAGAACCAGTTGCCATGTGGCTTGAATAGCAGCCCTTTTGGAATATAGCTTTGAATGTAAGCCAACTCCGACCTCATTACACAATATTGTGTTCCGCCAAAGCCGAAGGAAGGCATCGCCTCCACATACCCCAAAATGTTAATAACGATGGCCGCTTTAAAGCACTCAGTGGATGTTGCACAGCCCAGACAGGCCGAGTTTCATAATGTCTTGCTGCATACGTGGAACTATATGGAATGCAATCCAGTTCAGAGGAAGGGAGGAGTGAAATTACAGTCTGGAACTCAGTTTTCCTGTTTTCCTATAGTTACTCACCCCTCCCTGCACTACATTTTTTCCCTCTTGAGCACATCTTTTCCAGATGATAAGAGAAGTCACACAGCCTTCACTCTCTCCTTGTTGACAGAAATGATTGATGTCTTTTGAATCCTATGATACTGACAGATTTTTACGATTAAACATACGGCCCTCTGAGCAGAGTATTGCCTAAGAGGAGTTTGGCAAGTGTAAGACAAGCATGTTACTGAGAGGCTGAATACCCTTTTTTCCCATTCTTTCTCAAGTTTTATTAGTCACAGATGATTTGATAAGTATTATACACACAAGTAATGCACTCTTACAAGCTTGTATTTGGAAATTATAACACTTTTGATTAAGAAGCAGCAGCCTATAAAATTGTGTCCCAAATTCCTAAGTGTCATCATTAAAACATTTGGCACTGACCTGTAACAATAGATCTTTCTAGTAACTATAATTAGAAATAAAATTATTTAAGTGCCCTCATAGCAATTGAATTTCTGCCTCCCTGAGCTAGAGGAATAAAATAGAAAAAGGCCATATGTTGTTTAGAGATAAACTTGAGCTATGGAATGTCAAAGATGAGTTTTAGATACAATATGATTCTGTATGTAATTATGTCTATTTTCCTGAAAGATTTGTTGATTGTTGGTGTTTTTCCAAACCTTCCATATCTTCAGAAATGTCAAGAAAAAATGACTATGAAATCCTGTTGTATATCCATCTGGATACACATTTGATGTTTTTTATCAATCAAGTGGTATTCTAAATCCTCTTTCATTTTTATCTTTTCTTTTCAGTATAACAGTAATACATGCCCATTTTTATAATTTTTACATTTATGTTTTAAAAATACAAGATTTTGAAGACTACAGAAAACAGTATTTAATTAAAAGTAGCTATAGTCTACCCCTTACACCCACACCCATTGTTAATATTTTGTTATTTTTCCTTTTTATTTGTTTTCTATACATAAAGATTTGTTACAAAATTAACACCACACTATACAAACAATTTAACATCTTGTTTATGTCACTGAATATTTATAAGTTGAGCATTTTTTACTGTCACTAATTTAGAAAATATTTAGTGGTTGAAGAATATTCTAATTATTCACCTATTGATGGCTTTTAGGATGTTTCCAGACTTTTTAGAAATTTTTAAGTTATTCTGGAATGAACACTGGATACCAATCTTTGTTGAGATTTAAACTCTAAATTTTAGATAAGGGTCCTAAATGTGGAGCTACTGGATCAATGTTTATAAACATTTTTGAAGCTCTGCGAGATGCTGCAAAAATACCTTTCAATATTATGTATTTCTTGCCTATAATTTGAAAATGTGATGGCAAAATCGTATCTTGGTTTAATCAGCATTTCTTCAATAATCTACAATGATAAACACTATTTTTCATGTTTATTTTTGGTACAATTTACTGAGAATGATCTATTCATGTCTATTGCTTCATTTTTTCTGTGTGATACTATTGCTCTTCTTGTTAATTTGCATTAATGCTTTTAATATAAACATATTATTTATCTATACATACACATATTACTTATAAAATATTCTGTAGAATTTGCATACCAATGTGCTCCTCCCAGATATTACCTTGTGGTATATTTTATACATACGCTGCTGTCCAGATCACCTAGGTCATTTTGGGATGCACAGCATCCATCATCTTTTCTAATACTTATGATTTTTTATAGAGAATTACCTCTCCCCAAATGTGTATAGTCTCAGCAAGTGGACACTTTGAGGCCACAATCTCCAAGGCAAAGGGCAGATCCCTACTCTCTATTCCCACCACCAACCACTCCATTCACCCCTGGAGGCCAGTGAACTGAATCCCAAGGAAGGAGGGAGCTGGCAGAGTTTAGGGCTGGGCTCACTGAGCACAGGCAGTAGCAGCCCCAGCAGCAGCGCTGCCCTGACCAGGGCGACCCAGTCGGAGACAGTTTCCCACTTCCTGATTTGTTTGTTTTTAACCTCCTGGCACTTCCTTTGTATCTGCTATTTCCAGTCTTGTCTCCCAGCCCTGCCTTGAGTCTGTGAGCCCCTGGGGCCCTTTTCCTTCAGATAACAAGAGCCTGCATTCATTGCTCGTCTCTCTATAACCCTCACTGACACCCTGTGTCATTCAGTCCACCTATCAGTCCCCTAATTAGTGCCTCATTTATTAACTATTAACGCTAATTAACCACCGTTGACAGGGTACCCTGGAAACGCAGGGTATGAAGCAGGATATTTTATCCTCAGTCACCTGCTGACATAAATCACGTTAGCCATCCTAACACTGACAGAATGAAAGATGAGAACAGCGTGGTTATCGAGGCTCAAAATTAAAAAAAAAAAAAACAACTATTTGACAGTGATGAGGACCAGAAATCTCAAGGGAGGATGAGGAACAAAGTGGGTATTGCCAAGGTGTACAGAAGCATCGAGACTCTAGATCTTTATTTTAGCTTCTTGTGGACCATTCACATGTTTCATAATTCCTCCCATTAACGGTCAGTTTGTGGGCTGTCTACCACGTGACTCTTTAAAGGGGCCATGCTGACGCCTACAGCCCCAACTGCAACACCAGAGATAATCTTCTCAGTTACCCTTAGCCAGTCCCTTAGAAGCTTTTTTTTCACACCCAAAGACCCAAAAGGATCCAACTCCCCTAACAGTCATTAAATAAATCTAAAAACGTGTTTAAAATATCTTTATAGTTTCAATGTTTATGTGTCTTTTAAAATTGTTTTCATTTTAATGGATTTGGACATTTATACAAAGTAGCATGATTATTAAATGAGAAAACATGCAAAATCATGTAAAAGAGTGAATACTTGTTTAGAATAATCAATTTTATGTCAATTGGTTGCTATAATTGTATTAAAGAAACTATACAAGCAACTGTCATCAGTTTCCAACAAAAAATTCATAAACTGGACAGTAAAAAGAAAAATGATCTCAAGAAAGTAATGTTCTAGGAACCCATAATAAAGGAAAACTAACATTTTTTCCAAAGCTACATATTTTATACAAACATATCTATGTATTTTTAACTTTTAAACTTAACATCAAATATAAGTTTTCATTCCTTCCTACATTATAAAAGCCCACTATGTTGCAGGCACTGTTTTAGTGGCTGAGGATACTACATGAGTAAAACAAATGAAGCCTCTGCTTCTCTGTAGGAGGACAGACTGAAATATGTAGGCGATGAGGGGTACTGTGAAGAAATATACACCAGGGTAAAGGAAAAGACAAGGGCTTCCAGGATGAAGTGGAGGGAGGCTGACAGAGAAGGCTTCTCTGATAAGGTGACACCGGAGGAGAAGAAAAGGAGCAAGGCTTGTAGATGTCCAGAGGAAGAGCATCCAGGCAGAGGGATGAGGTCGTGCAAAGGCCATGAGGCAGAAATGTGCTTGGTTTTCAGTGAAGAGTAAGGAGGCAAAGATGAGTAGAGTGATGTGTGCAAGGAGAAAAGTGATGGAAAATGGAGTCAGAGGGGGATCAGAGAGCAAGTTCCTAAAAGGAATGAGTTTGAATTTAGTGTTAATTGATCTGAAAAGGTTGAGGCAGAAGAGGGACACAATCCCACTTTTGTTTTAGGAGGAGCACATTGACTACTATCTGGAGAGCAGACCACATCAGGGTGAGGGTAGAAGCATGAAGACCAAGCAAGAGTCTAAGGAAGGATGGACTGGAATGAGAGTCATGGAAGTGTTGGAAGGGGTCAGATTCTGCATCCTGATATAGATAGAAAGAAACCAATATTCAGGAAAACCAAATATTCGGGATGAGCCTTACTCAAGGGCATGAGGTAGTTATTCCCTGACCATATAAATTTCATGGGGAGGTGAATTAGTGAAGGTATCAGTGAGGTTCAATTAACGGCATCATTTTTTTAACTTCATGCACTCCATTCATTTATAAAACGTAAGTTTGAGTTATTGCAGTTTTTCCCTGTGGAACTCAGTTCTACCACCCTTAGACCAGTTTCTGCACCATACATATTCCCATTTCAAAATTAAAGACAAACTTCTTCCCCATCAAGTTTTGATTCGACCTTCGCCCAAATATACATACCACCAATTTAGCTTTTCATGTCATAACTTCAGTGTTGGTTGAAATCAGGTATCATTCCTATAGTCTCAAAAACATCTAGCTTTTGACTCAATTACACATTAACATTCTTTGCATTTTGCAAATAAACTGTTTCTACAAACATTTGTATGGTTTTACACTTCCCTAGTTCAGTTTAGATTTAGAAAGTTATGTTTATTATAACAACAAATGTTTTAACTTAGAGTAGAAGAATAGAAATAGAAGGACATGTTATAAAAGGTTTCTTTAATGATAATAGAATGGCAAAACTTCCCAGGATGAGAGCCACTTGGATCCCTGCCTGTGTGCCTTCTAATCTTTCGGAACCTCCAGAGAAATATGGAAGTGTTTTCTTGGCAAACATTTTTTAAAAGCTAAGGGGTTTGAAAACATTTTTATTCGCCTGCATCACTTTTCATTTTCCAGAAGAAATGCAATCATAGGACACTCACACTAAATTGTTGCTGGTATAGATTTTCACACTTGTACAATCTGTCACACTAAAGGCACGTTTTTCTAACTCGTGCTTTAGCCTAGTTTGTAAGGCCAGACAAGACATCCCTACCCTCATACCCAGATAGAGCAAAAGCATCTCTCAGAAACCTCTCAGCTCTCAGCTTGATTTGTGCTCTGAGTGTTTTCAGGAGTCAGGACCCTTTGCAAGGAGAAGGTGAAACAAGAAAGGAAAAAATGTGTTACATACACACACATATATATGCATATATATACATATGTATGTTATTTCTTTAGTGGGACAATCCATTTGACTTACATGCTCACTTTGAATTACAGACCCTCTGCCCAATGATGTGACTCAACCATCCTTTAATAACAAAAATTCAGGAAATGAAATTTAGAAATATTGATCCTTAACATTAAAATACAATGAAAAAAACCCCTGTGTATCATCAAAAGTTCTTCGTAATTCTTTACCCATCTTATATTCACCACTCGGAATCTGTCCATGTCCACAAGCTCCAAAACCTTTAGGACCAAATGAAATTAGGATATTCTGAATTTTATTAGGATATTCTGGCCTCAAATTGTCCACTTGCTAAGACTATATACATTTGGGGAGAGGTAATTCTCTCTAAAAAAGAAAAGGCAGCATCCCATAATTAAACACCCTCAGACTTCTGCAGCAAAAGGCATGAGCAGTATGCCACACAGAAAACCAGTGGCTGCAAATAGCCTTGAATCAGTTCAGGTCAGATTTTACTGCCAAGTGAGTTATGAACAAAACTTTTGGTTTTCAGAACTTTTCAGATTTTAGAATTTCAGATAGGGCATCACAGATGTGAAATAAAACAAAATGGAGTATGCCTTGGAGACCAGGAAGAACACTTTCAAACCCTTTCCTTACCTCCTCACAATTCATTCAATACCTTAGAGACCAGTTTTTTTTTGTTTGTTTGTTTGTTTTGTTTTGTTTTGTTTTTGCCAACTGATCAGAGGTCTTGCATTTTTATATTTTTAACAATTGTATTTAACAAGTAGATTCAAAACCCATTTGAAAGTCATTTGGGGGTAGATTTTCTAAATGAATTAGAGATGCCTGTTTCCAAGCTTTTTAAAGTGGGCAGATAGGAGAATTTTTATAGGTGGCACGTGTTTTTCAAAGTCAACCAGTTAGGAAGGAAGCACTTCCAAAAGTCTGCTGTCATGCCCTTTACCATAGCCCAAGTTTCCTTCAAGAACAGACACTCTCCCCTGTGTTATTAAAATGACACTTTTTATTTTGAAGAGACAATGTTGATTTTAAATTCATCACTATCATAGAATTGATAGACACTTGTTATCATAGAAAAGATAGAGTGTGGAACACTAGTGTTTTTAGAAAACAGGAATGTGTCATTCCTCTAAATTTGGCAATTCTGAAATGTACTCAGCTGTGATAAAAACAGCACCCTTGTCTATGATACAAAATGTTTGCATCATTACTTATCATCTCTACCAAGGACAGTGAGTAGTTTGCCATAGTTTAAAGGTCTGATTTTTATACGATTATCTATATCAATGACATCTTGTAGCAATTGGTACATTTTTAGCTTCAACTACTTTGCTGCAAGAGCTTCTTACCTCTGGATGATGCAGTGAATAAACTTATTTTGAAGCTATCTCTGGATTTAATCCCAGAATCCAAATTTTATTCCAGCCAAAGCAGCTCTTCCATCAGTGATTACATGGACACAATTTTTCCATTAAACATTATTCAGTAGCTTTCAGCCTTATCACAGCAAACCATCCTTTTTATTGTCATAACATCCTCTTTACTATCATGAAATGGAATTAATTCACAGTTTTAAAAATACAAATATGTGTTGACAACAAAAGAGAAATAATATAAAAATAAGTGATAATAAAGTAGACTATCTCTCAATATATAAAAATTTCAAGCAAACCACACTGGAAGACATAATAAAGGGGATAGATGTTTTTACTCCCTGTAATGAATACAGGTTTTTTAAAAGACAAATTTCCATCTAATTATTGTCTACACCATCATTTCTCAAATTTCAGCGTGCATACACATTGAAATGTGAGTCCTCCACAGAAATAGTTTCCTTCTACTCTTATGTTGTTGTGTTTTTATGTTAAAAAGGTACTGAATTATGTCAAATGTTTTTCTGCATCAATTGAGATGATTAAGTGGGGTGTTCCCCTTTATTTTATTGATGAAGTGTATTACATTAATCAATTTCCATATGTTCAACTATCCCTTACACTCCAGGAATAAATCCCACCTGGTCATGGTGTATAATCCTTTTAATATGCTACTGAATTCTGTTTGCTAGTATTTTATTGAAGATTTTTGCATAAATGTTCAGATAGTATATTGGTCTGTAGTTTTCTTATAGTGCCTTTGTCTGGCTTTGGTATCAGGGTTATGCTGGCCTCATAGAATGAGTTAGGAAGCGTACCCTCCCCTTCAATTTTTTGGAGAAGTTTGAGAAGGATTAGTCTGAGCTCTTCTTTAAATGTTTGATAGAATTCACCTATGAGGCCATCAGGTCCAGGACTTTTCTCTTTTGGGAGATTTTTGATTACTGATTCAATCTTCTTAATAGTCTATTCAGATTTTCTGTTTCTTCCTGATTTAGTCTTGGCAGGTTTGGTGTTCCTAGGAATTCGTCCATTTCATGTAGGTGATCATACTCTAGTGCTCCCTTTTCTCTGAAGATTCAATAGTAATGTTCCCACTTTCATCTCTGATTTAGTAATTTGAGTATCCCTCTTTTTTATCTTAGCCCATCTGGCTAAATTTATGTCCATTGTGTTGATCGTTTCAAAGAACCAACAATTAGTTTCATTGATTTTCTCTATTGTTCTTTTATTCTCTATTTTACTTGTCTTTGCTCTGATCTTCATTATTTCCTTCTTTCTGCTGGCTTTGAGTTTATTTTGTTATTTTCTAGTTCCTTAGATTGTAAAGTTAGGTTGTTGATTTGAGATCAGAAAGTGTCTATTTTTTTCTTAGCATTTACAATAGCCAAAAATGGGAACTCTGAGCCTACTTACACACAAATTCTGAACATTAGGAAAGCAGATTTTGAAAAACATTTAGAGAAATTTGGCAAGATTGCATAGCAAGGGACTCTTCAAGGAATGTTCTTGGAGTTCCCTCGCCCTTTAAAGCACAGAGAGAGAAGATAGAACTAGGGACCCAAAATCAAAAGAGTAAGAATTTTGTTAAAGAGACTCAAGCTCTGAATAAGGGGAGCCTCATAACAAGTACTAAGTTCAAATTTAAAAGACTATTTTATAAAGCTGCGGTTAGGACAAAAAATCAGAGGAAGAAGAGACTGAACCATCACTGAGTCACGCAGGGCAGAAAGAACGCAGAAATATTTAATTTCTATTTTGGCCTTGTCTTTATCAAAGAGGGTGACTTTCAAGCTAAAAAATTGAGAACGAGGGTTAAGGCTAAGATAAGTGAAGAATCAGATAGGAAGTGGATTCTTAGCTCCTTTAAGTTTTGGTTTCTCAACAAAGATGCTTGACATTCCAGGGCACTGAAAACATGGTAGATGCATTGAGTTGGGGAGGGGTGGCAGAGAAAGAGCTGTTCCTCATCCTAGAGATTTGGGGAGACATTCTTCAGCGGCAGTGGAGCAATGCTGTGGCTGCTGGTGTCTTTGAAGTTCACATACTGCTTTGGACCCAATATTTAGATCAGCTAAAGAGTAGATACCTTATGCAATTTCCTTAACTTGCAACTTCCTCCTCCGTGAGAGTATTTGTGAAAAAAATATTGCAAAAGGACTTTCAAAAATTGTTAGCGCTAAGCTTATTTCTGAAGTCCAGGCCACAGCTGAATGTAAGATTGATGGATAGAAGAAATTTTCTCCTTTCATTTGCTGAAACCATAAACTTGGATTTGGTCCTAGGCAGAGAGGGTGGTTTTCTGTCACCTTCAATGCCATCTCCTGTAAGAGGAGCTTGCGGGCCGTCCTGATTGATATTGATTGTCTGTTTGCCAATAGTCCTTAAACTGGCATCTAGATATGCCCTGATTTAGTCATCTCGTTATGAAATTTGCAGTATATTTAGTTATGGATAATTATAGCCGAGTAGATAATAAACTTTGTACAGACAGGAAAATGTGCCTTTTGGAATTTTCATTTCCAGTCCTTTTCTTTCATTCTTTTAAAATTTCTTTTTTTCCTTCCATTTTTCCTCTCTGCCTTCCCTTCTTCCTTACTTCCTTTCTTCCCTTCTCCTCCCTCCCTCTGTCCCTTTCTTCCTATTTTTCTATAATGTCAAATAATGCTAAGCACCAAGCAGTTGGTCACTGATAGTGATAGCCCCAATCTTTACATAACTGAGGGCCCCCAGGCCAGCCTAAACTGTTGCAAATTCAGACAAGCCTAGGGAAGTTCTAGGGCCAGCTGTATGTGTATGAGGCTGAGGACTCCCCTGGGGAAGAAGACTCACCAGGAAGGAGAGTCAAGGCCAGAGGCTTGGTCTAAAGATAAAGGCTAGATCATACTGCAACCATCTGCCTAGGACATGCAGCAGACGGAGCATCACCTCAGTGGCTGGATGAAGGCATAGGGCACAGGACCGCTTAGAGGCAGCTGGAGGAAATGAGTGTGGGAGCCTGTACTGCAAGAAGAGTGAACTCCCAGAGGGAGACAGGAGACATTCTCCTGCAGAACTGGGGCAGAGGCCTACAATTCTGCAGGCAGGAGTAAAGTCGGAGGAAAATGGTGAGGCACAGGGAATCAGTATTTTGAACTATTTTGAAGAAAAATCCGAAGAGGAAACTGATGCACTTCAAAAGCATCTTTCCTTATCACTCATCATGAGGAAATGCTGATAAAAGGTAACTCACCCATGCTATAGGAGTGTTCTGTTTACAAACACCACATTTACATTAGGGAGAATGTAGTGATTGCTCATTCCAAAGTTACTCTAGTGTGGGTACTCAAAAGGAAGACTTTTGCTCACTAAAAGTGCACCCCAAAAATGTTGCCAGACTTTCTTCTAAGGAAAAGCACAAAGTTGGCCTAACTGAAATAATTACATTTTTAAAAACATAATTAAATCTATGTTGTAAATACTTCTTTTTAAGTGTACGTGCTCTTTGAAATGTCTTCCTTATAATTACTGTCTTCTCTAACCCAGAATTAACAAGAAAAAAAGGAAGCAGATTGGGAGGAAATTTCTATGTCTATCATTATTATCATAAACATACAAAATGAATTCTTAGCAGTGGGTGTGAGCTTAGCAGGTGTTAAGCAAACATTTCTAGACTTTAATAAGCTTTTTAGTAGCACCTTGTGATACTGTGGTCTGCCCATATTTTCTGACTTGTGGGTGTCACAGTTGTGCTTCTGGGTACACATCCCCAAGCTACAGCTCAGGCCAGCTCTGACCCTGCTGGGTGCATTAAATCCTATGGTTTATCACTGATCGAAAAATGCATATAGTTGAATTCTGTAATGTTTTCTAGGGTATTTTTTTCTTTTTCCTTTATCAAGAAAGGAGGATGAACTTACTTACAAAACAGGGACAGACTCACAGACATAGAAAACAAACTTGTGGTTACCAGCCGGGAAAGGGAGGTGTGGAGAGATAAATTGGGAGCTTGGGATTTGCAGATACTAATGAGTATATATAATATGGATAAAAACAAGGTCCTGCTATATAGCACAGGGAACTATATTCAATATCTTGTAATAGCCTATAATGAAAAAGAATATGGAAAGGAATATATATATATATATACACACATACACATGTGTACAACTGAATCACTATGATGAACACCAGAAATTAACACAGCATTGTAAACTGACTATATTTTAGTAAAACATTTTTAATAAAAAATAAATAAATAAAGGAAGAAAAAACGTAAATTGCACCTGAATGCAATTGTAATGCAAAGGTAAATAGCCTGAAATGGCCATCTTCTGTGGATAGTGATTTGACTTGTGTTAACTGTCACAGCCTTGCCTCTGGTACACAGAACGTGTACCCAATTCAATGTTTACAAAATGTATTATTAGGAAACATAGGATAATAAAACATGAAAAAAGGCAAAAGGATAGGAATTTGGCTTTCATTTTGCTTTTCGTAGAGAGATTTTTGTCTCAATCTTGGAATGAACTTGAAAATTAGAGTTGGTTAAACTCTAGAGTTGGAAATAATTTTTAAGCAAGAGCAGGACCCACACTCACCTCTTTGGAATTATGCAAATAAAGGCTTGGAGGATAGAAAAGGCTGGAGGAAATTAGTAGATGAGATTAGAGAAGCCCATACAGCAGAATTTTTTTTTTTAAAGTCTGGTCAATTTAGTATTAAGAAAACTGAAGTGTAAGAGTTTTGTAATTTATATGTGTGTGTATGTATGTGTGTATGTGTGTGTGTGTAAAAAATAAGCCTATTTTCATAGCTTTTACTGACCTTACCTGCTATATACGCACCCACAGACCCAACCTATAAATGGTCCACATACACGTGGGTCTAGAGATGACAGAAACTTCCTCAGTATCTACCAGCATTAGGCTTCTCCTTCCGTTCACTAAACACTGATTTCCAAAGTGGATTCTTTCAAAAATTCTTCCCCCTCTACCCTTTAGAGGAAGTAGACAATCCTCTTAACATATGAACACCTCTTACCCCAAGTTTACAAGAACTTGGATCAGAAATTTGACCTATCACTGTTGAAAAATGGCCCGTCTTTAATATGGAGCCTGACAAAAGCAGTGCAAAAAACAGCGGAGACCGTTCTACCTGATCACTGAGGCAGGAGGGGCGGCCAGGAGAGCCTCTGGAAGAGAAAATAGGGAGCAAAATAGAGCGCACTCTGTGTTTAAATATCCTAAGTGAACAGGGGATAAAAACCACAAAGCATAGTTTTATCCTTAAAGGAAGTAAAGGAAATAGAATCTTCAGGACAGAGGGCTGTGTCTGTGCTAGAGAGAGAGCTGAAACATCTACTTGGTGAGAAAGTCAAGCTTCAACTAAGGACTCTGTGAATACAGACTTGTGGTTACCAGGGGGGTGGAGGGTGGGAAGGGATAGACTGGGATTTCAAAATTGTAGAATAGATAAACAAGATTACACTGTATAGCACAGGGAAATATACACAAAATGTTATGATAACTCACAGAGAAAAAAATGTGACAATGAGTGTGTATATGTCCATGAATGACTGAAGAATTGTGCTGAACACTGGAATTTGACACAACATTGTAAAATGATTATAAATCAATAAAAAATGTTAAAAAAAAAAAAACCCAAAAAACAAAAAACTAAGGACTCTGTTTTTTCAGCCCGAGGCCCGAACTATAAAAATTAGAAGAAATCCTCTCCTGAGGACTAGATTGAGGGGTTTATATTGTGGGCCTGGCAGCCAACGCTGCATGAAGTGTTTCCCTCCCTTTGCGCTAAGCTGTCACGTGATTACGATGCTCCCGCCCCTCAGACCACCACTTTCCTTTGTGCTAAAAACCTAGGACTCTTCTTAGCCTCCTTATTGGTCTTACAAATAGTTATTGGTAAACACCAAAACTGAAATAACAATATATTTAGCAACAAAATACTACACACTGTCTTGTTACATAGATTCAGAAGATTTAAAAACCACACTAGATGAGGATAACATATGTGACTTATAGAACTTGGAGCATTTATGCTGAGGTTTATACCAAATTGACCCAAGTTGAAAGAACGAGTAATGATGTCAAAGATTCACACTTAGTAGCTGAATTTTATGCCCTTTAAAACTTACAGATGAATTGAAATTTGCCCACTTCCTAAACTATAAACTTCCTGAAGCATGACCTGCCTCTCCCTATGGCATTATCCTTCAAACACTGAACTGAACTAATCTGAGTGAAAGTTCATCTGTCACTAGAGGGGGTTAAAGCATTTCCGTTCTCTGTTGCCACTGGGAAAGAAAAGTTCTGGAAAGTTGTCCTTTCTCCCGCTTGGTATGTGTGGGAGTATTAAACCTCAAATAGAACAGTGCTAAACTTTTTTTTTTTTATATTTTGTTTTTCTATAAACAAACTTTATCTGTGGCCTTGTAGCAGACAGTCAGTTCCAGGAAACATGCAGCTAACAATGTCATTCCCCTTGTATTGCACATAATATAAAAACAGAGTTTAAGTAAATATTTGAATTAGGGCAATTTGAAAAATTTGACTTTGGAGCAGCCTTTCCCTGGTATATATTGATCACTTTTCTCCAGGGCCGCTGTTTCGGTGGATTCAGTATGCTACACCTACCCCATTACGGGAAGCTTGTTCAATGTAACATATGATATATGAGCAGAGCATTATCTTCAAAACTCAGCATTTGCAGAAGAGAACTCAAATGAGGAGGCTCGACGCCCACTGCACAGCAAAGGAAAGCTGATCTATATGCAGCAGTAGAGCAACACCTAGTGCTAAATGCAGATATAGCAGAAAGTGCTTGGGTCACAACGGGCTTCTTACATTTTAGGTCAATGTTGTACTTGGACAGCTCTTTTTCTTGGTATTTGAGCTATGGAATTATTCTGTGAAATGACAGGCATGGAATGGCCCATCGCGAAGTTTCTTTTAGACTCTGTGATCCTCCACTTGGGTTATTACTATGTACTTTTCATTCTCATTGCCCCACGTGATTTTTTTTTAACAATTTTTATTTGATGAGGATGATGATTTTTCATGGAGGTGCTGGGGATTGAACCCAGGACCTCATGTGTGCTGAGCATGTGCTCTACCCTCCCCCACCCCACATTCTTCGTAAACTTGTCCATTAGATAAAGGAGCTTTGCTTGGGCCCAGCTTTTATCTTTTATGTCAATAAGTTTTGCGTGGACTGTGAGGAAGAAACAGAAGAGTCAATGTACTGGGACAATGCCATGAAGAAGTTCCAAGAAACACCATTTTCTCCTCTATAAATAAATAAATACATAAATACATACTTACATACATAAATAAATAAAAGCCAGGTCAGGATATCTGCATTGCTGGAAAAGGAAAGTGTGGGCCTTTCTATACAAAAAAAAATGATTCCATCATCTGCTAATTGTAGGTGCTGTTTATATTATGCTACCCAACTCCTTATGTCATAAGGATGCACTCAGTGTATTAGTTATCCTGTCTCAGAAAAGATCACAGTATATCATCAGTATGGAAATACAATAGAAGCATAAATTTGCATAGCCAAATTCTCCCAAGCAAAATTTTTACATATTTTTGTTATTTCATTTTTCTACAAATTAGGGGAAAATAACTATTATCTATGAAAAGTGGTCAAATAAAGAAATGTGCAGAGATACATAAAAATCATTAGAATCACAAAAATTCTAATCATAAAAATCATTAAATTAGATAGATCACCACAAACATGAGCTGCTTTAAAATTTGGCATCACCCGTGGATTAAACAAGTGCACATGAGAGCTTTCTCTTGGAGGCGGAAGTTCTTGCTGCACTCATGGGGTTAGTCTGTGACCTTGTGTCTTCCTCTAAAATAAATTTAACACAAGTCATGTGGCAGTGTGTCACATGCTGGTGTAGCCAAGCCAAACTTGGTGACTTCAGGGTGCCTCTCCCGTGTATCTACATACAATGCAGAAGTAGTTACAGAGCAGTCTCGCAGCAGCTGTGTGAGCTAACTCGGAAGACCTTTGTGTTCCTGTGTGGATTGTCGTGGAGAGGGGAAAGAGAGATTTAAGGTACCATGAAATTAAGTGTTTCTAAGTGAAGGCCTGAAAAGCTAGCTTTCACAGCAAAATGGTGTGGATAAACTAGTAATTGTGATAAGCAGTGACTTCATTCATTCATTCATTCATTCATCAATATTTTCTAGGCCTCTACTGTGGACCAGGCATTGCTCTTGGCTCTGGGATGTAGCAGAACAAAGTACTGGCTTTTGTGGAGTTTTAATTCACGTTGGGAAGACACATAATAAACAAGCAAGCCAAGTGCTATGAAGAATAAAATCAGGTGGTAAGAAGTAAGCTGAGAAAAGAGATAGAAAAAGGATTGACGAGGGATGGTCTGTGATGAGGGGCCCTTGGAGCAGAGACCTGGATGAAGCAGGGGAGTGATCAATTGTTTATACTGTGCTTAGCTCACGTCGCTTTCCTATATTTTGAAATACTTAGAAAATTGAGGCTCCTGATATTTTAACGGTTGCTTGTTTCTTGACCAATCAGAAACTGCTATGGAGAGGTTCACCCTACCTAGTCACTCTTGGCCAGTGGATGGGGATTTGCCTTTGAGTTCTCTGCCATGTCCAGATCCTCATTAAATTCCCATCGCTCCATTTATCTGCACCAGGAACTCTATGCCTGAAATGTTATCCGTTCCCTCCCAGATTTTCATCCCTTTTCAAGAAAGTGGGAAGGAAGAGTGATTCGGTTTTATGTTCTTTCAATCCTTGCCCTCCTTAGCCTCTGCTGTGTTTGTTAACGAGGTTTAGCTATTTTATGACAGTCACCAGAGCTGGGCTGAGATCACCAATTTGTTGCTCAGAGCCTTTTAATTGTCCAGCTGGTGGAAGCTGGCTCCCAGTTGCTGGTTGTTTGTGTGCCATGAGGGTCAAAGGAGGCCTCCTTGGAGGAACTCTAGGTGAAATCTGTCCAGAAAGACTCTAATTGGCCAATGCACAGTGAGCAGGGCTTTTTATGTGCCCATTGCTTGTACTGGACAGAAGGGCATCTAGCTGGAAGTTCCTGGTCTTCAAGGAAATAACATTCTTATCTATAAAGGCTTCTTAGGAACAGGCATTTTGGCCACTTAGATACTTTTAATCCTTTGGGATTTATTTTAAAGAATCTTAGCTGTGGAAGGAGTCTTAGAAATTATCTAGTACACCCTCCACATGTTACTGAGGACACCAAGATTCTGAGAGGTTTTGATTTACTCAAAGTCACACAGTCCTGGTCTCTTTTTGCAGCACCAAGCTGCTCCTTATCGTAGTCATTTGTTTTAGCCTGCCCTTCCTCAAGCAGCCATTCAGGGACATTCCATATGACAACCATCACGGTCCATCTTGACGTTAAAGGCAAGAGCCTGCACGTGAAGCACTGCAAAATGGAAAACTTGCCGCAGCAACGCTCTAGCTAGGAATTCTGGAATTTTTACGTCAATACACAAAAATGAAACTTCGGTTTTTAGTTCCCTCTTTGTTTTAATTTTAAAAAAATAGCGAGGAATCTCTTTGGTTCTTTCTTTAAAAAATTTTTTTTTGTAATGGGAGTAGAATCAGCAGCTCTAATAATGTCTCCTTTGTGCATATGCAGCATCATCTCCATTCCTATTGTGTCCTTGGCTTGAGTACCACCCTGTAGGCTTTGGTATCTCATGGTTCAATTTTCAGATGTATATATGTGTTTTAAAAGCTGTAGTATACCTGTCTAGTGCTCTACTAGAGAAAAACAAAAATTACAAACTTCAGAGTCGAGTACTCCTAAGTTCAAACCCAGGATTTAACACTAATTAGTTGGGTCATCTTCATTATTTAGCATCTTAGAACCTCAGTTTTGCCATCTGTAAAATGGGAATAATGATGGCAACCGTAGAGGGCTTTGGTGAGTGCACCCTCTCCGTTCCTCCCTCCTTTTTGTCTTTTACATGGATATAATTGGCCTAAAAAGTATATCTAATCTCTTACTGAACAATTTGGTCCTCTCCTCTTTCAAAAATGCCAAGAAAAGGAACTAAACAGATATACATGTCTCATTTAAGGAATCAAAGATTTGTCCCTAAAAGCAACCTTAAAAGCAAGCATAATCTGAGAACATTTCAGGAAACTTAGAGCAGCCTCTTTCTCATTCTGCTTTTTTGCACTTTCCTTCTATTTCTTTCCCTTTTGTCCTCCCTACAAACCACTTTGGTAAAATGTACACGGACAGCCCACAGCTCCCATTGCTTCTCTGTCCCGGAATCAACTCTGTCCAGACCCCGGCTTTGGATCTGTGAGTGACGCAAGAAGCTGTTTTTGGCCTCAGGAATGTTTTCCTCTATGTTCTGACTCCTCTCTTGTTGTCCTTCTCTCCTCCCCATCTCTTCTCCACCTCTTTTCCCCAGACACCCCCACTGGTTTCTCTCTTCCTGTTTTCTTAGTTTCTTCCCCTCTCCTTGGTGGCCAAGGCACCAATCGATCACCACCGCTGTCACAATCAGTTCTCTCTGTGGCTCCTCTATCTCCACGATAAAACAAGACAGGAACGGCCTTTCCAACAGGCAGACATCTCCACAGTAGCCTGTGGGAGGCTGCCTGGCGCGTCTAGTCTGCCAATAAGAGCATTTCCTTACAGCTGCAAGGGCTTGGGAGGGCCAACGACAGCGAGCTGCATGGCTTGCCGGTGACACACTTAAGTTGTTTTGCTTTGCGAAAACGGGAAAATTCTGATAAATTCCAGATGATTTCAAAACACATTTGAGGGTCAGATATACAAAAGGCAGATAATATCTGAATTAGGTAAGTACAAGTTGATGCACAAATCTCTATTTAGGTCCAAACATCTTGCAGATTAAAAGCCTTTCAATTTGACAATTCCCAGTTAGGGATGATAAAAATTGAACTTTGCTCTCCTTAAACCCCAAGCCATTATGAGACGAAAGGGTTCACCCAAAGTTGAAGCTGAATAGCTAGTAAAAAGCAGAGGGAAAAGTGCATTATGAATGAGCATTGGAAGGATATTTAACCCAGTTAAGAACCTGCAATATTTGGAAAGACAAAAAAAAAAAAATAAGTGTATGAAAGATACGCATCAGTGTGTCTGCATGAGCGCTGAGTCTTCACAACATAATCGTACACAACATCTGTCCATCATTCCTATGCTAGGAAGACAGGTTCCTCTTGGTGCTGAAGGGGCCAAAGCAGTTTTTGGTCTTACATGCTTTATCCTGTGATCTACGTTGGTCAATATTCTCAAAGATTATTGAGCAGCATGGCTATATGCCTAAGTAAAACTTAGGCCTTTCATTTGTTGCATGTTACTAAAGCTAGATCTTCTTTTTTCCTTTTGTTCTCCCACCTTTTAATTTGAAATTCTCAAACCTACAGAAAGTCAAAAGAAAGCATAAAGAACACTAATGTACCTACCTTCACCAATAGAACGCTCTCTTATATAACAGTAGTGCCATTCATACTCCCAAGATACCTACTTAAAAAAAAAAAACAACAAAAACCTGACTTGAGCACATACAGAGCCGTTATTTCTAGGGCTCACATGTGAAGGAATGTACTTAGAGAGGTGGAGAATGTCCAAATCAGCTTCCCACTTCAGCATCACTGACATTATCTCACCTCTTTGGGAGTCCAAGTTATGTTTATTTTATCTTTTCTCTCTCCTTCCTTTTTTTTTTTTTTTGTGGGGCGTGGATGGGTGAGTGTTGGAATCAAAATGTCAATTTTTTTCTTTTAATGGCAAAACTAGATGGAAGAGTTTGGTGGAACTTCTGCCCTTCTTCCCTGAGCCGAGATGGTGGGATCCCCCTGGGGGAGGGGGAGAGGGGATTTGTAACGCAGCCTGCAAAGACCTTGAGAAACACCACTTCCAGCAGGGATTACAGACCCGCCTTCCAGTAAGTTAGTGCCAGACCGAGGGAGGGGGCCTGGCGGGGGCAGGGCCCTATGAGCCTTGCTGGCTGCCCGACAGACACTGGGAACAGGAGACGTGGCCGATCTGTGAGGAAGCCTGGGCCAGGAGCGGAATTACACTCTCTCTTCTTTCCTGGTAGCTTCCCTCCCTGAAAGTCTTCTTGCTTTACGAAATTAGTGTGAACAGATTTCCTCCAGCAGGGAAAACACACAGAGAAATTCCTGCTTCTCCCTCTGTCCCGTCTCTTTGTTATAATAAGGGCAACAACTCTCCTAATCACAAATAAATTCAGGTTTACAGGTCACAGTGGCAGAGTCAGGGTTAGTCTGTCAGCGTTACAAACACTGAAAAGGCCCCCCACCCCCACCCCAGATTAAAATAAAAAATATTGTCTTTGTTTGCCATCTTTGTACTGTTTAACATGAGTATTTCAACAGTCTTTATTTTTCAAACATGCAAACAGAAGAGAGTGATCTGACCCACAGTATATTGACATACCATGTAGCTATAACCTTGAGATAAAAAGTAAAGGAAAAAGTCAAAACAGCTCGAACCAAATACTAACACAAACAAGTCTTTCTTCAGCCCAGACCCCTACCTCTGTAACAAGGGAACACGTCAGCATTAGCACACACTGGCCGTGGTGCACACACACAGTCCTAGACGAGGGCAGACGCAGGGGGCCCCAAATGTGTAGCTGGGAAGTCGAATGTATTCATTAATTAATTCAACAAGTGTGTACTAGGATCGTTTCTGGGCTAGACATGATTCTAGGTGTTGGGGATGTCTTATACATGGAAGGGATTTATAAGACTCACAAGGTCTCTGCTCTTGTGGAACTTACCTAGTGGCATTAGAATAAAAAATCAGGGGCTATACTCTCAGTGTTGAGAGGAGACGGAAAATAATAGCTATAGCAGAAAGCTTGAGCTGGCTTCCTGGCTTCTGTATATCCAGGAATGCAACTGCTTCAAAATCTGGGTCACCTGGGATGGAATGGCTACTAAAGACAGAAGGATGGAAAGAAAAAAGCAGAAAACCAAAGAGAAGCTTCTCTCCTCACTGTATGTCAGAGGGTCCTTTGGGAGCTCTTACCAAACTAATGAGGAAGAGGCAAACTTATTGTCTGCAAGACAACAGGTAAAAGAAACATGAAGACTGTTCCTTCGTCCCACATGGAAAGGACTCCAAGGATGGAATGGCCTGACGAGATAGCAGGTAGCTTCCCAAGCGTCTCTGCTATCGCATGCCCAGTGCTGAGCATTTTACGTGGACTGGCTCATTTAATCCTCACAACCACCACCTGGTGAGACAAACATTAATTGTATTCCCATTTTCCACATGAAGAACAGCCCTAGAAAAGCTAAGTAACTTGCCCTTACCCAAGGACACATACCTGGTAGGTAGTGAGACCAGAACAGGACCCCAGCTCTGTCCGACTCCACAATCCATATTCTAAACCACCGCATGTCCATCCATAAAATTATTTTTCTTTATTTTATTTAAAGAAAAAGAAAAAAGGCATGAAGATTGTATAGGAAATTTAATCAGATAGCTTCAGAAAGTGGTCTGTGTTTTCCAGATGTTTGTCTTGGAAGAGACAGTCAAACATGCCCTCTGAGTCACAGCAAATACACACCACTTTCTCAAATGCATGAGAAATTAAGAGATGAACTTCTGCTATTGCTCCAATGTACATAAGCCTGCCATCTAAAATCTAAATTACGATTCAAGAATGGAGATCAGTATTTTATTCAATTAATGAATTACTCCTCGAAGTTTATTTTACCACTGCATGCATTTCCACCTTTGCACTTTACTTGATAATTGAATTAATAATGAAATAATTAAGGTGAAGCTGGTTCAGTGAAAACAATGCAGAAATTCATAATGAAGCTTATGCATAATCCTAAATAAAAAATCCAAAATAATTATATTAGAATTGAACTTTGAAGGAAATTTACTTTGTTTTGTGGGAAATTGTGCTGGGAATGTGGATCTATTGTGCACAAAGGATGTTGGCTTTATGCTGGAACCACCAGACAGGTTGAGTTGAGAAACAATTAGCTCAGTCAGCAAGCCTTTGAATCTGATTAAGCCAGGAAGTGGTCACTCCCCAGGACAGAGCAGAATGGAGGGAATGGAGGTGGGAGCCCATAACAAGAAACAACTTCTCTCTCTCTCTCTGAAATAAACTAGTATTAGAATTTATTGTGTCAAATTATTTCACTACATTTGATCATGATTTCACAAAAGCAAATACAATCTTGCTTCCAAGTAGATCAACAGTCCGCATGTGTCATGGCTACTGTCTCTAAGAAACTTCTGTTTATTGAGGCCTGACATACTCTCATGTTTTGGTAACAAAACATCTTTGAGACATAGGACCCAAGTCACCGAGGAAAATGCAGGGCTTATATCAGGCTGCTGGCCGGATTCTCGTGACTCTGGGGGCTCTCAGTGTAGTCTCTGGAGTTATTGCTTTCTTCCCAGTCTTTTCCTACAAGCCTTGGTTCACAGGATGGAGTGTCTGGATTGCTTGTCCCATCTGGAATGGAGCTTTGGTAGGAAAATTTTTTATTACATATGTTGAGAAAATAGAGGAAAGTCGAGGCGGGAGGGGAAGAGGAAACAGAAGAACATATCCTTTTTAAGTTTTTCAACAATACGAAGACATCAAAATTCTAAAGAAAATCAGATTTTACCTTACAACACTGATTTCTATTAGTTTAGTTATCTTTTAAATATAGGATTTTCTTAATATCATTCAATCATCTATACTATACTATATTATACTAAACTGTATTATGCATACTATAATGAAATGCTGTTCAAGACATTCTTAAAACGTTCTTTTATTTTAATCTTCTTAACCTTAATATTCTGAGAAATTGGAATTTCTCTTTTGAAATTTGAATTGAGAAAAGTATAACCCATGAAAAAGAATTTTTAAATGAAGAACAAATTAAAATAATTTTCAGACTAATGCTTTTATTAGAAACAATGAGGTGTGTTTACATGACCCAAAGGTTTGCAAGACCAAAATCTGAGTTCTCCCATCTTTTTCTTTGCACACAACTGTTTGAACTGAAAATAATTGAAGAAGGTGGGTGATGGACTTTACTAACTTCAGGCCTCACTAGGAAAGTGTGCATGATCACATGATTGAAGGATGACAGCACTGGTATCTAGCTCCCTGGGTCAAAGAAAGGGACACCCCTCACCTCAGGAGGAGGTGGCTTGATTGAAGAGGCATTACAGAGGCTTAAAGACCCAACAAATCCTTCTCTCATTGTTTCTCAGGATATCTGACATTCATTACTGGAGACTAGACAGTTCAAATTTGAAGCTTTTTGATCTTAGGGAGTTTTCTATTAAAATGTAGCTACTCCCAGGAGGGACAATATTTTAAGTCTTTTAAAAAAATTGAACTTGAACTGGGATATCATCTAAAAGCAAAACCCTAGGAAATACTGTAGTCTATTTATTCAATATATATGTATTGATTGCCTCCTACATGCTTGAGCTGCAGGGAGAATAGATCAAGTTCTCAATATTAAAGGAACTCGGTCTAGTGGGGTTTAATGATGGTGAACATCTGAGGGGAAGGGGATGGTCCTTTGAGAGCGTGGAACTGAATAAGGAAACCATCCGATGGTATTATTCTTTTCTTTATTTAATACATTCTATTACAACCACCACCCAAGTCTTGAACCTCCACTCTTTTCCCTAACACCTACCCCAAACCATACAGTCATTCAAAGAAATGTTTATTAAGCATCTACTAGAATGTAGAAATGGCAACTACATTTATACCAGCAACTTCCAAACTTTTGTTAGTGACCCAGGATAAGAAAAACATTTTATATCAGGACCTGGAACCTACATAAATACATCTATGTATTTCTCTCAGGGTAAGTAGATAGATACTGATATATAGACAGAGCTATAGATATATATATAGATCAATATAACAAAAGTTTCACAAAACAAGACAACCTTCTGTGTGAAGTGAATTCTGATATTTTATTTTTCAAAATTCAGACTTTACAACTGGCCCAAAGTCTAACAAAACAATGATTACTGCCCAACTGTGTGTCCCTTTCTTATAATTCTTTGCCTATCCCTACAGAATCTGTCATAAATATGGTCAACAGATATTACTGATTTGATTAAATTCACAAATTATTGAATATATACTTGTTCTACATCAAACATCTGTATGACCAATCGGGCCCAGAGAAATGGTATGATAATATCTCTAGCCCAGAGATATTGGTGGCTTTTTTATTTTGAGGGTGACAGCAAGAGGAAGTAGAGTCAGAGAGTTAGGGTTTGGGGAGGTGCCATTCCCCTTTGACATTCTTGGTAGGTGGTCAAGATTTCAGGGCCCTTACGCAGCCAGTTCCTCATTGCCTTTACCTGTAGAAAGGGGAATTTCACAGGTAAAGAGAGCATGTGAAACTGTCTAACCCTAAGGTACTCATAGAGAATGAGCACAATTCGAGCAAAGACTGTGTAATAAAGAGCTCTGCCAGTTTTAAAGCCCTACACAAATGCTAGTTAATACCATGTCTTTCATTTATGCCCTACTCTCTGTCCAAACCCTTTGTTCTTAATCCCTTGCCACCTGCCTCACTCTCCCATTCCATTCCCTGGTGACCTTCTGAGTTCCTCATCCTTTTACTTCCTAGACCTCCTCTCCTGCCACTCTTCTCTTAGCTCATTTCTTTCCTTGTTGTTTTCAAACATGCCAAGGTGTGTTTCTGCCTCAGGGCCTTTGCACTGCCAGTTCTCTGCCTGAAGCCTCTTCCCCCACACAGCTTGTTTCCTAACTTCCTACAATTCTTGAAACAAATGTCACTTTCTCACTGATGCCTTCCATCATTACCCTATTTAAAACTGCAAACCTTCCCCTCAACTGGCATTCTCAATCTCCCATACTCTGTTCTATTTTCCCCCCAGCCCTTAATACCATCTAATATCCAATATTTTTGTTTTGTTTTTATTTTTTATTGTAGTATAGTCAGTTTACAATGTTGTGTCATTTTCTGGTGTACAGCATAATGTTTCAGTCATACGTATACATACATATATTTGTTTTCATACTCTTTTTCATTATAGGTTACTGAAAGTTATTGAATATAGTTCCCTGTGCTATATGGAAGAAACTCGTTGTTTATCTATTTTATATATAGTAGTTAGTATCTGCAAAACCTGAACTCTCAATTTATCCCTTCCCACCCCCTTCCCCACTGGTAATCATGTTTGTTTTCTATGTCTGTGAGTCTGTTTCTGTTTTGTAAGTGAGTTTATTTGTGTCTTTTTCTTCTTAAGATTCCACATATGAATGATATCATACAGTATTTTTCTTTCTATTTCTGGCTTACTTCACTTAGAATGACAATCTCCAGGTCCATCCATGTTGCTGCAAATGGCATTATTTTATTCTTTTTTATGGAAATATATACAATACAGTTGACTTACTTATTGTTTGTTTGTCCCCTTCCCTCCAAATGTAGAATGTACAAAGGCAGGATTTTTTTCTATCTTGTTCAGTGCTATATCTTCATCACTTGAAACAAAGTGAGTAAGTAACGTATAAGGTATTCAATAAATACTGCTTGATAAATGTTGTTGAATGAGTGGTGAATCCTATGCTCACTATTCTGATAGCACACAATTCCTAATACAGTAGAACTCTGATTAGGTTGCAAAGACTAAAGGTCAAGCTGGTATTTACACTAAAGCAGGAAAAAATCCTCATGAGAAGGAAAGCAATAAGAACGCTCACTCTTTCAATAATGTCTAAATTTGGAACAATGTGATTTTTTTCTTCTCCTAGTGATAAGTTTGCTAGTGAACCACAGCTCTGACTGATCAGGGTTAACTTCAAAATGTCTCTGACTCATCCTACAACCTTCTTTTTCAACCTGCCTGCAAAGTGTATCTTCCTCTGGTGGAAAGATAATTTGTACATTTCAACAATACTTTCTTTTGAAAATGACTCTGTATCTCTTTTGAGATTGGAAGAGATAGATTTTTAAAAGTGATGCATACTTGGTATTTTTTCGGTGACTTTCGTCCAAGGCTTTCTAAATTCTTCACAAATACTGGTCCTCAGACTCTCTTAGCTCTGTTCTGACAGCCACATGATAAAGAGTTTTCCTAGGATTTCTGAACCAGGTTATTTAAAGGCATCAGCTGCTACAAAGTATGCAGCAAGGAGATCATAGTGCCTTAAGGACTTAGCTCTACTTTAATCCTGGAAAACCCGGCCTGTAAATCAAGCTCTGATGTAGAGACTGCAGTACAGTGAGTTTAAATCCAGGACCTAAAGCCTGGAGGGTCCAGTGACTCGGCCAATGGTGAGCAGCAGTGCTGCACCCAGAATCCTTCTGGGAGACAAGAATTGTGGAGAAAGGTCAAGCCAGACTTACCCATGCAAGCTCCAGTTTCTTCATCCACTAGAGAAGGGACTTGGTTGCACTGTTGCTCAAGTCTCTTATAACTTCAACAGTCCTGTGATTTCCAGCAAACTGATGGTCAATTTTCCACTCAGATATCCTAAGCTTCGAAACTGAACTTGTCCAAAGATGTAATCATCTAACCACCAAAAGCAATTATTTCTTCTCCTGACTTCCCACTCTTTGAACCCAATTTCAAACCCTGGAATGAATTTTGACTCAATCCTTTCCTCTAAACTAGTGTTTCTCAAATTGACATGTGTGTATAAATCATATGGGGATTGTGTTAAAACGCAGGCTCTGATTCAGTGAGTCTAGGGTGAGGCTGAGATTCTGCATGTCTGACAAGTTTCCAAGGGAAGAGATGCTCCTGATCCTTAGGACTGTGCTTAAGGCAGCAATTCCCTAAACCAGCCCACCTCAGCCCCACTCCCACCCCATCACATCCAATGAGTTGCCAAGTAACTTTTGTTTTTCCTACAAAGTATATCCCTATGCCTTCCTTCTTCTTCTTTTTCACTGTGCAGCCCCCTCCCCCAACTCCATCCCACTTCCCACCCCACCCCCACCCAGGTTTTACACTTCAATAACTCTGATAGCCAAACTGTGGGACTCTATGCCTTGGTGGGTTATAAAATCAATCTATTGGGTAGTTAGCCGCAGCATTTAAACCATGAATAGAGAATATTAGAGTGTATCATACATAATAAGGTTATTATTATTTTGGTTAGATATAAAAATATTTCCAACTTGGTCATGATGCAAAATATGTTTCTTACTGTGGGTAGGGGTTTGAAAAAAAAAATCTTGAAGACCAAGGTCCTACAGAGCCCTCTAGGCCTCACTCCATTCCAGTCCAGCGTGCATGCAACAACAAACCCATCTTTCTAAACCTCAGCTGCGTCAGTCTGGCCCCTCCTTCAGAAACCTTCAGTGTTGCTTCATCGTCCAAAGTTCAGATATGTGAGCCTGGATTCTGAGGCCCTCCTCATCCCGGCCTCTTGTCCTGCCCCTCCCTGCCCAGCACCGACCCTCTCGCACCCTCTGGGCTCCTCTGTCACTGTTCCCCAAGCACGACGGCCACAGTGCCCCGCGCCCTTGCTGCTCCGGCTGCCTGGACCACCCTTCCCTCTGCCGTCTCCCAGTGAAATCACATCCATCCTTCCAATCTGCTCCGAGCCCTCCATGCCTTCATCAGCGATGGTTCCCTCTGGAAGTGATATCTTGTCACTGCGTTCTTCTCACACAGAAAGCACTCGCGCTTGCCTAAGGTTATGGACGTTCTTCTATGACATTCCTTTCACATCTGAACTGTAAATTCCATTGAGAGTTGGAGCCAGTATTTGTGTAGTTGTTGCTGGGTGAGCTTGCTCGTCATATTCAGCCTTTCTGTGCCTCATTTGAAAAATAAGCAGATTTGCAGTCTAGGGCTATTCATTATGAGGATGAAGTGACTTAACCCATGGAGTGTCTGGTACAGTGCCTGGCACAGAGGAAGTGCTCGGTTAGTGTTAGATGCTGTTACATTACTCCCTCCGCACAGTGCCTAACACATCCCTTGTTCTCAGTAGACCCAAAAAGATGTCTGTTAAGTGAACAAATTCACCCATATTATAATAATTCCTCTGAAGGTTCCTATTTCTGTTGTGACTGCTCTCTGCTTCCTTCAATTCATTTGCTTCTGGGAACGGCGTCCTTTACTGGGGCAATTTAAAAATTTAGTGGGAGGGTTCACAATTATCGCGGAGAATGTTAGCAGCAACTTTTGCAAAACCCAAGTAACGTCCTTGGAACTGCCCACAGAGCAAGTCAGTAGACTGTCAAGGAGAGCTGGGGAGGGCGGGGGTGGGGGCTGGGGGGTGCGGGGCTGGGCCTCCCCTCTGCACGCACACCCTCCCCGAGCACGGCCTCCCCTCCGTCCTTCCTCACAATCTGACCGCCCTACGCTGCCCAACTTCTCAGCTCTCAGACACTCCCGCATTTCCTTTTCCCACTTGACTTCTCTTCCCTACCCTCAAATCTCTTCCTTTTTTTTTTTTTTAATTCTTTTCCCCTTCTCTATCTAAAAATAATTTTTTTAAAAAATGAAAGAAAAGGAAAATCCTGTGACTCTTGGGGGAACACCCACACTCCATCTCCCACAGCCAGCTGAGCACCAGTAAAGACGGGTGTGCTGGTCTCGGGGTGGATTTAACAAGTTACTGAACAGCATTCATACGCCAGCCTACCCCATGAAAGATCTTTTTCAAAGTTTTGGGTAAACAAAGCAAAATTCAAGCTGGCAGTTACAACAGAAATAACAGGCAACTGCAATTCTGCAGGATTTTTCAACTTTCAAAAGGAAAGAAACAGTTTGTGCCAAAGCAGTGAAGGCAACCTAGAATCTCCGTATCTGATAATGTCGTCTATCTACTTGGACTTAAACCAGCAGTGGCGTCTCCTTTGCTTTTTGTCTCATTTGTCTTAGTGTTTCTCTCTCACAGAGGAGTGACATGTCCATCAAGTGCTTTGCCTTAAGCAGAGACTGGCCCCAGGCTTACCATCAGCACTACAGTTGATCTTAATAATTCTCCTGTTTTGTTGGACTATTTATGCTGGCTCAACTTCCATAGGGTCCCTTGGAAACTTTCCTCTTGCAGAATCAAGCCAGCCTCTTGACTACAGATGGTTCCGTTTTTGTCCACGGGAGTTTTATGGTATGGCGATGCCAAGCCTGGAATTTCAAGCTTAGCTCCATGAGAAGTTTTGTGTGAGTGGATGTGTGTGTGCTTTTTCTCCCTTGCTCTCAAATTCTCTAAATCCAATATTCAAAATAGAATATGCCAGGAAAATGAAAAGCTAGGTCTCAAAACAATACATCTGCCAGAGCCGGAGCTACAAAAAGCAGCAACCCACAAAACCAGATTGGTAAAAGCTCTGACTTTTCCCCCTTAAATTTGTTGATATTATACATACAGTCATGCTTATGTCTCTGTCAAAAACCTAACTTGTAACTATTTTTAGTCCTGTCCTCATCCTATATCTTATTTCAGGCACATCTCTTCCTGGTTTTCTCTCTCAACCTCAAAACATTCCTTGACCAGGAACAAATGATTTATAGGTTGGGAGTAAGCAATTTCCAGACTCAGTCACCACAAAGGTCTCCATCAGACCCGGTGCCGAATCGAAGATGTGCCCAGAAATTTTTTTTCACTATCCATTGCTCAGTTCTGCTGACACCATTCCCTCCTTTGTTGAACTATTTCAATCTGCACTTGGGGCCTTTTTCTTCCACCAAGACTATAAAGAACTCTTTTTTTTTTTTTTGAAAAGCTGAACGCGACTGCCCCAGTACAATAAATGTCCCATCCTGCATTCATCCTAATAATGATCTTTATTCCCTGAGTAACAGGGATCACAGATTTGCAACCCACCAGCAGGCTGAGGCTGCAGAATCTCAAAAGAAAGCAAACTGTAAAAGATGCTGGGAGGGTTTTCCGGGATCTGTGACGCGTTTCCATTCCAGTTCTTCCCATTTATAGTTTTAGAGATCTGTGAGAACGAGGAACACTAGACGGCTCATCAAAACAAGACACCTGGCAAGGGTTATCAAGCCCCACTTTGACTGCAGTCACATCTTACAGTGGTAAAGGCCATAACTGTGATGGCAAAGGCAACGCAGGAAATCCAAAAAGGAGCTTGTATGAATCATGTCTCTGTGACACTGATGGCCTCTTTTCCTCATTGTCATCACGGATGAGGTGACCCTCAGAGCTGTAAATCCATTTAGCCACATGCTATTCCTTCTAGTTCATGATAAAGTTGTCAAACTGTGAGACAGATTGGACTCCTTCCAGAGGCGCCTTCTGTCATAGCTGTTGTTTTCCCACTTTCCTTTCACAGGCCATCACGACCGGTGTCCTCCTGCTGCTGTCTCACAGACAGTGGATCCAGAGATACCTGGTAAACTTCTAGACATCGAGTAGAATGATGGAGGGAGTTTGAAGGTTAGAGCTCTACTGGAACACAGAGAATGTGGTTTCCAATTAGAATTGAATTCTAATCGATCTTTACAAGAAGGATGTCAGTAATAAACTATATTTTAAGTGGATAATTTTTATCTGATACCTGCTCCAAACATTTTCTACAAGTTCCTGTGATTATTGTATTCAAGTATTGTAGTCTGGCGAGGACAGAGCCAGAGTTAGTGTTCCTGAATTTCATTTTGAAGAAATGAGTCTATAGGCTCCTCTATTTTTAACAATGCATTTTTGAGCCTCAATTTCTCAATCTGGGATCTCCTTCCAATCTCTCTGGTACCGCCTCCCAAAAAAAAGGATGAAAATTCTATAGTATCTTGCATTTCAACAGTATAGAGCCAAGCAACCCCATGGGACAGAAAGACTACCATGGTCTGATTACAGATCTTCCTGTGGCCACAGCAGTGCTTCTCAGACTTTAATATATGTGTGAATCACTTGGGGAACCTTGTTAAAATGCAGATTTTGATTCAGTATGTCTGGCTGAGGCCTGAGATTCTACGTTTCTAACAAGCTCCCAGGGGATGTGACTCCTCTGGGACCCTGGACCACACCCTGAATAATAAGGTCCTAGGGTAAGGCAGGAATTCGGTTTACTCATCTTTGTTTTTCCCACCCCAGTTGGCTGATAAGTTATTCTCCATAGTGAAGGTTCAAGAGGAGGACCAAAGGACCTAAAGAGAAGTCTGTAAGCCATCTCTCCTTCATCTCCTAGTAGGAAAGATGAATACCCAGCGTCTCTCTCTTTCCTCATATTGCTAAGGATCTTCTGAAAAAGCTAGCTCCCAAAGTAATGATTTGTTTCTGCTTTACTTTCAGTGGGAAGCTGGTTTCACCTTTGTGATTCTGAGCATTATGGGATGTCCACTCCATTTTGCAGTAGCCTTGGAATCCGCTCTCCTTGGCCCGTATTGCTTCTACTCTTTTTCCGGAATTGCAGGGACCAATTACCTGGGTTATGCAGTTGCCTTTCCCTTTCCGTATACAAGGTTCCCGTCAGTTTGTGTAGACCCACCTCACTATGAAGAGTACCACCTGACGCTGCAAGCCTTCGACCTGTGCCTGAGTTTTACCATGCTATGTGTGTCCTTGACATCGTTCATCACACTTTCTGCAAGACTGATCCGAGATGGGCACATAAATGTAAGTTTCCAGAGAGGGGGAGCCAGTCCTTGTTCCATCCACTGTACCTTGTAAAACCAAAATTCTTCTACTTCTACCCCAGCCAAGAGACTGATGAACGCCAACCTCAGATTTAGCTTTCCAACTTTTTCCAAGAGGAAAATAATACTATTAATGATATGATAATAATAGAAATATGAACTGAATATTCACCATGTGTCAGTAGACTTCCCCTTTTTCAGATAGTAAATGGAGGCTAATGAGTTTATGTAAGTTGCCCAAGGTCACACAGCTAATGAGCAGTAGGGTCAGATTCAGAACCCAGAGCTATTTCTCTTAATCGGGCCATATTTATCATGGGCTCTCTCCTCACCCACCTTGTATCCTCTCATCCTCTGTTAGACCATTAAGATGTAAGGCTCTGGCCTCCAGGCGGATTAGAGCAAGGTCCCGGGGAGAATAGCTCAAATGATTTCTGATTCCAAATTCCTGTGGTCAATACTGGGTCCCTCCTTTGAAGGCTGAACAGCCAGCCTCCCTCTGAAAAGAGATATTTCCCACTGCAAACTCTTATACTGACTTTATGATTCAAGTTAGGATTATATTAGGGTGAGTTTGGGTTATAGTAGCCAATTTTCCCCCAGTTTCATCCTATCAACACCAACCAGTAAAGCTAGAAGACAAGAAGTTGGCACTCTCAATGCCTTTTGTGGTCAGCCTTGTACTCTTCAACTTCTACATAAATCTGCAAAGGAAATCCTGTACATTCTTAGCAACAGAGCTGATTTTACAAGGAGCCCGCCGAGGCAAGCAGACCAAAATCACCTCCTCCCCACTGTACTGCCAGGACATGAAGTTTAGTATTTGAGATTTCTCCCTCTTGGCAAACATCCTAACTTTCTAGAACTGTTTGTTAAAAAGAACATAGGAGAACCACACACTCGTGTTGACATTCATGACCTCTCAGCACAAGTGCTAATCACTGTCACCTTAAGTATGGCCCCCGTAACTTTGAGGTTTAATGTAGCGTGGACGATAGGGAGAAAAGAATGAAAAAAAAAAAATATATGCAGAGCTTGGTAAGCCAGCCCCATGGAAACCCAACAGTGAGGCCACCTAAAGTGCCTGAGAGAGAGAAAATTAATTAGAAAGCAGAGACAAGTTCTCTGACTTCAGGGTTTGGACTCTACGCAACTTGCTCAGAACACTTTTTTGGTGTATGGTTTCTAAGCTAGGTGTAGGACCCACAAGATGTTCCCCAAAGTGGATCAAAGACATTGGAATCACCCAGGGTCCTTGTGAAACCAGATTTCTGGATCCTTTCCAGGTCCATTCCCACTGTGTCAGAAACTCGGGTTGGAGGCAGGGAACATACATTTTTAACACATGCCCCAGGAGATTCTGATGAAAACTCCCTTCCTAGCTCAAGATTCACTTAGTGTCACTTCTGGACAGAATCTCAGTTTTCCCATCTGCATAAAATGCAGCACTAGTATGGTGAAAGTTCTAGATAAATTTAATAAGCATGTCATTGGTAAGCATTTTTGGATGACCTGACACCACTTAGTCCATAGTGGTGGCTGATCATGTCTCATTAGCGAGGATGAGTGGCTGACATAATGGAACATGATGTTCTGTATTAATAAATACACTACTGCTGCCCTGAGCCCTAAAGGAGCATGTGCAGCCTGAACAAACTTTGTTACTACGCAGAAATCTCAGCTACTGTAGGTACAATCTCCAGCAGTGAAATAAATGCATTGTTTATCAAAATTCTAGAAAACACACAGCTTTCTTAGAAGAAACAGTAAATCGTTTGTTGAGACACCGAATTCTACATAGTGATTTTGTGTCTAATGAACCTCCATGTAGTTATGTTGTTAGATTCCCTACATGCTGAAAGGGTTAAGTAATATTTTGAAAATATTATTTAAAGCTGTAATAACTAGTGCAAATTATGCTGCTGATCACATCTTTCTCGTAGAAACGAAACACTGAAAATGCTTTTAAAAGCTGTCCTCTTATGTGTCTGCTTTAAAATTGAAATTCTCTTGTGTAAATGTAGTACATAGTAGGAAACTCAAGAGCTGTGAAAATTTGTGAAAAAGAAAAAAGTGATGGCTTGAAGGGAAATTTGGAGGAAATTGTAGTTGTACTGTATTGTAAAACAAAATCCTTATGTAACAGTCAATATTATGACAGAAAATATTCACTTCCAAGGATTTTAGTCCATTAGTTCAAAAACATTTTTGGAAATGAATCAAATACCCCCTTAGGAATCACCACATTCATTATTTCTTCCTCCCTGTGCCTTTTCAGTTTAGTAGAATTGAAGTTATCTTGGGTCCCAGTCAGCTCAAGCTGCTATAACAAAATGCCATAGACAGGGTGGTTTAACCAACACACATTGATTGCTCATGATTCTAGAGGCTGGAAGTCCAAGACCAAGGTGCCAGCATGGTTGGTTTGGGGGAAGCTTTTCCTTCTGGCTTGTAGATGGCTGCCTTCTCACTGTGTGCTCACATGGCCTTTCCTGTGCCTGCTCCTGGAGAGAGGAGTGATCTCTCTGTCTCTTATTCTTATAAGGACACTAATCCCGTTATGGGGGCCCCACCCTCATGGCCTCATTTAATGTAGTTACCTCCCAAATGACTTACTTCCAAATACCATCACAGTGGGGATTAGGGTTTCAACATATGAATTGGGGGGAGGGGGACACAGTTGACAGCATCTCATTAAAGATCACACAGTGATGGTGTGTAAGCATGCAGTTAACTGGTACTCAGCTGAAACTAGAGTGGGAAGTGCTTGAAAGAGGCATGAAGGGTTTTGACAAACATTCACAAAAGCATGGTGTGAGTGCTAGGGACTGAATGTTTGTGTCATCCCCAGATTTTACATTGGCACTCTAACCCCCACTGTGATGGTATTAAGAGATGGGGCTGTTGGGAGGTAATTAGGTTTAGATGAGGACATGAGGGTAGAGCCCCCGTGATGGGGTTAGTGCCCTTATAAGAAGATGAAGAGAACGCACTTTCTCTCCCTCCATCATGATAGTATACAGCAAGAAGGCGGCCGTCTACAAACTGGGAAGTGGGGTCCCACTAGACACTGAATCCTCTGACACCTTGGTCTAGGACTTCTGACCTCCAGATCAGTGAGAAATGGCTGTTGTTTAAGCCATTCAGTCTATGGGTTGTGTTCTAGCAGCCCAGGCTGACTAAGACGTGAGCCCTTCCAAATTTCAAGGGTCTCATGGGGAGGGGTGGAGCTGGAAAAGGAATAAAAGCCCCCTGTTTGTGTGGTTCAAAGCAACATGCTTAAATGACTCTGTTGGCTTAGGACTCAGGGCAGGGGGCAGATGAGCACAATGCAGAATTAAGTTGAGAAACTCAAATGCAAAACAACCATAGCTGAAATTGTCTACATTCTTGGTCCAGTAAGTAATAAAGTGATGAGAAAAAAAAGAATCGGGACGCCAGACGCACTGCAGCTGTCCCCTGCAGCTACTCTGCCCCTCCTCCATGGAATGGAATGGCTTCGTTTGTTTTCCTTTCATTATTCATTGTTATGTTTGGGGTTGTTTTTTTTTAATGAAAGGGGGAAAGAAAATATTTCCCCCTTACCATGTGATACAATGGTTTTATTATGTTTTTCAATGAATTGAGAAAGATTTGCCATAAAAGATGTAGGTAAACCCTTTAAATGCAGTTCAAAACATAGGGACAGAATATTTATCAGCAGAGGACCCTCTTCCTCCAAACAAAAGGCAATTTAGCAAGAATATATTGGTTTCAAAACTTCCAACAGACATACCCTGCATCATTAGCAACAGAAACGCGTTTTGAGACAAATTCATCCATGACTCTTATCCTGAAGTTCTGAGGTCCCATACTGGGCAAGGTTTCTCTGGTGCTTCTTGGAATTAATCCTCTTGAGTGGATCCAGGTAAAACGCAAGCAGGACCATGCAACTAAGAATCCACTGTATTTCTCCCTCACAAATTTTATTATGTGGTCTCCTCAAATTGGTCAGTAGAAAAATCAGAATCTAGAAAACTAACGGCAATTCAGGGCATTACTGTTCCTTTTATCTCGTACTTTTCTCTGGAATAATAATAGTGGTGATACAAGACTGGGTAATAGGCGAATAATTGTAGGTGCTACTTATTGGGCAATTACTGTTTGTCAGGTGCTTTGCCTGCTTTACCCCTTGCAACACTCTAAGGCTCACTGTCCCCATTTCACGTGTGAGGGTGTTGAGGTGGTCACGTGGAGTCAGGATTCTCTCCTGGGTCTCGTGGGGCCTGGAGTCCAGCTCTCTGCTACTAGACCACTCCTCTAAGGTGGTGTATCTTCAGCTTTACATACTCCAGGTGACTTTGCATAGTTATGATTCTGGTGGACAACTTTTCTCATATTTCTCACAGATAAAAATGAACATATTTTAGAAATGGAAGCTAATTTTTCCAGGATATTTTCACTTTATTTAATCAGTGGGACCATGTGAAGGATGATAGCAACTTACTAAGAGAGAAAATGAGACTAAAGTGTTCATTGTAATGTATTAAAATAACCTTGATATTTTGTCAAGGAGGGAGCAATAGATGGGGAGGAGTTAGAACTGAGAACTGCTGTCGATTTTTACTTTATAAATTATTGTGAGCTTCAAAATATTTTCCCCTTGACATACAGTCAATTTAATCTTTTAATATAAAATATCCTAGGGGGTGTTTTTCCCCTTGCTCCTTACTCTTAATCTAAATTATTATTATAAGTAATACTCCTAAACAAATTTAAAATGTTATATTTTTATATTTTATTTATTTATTTTTAATTTTTCGTTGTCATTTTTGTTTTGGGGGGAAGGTAATTAGGTTTAATTTATTTATCTATTTATTTATTTAATGGAGGTACTGAGGATTGAACCCAGGACCTCGTGCATGCTAAGCATGCGCTCTACCACTGAGCTATACCTTCCCTGCCTCCAATGTTATATTTTTTCAAAATTAGAAATAGATTTAAAACAAAGAAAAAAATTTTGTTTCATAAAAGGGCAGAAACTTGATGAGAAATCATAAGCCTCCATTCTCTATAATCATATAAATTCAGTTTTCAGCAAAGAAAACTGAATTTATCTCAGTGAATATTTCAGAATGACTGTAATGGTGCTAATATGTGAGTACAAAACCATTTAGGAATGTAACAATGTTGGATACTTTAAATTTTATGAATTAAAAAGGAGATTACTTAACAGCTATTATTGGATCCCTGAGTTCACTCCCCATATGAAAGGAGGGAGAGAAACAGAGGAAGTAATGAGGGTGAAACACAATGGGGTGGGGGGTGGGGTGAAGAATGACACCTTAGGGACCAGAGGGGACTGTGGACAAGGCAGCAGTTCACCCTGCACACGTCAGTAGTTGTGGGCCTGAGCTTCCTCATCTCTAAGACCACAGGGTTTGTCCAGCCAGCCTCCAAAGACCTTTCCAGATCTGTCTCAGTCTGATATTGTAAAATAAAACTTTTTTCCATTTGAGAAGATTGACATTCAGAAGGGAGGACTGTCAGCAGCAATGAGTGGCTCTCCACCTGTCCTGAGCCACACTGATGTGTGGCTAGGCTGCACCACATGGCGTTACTATGCTAGCTCCAGAGGTGAACTATACCAGCAACATTACTTAAGCGATGCAATGTGAGAGTTGTCACAGATCCACCGATCACTTTAACCAGTTTAGAACAGCACCTTTCTTTGCTAAATATTCACTTTGTCATATCAAACCAACCAGAATTATCCTGTTGGTTGTCTTTTTAAAAATTTAGCATTATATAATGAATAAATAAGAAATTTATGACTCTAGCTTATTTGCAAAAAGATTGTTCTTAAATGTTTTTATTCTCTTATACCATATAACTAACCTAGTATCATGGATGATAAGGAAAGCTGCTAGTTAAAGAAATAGAACTACTAGGTGCTGGACGGTAATCAGTACCTATTTGAGAAGAGGAGTATCTTCTGTTCACTAGAAATGACTTTCTCTTGTCGTGTATCAAGAATTATGAACCCAAAACTTTAAATCTAATACTCATTATTTACACTTGCTCCTTGACATTTATTGAGCCTATACTATGTGCCAGATATCATGCTAAAGCACAGAAAGATGAGCAAGACCCATTCTGTCCCTCCATTGACTTACAGGGACTGAGGGGAAATGAGACTTGGGCCAGGAGGACGAAGAGCCCCAACAAGGAATAACAAGACCTGAGTTAGGTAGTGATGCTGGACATGAGAAGAGTGATACATTTGAGAGAGATTTGCGAGGTAGAATCAACAGGACTTAGTAACAGCATGTGGAACAAGGGAGGAGCCCAGGAAGATGCAAAGGAGTTCTGGACCATGAGAGACAGACAAAGTGATTGGATTTAATGCGTGAGTCCCACCCTTGTCACTTAAGGTTAATGCTCAGTTTCACATCTCATCATTAATCAAAAGCCACTGTAAGAACCTGATAGAAGAAATCAGAGGACTTCTGCCTAGGATTCTAGCCAATGAGGTACTAAAGTTTACCATTGGACTCTCCATGACTCAAGTTGTTCACATGTCAAATACAAATGATGACTCCCTTTGAGTTTATGATAAACCTAGTGCTGAAGGGCATGGACTATAAGACAGTTTCAGTCTTGGTCATATTTATTGAACAATGTGTCTCTTCTTCTACTGAATCTCCCATGGCAAAGATTAGCCATGAAAGACCTGTAGATAGCCAAGCCCAATGGACTCTTCAATCTACATCTTCCTTGACCTCTCTTCAGCCTTTGAAACTATTGACCACTTTCTCCATGAAGTGCTCTCCCTTTGACTTCCATGCACCATTATCTTTGGTTCTCTTCCTTCTCTGTGGCTTTTCCTCCTCAGTCTCCTTTAAAGGCCCTTTTGCTCTGTTCACCACTTAAAGACCGGTGACCTCACCCCTTTTGAGCTGATGCCTCACACATCCACATCTGTTGCCCAGTCCCCTCTCCTGCTCTAATGAGCTCTACATCTGACTATTTTCCGGTCATGCTCCTGTGTCCCTCAGACACATCAAATTCAAGATGTTCATAATGGAGTTCGTCATCTGCTTGTCCCCAAAACCTGCTCTTCTTCCTGAATCTCCAACTCAGTTGCCAACACTCATGACATGCAGAACAAACTTGAGACATGGAGTCACCCTTGACTCCTCATACCTGAGTCCATCACCATGTCCTGACAACTGTACCTCTTAAATATTTCTCTGTTGTGTCCTTCTTTCTCTATACCAACCGTGATGACCGTGGTTTGGCCCCCATCTTCTTTCACTCAGACTTCTGTTCCCAGTCTTGTCTTTCTTAAGAATTATCCTCCACTCAGGCTCAAGAATGAGCTCTCTAAAGTTCAAATCTGCGCTTATCATTCTCTGCTTTAAGTCCTTCTGCTGTTCCCCTTCACACAGGATACAGTCAAGCTCCTTCGCATGACATCCACGTGCACTCGGCTCCTCTCTGAGCATGTGAGTTCCTCCCGGACGGGGACAAAGATGAGCAGGAATGTGGGAGTATGAGAGTCAAAAGAGGAGCAGGGTAGCAGGTTTCAGTACTCATTGTCATTTTTATGTCTTCCTCGCTACAGTTAAAGTCTTACCTAAACCTACAGGAGGCACAGTTCAAATTTAGAAACAGTTCACATGTCATGGGAAAATTTACTATGGTTGTGGAATCCAAGAAGAATCACCAGAAAAAGAGTATGTAGAAAAAGTAGATTTGAACTTCCATACCAAGGAGCAGTGGTTTATTGAAGAAGAATTGCTTTCAGCATTATTTATGACTCAGGGAGAACCTGATATGCTGTAGTACTTCTGAAGTCAGACCGTTTGAGGGGTAATTGCATCCTCTATCGCCTACTTTCTGAGTAGCCTTGAGCAAATCAACATTGAACCTCTCTGAGCCTAAAGTTCTTCATTGGCAAAATAGAGATAACACCATATATGGCAAAATAAAATAACATACTTACTATTAAGAGTCCTACACTGAGCATGGTAGTTGATAGATCCTTAAGAAATGTTTGCTATCTTCCCCTCACTTCTTTTTTTCTTTTAATTCTTATTTTTTTATTGCAGTCAATTTAAAATGTTAATTTCAGGTGTATAGCAAAGTGATTTAGTTATATGTATGCACACATACATATATATTTTTTCAGTTTGTTTTCCATAATGGCTCATTACAAGAAATTGAATATCATTTCCTGTTCTATAAAGTAGGTCCCTGTTGTTTACCTATGTTATATATAGAAATTTGAACCTGTTAATCCCAAACTCCTATTTAAATTCTTGACTCTAAGTCAAAGATTTCAGAAAGTGCCCTTTAGCCTTCTATAATTTTCAAAAAACCCCAAACCAATCCAAACCAGACAAAACAAACAGCAAATGACCGAAGGAGATAGTCTACAGAGAGTCCCCACTCCTTAGACAGCCCTTGCCCACAAAAGTAACGGTCCTTCCGGACTGTTTCATGCTTATGTCAGATATTTTATTACACATATATTTCTTTTTTTATTTCTCTCTGCCATCCCCTTCCACCAGTGTCACCAATTTTGTTCTCTATGGTGATTCCTCTTAAGTCCTTAAGTGGTACCATGATGTTACTTGAGCCATTCTTCATTGGGTTCCTATGACATAAAAAAGGCTAAATTAAATGTCAGAAGTGACACTCCATTTTCTTTGATAAATTGTAGAAATAAACTATTGTTTTTTTTTTCTTCCTAGGGTCAAAAGAATGGGCAATAAATTTGAAGCAATGTTCCTCTTAAACTTATTATACTTGTAACCATTATTTTGAAGTATTTGTAAAATAATTTTGATCTTTAAACTTTTTGCCCTCTATGTTCTTTTAAAATAAAAATGGATAACTGTACATTTTAGCTCTTTTTGATGATTAACCTTGTTTTTTTTTTCTGATTTACATGCTAGGATATAAAAATTGAAATTGTGTCATCATTGTCATAGAATTTTAAAATCTGAAATTTAAATTGGCAATGAATGAATGTTTTCTTTAAATTTCTCTTGTTCTCTGTGTGATGTGTCATTAAGCTGTAATTACATATTACCCAAATTAAGAAAACGTTTTTCTCAGCCTGTCTTCATTGCCATTACCAAAGTGATTCTAAATCTTTAAAGTACGGTTAAAACTTTGGATTGTGGCCATAATGAGAAGGGTCTTCTGCAGGGGGAGTATGGCCTCCCTCCTGGCCTCTCCATAGCTTCTCTTTGACACTTACGACAGTTTAATTAATCACAAGGGACCTTAGAGGCACTTTAGACCAACTTTTCATCAAATGACCCAAGATCTATATGCCCCTGACGGCTCAGTCATTCCCAAGAGGCAACCCCAGTCTGCTTCTTAGTGGCGCTGAATATAAGAAGTCTTTGTGGTTTTGGCCAGAGACTCTCTTCTTAGTCTCTCTTTCTTGGTCCTGCATCTGTAATCCTTGATAGCACAGTGCGGTGGTTCTCAAATGTGGTACCAAGCCTGGCAGCATCCACATCAGCTGGGAACTTGTAAGAACTGGAGACACTGGGGTTGGGTCCCACAAATCTGTTTTAGGAAGCCCTCCTCCAGGTGACCCTGATGTGCACTGAAGTTGGAGAAGCACTGGTTCAGTGAAGCAGAAAGTAGGTGTAACTTTACAATGGAAAATACCTGGATTCAGATCCTGGCCCTCTGTTATTCTAGGCCATTGCTTCGGTTTCCTCCCTAATCAAATGGAGCTGATGTGTGTCGTTAATTCTCAGATTTGCTGAGAGAATTCCATGCCACTGTAAGGGTCAAGCACACAGCAGAAAGTCTAACACACCCTAAGTACACAAAAGTAACGTCTAGTGATAGTGATTCATTCAACACATTTATTAGATTCCTTTGAACATGAGTCTATATAAAGTCCATTCTTTTGAGAAAGAAGTGCAGAAAATGTTAGACATAAAATTAATGTTAAATACCTTCACTTTACAAATGAAAAGTGTAACATTCAGAGAGGCTAAGGACAGACAGCTCAACCGCTGGTGTCTGGAATTCCTTTTAGTACCTTTTAGTGCTCAGCTCTTCAATCAACACATGTTTATGTCACTTAATGCAGAAGAAGATCTCTATTCCTGGGCCTGGTGATTACACAAATAGGGACTTCAAATTTATCAATGTACTGTCTGAATTAATTTTAATATTAATTGAGCATTTCCAGCTAGTATTGGGCACCATGGATATTTATTTATTCACTTATATTTTGCTTTCCTATATATATCTTATTCTGTTCTGAAAGGATTTAAGATGACTGTTGGGCATTTTATCAAGAGTTGGGGTTCCAGCTGCTATAGCCCTGACTGCAGGACCACTGAAGTCCAATAGTTCTTCCTGGAAGTTTTGCAAGAGGTTCTCAGTAAAATGTGCACAATTCTGAGGATCTCAAACAGATGTACAAGAGTAGGAGACCCGTACCATGCAAGCGCTTTAGGTGAACTGGAATTCCACGTATAACTTGTTAATCAGAAATCAAGAACTACGTGGGGTTAATTCTCGCCCTTGCATTTACAAAGAAATGGGCAGACATCTTGCTCTGCCCTTGCCTGGGAGAACTAAATGGTTAACGTTCACCATCGTGCACCCGCAAAAAAAGTCTGCTCTACAGACTGGAAGGAACAAGGCACCTTTACTTTAAAGGTTTCCAGTTTTGTGGGGCTGTTGATATTACTGGACTAGTGACAGACACCAAGGCGGGAAAATAGGCTGGGTTACTTAAAACTCTTTGAATGTGGACACATCAGCTTGTGGGAAGGAAACTATTTAAAATGGGGCTTAGGGAAAGAAGAAAAAAATCCCCTTTCCCCATATGAGATTCTTCCATAGTGTTGTCATGCAATCTTGAAAACCTCCATACAGCAGATCACTCTCATTGGATATATGCAAATTATCTGAGACCCAGTGGTTTCCTGCCAGGGAAAAACTTATAATAACAGAGCAAGAATGCAATCTGAGCCCTCGCTCTCTGAAACCCCTGAAAGAACAGAGTCGTTCTTGACAGGGCAATTTCAGCCCTTGACATTCCAGGAAATAGCTTAATAATGTCATTTAGGCTGGGGTTATAACCAATCTTAAGACATGGAGACACAAATGCAGTATGTAAAATTTTAAATATCAGTTCAGGAACCATTATTCACTTTCACACAGAGTTTAACAGCAAAGACCACCACCACAAAACAAAAACTAAGCAAAGCATCCTAATTAAATTTAACGTCCCCACTAATTAAACCCAATATAGGAAAAGGAAATGTTTCTGCCAAGAAATTACAGACACATCCTGAAGACTATTTCCTTTTCACTTACTCTCCTAAGTCCTGGGCCCATGCCATATCCAGGATGTGACACCCAAAGAAAATTGTATTTTAATCGTTAATATCTATGCAGAAGTTACTCCCATCCTGAAGCCTCAGAGGCCTTTATAAGACACACTGGCCTTCACATTCAATGTGTTTCATTTTTTCTGGGTGCAGTACAGCTGAAAAGGGTTACAAGACTCAGGTTAAAAGTCAGGAAATGGATCAGGGCCCCACGCTATGACATCATTTTCTTGCAATGCAGTGAAGCGATGACATTTCCTGCAGGAAAAATGATTAGAGCTGACAAGTGGCCTTAGTTAGCTGCAGTGTTTGCAGTGGAAGGTGTCAGGCTTGCCTTGCTCCAGCTCCTACACCCTCCCTCCTGTTCTTTGGCTGAGGCTTCCCCCGAGGTCAGGGGGAGAGAAAGAAAGACCCAGGCCACTTCTCTTTAGTGACAGTCCTGATATATTTAAAATAAAGATGTGCTAAAACGTGGTTACAAAAATGGTGAATTTTTTTTCATTGTTAAAACAGTTACTACATTAGACCAGAAAATATAATTTTACCACTTACAAAATGATTTCCAGATTTGTTTTAAAAAATGATATATAGGCAGAGCCACCAGGATCGTGCCAGTCAGCCAAAAGCAGAGCGAGGATTCAAAGCTGGCTCACCCTCGGATTACCAAACCATGATTGCTGGTGCTGGGTCGGCTCTGCCTTTTTTGGATTCACACAAAAGTTTCACAACCAGTGATAGATGGTCTTGTACTAGGACACAGTCTGAAGGTGAAAGATGAACCAGTCTTCTGCTTTCAATCCTGGGTGTCTCTGTGACTGTAGATAGAACATCTTCGGGGGGATCTGCAGAAGAGTCAGTTTGAGGACCTGCCTACTTCTGAGCTCTGGGCCAAATCTGCCTCCTGGCAGGGTCACCCAGGCACACAGGGAGCCCTTTTGGGATTTATGAGCTAATATGGGCATTGTGAGGTACCCGGCTTAGCGAGAGGCGCTCTGGGGAAGGATTCAGCCTGGCCAGGTGTGTAAAGGTAGTGGCCCTGCTGTTTCTCATACAGCAGACCCTGCTGAACTCCACATGCAGACAGACCAGCTCCAGTCCTTAAGACCAATTTAGAGATCTGAACTGTGGCAAGACTTATTTAAAAGCTCTGGCCAACCCACTGGGACTCCACATCAAATCGCCCTTGCTTCTCTGCATGTGGCCGTGTGACTGGGTGCGATAACTGGGTTTCTGCCTTATACATGGACTCCGGTGGCTGGGTGTGTGGTGACTGTGCCTGGGAACAAGTGTCTGTTCCCTCGGCTTACAGGTACCTTGCCCTTCTCGAACCCACAGGCCTGCCCCAGAAACAAACACAGCGAGGGGTCCGGCCTCAGCTTCTTCTGTCACGTTTCTTGCACTTGGCACCCTTCTGGGAGCTCCCTGGGAGTTAGCACAGCCCTCCAAGCAGACTGCAGGTACAACAGAAGAAAACAGCTTCCTGAGGCTTCTTTTGTCCATTTCAAAAATTAATACTAAGTCATTTTTGTGTCAGTGGAGGAGACTGAGCAGGAGTGAAAAGTTTCTACTATGAAAAAAAATCACTTATGACTTAAGAAATGGAAAAATCCTAGAACCCAGGATGGATTTCTTCATTAGAAGCAGTGTTTCCAGATACTGTGCTAGGTTTGCCAAACAGATCTAAGGTCTCGATGGCAGTTGAGTGGATAGGTGTCACAGATGCTCTGTTTACACAGCGTCTCACATCTATAAATCATTACGTAGTAACTGGATGGACCTTGCAGTGACAAATATGCTATCTCTGGAAAAATCTGCAAATATCTGAAAGGCTTATACATTTCCCCAGCATGAGTCAAAACAAGCATAGTTGTCGCAACTTTCTCTCATTATCCTGTGGGTGTTCTCTCAAATGTGTGGGTCTTCATAAATGAGTCACTGTTTCCAAGGTCTGTCAGAAATATCAGTGTTTCAAGCCTAGGGAGCGTAGCAAGTCTAGAGAGAAGGGCAGAACTTTACATTATGGGCGAGAATGTAAAATGTCCGAAATCACTGGGGTTTTATTACTCTGCCAGATTTGCATTCTTGTACTATCTACTCACTCCCTTTTAAGGACTCTTTGTTTCCTATCTATAGTTAAACCTGTGAGAAGTAAAAGAGAATTTATTTTACATTTAGTATATTTGTACAGCCACCGGTCCTGGAGTGGGTATTTTTCACCACTTGAGTAACCCTTCCGCTTGCCCCTGCATGCTGGAAGTGTCGTTTAACTTAAATACACAGATCAGACTTGTTTAAGACTCTACCCTTTCACCTTGCTCCAGGCAGGGAGAAAGATCAAAGCTTCCTCTATTTTTTAGGGATGACCCCTTCTTTGTTCTGAATGCTTCTCACATCTCCTGTTTGTAGAAGCTTCTGCACAGGCTGAATTGTTTCTTTTCCATAAATCTACTTCTCCCAAACAAGACCCTCATTGCCCACTTGGCATCCTAGAAAAGGGAAGTTACCCATGTGGATAGATTCTTCACTTTATGATGGTTGTTGTTGTTGTTGTTTTAATTCCTAGTATTAAAACAGATATTTTTAGTACAAAGAGTTGTCAGAACTGCTAGGTGAAAAGGGGTATTTGTAATTAATATGCTATAATGATAAGACTGATAGAGAAAGTGAAAAAACTCACCTGTTATCAGTTCTGCCTGGAAATAACGAAATGACAAAAAGGTATGATGTGTTTTAATTTTACTTTAAAGTGACCGTAATTTATTTACTAATTCATTAATTCTTTTTGGGTTGAAGCAGACACAGGATAAATGATGATGCTATTATTTCACTTAGTTCATGGATTTATTCTCGATTAAGACGACGTAGGGTGCGGGGGAAAGGTATAGCTCAAGTGGTAGAGCGCATGCGCAGCACGCAAGAGTTCCTGGTTTCAATCCCCAGTATCTCCTCCAAGCAGAAATGAATGAATAAACCTACTTACCTCCCCTTCATAAAAAACAAACAATACAAGCAAGACTATGCAGGGTGCTGACCAGGGTACGAAGTGAAAAGAATTTGGGAAATGAAACCTCTTTTTTTAATTGAATTGAATTTTTTAACTGACGTATAATAGATTTACAATGTTGTGTTAGTTTCTGGTGTATGGGAAATGAAATCTTAGGAGTCAGTCCACAAAACAGAGATGATACAGAAAGTAAACACCACAAAGAAGTTTTAACAGGTTCAACTCACCAGGCTAAGGACAAAAAAGAAAATCATCTCACCTCTTTGGGTCTCTTAAGTTTTCTCATCTATAAAAACCAAAGAGTCAAAATTAATTGTAAGGTCCCTTTAGCGCCAAAATTCTGGGGCTGAAAGAAATATGTGCCAGGGTTAAAAGTGAATGTAAAGCTGCAAACTCTCACATGCTTTGTTTGGCAAATATCACGAGCAAGATAAGCTCAAAGTTGAATTATGACTGCAGATAGGGAGATAGCAGAGATAGCAAACAACAGGAGGCAAAATATGGAGCTTGGCCGTAAATAGGAGAAAATCTCTAAGTGGAACGGACAGCCTGAGCTGGAGGGAGCCAGGGTGGAGATCTGTAAAGCAAGACTGGACTGAGTGCACTGCAAGTCTTAGACCCATCCATCAACGAGGATTTTATTCTACTCAGGTTACTTTATTTGTTAAGGGACTCTTAAGGGGGCGCCTGAGATAACACGGCCAAGGATTACAAGCCACACTAAGTATAGTAGACTGCGAAAATACCCTAGCATCTAGCTCTATAGGCCTAGTGGAGGAAGGGCATCTGTAAGGAGAGACTGCTTAGAAAATATTTTAAGAATGCTCTGAGGTTCAGCTTCAAACGGTAGGTTCTGGCTGAGGATTGTGAAGAAACAGCAGCTACAGGCAGCCTGGGGATGATAACCAGAATGGAGATACTCTCTTTAAGCAGAGACTTTGGACAACCACCACTTGGGAGGCGGATTGCCAAACTATTGCAAAAAATCACTTTGGCTACAAACCGAAGAAGAATCTTTACACATCCTCAAGACATAAACAACACTTTGGTGTAGTAGAAAGATTTCTCACATGACTCATTTCTCCCAAGAGATAAAGGAGTGATGTATTCCCTTCTACAATGAGAACTAGGCAAAGACCACAGCAGTGCCATTTTGCCTTGATTGCCAGGAAACTGGAGACAGAATTTAGATTTGATTTCAGGACTTACATTTAAATCTCTAATTCCCTATTTTTAACATCTTAACCTCTCCCTCGATCTTTTGCTCTTAACAATTTTGCTATATATTTCTTTCATTATGTGCCACCTCATTCATTCATTTATTTCACAGATATTTATTAAGCACTTACTATGTGCCAAGCATATCAAGTCGTTTTAGAGGGCAGGTGGAATGTGCCTCTGGCCCAGTAGGCAGGAGACTCTGTCTCTGGCTTGTGCTGTGTTTAGGTCTTGGGCTTGATGTTTACACGTGGGATACAGTTCAGGCATTTTCCAGACGAAGAAGAGTTCTGGGGTATATAGCTGGTTTTCCTAATAACTCATCTCATCTCCATCTCAGTTAAGACTGGATTTTTCCCCTGAGGGTCTTTGATCCTACAGCTGCAGACATTCTGGCACCAGGGAGCCTTAAAGGTCAAGGCTCCAGGGCATACAAAGGTCGATGAAATCAGGGGACATCTTAGCAACCGCTGAGAAGCCGTGGGGGTGAGCATGATGGCTTCCGAGATGGATGGATGATGTCATTTGTGATATAAATAAGTGTGTGCTTACTAAGCTCTGACTGAGATCCAACAGGTGTGTTCCAGAACAGTGCTGTTTGGAAGAGACCCTCGAGGAAAAACAGTCAATAAACTCTGTGCTTCCTTTAATCCGTGAAGTCCCCTTTTTAAACTTCTGGCGCCTCAAAATTAAGCATCAAGGGATACGAAGGCGAGAGTGTGGACTCGAACCTCAGTTGCTTCATCTGTAGAATAAAGGAGCTGAACTCACTAGTCCTCTAGCTCCTTCTAGCTCTAATCGTACGCCACTTTACGACCATCATTTCCACGTCCAGCTCTTTGGCTCCACCACTCCATACAGATAGTCATCATCAGTTCTTTTTTTAAATTTTTATTTTATGTTAAAAAAATTTTTTTGTTTATTTTGGGGGAGGGGAGATAATTTGGGTTTTATTTATTTATTTATTTTAATGGAGGTACTGGGGAGTGAACCCAGGACTCCGTGCATGCTAAGCACATGCTCTACCACTGAGCTATACTCTCCCGCACTGTCTCTTCAAATACAACGAAAAACAATATGCAAACAAGTACAGTGGCAACATTTGTATAATGGCAATACGGAAGGACAAGATTGAGATCTACTTAAGGATTATTGGGTTATTACAGCAAAGACTTACCAGAAGTGGTTATTACTTTTCAGGATAAATTACTTCCTTCATAGCATATCCAAATCCATGGCAAACTGTGTTTACCCAGAGTACTAATATATATGTGTAAATACACTCGTATTCACATATTGCTTAGCAGAGTGATGTGTATATAATAAACATGAAAAGTATCTGAATAACTTTTGAACTTAAGAAATGGTTTACAAGCACTTTTATTTCAGATCAGTGACTCACATATAGAACAATATCTGAGAGTATAAAACACACAGATATAGAGAAGACACAACTCCTGCCTAAAAAGAATTTATAATTTAGTGTTAAAGCTTTAAAATGTAGCCTGCATTGTGTGCAAAACAATTTTAATAGGTTCAGTGGTATTTAAAAGATGTCATATGAAAGCTCTAAGCTTATTTACAGTGAAATATCAATATTGGATACCACTCACTATGCTAAATGCCAAGTATACAAAAAGATAGCAATGTCCCTGCACTTTATAGCCCTATAATCTGATAAAAATGATACATATTCATTCATTCATTCATTCTGCAATTATTGAATACTAACTATGAGGAAAGCACTGTGATAGGCTCCTTTTTCCTCTGAAGACAGAGGCATGATTTCTTAATGGTTCCTGCCTTTAAAGATCTTAAAATTTAGTGGAGTCACAAAACAGCTAACAGAGTGGAATGGAAAAGAAGTATCAGTAAAGGGCTACAGAGGACACTAAAGGATAGAATAACTATGGCCAGAGATTAGGAAAGGCTTCATAATGGAGGTGGCCCTAGAGCAAGACATGGAAAGATGAATAGTTTCTTAATGGTGGAGACAAGGGGTGAATTTCATCTCAGAAAGAGAGATCAGCGAGAACAAAGGCACAGAGGCATGAAAATTAATGCATGTCCTGGAAATAGCAAGTAGGCTGGTGTGGCTGGAGCGTAGGCTACAAAAAAGGTAGGTGGAGATGAGGCCAGGAAGTTAAGATGGAGCCAACACATCGGGGGGCCTCCAATGCCCCATTAAACCTACTGATTCTACCAGTTAAAATAGGGAGCTGGTAGAAATTCTGAAGACAAGAACAAATAAGAGGTTGGGTACATAATCAATTTCAAACAAATAACTTCTGAAATAAACTATTGCCAAGGAGCCATCAAGTATAGTAGAGAGAAAACGTCTTCTAAGTTAGGAGACCAACATTTTGGGGCAACATGGCAACAAGAGGAAGTCTTGTGAGGGATGCAGTGATAACGTTCACATAGCCAAGTCCAACACATTCTTTAGATCTCAAAGTGACCATTCCTTCCTCAGGGAAGCCTCCCTGCACCTGGGTTGAATCAGTCTCTCTGTTGTGGAACTGCAGAGATCCTTGTATCTTACCTTTGTAACACTTAGCAGAGTTTGTAATTATATACCTACCCGCATTCAGTTAACATGCGTGCCCCTCATTGGGCTGTAAGCTCCCTAAGGGCAGGAATTATCTTTCTGTTTTGCTCTTCAGTTTTACTGTAGGTGACCCAATATGTTTGACCCAGAGTAGGAACTAAAATATTTGATGAATGAGTGAAAGAAACATGGGAATGGACACACCGTTGGAGAAGAATAATGAGAAATAAAATTTGGGACCCTATAAGTAGATGTGCTGATTTTAAAATATGACTGCCAAATTCTTTGACACTGTCCTTATCAAAAGGTGGGATCTATATACTTTACCCCTGAATCTGGGCAGTCTTGTGACAAATAGGATGTGGTGAAGATGATGGCACACAATTTCCAAGGCTAGGTTGGAACTACTTGGTTCTCTTATTAAGCCTGCTCTAGGAAAAGCCAGCTACCATGAAAGAAGTTTGACCACCCTGAGACCAGCAGGCTGGAAAAGCCACTATGCTAGACAAGCTCTGTGCAGGGGTTCTAGTCTACAGACTGGGCTTATCTCTGCCAAGAGATGTGAGTGAAATTATCCTGAATCTTTCACGCTATCTCATCTACCAGCTGAGCACCTTTGAGTGACCTAGCAATTGCCTCAAAAAGCAAAAGAATTGCCCAGCTGCCTGAATATCTGACTTAAACAGTCTGTTTGTACAATAAAATGGTTATTGTTTTAGGTCAGTCAATGCAGGATAATTTGTTACACAGCAAGTAACTAAGACATCAGCCAAGGTCTCAATAGAATCCTCCCCAATAACCCCCTGTTAACAGCTGAGAAAACTGAGATCCAGAAAGATTAACTAATTTATCCATGGTTCTAAATTGGTAGCAGTAAAGCAAGTCTTAGGAACCAGTCTTCTGACCCTCAGGCCGTTGCCTCTTTCTTTTTCATATATAATAACAACACATGAAGAAAATTTATGTATAATTATATGAAGGGTCCAAAGAACCACTCTTTGGTCATGCCACAATTTTATCCTCATTGATGCTTTATTCCCACTGATAATTAAATGGATTAGTCAGACTCCTTGATATATAAACAAAAAATGAACTGTGGTCTTAAATGTGTAGAGCTTACAAACGCTGTGGATGATTTGGACATTTGAATGCAACTACCTCCCAATTAGAGGAAGAAGCATGCTCAGGTGGCCAAAACTCAATCACAGTTCTTCTTAAGTTTGTGGCACTCAAATTTTTAGCTGACTAGGTTTTCAACACTGTCAGCTCCAAAGTCACTAAAAGATCTTTTCTGCTGAGAGAAAAATGCCTCCTCTGTTAATATCAACCTTCTCCTCCTCAGAACATTTGCTTGCTGGTGATTTATTGTGGACAAGCTGCTTCCTGCTCCTTTTGAAAGTTAGATTTTTTTTTTTTTTCAATTCGGCAAGTGGCAGAGGAATTCCTCATCTTTTGTCCTCAGGGCAATTTAGTTAAGGCTAGTCTTCAGGAGAGAGTTTGGGTATGTACAACCCACAAACTGATGCTGCCTGACACCACACAAAACAGAAAAGGAGCTTGTTGCTGTGTCTGATGTCAACTGGGAGCCAATCCAAAAACAAATAAGGAAGACCAACTCATGCGGTATGCCTGGGAAAGAGGTCTTTTTAGATTTTAAAAACCTGGCAATTATATCGTAAAGATGGCAAGTTTTTCCTTAAAAAAGATCAAAGGTATTATCTTTTTGTTAGTGGCAATGCCGTGATTTGTTTTAAAGACTCCATTTGAGGAAAAAAAAAACAACTTAACAATCTAATGTGCATGCATTCCATAACTACATCTCAAAGAAAACTATGTGCACATAACTCAAAAGTTAATGTTTATCTTACTACAGTTTTCCTATTCCTAGAGTGAAACCCGTCAACAATCAAATAAAAGACAAGTGTTAAATTCAGTTCAGTTCAGAAGTTCTCAGAATCACAGTTCACAGATTTTGACAAATGTTCATTTCTTTAAAATCCCACTGTAATGCAGAAGGTACTTGTGGAGAGCATGTGTACCTGGCTCCAGGTGATGTTAGACTGATCTGAGTTGTACTGGCAGAACACCCAACACAAACTAGTTTTAACAAAAAGTGGGGTTGATTGGCTTACGAACCAGAAAAGTGCAGACGTAGAACTTGCTTCAGGCACAGCTAAAAGGGGAACTCTGTCTCTAGACTCTGTCTCCCTGTCCCTCTCTTTCTGTTTTCCTCAGTGTTGGCACTTTCTTGTGCAGGCTCAGCCCATGTAATGGAAAAGATGGCCACTGGCAGGGCTCAGCTTACATTCGGCCAACTTCCAAACCCAGCCCAAGAATTTCTGGGTCACTCCAGACACAGTCCGGGGGCTGATTCCACCTAGTCCCTCTTGAGTCACATGCCCACCCTTGTGGAATTCTTCCTGGCCACACCTATAAAGTACTGATGATATATTTTAGAATTTACCAAGAACTGTAGTGAGATTTCTAGCACAATTTATTTTTGGCTAAAACCTTTGCCCTAAAGAAAGGATATAGGATGACTTGCCAAGATATACAGCTAAGCTTTCCAGAAACACTGCCTTTCTCTTAAGCTATTTTCCCACACATAACTCACCTTCTTTTCCATCCCGAACTTACCAAAAGCATCATCTACATTTGCTTATTCCCCCTTCTCGCCCTAACCCTCCTGCCGTCTAATCTCCCTTCTCTACTAAAGCGGCTTTCCCGACATCACTCGTCACCTCTCAACACCACATCCAAAGGCATCTTTGTTGGTGCTCCTCCTGCTTGTCCTCTCCAAGCATCAGACACTGTGGAGTCAGTTTTCTCAGACCTCTCTAGCCCTGCAGCGTGTGCTCCTTCTTTGCCTCTGATAGATTCTTCTTGGTTTTCCTCACCAGCTTCTGTTATATTCATCCTGCTCCCTAAATGTAGGTGTTCTCCAAAGTTCAGTCTTCAGTCTCAGTCTCCTTGTCTTCTCACCTTATAGTCTCTCTTTGGGCAACTCGCCTAGTTCCATGGCCTCAACTGTCTCCTCCCTGATGTCAGCTTTAGGATCTATAAGTCCAGTCTTCTCTCTTTTTTTAGGTGCTAGACAATAATTTTTAGTGTTCCTCTGCACTTGGATGTCTTTCTTAAACTGTTCAGGCTACTATTACAGAATACCATAAACCTGTTGGCATATAAACAACAAGTCTGGAGGCTGAGAAGTCTAAGATCAAGTCACTGGCAGATTCCGTGTCTCGTGAAGACCCACTTCCTGGTTCACAGATGGGCCATCCTCTGTCTGTGTTCTCACATGGCAGAAAGGGTGAAGGAGCTCTCTGGGATCTCTTTTATAAAGGTACTAATCCCATTCTTGGAGACTCCACCCTCATGACTTCTTCATTTCCCAAAGGCCCCACTTCCTAATACCATCGCATTGGGCAATAGAATTTCAACATATAAACCTGGGGGGACACAAACATTAAGTCTATAGCAATGTCCTTCCTTCATATTAAACTAGGCATTTTCAGAAGCAAATTTATTAATTCACCCCTTGTTGTACTCTGTGCCCTAGAAACAATGTCACCATCACCAATATATGTATATACATTGATTCTTGGTGTAATTTGATCCATTGAACACATTAATTCTTTCTCCCATCCCATCCCAACTTCTCAGGTTATTATATTATTCTTGAGGTTCGTAAACCACTGACTGTAAGGTCGCAGCCTCCTTATGTTAAACACTCCCTCCCCCTGGTTTCCTGAAATCATTTTACTGGTAGGGAGGGAGTGGGGAAGGATCATTATGCCTCCTTATCACTAATCCTAGAGACTGAGTGGTGGCACTTCCTCCCTAACCAGCAATTTTAAGGCTTTGAGGAAATAACGGTAATTTGTGTCCACCAAAATAAAGTACCTCTGTCGTTCTCTTTTGGTCTTTTCAGCCCATCAGCATACATCTATTCTTTATCATAATAAGTTTCATTCTCTTCCATGGTATTTTGTGGACATTTTTTTTCCCTTGGGTTTGTGGATTTCAGTACAGTTCAGGAAATAGAGCAAGTGCTGAGCAAAGAGTGGACCACGGCCTATGAGGTATGGGAGGATGTTCTCTTACTCCCCCAGGTGATGACCCACAAAGAGCTGGATGCAGCTCATGGAAGGGCCAAGGACGTGGCTCTGAATAAAACTGTCCAGTTCTTGTTTGATTTTTGTTTCCCATGAGCAGCGTGACCACATGCAATTCCCTTAACCATCCTGAGCTCAGTCTCTTTCATCGGCTCACTCAGGTACTAAAACCCTAGCATTATCTTGGGCTTTGTATTGGTATTATCATAGGCTTGTTGTGTAGAGCACTACATGCCAAGTGGTTGTCTCACTGCCTTTCACAGAAACAGCGCCTAATAAATGTCACCTATTATTATTTTCTGCTATAAATGCAGAAGTCCAACTAGGGCTTATCCTAGAGGCTCTCGATAAAGGAGTTCAAAAAAAGGATACCAGAAGGTGAAAATGCTGGCTTTTATTAGTGTCCATATACCCAAATACCCCACCCTAAGTTGCCAGGTTTCTTCCTCAGCCTAAAGACATACTTTGAAAAAAGGAAAAATATTTTTAATATCAAGCTTTTTCCAGCGATATAGAATGGAATAAATAGGTAATAAACATACCAACCATGAAATAAAAAAGAAGTATATTCTATGGTTACATTCTCCTTGGATTATCATAGTGACGTTGCTTTGGAGTGTTACTTCCAAAATGACTTTTTCATTTGCCTCTAAACCTCCTGGGGCAGGAAAGTCCTGCCCTTGGTGATGTGTAGGGGAAGAAAAGAGACTAATTATAGTCATCAAAAATAAGTCAATATTAATACTATAAAGACCGTTAGACTTTAATGGATATGTTAACAGAGACTGAAGGCCATATTTCTAAAGACTTGCCTTTATGCAGGCATAAGACAAATGTAGCCATCAGAAGGGATGAAGACAACGCCTTTTATTTTCTCTTTCACATAAATTCTAAGAATTACTGTGAACTTATTTAACTAAGACGGGCATAAAGTCTTTTCTCAGAGAATGAAAGAGGTGGGCTACTTCAAATACGAGCACTCTTCTCTTCCCTAGAAGTAACTTTTGGATGACTTTGTGGTTTCCTCGATTTGATCTTTTTTTTTGTTTTCTTTCTCATATATCAGTGTTTGCAACCTCTACTTGATGAGTAGTTTCGAAGATGAGGCCAAAAGTATCTGAGCTCTGGAGACCTTCCTAGATGCACAGGTCCTTCTAACGCATTTCTTGATACATAGAGAAGCAAAGGGAAGGTAAGAGTCACTCTCTACCCAGCTTTTCCAGAGTGCCACCAGTGAGCGCATTCCTTGAAAGCCTGGGCAAGAGATTCTCGGCTAGTGGGCCTGAAGAGGCGGTGGGATTCCTCATCTCTGTTTAGCTTATGGGCAAAGAATTTAAATACTTACAGGAGCTTGATATATTACTTCACCAACGATGCTGAAGTTAGAGGCATAGGACCCTGCTCCACATGCAGGCAAGCACCAAACTAATAACTGGATCTATATGAGCAGAAATAGCAATTAACTTGGGCAAAAATCTATTTTATTGACAGTTGCACCCCTCCATTTGCAGTCTGTCTCCCAAGAGGAAAACCAATCACAATACAAGAGGCAATCAGAGCAAAACAGCATCCCCCAAAATGGCGCTCTTTAGTTCTCGAAGAAGTGTCTATGATTCACCTAGATGGATCTAGAGAAGAAGAGCAGCGCTCCAGGTCATTCCAGGTCACTCCCTCAGTTCAAGAGTGCTAAGTTGGTAGGATGGGGTCCTGGTATTGGCCTCTAGAAACTCTGGTCAGGGGAAAGCCGACCACCCTCAGTCAGCAGTTGGAGCCCATTGCCCCTTCTCTCAATGCATAAAATTATCTCAAATAAAATGGAAAGAAAATAAAAAGTGTTTAGCAAAGGAGAATTTTATCATTCGCTTTCAAATTGGGGTTTTAACTATTTGAGTGCTAAAAAAAAAAAAAAAGTCCTATGTAGCTTTATACACACTTCTGTACCACAAAATTATTTTCTTCATTCACGAAGTTACATAAAACGTCCTTAATCAGTCTTAGTTTGTTAAGGCACTTTCTAATCGCTTAGCAAATAAAAATCAGGAACTAAATACTTCTCCCACCCTACAAAGCAGTGTCTAATGGGCACCTCTGGGCTTCTGTTTTCCTTCAGAACTAGAAAGGAAGCAGGGATAGTCTTTGTCACTGAGGAGTTGTGGAGCACTAATACTGGAGCATTACTAGTAACAGACTATCACATTTCAGGCAGGCCGCTTAACCTCTCTGCCCTTTCTCCATCTGGAAATTCAGAAGATAAGGAGCCCACATCAACAATACTATTTCAAAGGCAAACTGGTAAAAGATTGGAAAGCACTTTACAAATATTAAGTGCTCTGTAATTGCTGCTTGTTGTGACAAAGTCTATTTTCAGACCTGTCCAGGATACAAAAAAAAATACCCCTCTGACTTCTAATCTAAGCTGAACAGTTTGATCTGAACAAAAATACAGCAGGAAGGAAAATTAGTCCTAAGTACATCTTTGGCTACCGTGAAAAATGGTGCTTCTGGAGAGAAATCTGAAGAGGGAAATTTTGTTATGTTGATGGGATGTGGGTGGATGTGAAAGCAGAAATAATGCTCCTCAGCAACTGAGGCTTGCTTTCCTTCTAGCCAGCTCAACGCAGATCTCTTCAAAAATTCTCTTTTGTTAAAATATATCACCTGAAATGGATACTACAGCTGGGTGGATATTTTGTCTGTTAAATGTGAGGCATTACTACAAGAGCAGAAATGGAATTGTCCTCAACCTGAAGTCATTCCAATTTGAACCTTGAAGGATTTCAGTTCCCCATAAAGAAAAATGCCTTGTTTACTAAACCTTTGCTGTTCTTTTAGCCAACAAGGTGGTCTTGAAAAATACATTATTTTCTTAGCTGTTTAATTAATCAACAAATAATTATTGACCACCTACTACAATGTGTGAAGCACTGTGCTAAGCTCCTATAGGATAAAATTGGAAAGAAAAAAAAAAGATAGTAGTTCTTGCTTTTAAGAACCCTGAATCTAAAAAAAAAAAAAAAAAAAAACCAAAGCCTGAATCTAATTGGACAGATAAGACATACACACAGGATGAGATAAGTGGCACCACCAGCCTGTCATTGATATGGGCCAAATGGCCAGTTCAAATAGGGAGTGAGAGACCAAGGGGGCAAACTGCCCTGGGCTGGGGTGGTCAAGGAAGGCTTCTGAGGACGACTGTGATAAGACAAGGTCTTAGTGTACTGGGTGGGGCAGGTGGTGGGTAGGGGGTGGGGGTGGGTTGAGAAGAACTAATTTAAAGATGGCTGGTGAAGTAAATGAAATGAAGATTAAAATGCAAGCCATTTGTACCCATTATTTTCTCTCCTCTCCCATCCTCCCCTCTCCCCTTCTCTCCACTCCCCTCCGCTCCTTTCTTCTCTCTCTTTCTCATGAACACACACACACACACATAAACTATAACGGGAGAAAGTGCTCAGAGGTATGCACACCATACTTGGTGGTCTTTAAATATTAAATATTGTTCTTGTTTTTCCTCCCTCATCTCTCCATCCCTCTCCTTTCTTTCTCCCTCCTTGTCTTCCTTCCTTCTTTCCTTCAGCCCTGCCTGCTTAGGAGTTGGAGTACTGGTCACTTTCAACTGTCCTGGGACCCCACCAAAAAAAAAAAAAAAATAGAAATTTTTGTGCCTGCTTCAGAGGAGTTCCAAGGCTTCCAGGTCTCAGAACCACAAAATCCTATCAACAAAGGACTTCAAAACAAGATCCTACTGTATAGCACAGGGACATATGTTCAATAGCTTGTAATAAACTATAATGAAAAAGATTATGAAAAGGAATATACATATGTATAACTGAATCACTATGCTGTACACCAAAAACTAACACAACATTGTAAACCAACTACACTTTAATAAAAAAAAAATGTTTAAAAACACAAAAGCAAAAAAAACAAAGGAGCTCAAAAAGCCATGTAGCTCAGATCCCTCTGAGACAAGCTCAAAACTGAGCCCTCGCAAACACTGGCATGATCTTCTGGCCTACTTCTAATGTGACTTTAGTGCTGTCAGAAGAAAATATCTCTGGGGACCTTTCAAATTACTCTGTTCAGAAATTAGATCTGTCTTTCCGATTGCGATCTTTTTTTTTTTTTTTTTTTTGCCATTCCTTTTTTTGTATAAATGAGTTATTACACATCAGTGAAGTATTTTGGTAAAATGCTGATAGCACCGATTTGAAGATCTAATCTCACATTCATGAGCGGGCTGCAGGTCAGCAGAAACCAGCTGCACACCTTGCGATCCTCTCCACTGGACCACGGGGAGGAGCAGGAGTGGAGGGGAAAAGGAAGGAAGGAAATGCCTTTGAACAAGGACGCCCCTGGGAAACCACCCAAGAAGTGTTTTGAGGGGCCAAAGAGCCCCTGTAGGTCATTTTAGATCCATGTAGCATTGCTCTTACAAATACAGACCTGCCTTCTTTATTGTGCTTTGTAGATACTGTGTTTTATACAAACTGAAGGTTTGTGGCAACCCTGCATCCAGCAAGGCTATTGGCACCATTTTTCCAACAACATTTGCTTACTTCATGTGTCTGCGTCACATGTTGGTAATTCTCACAGTATTTCAAACTTTCTCATTTTCATTATATGTGCTATGGCCATCTGTGATCAGAGATCTTGGATGTTACTATTGTGATTGTTCTGGAGCACCGTGGACCGTGCCCATATAAGGCAGTGGAACTTAATCCATAAATGTGTGTGTTCTGACTGCTCCACCAGCCAGCCATTCCCTTGTCCTTCCCCTTCCCCCTTGGCCTCCCTATCCCCTGAGACACAACAATATTGAAATTAGACCACCCTGAGCACCCTGAGCAGTCAGCAGCCTTGGCAAGACCCTACACCAGCAACGCCAAAGGCTCAGATGATGTTTAGCATTTTTAGCAATAAAATATTTTTTAATTAAACTATGTACATTTTTCGACTTAATACTATTGTACCCTAGTAGAGCACAGTATGGTGGAAACATAACTTTTATATGGGCTGAAAAACCAATTCGTGTGGCTCACTTTACTGTAATATCTGATATTTTGAGGTAGTGGAAACCTGAACCCCCAATGTCTCCAAGGTATGCCTCTAACAGCCAAGTTATCCTGCTGGACATTCAAATAAGAGGTGTCCGAGTCTGGCTTTTCCAGTTTTGGCTGTCTTATAAGTTGTAGTGTGCTCTTCTCATTTCACATAAAACAAATTACCTAAATTTGACTGACCATATCACATTCTAACCATCCCATCCCTCCCCATAAACACAGACAAACACACCACCACCACCACCACCACCATCATCACCCATTAGCTGTATGGGAGGCTGATTTAGAAAATGAAGAAACTGAGACTTATTCCTAGAATAACAGGAAAGTAAAATTCCCCAAACAACAGCTAAGCTGCTTTTCATAATCATTCTGTTTTAATAGTGGTATTCTTTGATGGAAGAGTTTTTCACAAAACTCTAGCCTTTGCTCCTTAAGTAAAGCATTTCAGTCCTCAAAGTAGGTCATTGTGGCTTTGAGGACAATTTAAAAACTGGCATAACCCTTGAGAAAAGTTTTGAACAGGACTCAGTGATGTATAGAAGCCTTTAAAATTTTAGCCATTTGGATCTATGACATTTGGAAAAATAGTCTATTAAAATCTACAAGCAAATCTGGTCATTTTCATAACCTTTGGCAAAAACTAAAGACATTATTGTAAATTAACCTTTCTTTCTAACTATTAATTTACCAGAATGAATTAGCAGTTTTCATTCTTTTAGAAAAATTCAACACTTAAAACTAGAATAGAAAAACCAAGAGATTGCTGCATCAGATCAAGTAGAATCAAGCAGTACTTTTTACTTTAAAAGCTTGGTCAAAAGACAACTTATTTTGAAGAATTGTTATTGTTATATTACTACTGAAGACAAAAACAGCCAATGTGTTCATTTCTGCAATGATTTTTTCTTCAATTTGCTTATTTGCCCAAGAATATACTAATTATCTTATTGCAAGAGACCGAGGCTCTCCGTACATCCAAAAAGTTTGTAAAACTCTCTTGTCTTTTTCTTTCTTTTCCATCTTTCTTTCTTTCTCTTTTTTTTTTTTTTTGACAACTCTCCTAAAACACCTAAAGCTAAAGGGGGTAACTGATGTCTTCTAGGACTTTAATTGCAAGAACAGCTTTATCTCCTAGGCAGACAGACACTACACAAATGTTTGGTTTACTCCATATCACGTAGTTAACGAGGTTCTCATAAGTTCAAGGAAAACAGATTGTAAGACTGCCAGGAGGACTTAACATTCTAAAAAGAAAAAAAAAAGACTAATAGATAATTCTGAAGAGACTCAAATTTAAAATAACTTCAACTTAGACGTCATCCTACAGGAAAAGGTAGAGTGAGAGTTTTTAGAAAAGATGAGAATAAATGCAAATGGCAAAGAAAGATGCTTTGTTTTTTAATTCCTATTCGATAAGGACAACCCTCCTTAGAAGATGGCCTTTGCATTGGAACTGCTCTTGTTTCTGACCTAATGGTCCAATCTTACTATTCCAGATGGTTCAAACTACAGGGAAACCTGATGAAAATAGCCCTTTCATCTGACTTCCATGTTTCAGGTGAACGCCAAGTGTATCTTTCAACTAAGCTCTGAAAACACAGCCCATCTGCAAGCTGTGCGGGCTCTTTTCTGGGCTCTGTCCTTGCCCTGCCACCAGGAAAAGAAGGTGATGAAGAGTCTTAACATGCCCGGCGTGAGTAGACAGCCCGCTCGCTTTTGCTGACTTACCAGCGGGCTTTGTTTGTGAGGAAGTTGCCAGACTGACATTTACAGCTCTCCAGGCAAGTGTGAGCCAAAAGAAGAGGTTCTGAATCTCAAAGCTGTTTACCAGCTGCTGGAAAAGGTCAGCTTTGGGCACCCAAAATCCATACAAAATCCAAAGGTATTAGAGCCGTCTCTCCTCCTTTTCTCCTGTCAAGCTGTAAAACACAAAAGCCGCACAAGAGCTGCAGTATGTTGCCCAACTAAACTAAGGCATGAGGAAGAAATTACATGTACTTCTGTGAGAGATGGAGTCTTAAAAGACTAGTTCTTTGCTCAGATCCCATGAGTTGAATTGCTTAAAAGCAGACATTGTGGTTACGATTCTCGCCATGTGGTGTTTGCTGAGTTCTCACTGGATGTCCTAAAACACTTAAGCCTAGAGGGTTTAGGATGTCTTTGGAGGCCATAATTTGGAGAGAACAACTTTATCTTTGTGGGAGACGCAGGACACAATACAAATGTTTGTTGGATTCTGTCTCCCTTCCTTGACAAGAAGCTTATCAAACAGTTCTCAAGGAAATTGTATGGGAAAGTAAATGATTTCATAGAGAAAAATGATTGTGGTTTAGAATTCTAAGGCTAGAGATTCAGTCAGTTGACTCTCTTGGTTTACGGGGACTGGAAGGCAAGTTGGAACATAGTTCATCAAAAGTCAATAAGGTACAGATGATAGTCCTTGACGTGGAACTTGCAGGGAGACGCCAAGAAATTTCAGATGTGGATTTGTTACAATGGTAGAGGGGTAAACATTCCAGGAAAATGGGAAAGAAGTGGAAAGAAAGGTCAATGGTTACCTAGCAGGGGATTTTTTAATCCAAGGACTATTCTTTATGTTGGAGAATTTTCTCATATTAAAGGGACTGCTTGAGCCATAAGTAGTTAGATGGGATAATCACAATAGTAGAATTTTCAAACTGACAGGAATGTAGCAATATTCATAAACCATACATGGATCATCTCGTCTCTGCTTAAAATCCTCCAGGGGCTTCCAACTGCTTTTCAAATGAAACCCATGGCCTGGCCTTCCCATGCCAATATGTCCCTGCAGCACTGCCCCACAGGGCAGCCTCTCCATTCTCATCTCCACCAGCTCTCCCCAGCACCCTCTCTGCCATCAGTCTTTATGGGCATCTTGCCAGGCTCAGGGTCTTTGTCTATCTGTCTTTGCTTCTTTGGCCTGAGTGCTCTTTGATGGACCCAGCATCTCTGATGGACCCACCATCATTTGTAATGATTTCATTTAGTTGTTTATTTGTGTTCGGTCTACTTCCACTACACAATAAGCATCGTAAACTTAAAGACCATGTCTCCCTTGTTCCCTGTTTAATTACCAGGATCCACCACAATACCTGACTGGTAGATGCTACACAAAAATTTGTTAAACCAAAGGAAACAAATGAAGGGACTGAGGTCAAAAAAAAGTAATTTCCTGGAGCTCTCCCAAAACATTAATAGCAGACCTGGGCCAAGAACTCAGGTTTCCTGAGAAATCCTGGTTTCCAAGGGTAGCTGGAATATTCTCAAGTAAGACTTTCCATTGACATTTATACAAGAGTTGACATTTATGTTTTCGAAGAGATCATTTGAGAGAAGTTTTGAAGAGGAGACTGAGTAAAGCCAACTGCCCTAAGGGTGTTTGGAGGGTGAGCTGGGTTGGATATTGTCACCTTTTCTCCTTGACTGTGTCCCACCACCTCCCACACCCACCTCCAGGCTTCCCTCCTACCTCTTCTCCCAGAACTACTCCTCAAATGCTGTGGTTACTGGTCCTCACTCTCTGGTTTTCCTTCTTTTCTTATTTCTAGCACATACTCTACCCTACCTTTTGGAATGTCCTATCTATGCCCCAGCACCATTGCTTTGAGGTGGAATTGCAACTTTTAATTTCCAGTGCTTATTTGGGGGGAGGGGGGAGGAAGCACGATGGAAGGAAGGGGCACAGTGACTAAACAGCATTCTGTTGTCAGCCTAGGTATGAAGTCAGCCATTTATTAGATGGTATCTTATGTTAGGAAGACAATGAGCCTATATCAGTGTCAGGAAGAGGAAGATACTTTACTTACTTACTTTTCTGTTAATATTTTAAAGGAAATCTCAGTGCTGATTTTGTTAACTCCCCTGAGAACCTTTGGTAGCACAGAGGGTGTTACAAAATCTAAAGACTCAAAAAGCTAAATCACTTAAACTAATAAACATGTCACACAATACTTTGTGGGGCCTGGGGAAGAACAATATCATGAAATCAAGCAATGATCAGCTTTTAAAACTCCCCAGAGGACAGTCATCACAGGCTAAGTGATTTGTTACTAGTGTTACTTTTTTTTAACCTCATCTTTCCTCCATAATCATCCTGTTTATGCTCATACACCCCTTAACAGACAATAATAATACTCATAATAGCTACCCTTTACTGAGGGCCTACTATGTACCAGGTACTTTGTCTCTAATCCTTACAACAACCTTAATAGGTAGGTATGGTTATCAATGTTTCAAACGGGAAAACTAACACTTAAGAGAAGTTAAGTATATTGCACAAGGTCATATAGCTAGTAAGATCTGTCAGATACTCCATGCCTTACCTAACCTCAGTTGCTGTCCTCCAGGGTGGCTGGGGGAGGACTTCAGTCCTGGCTCACACATCCAATCTTCATCAGCCCAAATACACAATCTAAAGAAGGAAAATCCTTGTGTTTGCTGTGCAGACTCTGCTTTGGGATAATTTGCTTGATCTCCTCATCCCACTTCTAATCAGTGTGCCACATCTGAGGTCATTCTGCACAGGACTTGTAGAAATGACATTGCTTTGCATTATGCTCTATTACATGCAAACAAAATTAAGTGCCATGGAAATTTGAATGTGAACCATTGGGTTCAAAGTCTAGGGTACTAGATATTGCATCATAGCCAGAAAACTATTTTTTAAACAGCAAAGGGGTTTTTTGTTGTTGTTGTTGTTTTGTTTTTACTTATTTTCTCCAGTTCTCTGTGTATCCAAAATGCTTTTAGTTAATGTCATCTATATAAATATAAACTGCATTCGGACACAGGGTACAAAATCAGTCTTTCACAAAGCATCACACTCTTGGGAAGCCTATAACTATAGAACTTCTTTGTTCAACGTAAATAGGGATAGAAACCAAATAAAACATGTCTAATTTATACTCATATCTCTAAAGTCTTATTGTTGGCAGCAATAAGAAGCAGCTGAGGGTCCTAAAGTCATTTTGACACAAAGCTTCTCTCCTGCCATCCTCTCTGTGAAGCCAGCCCCATTATAGCTAATTTAACTATCCCTCACGACCAAAAGAATGCAACAAATCCCACCCCGTCATGGAATTTAAGCAATATATTACTATCCAAGAATTTAAAATGATAATTTTAAAGACTGTGATAATATTTGGTATGCTTATGGCCAATTTAAAAAGTAGAAAAAATTTTATTTATGTTGTTGTGTCAAAAGAGCATTTTTGAGACATTAACAATTTTTCTCAGTATTTCCTTTTCTGCCTTGACCCTTCCCTCTGTTTAAACACAAGATTGGACCTTATTCATCTCAGGAAAGAGATCAAGAGAGCATCAAGCAGAGAAAAGGAGTCTTTCAGATTTCTGAGTCTAATTCCTTCAGAGAACTGAAAAGATCCAGACAGGAAAAAGATTAGGAAAGAAGCATTGGAGGAGAAGCAGAGAGCGGAGACACTGCTAGCTAGTGTCTTTACTCCACAGGCTGAGCTCTGGAGAGGAGGCAAGACCCCAGAGAAGAAATGGTGGCATGGTAAATGGCTGAGAGCCCTGTAGAGTTCCCCAGCCCTGGCATGGCGTGAGGGTTAAACAATGATCGCCCCGCACCCACAAATGGCACAGAGAGAGCCATGAAGTCAGAAGGGTCCACGTGGGTTGTTATAATGGAGGTCTATTCAGTGGCTGGCATTTAACGATGCTCAAGGAACAATCAGGGTGATGTACATCTCAACACATGCTAGTCTGGCTAGATGACACTGAGGATTCCTAGCAAGCCTCCTAGAACAAAGATATGACCCAGGAAAAGGCAAGAAGTATGGCAAATTGACTGAAATTATGTTTCCATCACATCCAGAAGAATGGGATTGGAAACCGAAATGAATCTATTGAGTCAGAGGAAACTGGGAAAAGTTATGTATTTTGATCTTTTGCATTTAAGGACTAAATTTCATACCTTCTAACCTGTGATTAAAACCAGAAGTGAGATATGTGAAGTAACATTAAAAAACGAGAAAACTTGTCATGATTTTTCTGAACCTTTGCTTCTTCATGACTTCAAAGGGGGATAATAAAAATGTCTATAGCTGAAAATTAGTATGCACATAAAGAAATAATAAATTACTATAAATGACACTAAAGTAATTATGTCTTAGGTTGTTAGATTGTGAATTTTTCTTTCCTTTCATTTCTATTTCCTGTGTTTATAAGGTTTGTTGTTCTTGTTTTAAGAAATAAAGATGAAAAGAAAGGAAGGAGTATAAATGAATGTACATGCAAAACGGAAACAGAGTCAGATATAGAAAACAAACTAGTGGTTACCAAAGGGGACATGGAAGGGGAGCAAATTAGGGGTATGGGATTCAGAGATAAAAACTGCTCTGTAGACAACAGATAAGCAACAGGATATATTATATAGCACAGAGAATTACAGCCATTATCTTGTAATAACTTTGAATGGAGTGTAATCTCCAAAACTACTGAATCATTATGCTGTACACCTGAAACTAATATAATATTGTGAATTAACTGTATTTTAATTTTTTAAAAAAAAGGAGAAAGAGGAGACAGAAAAGAAAGGAAAGAAAAAAGAACTAAGGAAAGAAAAACTTTTAAGTAATATTGTGTAGCTAGAACATGGGGCCAGTGAAGATGAAGTGGGCAATGTGGTTGGGGAGAATTTTAGAGGGCCTTAAATCTCTGACCAAGATATTTAAACTGTATCTTGTCATCAAGGAAGAGCCACAAAAGTTTTAAAATATGGGAGTAACATGACCAAATCTGTTTAAAAACAACACTTTGGTAGTTTAGGGGTGGGATTCCTAGGATCAGAGGCGGGGAAATTAATTCCCAGGCTATAGCAATAATCTAGATAAAATCATGGAGCAACAGGCAGTGGTGGCAAGAATAGAATTTCAAGGGTGGATTAAAGAGCTAGTTAGGAGGCAGCAATTTAGTGAACAATTGGTTCTGGGGGTGAAAAAAAATCATCTCTGGTAATGGTACTGAGATGGAATATCTGAGATACGGAATCTTCAGCCTTGTCTTGAAGGAGCGGGGTTTGAAGAGGAGGTTGAACAGTTCGGGTAGTTATTTCGGAAGTGGACAGAACTGAAGACTGCTAAGGAATGCTGGTCACTTTAGCGACTGCAAAGTTAGCAACTTCAGACCACAGATACAGGTATCCTGTCTTGCGGTTCTTGGCCTCCCACTGTCCTTCTCTAAGCTGCCTGACAGATGATGGGAAATGCCTGCAACCAGAGCAAAAATAAAGCACTGAAGCTTCCAGACCCTCAATGGTGGAGCTTTGGGGATTTGGGAACACAATCCTGACACAGGAAGGAAAAGCTGAGTCAAGAGCTCCTGCCTCCACTTCCAGGAGCTTCATCCTCTTGCAGTTTCTCCTTGCACCACGTTCTAGCCCGTGGAGCCAGCTGTGCCCGAGAATAGCCACAGAGAGCTTCCTATTTTGCTCAAGCAGAAACGAGGCCAGTGTGTTTGAACCGGATTTTATTAAAGACTTGGGGATTACAAAAGGTAAATACATTAGGAGAACAACATGAATCCCCCAAATTCATTAGATACAGCCCCCTCTCTAAATCACACAGCCCATCTCATCCTCATGAGCCCCAAGAAAGATACGGGAATTGCCCCTCCCTCCCCGCGCCCTCCTTCCTTAGCCTCAAACTCCTTTCTCTTTGTAGAAGCCATCTCTAACTCCCACCACGCCAGCATCACAGCATTCTGGATGAAGGAATTGTATACTGGTTTATAGTTTTGTTAATAGCTGTCCTCAGTCCCCAGGAATCCAAAAAAAAAAAAAAAAAAAGTTGTATCATTTTTATTATACTTTAAGTTTTGAAGTAATGAAACAACCTTAAAGAAGGCTTAACATTTAGAAAAGATTTTTTAATTGCTTATACTTTTAAAAAACTTCAGAAAATATTACTGAACTCTTCTGAGATGGTTCACAACAAAGGTCCTCCTGTCCAATGTTGATGGAGCCAACAGAATGAGACTGAGTTTGGTTCAGAAGCAAAGGAAAGTTTTATTCGTTGATGAGAGAACGGACTGGTGCGAACTAGTGGGCTCTACGCCGCCGCTCTTCCTCCACCTCGTGCCCACAAGCTGTGGGCGGGGCTACCTTATAGGGATCTTCAACACGGAGCCGAAGGAGTTCCCGAAGGGCAGAGATCTCGCGGGACAGAGTTCCCACCGCGCAGGCGCAGCTGTGCTGTTCTCGGCCACAGATCGCACTGCCGGGCACGTCTCTGCACACAGCCCACCGCCGGCATCTTGAATTGCGGAATCAGCCACAGCACTTGTGCACATATCGCCCCGAGCTGAGGTGTGGCACGCAGACTTTTCCTATGGGGTTCTCTGTCTGAAGGGCCGGGTCCAAGGCCCTTGAGTGGCACCCTAGCAAGTAAAAGCAGACTAAGCACCAAGGAAAAGGAAAAAAAAGGTTAGACTTTTTTATTACCCAGATTCTATTTTTATTCCCTGGGAATTATTAATAGGCTTTGCCGGTGACAAAAAGCTTTAATGTTTTTGTATAATCCCTCTAATGCTTATATTTTTTATATAGTTTTGATTATACTGTACCTGTTTCTTGTTATATTTGTTATAGCATAGCCGTGTTTTCATGTTGGTTTCTATATCCTTTATTTTATCTTTTTAAATGATTCCTAAAGTTGCATAATTATATTACTATTTCTATAATTGGGGCTATTAGATTGCTTCCATTATGAAATAATTTTAACTCATTTTTTCTGATTATATAAACATACTAATTGTAGAAAATTTGGAATATAAGAAAAATAGTAAAAATCCCCTATCCATGAAATTATGACCATAGACGTACACATTTGATTTCAGTTTTTTTCATTTAGCCTTATACGGTTGTGTGGTATATCCGGTTATAAGGATTTGACCTAACATGGTTATTTGTCATACAGGAAATGAGTTCTAAGGTTATGACAAGTCATTTGATCCTGTTGAGGTTCTCGTCTCAGCACAAAGTCCCAGGCTCTCCTTCCCCACACTGAGGTCAGCCCAGATCCCAGCTTCTAGATGGTACTGCTGCCACCAGCAGCCCCCGGGCAGCCCTGTCCTCCCAGAGCTCTGCTCATCCAAGCTGCAGCTCTTATTCCCTCGTTTTCTTTTCTTCCTTTCTTTGGAAGAAACAAGTTCTTGCAGACTTCTGCCCCTCTTGTGAGACCAGCAGACTCTCCAAAAATGTGTCCTCTCCAGGGCTGGTTGTCCGGCATTGAGGTGTTTCCCAGGAGCCCCTAGTCTGCAGTGCCCAGAATGCTCGAAGCAGAAATTGGTAGTTTTCTTTACAGCCCGGGTCTAAAGTGCAGAGAACAGACTGATGAAAGAAAAAAAAACCTTGGTATATTATTTTTTACATTGCTGAGTGTTTTATAATTGCTTTACTCAGCAAGCCTGGGAAATATGTAAGTAGTCATCAATTTCACAGATGTGGGAATTAAGGTTCAGAGAGGTTAAATGACTTGCCTTAAATAGTCACAAAATTATATCATTAGACAGTCAAATGAGAACTCTCTTTCCTATCAAAATTACACTCTTCTTAGGGTAAAAATAAATGATACTGTAATAAAGAAAGTACATGTGTTGGCCTAATAAGGGGTTGGGGGGGGGCAAAATAGCAGGGAGAACAGGGTGAAAGGAGAGTGGAAGGGCATAGTGAGATTCCAACAAAAGCCACAGATTGTAGGGAAAAAAAATTTGTACCCTGATGCTTTAAAAATGCTTGTTTGTATGTATGTTTAGGGAGCAGAGGGAGAGAGGGAGCAGTGCTTAGTTTGAGCCACACATTTGCCAATTGGCTCACCTTTCTTGTAAGAACAGAATGGAGTTTTTCTTCTTGCCCCTCACTTCAGGGACATTTTCAGTTTTGCATTTGGAGATACAGAATTTATGTCTCATATCAGATTAGTGTCAGTGCCCACTACAACCAGCATCTTCACTATGCTCCTCATTGTTCCTCCAGACCATGCCATGGTCGTCTGCCCACCCTAGTGCCTGGCACTGCCACAAACTCCTGGACAACCATCTCCCCCAGCCCACCCCAAATCACGCTGCCACCACCACACTGGAGAGGCGGGGTGAGAAGGCTACATTTCCTTCACCGCCTCAACCCTCAGGTTCTCATAGCATCGTTGAGCAAGGCTGTGGGGTGTAGCACGCTCTAGCCAAGGTTTGAGGTTGATCAGAGGCAATGTCTCTTGGTGACTGAAGGGCCAGACGGGAAGACTTCCTTTCACTATATAGCCTTTGTGTAGCCTTTCAGTTGTGTATTCGTTGTTTATTACCTAGCCACAAATAAAAACTAAGATAAAGCCATGAATACTATATATATATATCTGTTTCCAGAGTCCAAGTAAAGGAAACCTCTGGTGGAGTCCACTCATGGGCGTGTGTCGGTTCTGTGCCTGGCTTTTTTGTCTTGGGATCACCTCCCTTACTCACCCACTCTTGGCTAGTAAAAGTCACAGTTCAGTTCTTCACAATGAGAATCTCCATTCATTGAAAGAAACCCTAGCCTCCTGACCACATCATATGTCTTGACCAACAACAATCCATAGGACACAATACTCAGCAGGAGTCTAGTTCTCAAAATCTGAATAATTTCACCTAGAGTAACCATTACAGAATTGTCGTCTAGAACAACAGTAGTCCAGGATGGCCTTTGCCAATCCATTTCCCAATATTTTCAGAGGTCCCTCTGGCAGGTGAAGGGAAGACATGACTCCTCACTCTCTTTGTGGTCTCCTGATCTTGACTCTGGGTGCCCTGTGGGTAACACACACACCCACACAATTCTGAAAGACAAGTAATAATTCTTAGAGATTATTTTGTCTAACGTAAGTCATATGAAATGGAAAAAAACCTTCCTAAATGCTCTGACGGTCTAGGGAGCGTTACCTTGAAATAAACCCTGAAAATAGACCTTTATCTTATTATCCAGTGTCATTATTTTTTCCTTTCTTTAATCTCCAGCTTCTAGGCTGTGGCCTAAAGCTTTACAGGTGACAAAGACACTGCCCACTACCAGTCTTGCTCAAACGGAAGACCCATTCACCCCTGGTCTTTATTCTTAACTACTTAAAAAACAAACAGAAAACCGACAGACATGTTGAATTCACAGATTTACACTTAGGCCAACTTTAATTTTCAGGCAGGGAATTCTATCACACCAACTATCTCTGTAAGTGGAATGGGATCTGTAAAACAATTACTTACCTCCACCCTGCCCGGCACCCAGAGAGAGCTCCTAGCAACCATGTTTTGGGATTTTTTTGTTTGTTTTCATTTTTACATTTCCATTTCTTTACATGATGTAATGTAAGCTTAGGCCTATTATAGAGAATAAGTATGAAAAAGATCATTTAAAAGGCGAACGGTCAGGTGTTAGCATTGCTGAGTATATCCTTCTGGTTTTTAATTTTCCTATACCACTTTTAAATAAAATTGGAATTCTACTGCATAGGTTATTGCAGAGAGAAAGTTCCTGGATGCTTTTCTGCACTACCACTCTTGGTGCCCACTTTTACTTTAATTTATGTGTAATTTACATATCATAAAATTTACCTTTTTAAAGTATAAAATTCAGTGGGTTTTAGTGAATTCACAAACTTGTACAACCATCACCACTATCTAATTCCAGAATATTTTTATTATCCAAAAAGAAATTCCATGCTCCTCAGCAGTTCCTCCCCAATTCCCTCTACCCTCAGCCAGGGGCAACTACTAAGCTACTTTCAGTCTCTTTGGATTTATCTATTTTGAAAATTTTATATAAATGGAGTTTATATAATATATGGCCTCTTATGACTGGCTTATTTCACTTACCCTAATATTTTCAAGGTCCAACTATATTGTAGCATTTATCAGTACTTTATTCCTTTAAATGACTGAATAATATTCTTCTGATACATTACATTTTGTTTATCCATTCATTAGCTGATAAACATTTGAGTTGTTTTCAGTGTGGGGCTATTATGAATAATGCTACTATGAACATCTGTGTACAAGTGCATATATGTTTTCATTTCTCTTGGGTATATACCTATGAGTAGAATTAATAGATCATATTGTAACTCTATGTCTAAACATTTAAAGAATGGCCAAGCTGTTTTCCTAAGTAGCCACACCATTTTAAAGTCCCAGCAACAGTGTATGAAGATTCCAGCTTCTCTGCATCCTTTTCAACACTTATAATTGTCTGTCTGTTTAATATAGCCATCCTGCAGGTATGAAGTGGTATCGTGTGGGTTTGATTTGCATTCCCTGTTGGCTAATGATAAGCATTTTTTCACATGCTTGCTGACCATTGATATAATCTTCTTTGGAGACCTATGTATTCAGATACTGTACTCATTTTTTAATCAGGTTATTTGTTACTTTTTATTGTTGAGTTGTAAGAGTTCTTTATATATTCTGGACACTGGACTTTTATCAGATACATGATTTGCAAATAATTTCTCCTGTTTTGTGTTTTGTCTTTTCACTTTCTTGATAACGTCCTTTGAAGCACTGAAGTTTTCTTTTTCGATGAAGTTCTATTTTTTTAGGTAGTTTGTGCCTTTTTGTGGCATAATCAAAGGTCACAAAGATTTACACCTATGATTTCTAGTAAATTTTATAGTGTTGGTTCTTTCATTTCGGTTTTTAATCCATTTCTTAAAAACAGCTTTAATGAGGTACAATTGATTAATACAAAAAACTGCTGTTATTTAATGTATATAATTTTATAAGTTTTGGATATAAGCATACACCCAAGAAACCCTCACCACAATCAAGGTAATAGGCATGTCCATCACCTCTAGACGTTTCTTTGAGTTCCTTTGTTTGTTTGTTTTTTCTTTAATCCATTTTGAGTTAATTTTCGTATTTGGTGCAAGGCAGAAATCCAATCTCATTCTTTTACATGTGGATTTTTAATTATCCCAGCACCATCTTTTGAAAAGATTTTTCCTTGCCTGTTGAATTATCTTGGATCCTACTAAAAAATTAATTGACCATAAATACAAAGACTTATTTCCAAATTTTCAGTTTTATCTCATTGATTTATATATCTGCCTTTATGCTAGTACCGTCTAGCTTTTTCAGAAAAAAAAAAAAGACAGCTGGGAATTTGATAAGGACTACACTGAATCTACAGATCAGTTTGGACATTATTGCCATAATGACTTTAAGTTTTCTAATCCAGGAACGCAAGATAATTTTCCATTTATTTGTACCTTCTTTAATTCTTTCAGTGATGTTTTGTAGTTTTCAGCACACAGGTATTTACTTCTTTTGTTAACTTCAACCCTAAGTATTTTATTGTGTCTGATGCTATTATACATGGAATTCTTTTCTTTTTTTTTAAACAATTTTTATTGATTTATAATTATTTTACAATGTTGTGTCAAATTCCAGTGTTCAGCACAATTTTTCAGTCATACATGGACATGTACACACTCATTGTCACATTTTTTTTCTCTGTGAGCTACCATAAGACCTTGTGTATATTTCCCTGTGCTATACAGTATAATCTTGTTTATCTATTCTACAATTTTTAAATTGTAGAATATATATGGAATTATTTTCTTAATTTAATTTTCAGATTATTTCCAGTTTATAGAAATAAATTGACTTTTGTATGTTGATCTTCCATCCTGTGACATTGCTGATCTTGTTTATTAACACCGATAGGTTTTTTCATGGATTCTGTAGGATTTTCTACATGCCAGATGTCATCTGCAAATAGAGATGGTTCTTCCTTTCTACTCTGAATGCCTTAAAAAAAATTTTTTTTTATTGCTTACTTATGCTAGCTACAACCTCAAGTACAATGTTGTTTCTGATAAAAAAAATCTTTAAGTTTTTCACTATTAAGTATGATGTTATTTGTGGATATTTTGTAGGTGTCCTTTAACAGACCAAGGAAGTTCCCTTCTATTTCTAGTTTGTTAAGTATTTTTATCACGAAATGTGCTAAATTTCTGTTAAATGACTTATCTCTATCTATTGTGATGATTTTGTGATTTTTGTCCTTTATTTTACTAATGTGGTATATTATATTAATTGATTTTCACTTACTGAGTCAACCTTGCATTCCTGGGATAAAACTGATATGGTCATGGTGTAGAATTCTTTTCATATATTGCTGGATTTGGTTTGTTGGCATTTTGTGAGAGGTTTTTTGATCTGTATTCATAAAAGATGTTAGTCTTTCTTTTTTTTTCTTGTGATGTCTTTGTCTAGTTATGGTGTCAGAGCAATACTGGACTCATAGATTGAGTTGGGAAATGTTCCCTCCTCTTCTATTTTTTGAAAGAGTTGTGAAGAATTCATGTTAATTATTCTAGAAACATTTGGTAAAATTCACCAATGAAGCCATCAGGGCCTGAGATTTTCTTTGTAGAGAGTTTTTTTGTTTTGTTTTATTTTGTTTAGCTTTTTAATTACAGATGGTTTCATTGGTGAATTTTTTTTTTGTGGGTTATAAGTCTATTTAAATTTTCAGTTTCTTCTTGAGTCAGTTTTGGCAGTTTGTGTCTTTCTATGAATTCATCAGTTACACTTAGGCTATCTTAATTTGTTGGCATGTGAGTGTTCATTGTATTCCCTTATAATCCTTTTTTACTAATGTAAGATCAGTAGTAATGGCCCCTCTTTCATTTATGATTTTAGTAATTTGAGTCTTTCCCCTTTTTTCTTGGTTGTAGACCCTTGCTTTTTAACAAATGAAGAATGGTTCATGCTCCCCCACTACTCATTTCAGTCTACTTCCTCTTAGTCTGAGATTGAGGAGGAGAATCATTAAGAGAAAGAGGTTGGATATGACTTGTTTGTTGACCTCTAAAGTGATTTCTTTTCACTCTCTTTGGTGCTTCTGAAAAGTAAGGATTTTTCAGTATTTTCTAATAGACTCAGAGATGTGGATAACAATAAGAATTGAATCAACAAATGTAGCTCCATGAAAAAATACTTTTCTGTTATGAGTTGCAAGAAAATTTATATATAATATTTATAAATATGATTTCCTATTTATTTTGAACCTTCACTAGTAAACATTAAATTAGTTATTTGTTAAAATGTTAATAATCTATTAAGCTGTAAAAATTAATCATTGGCTACATATCTGCTAAAAGTATAAAAGTATGCATAGGAGGGATACAAACGACAATAGTTATTCCTGGAGAGAGAGAGTAGGAAAAGATTAGAGGTGGGGCTTTAGTTGTATAGGTAAAGATTTGTTTCTTTTTTTAAAAAGACAGAAATTTGAAGCAAATGTGGCATTTATGTTAACATATGTAAAATCTGGATGGGGGTTCTGTAGTGTTTTGATGAGCAGATCAAAACAGGGAATATTTAAATAAAAGACACGTTGAAGTTTTATATAGTGCTTTTGAAATTTAACGTTAAGTTATTGTAATGAGCAAAGGAAATGAAGAGACAAATTATAAGAGAGGAAATGAAATTGCCCCACCCAGATAACCCTGCTGGTTTAAGAGACTTACTCTCCCAGCGTTAGGAATTGCCTTGGCTGAAAAAAGCTGCCTCCCCCAGGGGCATGCTCCTTTTACTCAGTCACCCTTCATCCAATGAATGGTTGAAATAGGGTATAAAATCCTGTTCCCTTCACCCTAACTTGGAACAATTCTAAAGAGACACTTCAGCTTCAGAATTCCTTATGGTTTATCTGAAACATTTGTTGAGACTGCCTCTCAGCCCAGCTTCTGCCTCTTTCCAGCCCTGCTTTCTTCCCTTGCCCCGCAGGTATTGACCCTAAGAAGTTTCTAGTGCACAAATCTCCACCTCAGGATCTCTTTCCTGAAGAACTCTGTGTGTAACATATAGGTAGACATATAAATATAAAACCTCACTAATAAGAACAAAAAAGCTCAAATTTAAGCCAGAAAACATTTAATTATGAGGAAAGTAGAATGGTAGATATTGTGGTACAGCAGAGTCTGCCAGTTTTCTATACAATGTCCATCTCCCCTTTTTACCTAGTAACAGAATCCTGATTTTATTTGAGGCAGCAATGTGCTCTAACAAAAGGGTATATTTTCCAGCCTCGCTTGTTAAGTGTGGCTTTATGGCTAAGATAAAGCATTGAAATGTCAAAGCATTGCTGGACTCCAAATAGGGTCCCTTAGGGAAATAGACTCAGATAGTTAAGTAGTCCTCTTTCAGTGTTCCTCTTCCTCTTTCCTATTCCCTGGAATGGGGATGCAATGGCTAGAGCTCCAGCAATTATTTTGTGACCCTGAGGATGGCAGCCATGGTGAAACACAGAGAAGCTGGGTGCTTAATGTTTTCATGAAGCACCATATCATCCTATATTGCTGCTTCTGGACTTAACAAAATATAAGGGCTTTGAGGGTCTTATTTATGGAATATTGTTAATCTTAAATATTTTAGCTACTGTTAGGGCTAATTTAGTTTTCAGGTTAGGTTTTAATTCTTCAATTTTTTTTTGAAGTGGCTATTACAGTGACTTTATTTATCTTTTGCCATTGTTAGTTTTTTAAACTGCCAGACCTAATTATAATTTAAACAGGGTAATTTCATGTCCTGCTTGTAAAATAGGAAGTGAAAAAATACTTTGGAAAATAATTAAGTATTTGGCTTGTAAATGTTCTTATGGAGTAATTCTATTTCCCAGGAATAAGTCCTAAGGATTATGTGTATATGTAGATGTATGAAGCCTTAAGAACAAAGACATTTACATTATAAGAAAAATAGAAACTACCTAAATAGCAACATAATAAAATGGGTAATAAAATATGATACAGTCATTGAATCAAGAAATTAAAAAAGCAAAGAATATTTTATTTTAAAAAGTACTTTGTGCTAACAATTTAAACAATGTTGACATTTATGAAGTAAAAGTAATATTCTTCCTCTCCTACTACAAGGTCCACACCCGTTTACAGTCTAGTGCGTATCTTTCCACAGCTTTTCCTTTGTCTACACAAATAAATACAGATATGCATTCACATACAATGAAGAAAAATTGAATTATAGTACATATATAAAAGAAAAATTATCAAGGAGAAATGCTCAAGGTGCAATAAAATAGTGCAATAAAAAGTTTCATAAGTAATATAAAAAATTGATGTATAGCAAGATCTCAATTACATCTCAAAAAGTGCTTAGAAATAAAGACTAGCATGAAATATATGATAAACAAATATGTGAATAATAAATGGATATTAAGTATATATTGCCCCTATTAATAAGTAGTTTACTATTGATAATAAATACTGTTTCTCCTAGAAATGCAGTTTTCTCCACAATCCCAGCAAGGCTAAAAGTAAAAAGACACTTCAGGGGAAATATGGGAGGTTGAGGGCACATATTTGAACCACCTGCCTCCCAGTCCCATCCAAAATGACCTAGAAAATTTTAAAATATGTAAAACCCTAAATCAGTACTGGAAGCTAGGGAAGGAAACCATACAAATGCCAGAAACTTCAAAGAATTTCTTCTAAATCCTGTGCAGTTGGGACCAGATTAAAGGACATCCAGGGCCAATTTGCCAGGGACGAGATCCCTGGAGGCCAACTGCAGGGCCCATCAGTGATTCTTTTGGCTCTTGAAAATTGAATGAGTTTGAGGGTAGCAAAGGTAGCAAACCATGGTAAATGTTTCAAGCATAAGGCGCTAGCACAGTGGCAGTAGTTGTGTTACAGGATGGTTCCCCCAAACTTCACAGACCGGCACTGTGTCTGTGAGCTGGGCGTGAAGGCGAGGCCTGAGTGGCTCCCTCAAGCAGCAGGCTGTCGCCAGCAGCAGCGCTCTTTGCTGATGCAGTGGGCCCCTGGCTGGAGACCGGGCCTGGGCAGCTGCACCTCACACCAGCGGTGAGCCTGGGGGTCCCTACAGAAGCCCTGGACAGAAATGCTACCGCCAAATCTGTCAAATGCACAGCCCTTCCACAAAATACAAGGAACAAACTTTACAAGTTGAAGTATAGATAGAGATTTTTTTCAGATTTTGACCTCACCCTCACACAATACATAAGAATTAATTTGAAATGGATCACTGATGTAAGTGTGAAAAGTAAACCAACAAAGCTTCAAGAGGAAAATATAATGTCTTCATGATTTTTGTTTCAGCATAATTTCTTAAATAGTATACCAAAAACTCTAGCCAGAAAATAAAACATTGAAAAATTGGACTTTATTAAAACAAACAATTTATGTTTATTAAAAGACAATATTAAGAGAGTGATAAGGAGGACTACAGACTGGGAGAAGATATTTGCAATAGAAGAAACTGACAAAGACTCATCCAGACTGTAAAAAGAATAACATTGGTAAGAATAAAACTGAAAAAAATAGCTTAAAGTGGGTAAAATACTTTAACAGTTACTTTAGAAAAATTGATAGATAAACAAACACTAAGTGTGAACATTATCAGTTAGAGACAAGTATCTAACAGTACCAACTGCTGGCAAAGATGTAGAACAACTGGAACTCTCATAAACTTTTGGTAGGTGTATTAACTGATTTTTAAAAAATCACTTTAGAAAAATGCTTGACAGTGTCTACTAAAACTAAACATATGTATACTCAAGGGCCCAGAATTCCACTTTTAGGTATATACCCTATAGAAATAAGTACTTATATCTATCAAAATACATGTGCAAGGAAAGTCATAGCAACTTTATTAATAAAGCCAAATATATATATTTTAGAATATCCACATCCATATGAAAAAGAACAACCTACTACTATATGCAAAAATATGGATGAATCTGAACATAATTTTGAGCAAAAGAAAACAGACTTAAAAGAGTAGGATGATAGTTGGGTCCATTAAGAAGCAGATGCCAAAATTGAGTTACAAATGCAAAAGATTTGCTGGGAATAGGAGTGGGCAGGGAAGGCCTTCAGGTCTGATATTTAGTGAACAAAGGATGGGAAGCTGGGTAGAAAGAGCCTCAGCCTGAGAAAGTCTTGGCCAGTGCAACAAGCAGTTTCAACAGCACCAGAAGATTACCCATAGAGGGGTCTCTAACAGCCAGAAATGGCAAACCCTGGTACCACTGTGCTCAGCTGACTTTGATGCAAGCGCACGACCTTAACGCAAAAGCTGAGGCAGATCCTGAAGCACTCACATCTGGAGACTGTCAACTAATGCACTCCTTGTGGCAGATTGTCTCTTGAAGAGAAATCTGAGTAACAAACCTACACCTCCATGGCTGCCACAGGTACATACTTATCTGATTGCACCTGTGTGAAGTCCAAAGCCATCCAATAGAGCAAGGTTCTGTGACTGAGGAGGGGCAGCAAAAAAAAGCCTGCTGGGTGGTAGGAAATACTCTATTTCTAGATCTACACAGTGTTAAATATTAAGAGTGTGTGTGTGTGTGTGTGTGTGTGTGTGTGTGTGTAAAGATAATTTGTGCAACTTATGATATATAAGTTATACATGTTTAACAAAAAAAAAGAGGGAATAATGAGATGAAATTTCCTCTCCAAGATTGCACATAGCCCTGATCCCTGAGGTTGTTAGTAGTTAGATGAAGGAACTAACCACATACCTTCTTCTCAGATTTAAGAGATCCCTAAAAGTATTTTTAAGAAAAAGAAGAAAAAGACTTTTTAAAAAGTCCCCTCACCTGGCTTCTGGAGGAGATAACTAGAAAGAATCTCACTGTTTAAATATAAGTAAACAGAAAACTCCCATATCAGGTGGGACTAGGTTTGACTGAGACAGAAAATCCAAAATAATAGTAACCTCAATGAGAGAGAGTTTATTTCAGTGTTACCTAAAAGAAGCCCAGAAGGAGACAGTCCAGGCCTGATCTGGTGCTGCTCAGCGAGCTCCTTCTATCTCACTGTTCTGCCATTCTTGGCACATGGTTTTTACCTCACTGTCCAAGAGGCTATTTGAGCTCTAGTCGTCATATCTGCATTCCAGCCACAAGAAAAGATGACGAAAGACACCCTCCCTTCCACTTAGACACACTTCCCGGAAGTTACACAGAACACTTCCACTTACCTCCTACTAGGTGGAACTTAGTTTTCTGAGCACACCTAGCTAGAAGAGAGTCTGGGACATGTAGATTTTATTTCAGGGGCCAGGTGCCCAGCTAAAAAGCAGAGTTCTATTACTACGGACAAAGGGAAAATAGATGTTGGGGGATAACTAGCAGATTCTGCCATAACCCCACAAAGAATTTGTGGTATAAAGGAAAGAAAACACAGCGTCAAAAGGTAGAGGAAAATTGGATCAAAGAAACATACATAGTTTAGGAACAGAAATTTTTAGATACATCTGTATTATGCTCTTAATTTTTAAAAATATATGTACACTTGGAAATGAGGGATAAAAGGTAAATTGGACAGAGTTGAGGAGGGAGTTAGTTGAGAGATAGAAGAAGCATTTGAAATTAATTATGCCATTATGAGACTTTGTACTTCATTAGCAGCAGTGGAGAGCGGACCTGACAACATAGAAAGCTGAATCATTAATACAGTTGACAAGTTTGATGAATTTCCCATGGTGAATAAGACAGGGAAAACAGACAAGAGAGATGTGCATTTGGAGAGATAAGAGCTGTGGTACCTGAACAGTGAAGAGTCACTGGGTGGATAATGGTGGTTTTGAAGAAACAAATTTGAAGAAATAGAAGAGGAACAATATTTAAGACCACAAACAAAGGAGCTATTTGTAAGCTGAAGGTAAATTTTAACCTGCAGATCAACACAGCTTCTTAAATACCAGGAAAAAATTAATAAATGAATAGAAATCTGCATCCAGACACATCCTGGTTGAAGTCTCAGTTTCAAGGTGAAGTAGACTTCCAAAAGAATCCAGGCAGAAAAAGTGTTGTTTACCCACAAAGGAGGGGGGATTGTTTTTCCTCTGATATCTCCTTAGCTGCATTACAAGACTAAACAATCTATGGAATGAAAAAGTGAGAGGACAGGAAGAGCAAATCCCCTCGGTGATTTATCAGGATTGGGAAGTGGAGGCTGTACCCTTGTATTAAAGAGAGTGACTTTCTTGATAGAACCATTGTATCTTAAATTTCTAAGTAAAACTAGAAGATGGGGATATGTGGGTGACTGCAAGAAAATCCAGGTGATTTCTGCTACCTGTTATACAGCTGGTCGCACCTACATGGCAAGAATGAGTGACTGCAAAATAAGCAACAGACACTCTGTCAGAACACCACTGAAACCTTTTAACTCAAAGAGGTTTCATCAAACCAAGTCTAGAACAGGGGAAGTACCACCTTTTCATGTGGACTTAACATGTGTGCAGGAACACACATTCAACTTCTGAGCCAATTGCTTTCACCTTCTGTTTGATTATAAGTGAATATTGAGCAAGAATAGAACTTCATTTAGTCCAGGAGTCTATCATAGGGTTCATGAGCCTTCAGTAGGGATCACAGAGATCTGAAGAGTTGGGCTATGAAAACATTATGCAAACTTTATTATGTGGCCATTTTTCTGGGAATAAGATTCAACTTGAATCAAGTTCTCAAAAGAGTCTATGACCCTGAAAAAAACCCAGAACCAGTACTGATTGCTTTGTAAACATTTAAACTGAGAATGTGTTAAAGAAAAAAAATTATTCTTGACATTTGTTAAAGAATGGGAAAGCAGACTTTATTCAGGGAGACTACAATGTGGTTTTGAAGTAGAGGCGAGAGATTGGGTTCGAGTCTGAATACAACAAAGAAAAGTGGGACATATGGTCAAAGGAGCAGGATGGAAGTCAGTCGATGGAAAATAACTGAGAGGGAATATCAGGGGTAAAGGGGGATTCTGGCTGAACTGACGTAACAGGATTCTAGCTGAACGCAGGCTAGGGTGATCAGACATCACCTGGGGGTGGTGGAGGATGAGGAACCTGATCAGATATGAAGTGGGGTCAGATGTGAAGGGCGGGGTGTTCTTACCAAACTGATTTAGCAGGGATCTTGCTAACATTGGACAATGCAGATTGTATGGAAATGAGAAATACAACCACAGAATTACAAATGCTGTTAAAGGCAATAGATAGCAGACTGAATACCATAGAAAATAAAATTAATGAATAGAAATATAAATAAGAAATTGAAACTGACATAAGGACAAAGTGATAAAATGGTGAGAGAAAATAAGGAAAATATCAGGGAGAGATGCAGGAAATCCAATCAACATGTCCTAAGAACCCAAAAAAAGAGAAAATAGAATGGATATATCGAAAGCAATAGCCAAAGGAATAATAGGGGGAAATTGCTGAGTTTGTAGAATTAAAAGTTACCAGGTAGTAATGAAGAGACATAGGCACCTCGCCATAGCCTGTTGAATGTTACAAGATTTAAGGAGAAGAAAAAAAAACCTCTAGAAGCAACCAGACAAGAAAAAAACAGCTTATTTCTTAAGCAGTGGTTCTCAACCGCAACTATGCATTAAAATCATGGGTGAGCCTTTAAAAAATACTAGTGTCTGGGCTCACTCCTTAAGCATTCTGATTTAATTATTCTGGGAGGAGCCTTGGCATTGATATTTTCAAAAATCTCCTTCAGTGATTTGAATGTGCAGCCAGAGTTGAGAACCAGTGCCCCAAGGAAAGAAAAATCATGGACTTCTCCAGAGAACCAAATAGCAGCAGTAAATGAAGACTGGCTTCCAAGCTTGGGAGGAAAAGAATGCTGTACTTAGTCAAGAGGTCATTTGTAGGAAAGACCAATATTCTCCTATTAGCCAGTGCTAGGAAAGTATTATACTCTCAATTTAGGGATACATTCCAGCCAAGCTAGGGATGGATCAAAAGAACAGAATGAAAGGGCCATAATGAAAAGGAATGGTAGGAAGCAAAGGAAACTAGTTGAACCAGCAGTAACATCTTAAAGACTGTTACCAATATGATTACAAGAAAAAATAAATTTCAAAAATATCTTCAAAGAAAAGTTGATCATGTAAAATAACGACAACAGTTTAGATCTACATTCTGGACTACATCAATCAAAACTGTGAAGTGGAGAGAGACGGTAAGGACAGTAAAAGCCTGAAAGAAAGTTGACATAGGTGACAATTAATAGATACAGTTACATTTCTAACCTTGATAAGCAGAGATAAAAATATTTCAAAGAGCTTTTAATGACAAAAAGATAATCACTAATAGAAAAAAATGTAATTGTCCCTTCCAAACTATTAGAGAAATAAGAGCTAAGAAAATACAGTTGGTAGAAATATGGCAGAATATAAAAACCATCGCGTCTCAGCCTTTTGGCCAAGATCAAGTGTAGGATATAAAAACTGCTGTACAATATGATCCCCATTTACTATATGTAGATATAATAGGAAAATTTAAAAAAGAAACACCCCCAAATTATAACTGGTTGTCTCCAACAATCACTATTACAGGCCTAGGGTTTGTGTTCTTATTAATGTGTTTCAACTTTCTAAATATTCTACAATTAGAAAACTATTTTTGTAATTTAAAAAATCAATAAACATTAAATTTTAAAATTAATATTCATCTCTCTTTTATCTTGTATGCATTTCCATGGTGCTTTTTTACTACAAAGGATAAAAGTCAAGTTTTTTAATGCTAATTTTAGCAATTACAGGATTTAAAAAATCTGATTCCACATGTTATTCAAGACTAAACACCTATGAATACTATAAAGGTGTTTCTATTAACATTTCTTACTAAATTGCTTTCTGGAAGTAACATGTTTGTGTAAAATCTTGCCAAAAATAAGAATATTAAAATGTGTTCTGCATTAAGAACAAATCCACATCATAAGTATATTAGAAGTTAACAAGATTTGGAAGTAAAAAAACATGAAACCAGAAGAACTCAGGAAAATGTGCTTGCAACTGTAAATTCTGTAATTAATTTGCTTTACAAGTTTTTTGGAGAAGCTAGGTCACCAGTTGACAGCTTGGATCTGCTTTTTATTCCGTCAAAACATATAAAAGCATACATTACTTGTGGCCGGATTGTGGTCTAAATATATTTTCCAACCAAATATCCAGTTTTGATATGAAGAAAACTACATAGTCATGTTGTTATTTAATTTTACTTCAGACATATTTTACTTCTGCCCAGCATAGAACTTGGAATTTTATTTAATTCTTGTTTCCTCAGACTTCTATAGCTTGGGGATACTAACAATTCACGTTAATGTTAAGAACTCAAATTCCATTCCATGGACTTCTATCCTACCTTCTGGCAGGACCATCTGCAGGACCTCAGTTGCCTGTGCTTCTCAAGTATTTCTAGATGCTCCTGGATGTGCACTGTGTGTGCTCCTAGAGAGGTCTGCCTCTGCTGTTTGCATTTCTGACTATGCTACCACCCTCTGGACACCCACTACATGCCGCCATGTCTGAGGGTTGCTCTGTCTTCTCCAACAGTGGAGGCAACAAAGCCCTTTGAGTCAAAGGCTTAAAGCTTCAGAGTGTTGTGTTGGGAAGGATGTCTCATTCCTCTCTTGGCATTGTGCAGCCAGCCAGTTCCCCTCCTGCCTCAGCATCATGTTTTGAAATAGAGCAGCTCCTGGTTTTTATTTCTGATAGTCCTGCTTTCTTTCTTTGGGGCTCAGATATAAGTCCAGGCCAGGAGTTAAAAGCTAAGTGATAACCACCTCGCTGAACTCAAAATCATCCCTCCCATCCTATTGCCTAGCTCCTTCTTCTCGTATGGTTGGGTCCCTCCCAGGATGCTTCTCAGCCAACATTTAAGGTTTCTGGTGGTAGATTTTTGGTGGGTTCTTTCTACAAGTTGGCCAGACATGTCTACTAAGACTCAAGCTGAGACTCCTGTTGCACATATACTCCAAAGAGGCCACATACTGTATGCAAAAAAAAAAAAAAAAGTTTAATCTTGGTGTTGAATGAAGTTTATTTTAATGAATTTGTTGTCAGTACAAAAAGATAAATCTGGCCTTTTCAAAGCAGCACATTATTAAGTCATTGATTCAGTCATTATCAGTCTCAAGAGGTTAAGTGGAATCAGCTGAGGTGGTTGAAATCCCCATAGATCTCTTTTACATTAGGGTAATTCAGGAGAAATTCTTGCTGAGAATCAAGGGAAAAAAAGCTGTTATTGAGGGACAAGCTTGAAAACTGAGAGAGAAGCTGGTTTCTTCTAGAGAAGTTTTACTTCAGAAGGAGGGTTCCTTCAGAAAATGAAAACATTGGCTGTGAAGGAACTTAAGGAATCAGCAAGCCACAAATATTCAAGACCTTGTGAGGCTGGGAATAGGCAGGTCCTGTGGTTCGCTGTACAGTAGTAAGTGATGATGCACTATTAATACATTAATATGGAAAGAGCATGAGGATTTTGAGTAATTAGAAGGTAACTGAAAAGGGATGTAGTTAAGAGAGAATAGAACTAATTATTTTTTAAAATCCACATACTTCATAATGCCTTGTTTGTTTGTTTAAGGTGTTTTGGGGCCCAAGGCTTCCCTTGCCCTTTCCAGGAATTTTTTGTTTGTGTTTCTCTATTTTGATACTGCATTTATTTATATTGATAAGAAAGACTACCTAACTAGCCAGGCTACTAAAGTGCATTTTAATTCCAGTGTGAATTTATCCCCTGCTATGCTGGTCTTGCAGTCCTACACCAGGCAGCAATTTTCTCCAAAATGGCAACCAATGGAAAACAGATTCCAGAAAGGAAACCTCAAGCAACTCACAAGAATGGTGACAGAAATAGTTACTACAACCACAATGCGGTATCACCTCACACTTACTAGAATGGTTACTACCAGAAAGATAAGAGATAACAAATGTTGGCGTGGATGTGGAAAAACAGGAACCCTGGTGCACTGTTGGTGGGAATGTAACTGGTGCAGTCACTATGGAAAACAGTAGGGAAGTTCCTCAGAAAACTAAAAATAGAATTTCTGTATGATGCAGCAATCCCACTTTTTGGCACGTAGCCAAAAGACAAAAAATCATTATCTCAAAAAGGTATCTGTACCCCTGTATTCATTGCAGCATTATTTACAATAGCCAAGGCATGGAAATAATCTAAGTGTCCATCAATGGATCAATGAATAAAGAAAATGTGGTGTGTGTGTGTGTGTGTATACACAATAAATGTTATTCAGTCATAAAAAGGAAGGAAATCCTGCCATTTGCAATGACTGAATGAAACTTGAGGGCATCTGGGGCTAAGTAAAATAAGTCAGATGGAGAAAGACAAACACTGTATGATTTCACATATGTGAAATCTAAAAAAGTCAAATGCACAGAAACAGTAGAATGATGGTTGCCAGAGGCTGGCAGCTGGGGAAATGGGGAGGTGTTGGTTAAAGGGTACAAACATTCAATTATAAGATGAATAAGTTTTGATGATCTAATGTACAGCATGGTGACTATAGTTAACAGTACTTCACTGTATGCTTGAAATTTGCTAAGAGGACGAATCTTAAATGTTCTTGCCCCCCCCCCCCCGAAGGTAACTACGAGTGTGAGGTGATGGAAATATTAACTAATTTCATTGTGGTAATCACTTCACAACATATAAATATATCAAATATTCACACTGTATACCTTAAATCTATACAATATTAAATGTCAATTTTATCTCAGTAAAGCTGAGAGGAGAGAATATTTTACTATAGTTCCTAGGATAAAAGCTCTCAAAAATATAAGACCTTTTTAATGTTTTGAGTGAAATACCAAATAACATGTAATTTTAAAATCATATTTATTCATTCAAATATCTATTAACATCTGTTTATCTCTGGGCACCATTCTAGACCCTGTACTTATAGTAAGGTATGAGATACTGCCCAGGGTCTCACAGGGAGCTCACAGTCTCCTGGGGGCTCATGATATGATCCAAGGAGAGTGCCCTTCCTTACTTCAGCACTCCAAGCTCAGGCTTTCCTTGGGGACTCATCATCCATCCCCAGCTCAGTACATAGCTTCCTCTCATAGTGCTTTTGGACTCCACTCAAATATCACCTCGCTCCCTGATTCCCACCCACTCACATACCCCCAACGCTATCTAATCAACATTTCACTCTATTTATTTCCTTCAAAGATTTATATCACATTGTTACTGGAAAATAAATTGTTCACATATTTATTATTTGTCTCCTTCTACTAGAATACAAGCTCCATGAAAGCAGGGTTTTTTCCTGGCTTATTTTGGGTACATGTATTTCTAGTATCAAGAAGAGTGCCTGGTAAGCACACTATAACAGCATTGCATAAGAGAATGAATGAATGGAAGTTTGATGAATGAATGCAGCAATTAGCTTATTACAATCCAATATGATTATCACTATGGTGGAGGAAAGATATGGGTACCTCCTTGCATCTAATAAACTAGGAGTAGTAAACCATCCTAGGAGGAGACAAGGATTCCTTCCTAGAGGATGTGGAAACATGAGCTTAAGATAGGGGCCTCATCTGGAACTTCATGAAGCTCCGTATGTCTGAAGATAAAAGGAAGTGAGGAGTGGGGGGAAGAGTTGGAGAAGGACAAATGAGAAGACAGCAGGGTCCCACTCTGAAAGAACTAGTGAACCCCATTTAGCCTTTATCTTGAGGGAGGTGGGGAGCAGATAGGCCCTGAAGAATAACAGGTTGTGGCAGGGGGAGGGGGGACAGGAAATGAGGGCAGATCTCCCTTGGAGAATGCTCAACCAGAAGCATTCTGGAGAATGGGATGGAGAGCTCAGTAAGCCAGGCAACTCAGTAATTCAGGCAAGAAATGATGAAGGACTGAACTAAAACCAGGATTATGGGAACAGGGCAGAGGGAAGGGTCTGGGGAGACCATCTGGAGCAGAGGTCAGGAGTCAAGTTCAATTCCTCTAAAGCAATAGCAGAGGAAGGGGTCAAGTTCAATTCCTCAGATAGCTATAGTTCCTCAGTCGAGTTCTCCATTTCCCATTAAACAATCCCAAAGGCTGCAGCCATGTTCTTTGAGGACTATGCTGAGGCTGGGGGTGCACCTTCCAGATTAAAGGCCATATGGTCTGGAGGACAGCCCTGGGGTCAGCCATTCCTGCTGGAGGCAGAAAACTAGGACCAGGTCTTTTTGCTTTGGCTTACAGGTTAGCTTTACACTGGGCCACGTACATTCTGATACATTGGGTTGGGTAGGATCTCTATCTCCTTGCTAATCAAAATCCCTTTTAGATAAGGATATCTTTTCACTCCTACACTATCCAACAAGTACTTGGTGAAGGCCTACAATGTGCTGGGTTCTGGGAACAAAGCCCCCGCCTTCAAGCAATGTATAATTTGTGAAGGAGACAAACAAGAAGACAATTAAAATACACTGTGATAAATACTGTAATGGAAGTAAACTCACACAAAAATCACAAAGCAGAGACCCTAAGCCAAAGATGAGTTCAGGAGGGGTTGTCTTCTATCAGTTAGCGATAAGAATGGCTCCTCAAATAGAAAAACAAATAATTCTAACTGAAGGAAGATAAATACCCATTAACAAAATAATAGCTCAGGTATAAATAAACACAGGTGCATCAGAAACATCCACAGATAATAATAAGTGATATTTTTCAATGCATGAAATGTTCCAGGAGCTATGGGTCTTGTGTATTTTTTTTCTCAGTTCATCTTCATACCAACCTTATTAGGTACCAATACTCTCCTCATTTTACAGGTGAAAAAGCTGAGGTTCAGAAAGGTGAAATACTTGGCCCCAGGCCACACAAGTAGCATTAGAGCTGGGATTCACACTTGGGCAGTCTGAATGCAGAGTTCCTAATTGGGACGTGGACCTGCCCTCCACAGTTAGAGCCGTTTGTCTACTGCCCAGTCCTCCACAGTATTTAAGAGACTTGCCCACTGTCCCACATGGTATGGGTGGGGAATTCAACCCAGTTGGCAGAGCTCCAATGCTTCTGATGTTTGACACAGCCATGTCTTCAGGCTGAATATATAGTCTCTAATGAGAAAAAGAATGAGGAAATACACTATTTGAAAATGCAGAAAATGCCCTCCATTTTCTTCTCTGTTTCAGTTCTCTAAGGGATAAGCCAAGCCCTGCCTCCTGCCTAAGTACCTTGGTTCCACAGGGAACTCTGTCAGAGGTTATAAAGCCTGGGTCAGGACAGAGTGAGCTGGTGAGGCTAGCTCATCCCCATCCACTACTTACATCATTGCCCAGAGGGTCCTGAGAAAGCTGGCAGTCCTGACAGTCCTGGCAGTCATTCTCAATGAACATTTGCCTACAACTGCTATATTATGTTAACATTTAAACGCTTGTTTTTTCAAAAACAAAAATTGAGACTATGTTATATTGTTTATGAAAAACTGAAAGGTTAGCTAAAATTTACACTGATCCTTCAATATTTGCACCTCACCATCCCAAGAGCTGGCAGTCTTAGTAATAGAGTTCCCATTACCATTGATAGTCACATTTCACCAGCTCCCTCCAGTACAACTGCAAGACCTGATTTTTCCCCCTCCTAAAGGGGGCCCCAAGTTACTTTTGTGGGTGTCTGGGGTGTCTCACCTCGTCTCTTGCTGCTCCCCTCAAGGCACAAATTTGCTGGGCTCCCTTTAAGCCTTCCTCTACAAGAAGGCTGGCTCTTCTCCATCCAAATTAGGAGATACGTTTCCCACACCTCTCCCTTACACCTTTCCAGCTGGGCCCCAGAGAGCATTGCTTGTGTTTTGAGTCTCAAGAAGTTGCTTGTGAAAACAATACCCCCAGAGTCTGCTCCGAGCCGTTTTCCTCCATGGACCTCAGGGTGGAAAGAGATCTTAAGATTCATACCCCTGTTCATCTTCCTCCTCTCCCTCCCAGGTACTTGCACTGAGGAGACTCTTCCCCTCATGCTCACCAAGTAGCCCAAAATGGGGCCTTGCTCAACTTGGGGGCCCGGTCTACCAGTTCACACAACCCAGTTTAAACACTGGCCTTGGCCCAGATGCTACCTTCTCTAATAAACACAGTCACATAAAAATTATTGAGAAGATACTGAGTTATCTCTGGTAAGAGTAAGGCTGTCTTGCAGTGAGAAAGAAAAGTGAGGTAATATATATGTACGTATTTTATGGATATATATGTATGTATATCCATAAAATCTCATTTGCAAACTTGCCTAAGCATTGCTCTTTCTCATTCAGAAAATAGGCCCCAAGAAAGCAGCTTTCTCTGCCTGTTGGAGACTTTGGTACATGCTGGGAAGCTGGGTAGACTGACGTAGAGAGGATACCACGGCCCAGGTAGTTACAGAGCCTGCCGGGTTGTTGGTGGGACCCCAACAGGCAGAACAGGAAGCCAAGAGTCCATCATTTACACTGTAACCTGAGCAAGACTGAACATCTGAGCCTTATATTTGTTTTTAAGCTAAAATAGGGATAATTATACCATCTCAGCAGGGTTGTTTGGGTTCAACATAATTATATTTTGTAAACTGCACAAGCCAAAAATACTAGTTTTTTTTTTTTTTTTTTAATATTGCAAGGAAGAGCTAGAGCAGAAGTTTGGATGGGAGCAAAGGTAGAGAAAGGGGAAGAGGGCAGGAGGTTGAGATGAGGAGAGTGGTCTCTAAAGATTATGGGACACATGGGGGTAGCAGGCCCGGGGGAGGGACCTCAGGAGAGAGGAAAAGGTGCTGGGAGGGAAGACAAAAGGAGGCAAAAGGGGTCAAAGACACTATCTACCAAGACTGAGACATTCTGAAGAGTCCTAGATGCTCTTCCCAGTGTTCCACTGCCATCTCTGGCTTGACATGAGAGGTAGTTTGGGCTGGCACACTGCAGAAGCCCGGGGTCTGGTAGCATGAACCAGCGCCACTCAGACTTCTAGCCTGACATTCTGTGGGGTGTGTACACATGTGTGTGCACCTGTCTTACAGGTGCAGGCCTCAACCCCAAGTCCCAGCTACACAAAACTGACAACGTGGAGGCTCCCCAGTCACCTCTAATTGCTGAGCTTTTGTTAGTACTGCTGGGGTAATACTAAAATGTTCCATTTTCAAGGGCCAGTGTGATCCTGGCAAGAGACCCAGGTAGTAGTTTGAGGAGATGGTCATGAAGCCTGGTAATAAAAACAAATTGTTTTGAAGGAATAGTTAAAAGTATGTATTGGCAGGAATTGAATAGTCAAGGTAATGGATTTCATTAATTATGAGAATATTCCTTTAAGACAATGTAATAAATGCTTCCGTGGAAGTTTCTGGTTGAAGCACTGGGCCCCACCTCAGGAAGGATTTACTTGTGTAGTTGCAAGAGAGGGCAGAGTGATTGGCACACTCTCAGACTCCAGGTACAACTCTTGTCTCTGACTGATAAGGCAACAGCTGATATCCAGAAGCCTCCGTATGAGAAGTGGTATTGCCCCAAAAGTGGGGAAAATCCTCCTGACAGTCTTGAATTCCAGTGATGGTGGTGTGGCTCTAAGGGATTCCAGGTGAGACCATTCTCACAGTCAGAAAGCAGACAATGCAGAGGAAGAGCTGTCTGATCTCCATCCTTCCCTTCTGCCCCACGTGAAGAGTCATTTACTCTGTGTGGGGAAAATGTTTCACACCCCCCTTGAAGAAGCAGGAATAAAGAGGAGCGGGTAGCAGCAAGAAGGAGGGCACGTGCTTGAATGTCTGTCTTTGTCACTGAATCACTGCCTTAGGCATCCCTGAATGTTGGAGCAAGACCTCAGGTTTTAACACAAAAAAATCCTTGAATGAAACACCACAATATCCAGCCTCCCCACCCTACCCCCCCAGGTCAGTTAACATTTTAAGGAAACTTCAAGGTGAGTATAATCCTGACTATAAAGGAAAGAACCAAGAATGGTTGAATCTTAGGCACCCAGACAGGCAGTCTGAGAAATTTTGGGATGATTTCCCTACCTCCTGTCACACCGCAGGCCAACTCCCTGACACTCAGAACTGGCCTCTGTGCATAGAAATGTACGTCTAGTGTGTAGCGGGAAGTTTGCTTTGGCTGGCCTTGGAGGGATCCATTTGTCTAGGGAGGTTTGCATGGCCCATGAAGGCACTGCCTCCCTTGCCATCTTAGCAGCTTTAAGAGGGTGGAGTATTTTTCTTTGAGGCCAAGGTTGGCGCAGAAAACTTCCTCACTGAAATTTTCTGCCAGGCTGGGTTGCTTTTCTTGCATAATTCCACCCCTGACTCTCACCCCTCCACCCTACCCCTAACTCCCCCAGCTAGCTTTTGGTCAAAGTTCTGAGATTTTGACATATGTTTGTGGGGTTGTATCTGTTCCTTTCTGATGCAGTAGATGCAAAGATATGCTTTCTCTTGGGTGAAATTTACAAGCACGTTTTCCTCCTTGACAGGAACAAAGAGCCACAAATATTTCCTAAGGGGAGAAAAAAGCTTCCAGATGCAGGACTCCAAATGTGAAGGGTTTTTTCCCCTCCCTTCTTCCTTTGGCATTTTTAAAGCTTAATAATTACACTGGACATATTTATCCAGAAGAAAGCCCACAGTTTTCATCCTAACAGGGACTTCACTGAAGTCTCCAAGTTACAAATACATCTGCATCTCTGTTGCTTGGCATTGATCTCTTTCTTAAAGCAGTCACCACTGCGGTCTCGAGTTTCAACCCCGTCTATAGACGGAAGAAGATAGACGACCCTTCTTTCCTCTCACTTTTCTTAGCCCTGGTGGCACAGACTGCAGATTAATTAAAGGAGGGAAAAAAACACTTCTAAACTCTTGAACCATTAGTGAACTACTTTTAAATTATCTCCAGTTTAAGGGTTACTGAGTAGAGAATTACAAATGTCAAGAAGACCTTTCAACAAACTTTCACAATCTGTATCATATTTTTGTATTTTTTAAACTAATTAAAACATTCTAATTGGTATAATTTTGTATTTTTAGTTTGTAAGACCTACAATCTAAAAATTTTCTCTCACCATGATCAGAATAATTGTGGGAGATATTTAGCTCACATGTGGAAAATCACTACCACCCACAATTTTTAAAAAGGTTTTGAGGAAATAAGCAACTTTTATTTGATTAGAAAAACATTTCTCTCTTAAGTGTTGGCAAAGAATACACTAAGTCCTAAGAAACATCTTTGGTTAGATATCTTACCTTTACTTATAAGCAATCATGGAGACATTTTATGCAGGTAAATGGCTTTAGCCCATTTTTATCCTACCCAGGATGAAATTAAGGTGCCTATGAATCAGATTCAGCAGGTCTTGGGCTAGAGCAATATTCCACATCTCTAATAAGCTCTCAGGAGATGCTGATGCTGCAGGTCCACAGAGCACACTGTGCAGAGAGGACGTAGAGGACAGTACATCTTCCTATCCCTAAGCCACCATTCAAAGGTGAGATGTGGATACTGGCATCATGCTGCCCCAGGAATGCCAAGGGAGGGCTGTTCCCTTCAGAGACTCACTTGGTAGGTTCTTACAATAGGGTGAAACGTATTTTAATCTGTGCTATTAAAAAATTAAGTGAATCCCTCTTAAATTCAAAGCCCTAAGTTAACCACTGTATAACATATAATACTGCATAATATAAATACAATGATCTTAATTTTATCTTCTGTGCTCTGATTATCATCTCTTTAAGGACTAAAAAGTTCTCCATTGCTGTTTCTCCCCCATCCTCCCACCACTTTTCATTTTGAAATTTTTCAAACCTACTGAAAACTTGAAAGACTAAAATAACAATTTTAAACCTAGATTTACCAATCCTTAACATGCTGCCATACTCTCTCTCTCTGTGCGCACACACACACCCGTATATACGATAAATACTTACTTAGCTTATTTTAATGTTTGTGGCCAAATTGTTTGAAAATAAGTTGCAGATCTCCATAACTTTTTTTCATGTTGCTATTGTTTGTCTCCATTGACTGGCCCAGCTACAGACTAACTTGTTAACCTAGAGCTCAGTGTGTGCAGGAAACCAAGGCAGCTTGGAGTTTCCCAGACTTTCTAGGAACAGGTTTACAGAGGAGAAAGCAGATGGTGGAAACCTTTGTTCTACCTTAAAAAATCTTCAGCAGGTCACCCTTAGGTTCTATCCAGTTACCTCGCTGTATACTGTCTTTAAGAAGCTATGGAATAGTCGCACTGGAGACCACCAGAAATAGGGACTGTAACATGGGAATAACTTACTGCGCCAAACCAAATAAATACAAATGGATGGTGAGTTTGTTTCTTTCTCTGTGAGTTAATTATAGTTAATGAATTTTTGGATCTGTGCTATGAAAGACAGACAATCAGTCTTATTCCATTATGATTAAAATAATTGCCTCTGGAAACATTTTGTGGCATTACAAAAGGGATGCATTTATGCTTGTTTCATCTGTATGTACCTGACTTCATCTTTTTATTCTAAAATGATCAGAAACTAGTTCCTCTCATAAGGTCTCTGCATTATTCTGAAGGTTTCCCAGAAAATACCCCATGTATTTTGCTGACCAAGTCTAACTGGTGCTTCTAGTCTAGCCTCCCCATCTTGCCATCATGCTGCTGCCTCTGTGGCTGATGACCTGAGGAAGAAGCCCACACACACTGTGATCCCCTTACTACCAGCCCCTCTCTGTACCACCTCCCCCTCCATCTCTCTCTGTAATACTGCTGAGCCCTCATCTCTTCCTGGCTCTTCAGTGTCCTACAGCACAAATGAGACCAGGCTGTAACTTTCAGAGAGACCCTGGGGAAGGCATGGGGCTCGTAGAAATGCAACATACATAACAAATACATTATTTACAACAACCACTAGCGCTGCAGTGTTCACATTCAGAGACCTAAATCCTACCTCAGCATCTTTAACTCCCAGTGGTTCCCCTGTGGTGTGGAATATCTGAGCCCCTGCCTCCTGGAAATCCAAGCTCAACTGTCCCTCAGCCCCATAAAAGAGAGTCCTTCCCTACAAGGCCGGCCCCACATCCTGCTCAGGACTGACCTCAGTCCAGGATGAATGGCAGTGGTTGTATCATTCTCTTCAGGAGAATGTGTGTCCTGTTCCTGGGTATGAACTGGCTCCCTGGCCAGTAAATCAGTCACAAGAGTTATCAGGATATTTCTCCAAGTCCAACATGTGGGCTGGACCAAGTCCATTTCAGTTCCTTTTCATGTTTTTGGTTTTGTTTTCTCCAGCATAGATTAGGTCAGCTTAGCCTTCTTGACATGGTCCAATCTTGATTCCATATCTGTAGTCACTGCAAAAATAAGAAAATAACAATTTATGAATAAATACTTATTTTTCAGACAGAGAAGAGTCTACATTCAGATATTGGTTAAAAAAAAAAAAAAAAACAACTCAAAAGACACAGATAGAATCTTACTGATACACCCAATTTATACTCCAAAGCAGAACATTTAACTGCCCTTGCTCAAGCACCTGTGCTGGGGTTATTTCCTTCATTCATTTCTTCCCTGAGGGCAAAAAATAGCTTGATTAAAAAGGATCACAAAATCCGGTTTCCATCCCATAATGCAGAAACCACATGCCACCTCCAAAACAGCAGCCTGGTTATTCAAGAACCTAACTGTCCCCTCTGAGCTCTTTGTTGCATTTATGTAAAGTTATTCCAGTGCTCTGGAACAGTCTGCAATGTCTGCTTCCTAAATTCCACTGCTCAGAATTGGTATATGGTCATAGATTCTGTATCTCAGAATGGATTTTAAAGAAACTGCCAGAAAAGAAACACATTTCAAATTTTAAAAAGCAACACTTCTTTTTTCTTCTTGTTTGTTTAAGAAAACCACATGGAGGCCAAATAGTTAAGAACACCAATGACAAAAATCTTGGGAAAATTTTTTTAATACAGAGATATTTTAGAAGTAGATAAAAAATATCTTACACACAAAAACCTGTCATGATGATGTAGAATCTGAAACTTATAAAACTTGAAAAGTGCTTTTCTGTTTTTCCTCAATGGGATTTCAAATTATAAGCTAAAAGATTCAAAGTTTGAAGAGTGCCAGATCCTTTTTATGTTGGATTTTTACATATTGCTAGAGGAAAACGACACTAAAGTTCCAGCTCTGCCTTATTAATAAGAATGGATGTCAGGATACCTTGATGATGCTTTCTTTGCAGCTGACTTGAACAACACAGTAGCATAGTGGTTTATAAGTCTGGGATAAAGTAAGACAGTTTATTAATGAATGGCTTAACAGCAACTGCTTGGCTAACTGCTTTGTAGAATTCATTGAGTTCCACTAAATGGAAAGGAGTGTTTTTATTTTGTTTATCATGGCCAAACCAGGCCTCTAGTGCTGCTAAGGCAGCTGTCATGGTCTGTTGGCCCTAACTCTAGCCCCTATCTGTGAAAGAGGACACTAGCTTGATCATTTTTCAGCTAACTGGCAGCAAGCAACTGGTCAAAGCTGTAAAATGCAGATACTTCTGAAGCAGTATCTTTAAACACTGAGTTGCAGTCCATGAATGGTCGTGAAATCAATTTGGTGGATTGCATCCAGCATTTTTTAAAAAGTGAAAAAGAGAAAAAATTTATACACAGTAAAAATAAGCATGATTTGTGAAATTTTTAAATTTAATTTATATATATATACACTCATATATAAACCATTACATATGTATGTGTATATATATTATTACATATAAACCATTATGTACAAAGTACACCATGGGTACTTTGGACAATGTATTTCTCACTGTATGTCACAGTCAAACTAATTAAAAAGTCACTGCTTAGGGGGATGGTATAGCTCAGTGGTAGAGTGCTTGCTGAGCATGGACGAGGTCCTGAGTTCAATCCCCAGTACCTCCATTAAAAATAAACAAACAAACAAACAAACAAGCCTAATTACTTCCCCGCAAAAAACAAACACTCTGATGGCAGTTGGGAGAACCACAACCATCAAATTATCTCTTATCAATGGGAAGCATTTTAAATAAATACCAACCATTTCCTTTGTTCAGCATTGGACAGCCTTCCCAGTGCATTGCTTTCTTCAACAGGCCAAGAAAACCTCACAAGGAGACTCTCTGCAAAGTCATAATGTCAACATCCTCAATTGCACCATGTCTCAACCCTTCCACTCCTAGGACACACGAAAGAAATAATGTCCACGTGCCTCTGAACCACGCAACCATTTGGCCATACCTAGATTTCAGGGCTGTGGTAGAGTTAAGAAAAGGCCTTGGTTACAGAAAATTCCTTGAGACCTCTCTGTAACTTCATCTCTTTCTCCCATTCAAAAAAGCACAAGGTAATAGAAATTAGTGACAGTGGTAGGGATAAACTTGGATCTACCCTAAAACTTTTTTCAGAAACTTTCGATTTGTAATAGCTCTTATTAATAAAGATTGGAGGCATACCTCCCAATTGTGTCATTGAGACAATGTAGTGGAGAATTGCTGTAGAGAGCTAAGAATACATTCATCTCTTTGTCTCTTTCTCTAGCTACTTTTCTAGAACTGCACAGTTTTCCACACAGTTGGTCAACACCGTGTCTTTTGCAGCGGACATCCAAATACCAAACCCAGGTGGCGTGCTCAAATAGTAGTACCTAAGAGCTGTCAGAACAGGGAATGCTCATGATTTTTAAAGTTCCTGAAAGTTCACCAGCATGAGTGATCTTCCTCAAGGCTCTCTTCTTTTTTGAATTAAGATCATTTATGGAATATACTCATCATCTCTGCCCCACTCCCCTCTCCCCTGCCTTTTTTCCCTCTTTAGGTTTAATGGATTTCAATAAAGAACAGGCTTGGGATTTAAAGGTTTGGAGGTGATAGAAATGCAAAAAGCAGATCATAATAGGTGAAAAATTCCTGTATTTCAGAACCCAAAACTTTATCTGTCTTTGATGGGAAATGGAAATTCAGGGAATTGAAGGGACTTGCCAAAAGTCATACTAATGGCAAACAGGGGAAGCCTCCTGACACTGAGATTTCCCCCACTGTAGTAGCATTTCTCCGGGTATGGATTACACTCCAGCCTGTGTGTGACTTACTAGCAACTCTTCCAACTGATAGCAGTTGTGCTTCTCAGAGTTAGGAATATTAGGCCTGGTGGAGACATTTGGGGAAGAGATAACAATGGGAAAATTTTGAGACACTACGAAAGTACTACCTAATCTATTCATTTAACCAACCATCCGTTAAGCCACAGGCCCATAGGATAAGAAGATGGACAATCCTACTCTCACGGAGTGTAGCACAGAAAAAGATCATATATACAATCAATTAATTAGGATCAATTAATTAGGATGCAATATTGGGAGGTCATAATGGTGGAATAAATAGGTGCCACATGTAAAGAAAAGTAGTGATTAATTTTAATCTGGGGCTTGAGCTGGTGTAGGGGTGTAGGGTATGTGGGTGTTGGGGGCTTATCTAGGAACTAGTTCATCTGTGAAGATAAACACTTATGTGAGCAGTCTGTTTGAGAGACCAGGTGGTCTACTGAAAGAGTCTCAGTATTTAATGTGGGAGACTGATTTAGTAGGCAGAAGGGTGGAACCTGAGATTCTGCATTTCTAACTAGACCCAAGTGATTCCTGGCTGCTCTTCCACAGACCACACTGTGAGGAGCCTAGGTCTAGTAAAATGAGTTGGGATTTCACATCAGAGAAAAGTGAGTTTTAATCCCAGCTCTATCTCCTGTAACTGATGGTCTTTGGGTAAATGAGACTCATCTTTCTTATCTGTGAAAAGAGCCAGTGTTATATACCTTACAGCTTGTGAAGATTGGGAATGTAAGCATAATGCTCAAGACAAAGTAAAAACTCATTTAAAATTAACTCCTTTTTAGTCAATTTTGAAATACAATAAATAATCACTTTAGAAATAAATTTGGCTCCAAAAAACAAAATTCATTTAGAAAGCCCTCTCATATGAATCCATTCAAAGTCTCCTGATGCTTTTTCATACTAAATATCCCTGTATTTGTTTTTACAGCAAATTTAGGCAATAAGATTTTCCCTGAGGCAATAACAAAACAATGGCCAAGTGAGATAAGAATACAGGAAGTATTATGCCTGGTCCCATAACCTAACCACTAACCCACTCAACCTTGTCCTTAACGTAATTGATGGGTGAAACGGGAAATTTTGGAACTTCCCAATATAGCCAAGGGAAAAGGCCCTGCAATAATGAGATTTCATAAACCTAAGCTTTCTCTAATATACTTCAGAATAGTTAATCTGAAATAAACGGTAACTACACTTGCATAGGGCATTAATGTTTCTTGTCCTCATACATCAAGTCCTTTGAGCCTCAGAAAAACTGTGAGAGTCAGGAAGGTCAAATATTTCCACCTCTATTTTACAAATGAGTTAACTGGGGCCTGGAGAGGTGAAGTGACTGACTCACTTTACTGCAAATTAAGTAATAAAAAGCCCTGGCCCAGATGGCTTACCTCCAAGTAATCTGTTTTGTTTTGCCAGGGGTGGGAGGTTAGGGTGGAGAGGGAGTTGGGAGTGAGAGGCTAGAGTTTGTGTCTGGGGTGGACAGTGAGCAGCAAAGAGGTCCTGGGAGTGGAGTGCTTCTTTGCATCTGGTTGACTCCAAAGGTTTAGTGCCTTCATGAAAAAATGTTCAATATCACTAATTATCAGAGAAATTCACATCAAAACTACAATGAAGTATCACTTCACACCAGTCAGAATGGCCATGATTAAAAAGTCTATAAGTGATATATGCTGAAGAGGATGTAGAGAAAGGGAACCCTCCTACACTGTTGGTGGGAATGTAGTTTGGTGCAGGTATTATGGAAAACAGTATGGGGATTCCTCAAAAAACTAAAAATAGACTTACATATGATCCAACAATCCTACTCCTGGGCATACATCCAGAGGGAACTCTTAAGACAAATGCACCTCAAGTTCATAGCAGCACTATTTACAATAGCCAAGACATGGAAACAACCTAAATGTCCATTGAAAGATGACTTGACAAAGAAGTTATGGTATATTTATATACTGGAATACTACTCAGCCATAAAAAAGAATAAAATAATGCCATTTGCTGCAATAGAAATGAAACTGGAGATCATCATTCTAAATGAAGTAAGCCAGAAAAAGAAAAATACCATATGATACCATTTATATGTGGAACCTAAAAAAAGACACAAATGAACTTATTTATAAAACAAATAGAAAGACATAGAAAACAAACTTCATGGTTAACAGGGTCGGAGAAGGGGGTGGGAAGGGATAAGTTGAGAGTTCAGGATTTGCAGGCACTAACTGCAATATATAAAACAGATAAACAAGTTTACCTAGCTTATATTATCAAGCACAGGGAACTATATTCAATGTCTTGGTAACCTATAATGAAAAAGAATATGAAAACGAGTTTATGTATGTTATATGTATGACTGAAACATTATGCTATACACCAGAAAATGACACAAAATAGTAAACTGACTATGCTTCAATAAAATATATATTTGAAAGAAAGAAAGAAAGAAAGAAAGAAAGAAAGAAAGAAAGGAAGAAAGAAAGAAAGGAAAGAAAGAAAGAAAGAAAGAAAGAAAGAAAGAAAGAAAGAAAGAAAGAAAGAAAGAAAGAAAGAAAGAAAGAAAGAAAGAAAGAAAGAAAGAAGAAAGGAAGGAAGGAAGAAAGAAAGAAAGAAAGAAAGAATACAGAGATCCCATATACATTTGACCCAGTTTCTCCTAATGGTAATAACTTACATAACTGTAGTGCAATATCACAACTGGGAGATTACCATTAATAAAACTAATCAGTCTAACTTATTAAAAAAAGAAGTAAATTCAAAACAATTAAATAGATCTCCCAAGGTTAAATAAAAACAAAATATAGAAAGTAAAAACATTCACTTTTAAAAACAAACCAACGAAAGCGCTATAACTAACCACAAAGTCATTGCCTTTGAGAAATGCTACCTTTGAAACACAACCCAGTCAATCAACTAAGGTACTTGTTAGGAAATAAGAAAACCTAGTGTATTTGCTTTAGCTTCATCCTTAATTTTGGGACAATAAACAAATCACTTTAATCTTTCAAACCTTGTTGGTTTATATGTCTATTTTATATGTTTTATATATGTATACATATGTTTTTAATTATGTATATATGTATATATATTTTTATATATATTATGTTATATATGTTATACATATGTTTATATATGGTTTATATGTTTATGTTTATAGAATTCTCAAGGATATTGTAAGATTAAAATACATAAGTAAAATATTGAGTAAAAAGTTATATAAAACAATTGGGTTTCAATCATTAATTATTGAATATTGTGTAAAAATTTCCAATGACTATCAAATATCATAATCATTCTCACTTAAGAAATATCAAGAATCTGTCTTCTGTTCCATCACTCTAGTTTTTGCTGGGCGTATTTAACATAGAAGAAAAAATGTATTGTATTTTTTAATACTTTAGATAGGCTGACTATGTGCCTTAGCAAAATCTTGGCATATTTTATATTCATAATGTACCGGTGATGAAAAGAAAAATAAGCGTAATTTTATAGATAGAATAACTATGATAGAAAAAATTTCAAAATGTGATTAAGTTGGTATGTTACTATGTCATATGTGGGTTCTTCTGGTATGAAATTTAACTTACAGTATAATAGCATTAAAAGGTCTTAAAAAAAAGATTTAGTGCCTGTGTTTTCAGCAATATTTGTTAGGCTAGAGTTAAGTAAATCACACTGAAGAAGGAACAAAATCATTTTTAAAACATGAGATTTTAAAATGTTTTGGCAAACGCACAAATAGTGTTTTTGGGATTCACCCAATTTTTTTCTTGATTTCAATATGCCTTCTTTTTGGCTTCAGTTTTTTCCTGTTTTCTCTGTTTTCTGATAAAATTCCAATTTAAGGAAGTTGGCAAATTATTAAAATACTTATATGAAAGTCAGATTTCCTTTTTCCTGTAGAAATTTCAATATTTATTAGTACCTGGGAAGCATAACGTTATCTTAATGAAGAACACTAAAGTAATGGGATTAACACTCTAAGTTTTAACTGGAATTGCTATTTTGTACACTATGCGTCATTTTGATTCTTTTTTCCTTTGGATGAAATTTGTGTCCTGTTGAAATTGAAAGATGAGCTAAATTGGAAGAAAGTATAAGCTATACTTGAGAAAAATTAATAGCATATACCACTAGAAGATAAACTAGCTTATTTGACATCCTCTCCAGGAATCTTCAGTCATTGCTTTTAGACTTGGTGATCATAGACGTTTATAAAAATAACACGAAGGGACAAGACTCATTTGAGTACTCTTATAAATGTTCACAGTGCACAGCTGAAAACATGATAGAGATGGTCCTGACATTCCAGTACTTCCTCAAATATTTTCTGATCATGAAATCATCTGTTCAATATTTTAAGGCTGAATATTTTATTTTTAATTTTTAGAAGATGCAGAGTAGGACTCTGAGCTCACCTCCTCCCATGGGCACATCAAAATTACAACTATTGATGAGAACTATCCAGAGAGTTTGATGAACTAACTGCCTTAAGAAACAGAATGTATTAGATAGACAGATACTTTTAATCCTAAATTCTTTGTTGCTTTTCAGGATCAAATTTGAGACTGGGGTGAACAGCCAGTCAATCTCTCTGAAAGCATATAACTAGTCCTTTCCTAGATTTAAAGAAGAAAGAAGAAAATTATTTGAACATTTTTTTTCTAACAATGACATCTCTGGCCCTAGTTAATAGTTCATGGTTGTTACAAAGCAGTAAAACTTGATCAACAATATGTAGGTGCCTACAGTTTAGCACATGCCAAAACTTAAGCCTCGAATAGGTCATGTGTCATGAGGTTGGATTTACATAAGTAATGACATTTAGGAATTCCCTACAATCACAAATAATACTCACTGATGGTGTGAGTGTTTTAAATGAACTTGCCTATCTCAAGAGCATCAAATATTCAGAAAATGGAAGGGCTTACAATTTTCCTGATAAAACAAGCATCCCTGTGGATGCTTGTGATTCACTTCTATTCTAAATATAAAGACTGCAGCCTGATACTTGCTTCAGATACTTGTCCATTTCTTCTAAGACCTGTAAGGGTTTGATAAATAATACAATTTCTTTAAGCTTGTATTATTAGTAGGATCATATTTTATAATAGTACTGACCCTATAAACTTTTTTTTTTACTCACCGTATTTCTCACCTATGTTGTCACCATTGCTCAAATAATTAAACTGGATTATCTGGCTCCCAATAAAATGTAAGTAACAAAAGAAGCTTTCTTGCCTTGCCAATTGTGTTGAGGGCTCACAAGATGTAATAATTTGCGTTTATCAGTAATGAAAGAGTCACAGGTGGTGGCAATTGAATCTAAGACCATCCAATGTATTTAGGAATCTGATATAACCATTGGTGTGCTGGTAAATGTTTAACAACCACCTCTCTGAGAAGAAAAGAAAAGAAAAGAACCCTGATTTATAGTGTTTGTGGATCTCACAGTATCAGCTCCCACCATGGCCATTTTCAAGCTGACAACATGAAGTCAATTGAACTCAGAGCTAGGAAGAGATGCCACAATTGTCTCTTGTGACTTTGTAGGATCTGGCTCCATCCCTCACACTACTCAGTATAAAATGCACAAAATAGATTGCCTTTGCACAAAACTGCTAAAAAAAAAAAAGTTAGTGCTCTGATCTGATACAGTGATTGGCATTCAGAAGAAAGGAATTCCAAGGCATGTCTAAACATAAAAAGCCCTTCTAGAATAACAGGGATGACATTTCACGAAATTTTAGAAAATAAGGAGTTCAAGACATCAGCTTTGGTAGCAGAGGTAAATGTTATTTTTCTTTTTCAAGATATTATCATCTAATGTTACATGGCTTTGGTGGGTGAACATTCACTAGAAATCTTAAGAAGTAAAAAGTGTATTATTCATTATTGTCAGGGAATAAGTATTTTACAGACACAATTTAAAAATATAGCTAAAGTCAACCCCTCTAATCATATGTTTAAATATTATTCTAATTATATTGCATTAAAATTTGGGGAAACTATAGCAATTCTCTGACTTCCTAGAAAAATGTATTATATTCCTAGTTCTTCTTTTAGGACATTAAAATAGACTTTAGACTGATCTGTAAAGCACTGCAGTGCAGTGAGGAGTTATTTAAATAAACTGAGCTGCGGGGGTCGCCTGCTTACTGTTGTATGCTTGAGTATTTAGGTTGGCTTTTCATATTTCTGCCTTCGTTTCATCCTTTTCTGCCCGCTGTGAGCTGTCACTTGCTGTCTGCGTGACGGCCTCTGGCTATTTCACTGCCTCCTCCTCATTTCTAATTTGCTCCTTCTAACCTGCTGAGGGCTAGGAAACAAAGCAGCTAGCCCACCTTCTTCGCCTTCTGTATAAAGTAGACTCAGAGAGAGGGCCTAGGGGGAGTTAAAGGGCAACTATTTCAATCCATCAATTTTGACATCTAGTTTCCCTGCTGGAACTTAATCTGTACATTTCCTAAAACAAGAGGAAAAGGTGTCAGTGTGGCCATAATCCTGTACAATTGAAGTTGGCCTGAGATCTATATTGTCCACAAACTAAGATACTACTACTGTCTCTCACCTTGCAACACCTTGAAATACTGAGCGCCTTTCTTTCTGTCTCAGGACATCTCAAAGAAGAGTCCTGTCCTACTATTCAGAGTTGGGTTCCTAACATGAAATCTGTTACCTGTGCCTCCTGCTAGTCGGAGTTTCCTACGGCCCCTAACTTGTCATCTACAGTCACACAAAGACAATCTGCTTACAATTTGGTATCTTTCTTCTCTAGCTTTTCCCCTCCCCCACATAAGGTAAAATTTACATACAGAAGTACACAAATATTAAGTTTACAGTTCAATGAATTTTGATCAATGTATATACCTAAATATTCATCACCCTAATCATAATAGAAAACATTCCATCATCCCAAAGAGTTGTCTCATGCCCATTTCAGCCAACTCCCACTGCTCATAGGCAATTACTGTTCTGATTGCCTGTTCCTGAATTTTGTCTCTAACTTCTTTGGCTCAACATACAGTTTTGAGGATTTAGCCATCTCATTGTAATGTATCAGTGGTTCATTTCTTTTCATTGCTGTGTAGCGCTCTGGTGCATAAATGTACCACAATTTGCACATCCACTCCTGTTGATGAACACCTGGCTTTTACCAGTTTGGAACTGTTATGAATAATATTGCTCTAAATATTCTTGTAAAAAGTCTCTGTATGAATATATATTTTTTGTTTGTTTCTTTTGGGTAAATACCTAGGAATGGAGCTGCCGGGTCATAGGGTAGATGTATATTTAACTTAATTTATTTTCCTCAACATTTTGCTAATTGGCTTTATCAGGTATCTATTCTTCCATTCATCCATCAATTCGCTATATTTTTGGATGCATTTCAAAGTCAGTTGCAGGCATCAGTACACTTTAATCCTAAACACTTCAACATGTATATCACTAACTAGAGTTCAATATTTGTTTACTGGGTTTTTTAGGTAAAATTTATATACAGTCACATGCATAAATCTTAAGGATACTTTAATGAAAGTCAAATATAATCCAAACTCTTGCCAAGATACGGAACATTTCCTTTATGCCAGAAAGTTCCCTCTTTGCAGTCAATCCCCACCTCTGCTCCCCATAGGCAATCACTGTTATGAATTTCTTATCATGAATTAGTTTTACCTGTTCTAAAACTTTATGTAAATAGAATCATATAGTATGTACTATTTGGAGTAAGCCTTCTTTGACTTGGCGTGTTTTTTATGTTGCATGTATAAGTAGTTATTACTTTTTTTTGCTGAGTATATTGCATTGAATGGATATACCACTGTTGTTTAACCATTCTCCTGTTCATGGACACCTGAGCTATTTTCCATTTTTGACTGTTATCAATAAACCTGCTATAAATATTCTAATACAATTTTTAAATTTTTGTTTCTCTTGGATAAATACCTAGGAATGGAATTACTAGGTCAGAGGGTAGGTGTATGCTTAGATTTACAAGAAATTGTTAGACTGTATTCAAAGTGGTTGCTCCGTTTTACATACCTACCAGCAATGTATGAGAGTCTCATTGCTCCACATCCTCACCAACACTTGGAATAGTCAGTCTTGTAAAATTTAGCTGTTCTAATAGGTGCAAAGTGGTATCTTATTGTGTTTTTTTATTTACTTTTCTTAAGGACTGATGATATTGAGCATCTTTTCATGTCCTTTATGGCCATCTATATATCTTCCTTTGTGGAATGTTTGTTCATGTCTTTTGTCCACTTAAAAAACTGAGTTGTATTTTTATGATTAGATTATATCAGTTATTTACATACTCTGTCAGATACACTTATTTAATACTTTCTACCAGTCTGTGGCTTGCCTTTTAAGTTTCTTAACAGTGTCTTTTGATGAGAAGACTTTTTATTTTGATGAAGTCCAATTTACTACTTTTTTATGGTTAATGCTTTTCATGTCATGTTTAAAGAAACCTTTGCCAATTCCAAAGTCACAAAGATATTCTACATTTCCTTCTGGAAGCATTATAGTTTGAGCTTTTACATTTAGCACAGTGATTTTAAAAGCATTTTCTGAAGTCTAGAAAATACTACTGGTACATGCATTGGTGATATACACAAAAGTGAGAACCAATAGCTAACTTCACTGGCTTAATTTTAAATCTTCTTCTTTCTTGAACTATTTGTTTATATTTCTACACTCTACTCAAACTGTTGTTGTTGTAAACGACAGGGAAGAATTAGTTTCTCCTCATTCTCAGTGTCAGGAGAAACTCCATTTTGTAGTCTTGCCAATCTGTTGAATTAATGTTTCCTGGTTTGTGAGCTGACTCAGAGCTGGAGTCCTCTCTGGATTGGCTGCTGTGCCCAGGGCCGTGTCTAGTACACTCATATACAGCATAGGTTCAGGCACAGAGCTGTAAAAAGTGCTGTTTGCCTGCTTTGAGTAGCAGAATCTTGACTAAAACTGTCAGACTCTTGGATCAGCTGTGTATCCTTAACAACACTGTCTTAAACTTCAGAACTTGAGAACTTTTATGGAAGTTTTGTTAACTGTAAAAGATGACAGTATACTATGGAATGCATTTAGTAAACAGTGCGTGTGTGTGTCTTTACAATAACATACACAGAATGTTTCTTCCGTGAGGTCTCCAGCCTTCCTCACTGACAAATGGTGAAAGATTCTCAAGAACCTCAGGGAATTCTCTCTTGGGCAGCTTTTTCCCTTTCCCATCGTGCCTGCACTGTCTGTTGATCCTAGTCTCAGTCACTTAACACCAGTTGCAGAGAGGGTTCTGCTGTTCACGTGCATGTGCTCAATGCTCAGGTTTTTCACTTTTTTTTTTTTTTGACTCTTCACCAACCACATTTCTATAACCCTAGCTAACCTTGTATTAATCTTACAGAGCAAAGGGAGGTTCCCTGTGCCTCCAGCACACTCCACACAATTCGTGGCTCCGACTGGTAGTTTGGCCCCCAGAACAGCAGCTGGTCCTCTAACAATTCTGGAGCCTTCTGCTCATGTCTTTACACTATGGCAGTGGGAAAGTTTGCACACGTCACTTTGGCCTTTGATAGAAGACAGTGTCTAGATATTCCAGGTTGAATATGGTTTGAGAGAGTCCTTGATCTTCGTATTCCTGAGGGTCACTTTTAACAGCCCCTTGATTCCAGTGGCTTTGCCCCTTATTGTGCTTCAGGTAATTCCCTGAGTACACAATCTGCATAGACTAATATAAATGCTTAAAGTCAGAGAAATACTTAAATAAAAGTATGTCTCCATATTTTAAGATAAAAAGTGGGATTCATATTATGTCAAATAATCAGCTGAACTAAAATTTTTACTTTTTAAGTTGTTTTCACATCTCACCAACACCTTTGCTGAAATGCTTACCACTTTAATGCATGTTCATAATTCTCACTCCACAACTGATTTACTCTAAAAATATGGATATTTAGAGGGGTAGGTATAGCTCAGTGGTAGAGTGCATGTTTAGCATGCACAAAGTCCTAGGTTTAATCCCCAGTGCCTCCATTTAAAAAAAAGAAAGAAAGAAAGCAAGCAAATAGTAAGGATGCTCTTTTGCTATCACTTACATGTGGAATCTTAAAAAAAAAAAAAAAAGACACAAATGAGCTTATTTACAAAACAGAAACAGACTCACAGGCATAGAAAACAAACTTATGGTTACCAGGGGGAATGAGTGGGTGGAGGGATAAATTGGGAGCTCGGGATTTGCAGATACTAACTACTATATATAAAATAAACAACAGGATCCTACTGTATAGCACCAGGAACTATATTCAGTATCCTTTTTATCCCAATGAAAAAGAGTATGAAAAGGAATATGTATGTATAACTGAATCACTATGCTGTATACCAGGAATCAACACAACATTGTAAACCAACTGTACTTTAATAATAAAAGAATTTAAATTTTTAAAAATTAAAAACAATAAAAATGTGGACATTTAATTATACAAAAGTCAGTAAACAAAATAGTTTTTTGCATGAGTGTTCCTAGGGAAACATTTTAACCATATGAAATATCATTAATTTAAAAAGTAATTAGACTAAATAAGATTTGGCAAGTTCCTACCCTAAAGAGAAATCGTTCATATATTTTTAAAAATTTGTTCATGCATATTACCATGGAGACAGTGAAGTCAAAACACACCAGCCAGTGCATTGTTCAGCCCTGCACTTCCTACTATAGATTTGATTGAGTAATTCTGGGCTACTCATTTTGAGAATTTGAGAATATAGCATTGTTTCTTTAGTAAAAATATGGGCAGCATTGAAATGTGATCAATAAGGCAGTAAGAATTAGCTCTTACTTATAATTTTTCCTCTTTCTAATGTAATAAAATAAGAAAGAGGTAAGCCTTTTCCTTCAAGTAGTTACTTTTGTGGTAAATGCAATACCTCTGATTCATCCCTCAGGGCAGCAGGGCTTGATCTTGCAAAAAGGCTGAAAAAAAAACTGCTTATTTGGTGAATGAGGCAGGTGTCCTTTTTGACTAAAGCACCAAATAAGGCAATTTTGGAGTACATTTCCTCTGCAGATGCCTTGAATATTATTCTCCATTTTCCTGCCATACAGAATAGTTAGAACAATAGGGAAATGCACCTCTTCTTCAATGAGGTTATTTGTGGTCTTGTAATTTTACCTTTACAAGACCCATGCATGACAAGCTCTCTCATCATAATGTTGCTTCTATCCCCACTGGGATTCATCTAGAAAGTCAGCATAGTTATTATTTCCATATTGTTTGTTTTACTCTGAAGACTGGCAGAAGAGGCATTCCTAACAATTTAATTCAGTCCATTTCATGAAGGAATGATGTTACCAATGGCTAGAAAAGGTAGGTTCCACATATGAGAATCTCTTCCCCAGCACTTCATGAGGACTTGGAAAGAGAAATGGCTTAGATTTATCTTGTTTTGTTTGTTTTTTAAATGAGTTGTTTGAATCCCAGAGAATAGTCAGAGGCCATCCCATTCTGCCCTCTGTCCATCCTCAGAAAAATAAAAGTGATCCTTTTGGGGGACTCTCCATTTTCGCTGCATCCAAACACTCCTGTGGAATTTTGAGGCTGACCCATTTCCTAGCAAGGTCTTTATTCAGAAATGGTCAAATCATTCAGGCAACTGAATAATTTCAGTTCTTGTGTAAAAATGTTCCTGCTGCAGCAAACAATGAAATTATTTTCTTGCAAGCACAGAAAAGACTAACTCTTTAGGTTTTCCTACTTGACTCTGTATGGAAAACATTTCAATAACAGTTCATTAATACATTTCTTTCCAATAATTAAAATATGAATATTTAATCATATAATTACATTTCATCTCAGGAGAGAGACTATGTGTATAATTTCTCCACCAATTCTTAGAGTATGGAACGCTGCAACCTCAGAGATGATACCTCTTTCAGAGCGCTTAACTTGGAACATTTACCAGAAGTCTATAGTATACATCTAGGCCATAGTTAATCTATAATTACTAACTTTGAGAGTGAGCTAATGGGAAAGGAACTACCACTTTGAATCTGCCCAGTAGATGGTCTGTTTCAGAGCACAGAGATGAAGTAGGCCTCCTTCTCCATTTTTGCTGGTTTGTACGTGGAGGTCAGGGGACAGTCTCTCTGCCTTCGGGAAGCCTCAGCCCTCCCCTCCAAGGGGAGCCAGGACAGATGGGCAGTGTGTTTGACAAGGAATCCCTGCATCCTTGCTTCAACGCCCTTCTACTCTACTTTAAAAGCAGTACTGTATTTTTTAAGTGTTGGAACTGGCAGCTCTGCCGGTCACTGGCTACACTGAACAATCCTCCATTCAAATCAGGCAGCCCAAACCCAGATTCAGTGGAAAGTTGTGATGGAGCACACAGAGGGAGGCCTCTCCACCCTCCACCGTGCGGAGGGTGAGGGTTATGTCAAGCACCCTGAGGGTTCCAGAAGGGAGAATCCAGCAGAGTTCTTATATAGCCCCTATTATACTAGTTTCACAAGGAGGATTTACGAACTGGGGGAAAAAAAAGTTTACCTTAGTTGGCTTCCTTTTACTGGTGCCACCAGGGTCTGAGCCACCTAAAATCTCCTCCAAGCAGAAGGCCTCAGTCTCTCTCCCGCACTCTGAGATTGTGTAGTACTAACATTTCTAAGTAAACATCAGAATAAAATGTCCCTTTTAAAGGAGCCAATGCAGGGCTGCAGAGAGGAGGTAAGGGAAGGTTTGGAAGTTGCAACAAGGCAAGAAAAGAAAGAGTGAAAAGGGGAGGAAGAAAGGATAGGTAGACTCTGTCGATGAGTTTAAGTCATTTTTGGCAGGTAGTGTCTGCTTAGTTTCCGTGAGGTCATACATTACCCTCCCATGATGTAAATTACCTTCTAACACACCACACACGCACACACACACCCCTCCCACTCTTTCTCTGTGCTGCCCATACAGCTCAGCTTGGATCCTGTATTAGTTTCCCAGGACTGCTATAACAAAGTATCAGAAATTGGGTGGCTTAAAACAACAGAAATGTGTTGTCTGGAGTTCTGGAGACTAGAAGTCCAAAATCGAGGCATTTGCAAAGCCAGGCTCTGTCTGACAGCTCTTGGGGAGAATCATTTTTCACTTCTACCTTCTGGTGTTTGCCAGTTGTCCTTGGTGTTCCTTGGATTTTAGATGCCTCGCTCCAGTGACCCAACTAACTTCTCCCTGTGTGTCTTCACATCATATACTCTGTGTGTCTGTCTCTGTGTCCACATTCCCCTTTTGTAAGGACACCAGCTATGTTGGATTAAAGCCCATCCTAATGACCTCATTTTAACTTGGTTACTTCTGTAATGGTCCTCTTTTCAAATAAGGTCACATCCTGAAGTACCAGGAGTTAGGATTTCTAACACATCTTTTTCAGGGGACACATTTCAGCTCATAACACCTCCCACTTTTCTGTGCTTACCTCCGCAAAGGTGGCCCACTGCAGTAAGGGAGAAAGGAGGAATTTCTCAAAAGGGGTGAAGCTCTAGATCAGGGCAGTGGAATACACAGGGTAAGTCTGGTTTCCCTAGTACACCGAGGTATAGAAATAAAGTCTTTAGGGAGAAATAGACCCCTCACCTCTAGAGGACTCTCTGTGCACCAGGCCTGTGTTGGGTGCTTTCACAATTATCTTCTATCTGAAAACCCACCCAGTTTCTTTTCACTTTGCCTTTCCTGCAAACCCCTCCAGAGCATTTTTGCCCCATAGGAGACTATAGATATTCCTTAGAAAATAACATGACCCAGACCAATTTCTGAATTTTATAGATGTAGAAACTGATGGTCAGAGAGGCCAAATAGTCTCTCCAGTGGTGCACAACTATTTAGTGTCAGAGCTAAAGCTAGAATCCAGTTTCATTAACTCTCACTCCAACAATCTTTGTTTCAATGTTGCCTTCTGATTTGACTTGATATTATTTACATAGGGGAAATAAATTTAATCTTATTTAACTCCTAGCCTTCGGGGGAGATGAATTCCCAAGCAGAGTATATAGGAGGGTTGGCAGACACTACTTTCCCTGGGGTCATGCCACTTCCCAGTTATTTGCTCTCAGGACAAGAGCAGATTGCACATGACCAGAGTATAATATGTATGTCTTGCACCAAAATAACTTCATCCTTGCCGGGCCTGTGCAGAAGATGGGAATTCAGAGAGAAATGAATACAGCCCCTGCCTTCAAAGAGTTCGTAGTCTTGTAGAAGATTCAGAAATTTAAGCAATTAATCCCACTCTAATGGAATAAGCCTCACAGTAGAGATTTTGAACAAGTTGGGGAGGGAGCTCAGCGATGCCTAACAGTTGAACGGTTCCCAAGGACCAACGGTTTACCAGGCGTGATCAGTGGAGCCAATGGGGCCAGGAAGAGAGCTTGTGCTGTGGCATCCAGTGTTCTGAAGACCAGCAAAGGTTTTCAGTAACTGCCTGTGTAGGGTCCTTGGGGCAAACAATCCACAAGTGTCAAGACAGGAACGAGGATGGGTAGATTGGAGCCAGTTCCGTAAGATAATTGCATGCTATACTCAAAAATGTAGACTTTGTCTATGGGTAATAAAAGCCCAAAGTTAGATTTAAAGCAGGGGAATGACAGGAACCGGTTTTCTTTCTCAGGAGATAGAGAGAAAGTGTGGCTAGGACCAAGGGACCCTTGGAAGCACCAAACTTCACCTCCCTCATCAACACCTAACATCAGCGTAGGACCGTCCCCCTGAAGTAACCGACATCAGGTGACACTCCCGACCCCGGCTGGGTTCCTGATCACACCCTAGGGCTTCCCAGAAAAACAGGAGCCCTTCGTGCACCCTGAATGCCCAGTTTACCTGTGGGAAAACCCAGCTCCAGCACCACGGAGAAAAGCCCCTGACAAGTAACTGGGAAAGAGTCAGCAGGAGGGTGTCCCTGACATTTCAGAAATCCCTTTCCCCTCTCTTTGTCCTTCTCAGTCTGTGTCATTAATTTCCAGGCTGTCTCCATAGCAGAGTCCAAAGAGCACCTTGGCATGTGTGTGGGAGTGCTATCTGGCTGAGCCCTTTGGAGCCATAGGTATGTTTTGCATTTGATACCCAAGGAAATTCTGAGTGGTAGATGAAGGCTCTTTCCCCAAAGGTTAAAAGTAATAAGACCGTCTTTGTGCCTTTGTGGTCTGACTTTTCACAGGCTATTATGAAGGTTGTGGGGGGAGAGGGTTGATCCATATAATTTGCATGTTAATGTTTGGTCTAAAAATATACACTGAGAAAGGAAAAAACATACTTTAAAATATGCTTCAAGGGAACAACATTTCAATTCTTACCATCCAAGTGCCTCGCAGTAAGGAAAAAGACATCAGCTCATTTCATATTAATTTTATTTATTACAAGCTTTCTGATATCAATAGTTACATTTAGAGTTTCAGTGAAACATCACATTTATGTGCTTATTAAACTCAGAATAGATCAAGAAAGTTCAAGAAGAGAGTCTTTCAAAATTTTCCGTTCTTCTCCTCCTTTCCTCAACAAACATGTCTCAGCCACTTGCTGGGGGCCCCCGATTGTGCTGGACGCTGGGGCTTCCCAACTTGCAGCACCCCAACATCTTATTGGGAGCTGGGATAAAGTTGGAATGGGCTTACTACCAATCCTTTCCATAATAAAAGGCAAGGAAACCATACTGCAGTGATCAGATTCATAAGGGATTTTCTGATTTATGTGAGTCAGTCTATGAAATTTTTCGCCTAAAGAGGCAAATGGAAAGTTCACCTTGAGGAAGAGAGCCCAGCTAGGAGTCTGGGCTCTCTCCTCTGAAACTTGTCTGAGAGGTCGAGCCTCTGGGGTGTTTCTGCAGGGCAGCGGGAGAGGAACTGCTGTCACCTGCTGAATCACCCTCCCCACATCCTGGCCCGCCTGCCTGCTCCCTGGGGGGTGTCTGCCCTTTCAGTAAATGCCACACTTGCCCAGAGAAAGATGAGATCACCACCTGCGTGAGTCTCAGGGATAGCCAGAGAAGGGCCTCTTCAGATGAACTGGGTCCACCCTTAGGAGGGAGGAAGACTACCCTTTCCTGTGTATTTAACCTAGCCCTTTGGACAAATAATGAATGTAATTTGGAGGTTCTCCACGGCTTTCTTCACAATTTCCATTCCCTTGTGGATAGAGAACTTTTCATGTCTCTCTCTCTCTCTCTCTTTCTATCTCTCTCTCTCTCTCTTTCTCTCTCTCTCTCTCTCTCTCTATATATATATATATATATATATACACATATATATATACATATATATATGAAATTTTGTGGAGGGGTGGGGTGTTAACACATGAAGCTTTAACAATCACAACAATAAAAAAAAACCACAGTGATAGTGAAAACTAGTGGGAAACATAGGTCAGGAAGTCTGGATTCTGGGTTTAGTTTTCACCTTCCTGTGTGACCTGAGGAATATCAGCTGACCTCTGTGAAATGTCCTTCATAGGGGTGTTGCATTAACCCATGGGGACATGCAGAATTGATATGCATAATGAAAAGAGAAGGTGACCTGAAGTGTTTTTCTGATAGTAAACACAGAAATAGATGCTGGAAAAGGCAGAGGTCATGGACCAATGTACAGAGGAAGACTGTGGACAATGAAAGGAACTGTCCGCACGCAACGAAAGGTAGGAAGCCCAACACATTGTTGCCCCAGTTTTATCCAGAGTCAGAATAAGCAATATTCTTCTGCTGCTGGATCAAAGCATGAGAAGAAACAAAGCATTTTTGGAGGCAAAAGAATCTTTTAAAAAATGGACACACCAGGCTGGCATAATAGCATCGTTTTTGAAGCCATATTGACACGTGCTCACTCAAACAGGTTGAATCTTTATCTTGGCAGATCCGTCTGCTGAGAACATGCACCAGCCCAGAGCCCACACTAACCCACAGGGCCTCTGCAACTAAAGATGTTCATGTGTGTTGGATTTTCATCTCAAGACACACTGAAAAGTGATGAACTTGTTTTCCTTCTTCCCCATTTCAGAGGAATGTGCCTTGCTGTTCTCACTCGGGGTTCTGAGTAATTTGCATGTGTCAGATATGACAGTGACAGATATTCAAATCACTAAACATTGAAATGGGCACTTTTTAGTTTTGGAGATACAAAGAAATGAGACATGGGCCCTGCCCTCAGAAAAAGGCAGATGTGTAAACAAATAAATTACAACACAGCATCCTAAAAGCCATGACACACTATGACCAGAGCAGGAAGGAGGAGGAAGTGATTAACTCCTTCTGGGAAGGCTTCACAGGGGTAATAAAAATGGGGGGAGGGGAGACTGTGTTACACAGACTCTCGAATTATTTGTAGAAGTGCTGTTTTTTAAAACGTGGGCAGGGGAGGTTTTCACGATCAAATAATTTAAATAGGCTCTTTACTGTAAGGTTTACTTTTACTGTTAGAAGTGTGATTTTAGGCAAATTTATTAATTTCTCCATACCTCCATTGTCTTATCTGTAGATTGGTGATAGTAAAACACACTTTTACTATTATGATAACTGCAAGACATAGCTGTATCTATAGACAGATAGACACATGTGCACACACACACACACACACACATAATAGTCAAAAAGTGGAAACAACTCAAATGTCCATTAATTGATGAAAGTAAAAACTAAATGTGGTCTAGCCATTACAATAAAATATTATTCACCATAAAAAGGAATGAAGGGCTGATAAATGCTACTGCATGGATGAACCTTGAAAAAACTAGACTAAGTGAAACAAGCCAGTCACAAAAGGCTACATATCATGATTTCATCGAAATGAAATTCTCAGAATAGAGAAATCATATAGACAGAAAGTAGTGGTTGTCAGGAGCTGGGAGAAGAGGGGAATAGGAAGTAACTGCTAATGGGTACAAGGTTTCTTTTTGGGGTGACAGAAGTGTTCTGGATGGAACTAGGTAGTGGTGCTGGTGGCACAACATTGTGGATGTGCTAAAAACCACTGAATTTTACACATTAAAATGGTGAATGTTACATGAATTACTTCTCAATTAAAGAAAAAATTTAAAGTGGGCCTTCAGAGACAAGTAGAGATAGGCCAGGCAAAGCGAGGGGGACACCAAGGGTCAAAGTTCAAAAGCAATAACAATCCAGCTTTGTTCAAAAAATGTTAAGAATCTTGTAGAATGGCTGTGCTGCTCAGAGTGTGGTCAGTGGACTATGGACTGTCCATTCCATTCTGTGAGGATACAAGAAATCAAATACACTGTAGAGACGTCAGCAACCTGACATTGCAGGGTTGGTGGGCTCCAGTCCTTGGACAGGATATAAACCAAGTGTTGTCAAGTTCATGTGGTAGGTGGCATGTTGCCCATGCCGCACACTAGTCCTGCACAGTGGGACCACATACCCGACCTCAACAGATGGGAAATGAAAACAGCGGGTTCTTCACTTTGTAAAGTTTGAGACACACCATCATAGGGATACATTACAAGGAGTAACAGGCTGCAGAAATAGGCTGGGAACCAAGTGTGAAGGGTTCTATATAAGGTTCCAAACTGTAAGTAAAATAGTTTGAAATTACCTCCTTGTCCAGAATTCTTCAACCAGGTTGTGCCTAGTTATGTACCATGAATGACACTTCTTAGTATGGATTATCTCTTAGGATTAGAGAAAATAGAGGAATCAGGCAATTTCAGGAGAAAGAAAACCTGTAAAACAAAGCAAAATGAAAGCCCCTGGGAAACAATAAGGGCGCACCTATTCCATCTTGGAGGCAGCAAAATGAGCAAAACATACACGGAATCGTCAAAAGGGGGTAAAAGAGGCACATAGCACACTAATTAAGATTCAAAGATTTGTGTGGTTTTTTTGTTTTGTTTTGTTTCAGGGGGGAGGTAATGAGGTTTATTTATTTAGTTAGTTTTTCAGTGGAGGTACTGGGGATTGAACCCAGGATCTAGTGCACGCTAAGCATGCACTCTACCACTTGAGCTATACCCTCCCCACCCCAAAGATTTGTTTATATTTATTGAATAAGAGAAACCAAAATAAGCCACCCCAGGAAGAGAAACTGAGTCGAGAGCTAGGTTAATGGTAGATAGAAAAACGAGGCGGGCAGAGAAGAAGTAGGAAGTCTCACAGCTCACACTCTCCTGCAAAGGGGAGGAACTGAGCCAGCCTTCTTCACGCGTGGGAAAATACTCAACCTCTCGGAAGAAGAGCCCTATATTGATTCCAGACATTGTTATTCCTGCGTGCAGGGGGGACGAAGAAAGGAAAGGAAACCAAGGTATTGACAGAAAAACCAGCTTCTACTTTCTCAAATGTCTTGGATGTCACTGAAGCAACCACAAGACTTCCCCTGTTGTCACATGTTGACTCATTCTTCCCCAAGCCCAGGCCATTTATTTAATGTCTAGTTTTGTTAAAGTCGATGAGATTTTGTTTCAGAATCCAGGGCAGCGCTAATGTAAATGCTTGTTTGTCTGGGGTTGTGCAGAACGAAGGAAGTTCATGCTCTGCACAAGTAAAGCAATGTGTCATGTCATATTGCCAAAAGGTTGCATCACTTCTAAACTTTCCGGAAGACTGGATGGATGAGAGGTCATCTATGTTTGTTTTGTGAAGTTTGGCCTACCAGGAAATGTGTGGGTACAAGAGATATTTTAGGCCCATGAGACTCTCACTTCAGATGCTTAATCCAGCAGCATGTGCTATAAGCTTCAGTCTCTAACTAAATCTTTGAAAAGAGTGGCAAGTTGTGAAGTAAGCAGGGTTTTGGCTGCACTAACAGAGCCACGTATAAAATCCTGTTGCCAAACAGAGACTAGAACCAGATGACAAAGACTGAAAACACACTCCATGTATGACTTTCTCTATAAAGTACTCATTATAACCTAATCCAGTAATACTCACTTCTAGGAGAATTACATAATCACTCACCAATCCATATTAATTAAGACTGCAAATTAACCTTGAAAGAAGATTTTTAAACAGAATTTTTCATGTCGGGTTTCCTTAAGACTATAATGGAATTACTTCAACAAGGAGTTTATTTAAAAAGTTTTAAGGAAGTCATTTTTAGCATACAGTTTAACAGATGTGATAATTAATGGCCCACCAGCAACCCTACCCAAGCCTGCTCACAGACATTTTATTTGTGGTCTTCACATCCTGCATAATCCAGAAGATAACAATATCGCTTCCCTAAAATAAACTGTATCTCTACTGTTTTGTGTGGTTCTGGGAGTTGAGGGGGCTACCAAGGAAAATATCACTCACACACACACACTCCCAACACACACACGCCCCGTGCCTATCCCCATCACACACATAAAGCGTAGGAAAACCCAGACGTAGGAGATATTGACACTAACAGCCAGAGGAAGGCAGGGCCCAGAGAGGGAAACAGAGGCCAGCTCCACCCCTGGAATGTACAGGAGTGAGCCAGTACATTACCTCCATTGTTTAAGCTATTTGAGTTGAGCTTCTGTTACTTGAAACCGAAAGAAGCCTTAACGGCAAAACCCAAGACGTTCATCTCCCTAGTAGACAGTACTCCTTATTATACTATTTTGGGGGTTGGAGGGGCGTCCTGAAATAGGGCAATGGAGAATACTGTCTAGGTGACTGGAGTCCAGTGCCTGTGAGACTGTCACCCCTGGAGCACAACCCCGTTTACATAAGCTACATGCAAGTGGTGCCCCCCTTGAGCTGTGATGTGTGGAGGTGGTCAGAGAGCCTCCTCCTGTGCTGATTGGCACCGTCAGCCTCTCCCCCTACTAGTGCTACTTGGTCTTGTGTAAACCAGCTTATTCTGAAACTTTCTGCCTGACACGGCTATTCTTGTCACTACCATGCCCATTTTTCACGAAATGCTGCTCAGAGAATGCTCCTCAGCCATCTCCTTTCCCTGGTTCTTCACAATGCAGATACCACCTTCTCCATGGAGAATCTTTTAGCTCAACCCCTAAGGGGGAACAAGGCCACTTCACAAAGCAGATGGGTGCCAATTATTTCTACCTAATTCCTGGCTCCATACTTCTTGGTCCTATAAATCCTTGTATTCCCCACTTTCCTAGAGGCTACAAATTCACTTCCCCAAAATAAACCTCAAGTCACATGTCCTTTCATCTTTACCAGTTCTCTGATGCAGTTTCTTCTTTCACCTGCCCTCTCCTCCCATATCAGATTTGAAATCCATCCTTCCTCTCTGCCTTTAATATAACAGTAACTCAGGAAATGTACCACCTTGTTTTTAAGAAATATTTCAAGTTTTGGAAGCCGTATTTATCAAAGCTGGAGAGTTTCTTTATATATAGGAATCTGTTGCCAGCCAAGCCCTAGGTTCTTTTCTTACTGATTGTAGATAAACCTTTCTGATTCGTGGTACACATCTCCAGGGGTCCTGATAATTTATCAATAGTAGAAGGAAAAGATCTCCTCCCTTGAAAACATTCTTGATAAAAAATGAAAAACAAATTTCATTGCCAAGCCTTTAATCAGAAAAACATAAAACAACAAATGGACAATGAAAGCAATAACAAAATGTATCATTCTAAAGAAAAAGTCATCTCTTGAAGATACAAAGTACAAGTGCAAAAGAAAATAAGTTGATATACGGAAAACCAGCTGTGTGTTCAACATTCTTCTGAGGACCAAGCTGGAAACTCTACTCAGAGCATCTTGACATTTCTGCCTGCCACCTGTTCTGCATCACTTGTTTTTCCAAGGCACACCAATTCCACACAAGTCATTCATTCATTAAACATATCTTTATCAAGTTCCTGCTGTGGACCAGCAAACATTGTAGGCACCAGGAAGGCAGCAAAGAAGGGGAGAGACAAGGTCCCTGCTCTCATGGAGTTTGTAATGTAGTGAGGGAGAAGGACCATAACCACGCAAATATGTGAATATGATAATTCCAAACTGTGACAGGTCCTACAAAGACAGTGAAACAGGATCATCTTGATCGAAACTTTTATAAATTCCCGCAGCTACTGCCCTACCTATGATCCTCGTTCCTTCTTAGCTGGAGGATGACAGTCACCTTCTACTGGTCTTCCCATTGCCTGCCTGTTGCCTGATGCACAGCTGATCATGTTATGTCTCATCTCAAAAATCTCAAAATGTGCCACAGTGCTGCCCACGTGAAATACCAACCCTTCCCCTGCCACTGGAAACACTCATGTTATGATCCCAAAATCCCTTCCAGGTCCACCTCCCACCACCCACCTTGCACATTCTGTGTTTTAGGCAAACTAGACAACTCATGGGGCCCAGACGTTCCATGGGCTTTCCTGGGTCCCTCCCCTGCCCGGCAAACCCTGTTTAGTTCTGTGTGGCTCATGTGAGAGGACATCTACCTATTGAAGTCCCTCTGCATGCTCTTCCTCCTTTCTCTCCTCAAATACAAAAAAAAATATTCTTTCCTTCCTTGGGCTCCCAAAAGAATATATCTGTCCATGGGATGTTATCTTACACTGCCTTACTTTGGAGTTTCTGCTGTCCTATCTAATCACTCTGGAGAGTAAGGATGGTGGCTCCATAATTTCTGTATTCCTTTGCCTGTAAATGTGCTTGATAAGTAGTAGCTTCTTGATAATATTTATTCTGAAAGTGATTCAGAATGAATTGAGTGACTAACAGTAACTTTTGATGATATGAATTATTCCATCATGGCTGCATCTAGTCCCCCTAGACTGAAGTTAAGTGGTGTATTTTTCTAAAAGTGAGTCTCAGTGTGCAAAAACACTTTTATTGGATAGGTAGCTGAAGCTAGGAAAAGAGCAGGAATTAATATTATTGAGCACCTACTTTGTGTCAGATATTATACTAGACACTTCACGTAGATCATCTTTCATTGAAGCAAGGAGGAGACCACCATCATGACAAAAAGCAGGCATCTCAGTTTATAAATTTCTCTTTCAAAGTTCAGGACAATTTCATTTAACAGATTCTATGTTTAGCTGTTTATTAGTTATTTTTAAAAATATTGTCCATCTTTACTTATCTCCTTCCCTGATTAGAGCAGAGATTTGTCTCTTCCTTCTACTTCTTTTTCCCCCCATTTCTGTATTTCCAGCACCTAGACAGAACAGTGCTGGGGAACCAGCATAGGCACTCAAAAAATATTTAACGATTAGATGACTTGACCTTAATGGTTTTTTAAATATCCCTACAAATTCTATCCTAGTAGGTCTTGCAGTCGGTCCCTGAGAACAAAATGACCATTTTGAACATTTGCATGTGATGATCACGTTCTTCTCTGCTGTAAATAAAACTCAAACATTTCTCCCAAGTGACCCAGCTTCACAGGTGTACATCCTGAGAACCAGAAACATCTGGGTGAAGAGGGAGGGGAAAAACCTGCAATGTTCCAACCCCACAAAACTTTTTAAAAGACAAAATGAGAGAAAGCTTTAGGAACAGCCAAAGCCTTTTGCAAGGAGAATCCCCTTGTGGAATGAGGGAAAAATTTGGAACAGAGGTTTCCCTGGGGCTGGAAGTGTTACTGGCTTCAAGTCTGAACCAACAGCACTGCTTGAGTCGGTGTGGGTTCCAAGCTCAGCGCCTGCCAAATCCAGGATTTCTCCTCCCCAATTCTGAAGACAAACCAGAGAGAAATTAAATCTGTTGGAGATCTTAGGTGCAAGGGAAAGTATATGTGGCTGCAACTAACAGAAGGAGTAATTTCTATTTATTTTTTAATACCAGGCTGTTCTTTATTTGGCGTTCCTCAGATTCTTGCATAATAGTGTTTCATTTACTTATGTGTGGGTGTTTCTAGTAATAGTACACTGTTTTCTTCAGTAAATAAGGCAGGTGGGACATTGCAATTAGAACATATATTGATTTGCCTTTTTTGAACTTGCAGGATAAAGTATTAAGCCTGTTTGTTTCCAGATATCCACCTAAATAAACACTAAAAATTCTAAACAGTAAATATTCCTTAAATTTCAGCCTAGGAGATTGCTGCATTTTTAGAGTATTTTCTCCTCTATTTGAATCTTTACTTCTTTTCCACCTGAATTGTGAAAAGAAACAAAAAAAGACAAACACACAAGTTTTTTCCCTCCTGGCCCAGGCTTTGTTTTTAATATCATCTTTAAACTGGCAACACCAAGGTCAACAGTGGCTTTTCTAAGTGGCAGATGCTTTCCCATGCCAAAAGAGACAACGGGTGAGGAAAAAGGAACAGCTGGTTTTCTGGCGCTAACACGTGATTCAAAGAGGAATATCTCTTTGATGCTTTATCCCCTTTAAATTCATCTCTTATCTCTCTAATATGCCTCTCTCTTAAAATTCAAGTTCAGCCAATATTTATTTAAATAAGTTTCCATCGTCTGCCATTCATGTTAACATATTAATAGAGTGATTTATTCCTTTATTTAATAGCTATTATTATTGAGCTCCTAATATGCACCATGCCCTATCTAGACTCTAGGGTAAAACCGCAAAGAAGAAAGGGTCTTTTTTTTCCCCTAAAGTCTAAGGGTAGATGCATAATTAAAGCATGATGGGTGCTATAATAGAGGCAAGCACAGGGTAACATGATAGAAGAAGGGGAAAACATCTAACTCTGTTACAAGAAGACCATAGAAAGGATCATGGAAAAAGTAATGAATAGGACTTAACCCACAAAGAGGGAAAGAACAAGGAAAAGTATATGCAAAAGTCCAGAGGCCACACACAGCAAGCAGCCTAATAAAACTACAGACGGTTCAGTCGTTGAAGGATATGTTGTGGAGGGTGGTGGTCAGACACAATGTGGGAGAGATCAGACTGTGAAAAGTCTTCATATCCTGTGGACAAGAGAGAGTCAATAAAGAATGTTAGACAGGGCCGAGGGAAGAGACCCAATTATAGATTCAGAAAGATCACTCTGAGTTCAATCAAAGACTGGAAACGAAGAAATCTGTTGGGAGGCTGTGGTGGTAATCTGAGGAGCAAAAGTTACCCAAACTCAGCTAGTGACAATGCAAGTGGAAATGAGCCCTCAGAGCTGAGAAACGTTTGGAGGAAATAGAATGTTCAGGATCTGGCTACTGGTTGGTTGTAAAGATCAGAGAGGAGGAAAAGTCAAGGACAATGTCCAGGAGAAAGAGCAGGTTTTAGAGGAGACATGAAGAGAAGAATTTAGTTGTGGCTTGATTGAGTGGAGATGCCCGTGGGTCATCCAGGTGTAAATATCCAGAAGACCTCGTGAAATACAGGTCTGAAATTCAGGAAAGTCTTCTGGCCCTTGGCATGATTTCAAGGGTTATTAGCATGTAAATATTTTGTTGTGGCTGTGAGAATGGATGGAATCACCTAGTCAGAGTATGTAGCAGGAAAAGGGAAGAGAACCAAAGTCAGAGACTTGAGGACACTGAGTTACACAGAAGGCAGAGGAAACAGTGTTCAAAAGGAGACTGAGAAGGGGCAGCCACAGGCGTAGGAGGGAAACTAGGAGAATGGGGTTGAATAGAAGGCAAGGGAAGAGGGTGTTCCAACAGAGAAGGAAGTGGTGGACAGTGTCAAATGCTGAGAGGTCAAGTCAGTTAAGAAGTAAGAATGCTGATGAGATTTAGCAAAAAGGAGGCCATTTGTACCTGGGTGAGAGCAGTTTCTAATGGAGACATGTCGGCAGAAGCAGACTGCAGTCAGTTGAGAGGGGAGGGAGGTGAGGAAGTTGCAGAAAACATGAGTTATTTCAAGAACTTGGGCTGGGAGGAGGAGGAGAGGGATAAGAGAAAAGTGTGGAGCAGGGGCGAGAAAGAAGGGAGAGTTGGATGGAGGATTTTTTTTTTTTTTTTTTGAGATAAAACATGAGGATATTTAAATGGGAAGGATCCAGTGAAAATGTTGACGTCAAAATATTAACGCCTGGGACATGCCTGAGAAGGCCCAAGATGATGAGAGCCTAGGTACAGATAGAGGGGTTAGTCCTGGGGAAGGTGTGCACTGGTATAGAGAACAGGTGAGGTGGTGGGAGGGGTGGCAGGGAAGTGTGGGCATTCTTGTGTGGCTTCTGTGTTTTTGTGGAGTGGCAGGAGAGGTGATCTGAGGGTCTAGGTGAGGTAGAAGAGTGAAGGAGTGGAGTAGAAGTTTTGAGGTGAATGGAGGAAAAGGCTTATAATAGACGTGGTGGAGACAGAAGGAACAAAGCTGACAGGGGAGGCAGGAGTTCCAGGGCAGCGCTGCTGGCCCAGGTGTTGAGGGAGTGATTGTGAAGTACACGCTCCTGAGGGTTGGGTGACCTTCTCCAGGAGTGCTCCCCAGCCCCGAGCACAAAGAAGACGGACAGCTGTGAGTGGAAGAGTTTTGCCTGAAATTCCTGCTGGAAAGGAAGCTTGAGAATGCTGCAGGAGAAGCACAAAGTTCAGGAGTGAGCCAGGCTCCCAGGAGGTGAGGGCAGTGCAACAGTTGTGATATTCATGAAAACAGTGAACTGATATAATTTTATTCTAATTGACTCCCAAAGCATAAGTCCTTCTGACTCGCATACTTGATTGTCACTGATTGGGAAGTACTACTGGCATTTAGTGGGTGAAGGTTGGGGGTGTTAAATGTCCAACATTGCCTGGGACCGTCCTGCCCACCAAGAATCGTCCTACCACACGTGGAGAGGCTGCCGCCATTGAGGAGCGCTGTGTAGGCAGCCTCCAAGCCAAGCCCCTGTTGACCCCTGTCCCCCGGTATTCACACTCTTGTCTTGTCCCTCCTACATTGTTCTAGGGTTGGTCTGTGTGATGGATACAATATGGCAGAAGTGAGTCACTCCTGAGATTAGGTTATAAAAGATCACAGCTCCTTTCTTGGTCACTCTCTCTCTCTTAGATCACTCACTCTGGAGAAAGCCATGTCATGAGCAGCCCTGCAGAAAGGCCCAATGGTGAGAAACTGAAGCCTCCTTCCAGCAGCCACGTGAGTGAGCTTGGAAACAAATCCTCTAGTTCCAGTCAAATCTTCAGAGACTGTAGCCCTGGGCAGCAGCAGGAGTGCAACCCGCCCAGCTAAGCCACTTCTGGATTCCAGACCCCAGAAGCTGTGTGAGATTATAAACATTTGTTGTTTTAAGTTGCTAAATCTGGGGAGTAATTTAGTTCAGGGCAAGACTAGACTTGATAACCAGCCACAGCAGACTCAGTCCATAGGGTTCTATCATGAGTCTTGGCAGTGGTAACTCAGGATATGACATAAAGGAAGTTTGTGCTGAGTTAAAGAGAAAGGGGAAGTAGCAGCTCTTTGGGGAGAAGTTAAGAAGATAAGAGAAAGAGAAGAAAAGGAAGCATTCAGATACTTGGGTCCTAGCTTCTCCCAGTGGTGCAGTTTGTTGGCTGCATACAGGTGAGTGCCTGGCCCAAGAGTCAAGCTGGGCTGAATAGCCAGGCCTTGTTCCGCTCACCAAGCTTTGCAGCCTGGCCCAAGGGCATATCCACTTGAGGGGTATCATTTCCTAATTTTCATAAAGGACTTGTACATGCTAGCAGCCTCCCTACCACTTGTGGATCAAATAATGAAAACTGGGGAGATGGAGACAATCAGATATGTTTAAAGGTTTTCCAGAGCAGGGCACCTTTTCTAACTTCCCTGGATAGACATTGTGACAATTTCAAGTCCTTTAGAGAAACCCCAACTTTAACATGGCACTGTCCATGAAATGGCTGAGGGACAGGCCCAGGTGGACAGAAGGCCAGAGAAGTGTCCCCAAGGCCTCCCATGTCTTCCATGTTGGAGTAGTAGGGCTTCTAAAGTTCCCAGATGACCCTCATAGGGGATTGCTGAATAGAGGGCCAGTGGGCCTGTGGTAGGGTTGCTGAGGCCTAGGGTAACAATGAACTTTCCCAACTGTGTCAACTCTGGCTACAGCTAGAGGATCTGCAGTACCAGCAGTAGTCCAGGCCTGAGCTGAATTAAGAGAAGGGGTACAAATTTCACAACCACAGATTTCAGCAGCAAATGTCAACAGGGTTCCCTATAACCAGGAGGGATTAGGGACACCCACCTGGAGGCCAACAGGGGCCTGTTTTAATCCAAAAACTCTAGGACAGCTCAAGGACCAGTATCTCCTCTCCCAACCTCACCTCCAGGACCAGTAAAAGAAGAAAACCTGGGTTGGGAGAAGGTACTCAGAAACATTGAATATTTACCCCCCAATACATAAAATACCCAAGTAGTTTGTTTTAAACCAAAAGATATTAAAAATCTCTTTGTGATAAGTTTATGCCCCCATCCTACCAGCTCAGGGAGTTGACTAGAGATCTGTAGGAAATAGTTTATAGAGAAATTTGTTAAAGCTTTTTTTTTACATTTTCCAATTTGTAATGGATTACACTTTTGCTTCCCTTGAACCACCAATGTAGTAATTACAGCAATTACCTGATCTTCACCTTAAATTTAAAAAAAAATGGAAATGCTAATGCAAATACACCATTCATTTGCCTTTAGATCAAATCTCCAGTGCATTCGGGCACCCCAAAGCAAATTGTCTAAATGAAAGTATGAACAATATTGTATATTCTAGACTTCAAATAACTTGACCACTGGCTATTGTGGATCTTTCTAGAAAAACTGTTTCTCAATAAAATGTGAGAAAGATCTCAAAGATTAATAAATGTGCTAATGTGATGGGAGTCAAGGCTCTAAGTGCCTGCAAAATTGTCTTCCTTTCCATAAAAGAACACAAAAAAAGAAGGAGGAAGAGGAAAACCGGAGAAGAGTTTAATCTTAGAATTTATGCTCATTTTTATTTTGCCCCCTCATTCTCCATTTATATATTATATTCCTCTACTTTATCTTAAAGACAAGAAATAATCTTTCTCAAATTGAAGTCAACAAACTCTCGAGATTTTCAAGTTGTTCTTGTTGCTAACTCTTTAAAGAAGGGGAGAGGTGTTATAATGGGCCAATGAACAACCAAAGCAAAATATATCTATGGATGTATAGGGACATAGAAAGTCCCCCAAAAGATGAATAGTCCATCTTCCCACTGGACTTAAGAGTCACAATGTGAAGGTGTGAACCCCGGTTCTGCACTTTACTTCCTTTGTGACTTTGTAGCAGTTATTGAACTACTTGGAATTACAGCTTACTCATTCATAAAAGGGAAATTATAGTATTAATGCTGCCTGTATCACCACTGAGTTGCTGTGAGAATTCAATGAGATAATATTTATAAGAAAACACTATTTGAGGAAATGTCCCAAACCATCACTGATATTACACAGAAAGTATTATAGAGCTATGCAGCTTACAAAGCAAGAAATAATTCTTCTTGCCCCTGCCCCATGCCCACCATCTACCTCCTCAGCAAAACAAAGAAAAAGGAAGCTTCAGAGAATGCAGTTGCCAGAACCAGTGTCCAGGTGGTGCACAATGAGGAACAGGTAACGCTCCCAGAGTCAATAATTTGGTACTAAGGATTCTATGTCCTCAGTAACAAAGTTCTGCAGCCAACACAGGCATCCTAGGACAGGTCAGAAGACAGAAGAGAATACAGGCCAGATTCCCAGGAGCTGAGGCTTGTCAACAGTTCCTCAATGGGAAGGACCTGAAGAATGACACCAAAAGTTTTGTTACAAACCCCCATTACCTTTAGACCCTTGCTGTTTGATGTGTGATCCATGGACCAGCCACCTCAGCATCACCTGGGAACTTGTTGGAAATGCAGCATCTCAAGCTCTGCCTCAGACATGCTGAACTAAAATCTGCATCCAGGTGAATCATATGCACATTACAATTTGAGAAGCGCTGCTTTGAACTTCATTGAACAAAAGCATGTAAGATAAAACTCATGTAGTTCTCAACACTTTTGAGTGTTCATAAGACTTCTGATTAAAGAATGCCTCTGGGTATGGTTACACATAGAAGTCTCATCCAGGTGAACTTTACCTTGCCATTACTGTCAAGATTTTGATATGCAGATGAGTAAAAACAGGTAAGTAGCACCCTTTGGAGATTTGTGTTTTAATGAATGCCTACCAGAGTCTGGGGATGCTGCGTGCTACAAGAGCACCTATTAAATACTGTAGTAAAAATTCAGTATTTTTATATTGAGCATTCATCCAAAAATCATTTACTGGACACGTAGTATAGGCAGGGCTCTATTCTTAGAAGACTAACCAAACCTGGAGTATGTAATCTTTTTTCCAACTTAAACTATAACTTCTCATAAAACTCAAGATCTATACATAACTGAATAGGTTTTAAATTAAAGAAATTCAAAGAATTTTACTCTTTTGTTTTTAACATGGATAACAGGAAAATAAATATTCTGTAGGAAAAATAGTAGGATCCATAAAATATGCACTTGAAATATATTTTCTGGTCAGTTCACATGAACAACCTGTGATCAGGAAAGGAAGAAAAATACACAAAACAAGAAAGAAGGGAGGCTCAAAGAAAGCAGATAAAGAATAAGATAGTGAGAGATGAACAGAAGAGAGACAGAGATATAAGTGAGGCAGACACCAGGTGCAATGGTATATGAGGTACTGGGCACATTAGAGCTGCTTCTGCAATACCTGATATTCATTTGAGTTCATAATAAGAGATCATTTTCTGTCACTTCTTTCTGTAAAATTCTGTACCACTTAACCATCAATGGCAGTTCTTATCAAATATTGTTGACTCTAAAATTGAGGAGCTGCAGCAGCCCTTTTGTGCTTAGAGGTACTCAGGTATCACCTCCAACTGTAAGGGTAGGATTAATTAATTATCAACAAGTATAATTTGTGGGGTTCTCATATTTATTGTGCTCTGAAAGACTTGCTGTAAGGACCTGGCCATCTAACTATTAGTCATCAAAGCAATGATATAATTAGACTGCATCTATACGCTATAATATCAGGCTAGTAGTCATCTAGTCTTAATAAAAGATACCCAGGAATAGAGGTCACATCTCAGTAAATCCATGTATAATTGAAAGTTAAGGTATTGATCAGAAATCTAGAATTTATTTTAATAGAGGACCACATCGAACTGTTTGAGTGAAGAATTGTGCGACCCATTGGTTTCATTAACCACGTGAGCATTAAAAAAAATGTTTTTTTCATTTTTAAGGTAGAAATTCTTATGGGCCAGAATCTTCTCAAGGCTTACATTTGCTCCTAGGATGAAGGGGTACATAGAAGATGAGTGCATAAATCTGCTCAGACCCAGATTACATTTCATGCATTGTAACAATAATGTGCAAGGAAGCAAAGAGACCAGCAAATTCATAAATACAGAGCAATTTGAGATTTCCTCATGCAAGTTATTCTAGAAATGCCAAATATCCCGTTTATGACAGCCCAAGAGTTGAAATGTTGATAGTTGTGTTCACATGTTCACGCAGAGTGAAAAGCTTTCACATTTCAAATAAAATAAGCAGAGAGGGGAATGGGATTCATCTTACTGAAGCTCTATAAGGCACAATTATTTGGTTGGTAAATGGAAATAAAATATGCTATAGAAAGCAGAAAACATAGCTTTTAGGGAGACAGGCTGCTTTTGAAAAGATGAATCTGTGATTCCACAGTGACATAAAAGCTGAAGTGTTATTTCCTAGTCCTTATTATGTTTTAACTGTCACTGAAAGTAAAGTAATGGAAAAATTGTATTTGTACATAAAAAGTGAGTATGAATTATCCGTTTATTATAAGCATTTTATCCTTTATCTATTTAGATACAATTATAACCTTGCTCTCCAGCATTTTAGAAAACAGGATGTTGGTCAATAAAAGTTCCAGTTAAGTAAGTACATATTCATTTTCCCTGAGTTAATCTCTCTTTTATTTTGTCCTTTATTCTTTCCGCCCAAACTGGGCAAAAAAGTATGTGTCCCAGAGATTCAACTTTTCTTTCCAAAAATTAGTAGGAACAGTAAATAACTCTAACTAAATTTTCCACTGTTTTTAAGTCTCTAATATTGCTATTCAGTAAAAAGTTTTGTATGATAGATCACCAGATGTGTTGAATCTAGATTAGTAAAATACTAGATAACAGCTTTTGGCTGTAACTACCCTTTTAAAAATATTGTTTATATGTACATATTTTATCCATGTGTGCCACTATATGTATATCATTTCTGCTAGATTGTCAGCTCCATGAGGACAGTGACTATCTTGTTCTTTCTGTATTCTCAGAACATAGCATAGTTTCTAGCATATAGTAAGCATGTGACACATTTATTTACTCATTAACTAATTTTTATTGAGCACTTACTATGTTCCAGACACTGTTTCTAGATGATGAGGATATAGGATTAAAGAAGAACAAGAAAAAGAAAGTTTCTGCTCTCATGGTGTTATATTTAGGGAATAACAAGGAAACAAATAAGTAAAACACACAGTATATACCTTGAGAAAACAAGTAAACTGCACAAGGGATGGAAAGAGATGAGTATGAGATGCTACCAGACACCAGGTGGTTATAGTAGAAGCTGCGCTGTGCCACCCATATCTCCTGTCAGGAAGAGACACACATTCCTCCAGCTGCCGTGAGTGGTGGCTGCTAAGAGTTCACAGCTAAGTCCTCTCTCGGACCTGGTCTTGGTGGGAGGAAGCTGCCTTGCCCAAAGTTCTGGGGTTCCCTGCATCCAATAACCACTCCACGCACTGGTACAGATCTCTCTTGCCTCAAGTGGAACCATTCTGACGGTTCAGCTCCAGAGAGTCCTGTAGGATCAGCTGAAGCCTCTGTTAGAACTGCATCAGCAGTTCAGCATCTTCCACTTCTCAATGCTGCTTCCTTCATCCTAAACTATCACAGATACTGGTCCTAAATATACTCCTCAATAAATCTCCTCATGTAAATTTCAGTCTCAGAGTAAGCAAGGAGGATAACAGCATTTGGATTTTATTCCAAGTAGAGTTGTCCAGTAGGTACTTAGTATGTGATTCTAGAGCTCAGGGAAGAAGTGGAGCTGAGGATATGGAGCTGGGAATTGTCAGGGTAGTTAAAGCCATAGAACTAAATAAAAAACACCCAGGGAGTAAGTGTAAATGGAGAATAAAATGAAGTCCAAGGGTGGATTTTGGAGCCCGCTACCACTTAGAGATCTGGAGGGATGGAAAGAAACAACAACAACAACAGCAGCATTGAAAAGAAGCAGCCATTGTGATGGCAGCACTGTGGAATGGTGCTCTGGTAACCAAAGGGGAAAATGCTTCAAGAAGGAGGGAGTTGGGATCGAACCGCATCATATCCTATGGAAAGGTCAAACTGATGAAAACTGAATTGATGATTAGATTTCACAACATAGAGGTCATTGTGAAATCGTTTGTAGTTTCAGTGGAATGGAGGGGGCAAGAGCATAATTTATTGAAGTAGAACATATGAGCCAAGGTTTGATAAATACCTGTTATATTAAAAGAATGCATCTGTACTTCTTCCACATTTGAGAAGATATGTGATCTGTATTCCCAGTGCCGAGAACAATGCCTAGCACATGGTATGTACTCAATCCACATTTTTTGGATAAATGAACTACGTGCTGCCATTTTTGTGAGTACACAGCATCACTGAACTAATGCTATAGAATTTTAAACTTGAGATCATAATTTTTCCTCTTAATTCAACTACCCCTTGGCTGGGGAAGTGCCACATGGCTGAGGTGGCACCAGAATTCAAACCGTTAAGGTTAAGTTCTTATTTTTATCTACTACAATATCCTAGCATATGAAACATTTGCTCTATGTAACTCTGTGAACCTAAAGTCACCTTCAGTTCAAAGTTGAGAAAAATCAAAGGTTTTTTCAGGATGCTCGAATAGTTATTTACTTAATCCCTCAGTGAGATCTCTTAATACTTCTAAGTAGATGAAATTGTATGAAACTTTCTGATTAAAATTTTACTTTTTAATTCTATATTTTTATTGGTGAAATACTGAGGAATCTACCTTGTGCTGAGTTTCCATTTTACTTAGAAAGTAACTCTTTGAAATAGAACAGCATGGGATTTAGGATCTTTCCTTCTCATCCCACGCAAAAAGTTCCCTTGCTTAATTCTTTTCAGTTAAATCTTTAATAGAGCAATAAAGCGTAAACTTTATCATTTGAACAAACTTTAAAACTCTTTCACGTTCATGATGATTCTCCTGAAAAATAGTGTTAGATGATGCAGTTCGGACTGAGATGAATTTATGTTGTGCTAGTAGTCACTTGTACTCAAAAAGGTCTAGTTTATTTTCAAAGAATCTAAGTATTTAACATCAAAAACCAGACAGTAAAAAATGCAATATTGTGAAATTTTCTAATTTATTTTATAGAGACAGATTTTGAATGTTGTACTCATAAAAGTACTACTTGTGGGTAATATCACTGAACCAGCCTTGGCAGAAACTTCAAAAAGCAACTGTCATGTGCAGAAAAATAGAGACTAGATTAACAAAATTTTACTCTCATGAGTTTTACTCATCAATACTGCTGATGCAGATGTGGAAATCAAAAGTGTGATTTATTTGTCTCATTGGCTAATATGTCATAATATTTTTCTCTGGAAGTGTCAGACAGTCTAAGAGAAAACAGAAAATGCCAGCTGTGTTCAGTTTGGCCATGGAGACAATGAGCAAGCATGAGGTAAGCCTATTTATTTTGGGTCTACACAGGCCAAGTTAAAGAGAAAGGAAGCCATTATGTAGATCATTCATCCTTCAAAACTTGTTATGGAATAAAAACAGAGTTTTTAAAATGATTCAAGGTACTTCAATAAAGTTTATCTTAAAAAAAATTTCATTTGCAGCCACTGAATGTTATAAATGATTTAGGCAAGGATGCAGAATCCACTAGATAAAAGGTAGTTGGAAAATAAGACATTCATTTGGCTTCAAAGACACATCCTACATATTACTTACTAATTACAATGGGAAATGATGCTTTTATAATGGAAAAATGCTGTAGACACAAACATGCGTATTATACACATATATGCATAATTATAAACTTTTTAAAAATTTACACACTTCTCTGCAACTTGCTTTCTTTTTTTTTGAGGTATAATTGACATATAACATTACATTAAAGTGTACAACATAATGATGTTTATATATAGTGAAATGATCACCAAAATAAGTCTAGTTAACTTCTATCACTATATATAGTTATAAAAAAATTTTTGTGTGTGATGAGAGCTTTTAAGATCTGCTCTCTTAGCAACTTTCAAACATGCAATACAGTATTGTTAACTATAGTTGCCATGCTGTAGACTATACCCCCATGACTTACTTGTTTTATAACTGGAAATTTGACGTTTTGAGCCCCTTCACCCATTTTGCCTACCCCCAACCCCTTCAACTTGCTTTTCTCAAGCAGTAATACCTGGTAGAATTTCCAGACCAGTTAGTATCTCTCTTTAATTTGCAGTCTTTCAGTGCCTGGAAAACATTCTGTGGTTGTGGATATAGTCTGACTTATTGAGCTAGTTCCTCCACTGAGGTGATTTACTTTTTCACCCCTGATTTTCCTCCTTTACAGACAATGCTATAAAATAAGTATCCTGGTACATATATCATATGGCTGGTTCTTTGTATCAATGAGATTAACATCTAAGAGTAGATCAAATATTTGCCTATAGTAACTTATGTTAATACATATTACCAAATTACTTTTCAAGTGAGCTAATGGTTCCCATTGTTCCCACAAGAAATACCTGAGATTATTATTCTTCCTCAATCTTATTCTCACCAACAGTAGGTATTATTGCTCTGTAATTTTCCCACTTTGATGGAGAAGAAAATGATACTTCCTCAGGGCTTTAATTTGCATTCTCTCACCACGCTTCAGTTTATGCGCTTTAAATATATATTTATTGATTATTTGTGTTTGCTTATCATATTCTTTGCCTATTTTTCTACTAGATTTTTTGCATTTCCTTAATATCTAAGACTACCTTATATTACTAGAAATATTCACACTCTGTCATCTGCAGAAATTTTTCTTTAAATATGTTATTTTCCCAGTTGATCTTACAGCATCTTTGGCCATAAATATTTTAAAATTTTATACATAAATCTGTGTCTATATATGGAAATATACCTTGAGTGTTTTTATTTTAGTTAAGAATGACTCCCACACCCATAGAGAAAAAAAAGTGATTTACCAGTTTTCTTTATATAAGCTCTTTGCTTTCTTTATCAAATTTATTTCTAATTTTTTTATATTTTTGTTTTAAATTTTTTAATAGTTTTACTATGGTATAACACATATACCATAAAATATCCCAATGTAAATGTACAGTTTAATGTTTCTAATGAATTTATGTAATTGTGCAACCATCACTACAAAATCCAACTTTAGAATACTTCCATCATGCCAAAATGTTTCCTTATGGCCATTTAGTCAATTCCTTCTTCCATCTCAGCACCTGGCAACCACAGATCTGCTTTCTGATTGTAGATTTGCCTTTTCTGAAAATTTCATATAAATAGAATCAGATAATATACGGTCTTTTGTTTCTAGCTTTATTTGCTAAGCTTAATGTTTTTGAGGTTGTATTAGTTTCCTGAGGTGATAACAAATTACCACAAACTGGGTAGCTTAAAACAACAGAAATTTATTGTCTCATAGTTCTGAAGGCCAGAGTCCAAAATCAAGATGTTGGCAGTGTTACATTCCCTCTGGAGGGTTCCAAGGAGAATCTAGCTTGCCTCTTCCTACTTCTGGTGGCTGTCAGCATTCCCTGTCATTCTTGGCTTATGGCCACATCATTGCAGTCTCTGCCTCTGTTGTTAATAGCCTTCTTCTGTGTATGTCTTTGTCTTTTCCTCTTCTCTCTCTCAAATCTCCTCTGCCTTTCTTTTAAGGACAATTGTCACTGAATTTAGGGCCCACCTGAATAAACAAGGATCATCTCTTCATCCCAAGATTCTTAACTGAATTACATCTGTAAAGAACTTTTTTCCAAATAGGGTAAAACTTACAGGTTCCAGAAACAAAGACATAAACAATCTTTTGGGACCACCCTCCAGTCCACTACAGAGGTTCTTCCATATGGCAGCATGCATTCGTGCTTTGTTTCTTTTCATTACCAAATATCATTCCATTGTATGGATATGCCACATTTTTTATCCATGTTTTAGCTGATGGATATTTAGGCTGTGTCTCCTTTTTGGCTATTATGCTGCTATGAACATCCATGTGCAAGTTCTTGTGTTTTCGTTTCTCATCAGTATTTATCTGGGAGTAGAGCTGCTGAGTCACATAATTGCTGTGTTTAACCTTTTTGGACACTGACAAATTGTTTTCTCAGGTGACTATACTATCTTACATGCCCCATCAACAATGTATGAGGTTCCAGTATCTCTATTTCCTCTCCAACACTTGATATCAGTGGTCTTTTTATATTACAGTCATTTTAGTGGGTCCTAAAGTGGTATCTCATTTTTGTGGCTTTAATTTGCATATTTCCTCGCTCTGTCCTTGTAGAGAGCCTGGGAGCAGTCATATCTCAATAGCAATAAGCATACCTAGTTTCCAGATCTTGGCTTCTAAATAGATTTTCTTTTAAAGTAATCTGAGCCTTCTTAGGGAAATGTCTGATTTCAAGACCAAAGCAGGGAAAGTTAAAAACAAGCCTGGAACATCTTGCTGTGACAGAAAGTAAGGACATGATCACAGAAAGATAGGGTTCTATCAAAAGGACGTAGAAGAAAGATTGTAGATGTTCCCACTGGCAGCAGTATAGAACAATTTGATCATCAAAATAAATAATAATAAATAATAGTAAAGTAATGTAGCCCATTGAATAAAATAGGAATCCTTTAGTCCACACTGATATAAATAAATAAATAAACAAACAAACTATTTATTTATTTATTTCCTCCTTATGATAGAATGCCAACCAACAAATACAGAATAATGGAATTGGAAATGGAAATTCTCCATTTAACAGTTAGCATAGATATAAACAACTTAAACAGAAACATTGCAAGAAATTAGTGAGTAAAAGTTGGACAGGGATATATATATATTTACTGGTGTCAAAGTATCTTCCCACAAAAATACTTATTAATTACAAAGAGAAAAAGAAATTTTATAGTGGAGAAACCTGGACGATGCCACCTTACTCCATTGAGCAAATCCAGGCATCGGGCAAATCGAAATTGAATGCCACTCAAGGGTATGTAACACTTCACATTGGTCTATGCAACTTCTTCACATTATTGAGAAAACGCATTACATGAGCCCAAACTGGGGATGTCTACAAAATAACTGACCTGTGATCTTTTGAAATGATAAGGTCATGAGAGTCAAGGGAGGGCTGAGGACCTGTTCCCAGAGACTAGACAAACCTAGATGCAACACATGACCCTGAATGGATCCTTTTCCTATAAAGAACGCTCCTGGGAGAACTGGCAAAACTTAAAGGGTGTATGGAAGTTCTTCGTACTGTTCTTGCACTGTTCAGTGAGTTTGACATGATTTCAAATGAAAAAGGATAAAAATTATGTTGTTAGAGTGTACCGTTGAAATAAATCCTATTTGGTAACATGGATTATGATTTGATACTCTCTTTATTAGGTTTTGTTATTAAAATTCTCCTGGCTTCATCAAATGAATTGAGGTGCTTTCTATTTTTCCTAAGATCTTGCAATTATTCAATTATTTACTTTATAATTTTGCTAGAATTCAGATATGAAGAAATTTGATTCTGCTGCCTTTGTAAAATACTAGATCTTTAATCACTTAAAAAAAATTCTTCTACAGTGGTTTATTCAAATTTCCTGTCTTTACTTGGGTTAATTGTTATACATATTGTTTGCTAGGAAATCATGTAGGTTTCAGAATTCAGATTTATTATAAATTTGCACATATGTGTTCTTTTATTTATTTTCTTCTCTTTGGTATTTGTCTTTACATATTCTTTCTCATTCACAATCTTACATATATTTTGTTCTCTCTGTTTTCCTTAATGTCAAATAAAAATGACATTCTCCTTTTGTAAATCAAATCAAAATCAAATGATGTGATTTTGAGCTTTTTAATTTTTATAAGCTATTTTTTGTTTTCTATTTCTTTAATCTTAAGTTTTATCTCTCAATTCCTTCTTCCTATTTTGTTTTTGTTCTTTTTCTAATTGATGTAAATGATTATAAAGCTTCTATATTTTAACATCTTTATTTTTTAATAATAAGGAATTTAAGGTTATACTTTTTTTCTGTGAATGTGGCTTTTACCAAATACTATAAGCTTTGGCAGGAAATTTTTTTTCATTGCTTTCTAGATAGTGTTAAATTTTTCATTGCTTTTTTGACAGTTTTTAACTTTTTCTTTGAATTCAAAAGAAAGCTTGATATGTAATTCTTGATTCCAGTGTAAAGTTTTTGTATCCTTTTTATTTATATCTAAATTTACTGGATTATAATCAGAAAATCATAATAAAAAATACGTAAGTAGTTTTTAGAAATCTTCCACGGAATATTAAAAAAAGGAATTTCTATATTTGAGGAACTGAAAGTTCTCTCTAAATCTCTATACAGTTGGTTCTCATTATTCACAGTAGTTATGTCCTCTAAAGACACTGTGAGACTGAACCTTTGCTCCTCGGAGAGATACAGGGGTTAGGTTCCTGTGAACCTCTGGTTACATTTTTGTCAACCAATCAATACATAACTGTCCTTTATGTGTGCTTCTGTTTAAAGGCACCTTATTTAATATATACTGGTGATTCATTAACATTGAATCCACAGTCAACATCACAGTAACTCATGCCTGGATGAAGTTTATCCACCATATATGTTTTCTCCATAAGGCACATCACAGCCTTCTTGTGCTTAGGAACCTAGATGGCACTTCAGAACTTGGGGGCCATTTTAAACAGTGAAGTCACCAACAAAATGCACAAAAAAATGCCAAAACCTGACACTGAATAGACTGGGAAAAGGACACTTGTCTATAATATGAGAGCTGAAACAAGAAGGCAGAATGACTGCTCATTTGACCTCAAGTTTTTCACCATCCTGCACATGTCTGTGACTGCAAAAGTGCCAAAAGTATTGACACAGGGGTTACAGACACATTTTAGCAAGGGGGCAAATTCACAAATATAGAATCTACAAATAATGAGAATGATCATATTTATATAAACAAGCTTTGTGATTGTATTATTTGATTCCTCTATGTCTTTTTCTGTCTATCTACCTACATTCATTTGTCTATCAGAATTGGCTAATCCTGATATTCATGTCCTTTACTATAATATTTTGTTTAACAGTTGCATTTCTAATAATTTTAAAAAAATGTTTAGCTGCTGTGTTGCTTCACATAGACACTTAGGACTGTTTTATTTTCTTCATAAATTTTACTTTTTATCGTTACGTGGTGTCCCTCTTTTTTCTGTTTAAAGATTTTTTTTTAACATTTTGTTTAGAGATTTTAAACTTAAAGTCCATGTTCCATGGTATTAATAGCACCACACCTGCTTTAAGATTTTGCTCTCCTTTTACATTTTATTAATTTTTATGTGTTTTCCCACCTCTCCTATAAAATCAAACAGATATTTCCCTAGTATTACATAAAAAGAAGATGCCAACTCTTTCCCTGCTGAGACGTTTCATTATTCCACTGTTGCTCCCCACCCATGGTATTCAACGTGAAGAAGACTTCGGTTGCAATTTCCTCCTTACTCTCCTCCCAAGAGATGAAGCCTTTGGAATATTGGAATATTTTTGCTTCCTTCTTTTTCATGCCTTTTCATTTCTTTAGTTTTCCTGAGGTGGTTTATTTCTTTAAATTCCAGATTACTATTAGACATTTCCTTTTTAATACACTTCTCTATTTCTAGGATCTGTATTTAGTTACACATTCCCAGTATATCACTGTTCACTTATTTTTAATCAAACATCATAAGTTTGTTGCTCACTATGGCTATCTCTCCTCTTTAGGTTTCTATTTTGTTTGTTTTTAATTAATAAGATCTTTCTCTAGTATTTTTCCCAGATGAGTAATGAGATGTGTGACTTCTCTGAATCCTTACATATCTGCAAACACCTTTCTTGTACCCTAACAGGTGAAATAAATTTTTAAGTTGGCAATGTATTCCATTGTCTTCTAGCTTCCAGTGTTGTAAAGGAGAATTTCATGATAGTCTAATCTTTTCCTTTATAAATAACTTACAAGCTTCTATACAGAAATAATATTTTGTATTATTAATTTATATATTAATTTATCTTTGGAGTTCAAATTTTTTGCCCAGGTTATGTCTTGTCATATGTATATATATTGTCATATATGTATATACACACACATACATATATACACGCCCATATAAATATAATATATACACATAAATACATCTAGATAGATACATGTGTATGTATTTATAGCTAATTATCTATATATGATGAGAAAAGATCTATATCTATCTCTATGCCTGAAACTTGATATCCTTTCTTCAATCCAGGGAAATATTTTTTTGTCTGTATGCTTCATTTTGTTTTATTTAAATATCCTCTCCTACATGTGCACCATCTTCTTTTTCTGGAACTCCAGATAGTCTCATGTCAGTGTCCTGAAACCTCTTCCATCTCTGGACTCATGAACTACATTTTTTCCCTGTGAGCTTTGTAATATTCTTGCATCCAGTTTCCAGGCTACTAGTTGAGTTTCAACAAAAACCATTTTCTTCACTAATGAATTTTAAATTTAAAAATCATGTTTTTGTTGTTGCTGCTTTTAAATCCAGGAAGTCTATTTTGTGTAGCCCTTGTGTCTGGTTAGGTACTTCTGTTATCCTTTCTGTCCAAGTTTAAGCTGTGTTCCCTGTCCTACAGCAACTCTAATTCTTAGGAAGCCTCTTCTGAATGCTCAGCTTGTTCCTCTCTCTGGCTGCTTGGTCTTGAGTGATCTGCTCATCAGAGCTCAGCTCCAGCTGCTGGTATATGTCAAGCAGTGACAGTTCAGTGAATGGTGGCCTGCCTGGAAGTCTCTAGCCGTGAGGACTCACATGGTGACATCAGGCAGACTGTCAGGGCCCTTTAAGGCAGCAGGAGGAAGGCTGTCTGTGCTTTATCTTCTCATGCTCTCCCAGGAGAGGGATGACTCAGGCTACCTCTTTAGCCACACCCGAGGGCCAGGAAGAACATGCACACTTCCCTGGGTGGAGGGCAATCTCCCATGCCTAACTTCACCCATTTTGTTCTTTTGCTTATGTCTATTTTCTTATTTTTCTATATATATTTGTATTTTTTTGAGAAAATAATTTAATCTGAAATGTCACTGCCCTCTTCTTTCTGCTTCTAAGTTCCTTTATTCCTTAAGATAAGGAAAGACTATCCTAGAACTCCTCTGTTACCAGTTTACATTTAGTGAAATTAAGGAGGGGAGAAAAGCTCCTGGGGAAGAAGAGGTTCTATTTGATATGAGGGGATATCACTTAATAACTGAGAAATGTCTAATTTACCTTAAACCTCAGGAATATATGCTTTAACATCTACATTAAAGAAAGATGGGAAGCAGAATTTGATCCCAGAATGCACCTAAAATTCATGTAAGGGCCTGTTTCTAGAAGAAAACATGAAAATGATTATTCCCATGTTTACAAGTCTTGTTTTTAATATATGAATTAACATTTTAAATTGACTTTTGGAAAAAGTGAAGCACAGCTACGTTGTTTTGCTAGACTGTGGTCCTACCTACAGTTCTGTTGGGAACATCAAGTTCTGTAGCCTCCAAGCAGTACTGGGCCCTTACAGAAAATATACATTATTTTTCTTTCTTTCTTTTTTATTTTTACTTTACTTTTTTACTGAGGTAAAATAAAAACATAAAATCGCGTGTTTGGGGGAGGGTATAGCTCAGTGGTAGAGGGCATGCCTAGCATGCACAAGATCCTGGGTTCAATCCCCAGTATCTCCATTAAAAAAGTAAATAAATAAACCTAATTACCTCCTCCCAAATTAATTAATTAATTAATTAAAGGTGTGAAATTGTAAAAAAAAAAAACTCAAATAATATCACACATTTTATGTTTTTATTTTACATAAAACACAACATAAAATCAATCATTTTAAAGTGAACAATTTAGTGGCAGTAAGTTATCTCTCAGTGTTATGTAACAACCACCTCCACAAAGTTCCAAAACATTTTCATCACCCCAAAAGAAAACTCTGTATCCATTAAGCAGTTGTTGCTAACTCTCTCCTTTCCTCAGCCTTTGGCAACAACCAATCTGCTTTCTGTCTCTATAGAGTTACCTGTTCTGGATACTTCACATAAATGGAATGATACAGTATGTGACTTTGTGTCTGCTTTCTTTCACTTAACATGTTTTCAAGATTCATCCATGTTGTGGCACATATCAGTACTTTATTTCTTTTTATGGCTAAATAGTATCCCATTCTATGTATATAGCACAAATTGTTCATCCATTCATCCATTGCTGAACATTTTGATTGTTTCTACCCTTGGGCTATTGAAAATGGTGCTGCTATGAAAAAATGTGTACAAGTGTTTGTTTGAGTATCTGTTTTCAATATTTTTGGGTATCTAGAAGTGGAATTGCTGGATCATATGTTAAGTCTTTATTTGACTTTTTGAGGAATTCTATTTGATTTTTTTTTTCACTTAACTAGCATGTGGCACTTAACCTGTTTATTTCTATTAGATCAGTGAATTAACAGTCAGTCATATAGTACTATTAGGAAAATAATTATACATGTTCCTCACCACAGTTCAGCTTGTGGAGCATTTTCTCTTCCCTCATTTTCCCTAAAACTGCTTAATAAAGAAGTAAGGATACTAAGAAACCCTGCTGTTCCAAAGTACATTTTAGAAGCCAGATCTTCCAGTATAGAACTGGGAAACTTGCTGATAATCAGCAAGAGACTGACAAACACTTGAGCTACAAATTCTCACATTGTATTAATTATCTAATAATTCCAGGTGGGGAGGGGAGGGGTAGTGAAGCAAATAGAATAAGGAAATGTATGCAGTTTTCATGAAATGTTAAAACTGAATCCTTGAAATCCAGATAGCACCAGTTAATTTTTAATCCATACTCTGAAATCTAAACATAAGTGGACGAATCTTACAGAGCATGGTTTTTAAGGAGAACACCCTTTTAAAATATTTTTAACCCTTTTTAAACATTTTTCAGAAGTACACACACATACGCATTAATATATACACATGCTCAGGCTGTTTTTCTTTTTAAGAGAGGACCAGCAGTCTTAAGACAACTTGGTTTATTTTAGAAGCATAACTTTGATATTCTATTTCAATTTCCATTTTCTCCTCTTTCGCTCGCACTCGCGCGCGCGTTCTTTCTCTCTCTCTCTCTCTCTCTTTCTCTGTCTCAGTTGTTTTGAATGACAAAGAAGACACTTCGAGAGGGGTAAAGAGTGCTTCAGGGGAAACTCAGGGGATATAACCACCTAATTATGAATTTCCTGAATGTGCAATTTGACCAGCAGCAACTGGACATGGTTAGTACAGTGGGCCTCACCTCCAGCTGTTCTACAAAAACAAATCAGTGAAGGGTTTCCAAGGCACGTTTTCCTTTGGACTTGTTTTAAGTTTTAACAATGCTAATAGTGCAATGTTGCTTTTTTTTTTTTTTTTTTTTGAAATAGGTGACAAATTGTCTGAAAAGAAGCAAGAGTTTCCTGCAACGAAAGAACTAGCCCATGGAGCATATACTTCTGCTTGAGGCAAATGCGTTTGAATCTGTGTAAGAAAATAAAAACTGCAAATCTGTCTCTTTATAGGTGGAACCAAAGCTAGAAATGTGTGCTCTGGAGGCAACTGTAAAATCATATTTCATTCTGGCATAGGGGCCAATGATTGTGTTGTGTGAGTAATGCATATATGTAATCCATGCGGTAAGCTTCGTGGACTGAGAAAAAGTCAGTGTTATTCACTGAGGTTTGGCAAGCAGGAACCATTCATTTAGAAAAATTTACATGGGCTGAAACAATGTAAAAAATGTACTGTCCATTTTGTCAGCTTGTGAATATAGCAAAAACCACAGCACTCCCATCAGTACAAAGATACGGAGAAAAATCTCTTTTAGCCTGTTTTCTAGTTTATACTCATAGAAGAATGATTGCTCTCGTACAATAAGGGAATTTATGCTTAGTGCGTACTGTCTTTCACCAAATCAAGAGTCCAAATGAACCAGAGACCCCAAAAAACTTTGACAATATTGTACACTAAAGGGAGAGCCCAGAGCTTCATGTATTTTATTGTCAGTGTGCTTTTAGCTACGGATTCTTGAATTTCAAAGCAATTGTAAAAATCTTCACTAAGTTCATAGCAGCATACATATTCTATGGTGGAAACAAACATGAAGATAAATGAACTTGGAGAACCCTGTTAATCTTTGTGAATAGCGAGATACTGTTTTGACATTAAATTTTTTTTTAATTCAAAGGCATTTTTTAAAATACTCTTTAGGTCATAAAAGGGGCTCAAAAGTAATCTAGAGCAGGCCAGGGAAGAGGGTCTGGGCAATTGGTGAGTGAAATTGGAAGTGAGAGTGGACAGTATTCAAAACGTCTTTTTGTTTGTTTGGAGGGTGGGGTTAGGTAATTAGGTTTATTATGTTTTTTTTTTTTTTATTGGAGATACTGGGAATTGAACGAAGAACATCGTGCATGCTAAGCACTCTACCACTGAACTATACCCTACCACCCAAAAAAAAGGGTGTTGTCTTTTGACTTCAGTTTCTAAAAGCTTTACAAACTGACCTCTGATGTTTCAAACTCATCTTTCACACTGCTTCCTCTAATGTCTTTTTATCAGTCTTATCTGCCATGTCAATTTAATGGCTCTAAAATTCCTGAGAGGGGAATTTCCATTTCCACCTATATAGAATTAACTGCTAACAGGAATTTCCTTCCCACCATAAAACAGCTAGAAAATCATGCAAAATATATGAAATAGCAACTTTCAGACACTGGACCAACTGGATCCCTGAAAGAATCCCTGTGGTTAGCCCAGATTGCTGCCTTGAGAAAGGCCCTGCACAGGGAGAAGGACCCCAGCATCTTGCTGAGCTGAGGAGACAGGTCAGTTTGGGGAGGCCAAGCAGCTATACTCTTAAGAGCAGAATTCAAGAGAGAGAGAGTGCTAAGCAGAGAAAGAGACTCAGAAATCTGCATAGGAGTCCCTTTGAGTTTTTGTTGAATAGCCACCTGTGTATGCATAAGGTGGAACCTCTTATTGTTGGACATGAAAAATCTTCTGTGGAAAGAAAGACTAATTACTGAGAAGCTGTAAGGTGAACAATTCCCAGAAATCACATTAATGTTTGACCAAAAAATGTTTGAATTCCCTCCATCCAAGTGGAGAAATCTGGTTGAATACTGAACCATTTAGCAGAGATCTGAGAAGGGCCATGCCTTAGAAGTGAGGCTAAATTAACTTGAGAATTAAGATTATTCTTGAAGCTCCCTAAAAAAGTTTAAAAACAAACCTCAATATAATAAAAGCTAACTGCAAGTAACCTCACTGCTTGCCAGAAAAAGTCTAGCGTTCTTTAAAGGAACACAATAAAATTTAGTACTAAATAATTCAAAAAATTCAAAATCGTCTTTATCTAATTAAAAAAAAAAAAAAACCAGACATACAAGGAGATAGAAAAATGTGACACATAACTAAGTGAAAAAAATAGTAAATTGAAACAAATTCTTAAATAACAGTAATGGAATTAGCAGACATATATGCTAAAATACCTATTATAAATATGCGCTGTGTGTTCACAAATATATAATACAACATACACATAGGAAGTAAGAAAGGAAAGATATGAATAAAGTCTCAAATAAAACTTATAGAGATGAAAAATATGATATTTTAAATAAAATTTATCCTGAAGAAGTGAAAAAAGGAAGAAAGAACAGTGAGGCAAATAGAAAAGCAAAAGCAAAATGGTAGATTTATACCCAACTATATAAATAATTACATTAAAATTAAATGGCCCAAACATTTCAAATAAAAATCAGAGATTGTAGGACAGAATAAAAAAGTAAAACCCACCTGATTTTTTAAAATCTGGTGTGTGTATATATATATGCCATGTAGTATTATTTAGCTATAAAAAAGAATGAAATTCTGGTGCATGCTATAATATGGTTGAACCATGAAAACATTATGCTAAGTGAAAAAAGCCAACACAAAAGAACAGAAGTTCTACTTATATGAGGGACCTAAAATAGATAAATTCATAAAGACAAAAGTAGAATAGAAGTTACCAGGGGTGCTGTGTTGACAGGAGTGAGAAGCTATTGTTTTATAGATGCTACAGAATTTGTTTGGATTTGATTTTAAAATTCTGGAAATGGATAGTGATGTGGTTGCAAAACAATATGAATGTAGTTGGTGCCCTGAAATGTACACTTCCAAACAGTAAAAATGGTAAATTCTATGTTGTGTACATTTTACTATATAATATCATAACATAACATTTTTATGTTATTTATATTTCACATTAAAAATGGGGAAAAGGCCCAACTATATTCCACCTATTTATAAGCTCATTTTAAATATAAAGACAGATAATTTTAAATAAAATAGTAATAAAACAATATACTATGAAAACACTAAAGATAGTTGAAATGGTTCTATTTCTATCAGATGAATTTGAATTCAGAACAAGGGAGAAAGAATACTTCATAATTATAATGAGTTCAATTCATTAGGAAGACATAACAATCTTAAATATTCATTCACTTAAAAACAGAGATTCAAAATATATGAAGCAAAAATTGATAAAATGGAAAGGAAAAACAAACAAATCTTTAATTACACAGTCTTACAGAGATATTGTAGATTTGGTTCCAGACCCCACAAGAAAGTAAATATTGCAATAAAACAAGTCACACAGATTTTTTGGTTTCCCAGTGTGTATAAAATTTATCTTTATACTATACTGTAGTCTGTTAAGTGTGCAAAAGCTTTCAAGACTCATCCAGGTTGTAGCATATATCAGTTCTTAATTCGTTTTTACAAGGGTCACTGTATGGATATACAGTTGACCCTTGAACAAAGCAAGGATTAATCTGCATATAATTTATAGTTGACCCTGCTTATCTGTGGTTCCTTCACATCCACAGATTCGACCAACCACAGACCAAGTGGTACTGTAATATTTACTGCTGAAAAATGTCTCCATAGAAGTGGATCCATGCAGTTCAATCTCGTGTTGTTCAAAGGTCAGCTGTACCACATTTTGCTTATCTATTTATAAGTTGATGAACATATGGGTTGTTTCCACTTTTTGGACTAACACTGCTATGATCGTTCATGTACAGGTTTTCACGTAGACATGTGTTTTCATTTGTTTTGAGTGTATACTGAGAATAGAATTGCTGGCTCATAGGATAACTCTGTTTAACTTTCCGAGGAACTGCCAAACTGTTTTCCAAAGTGGCTGTCTGTTGTACATTCCCCTCAGCAATGCGTGAGTGTTCCACTTTCTCCACATCTTCATTGACTCCTGTTGCTATCTGTCTTTTTGATTAAATGAGAAATGGTGATAAGATTGGTTTAACATATGAAAATCAATCCTATCAGTAGAGTTAAAAAAAAAAACCCATATGATTATCTCAATAGATGCAGCAAAAGAATCTGACAAAATTCAATACCCATTCTTTATTTAAAAAGAAAACAAAACTCTAAACCACAAGTAGAAACTTCCACAATTTGAAGAGGGCATCCCTACAGCTCACGTCCCTATACCTGACATCACTGTTAATGATGGGAGATGCAAAAAGCAAGGGTATCTATTCCTTCCACTTCTATTCAACACTGTAGTGGGAGGCCTAATCAGTAGAATAAAGTGAGAAAAAGAAATAAAAGGCAAGCAGATTGCAAAGGAAGAAGTAAAATTGTATTTACTCACAGAGAACATAATCATGTACATGGAAAAGGTTAAGAAATCTCCAAAAACACTACAAGATCTAAGTTTAGGAAAACTACAGGAAACCATGTTAGTATACAAAAATCAATTGTCATATTAGCCACAATTAGAAATTGAAAATTTTAAATACCACTTACAACAGCATCAAAAACATAATATACTTAAGGAAAATTTAAACAAAAAACAAACTAGACTCATACACTGAAAATTACAAAAGACTACTCAGAAAATTAAAGAAGGCCTCCATAATTAAAGAGACATAATATACAGTTTTCCCCAGATTTACCTATTGATTCAATATAATACCAACCAAAACCCCAGAAGATTTTTGTTTAGAAATTAACAAATTGATTATAAATTTTATGTGGTAATGCAAAAAATCTAAAATAGGAAAAACAGTTTTGAAAAGGAAGAATAAAGTAGGGGGAGACATACTACTTGTTTCAAGATTAACTGTAAAGCTACGTTAATCAAGATTATGGTGCCTGTGTAAGAATAGACATAGAGATCAGTGACACAGAATAGAGTCTAAAGATAGACTCGTACATAAAAGGATCATTTGATTTTTGACAAAGATATACCAAGGTAATTCAGTAATGAAATAACTGTATTTTCAACAAATGATGATGGAACCATTGTATTTCCAGTTGAAAAAATATGAACTTTGACCTTTATCTTACACCATATTCAAAACTTAACCTCCAAATGGATATAGACCTAAGTGTAAGAGCTAAAATAATAAAACTTCTAGGAGAAAATCTTTGTAACCTTCAGTTGGACTAAGATTTTTTTAGATAGGATGCAAAAAGCCTGAACCAAAAGAAAGAATAAATTGGACTTCATCAAGATTAATAACTTTTCCTCTTACAATGATACTGTTTAGAAAATAAAATTCAAGCCATGGATTTTTATAAAGTATTTGCAAAACATAATCCTGATAAAGGACTTTTATTCAGACAATATAAAGAATGTTATAACTCATAGAACAACTCATGGAAAATGGAGAAAAGATTTGAACAGATACTTCACTAAAGAAGCTAAGGGAACAACAAACATGAAAAAATGCTCAAAATCCAAAATCATTAGTCATTAGGAAAGTGCAAGTTAAAACTGTGATGATATACACTGTAGGTCTATGAGAGGGCTCCAATTTAAAGACTTACAACACATAATGTCAACAAGGGTGTGGAGCAACTGGAAATCTCACACATTGCTGGTAGGAATGAAAATAGCACACCCATTTTGGCAGAGAGCTTGGCAATTTCTTAAAAAGTTAAATATGCACTGACTGTGTAACCTAGCAATTTGACTCCTATGTATTTACCCAAGATAAATGAACACATGTCCACAAAAACATTTGTTAAATGGTCATAGCAGCTTCAAGATAACAAACATTTAGAAACAAGGTAAATGTCCATCAATAAACGATGGATAAATAAGTTTGGTATATCTGTTCAATAGACTACTATTGACAGGTATGTAGAAATGAACAACTGATACATGCTATGACAGTGATGAATTGCAAAAACGTTGTGCGGAGTGAAAGAAGCCACATATAAAATGTATGATTACACTTATATGAAATTCTAGATTTAGTAACCAAAATCAGATTAGTGGTAAGCTAGGGCTGGGGGCAGGAGCAGGTGATTGGAATGGAGCAAAAGGAGACTTTGTAGGGTAACAAAAATGTGCAGTATCTTGATTAGTTACATGGGTATATTCATTTGTCAAAATTCAAGAAAATGTACATTTAAAATAGATCCTTTTTATTATATATGTAAACTATACCTCAAGAAAGTTGATTTTAAAAAAATTGTACAGAAGGCAATCATTCTTGGGGTGAGAGAAATAGCTCAGTGGTAGAGCCCATGCTTAGCATGCATGAGTTCTGGCTTCAATCCCCAATACCTCCCCCAAATATAAATACATGAATAAACCTAATTACCTCTGCCTCAAAAAAAAAAAAAAAAAAAAAAGCAATCATTTTGAAGAATGTGTTTCTCCCCAACAGCTTGGCTTCTTCTTTTCTTTTCTTTCCTTTTTTTTCTTCTCTTTTCTTCTCTTTTCTCTTTTCTCTTTTCACTTTTACCTTTCTTCCTTCCTTTCTTTCTTTCTTTCTTTTTCTTTCTCTCTTTCTTTTCTTTCTCTTTCTTTTTCTTTCTCTTTCTTTTCTTTCTTTTTATTGTCACTGACTTTTTCTACTTTATTTTTATTTTTTAAGTTGAAGTATAGCTGATTAACAATATCGTATTAGTTTCTGATGTACAGCAAAGTGATTCAGTTATATGTACATATACACATGTTATGCATATATACTCTTTTTCAGATTTTTTCCATTATGGTTTATTACAGGATATTGAATATAGTTCCCCGTGCTACACAGTAGGACCTTTACAGTTGTTTATCTATGTTATATATAAGTTTATATCTGCTAATCCCAAAATCCTTAATTTATCACCACCCCACCACCTTTCCCCTTTGGTTACCAGAAGTTCGTTTTCTATGTCTGAGAGTCTGTTTCTGTTTCATAAGTAAGTTCATTTGTATTGTATTTTAGATTCCACATATAAATATCATATGGTATTGGTCTTCCTCTTTCTGACTTCACTTAGTAAGATAATCTCTAGGTCCATCCATGTTGCTGCAAATGGCAAAATTTTGCTCTATTTTGTGGCTGAGTAGTATTCCATTGTATATATATCCCACATCTTTTTTTTTTTTAACATTTTTTAATTGAGTTACAGTCATTTTACAATCTTGTGTCAAATTCCAGTGTAGAGCACAATTTTTTCAGTTCTACATGAACATACATATATTCATTGTCACATTTTTTTTCGCTGTGAGCTACCACAAGATTTTGTATATATTTCCCTGTGCTATATAGTATAATCTTGTTATTCTATTCTGCATATGCCTGTCAGTATCTACAAAATTTGAAATCCCAGTCTGTCCCTTCCCACCCCTCTCCCCCTTGGCAACCACAAGTTTGTATTCTATCTTATGAGTCTGTTTCTGTTTGTATTTATGTTCTTTTTTTTTTGTTCTTTTTTTTTTTTTTTTTAGATTACATATATGAGCTATCTCATATGGTATTTTTCTTTCTCTTTCTAGCTTGCTTCACTTAGAATGACATTCTCCAGGGACATCCATGTGGCTGCAAATGACGTTATGTTGTCGTTTTTGTGGCTGAATAGTATTCCATTGTATAAATATATCACATCTTCTTTATCCAGTCATCTGTTGATGGACATTTAGGCTGTTTCCATGTCTTGGCTATTGTAAATAGTGCTGCTATGAACATTGGGGTGTAGGTGTCTTTTTGAAGTAGGGTTCCTTCTGGATAAATGCCCAGGAGCGGGATTCCTGGGTCATATGGTAAGTCTATTCCTAGTCTTTTGAGGAATCTCCATACTGTTTTCCACAGTGGCTGCACCAAACTGCATTCCCAGTAACAGTGTAGGAGGGTTCCCTTTTCTCCACAGCCTCTCCAGCATTTGTCATTTGTGGGCTTTTGAATGATGGCCATTCTAGCTGGTGTGAGGTGATACCTCATTGTAGTTTTGATTTGCATTTCTTTGATAATTAGTGATATTGAGCATTTTTTCATGTGCCTATTGGTCATTTGTATTTCATCCTTGGAGAATTGCTTGTTTAGGTCTTCTGCCCATTTTTGGATTGGGTTGATTGTTTTTTTCTTATTATGTCGTATGAGCTGCTTATATATTCTGGAGATCAAGCCTTTATTGGTTTCATCATTTGCAAAAATTTTCTCCCATTCCGTAGGTTGTCGTTTGTTTTGTTTATGGTTTCCTTTGCTGTGCAGAAGCTTGTAAGTTCAATTAGGTCCCATTTGTTTATTCTTCCTTCTATTTCTATTGCTTGGGTAGACTGCCCTAGGAGAGCATTTTTGAGATGTATGTCAGATAATGTTTTGCCTATGTTTTCTTCTAGGAGGTTTATTGTATCTTGTCTTATGTTTAAGTCTTCGATCCATTTTGAGTTTATTTTTGTGTATGCTGTAAGGGAGTGTTCTAGCTTCATGGATTTACATGCTGCTGTCCAGTTTTCCCAACACCATTTGCTGAAGAGACTGTCTTTATTCCATTGTATATTCTTGCCTCCTTTGTCAAAGATTAGTTGACCAAAAATTTGTGGGTTCATTTCTGGGCTCTCTATTCTGTTCCATTGGTCCATATGTCTGTTTTTGTACCAAGACCATGCTGTCTTGATGACTGTAGCTCTGTAGTATTGTCTGAAGTCTTGGAGAGTTATTCCTCCAGCCTCTTTCTTTTTCTTCAGTAATGCTTTGGCAATTCTAGGTCTTTTGTGGCTCCATACAAATTTTATTATGATTTGTTCTAGTTCTGCAAAATATGTCCTGGGTAATTTGATAGGGATTGTATTAAATCTGTAGATTGCTTTGGGCAGTGTGACCATTTTAACAATATTGATTCTTCCAATCCAGGAGCATGAGATATCTTTTCATTTTTTTAAGTCTTCTTTAATTTCCTTCATCAGTGTTTTATAGTTTTCCGTGTATAAGTCTTTCACCTCCTTGGTTAGATGTATTCCTAGGTATTTGGGTGCTATTTTAAAAGGGATTGTTTACTTTCTTTTTCTGTTGATTCATTGTTAGTGTAAAGAAATGCAACTGATTTTTGAACGTTAATCTTGTAACCTGCTACTTTGCTGAATTCTTCGATTAGTTCTAGTAGTCTGGAGCTTTTAGGGTTTTCTATATGTAATATCATGTCATAGGCATATAGTGACACTTTACCTCTTCTTTTCCAATTTGGATCCCTTTTATTTCTCTCTCTTGCCTGATTGCTGTAGCTAGGACTTCCAAGACTATGTTGAATAGGAGTGGTGATAGTGGGCAGCCTTGTCTTGTCCCAGATTTTAGTGGAAAGCTTTTGAGTTTTTCACCATTGAGTACTATGCTGGCTGTAGGTATGTCATATATGGCTTTTATTATGTTGAGATATGTTCTCTCTATACCCACTTTGGTGAGTTTTTATCATAAATGGGTGTTGAATTTTATCAAATGCTTTTTCTGCATCTATTGAGATGATCATGTGGTTTTTGTCCTTTCTCTTATTGATACGATGTATTACATTGATTGATTCGTGCATGTTGAACCACTTTTGTGTCCCTGGGATGAACCCTACTTGATCATGATGTGTAATCTTTTTTATGTGCTGTTGGATTCTATTTGCTAATATTTTCCCACATCTTCTTTATCCATTCATCTGTCAATGGACATTTAGGTTGCTTCCATGTCTTGGCTATTGTAAATAGTGGTGTTATGAACGTTGGGGTGCATGTATCTTTTTGAATTATAGATTTCTCCTGATATATGCCCAGGAGTGGAATTGCTGGATTATATGTAAGTCTATTTTTAGTTTTTTAAGGAATCTCCATAGTAGCTGAACCAAATTTTTTCCACCAACAGCGTAGGAAGTTTTGTTTTTCTCCACACCCTCTCCAGCATTTGTTATTTGTGGACTTTTTAATAATGGCCATTCTTACTGATGTGAGGTGTTACTCATTGTAGTTTTGATTTGCATTTCTCTAATAGTTAGCAGCTATCTCACTCTTTCTCACTCTTCTCCTCCCCCACAATCATCCTGTTTCTGCTCTTAAGCCACAGCCTTCTTTCATTTGCCGGCTCTCCAAATATTTGAAGAGGTCTCTATCAATGGTTTCCTTCACCCACCCACCCACCCCCACCAAAATCTCCTCTTCTCCAGGTTAAATATTGCCAGTTCTTCAGTCATTCACATCTGATGTAGTTTCTACCCTTGATAAAAGTGAAGCTGCAAGAGCTGTATGGCTTGTGCAGGGAGGTAAGATCTGGAAGTGTCATGAAGTTCCCAACAGAGGGAGGGATATTTGCAGGGCTGGGCAACCAAAACAAAAGAAACAAAAACATAAGTGTTTACAGTGGAGAAATGTACAGGGGCCCAAATCCTGCATGGCCACATAAGCCATGGTCAAGATTTTATTTCTTCCTAAGCAGATTTTTAAAGTGGAAGAGATTGTAATCTACCCCAAGACAGTCTCCCAGCATTGGGCCCAGACAATTTTCTTCAATTAGTTTCCCCTGCTGCACACACCAGGGTACTGGTAGCTCCACAGTTCCATCATCCTTGACATAATTTCTCTTTCAAATTTCCTGCACCCTGTGAAGCACTGTGCCTTTTAAACAGCATTTACAATAGTTTTGTCTCCTGTGTTCTCTTCCATGCATCCACTCTCTTGGCTCAACTATGTGCAGGTTATTTAACTTGGACAGCTTATTCAACTTCTCTGTTTTCTCACCTGTAAAACAATGATAACCATTGTAATAGTTTCACAGTGTTACTGTGGTGATTAAATGTATTAATATATGTGATATGCTTTGAACATTTCCAGTGCATAGTAAGCGATCTTTAAGTATTTTCTGTTACTATTTGCCCAAGGATAAAGAGGAAAATCTTGCAAGCTGCCAGACAGAATGAATTAGTTATCAGTAAAGAGGGGATAGGGAGGGGAAATAGGCTGGCAGTGAAATTCTCCTTTGTAACACTAGAAGGTAGAAGGCAATGGAATGTATTTCACTTGTCAAAATGAAAGAAAGATATTATTACATATATGTAAAATGCATGCCCCACCACATAGTAAGTGCTCTGTATGGCTTTTCTGTTATTATTATTACATAGGGCCACAGTCTGAGACTTGGAATCTATCTTCCTGGGTGATAACTGTCTCCTATCTACATTCCACACACACACACACACACACACACACACACACATTCCACACATACAGGCATGGACTGCCACTTCTCACCTGACCCAACCTCCTCTCTGTTCTTTCCCATTTACATTTCAATTATTCCAGCCCCAGGAAGCCAGGAGGGGTCTCACATTCCATCTAAATTAATAAAGTATCTCTCCCAATTTTTCCAGGTTTGTGTCAGATATCAACAGATTTAGATTAGGGGGATTTAGAGGGAAAGAAAAAAAAAGAAGAATATACTTGGCCTACTCAAAATCATCAGAAATGTAAGAATCCTAGAAAATACCAAAACCAGAAAAGATTTTGCCTGTTTCATGAGGAAATCTCCCTTGCTTTTATTTAATTTTAAATCTCCTAACTATAAAGGATTTCATGTAATTGGAAAGTTCATTATTTCATGATTTGTATGATTTTTATAGTAGTTATCCTGTTCTTTGATGGGATTGGCATTATTTTGTTAAAAACCAGATTGTTTCATTATTGCTAAGTTTGAGATTGTTTATGAAAATTGTAATTTGAAATTTTAAAATTTAAACTTTTTTGAAGAGGAAGAAAGGGTTACAAAGTCATCTAAAGTGTATTTGCCAAGAGTTTTATGTCTGAATTTTTATTCCGAGTCATTTAAAGGGAAAAGTGTTCTTATGTTTCTGATTCATTTATGGTTGAATCATCAAATTGTTGTTTTTCTAGAAGCTATTTGATGTTCCACTAGCTTTTGAATCCTTTAAGACCGTTTAACGTCTTTTCCCCTCATTATAGACTTTTTGCTCTCTTAGTGGGCTTAAGCAGTCAAGGATGTGCCTTTATTTAACCAACCTTATCAAATTGAACCATTTCATGAACAGGCTCACTCTTACCTCGGGGTCCTTAACATTGGTGCTTTTCCTTGCATGAGACTCTCTTCCCTAAACATGGTTGTGGTTAGCTTTTGTATTTCATTTGTCTAAAAGTCTCCTTTTCAACAAGACTTACCCTGACCTCTGTGTTTAAAATTACAAAACTAAAATTTAATCTGTGACAACCTACACAAATAATCATGTAAATTAGCACAAAAACAACTTAGTCAAGTAAAACTTAGAATCAAAAAATGTTGGAAGGACCTTGGAGTTTCTCTGGTCCAAATGTCTCTTTTTACAGATGAAGCCTGGAGAAGTTAAGTGGCTTCCCTCAGATTAGACAACCAGTTACATCCAGAAATCCAACAGGCGTCTCACACTGAACATGCCCCCAGATGCACTCTTGTTGTTCCCTGAATCCTTTTCCCAGTTTTGGTTGATGGTAACACCATCCTTTCAGTTACCCAGGCCAAAAACCTTGGAATCATTTTTATCTTCCTTTCCTTTACAGCCCAATATCTAATCTATCAACAAATCATGTTTGCTCCATCTTCAAAATAGATACAGAATCCTCCCCCTCCTACTCCACCACACTTGTCTAAGCCGCCATCATCTCACACCTAGATTTCTGCAATAGTCTAACTGATCTCCCTGCTTCTACTCTTGCTCCCAACAGTCTATTCTCAAGGAGCAGTCAGAGTGACCCCTTTAAACCAAAGTCATTTCATGCCATTTTTGTGCTCTGTTCCAAATCCTGTAGCAGCTCCCCACTGCACTGAAGTAGTACCTCCAGAACCCACCACCATTTGGTCTCCCATATCTTCCCAACCTTATCTTCTATTGCTCTGCCCCTTTCTTGCTGCCCTCTAAATGCAGTGACCACCTCCTAGGCCTTGAACACTCCAGGCACACTCCCACCTTATGGTCTTTCCCTGGCTCTCTCCGCAGCCTGGAATGCTTTTCTTCTGGGTATCTCTAAGGTTAATTCCACCTCTTTTGTTCAGAAGACTTCTTTTCAATGAGTCTGTATCAGTCTTCTTGTTGAAAATTACAAACTGTCCATTTATACCCCAGTGACACCTGATCTCTCCTATCTTGCTCATTTTTTAAAGAACATATCACCTTCTAATATAGTATATCATTTACTTATTCATTATATTTGTCTGTCTCCTCCCTGAAGGGCAAAGATCTTTGTCTGTTTTATCATTGTATCCCCAGTGCCTAGAATAGTGCCTGGCACAAAATAAGCATCCAGTAAATATTTGTTGCAAGAAAGAAAGGGAGGAGAGAGAGAAAGAGGACAGGTCTCCTGTCCCCTAGACAGATGGTCACTGGAGTACCTTATGTTGCCTATAGCACATGGGCACAACTAACTTCACTGGAAAAAATTTTAACAAGTTGAAAACAACGTAGACCTTAGGCAAAAGCAGGAATTAGGTAATACTTATTCCCTCTTCTTCATCAGGAAAAACTCCAACTCTATATCTCTTATTCCATCCAGAATTTTTCCAATGGAGCTATCAATTTACCTTAAATTATACAAATATTCTCACTACAGTTTTGTTTCAATATGTCACACCTCTGTAGGTTATTTACATCTTAAGAAAGAGAGCAGAAAAGGGTCCATATTTAGCCTGAAGGAATGAGTCTTCATTGGTAAAATTCCAGGCAGTATGGTATGTGAATGGTAGAAGAAGGCTCAGTTGCTCAACGTAAGTATCTGTTTACTCGAGGTAAAATTAGCCCACTCATATGGATTTAACACACTGTTTTTAAAACAGATTTAAACTAAACTGAAAAAAAATTACAGAACAAATTCAAAATGGCAATGACTTATGAGCCCAGATAAGGCAAGGTCAGTGATCTGGTTTAGAAAGATATACTCAGTAAAAGGATTGTGACATTAGTAAAATATGGTTTGGCAGAAACTTCTAATATGATGAAAGGTAAAACCACATAACAGAAAAGTAGATGTGTGTACGAACTAGAAGAAGAATGAATTGAACTAAAGGATGGATGTAAATAAGATGAAAACTAAGATTTCTCTGATAAACAAATAAGAATTAAATCAATTTTCAGGTATTTTAGGTAAAACAATCCCTCTTGCTTTTTTTTAAACCAGCCTATATATTGCAAAACACTGAGAGAGACCAGGTCAAGTTAGGAACATGGACAGATAAGACACAGTAAAGACCAAAGCAGTACAAAAAATAGATTTGGCTTTGAGTGTGACATCAGGGAACAAAATGAATTGATTGATTTAGGTATGAAAATGAAATAGCTTTGGAATGGGTTAGAAATTAGATTAAGTTTAATTCTAAGAATAAATATAATATAATAGGATCATTTTGTGGGATAAATTGTGTATTATATATTTTTGCATACACACAGAAATTTCTGGAAGTGTACACAAAAGAATTTATATATTTACTCCTGAGGAAAAGATATGGAAGTTCAGGTAGGGCATAGAAAAGGGAAACTTTACATTTTCTGTGCTTCTATACTGTTTGAGTGTATTACTTTGAGTATATTATGTAGAAAAAGTTTAACAATTGTAAAGGATAATATTTTTTAAAAGTTTAAGGAAAGATAAAAGTCTTTATACTATTTCAGATCATACTTAATAATTATGAATAGTATTTCCCTTAGTAGTTATGCAACTTTAAATACTGAATTTAAATTTTATCTTTAAACTGAGTACCGTTTATACAAAGTCAAATGGGTAAGTGCTAATAATCCTTTGAATGGAATATAAATTCAACCCCGTTTTCATTTCTTTAATGACTTTAAACCAAGATGATAAAAAAGCACTTGTCTTTTTTGTTTCTGAATTTTAGCAAGTAAATAAAATTAAACCAAGAATACTGTGCAAGCGTTACTCTTGTTAACCATGGCATACAAGTATTTCAATTCTGTTTGCCAGTATTTATGGACCATTTCTAACAGGCTCTGCATCAGGGCCTACTGGATGCAGAACTGTCCTCAGCCCTTGGAGAGTTCACAGTGTAATGAGAGAGGTCACTGAGAGCACACACTTAATCACAATAGGGTGTGATGTGTGCAAAAGAATGTGTGCAAGATACAAAGGGAGCACAGAATAAGGAATGGTTATAATCTGGGCGGGTGGGTCAGGGAAAGTTTCACAGAGGAGAGTTGTGAAGGAAGAATAGGAAATTACTAACTGAACAAAGCTTGAGGAAAGGTAGGGCATTGGAGGCATGAAATATCCTGGTGTGTTCAGAGTACCATGTCCAGTTTGTTACTGCTGGAGCTTAGGGAGGGAGGAGGGGAGAAACAGAGAGAAGATGAGGCTGAAACAGTGGACAAGCTGGAATGTGATGAGTCTTGGATACCAGGCTAGGGAAATTCGTCCATGAGGGCAGGAGTGTGTCTTTCTTGTTCACCACTGACATCTCCAGCACAGTACCTGATGCATGATAAGTAGAGCATCAATAAATGTTTTTTGAATGAATGAATGAGCCCAAGATGAGGAGAAAACTGGAGCATGTAGCACTAGATACAAAGGTCAGGGCAGGAGAGCTTTGCAACCAGGGTTGTGGATGGACACAGAAAAGGCAGGAGTTTCATATCCCTTAACACAGGCACATTTGTGAGTATGAAAAGCATTTATCTGTTAAACGTAAATATATAAAATATCCCACAATTTTTGTAACCTGTTTTGTGATTCCTTAATTTTTGGCATACCCTGATCCTCAGCAGATGAAAACACGCCCACAGTTACCTAGGTTCCAGCATCAGATGGTACAAGTCTAAAGACAAGCCTGATCTAGAGAATAGAGCTGCACCATTAGTTGGTGGAGAAACCACTGCATTAAAAGGTCCCCCATCCTGCTTCTCTTTTTGCCATTTGGCTCATGACCTAAGCACTGTTGTAAACATGATGAACTCACCTGCTCCTCTTTCATACTGCTTCTTTCAAGAACTTTCATCTAAAGATGCCACTTGGGGAGAATATTTTTACGGGGGTGATCCTGCTCCCCCTTGGCTGAGGCTCTGGTGCTTGACCCTCTCTCGATCTCTGGGAGGCCTTGAGTGGGAATCAAAGACCATTTCCGTGGAGTGCTGAGAGAAGAGTCTGACTGCAGCAAATTGAGGATGAGGAATGATTGTGATCCCAGAGACTGTGGCTCTGAAGCACATTCTTTGTTCTAAGAGCAAAATATGTTCTCTTTAGAGGGAGAAAAAAAGAATCAGAAAAAATTGGTAGCTTGGCTCTCTATGTGGAAAACTTTCCTGTGTTACAACAATAAGAGATCTACTGCATGCCTTTCTTAACTCTCCATCATGCTCACTTCGCACTTTTCCTTTGCTTATCTGTTTCTGGAACACCCTCCCCATCCTCTCTGCTTACTTAATGTCCGTTGCTACCAAATACCTATTCCTCTGCTTCTGGGAATATTTCACCACATTTCCTTTGAGAAGCCTCCTCGCCTGGTTTTAGTGAGATTGACTCCACTCTTAGCGCTACAGGTTGGCCCAGATTAGTTTAAAGCAATCACCATAGTAGGAGGGTATAGCTCAGTGGTAAGAGTGATGCCTAACATGCACAAGGTCCTGGGTTCAATCCCCAGTACCTCCATTAAATAAATAAATAAATAAATAAACCTTATTACCTCCCCCCACCCCCCCCCCCCCAAAAAAAACCTTACATCAATCACTATACCCCTTTGCTTAGGCCACCATGATTGGCCTAAGGATTGACAGATAACCTAATCAGAGCCAAGGAGGTACTAGGGTGCATTTACCAGGGATTTGGGGAAAGAGATACTTCCTTGCTTTCTCTCAAGGCCTGCTAGAAAAGATTCTGTCTTCTCCTGGACAGTGTGTTGTGAAGCTAAAGGTCTAGAACTGCTATAGACATTTTGTAGCCAGGAAAGGAAGTGGGTAAAGAATAAAGCCAACACTCTCTCATTCCCTCCACCACACTTGGGTACTTTGATGCTAAGTTATATCATTAGAGAATGGGCATAGTTACTCATCAATATCATTATTGTCAATCAAGCCCATGGCTAAAGGCCACTAGATTTAAATTCTGGAAATGCCGTTTGCTAGGTATATGATCTGAGGAAAAGTCCTTAAATTTTCCATGCTTCTGTTTCCTCATCTGTGAAATGGGAATAATAAAAGCATATTATATTAGTTGCAGAGATTTTCACTTCCAGAAAGGCAGTAGACAAAGCTAATAGTGAAGATCCACCACAAACACTGATAAATTCTGGATAAAATACAAAAACCAACAATAAAGAATAAAGTGGCTTTACTCGTTAGTGAGTTAAATGTATATGTTGATGTATCTTTCAGTAATTAGATCTTCTGATAGAAACAAAAGAAAATAAAAAATATCAAAGTTTAAAAAACATTTTTAATGCTTTTGGTCTAATACATATTTGGAACCTAATAATTAGACATACATATTTCTTGTATTTGCACTATTAGAAACAAATTGATCAAATACTGGCTCACAAAAAATCAAAAATCATTAATAGAACATTGTTATATTTGAAAATTTAAAAATATATTTATTAATAATTTATATTAATTAAGAACTAATAATGGAAATTGGAAAATAATTAGATCTAAATTTCAGTGAAATTGCTCCATATCAAAACTTGTTATATACAACTAAAGCAATACTTACAGTGAAACATAGTCTTAAATGAATGTTAGATAGTGATTTAATCAGAACAGGTTAAAAAAAAAAAAGACAAATGAACTTATATATAAAACAGAAACAGACTCTCAGACACAGAAAACAAACTTATGGTTACCAAGGGGGAAGAGGGTAGGAAGAGATAAATTGGGAGTTTGAGATTTGCAGATACTGACTGGTATATATAAAATAGGTAAACAAGTTTATACTGTGTAGCACAGGAAACTATATTCGATATCTTATAGTAGCTTACAGTGAAAAAGAATGTGAAAATTAATATATGTATATTCATGTATGACTGAAGCAATGTGCTGTACACCAGAAACTGGCACAACATTGTAAACTGACTATACTTCAATAAAAATAAATAAATAAATCAACCAACCAACCAACCATTGAATAAAGCCAAAAAAGAAAAAAAAAAAAAAGGAAGAAAGAAAGAAAAGCTTCTTTGTTTCATTACTTCTGCAAAGAATTTAGGATGCATCACGAAGACTTTTAAAGAACTTTTTGTTGAAATATAACACAGAGAAAAGTACATAAACCATAAGCAAAAATATCTCCATAGATTTTATGTGGAAAAAGATCAAATGTGAAGAAAATTTATAATGTTAAAATTATAATCCACATCATTTTACACCCAAACAACAGTTAAAAAATATTTATCTTTTCAACATGATACCACCATTGACATTCTATTTCCTAAGAATAGATATAAACCTAGCAAACAAAGATGAGATAGCATACCAAACAGAAAATGTAATCTAGTAAATAAGCAGAGGAAAGAACTAGTAAAAACAGTCATACCTGCTCTATATTCCAGGAAAAACCAGGGAATTATTAGATTATCACCTAGAGTTCTAGTAGAAAACAAGCAGGAAACTGAAGGGAGTTTAATGAAGGGACTATTTACAGAATATGGGCAGGTTTAAGGGAAAGCAACAGGGCGTGATGCAGCACTTGAGAATCAGTTACCACCTTGGGCGTCCTGACAGGAGCTGTGGCCTTTGGTAGAAAAACACAGCTAATGCTAGTCTGTGGCTTGACTTGGAGGGAGCCTGAAGACTAAATACTCAACCACACAATCTTCCTGTCATCCTACAACCAGTTGTACTTCATATGGTGAAACTCAACCAGAAGCTGGAGGGCAAGAAAGGGCTCCTGTTGACAGAGCCCACTGAAGGAGGTTGGCCTTCAGAGGCACAGAGCAAGAGAGAGAGTGGATTTGGAGGGAAATATCCAACATTCTAGCATTAGCAAGAAATGAAATACAATTGCTAGCCTCTTCAAACTAATGTGTTCAATTGGCTTGATTCTTACTTTCTCATAGTAAAACCAAAATATGTGGAGAACAACTAGTTTATTTCCAAAAATTCCAGTGATAGTAGCTAATGAAGTTCTTAATTTTCCATATTAAGTCAGATCCTCTGAGAGGCAGATGTGAGCATGGGATTAGACTGCAAGAGATTTACTGGGGGAAAGTCCAAGAGATGAAGGGGGATGGAGCAGGAAAGCCTCAGGGTGCAGTGCAAATCTGATACCTGTGAAAGGAGAGGAGGAAGGAAGGAGGACTAGGTAGGTAAGAGGAGACTCAGACTATAACTCAGTTCTAACAAAGTTTTGGCCAGCCCAATGAGGAGTCTCTGAGCCAAAGCTACCCATTATAGGGCCCCCTGTCCTGAAGGAATGAGCCTGCCTTCCTAACCCTGCCATGTTCAGTCACTCTCTGTGAGCAGTCTGGAGGAAATGTGTCCTCAAAGAATGTGGTGGTGGATCCAGGGGCATGGCAGCTGGAGTTGTCAGTCAACTATGCTCTTTACGGCAGGAGATCTGAGAGGCTTATTTTTCATGGTCACCACACATGTCACTTATCTCTGTGTGAATTTTAATACTAAGAGGAAAAAAAGTGGAAAGTGCTCATTACAATTAGTGCTATAAAGGGAGGAGTCAAAACCTATGTAAATGGAATTATTTGAATAACACACAAAGACCTTTATGCCCTTGAAATACCCTCTATGTTCATAATTTCTGCTATGCTGAAAATCTCTCGCCTTGGGCCAAGGCTTTAAAGACATATATTATAGATTTTCTTGGGAAAAGAATTGATCTTTAGGGCATGCCTATCCATGTCATCTTTTTTTTTCAGAGCATGACCTCTAACCTCTGGCATAACATGTGTCACTGCATGTGGTCATTCATTTACTTTTGCTATCTTTCCCACCAGGCTCCTAGAGGATAAGAATTGTGTCTTATTTGATTTTATAACACATCTGGACCTGGCACGTTGTTAAGTTGTAAAGAGTGATGGTAGAGTAAAATGATTGAATGTGTGAATTAATGAAGGTTAGTCCCTTAAGGGATCCTGAAGAAATGGCTCTAGAGCAGGTAAACTTAGATTAGGGCTACAACGGGTGCCTCATTGTTTGGTAGTAGAAGTTGGTGGATGCCTGGGAAGTGTGTGCAGAACGAGGAGAGCATAATTAATACATGTTGACTTCACAATATTCCCTTGATTTGACTGTTGTTCAGTCGACACCTAATTGTCTTGATGATACTTAACCCATTTTTCTCAACTTCCCCTGTAAAGCTATGTATATTAGAGTTCAAAGTAACCTGTCAACTCAATAATTCTAGTAAAAATAAGAAAATGATCATAACGTTAGGTGTAACAGAAGAGGCAAACAATAGATTAATTGACTTTCACCACTCTCTTGACTGATTTGGCACTGTGGAGCCAAAATTTATATAGAAGGAGAGAAGTGTTGAGGAAAAGACCTTGGGACAATTTTCTTCACCAGAACTCTGAGTCTGGTCTGATTTGGAGCTCCTGCCATGTAAGCTCCAGAGGGACTTGTAAAGAGCCTCTGTGCTCTCAGATTATTGTTTTAGAGGAAAAGAGAGGTCCATGGAGTGTAGGAGACACAATACCATTTAGAGTGATAATACCTAGATGCAGGTTGATATTCATCCGGAACATACTTACATGGTGTGAAGGCTGATGTTTGTTCTGATTGGTTGGTTTCAAAGTCATACCCAGTGCTAAATATTTTGACTATCATTCTTGCCTGAGTTCAAATTAGTTTCCTCATCTATAAAATAGGGGCAATGACGATAACACTTTCATTTCAAGGATTAAACAAGGAAATGTAAATGAAAGCACATGGTAAGCTGTGAAAGAACTATAAACATTATCATTTATTATTGCTGATAAGTAATTACTGAAGTACTCTTATTGACAACATGCTTTAGCTCTGATGTGCTGAGAGGTAAGCACAACAAGTGTTGACTGAGTAATCACCTTCAAGATGACTTTCTTAAAGCTAGGGCCTTGGGAAGAATGTGAGTTGAGAAAGATTTAAAGGTACCAAATTTCCACACAGCTGCCATTCTATTTGCAGTCTTTATATGCACCTCATGTGGAAGAGACAATTGTTCATATCTTGGTGTTTCCACACGTGTACAGCATCATCATCATCAACAAAGTCAGCACTGCTTAAAATTAAAGATAACAATACTTAAAATATTGACAAATGCATACAACATCCTTTTGTTTGCATGAAGACTTAGAATGCTATCTTGTGCTAATAAAAGTCATAATCTTTCGATGGGCATTACCCTCATTTTATGAATCATGCCATAAAATGAAACAGATCTAAACTGTCCTACTTTCAGAAATATCTGGATTGCTAAATTTTTATTTACTTTCCTAAATGTGCAAACTCTGATTTCAAATGCCATATATATTTTAAAACAAAGACAGAAAGGTAGGGTAAAATAATAGAGTTAATACAATTCTAACTTAGTAATTCAACAAATGTTTACTGAGCATCTATTATTTGCAAGGCAATGCTAGACATTTTGGAATAAACTAAGACCTGTAAGATATCAATTATGCTTTTAGTCTAGTTGTTCTTGAATGTGTATTTATGATTAATTTTATTTGTCAACCTGGCTACTCCACAGAAGCCAGATATTTGCTCAAACAACAGTCTAGATGTTGTTGTGAAGGTATTTTTTAGATGAGTTCACATTTAAATCAGTAGACTTTGAGCAAAATGGATTACTTTCCATAATGTGAGTGGGCCTCATCCAAACAATTGAAGGCGTTAAGAGAAAAAAGGGTGCCCTCCCCCAAGGAAGGGAGAGTCTGCCTTCAGACTGCTTTCAGACTCAATCTGCAACATCAGCTCTTCCCTGGATCTTCAGTCTGCACCCCCGTAAGCACATGAACCAATTTCTTAAAATCAACTTCTCTCTGTCTCTCTCAATGTATAAATAGATACATATATCCATCCTATTGGTTCTGTTTCTCTGGAAAACGCTGATTAATCAAATACAGTACATAATCAAACTATACATTTATTTCTCAATGTGTGATAATCTCACTTAGATTACAGATTCCTTAAGGAGAGGGTTGTTTAAATTTATACTGTCTTCCTTAGAATAATTAAAATACAGCTGAACGGTAAATATTTAGTTAACACATCAAAAGTAAGTGAAAGAACATTAACATACACATAAGCATAAACATAAACAATGTATTCTTTGATCCATCACATAAAGACTATGGAATTTTAAAGATGATTACAGTTGGTTTTATTTGTCTAAGTGTTATTACAGTTCAGGAATTTTAAACAGGACTTGGCCTAAACGGTTTCATTCTAACCCTAATTATTTTTCCCTCCCTCTAGTTTGAATTGGTTTCTTGTCACTTGAAGCCAAAATAGTCCTAAGTAATATATCTCCCTCTCATAATGCTAGAATAGCATATAATAAACCAGAGATAAAATAGGTCCATTAAAATAAAGAAAAAATGAGTATGAGTTATACAATATAAAGGGAGGAAGAATGGTCTTACCAGAAATCCTAGGCTAAGGATAATTGTTATAATTTGGAATAAAATTTATCTCTGACTTTCTTGGCAGCCAAGGCAAAAAAGAATCTCAATAAATTACCTTATTCTCATTGTCAAATAAAGGAAGCCTATTGCTTCATCAAGAAAGATATATTTTTGCTTGAATCAAACTGCTAGAATAAGAGAAAGCTGTTAGGGATTTTTCATGTAAGGGGCACTGAAAGAGAAGAAAATGAACTTACAAGTATTTATTTCAATAAATTACTTATTATAGGCAGAACATAAATGTGTCCATTAAATATCAGCCTCTATTTGTGTTATACACATCAATAATAATTCATTCACAAACTAATACTTTATAAAAAACCACATTCAGTATCATGTTCCAGTAATAATTTTATTTTGACCTGTCTCTTATTTAAACTTTCATGGCATGATCCTATGACTGATAACTCAAGGTGGCCTGATTCACAGTTAGATTGATTAGGGATGTTACAAATCAAGGGGAGATCAAATTAACTGAATACTTAGCTATCTCCTCATAGGCCTGACCCTGTCAATGCCATATATAATTCTGATATAAGATGTATGATAACATTTCTTTTCTGATAAACTTTCTTCATCATCGTAATGTCGTGAAATTTAAAGATGTCTCCTAGTCTATCTTACCAAACAGTGCAACATTCCCTTCTACAGCTCTACAACTATTGAATAGTTTGCATGTGGGTAGTGAGAGGAAATAAGAATGAATCACCAGGCGCCACATAAGCTCATTCAACCAAAATATATCAGGTTAATGTTATGGTTGTGGGTCCTAAACTAGCAGATACTGTGTTATCTTTATGGACAAAGTAAGATTGTGTTTGATCTATCAAATACATTATACTAGTTAATTCATCCATAGAATCCCAGAAAGTTAGAGGTAAAATGGCCTTAGATGTCATCTTACTCTATAGATACGTCAGATAAGAAGCCTGAAACCCAGAGAGGTAAAATTGTTTTCCTGAGATTATACAGCATGTCTAAGCAATAGTCCAGAGCCTGGACCATTCACCAGGCTCTTTCTATTAGGTAAGGTTAACAGTACCAGATTTTACTTAATACTATACCTTCAACTGAGGATGGAGCATAAGTGGTAACTCCTAGGGCAACTAATTTGCTCATTCCAGGGATATTTGTCTGGAATATAGACATGAGTCTAAAGTTGGGGTTGTGTCTGAGCATCTCTGGTGGGTTGGTGGGCAGACCCTTGGGACTCTGGAAAAGATCTCATGCTCAGTGAAGGGAGTTGTGCCAGGAGTCAGTTTGGTAACACTGCCTCAGTCTGTAGAGGGGACTGAGAGGGGAGTAGTAACTATGAGCATGCCATGGCTATGACTTGGGTTCTTCCTGCTGGTGACCTTTATATCTGTGTTCTAAGGATGCAGAAGAGCAGAAAGTAAAAATTGAAAAATATTTTTTCTACTCCAAACTTTTTCTCACTTTCAATAACAAATAAGTGGGTTTTTGTCATCTTTACTGGCACCACCCTAGTTTGGACCACTGTCATCTCTCTCCTGACCCACTCTAATGGGCCTTCCTTCTTCTAATCTAGTCCTTACTGTACAGGACTCATCAACCAGGCAGAGAAATCATTTATAAAAGAAAATCAGATCTTAGAAAATGGAGAACAAACTAAGCCCAAAGTTAACAGAAGAAAAGAAATAAATATCAGAACAGAAAAATAATAGAAAAAGTCAATAAAAGTAAGAGCTGGTTTTTTGGAAAAAAAAAATTAACAAACCTTCAGCTAGACTAAAAAGAAGATTCAAATAAATAAAATCAGAAATAAAGGAGGAGACACTACAACTGATACTATAGAAATACAAAGACTCAGAAGAGACTACTATGAACAGTTATACACCAACAAATTGGATAACGAAAAATGAATAAATTCCTAGAAACATACAACTTACTAAAGTTGAATCATGAAAAAATAGATAATCTGAACAGGCCAATAAAGAGTAAAGTATAATTGAATCAATAATCAAAATCTCCCAACAACAACAAAAAGCCCAGGACCATATGATTTTCCTGGTGAATTTTACCAAATATTTAAGGGAGAATTAATGCCAGTCTGTCTCAAACTCTTCCAAAAAATTAAATAGGAGGGAACTCATTTTGCGAGGCCAGCAGTACCCTGATATGAAAGACAAGTAAAGATACTCAAGAAGAGAAAACTATAGGCAAATGTCCTTGATAAATATAGACACAAAAATTCTCAATTAAATATTAGGAAACTGAATTCAAGAGCACATTAAAAGGATCATACACCATGATCAAGTGGGATTTATCCCTGGAATGCAAGTATGGTTCAACATAATCAATAAGTGTGATGCACCACAGTCATAGACTGAAAGATAAAATCATATGATCATACCAATAGGTACAGAAAAAGCATGTGACAAAATTCAACATCTTTTATGATAAAAATGTTCCCAAAATTGGGTATAGAAGGAATGTACCTCAACATAGTAAAGGCCATATATGACAAGCCCAAAGCTAACATCATACTCAGTGTTGAAAAGTTGAGACCTTTTCTTCTAAGATCAGGAACAAGACAAATGTGCTCACTCTCACCACTCCTATTCAACATGTGCAGGAAGTCTTAGCCAGAGCAATTAGACAAGAAAAAGAAATAAAAGACCTCCAGTTTAGAAAGGAAGAAGAAAATTGTCTCTGTTAGCAAATGATAAGCTCTTATATAGAGAAAATCCTAACAGCCACCAAAAAACTGATAGAACTAATAAACAAATCCAATAAAATTGCAGGTACAAAGTCAATATACAGAAATCCATTGTGTTTCTACACAACAGCAACAAAACATCTGAAAAAAATAAATAAAGGAAACATTCCCATTCACAATAAACAGCATCAAAAACAATAAAATGCCAAAGAATAAATTTAATCAAGGAGGTAAAAGGTCTGCACACTGAAAATGATAATATAGCTTTTGTTGAAAGAAATTGAACAAGAAAGCAATAAATAGAAAGATATCCCCTGTTCATGGATGAGAAGAATTAATATTGTTAAAATATCCACACTAACCATAGTAATCTACAGATTCAAGACAATCCTTATTAAAATTCTACTGATGTTTTTCACGAGAATAGAAAAAAAGTCTTAAAATTCATATAAAACCATGAAAGACCTTGACTAGCCAAAGCAATCTTGAGAAAGAAGAACAAAGCTGAAAGCATCATACTTCCTAATTTCAAAGTATAGTAATCGAAACAGGATGGTATTGGCATGAGTATAGATATATAGACCAAGGGAACAGGATTCAGAGCCCAGAAGTAAACACTTACATATATGGTTAACTAATATTTGACAAAGCAGCCAAGTATACCCAATGGGGAAACTATAGTCTCTTCAATAATTGGTGTTAGGAAAACTGGATAATCACAGAAAAATAAAATTGGACCCTTATCTTACATCACTCAGAAAAATTAACTCTAAATGAATTGAAGACTTAAACATAAGATCTGAAATCATAAAACTTCTAGAAGAAAACATGGGGGGGGACTCCTGGATATTGGTCTTGGCAACAGCTTTTTGGATATGACACCAAAAGCAAAAGCACCAAAAGCAACATTAATAAGTGAGAGAACATCACACTAAAAACCTTCTGCACAACAGAAGAAACGATCAACAAAATGAAAAGCGACCTATGGCAGGGAAGAAAATACTTGCAAACCATATATCTGATAAGGGGTTAAGATCCAAAATATATAAAGAACTCAAACAACTCAATAGCAAAAAACCCAATCTTGTTATAAAGTGGGCAAAAGGAAATAAATAGACATTTTTTCCAAAGAAAACATACATATGGCCAATAGATACATGAAAAGGTGCTCAGCATTACTAATCAGGGAAATACAAATCAAAATCACATGAAATATCACTTCACATTTGTTAGAATGGCAATTATGAGAAAGACAACAGATAACAAGGGTTGATGAGTATGTGGAGAAAAGGTTATCCTCACGTCCTGTTGGTGGGAATGTAAATTGGTGAAGCCACTATGGAAGATAGTATGGAGGTTCCTCCATAAAAGTTAAAAATAGAAAATAAAAGTTAAAAATAGAACAACTATATGATCCAGCAATCTCATTTTTGGGTATATACCTTAAAAAAATGAAATCAGAATCTCAAAGAGATATTTGCACTCCCATATTCACTGCAGCATTATTCACAACAGCTAAGAAATGGAAGCAGCGTAATTGTCTGTCTACAGATGAACTGATAAAGAAGATGTAGTATATACATATATGAGATGGAATATTATTGTCATGAGAGGTAAGGAAATCCTACCATTTCTGACAATATAGCTGGAACTTGAGGGCACTATGCTCAGTGAAATGTCAGACAGTAAAAAACAAATATGGAAAGATTTCACTTATATGTGGAATCTAAAAAAGACAAAACAAAGAACAGACATAACGAAACAGAGTTACAGATGCAGAGAACAAACAGGTGCTTGCCAGAGGAGAGGGGTGTAGGGGAAGGAAAGAAATAGGTGAGGGAGATGAAGAGATACAAACTTCCAGCTGCAGAATAAATGAGTCTCAGGTATGAAATGTACAGCATGGGGAATATAGTCAGTAACTATGTAAATCTTTTTATGGTGACTTGTTACCTAAATTTATCATGGTGATCAGTTTGAAATGTATAGAAATATCACATCACTATGTTGTGTAACAGGAACTAACATAGTGTTGCAGGTCAGTTATATTTCAAAAACAAACAAATTAACTAACTAACTAACTCATAGAAAAAGAGATCAGATTTGTGGTTACCAGAGGCAGGGGTAGGAGATGAGGGCAGGGGAAATTGGATGAAGGTGATCAAAAGGTACAAACTTTCAGTCGTAAGGCAAATAAATACTAGGGATGTAATGTACAACATGATAAGTGTAATTAACACTGCTCTATTTTATGTATGAAAGTTGTAAGAGCGAATCCTAAGAGTTCTCATCACAAGAAAAAAATTTTTTCTGTTTCTTTAATTTTGTACCTGTATGAGATGATGGATGTCCACTAAACTTACCATGATAATCATTTCTTGATGTATGTAAATCAAATAATTATGCTATATACCTTAAACTTATGCAGTGTTGTATGTCAATTGTATCTCAATAAAAATGGAAGAAAAAAAGAGAAGAAAAACTGGAAAAAAAAAAAAAAGACCATGAGATATTAGAAGCTAAGGACCCTCTATTTGGTGATCAATGTAACAGAGTTTGTAAGAGAGAGAGAGAAGTGAGTTTGTCTGGCCTTACGGGGTAACCAAGTTGGGCTCTCCATGGTTCTACCAACAGTAGAAGGCTCAGTACAGTGGGAAGTGCCATTTTAGCTGCCCCGGTTGGGTTAGTAAGTTAGGGTTAGTAAGTTACTGAAGCAAGCTGAAAAAACATGCTCATAAACTCACAGGAAACTTCTAGAAAGGACCAGGAAAAGTACAAAGGTAGTAAGACGTCCTACAGTAATGGTTGCTGCCAGAATTAGAGAAAGAGTATGTATTAATGTTGATGTGATCAAAATTTAATTCCCTGGGTTACGTTGAGGTCTGGGACACACAGATGATGGGTGAAATATCAATGGGTATGCTTCCAAGATCTAAAGGAAATATCGTGGTAACTACACAAAAGAGGAGAAAGAATTTCAATATGATATCCAACTATTTACAAGCAGAATGGGCCCAGTTGGCTCTGCAGTAAGTTCACTTTTTTCCAATTCATTGTTTTCTGGTCAAATCTCAGAATCTTTTCTTGACTAAAATGGTTTGTGTCTGAGGCACTTAGCCTGACCTAAAAACATTTCTTTGCTTCATTTCCCCTGAAGGACACATATATCTATATCTGTATCTGTATCTATATGTATATCTATATCTACACTTATTTCTATCGAGGGCAAGTTTCGAATGTGTTTGAGGAAGATAATATTTAGCACACCTGGTGTGAAGAGGCCCAGGTATCACACAGCAGTCTTGACCTCTTAGGAAGAGAAAATGACCACAGGACTAAGTCAGGTAGGAGAGTGGGCAAGAGAGATAACAAAGACCATGAAGGAAGTCAGACCCAACTTGCTCCCCAATGGTGTGTGGTTCAGAGTAAGTCAGTGTGACAGACAGATTCATAGCTTTTGAAATAACTTTGCCTCAAACTTACCTCTAATTGGAGAAAAATTACTAGTGGTAGTTCTTGGCTTTGTCTTGTGCTTTATCAGTGACTTGGATAAGTCATGCTTGTCATACTCATCAATGTCACAAAGCTGGGAGAGGTTGCTTGATAACAAACTCAATGTCGAGAAAGTACTAGGTAGGCTGGAATGTGAGAATGAAACTTAGAAATAAAATTTAACAAAATTAAATAGTCAGCATTAATTAAAAATCCATTAAATAAAATCAGTTGTATTCCTGATGGATACCCAGCTTGACAACTTTTCATGGAAGTAGCATGAGTTAATAGGATGAGGAGCCTGTTAAGAAAATTAGCACAATATTAAACTGTAATGATATAAGCATTTTGTCCAAATTAAAGCAGGAAAGGGTACCACTCCATGGTTGTGTTCTGATTATGCCTGAAATATTAGGAACAGAATCTGAATACCCAGCTCTCAGAGCTGTTGAACAAGTAGGCCCCCAGAGGCAGTGGAAGAAAAGCATGGAGAAAGATCTGGAAGCCGTGTAATGAGATGAAGAGTTCATCAAATCAGAGATGTCCATCCAGGAAAAGAGAACAGGTTTCACAGATATGGTCAAGTCGTTGGAAGGAAGTCATGTGGAAGGTGACTGTTTTTATTTTATCTGCCTCCAGAGGGCAGAAACAGGACCCATGGGGAAAAGTTGCAAGGAGGTGGGTTTCAGAAGACTTGGTTTAGACCTAGAGTTGTTGATAAAAGGCTGTCTTGGCAAGAAGCATTTTCCCTTTTCCTGCTGGTATTCAGGCTGGGCCTGGGTGCTTAGCTGTCATTGACATGGGAGAAAAGATTCTGCTTAGGGAAGGAGAGCAGGCTGAAAACCTTGAGGTCTCTATCAACCCTGTGATTTTATGAGCCCGGAAAGCCATTCAACCTCTACCTGAAGAGTTCTGATAACTGTGGGACAGATACCCTTGTTTGAAATGACTTCTAAAAACTTATCTATCTATCTATCTGTCTGTCTGTCTATCTATCTGTCTGTCTGTCTGTCTGTCTGTCTATCTATCTATCTATCTATCTATCTATCTATCTATCTATCTATCTATCTATGTACACCTACAATTTGTCTTGCCTTGAACGATAGTAGGGAAGGTGAAACTACAGCTTTGACTGGTTAAATTGTTTTGGGAAATGTGTTTCACTGCAGTTGCAATACTGCTCTTAGATTTTATTGACTGAGCTGGCTGTCCTTTAGTTCGTACTCTAGTAAATTCTCAGCACTCTTCAAAATAGGATTAATTGGCTTTTCATAAATGTTCATCAGATATGGCTCAGGACGTTAGAACAAAAAGTAGATGCAAGGAGTTAATGTCCTCCAAGGTCAAGATTGGGTTTCAAGATTAGAGGTAAGACTGAGCCTGCTGTGACAATCAGCAACCCCCAGCTACAGGCAGAGGAAGGATACTGAGACCGAGAACCTGACTGGGTCTTCTGGATATTAGGTATTACTAGAAAAAGTTTCGAATTTAAAAATTTTGGACTGAGAAGTATTACAGGTTTAATGGTTTGAGAGTTTTCAATGCTAGTTTCAAACTCATGCTTCCCTATATGTTAAAAGTGCATTTCTTTTGTTATGATGTAAGTTATGCAAGATCAGGAAGTGTGACTTTCAATCTTTTATTTTTTAATACGACTCAGCCTACATTGCATGGGCGATGGAAGGGTTTACAAGTCTGTGTATTTTGTCATAGGCCTTAACTTCCAGGCATCTCATTTGGATGTTAATTTTGTACTTGAGCAAGTCCTAAGCTGCTTTTGGAGCGAAGTAATGGCTATGGTTTTATAACTTAGGACCTAGGGTGGCAGATGACTTGGGTTGTCAACACCAGACAGTAATATTCATTGCCTTAGGTTGAGGCCCTCCTTCCCATTTGCAGACCCACCATCTGGGCTAAGACTTTATCATCTCCCACATATGTTCAGGGTATGCCTGTCTGACATGAACCTTGTTCTATATCCTGCTGCCAGAATAATCAGCTTTGAAATCTCCTTCAATCACTTCATGCCTTTATAACCCAGTGTGATGTCTCATTGTCTTTAATTTAAATCCCTCAACATGTAGTTGGGAGCCTTCTCAAAAGTCCCATCTTTTTCCTTGAATTTTCCAATTTTCTGTTCTATTAATTCCCTCCAGAAGAGGCATCTTCATTCATTCAATCATTCATTCATTCAAGGAGGAATCCATATTTATTTACTGAGTATCAGGTGCTTGAGGTTTTTGTTCCTCACAGCAATCTTAGCAGGGAGGCAGTATCACCCTTTAGTAAAGAAATGACTCAGGCTCAGAGAACTTTAAAAACTTGCCCAACGTCACTGGCTTTTGTCTGACTATAATTTCCATGCTTTTTCTACTACACCATACTTCCTCTCATTTTGCAAACATTTATTGGTGTTCTACTCTGTGCCAAAACTGGTGTTAGGTGTTAGGATAAGAAGACAAAAGAAACATTGAGATTATATATATGAACATACATTTAAAATTTTAAGGCATCTTAATGATTCTTCTTAATTACAACAAGTTCAGCCTAGTGGAAGAAATTGGCAGAAATAATTCTGTCTCCTGAATTTTTCTTGCCTACTTTTTTACCTCCTTTGCCAAGCCTGTCTTTCTACATTTGAATTCAAACTTCAAGCCCTCTGAAGTTTGCCCATTTATCTAGTATTTCAGATTCTTCCACATACTTTAAAATTAATCTATTCAACAAACATTTATAAGGGGGAACTATATTCAAAGAACAATGCTAGGTTGATGCTGGGGATACAAAAATGAACAGAACCTGGTCAAGTGGAAGAGATGAATAGTGACTTCAGAGCAATGTGAGAAGAGCTGAAAAGAATTATGAGACTGTGGGGCTATGGGGATGGAGGGGGTGATTTTAGCTGGAGCTCAAAGATGAGGAAATGATCTTCAGATAACCTAGAGGAAGAAATAAGCTTCAGACAGAGTGAAAGCATATGCAGAGGGAAAGAGGTGCTTGGAAATCATAGAGTTCAGCTGGGTTGGAGGTCATGGCTCACGGTCAAACCAGAGAAGCTGAGACAGGAGCTGGGGAAACACTGCTGTTTTTTTTTTTTCTTTTTCTTCTCTTCCAATGCAGACCTATGACCTAGGATTGGACCCATGTTTTAGAAAGATGGCTCCAACAGACTCTTTGAGGACATTTGGGGAAAGAAGCCAGTTAGAAGGAGGGCCCTGTTTGTCTGGATTCACCATTATCCCCTATATTTCAAAAAAAAGAATAGCAAATTCCAGAAGGAAAGGAGTTATTTCTCAGTACTCTTATGTACTTTGGGCTTTAATACAGTACTGTGTATAATAACTTTATCTGATAAATGGTTGTTATGTGTTATTTAGGTCAATGAAAGTAATACATTGCTTCTGGTCACTACCTAGTGTTGCTTTGTAGCCTAATAATTGAGGCTGAAGGTAATTATTTAAAACACCTGGGAAGCTAAAAAGTGAAGTGGCCTCTCTGGGATAGCTTCTACTTTCTTGTCTCCTGAATAATTTCAGGGCTGGGATGGGATGCAGTCGGTTAACCATTTTGAGTCTGTACAACAGGATACATTACATTTGACTTAATTAATATAAACTCAACAGTTATGTAATAATTCCCCTTGTGGCCTATGCATTGTGCTATGTTTGACAGATACAGAAATACAGATATGAGTAAGGAACAGTCTCTGTTCTTGTGAGCGCATATTGGGTGCTGAAAGGGGAGACAGACATTTTAACTTTGGTATAATAAAATCTGTTCGTGCTATGTTTACCGTATGAACAATGTGTTGTGGGAAATAGAGAACGGAGTGACAAAAGAGCTCACAAAGTTGTGAGGATTAAAAAATTGTCAATATATGTGTAAATGAAAAAATAGTCTTAGTCTTAGCTCTGTGTATTACTCAGCAAACACTACATTTATATTGGTGTCGATCTTTTGCAGAACATATAGCTCTCACCTTTCAGGAGTTGCTAGTTCCCCTAAGCCTTAGACTTTTAGTCTGGCTGAACCAAAAAGAGTTTTTGGTTAGTTATGCAGGCCAAAGTGGGGAAAGGAGGATCCCACAGCAACTGCAAATCTGAGCTTGCGGCGCCGGTTATACTCGGCAGATTACGGCATTGGGCGGGACCCAAATCCCCATGTGGTCTCGACATCATTGACATGGCGGAATCCCCCATCTAACCCTCCTGGTTATTTGAGCGGCGGCGGCGGACGGAGGAGGCGGAGGAGAGCAGCAGCGGCGGCGGCGGGAGCAGCGAAGGGGCGGCAGGGAGCCTCAGGGCTGGTGGCTGGGAAGGCGTGGGAGACCCGGTGTGTGGCGCGCCCGGAGCCCCGCGTTTCAGCCCGAGGGAAGGTAAGGCGTGCAGGAGCGGGAGCCTAGAGGGGACCTGGACCCCTCGCCTCCGCCGCCGGGTCCCGGCGCGCTGGAAAGCCCCGGCCGGACGCCGAGTCCGCCAAAGTGCGTGCCTGTCCCGGAGCGCTCCGGGCTTCCCGAGGAAAACTTGGCGCCAGTGTGCTGGGGCGCCTCGAGCTCGTCTGGGCACCCCGGGATCATGGGGCCCGGGATGGGGTCAGTCTCCGGTTTGGGGCCGCGTCTTGCTGGGCTTCAGGCCCCCGCCCGTTCCCTTAGCTGGCCAGGACTTGGAGGAGGGAAAGAAACGGGTAGATTCTCCTTGATGGAAAACAAAACAAAACAAAACAAAAAAACCCTTGGGCAGTGGCTCCCGGGTTCTCCCTCCCCCCTCGTCCTCCTGCAGCCATCCCAGCAGATTTTGTCCGAGGAATCCGCTCCCCCTCCCGGAATCTCCGAGGCAGGAACGCTGCCCGGGAGGGGGAGGGCGGGTGGAGAGGCCGAGGAATCTTCGACGTGTCACTTTCTGAGGCTGTAGATTTCCATATGGTGGAGGGAGGAGGGCGGGCGTGTGAAGTGGGGCTGGAAGTTGGGGCCGCCTCTCCGCGCCAGGCGGGGGGCGGGCCGGGACCTCCGACCCGGGGATGCTCGCGGGGAGGGTCCTGAGCCCGCGCCGGCCCCCCGCCCGGGCCAGGCCTCTCTGGGACACTCCCCGCCTCGCCGCTGGCCACCTCCGAGCGCGCCACGTCCTCCCTCCCTGTCCTGCCCCCCAGGCTCCCCCCGGGCTGGGGGCGGTAACCGGCGGCCGCGGCCGGACTCGGCGAGCCAAGCGGTGGAAGCTCGGGCGGGGGAGCGGGGCGCGGCGGGAAGGAGCAGGCGACCCGGTGTGTGGGCCAGCATAGTTCCGGTCAGTCGGTCACCCCGAGGGGCGCCCCGGCCGGGGGTGGGGTGGGCGGGCGGAATCCACGTCCTGAGGCGGTCGGGAGGGGCCGTGCGGACCGTCTGGTGCTCGCGGCGGGGCGGGGGCCGCCGGCGTGGGAAGAGCCTGTCACTCTGGGCGGAAAGTGGGGCCTCGGGCTGTGCCCGCGATCTCTCCCAAAGGTCCGGTCCCGGCGCCCAGTGGGAGCCCGAGCCCCGGGGCCCGGTGTCCCTGGAGACGGGGCTGGGCCGCCCGGCGGCGCCGTTGGCGGGGAGGCTTCCAGGAGTCCGCGGTTGGGGTTGGAGCTTTTCGAATCCCAACTCCTACCCTGCTATCCCTGACGAAGGGAAGCAGTGGCATTTTATCCAGACAGTGCCATTTGCGGACTTCCTTGAAAGTTAAAACTTTTTATTTTCTTCTCTCTTCAGCCTAGCGTGTTCTTGAAACAAAATTTGGAATTTGGCCGCGATGGGCCAACGCTGGGACCCCAGATCCACGCGTTTCTCTCTCCATCCCTGTTGCTTTCTAGTCTCCCTCCCCTTCTTCCAGCCAGACTTAATCATATTTTGGAACAGGCGAGGTCTTTTGTTGGGTGGGCACCCCCTTGATTGCTTGTCTATTTACTTTTTAATGTGCAATTAATTTGATTTGAATTTCCTCCAGTTTCCAGGCCCTGTTAGGGAAAGCTAAGGAAGAGGGAACACGCCACTTTTTTTTTTTTTTTTGATGTGGAGAGAGGTGGGGCATTGGGAAAGGGGAGGCATGGTGATTGTGGGCAAAGAGTCAGAGGGAGCAGACAGACCCGGAAGAAAAGGAATCTGCTCTGGAATAACACTTTTTTTTTTTTTTTTGAGGCTTCAGGCCTTGGGCAAAAATGCACCGCTCTGTTCTGATTTCTACTGCCTGAGTTGCTCTTCATTCTCAAGTTAAATCTGTGCCTCTGGGGCCCTGGACAACGCCTGGGGAAGAGGCCCGCAGCCCCAGCCAAGAGCAGCCCGTGGCCCTGGTTTTGTACCTTGAATGGGGGCCCTTGGTTCCCCCTAATTGGAGGCCGCCCTGTTGGAACCATCGTTCAGTAAATTTCCTAGCTCCCGTGGAGCAGCTGTTAAGGAGGGTAAAGTCTTTGGGCTTGTTTTTGATCCTGCAAGGGGACCTCACCCATGAGGGTATAATTCTCACTTTGTTCGGACACTAGAGGGTCACCCACAAGCTGGCTGAGAATGAGGAATAGCTGGTAAAAAGAAAAAGTCACTAAAAATGGTACTTAAACTCATACGTGCTTTTAAAGTGTTTGGTTTAAATGCTTCTAAGAAAAAAATTCTACGGAAAGATAATGTTCATTTAAAAGAGATGTTAAAACTGCAAGGTATCATCATGGAATAGGAGGTTGTAGCTTCTAATTACAGTATATACAATTTCAGAAAGATATTCCAGTAACCTTTTAAGACAGACTTTATAAATAGCTCACATCAGACCATGGGCTGTACTGGAGAGCCAGTCTTCTGGGGTTTCTGGAGGAATGCTTGGGATCAGTTAGGAAGCTAGCTCTTTGAGCCTAGGTACTAGTTTACTCTGTAGGAGTTTGTGCTCCTTTTCCTTAACAGCTCATTTAACGTGGTGGAATTTGATAGCGTCCTTGGAACCTAAAACCCGAAGAATTTCCCAACTTTACAGTATTAGGAAAAAGAGGCCCAGGGAGGGGAAGTGACTTGTCAGCACTACTATCATAGATTAAAATCCAATACGGGATTGTATTAATAGCTACTCTTTCTTGGATATCTAATGGGTACTAAGTACTATGTATTGTGCTTTTTTATGTATTATCTCATTAAAATTCTAATAGTCTTTCAATTTAGCTGATGTTAAGGACATTTTACAGACAAGGCATTGAGGTTCACAGAAATTTAGTGACTTGCAGAAGACCACATAGAATTTTCTTTGAGGGTGGAAATGGTTCTGTATCTGTGCTGTCCAGTGTGGCAACCACTAGGCACGTGTAGCTGTTGTACCATTTGAAATGTGGCTAGTTTGAGGAACTGTGTTTTAAATTTTATTTACTTTTAATTATTTTAAACTGCTACTCGTGGCTAGTGGTTAGTTACCATGTTGGAGAACACAATGTAGACCTTTCTGACTCCCAAATCTATTCCTATTTAACTGGGTCTTACTGCTTTTTAGATCTCGTAGTTCACTTTTCTTTCTTCCATACTACTAGAAGATGCTTACGTTCAGCTCTTAAGTGAACTCTAAATACTGAATTAGTGATAGCTCAAAAACAAACAAAAAATGTTTTTTTTTTAAATGCTTGCACGTCATAGTAAAAACTCATAGACACTTTCAGTGACACTTCCTTGTGTGGTTGAAATAATTGCTATAAGGGAATCAGAGCTTATTGGTTATTTTAGTGTAATAAAAGGTTATAAGGAGGAGGCAGTATGAAGAATCACTATTGGGAAGTTAAAAAAGAAAATGACCCCAACATCCATGCTTACCTCTTCATTGGTGATTCTTTTTGTCTTTATAAGTGTCAGGTAAATAATACAACCAAACCATCATTCACTTTCCTTTGTGTAGCTGCACAATTAATCTGAAGAATTAAAGTCATTGCTTTACTACCAAAGAATAAAATTTAAAACACTAGATTGTCTATGAATTGGGAAGAATATGTTTAAGATTGACACAGACAGCAGGAAAGATTCTTTTGGTGGCATATGGTCAAATAGTTTTCTGATTAGTGGATTTAATTTAAATCTGTTGCATTTCAGAGTTTATTTGGTAGAAGGAATTTCAACAACTTTGATTTTTATATGAAATAGTGAAAACTCCAACTCATGTTAAAGTTAAGCATTCATTTATCTGGATTTCATCCATAAACAAACTAACAATACTTTTTTCTTTCCTTTTTTTTTCCTCTTTGCATGTTGCTTTCAAGAAAAGACAGTGATAAAATAGTCTTTTTATTAGGATTTTTAAAGAGGTGACTTCCAGGTTCCCTATAAATATATCTGAATCTGCTGTACATTTCATAGTTACTGTACTGCCCAGGGATAATTGCAGTTCATAATCCTGACCCTAGAGCATTAGACGAACCTAAAAGACCTACACTAGTAAATCAGCTTTAAATTGCTCTATATTATTTTAGTGTTCTGTGGATTGCAGGGCCTCTAGCTCTGAAAATTGTAAGTTCAACCGAAAATGAGGCATCAGTTAATGAGACTGTTCAGAGAGCTGAAAAACTCTGTTCATACCCATTCCTGACTATTGGGATCATAGTTATTTTCAAAGAACCAACATAAAAACCGTGTTATAAATAGGAGTATAGTGTTCTTGTGTATGTGACAAACAGAGGAAACATGATTTGACTCGTGTAGTTCTGTTTGTAGGACATCAAGGTACTTAAAACAAATGAGAGAGAATTTTACAAGATGTTGAAATTATGGGCAAAGATTAGAAATCTTATACACCCTAGTGAGGGTCACATCTGAGTTATCAGTTTGAAATCAGAGTATCTTTTCAACCTATCTGTGTTTTCACTTTAGAAATCGTGATTACCTCTTACTCACTTTAACGAGGTTAATCCATTCAATGAGAGTTTTTTGTGCTGAGACGTTGTTTTTAAGTAAACCTTAATTCTATCCTTAACAGCTGTTGGGAATGCACTTAAGTGTTTGAGGAGAAGCTTTATTCCTTAGTTGACTGGGAATGCTTTTGAGTATAGGAAAGTGTATTTTTTGCCTTAAAATGCCCACTATGGTATGGTATTAATGTGTTTTAAAAAGGCAGAGACTGAGTTACTGTGGCTAGACAGAGGAAGCTTTCTATGGAAGCCAAGCACAGGCTCACTTGAGAGGATGACTTGATGGTTGGTACTTGAACTCTTTGCAAGCTACATCTAGTGAGCGGCCAGTAGTCACAAGCTCATCCAGAGGGGAATTGTTTGTGGTGCAGGTTTAGTATCAAGGATCGGTATGTAGGTTGGGGTGGGAATTCGGGGGTTGGGAGATTTTTAAACCACCAAGTCTAAATCAGATAAGATAGACAATAATGATCAGCCATTATAGGTGGGGAGGTTTCTCAATTTGAAAATGGATCAATCCTCAGATCTTTTTCTTTTTTGTCCCCAGTTGAGATATGCAAGTTTAACATTCTGAAACACCTGGGTTGTGATTTCCTTGGCTGATGAGATGTCCTTGGCAATACTCACTGTCAGTTCAGGCACTGGCTTCTGATGTGTTTTGTTTCTATAATATTAAAACTGCATGTCAGTTTTTAAATAACTGGAGGGAGAAGATTCATTAAAATGGTATTGAGCCAAAGTTAGCATTTTTTGAGATTCCAGTAAGTATCTGTTTAAAATGTCCCTTGTATTAAATGATTACATTTTAGTTTAAAATGTAATTTTTATTTCATTCACTTGTTTATTGACTCAGAAGGCATTTATTGAGTTCTAGACTAGATTCTTTGTTAATAGAATATTCTTTCCTGTTCTGACTTTGCTTTTGGCAAGTGCAAGGCATTCTTTTGTTTACTTACAGGGGTATTTTGCTCATATTTTTGGAATGTTGTGCAGAGAACTATGTCTACCACCAAACTCCTAGAGCAGGATGGTGACAACTTCAATCTTTGCTCCTTTCTGAAATTTGAGAAATGTTAAATTTGAGTCACACACTAGAAAACCTCATGTCTGAGTAAGTGGATGTAAATACTTAAATGTTTAAAATTCAATTTGTATTAGAGTTTAAGGCGTCTGATATATCATTGTTTTGCCTCTGAAAGATAAGATTTTTATAAAGGCAACCAGTCAGAAAAATTTGCTTAAGCAAAGTTGATACAACACTAACTCATAGTGTTCAATTATGAAAAGCTTTCTGTTGAAATAATTGTCTAGAAAATGATCTTGATATGTGAGCAAATGTAGTATGTTTGAGAAATAATGGAAGATTCTAAAATCCCAGGAAATAACATGATTTAATTTATTCTTAAGGGGCTCAGTCAGATTCTACACAGCTGGTGAAAGAGGGTCTCTATAAAAATAACTCTCTTGTTCTGGATGTAACTAATTAGGAATTTGCAGTTATCCAGGCAAGTCCAGGATAAAGTTTGGCTTCCTATTCTGTATGAAAAGGTATTACTGTAACAAGTTTCAATAGCTCATAAGGGGGAATATTTACCTAATTAGGAGAACAAACCATTTTTAAGCACCTTGGAAAAAATCAGTTTACTTAAAAGCAATGTGGAACTGCAACATGCGTTCAAGTCAGTTCTAACTGAGCTTTTACTAGAGGTGCAGGAGCCTTTGTAAGTCTTTGACTGCCATGAAATAAATACGGATTTACTCATTGCTATCACTTAAACTGGGTATAGTTTACCGGCAAAAGTTAGAACTATATTTTTGTATGCAAAATAAATCATGAGAATAAGTGAATATCTACCTCCCCTATCTCACCCCACCCCCATTAATAGACTCCAACTGTGCCTATTGTTTTAATGGTTTTCTGTTGGCTTTTGTTTTGCTGCTTGTCTCTCATAAGCACTTGATGGCACATTGGGGAGAGCAGGTGTTAAAGGTTTAGGAACATCATTATTGCTTTTAGCTACCCATCTCCATGTGAATTTGGGCAGAGTTGTGGAAAGTTTTGCCAGTGGTATTTAGATAAGCTCATTACACATCCTCTCTTCTGCTTTTACTGAAGTAAGATGTTCCTGGACAGCTTATTTCCAGGTACTTTGTGAACTGACCCACAAGAAGAGTATATTTCTTTTAAAATATTTCCAGAATATTTACATCCACTTACTCAGATGTGAGGTTTTCTAGTGTGTGAATTTTTAGGGTTCATATTGACCAGTTTTTACAGTATAAGTTGTAATTTTAGGATTCTTGATATATTCTTAGATACTACTCCTTTTTCTCTTATATTTTAAAGTCTTTTTTTTTTAAACCCATTTTATGTCTTCTATTGTTTAAGTTGTTTAAGTCATTTAAGAGGAAAATACTAAGTCTTCAGATATTGCTTCTTCTGACTTTTCTGTTTTGGTTTATCTTATCTCAGGAAAAAGTTTCAATTTAGGTGAATCAGAAAAATACTCAAAAGTATGTTGAATCGGAACATTATACTGTTTTGCACTTGTGAACATAAAAAGCTACAGCTCCTGTGGAAAACAGTTTTGCGGTTTCTCTAAAAATTAAACATAGAATCACCTAGTCCTTCCATTCCTTGGTATGTACCCAAAATAAATGAAAGCAGGGACGCAAACGGATACTTGTGCACCAGGGTTTATAGCAGCATTATTTACAATATCCCAAAGGTGGAAACAACCCAAGTGTCCGTTCACAGATGAATGGATAAACAAAATGTGGCCTATACACACGATGGAGTATTATTCTACTATAAAAAGGGATGAAATTCTGATACCTGCTACAGCATGGATGAACTTTGAAAACATTATGATGAGTGAAATAAGCTATACACAAAAGGACAAATATTGTATGTTTCCACTTACGTGAAGTACTGCAAATAGGCGAATTCATAGAGACTGAGTATAATAGGGGTTACCAGGGGCTGGGGCAAGGGGGACAGGAGTTACAGTTTAATGGGTACAGAGTTTCTGTTTGGGGTGATGAAAAAGTTGGAAATGAATAGTGGTGGTGGTTGTACAGGGTTGTGAATGTGCTTGATACCACTGAATTAGACACTTGTAAATAGTTAAAGTGGCAAATATTATGTTTATTTTATCACAGTAAAAAATTTAAAAAAAATGGAAGGAGATTTAATTTGTGTGATTTCAGTTTGCCTGTTTGTTCCCGTCGGTTTACTTCATGCTGTTCTGTAGATCATCCCCCAGCCCTAGGCCATTTTTGGAGATCAGAGTTACCTTATTTTATTAACTGACTTGAATTTAAGAGGAGATTATTTCAAAGTAGTAGATCTCTGGAGGGAAAATAAGATTTTTTAACATTCAGATGAACCAGGTAGTTTATTAATATCCACAGACTGCGTAGGAACATAATTTATCCTGAATTTCACTGTGAGTCATCCAGAAACCAGAAAATTGGATGTACAATTAGATCTGTCATATTTTCTAACCTTTGAACATTTTTTTTTCAATTTTTTGTCGCCTTCAGTAGTTAGGAAAAACTCTGCTTTCCACTCAGAGAAATGGTCGAAGTCATCTCAGTACTCCTGTTGGAAATGCATTAGGTGCTAACATTCTTCAATTTGTTAGACTAAAAGTTATGGGGAGGGGATAGAGGGAAAGAAAGAAAGCAGTAGTATTGTTTTATTCCTCTGAACTTGTCCCTAGCACATAATGATTTCATAGTGGTGACTGCTCTGAGTATTTTTTTGCTTCTGAGAAATTGATGTTGAGTTTGGGCAGATCACTTATGAAAAGATGGGGCAGACTTTTTGTTAAGTGAATATAAAACTTAAACATCCGATGTAAGTGCATGTTAGGAATACTGAAAATAGCAGATAACAATTCAAATGGAAAGATACAAGTTTATATACAAATAAGTTCAGGGGGAAATTATCTACTGTGTTCTGTAATGTCTTTGCCATCCATAATAGTTCATTAATTCCTGAACTCCTCAAGGGAATGCTGCTGGTATGTGTGCATGCTTCGTGATCTGTATGGGTATATTTTCTTCGCCCTGTGTGTAAATGGCTTTCATATTGTAGCAGGTCATTTTTGTGGCCTAGTAATTACTCTAGAGATAGGATCGTTACCAACTGATATCAAAAGTTACTAAGAGTCACAGTCTCTGTATCTCGTAGAGATACAAAGGATTACATCACGTTCACAGACTGTTCTTTGATTTTTGACACTTTTCTAAAGAAAAGTGTCTCATTCTGTTGTAGCTCCTCATGTTCCAGACACATCATTTTACATAATTTATCATTTTCTTTAAATCCTTCTGGCACTTTATCTGTGCTTTTCAGAACCCTTGTCCTTTTCCTTGTTGTCCGATTGTGTAGGGATGATTACTGATTTAACTTAATGTCTTTCGCGGTGAGTGCATAGTAAATGCTTATTGGATGGTTGGATGAATTCCTCGGTTGAATGTGCCACTTAAACTTAGTACTTCTTCTCAGGCACTCAAGTCAGTATTTCTTCTACTGAAGTTGATCTCTTTGAAGTATGGGCCATATTGTAGGCATTGTTGTGTTTCCACAGTTTTCCTGAAAAATTTTTTTCTCCTAAGTATTAAATTAAAACAAAAGCATGAGTCACCTTCAGTGCAAACCTGGCCTTTCTCTTAGGGCTATTTTAAAGAAATGAAGTTCTCCAGAGACTTTGTCATGTCTGTATCAGATCACTAATTGATTTTGAAAATTTGAACAAATAGCTTCTATTTCTATTCCCTAAAAATGTGGCCCTCGATTATGTATGTTTTGCTTGTCTGTTGGAGTCAGTTTGGGAATTATAAATTAGAAAAATTACTTTCTGAAAAATGTAACTTTTCAGAGATTTGTGGTAGTTGAAAACAATTCTTTTATATGGAAATTCTAGAGGGAGGGATTAAGGGAAAGAAAAAAAACCCAACATGTGCCTTGCTGAGATGTTGAGGGCCCAGCAGAGAGAGTTGATGCTGCTAGACTGGTGACCAGAGTGTTTCGTGCTAAACTAAGCCATGGAGAAAGGGTCAGAGAGCATGTCATGGAAACCTGAGGAGAATGACCTCAGCCATTTGAAGGTGGAGTCAAAGGGTACCTGAGAAGGGAAGAATCTTCTGGAGGATTATAGGGCTAATGTGTGGATTTGGGGGGTGCACCCATTCTTATTCATTATGTCTGGGGTGGGATCTGGAAATCCTTATCAAGCGTTCCAGGTGAATGATATGATCAGTCAAGTTTGGGAAACCCAGGATTGGGGACTCAGCCCTCTTGGTAATTTATCCTTTTAAGGTGTTTGACCTGATGGCTGCAATGAAGAGAGGTGGGCGGAGCACTTAGGACACCAGAGAGAGGATTCCAATTAGAATTGAAGAGTTCCTCAGAAGGGTTTTATCATCACATGCTTTGGGGTAAAACGATAACCAGCCCTTGGCAGTTTTACATGGAAACGAGGACCCTTGTCATTTGAGCACTACTTCCAAACACTGACTACAAATTGGATGTAAAATACAATAGTGACCAGCAATTCTCGATCACATACCCTGTGCCAGGCACTTATGTGTATGTGTGTATATATGTGTATATATTCCATGTTCATTAAATTATGAAAGGTAGATGGTATTTGTTTTCCTATATGTTTCCAGTATCCACCGCCGAAGGCAGAACATACCCGGTGCCCTGTAAATGTTTGTTGAGTAAACTAAGATTAGAAGACATGCTCAAAAGTGTTGAAAAGATCACCTAAACTGATCCCAGAACTTCTTTTTCCAGCTATATGACACTGCTTCTTTAATAGTTCACATTAAATGTCTTATTTGTATCTCCAGACTTGGGACAGTGTCTGTGTTCCCAGGCAGCCAGATGCTAAGACTAAGTATTAGTTGAATGCCACCCATGTATTCAACCTGTCTGTGGTCCAGAAACCTAAAATTTATTTTTGAAACAATAATAATATTCTGGACATCTCCAAAGATGGAGATTTTCCTAGATTGTTTTCTGTAATAGCACCTTAACCTTGGAATGAGAGAAACCAGAGAATAAAAGTATACTTCATAGAAAGTAATGTATAAGAAACTCAGTATAGTGAATGGGAAAAATCTAGAGAAGTTGGTTAAGAAATGGTCGTGAAACATGACTCAGACATTTGAGGAATTTTATGAAAGAGAGCCCTTTTCACTCAGGGGCAGTACAGTTTTGTTCATCTCACATTCCCTCTCTTCAGTGCCTTTCATTTGAGTTAATTTATATAGAGTAAGATCCTGTACTTATAATTTGCACCTGGAAAAGCAAGGCCTCCGCATTCCTAATACTAACCCTCTCTGTCCTTGCAAGGCTAACAGTTTGTGGTGTTTGGGTTGCACCGAAGGCAGCCACAGGGATGGGACGAGCCCAGAACTGACTGGAGCATGCCTCGTCTCTGCAAAGAGCAGCCCCCGTGGTGAATAAAAGGTGACCTCAGGATTCCGAGGAGCCCTGTGCTTTCCCAGACGGTCGAGACGGCCTGGGGAGCTGGCAGCCCTAAATGCTTCCTTTGTTAGAAATCATTGAGCTCCCCACTCCATCTTTAGAAAGTGAGTTCACCAAAGGTGAGTTAAGGACAAGGCTTTGAAGTCGGACCTGACATGCTTTCTCCTGTGTTTGTGTTGGGGGCGGTGTGGATGAAGAGCCTAATGAAGATGCAGCGCCCAAGGTGGTTCCCTGAAACTGCTTCTTGCCGCTTCACAGAAATGCTGCTCGTGGGCCAGAAGGAGCTGTGTGCTTCTCTGGGGATTGTGTTTCCACGGGATGGTGAGGACTGTTAGAACAACTTTCTCTTGTTTCTCAAAACTTCTGCCCAGAAGGGAGGCTATAAATGGTGAAACGTTCACAATGGGTGGCACCACAGAGAAGTGCTCCCCCGTGCCGGGCTGCCCTCCGCTGGGTGCAGCTGGGGGCCGGGAAGCCTTCGGCCGGTCACCCAGCTTTCCTTCTCTGTGGTTTGATCCTCATGACACAGAGCACCACAGGGTCAAACTAACTTTTAAGAGTAACTTAATTGGAAAACAGCTGTTTTATACCTTAAGATGTAAGCAGTTCTAAGCACTACGAAAAAGGAGTATGTTTTAGTTTTAGGATTTGGGCATTTTATGTGTTGATTTTAAATTGCTTGGACCCTCTTCTGTCTGACCCTTCACATACTTTCATCACCTTCACCTGAAGGTGGGGATTTACTTACTTAATTTCAGGTAAGAGAGACTGAAATTGTCCCTGTGTACACTCATCTTCAAGGAAATTATAAAATCAGTAGCATTGAGCCTCCTAGAAGGGAATTAAGTTCAGTTTTTAAAATGCTCTCCTTTAAAAATTATTTATCTCTTTAATGAACATTTTTCACTATTTATTCTTAGTGCATGAAAACACTGGAAGTGGGTATCCTTGTTGTACCACAAGTAAAGAGCGATAATTCCCAAAGCCCTAGCTGTGCCCCTGAGTTTTAGACCTAGTCAGTCAACTGCAGATGGTCTTCACCTTACTTCCCCACAGACGTTTCAGACTCAATCTACCTGTTGTCGTTTTTTTTTTTTTTTTGAAGAGAGATGGAGGAGGGAGAAGAAATGGATAGCAATTTTTAAAGCTTGGATTTTACTTCAGGCTTTAATTAGCAATGGATATCTTTAATTTACCATAAAATTTCTTTATTAATGAAGAAACATAGCTATTGCCAGGGTTATTTGATTTTGACATATTCTAATCTTGCTGTGTGGTTACTGTGTAGTAGCTTTCCCGGATCTGAATGAAACCTGCGACAATCTGAGTAATTTAAAAGCATAGCTTTTTAGGTTTTGCCATTTGCTTGTCATATTAAATTTAAACATGGAAACAATGTCACTTCTGATTTATGTTTTACTTTCCAATTCTCTTAGTTCAGTTTCCTTAGGAGTTCAAACCCATTAGGGCATAATAGTTGGCTAAAAAGAGAAAGAACTGAGGATACTAATAAACTTCTCCACTAGATTACCTTAGCTTTATTTCGTTTGGAGTAACTTTGAGCCCCAAGTGATTGCCATTAACCTAGTTCTGCAAGTGTTCCTTCCTTGCTTTTGTGAGGAGCGGGGGTTGTAGGAGGGAGTGGAGGGGAGCAGGCCAGGGTTTGGGAAGGATGTAGTTCCAATGAAGGTGAGCGAGTTTGTTCCTATTATGTTTTATGTGGGATGATAACGTTTTCCAAATTCTAGTTTCCACTGAGTCATCTGTGAGTTCAGTAGAGGGGCAATTCTAGTCTGCTGTCAGATGTTCTGCTTGGCAGGTTAATGAAGAACTTCTTTTTAAAAGTGTTTTAAACACAAATTGCTGTTTTTGTGTATCTTCAATAACTGTCAATTTGGCCAAGAAATAACTTTTATATCATTTTTCATGAAAACTCATAGAATGATTTTTCTAGATAGTTTAATTGCAAGATAGTTTAGATTAAAAGGAAACATCTCTTTGGAGAAACCATGCTGCTTGGGAATTCTTTAGTCCCCATCTGTAAACAATAGCAGATTATCACTTACAGTTTTCGTATTTGGGGATCATGGGAAACTACTCACTTAACTTGGAACTAGTATTTTTGGTAAGAAGGTAAATCCTTTGTCATCATTTATAGTGGGCTGATTGAGCCCATGTGCTCTGGCAGCTGAGCCCTGCGTTTGAGACCCCACTGCAGATTTCTGTCTCTGACTTTGGTTAAGCTACTGAATCTCAGTGACTCAGTTAAAAGGAATTGTTAGGACTGTTTGGCTCCATATGGTGCTTTGTCAAGTGCTTAGCAAGTGATAGTTGCTGTTTTATTACTCTATTCACTGACTACAGGCAGATTTAATTGTTGGACACATTTCTTAATGGAATGGTAGTTATCTAAAGACATTTCCCAATTACTCTGAAAGTGTATATGAATACTAACCATCAGTTTTGTCTTGGCCTTGCCACTGACTCCTTGCGTGTTCTTGGCCAAGTGACGGCTTTGTAGCTTCCCTCCAAAGTCATATTTGAGCTGTTTACCCTAGTAAAGTAATGTGGGCATAAAGTGAAATATAATATATGTAAGAAGCACTTTGAGGGGGGTGGAAAAGCAGGTCTGAATGCCAAGAAGTATTTAATTAAACAAGTGCTACTTCTACCAACATTTTTCTTCTTCCCTGCCTCCTGAAAGAGAGATGGTCCCTTTTTAAGCTCTACTTCCTATCCTAAAATCTAGGATCAAAGGAGAGTTGTAATAAAGGAGAGTCACTCCCTCCCATTCCCTCTCTTTTTTGTGGATGTTGTTCTAACTTTTTAGGACAGGAGGTCGGGCCTGATGTTAGTGGGTGAAACCATGGGGCTCCCAGGACCTGCCTTTCATCTCTGGGTCACCACCTCGGACAGTGTTCTTCACCTCTGTAACAGTCTGAAGACACCACTGCTGGGGAGCAGCGCACTGCAGGCCGAGACCTTGAAGTGGGTCTAGAAGTCTCAGCCACCTTCGCGGCTCGTTGTTGTTCGGATGCTCATTTCTTTAGAATAACATAGAATGTTTGGCAGAGGTGTCAATGACTAAAAGAGTTTTCTCTGCTTTGGCGGTGCCTAAGTCTCACCGGCTTCTTGTAAATTGGAAGCCGAGCTCCAAAAAAGTAAGAGAAGAAAAACAAAACTGAATTCTAGCTGGTTGTTTACTGGCAGGGTTGTTCTAGACATAAACACAGTTGAATGGAAAGGATAATAGGGATTGGAGCCTGTGTTGCTCCGTGAGAGTGAATGAGCCAGTGTTAGACCTTCATGTTGGAGAAAAAAACAACATTCACCTTTTAAAAAAACAAAACAAAAACAAAAATAAAGCAGTCATTGCAGGCTGACTGATGAAAATTAAAGGTCAGTTTCTTCACTGCCCCACCTCACTGAGCGCCTGGGGCCATGTTAATAGTGGCAATCCTATTATTTTCTTGCAGTAGGCAGGAAATGCTGTCTACACCCATTAGATTTGTTTCAGTGGCCCCTGGCTGGAAATGAAGAAAATTTAATTTTTGAACTTGCTGGGAGTTAAAAAAAAAAAAAAATCACAGTGCTGCATAGAGGTTGATTTTTGGGCTGGAATAAAAACAGTGTCATTTGAGAAAACTTGTTCTCAATCTCTATTATAGGAACATTTGGCCCTTATTCACATTTGAAATCATGAATGAACTTAAATGCAAGTTATGTGTGTAGAAAACCTTTCTGAATATTGTCAGAACTGGCTCAGTTCTGGACTTTTTATCGTATGTTTGCCGAGTGCTCAGTTTCTCACATATTCCACTGGCTGCTGGAAACTTGCTTGAAGAAAGGCTTTGTCACAAGGTTGGTTTTTTTTTTGTTGTTGTTGTTTTGTTTTTTAGAAGATTAGTTTGCTTTTCAAAAACAGCATTCATCTTGAAATTTATATATTCATTAGGGCAATCAATTACCTTGCAGTTTTGATAGCAAGAAGAAAAAATTGATATTAATGTTACAGAGAAAATATGTGAGCCTGTGCTTGCCAATTGTAATCATACTGCCTTTCAGAGTTATGTTTCCTAATCTCATGCTTACTTGGTTTCCATTATTCTGTGTCCTTTGCTTAAGAATGAGATCTTTTAAAAAATGATTTTCTTTTAGCAAGTTGATATCCCTCCTACATCTTTACGTTTTTAAGTAAGTCAAAAGATCTTGATTGCCATTTTGATGTTTGATTTTTTGGGATGTTCTGTTACAGATTCACAGCTGGTATATAATTCATTCTTCTAAGACAATATCAGATTTTCCCATGAGAGGCGGGTCTTAAGTTGAAGGGGCTTGCTTAAAGTCATAGGCGTGGCCAGCGCGAGAAGAAGCAGGTGTTTGTCTTTGTGTCCACAGGAGGTAAAAGAAACTATTATATTTTAATGGATCTGTAATTCTTACAGAACAGGACCTCTTGTGTTAGCACCTTTACTTCAGGTCGTTGTATTCATTTTGCATTGACGATACACTTAGAGCTTTTTCTTTGTTTCCTGAAATGATACATTGAAAAGGGGTTTCTAAGACTTTGTAGCAAAGAACAGTGAACCATGGAGTTTTTATGACTATTGTCCTTTCTCTTTGTCTTAATTCTTAAAACCTTTAGTAGTGTGCCTATAGTGGTGACCATTTTGCCTCTGACATTTTGCTTCTGGTTGTTATCAATGTGAGCAGTTTTCATAATGCTTATTTCCCTCATTTATTTGTCACCATAAGTACCGACAAGAAGAAGCAAAGCATGGGATTCTTGTAGTAGTATTTTTTGTAACAACTGTAGTATTACAATTATGTGTGTGTTTTGTAAAATATATTTTGGTGATAGCACATGACATAGTACATATTTGGGGGGACATTTTAAAATACAAATTTATTTTTCAGTTATAAAAGAAATGGTACTTTCTAGTAACCTTTTCTGTAGGGTTTTTTTTTTTTTTTTGGACACCTCTGAAACTGTTCCTCCTCAAGACTCCTGACACTAATTGTACCCCATGGTGTGGGGAATTTGAAACTAACACACAAAAATAGTTAAAGGGCTTTGGAAAATTTCATGTGATACTGGGAGTCAAATGGTTTGATCTAAAAAAAATTGTTTGCTTGATTGGAAATTTAGGTTTAAATGTTTGTATGGATTATTAACTGGCTGAAATCTGTTACCGATTGGCCATCCTATTTGAAATACATCTGGTCTATTTAAGTTTGGCAAGAAATCAGTGCAAAGATACAAGTTAGGCGTTATTATTTATTTTTCTAAGTCAGTAACGCAAATCATGTTTTGCCATGGAAAAGTAATCATTGAGAACATTACACCTGATAGCCTGTATAAACTTGCCTAACCTTTACCATAATGATACTTCTTCCAGGATGCTGACCAGATGATTGCGTATAAGGATGTTTATCTATAGTCCAGTGAATTAAAACTTGTAGATACATAGAGGGCACGTATCACTTCTTCCTTGTGTTGTTTTTTTGAATGATCTGGTTAGTGAGAGCCTTCATTTTGAAATGTTTCAAACCAATTAGGCATCTTTTGACCTAAATCTTCCAGCCTTCAGCTTTAAGGGATACATATTTGTAAAAATTTGTCAGAATGTGAGTATTTAGCCAGGTAGTCAGTTCCTGTTAGCTGTGAGAGGGCCTGGGCCTCAGTTGACTGGTGTTTATTAAAAACTTGTTTTTTGCAGAATGTTCTTCCATCATGAAGAGAGGACTCTCATAGTGAACAGTGAACCCCTCATAGAGATCCAGTTGACACCAATTCTCTAATGTTCTCTCAGGATTCTCATGACTTAACCTTGTATTGAACCTCTGAAAAAGTATTGGAAGATGGTAGATTTTAATTGGAAATGATAAAATTCTTCTTTTAGATGCCAGTCAGTCCCCTTGCCCTTGGGTGGGGGGTCCTAGTGGTATGTTCACAGTTGTGGGTGGAATTTGGAGGAGGAGAATTGGTAGCGGTGGAGGACTGGCAGAGGATAAGGCATTTTATGAGTTGGATACATGCCCAGGCTTTCTACTGTATCCACCAGGTGATGAGGCTGATTCCCCACCGTGGTGGGAGAAAACCCTAGCGGCCCACTCCACACTTTTCATTTCTCCTTTAGAACCAGGAGACGGTAGGGACTGATAGGCTGCAGAACCTGAATCTTAGGGAGCCTTCAGTTCAGTCAGAGCTGGTATTTGTCTAACTGTAAAGGTGTAGCAAGGAATGGAACAGGGAGACTGCTAATTCCTATTTGTCTTCTCCACTTTTATAGAACTAACTTCAGGGCGGGGACCACGTCTTTCCTTTTCTCTTTCTATAGTAACAAACAATAAATGTTCCATAAGTTTATTTGAATAAATAACTTAATAATGGAGCAAGACATAATGTTGTTTTGACACTGAGATACCATGTGTTTGAACCACAGGAAAACTTGTTTGCTTTTAATTTTAAAGCTCTTCTAATTCTTGGAAGAAATATGGAACTTTTAATTTAAAATAACAGATGCCTGAAAATAAGTGAAGATCGAAAAGATTGTTGGTGTTTGGTAATAGTGAAGAACTATTTGTTTTGCAAGTAATACATTCAAACTAGCTTAAGCAAAAAAAGGTTGGAGTCATTGGACGGGAAATGAGGGCAGTGTCCCTGGACCTTGTGAGGCCTTGGAACCAGCCCTGGGAAGTCTGGGAGCCAAGATTGCTTTTCTTCCTCCTTCCCTTTCTCCTTCCTTTTTTTTTTTTTTTTTTTTTTCTTTTTGGTACTTCTTCTGTAGAGTCCATCTTATATAAATGCTGGATGCATCTAAAGTCATAAAGCTTTACCAGTTTTTATTTTTCCTTCCAAAGTGGCAGTCTGCACATTACTTTTTAGTAATGAATTGAAGGTATGGATGGATGGTAGATACATTGTCTTAGGGTCACTTTGTAGCAAATTCCTTTCCCAGGGTGCCATGTATAGTCAGTTTGTGGGAGGAAAGTTACATAAAGAATGACTGCTATTCAACAAAGTAATGATAATCTATATTTTCCTGTCTCTTGTTTCTTTAGAATGAACTGCACTGAGACATGGCTAGGTTGATTTCTTCCCTTAAATCATCTCAGAAACTGTGCCCAGTCCATTAATTACTTTGTTCAGTGGACAGGAAATGGTTATGTTTGTACAAGTTACACAATCTTAACTAAGTTGGAGCAAGGAACCAGAGAGGTCTCTGATCTTTTTTTGTTGTTGTTGCAGAATTAACCATTTGGATCCACAAACTTACACACGATGCATGAACCAGGTTACTGGGGGCCTGTTACCCAAAATCATGATTTGTTTTACTTACAGAATGGCTGCTTGTTTAGGGATACTGAGAAAAGTGGTTGCAGGAGATCATCATGCTGGTAGTGACGTTAAGTCTGTGAGGTTTTACTTCCCTCTTAACAGTTTCTTATGCATGCAGTAGAGGAGCTGTCCTGAAGCTGGTGCCCTGCCGGCACTACCAGGGAGGGTCAGCCTCTGCTCTCTCTCCCCCATCCTCCCTTGCAGGCTGTTGTAAGTTTGTTCTTCTTTTCTGTGGTTGGCAAGTTGCTTTCTTCTCCCAGCCCCTTGGCTATCACCTTACTACCCCAGTCGTCTACTTTTCTGCATCCTAAAAGTGAAATTTTTCTCTATCACCATTTGATGATTCTTTAAGCTTTATGATTAGTATTTTGCAATTTGAGCAGAACTGATTTAAGTATAGTATTTCTAAGTACTCTTCTGCCTTTGACTGACTGTTCATTCATTTATTCATCCACCTCTCATTTTGGCTTGCGTTAATTATTTCCTGAAGCCTGTGTATCACTGAGAGAAAATAAAATCTTAAGTAAGAGAATAACTAATAGAGGTCAAACTGAGAGAAGAATGAATGAAGAATTAAATGAATTTAGGCAGAGTCAGAAAACAGTCTCCCTCCTTAATACGCAAGCTGTCTGTGACTCCTTTGAAACAAGTGGAATTTTGATACATGAGCCACTGCCGCAAAATCATATTTACTCTCAGAGCTAATGAAGATTCCTCTTTTGAATGACCCATTGCCATTCCTTGTTTGCTTGTATCTTTTGCTCTCTTTCTTTCTTGTTAAATACTTTGGAAGCAAGTCTTGATTTTTGTGTATTTTCCCCATTTTTTTTCAAATGTTCCGTACTTCCTTAAAACTTGTTCTTTTCTTATAGTGCTTTTTCCTGTTTACCAAATCATCCCCTTGACCTCAAAATCACAGTGTCTTCAGTAAGTTCTGCCTTTCCTTGTACATTTTCCTCTTGTTTAGAACCTTGCAGTTAATGCCCTCTCCTACTTCATTCCTTCTAGCAATTTCCTTTGATGGTGATACTTGCCTTGGAATTTCCACTTGAGCCTCTTAAACCTTTGGGGAAAGGTAATTCTGTCAGCATTCACTTCTTCTCCCGTTCCAAAAGACTAGGGACAAAGAATCCTTCTTATGCATTCCTTAGAGCTGAAGAATCTGCTCTAAGTTTTCTGCCATCATTTTCTTACCAGGGTCTGAATTCTCTGTGAAGGTGCCTGATTCAATCGCCCATCTCTTCCCTGGTCTCAGTGTAGGACACAAGGGTTACATTTGGAATGGGCTCCAGACACTCAGATATCATTACTTTGGTAATGACTGCATGATGCTTTGAAGGCAGACAAACAGAATAGTTTCTCTAAGAGATGAGCTGGGTAAAATCAGGGTGCGATGATCTCTAATGACTTTTCCAGCTCTCTTATTCTGAATCTGTGAATTTATCTTTAGGGAAGTTTGTTCATCAGAAAGGCAAAACCATCATTACCCATTTTATATTTTTTATTTGTAATCTATCTGCAGTTTAACTTTGTAATCAGAAGCTAGTTACTGTTTGCTCATCTATAAAATTCCTTATAACTTTGTAAGAAACAGTTTTACTACCAGATACAATTATTGATTGTTCAGTTTTAAAATGTTTTACTTTAAAGGCAGTTCTCCAGTGGAAAGTATAATATGAGAGATACCTTTCATGTCTTTGAAATATGGGAAAAATGTTTTATTACATTAAAATTTAATAAATTTAAAACAAATATTTGCAGGCTGCCTATAGCCATGGCTGGTTGACATCCTTCCATTCATTGTGCTCCAGAAGAGGGTCACCAGATTTAAGACTGAGCTTTCAGATTGTTCTCACTATCAGTGGCATGTTACATGAAATTGATTTTGAACTTTTCAGATTTATATTTTTGGCAGAGATGTTGAGAACTTTGATTTTTCTTCACCATCACTGTGTGTATGTGGCACATAGTAGGTTCTCCATTTGGTTTATTGGATGAATAAAGGAAGTGATCCTGCTGGTCAGTGGGATTTAAAAAGTTGTCTCCACTAGCATTACAGATCACCACTGATCACCCCTGTTGTCTTCTGTGTTGTGTGACCCCAAGTTTGTTGTGACCTTACAGACATCTCAGTCACTGCAGGAGACAGACTCCTAAATTTTCTGGTGGGCTCCCATGTCTTATTTCTGGCAAACTGAAATATAAATCGACATATAAAGATTTCGCTCTAGTTTAGAAATGGCCTTTTTCGTGAAACATGCAGGAAGTCCTGCCTCCTGCCTGCGAAGCAGGGTGATAGGATCACACCTGAAAAAACGCCGCCTTGTTCAGAAGTGATACAATCGCTTTTCAGTTTGGAATATTGATAAGTGGGCAGATTTCTTTGGAAGCACGTTGTTTTTACTACACGTGTAAAACTCCAGGGAGCACTGAATAGGAGATGAGATGCTCCCTTTTGGCTGTGCGTTAGCAATGTGGCAGTTACTGATCTGTCATTTACTTTGAAAAGAAATTACAAAGTTTTGGCCTCCTGCCTGGAGTAGCTCCAGATGGTCAGAAAAGATTTTTGTACTGAAGTCAAAAGAGTATATTGCAGTGATGGAATTGGGCTTGTCATGTTTATATTAGAGCACTGACTTCCCACTTTATCCCTTTGCAAAGTTTTTCCTTCCTTTTCTTTTCTCTTTTTTTTTTTTCCTGAGGGAGTAAAGGGAAGAAAATGCTGCCTTAGAGTTATGGCATCTAAATTTGGAATACTTTTGTTCCTGGTGAGAGTGATGTAGAGGTATGGTGTGTGGTCCATAGAATTGTTTTTTTAATCTTAGTACCCCTGGTATTAAGTATTTAGAGGACTCACGGAGAACTGAGATGTGAAAACACACCAAGATCACTCTAGCTGATTTGGAAACGGGGGTCAGAAGCTTCATTTGGGTTGCATGTGCTTATCTGACAGACTGGCTGTTAGCCCACAACTGTTATTTAGTGGCCTTCCTTAGTCGATTGGCCCATCTTCGATGGGAGCTAGGCATTACTGCATCTTTTGTCTGTTTCCCCATGATTCTGTGGTCAATAGGGTAACGAAGAAGCATGGGTGGGAGGTGGGACCTGGGCAGATGAGCATGGTATTAACCAATAGTTCCCAGACTTTGCTCTTCTGGGCACTGACGCTTAAGTCCCACACATGACCTTATGTACCGCCATGTCAACTTTGGAAGGGGAATAATGTGATTCCTATTTTCTGGACGAGAAAACAGATTCAGAGTAATACTATAATCTGCCCACGGTAGTTAAGTAGGTAACTCTCTTTTGCTGCCTGCTCACAGTTTTGGAGAAATTTATTACAAGTTTCCTGCCCCTTCAGGTTAGAGGTGACTGTAGGCTGCAGGAAATAAAGCTCATTTTCCTCTGGGAATCTTGGGCCTGTTCAAACTGAGCCTTGAAGTAAAGCTTGGTCACAAGGCTGAGATTAAGACGTAAACCTACAGGCTGCTGCTCACACACTGCTTTCGGTTACTCTTGTGGTTACTGAGTAACTCGGTGAGTTTGAAGAACATTAACAGAGTTTTATATCTTCGAAGAAAATCAGCACATGGGGAAGTGACATTAAGTTGCATACCACAAAAAGGAATTTGTGTCTGTTTTGAGATGTTGGTGTATAAATTGGAGACAATGAAAAAAATTCATAATTTAGATTGTTGCACTCTTAGTTGACTGGGTACTGGACACAGGTTGCTCTTTTGAAGCACTTTTCTTAAAAAGCATAAAGACTTGTGTTCTTTACAGGTCGGTGCTTCCCTGTGCAGACCTTGAACTTGGTCAGCAGTCTTCTCCCCCACTGGCCCCCACAAGCTACCAGAATCGTCCTTTAGACTGTGATTCTGCTTCATAATTTTGTCTTCTTTTTAAATCTCCACTGTTTAGACATTGTTCATGCAGTATTATTTTTTCTATGTATATTATATGGTACTTTAATTAGTTCATGAGTTCTTTTGGGATTGCATCCTAAATTGCAGAACACCTTGTTCTGATTGATGTGCTTTTTGAAGTCTTGTTACCTTTTTTGATGAAAAGGATCAAAGTGGTGTGGAGGCAGATTAGTCTGGCTTAATGTAAATCTGATCTCTGAGGCTTTTCTACATTCACAAAGGCACCAGAGTGGGGCTCTTCTTTTCTTGTTGCTAGTTTATTACAATTACGAATGAAACACTAATGCTATTATATAAAAGATCATAAAACAGAGGTACATTTTTTAGTGTTTTCTATGTCCAAAAAAAAAAAAAAAAAGAGACAACACTGTGAATCATAGGGCTACAATTGGACTACAGTTACATCAAGAGGATCTTACATGAAATTTTGTTGCAGTCTTTGCCCCTGTATCAGGGGAGTGAAATGTCATCATCACTCTTAGGAAAAAATACTTAAGAAACCTGTTAAGAGTGTGTAGAAGTTTTTATCTTCTTAGATACTTGTGGTCCTGAAGTTAGTACTACATACAGAACAGGCTCTTTCAGACCTTGGGATCCGAGTAATTTTTCCTGGTGCTTACTTATTAAATGCATTTGAGAGGCTCCCCCCTACCCCCACCCCATTTGTTTTGAAGAGACTTCCTCTGAGAATTAGTGGTAGAGTATTTGTTCAGAGAGCCCCACACAGAGGGTGTAGTGTTGTCCCTGTTCCAGGTTGTGCATCGTGGTATTACCCGAAGGCTGGAGAGAGCAGAGAATGTCCAGGGCATCTTCTCCCGCTGCCTCGGTGCCCACGTGCTCCGGGAACAGTAGTCAGCGTGCTGTCCGGGCGGCGTGGCTGCCTGCGTTCCCACTGCCCGGAGCGCCCCCTCTGCTCCCCCTCTGCTCCCCCTCTGCCCTCAGGCATGGGGCGACTGCCCAGATTTTAGCTCTACCTTTCCTAACACCCATCTTGTTGGAACCCATCCCACAGCCCCCATAGCTGTTTTCAGATGCTTCTGTTTGGTCATTAGCTACCTATCTCTTCCCCAACTGGACTCAGACTCTGGGCTCCTGGAGATTCACCTTTTATGTCTTGAGTATCAGGAGTGATGCTATGTTGACTGAGTGAGGAAGCATATGGAAGAAGGAAATAAGAAATTAGTGATTGACTGGTCCAAGCCCGGCTTCCATACTATCAGTACTCATCCTTTCTCTTTCCTCATTTTACTTGAATTACTATGTGGTCTCTCCTTTCAGACCACTGATGGAGTGTCTGGGCCATGACGGTTTTTGAGGAGTACCATTTATAGCAAGAGTAAAAATGTTTTGTAAGGTAATCATAATCATAATCATATGATATATATTCTTACTATACGTAGATTCGGTGCTTACTCTGTGCCATGCTTTTAAGTGCTTTATGTGCATTTCTTCATTTAATCTTCACAGTTTCATGAGGTAGGTACTTTATCATTTTCATTTTGTAAATGAAGAAACTGAGGTACTGAGAGGGCAAGAGACTTGCCTGAAGTTAAAAGCTAGTAAGTTGTGGAGTCAGGATTTGAACCTAGTCAGTTGTGGAAAATTGTGTGGGATAGGAGAGGGCATAATAAAATCTTCTCCCTGAAACTGCATATTCCTTTATCAGTCTCTTCTGTATTACGCATTGCATTATTCCTCCTACAGTTATTTGGGTCAGCTTCTTGTGCTTTTGCTGAGAAATGCCATTGTTGGCTTCCTTGACTTGATAACTGCCTGTTAAGGTTTGCCACGCGAGAGGTTGATGATAGCTTTGCTGTTGGCTGCTCCTTCCATTTGAAGTAGACAGTTTTGTATATCTTAGTGAGATCGAATCAGAATTTCCTTGGTATTTATTTATTAATTTTATTTTGCTAAGCAAAATGTTTTATAAAATGTTCGCTGGCTTTTATGTAGCTAGAATAAGCAAAGACAGGGTTACCGCAATTAGGCAGAGGTTGATACCTTCAAAGAACTAGTGAATTCTAGTTAGTCATCGTTGTGTGCCTTTGATCTCATTGACTTGCCTCAATACCTGGACTCTTCAGCCTCCCGTTCAGAGTGCCTTGGCGGCCTTACTCAGTTGTGCCCAGATGTTCTAGTCAGGTGGCTCCCGTTTCATCATTACATGAGGGAGGTTGTGAAATCTGGCTGACAGTTCTATTCAGTCATCTTCATTTAATTGGGTCTTGTTTTCCCCTTTCCCGTTCTAAGTAGGGGAATAGCCTGAAGCCAATTTTTGGCGGGGGTTGGGGTTGGCTACTAAAGCAATTTACAAGCTGATTTCTTTTATTTAAATAGCACTTTATTTAAAAAGCAGTTTTCTATATATTATGGAGTCATTCCCACAGGACCCTGTGAAGTAAACGAAGTGTGGATTGGCTCAGTGTGGAGATGAGAAAACCTAACCTGAAAGTGTGCACCTTTCCTTAGGGCACCATGGGAAATAAAGGGAAAAATCAGGCAACAGTTACAATTTCTTGATTCTAGATCTCCCTCTCCCTTTTTCTCCTGTGTTGCATTTTATTGTCTCAGAACTGACTAACCTCTAACTGAAAATCTGTAGGTGCACATCTTCACTTATAATGATATGAACATTACAATATTTTCATAGTGCTAACATTTTCCTAGACTCTTATTAGAATATTTTGACATTCCCATTTTTACAAATGAAGGACAGAGTTAGAAATCACCCAAATTACTATAATTGTGTAATTTTAGATGTTCGAGTACTAAACTGGGATCTGTCTACAGAATGCAGCTTCTTAATAGCCTTAAAAAAAAGGCACATCTTGGAGTCAAGAGTTTATGATATTAAAATAAGACCCTTGGCTATTTCTGGAGTGTGTTAGCTAATCTACCTTGTGGTTTTCTTTCCGTGGAATTGGTGAAGAAAGAGACAAATAAAATCCCAAACCGAGTCACAGGAAAGAATGAACACTCCTCTGGGCATACCGTCGTGTGGGATAGTCATAAATTCTACTGCCTGTGATGGCTGATGCGCGGGGAAGAGCAGAGTTGTAGCTCCCTGGCTGTGGACGGTGAGACCGGTGCACATGTGGTATGACTTTTAACCCTTACCTTTTTTACTTTAAACCAAAAAACCGTATATTTTTCTTAGGTGAGTTTGTTTTTTAAAGATGGTAATTATGAAAAATTTCAAACATATACTACAAATGTAGAGGATAGCAGTGGGTCCCTGTGTTCTTGTCACCTGCCCTTAACATCCGTCAGCTCATGGTCATACTCGTTTAGTCTTTACCCCTGTTCATCCCCACTCCCTGCTGTACTGTTTTGATGCAGACCCCACACCTCTTATTTAATCTCTAGTTATTTCACCATTTTTTTTTCAGCATAAGTTTTCTTCTAGTTGAAAACTTTCCAAATGAAATATTGGCATTTTTGCTACACAAATTGGTGATTGGGAATATAAAATTTCTAACTAATCAGTACTTTTCAAGTTGACTTTGGTTTTGGCTCACAAACTTTTTTTTTCCTGAAATGGGAAAAAAGGTTATTTGTAGTAACAAACAAGTGAGTCTTTTGGTAGTGTTAAAAATTAGCTTATTTTTCAGACTTAACTTTTTTTCTTATTCAAAAGAATTACTTTTTCATCAACTTTCAAACTTTTGTGTAGGACCATAATGTTGTTCAGTTTTATGTGTTTCCAGCCTTTATATTTCTCAGCTTTTTCAAACAGGATGAACTTTAGTGTACCGTAAGTTTATGCAATCATCAATTTAGGCACTGCTGATTTGGAATTTTCAGTAAATTGGATATAATTTTAATAGCAGGTTTCTATTCAGGGAACATATTTGTGAATTTAACCTGACATGGAAAAACTAACCTGGTTTATATATACATGCAATTAATTGAGTGATTAAATTTATTATGAGTAATAAAATCTGAATTAATCTTTATTCTTTCTAGATTAAGATCCTGTTTTGTGAAAGGTAGTCAAACTTAAAAGGCAAGTTTTGGCTCATGAACCTTATCTTTTCTCTTAAGTGTTCTAAGATAGCATGGAGATTGGCTGTTACAGCCAGTCACACATACTAAAAGGAACAAAATACTCATTAACTAGAAAGGCTATGAGCATTTTTAAGGCCTTGAAGCATACTTAGGGCTTCATAATAATAACAGCAAATATTTGCTTAGTCTTGCTGTTCTGAGCACTTGCTGCTTTGAGCACTTAACGCATTTAATCCTTACCGCAGTCCTGTGAGGATGGGTGCTGTAATTATCCTTGTTTTACAGACAGGAAACAGGTATGGGGAGTAAGTAACCTGTCCCAGTTCCAGAGCCAGTAAGTGGTTGAACCAGGGGTAGAATTCAGTAGTTGGACTCCAGAGTGTTGGCTCTTAACAGCTCTGCTCAAGTGCCTCACTTGGTTTCCAAGCGGAAATACTAGTTCCTGTGCAAAATACTTGTCCCTCACCTTTTCATCAGTGAGAGTCTGGCCATTGTAGAGAAGTGCTGCCCCATAGAATTTTGTGAAATGATGGAACTATCATACTATCTACAGTATCCAGTTGGATAACCACTAATCACATCGAGCCCTTGAAATGTGGCTAATGTGACTAAGGAACAAAATTTCAAGTTCTGTTTATTTTTAATTAATTTAAATTTAAATTTAAATAGTCCCATGGAGCTTCAGTATTGGACATTGCCATTTGAGAGCCCAAAAGACCTGGGAGAACTTATAGTTTGCGTTTTCCTGGGGGTAATGACAACCTCTTGACATTTTATGACCGTCAGTATCTCGACCTCATTTGGGCTGTCAATGGTTGTATCATTAAATAGTAATGATTTTAATGAGAGTGAAAATATTTTTACAAATGAGATAGTTGACTGTTTAAAACCTTAATACTTAACAACAAAATACTGTTTGATCACCAACAGAAGAGATCCTCAGCGTACCACATCTGGAGACATCTCCTTGTTAATTGCTTTGTAGCTGAGCAGAAATTGCTTTGAAAGTCCCTTTGCTTTTTAGCCTTGGAGGGGAGTTCTTGCTTTGTAATGAGTCCAGCTCCCTGGTCAAGCTTAACATCAAGGAGTGATGGATGATAAGACAGTAACATGGCCTTTGTGGGCCAAAAGCAGCCCTTCAGAGCAAGCACATGGCTCACCTTTCTCGTCCAACCTGCCTCAGTAGAATTGTGTTGAAAGAGCTCCCATCTATGAAGATACAACAAGAAAACTCAGTGGTAATGAAGCCAGATTTTATTTCAAATGAGACCACATAAACTATGATTTAGTTGATAAATCGTGCCTCCTATAATGTGCTTTCATCTCAGCCTTTATGAGGCCCTTAAACCTAATTATTTTAATCTTTTCTTTATGTTGATGAAAAGGGCCAGAGTGGTGGTTTCCATCAGCAATGGTGGGGATCTGAAATGCAGGCAAGCAGAGTCTCCAGATGGTGGCGGGTTTTGGACCTTAGCCACCAGGCAGACATAATTAAACATGTCTGCAGTCCCCTCATTTAGCAGTTCTGAAGCAGACATTTTCTTTGTTTATGGGATTGAACTGTTGTTATTGGCATATAAGTGAAGAACTAGAAGTACTATCGCCCGGTGCTGAAAGTCAGCCAGCCAGTGTTTCACACTGGATCTGGAACTCTGCTTTGAAAGGTTTGAGTGGAGAGAAGCTTCCACCAAACTTTGGGAATTAGCATGGTGGTGGGAAGTTTTCAACAGGTCCTGTTGGCTCAGTTCTTATTTGTAATTTTCAAACGTAGCAAAGTTGGAATGTAGAGAACCAGGACTGGGTGTGAAACTGGATTGGGACTTGAGGGAGGGAAGTACTGAATGGCAGGTGAAACATACCGGCTTCCTGGCTTCAGCTTCTTACTAAAGTTGGGTGGATCATTTGGTTGCTGTGGACTTTTTTTCCACTTGGTAAAACTTCTTTCAGGATGGGAAACCATGTATCACTAGAGAGTGATTTGACTTCTTGAAAAGAGAATTACAGTTTATTTGTAGAATGAAAGGTAGCTATGATGAGTGAGTTCCCATGTTTACTCTGACTGTTTCATTGCCAATAAACTCTCTATTTACACTTTTAATGATGATTTAAGGAGCAGGTGAACGTTATTTAAAGGCATTTGCAGTGAGTTTTTCTCCTGCAGGTGACTGTACAGTGTGTTCTGTAGCTACCTTTTTCACTGAAGCTCTAGAACTGAGTTGGCTTCAGTGATGAGTCTGTGCTTCTGTAGTTTGAGTAAGTTTACTGACTTTGCTTTATGTCCTTTTCACTGAGAAACTTATTATTTTAGCCAGAAAAATAAAATTACCTTTCTTTTGTGCTTTTTTTCCCCTGGCCCCTTTCCTTTCCATATGAGCCTTACTAATGGGAAGCCAGGCCTTCTGTGATGAGTTTGGGATAATGTTGCACTGCATCTTCAAGCAAACGTTGTATCACAGGATGGTGACTCTGGATGAAAACTTCCTCTGGCTATGACCTTGCAAAAGATGTATTAAAATACAGTTGTCTCCAACTGAATTTTGACATAATTTGGACCCTGTTATTCCAGTTGCTTAATTGAAAATACGCCTCTGCCCTGAGACATGTCTTCATACAGTTGATGGGATGCTGGTGCTGAACCATATATAGCTTGTGACTGTTGTGACTGGCACTGAGGTAGCCCCATTGCTGTGCAAGTAGTAGCAGTGGTTCCAAAATTCCACCGGGCGGCATTCACATCTAGTTCTCTATTTACAAATCCTGCGGACTCTATAACTGAGAAGCTGCACATGTGCGTGCGTGTGTGCTCACACATGTCAAATCAGTCCACACGCACACACACAGCAGCAGCTTGTCCCAAGGACTTGGAGTGACAATCGAGTCTTCAACTCTTCTTAAAAAGGAAAAATTTGCACAAAGTTAAAACTTAAGTAAGTAAAAGACATCCGATTAGTTCTCTTTTAAGAGCAGCCCTTGACTTCACGCTTTTGCATGTTAGAACTTGTCTTAGAGTCGATGAGGCTTGTTGCGCATGACTCTGTACTCTTGCCTTCTGGCTGTAGAGGATGATTTCCTGGTGAAGGATGTCGCAGGTGTCTTAGTTTGCTACTTTTTAGCATGAGGTATGCTTTAAGGGCCGGGGAAAAAATCAGGTAATTTAAGTCTGTTTTGAGACACATGGAAAGGAAGCTATTTTGTAACTATTGGGCACGTGAAACTTGGCAGGACCCAAGTCAATTAGTGGCCACAGTCACGTGACTGATTACCGGTTGGGGACCCACAGTTAGCTTATTGCAGACCTACATCTGGCATAATTGATGTTGTCATCAGTATTAAACTACTCACCCTGCTCTGCCAACCTTCCTGCAATAACAAAAGTTTCTTGCTTTACATGTGTGCAAGTTTGTGTGACTCTATGTGTGTATAGAATTAGAGTTTTAACCATGACCCAATCACAACTAGTTGAACTTCTTGATTTTAACAACACATTAGAAAAACTCAGGATTCCATTACTTCCCTATTCCCTGTATTTGGGAAGCCTGTGGGTTTCTTCTTACCAAGTCGAATAAGAGGAAGATTGCTCCAAACCATGTTATCCTGTACCTAGGACCTGAAAGGAATACAGAGAAGGACAGGCCTCCAAAACTTGCACACTGACTTAAAACATGAATTAATATAAATTTTAAATGTTCGTTGCTGGTTTGTCATGGAAGTTAGTGGGTTGTTTCCTGAAGGGTTTGCTGTAAGGAGTCATTTTGTTCTCTGAGAGAAGGGTGGAGGGTAGTGAAGATGTAGGTGGGACTGGATTGGTAGGGAATTGTATGAGCAGGTCTCATTCATGCTTCCTTCCTACTTTGCTGCAGATACTTAAAGATTAGAAGTTAACTTCCCTTTATGGGGAAAAAACATGGCAAGGGATGTTCCAATTTCAGAGATTTTAATTTACGTTTTGCAGCTTATCTCAGGGCAGAATTTCTTTTGGTTAAGAGTTATCTAATACTTTTTTTTTTTTGGACAATAAGATGTTTTTACTTGTCTTTGTGTCTTCTGAAACTTCAAAAGAAGAGGCCTTTATTTTAATTTTTCCTTAATGGTTTTTATCATATTTGAGCTCTTGAGCACTGTAAAAATGGTATATGTATATGAAGTCCCCATTATCTCTTTTTCCTGAAAATTTATAGATCAGATCATCAGAAGATAAATATAGTTGTATTTTTACAACTGTAGGTTTACAACAAACAATTTTAATCTGTTAGGCACTGGGGAGGCCATCTAACTCTGCATTCCAACCAGTGCCAAAACTCCCCTATGTGACATTTTGACACATGGTCATGAGACTGTGCTAGAGTTACTGTGATCCACTAACGAGACAGTTGGACAGGGGTCCTGGAGACCAGCTCCCAGGCCTGGTTCTGCCCCTAACTATCAGTTGGCTTTTGGGTATCTTTACCATTATGATTAATGAGGTGAAAGAATCAGACCAGATGGTCACTAAGGTTTCTTTCAGTTCTTGATTTCTGTGAATATTTGCTAACAAAGTTTCTTTAACTTTAAGAAATAGTTAATTTTTTGGACATGTTTCATTTTTATAATGAACCCAAATGGTCATGGTTAAAGATCGATTTTCTGTTAGCACTGTTTTTCCACGTATTTTGATTGGGACCCACATTGAGACACATACTTTACCTTGTAGTCCAGTGTATAGACATACATGGAAATTTTCAATATGTATAACCAAACCAAGAGTCTTATAAATCAGTACTTGCCTTTACTCTTTGTGGTGCAGTTCTATACTATTCTATTTTATTTAAAGGAATGCCAGTTAGTGACCCACTAAATTGATTATATGACCCAAGAATGGGTCTTGACCTGTAATTCAAAAAACTCTACTCCATAGCCACCTGGAACAAGTGTGTTTCTTCTTCCACGTGACAGCCTCTCAAACTCGACTTCAGCTGGCTTGGTTGCCTTTACTGCTTCTCTCCTACAGGCTGAAGGTCCCCAGGGTTCAAAGCTTTTCCGTGTATGAGTCGATATTTTGACTCCCCACCACTGTGATCACTGTGATGAACTGTGGTAACTTAACGTTTGTGTCCTTCTTAAAGTAACGGCAACCAGAGGAAATGTAATTTCAAAATACAATTTAACTAAGGCCAGCCCTTTCTTCTGCTTCCTTTCCTGCTAATGCCCACTACACGTTACACAGTTTTCCTGCAAATACTTGTTCCGCACATGTTTACTGAGCACTGCTGTGTGTTAGGACTGTTTGTAGTGTTTGGGGATACAGCAGTGGGCAGAAGCCCAGTCCCTGCTCTCGGAGAGCTGTGTCGTAGGGAGCCGTGCTGGCTGCTGGAGTGTGTCCGCGGTGGCAGCCGGGACCGCGCCCTCGGAGCGCTCCCTCAGCGCGCAGTCTCGCGGGCTCCTGTATAGCTCTGTGTTGTGTGCTGGTTAAGGCATTTCCCCTCCGAATTGTGAGCTCTTCCTGCCTTTCCACTTCACCGCACATCTCAGCGAAGATGAAATGGCAGCATCTTGGGGAGATAATATATGTATGAAGCATTTTAAAATGTTAATTCTTCAAAAATAAGTTAAGTGGAAATTAGAGCTTAAAAAAGGACCAAAGTACAAAAATACTAAATTATTTTTCCTGAGTTTCAGAGTGAAGATTGAAAGTTTCTTTAGTATGTGATGAAAGCCCATGAGTTCAGGTCGCAAGGGCATCAAGAGGGGTCTTTAACTTTTGGGGACAATGACGTATACTCTTAAAATTTAAACTATTTCTAGAGTGACTTTGGCATGGTTAAATTTGGACCAATGTTAATAGTTTTAGTTTATAGTTAAAAACTGAATTCAGTTAACTAAAATGGGCATTATATATCAAGTAATACATTGGGGAAGAGCTTTGAGTCAGTGAAGTAAAAATGTGGTTCCTATCTTCAAAGCTTGCATTTGAGCTAGAATATCTACGTACATGAAATGATATAAACTAGTGATCAGGCCACATAAGTACAACTTGAATGTGATTATAGATAAGTAGAGCAAATAACTGGAGACCTAGAATTGGAAGGAGGTGGGAGTGGATTGTTCTAAGTTGAATGTAACTTAAGGAATCGAAAGCATTAAAAAAATCTGCTTAGGTGAAGTTGCAGTTTATTTACCTTTTAAAAAATAGTTAGAATTTCTTTTATTTGAAAAATTAGCAAAGTAAGAATTTTTGGAGAAGATGTAAATATATTTCTAACATGGGGAACTAGTATTTAGAATGAAAGAGCAGGGGAGCAAGCCTTCAATATGACATTATTCAGTCAGAACGGAATTGTATTGATTCCGGGGTGTGGATGTTTCTATGTGGTGGCATTTTCACACAGGCCTTTTCCTTTATTTTATTCTGAACTACATAAATATCAATTAAAGCTTTCTAGTCCAAGTTAACAGATGGCGATGTATGCTGGATTTATAAACAAAGCCCTAGAACAATACTACACTTAATTGATGAATGCTCTCTCCCTTCTCTGAAGAAAGATTTTGGCCTCCAGTGTGGTTGTCTGAGAGAGAATTAATGAATTCTTTTCTATGACCTCATGTAGAAGGACTCTCACTATAGAAATAGTTGATTTTTCCCCCCAAGAAGACAACTTGAATACTTGTTAAGTTGCCTAGTAATTTTGAGTTCACAAAGATGGATTGAAAAAGTATTTGAGCAACTTGTATTAAAGTCACCTTAAAAAAAAAAAAAAAGTCATATTTTTGTCTTTGGAGTAGAATGATGATTCACAACCAAAAAATAGTACCTAAAATAAAATGCTCAGAAAAGGAGAGCACGTCTAGTTCTGTGATTTCAGGCAAATTAGATTTATTTTAAACTTTTTTTCTGTGAACTTCCACTTGACATTCTTTAACATGAGATGACACTTTATGCTTAAAATGCACCCTTCCCCACTTACTTAAGATAAGTGAAAATGCTGTTTTGTAATAGTGCCATGCAAATGGAATCTTGGGGTTTGGGAAGGTGAGCCCAGGTGTCCACGTCCAGTGGAATGCTCATCCCTGTGCATAAGAAGGCGAGAGGAGCCGTTTGACCAGTATGACAATGTCGGTAGAAAATACTCATTCTCATTTGTTTGGAAATGATATATTTCAGATTGTGAAGAAGGCTATCTCATCTCTTCATCGTAGCTTCTTTGAAACAAGCACTAGGTTGATTCAGGTAAATATTTAAATATACTGAAGCATTTGGATTGCAGCAGATGGAAAACACTGGCGCCTTTGGTTGAGGGCAATGTGTACAAAATGCTTTTGACTTTAATGATAGCTTTCTGCCTGCTGCCACCCAGGCGTCTTTCTTGTGCTCCTTGGTTTGAGGGTGGCAGTTCACATAAAAGTTCTGGAGCTTCCTGCCCAAGGCGGCCTTTTGCAGGGAGTTCTCCTGGGGGTGAGTGTCGCATGACTGCCCTGGGAATGTGTTTACTTGACTAGCTCTTGACGCTTGGATATAGGAGATGAAGAACGCACTGACCTCTTTTTTTGGATGTGTTTTTTTGGTTGTTGTTTAAGCTCTGATGTAGGTATTTTAGCAACCTTTGAGATAATAATGGCACACACCATATGGAAGTTGTGTGTTGTAGGACCTTAGCTGGGATTGACATTTGTATAAATCAGCATCCTCCCAGAATTAGGAAGACATGACATCAAAAATATGAATTCATAATTTCTTCTGTTAAGTACTATACATGTCATACCGTTAAAACTACACTGTAAGGATCTGGGATGAGGTCTCCATATCCTCTGTCCTATGCTGATTGGGGTAAGAGACTAAATCTGCATTGAGCTGTATTGAGCAATCTGCAAGGTCCTCATGCCTGTTAAGTTCAGCGTTGGTCTCTGCCTTCCTGCAAAGCCGCCGTTTACCGTTGGAGGGATTTTGTGTGGAGAGCTGCAACTCCAGGTGCTCCTACTAGTGTTACAGGAGGAGAGACCAGGAAGAATAAGCCAGCAAGCGAATTGGGCTGATAGTGATACAAAGACTTCAGATAATTAGGAAGAACTTTTGCAGGCAGGACGTTTTAATTTAATTTAATTTTAATTTTTTAATATTTATCTATCTATCTATCTATCTATCTATCTATCTATCTATCTATCTATTTATTTATTTATTTATTTATTTATTTATTTATTTATTTATTTATTTATTTATTTTAGCAGTCAGGACGTTTTTCCCATCAAAACAGGCATCTTGGGGGGATTCCTGTGTTGCCATTGTCAAGGTCTTACGTTCGCACTCAGTTGTATATACACAGAAGTTTGTGGAGATGGTAAATAATGCCTGGACAGCCACGATCTGGGAAATTGTCAATATCCTTTAAGATGATGAAATTCAGTTTCTAGTAAGGAAAGAAAGGACCTAGAGCAGTTTTTAAAGTGAGGTGTTTGGTCGGGGAGGGGAGCAAGACTGAGTTCTGATCAGTGCTGCGCCTTATTTTTTGGGTCTCTGCTTGTCATGAGAGAAGTATTGTTCCTGGAAATGAAAAAGCGTGGAGGCAGAAACTATTTCTTTGGGGAAGAAAAAAGATAAGAGGGTGGATTTTTGCACCGCTGGACTAGCTGTGGGCTTGGCAGCCTCGGGAACTGAAACCTTGTCTGTGTGGCTGTGGAAAATCTCGAATGCTTGGTTTTAAAATGGAAATCACAAACAGGGTCCTAAGACAAAAGAATGACATTAAAATAATAGAGGGTGGAGAAAGAGAAAAAGATGAATAAATAAAGCCAGTTATTGTTTTTCTTTTTTTAAAGGATGTATTAGGAATTTGTTTAAACCCCTAAATCAAGAAAACAGAGCTGTGGAAAAATCTAAAATACGAACAAGTTTTATCTTATGAAAAGTTCATGCTTCACTCTTAGGCCTAGTGCTAATGACATTCAGTTACCTGAAAGAATTATTTAAAAGGGAGGCTACCCAGTTTCATTAACTGCCTTGCGTCCAGGGCTTCGGAAGATCAGACGTCTCGTGAATTGACTATTGAGCTTGAGTGTGGTTCAACTGTTGCCTTATCCTGAGAGCTCTCACCCTTCAGCTCAAAGGCATCCTTTTGAATCTTCAAGTTTTGGCAGTACCCTTGAAGGAATGGAAGCTGCCCGCACCTGCTGTTTCACTTTGGCGTAAAGCCAGAAGGCCCAGCTCTCACCTGTAATTTGATGGTTGTCGTTCACTGAGGCCCCAAAGAGGAGTTAGTTACACCTTGAATTGAATGTGTTTATTAAGGACATTCCATGATTACACATAAAATAAATGTCTGTTAGATTCTCTGCATCTAGCTGTTAGGTAGTTTGAAGTTCTAACTCATCTTTTTTATATGAATTTCCTTAGAAATTAGAATCAGCTGAGAACTTCAGTTGCTTAAGTTGTTTCCCAGTGTTTGGAAATAGTGTATTAATGCTTTTTTGAGAATTGATTAACTAACCATCAGGGTGTCATTTTAGTCTAATGTTTTAGTTTAAAAGTTGCTGCATAAAGATTGAAAGTTGTGATTTATAGTAGTTTTTCAAAGATTCATCTGTCTAGTTGGTCAACTTTTTTATCTGTGTACTACTTTCAGGATTGAGTCAGAGACACTGATTGTTACTAGTAGTTTTCAGTTAATATGAGGAAAATGTGAAGTAAGAGTCAGGTTACCTTTTGGATTCTCCCATTTAGCAACCACAGAAATTTGCTTCTGTTTTTACCTCTCCCAATCATCACTATTTTTTCCACTAATCAGAAATGTAACCCTGGTTTCTGTGGTATTTCTTTTGTCTCACTGGCTCTTTGATCTTTGTTCTCTTTGTTTTTTCTTTACACAGAGCAAACCTTACTGACTTGAGTCTGGAATTTTGAGGTAATGGTAGTTATACTAATATTGTGGGGATTTTTATGTTTGTGTGTGAAAAGTGACTGTGTAAAGTGACTTACTGGGTTTTACAGTTTATAGGTGAAAATCTTAGGAACTTGTTCCATGTAGACATTGTAACAAAGGCATTTATTTGATATGAAAGTTATTTTCTGTCTTTTAAAATCTATGTAATATACTGACTACATTGTTAAAGACTTTGTTTTTATTAGTGCAGTCTGGGATTCACAGCAAAATTGAGAGGAGGACATGGAGATTTCCCACATGCCTCCCTACCTTCCGCACATGCACAGCCTCTCCCATTATCAATCTCCCCCACCAGAGTGGTACAGTTGTTATAATTGATGACTCTACATTGACACATTGTTATCACCCAACATCTGAATACATTTTTGAATGTGGAAAATAAAATTGTGAGCAGTCTTGTAAATTAGAAGGTTGAGTGGCTGTGTTGGTAAAGTTAGTAATAGGTGACAGATTTTGTATTCATACCTGTTTGCAATTAGTCACGCCTTTTGTCAGTTCCTCAGAGCAATTAGATTAGCACATTAAGTTTTTGGGTTTCAGAAATGAGCTTCAAAGTGTAAGGTAGTTAATGCTTACCTAATTGGCTAGGAAGAGTGTTTATTTCTTTTTAGGGAAATAATTTCCTCTTGTTTCATATTATCCAGCACATTGGTTGAGTGAAATTAATTGTTAACTTGAAACACATTTATTTTCTATGGGTGTAAATATTCCCAGAGTACATTTGACACTTTGATAATACTTAATTGTGGATTAGGTTCAGGGTTCCATGTGATATGTTGACATGCAAGTCAGAGGAGCCTATTACATTTACAAAAGTTCAATAACAAGAAACTCATCATTAACTAGGATTGCAGGAAGTAAGGAAATAGTGTTTTGGAATTTGCAATCTTTTATGTGTGGGAATTCTTTTCTGTACCAGTCTTGTAAATTAATATGAAAGCCTGACGAATATATATTTTTTCTCTTATAAACATTTCTCCTACCCCGAAATAATTTGAATAAAGTCAGCTTTATTCCTGTCTGCTGTAGTCATTTACTTTCTATGGATAAATAGTATTCCTTGTTATTTGCAAGGCTGATGTAACAGCACAGCTGTTATATGCTTGGCATTTCTGCTTCTGGTGAAATGCTATTTGTGAAGATTTATCTGATCCAGATGTGTGACCGGCAAGCTACATTTCTAATTATAAGGACAGCCAAATTCCATTATAAGCACATCATGGGATTATAGGGCCAGGAGGCATCTTGAGAGGACATCTAGTTCATTCTCCAGCTTTTCAGCAGGACCACACTTCATAAACCACTCCAGCACTGAACAAAGCAGCAAAGAATGTTCCATCCATGTATAGGCTGAATGTGGAATCATTAGGATTATAACTAGAAAAAGAGACGAGTCCTTCTTGTCCAGCCCTCTTGCTTTGTGGGTAAACAGAGTCAGGCCCAGAGAAGTCTGACTTAATCTGGACTTCTAGGACTCTTCCTAGGACTGCCTCTGCTGTTTTCTGAAGTGGCCTGAGCTGAGGGAGAGAGGGTGGAAGACTTGATTGGAAATGCCAGGTTCACATCCAGATGTAGCTCTCTGGTTACTTCATTTAGAAGTGAGAGGTGATGAATTAGTGACGGCTGGATTCCATTGGAGTTTATTAATCATTTCTGAAACCTAACATGGAATGAGATCTTCCACAATAGCATGTGTATGTGTTTGTGTACACCAGTGATAAAGCACAGAGGAAATTGGGCTTGCATTTATAGCCAGAGGGTTTGCAAATGTTGTACATAAGCTTACTAAGAATGACATCTCTGAATAAATACGTGATTCTTCAACTTGATTTGACATTGTTGAGTCTAGGTTTGATTTTACACTAAGCTACTGGTGACCCTGTTGCTGTTTGATCATCGCTGACAGGAGACAAGGGACTCTGGCACCACAGACAGGAGCATACCAAACAGCATGAGCGCCAGCATGCTTGCGTCTGTTCCTCCTTGTTCCTAAGTCCCACAGGGTGATGTGGAGCGTCCAGGTGGAACTGCGTACACAGTGGGATTGTGGTTCTGCTGAGGGACACTACACTTGGGGAAGCCAGGGCTTTTGTAGCACGCAGTAAGTGAACCTGCTTTTGTCCAGAGGAGAGCCACTACCCCATCTGACAAGGTTGTTCACTGTAAACAGAACTCTGAGAAATAGCGTGGACAAAAATGGTCAGGGCTTTGCCTTTTTAGCATACCTGGCATGATGTGGGAAACTGTCTCACAATGATAGTGTCCTGTAATTTCTGTCCATTTGGATGCTGTAAGGAAGACATGATCGAATAAAACACATTAGTGGCAACCTCACAGATAGTAAAGGACATTATGCAACTGTTAAAAAGCAAATTCATAGTAAGAGAAATTGGTAAGTGCTGGATAATCAGAAGAATGAAAATGGGAGGAAAATATGAAGAGCATAACTTTATTCCTTCTGAAATTGACATCTTATTGTGCTATTTCAGGACGTGGTCAGATCACATTATAAATGATCACAACCAGAAAACATCAGGGATTTTAAATCTCGTTTCTACACTGTTCAATCCATACGTCTCTTGTGAAATGAAAGTGGTAGCTGTGTGAACCCAGGCACAGGTTTGGCTGTTTCTTCACTGCATTGTGGCCTTGAGGTGCTTTGCTTTTTTAGTTTTTATTTTTTTATTTTTTAGAAAAGTTATTTGTACTCTTTATTTAAAAAAAAAAAAAGAAAAAAGAAAAAGTTTCCCCCCAAACAATAGGGAGGCATACAAGAGTAAAAGCCTCCTTTTTACAGTGTCCTTCTAGCCCAGCCGGAGTTCACAGAGGTGGCCATAGTTCTTTGGCCATTGGATCAGGCAACATTAGAAGGGAGAGGAAATGTTAATGATTTTAGTGGCTACTTTTTGCTTTTGAAGAATCAGAATCTAAGTATGTGGGACATTTAAGAGGTATTCTGAATGTCTAGAAAGAATCATAATACTGCCTCATAAATCTAGCACTAAAATATTATATGTTCACTTTTCTCAACAGTAACTAAAGATTGTCTTACTATAACGGGCACTAGCTGGGTCAGGTAATAACATCTTTGTCTTATGGATAAAGAAACTGAGTTCTACAAAACTTACTTTGCCCCGTGGTTACATGTGAGCTGGGTTAGGCTTCTTACTGCTTAGAAAAGATTTTGGCCCCAAATAAAACCCTTGTAAGACATGAGACTAAATCTGTAGTGCTCTTAAGTCTGCTTATCCTGCTCTGTTTTTTTAAGTGTCACTTTCTTACGTACTACACAACTTGTTACTTTCATGGCTTGTTTTGCCTTACTAGAATGTGAACTCGGCCAGAACAAGGGTTTTTTGTCTTTTTGTTTCTCTTGTGCACTGGTGAATTACCAATGTCTGGAACAGCATCTAACCTCTTGTAGGTGCTGAGTAAATTTGGTGATTAAATGAATCGGCACGTGGTATATTATCATACCTGGCGCTGTAGATCAATGAGAGTTCTTAGATAATGTTTCCAGCTTTGGGCAAGCGATTGGACATCTCTGGGTAACACTGATCATCTCATCTGATAGGATCAGGTTTAATCTGTAAACTGGACAGGGGGACATGGCCTGCAGCAGATTTTGTTTTCGGCTTTGCAATGTTTTTTAAAATATGGAAGCAACATTTGAAAATTAAGGGGTTTCATATAAAACAGGATTTCTGGTTTCTCATGAAAACCTGGCCGCAGGGGCTTGGGTCCCTGTGTGGCAGTGAAGGGCGTGAGCCCGGCATCACCTTGCTGTTCAGACAGGGGCATTTGCTCTCTTTGCAGTGGTCCACGCCGCTCTCTGCTGACTCCTAGATACTAGGCTGACTGCCAGCTGTTCTTTTTCATCATGTGCAGTTTAATTTTTAAGTTTTTAAATATGAAGAAATATTTCTCTGTAGCCATGTTTTCCAAACGAGGAAACAAGGAAGGTAAACCACTTCACTTGTGCGGCAGTTAGGTGTTTGAGCCTCGCAGCCCCTCGATGTGATGATTATCTAAGACGTCCGCTTCTTTCAGGTCTAGACTTCTTATGATGGTAGTTAGGATTGCTGGCGGTATGCGACAGGGAAGAGATAGTGGCTCAAGACTTAGAAGAATGAACTTCAGTGGACGGGGTAGCATGGAATATGAGACTGGGAAAAATGCTTCCTTTGTTGAACGGCTACTGCCTGATGGGTTCAGATGTTGAAAGTGTGTGGCCACATTGCTGAGTGCTCAGGTGCAGTGTTTGAAGGGCCCTAAAGGTGTATATTCTCTATTTGTATTATTTTCTGTCTAAGGAGATTGTATTTTTCTATTTGTAATAAGTGGCAGGAAATGCAAAAAATGTAGAAAAGTGTTTGGAAAAAGTGATACTTCATCTAGGAAAAGTGGATGTTTTAGGTTTGTTTTTTCCTTAAAGACTTGAAAAATTGAGCTTTGGATCTCTTAAATTTTTTTTTTTTTTTTTTTTTTTAATAAGAGGGAGGTGATTAGGTTTGGGTTTTTTTTTTTTTTTTGAACCCAGGACCTCATGCATGCTAGGCATGCACTATACCACTGAGCTATCCCCTGGATCCCTTTTAATAGAAGGACAAAGGGCATACTCTTCCTAGAGGAAACTTGAGTAACTACACAATTTCAAATCATGCTTAATGTGGAAATATGACTTATATTTTTGTCATTATATAGGTGAATAAGATTGTGCAGTCCTTTAGATTCTTGAATTCCTTGTTTGATTACAGAGCTAACCATTGAATCCAATTTTCTTTGACTCTTTACCTAAAGATTGGGCTAAATTCTTCCGTGAAGAAAGTGTAAGTGAAGTGCTGCTAACATATCATTAGTTAATCTCTGTAAAATAAAGATTTCACATAACTTCATTAGGAGAGTTGAAAATAATTAAGTAGCTTGAGCAGTGAACAGCAGTCCTTGGGAAAAGTTTGTGTGTTCAGAAAAGTTTGACCCTGGAGAGATTCTCATATTAGTTCTTTAAAGTCCAGCATTAAAGAACCTCTGGCTGTTCAATCCAGAATTCTCAAGCTTACTTGACAGCAGAATTCCTTTTTAACATAAGACGTTATCAGCATGAAGCAGAATATTTGTTCTACGGCATATAGTTTGGAAACTATCACCTTGGATGCACTTAGAAAAAACCAGAGATACCACATGTAGTTGGTTCCTGTTTCCAAATGGGTTTATCTGTTGCCCTCACCTTTACTTGGGTTTGCAGTTACATTTCTTCCAGGCTACTCCCAGAGACATCAGGCAGTGACATGGCTAAGACTTAGTGTAGAATCCAGATGGACTGTAGAGGATAGTTTTGAGTCATCTTTCTTTTGTTTAGAAAACAAATATATCTATATTGATTTCCTATTTTTTGGGTCGTATGCTTCTAGTTAAAGCATGTAACTTACCATGCCTGTGCTGTCAGCTCCCACTGCAGGTGTAGCCATCTTTTTCTTATCCTGTTGTTTTTTTTGGGGGGGAAACTTACAGTGACTAACATAGATAATACTTGTTTTTTCAGTAGTTGGCCTGGTTTGGGACTTCGTAGATAGAACCTGATGGACTGGGGGAAAGACAGTGGGATAATTAACATTTTTGGAATTTGATAAGTAAGAGTGGGTGTATATATGTGTGGGTGTTGTAAAGAGCTTATAACTTGGTTAGGTTTCCTTTATAAACTTAGGTAGAACATACGCTTAGAAATTTGAAGTGATTTGAGAGGCAAGAGACCTTAACTCTTCCGTTAATCAGTGGTATGACCTCTCAAAAATAAGGGGTGGATTAGATAATCTTGAAGGTGATGCTGACTTTAAAAAAAAAAACCTTAAAAATTTTATTGTGAATTTTAAGTGCTAAGGTTGTGTTTTTGGAATTAAAATAGGTTGTAACATGCTGCAAGAGAAATCAAACCCTCTTGGTGGAAAAGTTAATGCTGATGTAAAAATATGATTTGGAATCTTTGGTATTTGCCAGGGGCTACAAAGGATTAAATGATTCTCCATTTGCAGTCTTCTTGTACCACATGAAGGCTGCGGGAGAATTTAAGGGCCCTGGGCTGACCTCATTCAGAGATCTGTAGGTTGCCATCCACGATGGCAGTAAGGGTAGTGTAGTGTGTACTACTGCTGCCTTTGGATCTTGACATTTTTACCATTCATCACCTCAGAGTAAGTAATGAGAAGCTTAGAACCGGGGAAGTGTTTACCACATCTTGTCCCTGGAAAAGGCTGCAGCCTAAAGATGCTTATTGTTCAAGGTGTGACCTGAGTGAATGTTGTATGGCTATTGTAAGTTTTCTTTAAAGATATGTGGCTAAACAAAGTACTTTCTAGGGAAAATTTCTTTCAGCTAGAACTTTATTTATGACTCTGATCCCAAGTTAGTGAAACTACTACATTAGGATCACAGAATTTAGAACTGGAAGGGAATTTGCAGATCATCTAGTCCAACCACATCGTGTTGCAGATACATGAAGCCTCTGAGAAACCTAAGTCGCACAGCTGATATTCGTAATAAAACAAATTAAACCCAAATCTCCAGATTGCCACCGAGATCCTCTTTCCTCATATTATGTAGATTTCAGGCAATGTATGCAGTGCTAGAATTCCTTGTGACATATTTAAAAAATTGGCGTATAGTTTACATACAGCAAATTGCACAAATCTGAATCTTCACAGGGATATTTTGACATGTAATTGATCATTTAGAAACTGATTTTAAAGTAAATTCTACAAAAGGTAGCTGTTGTGAGAGTGATATTTGTGTTGACAGCATTCTAAAAAGTATGTGATGTTTAAAGTGATTAGCTTGCACGGAAGATATTTATCCAGCAGTAAGACTTTTTTTTTTAATGTTTCCCTGTGCTATACAGAAGAAATCTGTTTTTTATCTATTTTTATATATAGTGGTTAACATTTGCAAATCTCAAACTCCCAAATTTATCTTTTCCCACCCCCTTTCCCTGGTAACCATAAGATTGTTTACTAAGACTTTTAAGATGTATAGACAATGGCCAAATAATATTCAGGGTTCTGGTTTAACTGATAGGGAAAGTAGCTTTCTTATGGACAGAAAAGGCATTGAGAGAGAGCTGACTTGACATGGTGTTGAATTTCACACAATTAGCTTTGAATGAATAGTATTTTCACTGTACTGTGAGCTTTTTAAACTCACAGTGAGTGATACCCATAGGACTTTGCATAAGTAAAAATTAGTTTAGAACAAATTATTTATTTTACTAATTCTAATTTCTGAATTAAATAGATGAATAATGAATGCATGAAAACATCTTTTAGAATATATGTTACAGGGGTACAGTATAAGATTAGGGCAAGATGTTTTACTACAGGATTTTCTTAAACCCTGGAAAAAAACAGTAAGAATTCATTAGTGAATGTTGGAGACAGAATGCGATGTGGCACAGCCGTCTGCAGAGATTTGGAGGATTTCCCTGTGACAGTCTGTACTGAATTATCAGTTGATTGAAGGTAGGGGGTAGGTGGCAACATATACCACACCCAAGTTGAATGTCAGATTTATTAAGCCCTCAAGCAGTATGATGATTTTAGATTTTAATTTCAGTCGTAGCAATGTCTTAAATACCTTTGACAGAGGATCTTGGAACATTTTTAAAAAGTCTCAATAAGGCTGTCTTGTAAAGATCAGGGGGATGGAAGTTTGAAAATCTCACTATTTGTTATTTGAAGGTCTTTTGAAATCTTAACCCAATTACAAAGTTAGCCAAATGTGCAAAACTGGATTTCCAGTGTCTGCATAGTGCCAGGCTCATAAGACACCCAATAAATATTTGGAAAACTGAGGGAATGAATTTGCAGCTCTGTCAACTCTGCTTTATGTGATCTCAATCATACATGTGATTTCAGCATGTATTATTCATTGATAGTAGTGCTCTGGTTGTAGTATCTGTCAGATGTGATGTCTGTAAAATGAGCTGAGTAGTTGTGCTTAATCCTAATATCGTAATTATTAAGTGTTGATTAAAATTTTACAATATTAGTCAATTTTGAATTCTCAGACATAAATATTGTCTCTGAAATGATAAACATATTAGAGGTGGAGATCAGAGGCTTTGTGTCTACAACTTGTCCAGCATCAAGTGTATCTCCTCTTTTCTGCTACTGCATTTCTTGGTTGAACAATCGAGTGGAGTGGTCCCTGGTGCTTTTTCTAACCAGTGGATGGCAAGTATGTGACATGGATCTGCACAGTCTTTAATTTCACTACCTTGGCAGCCATGTCTAATTATCACTGTGCCAGGGCAGTGAGTCTTTCTCAGCACTGCAGGGCAGACAGGCACCGAATCAATCGGAGTGGGCATGTGAGAAAAAAACTGGGGCTGTCACCAAACAGCTACGTTAAGAAGCTGGAGAGGGATTTGTGCTTAGAACACAGAAAAAGTTCTTAAATGAATCAGAATAACCCAGGTTTCCTGATTCTCAAGTGTAGTTTTTTCTTTTTTATCACTTTGACTTCTCATGTCACAGGATAGGATTGTGAAAATAAACTGAAATGATATCCTTACTTAGGGTTCAGCTCACAAAATTAAAACTAAGTCATTCTATACCTTGTTTTATCTAGGTACTGAGGATAATTTAATTCTTCATCCCAGTAATCTCTTCAGTGACTATGAAGAGTTTGGGAAATTTACTGAAATAAGGCAGGGGTTATAGAGCTGGGGAGAGGGAATAGAATGAAATAAAACTTTTCTGAAGCGCTTGGGAAAATATTTTTTTAAAGTAGCAATTGTTAGAGGTACAAGTATGTCTTATCTGTTAAGTAGAGCAGGTAGGAGCTCCACTTGGCAATGCTCTTGAAAGTTTGAGCCTCATTTAAATTTGTTGTAGATGCTTCTTTTCATATGTTTAAATGGGATGTTTCTCAATTATTTTGAATTATCAAGATTTTTATTTATTTAATATTAAAATGTGAAAAGAGGCTGCAGTTTTAAAGAGGTGCAAATTTTTCCATAATTAGCAAACACCTGAAAAAATTATTAGAAATTACAGTAATCTGATTTTTTTTTTTTTAGATTTAGGAATGGGCATTGTAGTATCAAGCACTTTGTAACTTCCTAGTGTTCTAAAGAGTATATATATATATTTATATACATGTATGTATGTGTTTGTGTTTGTATATATTTGTTTTGGAGCATCTTAATTTTAGCTTTATGGAATTAACCTTGTCACTACAGTTGCTAGAAATATAAGAATGTATGTATTTATATATACCTATCAAATGTGATACAAAACTTACTAGCGTCTTCAGAAAGTTGGCTTTTATTTTAGCACATGTGGAATTTGTATCTGTTTGTCTTCACGAGTGATCACTGAAGAGCAAATTTCAAGACTGTGTTCCTTCCAGGAATATCAGCTGGAGTGCTCTGGCATTTCACTGACCTTGTGTTGTGTGTACGGGTTGGGGGCAGAGATGAATGGCTTTACTTCAGAGAATAAGATTGCAGATTATTATTTACAAGATGGGCCAGTTTTCTTTGTTCGTTTCATGACCATGGCATGGACCTCTGACCTTAAGGACTTTTCTCTCAAATGCTTCTGTAAAGCCGTCGTCTCTGACAGGAAAGCCAATGCACACTACAGGTCTCTTTGAGAGGGGGTGGTAGTGTCTTCTTGGAAAAGAACAGCAAACCTCGTGTGTCAGACAGAAGCAGTACAGAAGTGACAGGTGTCCCCACGCTGAAGATCTGTTTAGATACCTCAGCAAACCCAGAAGTATGAATAAACTGAACTTAAAGGAGTGGCTTCTTAGGTATTAAGGAATTCATCAAACATGTGAGTGAGTACCACATGCCAGTGCCTTACACCAGTATCCTGAGGACCTTTTAATAGGTACACATTCTCCAGTCTTAGAAAAGAAAATTCTTCATCAAGTTATTTAATTTCCCCCTACATCAGATAGGGGAGAAAGTTGCATAAGACACAGTATTTGGATGTAATAAGTGAACCGAATGGAGGAAAGGGTCCTGGCCTTGAGTGTCTCTTGAATCTTTAGAGATGCTCAAGCCATCAGATGTGGAAGAAAGTCCAGCAGTCCTTCACCCTCCTTTCACTCTTGAGACAAAGGCCCAAAGGGTTCTTAGAGGTCATTGTGAGTTGGAGTAATCTTGAGGTGTCTAATTTAAGCAGCAGATAAGACCTGGACAGAATGAGTGGATGTTCTAGGAAAGAGGAGAGTAACAAGAACAAAATTTCAGTGGTCACATGCTCCCTGGAGCGTTACCACACTGGTTAGAAGGGAGAGTTGTGTGGGTAGAATAGGAAATACAGTGATATAGGGAGGGTGACTCTAGAGGATCTGTTCGGCCTGAGAAGTGTTTTTGAGGTACAGAATATATTTAGCTTATATATACAGCATTAGGAAAGATCTAAGACTGTTAACTTGAGTGTATTTTACGGCTTTTCTGGGGTGCTTAGTGAAAATGCACCACTGCCCTTCCTCGGAGGAGGGCTATCCAGGCCTCTCTCCAGAGAGTCTGATTTAGTAGCTGTGAGGTGGACTGAGGGCTCTGTATTTTTAAGCAGCTTTGGGATATATTTCACAAACCATACAGTTTACTCATCTATGATGTAAAATTCAGTATTTTTTTTTTTTAGCATAATCACAAGGTTGTACAGCCATCACCACTATCAAATTCTAGAACACTCTGTACCTTCTAAAAGAAACCTCGTGCTACCTAATAGCACTCACTTCCCACCCCACTCCCACACCTAGCCAGCCCCAGGCACCCAGGAGTCTACTTTCTGTCTCTAAAAATTCACCTATTCCGGACATTTCATGAAAAGGAAATCATATGGCCTTTTGTGACTGGCGTTTTCACTTAGAAAATGTATGAACCTTGGAAAATTGTTACGCTCTCGGGTTAGTTCTTCATTCCTTTTTATTGCTGAATAACTTTCCCCTGTATGCGTATACCACGTATGGTTTATTCTAGAGTTGATAGATGTTCGGGTGGTTTCTCTTCTTTTGGCTTTTATGAATAATGCTGCTAGAACATTTGTGAGGAGTGTGCATTTCTGAACAAGTGCCCCACCTGACCGTGCTGCAGAAGTTCCTGCACCACACCTGGAGAAACACTGACCGGCGCAGTCACGTCAGCAGAGCTCCTGCTTCCGCAGTGCGCAGTCCCTTGTGCACATCTCTCATGAGCGGTACCCTAGTCTCTGTGTGAAGAAGGGCTGGTTTGTGTGAGACTGGGTAGTGGCCAAGTGGAAGTGACGTTCTGGAAGGTATTACGTGGTCTATGCTCAGGGATGAGTGGACGAAGGATGGCAGAGAGGGTTAGTAGGCAGGATAAGTTGGTTTGGAATCTAGAAGTCATTTGATTCAATTCCTGAACTAGGGCGCTGCTCCTGCTGGTAGTGGTAATAGACAGGGTTAGAGGTAACAGACTTTATTAAAGGAAGACTCTTTTCAATGGCTGTGATTTTAAAATAGTCAACACTTTATATTTTTAACTGACTCAGACACAGTTATGTCTAATTCTGACCTTATCTATTCCTATCATCCTGTTATTCTAAATAGTGTTTTTATGGACTGTTTGAGAGAGGAAATCCGGGATAACTAACTGAAGGGTATAGAATAATAAAGAAAAATGCTGGGTTATGATATTTTGAAGCCTCTGGTCAAGTAGGGATGTTTAGATACTGTGCAAACCTGTGTCAGAACTGAACTTTTTGAGATTTCTTTTTATGTATTCTATTTTTTTTTTTATTTTCAATTTTATTTTTTTCCCTTAACGGAGGCGCTGGGAATTGAATCCAGGACCTCATGAGTGCCAGGCATGTGCTCTACCACTGAGCTACACCCCCGTCCCCTCAAAGTTCCTTTTTAGGTTCGGGATTCTCTGATATATCTTGAAACTGAAAATAGCTTCTAGGAGTGAGTTGTCATCGCTGCTAGTCAGCTCAGCTGTGCCTGGGTGACGAGGAAACCATACCTGCGAGCTATTGCACAGATTTAGAAGATGGGGCTGCCACAATCAGTGACTCTTATCAGGAAGTAGTAGGTGTTTGTATAATAGGATTATCATTGACTAGTGATCCATTATCCACTAGATTCTCATTTTTTCCATTAGATTATTTGACAGATATGATGAGATTGGTTTTAAGATGCTCCCCATTCTGTATGCATTTTTTCCCCTAACAAAAAATAACCAAAAAAAAAAAAAAATCAGGACATATTGATAAAAAATCCTTCATCCTGCCTACCTCACCATAAACAATGTGAACACTTTGGTGTATTTTCTTCTATTTTTGTTCTGTGTGAAAAATAAACATATTCCTAGTTTTGCAGAAATAAGACTACAGTGTAGACCTTCTGTTTGTTAACCTGTTATTCCTCTGTTTTATTTCCTATTTAAACTGTGTGCTGTGTACCTCTTCCTTTGTTGGCAGATCGATTTCAACAGCTTTTAAAATTGGTAGCATAGTCTTCCATTGCATGGACGAGATAGCTTCCAACTTTTCACTATTTTATGTTGTGATATACTTTATACTGAGATATTTTAGGTCACATTATATAATTTGCCAGTCTGGTTTCTGTTAATAACTTTACTGGCAGCAGTACACCTAGATGCTAAGGTTTAAGTGTTTTGGGCCAAAGTGCCATCAACCTTGATTCTTGGTGTACATATTCTGATGAGAGGAAAGGGTAAGTTTATAGTTGGGAAGGAAGTATTGTGAACAGTTAACATAAAACAGCCTATAACTCTTAAGAAATAGAAAGTAAAACTACTTTTTAGAAACATATACATATACAAATAGAAACAAAGAATTAAATTAATAGTAACTTGTGGGGACGCTTCAGTTCCTAATTCTGTTTACATACTTGCACACAATCTAAGAGTATTTTGTCACTATAACCTGGTATCTATCATATAGGAAGATGCACATTGGTCATCTCAGCTGAATGTCATGTATTCCCTGGTCCCCTGTTTATGTGCCAAGGTCAAGAACCCTGAAGATTTTGCTACTTTTTTCTGAAAATGTCACTTAGGAACTAGTTCTTGTTAACTTTTGAAAAGTCATTTGTGTTGTCATAAATATGAAATATCAAAAATAAAAGATAGGCAGATCTGTATTGTGTAAACTCTCTCCCCTCTAACTGCAGATTTCATGTGGAAAGAAACAAATGAAACATCACAGCATACATAATGGTGGTTGTTTCTGGGTGATGTGACTATGAATACTTGAAACTTTCTTCCTGCTTTTCTGTTTTTCCAGATTCTTAGAGTGAACATGTATTATATGTTGTAATATTTGGGGTGTGGGAATTAAAATATGGGACAAATATTTTTAGAAGGTTTCGGATGAGAGAGGGTGGGATGGAAAGAAACCACGAATATAAGAGTGGGTAGTTACTTTTCCACTGAGAATGAGGCCTGCCAACCCTGAGGGAACTCTAACTCCACCCTGTACTTTTCATAGCTGGAGTTTTTGAAGTCCTTTGTGTTGGTTAGGGACTAGCATGGTTAGCACAGCTAAGTAAGTATGTAACAGATTTCTATTATTAGTTTATCTTTGCCGAGTCTCATTTGATTGACAGAGAGTTCTCCACCTAGAAAGTTCGATTTATTTTGGCAGCTCAAAGAGGATTTTTGAGAGTGCTTGTTATCTAAAAAAAGTAAGGCTGGGGAACCTGCCTTTCCCCTCCTCCCTTTAAAAAAAAACTGGGTTGGTCCTAGTGAGCATGCCTAATCTAGAGATTACTCAGCAAGCATGACCTGAGGGCTGGTTTTGTAAATGTTACCAAGCCTGTTACTTACCCAGCAGATGTTCTTGCATCGTAGTGTCCCATAGTCGGGGTGAGTGGTGGAAGTAGCTGTGTGGGACGTGGATCCGTATCCTTTAGAGCTTTACCTTATGTTGTACAATAGTTTGGAAGTATTTCATAACAAAAATTTAAAGTCACATGGTGCAAAGTGGATTGAATTTTATGGGTTTTTAAAAGTCAACTATTACTATTATAAAAATTAGAGATGCTCATTGTAGGATGCTTTAAAAAATATAGTAAGTACAAAAGAAAAAAATGTAACTTACTCATTTCATTTTCCGTAGGTTAACCATAGTTAACATTTTGGTTCTATTTCATTTCAGTCTTGTGAACAATTATATGTACATATATGCTCTGTGTACATTTCACTAACTATTGTGTTGTGAGCATTTCCTTGTGATACTTACGGTTTACTGTTTCTATGTTGCAGTAGTGACTTCCTGAAGCTAGTTAAGTGGTATTATTTGTAGTTGGGGTGGGTGCAGCTAGCTTTTATTTTACAGTGGCTGCCTTAAGTATTAGACATCCAATAAACCCTTGAGACATACGTGTTAACTGTGATGTTGTTTGTTGCTATGTTCAGATTGATAGATCATTAATGCTGGAAGGATCCTTGATCATGGAGTCTAGTCCTGTAATTAGAGAAATGAGAAAAATAAGCCAGAGGAGTTGCTCATTGCCCATTTTCATTAAGTTATTTAATAGTCTAAGAATATTTCTGTAGGAAGCAACTGTTACCTCTCTTTTATAGGTCGAGAAACTGGGTTAGTGAGAATTTAATCAACATTTTTGAAAGAACCTGGTTGTGTTTTTTAAAAGCTTAGGTAGAGAGGAAAAAGTCAAACTGGTAGTTTAGTAGTGTAGTATTGAATTGACAGAACTTACTTATTAATTGGATTTTTCAACCAGCAGCTGATTGATTTAATGGCATGTGTGGTCACCTTTATTTCCTCACATATTTGTGCAGAAGTCGTTGATCTGCTGATAATATCCACTTTCCTATTTGAGAAGTTAAAATAATAATTTTTTTTTGCTTTGCAGTTAAGCAAAATGGTCAGTGTTTAAGGAATTATAATTTTCAGTAGAGATTGAAGTGACTGTTGAAGTTTTGATTTTTTTAAATTGCATAGTCAATACTAACACCTTTCATTAGTTTTGAAAAGCAATAGCTTCTTTGGAGTATTTTCCAGTTTATTTGAGGAAAAATGCTGTGGCCTTATGATTCTTTTTGAAACAAAGCGACACCCTGAGAGATTAGCTCAAGAACTGAAATGGAGCTGTTGACCGTTTCCCTTTCACCTGGGGAGGGACTGGGGGAATGATTGTGGGCAACACCGAGCTTTGTCGACCCTGAAGTGTAGGCAGCTGGGGCCTGTGAACGTGGCATTGGCAGTAGTTCTCTGTCCTGAGCCTTGGAAAGTTCTCCCTGGAACCGTCGGAGGTGCTCTTAGCGAGGCCTGCTTCCTTTGTGAGCACCTATTGTGGACGCCCCCGCTGAATGGGAGGTTTGTGAGAAGTGGTTTCCCACCAGCACACAATGCTGCCTCTTGGCAATGTAAATACACATTCTGCTTGGGGTCAGGCTCACGGCGACTGGCCAGAACGCCCTTGCAAAGAAAGATTCTGTAGTTCCATTTATTTATAGTGGCCAGTGGAAAATTAATATTCTTGTTAAATCTATTTTTAAAAATAAAAGGGAGGCCTCTTATCTAACAGTGTGTGTGCTGAATGCAAATCAATTAGCTGTGGCATATTTTGATTTTGCTAATTTGTTGCTCCAGGAAATGAATGTCACCATCTTGCTAACTGTTCTGTCTATAAACTTAGGTTCTCATTTTCAGAGTTACCTTATGCCTCAAAAAACTCCTTTGGGGTTCTCTGATCAAAGACATAACAGGCTTTGGCAAAAGAAAATAAAGTAGTGACCTTAGAAAATACTAGATCAAATCATCTCCAGATTTGGGATGGGTTCGTTGAGCAGTAAATGAAGGTCTAGAGGTCAGAGCAGATAAGAGACTTTCTCGGGAATGGCAACACAAAATTACTTGTCCTTATTTCCTTGGAATCGATCATTTGCTTTGAATCCAGGCATGTGTATGATTACTTGAGAGATTGAATGGAATCGCCATCGAATGGGCCTGGATTTATTGGGGTCAGGTCCCACCCTGTCTCTTAGTGTTTGTTGACATTCCCAGCAGGGGAGTACCTGGTCCCCAACATCCATTTTCTTATCCCTCCAGCCTGCTGCTCTTCTCTCAAGATTTTACCAAATAAATTTTCCCCCATAGTGCTTTAAAGAGTGTAACATAAACTCCTGGAAAGAAAAATTCATGCTAGAATTTGGATACCTTTTCATTTGGATTCATTTGTTCTTTATTCAGACGCTGCCAGGTGAATTGTGGATGTGCAGAGTATAAAATAAAGACAGCAGTCTTTGTCTACTAGAAAGTGAATTTAAATTTTTCTTGTATTTTTACATCTAAGCTGCTTGGTGTGGAGCAGTGGTTGTCAAAGTGTGGTTTGGGGGACCCTTGGGCATTCCTGAGACCTTTTTAATGGGGTTCATGAGGTCATAACTATTAATAATCCTAAAATGTTATTTGTCTTTTTAAATCTTATGCTTCTGAGTTCTTCAGTAGTATTAACTGAAAAATGTTTTGTGTCTTTAATGCTTTCGCATGAGGAGAAATATGAAAATTGACTTGGAAACACACATTTTGTATTAGAATTGAAATTTTAAACTATTTTTCTGGGAAGATTTTAAAGTCTGTTAGTGAACTCCTTAAGTATAGAATTTGAATGATTTCAGCACAAAAGAGTGTCTTGCACAGAGCAGAACCTAAAGAAGTATTTATTAAATAAATGAAGGCAACCCCCTTACATTTTTTAACAAATTATATTAGTGTAATTAGTGATGTCATCATTATTCATAGGGAGTGTTTAAAATATAGGCAAGTACCATGCTTTGAAACATTTAGATTCATCTATTTGCATATAAGGCATTATACACTAACTATCATTTCATCTATTAAGAGAAATCTCCTTGGTGCTCTGTGGTACGTGACAGGTTTTTTCTTTAATGGAAAGAAAATGTTTTTTTCCGAAGAATTCCACATTTTTGTATTTTCAAAAATATTAGTCTGGATTAAAGTGTTTGCTCATGTTAAATTTTTATTGTAATGGACTAAAATCTGAAGTAGTAAATAGATGTTCCCTTTCATGTGTCTGCACCTGCTAATTTGTTTCTTCGTGAGTGTTGTTACTTCATGCGAATTTTCTGTTTCAGTACCTTATGCATTCTAAGGAACACCTGGTATTTGCTTTGTGTTCAGTCATATTAGGTGAAGTACAGAACTGCTTATGAGAATGTCATCAGTTGTAGTGATGCTTTAAGAAATAACTTGTTTTAAAAAACTTGCTTGTAAACTGATCTTCAGTGTATCATATACTGTTCTCATTGATTTCTCCACCCTCCCCCACATAGGGGTAGAGGAAAGACTCAGATTTTTTTGGAAAAAAATATTTGAACCAACATCTGAAATGACTAATGGAATGTCAGAAATCTTTGAAATACATATTAAGTATAACTGAATAAAACATCATTGATGCTTCCACTGTGCTGATGTTAACAGCTTCCGAGCTCTTCCTTGTAATAAGTGTTTTATAACATCTATTCAATTCAACAAAACTGAATTTGTTGAATAAACACGATTGAATTCTATATGGACTGATTAAAGAAACCATTTTAGTATCCTACTGACGAATCAGAAATGAAGATTGAGGAAGGGAGTGTGCTTTGAAGACAAATTCATCTTACGGAACACTTAAGACTAGAAAAGATGCCACAGCTGGGAAGCCAAATTTAGACATTGGTGCTTATCTCAGATGAAAGGTTTCTTAGAGCATGGAGGTCTGTTGACTGGTTTTGTCAGAAGTGTCCAACATGGACTTGGGTTATAGAATATAACATTTCAGTGTAATGCTATTTAATCTCACGCTTTTGTTTCTAGAATCCACCAATTCTGGTACAGTCCCTGGCACATGATCATGCCCAATAAACATTTGTTAAAAGAATGGATGATTATCTTTGGTCATGTCCTTTTGTTTGATGCTATTTTAGAAGGTTCATTTCAGCTTAAGTCCTTCTTTTGGGATACTGAAAATAATAGAGTCTTGAAACCCTTTGTACCAAGACACCTTGTTCTGAGTCTCTCATCAGTAACTTGCTTAGCTGCCCTCCTCTGTGAAGTACTTTGGCTTTTGTGTTTAATCATGGCGCAGCTCAGTGCAAATCACCATGGAGGATATAATGTTAGTAGTTTATAGTTTGGTTTCTGCTGGTTTCTTTTTCTCCCTCATTTTTAACCATCTGGACTACATGATAATACAGTAGTCTTGCTTAACCTTCCCTAAGCAGGTTTAAAAAATGTTTTAAAAATCATTAAATTTGTATGTTGATAAGGATACACCAAAAACTCACAGTTGTTGCCTCTGCGTACAGGGAACTGGGGACTGGATAGGAGAGAAATGTACTTTAGCTGTCTTTGAAAGTTATCTTTTAAATTTTGTACTATGTGCTTGTTTTATCTAATTTTTAAAATTCACTAACCTATGAATTTTTCATCAGCCTTTCCACTTCTATGTTTTGTTGCCAGATTCTTAGATGTTATAATCAGTTCCTTCAGAGAGCATTGACTTTTTTTTTTTTAAATGGAGGTGCTGCCGAAGAATAGGTTCTTGCCTCGCGCAGGAAAGAATTCAAGAGCAAGGCATAGTAAAGTGAAAGCAAGTTTATTTAGAGAGATGCACACTCCATAGACAGAGAGCATGGGCAGTCTCTGAAGGCAAGAGAGGTGCAGAGTTGTTAGATTTTATGGGCTTGGTAACTTTATATGCTAACAAGTAGGAGATCATTCCAACTGCTTTGGGAAAGGAGCAGGGATTTCCAGGAACTGGGCCCTCACCCACCTTTTGACCTTTTATGGTCAGCCTCGGAACTGTCACGGCACCCATGGATGTGCCATGAGGCTCAAGGTCTACTGAAAATTGAATCTTCTGCCATCTTGGTTCTAACCAGTTTGTCCTGTCCTCAATTGCTGTGTCATTCCTTCAGTGGTTGTGCCCTTTCCTCCTGTCTCAGAGGTCCTGGGGATTGAACCCAGGACCTTGTGTATGCTAAGCAGTTACTTGATTTGGCAACACATTCCTCCTCCCCTCACCCCCCAAATAAAGGGTGTTATGCATGGCTGTTAAGTACACAAGTAGTTGCACAAATGTGAATTTAATTCACAGTAGATCTCTTAAGACAGAGTAATAAAATGCATTTTGGATTTCAGTAGCGGGGAATCTAGCAGTTGGCTTAAAACACCCACATTGCAGATGAAGAAACTGAGACCCAGAGGGCCTGTTGCAGGCCCATTTTGAGCCATAACCCTGACCAGCAGCAGGACAAAGTGCTGTGGGGCTTCCAGGCAGGTGGCAGTGCCCGAGGGCTGGGTGAGAGGTGAGCTGCTCTTGCTGGGAAGGTGAACATGTCTTCTGACTCCCCATCTCATCTCTCTGCCTCTGGCCCTAGCTGCTTGGAGGTAAATTGGTTCGGAGGTGGAAAGGCTTAGAGCTGGAGGGGGCTTTAGGAGTGACTTTTCCCGTTCTTGGACTGCAGTTTTCTAGACTTTCTCTCAACTTCCTATAGAAAAAGATCTAAGGAAACAACCACACAATTCGAAATCTCACTGAAAATAAATATTTTCAGGTATTCTCATCTTTGGATAAAGTATGTGACAAAGCTAGCTAGCTTGTGTATGTGTGAAAATAAGGGCTCACAGCTTTGGAATGTTTCTTTGTAGATGCTAGACTGCCATCCTTGGGACCTGAGAGAGGGGTGTGAGATCTATTGTGCTGTGTGTTCCCAGAGTCTAGGTGTTCTAATAAAAATGTCTGTGTCTGCTGACTTCTTTACATATTGTTTAAAAACAACGAACAGAGCAAATGGACCTTTGGTTGGTAAACTTGTAGTTGGGCCCCCTTTCCTTTTTAGTTAATATTTGCGGAACTGAGCTGTTTACATGTGGATGTGGATCTGAGGTCCAGAGATTGTGTCTGTACAGTGATGTAATTTTTTTCCTTTAGTTTTTGTTTCCTTAAAAATTTGGGTTACATTAATGGGGCTGCAGAAGCAACCAGTCTCTGTATATTCATGGAAAATTATAAAAGCAGCCTCAGATTACATATAATCCTTGGATATATAGTTTTTCTTTTTTTCTTCTTAGAAAATTGTGCCTCCCAGATCTGGTAGTCTGGAATTCAGGCATGACTATGCTTTGCCAAATTTAAAAAAAAAATCTATTTATTCTTGAAGGCAGGGCCTGTACGTTGGACTACCTGGCATCCTCCTTGGTCTCTGGAGCACAGTGGAAGTTCTTTTATTTTGTTACTTGAAACATTTATTGTTATTTGTTTTAATCTGTGGCAGCAGTGGTGGTGGTGTTTTTAGTCTAAACCCCATTTCACAGGATTTCTCTGAGGATTTAAACGTTGCCACTTAATTCTCCTGTGTTTATAACTGGATGCAAAAAGCAAGAATGTTTTTAAGCTTAAGAACTTTTTCAGACAACTGTGATTTAACTTCACTAATGAACCCGTATCAGACAAGAAGACAAATTCCAGACTGTTTGTGCCTCAACCAACCAGCTGGGTGCATACCTCCAGGTACTGCTCATGTCTCAAGAGGTTTTTCTGCATGAACAGTTATCACCACTCCTTCTTTCATTCAAGTGGCAAGCCGTGGCAAGAGCCTTTCTTCCACAGCTGTGCAGAGCTCAGCTGTAAAATTAGATTTCATTGGCATAAAAACACAGTGATTACTATCCCTATTTAGTCAATACATTTTTTTTTTTAACATTTTACTTAGATTCTTCCTTTCATGCAGAAGGCTCAGATTATACTCATGTAAAAGAGAGAAATTAACAGGTTTTTAGAGTTTGAGTAAACCTTTTTAGACTTGCGTAAACCTCCTTTTAGATTTCATTTAATCTGTATGAAGTAAACACAGTAGGCAATGTTATTTTGAAACATAGTCGGTTAAGAGCAAAAAGGAACCTTAAAGGTGAATCTATAATCTTGTCATTTTGTAAAAGAAGAAATTAATTGCCCAAATTCAGAGCTAATTATTGCCAACCCTCAAATTAGAACTCATGTTTTCCAGAACTCAGTTTGGGGTCTCTCTGGTACTTTCTTACTTTAATATACTGGTCCTTTGAACAGTTTTTAGTGAAGGGGCTGTGAACAGTTCTAATAAAAATCCTTAGTTTCTCTCCGTATCCTTTTCAGGGCACAATTTCATTTGATTTTCGAAAAAGTAAAGGAGAGTGTTTGCTTGTACAAGTACCTTTCCTCATGGTTGCCCAGAGTGTGCAGGAGAGAGGGTACAAGGAGAAGCACTAAAACCACCCCAGCCTTCTCCTGTCCAATGGCAGTGCCCCACATCAGGTTCCATGGCCACGTGCTCATTCCGCATGGTCAGAGCCAGCGCTGCGGCCACTGGCTTAGTGTTACCAGAAGGGAAAGAAAAGCCCTGCTTTTATAGCAGCAGGGACGTGATAAAAACAATCTGATGTGTGTTGATGGATGAGCAGAGTTTTCTCAATTTCAGAGGTAAAGGAGGTTGCACAGTGTTTCTATTTTGTTTTAATCATTTTTTTCTTTCTATTGATGCTGTTGGTGTTTCCATAGTAACTATCAGAAAGCTGTTTCTAGTTTTGCCCAGAAGGCTAGAAATGTTTTGAGAGTTTCTAGGTCTTGAAATATCAGTCGAGGGGTTTACCTTTCAAAACCAGAATGAAGCAGGGAGGTAAGAGGTTTTTCTGATGAGGAAAATAAAATAGCAAATGATACTTTCTTTGATAATCTCATTAGTTGTAGGAATATGTATAAATAACTTTTTAAAAGCTTGTTTTCTTTTTTCTTCTCTCCTTTCTCAACATTTCTCTCTTTCCCTTCCTCCTCCCTCCCTCTTTGTCTTTCTAAATCTTGCTGATAAAGTTCAGAATGGTAGACCACACATTTGGAAGTGGTCAGTCCTAGTGACTGAGGGCATACGCACACCTAACAGCCACCTGTATGAGAAGGAAGTCCATGAAAGCAGTTTTTCTTTGTTTCTTTTTTCTATGCTATATGATTCTCTGCCAAATTTTGACTTTTTAAGATTTTTCTTTTTTACTCTAGTCGTGGCATAAACAAGTGTAAATCAACTGCACAAATGTTTGTCATAATTTAAGTTTTAGTAGGTGTAGGTTTTATATTGGAGGCCATTTGAAAACTTGTAACACTCATAAAACATTAGCTAGCTGATAATTGTATTGTATTAAAAGAGACAGCAATTTCTTAGTAACCTCTCAAATCCATCTGGCCCAAACACATCACAGCAAGACAAAAGCTCCTGGGTTGTTTTGGTTTGTTTTTTTGTGATTCAGTGTTTATCTTTTTTTCATTTTGACTACTGATGAGTTTTTTCTTGCCTTAGTGAATTAGGAAAATTTTCTTGTCTTTATTACTATTTAAAAAAATGACTGGAACGTTTCTGATATGTTTGGGATAATTTTCTGAAACCTGGTCCACAATAGATTTTTACTATTAGAAATCATTTAGCCTTTTCAGTAGAGAAGGCACTTTTCTTGCAGTATGAATCAAGCTCTGATTTTACTAATGTGCCCATGAGAATATTTTTCTCAGACTGCAGAACAATCATGTAGCAAGCAAAATGTTTACATGCTGTTTAGATTACTTGATGGTGATTGGTTAATGTATATTTTATTGGAAAAGATACAAGCTTTATGGAATCACAACTTTAGTGGTATGAATTCTGAAAATGATTATTATTTGATTATTTACTTACTTAGTTGCTTTATAGGTCTCTATAATTGATGGGTTTCTATCCATATCCCATTCATCCAAAAACTTATTTTGTTTCTGAAAGTGCATTTGAATTGCAGGATGAAAACAGAAAGTTAAAACTGATAATGTGCCTTTTCTTTTAATTGAGGTATAACTGACACACATTTATTGGTTCTCATACTGCATTTACTTTTTACATACTTCCATGGGATAGTTTAGAAGTCAGTCAAAAGCTTCATCAGAGTATAGATGAAGAGAGCCTGGGGGCCTGCCCCAGCGCTGGCCTGAGGTTTAACTGAGGAAGTCCATCTCTTTTCACCCAGCCGGGCCACCTCATTTGGCTCTGATGGTTATACTTTGTTCCTTTTGGTGCTGTTAGTTTCTTTTTCTCTTGTCATCTGAAACTAATTTGTGTACTGTACTGCTAACTCACATCTTGAATTAATGTAAGGAAATTTGGGTCATCGGCCCATGGAGTGAAGACCAGGACATTTTGTTACTAATTTGAAGGCCGGGTCCACAGACTTAAAACTCTCCCAGCAGTGATTAAGGCTTTGGTTTTTTCAAGTTAGAAATTCTTCCTAGTATATAATTGCTTTCTCTGACCTTTGGAAATGGATCTGTGGTTCTCTCCTGAGAAACAGGATATTTATGAAATTGGCCAGTATGTTTCTTAGTATAGGCTGGGCCAAAATACTATGGAAAACCCTTTTAGACTTGGAGTAGGGAAGCAAAATAAGAGGAAAAAGTAATAATCTACTTGCCTAGAGTCATGTAAAAACTGAAGACCCTTTGTAATATTCTTTTAAAATAAGATGTTCTGTAAAAGCTTTGCGGGCATGTTTGGGTGGAATTAAATGTCTTACTAACAGTGAGGATCTGTTCGTTTTGTTATTCAGAGTGCCTAGCCCCCTCCCCTGCATTAGTGTAGAAGTTCTTTAGTAATGCTGGGCTTGCTAGCAGGTAATGAAGGTAACAAACGAGTTGCTCTCAGGAGAGAGGGAAGTTAACCACAAGTGCTCACGTGGCACCCCTTCCCTGTCGATCAGAAGAACAGAGCTGACTGGGCATGAAGCACTTGTGGTTTTAGTGTTAGGATGTGTGGTTAGGGGGAGAGGTTGTGAGGGCCTGTGGTTGTCACCAAATTCTTTGAAATGGAAGTATGGGTAAGAATAAAAAGAATAGGGGTGAAACCTTGGCGCTCCATGTGAGAAAAAAGTTTAGAGGATTCGAAAAAAGCATTGTAGTAGAGATCATCTGTTTTCCATTGGTTTATTTGGATTAGTTTTGCAGCATATTTATTCTCTATTTGTAAAGGGTAGTGGTCTAAAGAATGGATTCATTGCAAGAACTCTGTTGTGTGTGAGAGGGATGGTGTGGATGTAGTACAGCCTTGAATAAAATGCATGAGTTCTGTGATAGCTTTGGCCCCGTCAGATACACATCTGTCTCGGGGAGAAGGAACCCAGACTGGGATAATGAGGGTTTTGTCAGGGTGATTTCTCATGAGACTTTCTGACTGAAACGAGAAACAGTTCCAGCCCAGCTATCCAGAGATAACACATCTGGCCTGCTCAGCTTCCCTCCCAGCTGATAATCAGCAAGTGGCCAGGGAAGATGGTACAGAGGCCCCAGAGGCTGCTCCTCTGTGTGTGTATATAGTAATCTGGCTTCCCAGCCCAAGGAAGATGTAAGACAGCAAATTCAGGATTTGGTTCTCAGATTTGAGGGGGTGTGGTTTTTGATATGGCCTAATGAGGAGTGGAGAAGAAAACATAGAAATTAAACTCAAAGGAACAGTGAATTTCTCAAATACGTAAGGTCAAAATGCTGCAGTAATTCCCTAGTACATCACTTTGTGACTAAACACAGTATTGTTTAGTAGTGACACAGTAATGACCCTACGCCCCTATGAAAAAATTAAGTTATGGCCTGCCTGCTCTATAATGCAGTGGAAAAATGTGTACTTTCCACCCACAGGCATTGTAAATAAAATCTTTGATCCTTAAAGTTAACTGTTTGCATAGTAAGCTTTCCACATTCATTGCTTCATCCTTTTAATTTCATTTTAAAAGTTCCATCGGCTTTCTTAGGCATGTCACATTCTCCAGGTCTCCCCAGAGCAGTGGGGCTGAGGCGTACCTGTTTAAGTTGAGTACACGTGTAATTTTGTGTGGGTTACCAGCCAAAACAGGAGACTCACTTTTGGGAAGCTGTCACCATTAAATGATTGATTCATGGCAAGCCTTCCCAAGTCTCTTGGCCCAACTTAACCTTCTTTAACTGTCAGTAGTTAGGGGCTGAGTGGTTTTCCCAATTTACAACCTGATCATTTGACTTCCCATTTGTAGTTGGAAAAGTCATTACTCTCCCTCTCAACCTCCTCCATCACTAGAGATTAACCCAAAATATGGTAATAGCCATAGTACATACTTCTTTGTATCCTAAACTATGTTTTGCATCTACGGTTTTCATTCTTTTGTAATACTTCCTGCCTTTTCTCTTGTCCTTTTTGTAGTCCACGGCACTAAATTCTTCCTGTTCTATGATAATTTAAGGACGGGTTGGCAGACAGTTGCCTTGTTAAATAGCTGTGCGTTATTTTGGCTAGAGATAATTGATTGCTCTTTCTGTATGTCCGTTGCATTCCAGGCAAATAGATGTATCCTATGTATGTACATGGAGTGTAGAAAGGGATATTTAAACATTGTTGGCTGCGTGAATCACCCATCTAGATCAGTCTCTTACCTTGCATTCCAGTCAGGATGAAGTCTAGTTTACCTTTGGTGAAACTCTTAGGGATTAGAAGGTAGGCCTTGGATTTTAGCAAGATGGTGGCCTACGGAAAGAGGATGAACAACTTCGGTTATGAGAAGTGAGATTCTGTGGCAGGGTTGACTTTGTTCATTCTTCCATTTTTCTCCGTGATTAAAAGTGGTTGAGTTGAAACACCAGGAGTGTATGATGTTCATAAATCTCCACTGTACGCTGTCTAAGGAGTGACTGTACATACAGTTCACTTTTTAATGTGCAGTTCCCCCCATCTTCACTTCCCTTGCTCCCCTCCTGTTAATCTGCAGCAACCACAGCACATCTGTGAGATGGATAATCCATCAGCTAGTAGTAAAAATACAGGATTCAGGCATCTTTTTCTGTATAGAATAGCTGCATTACTCAAGTTGCCTTTACAGTTTTCAGAAGCAAATGAAATGATCTCTTTGTGCCAGTGGATTTGGCTTCTTTGGGGTTTTTGCTACTACATACAGGCCCCATGCTATCTCATCCTACACCCGTGAGACGTTTGTGGACCAGGGGTCTGTCCTTTTATCCCACACTTGGAATTGGGGTTTAACTCTACAATTTGGACTTGACACCTGTGCTTAAGAGTGCTACCTAGCCGGGCTGGATTGCTGTTTTGTTGATCGCAAGTCCTGTTGTTTACTAGTTGTTTAGTACGCTGCCAACCAGAGGTTTCTTAAATTGGGATTGTCAGTGTTAGACATAATGTTGGTGTTGAGACATTCTTTGGCATTAGGGACGGGCAACCAGGGGTGCCTGAATTTTATACAAGAATGCAATTATATCCTCCTGCCAGTACCTGTGTGTGTCTCCCCCCGCTGACCCTGAAACAACAAAAAATAGAAACAAAATAGCACTGTTAACTGGATTTGAGTCTCAGACCCCAATATCGAAAACTTCAGTTAGCTGACTTGGACCACATGGGACTTAAATAGCTTCAGTCCAGAGCAGGTCCTAAGGACCTTCATCCTTCTTCCCCCTCAGCCCCTGAGTCCCCTAAACCTGTGTCATTATTTACTACTCTGTCCTAATGGAAGGACCTAGAGGCAGGCCCTGGAAAATCAGTTTACTCTTCTGATTTTTTGGGTGAAAAAAGAGAGAGCAGGTTCCATCTTTATGCTTGTCTGTGACATCACCAGGACCATTCCATATGGGAGAAGACTTCAGTGCTCACTACTTCGGCAGAGGAGAGGGGGGAGGACAGAGCCATATCTCCATAAGCTCACCAACAAGCGTCTTGTAACTCTTTAGGGAAGAGAGAGGACAAGGTGGATGTGAGCACAGGAGTGCTTGTTTCCCACTGGATGCTTTATCCTCAGACCCCTAATGTAAATTACTGCCCTGTTTATCCAACCTGCAGTGTTGAAGAAATATTAAATAAAGCATTACACTTAGGAAATAGACCTGTGTAATATCATGAGTGTGAGGGAAAGTAGCCATTCTTTTCTCATGCACTATAGGATTAAGTATATTAGAAGTAGAGTTGAGATGGACATTAGTACCCATTAGTAGTGCTGCTCAGAATCAATCAGCGATGTCATGATAGTGTCAGTGGAAGTTATCTTCGTTAATTTTATTGTGGAAGAATCTTTCCTACATTAGGATAAACTATTGGCCTTGGGTTTTGTACTTTTATTTGTTTAGGAACTGAATAATTGCCTCATAAAACAGCATGATGGTACTGTTAACACTGAATTATAAGACCTGTTATTATAGAATGTACTTCCCTCTTAGGGACAAGACTTCATTGTCTCATGCTTAAAATAATTAATTTCTTCAAATGAGGTTATAATGAATAGTGTAAAATTTTACCTATTTACAATGAAAAAGTTTACAATCTCTTGGGCGGCTTTTGATACTTCCAGGGAAGGAGTTTCTTTTGGATGGGATTGGTGGAAGGGAGATATGTTTAATGTTTAGAATGGAGGTGTTTGAGAATGAGAAGAAATAATTTATTTCTGTCACACCTGAGACAAATTAGAGATAATTATTGAAGGATTTGCCCCACTGTTTTGCCTGATTTGGGTACTGAGTATTAAAGGATTCATTTACCAAATACTCTTGAATTTGAAAGTATTCAAATTTTTTTTTGAATGGGGGACTTTTTTATGAATGAGAAAAAAATTTAAATGACCTGTATGGCAATTTATTTCTGAACTGATTTAAAATAATGTGTGTGTGTGTGTGTGTTTATTCTTTGTCCATGCTGTTAAACTTTTTGTGGCAAAAATTTTAGGTGTAAGTGAAGGATCCATATATGCTTCTTAAAGAACAGATTATAACTCTAAATAAGAATTTATTGTTATTTTCCTGATGTTTCATTGAAAAGCTAGATATTCGTGGCAAGTACTGTTAAGGAGTGAAAGTGGTCTTGGTGTTGTTTTAAATACTTAAATGAAAATCATTTGTTATGTGGAAACAATGGAATCTGCGTTTCAGCCTTGTTCTGTACAAGGTGTCGTGTACTGTCAGATGCAGGAAAGCTCAAGATATACACAAGGGATAAAGATGTAAATGTGCAACAGGTTAAATTCAATTCAAGGAAATGATGGGAGAGAGATATTTAGAATATGATTAATTACCAAATTAATGGCAAGGTCAGAAATTGCAGCAGTTGCAGTGTAGGTAGTTAACCTTTGTGTATTTGGTTGGATTAACTGCTTATGAACAGTATTTGGAGCCTAATAAAAAAGATAAACTGTTCTTATAGGTCATTCTCTTTGGCCTTATTTTCTATGATTACCTTAAAGATAATGATAACAAACACTGGCCGCTGACCAGTATTCGTTTGACACTTTCACCTCCTCAAAATGCCACCTCATTTTATTCTCAGAAGGATTCTTGCGGTTAGCGGAGTTACTATTATTCATGCTTTTAAAATTTAACATTTTTAACATAATGAATAATAGTGTAAACATATATTCATATGTTTTTAATATTTATAAGTAAATGACAGAGCTGAGGCACTGGACATTGAGTTCAGTTGGCCACTTGGAGACTCAGGTCTGTGGTCTCCTGGTTCAGGCTATTTCCTTGCCTTCGCTTCACCCCTTTTAGGGGCCTAACACAATAACACAAATGGAAGAATTTGAGTTTCAGCTGACCTCATGACAGTTCACTTAAATTGTTGACTTGTTACAGGTGAATTTTGGGGGTTCTGAGTCCTTTTTAAAAAAATGGTGATTTTTCTTTCAGGAAGCCAGTTGAGGGAAATTCTCCATGAATGTACGTCACAATGATGATGACCGACCAGATCCCTCTGGAACTGCCACCGTTGCTGAATGGAGAGGTAGCCATGATGCCTCACTTGGTGAATGGAGATGCAGCTCAGCAGGTCGGTGCAGCAGGAGGGGAATTTAAGTCAGATTGTCTAAGGGAGAAACATAAGCCCAGAAGTTGTTTTATTTTGTGATTCACAGATCTGTGATTTTGAACCTTTATAGTTTGCTAGATGTAAGGGTTTTCATCGTAGAATAACTGTATAATTTTTAAGACTATCAGAAATTACAGTTTTTGAGAAAGCAAATCTTATCTAATCCAGTTAGTATTCTTGAAACATCAAAGAAAGAAAAAGTCTGGGTTTTAAAGTGAATCATTTTGAAAATATGTACAAGTCTTTGGGGAAAAAACCCGCCATTTGCTCATGTTAGACACTGTGCTTAACTGGCTTGCCTGGTTGGCCAGAGCAGGATGCCCAGAGGGTAGGTTGGGTTTTGATCTCACACAGTGGGTGACCCCCAACAAGAGATGCACAGGTATGTGTAAACCCCCCCGGCTGCTGGAGCAGTCTTTCCAAGTGTAGGGCCTGCTGCTCAGGAAATGATGGTACTTACTTTCCATAAACCTCTTTTGTCACTAGTTACTTAACATTACAGAGTAGAAAAGTTATTCCTGAGGTCGTTCCTGTAGCACGTGGGAAAAAATTTAAGCGGTAAGTAAGACTTTAAAAATTATTAGAGATGGAAGTATTGTCTCTGATAACATTATTTACATATTTTAATTGACTACTGAAACTGGGTTCCCTCAGTCTTGTACTAAATAAATGTCATTTTTATGAAAAGTAGAATTGGGAACAGTTGCTTGAAAAATATATACCCAAAATATATTAATAATTCAGATGAGTTAATTGGCCACTTACTTGAAATTAGTACGTTGCCCCCCTACCCCAGTCATACATTAACATTCTTTGTCCATCACAGTACATTAATACATTGTGTATCCCTCTGTTGGATCATACTTTGTGGCTTATATATAATTTATTATTATTTATAATTATATATATATTACTTTCTCCTGCATTTGACTGTAAACTTCTTAAGAACAAAGAACATCTAATAGGTGCTTAATAAATATTTATCAGTTGAATAAACTTCCCTTTCTGCCACTGGTACGGGTATCTCCCTTCCTGACTCCTGATTCTCTCTCTTGGCTCATTTCCACCAACCTATCGTAGTGTCTTTTACCTTAAGCACATAAATAACTACACCTCTCGCCCACCCAACTAAACCAGACCCCCCTTCCTTGACTCCATGTTTCCCTCCTGTTACCACGTCATACTCTGCTCCCCTTTACAGCAGTAATTCTCTAAACAGAGCCTCTGCTTCCTTACCTCCGTTCCTCTCCAGCTCCGGAGGCTCCACTTGCTTCTTCTCATTTTTGTGTTCCAGTCTGTCACCAGGTCCGGTCGACCTTCTCTCAGGAACACTGCTGAAACCACGCTTTGCCGCGTCCACTGCATTTCCACAACAGCTCTCCCCAGGGTAGGACAGCCCTTCTCCCTGGTCTCACTGCTCTTACTTTCGCCTCACCAGAGAGCATTTGCCACACAGCAGTCTGCTCTTCTGGAAACATAAATGCATCATATCGCTGTCCTGTTGCACCTGAGATAAAACCCAAGCGTAGTCCATGCTTTGTCCTTGCCTCTTGTCGTCCTTCTCCCACTCTGCTCCCGCCACTCATGGGAAGGTCTCAGTAGTGCCGTGGCTGGTTTCAAGAGGCGGTGTTGGATCTCCTTTCTTTTCACTGATTAAAAGATTAAGAAGCGCAAGATATTTAAATATGACTAAACTCGGAAAGCTGCTAAAGGGCTCTCAAATGTCGTCACCGGATTCCAGTTTACACACGTCCCTAGGAGACCTGGGCCACCCGTCCCTGTTGTTGTGCACCATTCCTGTGTGTTGATGGTTTTTCCCTCATTTCTGTAATTCACTTTGCATAAATTGGCCTTTTGTAGTTTGTAAGCCAACATACAGAGCCCTTGGGATTTTCCAATTTTCTCTTCAGAAGTAAACTGTTTTGTACCCAGAAATGAGCAAAGACTGAAAAGTTGGGACCGCCTCAGAAGGCCACGTGGTGTTTTCTACTCTGTGTATCTACCTCAGCTCTTAAGTAGAACCTGTTTAATAATTTTGGTTAATAAAACCACATTTTATGTTCATCCAAGAAGCTTTCTGTAAAGCCAAGAAGTGGGAACATTTCTCAATTAGTCTTTTGTAAACAGTCACAAATATCAAGCTCTCTCAGATGGGGAGGGCACTGACTCTAGAAAAATGCCATCGGGAGGAAGTGTTCCGGTCTTTCTAATGAGTGAGTGTGTTTGACTGTGCTGGGAGCCTGGACATCCATAGGCTGTGTGAGCCCAGCTGCTGACTAGCAGGGACCCTGAACTTCCCGGAACGGGGCGCAGTTGTTGAGTGGGCAGAGTGTTTGAAACACCCCTCTCAGCAGGAGCGGCCCGAGGTTTATCTTGCCTTGGTGCTGCCTCTGTGTCCCTGAGCTCGGTCTACGCAGTGGCCCGTGTGCTGCTGGTTTTCTGTCTCTCTCTGCCCCCCGAGTCCCCATTCTGTGTCTCCCTCACTCCCTCAAGCCTTCCCTCTTTCCTTTGGGCCCTCACATTTGGCTTTGGCTGAGCTGCGTCTGGTAGAGTCCTCAGGGCCTGTGTGTGGAGCCTGGGCTAAGGCACAAGGGGAAGGCAGGCCCGAAGAGCAAGCAAATACAGAAATGATGGAGAAATACCAGGGAGGAAGTAGGGGAAGGGGAGAGCCAGTTGTGGGGGGTGGTCACCGAGAAGAATAGGAAATGAAAGTGAGGATCCAAGACAGGACCCGAGAGGCTGGGACGGCATGAGTTCTGAGTGCTTGCCTGGGGCATCTGCCCGTGTTGACTGCTTGCTCCTAAGAGCACACGCAGTGTGGTGCTCAGGTGGGTTTGTGTGAAAGGATCGGGACACAGGGCACACAACAGAGAAAATTATCTATGCTGATGTTTTCTGAGGTTTTATTGTGCTGTCCCTGTGAGGCAGTACTTTTTCATCTTAACAAGGACCATTCGGAGGCACAGGGCTGACTTCAGTGATGGACATTGCAGGCACCGTCCGACAGACCCCAGGGTGACATTTTAAGGGAGAGGCACCTGCACCTCCCAAATTATACCACTGTAAGGAGCCAACCACTGGCCACTGGCCCTGCCTCTCCATTTCTGTTAGGAGTGTATATGGTGAAGCTTACCTTGTAAGTGTTTACAGTGTTCTGAATACTTTGCAGCTGTGTGGAGGACATTCTAAACATTTCTTTATATGCAAAAGAACCACCACAGTTATGAGAAAGCTCTTCAGTCCCCACAGCCCTCCTCCTCCTGATTTCTGTCCTGATGGTTTCTGGATTTAATTAAGATGAGTCCTTGGCAAGATTCTCTGCTCTGTGCTGGCTCTCTAAAAAAGAGATGCTGTTAATTTTCATTATCTGAAGTCATGTTAAGTTGGAAACCATGTTTTGTTATTTTATGTAGGTAGCAGGAAAAGGATGATTCTATTCTTAAAATGAAAAGCCATTCTCATTATGAGTGATGATTTCAAAAAGTATTTATCAACTAAGAGATGAGCAAGAACAACAATAATAAATACCCAAGATGGACAGAAGGAACTTCACGGATTTCCTTATTTAAGAGATTTATTGAGATACAATCCACAGCCTATGTAATTTACTTATTTAAAGTGTACAGTTTGACAGAATTGATTATATTCACCGAATTGTGCAACCACAACTACAGTTAGTTTTTGAACATTTTATCACCCTAAAAGGAAGCCCGCTAGCAGTCCCTCTCTGTTCCCTTCTCTCCCCAGTTTCCAGGCAACCACTAAACCTACTTTCTATCTCTGTAGATAATTTGCCCATTCTGGATATTTTATATAAATGAAATCATACAATTTGTGGTCTTTTATGTCTGGCTTCTTTGACTGAGCATAATGCTTTTAAGGCTTATCCATGTTGTCGTGTGTCAGTACAGGCGTAACTGAGATACGGCAGGTTCAGTCCCAGACCACCGCAATGAAGTGGGTGTCACCGTAAAGTGAGTCACATGAAGGTTTTGGTTTCTCAGTGCATGTAAAAGTTCTGTTTACACTGTACTGTAGTCTTTTAAGTGCACAATATCATGTCTAAAAAAACACTGTGCATACCTTAATTTAAAAATACTACATTGTTAAAAAAATACTAACCATCATCTGAGCCTTCAGTGAGTTGCAATCTTTTTGCAGTAGTAGCATTAAAGCTCACTAATCACAGATCACCATAACAAATATAATACTAATGAAAAAGTTTGCAATATTGCAAGAATTACCAAACTGTGACACAGAGACACGAAGTGAGCAAATACTGTTGGAAAAATGGCGCTGATAGACTTGCTTCACATGGGATTGCCGCATTAAACTTCCAGTTTGTAAAAACCACAGTATCTCTGAAGTGCAACAGAGCAAAAGCTCAATAAAGTGAGGTATACCTGAACTTTTTACCTTTTTTATTGCTAAATAATACTCTGTTGTATGGCTAATACCACATTTTATTTATCAGTTAGTCAGTTGATGGACATTTGGATTGTTGTTCGCTCTTTTTGGCCTTTATGAATATTTGTGTGCAAATTTATTTCTGGATGTATGTTTTCATTTCTCTTGGGTATATACCTAGGGGTGAAATTAAACAGCTTTATTTTTAACTATTGTTTTCTAGATAAAGTAGCTCTGTGTCTCCAAGTATAATTCTACCTCTGAGTAGATCAACACAGCTAAATAAAGTTTGCTCCCTTTAATATGCCTAACTGCATACTATTCTTAAAGTATAAAAGTCAGGTTTCCACCTGAATTTTTGTGTGTGGCTATATAAATTACAGTGAATGCCCGTCAGTAATCAAAATATTAGTGTTTCATATGTTACGTTTCAGAACCTAGTGGTATATTAATTTAACTCTATTAAGGACTTTTGGTACATCATAGAGATTTTAAGAAGTAGCAACTAGTTTTTCACATGAAAGAGTAAACATCAGCCTAATTTCCAACTTGTTATGTTGGTTTAATATTTTAATAATCTCTGAAGAATTACAGCAGCTGCCACTTAAATAAACCATTAGGTTAAGAACAGAGTGTTAACATCGAATTTACTGATTTTCTTATTTAATATGTGACAGTTATAACCTCCATGATGGTGGTATGCCGCTTTATATTCTTAGTGAATGTAAAGGGAATCAGTGGGGTGGGGATAGGTTTAGATGCCTCTTGTCCTGACTAAACACAGCACGTAGCAAATATTTTATCATTTTTACTTACATCTTGCTTTTCTTTTTTCTTTTAAGCTCCCAGAATATTAAATTTTAATGAGTATTCTTAATGTCTCTTCCTCAGGAAGTAGATCTCCTTAAATGTAAACAGAAGACTTGTCCTTCCCGCCAGCTTGGTATATAGCATGTTAACAGGCGTGCCCTGGTAGACGGGACGTTAAAGCTGCCTCAGTCATGTCCACTTGTCTTGACTTTTGCCTGTTTCTGTTGATCAGCATTTAGCATGTCATTTTCTTGGGAGTGAGTTTTTTTTTTTCCCTTTTGTTTCTTGTTTTTGAAAGCCTTTGTTTCCCCTAGACAGACTACACAGCCAGAGTTTTCCTGGAGCATTCTTTTGAGTACACACTTCCAGACAGCACATTAAACATATTAAAACTTTCCACGTTCAGATGGTGCTCGTCACTGGCATGTCTTTTACATCAAATGTGATTCTCCTCCTAATCCTGTGACCTTTTCTGTTCTGGTTGATATCGTCTTAATAACTTTTCCCTGGCGGCTCTCTTCTTGCATTCAGTAGTTCAAATCCTCTCACCACCCAGGTTTACTCTTCAAACATACTGATGGCCGTGGTGTCAAGGGGACCCAGGAGGCGTTTTACAATCAGTATAATGTAGAAAAAGGAACAAACAGCTTTTGGGACGCTTGCCCAGGAAAAAGAAGGATATTCAAATGAGAGTGGGACCGGCAGTTAAAACAGAAGCTGCAGCTATTAGTGCTGAGTAACTTTGCACAACAGCTCCTTTTATGATAGAATCCTATTTAGAGGCTGGGGCTTGAGCTTGACAGTAAAAAAAAGTTCGGCTGGTCAAATGTTGGGTTTGGGAAACCAAACATGGGGAAGCTCAGTTTTGGGTCAGACTCTTCAGCTTCAGGATATATGAGAAATGTGTGACTTGTGCAGATGCTTAAAGAAAACTGTTATTGCAAACTGCCATCCACGTTCTCTTCTACTCAAACTTATGAAGGCCTCTGGTATCAAGATATTGTCAGCCTCTCTTCTTTGAGATTTGGGGTGGAAAGGAGGAGTGAGTGAGTATGACTTCTGACTGAATCAAGGAGTGACTGAATACTAGATTTGTTCATTTTAATAAGCATTTGTCAAATGTCTTCTATGCCAGGACTGTATTAGGTGCTGGCGACACAGAGATGAATAAGACACTGTTTTTGCCCTAAAGGAATGAGCTGTCTAGTTGGGAAGCAAAGTCTGGTTTAAAAAAAAAAAAAAAGGAAAAAAGGGCTGTATTTACACATGTGTAGGACCATGGGGGAGTGCTTGGATTGCAGAATGTATCAGTGCCTTGGGAGCACGGAGAAGAGGTAGGTCAGGGAGTGGGGCAGGCAGGCAGGAAGACAGACCAGGCTGGGAACCGTGTCTGTGGAGACTGAGCCTGAACAGAGATCTCCCTGGAAGTGAGTGAGGACTGCTGCTCAAGCTCTGCATGTCATGTGCTCAGTTTCCACTTTATGAGATGAGCATAGCTGTACGAATGAGATAGTCAGTGGAGGGCTAACGTTAGCGGTGCCCCGAGCAAACCGTATCTGCGCATTCTACCATCTCTTTTCTGGAACTGAATATTCAGTATTCTTGCTAGTGAATCTGTTTGTCCTCTGATGCATCCAGTCTGGCGATCCACCCCTGGCTTCTTGATGTCTATTCCTCAGGATTACCGACGCCACAGAGGTGCAGACCACGAGCACCCTTTAATGGGGGCTGCTTTCCAGCAGCGCAGGCAGCCATGCCCGTTTCTGAAGGCTTCCTTTTAACTGTAAAAAATGGTGTGAACTTATCCAGGTCTGTGGTCTGATTTTACAATCCTCTCTGTCTTAGGTTTGCCAATTCCGCTCACTACAAAGGCTTCCGAAAAGGCATAGCCGGTGCATAATCTCTGTCTCATAAAGGAAAATGTTGATGCCATATTATCAGAGGGTGGTGCTCGATGTGGCACCCATAATAATTATGACATATGACATATAATTATGACAGCTCTGAGCTGTCTGGGTTGAGAGACACTTCAGAATTTAATTAGCCAAAGGCAATAATAATATGATACAAGATGTAGCCAGTATCCTTCAAACGGTAGAAACAGAGCTGCCTTCAAAAAGGAGAGGATTAAGGAAAAACACTGGCGTGGCAAGGTTGCACTGCAAAATAACAGCAATTTGAAACTCTACAGTAGTTTTAACATTATGATTGTTTTCAACTTATTGCAGTGTTTGACTGTCTGGTTGCACTGTAAGCTCCAGGAGAGCAGAGGCTGTGTGTCTGTTCATGCTGTGCCTGGTGTCTGAGGTAGCATTCACTAAGTCCTTCAGAACGGATGAAGGATGAGTGAAATGAACAAAATGAAATTTATTCATCTAAACCGGGGTTTGAAAACTGGCTACCTGTTGCAATTGTCATACAGGCATCCTTTTTTTTTTAAATCTTCATAGTTGACAAAAAAAATAATTAGGTGTCTGTATTTAGAAATGGGAAGATTTACACAATATTCTGGATCTCTTAGTTTTTACTGAAACCTAGAAGATCCAATAACTGGGCTAGTCATCCCACTGGGCAACTGTTGGCCAGCAAAAAGTAGCAGCCACCATCTTTAGATGGGGGGTGTCGTCCTCAGGCCCCACTCTGTCCCCTTCACTTGGTTTCCAAACTTGCCTGGGTTCTGTGGTCATCTGAATTTGGAACCTGAGAATTGCTAATTTTTTAACCTTTGAAATTGCATCTTGTGCTCAGGGATGTAGGGTTTTAAATATAGCAAAAATGTTTAAGATTTTTCAGACACGCTCATTGTATATCATACCATTGAGGTGATTTTAAGCCTCTTCGTTTTCTACTTTATGACTTGTAAAGTGAACTATTGTGGGCTCTGGTTCATGTGACTTTGTAGAAGGGTTTCAGTTGTCTTACAACTTAGGACCCATGTATTCTTTCTTATTTTTTTAAAGTTTTTCTTTCTTTTTTTAATGAAAGTACTCTCACCCCCAAACTTCCCGTTGTTGTTTTTAATAGCAGTATTGAGGACTGAACCCAGGACCTCATGCATGTTAAGCACATGCTCTACCACTGAGCTATACCACCCCCTCCCCGGGACCCATGTATTCTTTTTTTTTTTTTTTTTTGGTCTCTGCTTTTCAGTGAACACTATTTGAGTCCCCAGTCAGTGCCACACTGAGCACTCACCAAAGCAGACGAAAGGCAGAAGAAACGACCAGGAGCCTTGGTTTTACTGTTTACAGACTTGTTGGGGGACATTAAACTCAGAGGCAAAGTGTCAGCGTTCCAAGGGGAAGAGATGCCAGTACTTGTGTTTACAGTCTTTTTTACAGTCTCCAAGAATTGAGTCTTCCTAAAGTACTTAAATGAAATAGAATTTTTTAAAAGTAAATGTTACCTAGTATTGTCTAGATGAGGCATTTTTATTTAAATCATTTTATACTGACTTTCTCTTTGAATAAAGTTAAACTCGATAGGTTTCCAACCTCTAACTTCTATTCTTTTTTTTGGAAAATGTGTATTTGTCATGTTGAATGAGATGTGAAAGCCATTGATGTATCTTACAGTGCAGTAAAAATAATATGTGTATGCACATGTGCGCGCGCACACACACACACACACACAAAGAAAAGATGGGACAGTTCTCAACCCAGAACGTGTTAAGACATATGTTTACACATAATCATTTTCTTATTTACAGACTCTTCTTTTTTTTGTCCAAATGACTGACTTAAAAGTATGACTATATAGAAACTACATGTTATACTCCGAACAAGACAATAGGGAGCAAACTGCATAAAATTAGTAATGTCAGTGTCCTAGTTCCAAATTCAGATGCAGAAAATAAACAGCCTGCCAAGGAGCCTGTTGCTGAAGCAGCAGAGTAGTGTGTCTAGGTACTCTGGGATGTGGGTGCCTTCAGAATACCTTCGTTTTCCTATTTGAATTGGGATTGGCCAGAACGAGATGCCACTTAGTACGTTTCCGGCCAGCTCTACTGTTGTGGTAAATGGAAGCTGAGCTGTGGTGGGCCTCCAGAAGAAACGGAATTCACGTGCTCCCTCAGCCTTCATGCCTGCATTGGTATTGCTTCTCAGCCCTGGGACTTTTTCGTTAACAGGCGGTCATCATATAGATGACTGCTGAGCGGAAATGTGTTCTATGTGCAGCAGGTATGTTTGGCACAACCATGAGCTAGAATCCATTGACCAGGATCCATTCATTATTGCCCATTTCTTGCTCCTTGCAGTATAGTAGATGTGCACTTGGATAAAATGGACAGTCTACACCTAGAAAATTACTTTGCTAAGGGTTTCTGATTCACTATAATTAGGCAACTAGTTAGGCAGAGCAGAGCTGGAGGCACCTAGTCTGGTTTGGGGGGCAGTTTGACTGGAGAGTATTTGTATCAGTAAACCTGTCATTAGGGTTCCATTCCTACTACAGTTGACCCTTGAACAGCGTGGATTTGAATTGCGTGGGTCCACTTATACACTTATTTATATTTTTCAGTAGTAAATACTACAGATCTGTACCATCTACAATTGGCTGAATCTACAGATGTGCAACCTATGGCCCACTTACGTGGAGTGCCAACTCTAAGTTATACACGGATTTCTGACTGCATGGAGGATTGGTGCCCCTAACCTTTGCGTTTTCCAAGGGTCAATTGTATTTTTTAAAAATGGAAATGAATTCTTGTGAGCCAAACCTAGATTTGTAGAGAAATGGACTTGTGTTGTTACCCAGTTGTGTCGCATGACTTTTCGTTTTTAGAAGGGGTCTTTAAAATGTTCTTGTGTTTTCCAAGTAGATTGAAAAATTCAGCACTGAAACGTGTTACTTGTATAGAAGTTTCTTCGGTCTCTACGTATATTGGAATATTGGGTTGTCATTCTGGTTTATGGGGGAATCCATGACACACCGAAGCCCGTGTTTGGGTTAGTGATATTGTTTGGTAGCTCAGTTGGCCAGAGCTATGCAGCTCATTTATATCTTTTCTGATTTGTTTCACATTGACAATGCATCTATTTAAAACTCATCTTAATTCTCATCACCTTGGCAAAAAACCCATATATAAAGCATCTTTATAGAGTGACTTTCTTTATAATTTATTCTGTGACTTTAGTCATTACCGAAAATAAGTGCATTATAAAATAGGAATTACAAAGAAATCCCTATTTTTCTTACAAGGTTTGTGATGGGAAATCAGGCCTTAGGCTTATATATACCCTGTCTGTGGATAATATCTGTTCTAGAGAGCCAGGGAATCAAGTGAGGGTGGAGTTGGGTCATAGAGGACATTATCCTTTAGTAGATGAGTGTTCACATCCCGTTTGCTTCTCAGACTGTTTTCCCGGTTTCTTAGTTTTAAGTGGTTTACTCAGGGTCAGACACTGAGAATCTTCTCATTTTCTATTGACTGCCTCTCCATATACCACGTTGCTTAAAGCTGCCTTGGAACTGTGAAGAGCTTCCGTTAGAGAGACTTGAAGCTAGGCATCACACCAGGTGTGTGCTCCTTCTTTGGAGGGAGGCACTGGCTCATTTTCTAGCAATTATTCTAGAATCATGGGGGTAATGTAAGCTAAAAGATTCTGTAAGAGTCCAGAGATTTCAGTGCCTTAATAATGTAAAAGATATATTAAAGTTCAGATTTTTGACATTGAAAGAATGCCAAGTATCTAACTAAAGCTTGGCATTTACCTTAAACTTAAATGTTACTTTGCAAGCTTCCTGATCACCAGAAGGCTTTTAGTCTCAATTTTAGTTTCAACCTTTAGTTGAGTAGTTACTTGTTAAATTGTTGGAAAGAATGGATTTTATTGGAGATTTTGGTTTCTTTGTTCCCTGTCTGATGGAGGAAACGAATAATAACTATTTGAGTGCTTATGATGGGCTGAGAATAGTGCTCTGCACTTATATACATGATTCCATCCAGTGAACATACACCGTATAAGGTGGCGATCGTTTTTATAGACAGAACCAGAGGTGAGAAAGGTTAAGTACTTTGCAGCTGGCAAATCATGAGACTAGGTTTCAAATCTATTTATATCCTACCTTCCAGGAAGGGTGGAGTAGCTTGGGTTGGGCACATCTCCCATGTCTTGTTCAGGTAAACAGTTGGGGAGAGACAAGGGACCGGGTTCTACACGGTAGAAAATTTTAAAGCTTACAAAGAAGAGTATTCCTGTTGTCACCTTATATGATCTTCACATCAGCTCTGGAAGATGGCATGATTCTGGCTCTGGAGCGTCTAAGAATTGCGGACCAAGCAGTGGGAGTTTCCACAGCCTGGAGGCATTGGCTGAGTTTGGAGGAGTTGGGGGTGAAGTCATTTTAGGCCTAGGTCATCAGAGCTGCTCCCTTCTTTCTTTCCTTAGGTAATGGTTCTCTCTCTGAGATTAGCTGCAGCAGGCAGTTCTCTCTAGGGTCAGCAGCTGCTGGGAGATGGTGGTGACCAGAGAAGGGCAGCCGGGGTTCCTCGTCCCTGGGAGTCTCACTCTGGGAGCCAGGAGAGGGCTTTTGTCTTCCTTCTTTTGCTCCCAAACTCCGTCTTTCATTTCCATTCAAAAATTACATCACCCAGAGGCACAGTTTTTGTGTCTTAAGAAATCCAAAAACTTGTTGTAAGACTTGAACCTATTAGATTATTTTTTTAAATTCTGAATTTTTAATTATTTCTCTTAAGTAATGCCAGTATAAAAAAAAAAAAAAACTAAGTTTATCCTTCAAAGAGAAAGAAAATGACCACTTTACTCCATGAGCATTTCTGAAGCATCTCACCTCCGCTCACTCCTGTCTCAGGGGAGATACAGAATTAGGTGTCACGCAGTATTTGTACTGTGAGCCACGATACCACACCCCTTTGCTAGTGAGTTCCTCATTTTCTTTGTTTTAGATGGATGAATGGCTGCTTGGAGTTTGACTCTCCTCAAGATGTTAATTATATGTTTCAAAATCCTGTGTTCTGTTAAAAATCACTTACGCATAGCCTTGGAAAGAAGTGGAGGCGGGGAGGTGCTTCAGGGGTGCACAATATTGTTTTGGAGGCCATGGGAAATAAATCTTAAGTTCATTTACCACCAAGACATATTTAGTCAGTGTCTATAAACAAAAGAAGGCACAGTGTGCCTGGACGTTATTTGTCCCAGATGGAGTTTAAACTTGGCTCATTATACTGCACTGATGTCATGGCGCATAAACTGGCCCGAGTTAGAGACGTGCATAGAATCTGCTGTGTGCTTGTATGTGCTGAGAGCGTGCGGGGAGGAGGGAGGGGCTGGCTGGAAAATCTTTGTCACATTTTTCCTTTGCTGTCTGCAGAGCCTAGTGTCAGTCCTGAATTTGGACTTGGCGCAGAGTGAGGGAAGAATCGGAATAATCTGTTCACTTGTGCAAGTCGGAATGTGTATGCACTCAGGGATGTTGTTCTTCCAAGACTGAGAGTAAATGCATCAGGCTTTCCATCAGTTGCTTATGATGCTCTAGTACTAAAATCTAGAAAGAAAAATCTTAAAGCACTACATTTTTGAAGAGCGTTCTCACTCTGTTTACCTTGAAATCTTCAATCTGGATAGTTTCTTTAAACTTTTTGATGGTGTTAAGTATCCAGCTGTATAATTCTGTTTTCTCAGACTGGATGGTAGATAACCTCTCAGACTAGTTGCCTAAGGTTTAAAAAGGCAGATGCCTGTTACTTCTTAGAGAATCTGGCCAAGTTTAATTCTTCCTGTGTGCTTTTAGGCGGCAGCTTATGGGTCAGAAAAGGGTCCTCTCCTGGAGTTTTGAGCACTTAATAGGAAATTTCCACATACTGTACTGTTACTTTATTACATTTTGTTGCTGACTTTCGTTACGATAATCTTAATTAGAAGCATTTCCAAGTAATTCAAACCATTTTGTGGATATAAAGGGCTTAGACTTCAGAACTTCTGTGAATGGATTCCAAAGTCACTATTGTTGCTAGGATCCACAGAAGCTGAACAGACACTGGAATGTGAATGACTTGGGAGGTGATCTTTTAAGGAAAGCCAGAATGTTTCCCAAACAGAATCTGGTCAGAGGTGAGAATTGACTGGTTTTAGCTTTTATTGAGAACATGAAACATGGCAGATTTGGTAAATTTTTTTTCTTTAGACTCTCTCATTAGAGGCCATATTTTTTCTTAACTGAGAGACTTGTCACTGATAGAAATTTGAAGAAAAAGAAGTATTAACAACAATGATTTATTGAGCACATACTATGTGTAAGGCCTTCTACCAGGGCTGTACTGGTGTTACCCTAATCCTTGGAGCACACACAGGATGTCAGTGTGATTTCTCTTTTCAGAGGAGGAAATGCAGGGTTAGGCTGGGTGCCCTCCCTGTCTGGCGCAGCTAGGATTCAACTGTGAGCTGTCCGATTTGCTCTTCTCACTGTGTATCTGTGGTATGTTATGTTTAAACTATTAGTTAAAAAATGGCTTGAAACTAAAATGAGATTATCACAAAGTGACTTAACTACTCAGTGTTTATATATAATAATGTTACTTAGAAGACAGCTCTGGCCTAAACTCCATCTGATTTTCCCTCAGCACATAGTGTAGCAGGGAGATACACAAACATGTAGAAGAAACATGTACTGTTACGTTCTTATTTTTCAAAATCTTAGAAAGTACTTAAGATTCATCTTGAATTTAATGATTAAGTTGTGGGTGGTACTTTTTTTCTTTTCTGTGAGTCCTTGACTTAGTTTTCAGATTCTTTTTTGTGTGTGTATGATATGATAAAAGGCAAATTATAACTTAAAGATACAAAAAATGAACTAACTAGCTTGAAATGGAATTATTTAGGAATCAGAAAGTAGATGTTTTAGGGATATGATTAACTTGGGACCCTTGAAAATAAGTAATGATTCTCCTTTGACTCATAATTATGTTTGTTTCCCGATAGTCCTGTTACCTTCCTTTCCTTTTGCTCAGCACGCCAACCAGCGGTATAGTTGATGAACAACGTAATCCGCTGTTGGATTGACAAGTTTACTGGAAGTAAAGAAAGGAATGCTAGGTTGGCTGGTGAATGCTTTGGGGGTTAGCATTTTAGAGCAGCAGCCAAAGAGAAGAAAGAGGGCCAGAAAAAGTCTAGGAAAAGGTGGAGACACAAGAGAGGAACAGACTGTGGAGGCCTATCAGTGGTGGGAGTGGTGGAGATGGAAATGACAGAATCCCAGCTCGATAACAGAATCAGAGAAAGGGACAGGAAGTAGGAAGAATTAAGTTGTTATGGGGACGGGGAGAGCCATACACATTACTCCACCCTTGTAATCTGAGAACCCCAGTGTCGACAGAGAGGGAGGGCAGAATTCCTTAGCAGCAAACCTGGTGATCTGCATCGTCACACTGAAAGGTTGAACCATCAGTTGTTTTTGAAAACGCTTACTTAGAACAACATAACCCCTGAAACATGTCACAGATGGGTGCTTCATTCATATCTTTACCCATCTCCATGTGTCCAGTGTCTCCCATCCCAGTTTGAGTTTCTCACTACTGTCATTTATCTGATAATGTTGCTTTCCTACTGGAAAATTCTGTGCACAGGATAAAGTCAAGACTTGAAGTGGGGGCAAACAAAGACTTTTCTCAGGCGGGCCTGGCTTCACCCCTCTGCCCTGCACACATGCCTGCGCCGTTACAGCCACATGGGCCTGCGAGCACACTGGACTTCTAAACGCACCGGGCCCACCAGGCCTCCGTGCGTGTACCGTGTAATTGTTCTTTTGCTTATCCTTTCACTCACCCTTTAAGCGTCACTCTCAACTGTAACTTTTCCTGGTTTCTTTTGTTTCCGTGGTAGTTGATAGCAAATAATCATGTTTTATGACAGCTAACTGTATTTTCTACTCTCACACCGATACACAAACGGGTAGGCGTTCATCTTTCTCATCCTAGAATCATCAGGGCTTAATAAAGTGCCTGGTACATGGTAACTACTCAGCCAATGTTTGTTTAATACTTAAGTTTTCAATAATTGCATTAAGTAGTGATTTAAATAAGTTTAATATAATCAATACCAAGGCAAGGCCTGAATAAGTGATGATGATATACTGCGCAGTGGCAGGGAGGGGCTGGGGGCTCTTCCACAAAATCCTTCCAAAACCCTAGAATATGGCATTTGTATTCATTTCCGATTTTATGCTAGTGGACACAAAATGCAAGGCGATGGTAGTGCTAATTTTAAGCAATTAAGAAATTACAGTAATAAGAAACATCAGCTCTAGAATGCTTAATGCAAAAACGCTGGGAACTGATTTTTCTGTCAGAGGGATGAGAATATTCTTCACGGGTGCATTATTTCTTGATTGTATCTTAGAGGGGAAGAATCGTGTTAAGTGAACGATGTGGCCAACATTGAAGTAGATTTTAAAAGCAGTGGAATATTGGGAACGTAGGCAGTTAAATATGTTTCTTAAAAGTTAAATATGGCGTTAGGATTCCCACAGTGGAGCTGTATGTTTAGGCTCGTTGCACAGCGCACCAGAGATATGTGACATTCATTAGCACACCCGCGTGGGTCGTGCTGCTCTGTCTCAGCCGATCAAAACCAGACGTGAGGTGGCTGGATCTAAATGAAGGGAGGTATGTGAGAGTCAGTGTGCAAAGCACATTCAAAGTGGGGCTGATTAGGTGAAAAGTGGCCTGAGCTGCTGATTCCCCATCAGTGTGGCCAGAGCCCAGCTTGGGGACATGGGGGGCGTGGATGGATTTGAAGGGTAGAAAGGGCTTGTACCTCATATGGTGGACATTTTTAACAGGGATTGACCCTGAAACAGTGATGATGGGAACCAAATCTTGTTCTCGGCAAACATAATTTTCAGCTAAAGGAGTACTCAGCAATTCTGTGAAAAACGTATCTAATAAAAATGAAAAAATATTGATTTAAATAAACATAATGGTGCTCCAGTTGCACAGGGATATTTGGTGGCTCTTACTGTTAGCCAGGGAAAAACTACACTTAGGCTTAACATAGAATTTTGGTCTTTTATGTTTTTGGTTTTTATCTTGAAAGTCCTGTAGTTGAAACTTTAGACTTGGGCATTTGTGGCTCTATTAAAAGAGGCTTTTAACCTAGTTTGGGCCATCTATATTACATTTGGCATTTTTTCCATTTAAGTTAATGCTACATTTTTATTCTTAGCAAACAGCTCTTTTTTGTAATAGAATCTCCTTGTTCAGGGCAGAATACAATTAGAGGGAGTGGAAATGTATAACTTCTTACAGGTTGCCATTCTATTTTCCTTCTAGCCCTTACTACTATCTGTAAATGTTTTGTTTTTGTTTAAATGATTCCCAGCCCCCATCCCACTCAAGCTCCGTTTGTCAGCCTGAGGTGGGCAGAACTTTGTGTTGTCTGAGGCTCTGTTCCCAATGCCTGGGGGAGTGCTTGACCCGTGCTGAGGACTCGTTAATATTTGCTAGACTGAGAGTAGTAGTAATTCTTCTGAGGACACTTATTTCATGAAATGCAGTTATTGAACTCATTTGAATTACAGTTTATCCTTGAACAACATGGGTCTGAACTGTGTGAATCCACTTACACACAGATTTTTTTTTTTCCCACTGAATGCGTACTGTAGTACTACACCGCCTGCAGTTGGTTGAATCCGAGGTTGTGGAGGGCTGACTGTAAAGTTGCAAGCAGATTTTGAACTCTGCAGAGGGTTGTCAGGTGTTATGTATTTTCAGCAGGCACTGGTGTAATTTCAGTGCATAAAAATATTCTCCTTGGTTCATCTAATTTATCTTTCCTTGGTTACCTATTAATCCATTCCTGTCTTTTTGCTGTTGTTGTTAATGACAGGTGACTTTTAGGAAGCATAGAAGCTTAAGACTCAGTCTTCTCAAGAGTCATCTTTTATTTTTCTTAGGCCTGCTGTTGAGCCGTGAGAAGTGGCATCTAGTGATTGGGATTGTCAAGTGGTTAGCTTACGAGGTTTGTCTTAGGATTCTAGGGAAATTCAAGGACTTGACAGTGACTTTATGAGAATAAATCTGGCCCATTACAAACACAGCTGTTTGTTGTTAGTTAAGGGATGGACTTCTCACCACTTAGCTGCTGTATGGAGAGTAAGGGGCTCTGCCTCAGAGGGTGAGCACAGATTTCCTAGAAGAGAACCCGCCCTCAGCCTTTGGGGATGTGCCTTTGACCCAGTTCAGTGCATTCTCTCCTTACAGCCATTTATTGAAGTGTCTCCATAAAGAAGTGACTCTGAAACCCACACTCACCGGGGGGCAGATGTGTGGTAGCAGAGAAGAGCGTGCATCTTGGTCAGACAGGGCTGGATTCCACTGCCTGTTTGGTTATTTTGTAGTTTTGTGACTTCAGACAAGGTACTTATCCTCTTTAAGCCTCATAGTCCCCAGCTCTGAAATCTGCATGTCCTTGTGCCTCAATCCAGTGTATAAGAAAGTACTGTTGGAAGCTCCCTGGTCTTGTGTGTTCTTTTTCTACCAGCTTTGGATTCAGGCTTCAGGTTGGACACGTGAGCAGGTGAGTCTTTCAGTACTTTCCCATTATCTTCCAGGAACTTCCTGTTGAACTGCTCACATTATAAATCTTGGGATGTTTTCTTTGTATCACAAAGCTAATTATTGGTCATTTGCAGCTCATCATCTTGCTTTTCCTGATTTGGAGAAAAGAAACAGGACTCAAAATAACAAATGATGCCTGTCTTTCAGTTTTGCTTGAGGCCAGTTGTGGTCTTGGCACAGATGTGAGGTTCTCAAAGGTGTCTTAATGAATGGTTTGGGCCCTTCAGGGCCTGGACAGAGCTTGCTAAGATGTTTCTGGAGTTTGGGAATCTGGAGAGTATTGTGCATGTGCGTGCGTGCGTCCGCGTGTGTGTGTTGTATGTGTGCTTGTGTCCAGAAAGAAGGTGCTACTATCCCCCTCATGGAGTCAAAGGTCACTTTTTAAGTTACTAGATCTTCCTGGATAGAATCTGTCCTTACGTGGAACTCTTCTGCAGCTTTTAGGTTGTATGTATTATTTTTTCCCCCCAAAGAGATCTGTGGGATAGTCATAAATGCTGGCTCTAAATGAGAATGTTCATTCATATATGAAACAGCACGGAGTAAGACAAGCCTCATAGAATGTGGCAAGTGGAAAAAGCTCCAGTAGTGAAACACGATCTCTTCTCCTAGCACAGTTTATATCTCAATTATCTGGGTATGGGATTTAACTTTTAAGAATGCTGCAAATACAACATTTTAGCTTTCGTCAGTCAGCACTGCTCTCCCAGCAGAAGCTTTTGTAATGGACACGTGTGGCGGTGATTGGTCGGGAGGCTGGTAATATTTTATCTCAGGCATAAATTAGGAATTTGCCTCCAGGAGAAGTCTTAGATACTGTTGATCTTCTGGTTAATCAGCCACCCAAAATTTAAGTTGCAAAAGTAGCTTTCCTTTGTCTCTTCTGATGAATTAGAAACAGAGTTAGATTTAGATTTATACCTTTAAGGAAAGATGTGTTACACCTGTTTCAGTTGTCTTGTTGGGTGAAGCTTTCCCAGAAAGCTGTGTTTAGCCTTTTATTCAATTGTGTTAATTCTGCCTCTTGTTTTATTGTTTCTTTGGACTCTGGAAGAATGGTCACATATTTTTCATTAAGCCTTAATAAACTACCTTCCGTTATTTCGGGCTGCTTGGTTCATATAGCACTAACAGATTTGAAACAGATCTCATGAAGCAGTAGTAGCTTGAAGTATGCTCTTATGATATGATTAACATGGTTCTATTTTAACATCTCTGGGGAAAAAAAATCTATCAGTGGTAAAAATGTTTTTCTCTCTCTCTCTTTTTTTTCCTCCTCTGACAAGAGACAGAGTACAGCATGACTTGTTTTAATGCTGACTTTGGAAAAGCAGGAAATGCTTAGTGAGTGGACAAAAAATGATGAGGTTGGGACAGTGATGTTATGTTTTACACTCTGTATTTAAGAGAACTTGTAACCATTATGTCCGCTTTGTGGCTTCAGAGAGGAAGAAGGAGGGAGGTGGGGAGGAAGGGGAAGGAAGGGGGTGGGGAGAGAGAGATTGGGAGAGACTGATTGACTTGTGTGGTAGAAGGTTGTGCCAGGGAGCCTGCCAGGGGGTGACTCATGCTCCTCAAATCTGCGTGATGCAAGGCCTGCTGCCGCCATCTCCTCCATGTCTGGTCAGGGACAGATCATCGGGCTGGTGTGTGTCAAAACTTTGTTTTTCTCTCTCCTTTATTGACAGTGAAAACAGCAAGGTGGTCAGTCTTACTCAATATAATAAAGTGCTTTCTTTTAAAATATCTCAGTGCCAAGATGAATACGGTTTGCTCAAATAATGACTTTTGCTCTTACTAAGAAAAATTGATCTTGGGACACAGGGGATTTGCCTGGTTTCTGAGGTAATTTGGTAGATTATAATCTGGTTGCCATAGCAACACAGCAGCAGGGAAAATTACAGGAACTAAACATTTGAAGAGAGGTATTTTAATAGAATGCGTACAAGCCCTTTACCTATCATCTTTCTCGCTGAAGAAGCGGTGGGGGTCAGGAATGGGCAAGCAGAGAGGGGAGCAGAGGGAGGGAAGAGGCATAAATGGCTTTTGGAGGCTGGATGCCTTCGGGCCATTCTTTGAATTGTGGCCTGGTGTCAGTGACCACACAGGAACCATTACAGACGCTTTTCATGCAATATGATAAGCAGATAATGTGACAGAAGCTGGAACATACTCCACTTCGGACCCTTTTCTTGCCTGGGACTTCCCATAATTCTGGGGAATTGTACTTTCAGACTCAGCATTTAAGACATGCTGTCTGACAGTTAACGAGTGTGGCAGAAGAGAGTACGTGAATTTGGGATTGTCATAGGATGTTTGAGGTGTACTCTTGATGTCCGCTGATTTTTTTTTTTTCCGAACTAATTAATTCTACAGGCATGTATTACAGGCCTGTCCCTAGAGGTTTAAACACAAAGCAGTCGATCTCTGCTCATTGCAGTGATGCTAGAATTGATGTAAGGACTTTTAAAAAGACATAGGTAAATTTCTTTATTGGAGTATTGTTTTATTCCGTTGTAGTTGAGTAATGTTCTGTGTGCATGTAAAAATAAAGTTAAATCAAAACTATTTTCATGTTAAGAATGACTTTTAAAAAGTTGGTTTCCAGAAAGCAATCGAAATGTCTTAATCACTCCGTGGAGATCTGAAGGGATTTCCTTTTGAGTTCTTAAAATGGCCCAGTGTGTTTACATTGGTGAGAATTTGAATATTTAAGACTGAAATATTATGGACACAGTTACTGTACAGGAAAAACGAATTGCCTTGAAATAACTTAACGATTCAAGATAACAAGAAGCACCAGGGATGAAGCCTATACTGCTTTTCCCTGAATGCTTCTGCTTCTCCAGTTAATGTATTTCCAGATTAAAAAAATTTTAATATCCCAGCAGTGTCTCCTGTGGTGAATTATTAGAAGAAACCAAATACATGGATATTAAAGGTTTAGTTTTTAAAGATGAAATGATTTTGACCTCAATAATAGTTTTTTAAAAAACAGATAAATTGTGGTCCATCCATAAAGTTGATTTTTAAAATTGTATATTACGAAAGCTTAATTTTGGAGTTAAAATGATTGTTTGCAGTGGTTTTTCTTATGTTTTACGACTTTCATTCATTCAGTAAAAAATAATTCTCCAGCACTTATTCTGTGTCTGATCTTGCCCTTATAGAGCCTAGATTAAAGGAAAGACTGACACTAAAGAAATCCCTTAACTAATTGCAGTTGTAAATTTAGTTCCTTCCTCCTTAGTTCTTTCATTTAGTTCCTTTAGATAACAAAAGGAAAAATCACTAATTTATATCCAAATATAAATTAAAGAAGATAATCCAAGCTTAAAAACTGTAGTTAAAAATCGTCTTGTGCAAGATTAACACTATTAGAATAATGACTATATATTTCTAGAAACTGGAAGGCTGTCAGTGTCGCATTCAGCTAAATGAGATTAAAACTAAAACTCTGAGGCTCTTGAAAGAACATACTTTACCATAGCCGTGTATGGTCTAGTTATTTGGAAGTTATCTTCTGAAAACTAAATGTCTATGTTGTATGACTAAAACACTGACATTTAGGTAATAGGTTTAAAAATTTGTTTGATGGGACCTTTTTGTAATATTATTCATTTATTTTATGCTGTTCGTTACTGTTTCCAGGTGCTGTTCACAGATGCTTTTTTTCCATACGTTTTTCTTATAAATTGCTTTCTACTATTATGCAATGAAATCATATAAGTCAAGTCAGTGATAGACACCTGTGAATGATTTGTAGCAGTGTTAGTTCAGAACCTCATTTCTCTTTGCAGTTTTCCTTTATAAGTATAGTTTTTGGTCTTTTTTCTTCTTTTAACTATTGCTTCTAAATTAGTGAAAGAAAATATCTTAAAATTGAGGGGTTTTTGTTTTTTTTTTTAAGTTAACACAAGCAACACAGGAGAAATAAGTTTAGCTAAATTGAAATGCATGTGCTTTAACCTAGTCAAATTTGAACCAGGTCTAAAGACATATCCTAAGTTTTGTGTTTATACAAGGTTCTGTGCCACATACTTCTTGTCTAGTACATAGATTTAGGCAGTGAAACTGTTGAAGAGAAATCCCAGATGTTCTAGTATTAAATTGAAATTAATGTGTTATTTTGGCAGGTTATTCTTGTTCAAGTTAATCCAGGTGAGACTTTTACAATAAGAGCGGAGGATGGAACACTTCAGTGCATTCAAGGTAAGGAAGTTTTTTGCAAGCTTTCTAAGCAAAGGAGTTTTCCTTTATTTATTATTTTATGGCAGTAAAGTTTATCTCTGAGTCTTTATGTGATTTTCTAGAGGTAAATTTTATCTTGGATTTTTTTTTCACTTTCATTAGGGGCTCCTTAATGCTGAGGTAGGCCTGTGATATATAAGTGACAAAGTTAAACACCTTGAGTATTCTACTGACTTTCAAATTAAATTAACTTAGGAAAGCCTGCACTGTCTTCATATATTATGAAAATTGGTAGCCCTAAAAAATGCAGAGATTTTAAAAGAGCTTAAAATTCCCATTGAGAACAGCAAGTACTTTTTCAAATATAGATAAAAGTTTAAAATATATATTGTGATGCTATCCAAATGATGCTTTTAGAGGGAAAAAATCTGTATTTAAGTATCATTTATTATTGAGTAACAAATTCCTCAAATTTGATGATTTAAAGCCATGTTTGTCTACACTTTCTTTGGGCCGAGAATTTAGTCACAGCTTACCTGTGTCCTATGACTCTGGGTCTCTCAAAGTGCAAAATTCCAGGTGTGGACTAGAGCTGTAGTCACTGTAAGGCATGTTTGAGGCTCAGTGTGTTTCTAGTCTTGCTCAAGTAGTTGTTGGCAGGATTTGGCTTTTTGCCGGCTGTTGGCAGGAGGCTTCCCTCAGTTCCTTACTAAGTGGCTTCTCCATGGGGGCACTTCCATTATGGCAGCTGGCTTCATTGGAGCACCAACTGAAGGGCAAGAGGGAGTACTATGTCCAGCCTGCTCCAGAAGGGGGATTACACAGGGTGGGAATGCCAGCAGACAGGACTCATTGGAGGCCCTTTCAGAAGGCTGCCCAGCACAGTCCATCCTCTGCCCTCAGTAGTTCATGTCTCTCTCATATGCACGATACCCCCTCCCAAGAACTGCAGAAGTCTTATCGCATTATGGCATCAGCTCAGAGTCTGGAATTTTGTCATCTAAGTAAGCTCCAGGCGAGGCTCTTTGGGTGTAGTTCTTTAACTACGGCTCCGAGGGCATTTCAGTGAATTTTCAGTTTGTGTAATACCAGTGCTTCTTCTCTGTTGTTCACTTTGGAAAGAAAGAGGCTTAGGTACTCTGATCCGTGTGGAGTTCTGTGTAGGAAGAGCAATCCAGATCTGGAATTAGTCTGTAAATACTGCCATGTTGGAGGGTATTGTTTGTAACAGCTCTTTTTGGCAGTGATTGGGATTATGGGGCAAATGGTAAATTGGCCTGTAATTGAGTTTAATACTAGGTTATTGATTGGACTGGAATCTGACCAGAGGTCTTGTTTTTAATACTTGGGTTTGCTCACTAATATATAAACAAAATGAAAGGAAATGCCCTTTAGTTTTAGTTTTCCATAATGAGCTACACAGAAAAAGTTGATTTTTCTATTGCTTTGCATAATAGCAGAGTGTGCTGCTGTATAGTTTTATTACTTATTTTTGTAACCATAAGAACAAGAATTTAGGAAGAAAAATAAAACTCATTAGGCTAGAATTCTAATGAGTTTTAATTGCAGTTAACCTGAAATGATTTAACCATTTCATTAATGGTTTTAGTGATTGCATTTCTCTCATCATTGTGTCCCTAAAATTGATCTTTGGTGTTCTAAAACATTTAAAATTCAAACCTAGTCTTTGTTAATGAATCAGACAAAGAAACTTCAGGTAAAAGAAGAGAGGAAATAAATATTTTAAAATAGTATGGGATACAGAATCTTACACCTACTTGTGGTATTATAATAAACAGATATTAACAACAAATAAAATCTCAAAATCCACTCTATATCTTAAAAATAAAAAACACTAGATGAAAAGTCATTTTACCTACACAGAATGAAGGTGGTGTTTCTAGTTCAGTAAGAGAATAGCTGAGTTTCTGGTCATGGTAACTTTGGAGTCCCATGAATTGGCAAGTAGACTGTCTCCCCCTACAACTGAATATGTATAATAGAATCTATAAAAGCAAATTGCTGGATGGATCATCTTATATAAAATCCACTCTTTGGTACCAGCTGCTTTTACTTTTGGTGTCTAAGGAGTGTGTGTGTGTGTGTGTGTGTGTATTGAAAGAGCCTCTTTCTCACTTATTTTTTTGAGTCTAACTGGTATATTCTGCAGGGAATGTTGCAAGTATATTGCTCTGTTCACAATAGAAGTTTTGTATTTATTCATGATGGTACTTGGAGATAAGTGAAACTAACATCCCTTTCAGTGATTTAAAAAAAATGATACTGACTAAAGAAGAATTGTGGAGCCATTTATCTTTGACTTCCCCGGCCTTCCTATTTGTTCTCTTTTGAACACCTAGGTACTGTTGTTATGTTCTTTTGGGTCATGATGATACCTGGCCCAACTAATTGAAATAATACTGGACAGGATGAGAGGGACTAGGACCTGGAACCACAAGTGGTCTGCTAGGGCTTCGGAAGCACTGGATGACAGGGTCAACTGCAGGAACTGGAAGGAACCCATGGATAGCCACTCAGTGTGTAACAGGCCACTCAGTGTATAGCAGACCCACTGACGGCAACTCATGTATAACAGTTGGTCACTCAGCCTGGGTACCCTTGTCCCCGCCTTTGTTTGCATTCTAGTATGAGTTAGTGAATGCTTCATTCAGGATGGGTAGAGCATACCAACGTAGAATGTGAAGGGAATATATTTGTAAATTCCAACACAAGTTGTTATCCTTTCACTTGATTAACATCCCTGTTATTGCTAATATTCAACTCCTAGGCTGTGTATTCTCTCATTGAATAGGTGTAATAGATACATTTGCAAAAACTGAGGCCCATAGAGGTTAATTCATGCACCTAAAGTCACAGTGAGAAAAGCAGGATCTAGTTTACATCCCTGGTGTCTCTGACTCCAGTGCATGAGCTCTTTATTGCCTGTGCTCTGTGGCTTTACATCAGGGAATCATGAACTCAAGTCGACACCACTCTCTTGGGCACATGACAAGAGCAAAGTGGGTTCCTATTCCTGGCGTAACAGGATCCCTGAAATGATACTAGGATGAATACTCAGGAAGGCAGGATGAGATAGAGATGGTTTGCAGAGCAAAAGTGGGTGGTGGAGACTGGGTCTTTGGAATAAGATAGGGACTCCGTTAAGAGAAGTGAGAGCAAGATAGTTTGTTTGATACAGGGAGTATTGATTTAGAACTCCTGAAATTATTTCTGCCCAAAGCCGGGACTGAGCCCAAAATTGGGGTGGGCTGAGCTGAGCTTCTGTTCGAGGTGGGGCTTCTGGCTTCAGATGCTGGAAGAGGAGGGGTCCAGTGGGAGAGGACTGCTTAGGCAAGGATCTGAAATTGAGTCATAAAGATTTCTGAAAGAAGTTATTTGCATTTTACTAGGGATTAAAGTTACGAGAATGAAGCTGTAGTTAGGCTCTTTCTACACCAGCCAGCAGATAGGGAGGTGGTTTTTTTTTTTGTTTTTTTTGTTTTTTTTTTTTTTTTTTTTTTGCAGGGGACGGGTGGCAGTTGGTGGTGGTGGCCTTCCTGGAAATTTTGAAGTAATACCCATTGCTTATGCCATGGTTGAAACTGTCAGCTTAATAGCTTTGCTGTTTCAACACTAGCCAGCAGGTTAGGGATTGCTGTGGTGGAAGATTCGAGGTAGGGAGTGGAGTTGGTTTCGGGCCTTCCTAGAAACTTTGAAATTACACCATATGAGGTCAACCCCCTTTGCTTGTAGTTGAATTTGTGAGCTTAATTATTTTCTCTGTAGGACATTTATGACATCACTAGAAAGACTCCAGAAGCTCATTGTGATGCCATGAAAAGGCAGTTTGGAAATCCAAAGCAAATCAATGTAAAGAATATGGTTACTCTGGGGGGAAAAAAAAAGATTTTGTTTTCATGGGAATGTCCTTGGTGATAATGAAGGAAGAAAAACACAGGAAACATACAATATGCTGTGAAAGCAGATTCATTTCTAATGGAATATTTCTCAATATTTTCCATGAAACATGAATCATAGGTCTGGAAGGGGCCACAGAAGGTCATGGTTTATGCTCACTTGGAAGCAGCACTATACCTATGGCATTCTGGACAGAAGATTTTTCTTTCCTAGGCCAGATGAAAGTGTATAAAGAGCTAATTGTTAGGGAAAAAAGAATCTTAGCAATCAATATGAATTCTTTCCTTTGCTTAAGTTCAGGAATTAATAGAGGGCAGCTGCAGGCCTCTCCCATTATCTTCATATCCTTGTCTGGGCTGAGGTGCTGGCAGTGCAGCCTTCCTTCCTGTCCACACATGCCATCTTTTTATCTGGGCTGTTTCTCTGCTCCCTGTAAAACCCTCAGCCAAAACAAATACCACACTTCCTTTAAGTGCCTGGTCTGTCTCCTTCGGGAGGATCACTCCCGTCCGTTCTGACCTTTCTCTGTTCCTGGAGGAGCAGGTAGAGGTAGCACTGCGTGTTACCATCTGGTTATATGTGCAAACCTTTCCTTAGCCCTTGAATTAGATGGAATTCAGTTGTGACAGGAAACAGTATATCCTCTACCCTACCCGCCAGCCACGCAGCCTGACAGTGATTACTGACTGGACCCTTGACTAGCTCTGGCATTACATCAGATGTGATGATTGTTCTTTTAACTTTTACTCTTATGCTGGGAGCTTAAAGATGCTTAGTTAAGTGCTTTTACTGGTCTTTAAAGTCTCTATAGAAGAACTTTCAAATTTCAAATCACATTATAATTGAAGCTTATCAGTTTCCTTTAAAAAATGTGTAAGTCTAAAGAACTTTCATATTGACCTGTATTAATGCTGCAATTTTTATGTATTTCAAGACTTACCTCTCAGATCGTGAGCCTGAAGAAAACAGGTGATGGTCATGGTGGCATAGCAAAAAACAGATTAAAGTAAAAAGTTTAGGAAGCACCATTATTCTAATAAAGAATAATATTTAAAGGTATGTAATTGCTAATGTTTTTTTGTCCATAAAAATCCAGCCATCTTTACAGAAATGATTTACTTGGCTGACTTGTGTTAAATAGATAAGAGAGCCTGAAGTAACAGCAGAATGTGTGGCAGGAGGGAAGAAGCTTGAGGAGAGCCCTGCCCTGAGGTGGCTATCATTTGGATGGTTTTAGGATGTGAAACTTGTTCCCTGTCCTGCCTGCTCTCCTTGCCCCTCTTCAGCTCTGTGTCTGACTCTCCCCCTGCCCCAGTGAGTGTGGGAACCGTGTCATTGATGAACTGCACGCCCTGCTCACGGGCCCTGTGAATGACACCATTGAGAACACTTCCGCATTTCTGAATCTCCTCGTTTGTCTCCCACTCCCGCCCCTCCACATTCAGAATCCAGACTGCCACAGGGACCTCGATGTTACTTTTTTGTTTTTCTCATTTGGTACTTTATGTCCATTTATTAGGCTTGTTTGGCACATTAAAACACCGACCTGTCATTCTTTCTAAGAATTTTATGATGGGTCCTAGGGAACTCTCATTGTCTGTTACGTTGTTTATTGGGAAATGACATGAGTGATGTCATAGTTAGGGTTTACAAGCTGGGGGACACTTTCACAAGCAAAGCTTCTGTATGGTCTATGCCTTTAAAGCAGACTCTGCATATAAATGAGAAAGTCCTGTTTTACTGGCTTAAAACCAAGGAAGAGGGCCTGTTGCAAATGAAGTCTGTCTTCCAGGGTTGTTTGAACCCTTGCTTTGGCTTAAATTTGCAACCAGCTTTTTCAGCAAAACTATTTTGGTGGTTTGAAAGTGAAATTAGTGTAGTGTGACTGCCTTTAAATCATTTAGACTCTTTGCAAACTTTCATTACATCAAACATGTAATTGATTATTATTTGACTGTATTTAATTACTTATGGAATGTTTGTAAAGGGAAATAATTTCTTCTATTATGAGATTAGTATTTTGAGAGCTGCTTTTTCTACATAAGAAACTACCTTGAAAGTCCGTTTCTTTCACATTTGGGGGTGTTTGTGAGGGATCACTAATCTGAAATGTTACTGTGATCAGTTAGACCTCACTTGAAAAAATCTTTTAGAATTGAAAATACCAGGTCTTTTGCCCAGGCTAGCCCCAGTGTCCTACTCATCTTTCTGACTGATCTGAAGCTGTATTTGGTGAGAGTCAGTACATAGTCCTCCAGTGAGGCTCTAGGCTGAGAGAATCTGAGTTTCTAGGAAAATCTGAACTACTCCACCAACTTGCCAGCTCTTATAACTTGAATGTTAGCTTCAAGACAGATCAGTCTTTGCCTGAGTGTGTGTGTGTGTAATATTGGTGAAATGTTGATGAAAAATCACTTACCATTTGGAGCATACCTATCTCTGAAATGTTTGGGAGTCTTATTTATTGAGCATGATGATTTGCCTTTACTTGCATACATGGACATGCACAGCCATTTGTGCAAACAGGTATTCTGTATGCTGACCTGATAGGCCCCTTTTCAAACAATAGCTTGCTGCCTAGTAAGGGGAAGTTGACCAGCAGGGTGGGCTCCATAAGGGCCGGTAAGTACTGATGGGCCCAGAGCAGGAAGTCCAGCTTATGGAAGGGGTGGGAGGAAAGTTGGTGACGGTGGCTGTCATTGTGCTGGGACTGAGTAATGTCATGAGACTGGATTACCTCAGAGCCAAACTATGCTGCTTCCCAGGAGGTGTACAGCCCCTCTCAAGGGACACAGCCAGTGTGTCTGCTGCTTTCTGCCATTCCTAGTTATCTTGATTGTTTTTGGCTATTCTTGCATTTACATAATTAAGACAAAAACTTTTTACCCAAAATTAAATTGTCAGACTTTCTTTGGCCTTTTCCTCCAAGTAAAGTTTGAGTGATTTTAATTCTTGGAAGTTATAAAGATTATGTTTTAAGAGTAAACACTGTGTAGTGTGAATCCCTGGACATTTGCTAGCTGATGAATGGTTAAATTCTTAGCCTCAGCTTCCTCTCTTAAAATGGGGACAGTGATAACACCTGTCCAATAAGGTTGTGAGATAATCCCTTCTAAGTACCATCATCATCCTCGTCATCCTCATCCAGCCGTGTAATATACACAGGTTTGCTGATTATGTTTTATAGAGAGATGTCATGATCAGTTGTGGGCAATAACTTGATTATCTAACTGGTGGAAATCAGTTGAAGTTCTAGCCCCCATTTCATTGCCTACTTATAATAGGCTTGCTTTCATGAGGTTGATGGTGATAGCAGCAGTTCAGACATTTCAGATGAAGGTTTATGGGGATGTATACATATATCATTCAGATACAAGATTGTGGATAAAACAAAGGTTCCACGGCGTCATGCGTTTAAAGTAAGTTTTGTTGTAGCTGAAGCTTCACTTGTTGCTTTTCTTTTGGATAATAGCAGTTAACTCTCACAGCATGTCCGAGAGGCCATATTCAGACAGGCCTGCAAAACAGTTCCTATGGGTACACCTTCCCGCCTTTAGGTCTTGCCACTTACATTTTAAATAAATTCCATACTTCTTTTAATCTTTAATGTGTCCTGCTGTTCGACAGTACTGAAGGGGCAGTAAGGCCTATTGGTAAGATCATTATGGGTTTTGGACTGGGATTGCCTGGCTTAGAAATCCCCTGCATGCTAGTTGTGTATCATAAAATCAGCTACTTCTCTACACCTCAGTTTCCTCATCTATAGAATTGGAATAATAATAATATGTCTTAAGGGATTGCTATGGGGATTAAATGACATACTGTAGAAAGCACTCAAAACAGTTTCTGAGTCAGTGTAAGGGCCCAGTAAATAGGACTGTTAGGCCTCCAGTCTTCATTACAGCTAGACATTGAATCACTTATTATTTTTGTTACCTGTCATTTTAAAGCATTTTGGGAAAGCCTATGTGAACTTGAGGTATTGGTTAGGAGTTTTTAGATGTCTTCACATTTTAGTCATAATGCTTCAAAATAATACATTTAAAAATTATGCAGTGGGAGTTTAGCTTCTGTGCCCTTTTGTCTTGCAGGCTTGTTTGACAATGATTAAAATGTCATTTCTGAGGGTACTATTGCTTGGAGTTCCTTAAATATCAGAGACCTTTGTATGCTAGATAATTCCGAAGCGCTGACTGTCATACTACCTCAGTTGTCTGCCACATTTTATTTCATAGTTTGTAGTCTTTTAGTTCTTGCTTTATTATTCTTCATGTATTTTTTACCTTTGTTTTTACATTTAAATTTTGAAGTGGAAAATTTCATGGTAGAAGTGTCTTTAAAGAAAACTGTAAGGGGTTCTTCAAGGGTAGGGGTCAAATCTTAGTGATCCTTGTATCTTGGTCCCGATCCAGCACCTCTTAGGTGTTCAGAAAAATGGAAAGTCATTTCCTACTGTACTGCTAAAAAAATCCATTTCAAAATGTTGGGAAAAGTCTCTTGTTAATTCACAGAGGTTCTTTTGTCTTATTGTTATTATACTTAAGTAGTTAAATTTGGTTATTTTTACTCTCAGTTCCTCAAGTTAAGAGAGTAAATGCTGGTATGACGGTGTTTTCAAAAGCACACAGTAATTCTGAAGACGTCCATAAGTAGGTCAGCTCCTCTTCCCTGCAAAAAGCATGAGGGCATGATCATTATATTCATTTTCTTGGTAACATTTTTCCTTTGTGAGGAGTAGACTAGGAACACCTTGGAAAAACATTTTTAAGGCTATTTTCTAGTGAAAGATAGACTAACTTTATCTTTTTTGTATTATTAGGAAATAATTTAGATTACTCATTAATATTTTGTTGTTATCATGCAGTTTAAAATTATAGCATTTATCTGTTGCAGTAAACTCAATAAATTCTGTGTCAGACCCAGGAATAGATAAATTACCTTATAAATTGTAAATGAATTTGGTTACTGAATTATATGGAGTTGGGATAGTAATTTTTCTCTTTCTCCATCCATAGTACAACTGAAGGGGTGAGGGAGGTGGTGAGATAGGTGATGGGGAGGGGCAGGCAGGAGGGGAAGAGAGCCTGTGTTAGGGCAGTGGTGGTGGGGTGTGGAAGTGGGAACGGAAATGAGATGTTTAGGAGATAGCCACGACCTGCTGACCTTTATGGACACTTTATATATTGCAGTATAACAGAGCCAGAATTAACATCAGTTTTGTGGTGTCTTTCTGGCTATAGGAATTTTTATATTTTCACTTAATTTAAAAAGCTTCCAATTATTAGCAAATTATAATTTCTGTTTTAAACTGATAAGGAGGTGAAGCATCAAGAGAAGTCTTCAGGAATAGGAGTGGAAATTCGAAGAGATAAATAGAAGCATTATTCTTAGGGTATTTTTGAGTGAAAGTGTTATTCTCTGTTAGTGGGCTGACTAGATGAATTTTATCTGTTTTGTTCTGCAGTTCTCATTAAAGTGGATATACACACTATTTATCTCATGTAAATGTCAAATTAAGCTCTGCTTGTTCTTTTCTTGAAGTGCCAAGTCTTTACCAGTTGTCTAGGATTGGATTATCTTGGTTATCCGGGGTTGGATCTTTTAACATCAGTTCAGTGTGCCTTAACGCTAGACTCGGCAGCATCAGTTTCCCGTGTCTGCTGTACCAGAGCCCAAGCCGTGCGGACAAAACGAGTGCTTCTGCACCGCTGGAACTGAGCTTGTCTCCTTCAGTGGAGGGAGAACAGGCTTTACGGGTAGTATAACCAAACGTTTATACTTAAATTGCCTGAGTGTAAGCATGAAATAGTCACAAAATGTTAAAATACAGCAAAAGCGTGGCTTGTTATCCCATAAGTTAGAAATCAAGACCTGAGATTAATTTAGTTAATTTATTCTTTTTTGTTTGTTTTTTTCCTTTTTCAGTTTTATTAGGTAGAATTATTACAGTTTGACTGCACATATACATTATATTGCATGTATGGTTAGTTTATTCTTAATGATCAAGACTAGTTCTTATTCTGTGGGTCAAGCATTCACATTTTGAGTGATGTAGTTCTTGCCTTATTTGCTTAAGGCAAAGAACATCTCTAACATCTCAGGATTTTAAAGCTGGTTGTATTAACATAGTGGATTGTAACTTTTGCACATCAGAATTACCTGGGGGGCTTTAAAAAATGCACAAGTTGATCTGCAGGCTAACTGTAGGTAATTGTCAGATTGTAGGGGGTAACACCTGGGCATTAGTCTTGAAAGGTAATATGCAGTGGAGATTGAGAATGTCTGGTTAACCTAACCATCAGGACAGTTTAAGAAATTCTCATGGTACCCTTTCCCAAGTACCCCACACCACACATGCTGCGTACCTGTCTGTCCATCCAGGTTAGTCTTCTTTAAGGTATGCAAAGTGCTTAAAGGTCTTTTATCTTGTATTTGTATACTTCTTAAGTAAACTCTATGTGGTGGTTGTCTTTATTGAACCTAATAATTAAAATTGCTGTTTAGCTTTTTTAATAAACTTCTGTAAGTAATAAACAAGCGTTACCAAACATAAATTTGAGTTTACTTCTTTCAGCAGAGAATGGATTTATTTTACCTTTATTTAGATGTAAACACAATAGCTCACCTATTGTAAACTATTAAAATTCAAAGTTGATTAAAATAGGTAAGGTTGTGCAAGGTGGATGAAGTTGAAAGGTGAGATGAGAAAATAACATCTTTCAACTTGCTGCTTGCAGAAGCTGCTTTTGGCCCTGTTTCCACTTGACTCTGTGGAAGAATTGGGCTGAGACTGTTGCTTTCCTCTTTGTTTTCCTTCATAAATTTTGCCTCATGCCTTAAATGGTGTAGGTGCCCCGGAAACAGCTTGGTGTCTGACTCAGGTGGTTCCTCCAGCATTCCTGAATCCCCAGGGTATTACATTTGGCAGATGCTGACAATTACCAGTAACTTTAATATGGATTGGAATCACCTGGAGGGCTTGTTAAACCACCGATTGCTGGTACCGCCCCCCCAGCGTTTCTGGTCTGGGATAGGTGGGCCCTGAGAATTTGTACTTATAAGAAGTTCCAAGGTGATACCGATGTTCGTGGTTCTGAGACCAGGCTTTGAAAACAACTGAGGTAGGAGGTTTTTGGGGGTGAGGGGAGCTTGTAAGAAGAGGAGATTTATAGAGGTAGTGCCCTTGAATGGAAGAGAAAATTCTCAGGATTAAGTTTGGTCACAAAGTGAAGAAAAGGAAGAAAATCCTTATGAATGCAGAAAAATGAAAAATAACGATTGGCTTAAATTCTTAAGTTGGAATCTCAAAGATACAATTTTTTTCTTGGTCTGAAAAAATTTCCCCTTGCTCTCCTATGGTTTTAATGAACTGAGGTTTTAATCAGGGACTCTTTTCAAAGGATTTGTTTGTGGAGCCTTTCAGTTTACATCTTCTAGTTCAATTGCTATTTTATCAGGAATTCCTTTTTTTTCTCCATGCCTCAGTTCCCACATAGAATAAATATGATTGCTGAAGATATCCTAGGACTATTTAAGGTTTAATGAATAGTAGTATGTAGTATTTGGGGATGACTGAGTTAGGAAACTCATGCAAATGTGAAAAATAGTCTAACAGATAAACAGTATCTGACACTGTGTTCAGTAAGCAAGTCAGCTGGGTCATAGTAAAAAAAAAAAAAAACAAAAACAAACAAACAAAAAACAAAGCCAAAAGGGGAGGATAAAAAGTGGGGGAACTGATATGGAAGTGGGCTTCACTCTGTAAAGTATTCTAAAGAAACAGGAAGGTTTTTAAAGCATAAAACTAGGGGAAAAGGAAGTGACTCAGAATTCAAAATAGATAGGACTCTACACCAGTAAGGATCTGGAGTGGGAAGAACGTGGCCTGCAGAACAGAGGAGAAGCAATCCATGAGAAGCAGTTGCGGTTAGTGAACGGACTCCATAGTAACGTGGAAAACAGGATTATACATATTCCCTTTTTTTCCTCCTGTGGACAGGGCACCATTGTAGAAATTTAGAACGTTGTGCTCTGTTTTAAAAATCTGTTTCAAGGGTCAAATTGAATTCCAGACCAATTGTTAGTAATTAAAGTTGCAGCTCTTGAGAGGAGTTTTCTCATGGTCTCTAGATAAGTTCTGATGCTGTTCTGTGAGTTGAGCTCATTGATCATTTTTCTACTCATTGCACCTGTCATGCTGGTATCAGCAATTAACATTCCTCAGAGGTGAATAGAATGCCAGCCTCCATCTCAGATGGAGCTCGAGAACAACAGGTGCATTCTACCTGTTTCTTGGCTATACCCGGTGCAGTCCGAAGGCAAGTAATTAACCATAGAACAGACTTTGGAGAAAATGAGATTCTTTAGAATTTGAGCCAGAGTGCTGAAAAGTAGCTCTGGGTAATGTATTTAGGAGACATAGGAAATGGCTCAACAGGAAGGGTGAAATAGCCTTGCTAATCTGGTTCCCTTCCTCGATACAAGTCTTAATTGTGCGCCTTCAACAGACTCTCTCTTTTTTTTTTAATTGACTTAGGTTCACATCAAAGGTCATTAGACTTGAACTCATACAGTAAAAATCAGTAGATTATATTGTGAATTTTTCCTCTTCCCTTTAAATGAAGAAAACTGACAGAACCTTCTGGCTTGGGTTAGAGAAAGAGAATGCCCTGATATACTTTAACCCCCTTGCCATTCAAACTGGGTCCACTGATCAAGGCCTCACGGTCCTCACCTCCAAGTGAGAGGATTGGACCAGATCGTTTCTAAAATTCTTCTTCACTCAGTTTCTCTTTCCTCTGTAGTTTTAATTCCTCTAGAGTTTTCTGCCATTTAGATCTTCTTAATTTCATGCAAAGACTAAAGCTTTGCTTAAATAGGTTCAAATGTGGGCAGATTTCAAGAGCCTAATTATCTAGAATTTTCTATTTGAAAGTGAGATGTTAAATTATCATTTAGGACTCTTAAGGTAAGGTACTACATTAATTTCTCTAAAATCTTGTCAGCATAAGTTCAATCCTGACTAGTAGCAAAAAAAGAAATTACCCAGTATATAATTTTTTCTTGTTTTAATAATTGCCATATTTGAAATTGTACGTATGTACCAATTGTATGCCAGCTGGCTTTATATCACTTGTCAATCCTGGTTGCATATTTGAATCACCTGCAATTGAAAAAAAATGCTTTAGTCCTCACCTCCAGATATTTAGATGTAGTTGGTACCCAGTGTATTTTTAAGGATAGAATTGTCATCAGTATTTAGTTACCATTGCGTTCAGTAAACCAGTTGGTGAATTTTATTTTATGTCCTCTGATGTTTAGAGTATCAAATTATTTGTGAATGGAAAAAACCCTAAAAACACAACGTGATACTTTCTCCTCTGAGGTGCACTGCCTCAGCTGAAGGCTGTGTGTGCCCTGGCTCCACACTTGTGCCGACTGCTTACCCAGAAGCTGGCCGAGATCACCTTGCTGCTGCCTGTCTCTCTTCTCTGAGACAGCACATATGGTTGTCCTTTTTGTATTGGTTTCAGAGGTTATTTGCTGTCATTTTACTGACTCAAAGATGCTATTAATTTTAAGATACCGCGGTAATTTACGTATCTCTTCATGAGAAAGTACTGTCAGTTAAACTGACTTGCCTTAACTGTAAGGTGCTTTCCTTTTTTTTGAGAGCTTAAGATGAGGAAAACAAAAATATTTGGAATCAATGAAATACATTTCTTTAGTTTTCAGTTTCTCTTTCAGATTTAATTAGATCTTTAAAAATCACAAATTGATTGGAATTTTTCCTATTTTTGTGTTTGCATAACCATTTTGTGTGGGCGTCTGTGTAAAAATTAAAATAGCTTACTATTCTGTTTACCTCTCAGTTGTAGAAATACGACTCATGTGTTTAAACATTGTACCTTCTAAATATGCCCTGGAGAATTTAGATACAAATCATAATCTTGTGATGCTCTTTGTTAGCTTTAGCATCTCACCAAATGTCTCTGCTTCACTCTGCCAAAAGGCTTACTTTTTTAATGTGTGTGTGTGTGCATACACACCTACACACGTACAGTGTGTATGAGTGTATGAGTTCGCAGTGTTATCACTTGTGTCTTCTCTGTTTTGTCTAACTTTTTGATAAATCTAAACTTTGGGTTTTAAAAAATTTCAAGGCTCTTCTGTTGTTCATGTGTATGCTGGCTGTTGCAGCTTTATCCTATTGAAAACAACACAGCCCAGGTCAGCAGTCTTATCACATGCTTCTAACGTTTATGCAGAAAACACTTTGTTTTCTTTGCCTTCTCTTCACCCCCTTTTCCCCTTCTTTCCCTCCTCCCTCCCTTCCTTCTTTCCTTCCTACATACCTACTGTGTTAACCAAGAAACGTTATTACTTTTGGATCTATAGTATCTGCCTCTAAAAAATTCCCTTGCGTAAGACTCAATTTATGCCAGATGTACAAGCAGCATATGCGATTTGGTAGTTTTTATTTCTGAGATGCATTTAAAGCTTTATTGTAGTTTATCAGGGCGTTAGAATATTTTCTTTGGTGAAAATGCTATGGATTTCTGTAAAGCCTGTGGTGGCCAGTTCAATTTGGAATACTTGTTTGGTTTTCAGTAAATTAGTAGGTAGCCAAATCTAATATTTTATTTTTCCCCCCTGTAAGGAGGTGCTGGTGAGATCCACTTAAGGGTACTCAGTGCTGTCTGACGACCAGGCTTGATGAAGTGGCCCCTCAGATTTTATATCACTAAGTTTCTAAGTACTTAGAGTTGCTTTTGTTTTGGTGCCTCGTTCCTCTTCATGGGAAAGTTAGTTCTGTAGCCACATGTGGTCTCCTGGCTCTGTGTGTCTTCCTTTTCTGGTTTGTTCCCAGTGCCTTTATTGCTGTAGACGTCTCTCAGAAGCTGCATTATCCCGTTTGCACTTGGGTTTGTGTGTGCATGCACGTTCTTGGGGTAGTTAACGCCGTCTCTCTGCACAGGAGCTCAGCCCCCGTCCGGAACTCTTAGGGTCAGGCCACCTTTGCTGTGTCTGCAGGGTTTATGTGTGTTACTTGGTCTGCTCTCCATCCTCTGCCTCTGCTCTCGTGTCCTGAACTACTTTCTTTGTCTTCACCTCCTTTCTCTCTTGTTTCTTTGATAACTACTCTCCATGGGATGGGCTCTTTTCTTTAACAAACCTGGTATTTTTGGAGAGAAAGATTTGACTCTTGGGCATCCACTGAAGACCTTCCTCCAAGAGTGGAAGAGAGAGCCCTCAACCTAGGAGGTTTCTGAGAGAAATTGTGTTCCTTCTTTTTTACAGGCTCTCTGGTCTAAATTTGTGACAAAGTAAGAAACTCCTAGTTATCCTAGTTGCATAGGAGTCCTGCTGTTTCAGCATTTAACCTTGATCGTGCTGGTTTACACGAGCAGGATTGGTTTTGGACCTAACTGAGCAGCTGCATGAAACACAGTGTTGCCATTTATGCAGTGTATCTTTTTGTACAAAACAATTTGTTGGCTTCTTGTCATGAACTCATCCTCTGAGATACCATGATAACATCTGGCATGCCTTATTTGTTTACTGTTTTTCTTGTGTGTGTTTAGAAGCAAAAAAAGGCCCGTAGTGGTCACTTTTGTGTGTCAGCCCTTTGGGTCAGGTTTTCCGTCCTGACTCACTGTGTGTCAGGACTGTGGAGATGGGTTGGAGGGTGTGCAGAATTTCCTCCGTCGGACCCAAGAGCCAGAAAGCCACGACGAAGTTTGATTTGGCTTGGGGCAGCCTTTTCCAAATATGAATTTGGATGCAGTACAGTACGTCCTCTAAGAAAAGGAGGAGAAGGGAAACCAATAACTCTCTAACTAGAAGTATTTGGGGAGTATTTAGACAGGGGAAACTCTAAGCCGTGGTATTTGGAGTCTCCCCTAAGCTTGTGTCGCAATGGTACGCAGAGACCAGTCTTCTTTTCTCCAGGCCGAGCGCTCCCTTCGCTTGGGAAAGCCATAGAGCAGCCTCTGTCCTGCGGGTGCTGCACGCACGCTGACTTGCTCCAGACAGTCTCGAATGTGACCTGGCAGCCAGCGCTGTTTCCTGCTGACGTGGCCTCCCACCACTGAGCAGAACAGAGCCGGCTCAGTGTGCTGAGGAAGGAGCGGCCCAGGGCATGAATCACCAGCGGGATAAGGAACACATTAAGAGGGGAAAGCGCCTAGCTGTTCAGGTTTCCTTCTAGATAGACTTAAAAGACATCTTTTTTTATAGGAAGGGAGGAGGAGGAAGAAAAACAGGAGTGAAGAATGCTACAAGAATCAGACAGTGATTTGTTTGGCCACAGGAAGGGTTTCTTATCAGCAGGAGCTGACTTCTGGGGTGAGACCCAGTCTGCCGCAGACATCTGAGAGGATGCTCGAGGAGGCCAGACTGGGCTGCAGCCCGCAGCCTGCTCAGGCCCCGCTCCGGCAGAGGTCGGTGGGAGTATGAGCTCCCGGTCAGATCCTGCAGATGGACGTTCCAAGAAGCAAAGCAAAACTGTAGTCTGTGTCTTGGTGGAAAAATTGCTCTCAGCTTGGTAGGAACTGGAGAAAGGGATTCTTGAGAAGCTGTTGAGGAGCAAAAATCCTTTTGCGTGGCTTTCCCGTCAGCGGTGTCAGAAGCCTGTTGGATACTCAGTGTTGGCTTACGTTCCACCCACTGCTTGGTACTTTGGATTTGCTCATTTGGAAAGGTCCAAGTACAACTCCTTGTTACCTTCTAATAGGCTGAAAAAATCAAGCTGTCATGGAAGTTTTTAGTGAGATGGGACTTCGATTCTGATCTAGACATTCAGTGACTTCATCAGTTTTTAAAGGTAATTGTAGAACTTTTCCTCAGATTATTTTACAGAGACATTTTCTGTACCAAACCAGTGGAGCGGATGTGATGGAGGGCAGAAGGCCCCAGGCACACCTGCTTATCTTTCTTTTGGTAAGGCCTGTAAAACTTTCCCCCTGACTACCTTGCCCTCCTGGCATGCATATGTTGAAAAACCACTGGTTGATGCACCCTTCCCATATTGTAGGTGAGGAAATTGTGCCTCAGGTAGGTCAGTTTGTTAGGTAATGTTATAATGACATTCAGAGTGCCTTAGAATGAAAGTTCTTTGATCTGCCTCTTGCTTTTGAGCCTTCATTATCTCTTAGTGCCCTGTTGGAGGAGCCTCCTCCATCTCCTTGCCCCCAGCACAGATTTGGGGCAGGCGTTGTTGCTGTGCACTGTGTGTGTGTGTGTGTAGGCTGGAGAGCTAGACATCAGACTACAACTCAAATGGTGTGAGTGTGACCTCGATGGTGTCACTACTCTAGGAGTGAGGTGAATTGGGGGGTGGCAGTAAGACTGAAGATGAAGGGAACCATTTGAAAGGAAGAGCCGTCAGCACTTTTTAAGCATAGTTAAGTTTTAAAGTATGGTTTAAATTACAGAAATTTGATACAGAAAATTAACCAAAAGAACTTAGGCAAAGATGCTTCTCAAATGCCCAGCCAACGCAGTAGGGGGAGCGTGGAGCCTGTCTGCCGTAGATGCGGGGAGAACTTCCCTACTTCCCAGTTTCCTGCACCCTTTAGGTTTAAGATTCAGCGAGTCCTCATTGAGGACTCTTTTCTGGAGATGGCCAACAATCTGATTCCTGATTTTCTTTACTGTTTCAGTGTCCCTGCGTAATTGCTGGTGGCTTTTGCCATGTGGTGTAACCCTTAGTTCCTGGTATATCATTTATTTATATAATTCACTTGACTGTGTCTGGAGGGTTGTTTACCCTGGATGATGGAACAAACCTGAGGCAGAGTCAGGTCTCGCATATGAACCGCATTTCGTGATTCAGTGTTGGCTTTCCCTACATAGCCCCCAAATCTAGTAAGTAGGTGGACTTGGACTTAAGATTTTGGAAATTACTTAAATTGGTCTTATTTTTCAGTATTTTTTCTTTCCTGAAAGCCACTTTCTTCTGTTGCTCCCCAGATTACTACCCTCAGCTCAGTAAACAGAAGCCTCTGCCCTAGTAAATGAATTGTCAGGAAAGAGCAAGCAAGATAGGAATGGAAGGGAGGGGATGGGATATTAAATGCATAATAGATCTACTTGCATTTTCAGTAAAGTCACCTGACTTCCTTTAAAAAGGCTTTGATTTCAAAGGCCATGCATGGGTAGAATTAGAAAGTTGTTTAAACCGTTCATGGTGTTTTGTTGCTGTTTTTGGAGGTTGGGTTTTCACTTTGTGAAGATGAGAAGGGGAGAAAGTTTTATCTGTTAATCTTGTTTCCGTGGCGGAGATGCTATATATGCAATTAAATGCTTTTAGTCCACTCATACTAAGAAAAAAAATACTCAGCTGCTTTTTTCCAAATGTTCTTGGTAGGTCTGCTCTTCAGATACCACTGTGAATAGGAAGCCAGGGCGGTGGAGGGATCATTCTTTTGTGTGGTGGTAATAAGATAATTTCTGCATTACAAACTTTCAGGACACTCTTTGTTTAAATGAAACTTCAGAGTCTTTGGAAAGCCACATTACCAACCCTCTTTGCTTCGTTAAAAAAAAAAAAAGTCTTTATTAATTTCATGTTTTGCTGTCATCAGTTGCATAAACTTACACCATTGTTTTGAATAAAAGAATTCAGGCCATGATTTGTTTGGTGTCTTGTCTTTTCTCCTTCTGTCTCCCAAGTACAATTTGACCAAGTCTGGTTAAGAGTTGCTATTGTTCCCACCACCAGCCACCCACTCAGAGTCAGCGTTTAACTGCCAAGTGTCAGTTCACCCTGGTATTGGAGGAAGGCAAGAGGAAGTGTTCAGGGTTGAGTGCAGAATTACTGCCAGGAGGCTGGGAGGCTGGTAGTGGGCAGGCCTTCACAAGGGCTGCCAGCAAGAGATGGGCGCAGGAATTTCCTTTATCCTGCAAGAGGGAACCGGGTAGGCCCGAGGGTGTTGCGTTGCCAGCCAGGATCTCAAGCGGTTTCTTGTACTGTTTGCTAGTCCAGCCTGGGAAGCTTTATTTGTGGAGGGATCTGACGTGAAAAATGGCCATTGTAATTTTTGAAATATTTTTCAGTGCTCATTCTCCTAAGCATCCAGAATTTATTTGGTTAAAAAGCAGCTAATTAATCTGTTTGATCTTGATGTGGAAATGAACCATATCAAATTCCAGGTCACATCGCTTTCCCTTGTAGAATGTTTGCTTAACCTTTCGAGGTACATTTCATCAGATTATGGGCTATAGAGAGTTTATTTGTATTTGTCCTCAGTATTCTAATCTATATGGTGGCATGTCTATTATTCTAATAATGCTCTTAAATGTAAACCTAATTTTGTCTACAAATAAGAAAAGTCACATTTACAAATGGATTATAAAAAGTTGTAGGTGCAGTGTGTAACTTAATCATACAAGCAGTCTCCCATATATGGCACTGTTCTTGAAGACTTCTTTGCCATCTGGTCCCATTTATCTCAGACAAGGAAAAAAGAAACACTGCTTTTTTTCTTGCTTTTTAATTCTCATTAAGCTGCCAGCTAAAATTATTATGCTTACTTAAAACATGAAGAAATCAAAGTTGAGAATGGCTAAGTAACTTATCCACAGTAGTATAAATAGCAGAACCAGATTTTGATCTCAAGATGATTCCAAAGCTCCTGATATTAAAAAAACCAAAACTTTTTATTCTGAAATAATTATATATTCACAGGAAGTTGGAAAAAAACTTATTGAGAGATCCCCTCTATCTTTGACCCAGTTTTGCCTAATGTAATAACATCTTGTATAAACATAATGTAATATCAAACCCAGGAATTAACGTTGGTACAGCCCACAGAGTTTATTCAGATTTTACCAACTGTCCATGTACATGTATTTGTGTGTGTGGGTAGGCTTGTGTAGTCACTACTACAATCAAGAACTATTCTTTTGCCAAAAGGCTCTCCTCTGTTCTCCTGGCATCCCTTACTGTTAGCAACCACTAAACTCTTCTTTATCTCTATGATTTTGTGACTTAAAGAATATCGTATGATTGGAATCTTACAGTATGTAATTTTTTGAGATTGGCTTTTTTCCCTCTGAGCGTACTTGGAGGTCTATCCAAGTTGTATGTACCAGTAGTTCCTTTTTAGTGCTGAGTAGTATTCCATAATATGGACAGATCACAGTTTAGCAGTTCACCTGCTGAAGGACATTTGGTTCTAGTTTTTGGCGGTTAAAAATAAAAATGCCCGACTACAGTGCCGTGTTGTATTATAATTGCATATGTAGTTTTGTAAAGAAACTGCCAAGCTTTTCCAGCTTGTGTGTGTCTATTTCTGGATCCCCTGTTTCTGTTCACTGATCTATATATTTATCCCTTCTCTAATACCACAGTCTTAATTACTGTAGCTATATAAAGTAAGCCTTAGAATTTTTTAAAATGAATTTTATCATCAGTATTGAAGATAAATAAAAGACTCAATAGAAATATGTCAGTTCTCCTTAAATGAGTACTTATCTGTTTTCATTTAGAAGTGCTGGGTTAGCTTTGACTTATCTTGAGAAAATCAGTAGAAAAACCACAAAGGAAGTACACACACACAAAAATGAAGACAAATGAAATAATAATTGATTTGTAAGTCTGAAGTTCTGTACAGCTGTCACTGAGGCCCCCAAGGACTAGAATGATCATAAAGTCTAGATCTTTGGGTCTCTTTGGGTTGAAATAACAGCTGTTGATAATCAGAAAAGGAACCACATGAGCAGAAAGTTTCTTTTTTTTTTTTTTCAAGTTAGTGTCTAGATCCATTTTTTAAAATTTCACCACTCATTTGTGTATTGTAAGATATCTTACCCTTACAGAAGCCTTCTGTATGTTTTGCCATCTTTAGAGAGCACAGACATTGCAACATGTTAGATTTGATGAGGAGATAGAGGTCAATTAATTTAACCTTCTCATTTTACAGGTAGGAAACAGGGTTCTTTTGTAAATGGGCCGATCCATTTGCAGAATGGCAAACAGCCTGTCCAAGTGAGAGAGTATCTTGATCCAGGGCAGCCAGTCACTTCCAGTTCATCAGCTTTTACATGGGGAAGCAGATCATTTGGGCCCAGCTGAACTGAACTGATAACTCACTAAAAGTTGTGGAAAGCTCATCAGCCCCTGATATATCCCAGCACCATCCCATCTGTCTTGAGTCTTGACTGTTGATGTGGAAACTGTACAGGAGCCGCATCCTCATGAACTTTGAGATTTGAAATAGGCTTCTGTGACTCTAAACCTCAGGGCCAAAGGCTTGGAGGACCACTTCACTGGTCAGCTCTGCATGGAGGTGAGTGCCTTTGGATCCATGTTCCCCCAAATAAAATTGTACATTGAGGTCCAGCCTGCACATCTGGATCTTCTCCTGGCTTCAGCATGTTTGTGTCCTGGGTCTCTTGCAGAGGGTACATATATGTGTGTGGGAGTGGGCAGCTCTCTCCTTGTGGGTGGAGTCTCAATCTTCTGCCTCCCTGTAAACTGTTCTTTTTCATCTGACATGGCCCTGAGGCCAAGGGCAGCAGTGGGTATCACGGTACTACGCCAGTTCTTTTGAATGGGACCCTCTGTTCATAGGCCTGTGCCTGGGGGACTAAAGTTTGGCTGTGCTCTGTGGGCCTTGCCTGTTGTGGATTTAGCATCCCACCTGCTAGGGAGGAGCTGCCCCTTGTGCCCCCCAGGGCTTGACTACATTTCTTGAAGTTTCTTCTCTATGGCTTTGTTCTTTATGCTCACCAGCCAGCTACTTAGTCTGGTCCTTGCTATGGTCCATGTTAGCATCTTCTAGAGTTTAGACCCCAACTCTAAGAAGTCATATTAAATCTTAATGAGAGAGCTGCTAAAAAGTCAAGACATTGAAAACTGCCTCCTAAACAGTATCAGTCCACTCCTTTCAGTGGTGTTGTGGAACAGAGAAAGGAGAAGGCCAACTATAAATCAGAAATGTCAGTTTGGTGGGCTGGGGAGGTACGATCCAATAGTGGAAAAAGATGAATAGAAACGTCTATATAACTATATTTTAAAGTGTACTTATTGTTTATAAAGATTAGAAAAAACTTTAATAATGTTGGCCTTTGGTTTTATAATTAGGCTTTTACAATGGAGAAGCCACATAATAGTAAGTTATTACTAAACATTTATATTGGCTGTAACTATTATAAATAGTATAAATTCAGAACAATGGAAGAAATCCCTATTTTCACCTTTGGATTTTTTTTTTTTACCCCAACTTACTTTTGAAAGAATTGCTGGCAATATACAGATAAGTATACTATATATTAAGATAAAATAAATTTTTAAAAAGTGAAAAAAATCATGCAAGGAAAATAAGATCACCAAAGTGAGAGGGAGCCAGGGGTGATTTTTGATTTTTCCAAAGCTCTTAAACAGTGATTATTCTTGGTACCGTATTTCTATACTTTTCCAGTTGTGTTCGTTTTTAACTGTTAGGTAGAACTCTCATTAGGATAGGATTGAATGACATTGGAAGTGTTTTAGTTTCACGTCTGCATTTAGGCAGGCTGTTGGACATTGGTGGGCTGGAATATGAACTCACTGATCGTTTTTCCAATCCTGTTATTTTCCAGTGTGGTTTGGAAAAAAAAAAATCTCTACATATGAAGTCAAGAAAGCTCAAGGAAACCTTCTGGTTAATGAATTTAGTGAGTTTCAGATTTTCCTCTCATGGAGAGCCCTGGAAAATCATTTCAGAAAAGAGGTTATGGGTCACTTATAGAAGAAACTGCTTTGCATGCATATAAGACTTAGCACGTTCTGCAGGCTGCCATGGATTCTTGCTCAGCCTCTGATGGATGACTATTGATTACTGTACCAAGAATTGGAAACAAAGCCATTTTGTGCAGCATTTAGGTTTATGACTAGTCAGATTTCTCCGAGGCTTTGGGGCTGAATGTAGAAGTTTATTTGACACATGCACGTATTTACTGAAGCCTTACAACTTGAGGACTGTTTCTATTATTTATGGCAGGGATCACCTGTAATACAATTTTTAAAAATATTAACAGTTTTATTGAGGTATAATTCACATACCTTACAATTCACCTAGGTCAAGTGTACAATTCAGTGGTTCAGTGTATTCACAGTTGTGCAACTATCACCACAATCAATTTTGGAACATTTTCATCACTTGGAAAGATCCTGTACCCATTAGCTGTCACCCCCAATTTCCCTACACCCCGGCCCTAGGCAACTGCTAATCTATTTTCTATCTCTATAGAGTTCCTTATTATGGACATTTTATATAAATGGAATTATATAATATGTAGTCTTTTATGATTAACTTTTTTCACTTAACATAGTTTTTAAGGTTTATCCATTTTGTAGCTTGTATCAGTACACCATTTCCTTTTATTGCCAGATTAAATATTCCATTGTATGGACATACCACATTTTAATCCATTCATCAACTGATGGACATTTGAGTTGTTTCCACTTTTTAGCTATTATTAATAATGCTGTCAGGAACATCTGTGTACAAGTTTTTGTGTGGACATATGTTTTTATTTCTCTTGGGTATATACCTAGGAGTGGAATTGCTAGGTCATGTGTTAACTCTATATTTTTTTTGAGGAACTGCCAGACTGTTTTCCAAAGTTGTTGCAACATTTTACACTCCTGCTGGCAATGTATGAGCTTTCCCAGTTTCTCCACATCCTCACCAACACTTGGTTATTACTGTTTTTATAGGGGGGAGAGGGTTATAATGCAATTTTAGGTTTTTTTTTTTTCCTTTCTTTTCTTTGCATTGTTAACATTTGTCCCTTCAAGGGATTGGTATTTATATACCCAAGGAGGTAGGATGTGGTTAACTCTGGGATGACTGTGAGCTGTAATGAAGCTCTGTGCTAGAACCAGCATGCTTCTTGATTTCTAACCTTGACCTCAGATCCCAGCATTGACCAAACCACATAGATGCTACAAAAAAATAATTCTTTTTAGAAGCTCACATCAGATCTTTTTGAGCTTAATCTTGAGCTGTATCAGATGTACAACGAGAATGCATAAAATATATGTATAGTTAAAGAACAATTATAAAGGAAATACTCGTAAACCCACCTAGATTGTAAAACAGAAATTTGTAGTTCTAGGTAACAGTTAATAATGAAGATGACTGAATATTGTGAACATGAGTAATCATTAACAAATCTCTTCTGTGCCCTTCCTTATCACATCTCCCCACCTGCCTCCTCTCAACCCCCTCCAGTTCACTAACTTTTTGAAATAATTTTTTTTTGGTTGTTTTTCCTTGTAGTTTTACTGCAAGCATATGAGCACATGTGCATACACACACACACACACACACACAAACACACACACGCACAGAAGTGTAGATTAGTTTGCTTGTTTTTAAACTTTATAAATAAAACCATCCATACTATATGCATCATTTCCTAACGTTTGCTAAAATTAGTTTACACGTTTCACAGATATTACGTGGTGGTCATGTTTTTGTTACCAGATAGTGCTCCAGTTCCTTATTTCTACACTCCTTCCTTGGGGAGCGTTTGTGTTGTTCCTGGTTTTTGGATGCGCTGAGCAGTGCTGCTACATTCTTGTCCCTGTCTCCAGGTCTGCAGTTTCTCTGGAATATTTACCAAAGAATAGAATTGCAGCTTTGCTGGGTAATGCCAGACTCTCAAAACACTGTAATTCTTTCTTCCACAACCTTATCAGTCTTTAATATTTTCAGACTTTAAATATTTTGCCCGTCTGGTGGGTAGTTCTTGTAATGATATCTCATCATGGTTTTAATTTGCATTTCTCCTAGTGTTTTTATTCCTTTTAAAATTTCACCCAGCACATGTGGAGTTCTATTTTTTATTTCCTTGAAGCAAAGTGGACATTGAGTTACCTGGAAATCCTGTCTGTGCTATTGAAAAATCACTGGTATATTCCGTCGATTATAATATAACTGAGAACTAGATCACTTAGGTGAATGCCATCAGATTTTTTTCTAATCCAGTGATTTTTTTCTCTTGCCATGTAAATTTTTGAATAAAGTTAAAAATGTATGAACTTGTTTATTTAGGTTACCAACTTGGTACCTTTTCCCTAACATACAGGCAACTACAGTACGTCTGTGGTTTGCTAATATTGGTCTTCTAAGTCCAGTTTATATAAATTGTCACTTGTTTATGATGAATCAAGTACTTATACTTCAGAGGAATTCATAACATCTGGTTTAAAAGATTCTAGCTATTCGGAAATAATACCTTTTTGTGTGTGCGTGCTTGTGTGTTGGTGTGAGTACATGTCTTTGTGTACACGTGTATATGTGTGGAAGGAAGTGCTGAAAGATGCGGCATTTTGATTGCGTTGACTACTGTTTCGTACCAGGGGAGGAAAGTTACTGTTCTGAAAGGGGGAATCTAGTATTTTGAAAACCTAACAGTAACCTAAAAGCAAATCTTGCTTAATTTAATAAGAAAGAATAAGACTATCACTTCAAGTATGAGGAAATGGAAACTTCTTTGAATGAAATTTTTTTATATGAAATTTTAAACTTTTTTGATATGAAATTTAAAAAATGTATTTATAAATACTCACTATATGATTCCTATGAGAGGAAAATTCCACTTGTACTGGGAGGATTTGCTTTTTTTCTCTCTAACTTAAAAACATAGATACAGATACAAGTGATGTAGAGTCCTGTCGGGTGATTTCTCCGGTGCTTTAGGAGAGAAAAATTAACTGAGTTACTGCCTGATGTCTAGTTCTTGAATATCAATGACTTTAGGTTGTTGTTTGGGGGAAAATATTTTGTCTAATCATATGAAATATTTTATTACGTTTTTTAGTTAGTAGCATAATTATTTATATGCCTTACTCTTGAGTATATTTTTTTCAAGATATCTTAGGAATATTTGAACTCTTATGTTTGTAAGGGAAGCCTACCCAAAAGTGAATTCTATGCTTCAGTGAATTTTGGTGGTGGCAGAGGTGGGGGGGTGGTGGTTTCAAGGAAGAATGAAGCAAGCAGATTCTCTCATTGATACTAAAAATTGAAATAGGACCACTGAATCGCTTTACATTTTTTTGTTTTGTTTTTATAATTGAATATTTTAGACCAAATTAGTTTGTTTCCACCTGCGTACAGCTGCAGTCTCTTATAAACTTGCTTTAGGTTGAGTTTTCATACTGTACCATACAGAGTGGAAATGAATTTATTAGTACACTAAATTTTGACTGTAAAGTCATAAATTTTTATTTTGTTTTCTATAACTAAAATCCCATTTTATAGACTGTCTCATAAAGATGTCCATTTTATAGAACAGTGTTTACATGTGGTGGTGGGAGATACAAAAAAACTGACAAATTGTTTACTTACATGATGGATGGATGTTCACTATCTTGAATTTTGTCATAATCTTCCTGAATCACATTACATTATGAAATCCAGGAATATTCCAACACACACACACGTATATATATATATATATATATATATACGTGTGTGTGTGTATGCTAGAAAATAAATTGATTATCAGGAGACACTGTTTCATTCTATTTTTGTTCTTTGGAGGTATTTCTGTTTCCTCAGTGAATGCTCAAGCACCGTGGGAATATGAGGCAGTGGGTACCAGAAGAAGGCTTCTCAGATACCTTTTATACACAAAGGGCCTAAAGTGCACAGACTTATGTTAAGAAATATATTGACACTTTAGGAAACTATATTTAATTCATTTCAACCAGCAATTTAAGGTATGTTGCATTTTGCCAGGAGCAAGGGTTGCTGGGCACATTTCAGACCGTTGAAGTTGAAACCAAAGAGATTAGATTGTACAGAATCAAGAAACTGTAAAATATGTATATTTCAGAGTAAACGTCTATATGAAGTGTATTTTAGATTTTATGGCCCAGATTTATTAATCTAGCTCAGAACATGTGTGTGCATTGACTTTGGAAGCTACCCATTCCATTCTGAATTATGAGGATTGTGATCTTGTAGCCAAACTCATGACTATTTTTCCAGTATTTATTGGACTGCTTTGATCACTGCTATATTTCTAGTGCCTCAATCAATACCTGCCACAGAGTAGGTTCTCTGAATTTTTGCTGAATGACTTCATGAATTGAATGAATGAATGAGTGATCATTGGCCCTCTGTTGACTGAGAGCATATAAGCTATGTTGAGTTGTTTGATCTCTCACCATTGAAATGGTTCTTAAAATTACAGTCAGAAGTAATTCACCTGAAGAATGCATGTGCTCTTGTCATGGTCTGCTTGTTCCAGACGCTCTGGAATCTAGATCCTAAGTCTCTGGTGTGTTCATTTTTCTTTTAAGAGTAATTATGACTGTCTCAGGTAATGGCTAAAGAATCAGAATCTATAAGAACTCTTTTTTTCTTTTTTAACATTTTTTATTGATTTATAATCATTTTACAATGTTGTGTCAATATAAGAACTCTTGATAGTCCCAACAGTGATTTGTTTCTATACCCATTCAAATGGGTTAGAATTTTGGAGATCCATTCATCTCTGTTCCTCTTCAGCTCTTTCCCAGAGAAGGTAATAAAAAGAGATTGAAAATGGTGTCATTTACTTTTCTGTCGCTACCTCAAATGCATCTTTTGTAGAACAGAGATGAGTGTCCTTTGTGCCATTTGCATTGTCTTGTTAATTATCCTAATTGCTTTGTGAGGTTGGAATAGTGGTTAGCCTATTTTACAGATTGAGAAACTAAGGCTCTCAAATGCTCCATTATTTGCTCCCTAGAATGTGCGCTCCATGAAGGCTGCAGTTGTGTCTGTCTTGTTCACCATTGTGTTTTCATTATGTAGTACAGTGCCTGGCACACGATGGATAAATACTTTGGCTTTACTTTTGGCTGGGATCACATGACTTCTTAGTGGAAGCACTGAGAGATTGCTTGTGGTTTTTACTCATTCCACAGCTTTTGAGCTCTTTTCGCTGTAGTTCTTTTAGTTTTCTAGGAGATGATTATGAGCTGCACATCTCTCAGGAAAAGGGGTCATATTCCAGTGGCGTACTTATTTTGAACTTCCCAGTGTGGACAGGATTTTGGTGTGGCATCTGTTTTAATGCTGCGGTGAGGTCTTTTCTCTACACAGAACAGGCTAATGACTGTATCGTTGGCTGCTCAGAGTGTGCTTGCTCATGTAATGTATTACTTATTCCCATTTTTTTCAGATTTGTATATATTTTTTCAAATTGTCATATTTTCAAATTGTTATAACCAGTGAAAATAACTAAAAGTATTAGCTGATAACTGACCATTGTCACACATATTGCTGTTTTCTTAGCATGATTCGCTTCTATGAGCCGAGTAGTTTCATACAGCAGTCCACCCCTCCTACTCTCCTACTAATCATATAGAAGGACTCGACCAGGTTAGTTTGGCTCTCTTTTCTTTTACTCTGATTTTTGCCATTTCGAAGTTACGGGAATTTGGGAAGGCGTTGCTGTCTCTACCATTCTGTTGCACCTCTGCCCAGATACTGCAGCGGAACTGAGCAGACTGTCAGTGGGATGCTGGCGGTGGCTTGTACCATCTCCCAAGACCTGACTGTCAAATTTTCAGACATCTTGGGACCTGGTTGTTAAACAGTCATCATTAAACATTAAGATACACAAGGGCTTACAATTTAAATTATATTTAGTAACAAAGATAATAAATACGTAATACTCCTCCCCTCCTGATTTTTCACTACACGTTGCTGCTGTCTACACTTTTGAGGTTTTCTAGGTCTGTCGATCTAAATGGTGGAAATGCTACATAGCAGTGTGTTGCTGGGCATGTCTTTCCAAGTCTTGATCAGTGATGTCATGTTGCTGGGTTGATATTGGCCATGGCAGGAATATTTATGCCAAGAAAACTGGCACACACTACAATCCAGGACATACCTCCCCCTTTTTTTTCCTGGAGAGCCATTTGTCGTTAAATATTTATAACCACGGACTCAGTGGGATGCCTGGAAACGAGGAGAATGATACTGCCATCTTTTGTGTTTGTATCATTAATATTTAGTCGCAGTGAGGGAAAGAAAAGCTCATAGATAGGGGGACAACAGTGGGGAAGAAAGTTAGGCTACAGAGGTGTGCCTTAGTCTCATGTCTGCTTCTATGCTTAGATGATGTGTATGCTAAAACTGTACTGATTAATTTACTGGTATTGCGGATTATTTTTAGAAGATTTTCTTTTAAAAGGATTCAGCTTTAGAAAACAATTACCCAACATCTTATTCTTAGCTAAAAGTCTTTTATAATAATCATTTAGTTTTTTTGTGTGTAAATGTTATTGCATGTAAGCAATTCTAGAATAATTTCATAAATTTTTAGAGCTCAGGGAGTCCAGCTTGCTTTTGAGACAAAAATTTTTTTGAGATGTCTTCATTCATTTTTTAAAAAATTGAGGTAAATTTGGTATGTAACATTATGTTATGTAAGGTTCCGATATACCAACTTGCACTCGTTTTTAATCATGCAGTGGTGGTGACAGATGTATGTGTATGTGTGTATAACTAATAACTCAGTGTTTTATAATTTAGACCCACTTTTAGATACTTACACATGGGCCTTGAAGTCAAACAGCCAAGAGAGATTGCTCAAAGTTTTCCTCACTCCTACCTTGATGTAAAAGTTTGGCTTACGCCAGTCAGTCCTGTTTTCTTGAGTGACACGCGGAATGCACGCATCACTGATCTTCACCAGCAGGCCCATGTCAGCGCCCACAGTCAGTTCTGTGCCGAGGATGCCTTGAACACCCGTGGAACACCAAGAGCCGCGTCCGTGCTGCCAGCGGGGCCCAACAGCCCTGTAGAAAAGCCACTGAAGGGGTGGCCTGAGTGGGGCTCTGGAATGTTGTGCAACTTTCTGCCGGATGCCCATTGCTCAGAGTGAAGGTCTGCCTGTAGAAACAGGCCAGTGGGTGTTCTTGGAGGTGGAGGAGTGGGGTCTGGTGCTTGTGTGTGCTCACAAAGTAGTTACTAAATATTAGAATAGATGCAGGGGTTAAATGCTCCCTACGAAGATGTTTTTCAAGCAGGATGGTTTTGTTTGCTGCCAGGATTGCACATTTGGTGGAAACAACATTGAAGTACAGTGGAGATGAGTCATACATTTCCTAGCCACTTAGCCAGTATCAAATGATTAAAAACCATTTCATGGATAGGGCCATGCAGCCAGAAAAACCTACAGGGATTGATTTTATGATACCTACCCTTTGAAAAGAGCGGGCTGAGTTAACTGTTCTCATTAGGAAGCATGCCATGTAACACTGAATGATGAAAGCAGTGTGTGTGCCAAGTAGGTTGCTCTGATCCATTCACTTCTACTGGATGACATACTTTGTTCCCCATTCTGAAAGCTCACTGTTAATATTTCCATTTAAATAGCATTTTATGAAAATTTTCACGCAGTACCTTCACATTTTATGTGTAAAACAAAGAAGGAAATTCATTGCTTAATTAAACTTAAAAATTCTTAAAAATAGAATTTTTAAAAACTAAAGGATCCTGTAAGACTGACTTCAACGCATCAGCATAAGCCACTGCGGTCAGTTTCTGTGCTGCCTCTGCTGTTTTACACAGAACGGGCTTCCTTTCGAGGTTTACTGTTTACCTTCCTTCAAGGAGAATTTTTAACACTCAAATCTAAGTTTTTGGTTTAAATTTCATTATCTTGTTATTTAATTGATATGTTGAAAAGTATTAGCCAGGTTCTCCCCCTCCTTCTCCTACTGATTTTTAAAAACAGAAATTCGAGTCTAAAGGGGATAATTATTTCCTAATTCTCTAGATTCCTGTAGCATCTTCCTCCCTAGGATCTGGCCATACCTTCTCTGTCATTCTTTAGTTGAGTTTAGAATATTCAGGATTATGGACGAATCATGTATTTGTCATCTCCCTTTCCCCACCTCTCAAGTGAATCAACCACAGGTGACCCACAGAATAGAGGACCTTGTGGGTCAGGGCAGATACCAAAACTTCACCTGTGCTGTGATAATGGCTGGGGTTGGGGGGTAGGCAAGGTTTATGATTCCTTGACTACAGATGCATCATTTCTTACCTGCCTGTTGCCCCCATTCTCCATTCCAGTCTGGCTTCCAGAGCTGATGGAGAGAGGAAGGGAGGATGTAACCACTTGTTCCCCTCCTGCTTCCTCCTGGAGCTGCTTAAGGCTCGGGGAGAATGTGCAGAAGGCAAGCTTCCAGTGAGCGGAGACTCTGAGAATGTTACATAGGAGCAGGGCTGTGTATAATTTCTACTCCTTTCACTTGGTCTTCTCAGAACTTCCTATGGAAACCATTAGGAGAGTGCAGATGAAACATACTTTGTAAATGTAGTTTTCAGCTATTGAAACATGCCCTTCCTGTTATTGACCTTTTTTAAAATAGCTTTGAGTTCAAACCAAGACAATAGAATTTCATTATGCAAATCTTTGAGCCACTTTTAGAGCATCACTGCCTTAGGATTGCTCTAATGTTAAAAGTCTTCTTTGTTTACTGTAAGATAAAACCTTTGTGTTTAGTTGGAAAAGAAAGGGACTCCTTGGAGACCCTTGCCAGTGGCTATGTGAAGGTAGGCGGCTGAGACCTGTGCACAAAGGCCTTCTGTGCTGGGTCTCTGTGGCCCTACAAAGGTGGTAAGCCAAGCCCAGGGGGAAGTCTACAGAAATGCAAAACTGAAGCTCCCTGTCCGCTATTTCAAAATGAAGGTGCTCCTTTATTTATAAAACAAAGTGACACACCAGACAAGTAACATAAACATTTCATATGATTCTGTTAAGGCAGGCTAAGAACATACTTTAGAAACACATAGTTCAAAAGCATGTGTTCGTCTTCTCCCAAATTAACTGCCGTTTTATGTGAGTATGATCTAGTACTTTATACTTCTTATTTAGTAGAAAATTCCGCTTGATTTCTGTTTTCCTTGTTGTAGATGTGGTACATATTACTACTGGAAACTTGGATATCCGGCATTTCCTTCCCGCCTCGATTCTTTTTATTAAAGAATGGGATGTCTTTTTAAAACTCTCTTCATCTCTTGGTATGAATAGGTAACATGATACTGGTGGAGGTGGGCTTGGGGGAGGTTTAGAGGGAGGAATTGCATGCTTTTGGCATTCCTGAGAGGAAAACAGCTGTATTCACCATTTTTTTGGAGGGGTGGGGTAGCAGGGAGAAGTACGGGGGCATCTCCCCTGACACTCAGAATTCCAGCGTTTTACAGCTGAGCACAAACAGCTTGGCAGTTGTGCCTGGAGTGCGTGTGCATGTGTGTTACAGCTCTGATTATTCGCCAACAGAAAACAGCTATATACATTACTAATGAAAGTACTTTGAAATAAAAAATCCAATAGTGGGGTTTCCCCCTATAAACACCAGATGTGTACAGTGGCTTTCTCCTGTGCCTACCCTGTATGTTAGCACCATTGTTCAGGGTTAGAAATGGAAGCCAGCATGTGAAAGGTGGACACGTGGTGAAAGTAGGTATGTTTGTAGCAAAATAAGGTATGTTGTGGTTGACTAGAAACATTTGAAAGTTTATTATTTTAAGAGAGCCATTGCTGCCCAGCCAGTCATTCCATTCCTCCTCCTTTGCCTCCTACAAAAAGAAAACATTGTGTGCCTGCAACATATGCTCCATTATCAGCCTTCAGACACCCAGTGGTCTAAATCGTTTAGTGGCTTTTAGTGCTGTCAGTAGGTAAATGGTAGTTTAAGGGATTTACAATTTAATATGTCCTCTGAAGCGTGTCTGGAAATGGACTTTTTTTTTTTTTTTAACCTGTAGGAATTTCTGTACTTAAGGAATAACTAAGATTAGAAGTAGGAATATCTAGAATTACTTCGATCTCAATTTCTAGATTTTTTTGTGTGTGGCAAAGCAAATGTCTAAGGTTACAAATCTAAGAGAAAATTCAAAGATCCTGTCACTTTTTAAAAATTCTAAAACAATATGTTCTTGTGGGAAGGAGCATTCCTGACTGGTCCTGGGGAAGAAATGAAGTAGAACTGGTATTGAGGAGATCTCTCTCTCTAAGGGAACACAGCAAAAACACATTTCCAAGAACTTGCCTGGGGAGTTCCCATATTATTTTAAACCTTACAGGTCAAATAGCTTGATATTAATAGAGAATTAGACATATGGGTTTGATATTTTAATACCTGTTTTTAATATGCATTTATATCACTCAGATCTTCTGTCTTCCACTTGTCCAATCAAGTCATGATTTTTAAAAAGTCACAGTTTAAATGTAAGGAGCCTATCTCTTTTCCTTTCTTTCATTTAAAAAAAATTCTTCAATGAAAGATGAGAGCCCAAAAGTGGGTTACTAAGGGTTTATTCTGTTCTGAGTGTTGTCAGTTTTACTACAGCTTTATTGAATCTTATATCTTAATGCCTCTCGTTCATGTAATGTGGGCACTGAAATGGTTTAGTTTGTTGTGAGGAAATTCCTGTAAAATCATTTATAGAAAACTTTGAAAGTTAAATTATTAACTTTTCCTAAGGAGTTTCTTAAGGGAATTTTCCTTTCCCCTTCTCATGAGTCAGAGAAAAAGAAACTGGAATTAGTAAAAAGTGTTAGAAATACAATAAAATGAAGGAAGAATATTACGAGAATTTTTGCTCTAGAGTAAACGACAAGCCAGTTTGTAGAATTCTTTTTTCTGCTTGTCATCAGGTTATCTGTTTCCTCTTTTGGGCGTCTCCCTGGTGGTGGTCCCAAGCCTTGTATCACAGATTCTTTTATCACAAGGGTCCTATACTTGACTATAACTCCTTTAAAATAAAGCTTAAGGGTAACCAAACACCTTAATAGAGATTTCTCTATTAAGATACATGGGATAAACTATTTTAATGGGTCCTTTGAACTCACTGCTTCTAGAAGACTGGATGTGTAATTTTTGAGCTACTGTGTGAATTGCGTTGAAGATCTTTGAAGCCTCAAGATGTCCTAGGACGAGAAGGCTGTAGCAGGGAAATGGGAATGGTGGTTGCGGCCAGTGAGACTCATTTGGTGTTGATATAGCACGGCTCAGGAATGTGTTATTTACAGGGAAAGCTCTGAGTCCATCAGCAAACTGAGAATCCATTCATGGGTGCAGTGAAAGATACCCATAGGGGAAATGTTTCTGAGCTCTGTGGGCACTTCCTCAGACTGGGGGAATTTGGGCTGATTTTGGTGGGGGCTGTGAAAACTGCCGCTTTCACACCTTTAGGTGCAGAATGACTCCCATTTTCCCCTGACCATCGTGCGGATTCATCGTTCAGCTTGTTATGACCGAAAGCGTCTGAACATGTTTGGGGGAGACTGTTCTTGTTCCCTAGTGGGAAAATTCTAAAAGATCACAAGTTTCCAAATGCTGACCTTTACTCCAGAGGTAGTTTTTTCTGCCTGCTTTATTTTCTCCTGCATGGTTGGACCCCCACGTTGTTTTAGTCTTGTGAATTGAAACCTGTTTTTACAACATGGAGTCCATTATTTTTAACCTGAAAACCATGAAAATTGTCTATTTAAAACTCCCAAATCTGAATGGTGGTTTCATCTTGCTTAAAATTCTTTCTAGTGCTTTTAAGCCAACAGAAGAAAAAATACAATTTGTTAACTGCAACAGCTGCTCCCTGAGTATCTTTATGTTAATGTTTTGAGTCCATGGATTTGAAAGATTTTTAGAAAGAGCATCTGGATTAATGTGGTCCTATTCCAACCTCAGTCTTGAGGAGTGGAATCAGCCTCTTCAAAACAAACAGAAGCCTCATGCAGATTGAAAGGGTGACTGCAAAGGCATGGTAAAATTTCTATAAAATTGTAAAGGAGAATGAAGACAAACGGTCTTGGTTAGGCTGTGGGTGAACAGCCTCTTACTGGATTTGGTATGGTGTTTATCTAGCTGCTGTGGTAAATGAGGTGAAGTCTTTTGCGTATACAGTTAATTCCCAATTATTCATACATGCTTTGGCCAAATTGCTGATTCTCTATGGACTTTGGAGACCTTTCCTCTGCCCCGCCCCCCCATTTGTCGTCCATCCGGTCCCATGGCCTGGTTTCCTCTCTCGCCAAGCTTTCTCAGAGGGGTTCCCAGCTGCTCTCCTCATTTTTATTTTTGTTTCCTTATCAGGCCCTTGTTATTTTGCTTTCTCTGCTGTGTTCCCTTGAATCCCTGACAGTGCAGGGTTCTTGTCTGATTCAGCTTTTGTTTCTCAATTATCTCAGATGAGTGGTAGAGAAACTAGTTACCCGCTAGGGGAAAACTCTATGGAAGGTGATGTCTGCTGCTCCTTGCTTACCCCTCTGTCTTCTTTGGGCCTTTGTGGAACGAAGGAGTGGAGACAGAGTAGAGCAAGAGTCTTGCCCCAAACATTTCCAAGCTGCTCTTTTAGCTGGTTTCTTCAGGATGTGACAGTTCTATGGGGGGGGGGTGGGGTGTTAACGCTAAACGCTTAAATGGTCTTTTCATCCTTTTTCCTTTTTTGTTCTCAACTTGGATATTTGTTCCATTTGCTGAAACACAAGTCATTAGAAAGGGGCCTTTTAGAGTATGTGTATCTGAGGAAAGTTCAAATTTGGGATGGGGTTGCAGCTACAGAGGTAAAATGACCTTCAATGGCTCTTTGTGGAACAAATATCTAATTTATTGAGTTCTTATATTTTGAATGCTATCGAAGATATAAAATGAATTTGACCTAGATTCTGGCTTTAAGGAGGTTTAAATAAATCTAGGAGAGGAGTCTACACAGAAAACTGTAAATCTAAAACCAATACATAAACTCATGATTAACATGATATGTGAGCAACTTGCAGATGTAGATGGAGTGTTTGGGCTCTCCCAGAGGTCACTGTTGCTCCGGGAAGGGACCAGAGTTAGTAGAGATATGAAAATTGTGCCCTAAAATTCCCTGTCTGCACTCAGGGGATGGAAATGAAAACTCTTCTATACCAAACAGTTTTATCTCTGCCGTTTTTATAAACTTGTTTTTGTTTCTTTTTGAATATTAAGTGTCTACATAGAATATAATTTTCCTCCATCAAGGGAGAGTTTACGATAGGTATGCAGGCCCTACTTGGCTAAAATGTTAGTTAAAGGAATGCGGTTCTGTGTTCAATTCTCAAACCAACTACAAAGCCAGGCAGTTGGTTGACAAGGCCTTTGATGAGCCCATCAGATTCCAGATGAACCACCACTAAAGCATGTGTGCACTGGATTCATACAAGAACCCACTACTCTCTCACTAGCAGCTGATGGTATTTATTGTGGTTCCACTGAAGCTTTTGTTTTCTCAGACCAAATGAGATGAAAGTCAGCAAATTTTAAGGAAGAGGATCTATCAGAGAGGGAGGTATAGTAATAACAAGGCTGAAACTATGGGAAGTGGACACAATTCCTAGAGCGTGGTAGTTTCCAGTGAGGTGTCCATTTTAAGTACTGATACTGTAAGAGGGTTAACTTTCCATGGGATGTCTCAGCTTGTTTGTTGTATTCATCAGATGTTTGCCTTTAAATAAGAGCCAAATAAAAATAATCTCTGAATTGGGTTAGAAAACTTAGTTCCTGCTGTGGCTGCAGATTTCATGGGGAAGATGAAGGATGGGCCAGTGATTAGAGACGGTTTTGCAGCTTCCCTTTAGAGTTCGTCCTCGTGATGGTGATGGCTAAGTGAGAGCATGTGAGCCTGCTTTTTGGTAGGAGAGTGCTATAGGAACAAGAGTTCATCTGAAACTGTAGCTCAGTATTTATTAACGTGAGGCTGATACTGCTTTTCTGAATGATCTGCAGTGCCTGTTAAAAATTCAAATTCCTGGGCCTAATCCTAGGTCTGCTGAGCCAGAATCTCTAAGAGCAAGAATCTGAGAATCTGCATTTTCACAGACTCCTCGGGCGTTTCTTCTGCACTTTACGCTAGAGCTCCGTACGCTGGAAGTTGGAGCCTTTTGACGTTGCCAGTTGTGAAACTTCGCTATTGGGTAGCAGGGGAGTGTGAATGTGGCAGCTCAGTCAGAGCTGGAGACAAGTTTACTAAATGAAGGTGTTGCTAAACATTTCTGCTGTCTTAGAAACAAGGATGAAAGGCTCATGTCTTGAAAGCTTATTATGTGATACACTTAATTTACTTACATGATACAATTTTCCTCATAGCCCTGAGGAAGGTACAGTTTTTATCACCCCTATTTTTTGCACAGGGACAGACTGAGAGTCAGAAAGGCTAGATAAGTTGCTCAGGACCACACAACTAGTCACAAAGGACCTGAACTTGAACTCTGATCTGTCTGAGCTTGAAGCTCTCAGCCGCTGTCCGTTCTAGATTGACAGTTGTGGATGGTCACAGCCAGTAGGGTTGGGAGAAGCAGACAGAGGCTAAGACATCACTACAGCAATGGGTTAGTATGGCCAGAACGCTGGCCCGTGGAAGCCAGACGGACTGAAACCCCGGCCGACCCAACAGACGTGGTACACTGCTGTGTGAAGTTAAGGCCTAGGAGAGACATTTGTAGGAAGCTGGCTGCATTGTCACCTGAAAGCTCATATGTGGACTTTCTAAAGGAAGGTGGGAAGAAGAGATCACACGTTTTACTTAAAACTGCCTGTGAACCCTTCATATGGCTTTTCAAAACAGTACTCATTTGTTTTCTCTTGACAGATGGTAAGACGTAGACGGGTAAGAGTTAAGGGGCCTGTCTGAAGTTTTGTGGGGGATCCGGGCTTCAGTTGTGGGAGTAATGGGCAAAAGGGAAGAGAGAAAACAACAAAAGCTTGACATGTGGAGACCAGGACATGTGAGCCAGGACGTCCCTGTAGCCCCACATTCTTGTCATTTCATTATGTCTCGGGACCAGAGATCTTGCAGAGAATGATGGTGAAAGGAACAAAAATGTGGGTTGTAATAGTTTACAGATAAGGAGAGTTGGAAGAAGCTTGACATAGTTTGTGGGTAAAAGGCCTGTGTACCTTCTGCGAGCCTCAGTGTTTCACTTCCACGTTGCCCCGTCAGTTCAGCTCTCTCACACTCCCAGTGGGTAAGCTCTTTTTTTTTTGATTTTCGTATTTCTGTCTTGTGATTAAATATGAATGACATAAATATTAGCATTTGACCAGAAAATTGGTTTGTCTTTGGAATGTACAGTTACTCTGTATTTGCTAATCTACGGACCATGAAATCTCAGAAAAATAACAGTTGTGATCAAGGTAAATACAGGATGTAATTGCAGAAAGTCCTTTGAGGCAATTAAAACATCTGTGTTAAAACAAAACATTCATTCCACAGATACAAGGGGGGATGGTATGAACTGGGACACCTGGGGTTTTGTGCCCACATCCTCCCTGCCCACATCATACACGCGCTCCCCAGCTGTAAGAGTTGACACAGGTGATTTTCTCTCCTGGACCTTAGTTTCCTCATCTGTCTGATGAGAGGAGTTAGTGGATGACCCCTCCTTTGTGTTTTACATTTCACGATCATCAGCCATAGTTGGTGGTGACCCTAACTGGCCCCATTTTGACCTGATGACTCCTGGAAACATTTGTCTTCCTCCTCCTCTCTTCACATTAGAATTTTTTTGAGTGCACTCTTCCTTGAACTTAGTGGGGCCACAGGCAAAGCAAGCTTGTCTCCCTCTGAAGCGCATAGAAGTGGGTGTGGATGGTCCCTTGGCGCCAGCCGTGCCTCTGCTGTCCTTCCAGCTGGATGGTGTTTCTCAAATGTATACTATGGGTCTTCATGGTGTTTGGGAGAAGTGCAGAATGCTAGACTTCTTGAAGATCTATTGAGGAATCTCTGGGAGTAAGGCTGTGGAATCTGTATTTTAATTAGTCTCCAAAGTGACCTTTGGGCTTACTACAAGTTGAGAGCCTGAATGATTTAGCTCTAAGTATGTGCTGTGGTCTCTAGACGTAACCCATGGTTCTCTGAAGCCAGGGGCCATGCTGTATGCGTGTATGTGTGTGTATAAATAAAACTCAGAAGAAATTGTAATCATCTGGTTTGTTCGTTCGTGTAACAAATATTTGCATGCTTACTGTATACAAAGCCCTGTGTTAGTTGCTGTGGGAAGGAAGGCAGAAAGGACAGATCTCAGGGACTGATGGGATATGTGGGACTTGGGAGAGGTCACAGCAGGTTTACATCTCGTGTGGAAATCTAGTTGTGCCGTTAAGAAAAATGGGCACATAGGCACAGCGGGCAGCAGCTTTGGGACAGAAGATGCCTGTGTAAATGGGAGCCTACAAAGTGATGATAAAAGATACCTGAATTTCTGGAACCAGTTATAAAAGTTGGTACCACTCACTAATTCATCGTATTTTAGAGTTGGGAGGGATCGTTTAGATGCTGTTTCAGTCACTTCAGAAGCAGGAGAAACCAGTCATTTGGAGGCTGTGGTTTAGGTCAGGAAAAAAATGTAATGAGGGAAGCTGTTATGTATAAAAGTGACCTTTCCTCTCAGACTTGAGAGAAGCTGCTTTTCTTAATAAACTCTTAATTGATTTTGAATCTCTATCAGAGTAACCCCTAGAAATAAGATTTGAAATGATACAGACATTCTAAGCAGATAATATTCATTTGACATTTTTAAAGAAAGAATGCCTTTAGAACTTACTTTTCATGGTCAACTGGAGTATTGGCATGTTTTCTTTAAAAATAGCCGCTCAGTACCCTGGTCCCTCCTTAGGTTCTGGGGGGAGGGGAGCACAGACTGCTGTTCACTGATTGAGTGGATTTCCTTGCCTCTTAGTGTTTTCCCAGACAGCTTAGTAAATGAAAGTTGTACATTATTGCTTTGCTTATTTTCTTCCCCCTTTGGCCTGAGTAGCCTATTGAGTTTCAAAGGGTCTTGGGATTCCAAACCAGATGTAGAGTGTGCCTTTCTCAACAGCAGTGGCTTCAGCATTGAGATTTTTTTTTGCACTTCTGGCTGTGACTTCTCTTTGTCCCACCAGAATCAGCATGGTAGGTTGGGAGAAATCCTTTGCCAGCAGGACAGGAAGCAGCGAGTGAGGCTGGGCTCAGTGGAGGAGAACAATTCAAGGAGCTGGTGTGGTCACAGGAAGGATAGAGTCAGGAAGAAGCATGAGTCAGGCTGGTGGCCATCGTGGTCTGTTCACACCAGCAGCAGCTGGAGATCTGGGGCCGAAGGTTGAGTCAGAGCAGCCTGGACAGAGGTCTGGGCAGTGCAGTGGGTGGGGTGTGCCAGACACCAAGAGAACTTCCTTAGGCTCAGAGCTTCCTGGGCTCTTCCTGTTGTGTGGGAACTGATGATCAACACCTTGCACGCTGGCCCATCCATTGTCCATAGCATCAGCCTGGCAGAGCCATGGAGCCAGTACTGGGCACACTTTTGCCAGAAGCACTTGCAGGATGAGTGATCAGGGTATGATTTGCATTTGGCACCGTGAGCAGTGCTCATCAGCTGCAGTCAAATGCAAACTGTAAGAACCTGTTTAGGGGCAGGGGACTCTAACACTGAATCTTGATTAAGTGTTCTCTACTGAGAGTCTCATGCGTATTTTTAATGCCAGTGGAATGATAATTGGAGTTAATCTTAAGGGTTCTTATAGTAGAATGTTTCATTTGGTGGCATGATGTAATGAACTTCGGGCATGTGACTGAGAAATAGAGATGAAGTATTTTATTTGTTTAAAAAAGTGTTAAAAAGGAACTCTGTGAGTGTTAATACACAGCTTTCTGCTCCAAAGCCCCACCCCTTTGCTACACTAGCGGCAGAGAAACTACAGAAAGCTGATTGTGTTGTCTGTTTGGCAAGTCAAAGCAAGATACAGCAAGCTAGAAGATGAGTATCTTAGATTGCTTTCACTTTCTGTGACATGAAGGTTCAAAATAGAAGAAATAAGAAGCCCTTAGGCGGTTCCTCTTTGGAATTTGGACAGATCCAGGTCATCCCTATACTTCTCTGTGCTTTTTAAGAAGTTAAGACTTTCTGATTAGTGGGTCAGAATTTGTCTGATAGCTTTTAAGTTTGATTATTTAAAAACATGGTTTGTGACACAAAATTTACGTGTATAATTTCTGATAAAATAGGAAATGAAAATTGCCCTCTTGCTCTCGATTTCATTATCAGAGTTTTACAATTACCATGTACCCTAGGATTTCTCGTGGATGGTATAGCTCAGCAGTAGAGTGCATGCGCAGCATGCACAAGTTCGTGGGTTCAATCCCCAGTACTACCATTAAATAAATAAATAAATAAAACCTAATCCTCCCCCCAATTATAAATAAAATAATTAAAAAATAAAAACCTAGGATTTGTCCTTTAGTTTACAAATACATTAAAAGTCTGATTTTCATTTCTCTTAGACTGTGTCATTAAAGTGATTTGTTTTGCTTAATTATATGTCCAGGATGGTTCTTAGAGAATTTTGTCAGAATGTGTGTCATATTAACCAGTGACTTTTTTGCTTGCTCAAATATAGTTAAGTGACTTACTGGTCTTACTGCCTGTTTGCTTTATAAGAAAATGCTATCTGTGTTTTCTCTTTGGATGATATTACATTTCTTTTGGTCTTTAGTGGCATTTCATGCTTTCACCCATCCAAGTTTTGCTAGTGTTAGATAGCAGTTTATGTGCTCAGTCTATTCTTCTTCTTGACTAAGATAACCCTTTTAAATATTACTGAATTCATTTTAAAATTCATTATAAAATCATTATAAATTCATTATAAAATTATGTATTTATATTAGAGAGAGATGCTTTCCCTTCCTTCCACAGCCTCCCTTCCACTTTCAGTGTAAGGCTAGAAGTCTCATCATCTGACAGGTGTGATAACTTTGCAATATTTAACCAGTTATATTGAAACTAAGGTTCCTAGCCCTCTCTGCGAGTTTTGACATAGTGATTTGCATTAACATCACTAGCTGACTTTTATTCATTCTCATTTTATGCTAGGTACGTGGCTAGCTGTGTAACCTGCTTCTGACCTCCATAATTACTTTACGACATAGGTGCTATTATTTAAAATACAAATGAAGAAGTAGAGGTATAGGAAATTTAAGTAATTTATCCAAAGTCAAGTAACTATGAGGGAGATTTGAACGCAGGTCCTTATTGACCTCAGAGCCCTGAGTTTTCATCTCTGCTCTGCTGCCTCTTGCACTGTTCTTGTATTCAGCCTGTGCTAATGAGCACTGACCCTGCCGCTTGTGGTTCTGCCTGCTGAGAGGACAGCAGACTGGAACAAATGGAGTTGAGAGGAAACAGACAACAAAGAAATAAACATATAACATCACCAGAGGTGGTGATGGCTATGAGGAAAATACTGGTAAGAGTAATGGAAGGAGTGTGCTTTCTGGCAAAACTTTAACAATGTAAGATATTGTTCTAGTCGTTGGTTCTGCCCAACAGCCCAGGACAGTATGAAGAAAAGGCAAAAAAAAAAAAAAAAATCAGACTTTCTATAAAGTTTCACACTTACTGACAAATGGCTTGTCAGCCTGCGAACTGGAAGAGCTCACTGTTTGTGTACTTCACAGGGGAGTGTGACCAGGCAGAAGGTGCATGAGAAGGAGGCTGGGTAAATGCTGAGAGCGCCAGCATTGCGGTTACTCCCGAGTTACAATACCAGCCTTTCAGATAGCGGTTGTGAGGAGTTTTCTTCTGGAGCTTTCCTTTTCTGTAGGAAATACTGTTTTAAATCCATTTCATTAAAAAGTGCCAGTTAGCAGAAGTCTTCTGTTTTATCCCTTTTGATAATGCCCACAAATGAATTTTTAAAGATTCAGAAGCAAGGGGAAGAAAAAGACAAAATTCAAACATTAAGAAAGAATGTTGTGGCTGTCTAGAAGCCGGTGTTCAAGCACTGAAAAATTGTGTAAAGTTTTTTTTCAGGAGTGTAGGAAAAAGCCATTACTATTGGGCATTTTGAGGTTGTGTGTTTTTATGAATGACTGTTGCCATGAACTTTCATCTAGCACCAGAGCCATCTCAGCTCCATCGTCCATCGTTTGGTTCTTGTCTAGTAGGTTCTCGTCAGGTTCATAATGTCTTTCACATGAGGCATAACCTTTTCATTTATAAAAGGTTGGAGAAAGGATTTCCCATTTCTTCCTACCAGGTAGACTTGAAAAATGTCCTGGCCTCTTTCTGGCTCATTGTCTCCTTCCACCACACCCACTGATGAGTGTGATAGCCTGGAAATTGATTAGAGACAGGCCATCCAGAGAGACAAGGAAGACACTTAACCTTACGCAAGGCCTCGTGTCTGAGGAATTCATTGTGCCATAAACCTGAGCATTTCTATTTTCATTCCTTTCGTTCTTATTTTGAGAAAGCTTGAGATACTCAGCTCTTCCACAGAATGCACTTACTCTGTTTTCAAGAGTTTAAAGATTGAGTTAGTTCTTTTCGAAGTAATCTTCTTAGATTTGAAAAGGAATGCTTTGATTTAAAAACTTATGGACGAAACATAATTTCCTTCTGTTTGCAATATGTCGTTTTACTCTGTATCCTTTTATTTAGAGTATGCTTATCAGAGTTGCAGGAAAATTTAACAACTGTTGCCAGAAAACAGGCCGATAGATTCTGTGAACTTTGTATTGGTAATTTAGTTCCTTACAAAAAAATAATATGTCTAATGTATTCACTGTGTTTTCTAATTACAAGGAAGTAATTATACTGCACTAATTAATGTGGATTTTGTGCCTTCTTTGCCTCTCTTTCAAAAATTCAATGCGATAAGTGTATATTGAATTCTCCCTGAATTGCTGGCTCTGGGGAGCTATCACTGCTTTTGGAGACCATACCTTTTATTTTACTTGGAGACCAAGATTTTAAAAGACCAGGAAATAAAGAGGAGAGTGAATATAACTGACAAAAAGTGATTGGAAATGTTACAAGCCTCTCAGGAGAGAGGCTAAAAGAGGAAGAGTATTGAAAGCTGAAGTAAGGCTTTCAAAAGTTGGGAAGCTTAAAGAATTTCCATGAATTAAACATCCTTACAATTACTTTTAATACTCTCCCTCTTCCAACAATGGAACTTTTTCTATGATGCTCTGTCTACTGTAGTTTTTTAATTTATGGAACTTGGAAAAAGCAAATTATTAGTTCATATATTATTATCTGTTTCTTTTTGATGTCTAAATAAAATTTGGGATTATATATGCTTTTTCTCCTCACCTCTGTGATAATATTTGGTTAAAAAAAACTCCAAATTTGGGATTTGAGCATTGTGGCAATTTACTTCTAAAAGCATCTGAAATGCTTGCTTTATAAATTCAGTTAAGAACTTCAAGATTTATAGGTGGGACACACTTATGGAGGATGGCCCAGAGAAACACCCCTAGACTTACTGCCGGCCCCCACAGTCTGAGAGGCTTGACCAACCGAATAAACTTAACCAAGAAGGAAAATGCACATGCCATTTCCCCAGATTCCTGGTTTCTAGTGCCTTGGCACTATGCTGTCTTTATTCCTATTTCACAGAACCTATGCTGGAAAATGAAATAGATGTGAGAATAACGAGGATTCTAACGGTCCTCATTTAGCACCTCCCTGCCTTTGTTGTTGTCTTTTAATAGATGAGGTGATGAAGAAAGGTTGAGGTTGAAGATTTTTCCCATCTCAGTGTTTTTTTCCTCTTATTCTGTCCTCTCTCCTACTTCATCCATCTAAAAGTGGGGATAGAACTCCCTTTTTAAAAAATGGCTGTACTGCATGTTTTAAGACAGCATCTTAAAATCTGTTATTTTTTAAAAATTTATTTATTTGAAAAATAAATGGGATTGTTTTAGGTGAAAACATTACTTGACCCTGCTTGTTCACTGGGCAGTAGTCATGTGTAACAAAGTTACTTCCTTGGTGCTGACTGTTGGGTCACTCTGACCAGCCCATCCGAAAAAGTGAGTTTCATGCGAGTGGGGATGCTATGCTGGGTGTCTCGTTCACCTCTATGCCCTTTCAAGCCAATACCTGGCACTTGGGCACTCAGCAAATGTTGGAGGAATGATTGCTAAATACATGAATCATTGATCAGTTCTAGAGAGTGCATAATTGAGATAGTAAAAATTTCAGGCATGGTTATTTCAATTAATTCTGCAATTCGTAAACCAACTTCAATAAATCTTGGCCTGAGTACATACTACAAGTATGTTTAGTCAACTTCTTTATTTGTATTATTAACTAAAATTCAACCGCAGAAATATACATTGAGTTATAATTAAAATTTCGTTTTTATTGTTACGCTAAGAAGTGGTACTATTGAGACAGAGTTTTTCCCTCACTTTTTCGTAGAGTGCTGATGCTGAATTTGACTAAAGTGAAAAGATTTCAAGCCCATGAACCATTCTGAGCACACACTCTGCACATTTTGCCTTCTGGCCTTTGTTTTATTTTGTTTGTTTGTTTTTTATTTTAATTTAATTTAATTATTTTGGGGTGGGAGGTAATTAGGTTAATTAGTTAATTTATTTAATGGTGGTCCCGGGGATGGAACCCAGGACCTCATGCATGCTAAGCATGCACTCTTCCACTTGAGCTATACCCTCCCCTCTTGGCCTTTGTTTTAGATTCCGTACCTCCAGTGCCCCAACCTCTCATTAAAATGTGAAGCTCCTCCCTTCACTATGGGCCAGATCAGATGTCTTAGTTATCTTGAAACATTTTTAGATTGCCTTGTACAATTTTGTACTCAGTTACATTATTTTGTTCATTCTTGTTTTATCACTGCCAGAGTGTTTCCCCTACTACTAGAAGAAGGGCCCTAGGAATGAACCATCATACTGGAAAGGGAAGCATTTAAACTTTCTTTACTAAGTTTTTTTAATTGGGAGACTATGACTATTTTTTTTTTTTTTTTAGTATTAGTATCTGCTTGCAAGGAATGGTAACCTTGTCTAAACTTAGTGAATTGTAATCATAATCATAGAATATATAGTTATTCTTATTTGTAAGACAGTTTGCTTTGATGCCATTGTAGAGGAGGAACATTGTTTTAAAAAAAGAAAAAGGAAAAGAAAAAGTTCAATTAAAATATTGTCATTTAAACACTTATTTTTCAAGATGTGATAAGAATGATTTTTTTCACTTTAGTCTGGCAAGTTTGAGAAGCTGTCTCATCCCACCGCCAAAATTCCCCTGGCGTCTCTTCTGCAATGTCCTTAATTGACTGCTTTCCATTTCAAATTTCCTATGACAAGGTGCTCCCTCCTCAACAAGTGCTCACCATGGCAGCAAGGTAGATTATTCCATTTTGGACTATCAAAGTTGTACCTTCTTAAATCTGATAATAAATGATGATCCCAGAAACACCAGTGTTTTAAATAAATTTGATTATTTGCTTTGTTTAAAATCACATTATTCAGTCATGTTTCTTATATTGTTTGGAATGAGGAAATATCAGGGGATTTTGTGATTTTTATTATTTTCAAATACCAGCAATTAACAGTTACTCATTGCTTGCTGTGTCGTGACAGTATACATTTTGAATGCTGTTGTACAGATGGGGAAACTGAAACTCAGTGATGTTAGGTGCCTTGACCAAGTTCACATAGGAAGTAAGAGAGGAAGTTGGAATGCTGACTCAGGAGGCAAGACTTCAGATCCCCTGCTCTGAACCACGTCTCTGTCCCCCTGGAGCTTTGCTAGAATGTTTTCTCTCCTGTGAATTCCGGCCTGCTCAGAGTGCCTGCCCCTTTCTAAAGGTGCCGACTTTTTAAATTATATAATCTTAAGTGTAACCTTCTTAGTGAAGGCTGCAGTGGCTCAGAAGCTATGGGAGTTACCAGAGGATGAGGTTGGAAACACTGCAGTGTTCACAGCAGAACTCTCCATCATCTGCTTCACACAGCATTCACCGTGAAATTTCTTTCTATTGTCTCTCTGAATTTTGTTCTTGTAAATATTAATAGGCTTCAATGATAGGTTAGTAAACCATAATGGGTAAGTTTATTTAGTGTAATATCGGAGGGGGAAGTCAATGATTAAATATTTAAAAATTTGTAATTTGACAACCATTGGATCTCTTGTTTAATGATAAAATATTGATGAACTTGAAATTATCTTTACCTATAATCTCATTTCATTTATAAAGTCATATGGTTTAAGAAGTAAATGAGACCACAGAACATGACTAACCCTCCTTATTTTCCCGATGAAAAGACTAGGGCTCAGAGAAGCCACATAATTTCCTCAAAATCACACAGCACACAGCTGGTCATGATTGTAGCCCGGGTCCTTTCAGCTTCATCTCACTGAGAGAGTGTGTGTGTGTGTGTGTGTGTGTGTGTGTGTGTGTGTGTGTGTGTGTGTGTGTGTGTGTGTGTGTGTGTGTGTAGTTGTTTTCAACTTGGTCCTTGTTCTCAATATTAAACTCACAAAATCATTTTTTATGTTAGTATTTGGTATATGTACTGTCATTGATATCAATATTGTGGCATATTCTGTGGGCTGCGAGAGTATCTTAGAAGAACTTAACGTATATTAAACATTTGCTTTATGCTGGGCAAATCTTACTTTTAATCTCAAATAATCATCACTTTTAATGCCATGAGAACTGATAATATTGTCACTGTTGGCCTCATCTTCATCCCATTCTAGAGGCTGGCAGGCCTGAGTTTCTCAGAGCTTAAGCAGGCTATTGAGGTGATGGATCGAGGCTTCAGATTCTTGTCTAACTTTACAGTACCGTCTATTTTGCAGCAAGGAAAGTGAGTTTCAACTCTCCTGCCAACTCTCAACCAATTTATTGTGGCTGACTGGAGTACCGTGTGCAGGATCCAGAAACAGCCTCCAGGCCTAGTGCCAAGTGTGCAGTGTTTGATGGTTTGATGGTCTGCCATGGTCTTGGAATCAGGTTAAAGATGATATATGTGACACAAATTGCCAGACTTACTATTTTTCCTCAACGTAGTGAATTGATTCTTAGTTTCACAGGATAGGAAATTCAGTTTTAAGTTTACATGGGAAGATGGAGATAGAATTGGTGACCATGCTCTGGAAAACCAACTCATACTAACCGAATTCACAGAAGACTGTTTAGTAAGTGCTAACGCCAATTCAGTAATCCACCTTTGTTGCTTGGTATACTCACATTCACTGAGGAATGATTCTGTAGATAACTTATCTCCTGTTTTATTTTGACTGCCTTGATCTCTAATTACAGGGCATGACAATTTCTGTTCTCATCTTAATTTTGGAGATTTTTCCTGTGAGGAGTCTATAGCCTCTGGTGCACTTACTTTAGGAACAAGGGCTTAATTGCAGAGATCAAGATAAATTATTCATCCTGCTTGGCTATATCAAATGCAATTTATTACAGATTGGAAAGAACAGTGTCTTTAAAACTTCAACTCAGAAATTTATCTGAAAGAATTCATTATTTAGAGTCTCAGTATTAAGAAAAACACAAATAAATAAATGTCTTAAATGTCTGCTTATGATTGTTCATTCCTCATTTCTGTCCTTCTGCCTCTCTCTAAATCTGTAGTCTTGTGTTAACTGTGTTAAATGTTAGGTCCCAGTCTTTCTCTCTGTTCTCTTCCTCCTTTTTTTTTTCTTTCTTTTTTTTTTTTTTTTTTTGCTATCTTGCTTCTTTTTAACTTGTACTATCACTTATTTTTATGATATTTGGGTTGTTTGTCTCAAGTATATTAAAAGGTATTGCAAAATACTACCCCAGTGCAGACGGAGGGGTCATACTACTCAATTTTTTGTAGACCAGTTATTTTGAATGGCTTTTTACTTTGTCTCATAGCCCGTAATTCACTGTTGATTTGAAATGTTGTGCTTGGTGTTTTTCTGCTCTACATGCTCCATAGCATTTTGGTTGTTGGCTGGTAGCACCCCCGCCATCCTCTACCACTGCTGGACTTTGTTTAGGATTCAGGAAACCTAGACTTTCTCTGGATTTGCTTGGCCTCGCGTCTTTCTTCCTTCTTGTCAGCACTCCTTGAGGAAAGATGTTTTTGATGTCTAGAAATGTGCCCTTGTGAGGAAACTATTAAGAACTGAAAAGACACAACCACAAAGGAAGGCCAGTAAAGATTTTCAAAAATTGTATCATCTTTATAATAGTTGAAATGCTCCTACTGAATGAATACAAAAAGAAAAAAAAGCGTTAATTTTGGGTGAGCAAGCAGAGTTTTAAAAACCGTACTAACAGGTTATACTGTCGGGGACGAGTACTGATTCATGCACTCATTCAACCTCAGTTAGCGAGGTCCTGCCATTGGCCGGGTACTCTGGTTGATACCTTGAGAGCGGCAAAAATTTAAATGTGTGATTCTTACCTTGTATGACCTTATCTGTCACGTGAAATAAGACATGGGCAGGAGTGATAGTATACAATTATGAATGAGATTATATGTCACTATTGTAGATAATACTTACATTTGATAATCAAACCGATGTTTCTTTTGGAATATTCTTTCAGTGGGTAAGGTGAGACTGAGAAGCTCCTAACCTGAAAGTATAGCGTTTGTGGGAAATACTCAGTTTTTACATGTGATAAGTAATTGTAGGTACAGTGGAAATGACCAGAGTCGCAAGTACTGTAAGATTAAATAACTCGTATAACTCTTGGTGGCAATCTTAAATACATTTGCTCCAGCCCAAACAGTGTCTGGTGTAGATTTTGGAAAATGGAATTCATATGAATTCTGAATTTGTTTCTTTTCGTATATGGAACGTTTATTAACCTTCTATAACATGTGAGCAAGTGGTTTGATAAAAATTTGACTTTAAAAACAAATTAGTATTCTTTAGTTTCATAGACATCTTAATGAATTGGAAATCATTGTGATTTCTTTGTCATTTGTTTGTTAAATGGCATTTAAGAATGCGTTCATATACACTCCAAAGACTTTGTTTTCGTATTTGAATTATAACTTACTGCTTCTGTATAACCATCTACTTATGATTAAAATTATATGTGGTACTTTTTTATTGGGAAGAATCTAATGGTGGCATAGATCACATAGTTAGCTCTAAAATTCTTTTTTAAAAAAGTATTAAGAGCATTAAGGATTGATTTAGGATTTGTAATTATGTTTCTAAGTATCTACTCATTTAGTCCAGCACTACAGAATCACATAAGAACTTAATTTCATAGGTGGATCTCAGTGACATTAAAAAATATTTGTGTTTTTCTTGTTACCCGTGGGCCTAAAGGTTTAATGAGTTTAAATTATTCCCTTGGCCTCAACCCTGGGTGGGTAACCTAATTCTGATAGCATGGTGAATGGTTACTGTGACTACCATGTTGCTAAGAAACCCGCTATGTTATCAAGTTGCCTTGGTGAAGCAATGGCTTCTTGGGCCTCCTCAGCACTGCTGGGAGGTGGTTCATCAGAGCTAGGAGGGACCTCAGAGAACTTGTTTCCCAGGTTATTACTAAATTTTCATCCGCGAGGGAAACAAAACTGGGTCTGTTAAAAAAAAACCAAAAAAACAAAAAAACAAAAACTGACATGAAAGAAAATCAAGTTATTTTAAATTAAATCATAATCTTTGGTTATTTTTTTTAAAGTTGTGATCCAAGATACAAAGCTATTTTTCTAATAATAAATTGGAACAATTTGTGTATTGAATCGTATGTATTCCTCCCCCTGTCTAACTTTGCCATTTCATTTTGTTTTCTTAGATTTTTGGCAGTGCATTTATAATGTATGGATGAGTGTTTGAATTGAGATTATGAGAGAAAAAAGTGTGAAATTGTTTTAGTCACTTGATATAAATTTTTCTTTGCTATGAAAATATTCAACTTTTTAAAATTATTCTTTTTAAAGCTATGCTATATAGCATTTTTTAAAAATGCACCAAGACTTGTAACTAGGTTAAGAATCCCATTCAGGATAGGCACCTGGCTTCTGCCAGCTTTGCTCCTAAGCTTGACGTCATTGCAGATCCTCAGAGCTCCACAATGTAAGTCAACGTAGGAGTGAAGAACCTGAGAAGTTGTGCTATAAACTGTTTCTCACTTTGGGTAACTTAGGTTTCTTCCATATAATTTTGTTCTAATATTCACTTACATTTTGAGGTGCTTGCTTTTAGCACATCAAGTTTTAAGAAACCCTGTTCTCGACTGTTGCCCAGATGGAGACTAGAGGAGGGGCTCTTTACCATTTGACACAGGTCTCCTGAGAGTAGAACCAGGTAAAATGCAAGCGGGCCTGCAGAGCGGGGGTGGGGAGCAGTCCAGGCATGCTGGAGTGGGTACCTGCAGTTAAGAGCACAGGCTTGGAAGTCAGACTGTCTGGGTTCAGTTTTGGGTCTTCTGTCGCAAACTTTCTGACCTTAAATGAGTTACGTAATGATGATAATCCTAGATTTCCCCAACAATGAAAGAGGGATGGTAACAGTTTCTACCTTAGAGAGTTGTGAGGATTAAATGAGATTATGTCAAATGCTTAGCATGACTTCTGGCACTTAGTGCGAGCCCTCATAAACATACAATGTGAATTATTATTATAGAGGATATTTGGGGGAGCTGTGTGAGAGTTGTTTCTTCAAATTTTAAAAACATGGATAGTTGTCATTTGACAAGGCCTCCCCCACAAAAGATTTTAATTGCTGGGAAGAGTTTTCAGATTAAAAATTTTTTATTTTATGTTACGCTTTTTATAGTTTATTTCCATTTGTCCTTTTCCTTTAGTTTGGAGTTGGGCATTCAAGGTGTTGGCCCTAACTCTTTGTCTCTCTGGGGCCTCAGTTTTCTCATCTGTAAAATAGAGCAGTAGGGGTGCAATTTGGTTGATGTCTTAAATTATGCCTAGCTCTAGTGGCCTGAGCTCTGGGAGTGCGTAGTGAGAGGTTCCATTCTGAACAGAAAAAGGGAGGTCTAGAGTTTGAGGACAGCCTCAAAGTCTGCAAATCAGAATGGATCACGTGGATGATAGCAGCAAGAGCTCTGAGAGGCAGTAAGTAAGTGGGTAGCCTTTATATGCTGGGGTTAAATATATGCTTTAAGCAATCATTTTCTCCTTTTTAAAAAATATTTAAAATTTGGAATGAACCTCAAAATTAGAGTTGTTGCAAATACAGTACAAAATACCTCACGGCACTAGTTGGCTAAAACCAGTTTATTTGGGGGAAACAATCTGAATGGTGCAATACATACAGTACTATATATAGTCCAGATATACTTTGAATAGCACAGAAAACCACTGGAAAGTAAGTTGGTCTCTGACGTCCATCACCCCTGAATACTTTACTTGTATTTCTTTACAAACAATTCTCCTTTGTAACCAAGATGGTCGTGTTCTTGTTATGGCCTATCAGGTGGTCATGATTTTGATTTGTCCTATACTGATGATGACCATTTTGATTGTTTGATTAAGATGATAACTGCCAGTCTTCTCCATTGTAGACTTTTTCATTTTCCCTTTGTAATTAATAAGTATTTCATAGAGAGATATTTTAAAGTGACAGAAAAAAACCAGTATTAAAATGTCTATTCAAACTAATACAAAGACATGCTTTGGTTTTGCTTTTAGTAATTTCATTACTAAACATTATTTATTTTGATGCTCAAAATCTCTTCCAGCCATCTTATGTATACATTTAACATGTCCCCATCGTTCTTTGAGTACTTCCTTTCTAGTACAAAAAATGTTCTAGGCTCATCTTGAACATTTCCTGTCTTAGTCCTCAATTAACCATTTCCCTAGGAAATCCTGGTTTCTTTTAGAAGAGAGTGATATTTAGAGTCCCAGATAGGGGTAGTATGTGTGTCCATTACTGTTGGGGTTGCACCTTTCCAAGACTCTCAGTGGACAAACCTGGTGACTGTTTGAATGGGTATACATACACACTTACACACTCATACAGATACACACATGCATAAAAACACATGTAAGTACACTTTTTATATGTATTTCTACATCTTACTATATATATTGAAATTGTGAGTTTATACTGATACTGATTCCCATCCAACACAAGGGTTCTGACTTTCCTTACCATGATTGATTCTATTATAATGAGAAGTCTGGCTCCCTGCATGTGTAACCAGCCTTGCAGTATTTGCCCTGCCTCACCTCTTGGGCTGATATCACATGCCAGACTGCCTCACCTCATGGATACGCTCCTTGAGTACCTGTCCCATGCCAGGCTGCCACCATGAGTGATGTCTTCTTTAACCTAACTGGTCTCCAGTCCCGATGCTTTTATGTGACCTGTCCATGCTGAGCTGTCTCCACACCTGGTCACCCTCCTCACCCCACGCCAGCTGTCACCTGCCATGTCAGACTGATCCTCTAACTGTGGGGGTGCCTGCCGTGGGGGTAGGAACAGGAAGAGAAGTAAAATGAAGAGCTATTTTCATGTCTTTAACATGCCTAGTGAAGGAGTGGTAGCTGTTAGGGATATTTTATTTTTCACAACACTATTGTATTAATCTCATCAAGGAAGAAATAACATATATAATTATTTGTGTCCTTTGGGTTGGAGTTTAAACAAATGAATGCAGTGGTGTGTGTGCCCTCAAGTCACTGGCTTAGTTTGGAGCATGAAACTGAGTAAAATGATTCTGTGGTTTGGGGAGAGGAGAGTGTAGCAAGGGAAGAAGTGGGTCCCCCCTCCGAAGTGCACCCAAGTACCTTGGCCTTTATCAATTTTTAGTGAAAGGGCTGTCTTTGTGGCAGCTGTTGCCAGTCTAATCGCTGCCATGTGCATATGTAGGCAGAAAGAGTTTGAATCGCACTTGTTAGCTAAAACCAACTTCTTAGTGGATTTATTTGAACAGTGCTTCAGAATTTTCATGCGTATGATCTTATCCCTGTGTAGGTATCAGGGCCAGCCATGTTTTCAGGCTCCCTGTTCCAGCCAGGCTCACTCCAGGGGCTCCTACAGTCAAGTTCTGTTAGCGCTCCCGCTGGAAAGCCTCACAGGGGCTGGGTCCTGGCCCGGTGCCCCTCTCATGAGAGCCACAGCCCCAGCGGGGAAAAGCACAGGGTGCAGTTTTTTTTACCCGGATTCTGGCAGCTCTCCAGACCCTTTAGTGTCTGAGGTTTCGTCTTTTCTTTCTTCCTTTAAAAAATATTGTAACATAACTACTTGGACGTATTAGGGGAGTTGAGCAGTGTGGGGGCAGGGGAGTCGGAGGGCTAGAGACAGGGCCTTCAGGTGGCTCCTCAGCAGTGCTCTCCTGCCACAGCTTTACTTGTGAGGGTGACGTCCTGAGGAGCGGTAGCAGGATGGGAGGCAAATCTGTACCCCTGGAGGGTTTCCCTGTCATGGGTGTGTTACTTCCCTGTGGTTGTCTGAGTAAAGCAGTGGGAGTCTCCTGCTAGGTCTGTAACCTCCTATCTGTAGCATTCTTTGTACAAACTGCTGGCATCTTCAGGGTCTAAGTCAGCCCTGTCTGTTTCCCACCCTCCAGCCTATGGAGTATTACAAAATGGCAGATGTTTAACAGTTACCAGGGTCCCATTCATGTCTTCATAGTGCCCAGAGTTGAATTTCAGATGTACAAGAAATAACTTGTTGGTGTAAACATGTTCCATGCAGTATTTGGAACAAATTATTGCATATCTGAAATTCAAATTTAACTGAGTATGTCCTGAGTGTGTCTTTCATTTGGCAACCCTGCTTCACGAATTTTTGCATGATGCAGTAACTTGGATACAAGTTGTACTTAGAAGAATATATATGTATATGATCAATTTTGAAAAAATTGGCAGCGTTTCACAGATAAACCCTTGAATGATAAAAATTTGAGGCTTGATCTTAACCTTCCTTAAAAGGCAACTGAATTGCAATTGAGCTGGCAAATCACATGAGCCAGATCCAGACTAAGTTAAATCAGCCAGCTTGAGGTAGGAATTTGAAGTTACAGCATTCAGAATTACTAATCAACTCATCCCACCCCTGCACCCCCCACTCCCTCTCTTTAATGGTTTTTCAGCTTGTAAGTTAGAAATTTGGGCTAAGCCTTCCCTTCATAAAAAGCCTCTTTCCTTTATTCATTGAAAAGGATAGCTGAAGTTGCATTTGTGCATGGAGGAAAAAGAAAGATTTTTATAGAGACTTCCGCCTTGCTTTGTCTTTTATTTGGTCAGTATTTCCTTTGGCTTGATCTGCAAGAGGACCAGAGAGACCCATGCCATCTCTCCCTCTGTTAGGTACTATCTTTCATATCCTTTGATTCACTTGATTCAGCTAACACCTTCTTGTAAGGGCAGGTGGTTATAAAGGAATTCTCCAAGTTGAACAGTTTATTAGTACCTTCCCAGAGGATAAAGAGTTTGTCTTATTATGAAATTTTAGGATTGTCTTATTAACCCTTTGTTGTTGAATGAGTAGAGTCCTGGTGGGACCCTTCTGTCCTCAGCTCTGTCATTGTCATCTTCCACTGATTCTGGTCCTTGACCCCTGGAAGAGATGATTTTGTAAGTTGACATCACATTCATAATTTGGCTTAAATAGAACCCAGTTGTTATTTGAGGCTTTTTAATGGTTTAGTGCAGAGTTGGCAAACTTTTTCCGTAAAGGACAAGATAGTAAATATTTTGCTTTATGGACATATGGTCTCTGATGCATATTTTTCTTTATTTCTTTTGCAACCTTTAAAAATGTGAAAACCATTTTTTAGCTCCTAGGCTCTACAGAAAGAACCAGGCCATGGGCTGACAGTAGTTTTCCTAAATGTGTTCTCTCAGGAATAGGTTCTCTGGGTTCTGAGACTGACCCTTCATTTCTGACGTTTATAGAGGTGATACTGGGGGGGCGGGAAGATAACAAATGAATATTGAGTCATGAGAATATGTGAGCGTTAGAAGCCGTGGACAGTGTAATATTCTGGAGGACACTGCACCCTCTGCCCCCAGCCTTTCCTGGTGACATTTTTATGTCATGCTCATTTTTATTTGATTTCATATTTATACTAAACAAAATGGCAGAATTCTGTATACCAGGTATGTAGGAACAACTCGTGCAGCAAGTTCATGCCCAAAGTGGGGAGGGAGCAAGATAGGCCATGAATATGTCTTCTGTCTTTGTGTTTTTTATTTTTATTCATGATACAGAGGATTCGGTGAAAGTTTGGATAGAACCAGACATCCTAACCAGTTTTGCTGCTTTTCAAAACTGACAATTTTAAAGCTGCGTGTTATTTTGAAACCTTATGGGGAGGCCTTTCATGTTCTCATATGCTCCACAGGAGGTTTGCTATTTGATTTGCTCTGTCTTTTCTCTGACTTCCTTTGAAAGGTTGTACTTGGTCTTCTTCCAGATTGCAATGCTAATAACACCTGTGGTCCCAGAAGCACCTTAAGGGGAGACAGCCCTTTAGGTTCATCATACACTGTGTACCTTTTCTGCTGCTGTTCTTGCTGATTGGTATAAAGCCATTCTGCCACTCCTTGTCTGTTATTATAAATGGAAATTGGTTTTTTTCCCATTACTTTTTTCCCCCAGACTTTTACAAATGATTTTGGGGCCCGAATGCAATTGTAAGTAGACAGACATAGCTTCTAGGAAAGCTGTTGGGACCCACTGAATTGTGACTGTTGAACAAAGGTATTTTGTTTAGAAGACTTGTCCCAAAGTGGTGTTGGACTCTGAAAGAAGGGCCGCCAGCGTCTGGTTCTTTCTGCTGTGAACTAATAGGGAAGCTGATGTTTGCTGAGTGGATGGCTGTGCTCACTGTCCAAACAGATCTCTGTTTGCCAACTGTGAACATATTGCTGCCTCTGTGAGGCACTCCATCATGCCTTGAATGGATCCTCTTGTGTTCAGAATTTTCTGACTCAAAGAGAGGGAGAGAGAAATATTTCTTTCAGACTTCAGCATTCACTGTAGGATCCATAGTCTCATCAGACCTTTAGAAACCAAGCATGTACCGGAGATACTTCTTAAGGAGAATGAGAAACGGAGTAGAGAAAAAAGGAAGAAAGTAAAAGACAGCCCCATTGAAATGCCTTTATTCTGGCCACTTGTGGCCAAGTTTTTATAAATAAACCAGGCTGCCTTGGTAAATAGAAAGAGTTGTGAGAATATTCCTGATTTCCCCTGAGCAAAATAAAACTTTCAGCACTGAGTTTCCAACTCATGGCTCATTTCTGTTCACTTTTACATGCATGCACCTCCCAAAGCATATAATGCATTCATAATATGTTACTAAGTGGGTAATAGAGTTTTATTCCACCTGAAGAATTCCTTAAGAAAAGGTTAATTTATATACAGGAGTTTACTTACTTAATAAACTCTCTTAATTTTGGAGTTCCAAAATTCTTCTATGAAGTAAAACAGAATTTTCGTTGCTGTCAGTTTAGCCACTTTATTTGAGTCATTTTCTGTACTGAAGTCTACATTTCAGCAAGCTCTAGTATCTACTTCTTGGCAAGATCTTGCTGCATGAATTGAGGACACAGCTCATAAGACAAGGTTAGGCATTCCTTGCAGCCACCTGTTTGTCTATATTTTAAGGTTTAGAAACCTTGAATGAGCCGTGGTAGGAGAGAACCAACAAGATTGGCTGGCAGTGCAACTAAATGAGTAACAGCACACACAGGAAACATCCATTGGCCTTAGTTATTCATCAAGTGCTGGTTAAACACTGGGCCAGCTTTGCTTGGTATCGTGGGGGAACTGAAGAAGGTTTCTTGTAGCTGATGGGAAGGATGATGCTTTTATGAATGGAAAAGTAGATTCCCACGCAGCAATAAATCTGTGTTGCTTTCCTCAGTCAATGAGAAACCAGTATTGATTTGCCTACTTGGAATAAATGATTTTTTGGCTTACCCTGGTAAAACACTTAGAACCAGAGTCATCACCCATCCCAAGCTGTAGTATTTAACCGCTTTGATTGTCTGAGTAAGCACGAATCATTTTTCTTGCCTTAAGGTTGGTGTTCATCATTTTTGTTGTCTGGGTATTTCTATTTGTGACTTCCTGTACTCAGAAAAATCTGGGTTGTTACCCTTACTTGGTTAAAACTGGAGTATAACCAGGTATAACCAGAATAATACGTTGGGAGTGGAGAGGAAATGGCAGCTGTGGCTGTGGTTTCAATAGTAGTGATCTCAGCTAACCTATCTGGGGAGCTAAGCACATGCCAGTAGACTTCACGTCTGCTGACTCTCTTCTTCCTCAGACGATCTTGTGAGGTTGGTACTATTCCTTTCTTTGTTTTATAGATTAGGAAACCGGGCGTAGAGAGAGGGTTAGTAATATGCCTAGGATCACATAGCTAGTAACTGGTGGAGCTTGGAGTTGAATCTCGGTGAGTATGGCCCAGTGTCTATGCCACAGCCACTTCTCTGTGGTTGACCAGGAAATAAATCTGCATTCTCCTTACAGAGTTTTCTATTTCTTTTCTTTATTTCTTGCAGTGTGTTTTGGAGAAGTGTTTAAAGTTACTCAAAATCCAAATACTAGGAAGCTGAGATCACTTCAGAAAAATACTGTGTTCTATCGGTAAAGGAATTTGACCTTCTCCTATATCTGTTTTTATCACAGAGAAGAGTTCCATGTTTAATTTGTTCTTTGGTAGTTGTTATTGTAAATTGATTGAATTATCCTATGGCTTAATAGGTATGTGGGTAATAAATATTGTTCAGCCCTTAATTGGCATTTTGATTTTAAATTGAAGCTAATGAGTCATTATGAGGTATCCCAGTGTAAAAATCAGGGTATTTATGTGTACTTGTATGCTGTATATGAAAAATGAAAAGTAGATCTATAAATTATTCGACCATAGGTTTCTTCATGATGTGATGAGGGAAAGAGAAAGGGAGGTAAGGCTTGGGATGCAGTGTTTTCAGGCTAAGTTTTACTGCCGTAAGGTAACATGACTGTCGGCAGCATAGTTCATTTTTCTCTAGGGATCGTAGGGCTGATTGAAACTGGCCAGTTTAAGATGACTTTTTTAGGAGTTACATTTATTGCAGCTCCTTAATGCTGTGTTTAGTAGTTACTGGTCATCTGAAATGGAGCACTGAGTGAAGAGGCAGTCATGCAGCTCCCACATAGGAGTCAGAATTGTGCATGAAAAACGTAAGGCAGGTTTTGTTATTTATTTATAGGAGGCTAGCAAAAATAGTTTGTTTAGAAGTATATTCTAGACCAAAAAAAAAAAAAAAAGAAAATTATATTCTAGAGACTACATCCTAGAAAATCAGGTTTTTTTTTTTTTTAAAAAAGCAGATAATACTAGATTGTGATGTGTAATTTATAAACACTGTAGCTGAAATAATGTTTTTGCAAATGTGTTGAGCACATGAAACCTATCCAGAAGTTTTAGAAGTAAGTTTGCCCTAAAGTGAAATTGTGTTCGTTTCCCTTCTTTTGAGAGAGAAATTATGACAGAAAAGAGCAGCTCAGCTATCTGCCCCTCCTGCTTGCTTACAGGACTCTCTGCTTGGGACTTCACTGCCTTTGTTAGTTTTGTTTATTTCACGTCTTGGATCTGTTTGGCCTGTTTAGACCCTGTTTTTGAGGGGCTCACAAGCTGCCCCACTAAAGGGCCCATTAGAGGAGTGGTGACTTCACATCCAGAGCGTCCCCAGCTTTCTGAAGGACACCTACGATCACCACCTTAATGTCCTCACAGCTGCCAGCCTGTAGTTGTCAGCAGTCTTTTCTGCTTGGTTTAGGATTAGTCTGTAAATTGTGGCTAAGATGTTAATTTGTGTGAAAACCTGGAGAAACTGAAAAACTTGGTGTTACTTCTGCCTGATAGCCACTTACAAATAAAAGTAGAAATAACTTATAAATTATTTTAGCACTTGCTTCTGAATCATTAAGAGTAAATCATTAAGAAACAATGAATATCAGATAAATAATAGAATTTACAGGGGGATATAAGTGACCAAAGCACCCTGTGGATCAAATTTGGCCATTTTTTGCTTTTGTGTACATATGCTTCAGATTATGTTTCTGTTTGAAAAGTTTTGATAGGGCTAGACTCTGCCAGATGTATTGAATCATTTTGTGAATAATGAATTCAGTAAAATTAGGACATTAAAAGATAACTAAATAAAACATTAACAATAACAGTGATTCTTTTTCTAGAGTCTTTAGAGAGATTTTGTTTTTTTTTAATCTTCCTAGTAAATCTCATCCTGTAAAGCCCAGGTTAGGACCTCACATTGGCTCTTAAAATCTGAACTTTCATTTCTTCTGTTCCTTTGGCTGACATTAATGAGAATATTGTGATATGATCACCTGGGAGCAAGAAAAACAGAGGGAGTGATGAAGCACAAATTAAAGGAATTTGGCATTTCTCCCAACTGCTGGAGAACAATAGTAATTAGAACTTTAATTACTATGCTGTCATAGATTAGGTTGACATACTGTCCAGTGTCAAAAGTGGCTTTTGCAGAACATGAATGATAATTATGTTTTTATTTTAAGACCCTCCCCATATAGCCTTCTTCCAGAGGTGAGGGGGTTTTAGGGAAGCAGATAAGAAGCAAATGAAGAAGATAGAATATAATTTTTTTAAAGCAGAAAGTATTAATTGTTTATTGGTTATTCCATTATAAGAATTAATGAGACTAAGGGGAATGTAGATCTCTTTAAAATGTGGGATAAAGCAGAATTTTTCATTCCACTGAGAATGAGTTTTAGAAAATGTATGTATTTGTAAGGCATGGCATTTTAATGCAAATCAGATGTATTGCTGAGTCCCTGGGATGACCTAACTTTCCTAGCACTGTTTACACTCCGTCTGTCTAGAGATATCAAACTTTTTTTAAAGTAAACTTTTTTTTTTTTTTTTTTTTTTTACTTTGCTAAACAATTTGCCCTAAGAGTTCTGAGCCAATATGAGGAAGCTAAACTCATGGCTGATCTCAGAAATTATCGTCAGTTTTAGATTTAATGTGTAATGAGACTGCCAGTCTCTTCAAGGGGACAGTGATCTGTTGTGTTTTTTTTTGGTAAATGTTGGATATTTACATAACTAAATATTGATTTATATTTAACTTAATTGAAGTAAAGCAAATGTGTTAGTTACAGAAATACTGAGTCCAATCGAAGTACAGCAGATCTGGATTTGAAGTTAAAGGAGAAAGGAGGGACGGAGGGTGTATTTATTTCAGTGAGCTACACTGTGGTTATATCTTGGAAGTTTTGTACAGGAAATGAATTTTGGAAGTTTCTGGGACATTATACTTAAAGCTGGATCTTATGATAGATCCAAATCGGAGAATTAATGGGGATTTTGTGATTGTGTCCATAAAGCTTGTAGACATCCACTGGGCCGTTGGACAGGTCTACAGGTTGGCGTTAAGAACTTTCTGATTTCTTTTAGTTACTTCTCAGACTATACTGTGTTTCATGAATTTTAAAAAGCTCATGTCCACTCCCATTTTAACATCTTTTAAATTGGCATGCATCTTACAATTGATTGAATGTCAATTGAATACAATGAGGAAAGATTTTGTTCTTTTTTAGTAACTTATAAAATTATGTTGTATCTTATTGATGGTATCTTAGACTTAGAAATATAATATTTATAAAAATATGCCCCTGTTCTGCACATAAAAAGATGCATCATTATTTTTCTTCTTACTCTGTTGGGCTGCAGTCGGGATTTTAGACTTTGGACCACTGATAAACATAGATGAATTTAGATTTAATTTTTCGTATGGGTAATCCCTCTGGGAACCTCATTAGTTGAGAGTTCTGTAAATTACTGTAAGCTCAGAGCAATATGATTATATTGCTAATAGTCCTCATGAAAAACCTGCAGAGTGGGGTAAAATGAAGAAGCAAGTTCTTGAAAAAGGAAAATTGTTTATTTTAATGATATATCAAATAGAATCAAGCATCTCTGAGAAAACCTTTCTAGAATATTTCACAAATTATATTGGCACTTTCAAAAAAAAAATCATGAAATTTAGCTAAGCTGGAAGGTAGTTACAAACCTTGCTAGTTTATAAGCTGTTATTTGCATTCTTTTTCTTGGAGAGGGGAGCTGGGTAGGGAATAGTGGAATAAAGCCCATCAAAGTTATTGATGTGTTTCAGCAAAACAAATCAGTGAAATGAATTGTTTTGGGGTTTAAGAGAACCTAAGTATTAATTTTTCATGAGATTCTGCATTTTTGTAGTACGCTTTAAAAAACTTTGTAGCCACATGCAAAAAAATGAAGAGATTTGCTTATGAATACCCAAATGGGTGTAAATGTTGAGAAAAATAAGCAAACTAAGGTTTTAGGGAAGAAAACATTCTTTTTCCTGGCTCAAGTGAGAGGAATGTCAGCTGGGAAGTTACTTGCTTTTTCAGATGTGTTACCCATATGTAGAATTATTGTCATTGTTTTTATACACATTCTTAGAGAGTTGAAATTTTGCCACTGACACATTTGCAAAAGTTGAGATTGAAAACGAGAGCATATCTTGATTAAATCAGACTTGTCATTTAATGCCTGACTGTTCTGTTACAAAAACCTTTGGGTTATTGTTGCAGGTAAGACTAGTTCGTATGAAGTGAACTCTATGTTACGATTTCATATGACAGTACACTCACATATACAGGAAAATAGAACTATAATATCTAAATGATCTCATGTAATATAACATAAAACTTATATCATATAAATGTGAAGCTATAAATATTTAAATAGTGACTGTAGTGCTCATTCTAAAACCAGTGATCTTAATAACCTAGTGCAATTCAGAATGAAAAAACAGTGAAATCATGATCTCCCTCAGGTTTGAACTTGGCAGGACCCTGTTGTTCAGGCTCTGCCTAACTCCTACAGTGGGGTGATTTCGCAGCTACAAAGGTCCGTGGGTCACCGGAGACATGGAACATCCTTGTTGCTCAGCTGGTCATGGTGTGGAGAGAGACTGGTGGTCTTATTTCTGCCTGAACTTGATTGTGAGTAGTCCAGGCAATGATGATTCTCCACACCTTGTGCTTACAGAGTGATGGAGTGTAATGTTTTTAGAACCTAAGTTTGAAAAGAGCCATAGACAAGGTAGATGGTTAGAGTGACCATTGGGGATGCACTCAGAAGCCACATCACAGAAGGAGAGGGTTAAGAAATCCCAAGTGGTTTGTCTGTAGGAGGCCTGATGAGGTTAATTCTCCAAGTATCTGAAGGATTGTTTTATATGGGTTTGAGATATTGAGGTTACATTTAGTATATATGGCTTTTTAAAAGGGAAAAACCAATATCAATTAAGATTCCTAAAAAATGGAATTTGTGGCATTTTGAGAATTATTTGAAATATTCTGGCCACTTGCTAGAGATTTTGATCAGCTGTCTAAGCCTTAGGTGGGGAATTGGACTGAATGACCTTTAAGATGCTTCCCACCCCTAAGGAAGTTCTGATTCTGTGGTTTTGGCTATCAACTAAAAATAGTGATAAGATTTGATCAGGTGTTCTACCTGTTTACCTATTTTTAGGTGTGTAGAGTTTCATATTAAAATATCACTGATGAGCAGTTATCATGTGGATAAATGCTTAACTGCTTCTTAATAGAATGCTTATTCTGTATCACATAAAATTCTGTGATCGTTTTGTTGTTGCTATGGAAGTATAATTGTTACTTTATTATGACTCAAGCTGGAGGACTATTTTTAGCCAAATTATAGTCATTTTTGTTAGTTGATACATACCTAATTAAATACCCATTATTAATTGAATAAGGTTTATGAAATTTGACTCTTTTCCCTCTTCACTTCTAAACGTTGTGCTGAGATTAAGACTCAACTAATTTAGCTTAAAGTAGGTAAAAATGAGATGTACTTCAAGGATCTTGAACATGCTTATATTTTCTCCCTTTCATTTATTGTGTTCTTTCTAGGTCATCATTCCTCTGACTGGTCCCATAGAACATCTAAATCAAAATCAGTGGGGTGTGTGGTTGAGGGGTGAGGAAGGGAGATTTGGTCAGTCTCTAAAAAAAAAAAAAAAAAAAAAAAAAAAAAGCAGAGTCTGGAAATCTACATTTTCAAAAGGCCTCAGAGGTTCTAAAGTAACTTACCTTTGAGACTTATAGACTGGAAGGATTTTAGGGATTGACAACTAACAATCTAGAATCTACAAGCATAGACCTAAATGACACCAATGCCATATCATGTCCTGCTCTAGCAGGAAGCACGGAACTAATCAGTTTCCTTTTATTTTTGTTGCATTTGAGGCAGTTAACATGCATGGTTCAAGGCCCTGCAGGTTGGACTCCATATCTCCACTGAGCTCCAGTTGGTTTTGATGGAGTGGGTTGAAGAAAAGAGTTTTTAACAATACCATTTGAAAGCTGAAATGGACCAATGGCCAAGCTCCAGATTCCTGTGATGCCTTTTTTGAATTGCTATTTTGAATGTCATGCATGTGCTCTCATCACAGACCTTTTAATGCAGCATTACATTGAATTGAAAAACAATTCAGTAGAGATCAATTAAGACTATATTTTCTGGGCATGGTTTTTCTGCCTGGTTTGAAGTTTTCCTCTAATCTATCAGGTTATTTCTTTCTCCTGTTTTTTTTGTTACTTTATTTTTCTTTTTCCTTTTTCCATATTAGTTCCTCCTCTCTTTTCAAAGAGAAGGTCAACTTTCTACCCCAAACCCTTCTTTCTCCTTATTATCGATTCTTCACTTTGTCCTATCAACATATTGCCTAACAGACTTGACCTCTTATCTGTGACCAGGAAACTTTTAATCAAATATTTTGACATTGTTTTTACTCTTCTAAAAGTGAAGATGATCTCTTGATGAGCGTGTGTGTGTCTTGTTGGGTAGACCTCAGGACATATGCACATGGGGATTATTTCATGGGTGATATCAGGAGGAAGAGAAGTCACAAAACACAATGGTTTCTCAAAGGTAATGATGAGCTAAGGAGATGAAAAAGACAGAAATTCACATCTTCTGATGCTCACAGTTTAACCTGAGTGTGTATCTGAGCGTGTGTATAATCTGGAACATTTTGCCTCGAAGGGATTTATCAGTTGCTCGTGTTTGTATGTTGTATATATCTCCTGTGGTTATGTTGTTACTTAACTATTGGTAGTACTGAATGTGAAATTGCTGGGGGTTTTTGGTTTTTGCTGAACATGTTGATAATTTTGCATTTTTCCCTTCTTACTTGTCCTAATATGGTCTAGTGTTTGCCATACCTGATTAGCTGATAATTGTCTGGATGAGGTAAATTTAAAATTTACCATTCTTTTGAAAAGCTTGATTGTTTTCTTTCTTTCTTTTTTTTTTTTTAACTCAGGAAAAACAGCAGTTAATCAGCTAGGAGATCTTTCTAGTAATTTATTTCCCAAGCTTAGACCCTCCATTTTCATTTGTCCAAGGCCCCTTTTGTAGTTGGAGGGTTGATATCTGAAAGTGAAATTGTAGCCTGCTTAGTAAAATTGTTTCTGTGGAGCCAGGGTGCCAGGACTAGAAGACACCTATGCCATAAAGCAGTCTGCTGCCCCTCAAACAGTAACCATGTCAGCTCTCTTTTATATGGAGAAGATAACCGGCCAGGGTTACCTAAACTTCCTGCTCTTACTTGGAGGTGTTTACTGACCACCTTTGATCAGGCTTCAAGGGGGAGAGTCTAACCTATTTGTGGTTGTTGTTTACTGTCAGTCTCAGCCTGCCCTTTGCTTTTTGCATACAAACAAAACAGTAAAAGTGGCAAGCTGTATACACATTGCTGGTCTGTAGGATCTCTCGTTTATTTTCTTGGCCTCCTCTGCGTGGTTTAGGTAAGGCAGGGACTAGAACTATAAATTGAGCTAGTCATCTCAAAGCCAGTTATTAGGTCCCAGCCACTGGATAATTAAGAGAATTTTTATTAGCAATCAAATCACTTTTGTAAAATTAAGTTAATTTCAGAAGATTGCTGGTCTTGAGAGACAGTTCCAGTTGAGAGACAGCTTCTAACCTGACTTGTGTGATTCTGAGTGAATAGCTCATAGATTGGAGAACAAATTGGCATCAGGTAGGTAAACTGTGACTTGTGTTCTTGGAACATTTGGCTTACTTGTCCCGTCCATTTCCACAGTAACTGTTGGCTCTCTTTAAGCAGTTCTGTTCCACTGATCCCAGATATTTCTCTCTTGCCTTTGCATTTTTGAGGTGCATGGATTAAAAGAACTAGGATAGTAAACTATGTTGGGATGTTGTCAATAAAATGCCTTTAGAATGTTGTCAAAGGTTTTCCGTTACGGCAAACACTCTGGGGTGGGGGCAGAAGAGGCAGCCTTGAGGGCAACTAAAAGGGATCCTCTGTGCTTTGCTTTGTAGACCTCATCAGAGCAATGGATAATTGAACTCCCTCAGTATATTGCGTAAGGAAATGTTGGTAGAGCTATACATTATTATTATTTGTAATTCAGCTTTCAGATGGGTGGTGTTTTTAATGTTCTTTCATTTGTAACAGGTGAATAATGCAAAACAGATCTTGGGAGGAATGTAATCACATACTGTTGGGTTAATAATTTCAGTACTATTTTCAAACTTGCCCCTCTAGAGGGTGACCTTGGAAATGCAGAGCGGAGCACAAATAAAACAGGAAGTGCACATTTGCCCCTGAGTTCTTCACAGAGTTGTTAGGAAAATATCCATTCGCTGTCCTATCTTTTGCTTGCTGTTCTGTCCTTCCCGGGAGAAGCAGGCTTTGTGGCCAGCCAAATGGGGTGGGAGCTGGGGTCTGGGAAGGAAGAGTGGACAAGGTTTTATTTATCCTTGTTCCCTTTCATAGCCCTTTCTGAGAGCAGAGAAAGCTGGTGAGAGGATGAAGGCGACCCCTTTAAAATACTCAGGGCCACAGTGAGTAAGTTCTGCCCCATTCCTGCTGGCACGTTGCTTAGTTGCTGTTTCTGCCATTTCCTTTTAATGAATAATGCTCTCCGATTTTTTTTCTGTACAAAATTAATAGACTTATTTCTTAAAAACATCAGTTTCTGTTTTAGGACATTTAAAATGAAGTTCAAGATACTCTGCTCTGATAAATTTTTACCCTCAGCAAGACTACCTGGAGGGTTCCACTGAAATTGTGCTCACCTATTCGGACTCAGGTTTTTGGGTAGCTTCCTTCTGCATTTGTAATTAACCGGAATACCAGTAGGTGGGTGAAATGGGCTCATTACCCTGTGTGAGGAAGTGTGAGGGGCTCTCTCAATGGGCATGGAGAAAACACGCAGAACCAAGGAAAGGCTTGCTTTAACGGCCTTTGAAGTGCATGCCCTTTCTGATGCCTTTATTTTAATTTTGCTGCTGCTATTCGCAGAGACTTTGTAGAGTATCAGAAGCCTTTTCTCAGTATTACTGGGTTTTATTTATGTCATTCCTCAGAGTTTGGGAGTGTATAAGGTCTGGTTTAAGTAGAAATACATAATCTATGGATTATTTGCCATTAAAACTTGACATTAAAACTAAAAACAAAAGACAGACTGAATCTTAGTGTTCATTTAGAGAAGTCTACCTGACAGGGTGATAGTGAATGTTTTTCCTTTGTGGCCTGGGTAAGTTACATTCCAAATTTGGATAGGGTGATAATGTTTAATGTGAGGAGTAGGGCCCTGGGACCTTGGGAGATCCGGCTTCAGCATCAGGCTGGATGTATGAACTCACTGTTTTGTGTTTTATTTTTTCCCCAAAGATGAACTTTTTGAACTATTTTTCATAGGCCTTCTACTTAATTCTTTAATCATTTCTATTGCTAGGCTAGACTTTTACCAAATGCTCATACTGCTTGAGATGTCTGGGCTAGATGCCTGACTCCGTACCGAGATACAATGTGTGTATCACAGAAACCTCAGGCCAAAAGCAGGATGCAAAGCTGGGTTGTCCCCCTCCCCCGCACTTCTGTGCACCTGTGCATTACTCATTCTGCATGCCATTCTCTCCATAATTAAGAACAGAAATGCTTGTTCTCTTCAGTGTCATTGTGTCCTTGGCATCCTGCACAGGGCCTGGCAACTAGATTGAGTTCAGCAAAGGTTTGTAGAACTGAACAAAGCAACAACCAGGAGTTGTAAAATCAGCAGTTGAAGGCTGTATTGCCGGCCTCTCTCATAACACCTAATATCTTTGATAGTCTTAGAGCTTGTATTTCTGTAGCCTTGAATTTAAATCAAGTTCTTTTAAAAGCTATGTTAGCCATCATGCCTGTTGTGAGTGGATTCACCAGCTTCCTTTACCGTTCGTTGCCAGTTACTGGGAGTTTTAAATACGTTCCTTCTACCCACCCCATGGATAATTTTTATTGTCCAGAGCTCTTGGCCTCTAATAAAACAGTTACTGCTTATTCATGTAGTAGTTTGTTAGTAATGTATCTGTTATAAAATATTCTGTGTGGCTTTTGATCCCTTAACAGCATCTTGTACAGTAAGTGTTAATTGAATTAGATGCAGTAAAATATTAACTAATAAGGAAAGCACTCTATAATCACTCAGTAAATATGTAGATTTATTAACACTTAAGCCTTAAAACAGCTTGATAAAGTAGATTGGGTAGATACTTAAGTTTTATTGAAATTAAGGAAAATTGGAATTCATGAAGTTTAGTCTTATTTGAGACCTGTCTCTCTGCACCTGATGCCCTTATAACAGCTAAGTAGCAAAACAAGTTCAAAGAGGAATATTTGGAAAGAAAAGACTTGTATTTCACATTGACAAAACAGGTTTAACTAATGTAGCACCTTCTTGTGTTTTGAAGTGGCTAAGTGATAGGATCGTGGTGACCCATTATTTATGGGTTCTGTCAGCAGCTCAGTTTTGGTCCTTGGTGCTGGTTTACTTCAGGAAGACTTCAGCAGGAATATTTCAGTCATTGGGCAATTTGTTGTTATGGTCAGCTTGCTGCTTTTAAGGACAATAGCTGAGCCAGACTAGGAAATAGCCAGTGTCAGAGAGAGAGAGAGTGTTGACTTTCAGAAAACAAGGGCTGGGCCTTTGATTTAGTTGTTTCAGACACTTACAAAGTTAGGCACACCCAATTTTCCAGGGTTTCCTAGAAATTAGGGGAAGATAACAGGTAGTTTTAGGACAGGTAGAGGGCTAGGATTAGGGATGGGAAAGTACACACCTGTGGGAAAACAGTCTTCCGTTTTTCTTACTTGTTCCTTGCTTTTAAATAATCATAATTCATACATCTTAAATGTTTTACATTTTTAAAATATTATTTTTGAAGATACAAATAGAAACGCATTTTTAGAGGAAAAAATGTGAAGAACAGAATAACTAACTTGCTCATTTGAGAAACCATCTAACTCTTCATTCCTCTCTGTGGTAAATGGTTACTTTCTATTAATCTCTTTGCTCATATAGTATTTTCCTTCATGGCACAATGTTAAAGTTGCTTTTAAAACAACATTATTTGACAGGATACTGTACTAGACACTTTATATGCATTATTACAACTTCCAGTCCTCAGAACAACACTTATAGACCAACCCTTATAAAACAACCCTCAGAACAGCAAATAGCTCTTGTCATCATCCCTTTATGTAGGTCAGAAAAGTGCAGATCTGTCAGAGATTTTAAGTAATTTTCCCAATTACTTAAAATAGTGCTGAAGAGTGGTAGAACTCGCACCCAGACCTCAGCCTGACTAGCTGTAAGGCTTTTATTTTTTGCACTGCTCAGACTCTGCTCTTCCCAGTCTGTTTCCTCTCTGGCGGGATGCTTGCAGATTGGAGAGACTGATAAATATATTTGACCCAGAGAAACATGCTGTCTGTACCTGGCTCTATATGAAAATCATACCTTGAGAAAAAAATGACATTGCGGCACCATTGTAAGACATGGCAAATCTTATTCCTATAGGAAGGTAAAATTAGAAACCACGTTGAACTAAATACTAGAAGAACTGACTTCTGGACCCTGTTGTTTCATCACCTGCCTGCTGGTCAGTTTGCTTCTGAGCCTCAGTTTCTTTACTTGCAAACAGTGAGACCTCTACTAAATCCTAAGGGACTTCTAACAACTCATTTCTATATTTACTAACGTGACCATAGGATGATAATCTTTTAAAATTCTACTAAATTTAAGCAGTGCCTGAGATACTCCTTGTGTTTATTTGTTTATATATCTGTATCCCCATAATTAAGACTACCAGTACTTTGAGTATAGAGAATGCATCCTACTGGTTTTTGCATAGCACAGTGTCTAGACATAGCATCCTCCCAAAAATGAATGCATGAGGAATGAAGATGTGCTCTAGGAGATTTATGGTCAGTTGCTTTTGGGTAGTTTATTTATAACCCCAGTTTTACTAGCTTAGTTCTTTGGTTATGTGCTCATCATTAAAAAAAATTTTTTTTTAATTCTGGTGAAGTGCATATAACTAACTATTAATTCCAGAGAATTAACTATTCTAATTCTTTGGCGTTTAGTATATTTACAGTATTGTGCAATCACTATTTCTATCTAGTTCTAAAATATTTTCATCACCCCGAAAGGAAACCCTGCACCCAATAAGCAGTTACTTCCCAAATCCCTACCACCCCTCAGCCCTTGGAAACCACAAATCTGAGTTTTGTCTCTGTTGGTTTATTTATTCTAGATATTTTATATACATAGAATTACACAATATGTGACCTTTTGTGTCTGGTCATAATGTTTTCAAGGTTCATCCCCCTTGTAGCATACTTAACATAATGTTTTCAAGGTTCATCCCCCTTGTAGCATATATCAGTACTTCACTCCTTTTTATGACTGAGTGATATTCCTTTGTTGGTAGTATACTACTTGTGTTCACCCATTCATCTCCTTATGGGTATTTTGGCTGTTTCACCTTTTGGCTATCGTGACTACTGCTTCTGTGAACATGTGTGTACATATATTTGTTTTAATCCTTCTGTGTATATACCTGGGAGTGATATTGATGGATCATATGGTACTTTTCTGTTTTACTTTTTGAGGAAGAGCCAGGTTGTTTCCCACAGTAGCTGTACAATTTTACATTCCTATCAGCACAAAAGTTCCGATTTTTTTCCACATCCTCACCAACACTTATTTTCTGTTTTTCTGACAACAGCCATTGTAGTGGATGTGAAGTGGCACCTCACTGTGGTTTTGATTTCCTTTTTCCTAATGACTAAGGATATTGTAAGCATCTTCCCATATGTTTGTTGGCTATTTGTGTATCTTTGTTCTTTGGTGAAACGTCTGTTTAAGCCCTTTACACTTTTAAATTGGTTTTTTTTTGTTGTTGTTGCGTTGTGAGAATTCTTCATATATTTGGAATACTAATTCCTTACCAAATGTATAATTATTTGTAAATATTTTCCCCCATTTTATATGTTGTCTTTTCACTTCATTAGTAATACCCTTTGTGCAAAAAGTTAGCTTTTATAAAGTCCACTTTATCTTTTTTTTTTTTCTTTTGTTGCTTGTGCTTTTGGTGTCATCTAAGAATCCATTGCCAAATGCAACATCATGAAACCCATGTTTTCGTCTAAGAGTCTTATAATTTCAGCTCTTGTATTTAGGTCTATGATGAGTTAATTAAAATTAAAAACATTTTTTTTCCTCTTTAACAGAGGTACTGGGGATTGAACCCAGGACCTTGTGCACGCCAAGCACATGCTCTGACCTGTACTCCCACCCTCTATGATGAGTTAATTTTTATATATGATGTCAGGTAGGGGTCCAAGTTGATTCTTTGTGTCTGTTTGGGGCCTCTTGTAATTCCACATGAATTTGAGGATGGACTTTTCCATTTCTGCCAAAAAGGCCGTTGGAATTTTGTTAGAGGTTACATTGATTCTGTAGATCGCTTTGAGTAGTATTGCCATCTTAGCAATATTAAGTCTTCCATTTATGTCTTTATTTAGATGTTCTTTGGTTCCATTTATTAAGGTCTTCTTTAATTTCTTTCAGCAGTGTTTTGTAATTTAAATGCATAGATCTTTCACCCCTTGATTAAATTTATACCTAGGTATTTGACTCTTTTGGATGCTGTTGTAAATAGAATTGTATTCTTAATTTCCTTTTCAGATTGTTCTTTTCTGGTGTATAGATACACAGTTGACTTGTGCATTGCTCTTTTCCCTTTAAATTCACTGAATTCATTTTTTATCTCTAGTAGTTTTTTGTGTGTGGAATCTTTGGGATTTTTGTATATAGGATTATGTCATCTGCAAGTATAGTTTCCTTCTTCCTTTTCAATTTGAATGGCTTTTCTTTTTTTGCTCAGATTTTCTAGCTAGAACTTCTGGTACAGTGTTGAATAGTGGTGGTGGAAGTGGGCGTCCTTGCCTTGTTCCTGATGTTGGGAGGGGGAAGCTTTCAGTATTTTAGCCTTTGAGTGTAGTGTCAGATGTGGATGCTTATTGACTTTTAATCCATTAAATCAGAGTTATCACCTGAGAAATGGTTAGAAATGCTAACTCTTGGAACCCACCTCAGATCTTCTGATTCTAAAACTGTGGGAAATGGAACTTAGTCTGGATTTTGAGAAACCCTCTGGGTAAATTTGATGCGCACCAAAGTTTAAGAGTCACGGCTCTAGAGTTTAAGCTTAGGCTAGGACCTGTGCTTTATTTTATTATCTTTGTATTTCTTTTAGTTTTCTTGTGGGATTTGTCAGTGTTGAATAATTTTTTTAAAAAGTCAGTGTTCCCGCAAATTGCCTACGTAATCTTTTAGCTTGTCTATGTCTCGAGTTCCCATGAATAATTGGAGATTCATTATTAGACATTCACAGGGTTCAGCAGAAGACCTCACATTTAGGTCTTAGACCCATGCCAAACAGCACAAGTTTTTTATTTCCATTATTTGTTCTGATAATTGCTTTCACCATAATTAACTGGTTACCTACTAGCTGTGGCCTTATCCTTATGACTGCTTTAGCCAGCAAGAAATTCTTTTGGCTATTTAGAAAGACTCAAGGATTTTTTTTTTTTTTTAAATAGGGTTTATTGGATTTTATCGTATCAATATTTTGCCTTTTCTATATTTTTCTCAGTTTTCTTTTATCTTGCTATGTTGTGATCTCAGTCGTCTTATATCCTTTTTGAATAATGTAATATTTAAGTTAATAAGGTAAGAATATGTTCTATTGCTACAAAGGCACAATTGTTGAAAATAGCCATTTGGAAACACAAGTACCAGTTTATAGACTAGTACAATAATAACATTCTGTTTATTCACTACTTGTTTACCTATTGGTGAGTATTCAGCTTATAAAAATACCATTTCGAAATGTCAAAATTGTAGTATAATTATTTATAGCTGATCTATTTCTGAGACTGGTTTAAATGATAATTTATACCCTGGATGCCTATTTTCCACTATTTTCAGATGTGTCAGCCTCATTTGTACATTCTTTTCAAGTCAGTCTAGTTAATTCTTCTCCCAGAATGGGTGAATATTCTGAATATAGCATCAGAGCAAGGGGTGTTTACATGTGTGGGCTCTGGTGCATCCCTGGTAGCAGGAAAGAAGCACAGAGTGAAACCAAATGGCCTCACGGTCTTGGCAGGGGCCCAGAAGCTCTCCGTGAGCTATGTGTGGCCCTAAAAATACAACATTGCTGGGCTTTCCTTCATTCTCTTTGATGTGGGAATAAAGTTGTAGGATCATTGCATGAATTACTGTTGGTTATAATTAAGCTACCCTCCAACCTTTCACAATATGCTATAAGTAAATGGGAAGGCAGTTTATTAATAAATGCTAGTAGACTTTTAAGATGTTAAACCATGTACTTGCATATTGCAGTTAAGTTTTTTAATGACTATAAACGTGATCATAGTTCTTGTTTGTGCTCACATCTTGTTCAATGAAAAAAAAAAAGGAATTCTTGACTGTTGAAGTCACAGCCTAAAACTTGAAATTGATCAAATTTCCCAAGGCGTTTTTTTCATGGAATTACTTGGCTTTTAGCAAACATTCTAGTTCCAGTTCTAGAAATTGTACATGTGACATCTTTCATCTGTCTGTGGAAGAGTACATGTGGCCTCTGAGCTTCTTAATAGTTTCTCAAAAAAAAAAAAAAAAAGAAGTTTGAAAGTGTGTTTTTGTTTCCACTTTATTTAATCTGTGTGTATGTACATTTGTGTAGACCTACCTGTAAGTGGCAAGAGTATTTAATTAAAGGGAGTTCCAGACACTTTAAGAGATTAAAAGAAATCCTCCCCCTGCTAAAAGTTTAATAGATCAATGATTTCCCAATACAGTCAGAAAGGAAATTAGTTTGGGGAGATTGTGTGGCTTTTTACTTCACATATCCAGTGTTCGTGGTTTGAATAGGAAGAAAACCATTTTTCACCATATTCTCATATCCTTTAAATCTTGTGTGTCATGAGGTTATCAACTAAAAAATCAAAAGGGACCTAGTAGTCCTAAAAGTTCAGGAAGAGAAGTTTGTGTTTTAATTAGGGAAGGATTATAATAATATCAGGAGGTTCTCAAACACAGTTGAGCAGAGGCAGTAAACTCACTGATTAGGAGATAAGTATATAGAGACGATAGCTTTTCTCATACCACCATTGTGAAACGGGTTTTATTTTCCTAGCTTTTTAAATTCCTGAATGCCTTATGGGGGCAATGGCCTATTTCAGAAAGAAGAGAAACCTTAGGGTTCCAAGACAGAGCTGAGTTTCGGAAACCATTACTGTATATTTCACAATGTCCTTTGAAAGGGTTTTGATGACAGTGACAAGAGGAAGGGGGAATGAGCATGTTAAAGTCATTTCGCTACTTTTGAAATCAAGGCCAGGAAGAAAACATTTTCTGGCCGTAAATCACTTACTTGTCCTACATTCTTTGAAGCATTTTATAGAAATGACTTTAACAGTTTTAGGGGTCATGCCAGGGGTTAAGAGACAGTTTGCCTGGTGTACATTTTGGTGATTAAAAAGTAATACTTTATTGAGGTGGTAGCATTTCTGTTCACATTCTGTACTGTGAAATGTTTGATATTTATCTGACGAAGTTTTGCCTTTTAAGTCAATATTGTACAAAGTGTATACTTGTTTTTATGTGTTACAGGGATATGTACTATTAAAATAGTGCTTAAAATAAAAAAGCAAGGAAAAAACAAAAAGCTGTAAATAAAAAGAAAGAAAAAATTGGAATGATTGCTAACATTTTGATGAGTGAGCATTGTGCCACACGCTGCTCTAAGCGCTTTTGCACGTATTAATTGAATTTAATCTTTAAACCCAAGCCTATGACGTAGGTACTGTTGTTCTCACTTACAGCTGTTGAGAAGTGAGGCTCAGAAAGTCTAAGTGAATTGTCCAAGGTCATACAACCACTGTGAATAGTGAACTGGGAAATGAAGCCAGGCAGAGAGCATGCTTATAGAGCTGAGTGCGTTGTCCCTTGGGTTTCAGAGATAATGCTCAGGCTCAGGGTAAAAGAGTTGTATGGTTTTTTGTTTTTTTTTTTTTTAAACTGAAGTACAGTTGATTTACAGTGCTGTGTTTTATGTACTGCAAAATGATTCAGATATATATATATACACAACACACATATGTATATATATATTCTTTTTCAGTTTCTTTTCCATTATAGGACATTACAAGATATATAGTTCCCTGTGCTATATATAGTAGGACCTTGTTTATCTATTCAATATATAGTAGTATGTATATGTTAATGCCATTGATTTTTTTTTTAAGTGAGTCAATTGAAATAAAAATAATAATTACCTAAATGTCTTGATGGCTAGGGCAAAAATGCTGAAGCTGACAAGAAAAATGTATTTGGAAGATGAATTTGGAAAGTGCCTCCGGTGATTGGTGGATGTATTAGTTTGAATCATACTTAAAAATACAATGGGGTCGTGAAATTATCCATTCTTACGCCATTGTCATTCTTTGCTTTAAATGATTACCAGTGTGTCAGCATGTGAGAGACCAGTGTGGTGCTGTGTACGTGTTAAGAGATTATCAGATAGTGTAGTGCTTTGGTATGTTGTCCATGAAGTTGCAGTGACCTCTAGTCCTATGGAATGTTACATGAATATTTGAATCTTTTCTGTGCTGCTTCTAAGGCTTTTTCCCCTGTACTAGTAGAACTTTTGATGGCACCCCAGCATCCCTGTCCCTCCACACTTTTCCTGAGAAGTAGCTGTAACATTGGATTGTACTGTGAGGTGAAAGGTGCATTGTGCTTATATGTGAATGCAGCAGTGGGTGGCAGGATCTATCTTCTTTTGCCAAGAAAAGTGTATTTTTCTTGGTTTTTGTTACAGTGGAGCAATTTTCGTTGCCGGCAGCACAACACGCATTAGGAGAAAGCAAATAAACAACACAAGGCACTTGGAGCCAGGAAGTCGCATCTCAGACTAGAACTCAGCTTTGGATTGACGTTTGGGATATGGGTTACTAAATAGGGGAGCCACTTACCAAACTGAAAACCAGTGACTATGAGGTTCTTACTCTTCCAGGGAAACCATTTAGTCATAGGATCTTTGGAAGGGTGTCAGAAGTTGATTTTGATGACAATGTTTCCTTGTAATATTAACTCAAGCCAAGTCTTAGGTAACTGAATGTTACCTTGACTGTCATGGTTTGCCTTAGACATTTGATTAACATTTGTTGAATTTAATATTTTGAAACTAAGCTCTTCATTAATTGGATGCTTTACTGTGAAGTAATCCAAGTAAATTTGGTATGAGTATCCCTAGTAGTGCCTAGTTTTAAAATGTGATCTATTTTCCCCCCTGCCTTTTAACATAAGAGGCATACCAAATTCAGTTGGTTTGGAGTATTTTATTTATTTATTTTAAACAGCTTTACTGATATATAATTCACTATATCACAGAATTCATCCATTTAAAGTATACAATTCAGCAGGTACTCTTTGGTATATTATATTTTTTTTTAACATTTTTTATTGATTTATAATCATTTTACAATGTGTCAAATTCCAGTGTTCAGCACAATATTATATTCTTAATTTTAAAAATTATATTAAAATATAGATAACATAAGATATGTCACTTTAACCATTTTTATATCTACAGTTCAGTGGCATTAATTGCGTTCACAGTGTACCACCATCACCACTATGTGTTTCATCTCTCCTTTTTCTTCTTTTTTTTTTTCTCTTTTTGATTTGGAGTATTTTAAAGATTTCTTCTGTTTGAAATTAATGGCATGTTACAGTAACTTACTGAAAATAATAATTGGAATGAAAATTATAAATACAAAGTATGTGGGAGCTTTTTAAACCAGAGGAGATAAATTTATTCACTTAAGAATGTATTAATAACACATCCTTTTAATGGCAAAAAAGGAAACTTTTTGCCCCACCTTGCTAGACAACTCTTAACTGATCAGCCTTAGTTTATGAAAGTGGAGATTTGGAAATCATTATTTATAAAGATGCTCATAGCTGTTCCCCCTCCCCCACCCCTTTGACTTATGCAGCCAGAGAATTCCTTTTCATCCATGATTTCAGATCTAAGGCACAGCGTACCAAGTATTGAAGAGAAAACAGTCAAAGTGATTAATTCCCTTCAGTTTTGATAATATTAAATAATACCAAGAAATTATTTTGAATAAGGTATGTTTATTCAGTTGTTAATACCTTTCTCTCCTTTTTTAGGACCTGCTGAAGTTCCCATGATGTCACCCAATGGATCCATTCCTCCCATCCATGTGCCTCCAGGTTATATTTCACAGGTAAACCATTTGGTGGACTTCTCTACTATGGGCATTATCATTATTTCAAGAGAATACATATTGAGGCTTCAGAAACTTATTCCAGGATTAATTTAGTTAGGATAATGCTAGAGTTGTTATCATTTTTGTGGCACCATAGGGCCCTTCCTGAATCTTGCCTCTTGGCGTGCTGGAAAGCTAGAGTGGGGGAAATGTAGCAGGGTGGCTAGGCTGCCCTCGGCTGAGGTGAGTTTCACATTTGACCATTTGATTGTGATTCCTTCATAGAGTCTGCTGCCTCAGAGACTTCCTTCCACCTGTACCACAATTCCCTAGGAAAAACAAAAATTTGTGGACTTAATTAGTAAAAATATCAAAGGAGACTTAGTTAATTTAAGTAGGGTCTGCCCTCTGTTACGGGAGCCCCATTTCACTGTAACGTGGCAAGACTGGGCTTGGTGAGTTACTCAATATGATGTGAGAACTTGGCTGTTTGTACTTTAATTTCTCTGGAATCGGATTATTTCTTAAGTAGAAATAGCAATAGCAATTTAAAAAGTAATAGTAATTTCAGAGGTATTTTGGAAGAATAAAAAAAATGTTAAAGGATAAAGTTACATTCCTATACCTGGATAAGGTTTAAAATCTTCAAGGTGCCTGGAACATGGACATCTGTATATACTTGAGATTTTGTCCTAGGCTCCTAGGACGAAAGGAACTCCTCCCTCTACAATTTCCTTCCCAAATACCTAACTAACCACCTGTTTTTCTCTTTTTGCCCCCTCCCTCCTTTTTAAATTGAAGTATAGTTGATTTATAATGTTGTGTTAGGTTGAGGTGTACTGCAAAGTGATTCAGTTTTTATTTATTTTTTTATATATATATAATATATTTATATAGTTATATATATATTTATATAGTTATATATATATATCGATTCTTTTCCATTATAGGTTATTACAAGATATTGTATATAGTTCCCTGTGCTTTACAGTAGGACCTTGTTGTGTATCTATCTTATATATAGTAATGTGTATCTGTTAATCCTAAGCTCCTAGTTTATCCCCACCCCTTCCCCTTTGATAACCACAGGCTTGTTTTCTATGTCTGTAAGTCTGTTTCTGTTTTGTAAATAAGTTCATTGGTATCATTTTCTTAGATTCCACATATAAGTGATGCTGCTGCTGTTCTTTTTTTCTGATTATAAAGGCAGACGCATCTTATACTCACTGGGAAAAAAATCCAAAAAGACAGAGAAGAATATAAAAAAGAAAATATTTATAACTTTACTACCCACAGAAGGTGATAATCTTTGTGTTAACATTTTTTTGGATTATAGTCTTGCAAATTTTTTTTTCTTTCTGTCCGTCTGTCTGCTTTTAAAGTAACTTAAAAATCTGTAATTTTCAGTTTTTAATGATTTTGCTAGGGTGAAAAAATTGGCAGCTACATAGGAAAATTGCTGAAGTGCAGGCAGGAATCAAAGAAGATTTATCCTTCCCTGATGTAAAAACGTATCCATTTCTTCTCTGTCTAAGCCATAGGGCAGCCACTATAATTTCACTTTTTCCATCCCTACTTTTATGTGAGCCAATTTGACATCATTCTTTTCCTTCTTTCCTTCTTTCTTTTTTTCTCCTGAGTAGCCAGAGTGTTGGCTTGTCTTCCCCCTGTTGCAAATAAATGACTTGTTTTACATAAGTCTTTGTAAATAAGAATCACTGAAGGGAGAAGAGGGTGCAGGGGGGCCCTTCCAGCAATCATGCTCACGTCAACAGTCAATTAACAGAAAAGAACAAGGAATGCAGAATTCCATTATGTCTCCTACTCATTTATTTTGAGGAAGTATTTCATTCCTTTGAACCAGAGTACAGTTCTCACCATTGTGATGGCTGAAATAACACCTCCATTTGTGCTAAAGGTCCATTTAAGGAATGTGAGTACCAGGTACAAATTGAACATTGTAAGTGTAGAGAAGCTGCAGTATGCTTTTTCTTGCTAGTGGTGTTGCTACGGTTGTACTTAACTACCAAACACTAATTGGGATTCCTAGGAAAAATAGAGAATTTTAGACCGTGGTATATTTCTGATTCCTAGAAATTTCCATAGGAAATCCAAGTAGAAAGAGGAAAAGCAGAGCTGTAAACTTACTTTCCTAAAACTGACAATGGAAGCACAGTGAAACATTTTCTCAGCTTAGAATTATGGCTGAAAGTGCTGGGAGATATTGGAAGAATAGTAAAAATGGAATAATTTGGATTCCAAATTGAAAAAAAGCAAGAAGCAGTCTGTAAGGCATTATTCAACTCCATTTAGATTGGACTCCCTGCTCAGAAGATGGCCCCAGAGTTAAATAACCTTCAGTGGCAGCATTGTAACTTTAATGATGTTTGATAGTGAATGAAGTATCTAAGTGGAAGAGATTATTATGGTGAAGAAAACTGAGAGCCTGAAGATGCACGTTTTCCTTAAGGTCGACAGTATCCACACTTCAAAAAACAACATAGGTTGTAACCAAGTATGAAATGTCTTAGGAGGCTTGTCATCATCAAGAGATCTAAGGAGCAGAATACATTTTTGTTACTCAGTTGTGGGAAGAAAGAATCACTTAAAAAAAAAAATCTCCCTCTTGGCTGGACGTATATGAGGGTGCCTGATACTAGTCTGTCCCTATGCAAGTCAACTCTGTGTCTTAACCCCACAAGTCATTTTCCTCAAATACATGTGGCTTCCTTGTTCAGACCTAGAGTTAGGGGTCCATTGCACAGGAGTAGAGTTAAAGCTCTGTGGTGTAGTATATGGGTTCTTAATACTCAGCCTTGCTGTCCTTTTGAGAGTCACCTTTACCTGCTGCCTCACATTGCTACCACCTTCAGCTTCTGTCTCCTGAACACATCTGGCCTTTCTCAACTGTGTACTTCTGTACCCATTATATCTCTTTTCTTGGAATACTCAAGAGCCCTTCTTTGTCTGATAGTTCACTCATTCTTCTGTTCAGATGGCCTTCCTCATTGTGACCTTTCAGAACCCCCAACACAGAAATGGTTGTTCTAGTTTTATTTATTTATTTATTTTCCCATCATCTTTGGTACTTTGTCCCCATCTCTGTCATGAAATACAATACATTTTATAACCATCTCCAAGAATCTTAGTGCCTCATTGAGATTATATCTGAGAATCTAGAATCCTGCCTGGTATATAGTAGGTACTTGGTGAGTGGTTTTAAATGTAAATGATTGGCCAAGCTGAAATAAAGTAAATATAGGATAGATTCATAGATTTGATTCAAAGATTTGCAGTTTCGAGAAGATAATGAAACACCTGGTAGCTGGAAGATTAGCACGATCAGACTTATGTATACCTGCAAGGAACAAAATGCTCTGAATATGGGTTTAAGAGAGAGAGGAGTGCCAAGAAAACTCAGTAGAAGGAATAGTCTTTTCAACAAATAGTGCCGGGACAGCTGGATATTCAAATGCAAAAGAATGAAGTTGGACGTCTACCTCACACCACATACAAAAATTAACTCAAAATGGATTATAGATGTTGAGTGTAAGAGCTAAAACTGTATAACTCCAGGAGTAAAATTTTGTAACCTTGGATTAGGCGGTGGATTCTTAGATGTGACACCAAAAGTCCAAGCAGCAAAAGAAGAAAACGGATAAATGTGACTTCATCCAAATTAAATTTTTTTGCACTTCCAAGATCATCATCAACAAATTGAAAAGGGAACTCATAGATTAGGAGAAAATATATGGAAATCGTCTATTTTAGAAGAGATTTGTATCTAGCCTATATAAGGAAACATAAATCAAGAATAAAAAGACAAAAACTCAGTTAAAATATGGGCAAAGATCAGAATAGAAGTTTCTCCAAAAAAGATGTACAAATGGCCAAATAGCACATGAAAAGATGGTGAACATCGTTAACCATCAGGGAAATGCAAATCAAACCTGCAGAGCAATATACTTCACACACACTAGGATGGCTTTAGCCAAAAAGACAGGCATTAACAAGTGTTGGCAAGGATGTGGAAAAATTGGAGCCCTCATACACTGCATGTAGTAATGTAAAATGGTACAGCTGCTTTGGAAGACAGTCTGGCATTCTTTTAAATGGTTAAATATAGAGTTATCATATGACTCAGCTATTCCACCCTAGGTCGATATCCAAGAGGAAAGAAACATATGTTCACACACATAAAAGCTTATACATGAATATTGACAGCAGCATTATTCATAATAGCTCCAAAGTGGAAACAACCCAGATGTTTGTTAGCTTATGAGTGGATAGATATGCCATGATATACCCATACAATGGACTATTATACAGCCATAAGAAGGAATGAAGTTTTGATACATGCTAATACCTGGATGAACTTTGAAAATATTATGCTAACTGAAAGAAGCCAGACACAGAAGCCATATACGGTATCATTCCATTTATATATAATGTCCAGAATAGGCAAATCCAAAGACACTAATAATAGATTAGCTGTTGCCAGGGACTAAGGAAGAGAGTATTAGGGGATTGCTGTTAATGGATATGGCATTCTTTTGGGGATGATGGCAATGTTTTGGAAATTGTGGTAATGGTCACTCAACTCTGAATATATTCAAAACCACTGAATCAGACACTGAATCAGAATGGATTTTATGATATGTAAATTATATCTCAAAGCTGTTACACAAGAGGGAGAGAGGAAAGATAGTGACTCGTCCTAATTATTAATTAGCAAACAATGGCACAGCTGGGAAAAATGGCCCAGCCTGTCTTTGTGCCTGTGTTGACGATGGCAATAACTACTGTGTATGCTGTGCAACATGCTAAACGCTTTATTCATGTCTCTAATTCTCACCAGTCTAACTTTACAAATGAGGAAGCTAAAGCTGTGAGTTGAACCAGGATTGCAGCGCAGACATTTCTGATCTTATTGACCTTTTTCCCACTATGATGGGACCTCACAGTCAGTGACAGAGCCTGCCTTGATGGATATATGGTTGACCCTTGAACAACATGAGTTTGAACTGTGCGGGTGGGTCCACTTACATGTGGATTTTTTTCAATATTAAATACCCAGGACTACACGATCCGTGGTTGGTTGACTCTGTGGATGTGGGTACAGAACCGCAGATGTGGAGAGCTGATTGTAAATTATATGCAGTCTTCCGACTGCAAGGAGGGTCAGCGCCCCAGTGCCCTCCTTGTTCAAGGTTAACTGTATCTGTTTTATGTTCCGTCACTTTCTGACAGCGTGAGTGTGGATGTGTGGTATGCCTACTCGTGCATCTCCAGTACTAAAACACCCACTACTCACCTATGAGATGACCTGTTACTGTAAGAAAATTGAGGAGGGAGGCAAGTGAATGATTACAGATGTTACAGTAATAACTCTAGAGTCAATGGAGAAATTCTTGGTTTAGCATTCATTACATACTTTAGTAGCTAAAAGTGCTTTAAAAATAAATTGATAAACTTAATCAAATTGACAAAATACAATTGTCAGTAATAAGCAGATGATGTTATAGAAAGACAGACATCCAGAGCTGAAGAGACAGCTGTGTTCTGCTCTGACGTGCAGTCAGCAGCACAGCCTGGGTTTTCTTAGGTTAAGGACTGACCCAATGGACCTTAGAGATAGTGTGGACGAGGGTAGGAGGACAGTGGAATCTTATCTGAGATAGTAGGTGTTTATGTGTTGTTGGGGTGTGTGTGTGTGTGTGTGTGTGGTGCTTTATTTTTTTGGTGGGAGGCTGGGGTGATTTGAGGAAGATGTAATATGATCTTTTCAACTTAAGAGAAAATACAGTGTAAGTTTTTTTTTTCCACCTATGAGAAAGTGGATTTGAGAGTGAGAGGAAGTTAGTCTTAGTACACTCATTTCCATCATCATTTCCATTACGTAAAAGCATTTGTTAGTGTGAATTAGGGTTGGAAACTTTGGGAAAACAGGGTGAGCTGAGAGCAACATGGACATTACTTGAAAAGGCCTGCCATCAAAGTCCACCATGACTACTTCCCATAAAACTTTTAAAATTCCTGTGTCACACAGGCAAATACCTACCTGATGTGAAAGAGGCAGGAATTAAGAGAAATGTTTCGTACAGTGTGTAGTCGACAGTGGGTGTTCACTGAGTGGTCACTATTGAAATGAAAGAGGCTGTTAGAACAATTTTGATGAAAGTTTGGCAGGCTTTGCCTTCCTAAATACATACTGAGATCACACAGTATGAAACAAATTTTTCCTTTCATTGTAAACTTGCTCTGGCTATTCTTAATTTTTTTTAATCTCATCATTAGCTCTCTGAATAATTTATATATAAAAAATTCTTAGGCAGATGCCTTGAGTTTTATTTTCCATATTTCCATAGCAATTTATGAAACATTTTTCAAAAGTTACAGGGAAAGGTCTTCATGTAGACCCAAAGATTTAAAAAGAGAAAAAGTGAAGCATCTAAGTTAAGTGTTCTGTCATTTGAGAACCCACTCTTCTTTTTTCCAGATTGATTGATATAACCTAAAAACTTCAAAGAGTAGTCAAAACTAGTGTTTCTGTTATAGCAGAAGTACACACTTTACCCCATTCTGTCGTTTTGGGCATTAATTAATGGGTGAATACCTGTTGTAATTATATTGACAGAGGAGAGACGAGAAATCTACTTAAAAACACATGTAAATTTTGGTTTGGTTGGTCATTCTCCAATGAGGATTGTTTCAAGAGTTGGTCAGAAATCAGAGCCCTGTAGAGAAACAGTAGGGCCTGTTAGGTGGAAGCTATGGGATGCTTTTCTCCATTTTGTTCAGCCACACCAGCCAAGCTATAAACATTAGCCTCAACTGCTTCCTTTGGGTGATTACAGCCTGGGGTTAAACCAGTGCTGTGTTTTACCTTCAATATTGTGAAAATGATAAGCAGGAAGGAACATGGGGCATTGCCCTGGGCCTGAGCAGACTGAAAATCAGATCTATTTGGCAGCCAATAATAAGAGATTTGGAATTTTTTTCAAGACTTCACCTCCTTTGGAAGAACTGACTTTTCCTTAGGAAGTGAGGGAAATGTTTCACAGTGAACAGAGTTTGTGCATGGGTGTTAGAAGCATCTGTAGAAAAGAGCAGAGGACTTACGTGTCCATTCTGTTTTAGTTGCCACTGTCAGCAGATTTACAGTAACTTTATCATTTTATGGTTATTATGTCTGAGGAGCAGTTACAGACAGGGTTGGCAATGCTAAATTAAAGAGAAGTACCAAGGATGTATGTCTCCCTCAAAGCATTGTGCAAGTTTCCTCTTTCTGAGCCCTCTCTTGGTCTCCCTGTTCTGCAGTTTCTCTTGGATGTCTTTCCTTTGTTTCTGGGATCCTGGCATTGCGGCATAATAGGACACAGGATTAGCCAGAGGAACTATGAGCCCAGATGGGACTCTACATCCAGCTCCCTGTGTGATTTTAGGAATATTTTCAAAGTTATTTATTTGGGTATTTCACTTGTTTATTTACTCAGTCATTGTTGGTCTTTCTCCCTTTTAGCATGTAAGCTCCCCAAGACCAGGGACCCAGTGTGTACTAGGCATTGACCAATTTGACTGACTGGTTGAAGGAATTTTTATCTTGTGGAAGGAGGAAGGGAAAGGAAAGTGTTGGGGATCCTGAAGTTCTTTGTAATCTAAAATTAGGTGATTCTCCTCTACTGTTCATATTACTCCTTAAGGAGGAGACAGAGAGAATATAAATATATGTACGTTTGCATAAGCAATCAGTATTGAGAGGATGTCACATCTAGAGATCACTTCTGAATCATTAGTAAGGATTGATTATGCACATTATGCTGCATTTGACTTTATTGCACGATTATTGTAGTCTGCCTTTACAAATTAGTGACCCATGTTTGTCATATATATCAACTTTTCTTAGAAAATTATCTTTTGGGCACAAAACTTAGCCAAGGTTCGGTAGTTATATTCCTACACACTCTTTGAAATTCACCAGGTTTACAAACTTAGGTTTGTAATATAATAATTTTGCCTTGTGATAAATATGATCTGGTATCAGTAGTACAGATTCTTAATCCTTTCTTGTGCCGTGGAACCAATTGCCAGATTGGTGAAGCATTTTTAAGTGTAAGGTATAAAATTCATAGATACAATCTAGAACAACCTGTCTGTGTTTCCATGGACGTAAACGTGGCAGAGAAGCTAGACTGAAAAGACATGATTGGACATCTCTTCTATGCTGATTGGACAGGTATGATTCGTGTTACGATAGCTTCATTAATATCTTAAAGGCAGCTCAGTTTGGCACAAATCAAACCATCAGATCTCTACTTACTATTTGTCTTCTTCAGTTTCTTAAAGCAGCATTTCTCTTTAGTCTGAAATAATTGTTCGGTTGATTTCATTCACTGAAACTCTATGGGTGTAACTCTTCTTACTTGTCCAGTGTTCTTAGGTACCACAGAGATATTGGGGGAGGATTAGATTTGATTTTTGATTTTCAAATGTGGTTCTTTTTGGTATCTAGGTTGGTGATACACAATAAAGTATGGTAGTAAAGGCGTAGCATTCCAATCAGAGTACTTGGGTATGAATCTTGTCACCCATTTAGCTGGCCTTAGGTTAATTTCTTAATTGCTCCTGAAGATACTTCATCTAGAATTTAGGACTGTGGTGTTGCCTATGTTAGAGGATCTTCTGAGTATTGTGCGAGTTAAGTTACGTGCCAAGCGCTTTATGAACTAAGTTGCTTAGCTGTCTCTGAACGGGGCCTCCCTGTCCCTCAAGCTGGAGCAGCGGAGGTTTGATTAGATGGAGTGAGCACCAGCTGAGGACCCAACCCCAGTTCTGAGGTTCGTAAGATGTATCTCAAACCCTGCTGGGCTTCCTTCTTAATTTGGAAGGTCTCAGTTGCTGCCAGTGTCCCCTCACCTACAGCACTGCGTACTTTACTGAAGGAGTGGGATTAAGGTGATCCCACAGAAGATGTGCTTGTCTCCATCTTCTCCAGCCCTGAGTGGGTGTGATGATGACCCACTGAGCAGTCATCTGGAAAGAGCCAGGTCTGTTTAGTAAAGTACTAAAAGTTGATTTCATTTATATATGCCCTAGTCGTGCTCCTTTTTCCAGATCAAAGATTTATGTAAGTGTGAGTAGTTTTTCTGTGCATCAAAGTGTTTGTTCACATAAAGCCAGCAGAGTGGGGCTACCATTTATGAGCCTGTCTCCTTATACTGGTCACCTCTGACCCAACCTGTCTATAAGATCCCTGCCCCTATCACTGAAGTCAGGCATGCTGTCAGTACCTTCAGCTTGTGACCCCCTATACAGCAACCTCAGATCTGTTATCTGAATCTAACCATTCCCCGCCTTGGTCTATATCTTAACCGTTGTCTGGAGTTGGCATGTGCATTAAAAATTATGCATCAGTGGAAAATTTAAGGTTTCTAGATATAAATGAGTATGTAGTAAAATGTTTGAGGAATTTTTATTCATTCATGACTCACCTTATCACTTAAAAACCTTAGATTTGGTTACCTACAAAGCAGATGAAAATTAGTTTATTTAATGACTGGCAAGAACTGTTTGAGAAAAGTAATCGGAATTTTCAGATTTTTGGAATTTTTTTTCTTGATTTCAGGAAAGGATATTATCAATCTGCAACTACACTGCAGGGTAGTCCTTTGATATTATAGAAAGGCTTTTAACAACCTAGAATCATCACCAATAATTTATTTTTCCATTTCGCTACAAAAATAACCATGCTGAGTAGTAAAAGGAGCTGGTCCTAAACGGAGAGGGTTTATTGTCTCAGGACAGTCATGATCATGGAACATTGGAAAGAGCACATATTATTTCATCAGTGTTGGCTGTTATAAATGTGAAGAGAAATGAGACTGAGAAGTAACTTTGGGAGTTTTCAACCATAGTTATAGTCATTACATTTGAAAAGAAAGACAAGTTAGTCAGGCGATTTGGGAAATACATTCAATGCTTCCACCATTTTTAAGTCAAGTAACTTAACTTCATCTGTAAGATAGAATGACTGCTTGCTCCTGTAAGTCTTCGGTTGCCCTTTGAATATTCCTTTATCCCCGTTTTCACTTTTTTTAGTGGTACTTGAATGATGGTGGTAGGAGTTTGATACATAGCAGCAAAAAAAAAAGGGTTTGGTCTAGGGAAAGTGCAGTCCTTAAGTTTCGAGTCTCTACTATCCATGAAGAACAGACAGACTTGGTTTTCCTCTTTTGTGCTGTTCACTGTATTAGAAAATGCAGAGTGAGGAATTAGTGCAGAAACCAAGGGTGAGAGCTCACGCTCTTGTGTTCCCTGGTTGATGATGAATAAAATAAAACCACTCAGCTGCATTTGGGTTTGAAATAGAACTTATATTGGAAATGTATAAATTTCCTGTGTTTTCTTGTGGTAAAAATCATACTTACTTAAGAGTGTCAGGAATGACAGAGCTGGAATTAACTGGTTTTAGATCATCTGACATTTTAGAGTAGGATGTCAGATATTTACCAGAGTTACAGGGAGAAAATTTGATAAAGAATGTGTTAAATAATAGCTCTTGGTAGACATTAAATCTAAGCAGATAAACTTTTTTTTTTTTTTTGCTTGCTTGCTTTTTCATTTATTTATTCATTAACTAACATACATTGGGGCCAGATATCTCGAGGGACTTGCAGTTGGTGGGAAAGTCAGATCCGTAACCTGCGCTACAGGATAGAGGTGCTGGTGGGTGGGTACCATTCTGGCTGGGAGAAGGCTTGACTGTTTGCCTGCCCTTCCCTCCGTCCACATGGCTGTTCTATTTTTCCTCTCCTTGTTCACTGCTTGTGAGCTCAGTTTTAGCTGAGACTTCTTCCTGTACCAGAATGGCCTGGGAGCCCACTTCCAAGTCTTTTGGCCCTAGTTTGGAATTGAGTCTGAGCACAACTTTCGCAGACTCTTTTGGTCCCAGTTTCCTGTGTGCGGGCAGCTCACGCAGTGTTTTTCTCGGCGCTGTGGCAAGCCCCCGTGCCTGCCGGCTCCTGTGTGTCCACGTGCAGCCTGTTCTGCCCGCGTCCTGGATCATCACTGGTCATCGGGGCAGCCTTTAAAGGCATGTATCTTATGCCTCCTACCACTGAAGCTCCTCTTTTGATTCTTGTTTCTTATAACCCAGAAGAAGTAGGAGAGAGTTTTAGGAATTGAAGAGCTTATTAAAATTCCTGTGGAGCATTTCAATTTAGTAAGGGAAACTACCTACTTTTTCTGTTAACTATAAGAAAAGACACGTGTAAGTGTTTTTAAGAGATCCATTTTATTCTATACATATATATATATACACATACATATATATATATATACACACACATACATATATATATATATGTGGAATGAGTTAGCTTAACTTTTCTGAACTTCATTCCTCTTTTTTCTCAAATGTGGGTATAACTATATGCCTCCCAGGATTGTTGGGAGGATTTAAAAGAGGTGGTAATATTAATAGTAGTAATTGCTGGGTAAGGTTTTTCTATTTCGTATCCGTTACTGTTCCAGGACCTTAACATATGTTGCCTCAGTTCATGTAGAGGGTATTAAAGCAGAGCAGCAGGTAATCAATAAGTATTGATTGTATCTTGAATCCTTTCACATCTCTTAACAACCCAGCTGTCCTATTTCTTGTAGCTCATTATTTTCATATTTCTTTCACAGCAGATCTAACTTGTGTATGACTCTCTCCATAATGAAAACTTTGGAGTACAGACCGGGATGAAAACCTGGTTCTGCAGTTGCACTAGTTGTACATTTTAATCATGCTGTGCCTTGGTTTTCTCGTGTACAGCAGGTGCTGACATCTAATTCTCCAGGAGCTGAGGGAGTTAAATGAGATACCCCATGACAAGCAGCTGGCCGACCACAGCACTGGTTCTGACTCTCTCCTCTCCCTCCGTGTGGGCCGCTCCCAGCAGCACTTCCTCTGGCTGCTACCCCAGGCCATCTCACTTCAGGCCATCTCATTTTAACGGTTCTCTTGGTCATAGCTTTAAACACTGAGGCAAGCAAGGTGAATGTTCTCCCTGTTTAACCTTTTGTGCCTTATTCTCTAACCTCTCATCCTTGTGTCTGGGCCACAGGACAGCAGAGAATACTAGGCACGCACAAGTTTCTCAGTAAATACTTACAGAGCAGAATAAAAGGACAGGGAAAAAACTCAAACTGGTTGCTATTTGCCATCAAGTTGACTTTCTTCTTTAGCCTGAAGAAGATGACTGGGTATTTGTCCATGGAAGATAAATGCATTACTTTTTAAAGATGTTTTGTTTGTTAGTTTTGTTTTTCAAGCAGACGAGGCTGGAAGAACGTCAGATAGGGTAACCTGGGAGGTGTATTAATTTGCTTGGACTACCATAACAAAGTACCGAAGACTGGGTGGCTTAAACAGCAGAAATTATTTCCTCATGATTCTGGAGGCTGCAACTTTGGTTTCTTCTGAGGCCCCTCTTCTTGGCTCTTAGATGGCCTTCTTCCCTTGGTGTCCTCACATGACCTTCCTTCTGCCTGTCTGCGTCCTTCCTTTTTTCCTAACGATGTCAGTGATACTGGAGCAGGACCCACCCATATGACCTCATTTTACCATAATTACCTCTTTAAAGATGCTATCTTCAAATACAGTTACATGCTGAGTTACTGGGGGTTTGGACTTAAATATATGAACTGGTGGGGGCAGGGAGGGAGGTACATAAGTCAGTCCATACGGGTGGCAACCTGAGGGCCTGGCACAGTGGTTGTTTTCTAAGGGTCTGTGCTTCTCTGGAGAAGATATGTGAGTGATTGTTTTGTTGAATCATAGAGCTAGAAAACATCTAGATGAAGAATACTTGGTTTTGATTTCTGAAAAAGTAATACTTTGCTCTGAATTCTGGGGAAGAAAAACTCACTAGGACTTAGTCTAATTTTTTCCTTTATATTATTTTTAGGCTAAAGTAAGATAAACCTTACTGTTCAGCACCTATTTTTTTTCTCACCTTTGAATATCCAGTGCTTTGCTCACAGAATGTGTCAGGAAGTAGTTGTTGAATTGAATACAGGTGATTTGTCTGCCTTTGGACATGGTCACAATTTCATTCACCCACAAAGGAAACGAATTGTCTTTTCCATGGTCATTAGAGAAGACTGAGGGCACATTTTATTGCCTCAGGATTTTGGGACTGAACTCTTTCTAATGTCTGAATTCGTCTGCTACAGTAATATATTTCTTTATGAACCATGTTTTTTAAACAAAGAATGTTATTGCTTCCATTTCCTGAGTTGCTTTTTATTTTGTGCATTATTATTTGCTCTTCAGACTTCTTTTTCTTTGGAAGAACACAGGCATAATTTCCTTAGACATAGATCAAAACTAGATTTGATAATTAAATATGCTGCAACTTGTATTATGGAAGAACAATAAAATACTCAGCACAAATTTTTTGATTTTTGTTTCTAATTTCAGAATATTTCATTTCTTAAAAATATTTTTAATCATAAGGTAAGCTTTGATGGGTTAAAGGAACAGGTCTCCAAAAGTATCCTCATTACTCATGTACGTGTAAATAGATGTCTCACAAATACCACAGAATAATTTAAGATAATTTAAAATGGGGCTTTCAGACAGTTTTCATATACGCAGGCAATTTGTGGCTTCAAAATGCTACTTAGTTTCCTGGCGGGAAACTTTTTTTGGTGAAGATTAATTTATACTTCAGACATTAATTTTTATAATTAGTGGAAATAATGTATTCTTACAAAATATAGTAGTAAAAAGGTAATGTTTCAGCTCTGTATCTCTTTTATTTTGCTTTTTCCCCCCTTGACTAGAATTCTTATCTTTGTTAGTGCTTTTTGCCTCTTTTTAAAAGCGCTGTAACAGTTCAGAAACTATATAATAAATGAAAATAATTTCTCTTCATTATAACTACCCCTGTTTACAAGCCCACGGTTGTTCTTCATATTTGGTGAGAGCCCTGCTCTTGTTTACCTACCTCCATCAAGTCTTTATGACTGCTTGACCATAAAGTTTGACATTGACTGAAATACTGAAGGCTGTAAGTTTCTAGAAAACTAATACTTTGCTTCTGTGGACCTTCCAGTGTCCTAGCACAGGAGTAAATGAAGGTTCCGTGAGAGGGGGGCATCTAGAATATGCCCTACTTTTTTCTTAATAGCTAGTGGCAGGGTGAGGGGAAAAAAGACAATATAGAGTAATGCATATTTGTACCAAGTGGTAAGAAAAACCCATATTTATACTAAAATTGTACAAAATGTGCTCTCATAGTCATGCTCTGCATTTTGGACAAAACAGAAGATGCTTTGATGATATTTATCAGCATATGTATTAGAATTTCTAGTGTCATGGTTTAAGCATCATTTCACATATATCTGTAACTTAACAGCCTAAGTGGGGCTAACGTGATTAGCTTGCCAGGGCCTGGAAGAGGTTACATTTGTTAGAGATATGTAAAAAGCCACATCCTGAGCTTTAGTAGGATGACTCAGAGTCTTAATTTGCTTTATTAATGAACAATTAACATAGTAGTTAATTTTGAAACTATTATGTTACTGTGTAATCATTAATAAAGATTTTTGTTTCCTTAACATAAAGATTAATGGCTATTAATTAAAATTAAAGCTATCTCTTATGCTGAAGTACCAACTAACATTGATAAACTTTCCATTTTTTTCTCTCAAGAAGTATTTTTAAAAACAAAGCTTAGTATAATTTTATTAGAGTGCTTTAGACATGATTAAGTCATTTTATTTTGGCCTACAGTCAGCTTCCTGAGGTGTAATGAGAAATCTGTTTCAATGTACAAGTGTAATTTTCAGTTGTTGCTTCCTCCCTTCCTCCCTTCCTCCCATTCTTCCCTTTCTTCCCTTCTTCCCTTCTTCCTTTCTTTCTCTCTTTCTTTCCTTGGCTCTTTTAAACAAAATTTCCTATCAGTGTGTGCCGGACTGTCTCAAGTGCTTGATTAGACCATCTGGTCTCTTTGGAAGCCTGGTCCTGGCTTCCAAGTTTGCTCTTGTGCCGTCATTGTCCGCTTCCTTGCAGGGCCCTAGCACAGGGGCCGTGCTCTCAGCTGCCTCAGCCCTACTGATTCTTTGAGTCCCTGAAGCCTTACTCTGAACCTGCCATTTCATACTCTGGTTCTCTGTACCCCACAGCTTTACCTTTTGATTATGTAATCTGTTGTATTATTTCTTATCTTGTGTCTCAACAAAATTGTTTGCTCCTAGAGCAAATAGCATGAAGTTAGCCACAGAACCCATAAACATTGGCATTATACTCATATGTTACCTTATTTTGGTTCAATTTTTACAAAATCATTTGAAGAAAGGATGGATAGAATGTTGGTTGGCTCACTCTGCCCATAGCAGGTCCCCTGTCACAGTGTCTCCTCACGTTACTCATTGCATCATCAGGACATTTTGGGAGCAGAAGTGTCCTTGATTTGGGATTGTTCAAGTGTCTGGTTTCTTGGGATCCTCTCATCCGCATCCTTGGTCTCAGGTTAAATGACCTTTCAGTACACATATGTTTTCTGAAGTTAATGTTCCCTTTGTTTCCTAAAACCCCAATGTCGTGGAACTGTGCTTGCTAAAGCAGGAATAGGGTCAAGAGCTACCAGGCAGAGCTGGAAGCTCAGCCCTCTAAAGAGTGTAAGTGGCCCAGAAAGTCTCTTTCTGGAAAACCACTTAATTGATCATCAGAGCCGTTCCTAAAATCAGCTTAAGCACACATTAAATTCAACTTGTCTTAGATGAAGTCTCCAGAAGTCTTCTTCAGCTGTGAAAATTTTATGAGACAAACGAGATTTATTGTCGAGCTGTTGATCTCTCCAAAACGTTTTGTGTAATCAGAATCAGGTGGTTGATGAAAAGTTTATTTTCATAAATTTTAACTGTTAAATATTATTTTTAAAACTCATTTAGCTGGTTGAATTAGAGAACTTGAATTCAACATGCACTGATTCTTTTTTTCCCTATGTAGGAAAGAAAATTAAAATTAAGGGGGAAGTAATTAAATACTATGTACAGTCCCAGGATCTTTGCTAATAACGCACTACATTCCTTTTGCTGTTTTCTTCAGGTGATTGAGGACAATACCGGCGTCCGCCGGGTGGTGGTCACCCCCCAGTCTCCTGAGTGTTACCCGCCAAGCTACCCCTCGGCCATGTCTCCAACCCATCACCTACCCCCCTACCTGACTCACCATCCGCATTTTATTCACAACTCACACACGGCTTACTACCCACCTGTTACTGGACCTGGAGATATGCCGCCTCAGTTTTTTCCTCAACATCATCTTCCCCCTACAATATATGGCGAGCAAGGTGAGAAGATTGCTGGTATCAGGGGCTGTTGGAACTGGTCACAACACTTAAGTGGCTTAAGAGAACCAGAGAGCCCTTTGTTTCTTCTGTAACAAGCATGGTAGAAGAGTATCCACCTGCTGTATAAAAAACTCATGGGAAATTCCTAGCTTCTTTTGTTCTGAATTGTGTCTTGCAGCTCTTTCTTTATATTTTCCCAATTTCTGCCCCCTGTCCCACCCCACAGAGAGCAGGGAACAGGTTAGCCACTTTTTGTTTCAGAAAAGAGGCAGTAATCTATCATCTGTTCCCATGTCCTGTTAACATTTTTATGTGAGAGCGGCCTGGGGTAGAGCTGCAGCGCGTTGCTTCTGAGGCATCCACGTGGTCTCGCAGTAGAAGGGAACGTGAAAAGGGCTTTGTGCCCCATTTCCAATGATAGAAGACTGAGGTCTCGGTCACCTCTGGGTTTCCTGGATGCTCTGTTGCAATCTTGGCAGAACTCAAAATCCCTGCACTGTTGACGTGGTCTTCCTGAACCCTGTTTTTTAGTTTAAGGATAGCCATTAGTGCAGCCACAGTCCACTGGTTGTTAGGCAAATACTTACCTTGAAATGAAAAAGAGTCTCAGAGATACCGGCATTATGTCTTTTTAGTTTTGGCCTTGGTGTTAGTTTAGTCTGAACCCCTTCTCTATCAAAATGGAAACTGCGAAACCAGATACTGAGATTTTAACCTCTAGGACTTTACAAAGTGATTTTCTTCTGTGAATTGAAGTGTTTTATTGTTTCAAAAACATTTATTATGTTGGTTTACAGATAAATTGTAAGAGAGAGAAATGCCTGTTAGTTTTGGAGGAAGTTACCACCTCACTTTCTCTTAAATATTTTACATGTATATATATATGCATTTCCCCCTGTATGTTCAAATCCCATTGGATGTTTTTCTTATTAACAAGAGAAAAATTTGAGATGGGTATTTTAGGTGAAATACCCTATATCCCTTTGTAACTTGGGGATAGAATTTGACTTTTTTGTAGTAGTCATTAGAAAGAAATTTACTATAATTCAGAAGAATGAGGTGCTGTTATAAGAGGATGTGGCAAGATGATAGCAAAAGATGAAACCAGTACTTTAATAGAGGCATCGATAACTTCCTGCCTCTCTAGTCTTCTTACCTAGTATCATAACACTTTAAAACATCAGAGAGTGGGCATCTTCCATGAAACCATTTGGATAAAAACAAAAAATTCAGTTAATTAACTAATTTTTTAAAAAGTATTCAGTACTTTGACACAGTACACATTAAATACTTGAGCATTTGTTGGAGCTTGGATCTGGTTGGGTTGGGTCTGATTTCAGTGACATTGTGAAAAGCCTTAGCTGGTGACTCATTGCCGGATGAAGAAAGTCTGACTTGCCTCATTTTAGCAGTCTTTTAGGCGGATGCCCTACAGTTACTGTTTTGTGAATGGTGTCCTTTGCAATTTTAGACAACAATATGATTTAAATCATCATTAGAGTTAAGCAAAAAAAAAAAAAAAAAAAAGAATTGTCTTCATTTAACAGGTTATTGTGGTTTAATTTCATTAAAATAACACAGCAATAATGTACAATTAAGTGCCTTCATTGATTCCAAATTAAAGAAAGCAGAAAACAAAAATCCTTTGCTTTATAAATAAAAGCCATTTATATATTCTCTTAGCTTAGTTCTCAATGTTCATACACCTAAAAGCAATTTAAACATTTAATTTCCCAAACTGTATGAGTTTTAAAAGTTCTTGATGTTTCAAAAGATTATTATATTGGTCCCCATGGTGAATATTTTAAATCTCAAGTATAATGCATTGTGATATTTAAAGCCTTTACCATTCTTTTTATATGTTTAAATATAATTTATTTGGGCACGCACTCTTTGAATAGGGCTGTGTTTCTCTTGTGCAAATTGGTTATCCTGTAAAGATTTGCTTTTTAAAGATCTTCCTCAAGCTGTATGACTAGAAAGAAAATGAAAAGTGAACAATTGAAAACATCCGTTACATAGGGTGAGCATGCATTCCTGGTGTGCCTAGGCCAGTACTGGGTTAGGTCTCTTGTTCAGAGAAATAATTAGGAGTGCTCCCTAATCACCCTCAGAGGTACTCAGGTTTAGATGGTAATTTATATGGTCACTCTGTGCATGTGGGGCATTTTCTTCTTATAAACATGTTAAGACCCATTATCTGTGTTACATATTGTCATTTTTATTGTCTAAATATAATTTTTAATTGCTTAAGATTTTTAAACATTTTCCCCTAAGAGTGTGAGATAACTTTGCAAGCTCCCATTTTCTTTTGAGCCACTTAAAAATGTGCATAGAGGTTTCAGACCATAGATTATTATGCTTGGCACCAGGTTGCAGAGATGGCTTATATTTACCAATAAGTTCTCCTTAAACATCTCCTCTGATTCTGTGAGCATCGATTACTGTAAATGGAAATTTCTCATCTCATTTGAGTAGGTTTTGCTCAATTGGCTCTTCTTCATGGCACAGAGACCTCATGATATTTTGGTTGTTAAGTACTTTGCAATAAAAGTGCTATTCTGTGCATAAGGATGAGAGTACTTTTAAGTATCTCAATTCTAAAAACACATTATTTAAGGAGATATTTTATTCTAATTGTTTTTTTGATTTATTGCAATTACTAAAAACAATTGATAGGCAAAATCAAACTTAGTTACATGTTCAGCTAAAATATGAACTTCTGGTGGACAGTAATCTTGTCTTCAGTATTTTCCATAATTTCTGGAACATTTCTGAACATACAGTATAGTCTTTTAATGATTAATTATTCCTTTATTGGTTAGAAATGAATAGGGATATTTTAAATGTATAATATGCATATCGTTTTCTTAATGTTTTTTATATTGTATTTAGTAATATGTTAAACTTCTTCCTTCGGGAGTCAAGTCGCTTGACCATTTAATAATTTATTATTGAAAATGTAGACTGAACTTGTACTTGTCATAATCTTCGCTTTAGAAATTATACCACTCTATGGAATGTCGAGTTACATCACCCGAGAGGACCAGTACAGCAAGCCTCCGCACAAAAAGCTGAAAGATCGCCAGATTGACCGGCAGAATCGCCTCAACAGCCCGCCTTCTTCTATCTACAAGAGCAGCTGCACGACCGTGTACAACGGCTACGGGAAGGGCCACGGCGGCGGCGGCGGCGGTGGCGGCGGCGGCGGAGGCGGCAGCGGCGGCGGGCCCGGCGTTAAGAAGGCGGAGCGCAGAGCCAGAAGCAGCCCCAAGTCGAATGACTCAGACTTGCAAGGTAATGATCAATGACGTTGGCTGTAAAGAGTGAATGATCCAGACAGGGACGTCCTGAAAGAAACAGCTTTTGCACAAGAAGGCTCTTTCGTGGCAGTTGGTCTTCATGCTAAGAATGATTGGGTAGACCTTCTCTTATCTATTTCTTAGCCAGGACAGACTATTGTATCATCTCCTTTTTATTAATACTTCATGGCCAAATATTATTTCTTTGGTCACGTGCTGTTGTAACATTGTACTTCATCTCAGTAACAAGTGTCAGAAAGTGTTTTCATGTTAGCTACTTCTGTTGTTTCTGTCTACATAGAAGGATGTGGAAGGGATCCAAATTAAAACAATTAATCTGTCTAAGAAGTGTAGGACTAGTTCAAATATGAAAATAATTATACCTCATTAGATGAGATGTAATTACTACCGCACGGTTGTGAAATTTATCATGGTGTAAGGGAATATATTTGTTTCCCTCTTCAGTTACTGTTTAATGCCACCGTTGGCAATTTGGATGACGCCTTCATAGACCAAGAATAAGGAGGAATTAGGGTCACCGCATGTGGATGGAGAGACATCAGCTCAAAGGGGCATGGTTTTTTTGTAGCTTAATCTTGTGGCTGAAGATCAGTTAATTTGGGGAAGAAAGTATGTGTTTTAAGTGAAGTTTTTAGGTAAGATTTAGAGGACCCTGTTCTGATGTCATAGGAGGTAAAAACAGAAGCTTTTTTATCGAAGACTGACTTAAGGAAGCAAAAGAAGGTGCATTTTGATAAACTAGGTGCATTTACAAAGATAAATAAACAAAGACATGTAAAAGACAAGGTGTGAACTGATTATATCGCTATTAAATATAGTCCTTCCTTATTGGCCCTCACCCAGGTAGAAGCAGGGACTTTGTGAGAATGTGTTTGTGAATGAAAAAGACTGAATTTGTGTATGGCTGATTGTGTAGGGAGGACTGGCCTCTGTGAGGGCAGAGGAAAATTAGGTAAAGCCAGGCATTGGCGTCAACATTTCCCCCCTCTGTTATTCATATGAGTGAACTGTAGCATAAAGAGGAATAGTAAGGCACAGGGAAAAGTGAACAGTGATTTCTCTGAGTGAAACGTATTACAGGTTCTTTTAATTTTGTTCTTTATTCTTTTCTGTTTTTCAAATTCTATGTAGTCATCATGCATTTTCTTGGAAGTATTAAACAAAACATAAACAAATGTATAAGAGAGACCCAAGATTTAAGAGGCTTTCAGACAGTTCTTAATGGAAAGTGCTCTGTCTGCCATATAAGATAGTTTTTAGTCAAATGATACTATAATTTTTAATAAATAATATTTATATAAATTTATTATTATAAATATAATAAATATAAACTAATATATCAATGAATAACAAATGTTACATAAATTTATTATCTAAAGTAAGTGTAATAGATATAAATGTAAATAAATATAAGTATATATAAATTTATTGTTTATAAATAATAATACTATGATTTCTAAGTTTGAAGTGTTACAGTTTTACATCATGAACATTTAAGAGAATTCACACACACACACAAAATTAGAAATGAGGTTTCCTAAGTAGAATTTTAGGCCATAGATAAGAGAAAAAGAATGTATAAGCTCTCAACGGAGAGCTTATGAGGTTTGAACTACTTTGATTACTTGATTCATTCTTTTGCCCTGCCTTGCATCAAAAAAGATTTAAGGCATATGACATAAATATGTATCATAGAGGCAGACAAAATAAATTTGACTAGTATCTAAGGGGCAGAGAGAAAGTAAGAGAAGGAGAATGAGATGAAGCAGGGTTGAAGGTAGCATACACAGTTAATGTAGTTATGAGTTAACTATGGCGAAAGTAAATACATTCCTTAATATGCAGGTATTTCATATCACATACACCTGAATGTGTAAGCTGCTCTATATTTTAATATTCTCACAAAGCTGTCAGAGGAAATGGATTTCCATTGAAATCTGTACTGAAATATTTGCTAGTGTACATACGTTGACAAGCATTTTGGCATTTTATGTTCAGACAGAGAGTCTAATTATTCTAAGCACCTTAAGCTCTTTGCTTTTGTGTAGAAAACATGTAACTAAGGTGGTAACAGTGAGACCACTTTTGCTGTGGGCTTCTGGGAGCGTGAGCTTCACAATGAAAAGAGTTAGAACGTATTTTTATCATACCTTCAGTTTGAAATTGCTCTGTTGTTCTTTTTCTCATCACCTTACTTGCCTCCTCAGCATCATTCCAAGTGCTGCTCTCCACGTGTTTAGCCATGATGTAAAGAATCAGATGGAGGATTATTTTACACACTCTAGTTCATTCCAGTAAGGATCCGAGAGGGTTTTACATGTTGAGTAAAAAATAAGTATCCATTTTCCCAAGTGAATTGAAAATGTACATCCTGACAAAAACCTGCACACAGATGTTTATAGCAGCTTTATTTATAATTGCCAAAACTTGGAAGCAACCAAGATGTCCTTCAGTAAGAGAAGTGGGTAAGTACACTGGTACATCCAGTCATGGAATATTACTCAGTGCTAAAAAGAAATGAGCTGTCTAGCTGTGGAAAGGCAAAGAGGCACCTTAAATGCGTGTTCCTAGGTGAAACAAGGCTGTCTGAAGAGGTGCATATATGCTCCAGCTATCTGATAGGAAAAGACAAAACTGTGGAGATGGTAAAAATATCCGCAGTTGCCAGGGTTGGGGGAGGGAAGGGTGAATAGTCAGAGCACAGAGGATTTTTAGGGCAGTGACACTACTCTGTGATACTGTAGTGGTGAGCACATCTGTCAAAACCTCCACGATGTACAAGACCAAGACTTACACATACCCAAATATGAACCACAGACTTGGGGGATGGTGATGTCAGTGCGGGTTCATCAGTCGTAACCGGCGCATCACTCATTTGGTAGGTGGGGCAGGCTGTGTGTTTGTTGGGGCAGGGTATATGTCAGCATTGTCTGCATCTGCTCAGTTTTGCTGTGAAACTAAAAGTGCTCTCAGAAGTCGTCTATTAAAAAAGTAAATATCTGAGGCAATTGAGGATGAATAATACGAAGACATGAGTAAGGTTGTACATAAAAGAATCCTGTAGAATTGCTTGATGTAGGCATGTATTTGGCTTTGAGCCTCCAGGTTGTCAAAGCAAGGAAGGAAACATGAATCAGGCGGAGCAGGTGAACAAAAGCACCTCTTGTTCATGGAGTCCATTCTGTCGGTCATAATGTTTCAACCCCGTCTGCCTCAGAATGTGGTTGCTGGTTGAAAGGACCCTAAGGGCTGCTTCTCCCTTCTCGTGAGTGGGGGCATTCTCCCAGTGTATCTTTTTGCTTGAATTTACTGCAGCTGACTCATATATCCAAGAAATAAGTCTCTCAAATAATTCTTAAGTTTACAGTGCCATCTGATTAATATTAAACTGGAATTAATACTAATATGATTGACCTGTTTACATTTATATGTGGTTTGTGCAAGATTAGGATACATACTTAACCATGATGTGTGGCTTGTGGTATTCTACAGTCTACTTAAGTTAAGATGCCCACTTTTCCAGAGAAGAACCTTTTTCCCACGGAATTCCCTAGCTTTTGAGGGAATCTACTTCCGTTACTTACCCCCTTTTTACCACATAGAAAATAAAATCTGTGGAAAAAAAGAAAAGAGGGGCAAACTTCAAATTTGTACCTGGTCTTGTAACAAAGAAGCAATAACTTACGTTAATCTAAACAAATAAACATATTAAAAAGATAGAGATAAGTTAATGACTCGCTTGCATCCTGGTTCTCTTGGTTGACTGTACTTTACAAACACTGGTGGAACTTCAAAAACATGCAGATCCGTAAACCTCATTTCCAACCTGCTAAACCAGAATCTCTTCACTTGATCTGACTTCATGTCTTCTGTCAAAACTCCGCTAAGAGTGGTGGCCAACTAAGATGGAGAACTATTGTTATAATACGAAAGGTGTGGTCACTAGGTTGTACATGACGTAAGGCAGGAACTTTGTTTAATTCACCGCTCTCCCCAACTCCTAGAATTGTCTGTGGCACATAGTAGGTACTTAGTAAATATTTGTGGAATGAAACCTGTCTTCCTTACTGCTTTGTCTTCCAGAACATGTCTTCTTTTGAACACATGTAGCTATCCTGCCGTTTCCTCTTCCTAGAACAAATTGTTTGCACTGCTCTAGGATAGTGCTTTGCAGCCAACTCCTTCTTTCATTTACTGGTACCTTCAGGAAAGTGGCTTAGGCAGGACAAAGTCCCACAGTACCCTTAGGGAATGTAGGATTCCTGTTTCCTTGCACACCTTGGAGTCGGTGGTGTGATGTGGGCAGAGGACTGTTGGGCTTTAGTATCAGACATAGTGGACTTAGAATTGGGTATGGTCACTTGCTTTTAGTAGTCCCTGAATCTCTAGATCCTCATCTGAAAAATGGGTATTTTAATTTCCGTTATAAAATTTTAAAAGTAGCCTAGCTCGGTTCTTAACATCTCAGTATAATGGTCACCCTTGTTACTTGAATATTCTTATCTCCCTCTTGTAATCTTAGGATCAGCTCTCAAGATACACCCCCTTCTCAAAACAGGTATCTTCCTACTCCTCGCACTCCCCCCACTGCAAGTCCTTCCCCTGTAAGTAGCTTACTTCTGCTTAAACCCATCTTCATTTTGAAAGCTAAACTCTGCAGTCCTGGACCTCTGCCTCTGAAAGTCGCATCTTGGCTCTCAGAAATTGCACTGGGATAGAAATGAGCCACCTGCCCCAAGGTGCCGGGTTTCACACAACCCATCGCCTCATTAGGGACCCTGAAAGTTCTGAGTGAGCTAGAACTCTGGATCCCCTCTTGGGGCATCCTTGATCATGGACCGTGTCTTTGGCATCTCCTCATACATACATTTCTTAGAAACCTCAGTCTGAGAGAGACCACCCTATGTTTTAAGATACGTGATTGTCCATCTTCCTCTCCATCCCATCCTCTATGGTATGGCTGAGGCTGCATCACATCCACACATGCTATTCCCCTCCTTACGGAAACTCCATGGTGGTCCCCATGTCCAGAGAACAAAGTCTAAGCTGCTTAACACTTGCCTCCCAAAGTAATTTCCCCATCAGACGCCCAAAGTTTTGCCCCATTTCAAATATATGCCTCATTCTCTTTTTGGCTTTTCCTTTCGATCCCTCCAACTTAGTTCTTAAGGGACCGGCTGAAATATCACCTCTTCTGCAAACCCTACCTGTCTCCTCAAGGCATAATAATGGCCGATTGGTTAAGGGAAAATATTTCAGGAATTTTTCCCTTCTCCTTCTTTTCCTTAACTAGCATTTGATTTTAGATACTTTAGATCAGTGCTTGAGCACCATATCCATAGTTGTTCAAGGGCGAGAATGAAAAAATGTGTCCTTGTGTGCGAATGTTGTGCAAGAGCTGGGCTTTGAGCCTTTTCTATGGCCAAAATCCAGTTAAAATTGTCATGTTCCTTTTATCACAGAGGCTAAAAAAGTTTCTATTGTCTTCACTGGGGGAGAGGGGAGTCTCATCTTTCCCTTTTATCCTTGGAAAAAGCCAAAGCATATGATATTCAGGAAGTTACTCAGTGAGATACAGGTTTGTAACTGAAATCCTTCAATTTGCTACCAGAGTTGTCCCTTTGTCATGAATCCTCAGAAAGGAGACTGTAAGGTTATCTGCTAGTATTGTTTTAGAAAGAATATTGTGAAGCCAGAGCGAAAAAGAAAAACTTTGGTGAAGATTTACTATCTAATAATCCAAAAAGACCTAAACAATCCCGTGATTATGGGGTATGTGTGGGGGGTGATTTGGGCAGAAGGAGGGAGAGAATAAACATCAAGAGTGCTGTACATCACAGTCTCCAGATATGCTTTTTCTGTGTAAAAGTGTGGGGGCAGTTGGTACTTTTACATAGTAGAAACGGTAATGGATTTGTAAGGTAATGGTAGGTAGGTTGTGTTTTGGACTGTGTTATACATAACATGTCATTTCACTAGGCCTCAGTTTCCATTTCAGTAAAATGAACTGTTGAGTTGGAGTCAGTGGTTTTCAAATCTTATCAATGAGCAGATGTTCTGTTTTCAAACAGTCTCATGTGACTGCTAATTAAATACAGTATCCTTCCTTCTCTACCACCATCTGTCTGTCTGTCTTTCTCACACACGCGTATGCACACACACACACACACCCCATGAAAGCGGATGGAATTGGTACTACAGACCTGTGGGACTCCCCAGGTGGTAATGGGGCACAGAAATGTTTGAGAACTACTGGCCCTTTGAGTGCCAAGCAGTTTTTAAGGAAGATTTTAAATGGAGGATGCAGGAGGCATTCAGTTAAAACCCCTGATTTAAGTTAAAGCGTATTCCTTTTGTAGTACCAGAGAAGCACATACAGGTGGTGGAAGAGTCCCTTTTGTGTTGCTAACATGTGTAGTAGCTAATGTGAAGACCTCGAGAACTTAGGGAACTCAGTGCCATACGGGAAAATGTTGGGACAAAATGGTAAGAATTCCACATGTAGGAGAGAATGAAGATAATGCACACTTCTGGCATTTGACCTTCGGAATTATTGACAATCCAAAGAGTCAGTTATACTTTAGGTGAAATTCCACCACATAGAATCACAATTTCTGATTGTAACATTGAAAGCCGGTGACAAAAGCAATATTCTCGTGCTTTTCTCCTTCAGAGATCAGGAACTACCTTCCGATCCCAGTAGGATCCCTACTACCAGGCTGTTGTATTCCAGTTCCTTCTCAGATGACCCTCCCTGACATTTTTGTTCTCTTCCTGCATTTTGCTATCATTGCTCAGAAACCAGAATCTGACCCTAGTGTCTGTTTACTGAAACTTAGCATGAAAGTTTATTCATTCCGCAGATAAGAATTGCTGTAGTAAGGTTTGGGATAGCATTTTCCTCTGGGAAGTCTAGATTGTGAATGTTTCTGGGTTCTTGGAGGCTGTCTCCTTGCTGGATGGCGTGGCTCTGGGAGGGGGTGGCTGCACCCACCTGTGCAGGGCTGACAGTGGCTTCCTTTGTTTGGAAGAACAAGCCTAATGTTAATAAGGTCTGGAATGTTGGGAGTCAAGGCAGATTTTCTTTCAGAATCCCTTTTGGTCTTGGCTCCTCATAAGAGATAACACTGGTGCCTCTCTGTTTAAAATAAGATGTTTAGTGGGGCTTTCACACTTCATGAGTGGCTGGTTTTTTCTTTCCCTTGCTACCTTTTCCTCTCATAAGCACGCACCTCGCGGGCATGCGCAGACAGGGCGTTTGGAAGAGAGTTTGCTTGCGGGTGGAGCAGGGGCCTTCTTTCCTCCTGGCGTGTGTGCTTTCCACACTGCACGTGAAAATGGCTAGTTTCTACATGGATTTTCACTATTTCTTCATCTCTCAAGTCCTTGGTGATAAATCCCATGTGCTTTCACCTGTCTGCAGCTGCGTATGAATCCTGAACATGGCAAAAATATCAAGAAAACATGAAAAAAATCAAAAATGAGCTCAGGCCAGTGGAATTCACCCATTCTTTGGCCAAGTACAGTCTGAAGAGTGAAAATAGTCCTAACCAACCCAAATAACTTTTCTTTTTTAAAAGGACAATGTGGACCCTTGGATCAAAATGCAAGATACACTCATTTTGGCAGGAATCTGGGCATTTAACACCCTTACTTCCATTTCAGACTAGACTGCCAGACCCACCCCCCAGTCTCCGAGGCCTCTGAGTGATGCTGGGTGAGGTCTGAACAGGCTTCCCAGCCTTGCAAAGACTGCCTATGTGTGGGCTGGGAAGGGAGACAGGCTCAGGGGCAGAAGGCTGTTTCCTGAAGGAATGTGCTGCTCACCGACGTGAGCTTTCTGACCTGGGCCCTATGCTCTGTGGGTCAGAGCCAGAGAAATCCAGCGATAAATAACTTTTTCTGTAAGACCCCAGTATGCTGATTTTTTTCTCCTCCTTACGGAGGCATTGACTTCCCTGGTGCAAAGGCAAAATCTGCGGCTCAACAAAGAAGAGACTGTGGCGGCCCAGATTTCTGCTGAGGAGTAGAGTGCATAGTTGTCTTTATCAAGTGCCATCACTTACCTTTTTGCCTTCTGCCCTTTCCCCCCTGTATTTTTGTTGCAATCTGGAATGTTTTAAAGATGTTAACTATATGGTTCTTTCAACAGGCAGGATGAGATATTTTTGTCATGTCAGCTGAAGTCTTAACCCATTAAATCATACTTGAAATTTCCCGTTTTTCACTTACATAGAAGGAGACAAACAACATGCAAGATTTTTTTTTGAGTTTTCTTTTGAAATGAATGTTCACCAGAAGATTGAGGGCAGAATTTTGATTAGTTCCTACCATATGTAGTACTTAACTCTGTGAACCCATATTATTTTCTCTGCCTTTCTGCTTTCTTGGGAACTGATCATAGAGGCATTTAGATGACATCAGAACCCGTGTTGGTAAAATACATGTCATCCCAAAGAACCCTTTAAACAGCAGGTATAAGTGATGACATGGTTTGTTTCTGGTACATATATAACCTTCAATTTTATTGAATTGAAACTTTTACATGTTATTCTCTTATTTGGCTAAGTTGAATTCTGAATTTAACTGGGTCAGAGGGCATCGTCACAAATGTGCCATACTTAGAAGCAAAATAACATACTCGTTGCAACCTTGCAGATCTGGGTTTAGTCCCACCTCTGCCCCTTGTGCCTTTGGGCAAGATAGTTAATCTTTCAAAGCTTCAGTTTCTTCCTGTATGTGTAAAATGGGGGAAGTTAATACCACCTATTTCAGAGGGTTGTCATGAGTTCATAATACAATTTTAGACACTAAATGCTTTAAAAATGTTAGAGTTTGGATGAAGAAGGACCGTGATGTTTTTCTGCCTTGTGTGGGTCATGTCAGCAGAACCCCCAGACTGGGAGTGCGCCCCTCGGAGTACTGAAGGACACGGCATCCTACAGTCTGAGTCAGCGTTGAGTAACTTTCAGTGCCAAGGACTTGAGATATGAGGGAAGTCAGAGGGGCCTCCAGTCCCAAGAGAAGACCGTGACTTTTGCTACCCACAAACAACCTGATGGATTCTGGGCTGGAATAAAATTCAGCCTGCCCTCCTTGTCTTGTGTCTCCTCTCTGAGCTGAATTCCCTTGTGAGGCCGAGGAGGGGAGCCTAACAGGCCAGCCTGATTCTATGTTTGAACCTCCTCAACACACTGCTTTAAATTACTTAGCTAGATATCAGAAATGTTGAAAAAAGGGAGAGGTAGCTGGAGATGATGTAGGCTAGTGACAACTTCTCTGCATTTATTTTTCTAACACGTTACTTGCTGTTGGACAGTTAACCCAGGTGGATAAGCGAATTAGTAAAGGCACTAAATTTCAAAGTCTTCCACAGTTTTTCCTTACACCTCAAAAGTTGTATGCTTCTCCATTCTGCTGGTCAAATTCTGTTGGTCACATGTTGTATCTGTTGATGCATTGTGGAAGGCATCTCACAGAGGTGTGAATACCAGGAGAGGGTGACCTGTGTGGCGGGGAGGAGGGGGGTCGTCATGGAGCTGGCCACGTGGAGGGTGAAGTCAGAAACCATTCCTTTTAATACTCTATTCTGAAATAGTCTCAGCATTAGTGATGGAATTTTGACCACGTTCCACCTGTTAGGCCAGCAAGGATCTTGTCACTGCATCTCCTTCTGTGGAATCTCTAGGACTGTGTGTGTAACTGCTGTACCAAGAGGCAGGGTATTGAATCCGTGGTTTTATGGGATCAGCCTCTTGCAGCATGACAATTGTAGTCAGTATTGCAGATGTGCTAATTATAGATCATGCCTTCTGCAATTACCAGCCTTGGCTTTTATTTTTAATTTCATTTGACCAACCAAGCACACCGCAGTTTAGCAGACTATATTACCCTGTTCCAATTTTTGGTGCTATAATGAAACCTTGAAATTCTATTAAGAATTGAGTAGAGAATACAAGGGTGAAATGGGAAAGGTCCATGAGAAACAATAGTGATACTAGCTCAGTGCTTGGGATTTAGAATTTACAAAGTAAAGAGTGTCAAGTTCCCTGTAATTGACTATAAAATCTCCTCTCTTTTCTTCTTGTGCTGAATTTACGTTTTGAAAAACCGTCTCCTTTTCCTCCCTCCCCACACCTCCCATTAGCTGCTACTTCCTTCCCAGCTGTATCAGAAGAATGAGGCTTCCCATGTAGGTGTTGAGCTCAGAAAAGGGCTGAGAGAGCAGGTGATAGCAGTGGGGATGATTTGCTCCAGGCGCAGAAGGGAATCGTGACGTTCAGGAAAATTGGAAAATGAGGAGGTGAGCGTGAAACAAGAAGGGTCTCAGAGGGATGGCACACTGAAACAAAGGATGTGGCAAACAGGAAAGCAGGTGGAATGAAAGGAACAAACACAATGGACAGGGAAGATGAGATGGATTGTGGAATAAAGATAATTTGGAAAAAAACACGAGGCAGAAAATAAGAGCGGTTTCATGGTTCCATTTTCATAGATTCCATTCCTCCCACTCTGTCAGCCTTTTCCAGAGGGGTGGGGTGCAGAGGGAAAAGCATTTTTGCCCTGTTGTGGTCCATGAACACTTTTATTGGTCACATGCTGTATGTGGGCAATCTACGTTGGGCAGATTCACTTAGAACAAACCTAACTGTGAATAAATCTCTTACTTTTTTCCTCTTTGAACTTTCCCGAAGCTGTGTCTTCCTCCTGTGCTGGGTTAGAGCTTTCACTGCCAATGTACATTGATTTGATAAGCAAATTAAAAACAAAGCCTTATGCAGAACTTCAGAAGAATTAGCAATACAGTAGACTGAGGGGTTTTTGAATAGTCCTGTGTAGTTAAAGTGATAGAGAGTTTTGATATGCTTAAAAACTGGACATTTAGAAAAAATTTTCCTTGTTAAACTTTAACCTAGAAATTAAGAACAAGAAAAGGGTTTACCACTACCCTTGGGTTAGTGTGCCTTGCTTATAAGCAGCACGCTTTAATCACATGGCATTATTTTTTGGTCCTCTAACAAACTGAGGTTACTTTAAAATGCTGTCAGTTCTTTCTGAAGTGAAAAAAGGAAGTTCACTCTTACTCTGCATTTATATGTAATAAAAAAGAATATTGATGGTATTTCTAGTAAATGCCCAAATCTTGCTAGATTTATTAGAAGCACCCCAAGAAAGCAACGTGAGGAAGTCAGAGGGAAGAACTAGGTCTACAATTTTTAAAAGATTTTCATGAATGCATTTATTACTGCTGTTCTTAATTCACATGGTGAACTTACATTGACCTATTTTCCCCTATTATTTGAAAAGACACAAATTAAATGTGGAACAGTAAGATCCTTAAAATCAAGAGGGTTGGAGAAACTGACATATTTTAGGTTCACTGAGTTCCTCAAAACTATTTAAGTATCTTGCCAAGCACATTTAAAAAAATAATATTTAGTCTTTCAGGAAGATTTATTTTTTGGTGGAATGTTGCTCTAAGGAACTCCGTAAGATCTCAGCATCTCTTGAAAACTCTGGTTAAAAAATGTGTTACTTAAGTAAAAATGGTTATTGGTGCCTTAATTCTTTAGCTATCAAGTTTTTTTACTTTTTGAAACACCCTGACACCATTAATATTTATTTTTCACACTACTGGTCCATGAGAGGGTGGTTCAAATTTGATTGTAGCTTTCAATTTGAAATTGTATTTTGATTTCATTGAAGATTGCCATGTCCGTGAAGTATTATTCTCCATAGATTTCAGTCTCTGGATTTAGTGGACTCAAACGCCATCTAGCATGAGGGCAAAACTGTCTCTATTAAGGTTGGTAAGTCTCTACTTAACTGCATTATTATTTTACAGAAGAAAGGTTATCTTTTAGGTAGTAAACATACATGCATTACAGAATCAGTGAGATTTTTCTCCTGACTTGCCTGATTCTGCAGTTGATAAATACCTGTTTTCTGCAACTTTGCTTTTAAATAATTTCAGGGCTAGTTGGTTACCATTGTGTGATCATTGCCCCTTTTAGTTGAAATCGGAGATACTCACAGTAATCTTGTATCCATTAGCCTTTCTACGTAAACCTTCAGAACTTTGGTTTTCTGAGCTTGATAATCAGTGGCTGTTTTATACCCCCAAATTAGGATTCTCATTCAGTCTTCTCTTTTTCTTCTATTTTATACTTTTATTTCTTGCATTTTTAAACTCTGAATTATTTCTCCCCACCCCACTCTGTATACCTAGTTTCCATGACCTTTCACAGTTTTCATCACTAATACTATGAATGGAATTTTAAAATTCAGAATTATTTATTGATTCACTCATTTGTTTATTCATTTACTGCTGGGGTATTTTTGTTTTGCTTTTTGGATTAGGAAAGGCAGTCGGAAATGATAGATGAGAAGAATGTTTTTAGTACTGGATTTTTATCACAGCTCTCAATCCATTTACTTTTGAAGAAGAAAGGTTCAAGACTTGCTCTAACTTTAAACCTCTGTTACAAGCTCATTGAGCACATCTGAGGAGCAAGGCAGCACTTTATCCATGGCCATTCTTTAAAGGAGCCTGACCCACTTGGTGGGTTATCTGTGTCCCCTTATTTCCATGTCACTCCTTCTCACCCCTCTTGTCTATGTTTATCTTCAGTGATCTCCTCACTAGTGGGTGATCAATTGTGGATAAGAGGATAAGGGAGAATGTGTCCAGATTGCTGCTGTTTATAGTTCTGGTAAAGCTTTGGCATGTGAGGAAAACCCAAACATAAAATGATGCACAGAGATTACCTATAGGGTTGGTTCATTATATTGGGAAGGTCCACAGGAAACTGCTGTTTTCTTAAGGTCAAAAGCAGTTAAGTAGTAGAAATTTTACATGATTCCATCTAATATTCCAGACCCCTAATATGATTAATAATTGATAAATATCTGTACAATGTATTTCTCTGTTATGTTTTCAGTTGTTGCTATGCTGGAGTTAATCGCCCCCTCCCCCCCTTAAATGTTAAGAAAGAAAAAGAGAAAACAGTGAACACCACCAAGGAATGTAGACGATTCATCCACTGATAGGTTATTTTTGCAGGCAGCATATCAAAGGTGGTATTTGGGGAGAAGTGGATCAGTTACCTATTTAAGGCAGGATATATTGGATTTTATAAAGATATCAAGGAATAAAATGGAATAAGGTTACAGTGTCCAAAAATGTTCGCTTGGAATGGTGGCCAGAGTCCTATTGATTAATGCTGGTGAACGAGACACCAAAATGGAAAATAAACTGTCCCTAGACAAGTGGTAATCATAGGTGATAATTATGTTGATTATACTTTATTTAGGTGGTGTTTTTGTTCCTGGAAAATTGCCCTTTTTTGAGAGAAATTTGAGAATTGGATCTTCTGTGGAAACCTGTGTGTGTAGCTTTCAGTTTTATTCAGTTTCATAAGTCTGCAGGGAATGTCTTCAGGCCTAGATTTATGGAGACTGTGCAATGTCTGCTACCAAAAGAACATTCTCCCACCAGGCTTATTGGAAAGCATATTGTCTGTCTTTTTGCTACACTGTTGTGAGCAGATGTTCCCTCAGCATTTTTTAAATCATTTTAATACACAAGTTGGGAAAAGTGGCAAATCAAAAGAGAAAGATTGGCTTTAATTTCTGTGACCAGGAAATTGCACCTGAAATTTACCAGGGGTAAATGCCAGGATGTTCAATCTTTTTTATTGCTCTGCTAAATTTGGGATAATATGGAATGGTGACCTAATTTGTTGTTGTCAGACTCCCCCCCCCCCCAACTTATCAAATTTCAGTTCTATATTAGTAAAAGAACAGTTAAGAACAGAAGTTTGTGATAAACTCTAGCTCAGTCCTGGCAAACAGTATGAACTCAATTCATTTAAATTCAGTTTGCTTTTCTTTGCTCTTTCTATTCGTATTGAAATTTCTACTGTCCATGAAGTTGGTTCAGTGGATCACAACTCTGATAGGCTGCATATTCATTTTCTGTGACTAACAAATTACCACAAAGTTAGTGAATTAAAGCAGCAGAGTTTTATCCTTTCACAGCTTTGGAGGGAATCTGAAGAATACAATTTAGGAGGTGAGAAGTCTGAAATCAGTGTCACTGGGTTGAAATCAAGTTGTCAGCAGAATGATGTGCCCTCCAGAGGCTCTAGGGAAGAGTCGGTTTCTTACCTCTTCCAGCCAGTGGGTGCTGGCATTCCTTTGCTTGTGGCTGCATTCCTTTGCTTGTGGCTGCATCCCTCTCATCTTCAAGACTAGCATCTTCAAATCTCTGTCTGCTCCCTCTTCACATTGATTTGTCCTCTGTGCATGTCAAATCTTCCTCTGCTTACTTCTAAGAATACACGTTATTTCATTTAAGGCACACTCAGATAATCCAGGATAATTTTCCCATCTCGGAAACCTTACCTTAACACATCTCCAAAGACCTTGCCATGAAAGATAACGTTCACAGCTTCCGGAGATTGGGATATGGATATCCTCTGGGGGCTATTTTCAGCCTACCAGAGACTGCTTCCAGGATCCCCATTCTAGAAACCTGGCCAGAGCCAGCTCAGTGTCCTGCATGGTGTTTAGGTCTGATTGAGGTATTCGCTCACCTTCCTCAGCATCTACCACAACGTTTTCAGTGAGTTACAGTTAATATACGTGTACCAAGGCAGCTCTCAGTATCCGTCTCTGGTGGCATAAGCCAGGAGTCACTTAGCGGAGCTGCGCCTTCTTGCATGGTAGCAGTTCACATCAGGGAAGTCTCTGCACAGTAAATTAAGCTAGTTGAGGCAAGTCACAAAGTTGAATGCTGCAGCCGTCAGTCTGGAAATGGAAGTGAGTTGTCATGTGGATGAGTGTGTATACACACGTGTGAATGGTAGATACGTATATTCAGAACATTTAATGGAGGTTAAACATCAGCATCTGTATAATCCCTTTTAAGAGGTGAATGGTTAGAGTTAATGGCATTTTCCAGGAAGAAGTAAAAGGAACCTGTCTAATTTATTGTCTAAAAAAAGAAAAAAAAGAAAGATGAGATAAGACTCACAGAGCTGTCAGAATAATTAATTCTTAATGAATCTAATGATTCTATTAACGATGAACAATTAATCATTATAAAATTCCCCCAAAGAAAATTCCACAAAAGCTGATGCTTGTTAGGTGCTGACTGGATCGCTAATGCTATAGAGTGATTACATGAGTCCTTTCTTTGAGGGCTGTTATGTATGTGGGGGCCTAATAATTAACTTAACTTTGAAGAAGAGTTATGTGGACCCCAGGGTGTCATATGAGTGATAAATCCTAAACCCCTGCTATCTGCCTTGCTATATTTTTAATAATTATTACCTGTGTAATGGAACTTGTACCTTACAATAATTTCCTTCTTTACCCTTGCATGGATGTTTTGCCTAAAATAGACGTAGAAGAATTTAAGTACATAAAGGATAGTATTTGAAATTAGTTAAGATTTCTTTCCTCTTCTAGAATTTGTGATTCTGTGAAATTTGGTAGGAAATATATCAAAGTTAAGTATATATAACTGTATAGTTTAAAACATCAGCAAAGCATTGACTGGATGAGCAGATTAGTCAGAACTCTGTTATCTGCTTGTTGGTTTCAAAAATTTCCTTGGCTGTAATTAAAAGAATTATAAGGAGCCCTAAAACATTACTCTCATTGATGAGAGTAGTGAAGTTGAGGTATACAGCCCAGATTGTGTAAATGAAGGTGAAAGGAAAAGTAGCGGGGGGAATGTTTTAGCCAAACACGAGAACTCAGATGAATATCCAGGATCAGCCAAGATGAAACATGACAGGAGACAGCAGGTACAGATGCCGTGACGTGGAGGATAAAGTACCAGTTGCGTGGATCACAGTCTCCCCTGTGTTTGGTTGTGGTATTGCTAGGACCTTAATAAGGGAGGAAAGGAGCCGAGGGGGTCACATCATGTTACCTTTGTCGAATAGCTTCCTCAGTCTTATTTTAAATGAATTTAAAACATTAAATCTGTCTAATTTAAGCCATTTAACTGTATCTATAGTCATGAGCCTTTAGTTTTAGCTACTTATGTGTTTTTTTCCACAAGAGTATCAGTCATTTACAGCACATACTCTGCCCTTGCCAGTTCCTTTTGGAACCAATTTAAATGAGGAAAATAAAGGACTTTGGGAAGAACTATTTAAGTATGTCTGGTAAATTGTTTTACTATTTGAGAATAGCTCTGGAGACTGAAATAAGTTTTCCATTTAGTAGAATTTGGCTTTTTTTGTGAGCCACAACGTTCATGGAAATATGTTGAAATCTTAAATACAGAGAATGTGACTTAACTGCTTTTGGTATTACTTGCTGTCTAGAAATGGTGTTACTGTCTACATTACAATATATCTCCAATTAGCAGTGTCCAAACCAAGGGTAACTTCAGACTTCAAGAAAGGGGACATATCATGATTCACAACTTCATGTTCTGGATTCTTCAGGTTGTATAGCAAGTGTGGTACAAACATGCTTTTCCATTAGACATTTCATCAAATACATGTTCTTGGTCACTTGAGTTGTAGCTCTTCTCAGATATTAATACCATATACTAAAACCTAGGTCCTGAAAATCACGTTAATTATTGTGAATCAAGTGATAAATTTCTGTATATCTAAAACATTTCATTAAATGTGACTCTCTTCCTAAATTTCCTGCATTGTTGTAGTGCGCCCCCCCCCCCTTTTTAAGACAATTTTTTTAGAGCAGTTCTAGGTTCATGGCAAAATAGAGATGGTACAAAGATTTCCCTTATTAGTGCCTATTTTTTAATTTGTGTGTGTGTGTGTGTGTGTGTGTGTGTGTGTGTGTGTGTGTGTGTGTGTGTGTGTGTGCTTTCATAGAGATTTGATGCCCTCAGCTTGTCTCTCTCCTTTAACTTTTGTTCCCTTACAACTCATTCTCCACACAGCAGCCAGGGCGTGTTGTTAAAACCTCCTATGTTTTCCTTTTGAACTTAGCATGAAGAGCAGACACTTAACCCTGGTAACAAAGTCTAGGTCCTCCTCATCCTTCCTGGAGTGACCCAAATGCTCTAGTCAGAGAGGACTTCTCAGACTCCTCCGTCATACCAGCCTTTCCCACATACTCTTCTACCCCGAGCTGTCCTCTCCATATTTGTTCATGGATGTGTATGTTGTCTATATTCTCCCACCAGAATTCACTCCTGAGTGTATTGGAAAAAGATTGGACTTGTTAGAAGTTCAAGTGCAGATCTCGTTCAAAATGACTTCCAAACATCTTTTGTAAATAATATGAATTACTAAATTTGTTTCTTATTTTAAAATTTTTATTTTATAAGGCTTGGGTTAAAATACAGAATTCCATTGCAGTTGGAAAGAGTTACCAGATAGTTATCATGCATGTTTGTATGCCAGAATTGCACGGCACAGAGCACAAAATGCTTTTTTGAGGAGCTGAATTGCCCCATAAGAGTTTTATGCTGAGCCTGTTTCATCCTCACAGATGAATGTATTTCCCTATAAATCAGGTCATATTTTCTTGCCACCAAATAAGTGTAATAAATTTTCATCACTGCTCCCCCCATTTTTGTTCAATAAGAATTAGCCTTTCTTGGTGATTGCAGAATTACTTTTGGCAATCCAGTATTATTTCTGTTACCATTAGCTTTTATTTTTATCCTTAGGTAGAATCTGGACTTTGTGTTTTTCCCCACCAGTTTACACTGAGTTTCATGTAATTCATTGGAATTAAAACTTGACTCAAGATACTCTTGACTGCTTGGTAGTAAAGACATTTTGGAATATTAAAACAAGTTTTAATATGGAAGTTGATTCGTCTTTTGTTTTAAACTATTGATTTCTCCCATGGTTTGGGGATATTTTTCAGACAACAGCTCTTAGTAGTCTGATTCCCTTCGTACTTCTATATTAAAGCACCTGAAAAATGGTATAACAACTTTTCTGTTACTCATCACCTTTGGCACTCGGAATGGTTTTGTATGCACTCACTCTGTTGAAAGATAAGATGAAAACATTTTTTTCTGACTGTTGGGAAAAGTCAGGAAACCTGACTTTTTGACCACTTTGTACTAGTAGTAGGGACTGTTTGCCTGTTTGCTCCCACTTGGCCCTTCCAGCCAGGAGTAACTCAACTGGTCACAGTGCTCTTAGGAGGGAGTTCTTAAGTTAACTTCAAGTCTGTGCCAGAAATGAAAATGAGGATCCATTACCTTCTGAATGTTTACAGAATGAGAAACAGGACAAAGATTTTTTCTTTGAGAATTATTAATGGAGATTCCACATATGAAAGCATTCTGTACCAGATAATACACTGACATTTTGGAACAAGGGTAGCCTGTACCATCTTGGTTCAGAGAGCCCCCTAATGACAGCATTCTAGGAAAGGAAGCCTCTGTGACTTGTAGCCTAGAAGGTAAGCTTGTTCCGACAAAACCCATTTCAGTAGAAAGCAAATCCTGGCCCTTATGGTATTGGCACTGGGGAGCAGATCACCATTGGGCTTAAGCAGAGACCTCTAATTCCAGCTTTTCTCAGAAAATTTCAGCCATCTGAACTGAAGATACAGGAGATGTTATAAACCTGTGTTTGTCTGGAAACCAGGTGGTTGCTAAGCTTGACTCAGAAAGGAATCACTTCTCTTGTCTTCATAACTGTATGAGGGTGGGGGGTGGAAAGATACTTCAGAGTGTAAAAGTAATAAAACCTATTACTGTAGTCCTCCTTGCAACTTTAATAACATTTGTGTATTTCCCTTAATAACACACCTTTACTATTCCTGAATTTATGCATGGTGCCCCCTTGTATGGGACTTAGCTAGAAACTGCCTTAAGTACCTTAAGGAGAAAACAAATAAATGGTTACCAGTGAGGAGATGGAAGGCGGAAGGGGCAAGTTAGGGGTATGGGATTAAGAGATATCAACTACTATGTATAAAATAGATAAGCAGCAAGTGTATAATGTATGGCACAGGGAGTTATAGCCATTATCTTGTTGTTATGTCCACGTCTAGTGGATATAATCTGTAAAAATACTGAATCACTGTTGCACACCTGAAATTAATATAATAATTGTAAATCAGCTATATTTCAATAAAAACAAAAAAGGTATTTTCAGGAAAAAGTAGATGAGCTTTGTGACCCTGTCTGTGGTCAGTGACCAGAAGGCAGAGGTTATGGATTGCCATCGGGAAAAGGACTGACATCTACACAAGACATAACCTCATTCTAGACACAGCTAGACATGATCTTTATTTTAGATGTTGCCTTTTACAAGTTTTGGGGAATTTTTAATTTGACATTTCAGGCAAATATTCTCGTTTTGAGCCTTTGGACTTGGCTGGAGAGTACAGAACCCTAAAAACTCAATGTGATGATCTTGGAACCTCCTTAATTTCTCTCCTCCCATCTCAGTCTGTCTTCCCACTTCCTTCCACTTCTCTGAAAATTAACACCTACCAGCGAAATCAACTTTACGCTGCTTTCACTGGAGACTGGTGTCTAAAAATCAATCCTGGCAATTAACGTAAAGTGAAATTTGGAAGACGCCTGGATTCTCATGGAGTCGTGCAAGCTGAAGTTATTAAAGAGGATTAGAGACCACAGCTGGTGAGCAGATGGAATGCTTATAATTTCACAATCTTAGGTAGCTTTAAACCCAAATCTGCAAAAAACCCATTTGCTTTTTTTCTCTAGTTCATGTCACTTTATCCTGCTGAAATATAACCGTGGTCAGTGTGATACTTTTAATTGTTGTAAATGATGCGCCTTGATAGGTCACTCACTTAGATGCATCATTTATAATTTTGGTCATGCAATTTTTTTACTCAATTGCATTTCAGTAACCACTATTTAAGAATGTACTGTGAGAAGCCTGGTAGCTAGGGGAAAGAGAATAAGACTTGTCCATTTCATTCAAAATGTAGAAATGAAGACTAGTTCACGTTAACACTAACAATGTAGTCGAATTATATAATGATGAAGACTAGTTCACAGTAATTACAACTGAACAGTTCAACGATTTGCTGCTTAAAGAAACTCATGAATGAATTTCCACAGCTCTTTATCTGTGTGTGCATTTCGTTAGAAATGCCTTTGTTATGCAGTCAGTCTCCTAGACCAGCCACCTTCAACTGCTGTACCACCTAGTCACCCCTGCTCCCCTTCCCCCATGTCCTCTCTTTGTTCTGGTTCTTTCTTATAGGAGCGCCTTTTACATGCACAGAGCAACTGTTAGCTCCTTCAAAAACACACTTTCCTGTACTTTCTGGTAGATTGGTGTTTCCTCCACAAAGGTGAGTGCTTGTGAGACTTCTGCTCAGCGACTGTTGAGCAGGTCAAATTAGGACCTTCCTTCGACTAACAGAAAGGTATTAATCTACACTTTAATGGCTGTTACTCTACCTAAGAGCAGAATTAGTACTCACTGTACAGTTTAGACCTTCTTTATCCTTGTTGGAAGACTTCAGAAAAATGGCCGCTCTCCCCGAGCTATTGCCAAGTGTCTGAAAATACAGAAAAACAGCTGGAGCCATAAATAAGTTGAGTCGTCTGGATACACTCTGTCCTAACTGGTTGGGAAGAAAACACAGATATTTCAGGTGGTGCTGCGCAGCACACAGCTGTAGTTTATGGTCCAACGTAGTCTCTGTCCTCTTGGAGCCAGTGTGTGCTTCTTCTCTAAAGCCACAGTCAGCTGCAAAAATATTGTAACGTGTGTTTTGGAAGCAATTACTGCATAATAGTATTCTAGCCTCAAAACATCCTGCACGATATATTTCTATATGTGAGGGGAAGGGGAGAGGATATTGTGTGACTGATGCACTGGCATGGAATAGCCTGTAGAATTATCACAGGAAGTGGTCTTTTTTTGGATCAGCTTTTCAAATGATTTTCAATAGCTTCTTTTTAGACTTCTAAATTGGCCTTCTGTAATTGGATATGACCTCTTATAGAAGCAGTGGAATAAACACATTTTAACTTCCACTGTAATTATTTTGTACTGAACCAAGCAGTTTGGCAACCCCTTCATACTGATAATTTGTTATCTGTCATAAGTAAAATTGTCCTCGCTACCCGTTTCCTCATTCTCTTAGAGGGGATGGCAGGATGAAAGGAAGTTTGGCGTCCCCCAAGAAGAAATAGTGTTAAACTGAGAATTAGAAGACCTAGGGTTTATACTGGGTTCTTTTAGATTTGCCTTGTGTGATCTTGACCAAATTCTGAAATTCCTAGTTTGTAGGCTCCATAGTTGGTAAATGGGTATAATAATATCAAGTACATATTTGCATACGTATGGTCTATGTATTAAATGACTAGGGCTATAATAACAAATTACCACAAACTGGGTGGCTTAAATAACAGATACTTATTTTCTCATAGTTCCAGAGGCCGTAAGTCTGTGCGAGATTGATTCCTTCTGGGGACCATGAGGAAAGAATCTGTTTCAGGCTTCTCTCCTTGGCTTGTCAATGGCCTGTTTTTCCCATTGTCTTCACATCATCTTCCCTCTCTCTGTGTCTGTTATTTAAATTTTCTCCTCTTATAAGAACATTAATAGGGCCCAACATTATGACCTTATTTTAATTTTAATTACCTCTGTAAAGACTCCATTGCCAGATACAGTCACGTTCTGAGGTGCTTGGGGTTAGGACTTCAATACATGGATTTTGGGGGGAGCACAATTCAGCTAATAACAGTACATTATAGAGGGCTACTTAATTATAGGTCATACTATAGTTTATAATTCTTTGAATTGCTCTGTGTATTCAAAATATTTTAATTAAATTTTATTCTAGTGGGCACACCGATAGGGAAAAATAAAAAAGCACACTTTCCTTCTTTAAAACCTAAGACTTAAAACTGAAGACTCACTTCTGTTTTCATTCTATATGGTGAATTTGCAAGCGAAAAGAGACCTCTTTTACCCTGTAGGAATAACATGGAACTGTTGTATGCTCACCGTTCTGGTTCCTATCTCTTAGGGTATCTTTTTGTTTGACTCCTAGTTGTAGAAGGCTGTTTGGGAGTTCACTGGGAAAGTTTCAGCAGGAATGTGTGAGTTGAATTGCTTATTGCCAGCAGGATCAAAGAACTCTAAATTAGTCTTTTGCTCAAGAGTAAATAGAGACTTGCTTGGAAGTTTTGAGCCCATGGCAGTGTTTTACTCAAAGTGTCTGGCTGCAAGACTGCTTGCTGTAGGTGGTAAGCCATAAAGACTGAGTCCACAGTAAACCCAAGTCTGACTCTGTGGGCCTGGGATAGACAGCAATGCAAAGAGGGAGATTTCTCAATGGAAAATGCCAAGTTTTTCGTTCACTGGGGATTGCAACTGGGGAGGACTGTTAATTATGGGAAGAAAGGCAACCAGACAGTCACATACTCTAAGGCGGAAAAGAGAAAGTGTAGTCAGGGCAGTTGGAAGCATGCATTAAGATTGCAAAAGGGGAGACTTGCAAATACTTTTGCAGGTCAAACTTTCCTATTTGGCTGAGTAATTAATTGCTAAAGAGGCATAATAGAGTCTTCTCAAATGGTTCTTTAGAGATGCATGATTTGTGCACACAAGAAAACTATTGTGGAACAGGAAAGCTGGAAAACGACTAACTTGGCTAAACAAAACCAAGGCATTTTAGCCTCTAAAAACAACTCTTTGCACTCTGATTTAATTTTCTGAAATGAGATTAGAACACAGCAGATTAAAAAGTTACCACCAGTAGGTAAAATGCTCTATTGTTCTCCAGGATACTATCCAGAGTGAGATCCAAGAATTCTCACTTGCTTTGTTAGTAACGTACTCAGTTGCATTTTTATCATCCCAGCAAGTGTGATGGCTTTAGTGATTTTTTTTTCCACAGGCAGACTGTTAGCTTTGGCTTTAGAAATATTTCTAATCCACACCAAATTTCGGATTCTTAATGAATTAATTTAGTATGTACATACTCATTTCCTATGCAAAAATGGAGACCTACAGATTTTTGACACAGTTTTATCATGTGTTATTCTGTGTAATATTGTGATCTATCAAGACATCTTCCCTCATAACTCTCTCCACCATGACATCTGTCATGTGTCTGTTTGTAAATATTCAGAGAATAAAAGCATAGTATGCACATTTGTGGGTAGTGTTTCTCCGACCATCTATTCAGTCATACATTCAAGAAATGTTCCTGTGCAGGCCCTGAGCTGGGTTCTGTGGAATCAGTGACACACGGCACAGATATGATTCCTGGATTCGTGAAGCTTACCCTTACTGTTTTTGGAGAAGTAGAGGCCAGACAGTTGACCCTTGAACAACACGGATTTGAACCTCACTGGTCCACTTATACCCGGATTTTTTTCCAGTAGTAAATACTATTGTACTATACGATCTGTGGTTGGTTGAATCTGTGTATATGGAGGAACTGCATCTATGGAGGGCCGAGTGCAGGTTATACACAAATTTTCAACTAAGGGGATGGTTGGCCCTGCTGATTCCCTTGGTGTGCAGAGGTCAGCTGTACTGTGAACAGGAACATGCAGTGGGATATATACTTAAAAATGGAGAGGAGGATGGGATGTTAGGGGAGCCCCTACAAGGAGGACCATTGCAGGTGGGTGATAAAGGCAACATCGCCTGGAAGAGTTGCTCTCTCAGCAGCATGCATATTCTGTCCTTTCACCCTTGGGTAATTTAAGGATTACAAATTAATATGCAGATTAACCTTGTACATTTTGGCATTTTATAATAGAAACTTTATCACTGTAATCTCTAAGAAATTACTTTAAAGTCAATTACCTAGATAAAAAAATTGTCAATGTAATGCAATTGCTGAGAGCCAGATTTTGAATCTTTTTATCTGTCACTCATTCCTTTTTCACTATTCCCTCTTTTTCTTTTCCTTTTTTTTTTCTTGTCATCTCTTCTGTTTTTTTTCTTCTGTGCTGTCTTTCTTTTATATTTTCCTCTTGTGCATTTTCATTTCTTGTCTAATTTTGTTCATGACTCACGTGGCTACTTTTGCTCATGGGTTCTCCCCAGGCCTGATGAGCTCAGGAGTTGTATACCTCAGGTGTTAGGATATGGAGATCCGATGAGCATGATTTATCACATGCAGACTTTGAAATGTGGCTGGTAAAGTGTGCCATGTATAGAGCTGGTTTGGGGCTATAAATGTGATACTCAAGTTCTCAGACCTTTTAGCTGAATTTCTAAATATACGTGCAAAAGACATTATTAATAGGCCTGTGACTTTCCTGTTTTGAACAACAAGGGTGGCTCATTTGGACAACAGAGGTGCCAGCTGTGTGGCTCAAGAGAGTCCTTTATTTTATACAGAGAACTGAATAATTTAAATTCCAAATAATTTTTTAAAAGACTTTGAGACAGTGATCAGTGCATATGACTGGTATAGAGTAGTTTGCTTGTAAATAACTCAAGACTTCTTTCACGTTGACCTTGGATTTGTGAGATGTCTGCTTTATTATACGTGTTTGGGAGAATAAAAGGAAAACGTTTAAGAATGGAGGGCTTCAGGATCTCAGTAGTCGCAGTTCTGGAGAAAAACCTCGCATAGATAGATGGCATCCTCCACATAGATGTTTCCTGCTTGAGGGGTCCAGTCTAACTTTTCATTCTATTTCTCTGTTGGATGCATTTAGAATACTGTCCATTTTCTTTTCTGGATTGGGGCAGATGGTGCTGTCTCTTTTGATTATCTGTTTTTTAAAGAGAAATGTTGATCATGAAGAACCAGAAATAAAACGTGGCCAGATTAAATTGAGAGCACAAATTATACAATCCAAGAAGAGCCAAATGTGTTCTATGTTTTTCTACTCAAAGTTTACCATGGTTCATGTTTGAGTTTTTAAAATTCAAGTTTGCTGTATTTTAAAATATCATATAAGATGGTTCTTGAGTTATTGGCTTGCTTTAACTTTAATTTCTAAAAAAATGAAAGAAATATTTAGATGGGTTCTTTCTAGTCACGTTTAAATAAGAAAATCCTTGGGTAATAGCAGCTTTTGACAAATTCAAAATTCTTGGATAAATTCTACTTTATGCTAATAAAATCTCTCACCTGCAGTCTGCACATTTTCTCACTGCTGGCTAAGCGATCTTAAGCCAGAATATTTAACAGGTGTTCAAAACAGAAGTCTCAAGGAAGTGGACAAAGGGGCACAGAAGACAGCTTAAAGGGCCTCCCACTGGCTACATTTGGGACAGTTTTAGCATCCAAAAAAGTGGCAGTGGAGTATGACAAATTTTACTGAGGGAAAAAAGTAAATCATGAGTTCATAGATACTTAATGTGGGAGAGGGAGCTAATTAACAGAGAAGGAATGATAGAGTTAGAAACATCACCATCTTGCAACTGTCAATATAATCATATCTTCTGGCAGAGATCATCGGCATGTATGACAGTCATCAGGTGCAAGGGGAAGGAGGTGCTTTGACAACGGGAAGATGTGTCACACAGTACATTAACTAAGTGACCAAAGTGCTGAACTTCACCAAAAGGTTCAGACTGGCACCACGTGCTTCCCTACGTGTTGGAATGGAAAGTACATCCACATGGAGCTCTCACCAAACATTTTTAACCTGAATCTAATTATGAGGAAATAATTACATGATCCAGACAGCTCTCTATGCTATAAGAAAACTGGTCTGGACTCCTTAAAAATATTAACTTTACCAAGGTGAAAAATATAGGGGATTTGTTCTAGATTAAAGGAGACTAATGCGACACGTTTCCTGATTGGATCCTGGAATTGGGTAGGGGTTGGTAAAGACATTATTGGAATGATTGGGGAAATTTGAATATGAAATGTAGATTAGATTTTATTCTATCAATGTTAAATCTCTTGGTGTGATATTATTGTGGTTACATAAAAGAAGGTCCTTGTTTTTAAGAATGACTTGCTGAAGTTTTGGGGGTTGAAATGTCATAAGATCAACTATTTCCTTTCAAGTAGTTCTGAAAAAAAGTGTGTGTGTACCTATAGGGATAAAATGTGAGCATGCAAGTAAAGCAGAATGTTAATAATTGGTCAGTGTAGGTGAAGGGCATTTGGGTGCTCATAGTACTATTCCTTCACTTTTCTATAAATTAAAACTGTTTCAAAATATGTATTTTTACAAATCAGGCAGTGTCGCAAAAAAAGTCCCTATTTCAAGATTCTCAGGAAAAATGGCAGTCTGTCAAACTTGGATTCCTTAGATCCTACTTGGCAATAGTTGATCGAATACATAGCAGCTGCCCCCTTTAGGCAGGTTGAAGGCCTTTTCAGTTTTCCACAGTCCTTACCCTTCCCTCTTGCCTGGCATATCCACCATCTTTTACTCATTGGCATTACCTGCTTGGTGACTATATGCATTTGTTGATTTCCTGGGTGAGTTGGGTTGTACCATAAATGGTAAAGACATTTCTGTATGCTGGAACTCTGGTGGGTGATTCAGAGCCCAAACACATGGGGTCTGCTCTGGATTTGATTCCAGTATCAGCTGATGAGCTTCACTGGGTTCTTTGGCCATAAACTGAATGTCTGTCCTTGTCCCCAAGTGTATATGATTTTGTCCTGTGAGACATCAGTTTTAAAAATGTGGATGTAAAAACTGTTCAAAACTTGCTACATTGTGGTATATTGATGTTCTCTTTTGGATTGAATGTGTTACAAAATTGTGCTCTCCGGATTCTGCCTGTCAGTTGAACAGTCTTGCAAAAGTATTGAATAAGCTACTTGAAAAGTTTTCAGTGTGACATGCCAAATCTTAAGGAAAAAACATTTTGTGGAAATGTTGATAGATGCCAGTGCAGAAAGTAGTGTATAAGCTTTAATTACCTTTGTAAGTCGTTCTATCCTATGTTTAAGTGATGGCCTTCCTGTTACACACCCAGGGAGGGTACCAGCTCTTTCTGGGTAATCATGGAGTTGAGCCTTCCCCCAGAATAAAAGAGCTATATCTGGCACAAGTTAGGGCTCAGTTCGCCAGCAACACGGTTCAAACATGCAGAGGGAAGGAAAGGAAGGAACCGGTGCTGGAGTCAGGCTTGCCAGGCAAGCATAGCTACCTAATACTTTATCCATTTCTGTGGGGTTTTCATCCCTATATAATTTGCTGTCGTTAAAAATGCTAGCTGCTTCTGTCCAGTTCCATGCAAATATATGATTTTTGCCTTGTGAAGTAAACATGAGAATTTTTCTTAGGGAATTTGACAGAAATGGGCATAGTATCTCCTAGTGTTTTTGGTGGAATCCAATATCACAAGAGGTGGTTGGGAGATAAACTCAGTTGATCTGAGATTCAACAAGGGTAATGCATCTGGTGCCTTCACCTTTCATTAAAGCCCCAGACCTAACACTTTTCTGTTGTTCCCTCTTAACTGAAGTGTTACACAGCTTTTGCCCGAAGGGATCCACTTTGCCTGCAGGTGGATTAATAAGAATGTTCCTAATAGGGCTTTGCTCAGATTTTAGGCTGGAACAGAAAATCAGTCTTTCTTCTGAATTCCAGAAATAGCAACAAAAGCTCAGAGGAAATCAGCACCCCCTTGTCCCATTTACATTCTCTGGCCTTCCCTCCTGTCCAGCCGGGCACTCCAGCTGCAAAAGGAATTCATCTCTCTTCAGCTCCTTTCTCTAAGGTTCCAGAATCTGCCTGGAACCCAAGTTGCTCTTAAAAATATTTTCCGAGACTGGACGGCAACTGCCCACAACCTGTGTTCACCTACCTGCTACTTTCTTTTTACTGTTGAGAGTCCGTATTCCGTTTTCTGTCTTTCAGGATTTCAAATAGAGTAACCACTTAACCAGCTAAATGGCTAAAAAGATGTTTATCTCTGCATTTTTAGCATCAGGGTGATTGGTATCTGAAGATACTTCCAGCATATTTGTCTTTGCCGATTAACTGCATTGCCTTTATATTATGCAAACTTAATTCTTGTGATTTTACACTTCTTTAATATTTGTATTTGACACCATTAACTATGGATCATAATCACTGAATGACCGTTCTTAGGTAATTTACTTTTGTGTGCATTTATTGATTCTTCTTTTTTCCCCCAGCATAAGTAATATTTTAAAAATGAAGAGAGCGGATTTATTTTTCTGATTGAAAAAGCAATTCAATAAGCATTTCTAAGCTGGCTGTCCTTCACCTTCATTTCTTCTCATCAGCGTTAGTAAAGCACTGACTGCATACCCAGCTTGTCCTTATTGTTGAGTCTTACTTTTCTTTTCCATCCAAAAGTACTATTTATTTCTGTTTATTTAATTCTTATATTGGGTGTTTGCTATTGATTTTAAGCCTCTTATCCTAAAAATGGGCATGACCAGAAGTTCCATATTTTCCATGCCCCTAGTTTGTTATTTATAATTTGTTAAAGAGAGCAAGTAGCTAAGTCGGCTCCTTGGCAGGTCTGAGAGAGCATATTATGCTATTGCCGGGCATATCTGAAAATGAGCCCTGAGGATGAGAACTAGGCAGAAGGTTTACAGAGAAATAATGCTGATGTCATTTCATTGGAATGAAGGGGCTGCTCTTACAACCGTAAATACATTCTATAACTAGCAGCTAAGTGTCTAGCTGTATTTCTTCTCTAAGAAGGAAAAAAATGTGAAACAAGCCAAAGAACTAAATTGTGTTTATAAAAGGGGATATTTTAATTAGTTTAGGCCTTACAGTTATGCAAACAGTCTGAACTTACAGTTCTTTTTGGAGCAAACATGAAAACCATTATTTGTGGAAAGTTTAAATTTCACATGACACATATTCCCTCTATGTGTGTGGGTTTTTTTTTTTTCTTGGTCCTTTTTTTTTTTAAAAAATTTTTTTGCTTTCCTAGTGTATTTTTATTTTAACCTTCCCTTTGCTAAAAATGCTTTTTTCTTGGGTGGAGATGTGCTTTTAGGAAGGAAGAAAGAAAGGCATAAGTCGCTGGGCAGAATCTCCCCTTCGCCTTTTTTGGTGTTTCCAAGTAAAGTAGTTTTCACATCACTGGGGGCATGTTTAAACTAGAGGCTCCCATCTCAACTCCTTTTCATGAAATTACCTCCCCGCAGTGTATCTGTATCTGCAAAACAGAATGCCCCTCCTCTGGAACGCTGTCCCAGAGCGCCCCGTAATCATTTTTCCAACATCAGTCTTCACTGCAGGGTAGTGAGAAAGTGGTGAGGTAGAAGGTGGGTTGTCTTGTCCATCCACTTCAGCTGTGGTCACAAACGAAACTGAAGCAGGTAGAAAAATGATTTTAATCTATTTGCTTACCTTGTGGCAGCTTCAACATGGTGAGAAAGAAACACAAAGTTGTCTTATAAGACTTGCCTCTGGGCTACTTTACTTGCTGCGTCCCAGCAGGAAGAAGGTGGCCTTGATAATGAAGAAAGGGCACCTTGCCCCGCAGCCTTGCATTTCTGCTCTTTGGGGCAGTCTCTTGTTTGGTCGGCTCCCTCAAATTCTTGGGGGGGCGGGGAGGACAAAGACAAGCAAGACATTGTTTTCTTTTTAAACTTGATATAAAAGATATCCTAACGGTCGATCACCAGAACTGTTCTCTTTTGATCTGTTAATTTTGGTGAGGAGATTAGTTAGCTCTTCTTTTTTTCTCCTTTCTCACAATCTGGTGTGTGTGTGTGAGAGAGAAGAGACTGAGGAAAAGGAAGCACACGAGGGAGCAGGCTTGGTCCAGCTCTGAAATGTGCTCTGTGCCGCTGGTCTCCGAGGCTGCTTTCGGGCAGGGGTACCCACTGAGGCCCCTCCGAGGCACAGGTACATCTTGCTTAGAGAGGGGTAGGCCAAGGTGTGAGTTAGCTCAGTTATTTAGGTCCTGGAATTGTGAATTTTGGCATTTTCATACCAGACCGTTCACTTTCATACAAGAGTTCATTTTCTATGTGGTAAGGAGCCGTCACTTTAGTTCAGTTAAACAAGTTTTATTTTCACTCTTGTTTGTGCAGATTGTGTGCCTGGCAGTTAATTTACTTTTTTCTCTTAGTCTGTGGCAGCACAAACGGAAAAGCATTAAATAAGTTGGTGTGAATACATTTCCCCCTTCTTTTTCCACGTTCCCAATTCGGAACCTTGAAAGAAAGAAGGAATCCAGTCTGGCTTTGGAGCCGCGTTTCTCCTGCTCTCCTAGGGCGGTGATTGTCCCGTCACCACCTTCCCTCCTCACGCCCTGCGTTTTTTTATTTTTGATCTTCTCAGAATCCTTTGTTTATTTGGCTCCATTCATGGCCTACTTTTTCTTCTTCCTTTTTTTCACATGCCTTGTCCCTGGATCCAAAGGCCTTCGCTCTATTCATCTGACAACTTTTTCACAGTTTAAGGAAAAACAACCAACCACACAGACCCTCTCGTGGCACTTAACCGGGTGTCTGCTGCCGCCTCCTCTTTCTCTCCTTTTCCCCTCAGTGCCGACGCCCCGCTGCTCTCAGCCCTCTGCCCCCCTCTCTCCACACCTTCCCCGCATGACCCCAGCTCGCTTTTAATTTGTTGTGACGCCGCCAGAGGTTCTCCTTGCTGTGGGACATGTACTGGGCTTGTGGTCCTGGGGGAACTACGTCTGGTCTCAGAGCCTCAGTTTCTCGTTTGTTCCCCAACTTCATTCCTCAGGCAGCAAAGACACCTGCAGGTATTGTGCTCAGACCTGGAGATGAAACTGTTGTGCTAAAGAGACCTCAGGCCTGCCTACTGTGGCAATACGGCAATACAGAGTGGAGGCAGGCCGCCTTGCCAGGCAGGTTGTAGAAATCAGCGCGGTGATGGTGCCTGACCAGCACACACCTGGGTGCTCAAGAAAATAGCAGCTTCCATTATTATAATCACACGGACAAAGGAAGTCCTGACCTCTGTTTGGAAGTTGTTTTTATCTCAGTCAGAGCCTTTCACTTGTATGTCTGGCTTTTACCTGAAACTCATTTTTTTTCCCTCAGTTTTAAGTGGATCCCCCCCCCCCCAATTCAGCCTCTTCCCCTTTTTTTTCTTTTTCTTTTTTCTTTTTCTTTCAAAAGCAGAACCAGTTCTTCTGTTATCTATCTGTGTGTGTTTGAAAGCTGGCTGGGGGGAGGGGAGTCTTCGGAAAAAAACTTCTTTAAACCTTTCTTTCATGGCCTGTATCTTGTAATAGTCCCGAGGATTCTGCTTTGCAGGGCTCTTATCATTCTCCCTTTCCCTCCTGGTTGAATAGGTGATCATCCCTGTTCTAGTCTAAACCTTTGTTACCTCAAGGATAGGGTCTGGCTTTTAAGACACCTTAAATGTCACTCACGGCAGAAGGAAATAAAGACTTCCTTCAGCTAGCTGTTTGACTGTATCTAGTGTCTGAAACCATGGGCTCCTTCAAACTTTAGAATAACCAGTGATTCAGAAAGTTTTGTCTTTGACAACTGAACCAGTTCATTTATTGCAACTACACTTATGTATTTTTTTGGTTTTTGTTTTTTTTTTTACTGACAATTAACTTCTGAAGTTCACAGTACTTACGGTTGACATAGTGGGTGCTTCCAAAAACTGTGAGGGTATGTTTTGACTCTAAACTAATGATTTAATCTATTATCTGTATCTTCAAATTAACATGAATACATGCTTCTAAATGAATCTGTGACATTTAGTCTTTTGAATGGAGATTTTCTTTTGGTTGTAATTTTTAAAAGTATATTGCCACCAGCTCATTTCTTTTTCTTGCCAAAATAAAAATAAACGTGTTCTCCTAAGCAGGATGCAATGGGGAAAAATGAAGAACTGGTCGTTTTAAAATTTAGGGTGGTGCCAACTAGAAGTGCTTGTTATTTTTTATATAGAGTTGGTTTATTTACTGAGTCAGCAAGTGTCCGTGGAGCTCTGAGCCTGCAGGAACCGCGCGAGATGCCCCAGGCTGAGTGGGAGCACGTCCTGCACAGGGCCCGCCTGGCCCGTGGCCTGGTCTTGTGTCCGCCTCACGCTAAGCGGGAGGCTACATTTTTAAGTGGCTATAAACACAAGGAAGAATGTGTGACACAGGCCTCCGGCCCACAGAGTTAAAAACATTTACCATCTGGTTATTGACAGAACAAATTTACTCCAGACCTATAGTGTCTCTACCTTCCTGAAGCTTATACTTTAGTAAGAAAGACAAGTAATAAACAAGGGAACAGACAGAATAATTTGCAGATTTTGACAACTGGTCTGAAGGAGGTATGTAGGGTACGAGAATGATTGGAGGGAGACTGGGGCAAGAGGGGTGGGGTTGAGGTGGGGTTCCTTGAAAGGGTGACTTTGAGATTAGACCTGAAAAGCCTGTGAAGGAGGGGTTGGGCTCACTCACCTGCTCTCACCCGTGGTTCCACTCACCTGTCGCCTCCAAATGTCTGTTGGCCCGCAGCGCTCAGCTGGATGTTGGTTCCTAGGAAGCTTCTAGAAATGGTTTCTCTTAGATTGCCTTTACCATAGCACCTGTCACTTTGTAATTGCCTATTTGCTTTCATCCCCCCCCAACCTTGAAATATTTTGAGGGCAAGGACATGCCTTGATAGTCATGTATCTCTACGTACAGCTCATAATCTAGGTTGAACAGTTAAATAAATCTGCAAAGTCAAAATTAGGTTCTATCAAGCAGGTTGTGAAACTCAAAAGGTTCTTTTAGCAAAAGAAATAGATTCTTAAGTTTAAATTCTGTCATTTGTCCTTTTTGTGCACATCCTTCCTCCCTACTCCAAGCACTTCTCCCCTTTCACTTTGGAAACTGTTCTTGCCCCACCCCAAAAGTTACCCATTTCCCTATCTTACTAAAAGACACCATCATCCTTCTGTTGATCTATTCAGAAAGTAGAAATTAGCCTCGATTCTTCTCATCCCCTCACCCTTACCTATCATATCCAATCCTTCAGCACCCATACCAAAACCAGTCCTGCTCTAAGCATCTTTTCTACCACCCCCAGCCCCGACCAGCTCCATCCTTCACGTGGACCAGTGCAGCAACGTACTGACTCATCTTTCTGCCGCCCCTCTTAGCTTCTGCATGTCCATTACTCACGCAGATGCCAAACAGATCTTTTCAAACTCAAGATAACGTCAGTTTCTCTGCTTAAACACTCCGGTAGCTGGCCATCGAACTTACAATAAATAAATAAAATTGAATTTAAAAAATCTGAACTCACAGCCCTGCATGAACTGGCCCCTGTGTCAACCTCATCTCTTCATTGCCCTCAGCTTCTCACTGCACTGTCTCCCCCTTCTCCTCCTTAAGGCCTTCTGTTCCCTGCTGCCTGTTGAAATATTAGATGGAATTCAGTGTTAATCTAGCCAACAATGTGAAGATGTAAACCAATAATAGCGGCAACTTAGCAAAAAACCACAGTGAAATCCCTACCCCAAAGATATCCCCATTCCTGATTTTCATTATCATGTTTATGGCATCAAAAGCCCATGGTAACAGGCAATTGACTTAATGATAGCCCTAGTTAAAGGCCTTGGGAAAGGAACTTGACAGCCTTACTGCCTTCTAATGGTATTAACTTTTTTTCTTTTTTTCCCTCTTTTTGCCATGCAGAGTATGAGTTGGAAGTAAAGAGGGTGCAAGACATTCTTTCGGGAATAGAGAAACCACAGGTATGTCTTCTGGATTTCTCAGCATAAATGGCGCTTTTTTAAGTATTTCAAACATGTTTTTCTTTCACCACATAGTAGGTAAGCAAAGAGGCCCCTTCCCATTGCAGATTATTCATAAACTATGAAGTAGTGTTGTTATTAATGGCACATGAAAATATAAAACAGTAGTCTTCTGTTCAGTCATCATCCACCAAAATGTCTTCTTTATTTGGATATTCTGAATGCAATTAGGTATTCTTCCCAACTTCCAAAGATACACCTCTACCCACCACCCCCAGGTCTACAGAACAGTTTTCTTTTGGCAGTTTCCCTTTACCTGTGTAAATGTAGTAATTATAATTTTTGAAATCTCAGTCATTCAAAGTATTTTTCCAGGTAAATTTCAAAAAGAGATTCAAATATTAGCCGAGAAAAATAAATCCGAAGCATAATGGCAAGGGGTATAATGGCCAGGAAAAAATTTGGTGGGAGTAGTGATATTGTGAGGTTTTAAGTTTGATTTTGCCAGGTGCTTTGAAATTCAAGTGAAAAATTGAAAATGTTGATTCAGCCTTTCATCTGAGTTTAGAGAGCCAAAGTTCCTTGGAGTGTTTTCTAGCTGAATTGGAAAACCTTGATTCTTCATGTGTTTCAAATACTGAGGCTTTTTAACAGGAGGGTCCAAGCATGCCTCAGGGTACATAGCTGAGTTTGACTAAACCTAGAAGCATGAGGTGTGCTGGACTGTGGGCACAATAGGGCGCTTGTAGGGCTGTGGGGTGTTGATGCTGGGAGGGGGAGTCTGCACTTAAGCCGGCGAGGAGCAAGTTGCCATTGAGAGTTTACGAGCAGAGAAGTTACATAATCAGGGCTGCCCTTTCACAATGATCAATGAGCTGGCAGGTGCATTGAAGTGAGAGAAGAGGATGGGCCCAGGAAGGCACATGTTAGAAATCTCTTGTGCCAGTGGGAGGCTGTGGGAGTCACACTGAGTGTGTGGCATCAGGTGTGGCAAGGAGAGGATGGATTCTAGAGCCATTCTAGAGAGAGATCAGTAAGGCATTACAATCTGTTAGATATCAGTGTCATGAACAGCTGGGCTTCCAGGCTTGGATGCCTCCTTTCAGGAGATGCTTCCTCCGAGCTGGCTTCCCTGATTGCCGTCCCCGCCCATCAAGTGGGATACTCCACATGGTACCTGGTGCCACAGGACTGCCCCAGCATCGCTGTTCTCTCCGTGTATGTCGTACATCGTACTCTGTTCACTTGTTTCTGTGTCTTCCCCGGTAGTCTGTGAGTTCCTCCAGAATAGGTTCACGCCTGTGTCCTTCTTATATCTTCGATGCCATTCTCGAACAGGCTTACATTTAGAGTGCAGTAGAAAGAAGGAAAATCCGTGAGGAACACAGAGAAGTCATAATCAGGGCGAGAAGGTGGGGCGACAGGCTAGCTGGCTGTCCCAGGTGTAGTCCCCCAGCTTCAGAGTCTTTTCCGCCATGCACACACACAGTGTTCTGCTTGAGTTTTTCCTGGTCATGTCTTCACTGCAGAAGTGACGGCGTCTGTTCCTGAGGGTCATGTAGCTCCAGCAAGATAAAAGCAACATTGACACTCAGTGGCCATTTCCTTGATTCCTTTACTAAGCCCTTAACTCTGTGTAGGTTTCAGAGTAGAGTAGACAGGCTGTCGTGTAAATAGTAGTGATGTTAGGTGTAATGTAGTAAGATTGTCAGCCAGGTGGTCAGAAAGTCCACAGCGGGTCTCGTGGGGCTGACATCAAGGTGTTGACCGGGCCATGTTCCTTCCTGGGGGCTCTGTGGACGGATGTGTTTCCCCACTTTTCCCACTTCTAGAAGCTGCCCTGCATTGCTGGGCCCGAGACCCCTTACACCCTCCTATCTCCTCCGACTCTCACCCCTGTCTCCCTCTCGCACTCACAGAGACGCGTGTTGTTTATGTCCAGATAACCCAGGATGGGCTCTGCCTCACAAGATCCTTAACTTAATCACATCCGCAGAGTCTCTCTTACTTGTAGGGAAGTATATCTGGGGGTTAGGATGTGGACATCTTGGCGGGGGAGGGGGGGGTTAGTCTGCCCACCGCACCCACCCCTGGTCCCCACATAGACCTTCTCCGCTGGGTGACAGTCCACTCATCCTTCCCAGCCCAGTTGTTTGTTGACACCATTGTTCTCCCTTCCTTCTCCTCCCTTCCTCTGCTCCCCTCTCTGTCTGAAGTTCTTAATCATGATTGTGTCGTATTGATCTGTGTGCTCCTAATACCTAGCACTGTCCTTGGCACGTTGTGAACCCTTCACAAATATTTGCTGCACAAACGTGTGGCAGACTAGCGGCTGCAGCCGGATTCTGCCAGGTGGGCCAGATGCCTGAAGGCCGGCCAGCATCAGACGCGGCTCAGCCCGCAGGGTGGAATGTGGGCGGCTGGAGCCAGGCGCAGGCAGCTGCGTGGAGGGGAGGGCCCTGGGGGCTGGGGCCCAGTGTGGCCATCAACTGTCTCTGTGACCCGGAGCCTCGGCTTCCTTATCTTCGGAAGGTCGGATAATAAATACCACATGGGACTGTCTGAGAAGTAAATGATACACTGTTTATAGAGTCCTTGGAATGGACTGGTCCTCTGCAGTTTATAGCGTATCGTCAGGCAAAAGTGAGACCCTCCTGCTACACTCTGCCCAGCCTCCTTCCAGGAAAAACAGCGGAGCTGTAGAAAGTTTGGTGTACAATTGTATAAAGGATTGTTGTTCTTTTTTTTTTTTTCTTTCAGCTGTATCTGGTAACACCTCCAAATAAAATGCAAGTATTTTTCTTCGAGGCTTTGCAGGTGATTTGTTTTAGGTATAGAAATAGTATTGAGGGCTTGTGGATTCCAATCATCTTTCTAGAATTTTGGGCACCCTGAATTAAGTAAGTCTTACCCTTTAGAAACCCAGGTACTTTAAAGATCCAGATACTTAGTCATTAGATGAAACAGGGCACAGATATACTAGGTATTTGTCCCAAGACTGTAACAGTCAGGTGCCTTGGAGACTGTACTCATAGCCACCACTGTGCTAGAAAAGCAAGCTTGATAGTATTCTGAGCGGTTTAGGATTCAGTCTCTACTGGGACCAACCAGCTCCAACCTAACCTGGTTTTGATCTGCTCTGACGGTGATGCTGGATGAAGTCTCCCATGAACTGCTGGGCTGTTTATTTTCAGGATGTAAATAAATGTAACCTGGAATTGCGGTTCTGCATTGTTTCCATCCACTAATGTTTAGCTTGTAGGAACAATTGATTTGTCAGTTCCAGAAGTGAGTAAACTGACCTAAGAAAACAACTGTTCCTACAAGAAGCAATTCCTGAAAGATAAACAGCAGTATATCTGGAAACACACTGGAGGTTCTGCGCACTTAAGGAATTGTAGAAACAAATGGCTCTGAAATTCCTAGATTTGAGTATCCTTTTTCTTTGAATAATGATCTCTCTGACCTTTCCCTTTTAAATTTTCCTTTGTGTTATTATTTGTCATGATGGTAATTTAGAAGTGAAGCCAATATTGCTATGGTAATATTTCCTTAACATAACTCCCTAAATTGGATCAGCAGGCCTCCCACATAGTTAAATCCAGAGACCAGACCAAATTTAGAAGCTGCGAACTTACATAGAAATATTTTTGAACACGGGAGTAACAGTTTAGTAGCTTTATGAGAGTAAATGGTATTTTTGACCCAAATAATGAATATCATTTGCATTTAAGACAGTCTGAAAATTAAGACAGTAAAATTGCACAGAATAGGATTAAAATACTGGGATGAACAGGAGAGAAAGGGATAAGGTGACAGAGAATAAGGATTACATATCAAATAGCTACAAGATAATGTGGTTTTATCATTTCCAAATACATATACACACATAGATATGCTTTAAATTGGCCACTGTTCTCAAGTTCAAATCTATATTTAATAAATACATAGACAAGAATGATTTCTAATCAGTAATCATTTAGAAGTAGACGATGGTTTTATAAGTCCTTCAAGATACTTCAAAGCAGTTTGAGTCATTTCTTTGCAGACTTACACTAATAACCTTCACAACAGACTCCTATATCACCAGTGCTGAAACAAAGGTCACATTGGGTCTTGTCCAATAATTGTGCAGCTAGAAATCATCACTCTTATCACCATTACAAAGGAGACTGACTTCTATTTATGGTAGAATAATTAAACATCAGAAAGTCACTTAGTTTTATGGCTTTTAAACTCCTTTTTTTGGATCACAGCCATGACAATCATTGTGATGATCAGATTAGCCGTGCCCCAGTTCAGTTCAGTGGTCACTCCTGGTGAGAAAGTTTCACCAGAGAAAAGGGGGGAGGTAGGAAAGGAGAGAAGAGAGAGAGAGAGATTGACTGACTCACAAGGTAAAGCCCGTGTGGGAGTGCTGTGGCTCTGATGTAGGCTTGAGCCCAGCCTAGTTCCTGAAGTTCTGACTCTCATTGAGGTTATCACTTCCCTGGGTGCTTGGAGTAAAGGCATCTACTGCTGAGGATCCCCATTTCCATGACACTCTATTGAAAGGCACTGTGTAATTTCCTGGCATCAGCCTTGGAGTGGAAGTGAATTCCAAGTTCTAACAGAGACAAAGCACTCTTTCTCTTGGGATTCCAATGCCTAAAGAAAGGAAACCTGAGGCCCAGGAGTCAGTGCAGGGGAGGGAGCAGGGAGCACAGGAGGGGACTGGCCTCACAACCCTGGTCGCCATCTAGGTGGCAGGCTGCTCAGCTCCAGGAGAGAGTTTCCAGAAGCCGCCACCCTTTGAAAATGATGCTGAGTTCTCAAAGTGCACGTCTGACAGGCTGGCCAATGGGAAGGATGTCCTCACACAGAGGTCTGTGTTCAGATAGCAGTTGACCTTAAGGCTTGCTCAGGGAACCCGGGGAAAAGGTGAACCTTATTTTAGTTGATCCTTCAAGTGTTGTACATCCCTGTTCAGTTAAGTAATAACTGAACCAAGTCCTAAAGGGAAAAAAAAAAGAAAAGAAAAAATGCTTTGATTTGATTTACATCTGTTATGAAATAATTACCACAATAGGGTTAGCTAACATCCATCATCCATCTTCTCACATAGACTATAAAGAAAGAAGAAAAGAAAAGAGAAAATTTTCTCCCTGTGATGAGAACTCTTAGGATGAAATTCTTAATAGCTGATTTAAAAAAAAAAAAAAGTAGAGTTTAAAGGGATGTGGATTTATGGATACCTGTTCAGTATCTGAAGTGCTAGCACTTGACTGAGCTGTTTTGAGACGTGATGTTATTTCACACCACCATTCACAGAATCGGTATTACTACATACTGTGCTCTTGGTTGGACCACCTATCACCTCAGCTGAGTGTTTCTCAGTACCTAATCAGCATTTTTTAAATTACAAACTGAACTTTCCATAGCAAAATATCTCTTATTAAGACACAAATCAAATGTAATATCCAATATCTCAGGATTACTCGTTAATGGTGTGTGAATTCAGCAGATACAATGGTGTGAATGGTAGAAATGCTGCCTTAAAGTCTATCAGGGGAACAACACCCAAACAGCCAGGTAAAGCAAAGTATAATGAAATGAGTGCCAAACAGAGGTGCCAGCACAGTGTGGCTGGAGCGCCGAGGAAACAGTGACTGGCTCTGATCTGGGGTCGGGCAGGACTGTACAGAAGTCTTTCCTGGATTGAGCTGAAGCTGCTGGGGTCCTTCTGTGCTCATTGTATCTGCCATGAGGCCCCTCACATATGCCTCTGTCTTCACCAGGCAGAGATCGGATCTTAATCATCTTTGCACAACCTCTCCCAAGACGAGGTATGATGATTGATTAAATAAGCAAAGGCAGCATTTGGACCGGATTTGAAAGAAGTCTGTTAAAGGCAGGAAGTCGGAAAGTCCAGGGCTGTCTCAGGGGTGTGAGGGGGATGCACCCAAAGGAGTTAGGGCTGTGTGTCACAGGAGGGGTGGGCGGAGGACCAGCTGCTCATCTGGACCATGACAAGAAGGGTGGAGTTCGACTCTGTAACAGTGTCTCCTTAGGTTTGTTTAAAAGGGGTGTGTGTATTGCTAGTCTGCCACGCTGTGTCACCCGTATCAGAAACTCAGACTGCCTCTTTCCCTTTGATTCTTTTCATTCAACATTTACTAAGCAACGACTGCTCACAATTGGACATGAGTTGGGGCCTCTCCTTAGGGAGTCCCACAGTCCAGTGAGGAAGGTAGGCCAGCACTGTAATTAGCAATGGTAGAGACAGCAACAAGGTGCTGTGGAACCGAGAGATGATGGGATACTTCAGGGAAGGCTACTTAGGGATAGTGCAGACTGGCTGGAATCTTGAAGGATGAGTAGGAGTTTGAGTAACTGGTTAAATACATAGTGGTGCTGTATCTACATGGAACAGCAGTGATATGGAGGGGGATCTCTGCTCAAAATGGAATGAATGGCAGACTGAAAAGGGAGACTCAGTGCTCATTTTCCATATTTTGTTCGTGCTTTTTAATTATTTTATATTACACTTTAATATTCTTTATTTAGATCAGATACTGATGAAAATGGAAGAAAAAAGGATAGAGACTTGATAGTTTAGACATCTCCATCCACAGCCTAATAATCTACAGCTATAAAGTCTTGTATGAACACTAAGTTTTAGTGTGTATTAACTCTTGTTTTGTTTTTAATATGTTATTTAGACCAATATCCAGAGAGCAAAAAATAACCTTTAGAAAATTAGAACATCAAACATTAAAGTGCTGTTGAGAGATTTTAAAGAATTAGACTGTGCTTTAGATTGGTTTTCTCCAGAAACAGACTCTAAAACAAAGATTGGAAGGCAAATAGTGTATGTGAGGAGGTGCCCCGGGAAGCAAGAGCCATTAGAGTGGAGACGTGCTTTTGCAGAGGAGAAGCCAGTGCAGGATCTGTTAATGAGCAGGTTACAGCTGAGGGCAGCTGGGGCCCCGTCCTGCTCAGGATGCCTGGGCGATAGTGTAAGGATGAGCCTCAGAGAAGCCCTAAGTAAGAGGGGAGAGTTGGGTGTTTAGAGTCCCAGACTCTTTAGTTCAAATGAAGTCTTCAGTGGAGGCTAAACCAGAAAGATAAAAGCAGAGCTTGGAGAAGTGAAACATCGCCACACACATTTCCTCCTCCTGTCATCCTGGGCCTTGGTTCCACCCTCCAAATGGGTTCTCCTGGGAACCTGCAGGACTTGGAGGGGCATGGTTTGAAAGGTGGTGGCTTTGCAAGATGACTGGACACCAAGCAAGGCTTGGAGGCCGCCAAAAAGTACCTGTGCATGTGAGTTCCTTCCACATAGTGTGATGGCCATCATGGAGATTATTGAAATTTCATGTTTAATTTTTTACTGATCCCAAGCATGACATTATTTTACTTTCCAAGTGTGAAATGCACCGGATTTGGATGTAGGTTTCATAACAAGGACAGATGTTGCAGGAGCTTTAGTTTGGACATCAGGACTTTGACAGGAGAACGCCATATAGGACAGTTGTTTTCACTGTAATTAAAATAAAATGGTTTATCTTGAGTTAACTCCGACCTATTTTTATGCCACTGCTAATAATCACAAAATGTTCTGGGGGAGAAGTGAAGTGTCTGATCCATGTGAAATGGATTTGAATACTTTTGTCTCTTGTTTTTCTTCTCAGGTTTCTAATATTCAGGCAAGAACAGTTGTTTTGTCCTGGGCTCCCCCTGTTGGACTTTCATGTGGATCCCACAGTGGTCTTTCCTTCCCCTACAGTTACGAGGTTGCCTTATCAGACAAAGGACGAGATGGAAAATACAAGATAATTTACAGGTAGAGTATATTTCCATGTGTGTTTCTCAGCTGCTAAACAGTGAAATTGGTGTTATTAAGGAGAATGAAAGCAAAGGAAAAATTTACTGGCTTTGCAAATTGTCCTTTAAGTAGTTCTTTTTAATAATTAGTGGTAATTATAATGTCAATGGTTAATTTTGTTCAGAGTAATTGCTAATCAGAAATGACTTTTATAGAGCTACTTGGTGTTGGTCAAATATGCCACTTGATTTATGTTAGCTTGCCAATGTGGTACCAGAGAAAGTTTTCCATTAATATTGTCAGGGCAAAAAGTGAGTGTGACTTTTAGTTTTTACTCATATCATGCACTCATTTGATTATCTTTTTTTAGGCCCAGACCTTTCTCTAGATTTGTTTTTTTTTAATTCTTTCAGATGATTTCCATTTCACCCTCCGACTTATCCTCCACACTAGTTTTCTCAGTCTGTAGTAAAGATTACTTTAAATCATTTCATTCTGAGACTTTCTTAAATGGTCAAAAGTTTAGCACACAGAGTAAGGGATTAACCCCTTCTGCTTTGTGGACTCCCAGATATTAACCAGTCAAATGATTTATAGCCCTGTTCTAAATGTGATAAAAGTTTTTGAGGTCAAGTCTTTTTTCTTTTGTGATTGCTGGGCACTGCTCAGGTTTGCAGGGCAGGAAATCAGAAGGGCTGGTCTTGTTTTAACTACTTGTTTGACGTCTCTGGGACTGGCCCCAGGAACAGCGTAACTCGGCCACACAGATCCCACCCCTTCCTCCGCCGCTGGAGAGGCTGGTTTTCTCTCCTGGCTCTCTGCTGCGTCGGTGCTGCAGACCCTGCATCTCCCAAGCCCTTTACCTAATTTTCAACTCGCTCCAGGGACTTTTCTTCTGGTCACAGAAAAGGGAGAAAGAGGGAGGGAGGGAAGCTCTTTATCCACTCTCTCCTCCTGTCACTGCCATCGGGCTTCTGCTGGACTGGACTCTTGCAGGAAGCTCCTCAGGCTCCTCTAGCATCTACTCTTGCTCTCCCTCCCTCCAGCCTCCACGCTACAGAAACATAAGTCGGACCATGTGACTCCCCTGTGAGAACACTGGGTGCTTCTCCACTGCACTCATAATATAGTCCTAACCCCGTATTCTGCCTCACAACCACTGGGGTCAGAATGGGTCATGACCTTAACAAAATATAGAGCACCATTTCCCCCAGCCCCTGCAAACCAGTTACATTCTAAACCAGTTACATTCTATCAGTGCACGAGGATCAGTGGCAGCAGGAGCTAGAGTCCCAAGTGCTCAGAGGGACAGGCAGGTGACAGAAGTGAGACAGGAGGAAGGTTGGGAATGAGGAGAACAGGAGCACTCCTGTGTTCATCTGGCAGCAGCAGCCACCACTCACCTCAAACAGGTTGTTGCATAGGGAATGTTGGCCTAGATTTGCTGGTTCTTTGGATTGTTTTAAAGGAAATGCTGAAAATCTGAATTGATAGTAAACTTGCCTAATGTTAAAACTAAGTCAGCAAATTCAAAAACACTTCATAGTGCAGGTCAAACAGCAGAGCTGCAGGCAAGGTGTGGACGTTGGCCACCAGGTTGCAACTTTAAAAAAGTATTTTTATTTGAATAATTTTGAACTTATGTTGCAAAAATAGCAATCAAGGAATATGTGAATATCCTTCACCTAGGTTTACCTGTTTCTAACTTTTGACCCTATTCACTTTACTATTTGACTTTCCCTCCCGTTAGCTCCCCTCTTAATCTATAGTTTTTCATATTAGTTTTATATATCATGGTCCTGTACTACTAAATACTTCAGTATGTTTCCTAAGACATTTTCTTAAATAGCTGCAGTGCAGACTTTGCATCAGTACCATACTTTTATCTAGCCCATCGTCCGTGTTCCAGTTTTGTCAGTTGATTAAGTAATGTCTGCTGGAGCATTCTTCTTCCCCTCTAGGACAGAATCCGTTCTAAGGCCAGATACTTCAGTTAGTTGTCATGTCTCAGCAGCCTTCTTTAATTTGGAACATTTCATGGTATTTCATTGTCTTTTATGAGCTGACTATTTTTTTCCATCTTCCTCTTTAATAAAGAAAACTCACATGTATAGATACTTTTCAAAACAGAAATATTACTTTACATATTACTAGCAGGGCAGTAAGTTTAAATTTTTTAAAAATTGTGACTAAATTTCAAGCATACAGAAAAGTAGAGAAAACAGTACAATCAATCCCCAGATACAGCCATCACTCATAGTTAACAATTATCAAGATTTTGTCACAATCCATATCCCTCCTGTATTATTATTATTATTATTGTTATTGTTATTGTTATTACTGAAGCATTTGGTAGCAATTCACAGATCACACACCAGGGTACTCCTACATAGTTCAATATGGATCAACATAGATTTTTTTTTTCACTTAACTATAATGTCATTAATATCTAGAAAAACTTAACAATAATATCTGGCATCATTTAATATCTACGCTGTATTCAAATTTCCTCAATTGTCTCTAAATTATGTTTTTAAAATTGGTTTGTTCTTATTAGAATCCAAACTAGCCCCACTCATTGCATGGGTTTGTTATGTCTCATAAATCTATTTTAATCTTGAATAGTCCCCTTCTCCATTTTTTTTTGTATGTGTGAAATGGTATAGCCACTTTATTATTTTTTTATTTATTTAATTTAAAGGTTTTTTTATTGAAGTATCGCTGACATGCAATATTAGTTTCAAGTGAATCTCCCACCTTTATAAAAATTCTTGACCATTTGCAAAAAATAGATCACTTTCTTGCATTCTGAATTTATGGTGTCCTTTAACTTGATCTTCCCTCCCCCATATTTCCTATAAGTTGGTAGTTAGCTCTAGAGCTTAGTCAGGTTCAGACTTAACAGCTGTGGAAGGAATACTTCAAGGTGGTTCTGTACACTTCCTCTTCCAGCACAGTGGGAAGCAACAGTGTTTGGTGGCCTCGCTTGCTTAAATCATGTTTAAGAATTATCCATTGAATTGACTGAAAAAAAATTTACTTACTTATTTGAAATATAGTTGACATACAGTGTTGTTAGTTCCATAGTGATTTTTTAGCTGAGGAATAGTTGACTTACAGTATTAGTTTCAAGTGTACAACTGATTCAAAATTTTTATAGATTGTCCTCCATTTAAAGTTATTGGAAAAGTGTCTGCTATATTCATTGTGCTGAACAATATATCCTTGTAGCTTATTCATTTTGTACATAGTAGTAGTTTGTACTTCTTAATCCCCTACCCCTCTCTTGCCCCTCCCCACTCTACTCACCCCATTCAACCATCAGTTGGTTCTCTGTATCTGTGAGCCTATTTCTGTTCTGTTCTATTTGTTTGTTTTATTTTTCAGATTCCGCATATAAGTGATAACATGCAGTGTTTGTCTTTTTCTAACTTTTTTCACTAAGCATAATAACCTCCAGGTTCATCCATGTTGTTGCAAATGACAGAATTTCATTCTTTTTTATGTCTGAGTAGAATGCAGTTATGCCCACACACATCCCCCTCACCTTTTAAAAGAGTTTTAATGGGAGCATTCCTTATTTTGTGTTAATTGTTTTCTCATGATTAAGTCGAGGTTCTGTTGTAACTTGTGGTCAGATAAATGGTTTTATTTTGTATAGGAGAGCTATTTATTAGTATTGATATGTTAGGGAAGCAGACTGAAATTTCTTCAAGAGTTGAGAAGTTAAAGCATTTGGGGTTCCTGCCATGATAAGCCATGAGAGCCACCTTCAGTTGAGAGCTGGTACTATTATTTATACTTACGTTTATCTGTATATCTATTCAATTTGCTTGCTTATTTACTTAATTATTTTTGTGATGTTACTATGAAGAAATGATAAGATCTTTTGCACTTTTATTACTAAGTTAACCTTGCCATTTTTCAAATCTAGAATGACATCATTTAAAGGAATCTAATTTTCTAGTCCAGAAAAAAGCTGTCAAATGGGAAAGTTTATTTCTGGCTTATGGTGGAATCAGACATAATAATTCTTGAATCATTGTTGGTACATGACTATGAGACTCAAATCCAAAACCTGTTGTATTTTTGAAACTGATATCATTAACTAATAAATGATTTTTCTTTACAGTGGAGAAGAATTAGAATGTAACCTGAAAGATCTTAGACCAGCAACCGATTATCATGTGAGGTGAGTTAGGATATAAGAGCTGAATAGTATTGAAGAATTCAGATTTCTAAAGTAAATCATGTCCACCTTTTTAAACCTGTTTGGTTAACAGCACTTGCCTAACAAAGAGTTGCAGTACCTTTGCTCATTGGCCATTCCTAAGTGTCCTGATAGAGATTGGGGGTCCACACAAGTACTTCCAGAAATGGAAAAGTAGATGATACCCTGGACAGAATTTTAAAAATTACTTTTAAGAAGTAATTTTTATTTTACATAGTCTTCTATGATCTATTGAAGTGTGTGGTTTAATATATGATATTTTTTTATAAAAGAATTTTTACCATAGATATACCAGTTGTTTTATTGTAGACCATACATGCATGTTCAGCCCAGATAACTAAATGAAACCCTTCCCATGTTTAAAGAACACCTTTGGACCTTAAAAGACAATACATTTTGAAATAAAACAAGTAATGCAAATATCAAAATTATCACTAACAAGAACTAACCCAGTTTGCCAAAAAGCAAAAAAACTTGTATAGTCTGATATGTAGTCTGAAATCTCTACTGTGATTTTTCTGGAATCTCTCCTGTGACTGCTCTGGAAGGCAGGGCTAGCTGATCTTAGGAAGAAACCGAGCCAGCCGCAGACCTGTGAGGGGGAAAGTATTATCTGAATTGTTACAGAGCTCATCTGTTTATTCAAAGATCCATCTGTATATCCATTTGCAAATAGGCAGATTTCTTCATCTGAATGTGATTCTTAATATTTTTTTAAGTTTTAATTTAAAATTTTACTTTTTAAATTTGACCAAACATTCTAATTTTGTCTACTAGGATGCACAACAACAAAATCTCCTTTCTTTAATTATCTGTGTGTATATCAACATTGTGTAATAAAATTGCAGGCATCAAGCACACATCCTTTATTGTAATTTCCAAAGGATAATTCACACCACATGTTGCTCTGTGGTGGAGTAGAGGGAGGGTAGTCCAGTAGGAAGAGCATATGTTAATTACCAGGAGGCTTGAGTTCAGTCTGGTTCTGCCATGAATTAAACTGTTTTAACTTTGGTCAATCACATAGAATCTGTGCCGCAAGATTCTTGGGAACAAAGATAGGGGAAGTAGGGGTGTGTTCAGGTTATAATACCTTATTAGCTGCGTAAGTGTTTAAAACCGCATTTAAAGCATACATAAAAGAGCAAGGTTTTTTATATTCAGTCATAAAATGTACATCTGCTTAGCTATTGTATTGTTTAGATGATCTCTATTGCAATCATGTTTTCCTCTTTAAATCAAAACTTTTGGATTTAAAGTTAGCTTCAGCCCTAACGTATTGAACTTTTCACACCGTCTGTACAAACAAAAAGATTTGTATAATTTATGAAGCTGAGATGATAATAGGAATAGTTTAACCATTCTTTCAAATGGTTGATTGAACAACAAACCAGAAAGTGTTAACACCATATAGGGAGTCGTGTCAGTGTTCTCCATTAGACATTGTTAACATGTTTCTTTTTTTCCCTCTGTCTTTTAGCAGTTCATTGTCATCGCTTTGCTTAAGGTTTACATTATTAATTTGCTGTTCATTCATGAACTGACACTATCTTGTTAAAGAAACGTAAATGTCACAGTCTGCCCTTTATTTACTATCTTGTCTGTTTCCCTTAGTTTCTTTTTAACCCCTCTTAGAAAGGGTAAATTTTAGAATACTTGCTCGTTAAGTCTTTTACTGCCATGTCTTAAGAACACCTTGAACTCTGGGCAGACAAAAGGAGTAATAATGGGTTCCCCAAAAGAAACAGTATGAGGAGCATCTGAAGGCCTTGCATCCGGACTTCCTCCTAACACATCTGGGGTCCCACACTTGTGACACATTTGACACGTACGTGACACCACACACATGCAGCCTAAGGCACCACCAGCTGTTACTTGGTCTAGCTCTCTGCTGGCCAGAGAGAAAGAAAATTCTTCCCCTCTTTGGTCATGATCTTAGTATTTTAAAATATTCTTTCCTAAGAAAAATGTCTACAATCCAAAATATAGACTCTTTGCCCTGCCTAGTCCATAATCCATGTAGATCATTTATTTTTCAATCTAGAGAAGACTTTTTAACACTTCCAACCCCTACTTAATTTTAAGTTCCTCTGCCTTAATTTGCTTTGGCGAGGCAGCATGATAATCTGTTGGACAAAGCTTGGAATTGGGAGTTAACGGTTCAGTCACTTACTGAGGGTGTGTGATTGGGCAAGACATATAAACTTCAATGGCCTTATTTTCTCATTCATAAAATGAGGGTAATAATGATACTAGGCTCAGGAAAATGGTGTGAGAGCAGATGAAATATATGTGCAAATGTGCTATAAACCTGTAAAGTTAAAAATGTTGTTTTTATTTGTTTTGTTTTTCTAAAGTTGTTGCAGTTTTCCCACACTCTAAAAATAGAAACAACTTCACACTACAGGTTCTTTGAACCTGTGTATAGTTTGACCATGTCACTCACTGTTTTATTGAGATAAACATATATCACAATTAGCACTGAAAAAAAGCAGCAAAATCTCTTTTTATGATGCAATTGAGTTAACATTCTCAAAGTCTTAGTTCCAGGAATGTAAGCTTTTATCAACACAGTAGCCTCAAACATAATTTTAAGTTTAACAGTCACGTATAAGGCCTCAAAAGACTGTGTGGAAATATTTCCTCACTAAATCCCCTAACAGAAGTTACGAAAGAATTCCATTACTGTACAGTTGCAAAATGAGCAGTTATGTTCATTGCCACTTTTATTGATTTGTGCATCACCGATTCAGAAAGTGTCGCCCTGCTGGAAGTCTGGAGAGCCAATGATGAGAACAGAGATGTTTCTTTTAGCAGCGCCAAGCAGGCTGTATTCTCCTTCCCGTTCATAATAGTGCACATGTGGACAAAGGCCTGTGGAAGGCCTGTTCCAGTCACTGTGCTGCAGAGTGAAAAGGTTGTTTCTCACATCAGGCACTGAAGTCTCACCTAAGGGCTCCTTCCTCGTCCATTCTGACTTTGCTCCTCTGATCCCATCCCCTTCCCACTGATTGCTCGGCATCTGTGTAGAATGCTTTCTCTCCTTTTCTGCTCTCCCTCCCTCGTGTCAGTGAGTGCTGTCTGAGTTCACCAGTCAGACACACAAACCAGCTTTTGAAGTAGCAGTCTCAGTCATGGGGTTGTGTCGTTGGACTGTGGTGCTTGTCATCACTTCCTAGGCAGGGATCACTCTCGACTTCTCCTTGCTGTCTCCTCACTGTTACTGAGAACACCATGTGAAGAGACCAGTGACGTCCTTGAGACGGTGCTGTGGGTCTCGCATTTGCCGTACCATTTAAGCCAAATTCCACATTGGAAATTGTATCCTAAGACATTTCAGGTTTAAAAGATTTTTTTTTCCTTTCTCACCTTTTGCTATGAATTTTTGTGTGTCATTGCTCCACATCTATTCAACCTTTTTTTTTTTTTTAATCCTGGTGATTGGGGAAAAGATATTCCTCTATTATGTTGATTTGAAAAATTTAGTTGTTGGGTCTTGGGTTAGATTTTTATTGAAGTCATCACTTTTGTATTAGTCAGTTCTCATACAAATTGCTTTTTTTGGTTTAATGTTAGTTGAATGTTTAAAAGAAATCAATTTTTAATTGTCAAAGTGTATTTATTCAGTGCTTCCATATAAGGCATTGTGTTACATGTTGTATAAAGCCACCAAATCTGCAGGGGGTGGGGTAGTGTGCGTGAGAGAGAGAGAAATTATTTGTGTGTTTGTTGAGGAAGGGAGAGAAGAATGAGAAAGAAAGGTCTAATACATACATATAATATACACACATAAATAAATAGCATTATATTTTATAATACTTACGCATAAGTATGTAACTTAACAATCAAACATTTATATGTATTCATTTACTTATACACAAAGAATAGCATATGTCTTTTAATTGGTAGTTTTGTAGTTAAAACTGACATTGAGTATCATTTTACTGTGGCAGTCAAGAATACATATTTTTATCAATGATAGGATAATCAGAAATTTGAGTGACAGAATGGATAACAATTTCATGACAAAATTTCAGGCTGTTTTCCAGTCATTGGCATAAACAGTCTGGCAAAGAAGTCACCCAGAGATGATATCATGTAATAACATTTCCCAGAAAAATTATGTGATGAAATATTTCCAAAAATATGAGGTTGACCAGCTCAGTGCACAGTTATGAAATAGGTGTTATTGACTAAAAACTGTGGCTCCTAGTATGTTACAGATGTGCTGGAGGAAGTTGGAGGCAGATTTCTGAAATTCCTGGAGCACCTGTTTCATAAGCATTTAGTCAGTATTTAAACTGAAACAAATGTGAAAACCCAACACAAGATTAATTATATCTTAGAAAAATGTGTTCTTCTTTGCTGGGATGAGTGCTAAAGGAACTGAATTGTTGGCTGACATGTTTAACCTAGGAAACCGCCCCTGTTCCGCAGATCCTCCTGTCACATGATAGTATTTGGAGAAGACACATCAGCATCATGTGAGAAATGTTATTGCAACATTCTTGAATGTGTAAGGTCGTTTCCAGAGACTACTTTTCTGTAAAAGTTACTGGTGAAAACAGATTGACAAACATGAAACTGGTTGTTATTACAACTACTTGCTGTCTGTTTACTGAACAGTTTTAATAGACAGATGTAATCATGGGGTACTTAGATGATCAGGTTTTAGATACTGTGTGCAGTGCATTTATATTGCCATATAAAATGGCTCTCGTTGCCTTTGGAACAGACTTTTATGAGTACAGAGCACCGACTCCTAATTTAGACAAAATAACATTCTTTGAGTTTAAACACAGGAGTAATAACTCCTTGTGGCCCATACAACTGTCCCATCTTCAGCTACCTCAAATTTTTGCTTCTGCCATCAGGTCCTTTTATTCCTACTGTCATCCCCCTGACCTGGCTATCAGAAGCCTCCTTCACTCATGTTTCTCTAGCCTAAGTATGGATTTGTGACTCCAAGAATCTCATTAAAAAGGAAGAACCAACTTGACTGAGTCCAGACTCCCCAGATAACTAGCTGTGGTCCGGTCTGCAAGTACTCTGCAGACCTTCCCCTGCCTCCTTTCCCCTGTTGTGTTACCCGCATTGGTTTTCAGTGCTGACTGTTGTGAATATTTAGGACCTGGTCTATCTGTTTTACTACAGTCTGAATTTGTAAGCAAATACCTAGTGACTGCAAAATGAGATGCCTACTGGGAACGCAAATGGATAAAAAGGATTGGATAAAGGCAGCTGCAAAGCATTCCCAGAGCCGGGAGACAGTCACAGAGTGCTAGGGACCCTGCACTGAACAGCCCCGACTAAGGGGGCTAAAGGGGGCGTTGCTCTCAGCTTCATCAGGTTGCTGTCATGTAGGAATGCAGTTCAGTGTTGCTAGGACTTCTAGTTCTTAAGAGAAGCCAGAGAGGTTCATTTTTTAAAATGAGAGATCTCAAGGATTTTGTTCAATATTGGCTTAATTTTTAACTTTTTACTTCCCAAGATTTCAGTTACAATCAAAAGTGGACAGTAATTTAATGAACTCTCATCTGCCTACCAGCCATTGTTCTATTTCCTTGTTGCGCTCACCTTTTCTCTCCTCCAGCAGTTATTTTGCAGCAAAGTCCAGACATGGTATTACTTTACCTGTGAACCACATTACCATCATCGCATACCCTGTGCCCATCCAAAATAAAACTGATAAATTCTTTAATGTCTTTAAAATCCAGAGACTGACCCCATTTCCCCAGTTGTCTTAAAAATGAAGGTTTTGTTTTTCAGTTTGTTGTAATTGGAATTCAAACATGGTCTGGAATATTGTGTTTGGCTGATAGCTCTTAAATTTCTTTTAATCTGTAGGTTTTCTCTCCATCTTTCTCTCTCTCTCTCTCTCTTTTTTTTTTCCCCTCTTCCTGCAATTTATTTGTTGTAATAAATTTTCTTTTTGTCCTGTAGAATTTTCCACATTGTGAATTAGGCTGATTGCATCCCTGTAGTGTTGCTTAATAGTGTTCTCTCTGTGTTTCCCATACAGCAGTGAAGACGTTTAATCAGATACAGGTTCAATTTTTCTCTCATTAGGAGTGCAAAATATCTGCTTGTCTCTTTTTTGTTAATAATTGCCTGTGTCCTTTAATTCATTGGTGGCTGTAATATTGTAAAACATGTGTTCCTCCCCCACACATGTACATTTAGGGCCAGATGCAATCCATGAGCCTTCGGTTGGAGAATTCAACTGATCTGCTAAAGTTCAGGCTGGAACCTTGCCTATGTCTGGAATGTTCTATGATTCATTTTAAGTAACTTACTCTCAGTGAGCCTGTCCTGATGCATGGAAATGGTCTTGCCAAATCTAGCATTCAGTTTTATATTATCGTGTGCCTACTTATAGTGAATGCAAAAAGCAGAATTTCTTTCATCAGGTTGGGTGAAGAGCATCCTGTCGATAAGCATCTTTTGTTTGGATCAAATGGATCAAATGTCATGGTGTCCTCCCGTCAGGCAAATAAGTCAAATAGCCAGTAAATATGTGTTTTACCTTTTAGAATGGAAGGTAGGCATGTCTGTTAGAACTTTTGACTTGAATGATCTCTGTAAATTTTTTGTGATGGACTTTGAGGAGAAAGGACCTTAAAAATTACACCCCAAGTTAGGTTTTCCATGTTATCTTTAGCTGCTACTTATTCATTGGGCAGAGTGAGGGGAAATGGATTGTGGGTACTTAAAGAAATATAATTACAGGATGAGTAAGGACAGGAGGGAATACAGGATAACAGATTTCTATGACTGAATACAGTTGATCCAACTTTCTAGCTGTGTAGCTTTGGGAAATTTACTTTACCTGTGTAGTCTGAGTGTTGTGTCTTTAATGGCACCTCATAAAGGGTTAAGAATTAAGAACTTGATATATTTACCAATTCTGAATAGCTTAATCCTTTTATCTTTTTAGGCAGCAAAGGTTTCTTTGTTGTCTTTTTGAAAGAGGATGTTTTCAAGTTATTTTTTTAATGCCCAATATTTAAAAAATGGAAAAGTAGAAAGGAAGATGATAAAAAAATCAACATAATCCTATTTTATGCTATTTGAAAGGAGTGATTTTCTAATAGCATGTTATATGCTTTTTCTTCACAGCTTCTCTAGAGAAATCAGGCCCATATGTTCAGTATTGAGCCAGGTATTTTAATGTGCACAACACACATCTTTAATCTTGGCTCCAGGTGCAAGAGTTAGATGCTCACATGGATAAACTGTACCTGAACAGTGTTTTTATTGAATTAGAGAGATGCATTTGGCAGTAGATAGCATGTTTCTGTGTGTGAAATGTCCTCATTTCTACCTAAATATCTGCAGTGTTACGAACAGTTCAGAGGTGATATCTCACCTGTGGTTTGTACTCCTACCTCTCTCTCCAGTTTGTAGACTCTTACCACTGCTTCGTGTCTCCTTTCACCCAACCTCTAACTACTTCGAGCCTCTTTCCAGACAAAGTCAACCAGAGAGTGGCCTCATGGTTTTTAGAAAGTACATTTGGAGACCATTTGGGGGATTCAGGACATTTTCTTATTTAGCATATTCTTTTCCAGTCAGTAGTCTCTCCCTGTCTTAAATGGGGCTGGGTGTTTCTGAGAATTAGTAGGAGAGAGGCACATTGCCTGTTAGTCTGGTTTTCCCCTGGAAATGCTGACCATAGTCAGGTCAGGACAAGACCAGTAGATAGGAACAAGGGTCATGGTGTGTACTGTGTAAGAAGTTCTGTTCCTCTGTGGAAAACCCTGGGGCAAAGCTGAGATAAACACCCTGGTCTTCCGTGATGGGCCACTGCCACTGACTGTGTTTGTCTGTCTGTTTTCAGGGTATATGCTATGTACAATTCCGTAAAGGGATCCTGCTCTGAGCCAGTGAGCTTCACCACCCACAGCTGTGCGCCCGAGTGCCCCTTCCCACCTAAGCTGGCACACAGGAGCAAAAGCTCCCTAACCTTGCAGTGGAAGGTGGGTAGCGCAAAGTGTCGGGAGTCCTCTGAGTCTGTAGCCATTGGAAACATTTATCTGGCACTGTTCCAACTTGGTGATAGTGTTTGGTTTTCTACATAGTGACTATGTGAAACAAATTGTAATGATGTCAAAAGTTACCATCTCTATAAAAATTGGGCAAAGGGGTGGGAGGGGAAACTGCAAAATCAAGTTTTAGCTTTCTTTGCAGGGGGATTTGGTAAATCTCTTAGGATCATGAGCAGTACTTTCTAAGTGATATAAGTACTTAAGATATTTACGTTTCATCACTCTCTAATAGTTTAATTCACTTCAACAAACATTTGAGGACTTGAGTAAAAAGTTTTTGTGAAGAAAGATTTAAAGTAGCTTTATGGCTCCATTGGCTTCTTTCAGTGGTGACTCAGAAATGTTTAATATTTAAAACTGCCTAGAATGTTTAGTGTTCTAAACTACATTAAGACTTCATTAATTTTTACTAATTAGGCCTTAGATCAGTTAGGATTACCAGTTATATTTTAACATCTCAATTATGTAGTAGTTTTCATGGAACTCAACTTTTTGGCTACAAATAACTCTTCCCAAAGAGAGGTCCTTAAAGTGTAGCATTAGCTTATCAGTCATAGTTGTGTGTTTGTAAGAAAATGGTAAATTACATTATCAATCAGTGCAGTAAGTATTTCTATATATTTATACTTTAAAATGTAGCTTAAAATGTTAAATTTGTAGAGAGAGAGGTAATAAAGATGTGTGATACTTGGGGAGAATACTAATGTACAAAAGAAATATGATGGCTAGGGAGATCGACGTTATTGGTGAAGAAATCTTTTGTCCTTTTGTTCCCAGAGCAGAGAGTCCGATTTGTCTTGGGGGTGGGTAAAAGCCGCTGAGAACAGTGGTTAGCAGCAAATCATGGGCTTCGGTAGGCCCCTCTCGTAGCCAATGGCCAACAGTGAGTGTGTTATTTGGACAAAGGCAAAGTTTAAACTGGCTTAGAATCTGAACTATTTTATTTTCCTTCCTGGCTTCCAGGGATAATCCAGGTCAGTGATTCCCCACCTTTTCAGAGTTTTAACACCCAACTGGTTATCATTGTTTAAGTCTTTGGAGCATATACATCCATTTTAAAATAGGTTCTATATTTACACATATACATATGTAAATATATTTTAAGGAAAGAATTAAAGTCCATTTTATTTGGAAAATATAAGAAATCTTCTTTAAGTTAATCAGAGGGACCCCAGGATCTTATAAACCTAAAGTTGGGAATCACTGATACACACTCTGCTTAAAACCTGGATGAAGTTCAGGTCTCAGGCAGACCAGCAACTTCAAGAAAAAGTGCTCTTATTAGGAGGAAAATATTTCACATTTTCTTTCTCCCTCTATTTAATTGTAGCTTGGAAACACAGTATTGTTCCATTTGGTTATGTGCAAACTTGAAAGTTCTGGATTCAGTTCAGTTTCTTGTCCTTAGACTAGATTTCCTGATCACAGTGTTCCAGCTGGGAGCGCAGGGACAGGGGGACCACGCTCTGGCTGCCCACCTACCCTTGAGGCCACCAAGACACAGAGAGCTCAGGGTCCTCTATCGTTACCTTGTTAGTCAGCGCCGGAGCCGGGGCAATGCAAACACCAGGGTCTGTGTCCCCACCCTCAAGGAATCAGGGACTCGGTGGTGGGGCAGGACGTCACTGAGAGATTTGTGAGCATCATAAATGTACTTCTTAACCTAGAAATGGATTCTCAAGCTGAAACTTTGATTTTTGTTCATTATCTACAACTTTAAATGTATCCCTATCCTGTCTCCCAAACTGAGCCGACAAAAGCCTAAAATTACAGTTTAGTAGAACATAGAGCGCTCACCTGAAATCAGGGGTCGGGACTCCACGATTATATGACTCAGAAGAAAGAAGGAGAAGGAAGGAAAGATGAGAGCAAGGCATTGCTTTATTAATTAATGTTTACTGAGGCCCAATGATGTTTTACTATTAACAGTAACAAAGCAACAGCTACCGTTCGCGGAGCGCTTCCTATGAGACCGGGCAGTTGAGGAAGTGATTTATACAAATTCTCCCATTTCCTTATCACACCCATCCATTCTTGGAATAAGAAATTAAACACTGATGTTAAGTGTGACAAACAGCCGAGCTGGGCCTCCTTGTAGCTCTGGTGACCCGGCTGCCTTCTGCGGGCAGCAGGTCGTCACAGTCTGTGGGCTGTGGCTCTCTCCTGGGGGAGCCAGGCCCGGATGCCTTTGTACTTGGGAGACATGGCGTTAGTGCTGAGAGGGACCCTGCTGTAGCACCCCCTTCTGGCAGGCCTGACCCTCAGCACTCTTTTCTCCAGTTCTTTACTCCCTTTCCCATTGCCCAAAGCCTGTTTTCTCAGTGAAGCAGATCTCACTGTGCTTTTAAGAGGAAAACAAATGATGAAATTTCTTTTTACTAACAGGCAAAGGGCTGACTGCCCCTGGTAATCTCTCTAGGAGATCCCATTTTTTCCTCATTTAAAAAAAAAAAATGGGGAATCATAATGCCACAGAAGGCTTTCTAATGTTAAGCACTTAAAAAAATAAAACCTGTAGGGGAGAAGTTACAAAGAATCTGAACTCTGGACTCTGAACCTAGCTGGGTCAGCTTTACTCCATCAGACCCCAGGCACTGCAGGCAGTGACGCAGTTTCTCTGCTGTCTTTTTTCTCTCTCTATTCTTGAAATTAAAATGCCTCTTAAAAGTTTTATCCCCAGAGGAAGTAGGGCACCACATGGGTCTCAAGGTAGAGGTGCTGGGGAAGGCAGGCTTGGCTGTTTGTGGGGTATGACTTATTAACAGTGGAGGCTCTCTCTACTAGTTGAGTTGTATTAAAATTAGTTTCTGATAATGTTTGGCCAAAGAAATGCAGGAGTTATGCCCCTGCGGGGAGAGCACAGGACTAGCATGGACACTGTATTTGAACCAAGTGCATGGCTCAGAACTTTTGTCTGTGAACAGCTTCCACTAATCTCATTTTATTTTATTTTTTAGGCACCAATTGACAACGGTTCAAAAATCACCAACTACCTTTTAGAATGGGATGAGGTAATCACATTTTCACATTCATCCATGTAAAACCCCTCTCAAAAATGAAATTGCTGAACAAATGCCATTTTATTCTTTTTTTAAGATGTGCTAAACACGTGGAAAAAAGAACGTAAGTAGAGAAAAATTTAAAAACCAAAAGTTACTAACTGTGGGAAAAGAAAATGGACTGAAGTAGTCTAGTGAATTGTGCATTAAAATATGTTTACATGGCTTTTTGCAAGAAATGCTACTGAAAGCAGTGACAGGGTCTTATCTATTTTGGAGTCCCTAGTATCTGGCCAGGCATTAATGAGTATTAAGAAATGACTGCTTTGTTATCTGGACTGCCCAGGGCCAGCCTGTGTAGATGGTTTTGATAACATAAACCACACTGTGGCTTGGGAAGCCTAATTTGTTCCTTCTTTTTGAGTGCCACGTGTAAACTCTGTTGTCGCACTGTTGAGTACTGTTTGTGGGAGATGGAGCAGCACCTGGAGGTCTCACCTACCTGTCAGACCATCCTGGAATGGGTGCCCCCTTTGCTGTGTCTGTCTCCAGAGGCGGTGGGTGGTTACCCATGGTGAATTCCTCCTATCCTGAAGGCCGCTCTCTGCTGATTGGTAACCCAGTGCTTTTCTGGCCTTGACAACACTGCACAGAATCTTAGGCAGGAAGCAATGGATGCAGAAATCCGTTTCTAAAAAGCAACCATACTATTTGTTCTTGTAAATCTTATCTCTGTTCATTCATTTACCTTTGTTTCTTTCTGTCATTCTGTGAATGAGCAAAGGGACAAAGGATTTTAAGAATAGGAAATGTGGAATTTGGGAAGCAACGTAAGTTAACTAGTCTTTGTGACTTAAATTTAGGGGCATTAAAACATTCAGAACACAAACAGGCAACAAGTGACTTACCAAGTGTGGAAAAATATATTTTAAACCAAATGTAAAATGAAAATGGGTGAAACTCTTATGATGAAATTTTGATATGAATAAGGGGCCCTTCATCACTTTTTGCAGAAGCGTATTTTCCCATCTGGGTTACATCTGAACAGCAGGAGTTCCAAGTTACCAAAAACAATGATCTATTGTTCTTGGGATCCTTGTGAATAGTTCCTGTGTACAGATTGGTGAAATCTCAGACTTAACCAGTATATTTTACAGATTAGGTGGATTTCATTTTAAGGTGGCTTGATTGGAAAGCAAAGCCACCCCCTGTGGTCCTTGAGGTTGAGGTTTTATATCCAGATAGTTTACCAGTAAAGAGGAGGCTTTTCTCCTTACACATTTCTTCTCACAGCACTGTGTGTGTGTGTGTGTGCATGTGTGTGTGTGTGTGTTTTTCCATCCTGTGTTTTTTGCTGCTTCTCTGCCCTGGACTGTGGCCTCATAAGTTAAGTAAGGTCAGAGAAGTTGAGTGCTCGAATGGGAAACCTCCAAGGAAAACCCAGGTGCTGCAGGAAATGGTACTGGTGACTCAGTTGTTGGCCTCCTTCCCTTTGAATTTGAATTGAAAGTGTCCTGGCATGATGCTGGGAGGAAATATGCTGCAGCTCAGATGAAATGGAGAAGCTATGTCTGATGACCATTTATAATCAATAGGACCCACGATGGCCTAGTGACCACAAATGTGAAGTTGTTTATTTTGGGCCTTCTCCTGCCTTTCTCCTCCTTGCTCTCCCTCCATCTAGCCTTGTCCTCACTTCTGTCTTCCCCTTTCCTCTTTATATTCCCTCCTACCTTCTAATTCCTGCTGGTGTCCGCTCTGGTGAGCCTTCCCGGAGATTGCAGGTTAATTGACTCTCACCTGCTGTAGGCCTTTTGCCAACACAGGAATTCTTTTATATTCTGTGGCTTAGTATTCTTCAAAGAAGAGAATAAAGAAATCCTGCAGGAAGTGTGAGCACACGAGGCTCTGGCTGTCCCTCTGAAACCTTCTGCTGGTGGTTTCTGGAGCCAGGTGCTCCTGGTACCAGGTCTGTTTGCAGCCTGGGCCCTCGTGGAGTACGGTGGGGCAGGAGAGTGAGGGGGGTTTGGCTGGAGTCACCTCCCCCGAAACCTATGGTCTCTCTGGCATCCAGAGTGTCGTAGAAACAAGCTTAAAAGGCAGGAGGAGAGTAGGGTTCACAAAAGTGCACATCGCTGCTTGGGAGGGAAACAGGTGCTACTCAGTCTCGAAGAAGCTCGTGTTTAGGAATCGCACCCGGCACCGTTTCTGCCCTGGCACCCGGTCTAAGAAACACGGCTTGGGGTGCGGTGGCCCCATCCACGTACATGCCACCACTAATGTCTGGGTGTCCCTGTACTTTTATTATAGTATAGCAGTACTGGCTAGAGTTCCCAGAACACTTCATTCTTTTGCTCAATTCTTAGTCACCATTCCGATAACACAATTAGTGTAAAATTCTGAAGGTGTTAGTAAGGTAAGAGCACAGGGCATCAAGTCCTTCTGTCCAGTCTCTAGAAAAAGACTTTCGTGAATGAAAGAGCAGCAGCAGAGAGGCCGGTGAGTGCCCACCTTCACTGCTGCCCCAACGGGGAATGCTGGGCTGAGCTGACCGTGGGAAAAGCCGCCTTAATCAATAGCTGACCGCTTGCTGGTCTCTGACAGGGAACAGAAGGCAGAAGTGTGAAGCACAGGGGGAGGCTGATACATCCTCTCTCCTAGGTTCATTGTCATTCGTTCACGTCACTGTTGTCAGAGTTCACTTGGAAATTGCTCACTGATAGTTCTGCAGAAGGGTTAGATGCCTACTTTTCTCCATTAATAATTGCGCCTGGCCAATCCCTTAATGTTTCAGTCAGCTTAGGAAGTAACTGTGACTGTGAGATGGTCACAAGCCTAAAAATGGAACACACAGGTGTCCCTGGCTTTTCAGCTCTGGCCGTCAGTTTCAGTTTTCCCCTGAAATAGATCAGTTTTCATAACTTGGAAAGGTGTGTCCTTTCCTGGCCACATCCCCTTGTTGTGGTGACTTGGTTGAGTTGCAGTGTTTAGAACTTTGGGGCCTGAAGACTGGCCCTGCATTTTTGTAGATCTTTAGCCACCATGTCCTTCGGGAGACCCCACATCAGAAAAGCAGAAGGTCATTTTTAAGGCAGTTTCCTGCTTGACTACTGGATGAGTCGTTACTACATTTTAATTTCTTTCTGATCACAACGTATCCCACCGCATGTGTACATCCTAATTTACAAGTCGTGGTCATTCTGAAGCCTGGCAGAAGGCAGATCCAAAGCCTCCTGAGGGCTTCTTTCTTCTGCTGGATTTGAGTATGACACCTGGTGCTGACTTTAAAAAAAAATTTTTTTTATGAATTAAGGTTTAGTTTAATACAGAATTATGAATAGGAGAAAAGTTCCTTTGCTTTTTAACAGTCAAACAATGCTTAGAGGCTCGATTTCTCAAGATGGTGCATCTTTGCCACAGTGGAAAACCTTGGGGTGGGGTGGGGTCCGGAAGGCGGAGGTAGTGCTTACAGTTCACTGCCCCGGGGCCACCACTGAGCTCGTCCGTCTGGCCTGCCCTTTCCCCTCCTTGGGCACCTTCCCAACTGAATTGGCCCCTCTGCTGCTTCTCGGATTGATGACACAGAGGTATCTAGGAGAGGTGGGAGTTCTTCTCTAAAAGCAGCTGAGCAGGGGAGGATTGGGGGTGTAGAAGTTTCCAGGGTAGGAAGGGGCTTTTATGGAAAAAGGATTAAGAACCTTTGAATTGACACATAAATGCCTGCCCAGTCTCTTTAAGGGATGGTGATCTGGCCTTTTCCTTGAAAATTTGAGTAAAAGGGCAAACTTCATAGTCAAAAAGAAACTTTATTTTCTATTTTAGGAAAGAAAAGTTCTGTGAAGGAAGTATTTATGGAAACTTGCTGTGAGTTCTACCCTTAGATACTGTTTTAACCTGTGCCGTACAGAAATGCTAACCGGTGCTACTGGAGCTAGTTATGCAGAGCAAGCTCCGTGCCCCTGAGATCTCGCGGTGAAAGTGTGGCGTGGATTCATGCGGATTTGTTCAGTGACGTGGTGTTCACCTCAAGAGACCTAGCTTAATAGTCTCTGCTTTGTCTCTGCCTAATCAAACAAATTATTTAACCCTCAAGTCTCAGCTTCTCCACTTGCAAAATCATACCTGTTACCTGACAGGTAGGTTAAGATTGAATGAGATAACTTGGGCAGCAACAGATTCTGTGTAATGATTATTTCCAGTCACCCAAGCCCATGTTAAGATCTGGAGTAGGAAAAGTCAACAGTTACAGAAGGATTGTATGAAAGGAATATGGCATTTTTTGGTCAGGAACTTAAACAGAAGTCCTGAGGTTAATGGCTCTGGTTTGAACTAAACAAAAACGGACATCAGTACTATATATAGATGTTAATTCGCCATTAGCATAGCTTCCAGACATGACATGTAGGGAATATACGAAAGAACCAGAAAAATAGCTTTGTGAGAATGTGATTAGTGGAGTTCCCAAGACTCTTCCTCACATGTGACTCAGCTAGCCCAAAAGGGAATTTCACATCTGGCTTTCCTGGTGACTAATGAGTGAACACAGCTGTAAAACACAGTAGACTGAGAATACGATAAATACTGCAGAAATCGAGGGACGTACACTTTGAAATAGAACAGAAAAGGCCAGCGGCAGGTAGAGCCCATACACCCCCAGGGGACCGTCACCAGGCAGGCCTGGCTCAGCAGCCCCGCTGCAGGACCCTGGAGCAGATACGGGCCCCAGACGGTCACTGTGTGGACGTGCAGTTCAGGAGCAGCCAAGCTAGCCCCATAGGAGGGGCCTGGTACCTGGTTTATTAGTCTGATTCCTGTTTAACTTAGGTGTTGGCTAGTTAGTATTGATCATCTTTCAGAAGGCTTCTCAGCATGCGTGCATTTGCACAGGGCTCTTCTGGTTAGACAGCAGCCCTTCTGGGAGGGGCTGGAGCGTCAGCCAGCAGAGTGACAGTGGGTTCCCCAGAACGGACGCGGAGAGCCTCCCTGCGGGTTCTAGTTGCCGCTGTCTCTGGGGAGCCTTGCTGCCTGAGCTTGCATGGCATGTTGGTCCAGTGGGGAAAGCTGGGAAGGCCCGTTTCCATTCCCCAGCCCACCACCAATGCCTGGCTGGACGTTAGGAGAAATTGCCATTTGCCCGGGCCCTCTGAGCTCTTTTGCTCATTCTTGGGAAATGTCCTTGTGGAGAGTGGGGTCCCAGGTTCGTTTTTCACTTGTCCATCAGAAGCAGTCCTTTACATAAATGCCAAATCAGTGACCTGGCAGAATGACAGTGTTTTGCCACATCACAGATCTCTGCTGCCATGTCCAAGGGCGGGTTTCTGAGAGCCAGGGGAATAGCTTTCTCCACTATAGCTCCTTTCAAAGGAGGCAAAGAAGGATTTAATACTCAGGTCCACAGGCATCAAAGCCCAAGCAGAGTTAAAAAGAGCCCTTTCTTTTAGGGACCCCAGCCCCAGGCACCTGCACACCTGAAGCAGATTCTCTCTGTGCTTTTTTTTTTTTTTTTAAACCATTTGTCACGTATGTACAGGATGGGCTTATTACATGCTTGGGCAGCAGACTTTGTGGGGCACTTCCAGCTGAGGCTAAATTACAAATAGCCATGTTGGTCCTTGGCACCTGATTTATCAACTCATGTGTCATGCTTGTTGGTTGCCAGCCACAGGATGGCTGCCTTGGACGTTGGCTCTTGGTTCACTTATAAATTGTATAGACAGCCTGTTCTCAGATCGCTCTCTTGCTGCTCCTCTCCTTTCCCTTCACTCGGACAGTCTCAGCACATTAATCTTTTCAGAGCACCCGACATCAGGTGAACCTCCTCTGCATTTGGAGGGCTGTATAGGAACATTCTGTTTGTTTGTTTTAAACCAGAGGACCTGGTGATCATCCTTGGCTATTTGAGGTAGCCAAGCCTCTCCCACAAACATAGAAAACTAGTGTGCCAGGGGATAAAATGCGTGCAGTATTTATTTAGTAACATGCAGCCGCAAACTACTCCATTGCCTTTTCTTACCTTTGAAAGTCCCTGTGTGCCAGAGTGGTCAGTAAAATGAAAGAGGCATCACTGAGGGGAAAGTGAGGTTTGGCACAAGGAACTTTTGAATCCACCCACATGTGGAGTGCCTCCACCTCCCTGTTATGAACCCCTTCTTATATATGGTTATGCTGAACACATACATGCTCTTTTATTTCTCAGGCCAAGATTTATCTTTGATGTTGCCTAGGGTCGGCCAGTGCTGGAACAACTTCTAAATATAGATGTACTAGCAGACTAAATCTTTGAGCCTGGCAGTAGTTCAGTTGGCCAGCGCAACCTTAGTTTTTATTTGATTTATCGTTGATGTTTCTGACAGGTTGAACTATGCTGTTACAGAGAGTGCCCAGCCCAGAATCACTCAGCCCATGTCTGGATCCAGCTGACATGGGCCATGAGCACATGACAACTGATAACCAAATGCATGTTACTTGTTTAGCAGGCAGTTATCAAACCGGGTAAGAGCAGCTAGGGAAGCCCACAGGCACCGGCAGTGCAAGAACCTGTAAGAGAAATAGGTCAGTGGGAAGAGGCCATAGATCAAGAACACATCAGGAAGAGTGCAAGTCACATGATCAAGGGGAGCTAGTTCACCATGGATTCTAGCTTCCTTGTGTTGGCCATTCTCATTTTCTTGTGCCAAGAAGAGGATCAGGAAGGATCATTTCCAATCTGTTAATTTGAAGGCAATTGACAATAGCTGTCAACTTCATCTATTAGTGCCAGTGTTGGAAATACCAGCTTCCAAGACGGTTAGTGCCAGGATGACTGAAAGTGTTAGCCAGAGCAACCACATTCCCCCACACTCTGTAGAATTACTCGTGGCAGGAAAACACTGTGGCCTGAATTAGCTGGAATATGTATGAGCTGTATGTACAGAATTGGCCATGGGTGTGTTGTTTCTTAACAGGAAACCGACCCATTTTGAGGACTCGTCTTCCCAAGCGCTGAGGACAGCTTTATGGGGAAACTAAGTTAATAAAAAAGGAAAACTGACTTGAAAAAAACATTTTTGGTTTTCAGTTACATAGTTTTACAAATTAATAATTACTTTAAAACACGTCTTTAAAATTAGTTGCATTTTATGAAATAAGTCAAATATTTTTCATATACCTAGATACCAGTTTTAATAGGCAGGTCCATCTGTAAATTGACTTCTCCGCTGGAACGTACATGTGTTTGTAAACAGAGAGGTGGAAGACTGATTATATGTGGAGGTCCTTGGAAAGGTTATTTAATTTGCTCACTCCTGAGGCTTTGGGCTACGCCATGCCTAAATCATCCCCCCAAAGACTTGCGTATCTGTGTTTAAAGATCTCCCCACGGTTCCCTACAACTTCTGGGATAACATTATTAAAAACCTCAGTTCAGTCTAAAATGTCACTCCGTAAGATGAAGTAACTACATTGACATTGATTAACAATTTTGGTTGATCTTTATCATCTAGGAATCTTGTTACACCTTTAGCTTCTAGAAATCATTTTTAAAATCTATTCAGAGAGGCCTTACTTTGTTGGATGGCTTTGAGGGAGAAATCATGTGCTAAGCGCATGTAGAAAATAGAACTTTGTATTCAGGCATATGTTAAACTCTGGTTTTGTGTTCTAGCATGCTCCCTTACCTCCTGGCTATTAATAGTGCAGGAGGAATTTATAAAAGTTTACTGAAAAACTCCATATTTTAAACATATATGGACATCAGAATAGATGAGTGTAATATTACATAACAGATTACCTCAAAACTTACACCTTGGTTTTAACATAGTCACTTTGTTTTCTCATGGATTCTGGGTTGGGAATTTGAACAGGGCACTAGAGGACCAGCTAGTCTGTGTTCCACAGTTTCTGGGACTTCAGCCGGGAGGGCTTATTGGGTGGAACCTTCTGGCAGGGTCTTCACTCACAAGTCCAGTGGGACCTTGTGCATCTCAGGCTCCCTGACAGCATGGTGACTTCAGGGGAGTCAGAATGGCAAGAATGAGTTTTCCCAGGAAAAGACAGAAACTTCCTCACCTTTTCAGATCTCGCCTTGGAAGTCACAGAGCTTCATTTCCCCTCCATCCAGCAGTTACAGGAGAGTCTCCAGCCCACCCACATTCAAGGGAAAGGGCCATAGGCTCTTCACTGGATGGGGAAGTCAAGGAATGTGTGGACATGTTTAAAATCGTAACCATGTGACAGAAGGTTCTTTTGACTCTCTTAGTCCATTAATCTTTCTCCCCTTAATCTTTGTGTAGCACATACAGTGTTTTAGGTCCTATGCCCTAAGATGATTAGATACAAGGTCAGGGACTTTGAAAGAACAGCATAACTCTTTTCCTGCCCCTGCTCTCCTCTGAGTGTTCTGGGAAGAGGGGAAGGAAGACAGACGTGCACCCAGAGATGCAGTGGTAGGCTGGGACTCAGATCTGTGGCCAGCGCTGTTCCACTAGCCAGCAGGGCGTGACTCAGTGGTGCTCGAACACAGCTCTTCTCAGTAAACAGATGGAGCAGATCACTGCTTCTCCCTTAGCTATAAGGAGAGGGAACCCATGAGAAAAACAGTATTCCTGCCAATTAATGTCTCTGTCTCAGTAGTCACACTTGAGAAGCAAGATCATGTATCCTGTTCTTTGGGTGACTCACCGGAAGTTAGCAGTGTTCCCTTTCCTTTGCCTTTTTTTTTTTTTTTTTTTGAGGGAATAATTAATATAGTTATACTCTTACTTAATAGCTAATTTTAATTTCTTAAACTATACATCAGAAAGAAAAATATTCAAGTAGGTAGTAAAAAGGCAAAAGATAAAATGAGAAAATAGAGAATATATTCCTTAAAGTATTTTAAACCTTTTATTTAAAATTTATCCCCAAATTTCATTTGAAAGAGTGGAAAAAAATGTTTGATAAGGCGTTTTCCCCCTTAGGGGGAAAATATCTTTGTCCCTGAAGTTTATATTAACACATCTTGAAAAATGTTTCCAAGGATGAGTCACTGTCTGCTGTGTAGCCACATGAGTTACATTTCACACACTCCCCAGACTGCCTGCTCTCCCCGCTGCCTTTCTGACATTGGGCGCTCCTATAGTCTGGCAGAAAGTTGGCACTCTTCAGAATTTAGCAGGAACTTTGTAGGGCCTTAAAAGAACATCTGGACTCTGATTACTATTAGGACTTGTAACCAAACGTGTGACCCTTCTACAAGAGAGTGAGGATGAGGAGGGAGCAGGGGCAGATGCAGGTGGAGTGTGTACTGAGTGTTATGAGGCTGGCTGGGACTTTGCCCCGAAGATGGTGCTACCCTTTAGTGTGTGTATCTAGAAGTGAAAAGAGGCACTTGTTTACCAAGGATCAGATTAATGAGACATCCAGACCAGGCCCAGTGAACTCTGTGTTATATAAATATATATAAATAAAAATAGTAATATAAAGATATAAATAGAGTTGCAGTGTCATCAGAGAGCTGGCTGCCTGAGACAGGCTGGGGGGAATGGACATTGAGCCGATCCATTGGGGTCTAGAATGTAGCTAATGTGCAGTGTGTCCTCGTTCAGTGGTAAGACAGGTGATTGAGGCAGGGCAGGGAGCTCGGGACTGGGGAAGGACTGATGTGAAATACGCCACGTGATTCAGCTGCAGGGAAATCGAGTGCGTTTCTGGGGAGCACTTTTAACCAGAAGTGGAGGAGAAGTGCCCTGGGCGGGAGACAGTTCCATTTGTCTGATGGCCCAGGGTGTTGCATGGATGCTCTCAGGCTATGGCTGGGTGTAGGATGACAGCAGATTAGCCAGAACCGTGGATTCATTTGAGTGAGAAAAGGAAAAGAGCCAAAAAAGGAACCAGTGCTGGTTTCTAATGCCTCACCCTACACCACAGTGAGCACCTTGAGGTCTGTCATCGCACGGTTGGTTTGTGCTCCCAAGATTTCTTCACGTTCTAGTGAAGATTAACTTTGTCCTTGAATGAACTTAGTGTGTGCAGTAAGAAAAAAGGATTTGGGTCTGCCTGAGGTTATGAAGTGGAAACAAGTCAGGGAACCCTGAGAATCTGCCTTTTTTTTTTTTTTTTTTTTTTTTTTTTTGGCTTGTGGACACTGGCAGTGGAATGTCCAGAGCATCACTGGGGGTTCTATGGCTTCACGACCAATGAGGTCAGGAGCCCAGTGGCTAGGTCTGCTCCAGAATGGTCAAGGATGTGGGCTTCCCGCCGCCTCTCACCTCTTTAACTGGGGGCAGTTTTCCTTCCTTACCTGGGAGAGCGGGAGCTCAGCTTAGGGAGGTGCTGAGCCTGATCACTCCTAGGCCCCATGTCCCTGCCCTCCCAAGGTGCAGAATGAGGGAGCTCCTGGGCGTCCATACTGCAGATCTTCCCTGGTAGACCAGCCAGCTCCACTGCCCTTTGAGCCCCTACTCTTACGTTCTTCTGTGTGACAGCCACCAGTGGCCTAGCAGCAGTAGCTGACCAGGACAAGGCCTGGGCCATGGGTGTCCCTGCTGCCTATGTTCGAGCAGATTATTGATGACAGCAGGCCTACAAAGTGTCAAGAGATGACCCATTTCCATTAGGACCACATTTTAGTAGCAAACTTTTCATGAAGCTGATTTTAAATTATTAAAAAGTAAGTTGCCTTTCCAAGCAAAGCTAGTAAGTCTCAGTAATCCTGTGTACTTTAAATTAGATTTTATTAGGAGAGGGAATAACATGCCATAGATTATAATATCTCAAAATCATTTGGTGCCACGCTATGTATCAAATATGGAAGTTGTGATTTACCATTTGTAAAACTTGACAGGAGTGGTTTGGACAGATTTAATTTCTGATAAACAATGATAAACATTCACGGTATCACTCCTGTCAGCTTCTCTGAATCTTTTAATCTTCCAAAGCATTATCTTTTTTTCTTTTTTAAACTCTATCCATTTCTGTCAACAAGAAGAACTGGATAATATTTTATTTATAAATGCTATTTGCAACCCGGGATCCCACTTGGTTTACAAACAGATTCTTCACATCGCCCATGCCTTTGATCATGTACTTACTCTAATGCCTAAGCCTAAAGCCATGCGAGAGCCAGGCAGGGTGACACGTGAGCCCCCCAGTGCTGGAACCCATGGCGTTCTCCAGCCGCACTTGCCGATCTCTCCACAGTAGATTACTTCTGCACTGCAGTGACTTTTGTGAATATTAATTTTCTTTCTTCCTAGATACCCCTTTTATATTAAACTCCATGTCAAACACAGAAATTTTCTTTTATTAAAATCTTCTCATGTCTGAAATAATTTGTTAACCTACTTTCCCTTTTTTTTCTTTTTATACTCAGTGACTTCTAAAAATTCCAATAAACTTTACTTTTTAAACTCTATGAAATATTTGTACAATCTTACCCCTTCAGACTCTACTGATTCTATTTCTAAAACTTGATTCTAAAGGTCCAATAACTCTGGGTCTTTCTCTGTGTTCTTGAGGTCCACACACATAGTAGTATATCTTGGAAGGTATTAAGATTGAAAATTTGGCATGATTTATCTAAACAAGTTATTTATTTAGCAATTGTTCTTGATCCTGAAGTAAAAAAAAAAAAATTTTAAGTGTTGGCAATACAGCAAAACATCTTGAAGATCACAGAATGCCCTTCTCCCAAATCTTTCGTGATCCCCCCCTGGTGCTGTGGCCTCTTAAAATAAAAGTCTTAATTCCTATCCTTGATGCCTTCCCATTCTTTTTTTCTCATTTAAACCACAGTCTGGTTTTCACCAAATTAAAGCAAATCAACCTAGTAAGGAACAGTCTGACTTTTATCTTTGGCTGAAGTTCTAAGCACCAGAAATGGGCAAATGAGACCAAACAAAGAAATAGGAAAAATGAGGCATTGAAGGAGAGCCAACATTGGGTTTGGAATGGATGAGGCTTCTGTGGCGACAGGATGTGCCTTTCTTACACTGTTTACTCTGAGCTCAGAAATAGAGGAGGAAAGAAGGTAGATCACGCTACTGCCTGAAATGGATACAGAATATACCAGGGCGTGCAGTGCACAGAGTGTAATCAGACTCTGGATGTAATTATGCAAATGTATGCAGAAACGGTTTTTCTATGAATAAATTGTCTGCAGCAACCTTAACACTCAAGGTTAAAGTAAGCGTAAGGGCGTGATTTGCCAGCCACTGAGTGACTTTGCTCAAGTAGCAGCTGAAAACCATGCTTTACTGCTCACCTTCCCACCTCCCTGCCCCCAGTTTTCCATTGTTGCACCTGAATGTACTTTGAACTCTTGATAACATGAACTTTGGATCTTAGACTGACAGGACTTCCACTCCCTTCCTTGGGAGGGAGAATCGGGAAGAGTCACTTGGAAAATGAATGTGGCATGGTGTTTTTAATCTGTTCGGCCTAGTGATACTTCAGACTAGTTGTGTGTTTATTTTTAATTAATCTTCACCTGGGATGTTTTTAGTAGTAAGCATTTGGAGACCTGCTTAAAGGAAGGAAATGCTTAAATTTGCTTAGGAGAAAAATGTACTTTCTTTGTTTTTTATGTAATAAATTGAGAACTTCAAACATATTCCTAAAAGTCCTGGGCCCAGCTGTCTGATTAGAATGCTAATAAGTAAGATTGATTCAGTGTTAGCATGTGGTTTTCTTTTGCATGAACACAGATAAAATACTGTGGATTATGGGCATGAAATAGTCTAGAAAACTGCTGATACGAGTATTCCATGCCTCTGAGCAAGGCAGAGGGCAATTAAGTTTTTTTTTCCCCCTAAGATCTATTAAGAGAACCCACTGGAGTGTTTTCTTTTTACTCCAAGGGATTTAAAGCATCATGTAAGGCTAGGAATGCATTAAAGATATATTTCCAGCCTCATAAGAAACTTAAGAATGGCTGTAATACATATAGATGAATTCAGCTGATGTTTCTAGTGCTTATCATTCAGTTCAGCTCTGCAAGCCTTGATTGAACTCCCAGATCGTCCAAAGCACTGCTGTGAGGAGACCAGATGTGGACAAGATGAGTCAAAGGCATGTGCCCAATATTCTGGGATGAGTAAACAAGCAGCTCACCAGCCGGAATGGACATGTGTGGCGCTGGGGGCCACGGCCAGGCAGGAGAGGAGAGAGAAGACCAGGGGGGACTTTCTGTGGCTTGTGGAGCTGCGCAGACTGGTCCTCAGGTGCTGGGCCATCTGGGGCAGGCCGTGCTGGTCCAAAGCTAGTGACTCTGTGAGGCTGCAGACTTACTCTTACGGGTCAGGATGGGCAGTTTGATCAAATGAGGAAGATCTGAGAAACTGTGATCCCTAACGAGGATTGCCTTGTGACTGAAAGGGCCTTTTTTATTCTGCTAAGCAAAGGCCGCTTTAGAGACGCCACGAGTAGTTATTACCCTTCTCAGTTAGAGAATTTTCTGTAGTGCCTTTACGTTAAGGATGACATTTCATCGTAGACCACTTTCCTTCTCTTGGTTTTGTTCATCCAAACTAGGAAATTAAATAGTTACTCAAAATGCTCCTTCATGTTCTCATTATTTTTAAAATGTATGAGCTTTGTTTCACTGTTTTCTTTTAGGGGAAAAGAAACAGTGGCTTCAGACAGTGCTTCTTTGGGAGCCAAAAGCACTGCAAGTTGACAAAGCTTTGTCCGGCAATGGGGTACACATTCAGGCTGGCTGCTCGGAATGACATTGGCACCAGGTAAGGCGCTTCCTTGTCCTCATGCCTTTAAGTGTCTGTGTGGCGTTCCTGAGTCTTCCTCTCACGTGGCTGAAAGGCCGGGGATGCCTCCTGCCTCCTTGCTGAACCAGTTGGAGATTTTCCAAAAGGGAATCCTAATCAGAGGCTAGAAGGCCCGTGGCCTCTTTGCAGTGTTGCAGGCTGTAATGCAAAGGCCCACTAGGGGCCTCTGAGACTCAAGAGGAAGGTAACTATGGATTTTGAAAGGAATCCTCTGGGGGCTTTATTTTTTCAGATCATGTGCCATTTTCTTTCATCACTTTAGCAAGCTACTCATTGAGTTGCCTTTTTCAATTATGTGTGAGTGTTTCCTGATACAAAGAAAGAGGTGCTGGGCCATCCATTGTTGTCAGCCCCCAGCAGATACTCACAGGACTGGAGGATCAAATCTGGACCATGCGGGCACACGGCTTGCCTCCAAGCTGCTAGAGAAAAGCGAGAACAAGTTTATGGTGAAGCATCAATGGATTAAAGATGCTTTGAAAAGACCGTATTTCAGTGGCACTTCCTGGGTAACTCTTGATTAAGGGAAAAACCTTTTTCTTTCATCACTGCTTGTTGAAAATCTTCTTAGAGGTTCGGCACATCATTGGTCTCAACCTTTTTTTCCAGCCTAAGAAACTTCTAAACATCACAGGGTTTTCAGCTCTCCTTTCCTACCCATGATAACCGTTGTATTTTTAGAGTCCTCTAGTTGAAAAGTTACAATGATAAAGGCTTCTCCAGTTCAAGAATTTGTAAATGAACTAGAAGCATCCACAAACTTTTGGAAAATAGCACTATATATATTTGTAAAAGCTTTATTCTATCAAGGGATAGTTATTTCTGCTGGGTGCTTTTGCGGGGGAAATAAACTTAAGTATATTGGCCTATAACAGTGTGTGCTTTTCTAGTAGCAGAATAAAGGGGGGAATTGGGCAAACTGAAGTCCAGGTGGGGAGTATCACACAAGGGATCCTTGCCTGCCTTTGCTCGCTGAACCTGTCAGGCCCTAGACCTTCCAACCCCAGCAAGCTGCGCAAGTAGGTGGGTTTATCCCTGCTCTTTTGAAATGCCGAGACTCCTCCCAGGCTCCTGAATGTGTCACGCCAGGTCTTTTTCTCTCCAGTGGGTATAGTCAAGAGGTGGTCTGCTACACGCTGGGAAACATTCCTCAGATGCCCTCTGCACCAAGACTTGTTCGCGCTGGAGTCACATGGGTCACACTGCAGTGGAATAAACCAGAAGGTTGTTCACCTGAGGAAGTAATCACCTACACCTTGGAAATCCAGGAAGATGAAAATGTAAGTTTGGCACATTTTATATCCTTGTGTGTGTTCTGTAAAGTCAGTTTGATCATAACTACAGGGTGCACCGTGAAATTAGATTTGCTACCTAAATTTGATACCAAACGTTTAATTTCTACTACTGCAACCACCAGCAGAAACTTGTCCTTCCCACCCACAGTCTCCCCATCTCAGTACTGGCATCCCCGACCTTTCAGTTGAGGAAGCTGGAAACTCTTGGAGTCATCCTTGACCTCATGGATAATCAGTCAGCAAATCCCTTTAAATCTTCCTTCTAAAGTTATCCAGAAATCTGACCATTTCTCAGCATCTCCACAATTACTACCCTTTTTGAGCCACATTGTCTCCCCCCTGGGTTATTAGAATGGCCTCGTAAGTATTTTCCCCACCTTCATTCTTGCTACACTAGTCTGTTCAGCACACAAAGCCAGAGAACCTGTTAAATACAAATATGATCGTGCCAGTGCTCTGCTCAGAACCCTTCCCATCTCGGTGCCTTCCCCTCTCTTACCATGTGTCCTCTTCAGTGTCCTTACCATGCTCCCAGGCCCTGCGTTTCGGGGTCTTCATTTCTGCCCTTGCTCCTGCCCCTGCAGTCTCACTGACCGCACCGAGAGTGCCCTCCCGCAGGGCCTCTGCCCAGCAGGCCCCTTCAGATACGTGTGAGTCACTTCCCTCATTTCCCTCAGGTCTCTTCTCACATGTCACCTCTCTGGAGAGCCCTTCCCTGACCACCCTGTAAAACAGCACTGGCCAAAAGAACGTTCTGCGATGATGGAAATGCCCTGTAATTTGTGCTGTCCAGTAAGATAGCGCCTAGCCACTCATGGCTGTCAAGCTCTTAAAATGTGGCTGTGGGCCCAAGGAACTGAATTTTTAATTGTATTTAATTTAAATTGAAAGAGCCACAGTGGCTGCCTTGCTGAACCTGCACAGCTCGGAGAGCCGCACCCCCCAGCTCCACCCCTCTGCCCTCTTACTCTGCTGTATTTTTCATCTCATAGCACTTAACATCATGTGACCTGCTTCGTATTTATGTGTGCAGTTTTTTAACTGCTTTCTCCCCCTGTCCTGTGTTTCCTACAGATAAGGCTAGGTCTGTTCTTGGGCAGTGCTAACTCCCAAGAGTGTGATGCACAGAAAGTGCTCCAGGATTGGGTGGGTGGATGCAGGCATGATTGAGAATACTGTTGACTGAATTCTATACATTCAATTTTCAGTGGGATATTTATCCCCTTGAAGGATTATGTCTTCCCTGTGAAAGCTGTCCTTTCCCCCTTGGCCGGAAGAGGACACTGTGTCAGAAACCCCAGGCCCGGTTTATTACATAGCACAGCGCAACTTGACAATGAGGTCCTCAGTACAAGAGCCTTTTTTCATGACAGAGTTGTCAAATAAAAAAAAAATTTTTTTAAGTACATACTGCTTCGTCACATAGGATTTTTTGGTGGTTAAATTTTTCATTTAAAACGCTTATCCAGAAAAAAGTTTGCTCTGTGAGAAGAGCACATGGTGGCATCTATTCCAAAGCAAATTTACACTCTCTCAAAGAGCGTTGTTCTCTTTGAAGTTAGTCTACAATAAAGCTGCCCAGATCCAGGGCACATTACAGTGTGGTAGAGGTACATTTTTACTTAAAGCACCTTGGGATTCTGACACTTTTTTTTTTTTTTTTTTTAAATGCTATAGTTGCCCCACTGGTGATGATGGAAGGAGGCAATATAAAATCCCTACATACAAGGTATTTAATGCCCAGGTTTTATGATACTGATATTTCTTTCTGGCTTTGCCTTTTCAGGATAACCTTTTCCACCCAAAATACACTGGAGAGGATTTAACCTGTACTGTGAAAAATCTCAAAAGAAGCACACAGTATAAATTCAGGGTGAGTCAGTCACTTTGGTACCTGAACTGCTTAAAAATGAAGCTGTTTTATGTTTCACCACTTTACTGTTTTAAACCGACTCCATGGGTTAAAATTTTTTTAAGTTCGCTGCTCTTTATGCTTCGAAAGTAACATTTATAAAATATACACACTGTACTTTAATCTTAAAACCCACTTTTGAGAAAGAAAAGTGTCATAGTGTTTCGTAATAAATTGCATTGCAGCGTGGCCAGAGGCCCTTGCCCAGGAGGGCCCAGCCAGGTGCCCAGCGCACCCATCTCTCACCAGCTCTTCACACCTTTCTCTGCACAGTTTCTCCTTTTAATCGGATATCCCTTTTACTCTCCGTGTTCCTTTGGTCTTCTGCACATTTTCTCCTTCTCACCCACTTTTCTTTTTAATTCTGTTTCCCACTCCCACCCCCCCCACACCCCCACCCCCGCCCCAGCGTAGGCTCTGCTTTGGGCATTAACAACCACCATTGATGCCACTGTGGGTCTGTGTTGTCCCTGCAGGCCACCGGGCTGCCCTGCTGGTTACTGAGCCCACACAGCTCGCACTTCCTAGAGCGACAGTGTGAACTTTGGAGAGATGGCTATGTTTTATGAGTCCACCTTTCCTTCTCTTACTTTGTGGGCCACATGGTGTCACTTGACATGTAGTAGTCACTCGGTAAACAGTGGTCAGACTGTCAAGTGGGATGTGTGACTATTAGAGGACAATGATAGTTTTTGATATTTTTAAAGCCCCTTGTTGTCTGATGCTGGCTGTGAGAACTAGGTATACTGCTGACGTTTCTCCACAAGGTGGCGTTGCCCTGCTCCGAAATAAGCAAGGTTATTGTTATCTGCTTTTCTCATGTTTTCCTTCTATAAAACAGTATGAACCGGATGGTGACATTACTGGTTTTGTTTTGTCCTCTTGAAAGGGTGAAAGTGTCTTTAGCTAAAACCCACCTTACTGTTTTATTTTCAATTGTTAATAGCTAAACCATACAGAAAATGAGTATTCCATTAAAGAAAAGCTTATAAATTAGTAGTTTGAGATTGAGAGAGGAGAGAATATGGGCGTGTCTGCGAGTTTATGGATACGTTGATCTTGCCATATTGAAAGTCGGCACTGCTTTCATACCTAATTTATATCTAAAGCGTGTTAATGTCTTCTCGGTTGTGTTACAGCTGACTGCTTCTAATATGGAAGGGAAAAGCTGCCCGAGTGAAGTTTTGGTTTGTACGACGAGTCCCGACAGGCCTGGACCTCCTACAAGACCCCTCATTAAAGGACCAGTTACATCTCATGGCTTTTGTGTCAAGTGGGGTATGTTTTATTGCTGTCACTGCTGCTGCTTTTTTGACGGGTTTTTAAAAAACTGATTAATTTCAGTAGTGACAAACCGATAATAAACAAACCATAGTATCTGAGGGAGTTGTTCACATTTGGAATATATGTATGAGAAACATCCTGAGAATTCGACAGATTGGTAAATATGACAATTTTAAGAGCATTTAATTTATGATTTTATGCTATTAAATGTTTTTCCTCCTATATTTTGATGTATTATTTGAATATAGTGATCTCTGAATATATATTTCATTCTTCAGTAGCTTAAAAAGCAGCAATTTTTAATACAAAAATTGATTTATAAAGTTAATATTGAAAATAAATTTCAAAATTTAGATATGTCATCTTAATTAAATTTTGATAAACAGAATGTTTAAGCTATAATGAATTAGGAAAATGTTAGTTTTTGCTGTTGTTTGTATGTAATCAGAAGTCTTAAACTTCAGGAATTTTTCGTATTAAAGTTTATCATGTGGTGTTTGTGGAAACCTGGTAGAAGGAAGGATATTGTGGCTCACCTGCTACATGGGTTATTTCAGTGAAATAACTGCCATTAGAATGTTGAGAAACATTTGCAATCGTATGTGAAACTGTTGTGATGTGTATGGTTATCACTAGTATCATATAATAATAGTAACTACCTAACAGGCGAAAAAACAAAGTAGTAATCTAAAATAAGATTTTACCTGGCAGTCAAGTGATATAAAAGGAGTTTAAAACATTATTAAATCATTATTGGAGACCAACCACTGAGACATGTAACTGCTTTAAGTTACCTAGCAATTTTGAGACAGAATTACTCCCTGGAAGATGGATATCATTAAGAGAAACTGTAAAAATCTAGGTGTGCTTTTTGCCAGATCTAAAGCTTTTTTCTCAGAAAATCTTAGAAATTTCTGTCAGCACTGAATATTTACTTTGATTAGCCATACTATATGCTGTATATGTTTTTAATTATTGCTGTAAATATCTGAAGTATGTATCTATTAATGGAAAGACCAAGTGAAAGGAGTTGGAATTAGTTTCCAAGTCTGTGTGAATAACCTGAGGGTGTATCTAAAATATAGAGGTGCCCAGTTGATAGTAGAGGTGAATTCTGTATAGTCTTGTAAAATTATAATGCAAGGTGTTTTTACACTCAGAAAAGAAAACTCTTGCAGGCCCAGAATTTGCAGACAGATACCCAAGGTACATAAAGTTTGCTTAGCAGCAAACTGTGATGGACCAGATTTATTATATTCCGATGTTTTATTTATTTTGTCGGTAAGCTCTGCACTGCCCTTTCTTTCCCTCTCCATCTGTCAGAAGGACCTGGTCACTGATGATACAAGTGAAATAAGAAAGAATAAAATCATTTTACAAAAAGAAATATATGAATGGTTCATCTTATGTAAATACTGCAGAGCAGGCTTCAGAATTCTCAAAATAAATACATGAGCATAACTCTTAGGAAAATAAATTCATGTTTTGAGTTTTATTCGTGTTTCACTGAATAAATGCTAACTCTTTGACATTTCTAGCTCTACAAACCTTGAATAATTAGAAGGTTTTATGGTGTTTTTGTTTGTTTCTTCTGTTTTTCAAGAAAGGAGTTGAGTGAAATAATAATTATTGTGCCTTTTGGTTGAATCCAGAATTGAGGCAATATAATGTTGTATGATTCTATGTGTTCTAATAATATTTACCATCAAAAATCCATATGCTTTTTTTTTTAACATTTTGTTTGTTTGTTTGGAGGGGTACATATATTTTTATTGAAGTATAGTCCGTTTACAATGCTATGTCAGCTTCTGGTATACAGCATAATACTTCAGTCATACATGAACATACATATATTTGCTTTCATATTCTTTTTCACCATAAATTACTACAAGATATTGACTATAGTTCCCTGTGCTGTATAGTATAAACTTGTTTATCAAATTTTGTGAGACTCCTCCTGTATTTTGAAGCGAGAAACACTCTGCCAGAGTTCAGTAGGTGTTCTGTGCGATTCAGTGGGTTTGTAGATGTAATTCTTGGTGTATTTGTGGGAGAGGGCGAGCTGTGAGTCTCTCTGCCATCTTGGCACCTCCCTCAAGAATCAATATGCTTTTATAACTAACAAGGCATTTGCTTATTTTGCAGATCCTCCAAAGGACAATGGTGGTTCAGAAATACTCAAGTACTTGCTGGAGATTACTGATGGAAATTCTGAAGGTGAGGTTTTTGGAACTTGTTTCATTCAAATCCAGTAGCAAATCCTATTTTCTAATAAGATAAACATCTGTGTAATAATAGTGGGCAATTGTCTAATTCTATTAAACTACATTTATGATTATACTTAATCACATATTGACAGTTTTTTTCTTTCAAACACAGCATCAGGGATCAGAGTCTGCTTGAAATGTACATCTTCATCATGTTTTTCAAATTTTCTAGTCATGCCTTTAAGCCAGTCGCCCTAATTAATAGAATAAATATGTTTCTCATCTCTCGGCACACTTTCTCTGGAAATTCTTATAAGCAGAGGAAGTGTCAGAAGCAATCAGCAGGAAGGATAAGTTGGAGACAGCAAATGAGTTTGGTAATCTAGAAATTCTCAGGTACAATGGAGGCAAAATACAGTATTGTGGGCTAATGAAGAGTGTCACACTTTATAACAAGTTTGGAAAATACCTTTTTATTTTTGTCATGATTTCTGAGTCTGATTATTTATTCACTGCTGGTCACATTAGGTGAAGTAAAGTGGGACAATGTTACAGATCAAATTCCTTCTATGGTGCCTTTTAAAAAATTCTTAGATGTTCTTTCTAAAAAAATGCATTAGGCTTTAATAGGAAAAAGTATAGTTATCAGAACTTTAAAAATGACATATCTCCCCACTCTGATTATTCCTGTAACTATGAAATTTTTTTAAAGTGTTACATATGGCAAAAAAGGAAAGAGTTAACAGTAACTTTTACAAACAAGCGATGCAGGTGTGCAGCTTGCTTTTTATCCTGTGCCACGATAGCCACCTGGAGTGTTTTGTTTTTCACATCGGTCGGTCCCTATTTTAAGCTGAAAACCTGAGAATGCTTTGAGATGGACACAGCTGTTCTTAACAAAAAATCATATTCTCTGCTAAAAATCTCACCTACCTAGAAGAGAAGTCATGTATGTGCAGTGGCTTATTGTGAAAACCTAAGTATATTTCGAATTTCCATGGCTCTCTTGACCACTGATGGTGAATGCAAAGTTAGATGCCACTCTTTGCTTACAGTTCACAACTGTGCCAGCACATGACGTCAGTGATTAATTGAATCTTCTCAGTCTTCCTTGTTCCCAGTCGCCTTTTCAGTGCCGGTTCTCTAATCAGTAATGTCAGAATGGCTGTCTTTAATAGTCCCCTTTGTTTCGTGGCCCTAGTACACGTGACTTCATTGTAACTCTAACCTAATAAGCAGCTTAGGGCATTTGTGGGAGTTACTTTAGTAACTATCATGGAACAGGGTAAAAGTATTTTCCCTAAAACAACTTCGTGGAGTAAAGGCCTTTGTAAAATAATCTACTGGAAAAATGTCATTATTGGGAGCAAACCAGAGGAGGAAACAGCCCAGATTTGTGGGGCAGGTGGGCAGTCGGGTGAGGCAGTCCCGTGCTCTTCACCTGGTGGCATCAGCCTCACCCAGGCCCCTCTGGCGGCCCCGCTTGCTGTTTTTTTAATCCTGAGAAGTAGTCAGATAGCTTGTGTCACACTGAGTGTTTCTGCAGTAATGTGTCCCTCTCTCGGGAATTTTTGTCTTTTAAGTGGGGCTCCGTGAAGACATCCAGCCTTTACCCAAAGGACTTGTCTGTAAGGGGAGAGTTTCACTAGGAGAAACTTGTCAACGGCACCCCAGGCTGACCGGGAACCTCACGGCTGAGCAGCCTTCCCCAGGCCCGGCCAGTCCCAGAGGCTTCTCACAGGAGGACCACTTGACAGCTTGCTCCACACTGTCCGCTGTCTCCTGGTACCACTCCCCCCGGGCCAACCACAGGTTTCATGTACTTTCCAGCATCCAAACCTCACAATCAGCAAATGCAATCATAGTGATATTAAGTCGTCTAGCCAGCAGTACTAAGTATTAAAAATGACCCCGTGTTATTATAGTATTTAACTTTGTAAAGGAAATGGAAGGAGAGCCCTGTGGGTATTAAACAGAAAAAAAAAGAATAGGAGCTGCTGATTTTCATGGAAACCACTTAGAGCTTTTCCTTATCAGGAATGGTGGCTACTACTACATTTTCACAAAAGGCCATCAACTCATACGTGGGTCTTGTTTTGCAGCGAGTCAGTGGGAAGTGGCATACAGTGGATCAGCTACAGAGTACACGTTCACCCACCTGAAACCAGGCACTTTGTACAAACTCCGAGCATGCTGCATAAGTACTGGTGGACACAGTCAGGTTGGTTTTTTTTTGGTATAGAAGTAAACATCTTCGGTCAAATTCAGACAACCTATCTGTAACATCAGAATAAAACTGCTGTTTAAAATGTCTCTTGCCAACGCAACCTGCCGTGGTATCACGTCATGAATTCAGTGTTTTGAATTGCGCTGTAGAGGATATGAGAAGATAGGCGCACATAATTCTCAGTTGTGTTGCTTTCCTGGTACATTTGTCACTTAGCCATTTCTTAGATTTTGGTGTGATCTCATGACAGTTGAGAATTGAGGGTGGTCTGGAATTTGCATTTGCTTTAAATAAGGGGGTGAATCTCAATTATTGCAGTGATATAAAAACAGAATTTAGAGTCAAAAACAGCTTGTGAGACTATGAGATGCACCTTCCTCGAGGTACTTTACTGCCATCTGCTGGAAGATGATCATAAAAGTCGTATAAGCCTTAAATGATGACTGAGCTGAATGGCACCCCTGCAATTGTGCTGGGGGTGGGGTGGGGGGGCAGCCTGTATATCTGTCGGCAGCAGCGGTTCTCTTGTAGTCTACTTTTTTAAAAAAATTGAAGTATAATTAACTTAATACTATTACATTAGTTTTAAGTGTACAGCATGGTGGCTTAACGTTTTTCTACATCACAAAATGCTCACCACTTTTGTCTACAATTTATATGACCTTAGACCATCAGTTAACTTGTCAGGAGCCTTGGTTTCAGCCTCACAGTCTTCTCATAGACTCAGAATAACCTAAGAAATGCACATGAAGTGATCCAGAAATGAGATAATTATTATCTGAATGGCTTTAGCTTAATATTCAGAAAGTGAGTGAGAAGCAATACGGTAAAAGACGTTTTTATTGTAGCGATATTTACCATTATGGTTTGAAACCATTAGTATTGAGAGAGAGGAAGAGAGCAGTGGTGGCCTCTAGCCCTGTGCTGAGCTGACTTTTCAAGAGAATACCTGCCATTAGGGTGCCTGATTTTGCCAGTCAGCCCCCCTCCAGTGTCTTCTTATGTTTCTTTTCTCCAAAAGGAAAGTGGTACTGCAATGTCTAGACTGTTCATGTAGGCAGACTTTTTGGGAAAAGAGGGTCCAGTTAGACCATTTATGGGCATTGCCCCTGAGGGCGGGGCGTATGCACATCAGAGCCCCAGGTGATTAGCGAGCGCCTCGCACGTGTAAGGGGCTGCACAGGCTGTGCGGGGCAGCAGTGCTCCTTGACTGTTTAGGTTCTTCTCCTCAGGAAGGAGGATGAGTTTGGTGAGATGCAGAGCTGCAGCTTGCTTCTCCTGTCTCAGAAAGGGGTCAGCTTCCATACCACCAACTTTATGCAACCAGATCCTGCCAAAACAAAGAAGGCCTGCTTATTTCAGTGTTAACAGAACTTGTTGGTTAATATCAGACCCAGCTGATTAATATTGATCTTATTTGCGTCTCTGCTTTGTACGTGGATGGTTGGCCATTTATGGCACCATATGAAAATTTCATCCAGCTGTTGTTTTATATTCTCTTCCATCCTCATGAAGGGTCTCTCCAGTTATGGTTTAAAGGAAAATAACTGTGTGCCTAGGATGCACAACACTCGTGTATATGAATCTGACTTCAGAAAGAATTCTTTTTACCAGTGCCATATGCAGTGTATGTCCATACTTAAAACACACACACACAGATGAAAAGCTTATTTCATAAAGAGTGTACACATTCAATGTGCAACCCCCTTTTGGTAACATTTGCAGTTATGGGGTGAAATTTGCCTGATATATAGAGATCGAATAAATTCAAAGTAACTAAGAGATGGTTGTCTCCGGTATTTCTCCTGCAGTGTTCTGAAAGTCTCCCTGTTCGCACACTAAGCATTGCACCAGGTCAGTGTCGACCACCGAGGGTTTTGGGTAGACCAAAGCACAAAGAAGTCCACTTAGAGTGGGGTGAGTGAACAAATCTTCACATTGACGATTTGGACAATTTGGAGATTGAGTTTAAGACTTAATGTTTTGTAATTAAGTTCCAAATCTTCCTTATGAAAACCATGTTTGTTTCTGTTGAAAATTCCATGTTCTTTGTAACGTGTGTGGGCTTGGGTTTGTTTCTCCCTAGCGCTATCACTCGTCCTCCTGTTCCTGATGGCGCCTCTTATGCTATTCATCCTCTGCCCTTCAGAGGGCACTTTCCTAGAAAATCTCTCAGAGAAGCTGGTCTTTTCGGGAATATTTCAACTTTATTCATAAATTAAAAGTTGTGCTCAATTTAGACATGAAACCAAGACATGGTTCATAAAGTAACATGTGATTCCTCCTTGTCTGCTGCCTTGTCATGTTTGGGTCCTGGTGTTTCACAGTATTGACTCAAGTTGTATTAGCATTTCCTGTCGCATCAGCAGTTCACAGCACGTAAAATTGTAAAATAAACCTGCAGAATGCTGCCAGAGTATTTTTCCCCACCACTTATGTCTAAAATATGATCAAATATTGTGCCAGTTTGGGGTTCTCCAACTTGATTTACTGGGTCATTTGATCTCAAATTAAAGAGAAGATTTTTTCCTCCCTCAATTTCTTCCCCTTACCTTGCATTACAACGTAAAGAAGTGCTTTTGGAATTTTTATTAGTGTCGTTAAATGTACTTGGTTTGCAAAGTATGCATAACATCATTCAAGAACTTTCTTTTGCATGTCTTCTCTTTTTTGAACTGGAGGTTCTTCTGTAAATACTGAGGACAGGCCACCTAACTGACATTTTGCAAACCTTGTGGAAAGTCAGGTGTGATAGGGTCAACTGGAAACACAAAAATGTTCTAAGGTGAGAAATATTCTCCGTTCCCAGATGTTCCTGCCTCGGAAAGTGGCTGTGAGGTCTCGGAGTACAGCGTGGAGATGACGGAACCCGAGGACGTGGCTTCTGAGGTGTACCACGGGCCGCAGCTCCAGTGCACCGTCGGCAGCCTGCTGCCCGGAACCGTGTATCGCTTCCGGGTGAGAGCTCTGAACGACGGAGGGGTGAGTACCAGCTCGCGCACCGCCGTCTCGGCAGTTCCGGTTCTCCCCTCCTATGACTCCTCTGCCACATCGATCCAACCTTGACGACCATTAAGGAAGTGTCTGTGAAATCTCATTTCGGAAGGTCAATTGTTTTGATTTCATGTAGACCCAGCCTTGGAAATTCCGTTCATTTGTCCTCCTATCATTCTCTTAAGATAGAGTTCAAGGTTAATAAGAACATCACCTGTTAGATGCTTTTGGTGTTTTTTAAAATAATTTCCTTCTTGTCGGCTGTATTAATCAGGTATGGGAAATTAGTAGTACATAATATTCCTTTACCATGTTGTCTAAATTACCCAGCAGTGTCTTAGGTCAGTTTTTAAAACTGGATTGTGAGTAGAGGCTAGGGAGGCTAGCTTATTGGTTTTTATTTCAACTGAACACTGTAGAGATGTCTGGCCCTTTCTGCTACTCCATTTGGAGCTGTTGAGCTGGGCTATTAGAGATTGAAAGAGTGTGTATGTATTATATCCACAAAGGTAATTGGTTTTGGGTTTTTTTCATTGCAGAGTGATATGGATTTGAGGAAATTCATAATAAAAATGAAGTGACCCAGAAACTCTAAGGGCTTTCTGGTGTGTCAAAGATGTTTCTATAAAACAAGGTAGAAGGGTATGGGTAGAGCAGACAGCCTCTAGGGCCCCATGAAGTGCCAGTGATATGTATAGATAGTCCATGCCAATAAACAGATGTCATTAATTGATGAGATTTTTACAAGTAAGAAGGCCCAACTGGTGACAGGAAGTTGACAATGACTCTTCTAGTTCTCAGTGGTCCTGTTCATACCTTTCAGAAGTGAAGTGTGTTTGTCTTTAGTCTATTTAATGTTAGGCACAGCTGACTTTGAAAACATTTGATTTGAGGTAGGATCCTTGAATAGGAACTGGATTTCTTCTAATTCCTTGTTAGGAAAGAATTTCAGATACAGCACAAGTATTTAAATTAAAAAAAAAAAAAAAAGCCAAACACTAGACAATGAAACTGTATTGGTGAGAAGATAAGAAAGCCTAGGCACCCAAACTTTAACAAGTAAAAAGAGGGTGGATGGTGATGATCACTGTTGCTGGAGAAACCGTTTTCCTGTCGTTCTTGTACTTTTCTTCCATCAACTTTTCAGAGGATTTCTGCCATAATAAATGTGCAACTGGACTAATTTGGGTTTTGCTTTCTCTCCCCTTTCACTAACTTATCATATAAAGAAACTATCTTCAGCCTTGTTTTAAAATTGTGTTATATTGGAAGCTAACCATATATTTGACTTGTGGTCACCTTCTACAGTCCATTTTAAAGAGCTTCTCCCCCATCCCCACCCCCAGAATATTTGCAAGTTGTACTAGAAAAGGAGAGGGTTTTTTCTTAATCTTTTTTTCCCATTTTGAAAAACACAGTCACATACTTCATTAGCCTAAAAATTGCTTTACTCTTTGCCGCAACTCTTTACAGTATCACACATTCCACTATTAACATGGTGGTTATGGCTCTCTCAGAATGTTTTAAATCTCTAGTGATGATTAGGTCTGTGTAGTGTGGTTACTGATGGTGATAGAATGAGACACGGAAGGCAGTGTAGATCTTCAGATAGTTGAAATGGTGGAACATACATGCCGGGGAAACATTACCAGGAGCATTGGTTTTCAAGATGGAAATACCAATAACTAGAAGAAATACTCAAAATTTGATAACCGGCAATTCCAAATAAATTTTTATGCATTAAAAATTAAACTGCAGTGTATATCTGACTTAGTTTTCTTTGATTCCCTCTAAGAAATTAAAGCAGAATGCTATGGTATATTAGAAGTCAGCATTTTTTGGTTTCTTTTGTCACAGCAAAAATGGTAAACCAACTTTCTAATCCTTTTGAATTACATATATTTTTAATATATTTCATTATGTATTTTATAGAAATATATATGTAAAATAGATATTTACCACTCAGGGAATGTATGTGGAAGAAAGTCTACATGTTCAGTTGAAATTGAACGCAATTAGGTAATAATTTTAATCAGTTGTATTGATAATGGCATTAGCTTAGCCCTTGTTTGGTTATAAGCTTGTGTTGTATGCGCGCCTGCACGCATACACACAACGAACGTATACACACACACACACACACACACACAAACAAACATGTGTTTTTCTTTTTCAGTATGGTCCATATTCTGACGTCTCAGAAATTACCACTGCTGCAGGGCCTCCTGGACAATGCAAAGCACCTTGTATCTCTTTTACACCTGATGGATGTGTCTTAGTGAGTTGGGAGGTAAGTTAGGCACAAGTTTTGCATCAGTTTGTTTCTTCTTCATTATTTGCTCCCAATGCAAGTTATGAGGAAGCTACAAAGCTAGAATTCACATATAGGTGATTTTTACACAGTAATCTGCCTTCAAACTTGCCAAGAGTTGTGGAAATTTTACCACCTGTCAGAATTCAAATGAAATTGAGTATTTTTACTTTTTAATTTTTTTTTATTTTTTATTTTATTTTATGTATTTATTTATTTATTTTTGGTGAGGGGAGGGGATGAGGTTATTTATTTACTTATTTGAATGGAGGTGCTGGGTTAAGTATCTTTTTCATGCATCTCTTTTGCATGTATCTGGAGTATCCTGTGGCATGTTGCTCTCTTTCCCAGTTCAGTTAGTAGAACACAAACTTCATAGGATTTTCTTGTTGGTGAATTTTACCAGTTAAATTTCTGTTTTCCAGAGTCCTGAAAGCTCTGGTGCTGACATTTCAGAGTACAGGTTGGAATGGGGAGAAGATGAAGAATCCTTAGAACTCATTTATCATGGGACAGACACCGGCTTTGAAATGAGGGATCTATTGCCTGCTGCACAGTATTGCTGTAGACTACAGGTAGGCTGACACTATTCAGACGTTAGTCACAAACACTGGTGTTCTATGTAAGACTCTTGGGAAACTTACTAAAAGGCTTGTGATAGAGGCCATCAGGAGGGGTGATATGGAAAAGAGAGTCCTTTTAAGTAAAAATAATTATAATTGTTTTGGTATTTTACAGTTAATTTTTGCATCTCTCGGAGGTCTTGAAATGTCAGAACAAAGCCAGATTCTTCTCCACTGTACTTCTCGCCATTCTTATGTCTTGCTGGTCGGTCAGTTCTCCAGGACTGAGTCCAAGGCAAAGGTGGCACAGCTCCTAAGGGAAGATACCTTCTGTCTGAATTTCCTGAGATGCACATTTCAGTGGGAAAGCCACTCAGACAAAAGGCAAAAAAGAAGAGTTCTGCAGATTTAAATACATAAAGAAGCAAAGATGCCAGATTTAGGTTTCCACCAGATTTAAGTCCATGTACGCTCAATGTCTCTGGCCTCTTTGGAGAAAATATTCCTTTCATAAGTTAATTTTCCAGATCAACTGAACCTTTTCTGTTAAATTCTGAAGTCTGTTCGTAAACAGTTCTGGCTAAACTCTTCCATTATACACACCTTCTTTCCTTCTCGAATGAAGGGTCTGGGATGTAATCAACCCTTTGTCAGTGAGTCAGGGTCACAGCACATTATCTGAGCTTTATAATAGCAATGCTGAGTCATTGGGAAAATGTTAAATTCTGTGCTACACTCCTGTTTTTGGAACAAGGAAGGATATAAATAAAAACTGTCTGCTATCACAGGAAAGAACTTCAGTCTGCTTTTCAAGTTTTGGTCTCTCTTTAAAATGTTCTGCTTCCTTTTTTTTCCTTTCGAGGTATATGTTGTCACTTAGCATTAACGTCCCAAAATTGCATTTTAAAAGATAAAGATACATTAGTAAGAATAGAGCCCGCATAGTAATCTTGCCTCCATGTTCTGACAGTCAGAAATAGTAAATATCTTCACATGTCTGTACTTCTTTGTCATAAAATGAGTCAGATCCTGTGGAGGGGATAGTACGTTCAAGACTGCCATTGTAATGCTACAGAATTGCCAGGAAAAGGGTCTCCTCAGCTTATATTGATTTCTTGATAACTTATGGACCAAATATGAGTTATTTTCATTTGACATTACCACAAAGCCAGGTTGACGCTGAATATTCTTTTGAATATTTGGTGCCTTAAAAATTAAACCACTGTCATACCTCTACTGTGTTTTATAAAAGTTGAGTGGAACATTTCTTGTTTTGCTCAGGAATGTTGAATTTTTATATCCATCCTTAGGAACATTTTAAGCAACAAGTACCCAATAATTCTTTTCACATGAGACATATTATATATTATAGGCATACTCTTAAATTTAGTAAGATTCTTTTGAATTCCTTTAAAAAGTGGTAATACTAAGTGGTATTAATCAAGAAAGCATTTTCCATAGAATGAAGCTACTAAAAGAAAGCTGAGTCCTGGGTGGGATCCTGGAATAGAAACAGAACATTATTGGAGAAACTGGTAAGATTTGAATCAAGTCTATACGTAGTTAATACCACTGTACCAGTGTGAATCTCCTGGTTTTGATCATTGTTTTACAGTTAGGTATTAGGGAAAGCAAGGTGAGAGGTACATGGGAAAGATACATGGAAATTTCTCTGCACTATTTTTACAACTTTTCTGTAAGTCTAAAATTAGCTTGAAATGAAGTGGGTTTTATTGTTTGGTTTTGGCTTTTTTGTTTGTTTTTTTTAGGGTGTTTTTCTTTCTTTTTTTTTTTTTTCTTTTTTTTCTTTTTTTGATTTTTTGTTTTTGTTAAATAGGAAAATTGTTATTGCTTTGTTGTTCTTGGAAAGGAGAGAAGTGAAGCCCTGACAGTTGGCCTGACACTCTGCCAGGATTTTACATGTTAACAAATTTAATCTTTACGATAACTATGAATTAAGTATTACTATCCCCATTTTCCATTTGGGGAAACAGACTCAAATGTTAATTTGCCTAAGATCACACAGATAGTAAATAATAGAATCACGATATGAACAAAGCTGCAACTCTTAAAAGGCATGGTCCTTTCCTTCTGTTGCATGGTGATTAAAGCCTCAGTTGATGTGAAAGTTGGGTTCCACAGTATCTTATTTTTCTGCCCCTGTGATAAATACGTATCCAAAAATAAAGTCTCTAAGTATATACTCTTAAAGTAATTCGTGATGTTAAAATTTTACCAAAAAGAGAGTTCCTGTTGTCATGAAATAGGACTAGATGTGAAAAAATATTACAGTAGGGTATAAAAAGTGATTTGATAGCAAATGAATACTCTTGCTTCTTTGAAATAAACAATAATACACAGGCATTTTAAGTTTTCTTTTGAACCTTTGACTTAAGAGCTCAGACTACTTTCCTTTAGTTTTATAATTTGTCCTCATAAGCTCTCCTATGAAGTAAACTAAATTTTAGAGTACAGTTTTTATAAGGAGGTTGCCAAATGTTTTATAAGGAAAAAAAATACTGTAATAGCATTTATTGAGTGCATACTCTGTATCAGGTACTGTTCTAGTTGCCAGAGCTACAGCAGTGAACCCAGCAGACAGCCTTGACCTTATAGAACTTACGTTCTTATCAAGGCAGTAATTAAACGAAGTATATACTATGTTGGTCTATGGTGGTAAATGCTATGATGGGAAAAAAGGCAAAGAAGGGAAATAGGAAATGAGATGGGTCACAGGGATTTGGGTAGGGCGACTGCAAGTTTAAATGTGTTCAGAGAAGTCTCCCTGAAAAGGCAGTGCTTGAGAGGAGGCCTGGAGGAGATGATTGGATGGGCTGTGCAGATGTCTGGAGAAAAGCTTTGTGCACAGAAGGGGCAGCAAGTTGCAAAGGCCCTGAGGTGAGGGCAAACTTGGTGTCCCTGTGGAACATCAAGGAAGAAGTGTGGCTGGAGCAGAGGGAGTGAGGGGCAGAGTAGTAGATGATGAAGGCAGAGATGAAGGAGGGTAGTTGTACAAGATTAGTCTTTCAAAGTTTATTCTGTATGTAATGGGAGGTCATTGACGGGACTTGAACAGTGAATACAGTCTGAGGGGCGAGGGCTGACAGAAATTCCAGCTAGAGGGTCATTACAATAACCAGATGAGAGAATATAGTTGTCTAGGGTGGTAAAGGATGTGCTGATGGCTTGGGTAGGGGTATGAGAGGAAGAAAGATGTCCAGCAATGACTTGGAGATAGGACTTGAGCAGCCTGAAGGATGGGGAAAACCACTGGAGGTGCGGTGGGGTTTTGGGGTGAGCAGGGATGGGGTGGAGACTTGGAGCTGTGCGGACACTTGAGTTGGAGATGCCTATTTGACATTCAAGTGGAGATACTCAAAAAGCAGTTGAATACACTAACCTGGCATTCAGGGCAGAGGTCTGAGCTACACAGATAAATTTGGGAGTAGGATACAAATGACATTTACCCCGAGACAAGATGAGATGTCCAAGAGTTTAAGCAGAAATAGCGTGCACGCCTGAGGCCTGGTGCCCTCCAGGGTTAAGAGATCCCAGTAATGAGTAGCAACCAGCAGAGGTGATTGAGAAGCAGCAGCAGGTAAGTAGAAACAAGAGGACAGGTCCCAGACACCAAGTGAGTAAATACTCGAAAGCAGTGAGTGATCAGGTGTCAGCTGTGGCGCTCAAGTAAAGTCAGGTGAGGGCTGAGAACTGACTTCAGATATGAGTTTAGCACTCACATGGAAAATAGTAGATATCGTTTCTAAAACTCCTGTAGCTCTTACGGGGCAGCGCTTGAGTTAGAAGTCATATTACGGAATTTCAGTCCCAGCTTGGTGTCTAAATCCAAGGCCTGAGTTATTTAACCTGACTTTGAGTTCCCTCCTTTGTGAAAGGCAGATAAGAATACTTGCCGTTTACTACCGACTTCAGACAATTATTGAGAAGATTGCATAAGACAATACATAAACTGAAGTGGGCTGTGCAAAATATAAAACGTATTTTTAAATAATTTTTCTTAAGAGATGATGATGGCAATGTTATTAGCAGAAAAGATGTGATTTTGGAAAGTGTTTATTAGATTAAAGTGAACATTGTAGAGGATTTATTTCTACCTACGTTTCTGGCAGTAATCATGTATTACGTTAGATTTATTTACCGGCACCTAATGTGGAGGCGTTTAGAATGTACTCATGTGGTAATACGGACTTTGTCTCGCTGTTCTGTTTTTCAGGCTGTTAATCAAGCCGGAGCAGGACCGTACAGTGAGCTTGTCCTTTGCCAGACGCCAGCAACGGCCCCTGACCCTGTCTCCACTCTATGTGTCCTGGAGGAGGAGACCCTCAATGCCTATCCTGATTCGCCTTCTGTGTGCCTTGTACTGAACTGGGAAGAGCCGTGCAATAATGGATCTGAAATCCTTGCTTACAATATCGATCTTGGAGACACTAGCATCACCGTGGGCAATACCACCACCCATGTTATAAAAGATCTCCTTCCAGAAACCACCTACCGGTAAGTGCAGAAAGGTAGAAATCAAAGCTGCATCGACACCTCAGCACTTGAGGCCAGAGACCCTTCAGGTCCTAAAGGCCAAAAGGGTGCAATCCAGTCATTCTTAATATATTTCAGAATACTAAAGGCAAATACAGCTTAAAAACTTGTACTGCTTTTTACTTAAAGAATTGGTTACAAGAGGAGGGGAGGGTATAGCTCAGTGGTAGAGTGAGCACTTAGTATGCACGAGGTCCTGGGTTCAATTCCCGGGGCCTCCATTAAAATAAAGAGTCGGTTACAAATTGATATAATTCCTACCCCTTGAAGGGGCATTTCACTTATCATTTTAAATCAGTTCCTCCCTCATGGTCTTTTGATAAACTACTTTTGTTGGTATTTTTACTGTGACTCATTGCCCTGTGAACACCTTCTGTTCCCACCGTGGACTTACCCACATCTGAAGCAGGCTCTGCCATTCTTCTGAATCTCCAAAGCAGACACCGTATTACAAAGCATTTGTGATGTAGCTTTTACTTGACATTTTACAAGGGAGGAGAGGAAAGAAGTTACATCAGACTCCACCCAGCCAAACTCAGTTACCACCTGCATTCTTCCTTTCCCCCAGAGTTCCCATCTCGGAGCCAGCCGCCTCTCCTTCCTCTTCTCATACTCCTTTTTCTCAACATGGCCTCTTAAGATTTCAAGTCACTTAGCTCTGTCCCCAAGATGCCATAGCTTGGGGACAAAAACAAGAACAAAAAGTTTATGAGTAGTGTTGGACAAGTACAGGAACTTTCTGGTTACTCCGGTGTGCCCTACCAGGGTGTCTCCCTTTGTCAGATTAAATGGCTTCTCAAGGAGGGGAAGTAGAGCATGGATTCAGGCACAGGTCCTTAGCTATGTCTTTAGGCAAGTTACCTAAGTTCTCTGGGTCTCAGCTTCTTCCACAAAATGAGGAGAACAGTATTACTTACCTCATAAGCATGTTGTAAGTAGTAAATAAATGAATATTAAATGTTGAATCTGGAAGTACATAGCAAATGCACAGTAATTCTCCTCCTCCTCAAGATCGTCAGCCAGGAAAACTGGTTCTTGGGGTAGAGGGGGAATGAAGGGCAGGCAGGTAAACTTGCTGCTGAAAGGGGTCTTATCATTTTACTTATCTTTTTTCTGCATGTTTTCTAATGTTGTAGTCTGATAGACTACCCTTTTAATCCTCAGAAGCTGAAGAAAGAAATCAGCTAAGCAGCCGGAAGATACAAAAGTTCCATCCTGCCTTAACATACTATCTCTGCTCTTTCTCTCTCCTACCATATATTTTATGAATAATTCATATAAATGTATTCATTTTGCTTTTCAAAACAGTGACAGTTACTTGTTTACTCTTTCCTTCTTTTAAGAAAACCCTTTTGGGCACAATCTTGTGTGCCGTGGGTCTGTAAAATAGTGATGTACACTATCCTTGCCCTCAGAGCAGTCAGAGTTGGGGAACACTTAAACAGCAACGTAAGACAGTAGGTGATGGTGGTATCACAGGCTGCAGATAACCCTATACAGAGCCCTGTTGGTGTTTCAGAGAGGAAGACCCAGGGTTGAGAATGGTCAAGGTGGTTTGCAGTGGGACTCGAGATAGAAACTAAATAAAGGAGGTGTAACTTACATGGATAACGAGGCAGGCCAAGGGCGTCTTTTCACTTCTAGCTGGTCTCAGAAAACCAGTCTCTTCTTTCATTTGCTGACCAAGTGCTAAGTGTCCAGAGCACTGTAATCAAGTGCTGAGGAAATCCAGAGGTGACTAAACCCAGGCCTTGGCCTCAGAGACTTTCCCTAGTGATGATGCGCTAAGGAGACCTGACCTGACAAGAAGATAACAGGTATATCTCTGGGGGAAAATGACCAAGTTAGTGTCAGTCCCTAGCTGCTTCTGAGAGACCACATGTCCGGAATATTGCCTGACTTGGATCCCTCAGGCTAGAAAACCAGTTACGAGGCCACTGGTTCAGGGCTCACCAAAAGATTTAGTGTCCAGTGTGATCCACACCCATGTCTGCACCACAGTGGACTCAAATCCTCAAGTCAGTCCTTTGAGCACTCGGGTCAGAAATCATAAAAGGGCTTTTAGGGTAAGATGTTAGCCCAAGAATTTTGCTTCTTCCTGACACATGTACCTTAAAGGTGGCTTAAATGATTATAAAGGTTTAAGGTCTGTGGAAGGTGGATGTGGGAGGAATGCTGTTTATTAGTCAGCGTACAGTCAAATGGCTGCAGGAAAGGAATCTAGAACGCAAAGGCTCAGGTGAGGGAACGGAAGAAGGGGGTCCTTGCTCAACGATGAAATGCCAGTTGCAGTGGAAATTATCAAGAATATCTTCCACATAAGTGGTTGATTTAAAGACATGTTTAAAAGTACCTCAGAGGATAATTCTGTTACGGAGATGAAGTGGTTTAGTGATGTAGCAACTATAGAATAATGAAGTTAGACTTGGATAGTGAAACCTCAAGAATCTATTTTGAAAGCATTCAATGGTGCAGCATAAGTAATTCAAGTCAGTGTTAATATGCAGTGTGTTCATGTGCTGATGTATTGAGCCGGGTGTGGAGAGCCACCTTGGGAGGATATCACCTCTTAACCTAACAGGGTAGCTCGGAAGACACCATTGTAGACGGACTGCATGGAATATGTACAGCTTTAGAAATGACAGAGCTTGGCCCTGAGTCAGCTTGTGTGTTCTTGGCCATTTTAGTCAGAGTCTTTGCTGGCTGATTAATAAATAAATTGGATGTTTCATATTTAATATATTAAAATTAATATCCCTGTGTAAAATCATCCTTTGTCCAACTTAAGGAATCTTGTTTCTGGAGCACCCAGTTGGATACTCTATAGTAGAACTCTGGTCAACCTATTCACGTTCTTTTATGTTTCAGAAACACAATTGCAGTAATTGTAGTGAAATACAAAATGAGTATTTCAAGGAACTGAGGGTATAATTTTGGTCCAATCAACTTTTACCTCACCTTTTTGTGTCCCATAAATTGGTTAAAATATAAGTGAACAGATCATGATGTTCTAGATAAAAATGTGGAATAAACATTTTAAGCAGACTATGGGGCTTGGATAAAAAAGGACTTGTTTCTTTTGTTTGTATTTTTAAACCTTCAGCAGTTACACATTGTTCTCACACTGAATTCATTCTTTCTCTGTCTTGCTGGGACAGAAATGTGCACCTCTCTAGCACACCTGCTGACACAAAAATGGGTCCTTCCCTTCTTTCTCCAGCAGTGCTTGCCAAACCACGCACAGCTTACTGACACCCTGTATAGAATTTGGTTGGAATTACAGTGCTATTTTTAAAGCATTACTTTTAAGCTTAGAACTGAGTTTAAAATTGAGTTTGTGCTTTGGTTTGAGGAGGGGAAAAAAAAAAAACAGAGACGTAACTTTCCTTTTTGCATGCTTCCAGCCACACAGAGCCCCCCAAAAAGCCTGTTTGTGAGCTGAGAGCGTCAAGATTGCCTGGTGTCATCCCTTCCCAGTGCCCTGATGTGGGCATCTCCAGTGATGTAGCAGTAGTTTCAGTTCCTGCTCACCAGCCAGTCCATTCCATTTGTGTACGACTCTGCTTCTAAAGAGTTTCCCTTATTTTGGCTAAAAATTTACTCAATTGATCCTGGAGCTTCCTCTAGAGCAGTGATTACCAAAGTGTGGTTCCTGGACCAGCAGCAGCACGACCACCCAGAAACTTGTTAAAATGCAATTTATCAGGCCCTCTTGGAGACCTACTGAGTCCGCAGCTCTAGGGGTGGGGCCTGACACTCTGTGCTTTAAGTAGCCCTGCAGAAGATTTTGATGTATGTTAGAGTTTGAGAACCTCTGCCCTAGAGCAGTGATTCTTGAATCTGTGCAGGAATCACCTGGAAGCTTTTGCAAAATACAGAAGTTTGAGCCCTACTCCTGGGGCCTAGACTAAGCCTCATCTTATAATGGCATCTGTTCCCTACTTAGCCATCCTCACTTCATTCACATCTGTCGTCACTGGCATGGGTTTTCTAAAACCCCCTCCATCCTCATCATCGGGTGATTTCTGTTTCTTGATGGCCTCTTTAATGAGTAGTGCCCTGGTCTGCAGGAATGGTCTGGCTGGCCGGCTCAGAGCAAGACTGTCACCTTCCTCATTCTCCATATTGAACAGTTAGTGAGGTTGCATAAGATTTTTTTTTTTTTTTTGGCAACCTCATTATACTAAGCTGGCAGACAACTAAAACTTAAGTAGATTTGCTTGCTATGTTCATTTGTGCTCTTTTTGCTAGGTAAAATGGGATGAAAATAATGTTTGTTTTGAGTCCTTACTATATGTCACAAGCACTACATTAGCCTGGCAAGTAGTGAATCATAAATCATTTCATCCTAACAGGATGAAGTGGACTTTATAAGGAAGAAAGTTCTGAGTAGTTCAAAAGTAGTGGACCAGAGTCGGACAGCCTTGACATCGATCCTGGGTCCCTCACTCATTGCCTCTGTGACCTCTGGGAAATAATTTAAGCTCTCTGTGCTTCAGTTTTCTGATCTGTAAAATGGGGATACTTGCTTTAACTACCTAAAGGGTTGTTGTGCGTTTGAGACTTCAGGCACCTTGTGTGGGACCTGACACATACCACGTAAGCACTCGATAAATGATCTGTTGCCAGTGTTTGGTAAGGAAGAAGTGAGCTAGCAGGTGGGTTGTGACCAGATTAGCGGTGGAACTGTGTGTGGAAATCTGGCATTATCCTTTACGCCAAGGGAGACATTTAAGGTTGCTTTCCTGTCAAGGCAGGGCACAAAAAAATGCAAGTATGTGCCTGGAGACGGGATGGTGGCACGGACGTATGAGAAGCTGTCAGAAGTAGCTTGGTTGAACAGAGGGATGAATCTGAGCCAGCAAAGCAAAATCCCTTTCCAGGGAGCCTTCTCTGAATAATTTTAAACACATCTTTTCCCCCAAAGATTAAACTACTGTTTAATATTTCCTCAGAAGGCATCTGATTATGATTCTATTTCATATTCCTCTCTTCTTAGATGATTAGATGGTGGGTGGGGGGTGGGGTGGAGTGAAAAGCCCGTCTTTTGTTGCTTAGGCCTGTCCTGCCCCAACTCTTTATGGGGGAAGAGCAGCTATCCTCACTGTCCCCTCAGCCCCGCGTTCAAGACACCCTGATTCCCGGGGTGGCTAATTGTGATTAAGGAGTCACCTTCCCCCGGTGAGGAAGCTTTTGTTTTCAAAGTCATTCTTTTAACATATGTAGGGTCGTTTGAGAGCGAGAACACGTGTGTGTAAAGTGCATTATGGAAGGCTAGGACCTTCTGAAGCAGTGATGTATTTGGCATCTAAAATTAGATACTTTAGTAGTGGATTTTCAATCAAAATTTATAAAGAATATGCTTCTTAATTTGATTTATTCAGTATTATCAGTGTATTGATGGATATTGCAGACTTCTGGATACTTGAAGAGATTTTCCACATCAGTCTGGCCAAAGCAGAGCTTCTCAGAGTTAAATCACTTCCCTAAATGCAAAGCATTTCTTTTGTTTAATTTGTAGAGTTTAAGATTTCAGAAACTGATATACATTGCATGGTTTGTTTGGTTTTTTTAAGTGCAGACCCTATCTAAATGTTAAGATTAACATGTTACCGCAATTTAAGAGAAAACTTCTCAAGTTTGGGTTTGGGATAGACTTTAATAAAACGTGAAGATCAGTTTTTTCTGAGGTGAATTCTTGGAATTGTTCGTCGGGTTAGTGTTTGTTTTCTTCATTAGTCCTGGGTGAGCTCTCACAGGAATTAGGAAATCATTTTCACATACTGCATTTTTTCATCCCAAAACAAAAGAAGTATTAACTACCTTAGTCCTTGTTCAGTTTTTTCACCCTCCTAGACTCACAGGTTCTTAATACTTTTACCAGAATGCAAGAAGACATGGCCTCATTTCATTTGATCAGTTCCTCAGTTCTGTTTGTTTTGATCATAACTTTATCATTAAAACTAATTAACGTTATTATCCAGTACATCAGCTACCCAGAGAAAATATTTTCCATGCATTTTTACTGAAACACATTTTGCATGGAGTGAAACAGTAGGATCACCTTGAAAACAAAGTGAGCTTGGCTCTGGAGGACAATAGGCAGGCAGGTGGAAGGAATTCCGTCTTGACCTCTGAGCTCTAGGCGTACCCGTGCCCAGAATAATGGGAAAGAATGACAGTCTGGACAGCAGAAAGACATTAATATAAACCTTGTAAGTGAGGGAATTTGTACACCATTGAAAAAAGACTAAGACAAAGTCTGGCTTAATTCCCTTCTCCTAAGTAGGGAAAAAAAGGCAATTTCTACCACCCTGATGACCAGTTTTTAAAAAAGATTTTTCCTCTCCAGTTGCAGAAAAATTTCTTTTCCAATCGTAAGAAAAAAAAACTCTTATATTAATACCATACGGCTATTTTACAAGACTCTTGTTGGGAGACAAGAAGAGTTTATTGTAGTCTTTGAATGTTATGTTGAGAGCCTGACATTGCATTATCTACAAGAGACCTGGTGTAGCCTTAGTATAATAGACTCTGGGAAAAGTAAGTCTCTTCATAATGGAATTTTTGCTATACTTTATCAGAGATAAGTGTTTACTGCGTTCCAGACAGTGAGGCAGATATTCATCCAGTTTGGGGTTATGTATTGAGCTGATATATAAACATTTATGTGCAGGTTTTTGTGTAAACATGAACTTTTCATTTCTCTAGAGTAAAGCCCAAGAAGTGAGATTGCTGGGTCATAATGATAAGTTAATGTTAAAGTTTATAAGAAACTTAAAAAAAAAAGTTTTCCAATGTTGTTTTAATACACTTTGCATTTTGCACCAGCAAAATACGAGACTTTCAGTTGTTCCTTATCCTATTAAGCACTTTTTATTTTAGCCATTTTAATAGGGATATAGTGGTACTTCAATGTAGTTTTAATTTTCATTTTTCCTAATGGCTAATGATGTTAAACATCTTTTCGTGTGCTTATTTGCCACGTATATATCCTCTTTGGTGGAATGTATGTTCCAGTCTTTTGCTTATCTTTTAATTGGGTTGTTTGGTTACTGTTGAGTTTTGAGCGGTCTTACACATTCTGGGTACAATTCCTTTGTCAAATATATAATTTGTAGATATTTTTCTCTGTAGCTTTTCCTCATTCTCCAAAAGTGCAAAACTGTTCAATTTTGATGAAGTCGTTTTTCAGTTTTTTTTCTTTTATGGATCATGCTTTTCACATCGTATTTAAAAGCTCTTTAATTCTAAGCAACATTTTCTCATGTTTTTTTTTCTTAAAAGTTTTATATTTTACATTCTACTTTTAGATCTATGATACATTCTGAGTTAAATTTTGAATTAAATATGAGGTTTAGATTATTGAAGTTTATTTTTCCTTTCGATATCCAATTGTTCCAATACCACTTTAGAAAGACTGTTCTTTCTTCATTGAATTACTTTCACACGTTTGTCGAAAATCTATTGGTCATATTTATGTGGATCTATTTCTGGAATCTCTATTCTGTTGATCTTTGTGTCTGTCCCTTTACCAGTACCACACTATCTTGATGACTGTAGTTTTTACAGTAAGCTCTAAATCAAGTAGTGTGATTCTTCCAACTTTATTCTTACTTTTCAAATTTGTGTTGGCAATTTTAGTTCCTTTACCTTGCCACATAACTTTTAGAATCAGCTTATCTATTCTAAGAAGAATCCTGCTGGAATTCTATTAGAATTGCATTACATTTATAGATCAATTTGGGGAGAATGGATATTCTTTCTGTGTAGAGTCTTCCAATTCATGGTCACTGTGTGCCTCTATTTAGGTGGTCTTTAACGGTCTCAGCAGTGTTGCAGTTTGTTTCTTTATTTCCCATCTCTGTGCCTTTTTCTTCCCCCACTGGCAGGGACTTTGTAGTACCTGATGTTCAATAGGAGTGGTAAGAGTAGACGTCCTTGCTTTGTTGCTGACCTTTCATTTAGTCTTTCAATATTAAGTGTAATGTTAACTGTTGATCTTTCTATAAATGCCGTTTTCAGGTTAAGAAAGTTCCCTTCTATCCATAGTTGGCTGAGAATTTTTATTATGAATGTATGTTTTGATTTCATCAGATGCTTTTGCTGAATCAGTTGATATGATCATGTGGTTTTTCTTCTTCAGGCTGTTAATATGATGGAATTAGCTAAGGGCTAGGGAATGAGGGAATGCAGAAAAGAAGGGAAAAAAGGAGGATTGAAGGATTTTCCCCTGTTCACTCTGACCGTTCAGAGACCTTTTCTTTTTTCGAGCCAGGCTTCTCCTAAAGCTCTGTCCATGCAGTTGTCCACTCCTGGATTTTAGGCTGCATTGAGTCCAGTCTGGGGGATAATGGAGGGGAAGAAAATGATGCATTCACTGCTGCTTTGTTGGTAGTTCAGATTCTTCCCCAAATCCTCCTGCTATTTCCTTTTTGGAATTCTTAAATAGCTGCTTCATTTATTTTGTCCAGGTTTAACAGCTGCATTCTTCAGGGGAGAGAGGAGAGAGTGTGCTTACCCCATCTCACCTGGAATTAATCTATTGTGTTTTTTCTTCTTAACGCTTTACAGACATGTTATTAAATTGACTTGCTGAATTATGTAATTTTAGATTTACAGAATTAAGATTAATTTGAGATCCTTTGATGAATTTAGGCAATACCTAAATTTTCTGTTTAAGTATAAGTAATAATTGCTGTAAGTGAGAAGTACGTAAAACTAAATTATAAGAATATTTTAAACTAACCTGTTCCCTGAGCATTTACCTCTTTGTATTTTTTATCATGTGTTTTGAAACACTGTTTCAAGCTCAAATCAAGTTTACATGTTGAAAGTTTTAGAGTCAGTGACACCACACTGCTCATACAGCTCAGTAAGATGCCTTTGTACCTAGCAAGGGGTCTGGGTGCAAGTTTCCACTGGAGGCCTCGTAATGAGGCATGAGGTGGTGGAGGAGATGCAGACCTGGGAAAGATCTTAAGCGGATGAAGCTGTAAAAATGCTGAGGTTACTGAGGGAACTGACCATATGGTACAGGAGAGAGAGCAGAGGGTGGGGTGGGGACGTGTGTGAGACTTTCAGCCTGAGAACAGAGGAGGAAGGCCTCTGCAGGGGTCTGCAGGCTGCTGAATGCCAGGAGGAAACAAGCTCCAGCAACATGCCGTCGCTGCGGGAAGGGACGTTGAGAATGAAGACAGGCAGTGCCATCAGTGTGTTGTGTGATGACCCTGGAGAACTGTTTCAATCAACTAGTAAGGAAGTAGAGGAACAAGAAAAATAGGAATAATAGCAGGGCATTGTTTTATATATCTTAAATAATTGACTTAAAATTCCTAGACCATGAGAGCAGTGTAATATATCTTTGTTACCCATAACGCTGCACGTAGTAAACATCTAGGTAAGATTTTTGCATGTCTGAATGACACTCTGTTAGCTTTGGTTAAGGACTAGCAGAGATTGTTGGGTGAGCCTGGAGACAGGGAGGAGAAATGCCCTGTTGAAGAGCTGTTGTCCTTTGTTTCGAACTCTGAAGGAGACTCTCTTATTCTCTTACCTCATTTATTTTTTTTTATTGCTCACTTACTTCCAAAACTGACTTTGAGCTAGCTAAAGGGTGGCCAGAACAAAATGTAAAAGTAAGTCTTGAGAATGTCTTCCCTTAGACAACAGTTCTTTTCTTTCTTTCTCTTCTATTTTTTTTCCCTTAATTAAAGAACAAAGGGTTATCTTGCTAATGCGCTTTTGGGGGCTATTTTTTGGAATGGAGAGGCTCATCTGTCCCCCAGGCTGCCCGTTTCTCTTTCTGTCTTGAATTATTTTAACTCGTTTTCCTTTATTCCATGATACTGCGTATAGGGACAAGTAAGAAACTTGCCACACAGTGTTTATTTCGAATAAGGAATGACTGCTTCTTAAATCTACAACATTTGTGTTTTTTCCCCTTTTTCCAGGATCAGAATTCAGGCCATAAATGAAATTGGAGCTGGGCCGTTCAGTCAATTCATTAAAGCAAAAACCCGGCCGTTACCACCCTTGCCTCCTAGGCTCGAGTGTGCTGCTGCCGGGCCTCAGAGCCTGAAGCTGAAATGGGGAGACAGTAACGCCAAGACCCATGCTGCTGACGACATGGTGTACACGCTGCAGCTGGAGGACAGAAACAAGAGGTGAGGCACGAGGGTACGCGAGAAAATCCTATGGCTTCGGCTTGCCGGATGAAATCTTGTTCATTTGTCCTCTGAAATGCTCTTCCTCCTTGTCCAAAGACTTCCTGTGTATTTGGGTTCTACATTTTGTACACAAAGTTGTATCCTTCATTCTCCATTTGGAATTTTCTAAATTAACATTCTAAAGGTCCTGATTTCCCTCCATGTGATGATATATGTGTTTTTTCTTTCATAAGGCCAGATAACAGAGGGGAATTATCTAAAAAGAAAATGGCCAAATTCAAGTCCACACTGTGTAATAGTGTTATGTTAGTCACGAGTGCAGAGGGAAATAAGACCCAGGAAGAGATATTAACCTCTTTAAATATTCAGTGACCATCGGGACAAACATGTTTACCGATCTGAAATAGCTGTGCTGATGTACAGATGAGGGTTGTACTCTGACTGTGAGCAGTGTGATATCAAATTAACCGGAGCAAATAGGAGATTCTTTTTAAGACTCCATGCTCAGGAAACACTCTTGTCTACAGAAATCAAATCCAGCCTTTCACGTAGTATTTATTTAACCTAGCTCCATTTCCTCTGAAAATGGCCTCCCAGAAGATGGGCGGCTGAATGTATTTGGGAATAATTCAGCTGCAGAGCAAAAGTTAATAACAGCAAATTCTGTTCTCAGAAGTTCAAAAGAGAGAATCAGCTGAAGGAAGTGAGAGATGACCACAAAACCACGACCGCCCGGTGGCGTAGACACAGGCTGCTCCTTCCCGGGGCACACCTGCCAAAGTTCGAACAGCGTGGGGCAGAAGTATTTCTGTCTTTCCTCTTCGAGCAGCATAGTATCCTGCTCTTTTCCACGGGGAACTGGTTCTAGTTAGCACAGAATCCCTGTCCAACCTCCACCTCTGCTCTGTGCTTGAGGGCTCTGAGTCATGTCAGAGCAGTGGAGTCCTGCTGTGTGGAAGGCACTGTGTGAGCTGGGCCTTCCATGGAGACCAAGATCAAGAACAAAAACCAGGCCCTGCCTCCATCTCTGGGAGCGTAATATCGACCTGCAAATAGTTGTGGAACATTAGTGCCATTGGAGAAAAGTGCTCTAGGAGTTTGAAGGGAGGCAGACATAGGGGAAAACATGCAGAGAACATTTGGTCACAAAGATCAGGAACAGCTTTCTGAAACAAGTAACATTTGAACTTGACTTTGGAGGACCTGGCAAACACAATAGTTTGACTTAGAAGAACAAAAAGTGATTGTCCTTTTGGACATTGGTCCTAGTATAGAAAACGTGGAGAAAGTAACGCTACTTTTGGGGTGGCTCATTAGAGATTAAATTCATACTCATTCATAGACAAGATCATTCATCTTGCTGTGCTGTGTGCTCTTGGATGCATTTTCATGGGCTCATTATTTTACTGGTAGGAGACTCATGGACCTTACTGGCAGGAACAGGAATTACAGACTAAAAGAAATCAGGATAAATATATAAAGCTAGCATTTAGGAAAATTTGTAAAATAGTCTACATTTTTTTCCTGGGCTTTTGGCTTGCATTGGTGTTGGGGAGAACCTTCCTTAGAGAATGCTTTCTAGTTGTACTGTTTAGAACAAGTGAAGCCCAGCAACGTTGTTGAAGCTGGTAACAAAACTGAAACTAGAGCCAGCACCTCCTGACTTCCCCATGCAGCTGCCTCTACTGTTAACCTCCAAGAATGTGGGGAGAGTGACCGTTCCCCACCACACCTGCCATCCCCGTCACGCTGCGGTCCTGCCCTGTGCAGGGTAAGCCACCTGAGGTGACTCATACAGAGACTTAGAACAAAAAGCTCCATGAGCACTGGTCCAAATATGTATGCTGTTGTGAGACAATTAAATATGTCAGACAGAAAATAGCAGAATCTAGTAATCAATACTTGCTCTTTCCTTAAAAAAAAAAAAAAAAAAAAAAAGCCCAAGGCCAGCCTTGTTAATCAAATAAATGACTTGCCTAAATGGCAGTTTAAGAAAACTTAGCATTAGGAACAGTGTTTTTCTTAATTTTATGAGCTAGAGTCCAAATTTATCTTTTTAAAATTAATTTTGTCAGTGCTCCCAGAAGTTATTAAAGCGATGGGAATATAGAGCATAATAAATTTTCATTCTATTAGTGGAATTATTTTCCTGGGATTTAAATAGAATGAAACTTGGTCTAATTTGAGTTTGAAGATGACATTCCATAGTGTCTTGAAACTGAACTCTTGTGGTGAGTGGCCCCATGAATCCAAGCCTTTAACTTTGACTCCCGACTCATGAGGGTCGGGGAGAAACACTTTGAGTTGAGTAGACCATAATACTCGCTATTAGCCTGGTCTTTCTCAGTTCTTGTACCCTTGAGGTTCTTTTCGGACTTGGGTCTGGCCTGTTCAGTGAAAGGAACAGCGTTTTCTTCCAAAGAGGCAGCTGTCTTTTTCATTGAACTTGTGGTTGCGAGCATGGTTTCTAGTTGTGGCTTTTGGGAAAAGCGCGCACATTCTTTAGCCTGTGTGTTGATTTCCTTAACCACTAATAAGTTCCCATTATGGATGTAGCAAAAATATTATACATCCTGCTGTGGCCAAGGTGAGAACCAGAGTTAGGTCTGATTGTGGTTTTTAATATACTTTCTTAGCTGTCTCAAAATACTTCTTTTGCCATGTCCACTTGGCTCACCAGTCACTGGGCATTTGAGAGGAGAACAGCTGGTGTCTGAGTCTTAAAACATGTTTTGCAGCAGAAGCACAATGAGCATGAATAACTCCACGCTTGGCAGTTAGATTAAAGAGCTGAGTTGATTTTAGCTGCTAAACTATTGGTCCCACTTTTTCCTTGTCTACAAAATAAAGGGATTGAACAGTAAGATGAACTCTGAGGTCCTTCCCCCCTTTTTACCTAAAGCAGTGAATCTTTGTAGATTATTTGTGATATAATATATATAATCTAAATCCTAAATAAAAAGGTATCTTTTGTAACTGATTAGGGCATTTTATCTCTTTTTTCTTCATATTTTAGCTTCTGCTTTTGACAAATAAGAAAATGAAAAGATACTAACTTTCCTTAAGAGTAACCACTTAATATCCAAAAGCGCTAAGGCTTTGTTTGCATCTGTAATGTGCTAGATCATATTATGTTTATTTTTATATCTCACAATCAAAATATCTGAAATGACTCAGAGATTTCTAAGTATACTGTTCAGCTAAAAGTATATTTTCAAACTTTCTAAAGGAAACTACTATTTATTGAGCACCTACAGAGTGCCAGGCATTGAGAGCTTAATTTACATTATTTAGTTCTTGACTAAAAAGTGAAATATTTTCTGTGGTAATAGAACTTCTAGCAAAGCTTTCCACCATCTAAGTAAAACAATGTACTGTTTTTGATAAGTTGATTTCCACTTAAGATTATTACAAAGAAGGGAACTATGCTGTGCTTAAGCACTGAATAGACAAAGAAGACCGAGATAGATCCCTGCCCTGAAGGGCTCACAGTCTGGTGGGGGACAGGTGGAACAGACATATACTTTCAAGCAAATCATGGTGTGGAAGGTTTACAGATTGGCACATGCACAGAATACTGAGGGAAGACAGAAGAATGGCATGTATTTTAGCCCTGAAATTAAATGAATGGAGGAGCCTTATTAGAGAAGGTGACAAGTTGAGTGAATCTTAAAAGGATCCCCATCTTACAGCCTCATGCTGGAGAGACTTAGTGGTAAGGACTCAGGACTGGGTGGAAACAGGATACAATTTCCAAAGCACAGAAACAAACCTCCATGTAAATGCTTCTTTCTAGTACTTTTACACGTGGATTTTTTCTTTTTTAATCTGGGGCTACTGCATGTAAATAAAAGGGGTCCCAGAAGGGCATCTTGCCCAAATCCTCAAGGTGAATCAACCCAGCATTCGTCCAGATGACCTAGACTTGCTGGTTGGGAAATTTTTCCCCTTGATCAGGACATTTGTTTCCCATGTATTCAAGATTTTGACCCACAAGATTCCCAGTCCAAGGTCACTGACTACATATTTATACAGCAGCCTCAAAGCAGTGCTTTATATTTATAGGACTAAGTTTATCCCTAGCAGTTAGATTACGATCACTCAGTCATCAGTTTTCTTTTAAATTTTTGCAGTGTGCCAGGTCTTGTGAGGTATGTGGCCTGCCTGTAAGGAGCTTATCTTGCTGAGAAAATAAATTAACATGAAAAAATGAGCAGACAGCACAAGAAGTTTTATTTAATTTCAACAGAAAAACAAAAGTTATATTAGTTTGGCTGTAGCATGATTAAGTCTATTATTATTAACAGATCTAGCGCAGATCTGAATGTCTTTGGTTCCTGTGTATGCAAGAAAAATATATAAGCAAAGTAAACACTTTCATAATGCTGCATTAACCTGATACAGGGATTAGAATAACAAGATCGGCTCGTACATTTTAAGATTATAATGCTGTAACAATGATTTTGAAGATGCATCTGTTTGTGTTATTGAAATGAGATGTTGTGCTGCCCTAACAGAATTTTAGTTGATGCCAATTCTTGTTCTGACCCTGCGGATCCGTGTCCCTGATACTTGTACACAGCACGGAGGCAAGAGGAACTTGGGTTCCAGGAATGCACTTATGGTTCATCTGTTCAGGTTTAGTCAGACAGCCAATGTATTTTAAAACAAGTCTCCAGCAAAATGCAGATGGGGGAGAGGGCTCTAAGTAGAGTGGGTGGTTGCCCCTTGCTCTCCGTTTAACTCAGCCCTTGTGCCCATGACACTTCTCCCTTCAGCCAGTGAAATTGGAGGGGCTTTGTAATGTGTACAATATGACTGCCTGTTTTCTGTTAGTGAGGGACAGAAAATAATCTGCATGAAGAAACCCTGAAGAAGCACACACTAGGCAACTAATAAAAGTGACGGGGGGGTGAACTTAATGTACGCCTGTTACAGAACAAACTCCTGCCTATATTCCTCAGAGTGTGTCGCTGAAATAAATGAAATCGATGTAACACAGCTCAGCGCCCACAGAAGGCCCTCAGTATTAGTTTCCGTTGCTTCTCTTGAATGGTCCCCAATTCACATGATCACCCTTTTTGGATAAATGGCATTTTTATATTACCTTTAATAACCAGAAGGCAACTGTGGTTCTTGCAGGGGTGTCAAATCTCTGTTATAATTCCAGATCTGTTCCCGAGTTCCTAGGCGACTTGGAGGCATGTCCCTTAACTTTTTTTGGCCTTAGTTTCTCCCTCTACAAAATGGAGCTAGTGATGCCTGTCTCCAGTTCCCACCTAATGGAAAAAAACATTTTTATTTCTTATGAAAAAGTACAAAAATTCATCCTGAAAAAAAAAAAAACTATTGCTAGCTTATGCAGTTTCAGGCTAAAATATTCTGAGCACAGGAAGAGGTGAGAGATGGTAAATGAACTATTTGAGATCTTAATTAGACCCGAAGTAGAATTCAGATTACAGTTTTTTTCTTCTCTTTAAAATGGAATTTCTATTTAAAAATAAATAAGTAACAATGGAATTGGATAGCTTTTTCCTAAGTGAGGGAAGATTGAGGCAAGGCCACCAAAGTAAAAGTGGGCTAATGGAAATTTGGAAGACTCTGGGAAGAGTATGCTTGAAGGTGAGAGTCCCTGCACGTGTTTGAAAGCAAAGGAAAGGAATGGAAAGTTTCAAGGTTCTCAGGTGGTCTTTCGAGAGTCTAGTCATCCTTCCTCTGAATATAAAAAAAATCCCCTTTAAAATGTATCAATTAAGTGCAGTGTAAACAAAATTAGAAATAGGAATTTCATTCTATGTAAAGAGTTTCACCAGTAGCTATAGTGACATTTCTTGGAAAAGGAGCATACAAAAGATCAAAACCAAAAAGTATTGCAGCCTGATTACTCACAAGCCAGGAGTTCCGTGTATGGCTGGGGACATGGGGTAGGAAATTAACTCATTTTCTCATTGGTCTTTCGGGAATCGCTCTTGGCACTTGAGTGCTCAGTCTGCAAACTGGGACTCAGCAACATCCAAACCAGTTTCAGAAAGGCACCTTCCTCACCTCAGGTGTCCCCACGTGATGCCATCTGCTGCCACTTGCATCTGCGTAGACATGGCAGGACTCAGTGTTCTGGGTGGACTGAGGTCACAGGCTCTCCATTCCTGTTTTGACATCCTCCATTCCCAAACATCACCTCAGTCATGGAGCAGGTCCACGCACACACAATCTGTGGAGCCCAGGGGAGTTAAGATAAAGACAGTGACATGTCATTGTTAAGGTGCAGCTGCATTGAGCTTCTTAAAGCTGTTAGTTTGTGATGTTTTGAAGCGTGCCATTTGCAGCTGTTTGTAGACCACAGACCATTTGAGGTCAGCAGGTTAGATATTTTGAGGGATTAATATTAATGGGCAGTTGTTGGCCTGCAGTGGGCCTGGGGATTATAAGATAGCAACAACGAAGTAAACACACAAACCTTAGCATTGTCTCATATTTTCTACTGCGAATTTGTTATAAGCCATCCAGAGTATTCTTAGATGTTTCTTTCGAAACGAAACTGTCTGAAGGAAACAGATTTTATTGTCACATTTTTTTTCACTGTGAGCTACCATAAGATCCTGTATATATTTCCCTGTGCTATACAGTATAATCTTGTTTATCTATTCTACATTTTGAAATCCCAGTCTGTCCCTTCCCACCCAGATTTTTAAATTAAGTTCTTTGTATATCATCATTTTCCTCTAAAGTGATTTAAAATAAAGACACATTTAAAGATGTAACACATCTGAATTTTTTCCTTAAGCTGCACTTCAGGCCAAAAATGTCATCTTTCACAACGTGAAAGCCTAAAATACTGAGGTGTAAAGAATTTCTTGAAGATGTCAGTAATCTTGTTTTGCCTATTTAATAAGGAATCTACAACTTCCTTGGTCCTTTCACTTGGATCCCATAAAGAGCCCTGCCAGGTGAATAAGACAATTATCCCAAGTGTCTGGAAACAGCCTGGAGACTGATCGGCTTGTTCAAGTTCATAGTGAAGGTAACAGACTCCCCCATTGTGGCCAGGATCTTTGTACCCACCATGAAATACTCTGACAGGCCGGCAGAATAAGCAAATTTATTTTGTATTCATAGATACGTAGGACATTTTTTAAAAAACCACTGCTAAATTACCAGCGTTAAAACCCACGTGTGCTTGTTAGCATTCAAATGCTTCGTTTCTAGGAGATATTACAGTCAAAACTAAAGCCAGTTGGGGGCAGAGCCACAAAGAATTCATTTAGACTGTAAACTTTCAGTGACCTACCAAACGTTCTGCCTTGTTTGTTTCCTCTTCCTAGTAAATATTTGTTTTACTATAAGAGAGCATTCCTCCCGTTTTTCCTTTCCCTGAGTGGAAAAATGCCCAAATTTCCATTCATGGCCAGCACTTCTGTAGGACCCACCACTCCATCTTGACCTGTTTTCAGCAGCAGTTCTTGGCCTGGGGTCACCAGGAGAGGGTGGGTGGTATTCACTGGCACAGCTTTCCCTCCAACTCCAGAAAGCCTAAAGGCGTGGAAGTGGGAGGGATGCCATTCTGGGGACATCCTTGGGCTTTTCCAGCATTGAGAAATGAGTTACATCATTCATGAAACTGGGTGCATTGTCATTAATAGCAGTGTTGCAAACAATAACCACTGGTACGTACCAGGCACTCACAAGTGCTAGTATGTTGTGATGGGTTCTCTCTGAGTTACTCCGTGGAGTTCTCACAGCAGCCCTCTGGGTGGGTAGCCGCTGTCATCAGACCCATTTTACACAGGAGCAAACAGCTTTCTTGGCTGTAGAGCTGAAGATCACAAGGCTGTTGAACCTGAACTCAGACTCAAGTCTGCGGTCTGCAGAGATTATTACCTACCGTGCCTTCAGCCCCTGCACCACAGCAGAGTCCACAGGTGTTTCCACACCTGCCCTCTTAACGTGGTCTCACAGGAGCCCTAGGTCATGGGGATGATGCCTCCAAAGGTATGTGGCCACAGGTAGCAGGGGTTGAGGATGAAGTACACGACCTCTCAGAGGCACTGCCAGTGCGGACCCAGGGCTCCACGGAGACCTTTAATGACCTATGATACCATGAGGGTCCCTGTGGCTACATATGCCTCAGCCTGAACTGATGATAGAAAATTACTCAGTGACTTTACTGAACATGTGCTACAGTCTAGGAACCATGCCACCTGCTACTTATTTTTATACATACTTACATGTATATCTATGTATCTATATATAATTTCATTGTGTTTCTGTAGCACAGGAGCATTTGTATAATGAAAGTAACAGCGACCATTTCACTTATACTTCTTGGTCACCGAATTAGATTAACTTACTGAGGGGAGAGCTATGTCTAGTGCAGGTCATGACTGATGGCAGCAGAACATCACAAATTCCGGTGGACCTGTTCTGGCTGGGGCAGGAAGTGGGAGGGGCCTGGGTGGCATGCATTGAGAGCCACAGTGGTCCTCAGGGCACCTTAGCCTGACTAGATGGTTGGTGGCAATCATGGTATAGCTCCTGTAACCATTGGGCACCCTGTGTAGAACTCTTTCTATATGTTGAGCTCAGTGCTGAGTTTTTTACCAACATTTTCACATTTGGCTCTTAAAACAATCTTTGAGGTGGATACTGTCCCTGTTTTGCAGATCAGAGAAATGCTTAGCAGGGGCAAGTCATTTTGCAGTAAGGGACAGAGCTGAGGTTCGCGTCCAGTCTTCCTGAGTGCAAATCCTGTGCCCCGCTGCTTCTCACCAACGTGTGGGGAGGCAGAGGGAGAAGTAAAGGGGGTCCAGTCTTCACCAAGCAGTGGGGTGGCCTAGGAGAGGAAACACTCCCCAGTAGTGCATCCCTTGTCACCTGGGCCACCCCCTGGGCTTGAACAGTCAAGGGATTGCGAGCTCAGAGTTTTCGCATCTCCTGCTAGTGTTGTAGGCACTCCAGCTGCTGTAGGTCCTCCCCAGTCCTAGTTGATCCCATTCCAGGGATGATCTCCTTTCCCCAGGGCTTGGGGTAGTGCACTCTGAAGTGATAGGGATCAGGGCCTTCAAGACAGCAGGACTCCTGTCGGCCTCTGGTTGTGACTCATATCCCAGGGCAGGTGGTGCATGAACACATGTGGGGTCTAAGCACTGGCTCTCGGCATGAAGTGTAAGGGGGAGGAAGAGCCGTGGGACAGCTGGGTGACTGCTGCCCTCCTCCTCCTCTTCATGGCAAAGCTGTGCTCTGAGCTCTTGACTCCTTGGTCATTTTAAAATGTGGGGTCTTGAATCATTGTGTCTGGGGATGTATAGCACGTGTAATTCCTTCACCACAGGCCTCTGGCTTACTTCTTAATGAGTTTTAAAATTAAGTTGGTCTTTAAAAAAAAAAGATTTAGGAGAGAGAAAACAATTAAGTTGGTCTTAGTAAAACAAATATTTGATGAATATTTTTAATCTGTCCCCAAGTGGTTCTAGCCACGGGGTGTTAACCTACGGAGCCTCCTGGAGAGGCCACTGTGCAACTGGCTGTAAATCACTGGCTCTGAGGAAAGAAGGTTCTTCCTTCTCCTGCCTCTTGGAATGACAGGAAGTGATTACAGAATCAGGTGAAAGATTATATTCTTGTCGTGTTGGCTTGTGTGCTTCTGTTTTGTTTTGGTTGGTCTTTATTGTTTGAAAGAGAAGTTACTGTCAGCATGTGTAGAAAGAAATTTAGGATCAACAGATACTGATTTGAAGCCTACTCTGTGTAGGAACTGGATCTGTTTCATGAGCTTTCTCATTGAATCCCACCTGTCTTGGGAGAGAGAGACCCTTGCCCGCACTACACTGACAGGTCTCGGTGGGAGAGGATGAACGGCAGTGTCTGCAGGGCAGTGCCCCTCGCCTCACAGCCGACCCTGCACCTGGGAGGAAGGAAAATAAGCTCCATGTCAGCCGACAGCCATGGAGATGACCTCTCAGAAGGGACAGTGGAATTTCTTTAAAATCCTGTCTTCTCGGCATTATAAAATGATGATAACTAACACACATTGAGGGGTTATTACTTGTCAAGACTGTTCTGAGTACTTCTTTTTTACTAACCCACTTACACCTTGCACCAGCTCTGTGAGGTCGGTTCTGACATTGTCTTTATTGCACTGTCCCTCGACACAAACAAATGTTCTAATGGCAAAATTGTACAGTTTTTCATTCCTATCCCCTGTTCCACAGTGCTTGTTCTAAACTGGACTGCAATTTTAAAAAATTAATAAAACGCTGTGGTACAGGAGCAAAACAAGTTAAAGGAACAAAATAGCTATTCGAGAAACAGCAGATTTTGATGAATTTGAAAATTGAAATTATTTGAAAATATACTGTTTGCTCAGTTTCAATTACGGTACAGAATTAGAGCACTGAATCTGCTTCGGGAAACGTCTTCGTGAGCATGAGCGCTGCTGCCTACACAGGTGTATCGGACTTCCTTTGCCCTCCTTAGGGCAGGGCGCAGACAGGAAGCAGCACTGTTGCTGATAGACCTCCCCAAACGCCTTTTAAAACTGGGCTTTGTTGTAAGTTTTCAGTGAAGATGTAACACTTACTTCTTAAACCACGACTTCCGTTTTGTGTGTGATTAAGGGCAGTTACTCTGGGTAGGGACTCTAGCCCGGGTGAGGCTGAGTTAATAGGTAGCTGTTTGCCTCGCATTAGCGAGGGGCATCTTCATTAAGGTGGTGGTATGGCAGGAGCGCTAAATAGATTACCATGGCATTTGTGGGTTTCAACCTGGACTCTGTCTTTTCCTGAAATTAAAAATGTTCAGTCTTCAGTAAAAGGTGCTTCCTAACACGTTGAAGCAGAAGCCACATTAAATAGGTGAAATGACTAGGGCTCAGGAACTCAACTGCAGAGGCTGATGGACGCATGGACACTTCAAGATAAGCATTGACTCTGGCAGGTTTTGTGCAAAAGCTGTTTAATCTCTGTGCGCCCATCGGGACTGTTCTCCAGCACATGGGAAAGCTGCTGCTCTCCATCAGAGAACCCCGCCCACACACAGGGCCAGCTAACCCACAGGGACAAGGTCAAATTCATCTTTGAATACACAGAGCCTCACACACAGCAGATGTTCAAGAAATGCCGGCTAAATGAATGCATAAATTCTGCTTACCCCTTCGGCCAAATTGGCCTATGAGACGTTTTGAATTGTGTGATTCTATCACTGACGGACTTCCAGCAGTATCTGAAGACAGCAGACTGTCCTCAGATGCTGGGACGAAGCACAGGAAACTGGGAGAAACAGTTGGCCTGTGTAGGAACGAGGCACTGTGGTTGGATTAAGTCATACAGCAGTTCTCAAAGTGTCCCTGCACCAGCAGGTTCAGGGTCTGAAAGGGTCTGGGTAACTTACAGGAAATTATATTGTTTCCAGATCTTTGCATTTAACTATAAAAAGACAAATGCTGACATAATATTGTAGTTCTGAGTAATCCAATTTCATCATGATACTAATTTTCTAAGACCCTGGGGGAAAACAAAATATAAGGCCTTATTTTTTATCTTCATTACCTTCTATGTCCATGTCTCATGGAAATATTAATTAGCAGAGAAGTATAGAACAGCCCTGATTCAGAGAGGAGAAGGATCCAGAAGCTGCCAGTCTAAACTGTCCAGCCACCTGTGCTATTTCTGTTATTTTGATTAACCTGATGATTCTGAGCAGTTTTTTTTTTCCATTTTACATATTTTCTCAAAGATGAATAATCCTAAATGTCATCTTACTAGTTTGAGAAAGGGGCTTTGAAAGCTCTTGGAAAGATTAAAGGTTAAAATTTAAAGAATTTTCTAGCTAAACCTCAGTTATTTAGAAAATTCTGGTAAAGAGGACATTGTATTTCTCGGGTACCTAGTTAGTATTAACTTCATTGCCTGGTACAGAGTAGAAGTTAATGTATCAGATTATATAAAAATTGTGAAAAATTTGAAATTGCTAGTTTTCGTTAGTAAATAAAAGCATGAACAACTGTTGTTTCTAGAATCTATACCATAATTAAAGGGATCTCATTCTAAGCTTTATGTGCTTAAATATATGTTTTTCTTTTATGTGAACACATATGAGACATTAAACTTAACCATAACGTAGCAACTAGTTGGTTATTAATTCAGATAGTGTGAAAAGCATTTACCAAGTTGGGCTAATCTGCTCCACATTTGTATTGTAATTAATTTCTCATTACTAATAAGAGTTCAGGTAGCTAATGGATTCTGCTCCTTTCTCTAGGTTTATTTCAATCTACAGAGGACCCAGCCATACCTACAAGGTCCAGAGACTAACGGAATTCACATGCTACTCCTTCAGAATCCAAGCAGCGAGCGAGGCTGGGGAAGGGCCCTTCTCGGAAACCTACACCTTCTGCACAACCAAGAGCATCCCCCCGACCATCAAAGGTTTGTGGACAGTGTCTTCGGTTATGCTCTCCTGTGAGAATGAGGAGATGTTGGGACTTAGAGTGGGAGGCTCCATTCTGATCATAAATATACTCTTCTCATATTTCATGTATCAGCAAGATAGAATCAAAAGAACTTTCTAAAACAGAAGGTTTGGCAGTGGGTTCTCTAGGGGAAATGAGAGGCCTTAAAGGAAAAGGGCCTACCAGTGATGACCTTCTCAAGTATGGTAAATGTTTATTACAAATAATTTAGTGGTGAGGCAGTCACAGAAGATAGATGGACAAAGAAAAGAAACGGACCTGAGTGACAGGTGTCGGGTTAGGAATGGGGGTGAGCTCCTGGTGGTAGTGCTTTGGGCGGTTCACCAGGGGAGGTGTGAGTATCTCCCTTCAGGGGTTGGCATGCGTCTTTGGATGCCCGTGGTGCAAGTAGAGACTGAGGTGGGCAGGGTCCACGGCCCTTCCCCCACTCGAAGGCCGCAGCAGGGGCCTGTCCTCATCTCCTGGGGCATTTGTCTTGAGGTTTGTGAGTGACTGGTTTACTCTCTGCCCCCTTCACGGGAACAGGGAACAGGGAGTGAGTGAAAGCCAGTCACCCAGGTTCTCCCTCCACCAGGTCTGCTGAGCCCTCGTCTCCCATTTTCAGCCAAAGTTCTGCCTTATGCACAGCAGACTGTCAAGGCCGGGCAGCCAGCAATAGCCGGGGCTGGCTGGGCCCTTCCCACCCAGCCTTGGCCCAGGCCCAGCCCCCCACGGACTCCAGAGCCTGTGCCCCCCTCTCCCCAGGAGTGGGACGCTGGCGCAGGTCCCTGCTGCCTGTCTTTGCATTTTTCCAGCTGCTGCCCAAAATGATTCTGAGGCTGACAGATAGACAAGCCGCCCACCTGAACCAGGTCTTACGTGGGGTATAGTGAGGGTTGGCTGCATGTGGGTGGCTAGGCAGTGAGCACAGATTGTTTAAAAGGTTCCTATGTATCTGGCCTCAGGAGCAAAGCCGTTGAACTCACTGCCTCCACACAGAGGAGCTGTCAGCCCCCTCCGGGGCAGAGTCTGTTAAGGAGGGTGCAGGGCCTCCAGGACCCGGGTCAGAGTCTGACTCACTGGCTTGCATCCTGTGAAGGTTCCCATAGCTCCTTCCAGGGTACTTAATGGTAGATGCCGTCCCCCTGCTTCCCTGCCCCTCAGCAGTCCAGAAGCTCTGGCAGCTGCTGTTCCGTGTGACTGAGATACTAGTGTAAATGGATGTGCCTGTGGAAGGCGTTCCGGGTCACCTGGGCAGGAGGTGCCCTGGCGCTTTGTGCAGCTCCGTCTTCCAGCTGTAGCAGAAGAGATTCCTGAACACACTGGCTGCTAGGTTTGTTGTTGTGGCAGGAAGGTTTGCCACATTTACCAGCCGGCTAACTTCAGAGATCTTTCTGGCACTACCTTTGCCCCTGAAAGTGATTGCTGGGGGAGTTGCATTTTGTTGAAAACAGAACATGAAATCCGTAGCCCTTGCATGTCGCGGTACGTTTTCTTCAGAAGGGCAGTTTCCTCACATGTGCACGTGGGCAGGTCGTCTTCCTCTCTCTCTCAGATTCAGGAAACTACTGTCTTAGCTAGAGGACTGTTTAGTCTGATGAGTCTTTATTTAGTTTTTCCATAAATTGCTTGGAGTTTTGGCCAACTAATACCAATTTTTTTTTCTTTTTAAGATAAGTTATTTTCTCAGAATTACAGGTAGAAATAACTGCCTCTAAAGAGTTCATGTAATTAGAAATTAGAAAGGAGTTACACATTCTAGTTAAAAATAGAAAAATGTATTGAATTAAGCTGTAGAGATATATCATAAGCTATAAGAAAATATTTTAAAATTCTATAATATTTAAAGGCTTTACTGCAAACTACTATAATTTAGCTTTAAACCAGAATGAGAAGTGTCCAGTAGGTGAAAAATAAACTAAAAAAATACAAATGTAAGCTAACTTTTAAAGGCTCATCTCAAATGTCGCCTGCTTCTCAAACCTTCCTTAGACTCTCCCACAGGTGTGACTTTCCTTCCCTCCCTTAGAATTCCCCAACATGTTGTTTATACTGCATTTTGATCTGCCTTACAGTTTTGGTTTTTTGGTCTGTACTTGTTTCATACCATTCTCACCCCTTCCTTCAACCAGGTCTTAATTTCCTTGAAAGTAGTATTTATCATACTTATTTTTGTATCCCCCAGAGAACCTAACAGCATAGAAGGTGCTCATTAGCCATCGGAAAAAAAGACAACAAAAATGCAATCCAGGCCAAGTGCAGTTATAAGATAATGAGCAAAGGATCTTTCACCAATGGCCTGCTAGACGTGGAGTGTCTTCTCTGTGTAAAGGGTGCCTTGCTAGTTTGATAAAGAGGTTGGGCAAATAAATTCCCCTCTCAGGGCAGACTCAAGCAATCACCCTCCCTCTGGGTTCTAATAGTACTAAAATATTGATTATTAATACGATACTTTGAATTTTGAGCTTGGATGTGTGAATTTGTATTTCAGCACCTCGAGTAACACAGTTAGAAGGAAATTCATGTGAAATTTTATGGGAGACGGTACCACCAATGAAAGGCGACCCTGTCAGCTACATTCTGCAGGTATTGGTTGGAAGAGAATCTGAGTACAAACAGGTAAGAACCGGTGCGCATGCGTGTGTGCAGCCCGTCAGGGTCAGGCGGCTCCTGGTCTCTGCCTGTTGCCGTGAATGATTCAGTGACCAGTGAGCTACATTTTTCTTAAAATCAGGCATAGAAATTGCCTCACATGTACCCATCACCCAGTTCTTTAGGGTATACTAGCCCTAACTTACATTTTTTTTGTATGTGGTGGTACCCTTAAATTTTCCGTTCTCAAGCATAATCTTGTAAAGAGTTTTAAGTTCTGTATTTGATATTGGCAGTGATGTTCTTAAGTATGTAATTGAAAACTAAAGTGCCAGTGGTTTTACTCTAGAGGGAAGTAGTGTCAGCCTAACTAAGGAAGCCCATGTCCTGTCTGCCTTCTTTATAAAAGTTATATGACCTGTCAATCAGTCCTTGAGGCCTGTGACTCGGGAGCTCTGGTCATTGCTTGTTACCCTTTAATGTGCGTAGGACTCACCTGAGAATCTGTTAAAGTGCAGATTCTGACTCAGTAGGTCTGGGGCCGAGGTTCAGGCTCCCAACTGACATTGACATTGCTGGTCTGTGGACTAATTTGAGTAGCAAAGCTGTACAGATCACAGGATAAACTCATCCAGAGAGAGAATGGGATTGGAGTATAGCCAGATAAAGAATTTGTGTTTTTTTTTTTTTATCATTCTTCACACCCTTTTTGATCCTAATTCTCAGAAAGCCCCATATTATCCTGTCATCGGCTATGGAAGATTCCCATACTCTGTAGGTTTCCGCAACATTCCCGGGACTTATTAATTATGTGAAATCAGGATATAATACTGTTACTCCATTAGGAAAGCAGAGACCCATTCTTTACCAACACTTTTACTGTGGTGGGTGGGGGAAATGTTTATATCAACTCAGGAAGTCAAAGACAAATGCCACCTGCCTTCTGAAACATTAGTATAATTGTAAAGACCTCTTTATTCAACTGTTGAGACTCTGGACACACAAAACAAGTAGAAAATAATTTGATCCAGAGTTTTTTCTAATTTGCTGGTTGATGTTCCTTATATAAGTAATAAAGAATTTATTTAAATAAAAATGTTTAAATTGGGGGAGGGTATATATAGCTCAAGTGATAGAGTGCATGCTTAGGATACATGAGGTCCTGGATTCAATTACTAGGACCTCCATTAAAATAAATACACCTAATTACCTCTCCCCCCCCCCCAATTTTTAATTTATATAAAGAATCAAAGAAAATTTTGGTAACTTTCACAGCGCTTTTATCTGACACTTCATATTAACAAAGAATGAATTGCTGTAAGCACATTTTGCACAAACTTTAAATATGACAGCCACCAGTGTTGATTAATATCAGTGGGTGATTATTACCAAAGTTTCCATCATTCCTCTTCAGTAAGAGCAAAAACACTATTGTTCCCTTTCATTTTACAGTCTCATTTTATACAGTATATTTCATTTCACAGTAAGTGATTTTATGTGTGTAACCGTTTCATCTTAGTGCACAGATATGATTGGTTTCAGAGTCTCAGCTCACGTAGAGAGCAGAGGTTCAGTCATCTTTAATGCTACTAGCACTGTCCTGTCCCACAGCAATGTAAAAATGCTTAAAGGATGAAATGCTACCAAATTTCACAACACATCATTTGACATTTAACAATATTCACTTCCCAACAGTACATTCCTTGCCTGCTCATCATTTTAAAAACCTTTTATTCCACCTACCATGCTTTCCTACCTGTACATGGAAGAACGTTCTGCTTCTCCAAGAACAGTGATTGCTGTTTCACACGGAAAAAGCATTGTTTGCCCAGTATGTATACCTCAGGCTTTGCTAGAGTATACGTTAATCCATTCATAATTTAGATTTTATTGGCAGATTGGCTGTTTTGAATCTTGCTATTTGTTTAATATTACATATTTAGACCCATAGCCATACAACTACTAATAAACAATCACATAGATGCCCCCAAATATGTTTCTTACTGTTAACAGCTATAAACAAGAGTTTTGTGTTGAAAATAGGTGAAAACATAGTACACCAGGGCCGGCTCAGTAGATGGGGATTAGCATTCTTCTCCTAACCATGTGTTTCCTGCATTTTCCAAGAAGTGATTAAGGCAGGTAGTGGTACATGAAAAGCCACAGTTGAATCAGGGACAGTTTGTACTGAGTTTTTTTGCTTCTCCCTATTCAATAAGCATTAACTTTAAACATGATGTTTTGAGTACTTCATTCACTTGTTCTGGACACAAGATAGGGGATGAAACCTATTTATATTATGTGTGCAGAGAGTAACGGTTAAAATAATTATGGCCCCGAGACAGCAGGCTGTGCCTCTCGTTTACTTTCGCTTTGCCTCTGAATTCAGTCAGTGCTGAGCGTACGCTCCAGCAGAGCTACAGGCTTGGAGGAAGCGCTGTGTATGTGTCATTTGGGGCCCTAACTAGACAGGGTTCACTAACGTGGGCTTGTTACTCATTTTTAGTTTCCCAAGACTGGCACACAGCTAGGTACTCAGTAAATGTTTCTTACGTGCACAAAAGAGGCAGTTTTAAAGGAACAGGGTTATTTAGACTTGCAGTGCTGAAAAGAATTAACTTCATTATAACTTAGGTGAAAAAAGTCACCCATAATATAGGACAGTGTCCTTCTGCTCCCCAAGCTCATTTTTACAGGTGACATATGGCAAGGACCAGGGCTTTTTCTCATATTTTGCTGGAAACATTAACTTTAACTCTAATTAGCTTTCTTTTGTTCAGCTATCATGATGTGGGGTAAGCAGCTGGTTCTAATTATGAAAGTCTATTAACTTGAAGTATTAAGTGCTCACCTAAAATTTTACTCTGCATTAGAATGCATGCATATATTTGGCTTTTCTGCCATTTAAAAAAATCTCCCAAAGCTTTTTTCCAGAAGCTTAAAACTTCTTTTCAAATAGTATTAATTATAAAGCATTCTTGAAAAGAATGAAAATTGTATGTACGGGCAGGTGACTGATTTTTTTTTTCTCAAGCCAGAACATAAACAGTTTAATAAATACATAAGAATGTAAAATGAAATGATTCATATTCATTTCCTGTTCAGACAGCAATAATCTTTTACATAAAGTATCTAAACACTGAAGATGAGAAAAAGGTAACAGATTGCAAGAAATTACCACCTATTGGGAGTCAGAATTTGTGACAAATTATTAATTGTTGTTGCTCAGATTTGTTGCATTAAGACAACCTTTGAAGCATCTGAAAATTTATAGAGCTCTGCATTTCAGCTGGTGGGCATCTCTGTATCAATGTGTTTTGTATCATTTTTTTAGAATATTATTTAGGGATGTGTATTGATTCTTTGTGGTATCACAGAAGGTGCTGTGAAGAAGGATCTTCTCTTTACCTTGACAGAACTATTTTAAAGACTTGAAGCTTACATATATTTTAAAGGCTTTTGATTTAGTTTCCTAACCCAGAAATTAAACAGGCTATGTAAAAATTTTAAAAAACCCATGCAATAAGACAGTCATAAAGGGTCAAATCTACAACAAGAATAGATCAATATATTTAACTTAAATTTCTTAGGTTTATAAGTCCCTTTAATATGATGAAGGCTATGACCCCTTACACCAGAAAAATGTTTATGTATATGTCCATTTAAAATTACATATGAAATAAATTTATATTCAGTTTCATGGGGTTTTGTAATAGGACTCCTGGCTTATTGAGAAACTTAGGTGCTCTGTACTGAGGGATGCCTGGCGTAGAGCAGAACAGCATAATCAGTGCTCTGAGCTCACAGGCCCCCAAGCAGCAGCTCAGGAACAGTGCCTTGCCTGTCTTTCCACTTTGGCTCGGGGACAACGATGCCTGCCCAGCATTGCACCCTCCACAGAGGAGGCAGCAGGTTAGTGGATTCCCATTTGGGCTGGGGGTAAGGGGTGTTACATCTGCCTCCCCTAGTCATGTTTTTGGAGGAATTAACTCACCTCTCTGAGTGTCAGCCATGTTGTTGTAAAAGTGGAGGTGCTGATTCTCTCCAGTGAGCAGCAGTTCTGTTCAGCCATGAGCCCAGCCTGTGTAGATGACAATGCTGTGAAGGTATATCTCCCTCTCCAGTTCCTGGGAGAAGGACAGCATTAGTAAAGAGACACAGGCATTGGTCCAGATCCAGGCCTCCAGCAGGCTCTCCAAAAGGCTCCCTGTTTCAAGGATTTGAGCTACACAGCATGTTACTTTGAGTTAAGAGTCACAGATTCCTCATTTCAGTTATCTGTGTATTTCAATCCTCTCATTTGGAATACACATGTCAAAATTACTTTAAAATATATTGTATACCAAATCAAGAACAGAAATAGTCTTTGTAAAAATAATATTGCTTGTGTTTATCATGATACTATGATTGGTTACTTCAAGAAGGATAGCCTTAAATAGAGCTCTGCCTTTTAAATTGGGTTGAGGCATGAGGAAGAGCCCATAATGGTGCCCCTGTCAAAATGGAAACAAAGGGACACCAGGCACCAGCCTGCTTCCTGCTGTGGTGAGAGGCACAGTCCCAGGAAAGGTCACCTCAGCTGGGCTGCAGGCCTGGCTGTGATTATTTACCTAGAAACAAATCAGTTATCTCAAACCTCAGGAAATGGGGTATTGAGATTGTTTTAATTTTTCCTTAGGTAAGAATTCATCCAAAAGGCTTAATAAGCATTGTTGACTATTTCTTAAATGTATTAGAAACCCCATATTTTCTCTCAATACATTGAAAACAACTTAATCATTGTTAGTGATTCCATTCTATACAGTGATGGTGGGACCTGTGCTAAACTGATTTATGTGTGGGTTCTAATACTTAATGTTCACATGTACTTGTTTCTGGTAATTTTCTTTTTTCAAACTGTGGTATAAGAATATCTACTCTAAAGTGCTTAAGGGTTCTAAGTAGAGAACATTCACTGAGCATCTACTTTGTTCTAGCCATTATGCTGGTTGCTATGGAAATAATAGAACACAGCCCCAAATGCAATACATGCCATATGTATATAGACAATATATATATATCATATATATTTCTAAAGATAGTAACATTGTGTTGACAATGCCTGTGGAAAGGGGGAGCTATTCGAATTAAAATAGGAATGGCTAAAAAAAATTCATGACTTAAAGTTTAATTTCTGATTGAACTTGTCATTAAAGAAGTTTCCTTCAATTAGATATTCATTTTTTCTTTATTAAGCTTTTTGCCTAATGGTATGAGAAAAGTAGCATTCCTTTGCTTTCAGAATACATTTTCAGAGATCTTTAAGGAGTTAAAGTTGAGGACTACCATCAGAATTTATATATAAAGTCTCTGTTCAGGATTCTATGAATTGGGTTTCTGGGAAATTACTTCTAAGCCAACTTTCTTAGAATAATCTGGCCATGCAAATTCTGGAAACCACAGGAATCATTTAATCCTAGATATAAATGTACATAATGTTCGTTTATACCTACTTTCCAAAAGTCTCTCAGACATCTGTGGGGCATGAGGTTATTGTTTGCCATAAATTAAGAGGCCACACCACAGAAATTCTGCCCAGGTCTTTGCTTGTCACAAAGCGGGTTGGGGAACTACTTTCCATACCTCATATAGGAAAGGCAGTGCTCTCCTTCTGGAGCAGTGGGACCCAGGGAAGTTGTGGAGTCCCTGGGAAGACAAAGTCAGAGGCCGAGAGAACTGGACCCAGTGTCACACTGTAGTAATGAGATGAGGACTAAATGGAGGACGGGTGGTAGCAGCACTGCCTACCTGGATGGAAGCAGCAGAGCTGGGGCACTTCCGGTGGTGAGCATGCACATAGGTGTTGCAATTGGAAGTACGACCTCATCTGGGGTCCACCTCTCCCCTTGTTTGCCATGAGACATTAGGGAATTAACAGCCTTGCTGATCCTCAGTTTTCTCATCTCTAAAATGGAAGTAATACTCACCTGCTAGAGTAATCAGGAGGATTAAATGTGATAAAGTTGGCTTATCTCCATCATATTCCTTTTACAAAGCATTTTTCACGTACAGTGCTTTTAATCCTCAACCCGCCTTGGGGTTAAGTTAGGTACTGGTACTATCCCCACCTTAAAGACGAGAAAACGAAGGCTCAACGCTATTACTTGCCGAAGGTCACAAACCTAGAGAAGTGGCCCAGCAAGGACTTAGACCTGGGAACCTGATGCCAGTTCCTGTTACCATGCCGGAGAGGACTATGCCTAGTGCCTCCTGGTGGCCATGTCAGACCAGAAAGTTTCCCAGTGTTGCACAGAAGAAAAGAGCTCCAGCAGATGCAGTATTTGACCACTGGACAAATCTGAACATTTCAAGAGGTGTGGTCTCCAAAAGAATTGATGAAAGAGGTCTACCAAGAAGCCTTGCAAGCAAGGCTTAGATGGCAGCTTTTCTGCAGCTCCATAAACATCCCAGCATTAACTTATCACCACCATAGAATGGATTGTGTCCCTGGGCCATTGCCGATAGGAAACCAAAGCCCAGATGACAAAGGGACTGGTAAGCTAGTACGCTGGTCCCATAGATTGCAAATCATTCTCTTCATGAACAGTCCCAGCAGTTTCAAAGGAATGACATGTCGCAGAGAATATCAACTTGAGCTTTTAAATTTAGTAAAGTAAATCAAAATTACAAAAGTAAAGAACAGTCATAATGAAAAAGTCTCTCTAAAGAAAAAAACTTACACCATTGTTTTCCTGAGACCACCACATGTTGGGAAATAATTCAGAGACAATACCGTCGCCGTACGTAGTCCGAGTTCCTGATTAGCTGGCTGTGTGTGGGTTGGGTCAGTCACCATGACAACAAGCTCATCTTAAAATACCCATTTAACTGACTCATCATTGGAACAGTGAGCTGTGAGAAAGGAGTGGTCTCCCAGTACCGCTGGGGGTTTTCTTTACAGCGCTTTTGTTCTTGGTTGCTCCAGCTGAGTTCTGCCTGTAACCCCACTTGCTAAGATACGTGCCACAATCTTTAAACAGAGTAACTCAGCAGGAGAAATGTGCTTTAAATGTTACAAAGGGAATAGCAAAAGCGAGAGTGAATCTGGAAAAGTATCAGAAACACTATTGGTTTTCTAGGGCTTAGTCACTAAATAAAAGTACAGTAAGACTCAAGGTCTAGTTGTAGAGTTTGAAAATGGGGGACGAAAACTCTGAAAAAGGCCGGACATCAGGTGAACATCGGGAGTCCGATCCCTTTTGTGAAGTGTGATCCTTTTGCTGTCTTTCTGTTGGCGCAGCACTGGTGAGTGAGTGGCCAGTGCACTTGTGCTCACGGGCAAAGTAGCCCACTTCTTGCAGAAGTTTACACAGTAGTGTTTGGACACACTGAGCATTGTGGATTCCCACTCATTCTCTTTAGTTGGCGAGTGTTTCAGACAAAGTTGAGATTGTTGGAAATACTATTTTCTAGAAAATTTGTATTAGTGGGCAAAATTCACAGCTTTACTAAGGTGGCCTGTCACTAGGTTGAAAATGCCCCTGTCACTTTTAATCGCTGTGTTCTAAGAATATATTTAGAGCTGTTTTAAGTTCTGAACAGTACTAGTGACAATACTAGCTAATTTTACCGTGCAGTTGCTTATGTACCAGGCATGTTTTAAGCACTTTACAGGTTTTAACTCAGTGCCACTCAGCTAGAAAGTGTTCAGTTAATTTCACTTGTTTAATTATTCATCAACCAGCTCTCTTAACTGATTTGGTTGAGTTCCAGCTAGTTTCTTCCTATCTCTATTTATGGACTCTAATATAAGCCATGGATTTTTATATAATTTTAAGCTGATTATTTCCTCTAAGTTTTTTGAGGATTAGTATCACTTTGATAGAAGAACCATGTAAGACCTACCTCCTCCACCCTCCCTTAAAGATTCCTATTATCTTCAACTCAAAGGGTGGTAAATGTAGTGTTCAAGTCCTTGTAAGCCTCATGGTGATTATATTAGAGTTAACAAAGGAGAAGAAAACATCCTAGATCCCTAACGGAAAAGAATAGCTTAGTCATACAGACAAGAAACACTAAAGACAGATAGACATTAGATTAATTGTTAATTTGTGATAAACTGGACTGCATTAAACATTTCTCAAAAACGATTAGGTAAGCCACAAAGCTAGGAGAGAATATTCACAACACAATCTGACCAAAAGAAAATCTTACATCCAGATTATATAAAGAGCACTTATAAATTATAAAAGCAAACAAAAATAGGCAAAACAGTTGAACATACTCTTCACAAAAGAAGGCATATGAATAGCCAATGAGCACATGAAAGGTGGGAAACACCATTAGGCATCAGGGAAATGCAAATAAGGTACCATTCTTACCCACTAGAATGGCTAAAATATAAAAATGACAATAACAAATGTTGGTGAGGGGTAGAGCAACTGGAACTCATGCTTGGCTGGCAGGACTGCAAAGGACTGCTTGGGAAGGCTGTTTCTCAAAGTTAAATATAGACTTATGACCCTGCACTTCCACCCCTTGGTATTCACACAAGAAAAAATAAAAACTTACATCCTCAAAGATTTGTGCAAAAATGTTCATAGTAATCTCACTATATAAAAACTCCAAACTAGAAACTGCAAATGTTTCTTAAAATAGATCAAAGTATAGGCATATATGATGGGATACTTCTGCAGTAAAAGGAATAACTACTGAATCCGTAACATGGGTAAATCTTGTAGGGACAAGAGAACGCATAGTGTTTGATTGCATTTATGTGAACTTCTAGAGCAGCCAAAACGAATTAACAGAACGAGAAATCAGAATAGCGTTTACCTCTTAGGGGTGGAGGTGGATATCTTGATGGAGTAGTGTTACCTGCTGTAGCCAGTTGTCAAAATCATTCAACTGGAACTTTTCATTTTATTTCTATATTTTTGTCTCTATTAAAAAATGTTAACTTGTTATGTGCACCAAGATCACAGAGCCCTTTGTAAGAATCAAATCATCTTCTGATTTATAGCCTAAATTACTAAAATTTAGCTAGATGCATCTTGATTACGTGTGTCAGCTGCGATTCTAGCCAGTGCCTTATGTCTTGTCAGTGTCAGAATCACTGAATTTGTTGTGCTTTATTCGGAGTAGGTTGAAGTACCTTTTTTATGGATGAAATAGAGACTGGGAGAGCTACCTTTCCATATAACTTTTGTTGTTATGAGTTCATTTAAACCAAGCCTGGTCCACAAGGCCCCTGCTGTTATATAAATATGACTTCAGAGACCACACTGTCATAAATTAATTGACCAGGACTGTCCGTTTTCTTGCAGGTGTACAAGGGAGAAGAAGCCACATTCCAGATCTCAGGCCTCCAGACCAACACAGACTACAGGTTCCGCGTGTGTGCGTGCCGGCGCTGTGCGGACACCTCTCAGGAGCTAAGCGGGGCTTTCAGCCCCTCTGCGGCTTTCGCGCTACAGCGAAGCGAGGTCATGCTTACCGGGGACATGGGGAGCTTAGATGATCCCAAAATGAAGAGCATGATGCCTACTGATGAACAGTTTGCAGCCCTCATTGTGGTTGGCTTTGCAACTTTGTCCATTTTATTCGCCTTTATATTACAGTACTTCTTAATGAAGTAAACAAACCCAACAAAACTAGAGGTATGAATTTAATGCTACACACTTTAATACACACATTTATTCAGATACTCCCTTTTTTAAGCCCTTTTGTTCTTTGATTTATATACTTGTTTTACAGATTTAGCTAGGGAAAAAATATCAGTGTTTTGGTGCACCTTTTTGAAATGCAAAACTAGGAAGAGGTTAAACTGGATTTTTTTTTAAAAAAAAAAAAAAGCAAACCAGATACCAAAAGCTAGCTTACGTTCTCTCTTAAATTTTCAGATTTGCCTTTATTCTATTTTTTCACTGATGTCTTTTGCAAGCCTTTGATTTTTTTTTTTCCATGTTACAGTTTAGTAATTTATATTCACCAGTCACTTCTCACGTCTTGATCATCTGTTTCTGTGAACATGAGTCACAGTGCATGTAGTTACAGGGCTAGGATTTCAGTGTTGTCGGAGTCTTACCACACAACCACCGCCACATCCAGAGATGTGTTCACTCAGATAAGGCTGCCCTAAACAATTGTTTTGTCACTCAGTTAAACTTTGTTTATTAGCTCATTGAAATGAAAATGTGTACTTTAATCTGAGATGTTTTAATAATCTGTATTTCTTATGATTTTAACACTATGAGCTGCCTGTCTAAGAAATCAAGTAACCAAAATGCACCTATAAATTGTGGAGCATTGTAGATTTTACCACGTCAATTCATAGCAGTAACTTTACGAGGGCATTGTGCAATAGTTAGTTTCCTTGTTCAGCTATTTTAAAAGCTGCTTTAACTTGTTTGTCTTTGTATATAACTACTTCTAATCTAATCACTAGAGTTATTATATATTCTGTTATGTTTGACCAGAATTATATGACGAGAACTGGTGACAGTTTAGTGCCTCTGCCCATTGTCCATGATTTACACTAATTGTGAGCAGTCTTCTTACATGTCAGCTCATTCTTCTTGAAAGATTTGCCTTTAGGCTGTTCTTTGAGGTATCAATGAAGTGATTGAATTTCAACACCTTAATTCAGTGCACATAATATGAATCTAACAGCAGATGAAAACTGATAAAACCCAAAAGAGTCATCTAAATTTGTAGTTCCTATTTCTGGGGTTGACCTGGCCACGTGTGGAGAGGGAATGGTCTTCGGTGGTAAGTAAGCACAGGGTGTTTGGGGGTCAAGGAGCCTAGATTCTCTCCCTGGATCTGTCACTAACTTGCTGCGTGACCTGAACACGTCACTTTACCTCTCTGTGCCTCAGTTTTCCCATGCATTAAAAATAAAAAAAAAAACAAAATGGGGATTCTAATGTTTGTAAGTGCTTTGAGATCCTTGATCAACAGGTGCTATTGGAGTGCAAAGTGTTACTCTTGCATGTCTATTTTGAGTCATGAGATAATCAGTTTTAACCCAAAGTCATTGGATTATTTATATGAAGTCCATAATGTTCGCGTACCTCAGGGACATTTAAGAGTTGGAGGTGCAAATATATTCCAAAAGGGTGCAACAGACACAGTGTATCCCCCTGCTTCTGTTTTTGTATATTTTTGCTACTTGGTTTTTCTTGATCATAGCTATTTTGTGCTTGGTCTATGTTGTCTTAAAATGCAGTATCCTGTACTAGCTTAAAATATTCCCATACCAAAGTCATGGGGAAACCAACATTATTTTGTTTTTGGTTTATTTATACTATATTCTGCATACAGTACTTTAAATGCCAATTACAGTGCAATCTTTATTTATTGTAAAATTTTTAAAATGTACTTATGTACTAATTTTTCCTTACTGTAGCATGTTATTTTGTGTTTTATACTTTTGTAATTTTAGGTCAGTCTTGTTCCTCGGCAACATCTGTAGTATTATCATTTTCTGACATTTTCTTGTTTTTAATGAGCATCTAGTGCATTAAATGCCAAAAAAAAAAATCCATTATCAGTGATTGAAACGTTTACATGTACCCCAAAAAAACCGTAATCATCTCTTGAAAGAAAGTGCTAAGATCAATGAATTATTCTGTGTGCCTACATTGATGTAGTAAGTACTAGAAAAGTTCTGTATTTTGTTATTGACTATAATTATTAGTTTAATTAGCCTTGCAAACTGATGGCATCAAGGTAAATATATTTTTGCCAAAGTTCAGGCCTTCCAAAACTCATCCCTCTAAAATGTGTGTTATGACCCACTCTGACGGTGCACCTGCATCTTCTGAAACAATTTCATGCAGGTGTTTTGGGGAGAAGGCATTTTTTAAGCAATGAAGATTCAACTGAGTCGAAGAACCCTGTTTGCAGGAGAACAAAAAGCGTCCCTTTTTGGAAACACTTCAGAACTGCTGCTATAAAGAAATCCTCTGAATTGGTTGAAATTTTTTAAATGAAATAATATTTTAGGCCAAAATTGCTATGAACATTTGATCCTTTTGAGATTTTCGTACTATCTATCTGTGTAACCACCAAGAAGCTGAAGTGTGTGAAACACTAGCTGACGGCACTTTATTTTATTGCTCTCCATTATTTGGTGTTCATTGTAATCCCTTCAGTCAAAAAGTTGTTACTCTATCTGGCACTGTTTTCTATCACAATATGTGTACGTGATATTGATATATAACTCTATATATATTGCCATTACACATGAACAATAAAATAAAGTGTTATGTTAACCTTCTCTCTTTGCCCTTTTGCAATATGTAGGAACGAGTGAGTGGCTTTCTGATGCTCTGTATGTCAGACTCCTCCCTGGCACAAGAAATTCCAGTCGTGTGAAGCAAAATGTCCTTTGTCCTCAAAGACATTGTTTAAAAAGAAAACTTTTTTAAGAAGATTTTTTGCATATTATCTGCCTTGTTCCTATCAACTTGAAACGTTGGCATTTTCTAACCGCGTTTTGTTGGCTACAGTGATTCAGTATTCCTGTCGAAATTGAAAAGTGCCCTAATTGAATGTGTTTGAATGTTATCCTTGCACAATTCTTTAAATTGAAAGACAAAATGTTTTACCTCACTGTTGGACATACATTCCAAGCTTTTCAACTTTAGGAGAGAAAAAAATAATCGTATGTTTTCCTGTATTGTAAATTTTAGACTATTTCATATACATTGTATTAAAACTGCCATATCAATTTTAATGTATAGATTTTGCAAATACTATGCTATATGTAATACCTAACTGTACCTGTAGTGTATATGTAATATATTTATGCCCAATAAATGTTTTAATTCTTTCTGACTTTAAGTAGGGTTCTTCTGCCATGACTAGGATTGCTTTTGTTGTTGTTACTTTTTAAAACCTTAAACCACATCCCAGAAGTCGTAAATTCAAATGCCTGGAGAGGCCAGGCGGGGGTGCAGTGCAGGGTGCTTCCTGTGCCATCTGAGGGGCGGCTGCAGCCCAGCCCTTGTCTGAGGTCCTGCGGGATTGCCACCCACCATCACCAAGGCTGATGTTTCACAGAAACTATGAGTCAGACTTCCGTGTGTGAGCCAGTGAACATGGGAATGTGGACCAGACAGGCCCGGGGGGCGCCAGTTCGTTGTCAGAGTCTGCGTGGATAAAGGACCTCTTTGTCTAACATTTTCTCTGTATGCCAAACCCAGGAGCCCAGGTCTACCCCCGTGACTCGCCCAGTTTTGACCTCCTTCCCTCCTCCAGGTCTCATTCCACAGCAACAGCAATAAAGTGGGATGTGACCACCGTGGCCACGGCTTCATCATTATAAACTCTCTCTTCCCCACTCTATGAGGGAAAAGTAAGTGGAGAAACTAATTGTTTATAGGAGAAAGAGAGCTTTGAGTTACAAAGAAGAGTAGGTCATTCTTTGCGGTCAGAGTAACAAGTTGAACACATCAAGTTTTGCATGCTCCAGACTCCACCCCTAAAAATACGGTAAAGGATTTTTTTAAGTCACAACTACTCTCGACACTGGGAAGAAGGAGAGAGAATTATTAGCACCAGAATTTTAGAAACCCGACTGAAGAAAGCCACATTCTAATTTAGTAAGGGAGAAATGACCGCCAATTCAGTTTACACGCAGAAAGTGCTGAAGGCTTACAAGTGGACAGAAGCGTGTCCCTCTGACGTGACCGTGAAGAGGGAGGGAGGAGTCCAACGTGGTAGGAAGCTGTTTAAAATGCTGTGACATCCATAAAGTCCCTCCCTGTCTTCTTCAGCTGGGCAGCTGCCCCTCCACCCTGGAGAAACCAGAAGTTTATCCACAGGAGAAGGTAACATTCTCCCAGTCCAGGGGCTATTTTAAGAGTTACCTGAAGATGAAATGGTTCAACAGGAGCACCCTTAGTAATTCTCAGCCATGGCTACACAGTAACACCACCCGGGGAGTTTTTCAGATTCCCTGTGTTCAGACCCTACGCCAAGAACATGAGTATTTCTGGAGCATCAATGTTTTTTAAAGCTCCCCAGCTGGTTCCATTGTGCAGCCACGACTGAGAACCACCGTCCTAAGGTGAAGCTCTCAATTCACTATCCTATAGCAGCCTTTTAGTCCTCTAGCTTCGCCAACCAACAAGGTAACCCGACATCTGATGAAAGCTGCTAACATGAATGCAACATCCAAAGCCACCAGCTTGGAAGAATCAGAGGCTAAGGGAGAAGCAGCTTCAGCAAACTATCGTATCCCCAGAGAGATGAGAAAAGTCATGTGCAGACTAAGGGTAGAAAGCTATGGAAAAGAACACCTGAAGAACGTGGGAACACTCAACTGTAAAAAATAAAATGATGCCGTTTGCAGCAACATGGATGGACCTAGAGATTGTCATACTAAGTGAAGTAAGCCAGAAAGAGAAAGACAAATACCATATGAGATCCCTTACATGTGGAATCTATAAAAAGGAGACAAATGAACTTAATTACAAAACAGAAATAGACTCAGATATAGAAGACAAACTTATGGTTACCAGGAGGGAAAGGAGGAGAGAGAAATTGGAAGTTTGGGATTTGCAGCTACTAACTACTGTATATAAAATAGGTAAACAATAGGTCCTACTGTATAGCACAGGGACTATATATTCAATACCTTATAAATAGCCTATAGTGAAAAAGAATATGAAAAGGAATATATGTATATACAAATGAATCACTATGCTGTACACCAGAAATTAGCACAACATTGTAAATCGACTGTACTTAAAAATATGGAAACATTCTTGAAAATTAGAAACTCAGTAGAATGGTTAGAAGCTGGAATTAAGAGAATAACCAAAAAAAAAAAAAGTTTTATAAAAAAAAATGGAGACATGAGGATCACACCAGGACATTCAATATCCAAATAACAGAACTCCAGAAAGAACAGAGGAAATCTGTAAACACATGAGTACCCAGAGTAGAAGGACACAAAAGTTGCTCAACATGATGGATTAAAATAGGGCCTCTGGCAAGACACACCGTCTTAAAATTTCAAAGCAGTAGGACCAAGAGAAGCTCCCCCAAAACCAATCACACGGAAGGATTAGAAATCAGAGTAGCTTTATACTTCTCAGTAGCAACACTGGAAGCTAGAAATCAGGCAAGATCTTGAAAGGAAAAGATTCCCTACCTGTTTACTCTCAGTCAGGTGTAAAGTATCAAGATATTTTTAGAAACTGGAGCGCTCACATACTTGCCTCCCATGCACCCCTTCTCAGGGAGCTGCCCGAGATAATGCTCTCCCGTATGAGTGAATAAACCAGGAAAGCAGCATCCGTGGGATTCCACCTCTGGCGCTGTTTGTGCGGGTCAGGTGTTGGCTCTCTGGCCCTTTGCCTCAGAAGGATTTATACAACTTTGATTTTAGCCCTTCCCTACCCCCAGTCCTGGTGTGCACGTAAACACATACACACATGCTTCCATGAACAGAGAGTGCAAAATGAAACTTTTGAACACTTCTCAGGATATTTGCCTTGAACTAATTAAAACTAACAGATCTGTGTGCAGGTACCCATACCCTTTGTTCAAGGTGGTAACTAAAGAAAGTTCCCACCCCCACTGCTAGACTCTAAGTGCCTCAAAAGCTGAGGGGAGGGAACAGAAGGTATACCCAGGGCAGCAAGTCTCATTCAGCTCTGCAGCATGTCACAGTGTCTGGCATATAATTGAAGCTTGGGGGGAAAACAGGGGTTTTTGCACTCAGTTGACTAATTTGATAGGAAAAGTTCACATAGCAGTGATGAGATCCTTAAGACTCTCTGCTCCAAACCCTAGTTGTTTGCCATGGGTGTGTTATTTCTGGTGCAATATTTTGATTTTTTAAAATTACGGTCAGTAAATTAAAAAGTGGAAATCTCCCACAAAATACTGGGATTCCAGATTCCACTGAAGTCTGAGCGACCCGGCAGCTCTAGGCCTGGTGCTGGAAAGGCAGCTATCACCAGGGGTGGACAGTAGCTGTCCTTGTTGGCTGGCATTCGCTCTGCACCTGGCTGCACTTCCCACCAAGTCCCTGACATGGATGTGGATGGTAATGGCTCTTCTAGAAGAAATCTCCCTGGGCTCATCTCCATCAACAGGGAGAAAATGGTGGGGGAAGGCCTTCGTGAATGAGGAAGAATGTCTATAAATCTGCTTTTCCAAAAAAAAACACAGGAAAATTACCCCTTTTTCAGAGCTTTGGAAATTAACCAAAGACTTGTAACAATCTGAACCTTGGTAAGAACAGCCAGTTTCGTGGTATTTTACCTCAGTCCACTCCCTCTCCCCCCAGCTCCAGAGGAGCCTGGAAAACCAGCAGCCCTGTAACCACCAGAGGGAGCATATTGGGTCTGGGGCACCTCAATATAACTCATCCCCAGCGCACTGTCACTATTTAACCGGCTCACAGCTCTCTGGAAAAGCCCACTTGCAGAATCGTGTTACTTAACCTGCCTCAGAGCTCGCTCTGTGGGAAAGCCTTATAGCCAGGGCATTTGTTGAAAGATACTTAGTGGAATTGTTTAAACTTGCAGCAGCTTGAGGGGCAAACAAGAGCCTGGCCCCAAACTTCAAGACCTGGAGAACATGCCATGCCCACAAGAGGTTTTACTTTTAAAAAGCTTGTAACATAGTTCTCAGGGTCTGGTAGGCAACGTGCATGTACAGGGCTGTGCGCACACTCAGCAAAGACTTACGAAGGCCCTGATCTCACTTCTGACTGATCTTCAGGCCTGGTGCAAGCAGGGAGTGAAGGCTAAAGCAGAACTGTAAATTCCCTGTACATTGAAGGTGTGCTCCAGTGTAGAGTCCCTTGCCAAAGGCTGGAAGACTTACCAGCTCAAAGCACTTAAGGAAACCTGTTACCATTCATAAACAGACTGTTAAACAGAACAGATACTCTAATGGCCAGATGCAAAGAAAGAAGTCTGGAAGGATACAATCTGAATTCAAAACTTGGATTTACCCTAGTGGGAGTGGCAAGATGATAAAGAAGATCTTAGTCTTAACTGTGATATGCTTACCTTTTAGATGAAAAAAATGCATTTATGTATTATGCAATTAAAAATTAGTGTATGGTAAACAAAACCATATAGAAGAAGTAAAATTCCTCCCCCTTTTCTGAGCCAAATAAGGATCTTTCTTAATTTTTTCCCCTAGGACCAAAGGTACAGATTTTGTTTTCTGTCTGAACAAGTTATAGGAGAAATGTATCCAGTTCAGATAAACATAATTCCTTACAGACATGAACCGTAGAATGCTTATGATTTTCCATTATGGCACTGTTTCCCAAAGTGAGGCGGTATACAAGATAACTAAGCGGTTACTGTCAACACCTTTTAAATTATGTTTTTGTTATCTGTAGTAGGGAAAATTGTATCTAGCATATCAAAGAAAAATAGATAAGATTAAAGTAGATACTTAAGTTTACAAAAGAACAAGAATAGAAAAGCAAACAGTGCAGGTGCTACACAGACATGACAGAAACCATAGGGCTGATAAGCAAATGACTAACGTTTGAGAACAATGCACCATGGAATGCTGCCTCCTAAAAATACGAATGCGTCTATGCAACATAACACATTTTAAGTTAGCATCTGCAAATATATTTTTTTCTTCAGGTGAAAAGAGTTCTGTCCAATGATGAATATTCACACAACTAATTAGCTTTTCTAAAGTTAAGGTGATTTTGCCCAAACCCTGAAGGCTCAATAATGTTATTTTTTCAGAGCCTGAGATAAGATACAATAGATTTTGGTTTCTCAGTAGGCATGTGGGAGAGAATGGAAATAATGAGCTGAGGGGAGAGGATAGCTCAGTGGTAGAGCACGTGCTTAGCATGCACAAGGCCCTGGGTTCAGTCCTCAGCACTTCACAAATACATACATAAATACATAAATTAAAAAATTACCTCCCCATCAAAAAAATAAAAACATAATGAGCCTCTCTCCCATCCACTTGTGTTTTTCCAAAATCCCTTGCCCAGATTTAAGTACATTATTCTGGGGATGGGTCCCTAGCCATTTGGGATTAAGACTCAAGGTAGTCTTGTTCTAATGCCTGAAATTGCAAGATGAAAACCTTGAAAGTTTTGCGCAGCTGGTTTTCTCATTGTAGAGGACGTAAGGAGAGGTCAGAGAACACGCTGGCAGGAAAAGAGAAGGCAAAAAGCGGGGCAAAGATGTGATAGGAGATCCCTAGTTACACACCCGTTTATTCTGTCCTTAGGTTCGTTGAGACCCTTTCCCCAGCTTTTTTATGACCCTTTGTATTTAAGCTACTTGAACTTGGGTCTCTGACACCAGAGACCAGAAAGAATTAGGAAAGAAAGCACTTAAGACCTATTTCATGTTGCAAAAGAGACTTATTTCAAGTAAGATGTACAGTGTACAAAATGCACAACCTCAAAGATTTTTGTGCTGGGAATTCATTCAGATCTGGCCTTTATCTTTGTATTTTGCTTTTACATTTCAAGTAATATACACTGAACTGGAAGCCTAGAGCTATAGCTTCTATTTTAAAAAAGTAAAATGGTGCTGAACTGGAGCACGTATTAGCACTTGACATGCATCACCTCACTTACGGCTCCTAACACCACTCTGAGGGGAGCGCAGCCATCCCCTCGAAGCACAGGGCGCTCAAGTAACTTGGGCAAGGAGGACTGAGTGTTGATGGAGGAGTCAAGCCTGGCTCTAACGCATTTCTGAGGCCAGTATACTGTGCTGTGCTGTGCTGCCTGCCCGAGCCCTTCAGGACCTCTCCCATTGTGGTTATATCTAACTGAGGTGAACAAAAGTGATACCAGCATTGGACTTAATCTCAAATATTGTGCTGTTAAAATACGGTTTAAACAAATATTAAAGGACCAGCAGCCGTAGCTTTGACCCTCAGGCTTGAGGCCATGCCTTCAGTGCCATCCTCACCCCTCCTGATGAAGGAAAGGCACCAGGTGTCCTCATCCAAGAGTCCGATGTTTGACTAAGGGATGGTCATGTCTCTAATAAACAGACTGAAACTCCTCTGAAACAAGGAGTGAAAACTGGGTTCTGAGCCGCCGTTTCCTCCAATGTAAGGCAATTTGAATTATATAATCTAAAGTTCTTAGCTTTATGATTCTATGAAGACTGGACTCCTCTTAGGTAGGTGGGCTTCTGTCCAAACTTCAGTTCCTTGACTGATATGATCAGGGGACAAAGTGCCCTTGCAAGATCCTCCACATATGCACAACCTTCAACTTTGGCTGAGAAAATTGAACCAAGCCATCTGTAAACACCTGCAATCTGGATTGCAAAACTGCCAATCAAGAAGGTTGCCCAGCCAACCACAGTATTCATACTGCTCAGAGAGCACATCACATTTCTACAAAGCACATTTCAGATGCCACCACAGAGGGGTTAGGAAATGTAAAATGGTACAGGGAGGAGGATCGAGATGGCAGAGTAAGAGGCCTTGAAGCTCACCTCTCCCAACAAACACATCAAAAATACATCCACACGTGGAACAATTCTCACCGAAAGCCAGCTGGAAACTGGCAGAGATGATCTATACCACGAAAGTGGCAGGAAAGAGCTCCATGTAACTGGGTTGGACAGAAAAAAATAAAAATATGTTAAGATAGGACCAGTGCCCCTGGGAGGGATCTGTAAGAAAAGAAGGTCCACACAGGCAGACCCTCACCCTGGGGAGCCCCCTTGCCTGCTAGGAAATCTGCCGGGACAGCTGGAGGGGCTGGAGCAGCCTAGACTCTAGTCACAAGGAGTGTGCGCAAACTGGTTTGCTAGCCATCAGGGTAGAGAGACATTTGAACTGGCAGCTGCCACCTCACCACACTTCCCAGTCCACAGGGGTGAATGCCCTGTCCTGCTTGCTCCATACCGCAGCCTGGTGCTAGATCAGGGCAGAGATTCCGTCCAGCTGCCCAAAGACAGCACGGTGCCTGGATTGTGATCTAAGCTGAGCCTCAAAGACTATTGTCAGTGCATGCGTGTGGGTGGCGGATGGAACTGAGGAGACCGTTGGCGCGCACACTGGGCTGTGGGTGAGCCAGGCACTGTCAGTGTGCATTATCGACACCACTGGAACACACAGCTGCTAAGTGCTGAATCTCAGGCAGATAGGCCCCAGGAGAGGACTTGATCTAGCTGTGCAGAGACAGCCCAGAGGGCCTGGGGTGTAGTCTAGGGGGAAGCCAAGGGACAACCATCAGCTCCCGCAATGGCAGCGCCACAGGAACACACAACAGCTGGGTGCCGCATCTCGGGGCGACAGGTCCTGGGCAGCAGTGTGGGAGTTCTCTGGCTCTGCCTACTCTACACCACAGCTTGGAGCTGGGTCTGAGGCAGACAGGTCCTAGGAGAGGTCTGCCACAGAGGCAGCACAATCACCGCAATTCCTGCAGCCACACCCCAGGCCCCAGCCCCAGTCTACTCCACACCACAACCTAGCCCTAGATCTGGGACAAACAAGACATAGAAAGAGACACAACCTTGGGCTGCTTCTGGGCAGAAGTGCAGATGTGGGCACAGGCAGCACACAGGTTTGTTGCGACCACATGAGCCTCACTGGCTTTAGCGGTCACCTCCTTTGGGGCAGAGCATGCACTCGGGGCAATGGAGCCTGATGAAACCTGACCCTCAGGGCTTCTACAACAACAAATGGGGAGAAGACCCCACCCTCAAAAGGGCAATGACAGCCACGAAGCAAAGAGGAGGCCCTGTCCCACAGTCAGCACAGGCTTTAGATACCACAGCACACATCACACCCCCTATCAAGGGGGTAATGCCCAGCACACTCGAAGGAGAGATGTGGCTGGCATCTATACCAAAACCAGGCTTCATACCAAAAATATTGGACTCACACAGTCTTTACAGGGACATTCTCACATGAAAACACCTCTTCAAGACCACAGTAAACAATTATTTCTCCTAAATTCATAGAGGCAGAGAAAGTAAAGTAAAAAAGCAGAGAAACCAATTGAAAAGACAAGAGCAATCCCCTGAAAGAGTAACAAAACAGACCTCACCAGTCTACTAGACTTCAAGTTCAAAAAGGAATTAATAAAAATGCTAAAGGAATTACGATTATTGATAGTAACATCATGGTAACAAGGAACTAGAAACTGTAAATATAAACCAATCAAAATTAGACAATTCAATTGCCAAGATAAAAACCAATCTAGAAGCAATGAATAGCAGCCTAAGTGACACAGAAGAACAAATAAGTGATCTGGAAGATAGAATAATGGAGATTACTCAATCAGAACAGCAGACAAACGAAAAAAGATGGAAGCAACATATGAGATCTATAGGATAATCTAAAGTGTGCCAACTTACACATAATAGGTGTTTCAGAAGGAGAAGCAAAAAGGGGGTTGAAAATATATTTAAAGAAACTATGGCTGAAAACTTTCCAAAGAAGGAAACAGATATCCAGGTACGGGAAGCACAGAGGGTCCCAAACAAAATGAACCCAAATAAAGCCACACCAAAATATGCCATAATTAAAGTGCAAAAGTTAGAGGATACTAAAGGCAGCAAGAGAAAAACAAAGAGTCAGTTACAAGGGAACACCCATAAGACTGTCAGCTGACTTCTCTGCAGAAACTCTGCAGGCTACAAGGGAGTAGCATGATATACTCAAAGTCCTAAAAGGGAAAAATCTGCAGCCCAGGATACTCTACCCAGTAAAGTTACTATTTAGAATAGGAGAGATAAAGAAATTCCCAAACAAAAACTACAATAATTCAGCAATACTAAACCTACTCTAAAAGAAATATTGAAAGGTCTTCTCTAAATAGAAAGCAGTAAGAATCTATAGGAAAGGAAAAAATATAATAGGAAAGGCAAATATATAAAAGGATTGAAGATGACTTAACTAAGCCAGTACATAGATTAAAAACAACCCAAAAATTTTGTAAAAGAAACTATAACTAAAATTAACAGCAAAGAGGTAAGCATAAAGATACATCATAGGACATCAAAGTCACAAAATGTGGGAGAGAGGAGTGTTACAATGTAGATCTTCTAGAATGTGTTTGAACTCATATGAGCATCAGTTTAAAGCAAGTAGATAGTTACAGGCCAACATACTTGAAATTCAGAGTAACCAAAAATCAAAAACTTACAATAGATTCACAAAAGCCAAAACAAAAGGAACTCAAGCATACTACAAAAGAAAACCATCAAACCACAAAAGGGGGAAAAAAAAAAAGAAGAAGAAGAAGAAATGAATAAAGGACTACAAAACTTGAAAACAAGGCTTAAAATGGCAATAAGTACATACCTACCAAAAATTGATTTAAATGTCAATGGACTAAATGCTCTTATCAAAAGACAGTGACAGTTTGGATTTTTTAAAAAAGAACCTACAATATGCTGCCTGCAAGAAAGTCACTTCAGAGCAAAGACACACAGAGACTGAAAGTGAGGGGATGGAAAAAGATATCTTGTGCAAATGGAAATGACAAGGAGGCAGGGGTAGCAAAACTTATATTGCACAAAATAGATGATTTAAAATTTTTTTCAATTGAAGCATAGTCAGTTTACAATGTTGTGTTAATTTTTTGAGTATAAAGATGTTTTTACTTAAGTATAGTTGATGTATAGCATAAAAGTCACAGTGTACAATATAGTGATTCAGAATTGTTAAAGGTTATACTCCATTTACAGTTATTATAAAATATTTGCTATATTCCATGTGTTGTACAATGTATCCTTGTAGCTTATTTTATACCCAGTAGTTTGTACCCCTTAATCCCCTGCCCCTATATTGCCTCTCCCCCTCTCCTCTCTTCACTGGTAACCACTAATTTATTCTCTATATCTGAGTCTTTTGTTGTTATAGTCACTAGCTTGTTCTATTTCTTAGATTCCACATAAGGGATATTATATAGTATTTGTCTTTCTGTCTAACTCATTTAGCTTAGCATAAATACCCTCCAAGTCCATCCATGTTGTTGCAAATAGCAAAATTTCATTCTTTTTCATGGCTGAGTAGTATACCATTGTATATATCTACACCACATCTTTATCCATTCACCTGTTAATACACGCTTAGGTTGTTTCCATGTCTTGGCAATTGTAAATAATGCTACTATGAACATTGGGGTGCATGTGTCTTTTCAAATTAGTGTATTTTTTATTGGTGGGGTTGGGGGGATATATATACAGGAGTGAAATTACTGGGTCATATGATAGTTCTATTTTTAGTTTGAGACACCTGCATACTGTTTCCCAGTGGCTAGACCAATTTACACTCCCACCAACAATGTAGAAAAGTTCACTTTTCTCCACATCCACGCCAACATTTGTTATTTGTGTCTTTTATAATAGCCATTCTGATAGTTATGAGGTGATACTTCATTGTGGTTTTGATTTGCATTTCCTTGATGGACAAAGATGTTGAGTATCTCTTCATGTGCCTGTTGGCCATCTGCATGTCCTCTTTGGGAAAATGTCTATTCAAGTCTTTTCATTTTTTAATTGGAGTGTTTTTTTGATGTTGAGTTGTATAAGCTGTTTATATATTTTGGATATTAACCCCTTACTGATATAGATTTTGCAATTATTTTCTCCCATTCAGTATGTTGTCTTTTCTTTTTGTCAATGGTTTCCTTTGTTGTACAAAAGCTTTTAAGTTTAATTAGGTCCCATTTGTATATTTTTGCTTTTCTTTCCTTTGCTTCAGGAGACAGATAAAAAATATTGCTATGATTTATGTCAGAATGTTCTACCTATGTTTTTCACTAAGAGTTTTATGATTTCAGATCTTATATTTAGGTCTTTACTCCATTTTGATTTTATTTTTGTATATGATGTTACAGAATGTTCTAATTTCATTCTTTTACATGTAGCTGTCCAGCTTTCCCAATACCACTGTTGAAGGGTTGTCCTTTCCCCATTGTATGTTTTTGCACCTCTGTCATAGATAAACCCATGAACTTATGGTCAGTTAATTTCTGGGTTCTCTATTCTTTCCATTGATCTATGTGTCTGTTTTTGTGCTAGTACTATACTGTTTTGATTACTGTAACTTAATATAGGCTGAACTCAAGGAGCGTGATTTCTCCAGCTCTGCTTTTTCACAAGGTGGTTTTGGCTATTGGAGTTTCCATACAAATTTAATTACTTGTTCTAGCTCTGTGAAAAAAATGCCCTTGGTACTTTGATAGGGACTGCATTGACTCTGTAGATTCCCTTGGGTAGTATGGTCATTTTAATATTAATTCTTCCAATACAAAAATATGGCATATCCTTCCATCTTTTTGGGTCATCTTCAGTTTCATCAGTGTCTTCATTTTCCGAGTAAGATCTTTTACCTCTTTAGGTAGATTTATTCCTAGGTATTTTATTCTTTTTGATGTGATGGTAAATAGGATTGTTAATTTCTCTTTCTCATAGTTTGTCGTTACTGTATAGAAATGCAACCGATTTTGGTATGTTAATTTTGTATCCTACAACTTTACTGAATTCAGGCTAATAAGCTAGAGGGAAGATTCTACAATGGCACCCACCATCACCCATATCCATGTGGTATAATGAGTTCCCAAGAATAGCTCTCACTAGTACCCATGTCCCAGGGTGAGCTGTCATTTCCTGCTGCCTCTCTGGGAGACTCTTTAAGACCAGCATGAAGGTCTGACCCAGGCTCCTATCCATTTGCCTCTTCTGCTGTGTATTTTAGAGTGTGTAAGATTTTGTGTGCACCCTTTATGAGCGAAATCTCTATTTCCTTCAGCTCTCTGGGACTCCCAAAATTAAGCTTCACTGGCCTTCGAAGCCAAATGCTCTAGGCACTCATCTTTCTAGTGCTGGAACCCAGGGTAGGGGCTCAGACCTCTCACTTCTGTGAGAGAACCTCTGCAATGTAATTATTTCCAGTTTATGGGTCGCCCACTCCAGGGGTAGACAACTTGACTGTATCACAAATTCATCCCTCCTATTCATCTCATTGTGGCTGCTTCTTTACATCTTTAGTTGTACAAGATCTTTTCTGGTAGGTTCTGGCCTTTTGCGTCAATGGTTGTTCTGCAAATATTTGTGATTCTGGTGTGCTATTGAGAGGAAGTGAGCTCGGTGTCTTTCTACTCTGCCACCTTGGTGGATCTCTACTAAGACGACTTTTCTTAACATTCTATTTCAAACATAGAATGTACTTCAAACAAACTAAACTGAAAATGAGGCAAGGAGCAAAGACATGTAGTTGGGAGCCAGTGGTCAGGTCCTCCTTATTTCTATCTTATCTAGTCATGTAGAGACTTTAGAAAACAGAAGCTCCACCAAAAAATAAAGAACATGGTCTTCAGACAAAATAGATATTCAGAACAAAGACCATAAAGAAAGACAAAGAAGGACACTATATGATGATAAAGGGATCAGTACAAGAAGAGGATACCATACTCATTAACATATACACCCAATTTAGGGGCACCTAACTATAAAATACTGACAAAGGGATAAATTGACAGGAATACAGTAGTAGGATACTTCAGCATCCCACTGACATCAATAGACAGATCATCCAATCAGAAAAACAGTAAGGAAGCAATCCTAAATGACACAGCAGACCAGTTGGACTAAATCGGTATCTACAGGACACTACATCCAAAAAACTCAGAGTATACATTCTTTTTGAGAACACATAGAACATTCTCTAGGATAGATCACATACTATGTCAGAAAACAAGCCTCAATAAATATGAGGATATTATTTCAAGCATCTTTTCTGACCACATAGTATAAAACTAGAAATCAACCACAAAGAAAAATGGGAAAACCACCACATGGAGACTGACAACATGCTACAAAAACAAAAACAAAAATTCCCCCCTAAAACCCAAAAAACAAAAACAATGGGTCAACGATGAACTCAAAGAAATCAGGAAATACCTCGAGATAAATGACAATGAAAACACAAGCTTATGAAATCTATGGGATGCAATATAAGCCGTTTTAAGAGGGAAGTTCACAGAGATATATGGGCTTTCCCCAAGAAGAAAAATATGAAACAACCTAACCTACCACACAGAGGAATAAGAACAAACAAAATCCAAAGTCAAGAGGGAGGAGGAAATACAATAGAGATAAAAAATAGACAAGAACAAGACCACAAGCTAGTTTTTTTTTTTTTTTTAAAGATAAACAAGATTGACAGACCTCTAGCCAGGCTCACCAAGAAGAGGACACAAATAAAGTAAGAAATGAAAGAGGAGAAACAACAGCTAATACCATAGAAATACAAAAATCATAGAAGAATTCTATGAACAGTTTTATGCCAACAAGTTGGACAACCTAGAAGAAATGGGCAAGTTTCTAGAAACATACAGCCTGCCAAAACTGAATAAAAAAGAAACAGATAATTTGAACAGACTGATCACTAGAAGTGAGATAGAATCTGTAATTAAAAAACAAAACAACTCCCTGTAAATAAAAGTCTCGGACCAGATTGGCTTTACTAGGGAATTCTATCAAATGTAGAGAGAAGAGCTTGTATCTATCCTATCTATCCTTCTCAAACTATTCCAAAAAAAAAAAAAAACTCCCAAATTTCATCCTATGATGCCACCATCACCCTGATATAAAAACCAGAGAAAGGTACTACAGACAAAGAAGATCACAAGCCAATATCTTCGATGAATATAGATGCAAAAATTCTCAAAATATTAGCAAACCAAATCTAAAAATACACGAAGAGAATCATATACCATGATCAAGTTGGATTCATTCCAGGGTTGCAAGGATGGTTCAACATATGCAAAAAATCAACATGATACACCACATTAAGTAAAAACAAAAACCACATGATCATCTCAATAGATGCAGAAAAAGCATTTGACAAAATTAAAAAACAAAGTGGGTCAAGAGGTAACATCAACATAAAATCCATTATAAGACAAACCCACAGACAAACTAATACTCAACGGTGAAAAGCTGAAAGCCTTCCCACTAAATTCAGGAACAAGACAAGGATGCCCACTCTTACGACTTTTATTCAACATGGTATTCTAAATTCTAGCCACTGCAATAATAAAAGGTAACCAAATTGGAAGGGAAGAGCTAAAACTCACCATTTGCTGATGACATGATTCTCTATAGAGAGAGCCCTAAAGTCATACAAAAAACTTTTAGAATAGATGAATTCAGTGAGGCAGCAGGACACAAGATTAGTATACAGAAATCTGTTGCTTTTTTTTTTAAACACTAACAATGAACTATTAGAAAGTAAAAAAAAATAAAAAGAGTCCATTTAAAATCACATTAAAACAAAACAAAACAAAACCTAGGAATAAACTTAACCAAGGAAATGAAAGACACATACACATTGAGAAGTATAAAACATCAATAAAGGAAATCGAATATGATTCAAAGAAACAGATGTCTATCCCATGCTCTTGGATTGGAAGAATTTAACATGGTCATTTTAACATTTAACATTTAATACTATCCAAAGGTCATTTTAACAATACTGTCCAAAGCAATCTACAGATAGTGTAATTCCTAACCAAAACACCCATGACATTTTTCACAGAACTAGAATAATTCTAAAATTTATATGGAACCACAGAAGACCCAGAATTGCCAAAGCAATCCCAAGGAAAAACAAAGCTGGAGGCGTAACCCCTGTAGACTTTGGACTATACTGCAAAGCTACAGTGATCAAGACAATGTGGAATTGACACAAAAACAGACATAGATCAATGGAACAGAAATAGAGACCAGAAATAAACCCACACATCTATACTCAGTCTATGACAAAGGAGTTAAGCATATCCAATGGAGAAAAGACAGTTTCTCTAACAAGCGGTGTTGGGAAAGCTGGACAGCTAAACGGAAATCAATGAAATTAGAATACTCCTTCATACCTTATACAAAAATAAATTCAAAATGGTTTAAAGACCTAAATATAAGACATGGCACCATAGAATTCCTAGACAGGAACATAGGAAAAACATTCTGATATAAATTGTAGCAGTATTTTCTTAGGTCAGTCTCCTAAGGCAAAGGAAATAAAAGCAAAAATAAAAACAAATGGAACCAAATCAAGTTTAAGCTTTTGCACAGCAAAGGAAACCATGAAGAGAAAACTTACGGATTAAGAGAAAATATTTGCAAACGATGTGATCAACAAGGGGATAATATCTAAAATACATCAACAGCTTACACAACTCAATAGCAAAAAAAATAAATCAAAAAATGAGCAGAAGACCTAATTCAACATTTTTCTAAAGAAGACATACAGTGGGAGGGGGTATAGCTCAGTGGTAGAGCACATGCTTAGTCTGAAGGAGGTCTTGGGTTCAATCTCCAGTACCTCTATCAAAATAAATAAACAAACAAACAAATAAACAAACCTAATTACCTGCCCCCTCAAAAGAAATGGGAAAAAAAAGACAGCTCGCAACTCCAACAAAGCTACAACTGACTGCTAAACAACCATCAGAAGAAAGACTGGAACCTAGCAAACCTTCAACTGGAAACATAAAGAGGGAGCCACAACAGGACAGTAGGAGGGACGTGCTTGTGATATAATTGGGCCCCATACTCCCCAGATGGCCGACCCACAAGCTGAAGAATAATTAAGTCGCAGAGGCCCTCCCACAGGAGTGAGAATTCTGAGCCCCACGTCAGGCTCCCCAGCCCAGGGTTCCAGCACCAAGGGGAGGAGGAAACCCCAGGACATCTGGCTTGGAAGGCCAGCAGGGCTTAGCTCCAGGAGCCCCACGGGGCTGGGGGGAACAGAGAATTCTGGGAAGCATACACAGAATCTCGCATGAACCAGGTCCAAGTGCAGAGGCAGTGATTTCATAGGAACCTGGGCCAGGCCTGCCTGCTCATTTTGGAGAGTCTCCTGGGGCCGTAGGGGATGGCTGTGGCTCACCCAGGGGACATAAAAGCTGGTGGCGGACATTCCAGGAGTGTTCATCTACATCAGCTTTCCTGGAGGCTGACATCTTGATTTGATCATTAGCACCAAGACCCAGCCCCACCCATCAGCAGACCTCCTGAGCCACAAAGGCCTCTAAACGTGGCCCTACCCACCAGAGGTCCAGGACCAAGCTTCACCCAGCAGAGGCCAGGAACTAGCTCCTCCTGCCAGGAAACCTGTGTAAGCCTCTAGCCCAGCCTCATCCACTGGGGCAGAGACCAAAAATAAGAAAACAACAATCCTAAAGCCTGTGGAAGGAACCCACAAACACAGGCCAGACTCCACACTGGGACCAGCTGGACCCTGGACCTGGGGTGATGAGAGGAGTGCACTGCTGGGACGCATAGGATGTCTCCCACAGAGGGCCACCTCTCCAAGGTCAAGAAACATAACCTACGAAAAATACAAATAGAAAGATAAACAATATGAGGCAGCAGAGGAATATCTCCCAGGCCAAAGCACAAGATAAACTCCCAGAAGAAATAAGTGATGAATTAGGCAATTTATCTGAGAAAGAGTTTAAAGTAACGATGGCCAAGATGTTCAGAGAACTCAAGAGGAGTATAGATGCACAGAGCGAAGTTTTTAGCATAGAGTTGGAAAATATAAAGAATACCTAAACAGAGTTGAAGAATAAAGTCAATGAAATGAATAACACATTAGAAGGAACCAAGAATAGACTAAATGAGGTAGAAGAATGGATCAGCGAGCTAGAAGACAGATTAGTGGAAATCACTACTGCAGAACAGAAAAAAGAAAAAAGAGTGAAAAGAAATGAGGATAGTTTAAGAGAACTCTGGGACAACATGAAGTACTCTAATATTCACATTATAGGGGTCCCAGAAAGAGGAGAGAGAAAGAACCTGAGAAAATTTTTGGAGAGATAATAACTGAAAACTTCCCCAACTTGGGAAAGGAAACAGTCACCCAGGTCCAGGAAGCTCAGACAGTTTCACACAGGATAAACCCAAAGAGAAACACACCAAGGCACATAGTCATCAAATTGACAAAAATTAAGGATAAGGAGAAAATATTAAAATTAGCAAGAGAAAAGCAACAAATAACATACAAAGGAACTCCCATAACGTTATCAGCTGATTTTTCAGCAAAAAATTTACAGGCCAGAAGGGAGTGGCATGATACAGTTAAAGTGATGAAAGGGAAAAATTCAGAACGAAGAATACTCTATCTAGCAAGGCCCTCGTTCAGATTTGATGGAGAAATCAAAAGCTTCACAGATAAAAGCTAAAAGAATTCAGCACCATAACCAGCTTTACAACAAATATTAAAGGAACTTCTCTAGTCATCAAACCATGTGAAAAGAGAACAAAAAGAAGAAAGAGAAAAAAAGACCTATTGCTTTGGCTGTTCAGGGTCTTTCGTGGTTCCATATAAATTTCGGAATTGTTTTGTTCTAGTTCTGCAAAGAATGTCGTGAGTATTTTGACGGGGGCTGCACTGGATATGTGGATTGCTTTGGGTAGTGCGGCTGTTTTGATAGTGTTGGTTCTTCCAATCCAAGAGCACAGGACATCTTTCCATTTCTTTGCATCATCTTCAATTTCCTTCATCAGTGTTTTACAGTTTTTGGAGTATAGGTAACTTCCTTGGCTAAGTTTATTTCTAGGTATTTTGTTGTTTTTGATGAAATGGAAATGTTTATGCCAGTTATAAAATTCTGGTTTTTGAAGTAAAAAAAAAAAGTGAATGAAGGGCCACAAATGGCAAAATACCCTTCTTTCTTATGGGTGAGTTGTATTCCATTACATATATATGCTGCATCTTTATCCATTCATCTAATGATCTGCATTTAGGATGCTTCTATATCTTGGCAATTATAAATAGCATTACTGTTAATAGCAGAGTGTATGTATTTTTTTAAATTAATTCTTATTTTGTGGTTTGCTTTATTCCTTTGATAAGTATGTAAGTTAAAAAAGCTAAAGCTCTAAACATTCTTAGAAATAATGAATAGTACATACATGTAAATTTTAAAAATATGTGCAGTATATTGTGTGTATGTATTTACACGCAATATACTGTGTATGTGCAGTCAAAGTGCAGCAATTCTATCTAATAAAACTGAAAAATGAAAAGGAAAAGAAAAAAAGAAGACATACAGATGGCCAAGAGGCACGTGAAATGATGCTCAACATGGCAAAATAAAGTAATGCAAATTAAAACCACAATATCACCTCACACCAGTCAGAATGGTTATTAAAAAAATCTACAAATAAATGTTGGAGAAGGTGTGGAGAAAAGGGAACCCTCCTACACTGTTGGTGGCAATGTAAATTGGGGCAGCCATTATGAAAAATAGTATGGAGGTATCCTGAAAAACTAATAGTTACCAGATGATTCAGCAATCCCACTCCTGGATACACAACCAGAAAAGACTAAAATGCTAACTCAAAAAGTTACATACACCCTAATGTTCATAGCAGAACTATTTATAATAGCCAAGACATGGATACAACTCAAGTGCCCATCAACAGATGACTGGCTTAAGATGTGGTATATGAGCACAATGGAATATTACTCAGCCATAAAGAATTAATCGCCATATGTAGCAGCACAGATGGAACTAGAGAATATTATATTTAGTGAAGTCAGATAGAGAAAGTCAAGTATCATATGCTATCACTCATATGTGAAATCTAAAAAATTACAGGTGAATCCATATACATAACAGAAACAGACTCATTGACAGAGAACTTATGGATGCTAAAAGAGGAAAGGGAAGGGAGGGATAAATTAGGACAGTGGGGTTAATAGATAAAACCTACTATACATAGAACAGGTAAGAAACAAGGGTTTACTGTATAACACAGAGAACTATATTCAGTATCTTATAGTAACCTATAGTGGAAAATAACCTGAAAAAATGTATAGCTGAATCATTTTGCTGTACACCTGAAACTAACACAATATTGTTAATCAACCATACTTCAATAAAAGTATAGAAAAGAGTAAACATGTGAAACCAAGGGTATAAAGGAAAAGGAAATGCAGGAATGGGTTCTGAAGATATTATCTTTGGAAGGCCAAGGGAGCTTGCTGAGCCATCCCATAGGTTCTTACTAGGTTTTCCCAGAGAAGCCTTGATCTTCAGGAAAAGGACCTATTCACCCATGTGCTTGCCCTTCCTGCAGTTTTTAGCTGTGTAGCAAAGTCAAGTCTTTCAGGATAAAGCCCTGGGATTTTCTTTCACTGTGTCAAGCAGATTTGTCATGAGAACCTTCAACACATCTTTCTGGATTTGCTTATTCAGCTAGAGAGGAATTGTGGTCATTTGTTACAGCAGCAGTAGAATATACAGTATTTTACAAAGAATGTTTGTATAACCTTGGGAGGGGTGAGGTGGTTATGGTAAAAAGGAACCCAAAAGCTAGAAAGGAAAAAGTTGACACAATTAAAAATAGAGAAAATGCAAAATATCACTGACTAAAGGTTAAAATCTCTAATATGCAAAAACTCCTATTCATTAATAAGAACAAAAACAATGCAATTTAAAAAACAGACAAAGCCAATAAATGGGCTGTTTATAGAGGAAATGTAAATTGCAAATATCATAGGGAACGATGTTCAGCCTTGGTACATGCTAGGAAAATTGAAGTAATGAAACATGTGACCCTTTTGCAAAAATTTAAAAGATCATTTTCTTACACTGGAGAAAGTATGTGGAAATAATCACATCTCTCTCTGGGAAGACTGCTACTTTTTGGAAATTTTTGGAAGTATTTAAATTTAAAATGAACATACACTTTGACTAAGCAGTCTTTATTTAGAAATCTAAAGAAATGAAATGAACTTTTATGTAAGCATTATTTTAATGCTGCTTATTACAGGAAATTTTAAATATCTCAGTAGTTAGCCCATAATATGAAAGCTTTGCTCTTAAGGTCTATTAAAATGAGTTATCCATTGATTTAAGGAAGTTAAAGATGACTTAAAGTAATGGAAAGATATCCCATGCTCTTAGATTAGAAGAATCAATATTGTTAAAATGGCCATAAATACCCAAGGCAATCTACAGATTTAATGTGATTCCTATCAAATTACCTATGACATTTTTCACAGAACTAGAACAAATAGTCCTAAAATTATATGGAATCACAAGACTCAGAATTGCCAGAGCAATACTGATAAAAAAAAAAAAAAAAAAAAAAAAAAAAGGAAGCTGAAGGAATAACCCTCCCAGACTTCAGACGATACTACAGAGATACAGTCATCAAAAGAGGATTCTGGGCCATGGGAAAGAACACCTGAAGAACGTGGAAACACTCAACCACAAAATGGAATAAAATAATGCCATTTGCAACGTGGATGGACCTAGAGATCATCGTTCTAAGTGAAGTAAGCCAGAAAGAGAAAGAAAAATACCATATATCACTCATATGTGGAATCTAAAAACGAAAAAAAGAGGACACTAATGAACTCATCTACAAAACAACAAGGCTCACAGACAATAAAAAATCTTATGGTTACTCAAGGAAAGGGTTAAATGTTAGCCATTAAATATGAAATAGATTTAAAAAAAACAAATTTCTTCTGTATAGCACAGAAAACTATATTCAATACCTTGTAATATCCTTTAATGAAAAAGAATATGAAAACAAATATATGTATGTATATGCATGACTGGGATATTGTGCTGTACACCAGAAACTGACACATTGTAACTGACTGTACTTTAATTTAAAAAATAAAATGAACAGAAAGTGGTTTTGGATACCCCCTCCAAAAAAATGAGTTATCACAAGATCAATATCCTTTATGACTAGAGATGCACAAATCCTCAACAAAATACTGGCAAACGGAATCCAGTAACATATAAAAGTGAGTATCAACCATTAAATGCAAGGTGGCTTCAACATGTTAATAAAGGATAAAACAATATGATCATCTCAGTAGACACATAGAAACGTTAGACAAAAATCCAGCACTTTTCATAATAGAAACACTCAATGAAACAGAACAGACAGGAACCATCTCAACCTGTTAAAGAGAATCTGTAAAAAACACACAGTAATCTTCGTATTTATTGATGAAAAACTGAAAGCTTTCCCTTTAAGATCAGGAACAAGTCAGGGGTATTCACTCCTGCTACTTTTATTCAAAATTGTACGGAAGGTTTTAACTTGGATAATTAGGAAGGAAAAAGCAGAAGTATCCAAACTGCAAAGAAATAAAATATTGCAGTTGACATGATCTTGTCTATCAAAATTCTGAACAATCCAAGTAAAAACTATTGACTAATAAACCAGTTCAGAAAAACTGTAAGATGTAATATCATGAGTGAATTAACTATCTTTCTATATGCTAGCAATGAACCATCTAAAAAAATAATTTCATTTATGATAGTATCAAAGAGAAGATACTTAAGAATAAATTTTTTATACTTTTGGGGGGAATAATTAAGTTTATTTTACCTTTTAGAGGAGGTACTGGGGATTGAACCCAGGGCCTCGAGCATGCTAAGCATGTGCTCTACCACTTGAGCTATACCCTCTCCCAGGAATAAATTTTTTTTAAAAAAAGAGTGCAAGACTTGTATACCAGAACCACAAAATATCATTAAAGGTAAAGACCTAAATACATGGAAGGATATCCCATGTTCCTGGATTGAAAGTCTTAAACTTAAGATGTCAAAACTTTCCAAACTGATCCACAGATTTCAACAGTTTTCACCAAAACTTGATTTTTTAAGAAAAAGAAATTGGCAATCTGTTCGAAGTCCATATGAAGTTCAGGGACTCAGATTAGCCAAAATAATCTTTAAAAAGCCAAAGTTGGACGTTTCACACTTCCCAATTTCAGAACTTACTACAAAGATATAATAATCAATATAGTCTACTAACAGCATAAGGATAAACATATAGATGAATGGAATAGAACTGAGCCAGAAGTAAACACATACATAACTATGGTCAGTTGATTTTCAGCAAGGGCAAAACAAGACCATTCAATGGAGAAAGAAGAGTCTTAAATGGTGCCGGGATAAGTGGAGATTCACGTGCAAAAGAATAAACTTGGACCCCTACTCACACCATATACAAAAATCAACTCAAAATGAAATGACCCAAAATGGAATGACCTAAATGTAAGAACTAATGCTACAAAGTATCTAGAAGAAAACAAAAGTTTCATAACCTTGGATTTGGCAACGACTTCTTAGATATGACAAACACATATAATAAATTGGGCTTTATCAGAATTTTTAAAACTTGTGTGTTTCAAGGACACTATCAAGAATGTATAAACAATGGGAGAAAGTATTTGCAAATTAGATATTCAGTCAGGGACTTGTCTCTAGAATATATAGAGAACTATTACAGTTCAGAAAATTTAGATAAAGAGGATTTGAATAGACATTTCTCCAAAGAAAATATTCAAAAGGTCAATAAGCACAGGAAAATACTTAGCATCATTACTCATTGAAGAAACGCAGATCAAAAACACCATGAGATATCACATTACACCCATTAGGATGGCTACAACCAAGAACACAGTAACACATATGGACAAGGGTGGAGAAACCGGAACCCTCATAGATTGATGTGGGAATGTAAAATGGTGGAGCTGCTTTGGAACACAGTTTAACTTTGAGGGATTTCCAAACATAGAATTTCCATTTAACTTGGCAATTTCACTCCTAGATATATACCCAAGAGAAAACACTTGTTCACTTCAGACTTGTACACAAATGTTCATAGAAACATTCATAATAGCCAAATGTCCAACTGATGAATAGATAAACACATGTGGTCTATTCATACAATGAAATATTTGGCCATAAAAAAGAAGTACTGATACCTGCTTACAACATGAATGAACCTTGAAATCATTATGCTGAGTGTAAGAATCCAGACAAAAGGCTGCATATTGTATGATTCAATTTGTACAAAATGTATAGAATGGGCAGTCTATAAAGAAACTAAATACCAGGACTGAAGAGAAGACAAGTGACTAATGATGGGTCAGTTTCCTTTCAAGGTGATGAAAATGTTCTAGAATTAGACAATGGTGATGGTTTTCCAGCCTCATGAATGCATTAAAAACTACCGAGTTGTACACTTTAAACTCGTACATTTTATGATATATCAACTATAGCTCAGTTTAGAAGTGGGAAAAGGAAATTGACCATTTTTTCCTTACCTGGAAGTATTTATCACTGACAAGATAAAATATTCACACAGAAAAGCACTGAAGGTCTGTCAGGCTATTTATATTGATTTCCTCAGTACTCAAGTAGAAAAGGAGAAGCTTTTATAGACCTCTGTACTGTTTAACTTGCTATAAACATGTATCCGATTGTTTAAAAAAATAAAAATTTGAACACAAACATAAAAAACAAGTATAAAATCCTGCTATTTAGCAGGTTTGACTTAAGGTGTCATCTGGGCACCCCAGGCCCCAGTTTCTTCCTGTGAAGAACTGTTTGGACTGCATCTCAGCAAAGATGTAGAGACGGACTTCAAAACATCCCCACTGCCTTTATGCCAGGGAGCAAATGCAAAAGCTGAGAGGACAGGTTTTGAAAAAATCTCCCCAAGTGGTTAATCCTCTTTTAAAATTCTGCCCCTCATTCCCTCTACACACGATGCTCCTTAATGTGAGACTTTCAGATTAAGAAACAAAACCAAACTTTCTAAATATTCTCTGACTCCTTCACTTGAAAGTCAAAGCCCCCATAGGAAAGCATTAGCCTCACTCGCCATCACCTGCTGACGTGGAGGAACGGGGGGTGTGGGGCGGGGGCTTTGCAATCGTCACACGGGGCAAGACCCTGGCTTGATCACTGTGTTAGTTCACTTTTACTGTGTAACAAGCCACCTCAAAACTCAGTGGCTTAAAACCATCAGGAGGCCCCAGGAATCCTTTGCGAGAACAGTTTCTAGAAAGATGGGGCAGGAGACAGATTACAGGGAGTGAAGAACAAAGGGTGACGAGGATTTGCAGGCAGTGAGGTTGGTGGCGAAGGAAAGGAGCGTACAGCAGCTTGACAGGGAAACAAGACTGCAGCAAGGGTGTGGCTGGTGGATTCTGATTAGTGAACTAGGGGAGGCATTGGCATTTGACAGACTCGAGGGGAGGTGCCCATCTAGAGGCGGCAGTTGAAAATACGAGAAGGTATGATCAGTTAGCGATGTCCTACAGAAGATGGAAAGAATGAGAATGGAATGAAAGGCTGGGGAACTTGGTCTTAGAACCCAGAGGAGATGTGTCTTCATTTTGAGACATAAGGTGAGCAGAAGATGATGGGCACAGGTGGGACTGGGTGTGGAAATGGAGGAGAGGGTGATGAGAAAATTCCTGTTTGGAGAAGCCTCTATTCTTAGAGTGAGAGAAGGAATGATCATCGTTAGGGAGGGAAAGGCTTGAAGGGATGGTTTGGAGCCTGGGGAGAGAAGGCAGAGAAGCCTTCACTGAAATGCCCAGCAGCAATAAGTAATTTTCTCTAGCAAAGATGAGACCCAAAGAGCAGTGTCAAGAAAGTGAACCAGGGCTTAAATGAGCATGTTGATATTGTCATTAGAGGTCAGACCCCGTGGAGGAGACAGATCTCCTTGAGGATATGTTAGAGGAGAGTGAGAGGCACTTATAATTTGAAGATTACAGAGAGGTGGGACATGACTTTGTATCCTCATTCTGCGAAGTGGAATAAGGGGCTAGAGTAAGCACAAAAGTGCCAGGACTCTGTTAATAGCGAACGGTGATTAGGCACGCACCGGGTTTCCAGGACTGGGCTAAGCCTCTTAAAGGCATTGCTTCTTTTGGTTAGCATAACTGTATTTTATAGGATATTGTTATTCTCATTTTACAGACAGGTACACAGCTTTAGAGAAGTTATTTTCTCAAGGCCATTGTGACAGATTTTATTTTAGAAAGATGGCTGCATTGGCATCTCCCATTCTCTATAATGTGGCTTTGCCCCCCAGTCGGAGGGCCGAGTCTAATTCTCCAGCCCCTGGAGGGTTGCTTCTACCAGTGGAGAATGGCTGAGATGACAGTGTGACTTCCAAGGCTTCATCATAAATGCCATGCATCTACCACCAGCTTCCACTGGAACACTCGTTCTGGCAGAAGACAGCCACCAGGTGAGAATCTTGCCAACCCAAAGACCGCCATACTGGAGCTGCTCCTGAGTGTGGCAGAGCTCCCAGGTGACAGGCCCATCCACTGCCATCCATGTTGCTCTCGTATGTGGCTCAACCCAGTCAAGCTTCCAAATGAGGGCAGATCTAGCCAACGTCTGACTGCAACCTCGTGAGAGATCCCACATAAGAACTGCCCAGCTCAGCCCTTCCTGAAGTTCTTACCCACAAAATCAGTAGCAAAGTGAAATGATTCTTGCTTTACAAGTTTCAGGGTGATTTGTTACATCTGTAATCAAGATAGCCTCACACATCACCGACAAGCTAGCTAGGACTGACCTGCGAGCCCGCCTGGCGCTGCAGCCCAGCTCTCATCAGCTTCCTTCTCCTCGAAACTGCTCTTTGCACATTCCCTGGACCTAGCATAGTTTCTCCGTCAGAGCAAACGCTGGTCAAATATTTTACCTACTTCTTAGATGCCTCTCCTCGCCTCTGTTTTCTCTCTTGCACTTCATAGCAATTTTACACAATGTGTCATTGTCGAGCGTTGCTAAAACACAGCAATGGTTATTAAAACTTTTATCACATTATTGCCAAGTAAGTCTTCAATACAGTCAAGCAATCACATTCTATATGCTTTGCCAAGTCAAAAAGCCTTCCATTTTAAGGCTTTAAGAAGACGGTCTCCCTTTTGTACATATGAACAACCACAGCAGTTACCCAAGTCTTCATATGTCTCCTATGGATTTTTGCCAGGCTATTAATCTTAAGAAGGCCATAAGCACAGTAGACCCTGAATACATAAATGACTTGTTATGATTGAATCATGAATTAAATAGAGTTGAAAGTTGAAACTTGTACAGAACCTAGATCTTAAACTCTTGTTTTTTTTCTTTTAGTGTTACCACGTCTTCAAACAATAAAGCATTTTTTGAATGATCAACCCATCCTGAAAACACCTGTATCAGACAGAATATGCTGGAAATCACACAGCAAATTAAATATCAAGCGGAAGTGAGCCAATGTGCTCTGTGTTTCATTAGCACCACCCAGTGAAGTCTCAAATCCTGCCTGAATTGAAATTTAAGCCACATCAAGATCCTGGGGCCTGTGCTCAGCTGTTTCCCTCTTCAGTTTTGAAGGGCTGGGTTGTTACTACTTAGAAACAAGGCTATTGATTCAATTGTGCTGTTTTAAACACCCTTTGTTCAGTACCTTCCTCTGTTCATGCTGTTACTCCCTGCCCATTAGGGAGTAACTGGGCAGCTTGTCTTTGTGTCAAAAGGGAGCAGAATCTTTCTTGCTCAAATACTTTATTCCATTACTGTTCCATCACTAGATTGCTTCTCCAGTGTTCCTGAACTATGCCCCTCATCTTGACACGAGTCATTAGCACATCCTTTCTCATCAATCAATGGTCATCATTCTCAGTGGGAGCCTCACCTGAGGAGTGATGCTATGTTCTTTCATGCACTAACTACCCCAGAAGAGTCAGGGATCTGGAGCTCCTGTGAACTACCTGAGACCAGGGCGACGGCTTTACAGCGTCAGCAGCAGCAGCTGTGGACTTTTCCTCACCACATTCTGAAATTCTAATGTTTTTCTCTTCTTTGACTTGTCCCCCTGCACCTCCTAACATTGGGCTTATCAACAGGCTGTTAGAGTAGTGAGATTATTGTGAAACAGCACACATACATCATTTGATTGCCATAAGCAGAATAAATCTTGGGGACCTACTGGGGAACAGTCCCACTACTGCAAGTCTTATTTGATGTTTATTACTTTGCCAGCTGGAGATCTGGGGACAGAATATCACAAATAATGTGAACTCTGAAGTTTAGTTCTGACTTACCTATTTATGATAAAGTCAGTCTTGTTTTCGCTTCCAGTTCTGCAAAGATGTCCCTGGGTCCCGGATACCAGATTTGGGGCTGCATCCCACAGACGTCTGCAAGCCTTGTAGTTGTCCAGCCTTGAGACCGAAGAGTGAGCCTGGGTGCAGTGAGAGACATCAGTGGTTTATTGGACAGGGGATCTTACATATCTGAAGCAAAAGTCCCTGGAGTGACACCCGCAGCATAGACGGCCAACCAGCAGGCAGGACACAGCAGCAGTCTTTGCTCCTCGGGGGAGAAGGCGGCTCCTATTTATAGGGGGAATTGACATCAGGTGGGCTTGTCAGTTACCAGGGAAATCAGTGGCTGGGGCGGGGTAGGGTCAAGCACATAGGCCGTTACTAATTAAACCCTATAATTAAGAGGATTGGATAGTCATGTGAGTGAAGCAGGCCTGGTCGAGTAGGCGAGGTACAGAAAACAAGAGAACAGCCATCTTGACCACACACTCCACCCCAATGTACCTGCAGGGCCCCTACGATCTTGGCCCACCCCTCTTCTGCAGAATCCGTGGGGCGGGCGTGTAGAGGGGCACTGCAACCACACACCACAAATGCAGCACAGACAGACAACAGCAGCTGAAGGGTGTCAGGAGTCCAAGAGGTGGGTAAACTTTGGACCCAGGAACTCACAGGGCCAGTTTTTCATGGAAGCTCAGAGGAGACAACAGCATCTCACTGGAGACCCAGCAATCAGACCCACTTCCCTGACTATGCCCAGTCCGCCGACACATTTCCTCCCCTCAGACTAGGAATGAATTAATGTTAAGCTGTCTGACAGGCGTGATACAGGAAGAGCATGACCGTTAGGCAAAATACAAGCAGGAACAGCACTGAGATAACACCACCCCTGCCTGAGGTCTGCATCCTGGCCAGCAGGGCCATTTCACTGGCCCACCTCAGCTCCCACAGCCAGTGCGAATGCTGGAGAGGCGGTGTAACAACAGACCGCAGGGTTGATACATTGGGCCTGTCTTCAGTAGGAGGCCCGGATTAATTACCTTAGCAGCCTTTTAGGTGGGGCTGGGTAGAAGACTGGTGAAACCTCTCGGCCCCTTTCTACTCCTATCCCCCACAAGGAGGCAAACCCACACCACCAGGGCCTTACCTGCCAGTCCCAGGGCCATTTTATAATGAGTTCCTGGGGCTAGATCCTGTGGCCAGGGCAAAAGTGAGCTGTTGTCCTGACAGATCGGTCCCTCAGTGGTCAGCAGTTGAACTCAGACAGTGATGTCTGGTTGCCTCTGGGCTAACACGGCGTAGGCACTGGGACGACTGCTCCCGGGGTGTGCACACGTGTTGAGACAGCACGTCTCTCATCTCGCCTCTTGTTAAAGTAGCTCGTTCATCCCCTTGATTAGCCCAGCAGCAGTGGGGGTGTAAGGCAGGTGGAAATGCTGGTGTGTGTATTTCATTGGCCCAATCCTAAACTCCATGGCCAGGAAAGTGGGGTCCTTGGTCACTGTCGATGCCCACGGGGGTCCCTGTGTCGCACACAGCTGTTCTGGACCCCGAGTACTGGTTGCGTTGCTTGACGACTCGGGTCGGCCGTGTGATGACCTCCACCTGTTGTACCACAATGTAGCCCGCACGCAGCTGCTGCTCCATCACGCTATACCGTTGCTCTGCCCCCTTCCACAGCTCGGACCAGAAGCCCAAGGCTACTCTTATTATTTTGCTGTTGCCATAGGCTCCAACCAAACCCTTCTGGGTAACTGGTCCTGTCCAAGTCCCAAGTCTGTCCCAGAGTTCATATCCCTAAAGCATGTGCCTATAATTATTTAGAGGTGGTAGGGAGCGTAGCATACCCTCAGGTATGCTTGTGTTTTGCAGATAATCAAGTCCTTGCATTTTGCCTGCATTCACCAGCTATCCCTGGCAGTCAGATGAGCCAGGAGTATGGGGCTGCTCCTTTTAAACTGGAAAGAGACCGTGAAGTTAACAGGATATCATCAGTATAGTGGACGAGAAAGACAGGTCTCATGGTGACCAGCTGCTGCCGGGCTCCATGTGCCAGTGGACGGCCACCCCGGGATTATCTCTGCAACTTTCTGTTCCCCATCCTTATTTCCCAGCATCTCTGTGCTCACGGGAGTTTCCTTAGCCTCCTGGCTGGCGTGTCAGTTGTTGGGCTGCCTCCCACAGGCCTGCAAGCCTTGTGGCTGCCCAGCCTGGAGACCAGAGAACGAGCCCAGAGACGGCAGCAAAAACATCAACGGTTTATCAGACAGGGGATCTTACACGTCTGAAGCCAAAGGTCCTGGAATGACAACCCCACCATGGGCAGGAGGCAGGAGGCAGGAGGCAGGAGGCAGGAGGCAGGAGGCAGGAGGCAGGAGGCAGGAGGCGGGGCAAGCAGCAGGCTTTGCAGCTTGGGGGAGGAGGCTACCATTTATAGGGGGAATTGATGTCAGGTGGGCTCATCAGTTACCAGGGAAACCAGCAGCTGGGGCAAAGGGCAAGCATGTAGGCAGTCACTGAGTAAGCCCTCTAATTAAGAGGACTGGATAGTCATGTGAGTGAAGCAGGGGCTGGTCAAGCAGGGGATGCACTGAGAGGGAGAGAACAGCCATCTTGATGGTCTGACCATTTGCCAGCTTTCCTGTTTCAGGCATTTGAGGGTTTAGGTAGAACAAGATGGTGCCTAAGAGCAAGGATCTAGAGTCATAATTCTGAAACTTGAATCCTGCTCGGCCATCACTGGCTGATATTTGGACAAATTCCTTAAGCCATATAAATGTTCATCTATCCTGATTCTTCCTCAATAAAATGGAAGGACCACAAGAGTACAAATTCTGTCCTTCACCATGGTACCCCTAGTACCCGGCACATTGCCTGGAGCACAGTGGGCACTTCGTAACCATTCGTTGAATAAGAAAGTTTATAAATGAATGCATGAGTAACACTTACCCGAGTAATTCTTTTTGTTCATACAATTATCCACTACGGCAGACAATGCCCCACTTACCTTCTGGTTTCTCACAGCACCTAACCCAGGGTTTTGGATGGAAGTATACATCATCATTTATGAATTTGAGTGCATTTTTAATTGGAACACATCACTGCATAACTGAAGCATCTTTCTCTGCCTTCCTGGTGGACAGAAGAGGGGTTTCAGGGAATGAAGGGAAGATGATATGGCAGAGTGACTTCAAGTCTCTCTCCTGGCCTCTGGATCTCTTCTCCTTGGACTTTGCCCCTGTAGGGTAGAGCCTCGACGTTTTTCTCTTGAGAACCCTGCTTAGCCTTCAGGGTCAATAAACCTGATGCCCAGATGACGAGCATCTTTTATAGCCATCAGGCACTAACCAGATTCTAGTTCTGGCTCCTCTGCAGCCCACCCGCACCACTTTCAGCAGGCCACGTCAGCTGAGAGAACCGTGCTGGGCTTCACGCTCATTGTAAGGAGGGCTCCTGCTTGGCAGGGCCACTGTGGGACCGATGAGAGAGGGAGTGTGAAAGCACTGTGAAAAGGATGACGTTGGTAGCAATGCTGATTTTTAATTAAGAGATGAAACTGGAGACTTGTTTCTGTATGAGATTTAGCGTCTAATAATCACGACGAGGCCTCACAAGTCAGTCAGTCTTTGGCAAGACTGTGCCACACAGACCTCAACAGAGATGTTTCTAGCACTACTACCCAGTTTAAAAATTATGGTTTAATTGGTATATGCTCCCTCAAACATTCCACAAATATACATGGAGCAGTTTCCTTGTGTCAAGCACTGTTTTAAGTACAGAGAAGAAGTTAGGAAGGAAAAGCCCTGATCGTGCAGCCTTACCTTCTAGTGGTGGAGCCAGACCTGTAAACAGCCCCCTCTGTGTGGCAAACACAACGAGAGGGGAAAGACCAGGGATACTTACGCTCTACCTTGAAAAAGGCCCCTCACTGGTGCTGCTGCAATGTATATAGAGAGAGAAATGTCTAGAAAAATGGCCAGAATGTTCACTGTGGTGGTTTCTCAAATGGTACAATTTACAGTGAAATAAAATTTGTTTTCAGACATACACAAAAATTAAGATGATCAAATGATGTTTATGACCTATCTCATCAGAATGTGAACTCCTTGAAGCAAGAACTTTGCTTTGCTCACTACTTTATTCCTATTGTCTAGGTATATAGTAGGTGCTCAATAAATGTTGAATGAAAGAACAGAAACAAGGAAATGCAGAGCCTAAGCAGGGACTAAAATAATAGTTCAGATTGCAATTCAGGGGCATGCAGGCAGCAAGGAAGACACAGCAGACAGCTTGAGCAGATCTGACTGGGCAGGGCCTTGAATCCCAGCATAAAATTCTAGACTCCATTCTTCAGGAAATGGGGAGTACTTGCCCACTGAAATGAAGGGGTAAAGGGAGAATATTGTGTGATTTTGTACCAGTCCATAGCCTGAAGGATGCCTGGCCCCATCTTTTGCTACAAAGAACAAGGAAGGAAGGAAGGAAGGAAGGAAGGAAGGAAGGAAGGAAGGAAGGAAAGAAGGAAGGAAGAAAAGAAAGAAAGAAAGAAAGAAAGAAAGAAAGAAAGAAAGAAAGAAAGAAAGAAAGAAAGAAAGGGAGGAAGGAAGGAAGGAAGGAAGGAAGGAAAGAAAGAAAGAAAGAAAGAAAGAAAGAAAGAAAGAAAGAAAGAAAGAAAGAGAAAGAAAGAAAGAAAGAGGAAGGAAGAGAAAAGAGGGAGGAAGAGAAAAGAGGGAGGGAAGAAAGGAAAAGAAAAAAGGAAGAAAGAAGAGAAAAAGGGAAGAAAGGAGAAAGGAAGGAAGGAACAGAAATACTCCCCATGAATAAATATGACATTCCGACATCTTGTTTTGGGCTCCTAATTGATGCAGAATTTCAAGCCAGCTAAGGCTCAAGGGCTTCATGTTCTCTTGCTGGTTGACAGAGGCCTTGAAAACAAAGTGAAAATGCTCCCATTTTCCCATTCCAATCTGCGCGCCACCATCTGCTGTGCTGATTCCCAGGGTGGCTGCCTCGGTGGGAACAGAATATGGATGGCCCAGGAAACCAGAGGCTCATCGATGCCAATGCAAGATAGACCTAGAGCCCTGAGGTCAAGAGGAAGCTTCTTCCTGATAGTCTGTCTTCAGCGATGCTGGGACTCTGTCCTCATCACACTGCGGCCTCATGTGGGCGAGCACAGGCAAGCAGAGTCCACGCACTGATCCGCTGATCTCAACATGTGTGGAAGACATACTGCACGTTGTCCCGAAGAGTTTCTTCCTTTGAGAAGTGCTTAATTATTGTTGAAGCGATGTTTCCTGATATTCACTCCATCCCCTTCAAGCCCACTCCACCAGCAGACAGAGTGGTCCTCTCTAAAAGCAAATGCTGCCCATCACGCTCCCACTCCAAACCCTTCACTGGCTCTGCACTGATCTTAGGGTAATGGTCAAGCCCCTGGCGTGGCCCTGGGGGCCCTGTCACTTGGGCAGTGTCCACTTAGCCACTCTGCTCCAGCCCTGTGACCTTTCCCCCCTCAGTTATGGCACACTCCTGCCCAACTCAGACCTTCTCCATGCTCCTGTTGTGCTTGGGGTTGTACTATCCGCTTTGGAAATCTGATCAGCTTCCACTTACCTTCATATTATGGGATAAATGTCATTACCCCAGGATCTGTTATTAGTCTCATGCCCTAGACCAGGCTGAAAAAATGCACGGGGCTCTCACAGGATCCCCTCTGATCCTGGGACTCCCCCACCGGAGCTCACAACTCTATTAGGGTTAAGCAATTATTAAGCAGTTATTTGTTTAACATTTGTTTTCCCCATTGGACAGACCAAGTCAATCCTGGCACCATGCTGGCCTTGTGACCTTACTTAAACTTTCTTTATTCAGTACTGTTATCATCCTGTGCTGTCAATGGGTTAATAAATGCATGAAATGAGGAAAATCAGAGAGTGCATATTTCAACAGCTTTAGCTGTAAAGGGGAGGAGAGAGCTAGGACGGCAGCTGGAGGGCACTGTGAGGTTGTCGTAGTCTGCTCACACTGGATAACGAAATACCATAGACTGGGTGGCTTATACCACAGAAACTTATTTCTCACAGTTGCGGAAGCTGGAAGTCCAAGATCAAAGTACCAGCGTGGCTGGCGATCTTCCTGGCTTGTAGATGGCAGCCTTATCTCCGTGTCCTCACATGGTGGGAGAGAGAGAACAGCTCTCTGGTGTCTCTTCTTATACTGGCACTAACACCATCATCACAGCCACAGCTCCAAATACCATCACGTTGTGGGTTAGGGATTTGACATACAAATTTGGAGAGAACACAATTCAGTCCACAGCAGGAGTTAAGACTTTTTATGGTGAAAAGTCCAGAGCAATCTTAAGTGCTGATGGTAGATGCCAGCAAAGAAGGGGAGGATGAAGCTTCAGGAGAGAGAGGGGAGGAGGAAATGGCTTTGTTTAGGAGGGTGCTGCTCCCACTGTGATACAAGGGGGTAAAGAGCATGTGCAGCTCCAAGTGACCTTTTCCACGTGGTGTCAATGAGCTAAGACAATTCCCAACTTCTTATTTCCTTTTTGAAGCAACCTGCAAGGGTATCTGCTGAGGGGCTGGTGTACAAGCCCAGGGGTCAGAGTTAGTGCTGGGTAAGGAAGATGCCACCCTGAGGCCAATGCTCCTACAGAAGCCGGACAAACCCAAGATGCTAGAGGCAGAGGGCAGAGGACAAGTCCTGGAGCAGGGCTGGGAAGGAAGCCAATCTCTGAGTGGTAGTAGCTGAGTTCACCATCTGCCATCATTACAAGAGGAATATACACTCTTTGTAGAAATATTAGAAACTACAGAAAAATAGAAAGAAGAAAATATTTCCATGAACCAGAGAAATATGATCAGTCCTTTAGTATGCTGTATCTTTTCGGTCTTCTTGCTCTGTGAAACATGTATTTTTTTTTTCCTTTGCAAGAGGGGACAATATGCTTGTTTCCACTTACTAATATTGGGTAAATATTTCCCCACATTATTAAAATTCTCCTACAATAACCTTTATAATGGCTGCATAGTGCTCTAGAAAAGCAAAAATAAGAGCAACAAAACCTAACTGGTCTGGAGTCAAATTCCAGCTCTGCCATTTCTTGACCATGAGACAAAACTCTAGTCTCAGGTTCCCCTCCACCCCAACAGGGATAACAACAGAATTTCCCCCTAGGCGTGTTGGGGTGCTTATATGAGAAAAGGAATCACACGTTCTTAACCACAGTGCTGCGTATATGCTAACTGTTATCATTTCTGGAACTTATTTTATCAATTCCCTATTCTCTGCCTTTTGGGTTTTCAGGTTTTCACAACTATAAATGAGATGCAATGTAAAATAGATAAACAACAAGGTCCTACTCTATAGCACAGGGAACAATACTTTATAATAGCCTATAATGAAAAAGAATATGAAAAGAATATATATATGTATAAATGAATCACTATGCTGTACACCAGAAATTAACACATTGTAAACCGACTAGACTTCAATTTAAAAAAAATGCAATGAACAAATTACATACAAATCTTTGTGTTCCTCCATAATTATGTCTTGATGTGTAATTACCAGATCCAAAGGTATGCAAAGTTTGCACACATTTGACATGTGCTGTCAAACTATTCTTCAGGAGATGTGTAATGATTTATAATTAATTTGATGGCTCCTTGAAAAGCTGGCTATGAAATCCGGAGCCAGTGATGAATTATGAGTCATGAACTGGGAAGCAAGAAGCAACCAGCATTTGTAGGTTGGCCTGGTCCTGGGCAGGACTGCTGGCCTCTCCTCTCTCACCTTAGGGTCAGGCCCAGGCTCTGCCCCAAAGAATGTGACTGGCACTGAATGGCACTGAACTGACGCAGCGGTAGACAGAGGGGATCAGAAGACAGTGGGGCAAGCCTTAGCAGACCAATTAGAACAAAGCCCATGATGTGCTTCTCTGGATTACCCTAGTGTGTTACTCACTATTGCCAAGTACTGTTGATACATTTTTTTAGATACTACTTCCACATTGTAATTAATTCATATTAACAGCATACATATATAATTTTGTGGGCTGTCAAATACGTTGACTTTTCACACTGTGATGATCCTTTATTCTGAGATTATATCCTTTCTACTTTTTTCTTTTTAGTTTAATGTTCTTTTAAAGTTGTAGTGAGGGTACTAATAGGTAGTAGATATTTTAGTCTTTTAATTAGCAAATAAAAGTTGGCTGCCTTTATCGGTCTTCTAATTTTAGCTTTAAATTTTATTGGCCCCCAGAATCCGTATGTCTGGAAGCCAATGTCCAGGTGACACATAAGCTAGTCTTTAAACCTTCATTTGTCCAACCAGTGTTCAGTGAGTGGCTGCTGAGCACAAGATGAACAGGAATATTTCCCTTGACACAAAGAACTTACAGTCATGGGGTCACACGTTAGTGTAATACCACGGAGGCTGCAACACCATTGGCTCTGGGGGTGACAGAGAACGACAGAGAGCTGGGGGGGAACATGGGGATGACACTGCATCCCAGGGTCCCCTCACTTCCTAATACTTACAGGAATTGCTTAACTCATTATTAAATGTTAAAGCCCAGGGGAAATAAAACTCACTACAACCAACACCTCCTCATAGTTGCAAAATACATATCTCAGAAATTAAAAGGACAAAATCGGACTGAATCCAGGAGAAAAGTAGAGGTAAAATAACCCAGACACCAAGATTTATCGCTGTAAGTGGAAGAAATCAGCTGTAGCTTTAAAAAGATATTTATTAAGCAACTGTTTGGTGAAGGACAACCCAAGGAAGGAAAACCAACGTCTAATTTCATAAGACAGGTACATGAGAGCTGTAGCAAACTTCTAACATCCACAGAAAACTTAAATAAAAAGAAACACAGAACAAAATATCATTAGTGACATTTATGACATACTGAAGCAACACAAACCGACCAAGTTGTAAATTCTACACAAACCTAGAATACAGCAAGTATCAGTGACCCAGGAGGTCATGCTGTTTAAATATATTTATGTGAGCAAGTGCTCATTAGAACCCTAAACCTATAGAGTTAAAAGTGAAAAGTACAAGTATTTTTGTCATTGGAGCCAGAGAAATGTTCAGACTTGAGATACTGTAATCACAGAAAATCTTTCAAATTATTCTTCCCAAATACGTTCTCAGGGGCTGGGAAGCAGAGCAGTTCTTCTGGAAAGAACATCTGTAAACATTTTGGCAGACTGCTTTGAGTGTTTATGTGAGGCGTGCTTTTCGCAGGCCTTAATGGTTTGCCATTAAGCTGGTAGTCCCTTGAGCAAAGGGCATGGGTCACAGCATATATTATTAGTTGGAATCCCAGGAAATATCCAGGAAATTGGGAGGGGCATAGGCATGGCAACTTTTGTTTTTTAAAGGCTGATGATAATTCAACCAAAAAGGCTAAACTCCAACCCCCTGCAAGAGTTTGCATTCAAAAGGAAAAACACAAAACGAGTTTCATCCAAACCTCTCCCATCACCTGTTAAACAGATTATTGTCAAGAATGAACACGACCGAATTCGTTTAATGTGAATAAATAAATGACGTGAGCTTAGAGCAGTTAGCGTTTGCCACCAGCACATTGCTTTCTGTTGATTTTGACATGCAAGTCATTCTCTGGATAAAAAATATTTGCATTATCAATTCAGTAAATTAACATCAGTCACTGATCATGTAGTTAAATTCCAATGGGATATATCCAAGCTAGTGTTGTAATTTAAATTGCAAAGCAATAATAGGAGAATCATTTGATAATGAACTGTGAATGACGTTATCTTTATCTTTTAAAGACGTTATTTGCTAAATTAGATACAGCATTTCTGAGAGCAGAAAACTCTATTCTATTACTTAGACACTGTGACAAGAAATTCTGATATATATATGTGTGTGTGTGTGTGTCTCATTTTAAAGATGTACACACTGTTTTTTAAAAGACGGGAATAATTTGAGGCACCAGTCTTGCAAAAAGTCTCACAGTTTTTTTTTAATGTTAAATTCAAGTATGTCAATAATGAAAAACAGCAAAAAAAATCATAGCTAAAATTGTCAATGTTGAACTAATAATTGTAAATTGTGATGGTTTCAGGTTTTTAATAAAAGCATTAGAGTGAAAAGGCTGGAATTTCCAGTCAAATGCCTTCACAACAACCTTTATTGGTATAAAAGTTGATTATAAAGAAATACGTTTCCAAGCTCTGGCCTGACTCTAGAAATGTTTCTAAATTTCACTGCCACAGAACTTACAATTTTGAATAATTATAAATGAGTGTTCTCCTAAAAGCAATTATTCAAAAGTTTTCTCATACAGTAGTCACCTCCTACGATGAAAATGATCAACCCTTGATGTCATGACACAGAGTAAGCTGTGGTGATAGAAACCTCAAGTCTAGATAACCTGAGGCATGGAAACATAGCTTGTAACTGAAACCAATTCCTTTCCTTACATTAATGAAGAATACACCAGCAGCCACACTAACTACATCTACACATTTGACTGGTTTGTGTGGGAACAGCCCATTTTGAATTCATTTTGAGCCAAACACACAATACAGGGAGAGGCACAGTCCCTTGAATGCTGAAGAACAATTTGATCCAGTGTCAACTGGAGATGTTTACATCATAATTTTAAGATATTACCAGCTAGAACATAACACACATGTGACCGTGGGTCACTAAGGATAAAATCCTTGATTTATGAATCTCTAGAGCTTAGAACATACCAGGTACATACTAAACGTCAAATGATGGACTTTCAGGAACAATTTTCCTCATGTAAGTTCCTCTTTTCCCTGAGTCTTAAATAATTTATGGAGTATGATGAAACAAAGAATTTACAAACAATAGAAAGGTGACGGTATATGAGGGCAAATTAAAGATCCTTTTCTCTAGACATATTCTCTGAGTTCCAGTGAGGGCCAGTCATGGTCCTTGCTATGGAAACTATTCCCTGTGAGTGAATTAGGATGAGATCATGGACATGAACCTACAAGAAAGAGGAAACCATTGAATAATTAAAAATTAGGTCTGTTCTGCTCTAAAGCAATCAACTGTGGGATGGAAGTCAAAACTTTTCTTTTTTTTTTTTTTTTTTGCTTCTTCCTTCTCAAATAGGATGTATTTGTAGACAAAAATTCTAAGGTTTCAGGAAACTGAATTACCTCTTTGAGATTTACTGGGTTTTATTTAGGACAATAATGCTGAATGACCTAATTATATTCCAAGGGCTTAAATGAATCAGTATTTCTTTAAAATACAGATGCACTTCCACGAATTAACTAAATAATCAGTTTGCTAAAATTCTGCATCTAGACTAAGCTAACAGAACAGTTTTAGCATTAGGAAGGATTTCAGAAATATTTCTCTAGAGAAATTATTCTAATTATGATTATGTTTCCATTTTCCTAAAATAAATAGTCAATTATTTCAGCATATAATCTTTACTTTCGGTGGGAGAAAAATCAGTCATGGCAATAATTTCCCTAATTGGCTCAACTGGTTCCATAGTCAAACCAATAACTTCATGTAGGAAATGTTATACAACTTAATATTGCATGGGATTACAAAAAATCATTTTTGAAGTAATATATTTAATGTGCAAAGAGTTGACTGTAAAAGGAGCAATGTGAATATAAATGAAAAATTTAGATTTATACCCAAAATGTACAATATTTAGTTGGTGTCTAATCATTCATAATTATGAATAAGAGGGAGACTGGAAATCCAAGTAAACATATCTAGCAGATAAGCAGTGAGATGTAAATAACATAACTAATTTAGAGACAAGACATGGCATCTGGCGTTTTGAAATAAATGTCTGTAAGATTTTTAAAGTTTTGAATAGCAATAAGCAGTAGCATTTAAGGGACTCTGAATTTTTCACTACTTGAAAAATTGCTATGTTCATTAAGTTCCTATAAACTTTCCAGAGTAAGTTATTATTTCTTTATTCACAAATCAAAAACTTATGATTGACTTAAGTATTTTTAAGCCATATAAGCTAATTTGTGATTTTCTTTTTTTAATTAAGTCTCATTTCCTGAATATTAATGTGTAATCCAACCTAATTAAAAAATGCATATTATATTTTATATCCATTTTCTTCCAAGCATAGATTATAGGGCATTTAGGTGTAATCTTTACAATTTATCATTCTAACACTCTGCTATGCTAATTTCACTATAAAAACATTTCAGAGAATGAATATTTATTTTTAAACATTTTTATAAGATTAACAATAATTTTACATACATTCTAGGGCTGCATTGCCCACTATGGTAATCACTAGCCACATTTGACTATTAAATACTTGAAATTGACTAGTGCAAGTTGAAGAACTGAATTTTTAATTTTAATTCATTTTAGAGTTAAGAACTTATGGTTGTTTTAGTTATTAGAAAACTTTTAAGTGTGTTTGGATGACTTAGGTTTATGAATCTACTTTTTCTTCTGCAAATTTTATATTTCAATCCATCAATTATCAGCAATGAACACTCAATATCCAAGTGAATGTGAGCTGAAAATCTAAACAAACCAGATTTTAAAAAAAAGTAAAATTCTCATTAATAATTTTTACATTGATCACTTACATACCTTGTGTTACACTTCTCTTAGATGGTGCTGAGCTGGAGCTCTGTGAAAATGGTTAGTTTTTAAAAGTCAGGTTTTAAATTTTTTACTTTAATGTCATTCTTTTAATCAAACTTTTTAAAATCCTCATGAAAAAGAAATCGGGGTTAGAAATTATCCAGTCAGAAGTGATTTAATTGCCCTCTCTACACCTCCTCTTTTCTCTGAATTGCAGAGCTCTTGCTAGCACCAACAGCAGAATGCAAAAATCATAGGCAGTGAATATGCAGAAATCGTGTATGAGAGCACTGATGAGTGTGCAATCAAATCAAACTGCTCACATGCTACAAATTCTATCCTTTCTTTCCTCCAATTGTTTCCAGACTATGTGTCCCTAATTCCAAAATTAACCTTCACCTTCCTCCCAAGTTCTGCTGTGCTATGGCTTCTGGCTTAGAATAATAAGCGATGACTTTGCTCAGCAATGTGGTTGGTCATGTATTAATACTAGATTCTGTCCAGGCCCGAGAACTTTCATCCTTCAGAGTGGAGAGCTTCCTCTGGGAGAAGGGTTCAAACCCCAGAAGTCTGAACACCGCCACCCGGTACTTCTTGGACATGATGTTGTACAGGATGGGGTTGATGGCAGCGCTGAGGTAGAAGAGGACAAAGGACACGAGGTTGCAGTACTGGCTGATCTGAGCAATCTCCAAGGAGCCAGGCTCGAAGGATTTGGAAAATAAATATCGCCCTACGTGGAAGGGCAGCCAGCAGAGGATGAAAGCGAACACCACTACAGCTGAAAGGACAATGGGAAGGAGAACATCAGTTCAAGAAACGTCACAGCAAATCATGTTCTACTCTGAAGACGTGGTTTTGTTTTGATCATGTGTGGCATGACCATTGACTTCAGAGAAATAATCATGTTCTACTCGTCCCCATTCCTACATTTTAACTAAGATTGAGTGTCTGACCCAACAGTTCAACCATTTTTACTGAGCTACCAAGCCATTTCTATTTAACCACCATTTGAGTGACTTTGTGCTTGAGTTGACATCCTGACTCAGGTGACTAGACAGTCTATTCACAATAGCTCACCATTTTATACATGTCAGATAAAACCAAATATACATGAGATAAAGTGGTTACACTCAACCACAGTTCTCTATCAGAGTCTCCTGGGGCACAGAATCCTTGGATGTAATAGAGACTCACTAAATTAAAATCTCTAGGAAGGAGAAGAGGACATCTGTTTTTTTTCTTTTCTTTTTTTCTCTTTAAAGTTTCACAGAGGACTGAACATGCAGTCAGAATTGAGAGCCACTGGGATGGATGAGAGCCACTGGGATGTATTTGCCACCTACAATAAATATAAGTAAGGTATAAAGCACCATAAACCAACTAACCTTAATAATCACCCAACCAAGTCTTCATTTTGCCCATGTAAGGCAATTTTTTTCAAGACCTCTGAATTTTTAAATTAAGTTTAAAAAATTCAGAAATCAGAGGAAAAATAACAGGAAATAATATTTTAGCCCTTGAACGACTTCTGTGATTCCCTTCCAATTGTCAAAGCAGAAGAAAATTAACATTGGTGTGAAGACAACACCAGTGAGGATAAAATTAACAGCTTAAAAATAAAATTAGAGGAAATTATTAAACTTATTCTCAAAACTAAGCTGCATAGTAGCAGCTGACTGCCACAGCAGTAACATGAATATTAAAGTCCCCTGGGGGGCACTCGAAGGTTTATGATCTGTTAGTCATCTTGTGAGACTCATTGGTCTAGAAAAAACATTTTTTGACATTCTTTGAATAAACTCTTACTTTAATATACAGGGTTCCAGGAACTGTAAAATTACAAACAACATCATCCTGGAATGAATTCTAAGAAGTACTAAATCTGTAAATAAGCACAAAATGTTGAGTATAATGTCCAAATAATAAAATGTGCAGATTCTGGTTTTGAAAGGCAGGTAGAATTGATATTTTGCTTGGATGTGAACATATTTTGTATTACTTCACTTGTACCAAACACATACACTTAAAGAAGCTGACTTTATGCACTATTTAAATATTTAGCACACACTCCAGTTGTGACACTGCGCCCAGATGTTCTCTGAAGGACCGTTTGTGGAGGGACAGTAAGTCTGGTCAGCTTCCACAAAGGCTCCTTTTCTCATGTTGGAAGCCTACCCATCCTAGCTTATTCTATCCTATCCTACCTGGAGAGATGGGTAATCATGAAAATAGAGATTACAGCCCTGATTTGTCACTGACTTCCTTAAAAAGCTGTATAAACAGCACCCAGGTAAACAGAATTGATGCAAGTATCTGAAAAAAAAATGCAAGTCAGAAAGCAAGTGACAATGTTGAAAGAAAAATGAATCTTCTCTGACAATTATCCACAATGATCATGTCTTTGGTTAAATTTACCACTTAATATTTTCTAGATCCAATTTCTGCTCCACCCCTCTACACTATCTGCCCTGCCCCCAACCTGTGCTTTTCTTAATGCAATTTAGGTATTCATAAGTTAATTGAGGCCGGAAGCTTAACCTCACCGTTAACACTTAAAAGACCATGACAGACTTTTTAATGAAAGATCTCAGTTTTGAAGGAAAGTTTCTGGGCTGATTTAAAACACATTTTAGAGAAATACAAAGATATGACATCTTTCCATGAACGAGAGAAAGCAAAGACCAGAAGAAAGAGGCACAAAGAAATAGAGACCAAAGAGAGGGTTAAGACAGTGACAAAAGAGAGGAGAGAGGATAGGAGAGAAAAAGAGAGGGAGAGAGACAGAGAGAGCAAAAAAGTAACATACAAAACAGAGAGAGAGAACAGAGAAACTAGACACCAAAGAAAGAGCTCAAGACAGAAACAGGAGAGGATAATTGAGACTTACAGGGAGCCAGATACCTAGAGAAACTGAGGAGAGAGGTAGACTAGGGGAGAAGTAGAAAGCCATAGGGAGGGGAGGGGACCCGCGAGAGAGCTCGAATGCACACTGAGACCCACCCAGCATTTTTACGGTTTGCTTGTGGTTCTGGTCCCTGAGCGAGGCGCCCACCGCCGCCTCACCGCGCCTCCTCCGCCACAGCTTCCTGCCGATGAGGCTGTAGAGCACAGTGAGGCAGAAGACCGGCAGGAAGAAGAAGACACTGGACACCCACACCATGACTGTGAGCAGTCCGGAGCGCACGGCGAACTCGGTGGCGCGGCACTCGTTGGTGTCCCGAGGGTCGGTGCCATTCTCATGCTCCACCCCGACCAGCACGAAGATGGGCCCGGCGCTGCAGAAGGCCACAGCCCAGATGACCAGGATGACCAGCTTCACCCGGCCCTTAGTGATCACCACCTTGGCCCGCAGCGGGAAGCAGATGGCGAAGTAGCGCTCGACGCTCAGTGCGGTGATGGTGAGCACCGTGGCGTAGGTGCAGCTCTCGCTGACGAACTGGAAGAGTTTGCAGAGCAGGTCGCCAAAGTTCCAGGGCCGGTACTGCCAGAGGCGCACAAGGTCGAGGGGCATGCAGAGGAAGATGAGTAGGTCGGAGAAGGCCATGCTGGACAGGTAGAGGTTGGTGGTGGTGCGCAGCTCGCGGAAGCGCGACACCACCAGCATGGTGAGCAGGTTACCCGCGATGCCCATCAGGAAGAGCACCACGCAGGTGGCAGTGACGCCGGCCAGCAGCGGAGTGGGGAAGAGCGGAAGCAACTCGTCTGCCAGCGAGTCGTTGTCAGGGGGAGCATCCCAACTCAGGTCCTGTAACGTGAGGTTGGGCCCTGGCTCTTCACTCGGAGTAGCGTTCCACATGCTGCGCCGGCTCTGCTTAACTGGCTCTTGGATACTACTGCGCTGAGAAGCTGGATCCGGCTGGTCCTGGAGAAGGTCTTCCTAGGCGCGAGAGAATGCGAGGGAGGAGCAGGAGAGGGCTCTCAGGAGTGATGCTTGGAGAGGAAAAAGAGAGAAGTGAGAGGCAGTAGCCGGTTGAGAAGGTGAGACTGAGAGCCTGGGGCGGGGAGAAGAGAGAATAAGGGAAGCGGGAAAACACACACACACACACACACACACACACACACACACACACACACCCCGGTGGTGAGATGGATAGAGTGACCCATTGCTCTTTCTGGCACTTCCTGCTTCCCTGCATCCTCTCCCTCAAGTTCCCCCTTTCCCAGCCCAGACTCTGGCTGCCCTCCACACAGGTACCAGTCACCAGGGCAGCCCCAGCCCTGTCTCACCTTCCAGTTCTTGCTCCAGTCTCATCTTGCACTTCCCAAAGCGTCCCGGCGCACAGGCACTGCGGAGATCTCGCGCTATGAAGCTGGAGCGCGAGGAGCTCGCTCCTTAGCCTTTGGTGCTGTCTGGATAGGGTGGCCCAGAAGGGCAGGTAACACCCGGGGATGAGGGCGGAGACCATGGGGAGGACACGTTCTATTTGCCAGGACCTGAATTCTTCCTCAACAAGGGGTAGAATTGGCTATGGACCTGGTGGAGGGAAGCGACCAAGCACAACCGGGCTTGGAAAAGGGAGGTAGGGAGTTTAAAAAAAAAAAAAAAAAGGATCCTAATGTTTGTTTCCTGACCTGAGAGGAGACTGGTGCGCACCTGGGAAGAGACTCAGGCAGTCCTAGAACCGATCATCGTGTTAACGAGGAGAAGCAGGCTCAGAGATGTGGGCCACTTGTCCAAGGTCCCACAACGAGTCGGGGGCTCAGGTACTAGACTTGGATATCTCACCTGGTGGACTTCTGAGAGCAAAGGAGCAAGATGTGTAAATAAATAACGTTCTGAATTCCAGCCTTTTGTACAGTCCCCCAACTGGGCGGTTGTAGGGGATATGCTGCGTAGGGGATTACTCTTGCCTGCTGCAAACCTCGGGGTAGGAGGAGGGGTCAAAGGGCGTGCTGGCGGGGGTAGGCGGGGAGCTGGCAAAGGGGAGTGACAGAGGCTGTAAGGCTGGCAGGTCGAGGGTGCGAAGTAAATATTTTTGGAGGTATAGTTCAGAGAGATCAGCCATTGGACAACCGTTCACTTGGGCAAGGTCATCAACTTCTTTATTTTAAATTTGGTGGATATTGCGAGAACCACTGGGAATGGATGTCAAGTGTCAGGGACAGAGCTGGAGCTCAGTAAATAAATAAAGGCTAGGTTGCTGTTTTGGGGTTGCTACTGAGGGGCAGGAGCTGAGCCTCCTGGGACTGGGTCAGAGGCCGCCCCTACGCTTGCGAAGTGACTCTCCTGAACGCGGCGTGTGAGTCCCCTGCTCGGTGCCCTGGAATCAACAACCGAATACGCAAGACTGGCAGATACCAGCGAATTTACCAACCCACCGACCTCTTCCGACTGGCCAACCTGGTGACAGTCCGGGAGCGTGTTCAGCACCGTGGCCAGCGACCGGCTCCTCCTATGGGACAGCACAGCTCTCCCGAGCTTCACCTTTTTCAATTCGAGCTTCAGCGCCCCAGTCCTGCTCCAGGAGGGAGCCAGGAGATTCCTCCCGAACACAGACCTGTACTAAGCAGTTGCGCTGACCGCACCTATTCACGCTCACTTGCCCGTGGCCTAAATGAGGATCATTCACTGTGCATGAGAAAGGGCTTTCCAGAAGCATTTTAGTGAGTTTGTACATGCCTTTTGACAGATGATTTACATCACCATCTAAATTGTTGATGCTTAAAAGTCCACAAAAACCTAAGGCTGGATGCATGCACATGTGCATGAAAGATTCCATACACAGTGGCAGACTGCATGAGGAAGTTTGATACAGGCAGCTTACTGGAGAGCATGCTATATAGGTTACTGCTGCTGTATTACAGGCATAGGACCAAAAATCTATTCAGCTACTGTTAAAAAAAAAAAAAAGGTTACAACTGAGCCAAGTCACCAGTTACTAATAAGGTTTTGTTTTAATCAACTATTTGACTTCAATATTTCCCACCCCACATTACCAGTAGATTTACATGTGCAGACAAATTTCTAGGGGAAGAAAACAGACTGGGGTAAATAAAAATACCGTGGGAAGCTATTATCTGAGAATAAGAATCAGGAAGAGATTATGGGGCATATTTCTAGTCCACTGAGTGCTAAAGAAATAGCTGATAGATGGGGAAAATCTTCTAAAAATCTATTATGATAATTTTGGTATGTTGGCTAAATTTGCAGGTATTTAACAGCATTCAATTATTTTCTAAAATAACGACAAATCTGCATTGTGTGATGAAGAAAAAACGGGATACTATTGAAATTGATTCATTCATTCACAACACCTAATATAATAAAATACATATACACTGCAAGTATGTGTAAGCACTGGGAATAACAACATAAATAAAACTCAGAAAGGTCCTCTATTTATAAACTCACATTCTGGACAGAAAAATACAGATAAACAAGCAATTCCAGTACAGTATGATATGTGCACTTAAAGAGGCATGTACATAACAAATGGCCAACAGGCACAAGAAAAAAATGCTCAATATCACTAATTATCAGATAAATGCAAATCAAAACTACAATGAGGTATCACCTCACACCAGCCAGAATGGCCATCATTAAAAAGTCCACAAATGATAAATGCTAGAGAGGGTGTGGAGAAAAGGGAACCCTCCTACACTGCTGGTAGGAATGCATTTTGGTGCAGCCACTGTGGAAAACAGTATGGAGATTCCTTAAAAAACTAAAAACACTCCTGGGCATATATCCAGAGGGAACCTTAATTCAAAAAGATACATACACTCCAATGTTCATAGAAGCATTATCTACAATAGCCAAGACACAGAAGCAACCTACCCGCCCATCGATATTATATATACACACACACACATATACATGCACACACACATACATATACACATACACACACATACATACACATACGATTGAATACTACTCAGCCATAAAAAAAAATTAAATAATCACATTTTCAGCAACATGGATGGACTTGGGGATTGTAATGCTAGGTGAAGTAAGCCAGAAAAAGAAAGAAAAATACCATATAAGATAACTTATATGTGAATAGTTACCAGGGAGAAAGGGGGGATGTGGAGGGATAAACTGGGAGTTTGAGATTTGCAGATACTAACTACTACATATAAAATAGATAAAACAACAAGGTTCTACCATATAGCACAGGAAACTATAGTCAACACCTTGTAATAACGTATAATGAAAAAGAATATGAAAAAAATTTATATGTATAACTAAATCACTATGCTGTACACCAGAAACTAACAGAACACTGTAAACTGACTATACTGCAATTAAAAAAAAAGAAAAAGTAAAAAAAAAAAAGAGGTATGTACAATGAGGTCTGTTAGAATATGGAGAAACAATGAACTGCATAGAGGTTTTAGGGAAGGCTTCTCAAAAGGAAGCACCATCTGAGGAAGATCTTGAAAGCTGAGTTCCATCAGGTGAAGCAGAACATGCTAAATGGTTCAGACAAGGGTGCAAAACCACACTGGAGCATAAGTCCAGCATGCCTTGTCCTTTGACTGGTGTAGGGAGTATTATTTTGGATTTTTATATGTTCACTGTGTACCAATCAGTTATGGCTATTATTCTTTTTGATGCTCAAATTATCCTATCTTTGACCACTGAGATCCCCTTCAAGCTGGCTCCAGAGTCTTTTGACATGACTTGCTTAGATTCTGAGAATTTCCTTGCTTTGTAACACAGTAAGATACCTATTGTTCACCTTGTAAGTTCCCAACTCTAGACCTGGAAGTAGCCATTTCTCCAAGAATCCCTGGTATCTTATAGTAGGGAATGGCATTTAGAAACTTAAATCTGGGCAGTAGGGGTGGTTATTGCCCTTGTAGCATTATAGACTAGAGCCTGTCTGTGGACAGAGCTAGGACATATATATATATGTATTTAAAGTAAATGAGATGATGATGGTAATATAGTAGATAACTCAAACATTCCTTTAGCAAGTGATCAGAATTAACATCACCAGTGTGATACTCTGGGAGGGGCATAATGTCACTTACATGTATTCCAGCTAGGAATGTACAACCTCAATCTAACTACAGGAAAACATCAGACAAACTCAAAATGAGGAATATTCTATTTTGAAAATTCTTTTCCCAAATATCAATGTTATATATATATATATATATATATATATATATATATATATATATATATATATATATATATAAATAAAACATATCATGTATATATGTGATATGATATAATATATATATGATAAAGAAAAGCTGTGAAAATACTCCATATATATGATCATATATATACAATAAAGAAAAACTGTGAAAATATTCTAGACTAAAGAAAACAAAAGAGATATAACAACTAACTGTAATTCTTCATCCCAGACTGGAAGGAAATAACTTCCATGAAGGACAGTATTGGCTTAAGTGACAAACTTAGAATATGGATGATAGATTAGATAGCTGTATTGAATCAAAGTTAAGTTTACTGGAGTTGATAACTGTGTTAAAGAAAATATTCTTATTCTTAAAATACAGACTTAACATCATTTATGCATCTGTTTCAGAAAAATGATTGTGTGTGTACAGATAAATAGAGCCAATGATAAAGAAAATGGAGCAAAGTGATAATAATAAATGAATCTAGGAAAGGGTTAAAATGATTTACTTTGTGCTATTCTTGCAATTTTTCTTTGTTTGAAATTATTTCCATACAAAAAGATTAAGTAGTCCTAAGTTTATAGAAATACTTTGGTTCAACTTCCAATTATTTACTTACTGTATTAGATTTTGTATTTATACTGAACATCCTGGTTTCTAACAACATAAACATAGTTATGTTATAGTATGCATTAAATAATTTCAAACTAATAACAGCATTACCACTAATAGTAAATTTGACAAATAAAGTTTGAGACTGTCTTGCAGTTCTCTTTGTCCTTAGAATAAACCCTACTAAGTGCATATAATTACATGTTCTAAAATTAATTGAAGTAATGTTTTTTATGTGTGATTATGTTACTAATTTGATAAACAGATTTGTTTCAGTCACTTTTAATTTTAGGAATTATTTAAAATAAAAATTTTATTTTTAATTTAATTTAAATTTAAAAATTTAAATTCTAGTTTTGAATATACAAAACATTCATGTGATCTGACAGTTAAAACTTTGAAACAATGTATGGTCAAATTTTAAGTGATAAACCAAAGAATATTCAGGAAAATGCTACATACACACTTTTCATACTTCCCAATTGACATCATTAAAAAATTAGCTCTGGTTTATCTGTCCTGTGTGTTTCTGTAAGTGTGTGTGTGTGTGTGTGTGTGTGTGTGTGTGTGTGTGTGTGTGTGTGTGTGTGTTTATGCAGCCTACACAAAGATAAGATACTATATATTCTGTCCACTATCTTGGTCTATTAACATAACATTGTGTCCTAGAATTCTCTTAACATCAATATTCCTTTATTAAATGGTTTTGTAGTACTCCATCTTGAGAAAGTTACATAGTTTGCATCATAGAGATACACCTAAGTTTCATTCAACCAATGTTTTATCTTTTTTATTTGCTTGTATGCTTTAATAATCTTTTACTGTTATAAATGATGCTGCATTTTATAAGTCTACAGGTACATTACAGAATAACATTAAAATAAAATTATGGTTTAATAAAAGAAGAATGCCCTCTTCCCAGCCCTGGCAATGATCATCTACTTTCTCTCTCTATGAATTTGACTACTTTAGGTACCCTTGTCAGTGTTTGTTCTTTTATGATTGAGTTATTTCATTTAGTTTAATATCCTCAAGGTTCACCTATGTTGTAGCATGTGCCAGAATCTCCTTCCTTTTTAAGCTGAGTAATATTCCATTGTATGTATAATTGACCACATTTTGCTTATCAGTTCATTCATCAATGGACATGTTTACTTCCACCTTCTGGCTATTGGGAATCATGCTGCTACAAACATTGGTGTATAAACATTTGTTTGAGCCCCGCTTTCAATTCTTTTAGGTATTTACCCAAAATTGGAGTTGCTGGATCATATAATAGTTCTATTTTTAATTTTTTAAGGAACTGCTGTATGGTTTTCCACAGGAGCTGCACCATTTTACATTCCTACCAGCAGTGCACAGGGGTTCCAGTTTCGCTACATCCTTGCCAACACTTATTCTCCTTTTTTTCTGTTGCAGTTTGTTTTTCTGTTTTGTAATAGTTATCCTAATGTGTGTGAAGTGGTGTTTCATTGTGGTTTTGATTTGCATTTCCCTAATGGTTAGTGATGCTGAGCATTTTTTCATGTACTTATTGGCTGTTTGAATATATTCTTTGGAGAAACGTCTATTCAAGTCCTTTGCCCATTTTTTAATCAAGTTGTTTGTTTATTTTTTGTTGAGCTGTCCCATTGACTCTTGAGATTATGTTTTTTCTTATGAATTCATCTAATGATCCTGAAAGTCTTGGAAAATATATGGAAAGAAGAAAAGTTAGTAAAAAATGGTATTCCATTTAAATGGATATGATTGTAACATCCGGTTCTTTATGTGCAAGGCAGTTTCCAAGCTTCAACAGATGGCGCAAAGCAATTGTGTTTTACTGATAGAGTTACAACAAATTCCATTAAATTAAAAATCCCACTTAGCAGATGCCTTCAACAGTTGTTGTCCTCTCTTAGGCTAATCTCTGAAGCAAAGACACTGTGGCTTTTTTTTTTTTTTTTTTTTTTTTTTTGGTATTTGTTGTTTGTCATGTGTTTGGATTTTTGAAATTTGAGATTTTTTCTACGAAATATTCTATTGGTATTTGGGTGGTAGTTTACTTCAGGAGGGTTGAGAGGTAGGAGGGTGGAGGGATAAAAAGGACTTCAATCTCCGACAAAAATGTGGGTTATTAATAAACTAGAGAAGATCTGTAAACAAGACATGAATCTATGAGTTTCTTTATAAAAATGAACAACATATCCCAAATCTGTTTTGCTATAGATTGCAATATATATTAATTCTAATGGAAGATAAGTACTATGAATTATTTATCTCATCAAGGTCACTAAAATAGGATTCTACCTCTCATTCAAATTTTCTAAAAATCCATAATTATTAAAACTGGTACAGAATACAAAAAAAAATCTATGACTGGGCATTTTAATTTTATTAGGTCAAGATTCTATTTTTTGCGAGTTTAAGACAACGTATCAAAATATTTCATTCTGTAAAGACTTGCCAAGTGCTTTAGAAAGCAGAATTTTTCCTTTGTAAAAATCGTGGAATGTTCTTTTTGAGAACACCAGTGAAGAAAGACAATATGGACTGTAAACAGTTCAGGAGAATACAAATAAAACCACCGTTTTATTTGCCTACCTGATACTTATTACTACAAAGCTCATTATCATATCAAGCTCATCATGATGTCTAAAGCAAATGCATCATTTACAACCCACTGGATGTTCTTAATATCCATCCCTTATCTCCATTCTTTAAAATTAAAAATTTTTATATAATTTTTAAGATTACTTTTCATTTACAGTTCTTACAAAATATTGGCTCCCCCTGTTCTCCATGTTGTACAATACATCTTTGAGCCTGACACATAATAGTTTGTGCCTCCAACTCCCGCAGCCCTATAATGACCCTCCTTCCCCCTCCCCGCTAGTAGTCCCTAGTTTATTCTCTGTATCTTTGAGTCTGCTTCTTTTTTGTTGTGTTCACTAGTTTGTTGTATTTTTTAGATTCCACATATAAGTGATATACAGTATTTGTCTTTCTCTGTCTGACTTATTTCACTTAGCATAATGCCCTCCAAGGCCATCTGTGTTGCTGCAAATGGCAAAATTTCATTCTTTTTTTATAGCTGAGCAGTATTCCATTGGATACATGTCACACCTTGTTTATCCATTCATCTGTTGATGGGCAGTTAGGTTGCTTCCATATCTTGGCAATTGTAAATAATGCTGCTATAAATGTTGGGGTGCATGTATCTTTTCAAATTAGTGTTGTTGTTGTTTTTTTTCGGATATATACCCAGGAGTAGAATTTCTGAGTCATATGGTAGTTCTAGTTTTAGTTTCTTTGAGAAACCTCCGTACTGTTTTCCACAGTGGCTGCACCAATTTACATTTCTACCAGCAGTGCAGGAAGGTTCCCTTTTCTCCACATCTTTGCCAACATTTGTTATTTGTATTCCTTTTGATGATAGCTATTTAGACAGTGAGAAGTGATACCTCACTGTGGTTTTGATTTACGTTGCCCGGATGATTAGCGTTGCTGAGCATCTTTTCATGTGCTTGCTGGTCATTTGCATTTCCTCTTTGGAGAAATATCTGTTCAGTTCTTCTGCCCCCAAAATCGGGTTGTGTGTTTTTTTGATGTTGAGTTGCATGAGCTGTTTATATCTGTTGGATATTGATCCCTTATTTGTCATGTCATTTGCAAATATGTTCTCCCATTCAGGAGGTTGTCTTTTCGTTTTGTCTGTGGTTCCCTTTGCTGCGCAAAAGCTTTTAAGTTTAATTGGGTCCCATTTGTTTATTTTTGCTTTTATTTCCTTTACTATAGGAGATGGACCTCCAAAAATATTGCTGCAATTATGTCAAAGAGTATTCTGCCTATGTTTTCCTCCAGGTCTCATCTTCATTCTTAATTGCACCATCTAAGTCCAGTCCCCCACTCAACAACCACAAAAGCAGCAAGTTCTCCTCAGTCTAATTATCCATAAGAATTTGATAAAACTAAACTTCTTCAAAGCTGACTTTCATCTTGTATCCTTCCTATGTAAAACATTTTTAGTGGCTCATTCTTTAGTCTCACATCAAGTCTTTCAAACTCTGACCTTCTCAAGTTCTTGTAACTTGCCCTGACGCTGCCTCCCCGGCAAGGTGTGTTCTTCATGCCATCATGTGTCATCCTCTCCTCCCCTCACTGTCCTGCCTCCTCCTGCCCCTGGCTGCTCTCTCAAAATCTTAACCAGCGGAGTTCTGACCCATTTCTTGTTCTCAGTTCCTATGTCCCTCAGAATTTGACCGTCTCAGCTTACTTCCTAATTATGCAGTGTTTCTGTGATTTCACACTTGTGAGTTGTCTCTTCAATTATATTATAAACTCCTGGAAGCCAGTTGAAGTGTTTCATGGGAAGGCCAGTCAGTTCAGATGTGTTCCCAGCCACTTCTCACCATATCTTCTGCTAATGCCCTAGTTTGAGCCTCCATAATCCCCTGCCAGAACTACTGCAGTAGCCAAAGGACTGCTCTCCCTCTGTTTATTCTTCCCATTCCATGATCATTTTGCCATCTGCAGCCCTGCAATCTTTTGAAAATACAGATCTAATCCTGATGTGCCCCTACTTAAAACCCTTCAAATGATCCCCAATTGTTCTTAAGCCCCCAATGGCTGGCATGCTTTTCCAGGATCTCTTGGAAAACAGATTTCCCTGGAATGTAGATTTCAACTTGGAACTCTCTCCCTCTTACTCTCTGCACCCAGGTCTGTGATCATCTTACAATTCCCCGTAGGGTGGGAGGTTCCCAGGCTTACAAAGATCAGTATTTCTCTCCTACGGTTCCACTGTTAATTTTGTACTCATTTATGTGGTTATTTGTTTAACATCTACCTCTCCCATTAGATTGTGAAGCTTATGTGAGCAGGGCCCAGGTCTTTTGTAAGCCACTGTTGCCTGGGACTTAGTAGATGCTCAGTAAATGCTTGTTTAAATGAATGAGTGGTCTTTTTATTAAGGCAGGTCTCTCCAAATCTAGGGCTTCCTTTTGGATCCCAGTGAGCGTTACTCTCACTCCAGGACAAAGTGAGAATTCAGAACACTGAATCTCCGTACACTGATAGCTATGTTTGGATTTACTCACATATAAGTGGTTTACATAAATTATAAAATATAAATATGCATGTAGTTCAGATAGTTTAAGGGATATTTTGCTTTCATTTATTTCATCTGCCAGTTCTATTTAAGAGGAATATTACTTAGAAAAAAACCTGTACAAATCAAAAACTATGTAAAATTTAAAACACAGGCTACATTGCTTCATGGCAAGAAGGATTTAACTAGTTCAGATTACAGATTCATTTCAAACTGATAATGTATTGGCAATGCCCTGATCACCATTGGTATTTATCCTCTGTAATGCAGTTACATAACAGAGATAGGTGTGTAGATTATAGTAACAGTCACCAGAGCCATGGGGCAGTGGTAAATGTTTAACAACCAGATCTCAAGGATAAAAAAAGAAAAAAAACCAAAAAAAAAAACAAAAAAAAAAAAACCAACCAGCAACCTCTATTTGAAATGTTTGCCAATTTCTGTGGTGTATCTACTCCCCCCACCATGGGTCAATTTCATGCTACCAAGACCCTGAAGGCAGAGTTTGAAAACCATGCTAGCAATTGGCTCTTACAAGTCAGTACAAAGTGGGCCCTGCACACCACTGGCTGGACCCTGTATAAGCAGTGTAAATCTGTTGGGAAACTCAGAGGCTTGACTTTATGTAGGTATCTTATGTAGATCAGGTGACTTCAATTTGGAAAACTCACAAAGGTAATGGGTAAAATACATCTTATCATACAACTATGGATAAGACGAACACAGGTTTCACCCTGTAATAGTCAGGATTCTCCAGAGAAACAGAGCCAGTAGGAACACACACACACACACACACAGAATACATATAAATAAGAGAGTGTTAATGATTTACTATTGGCTCATGTAATTATAGAGAATGAGATGTCCCATTACCTGCCATCTGCAAGCTGGAGGCCCAGGAAAGTCAGTGGTAAAATTCACTCTGAACCTGAAGACCTGGGAACCAGGGGAGCCAATGGCATAAATCCCAACCTGAGGGAAGGAAAAGACAAGATGAGATGTCCCAGCTCAATAGTGAGGTGGGAAAAAGGGGTAGATTCCTCCTTCCTCTGCCTTTTGTTCTATTCAGACCCTCAAGGGTTTGGATGATGCCCACAAGTATCACAGAGAAATCTTTACTGAGTCCACCAACCCAAATGCTAATCTCACCTAGAAACACCTTCACAGACACCCTAGAAATAATTTAACCTGGGCTCTCCACGGCCAGGCAAGCTGACACAAAATTAACCACCACACACTCCTTCCTTGCATAATAAAACTGAAAGTTGCCATTTTAGAAGGTAGTTTAAAACAAATGAAAGGAAGTACTGCAGTTAACTTTAGATCAGAGTGGACAAACTTTTTCTGTAAAGAATCAGAGAGAAAATATTTTAGGCTTTGGAGGCCATTTGGCCTCTGTCACAACTAAACTGTCATTGTAGCATAAAAGCAGCCATCAACAATACACTAAAAAAAAATAGATGGGGCTGTGTTCCAATAAAACTTCACTTACAAAAATATGTGATGGGCCGGATTAGTTTGCTGACCTCTGATCTAGATCAGCTGGGTTACAGAATGAGGGATATTGTTATCCCAATTACAATAAAGACCAACTTGCAGTTGGAATTCTTACAGCCTAGATGTCTATGAAGTCAGCTCTCCAAGCAGTGACGGACTCAGGAATGGACATGTGACTAACTCTGGCCAGTGAAACAGGAGAAGAAGTATGCTGAGGGGCATCTGGGGACAGTCTTCCCATCCCTAATGGACAGCTGCCATTCTCCCCCTTTTGGACTTTGTCTTGACTAGCTGTGACACCCAGAATCACTACAGCCACTAACCTGAGGATGAAGCCAACACTGAGGACCACAAGGCCAAGAGACGGAAAGAATCAGATCAACCAACCCTGGAGCCTGCCCCACCCCTGGACTTCCTGTGATGAAAGACGAATTTTCCTACTGTGTCTGCCTATCACAGATGGGGTTTCTGTGAATTGAAGCGAAAGTATCCTAATTAATTCAATTATGTTCTCCCCCACCTCAAATTTCTTTTAGTAACAAATATAATACTGAACCACTGACTCCTCCATGTGGGGAATTTCATGCATCTTTTAACAAGACATAATCACAATACTTTACCTTTCCCCGACAAGTCATCAGGGGTTGAGACTGCCATATCAAATCAGAAAAAAGGAATGATATTGCCCAGTTAGTTATTCTTCAACATTTACTCTCCCCTCAACAAGGCAAACACCCTGAAGGCACCAGCCCTGCTTCTGGAGCCATTCCTCCTAGGCTCTTCCTGACAACATGGCAGACACTGCAGAGCACCCACCTTGCAGCCGTTCCATCCACTCATCCTCTCTGTGATCAGAACCTTGACATTGTTCAGCTGTCAGGAGACTGCATGCTTTAGAAAAGGCTAGACCTTTCCCCAGTCCTAGGGAGGATAATCACAATTAATCTAAAACAATCATGGAAATTCCGTTTTCCTTGCCAGTGAATGATTCAGGAATGAGCATGTCTATAATTCTGAACACTGAGTGTGGAAGAGTTTTTCTCAGTCTTAAAACAGGACACAAGGGAGCCTTTAATGTGGTGAAGTACTTGAATCTGCTGCAGCCATCCTGCGAGCCCGGGGTCAAAAGCCAACGTTACAAGCAAAGCGTAGCAGAAAAATGAGGGACCTGCCTCCTCAGAGATGGCAAGGAGCCCCTGACTTAACCAAGCCTGGAATCACCCTACCTTGGGCTTTTTGTTATTGGTGCCAATGGAGTTGATCTTCTGTTAAAAGCTGCTGAAACCACGCCAACTGGAATCCTCACTAATAAATTGCTTTGGGCAGACTGCATCTGGTTCCCTCCACTTGTCTAAACAGGTTAAGGAAAAAGAGCACGATGCTTCTTCTGGACTGAATCTCTGAAAGAGTATACATACTACCCACTGGTAAGTGATTTGATGGAATCTATGATGGCTGTATGGCTGCAGACTTATTTTAAAACATGAGGCCAGCCTAATGAATAATCCAGAGTATTCTATACTTCCAAGACAAATTTGTATATATTTTAGAGCACAGGCTGTTAAAACAATCACTTTAAAATTTGCATCAGAGATTATATTAAAATATTCAAGTCTCTTAATACATTTAGAAAATGTATTATGAGACAATTTTTTGGTCATTGTTTCACTCACATTTTCAGGTGATTTGTTGCTACTTAATTCAGCATTCCTTAATTATCAAAGCAAAATATGAGAACCAGTTTTAGATAAAGCAGTTTTGTTCTTATTGTCCCATCTTCACCAGCAGGAAATACTCTAAGTTTGCTAAAAAACAAACAAACAAACAAAAAAACCTCTTCTCTAATTCTGTATCTGTCACATTCTTGTATTTGTTCTTTTTTGCTTGGACACATTTTAGAGTCCCCCAGATGTGGTGATTATTACTTTATACATTGTCACAAGGAATAATGAAAATAATTATTATCTCACTAGTATAAAGAATGTGGAAAATCAGATCTATCTGATACCAGTGTATATACTAGCACACTGCACTAAACGGCCTGTTTTCTAAGAGATAACATTAAAGGATTTTGGTTTTGATTAGGGGGTCAAGTGTCACAGAAGTAAGTTATGTTCATAGCTGAGTTGGTGGAGCTTATGCTAACACTGGGTTTTGTTTGTTTGTTTTCCTAGAACTACATTGGAAATCTCATCTTCACGTGACCCCTTGCTCTTGTTCTAGCATAGCCCACCCCAGTGGCGTCTGACACTTGCGCTGTAGAATCAGACAAACCTAAGGGCAAGACTGGCTCTTCCACCTGCTAGCCCTGTGACCGCAGTCTCTTCATATGTAAACGGATGATTATCCCTATCCTTTCGTCCCAAGGTTTTTGTGGGGATTAAGTGAACATGCAAATCAGAGCACCCGGAATTGAGCACCCTCCTCCCCTTCCACATTATTACTTCCCTAGAGTGACACCTGCCCCCCACGAGAAGAATGCCCAAGTGCAAACGGCCCCACATCCAAGTCACCCTTCACTTCCCAGTCCTGTGATGAGCTTCCCATGTGTGGGGGGTGGTGGGGGTGGTGGTAAAGGGCCTTCCTCTTGTATTTCTTCCCAATCTTCACCCACTGCCTGTGCCCCTCCTGGAGGGGTTGTGGAGACAGGTAATGTGCGGCGGTTATAGGAAAGGGGAAAATCTACAAAACTGGGAAGCAAAGGATGTAGAAGCCAAATGATCAGCTTCACAAATTACCCTTATACCTTCAGTTCACTTCACAGTCAGAAACAAATTGAATTTAATACGTTGAATCAAATTCTTGAGGTAGAAAGGAAATTTACTTTTTAAGGAAGTCTGTGATAAATCTCTTTTTAAAATAAAGACTCCTTTGCAATCTCTTAAATTTATCCATTTCGTAGGCTTGGGAGTTCGGTACATTCATTGATTTTCACTAAAAACAGGAAGTCCTTGAATCCTGTTTTCTACTTACATTTCTATTTTAACTAGGTCGTTTTCAGTTTTGACATAGATATGACTTTGTAGGGGATTTTAATAATAAACAGGAATCTGGTATGGAACTCAGCATAAAAACACCAGAGGCTTTCTTAATTTTAACTTTTCATTTTTTAAAAGAAGCTTATTGAGTCTGTAGAACTCGCTAGGCAGTGTCTCAGCACTTCACATATATCAATAATTTCCTCACAAGCCCCCTGCCAGGTGGGTGCTAATGTCTGAGACACCGAGAGGCTGCAACATGCATCTTTGCCCTCTTCACTTTTGTTTTATCCAAACAGAGAATTTGAAGCCATTTTTTCTCTCCCATCTTTAAACACTTGGGGCTTTGAAGAAAATAAGAGAACCTCGCCACCTGCTGGCTCCTCCTGGTATGAGACAATAAGGTGGCCCCTTTCTGGTCTCAAGGAGGGCAGAGGAGAGAGTGCCTCCCCTTGCTACTCAAGCCTGTCCAGGCACCTGTCAAACAGCTGAGCTGGCCTCTCCTGAAGGGTCACTGTCTTTAAAAATCTCTTTCCTTGCTCTGCCCAGATACATCCTGATAAAACCTGAAGTAGCAGAATAGAAGAACTCTATTCTTCAAGTGATGAAGTTTCACGGGACAAAATCCATCAGTGATGGGCTAGAACTCCCCTGATTTTATTTCATTTTCAAAAAGATCAGATATGCAGTAGTCATGCCCTTTAAGACCAGAAGGACCAGAAAATTGTCATTCTAAACTATCCACTTCGAAGCTGTGTCCTGTCTTGGGCTTTACCTCTAAAGCAGAGAAAGGGACATGCAGGTATCCCTTGTTTCAAACAATTCATGGACTTCAAATGTTGCATGTAAATTGAATGTTTGAATTTCTAACCATAATGATTATCTGGGTACATTGTTTTCTTAAATACTTAATTCATAAATCGCAGTTTTTGAAATTTAGCTTTCTCAACTCTGGATAGAGGTTCTATTCATGGTTTCCAGTTGCCTGTGGATGGATGTGTGCTCAGCGAGCTGTATCAGAATCATTTGGTGAAATTTGGGGAAAACATTTGGGGAAACACAAAAGGATTCCTGGGTCCCTCTCCAAAGATGCTGCTTCAGCAGGTCTGTGGTGAAGCCCAGGCGTCAGCATTTCTAAATGCTCCCCAGGAAGCACTGATGAGCAGTGAGCCCACCTTTGCTGACCATAATAAAGAGCATTGGTGCTTAACATACAAATTGGGTACTGTTTTCACTCACCAGGTCAGTAAACAAGAACAGAAGTAGTAACCATCCCCAATGATCACATCAGGAACAGGGAGTTCTCCTTCCTGCTGCCCAGAATGAGAACTGGGGGCAAACGTTCAGGAAAGTAATCAGTTATTTTTAACATCGAAAATGTTAAATCAGCCTAGTAATCCTAATGTAAGACCCAGAATATAAGGATCAAGGACAAAGATGTTCATTGTAGCATGACTTGTAGTGACAAATAACTGGGAACAAACGAATGGCGGGATAAACTAGGGTCTTGTCAGATGGTGAGGTATTATGCAGTATTTCAGAAGAATCAATTAGATCTACATCTTTTTATCTGGAAAGGGGTCTATGTACTTTTAAATCAATGAGTTTCTGAGTTTTATACACACACACGTGTGTGTGTGTGCATATATATATAATTATATATATATATATATTCCCATTTATAAAATTAAAACATTAATAAAGCTGGAATATGGCTACATATGCTTGTGTAAGCAGAAAGCTATAAAAGGGCACTTCAATTTATCATTGAATTCTTCATGGTGGGAGGAGAGTGAAAGGATTATTGATTCTTAACTTTTTCTTCATATGTTTCTACATTTCACTCATCACAACCAACATGAATTTCTTTTGCAATTCAAAAGACCCAATAAGGCATGTTTTTTTAAAAAAAACACTTTGGTAGATCACAGAGTAGTGCATTCTCCCCCTGCCCAAATCTCTGGCTTGGCATGATTACCAATACCATTCAGATGAAATTTAAATGATAAACTATTAGGAATATATGAGATTATGTTGTAAGGTATAAAAAACTGTGCTAATGAGAATCAACACTTTGGACACATATCTGGATTAAGAGCATCACCATTACCTTTGATGCTCCCTTGAGATCTTCAACATTCACACCCTGTCCCTTCACTTTGGAATTAGGTCTTTTTCATACTAGTGATTTTCTTCATAGATTCATACATTTGTATCCTAAACAATACATATCTGGCTGAGTAATATTTCATTGTATGTATATATCACATTTTCTTTATCCATTCATCAAGATAAAAATGGATATTTGGATTGTTTCTTCCTTTGGTCTATTGTAAATAGTGCTGCTATGAAGATTCGTGTTCAAGTATTTAAATATGTTTTTATTGCTCTTGGAGATCCACTTATGGGTAGAACTGCTAGGTCATATGGTAATTCTATGTTTAACTTTCTGAGAAACCATCAAATTGTTTCTCACAGAAGCTACACCATTTTAAACTCTCAACAACAATGTATGATGGTGCCAATTTCTCCACATCCTCACCAACAATTGTTGTTGTCTTTTTTTAATAGTAGTCATCCTAATTGGTATAAATTGATGTCTCATTGTAGTTTTGATCTTTGTCTAGTTTTTAATTGTGTTATTTGTCTTTCTGTTGTTAAGTTGTAAGAGTTCTTTATGTAGTCTGGCTATAAGTCCTTTGTATGTCCCAAATATGATTTGCGAATATTTTCTCACATTCTGAAGGCTGGCTTTTCACTTTCTTGATAATGTTTTTATGTACAAAAGTTTTTAACTTGATGAAGTCCAGTTTGTCTATTTTTTCTTCTGTTGCTCATACTTTTGATATCATATCTAAAATCCAACGTCAAATACAAATACAAGAGAGGGTTTACTTCTATGTTTTCTAAGAATTTAGTTTTTGCTCTTCTATTTAGGTCTATGATCCTTTTTGAGTTAATTTTTTATACGGAGTAAGATAGAAATCCAAGTTCATTCTTTGGCATATGGATATTCAATTGTTCTAGCAATGTTTATTAAAGAGACTATTCTTTCCTCCACAGAAGGGCATTGGCACTCTTGTCAAAAATCAGCTGGTCAAAGATGTATGGGTTTGTTACTGGACTCTCAGTTTTATTCCATTTGTCCATCTGTCTATCCTTATGCTAATATAACACTGTTTTGATTACTGTAATATATTTTGAAATCAGGAAATGTGATGCCTACAGCTTTGTTCTTGCTCAAGATTGCTTTGGCTATTCAGGGTATTTTATGGTTCCATATGAAATAAGAGAAATCTTTTTCTATTTCTGTAAAAAATGACATTAGGATTTTGATAGAGGTTACACTGAAGCTTTTAAATTTAATTAGGTTCTATGTGTTTATTTCTGCTTTTGTTTCTTTTGCCTTAGAAGACAAATCCAAAAAAAAAAAGTATTGCTACAATTTATGCCAAAGAGTGTTCTGCCTATGTTCTCTTCTAAGAGTTTTACAGTTTCAGAACTTACATTTAAGACTTTAATCCGTTTTGAGTTTGTTTTTGTATATGGTGTGAGGAAATGCTCTAATTTCATTCTTTTACATGTAGCTGTTTAATTTTCCCAGCACCACTTACTGAAGAGACTGTCTTTTTTTTTTTGAAACTTTTTTTGTTGAGTTCTAGTCATTTTACAATGTTGTGTCAAATTCCAGTGTAGAGCATATTTTTTCAGTTATACATGAACATACATATATTCATTGTCACATTTTTTTTTGAGACTGTCTTTTCTCCGTTGTACATTCTTGCTTCCTTCGTCATAGATTAATTGCCCATGGGTGTGTGGGTTCATTTGTGGGCTTTCTATTTTTGTTCTATTGATCTACATGCCTGTTTTTGCACCAGTACCACACTGTTTTGATTACTGTATTGGGATAAAATATCCATAACATAAAATTTACCATTTAACCATTTTTGAGTGTACAAGTCAGTGGCATTAAGTACATTCACACAGTTGTGCAACCATCACTGCTAGCCATCTCCAGAACATTTCACTATCCCAAACTAAAACTTTGTAACCACTAAATAATAACTCCTCATTTTTCCCTTCCCCCAGCCCCTGGTAATCACCATACTACTTTCTTTTTTCATGAATTTGACTATTTTAGATACTTCATGTAAAGAGAGTTAGGCAATTTTTGTTCTTTCATGTCTGGTTTGATTTAGCATAATGTCTTCAAGGTTCCATGCATGTCGAAGCATGGGTCAGAATTTCTTTTTAAGGCTGAATAATATTCCCTTATAGGTACAGACCACATTTTGTATATTCACTTATCTGTTGATCATATCATTTGGCTTTAATGGTCACTATTTGCTTTACTATAAATCTTGATGTCTGGTACATATGTCCCTCTTTAGGGCTCTGTTTCAAAATAACACGGACATTTTTGTTTTTAATTCACAAACTTTGTGCAACATAAGTATCTCTCATTATGATATTTTCAGGCAAAGTTTAGAAGGGAAAAAGTCACATTTGCATGTACAAAACTCAGTTTGGCAGTTTAAACAAATACTCTGGGAAAAGCCTCAAATTTTATTCCAAATACAATTAATTGAGACAAAAACTACATGTTTTAAGAGGGCTTAATTTAAAAAAGTTATATAAATTTTTATTTTAAAATTTACTACAAATATATAATGAAATCTTAAGTATCCTGTATAAAGAGTTATTTGTCAGTCCTTTGAATCTTTCATTCAGAGTATCTTCAGTGCTTTGGGCCAGCCTAGTTTTTGGTGGTGAAAAGCACAAGTCATTCAGAAATGGTTCCTTGTTCACTAAATAGAATTTGCTTAGTGAAATGATACATTTCGAATGGAATTTTCTTATTCCCAGCAAATGTGAGTGTACAGGACGTGTCCTCCAAGGCCCTGCACTGTGCACACTGCATTTGTACCCTGCATACGTTGACAATGACTTCTCAGTACTGTCCTTTTCCCTTTCAGTTTTGGCAATGAGGTCCCTCACAGCAACCTGCAGTGTGACACACTACACGACAGAGGGATCAATGCTCTTTTTCCTTCTGCAGGCTTCACAAGAAAAGGTGATAAAGGCAGAAAATGTTCGTCACCACACAAATGTCTAGAAACCGAGAATCTTCTAAATTCTGCTAGAAAACTGCTAGAATCAAAGATCTTTTGGCAATTTTACTTTCTTGAAATACATTGGTCACTTTTCAGAGAGATGAAAACAGCTTGTGTTGTAGAGTCTTTTTGCTGGCGCACCTGTACTCAGGCTTATTTTGCCAGCCCTGCGGGAGTATTTCTGCCGTATATTCCTCTGAAATGCCAAGGGTCAGGCTTCCAGAGGCACTTTGTTTTCTTTCTTTCTTTCTTTCTCTCTTTCTTTCTTTCTTTTTTTTTTTTTTTTAACATTTTTTATGGATTTATAAATCATTTTACAATGTTACAACATTTACAATATTTACATTTACAACGTCAAATTTCACTGTAGAGCACAATTTTTCAGTTATACATGAGCATATACATATTCATTGTCACCTTTTTTTTTCTGTGAGCTACCATAAGATCTTGTGTATATTTCCCTGTGCTATGCAGTATAATCTTGTTTATCTATTCTACAATTTTGAAATCCCATCTATCCCTTCCCACCCTCCACCCCCTGGGCAACCACAAGTTTGTATTCTATGTCTATGAGTCTGTTTCTGTTTTGTATTTATGTTTTTTTTTTTTAGATTCCACATATGAGTGATCTTATATGGCATTTTTCTTTCTATTTCTGGCTTACTTCACTTAGAATGACATACTCCAGGAGCATCCATATTGCTGCAAATGGCGTTATGTTGTCAGTTTTTATGGCTGAATAGTATTCCATTGTATAAATATACCACCACTTCTTTATCCAGTCATCCGTTGATGGACATTTAGGCTGTCTCCATGTCTTGGCTATTGCAAATAGTGCTGCTATGAACATTGGGGTGCAGGTGTCATCCTGAAGTAGGGTTCCTTCTGGATATAAGCCCAGGAGTGGGATTCCTGGGTCATACGGTAAGTCTATTCCTAGTCTTTTGAGGAATCTCCATACTGTTTTCCACAGTGGCTGCACCAAACTGCATTCCCACCAGCAGTGTAGGAGAGTTCCCCTTTCTCCACAGGCTCTCCAGCATTTGTCATTTGAGGATTTTTGAATTATGGCCATTCTGACTGGTGTGAGGTGATACCTCATTGTAGTTTTGATTTACATTTATCTGATAATTAGTGATATTGAGCATTTTTTCATGTGCCTATTGATCATTTGTATGTCTTCCTTGGAGAATTGCTTGTTTAGGTCTTTTGCCCATTTTTGGATTGGGTTGTTTGGTTGTTTCTTATTAAGTCATATGAGATGCTTATATATTCTGAAGATCAAGCCTTTGTCAGTTTCATTTGCAAAGATTTTCTCCCATTCCTTAGGTTGTCTTTTTGTTTTACTTCTGGTTTCCTTTGCTGTGCAGAAGCTTGTAAGTTTAATTAGGTCCCATTTGTTTATTCTTCCTTTTATTTCTATTGCTTGGGTAGACTGCCCTAGGAGAATATTTTTGAGATGTATGTCAGATAATGTTTTGCCTATATTTTCTTCAAGGAGGTTTATTGTATCTTGTCTTGTGTTTAAGTCTTTAATCCATTTTGAGTTTATTTTTGTGTATGGTGTAAGGGAGTGTTCTAGTTTCATTAATTTACATGCTGCTGTCCAGTTTTCCCAACACCATTTGCTGAAGAGACTGTCTTTATTCTATTGTATATTCTTGTCTCCTTTGTCGAAGATTAGTTGACCAAAAGTTTGTGGGTTCATTTCTGGGCTCTCTATTCTGTTCCATTGGTCTACACGTCTGTTTTTGTACCAATACCATGCTGTCTTGATGACTGTAGCTCTATAGTATTGTCTGAAGTCTGGGAGAGTTATTCCTCCAGCCTCTTTCTTTCTCTTCAGTAATTCTTTGGTAATTCAGGTTCTTTGATGGGTCCATATAAATTCTATTATGATTTGTTGGCACTTTGTTTTCTTTGTGGATCATTTAGCCAATTAAAAAGGCCCCAAAAAAACTGGCTTCTTGGTCCATGTCAATCAATTGCTCATTAGTTACAGACACAAAAATTCGGTCATTTTCCTTGAGCTCAAATATTCCACCTTGATAGATAGAATAGAGCCCATATTCCGAATCTTTAGACCAACAGCTATTTCTAGCACTCTTCATCAGCAGTATAGGGTCAGGATAGCTTGTGCATTTGTAAATATATTGTACCATTTGTTTGTTTTTCTTTCTGTTCTCTTCTGTTGCAGCGGTTCCCAAAATTTCTTCAGGTTCTTGAAATCGAAAGTATGTTTGGGAATAGATGTAATAAAACCCTGTTTGATGGATAACCAGCTCTCCATTCCTCAGGTGCAGATTATTCAAGAATGAATGTCCTTTTCTTGATGACTCCCATGAGTTTATTTTTTGGCCCAAAGCTTTTTCATTCTTGGAGCCTGAATGAAGTTTTAGAGAGAAGTAGTTAGTTTATAGCAAAGCAAGGAGTTTCCCTACAGCTGTGTCTAGCCAGTTTTTTGGTTAGGATTGTAAAGGAATTCCATCTAATATAGAACTTCTTGCTCCTTCAGTCTTACAAGGATTCTACATCCTGGTTGTATAGAAATCTGGAGGCTCCTGTGTCATTGTGAGCCGTTGGGAGCCCCTTACTTTGTGTACCTCATCTGCCACTTGGCCACACTTGTCACACTCAGTTCTGAATGGCATCACAGGGATGCTTCACTCAGTTGGCAATCTTTACTCCTGGGCAGAATTTATGTCCTGAAGCCCTGCCTCCTTTCCTGTACTGGTGAGCTCAAGTCACCAATGTCGAAGGAAACCAAAAGAGACATATCTATTTCCTCAAGACTAGAGCTCAGAAATTCCTGCTATTCTTTTGAGTCTCTTTGGATCTTTCCTTGGTCTTTCTCAGCAACCCAGAGCCAAAGCAACATCCAAGCAGAAGGCATCTCTAGTCCACAATAAGACTGGATACAAGGTTTGGCAAAGAGAGCCCAGATTTCAAGACTTTCAGATCTCTGTATCTTTAAATCCCAAAGACTTTGAATGAAAAGGGGCCCTACTAAAATAGTATATTCCTTTAAACTTTGGGCTCATCTCCATGACTGGTGCAAAATTTAATTTCCAAGAGTTTAAAACAACTATCATATTAGTCGATTAACAGTAAACAGTAATAGTGGAATAATGATCTCACTTGTAGGCAGAACATGTCAATCATTTATAAAACACGAGTTCAGGAATACCATGAAGGCAACTGCCCAGGGGAAAAAACAAACAGAAACCAACCAACCAACAGAAAAGCCCAACAATCTTTTCATGCGTTAACTGATGCCTGACATTTCTTTAAACCTGGACAAAACATTTCATGATAGTAAAAGCACTACTTAATGTGCACTTATTAGTCACCAGCATTTCACATTAATCTTCACTGTTTTACAAGTTAAAGATTATCTCTACTTTGTATATGAAGAAACTAAGCTTGATTTGATTGAGTAATTTGCTCAGAACATATAACTAAGTCAGGAGGAACCGGGATGCCAATGTGGGTAGTTAGAAAGACCCATGCACTAACTACGGCACTATACGCACACCTGTTCTACAGCTAAAAGTTAGCCTTAATATGTTTGGTTGAATTATTTGAAACTGACATTTCTTGTAAGTGCGAAATGATCAAATCTTGGCAACTTTTTATGGTTCAGCCTTGTGCCACTAGGCAGGCTTAGTGACTCGTGGGGAAAATAGATAACTCATTTCGAACCTTGAAGAGGAGAAAATTTTGGTGAAAGTGAAAGAGAGAGAAATTAAAGAAGCACAAAATGTGTGTATGGGAAACTCTAAGACAAAGTTCTCCCAGTTCAGGATTTTCTTGAGGCCGGTTATGCCCGGGTAGTAACTGAGCTATTCATCTTATAATCTTGCTTTTGAAAAGAGTCAATCTGAGACCTAGTTACCTCTGAGCATTTTGTAGACAGTCATATAAACACTTCAGATACAAGTTAAAAGAATAAATTATTTGGAAAAAGCCCTTCTTTAAGCCATATATGTATTGTTTTCTCTTACTTATTGCTGAGAATGTGCTTCTTCTCCGATTTGTCCCGGTTATGTGAGCAGCTACCCTCTGAGGACCTTTTTCTCTTTCTAAGTGAGGAATGTTCTGTTGCTTTTCTAAAAAAGAAATGACAAAGAATTATCAGCACTTGTCAAACTGCTTCTCAAATACACTGCTGTTCACTGCTTTTGTCAATCAAGCATCGTGATCACACTGGACTTCCAAAGTCGATTAGATGGGTTTTCATAAAACCAACCTACATTTAAGTATGATGATCAGACTACTTCAGCGTATGTTTAATTTGAAAGTAATTTAGATGGGAAGATTAAGCAGCCACTTAGGCTATAATTTATCAGCACCTCAGAAGTAGTTTCAACTAGAATATAACATATACTACAAATGGTTCAACTGGAATATAACAAAGTGAAGATTCTGGCCCTTTTCCAAAAATTAAAATAAAAATAACAAATATGGACTTGTAATACTCCTCCTGAGTCATCCAAGTGCACAATAACAGGTACTGGCAGATTTCCATTCTGAGTTATATATAGAAACAATCAGAGTGATACCAGCTGGCGTTATCTCAATTATTTTTTCCTCTTTGCTGGCTGCTACCTATTCTCAAGGAGCACTGCTGCTAACAACTGTCCACAGATGCTACCCAAACTGGGATCCAAGAGTCATCACCCCTGTATCCCAAAAGGAACATGAAATGACATAATTGTCATGATGAGCATAGATGAGCATATAAGTCACTGATTCATTAGATCATAATAAACTAACATTTTTCAACCACCATCCAAGAATACAAATTCAACAAACTAGTCTTTAAAAAATCAGCTCACACTTCCTAGGATGCTTCCGTTGGCTGTTAAGATTAATTATATGCTTTCATCAAGCAAATATGGCCAGGGACAAGGTACTGCCCTACAGGGGCTTCAAAGATTAATCACTGATTACTATGAATGAGTCCTCAACAGACTTACAGTTTTTAGGGACGATATAAATTAGAAAATGAAATTTTACCTATGAGAAATAGAAACAAAGGGTGATGAGTGTTCAGGGAGGGAAAGGTTCCTATTGGTTGAAGAGCTGAGGTCAGGGGAGGGTTTGTACTAAGGCCCTTTCATCCACTTACTCCAGCAAATCAAAGTGCCCATCACATCTGTGCCAGTACTCTTCTAGGACCATGGAGAAAGAATTATAAACAAACAAATGCAAGGAAGCATCTGAGGTGCAGAATAATTATCTGAATAGGGGGAGGATAGGAAGGCTTGGGGCCGGACAGAGAAGGGCATTCCCAGAAATCTAGAACAATGTCCCCGAGGCAGGATGCACAGAGCCTCTCTGGGGCAAGGCATCAGAGGAGTTCAGTTTCAGGCTTGAATAAGGAGTTAAACTACAGAGGATTTGCGTGTTAGGCTAAGAGATTTGGATTTTACAGACATGGAAGATTCTGGAAGGTTTTAAACAGGGAAGCAAAAAGATATGCTAAATTGACTCGTAGTAAGTTTTGATGGATAGAAAGTGAGATGGCTGGAGATTGGCAAGTTATCAGACGATTATAATTGATCAGGACTGAGAACAGGAAACTTTACTCTAGGCTAGTCGAAGAAGAAACTGAAAGGGGGTGATAAAATTTCACAGGGACAGAAATGAATGGGAATGAGAATTTCTCCATCTGTCTGGAATTGTTCACTTATTTTGGATAAGTGGGCATTTGTACAATACTGAAGACCAAACACACCACAGGGATGTACAATTACATGTTACTCTCATGATGCCCAGCTTTCAAGGTTGATGTGTCCATTTACTTTTAACCTCCATTGTTAAATAATTCATAATGCCTTGACTGCTCCTAGATCTTAACACTTTGTTTTAAAATATTCAACAACAGAATTCAATTATAAAAATCTCGCATTTGAGGTCATTGAAAGGATAGGGGAGAGCCTAGATTTAAAAGCAAATTCTAAAGAGAGGAAATTTCCTACGGAGTATGGCAAACACTTCCTGGAAAAGAAGCCTTTGAATGTGTATATTTGGGTGTCACGGATACTTCTTGGTATACTGAGGAGTACATGATTTCTACACCCCACTTGGATGAATACAAAAGAATATTTTTCTTCCAACACTGAAAATTGTACATATTTCTACTGTAGAGCATGGATCTGGAGTTCCTCATTAGATGAGATGGAGTGTTTGACACTCCTGCTACTGCTTCTGCCTACAAGTAAATGACCAGGAAGGATGCCTGGACCTGGGAGAAGGTCTTGGCTTCATATTGAATAAAGCCTATTTAATAAAGGATGGTGGGGGTATCAAGTACAAGGGAGTTTTTTGTATTGGAAAAGGATAGCTGAAAAGTAGGATGACATCATTAACGAAATATATGTTAAAAAAAACTGTTTCTCTTTTGCCAGGCTGGTGTGCCCCAGGACTGTATGTCTCTGGTACATGCATTTGGGCCCGAACGACCATGAGTATGGGAAAATGGGGCTATGATGAGCCAAATGCAAAGAAACAGCAGATTGAATTCATCAATTGTATTTACTTACATATCGATTCAAAATATATGCATTAAGCAATTTCTGCGTAGACAGAGATTGTGGTGGCACATTATTAATGCACTTCCACTGAATTTGTGTGCTTCAAAATGGTTAATGGTATATAGTGTGAATTCTTCTCAATAAAATACACACAGATATGTGTTCACCAAAGACGGTGCAGGTAAGGGCCTGGGGGTAAAAGAGAATCTACTAGGCTGGAGGCATAGAGTTAAGTCTAGGTACAGAGAGGTGAGAGAAATAGCCATGTTTTCTGTCTTTGTGAATCTTCAGTAGAGAATCAGCAAACAGACAGAAAAAAAAGAAAAGAAAAGAAATGAACAAGACGAGTGTGACAGCAACAAGGGGCAGGGGATCTTACTTAGAATGTTGGCCAGGGAAGTGCTCTCTGAAGAGGTGACAAGTAGGTGATGAGGATGGAGGATGAGAAGGAGCTGGTTATGGAAGAAGCCAGGTGGAGGGCCGCGAAGCCAGCCTGGGCAAAAACACTGAAGGCGGCTGCCGACCACACACAGGCAGGTGGCTGAGGTGGGGGGATCACAGCATGAGAATTTCGAGTGGGTAGAGGACTGTTTGGAAAGAGATGATGGAGTAAGATACTTTTGCATAAAGAAATGCTTGGACCCTAGGTGTGGTCAGAAGCAGAGATGATGGGCAACTTTGGTGCCCTTAATTTTTTCCAGCCACATTCCAGAAAGGATTTAGTTGGATTATTTACTACATGTTCAAAGGCAAAAAATAAATAATTAAGGAATTGAGGTGAAGGGGAAAATCCACATTGGAAAAGTAAAATTCAGGTGAAATCAAGTTCAGACCATAGGTGGGTCACAGATTCGGTTCTCAGCTTTCTAGCTGCCAAAGGGAAGAGGAAAATAGAATCAAGTAGCTTGTGACACTGAGCAGCGGCTGGAGGTGGGATGAGTGGATGGGAGGTTGACAGTAGAAAATTAAAATAACAAACAAAAAATACTACCTGGAATTGTAGGAATGGTTTCCTCATAGGTTCTCAAAATCATCTGCAAATAGTATTGAATAAAGCTTGTTAATTTCCCTAAAAATTTAAGCTGACTACAGATTGTCTATGACTCTTCTTGCTGACACCTGACAGGAAATCTCTACGTAAGACATCAATCTAGGCAGCTTTAAGTTGTTCAAGCATAGGTTGGTGTGGGGTAGGATGCGAGCTGGGCTGAACACAAGGCAGCTGTCCCTAAGTCTTGATCAAAGGGTGGTCCTCTGTCTGAGAGAGTTCTGTCTCCGGATGACGTCTACAAAAGGCCACACCTGAAGCAGCACAGGAGGAAGGAGTCATCCTTCTCCAAGTTAGGTCACCCTAATGTTTCCCAGGCCTCCTGGGGCTGAAGGATGTGGCGGCCATGTGACCTCACTTTCTGTGTATGTGTCTGCATGCATGTGTATGTAAGTGCACTGTGTGTGTGTGTGCACATGTGTGTGTGCATGTGTAAGTGCACTGTGTGTGTGTGTGCGCATGTGTGTGTAAGTGCAGTGTGTGTGTGCATGTGTGTGTAAGTGCACTGTGTGTGTGTGCATGTGTATGTAAGTGCACTGTGTGTGTGTGCATGTGTGTGTAAGTGCAGTGTGTGTGTGCATGTGTAAGTGCAGTGTGTGTGTGCATGTGTATGTAAGTGCAGTGTGTGTGTGCATGTGTATGTAAGTGCACTGTGTGTGTGTGTGCGCATGTGTGTGTGCATGTGTATGTAAGTGCACTGTGTGTGTGTGCATGTGTGTGTAAGTGCAGTGTGTGTGCATGTGCGTGTAAGTGCACTGTGTGTGTGCATGTGTGTAAGTGCACTGTGTGTGTGTGCATGTGTGTGTAAGTGCAGTGTGTGTGTGCATGTGTGTGTAAGTGCAGTGTGTGTGTGCATGTGTATGTAAGTGCACTGTGTGTGTGTGCATGTGTGTGTAAGTGCAGTGTGTGTGTGCATGTGTGTGTAAGTGCAGTGTGTGTGTGCGCATGTGTGTGTGCATGTGTAAGTGCAGTGTGTGTGTGCATGTGTGTGTAAGTGCACTGTGTGTGCATGTGTGTGTAAGTGCACTGCGTGTGTCTGTGTGCATGTGTGTGTATAAGTGTGCTGTGTGTGTCTGCGTTCACGTGTGTGTATAAGTGAGCTGTGTAATAGAGTCCAGGGGCTTTAAATTATTGGACAGACCCAAGACTCAAGGGGTAAAGCACCCCCCCACCAGGACGCCCACAGACACTCACAGCCCTTCCAGCAGTTTCCTGGTAGCACCATGTCACTCTCTCATTTCTGAGAATGTGGCTGAGACCTTCTTAACATAGAAGTATATTTTCAAATTCCCATATCTTACTAAACACATCATATCACTCTTTTGTGATAACCAGTGGGGGAAACCAGTAAGAAAGAGTGAAATCGAGGCTTTCTGTTATGTGAGAAGACCCTGATGTGGCTCACTGTGGCTTTAGACTCCCCCTCCACTCAGTTCTGTCAGCCGTGGGGCTTGGCCCATCCCGGCCCACACCTTCCCGGCACTTTTGGTAACAGCACAACTGCCAGAAATTCCCTTCCTCTCTGCTCTTGCCCCAAACCAGAGGCCTTTGCTCTTCCCCGTCTCTGGCTCTGACGCCAGATAGCAGGGCCGGGGGTGCTGGGCGGCTGCCTGCAGTGCAGTGGGCACCGGTGTGCGGGGAGGGGGAGGGGAAGCAAGAGGCAGCCTCTGCACACACGCTCTCTCTCCCCCTCGCCTTGGACAGGAAGAAGGCAGGAAGAAGGAGGAGCAGGAAAGGGAAGAGGAAAACCCCTGCAGGGTGGAGGCAGAATAAAAGGCTGATCACAGAAAAATCAGATAAGCCTGGATTCAAATCTGCTCGTTGTTAGCCCTGGGAAACTTCCCTCAAGTGACTTTACTGATGTGAACTTTAATTTCTCCATTTATTATTATTATTTTTTAAAAGAAGTGAGGAATGATTCCTTCCTCACAAAGCTGTTTGAGGATTAAAGGAGAGAATACACGTAATGGGCACAGGAGGTTTGCTGGAAATTGTTCAATTCGGGGTGCCTACAAAAGTGGGGAACTCTTCTCCCCTCCACACTCTCACGCACCCCTGGGTGTCCCCGTGCTCTCTTCTCTAGTTAGTGGCTGATGTGAGGGTGAGAGGGAGGGGGAATGGGAGGGAGGCAGGACGAGACGCGTGACACCCACCCCAGCCCCCTGCTTCTACCTCCCCACTCCCCGCCCAGCCTCCGGATTTCTGCCATAGCCCTGACTTTCTCTCCTCTGCCGCCCGTGGGATTGCCACCCCTCTGACCCTAGGGTCTCTGGGGTCCCTTTCCTCAGGACCCTTCCCCTCGGCCCGGGTCTTTCCTGGTCCTCGGCTCTTGGGCCGAAGGAGCCCCAGCTGCTCCAGCATGTCTCCTGGACAGCCGGCGCCCCACCCACACTTCCAGGGCAGCTGCAGAGCAGCTGTGCTTCGAGGACACCCAGGTGGGAGTCTGAGTTCATTTCTCATAGAGGCAGTACCACGGGTGACTCTGGGCTTTTGCTATGAGGACTTTTTAGCCTAATCCCAAACACTGTTTCTATGCAAAGGCACACAGAGCACCAGACAATAGACTTACAATCACCTCTTTAAAACACATCCTCCCCCTACCCTGGGAATGTCCCCAGTAATTTTTAAACAATGATGATGCATCATAGTTTACAGGCTTTTTCCGCATCTGTGTTCTCAACTGACCTTTCCAGATAGGTAGAAGCAGCCTGAGAGAAGAAACTCTATTAGACATGCCACATTGCTGGAAGTAAAACTAGGTCATCACATTTAGTGAAATAAACGGCTAGCTAACATAAAGCTTCTGCTAGAGATCCTATTTTAGCAACTTTCACAAGCAGATAATAATATTGTGTAATTTGTCATTTACTAACTGTCAATTGAGATGTCATCGCCTTCGATTTCTCAAAGTATCTCTTTCTTCCCTCTTCCTTTCCTCTTTCTTCATCTCTATATGCATACAAAAATACAGACTTAATTCCAGAGATCAACAATGTGGGAAGAATAGAAAACATCATTATTTGGTTTCTTTTGTTTTCTGACTTAGAAAAAAATTAGACACCCTTTATTGTCATGTGACCTTGAACACATTACTCTGTCTGTGCCTCAGTTTCCACAATGTATGATGAAAAGTTTAGACTAGAGAAGAAGCCTTCTGGAGAAGAGGAATAAACTCTAGACCAGGACCCACTGTTGGGTGCTGTTCCATCTGTCCCTAGTTCTGTGAATTTGGGGAAAAATCACTTAAAAGCTCAGGGCTCCAGTTTCCTCCTGTGAAGTCTAGATTTGAAGATCTTAAATATTGCTTCTCCTCCAGCCTTCTATATGTGTCTGCTCGTGAAGCGAGCCGGTGGTTCACCTACCTTTCTAATAAACTGACGGAGCTGCCATTTGACTTGCCAGCAGGGGTTGATCATACTCTCTTCATCACTGGGGTCCCAAGAACTGTCATCTTCTTTTAAGAAGCAACCTATGCCACTTTTGGAGTACTTGTCCTGTATCTGTGTTGAGGTGAATATAACACAGTATTACACACAAGTGCTTTTTATTTTTCTTTATGTAGAAGTTTAAATAACAGAAACTGATGACAGATTCAGAGGAGCCTTAGCACCTTGGATAAGCTCATGGCTTGAAGGAAAAACAAGCATGCTGTCCTTTGCCCTTTGAATAAAAAAAAGCAGTTGGAAGAGGGGAGGGTATGGCTCAAGTGGTAGAGGGCATGCCTAGCATGCACGAGGTCCTGGGCTCGATCCCCACTACCGCCTCCTCCAAAAATTAATGAATAAATAAGCCTAATTACCTTCCCCCCTCCCCAAAAAGCAAAAACAAATTAAGAAAAAGCAAGCAGTTGGATATGGTGGAGAGGAAACAGATGTGGGCCACAATGGGTCACAATGCCCTTCACTGCCTCTGCCTGTGAATATCTGTGTATCCTCAACACATTTCTTCTTCTCCTCCACATCTCTTCTTCATTTGCGTTTTGAGCTGGTTCACTGTGGTCATCTTTGAGGTCCCTTCCATTTCTGACATAGTGTGAATCCCATTCTACAGCTGGAAACCCACCTAAGTACAAAGGAGGCAGCAGAGTCTGTTTAAATTCCAGGATCCCAATAAAAAAAATTAGCCAAACCCTTTGAGGGTACAGATTATGTTCTGTTTCTTGATCTGAGCTTTGGCTGTCTGAGTAGATTCTAGTTATTGTAATTTCTTCTCCTCTGGATGGCAGAATCCAGACCACACTGACGCTAGGAATTTGAATGTTGCCCAATTAAATGTCCACACCAGCTAGGGATTTACTTGCAGAGACTTGAAACACCACTTGAGGTTTTCTCCCTCCTTCTGATCAAGTGAACATTTACAATGGCCAGATCCTTGTCAACAAACTCTGTGCTTAGTGTTACACACACCCCACCCCCACCTAAGACCATCCAGAATACTTCAGGATGACAACCCATTCATCTTACAAAGAAAAACAGGATGTCTATGCAAGGTCAGACAGGCTTTTTTTTTTTTTTTCTTTCCTGTTTTCATTTTTAAAACTAGGATTCAGGAGATGTTATTTCCCTGTACAAATCTACTGAAATGCATTTCTTTGGGGAAATAAATGGGAAAAGAGCCATTTTTATCTGTTACGTGAATTTAGGGGACCCGAAAGCTTGGAAGAAGGATCAAACTTAACGATGATCTGCTCCTTCCTATAGAAGGACAATCTCATTCCAAGTCAAAACGACTCAACTGCTTATGAGAGGTTTCAGCTGGACTGATGCGGGTTTGAAGTCGGCCAGGCCACGTACCCTTTGGACATTTGATCAGGTCTCTCAAGTGTCAAAGTGACAAACCTGAGTTAATTCATTCCTTCCCCACACTCTGGCATAGAACATTCATTTACATTTAAATAAATGTTTGTTTTCTTCCCTTAATAAATTACAAGAGTAAAACATTTGCCTAGTAGAGGTAGTGGGGGTGACAGCTGGGGCCACCTGAGGTGAGAGGACCTGCGAAGACTTTAAACACCACTCCTTTGTCCCTACCCACCCCCATGCTCTTCTACTGTAGACGTCAGTTTTCATCTGCAAATTATATGGGAGCTTAAAATCCTTTCCAAGGAAGGAACTCAATTTAGAAGTAGAAGAACATGTCTAGCAAACTTGGGGAAGGACCAGAGGGGAAGAGCTGGATTTAGCTAAAAGGCCTGAGGGTAGTTCCAGGAAGAACTAGTCATGGTCCTAGTTAGACATGGTCCTAGCCAGGATAGGGTGTGCCTTGGCCAGGCACTGATCTGATGAAACCGAATAAACAGACTTTAGTGTTTTGGTAACCCGTTGGGACAAGACAAAGTGCGTGAGACAGAAGGGAGGGAACAACTTGCCTTCTTACTTCCCAGCAGTTGAACGCTGTCTCAACATGAACCGGGTAAGTGCCTGAGAGGCCAGGCCAGGGGCAGGACAAGGCAGGGCTGAGAGGAGCTGGGATGAGGAGGTCATGGTAGCCAGCAGCCCCCTGTGAAGTGGGAGTTTGAGAGGGTGGAAGTGAGCAGGGGCCAACGCAGGTCAACTGCTGACCCCTGGATATTCTCTGGGAGTTTTCCAGAAACACTTTCAGGAGGTGGGAGGGAGAACCTTGAAAACTCAGTAAGGTCCTAGGTATACGTGGCAGGGAGTCTGACGAGCCAGTATGACTCCACTGTTACCCCAGACTTAATGAAGCCTAGAAGCACTGAGGATACACAGGCAGCCTGGAAAATACAGAAAGTTAGAGAATACTTTCCTAAAAGTACAGACAAAACCCGTGATTCCCCCTTATTCCACCTCCTTGGAATCACCCTTGGGATGATCTCTCTTGTTCACAGGGTTGAGGTCAGACTGTGTGGGAAATTCTGGAGAGTTATTTTCTCTTAAGGCTATATTAAAATGTCATGTGCTTTAGGTCCGTATGAAAAATCACATGGATAGCATAGGTACTGTTACACTGTTCACAGTAGAAAATTTATGAAACATAGAAAAATAAAAAAGGAAGAAAAGGCCCCTAGGTAGAGATCACAACTGTCGACATCTGGCGTGTCTCCTCCTAGACATTTTTATGCTTCTGTATTGATTTCTGAACCACAGAAGGCCCCAGCTGCCCGACAGGTTTCACATTTGGTAGTTTCCTCTGCAGACCCTGGCGAATGCAGGTGACTGACGCATGTGTGAGGGGTGCTGTGGTTATTCTGAGAATAATTAATGATGATTCCTATGATGTGTCTCTCTCACCCTTTTCTTTCCACCTCAAAGTGTGAATGTCCTACAGCACAGCTCAGGCTGGGTCTCTTCTCTTGCTAACCACATCTGAGAGGTGGGAGCAGGGGGATGTGTGTGCTATTTTTATTTGCACACATCTAGAAGGAGGGACAGCCCCGAGCTATTGCACTGGGTGCCTGCTCTTCTGTTCCAGAAGCCCTTGGTTCTGAGAAGTGGATTTTCAGTGTTTTTGCTGCCATGGCAAATACGGTGGTTGTCTAGGCCAGGGCCAGCCAGGCCTTGGCAGCGCTTGAGGTCGGCAGGGTGGATGTGGCTGGCTCAGAGACACGCTCTGCTGCCCAGACATTATTAGTCTCTAACAAATTATTTTCTGCAAACCACAAATAGCATAAAGGATCATTTATGGAGACCGGTGGATAAGGGTTTCTTTCTTTTTCTTCCCTGTCTATGATGCCACAGTGATAGGCAGTCCCCTTGTCATAAACTTTCTCAGAGAGACAGACTTCAGAGACTGAATGCATATTTATTGTTAATGCTTGCTGGTTTACAGGCTTAATTGTGAGGATCCAGTCCAACATCCCTCAGCCCTGCTCAACCCACACTCCCTACAATCTTTGACCTCTTCTTCTTCTGCAAGTTTTCACTAGACAAACTTGTGATCTGTCTCAAGAAATTAATGTTTGTGTTGAATATGCTTTTCCAAACTCTACACAGTTACCCAAAGAGATTCAGATTCATTTTCCTTTGCAAAAGTCCCTGATGAATAGGGTCAAAACTTCAAGAGACTTCTCAATGCTAGTTACAATGGTGACAACTTATTAAGCACCTATTTAATGCACGTTCAAAATTGGGCTTTACATTTTACCAGCTTTGTAATCTTGGACAAGTCCCCTAACTTCCCCTAGCCTTAGTTTGTTCATCTATAAAATGGGATAACTATATTTATAGAATTGTCATGAGGAAGAAATAGGGCAATATTTTGAAAGTTTCTGAAACATAGTATTTGCTCAATATCTGTTAATTCTCTAATACTTTCAATGAATTCTTCTGCATGTCTATACAGTAGTGTACACACATATAAACACGCAATCAGGAAAAATGTGTGCAAATAGGGAGATGTTAAGCTTTATTTGAAATCTCCATTTCTATAGTATAGTTAAAAAAACTTAATCATATACATGGACAATTGCATGACTCAGATCAGTAGAAAACCAGTTGATTCAGTCTTAAAATGAGGCCAACTTTAATGTGAGCAAATTAGGGGAACCTCTTGTATATGGAGACACAGACTTAGTCTCTTTATACTGCAAAGTTAACAAAGCTTAGGACATGATGGCTCCAAATTGGTAAACACAGCAGCATTCCAGTCTCTCCTGCAGACTCAGAACTAAAGACATGATTATAGTGACATGGATTTTTTTTTTCTTACAAATATATGGGCTCTTCAAAATTGCTCTATAACAAAGCTGACTCTACTGGTCATCGAATGGTAGTGATCATTTTCATAATTACTTGTGAACAAAAGTCTACATCATTCATTTCCAAAGAAAATCCCCAACTGAGAGCCAAGTTTATACTCCACAGGATATACAAACTGCATTTCCTTTACAGAAACACTCTATTTGTGCACAATTTGTATTTGTCCAAGACCCTCAGCCTTTCTGGCCAGCTGACAGATTGGATGCTGCCTTGTCACAATGCAGCAGGGAGCTGTGTTCATCACAAAGTGGAAACAGGTTAACCCTATGGACACCCGGCTGTGATGGGAACAGCATTACCTAGGTGCTGAAGACCTGGGTCCAGCTCTGCCTCCAAGTTCTCCCTGAGCTTGACAAGTCATTCTCTGGAGGTGTCTCTAGTCTCCTCATCTACAAAATGAGGGTGTCAGAGTTCCTTGCAGCTCAGAGTTCCCTACTATATAATATACAACTAGTTAAAATAAAAACAAAAAGCCCAAAACTGAGTTGGCTTATTTTCAATATTTTGCATTCAAAATCCACTGAGATTAGCCACATCTGGAACACAAAGCAGCATTGTTACAAGTGGTTTAGAGCCTGGCTTTGGATTAAGCCTCAACTCTACCCTACCCCTGTGTACTAGCAGTACCACCACATTTGTGAAGGTTGGTTATTCATTCAAGAAACGTTTAATGAACACCTCCTAGGTGGGAGCCACATGCTAGCACCTAGAGGTTTCACAGTAAGCAAAAGCAGACACAGTCCTGCCCTGATGCAGCTCCTCTCACCCCAGAGAATTTGAGTTGAGAGCTATAAAAAGCATTAAGCAGAAAACACTCAACGAACGGCAGCAGTTGCTAATATTAAAACAGACATGGACTGCTGGAAACAAGAAAAACTAGCTCAGGAGTTTGGTGCCTGCATCTGCTGGTAACTGTGGGGCCAGTTTTGTCACTGCACTTGGTCCACACAGTCCCTTCAACTCGCCCCTCTGTAAAGTTCTCAGTAATGACATGCATTTAGGGTCCCCAGGCAGAGAAACCGAGCTGTCTCCTCCTCTGCAAAATCTTCACAGAGAAGACGACAGAGAGGCAAGTAAGTGGAGGGCTGCTGAAAGCCTCTGTCAGGGACCCCGTGCCTGGTACTGACCTGCTTCAGCTCGTTGGTGAAGTACACGTAGGTTATGGCCACACAGAGGGACTGCAGGAGCACGGTGAAGATCAGCATCAGCACGCAGGTCTGCCCGGGACTGGCGCCCCCCGGAGCCTGCACCGAGGCCATGGTCCCGTCAGGGCCTGACTGCTGCAGAGTCAGCCAGGCAGCAGGTTATGTCTGGAGGTGACGGAAGAAGTGGGTGGGGCGGGGAGCCGAAGTTCAGTCTACTAGAAAAGAATAAAGTGAAACTGAAAGCTATAGCAGACAAACAGGGAGAGAAAAATCCATACGGGCGAGACAGAGATTGGAATTATGCAAGCCTGGGAACCCCTCACCACTAGCAGCCAGCAAGCAAGAGAGAAGGGAGGATTCCACTACAGGTTCCTGGGGAGCAGCGCCCCACTGTGTATGGCAGACAACGGGCTGGACATGGTAGCAATCTTCACTGCTACTGGGGGAGGAGGCACCTACCTTTTATAGGGGCATTGATGTCAGGGGGGCTCAGCAATTAGCAGGGACTAATTAAGCCACATAATTAAGAGGATTGGGTTCTCATGTGAGTGAAGCAGGGACTGACCGAGCAGGGGGGGGAGAGAGCAAGAGGACAGCCACTTTGAGGGGCCTGGCCGTTCAGCAGTAGATACTCAGAGTAAAATGGAATACGAAGTATTTCACCCTTACCTGTCCATGAATTACCCTTTTCTCCAACTCCATTATTAACAGTTTTTAATGTATCTTTCCGCTGAGATTCCATGCATTTAAGTATTACATGTAAAATATTTATCTCATGTACATGACAGACAAAAATGGTTACATACTCTGTACATCATTCTGCACCTTGTTTTTATCCATGCCTGTGTCTTGGGGGCTCATTCTGTAACCATAGTACATTTCCCTTGCTGTACAGTGTCCTATTGTACAGATACATCATGACGTAGTTAACCAGTCCCCCGTAGACATGTATCAGGTTGCTGCCAATGTTTATCTTTATCACAAATGATGCTCTAAGGACCACCTCTTCCTTATCTCTTCATGAGGCTCTCTCTTTGCCACCCTATTTATAACTGCAGTCTCCTGCTTCCCACCCTGTCCGTCCCTATCTTGCTCCCACACTTTGTTTTTCCTCCAAGCACTTCAAGCTTTCTGGCATTCTATATAATTTACTCCTTCATTACTTGTCTTCACCATCTAGAGTGTAGGCTCTATAAAGACATATTTTTGTCTCTTTCGTTTGCAGCGGAACCCCTTGTACCTGAGTGCCTGGAGCACAGCTAGTCCTCGAGTAAGTATTTATTGAATAACTGAATGTTTTAATTAAATCCCACAAAAGATAAACATACATGATAAATAAAAGGTACAACATAACTTCCCTTCAAGGCAAAACAAGACATGGTTCCCAGACTCATCAGTCATTTGTTCTGTTTGTCTTGTATTAATTTTTTACATTATGCCAAATGAGATGAGTATATTTTAATTTGATCCAGAGTTGATATCTTCTGTGAATCCAGGAATGTCTCAATTTAATTCAGCCTCTTTGACCAGGGATAATGTTTCCTGATCTTTCTGAATTAAGCCAGATAGTGGGGACTTAACTAAGTCTCGGCATCCTTGTATGTGGTGGCTCTCCTATACTGATGGTACTATTAACATGCAGGTTCTTCCACAGCTGTGCATTCTCAATCTCCAGAAGAGCACGTCACTGTGGTATTGTTTCTGGTAATTAGAGAGGGTGCAGAAATCTCCAGTTATCTTGAGGTAGTCAGTACACGTTTAATTTGTCCCAATTAGCTTCATACAGAGTTAAGACGTGGTAACTTGTGTCCTCTTGCAGAGGGATCAGTCTGCATTTCAGTCAGGCTCTGGCACTGCGTTTAAAGGTAAAATGTCATCGGCAAATTGTTCACTGGAAGGGAAGACGCAGATGCTCTATAGAAAAATAAAAATAGATGGAAACAACATGCTAGGTTGCCCCAGTTGCCCAGAAGAGCACTAGTGAGATTCCTGGAGGTTCTCTCCATTCTATAGCCAAGTCAGGGACCAAGAGGTAAACACATCTTGAAAAATTCTTCAAAATCGAAAGGGCTACATGAGGCTCCTGTCAAACAGCTCCCCCCTCAATGCTCAGGGCCTCTTGTGCCCTGTGGATGGGGGCGTCTGCCCAGTGACTGCCAGTTCCTAGGCTCCCACATCGCATCTCACCCCAGCAGCCTGGCACTGGGAACAGACAACAGATCTGACCAGTGTCTGAGGCCACACTAGTCTAGAGATGCCTGCTGCATTGGGAAAGTCATCTTTTGTCATCTCTGCAAGAGCCACACCCTGGCCCCCACACACCAGCTCAGCAGCCTGCCTGGTGTCCCTGGTTGGGAGGCCAGGTGGTGTGAGGATTAAGCCAACAACCGCAGGGGCTCAGGCCGCCTGGGATCAGATCTTTGCCTGCTACTTCCTAGTGTGTCTGTCTGGCTGGTTTGCTAAGGGCTCCGTTCCAGCTTCAGCACCCGTGAAGTCAGAATGTTAATGGTACCTACCCCAAAGGTTGTTGGGAGGATGAAATGAATTATTCATGACTGGCTTCCTGGGTGCAATTGGTAAACACGGCTGTAACCTTTCTAGCTATAGAAAGAGTTAGGGTGGACGCCATAGCCTGCTCATCCACTCGAGAATTAAATCCTAGTTAGCCCTAAGTATGATTGTATTGGCAGTGATAGATGTGGAATTCCAGAAAACGTCACCCAGAAAGACTAAGGAAATACACTTGAGTGGTCTAGACAAGCTGCATTAACACTCAAGGATTAATGAGATAAGAAATGTGAAGTATTCAGCACGTCCCTGACATGTGAAACCCCCAGTACATGGCAATAATTGCTAAAGTCAGGAAAACGTAACAGAAAGTGGGTGACATTAATTTTAATTATATATGTACATTAGCATTATTTTCTTTATTTAGGTTATTATTTACATACATTAAAACCCATCAATTCTAAGTGAGCAGTTTGATTAATTTTGGTAATAATATACAATGTGTCACCATCACCACCATCATGATATAGAAGGTTACTTTGCCTTAAAAAGTTGCCCCATCCTCTTTTCCTGAGTTCTGCTTTGAGACAGCTGATAGAGTTTTATGGCCTTTCTAACATCAACTCTCTGGGTGATTTTAGGAAAGTCACTTTACGTCTCTGGATGTGTTTCTGCTCTTGTAAAATGAAGAATATTGGCACAGGTTTGTTTCCAGGGGCTCTTGTAATGCTTCAGAGGATGAGCAGGTAGGGCGTGGGCAGCCCTGAGTCCCTGCTCTTGGTGTAGCACGTGCACGTGGCAGACCCTGGTGGGTAAAACCTGTGGTCACAGCAGACAGACTTGGGTTTCCAGGTCCTCCCTTGGAAGTGTGCAGCCTTTTCTGTACATCAGTTTCCTCATCCTCAGTGTCAAGCTTACCTTTGTTAGTTGAGATATAATTGACCCATAACATGGTGTTTGTTTTAAGTGTACAACATCAGGATTCAGTATTTGTACACATTGCAAAGTGATGCCCACAATAAGTCTAGTTAATATCCATACCACACATAGTTATAGAACTTTTAAGATCTACACTCTTAGCAACTTTCAAATATACAATACAGCATTGTTAACTATAATCACTAAGCTGTACGTGACACCCCCAGGACTAATGTACCTTAAAACTAGAAGTTTGTTTCCTTCGACCACTTTCAGCCATTTCCTACCCTCCTCCCCAACTCCTGGCCTCTGGCCACCACCAATCTGAGTTTGGGTTTTCTAAAAAAATTTTTTTAGGTCTACATATGAGATCACACAGTATTTGTCTTTCTCTGGCTGACTTTAGCATCATGCCTTTAAGGCATTCACTTAGCATAATGCCTTTAAGGTCCATCTACGCTGTTGCAAATGGCAGGATTTCCTTCTTTTTGTGGTTGCATAATATTCCACTGTATACATACACACCACATTTTCTTTATCCCATTTACCTACTGGTGGATACTTGTCATTTCCATGTCTTGGCTATTGTGAATAATGCTACAATAACCATGGGCTACAGATATCTTTTTGAGATAGTGATTTTGTTTCCTTTGGGTAAGTACCCAGAAGTAGAATTGCTGAGCATATGGTAGTTCTTTTTTTTAACTTTTTGAGGAAACTCCGTGGTGTTTTCTGTAGTAGCTGCACCATTTTACAGGTCCAACCAACAGTGCACAAGGTTCCCTTTTCTCCACACCCTCACCAACAAATGTTATCTCTTGTCTTTTTGATAAGAGCCATTCTAGCAGCTGTGGGGTGATATCTCACTGTGGTTTTTTATTTGCATTTCCCTGATGATTACTGATGTTGAGCATCATTTCAAGTACCTGTTTGACATCTGTATGTCTTCGCTGGAAAAATATCTAATTATTTGCTCTGCCCATTTTTTAATCGGATTTTTTTTTCTGTTGAGTTGTATGAGTTCTTTATATATTTCGCATATTAATTCCTTATTCAATATACGATTTGCAAATATTTTCTTCCATTCCATAGCGTGCCTTTTCATTTTTTGGTGGCTTATTTTGCTGTGCATGAGGTGTGCACGCATGTTAGCTACTCTCCCAGAAATCTCACCATCCTATTACAATAAAAGCAAGGCTCACACCAGTTTCTCCCACACATGAAGATGTTACTAAACAAATATTTATTAGCAGACAGAAACAACCATATCACCTGTTCTGCAGCTTGAGGAAGTCCCAGTTCTTTGCTCCTCCCAAGATCAGTGGTTCTCAGCCTTGTCTACCCACTGAAATCATCGAGGAGATTTAAAAACTACTGATCTCCGGGTCCCGCCCCAGAGTTTCTGACATAATTGATCGGGTGTGGGAGGTTTCAGTCTCCCCAGATGGTGCCAATGTACAGCCGAAGCTGAGAACAGCTGACCGAATGGACTGTCACCTCGCATGAAAGGTTCGTTGAAGACAGAAGTGACTATATTTCATTGGCTGGATCCTATCATCCTTTTAGCTGGCAGTGGGCAATCAGAATGTTAATTCAGAGCTAAATATAGAACCATCCTTAGGCCTAGGATGCTGTGCCTAAGGACTGAGTCTAGAACAAGTGATAGCAAACAGCTGGCTGCAGGTCAGATCTGACCCAGCTCTTCCCTCTGTATGACCCACAAAAGAGTGATTTTTACTTTTGTTTTTTAACTTTTGTATTTTCTAATGGCTGAAAAGCAATCAAAAGGAGAATATCCTTTTGTGACACACGGCAGTGATGAAAACCCAAGTAGCTCTGCTCATTTGTTTACGTATTGCTTCGGGCTCTTCCTGCATGAAAGGAATGAGCATCACGCAGAAACTGTGGGACTGAGTGGTTGGGACAGAGACTGTGCCCAGTGCTCTCACGACTTCGTCCCTCCTCCTGCTGGGCGCACTGCACACCTCCGTGGTGCAGCTGTAACTTGATTTGCTTTTTGCCCCACAAAGCCTAGGAGATTCATCATCTGGAACTTTCCAGAAAGAGTGCTACGCCCTGCCTTAGATGCTTCATTAGATTCCTACGTTTCCTTTGTGGAAGCAAGGTGAATGCTTCTGAAATATGTTAGCCAATTTATACGCCTTAAATATCACTCATTCCAACAAAGAGACATCATTTCTTTCACTATTAATATGTCACTACTTTTCCTGATGGAAGACCAATCTCTGACCTCAGTCTGTGGGTTAGCAGAGCCCATGCTGTGGGCGTGACATGGGTAATAAAAAGTGGTAGCTCCAGGTGAAGAGGTCAAGCCCGCTAATAAGAATGCCAGAGACCACCAGTGCGTGTCGATTTGTAGTTAGAGTAACAGGACCTAGGGAATAATTTCAACTAACTGATACATTTAAAAAAAAATCACACTCTGCCTATGATTCTCAATCTTGGCTGCATATTGAAATCATCTGGACGGTTTTAAAAACATCAGTGCCTAGGTCCCACCCCGCATCCTTTAAATTAGAAGTTCCACGGGTAGGATCAGGTTTTTGTTAAAAAGATCCCTCAGGTGACTTACGTGCGAGGGTTGAGAACCACTATTCTGTGATGAAGCCTCTGAAATAAATTACTGACATTCTAACAGGTAGTCAAGCTAATATTAGACAAGAACATAAAGGAAAAGGAAATAGATGGTATAATCAATATTAATCTTTTACATAACTTTATTAACATTTCTCAGCCAGCTGCTCTCTACTCACTCCAAGAATGTGTAAATTTACAAACAGAACTAGAGCAAGATTTGAAGAAACACAACACTTCACTTCTGACTGAACCTTAATCTTTATTGAGCGTTGATGAATTTAATCTCACTCTGGGGCTTTTCCAAGGTGAATTTTTCCCCCAAATTACCTGAACTCTTCTACTCTAGAACAGGGGCTGGTAAATGTTTTTTTTGGAAAGGACTAGATAGTAAATATTTAAACTTCTGTTCATCTGTGATCTCTGTTGCAATGACTCAGCTCTGCCCTTGTAACACAAAGACAGCTATAGCAAAATGAAAACGAATGTGGCTGTGTACCAATAAAACTGTGTTTCCCATAAAAAAGAATATGAAAAGAAATATACGTATGTATAAATGAATCACTATGCTATACACCAGAAATTAACACAACATGTTAAATCAACTATACTTCAATCAAAAAAATTTTTTTAAAGATCAAAACCCCCCTGCATTTCCCAGAACACAAAGTGGGCCAGACTTGTGCCCAGGGCCTAGACAGCTGACCTCTTATCTAGAGCAACAGCTCTCCAAGTGTGGCCCCTGGGAGCTTGGGCCCCCACCCCAGCCCTCCTGCATCAGAAACTCGGGGGACAAGCCCAGCAAGTCCTCCAAGTGAGGCTGACGCGTGCTGAAATCCGAGAGCCACTGCTCCAGAACCATCCTTCTGCGCAGGGAAACCGCCTGCATGGCTTTTAAAAGTACACCCCTGGGCGTTCTTATGCTGTAGGTCCACCGCAGAGCCTAGGTCTCTCTGCTTTTAAGAATTCCAACAAAATTCTTAAATAAAGGGGCTCATAACAGCCCTACCCAAGCACCAAGCATGTAATGCAGGTTTTCTTCCCTCACAGCAACCCTGTGGAGGGAGACTATGTAATAACGCCCACTTTGTTCACTAAAACACTGAGGCTTAGAGAAACTATGTAAAATGTCCAAAGTCACATAGCTAGTAAGGGCAGGTCCAGGATTCTAACCTCACTCATTCTAACACCAGGGTAATCAGCTACTTAAGAAAGTGGTTTTGTTGGACTGGTTCATCTCCTTTGATTTAAGGGAAAAAAATCTACTTTATGAGAGAGCAAACATTCACTTCTGCTGTAGTCACTTCAGCTAAAACCTTCATCTATTTTCATTTCCCAGGTTCCTAGATAACTTTTCTACTCTGGACTACAACAAACATTTCCAGAGGAGAGCTCTTTAGAGTTTATAGAATTTTCTTTGTATGTTGGTGTGACAAATGAATCCACACAATGCTCAGGTAAGCCGAGAAATACTAGCTTCTATAATTAACCCGTTTATTCTCCCGAGGGCTTCATGTTAAGAAGTAGAGTGGGGGTACTTAAATGTTCATTCTGTTTAATTCTTGATCCAGTGGTTCTCAGCCTAATGCACATTAAAGTCACCAAGAAATCTGTTGAAAAGTGTTGCTGCCTGAGCAGCTTTAATTAATTAATCTGGTCTTCATCTGTTGCCCCAGTTTTGGGAAATTGTGTTGGGGATGTTGGATATTGAAGGGGACCCGTTACAGGATGCCCCCCCCACTGCCCCCAGCATTTATGCACCCCCTTCTCTTCACTCACCAAAGTCCCACTTGCTCTCTCTCCTTTCTATCATCCCCTCAGCCACAGGGGGCTGGGACTTTAATTTTCCCTAACATAGCCTCCGTCTGCCATAGAGCTCCAAGCCTCATGGCCCAGCTGCCACAGGCAGAAGGGCTGTTTTCTAAACCATAAGAGAATTTTGGAGACTTGAAACTTCCATACTTGAGTTTTCTTATGCTACTGTGAGGGGAGGGGAGAAGGTGGGGAGTGGGTAAAGGAAAGGAGAAATACTCTCTCATAGCTATTGTTTTGCTGCATAATCTTCTTTTGAATGTCAGATTCTTTTTTGTGGGGGTGGGAGATAATTAGGTTTAATTATTTATTTACTTTGATGGAGGTACTGGGGATTGAACCCAGGGTGTCCTACATGTTAAGTATGTGCTCTACCACTGAGCTATACCCTCCCCACCAAATGTCAGATTCTGAATATAAATTCCTTTGTTCTCTGGAACAAATTATAATCTCCCCATCTCCTCCCATCCTATTCCTACCCCTATTCCACCTCTACCAAGGAAATTGGAGCTATAGATACAGATACAGACATAGATATACACCCTTGGGTCAGTCCGGAGAGGTAGGGAGTAATTAACACACTCGAAGGCAGAGGAGTAAAACATCGATGTTTTCCAAAATATTAATTCCATCATGTTCTATGTCTCATGCTTACTAACCCTTTTTTACCAACTAGGAAACAGGGGCTCAGGGAAGTTAATTTGCCTGCCGAGGTCACACAGTTAATTACCCTCAGAATCAGGACCCGCCCAAGATCTCCCAGCCATTAGGAGCCATACATATACTATATAGTATATGCAGCTATATATAGGGTCCCTATATCTTGTTCAGCATTTCCTGACTATTCTAGATCCACTGAATTAGAGTTTCTGGCCGCGGGCTTAGGAATCTGCATTTTAGCAAGCACTGATCCCTTGGAACCTAAAGTTTGGGATGCCTGGTCTAGGGTGAGCCCCAGCCCCTGCTGGGTTCAGTCAGGCCCCACTCATCACCACTAAACCATCATTTCCTACCCTGGACTTCTAGATGTATGTGAACCAACTATCCACCTTTAAGAAAAGTATTTTTCAAATCCTAGTTTTGCCTCTGTCAAAATGTCAGATTTTAAAACGTAAGCTCCTTTGGGACACAGGTGAAGTGCCAAGGAAGCATTTTTTTCCGTCTTAAAAGTTTTAGATGTTATGTGAATCTGACACTTTTTAACCATACTTACAAACTCTACATCCTGGAGTGAATGAGAAAGATGAGTGACATAACTAGAAGGCGTAAGTCATAGCCAGGCAGGGAAGAGAGAAGAAATGGGAGACAGCAAAGAAAGGTAAGACTTTCAAAGAAAAGTTGTGTTAACAACTTTCTTATAGACTGGAAATAGAATTATGGTTATGATACGTGTTAAAGGCAGGAAAGACCAACAAAGCGATGTTAACTGTTCTGGAAGTCAGCATCCTTATCGTGGGGTCAACGAGAAAAATAAGATCCTGAAATATGAAGAAGAGGCCCATTGTGGCCAGGTCAGGGGAGAAGGGAAGGGGTCGAGGAGGTTAGAGGGGTTGCAGGAGGCAGGGGAGGTCCAGCCCCCTGTATCTTTTGAGGCTCCAAACGTTCCCCCAAATATGAAGAAAAGGTTAAATAGGGTTTCACAAATTATGGTATATTTTAAATAATAATTTTAGTAAATCAATGCTTTTAACATAGAAGAAAATGCTGGCTTGTATGTCTAAGTTTATATGGAGGTAACATCAAACTTTCCTTTGGAGGTTCTTTGTGAATGTGAAGTCCAAGGGAAACAGCTCTCAGGGCCCTCAGAGCCCTCTCATAGGCCTGCGAAGGAGGTTGTGAATAAGATCATGGTCCTCCACTACTTAACACTCATCAAAATCTTCCTTTTGTCTTCAAACAAAGTCTCAGACCTTCATCACTCAGTCCATATTGCCTTACCTGCCCATCTAGGGAATTTCTTTAAAAGGTTCATTATTTCCCACACCTAATTTTACAGAGGTTTAGCTCTGTTTGCCTTTAATTAGAAAGCAAAAACAGAAGCTGTTGCTACTGTGAGTGTCCTATAAAGATTTGTAAAGATTTAAAAAATTTTCTCTCTCATATAAGGATTTTATTATAAAAGCTATAATTTCCAGTGTATTTGTAATTAAGACACAGACACCTTGTATTGCTCAAGAAGATTCATCTGGCAGCAGTTTGCTGCATCAGTTTGGGCCCTGAGTTGCCTTGATGTTACCAACCCAGGTCCTTGGACTCTTTAATTAATAGAAATTATTAAGAGGCCAGGTGAGGAATTCAGGCAAGGCTTTACTGGGACTCGTGCCGCAGCATGAGGGAACAAAAACAAATAACAGATACCCCTGCTTGCTCTCCAAGTTGGGGGCAATGTGAGCTGGTCCCTTAAATGAAGTGAGGGTAGGGGTGGATCTGTGGTTGAACCTGAGGGGTGGCTTAGATGGTCTGCCCATCCCCTTGGTGGTGCTGTGTGCAGGGATCCTGCCCAGTACCGTTTTTGCTCCTCAGAAGTGGCAGTTGGGCTTTGATCTTTTTGTATCTTGTTGCTCATAATTTGCCCCAACTGTGCTTGCATGCAGTTATTTTTAGTCCCTTATCATTTCTTCGTATTCTGTTGCTCAAGATGACATTTGTCAAGGTGCAAACACTGCAGTAAAGGGCCCCAGATCCCAGCCAGTCTCTCACTAACACCTATGAGATTTCTAGCCTGAGTCAGCAGCATTTTGAGTGGTGGAGTGTGGGTGGGTGGGCAGAGGTGTCCAAAACCTCTATCCAATCTTATATCTGGTATAGGATGGAGGGAGGAATAAATGATTTGAGAAATACAGAAAACTTTCTGCCTCAATATAATGTAAGTAAACTAGCTAAGGGTCAGAGGCATTTACCTGGGAGTAAATCAATGTGCATTCTGTTGTTATATTGATGTCTATCTAAAATATACTGATGTATATTCATTCTTCTGACATTTTCAAGCTGTATAACCTTGACTAAGTTACATTTTGACCAAGCATTCATTTCCTTATCAATCAAGCAATAGGATTTACTAAGGGGTGTTAACTAAGAATTTCAAAATGGAGACCTGGCTGAGACTGAAAAAAAAAAAATAAAGTGTTTATTTGGGGTTTGTTAGGACTGCTGCCCTGGAAACACAAATCCAAGAAACACATTAATTGTGTTCAGTTGGACCACAAAATGGGGGAGGCAGAAACCCACAAGGTTACATAATTTATTTGTCTAGAATTAGGATTAGAGCTGGCAAGAAGTAATGGTGCTTGTTAAGCAAGGAGTAGTTGGTATTCCAAATGATTACATACTTGGGGTGGCGAGGGAAGGGCGTGGGATGCAGCTGCTAGCAGATACTGTTTTGAAAATGGCTGGTGGTGTCCTTGAGTTTGATACAGTCAAGAAAATTCAAATTCTGAGTGATGCAAGAAGGTGTCTGAAACCTCATCCACGATGGAGAACCATAGTTACTCCATTTTAATTTTTACATGATGTGTCGTTAGATCCTTAACAGTGTGATCACTTTTACTTTTTGTTCTCTCATTGCCTGATCATGCAGATGTAATGGACATTCATTTCTTTACCTGAAGGCAGTGTATCCAAGACCTCTTCTGACAAGACTTCAATAGGTACAAAACAGAAACTGTTAAACTAGCACCAGCCATTAGCTAACACTTGGGTTTTGGGGGCTTTAGGGATGGGGTGTAGGTTGATGTAGATTTCATTATTGTTCCCAATTCTTTATTTCATCCTCTATTCATGCCCTGTGCCACGTGATTTGCAGTTCTTCTCAGCATAGAATGTTTCCCTGCTTTACAGATGTTGGGCTTGGTTGTGGAACTTGGCCATTGGAATGTTAGTAGACCTAACACAAGGTGGCTTGAATTACAACTGCACAGCTGGTCTTGCTATCTTGACTACTGTCATTTCCATAAGAAGACAAGCCCTGGGTAGTCCAAGGCGGATGAGAGATATATGGAGCTGAGCTAGACTCAGTTTACATTTTGGGGTCAAGGTCAGCTGAACACAGCCTAGATCAGCTGATTCTCAGGCAACCCACAGACAAGTGAACAAGAATAAATAATTGTTGTTTTAATCCACTGAGTTTGGGACCACAGAGCATTATTGTAGCACTGGATGATTAACAGATCATAGGACTGGGCATCACTGAGAATACTTTCAGCTGCAGTGAACAGAGAATGCTGCTTAAAAGAGCTTCCAAAAAATTTCAGTTGGGGTTTCAGTGTCAAGCAACCAAAGCCAATTTAGACAAATTGAAACATAAAAAGCAACTTAGTAAAAGGCTATTGGATAGCTAGTATCTTGGTAGGGGTGGGGTTTGCTGGAAACTTAGGTTTGAAGCTGTCAAATCCAAGATCGCCAAAATCTATCCATGCAGTCATTCTGGTAGCAATATGGCTACTACCACGACAGGATATGCACACCACAGGATATGCACATGCTACACTAGACATCAGATGCTGCTACTTGAGTCAGTGATACTGCTATTTCTGGGAACTGAACACTGGCTACTGATCAAAACCCACAGAACAAAAATGCTCAGCCTCTGCCTTAGCTCTGTGAAACTTAATGATTCACCATTAGGTTCTGATTAATGTGTGCGTTTATGCATCTCTTTGGTGGAGTCTAGAGTATGTTGTACCCTAATTTCAAAGGTGAATGAGAAGGTTCTGAAATTCTCAGCTTCTCTAGTGAGAAGTGGGTTATCCACAAAGTGGGGGACTCCTAACACAGGAAGGAGGTTGGGGAGCTAAAGCACAAGATAAATATCTACTTCAAACACCAGAAGTTATCAGCTCACCTAGCATTGTATCTAGATGTAGGGTGGCTTCCTCAGTGCTTAACCCTGGAAACCCACAGTGTTGTGCAGACAGGTTCTTTTATCCTCACACTCTTCCACAGTCTGGCTTTATGGTAAGGCTGCTCCCCTCAGAGTTATTTCTGTGGTCTGAATATTTGTGTCCCCTGCAAATTTAAATGTTGAAATCCTAGCCCCTAAATGTGACGCTATTTGAAGATACAGCCTTTGGGAGGTGATTGGGTCATGATGGTGGGGCCCTCATGAATGAGATTAGTGCTCTTTTAAAAGAGATCTCACAGAGCTCCCTAGCCTCTTCCTCTATGTGAGGACACAGAGAGAAGTTGTGGAATCTGAACATGACAAGGGTCTGCACCAAAATGTGACCATGCTGGTGCTTTGATCTTGGACTTCCCAGCCACCAGAACTGTGCCCAGTGTGTGGTATTCTGTTATAGTACCCCAAATGGACTAAGACAGCTATGTAACAAATGCCACAGAAACTGAGGCTCATTAACCAAAATTTTAGAAACAGAGACCTCATTGAAATGTAAAGGTGTGTATTTGGGGTTTGTTAGGACTGCAGCCCAGGAGACTTAGATTCAAGAAGCACTTGAATTGCATTCCACCAGACTACAAAATGGAGGAGGCTTATTAAGGCAAAAACTGTAAGGCTGCAGTTATGAGCTGTTTATCAAGAATTATAATTAGGAAGAAGTAAGGTGTGCTTTTAAAGTAAGGATTGGTTAGGATCCTTACGGTTGCATAGTTACAAGGGGAGACCTTGAGACTAGAAGGCTGCAGCTGGCAGGTGTTGTTCTGAATATGCCTGTTGGCATCCTTGGTCTGCACAGCTCAAAGAAAGTTCAAGTTCCAGTGGCACAGAGCTGTGTCTGAGACTAGGTCCCCAGTGGCCACCTGACTTCATTTTTGTATACAATTCAGGTGATGACTATGATGACTGCATTATAATTTCAATTTGTCATCAGGCTATATCATTTTTTTTTTAATGGAGATACTGGGAATTGAACCCAGGACCTCATGCCTTCTAATAATTCACCATTAGGTTCTACGATTGAGCTATACCCTCCCCCAGACTATATGCTTTCTTGTTCATCTCTCAAAGTGAGAAAGACATGCTTCTCCTGCACATTCTCAATCCTTCTGCATCTCTTTTTTCAACTCTAATAAGGTTAACATATAATAAAATGTGCAGATTTTCAGTATTAGAGTTGTATTAGTCAGGGTTTTCTGGAAAAACAGAACCTATAGGACGTGCATAAATAGAGATTTATTTTAAAGAATTTACTCATGTAATTATGGAAGGAGGCTGGCAAGTCCAAAATCTGCAGGGTAGGCTGGCAGGCTGGAGACCCAGGGAAGAGCTATTGTTGCAGTTTGAGTCTGAAGGCCACTGGTGGGTAGAACGCCTTCTTGTGCGGAGAGGACGGTCTTTGCTCTATGAAGGCCTTCAACTTATTGGATGAGGCCTGCCCACATAATGGAGGGCAATCTGCTTTACTCAAAGTCCACCAATTTAAATGTTAATTTCATCCAAAAAACACTTTGACAGAAATATCTAGAACAATGTTTAACTGAATATCTGGCCAATATAGCCAAGTTGACACACAAAGGACAGTGAGTTTGGATATGAAATTGTGTGACTATCATGCCAGTCAAGATATAAACCAATGTGACGGCCTCAGAAAATTATCCTGCATCCTCTTCCAGTCACTCTTTACTCCATCTCCATGGAAACTATTTCTGAATTCTATCATTGTGCATTAATTTCCAGCTTAGGACTTTATTTAAATTGAATCATACAGTATGTATTCTTTTTTGTGTTTGGCTTGTTTTAGCCAACAAAAGGAACAAAATGTGTGTGTGTGTGTTTGTGTTAGGTGTGTGTGTGTGCATTTGTGTGTGATATAATTGGCATTAAAACAAACACACAGATTTAGATGTTCTGTTAGGTAAGTGTTGAATGACTTGTATACATCTGTGTAATGCTACTCAAAACAAAACATGGAATATTTTCACTACTTTAGAAAGCTCCTTTATGCATCTTTCCAGTTAAAACTCCGCCCCACCCAAAGCTACCACTTTCTGCCCTTTTATTCTTAATATGATGTTTCTAAGATTTATCCTATTTCGCATGTGTTAGTAGTTCCCTTTTATTGATGAGTAGTATTCCATAATTTGTTTATCCATTCTCTTGTTGACAGCCCTTACAATTGTTTTCAGCTTTGGGTAACCATGAATAAAGCTGCTTTGAATGATTTTGTACAAGTCTTTTTGCACGAAAGCTTTTCCCTGGGTTAATGCCTGATAATATAACTTCTGGTTGCAGCCTATGTGTTTAACTTTTTAAGAAACTGCCAGCAGTCTTGCAAAGTGGTTACAGCATTTCTCAGTCTCGTAAGTAGTGTATGAGAGTTTCAGTTGCCCCACCCATATCCTCACCTACATTTGATATTGCCAGTTTTTACAATCATAGCTGCTCAAGTTGATGTGAAATGTCTCATTACGATTTTATCTTGCATTTCCCTAATGACTAATCATATTGATTAGTTGACTTTTGTATGTGCGTGTATGCATATATATGTGTGTGTGATATGCTATTCATTATCTTGATTACATATTCTTTCCTAAAGATTCTGCGATTGTCCTTGTAACAATAAGCATTAATTAACAATGAGAAATAACTCCTGCAGTCAAGAATGGGATTAGCTTCCTCTGAGGAAGAGAACTTCATGGAACATGGAGAATATGGATGGATAAAAGAAAAAAAGTCAGAATTTCATTATGAAGAAAAAGAGAAGATATTTCATAGAGAGGAGAGATGATAGAAAAGAGTAGGGCCAAACTGGTGGTTCTCAAGCCAAGATGCACCTCAAAATCATTCTTTTAAAACACCAATTAAAATCCAGTATCTTCTGGATCCACTGGGACAGAGGTTGGGCTGTCAAGGCTCTGGGTGGCCTTGTCCCTGTTGGGGCTCTCTGCCTGAAGCTTCCATCGCAATGTTGGCGGTGCTACCTGTTTGGGGCAGCAGAGGGGGGGACCCAACCTTCATGACTCTGCTGAGTATTGCCCTAACAGGGGTCTTTTGTGGTGGCCCCCTACTTGGGGAGAGAGCTCTCTTGAACCTCGTTTAATAAAAGCACTAATTCCGTTCATGAGGATGCTGCCTTCATGACCTAATCAGCTCCCACAGGCCCACCTCCTAATACCATGCCATTATGTATTAGGCTTCAACATATGAATGTGGGAGACACACATTGAGACCACAGCATCATGGAATATATTTAAAATGAAAATCCGTAGGTTCAAATTCAAATTCTAGTAATTCAGATTTAGTAGGTCTAGAATGAAGTCTAGGAATCTACTTTTTTTTTTTTAAACAAATTTACCAGCTGGCTCTGAGGCAGAATATTTTTAAATAAGAGGAGCCCTTATCAACCATTGACAAAATTTCCTCTACACACATATGTACCCAAGGACCCCTTGCTACTCGGGCACTCTTCAGGACCTTCAAGTTGGGCACCACTGGTGGAGGATGCATTACTGAAGGAGTATTCATAGGTCCACATGCAACACTAGAAGGGCCCCCAGGAATATGCACTTGGGACAGTGGATGGGTACAAAGTGGCAGCCACATGAGACACAAGGAAAACACTGGTCCAACTGGACACTGAAGAGGCACACAGAACTGTTCACAGGAGACATTTATGAAGCACATCAGAACATCTATGTGGGTAATGGAGGGGCAAACAGGCCCATGCAGGACATGGAAGGACCACACAGGAATGTCCCCACGAGACACTGAAATTTAGTATGTATCCACAAGGGGCTCTGAAGGGTCCCCTGTGTTCTTGTAGGACACTGAGGGAGAAAGGGGGTGAGAGAATGCCACAGAGACACTGATTAACCAGGGCTGAGGCACCAGGAAGAGAAAAATGCAACCTACAGATAAGGTTCTTGAGTTTGTGAGATCCCAAGAGGGAGAAACCTTGTTTTATGTACCATCACGTCATTAGGATCTATCACAGTGACCGATTATGTACTCAATACATAGAGTGACCAAGTAATTTATCTCCCAAACTGGGTTGCCCTTGGTCAGAAAAGGGGGTACCATTTATAACTATGCTGAAACCGAAAGCATAATCTAAGACCCATTCTGGGAAAGCTGGGAAGTACAGTTTCCCTACCAATGAATCTTGGGTAAGTAGGTGGGTGAATGAATGAGGGGAGTTCTTTTTGAGTGGAAAGAATAAATAATAACACCATCAACTGCTCTATCAAACAGGAAAAAAAGGCCTTCTTGCAGGTGACAAAGCAGGGGTGTTGAGGCTAGAAGTGTCTGAAGTCTTTTCTGTAAAGTGGCTTCTGCGGTCTTTGATGAGCACAGCACAGCGGGGGATGAGTAGAGCCCTCGGCCTGTAGCTGCAGTTGCTTATCAGATGCTGTGCTCTCAGTAAGACTTGCCTTTTTGTGATGGTTAAGAGTGGGGTGTGATGGAGATGAGGGCAGGGGCTAACACAGTCCAAGGGCCAGCTCCCAGGGCTATTGCAGATAGAGGGGTGGGGCATGGCTCAGTCCTCCAGGCAGCCCTCGTGAGCTGTGCTGGGTGGGGTGAGGCCTTCCATCTCCTCCGCAGAGGGCAGAAGTTGAGATGAACTCAGAAAGGAGAGGGAATGAGGGAACAAGAAGCACAGCCTCCAGAAGGGGCCCCTTCACACTAATTGTAAAGAAACATGATGCTTGTTAATCAGAAACGGGTGTTTAAAGAGGTACAAGCAGGAAGAGTGTAAAAGAGAAAATATCAGGACAAGAGGAAGTAGCTCTGTGCTCGCCTCCCCCAGCCCCTAGCCCTGGACGCCATGCTGTGCCTTCCATAATAAGGCTGAACCTGGCCATGCCCATGGCCCCTGACTGCAGTGGTCTCCTCTCCCCATTTGAGAGCAGAAGGGCCACAGTCTTGGAGAGGAGGAAAAGATCAGGTGGCGCTCCCTGCAAGACTGTTCAGGCGTGTTTAGCCACGCATCTCAGGAGATCTCATGAGCTGTGTGCCCATGGCAGGCAGGTTAACTTCTCTGATACACATTTCTCTTCTGTAAAGGTGGGATTGTAACAGACGTGTGGCATTCAGGGTAACCCGAGGGTGCAGGTGAGATAGGAATGAAGTTTCCTCCCCTTCCTCCAGACTGTCTGCCATTAGCACTACCGCCTGGAAGACTGATGGGTTCAGTGAGTTGAACCCTGAGTGGATGATAAAAAAGGACCAGGAGGTTTACTTGATGGGAGGAGAGAGAAGGCAATTCAAGTGTAAACTCACGGGAGAACACTTTTCTAGCACTCTCCCTATTCCAGTAGAATATGCACCTCCCTGTTTTGTGCCTTGCCCCTTTGTTTTCAAGGAACCTGTGACACTTTATAGCATGTAAAATTTATTATAAGTTGGACTCCATCATAGGAGTGTCTCCTGAATAGTCAGAGGGCATCCTATTGTCTTTGATTCCCAAAGCTGAGTTCCTAGCTCTTAGAAAGTAAGCAGTACAAAGGGATGGAAAGAGAGAGATAAAGGGACTGGCAGGAGCCCCATGCAGAGGTGTTGGTGCAGGAAGGGAGTGGGCGGGTATGGGTGCTGAGAGGGCTTCCCGGAGGAGGGGGTGCCTTGTTGGCAGACCCTGGCACTGGATAGCAGGCCTGACAGTTCAATCAGGGAAAGGGAATGTGCTGGAGAGGGTGAGGAGTTTCCATAATACATCCCATGTGATAGTCCAGCCTAAACCAGGTCCCAGGTACCACAAGTGGGCAGCATCTCGGGCAAAGCTTGCAGAGAACCTAAGACCAGGAAGTCTGTTTTTAAGCTGTGATAAGCATATAGGTGTGGGAAAGGAGGTCTGGGGCTGGCCCAGCTTCTCAATAAGTTAGTCCCTGGCCCTTTTCTGTGTGGGAAGGCAGAACTACGCCTCGATCGCCTGCTGGACCAGCTGTGAGATGCTTGAGGGCAGAGAGCATTTGTGTCAATTTCAGCATGAAGCTGACACTTAGTAAATGTTTATAAAGTTGGCCAAATTCACCAATGCTCTTCCTATGTTTCTGTGGGTTTTTCAAACATTTCTCTTTCTCCAGGAAAGAACTGTTGGTCTTCTGGGGAGAATTACCCTGTCCCAATTTTTCTTGTCTTCACAAACATTTACAAATAGAATTTTAACTTAAAAATTGGTATTTGAACTTAAAAAGTAACCAAATTACAAGTCTTGTTTGACTTTCAAACTCACAAAGCTACAGAAACAAAAATACCAAGTCCACTGTAGACAGAGCCCCACGTACAATGTGTTCTGCCTCATTTTCAGTTAATGGACCACATCCATTGTTCTCTGAAAGAGGAAATTCCACTGTTAACTGCCAGAGAGAAAATAGGCTTCTCCTTTGCACTCAAGAGTCTGGCTAAACAATCTTTGCCCGTCTATAAAACGGCAGCCTCTGGCTGCAGGATATTTTCTCCACAGAGAAAAGTGAGGACAGAATACATTTTGAAGGGTGGTTGTGTCTCGACACCTTGTTGACTGGTGCCTCAAAGGCTTTTAGGTCACTTGTACCGAACACGGAAGAAAATAGGGCTGTGTAATTGGCCAGGAAATGAAGGCACACGATCTGTTTGCACCGCCATTATCTAATGGAGGTCACTATGTCCAACTGGAACTAAGGTTAATCACTCTGTCAGACGTGCCTGTGGAGACACGGGATGAGTTGTTTTGCTTGCCTCTGAATCCAGACTGAAGTGGACCGCTGTCTCATTTACTCTGGGTTATGGTGGCGGATTTATTATAGTCCAGTAGGTTTCCCTCCTTCCCCTCCCCTCTCCTCTCCTCTCCTCAACCTGTCTCTCCCCTTTTCCCCTCTCCTCCCCCACCTTTTCCTTCCCTTTTTCCTGGACTCCACCCTGACCCAAAGGAAGGGGGATATCTGGAATCTGATGACTACATATTGAAAGTGTCTTTGTTTTCCAAAGTGCAGTGAGCTAAAAAAAAAAAAACTGAGGACTATTTCTTCATAAAATACTAACAATTCTAAGATCATTTAAAAATTCAGCAAGTGTAGATTTTATCTCTCAAGGAAGACTTCTGGAGTGTGAAAGTTCAGGCTGATTGCACCTGAATCCTCTTCAGTCTCTGCATTACTGGCATCTGTCAGTGTTTTGTCATGGCAGGGTTTTACAGCTGGTGGAGAAGTTAGCACAGGTTCATCTCTCAGAAGTGAACAAACAGCCTGTTTGATGCCTCACTGTTAGTTGAGCCTGGTCACTCTCTGGGTCAGTAAACTATTGCACTTTCAATTCCCGGAAAGTGATCTGGTGTAGTGAAGAAGGCCACGGGCTTTGTAAACAGGAGGGCCCGGGTTTGATTTAGGGCCCCATGGTCATATCCTCTGGACTTCTTTAGTTTTCTCATATGTAAAGTGGGAATAACACTAATAATTATGTCATGTTGTTAGAGCAGGCAGATAGCTAGATATGAGCAGAGAAAGGGAAACACAGACCAAATGGCAGACATTGGGCAGAAAGGAGAGACACAGGCCAAATGCAGGAAACCCTACATCATGTGAGCACCAGGGGTCCCTGGGCAGAGAAAGAAAAGCAGGAACCTCTGGGCTGATAAGTGGTCATAGTTTGGGGGTGACAAGTGGCATAGAGGCCAACAAAGAAAGGTGGGAAAAGGCAGGAATCTCCAGTGTCTGAATGTAACTTTTTGCTCATTATGTCCTCATTTCAATAAAATTAGCCTTGCAGACTAGAAGTACCCATCAAGCACCGATGCCACGACACTTCCAATCCAGACTGAAAAAGGACAAAAATACCTCCTCCCCACCACAAGGTGGGGTTGAGACGAAAATCAGGGAATATGACCCCAAGCCCTTCCCTCCCCAGTCAATATTCCATCCATTCATTTTTACACCCTGTGTAACCAACTTGCCAAAGAAACTCAGGGCAGCCGCTCACCTGAGTCTGCCCACTCTCCCCTGAGAGTGTACTATCCACTCCTTAATAAATCGTCACTTTACTTTCTTAACCTCCATGTCTTGTGTCTGAATTCTTTCTGGGATGGGACAAGAACCTGGAAGGAACATTGGTTATATCTACCAGCAACAATGTGAGTTGTATGGAGGTGAAATAAGACAAAGCAGGTAACTGAGTTAACATAATGCCTGGTGTTTACAAGGATTCAGCTACATTTAACAAGGCTAACTTAGTCACTAGGCACCCCAGGCACAGGGCCTGAGGGTCACCAAACTTTTAGGGGGGCCATGAAAAGGTTTTAATTTTCATTTATTTTATTTTTTAATTTTAATTTTTTAATTAAAATCGGTCATAATGTTGTACCAATAATTTTCATCTTTTAGAATAAGAAGGAAAAAATGAATATAACGAATCCAACCCAGATTATGATTGTCTTTTTACCCAATATATTCATAAAAGGTAACAATTTTTTTAATGAATTAAGACACCTGGGAAAGCAAAAACACCTGGGGCCCACGAAAGTCATACTGCGACTCAGGCCGTTAGCAGTCCTGGGTGTGACAGTAGCAGGAGCCTCCACAGTAAAGGAGAGGTGAAAACAAAATGCCAAGGTTGTAACTGACTGAGTTGTAGTTAACTTCTCAGTGAAAGCAGCTAGAGTAGGTTTCTGTAATAGCTAAGTATGCTTTTTATTACTTTTCAGCCACCCCTCTTAATAACAGGTGAATGAATTACCTTAAAAAGAATTATGGTGATTTTCAGTACAGCTGGGATATGATGAACATATCATCCATGAGCATAATAGAGTGGCTGTAAAATCAAACAGTTTTTAGGTAGAGTAGTTGAATAGCTCTAAGGATAGGAAAAACCCATTTCTCTTGGCAATATCAAAACTATGCCATTACTAAGGAATGCATTTGCCAGAAAGACAGTGTGTGGCTGACCCACACTGACTCTGTTGCCGACCGTCTTGGATTGGGTGGACCCCAGGGGGTCCTCCCCTTGCCCAGTGCAGCTTGGGCCACTAGAATGAGACCAGGTTGGCCAAACAGAGCAGAAATCTTATTACTTGATCAAGGAGTGGAGAAGGGAGAGCTCGTGCTGTAAAGACACCTTCTCCACGAAGGGAGGAGAGGACAGGACTTCTAAATGGTAAGAGGCAGGTGCATCATCAGAAACTGAGGAAAAGGGCAGAGATTTCCATGAACAGCTCGGGCATGCACAGCCCCTCAGGCTTCCTCGCACATGGCACTGACTATGTCTAGCAAGGTACAAGTCTCCCCTTTGGTGGGAGATCTTCCCACAGTAATGTAGCAAAGGCAACTAGAGGATACTTCTCAGTTTCCTCTGCATAGGAACTGCTCTGACAGTTAGGGTGGATCTGTTTCAGGGCAGTTGACTGTCAGATTTTCTTTGAGGTGTAACTGATAAACATCTTTGACAAACATCAGATGTTTTGGAACAAGAGCAGAAATAGGTTACAGTAGAGATCTTTCAGCTCACCGACAACTCCCTTTTGTCAGCGCCACCCTAGGCTTGCAGGCCTACCCCTCCCTCTGTGCATGGCTGAGCTTTAACCTACTCACAAGGAATGTGCCCATGCCAGGTAGGTTCCCTATCAACTTTTATCTTGCTTTCCTCTGGTATGAAAACTGGGGAAATGCCTTTAGGTGACGCAGATGATTAATGGTCATGAGACCCCCTCCCTGCCCAGGGGAGGAAAAGCCCTGTTCCTGCTGGTGCTTCTCACTTGGTAGTCAGATTCTATCTTTATCTTTGGCCCCTTGAAGTCCCCTGTATCTTTTCAGGGGCATGGGGTGCAGCTGCAAATGCCTCTGGATTCTCTTCCCCTGATCCTGCCTACACGTAAGTTACACACAATAAACTTCATAGTTGCACTTTATGGAGTTGCCTGCTGCATCTTTTCAGTCTCAAAGGCCCTTCTCAGTTCAGAGGATGTTATTCTATATTCTCGCCTTCAAACAGACAGAAATGGTCAATTTACCCTACATGCTCAGTTGAAGAAAACCTTGTTCTATGTGAACTGTATTAAGAAGACGTGCCAAGTTATTAACATATTTTGTTTCACTTATGAATATATAAATGCTAGTTTCCTTTAAAAACAACATAAAAGATCTATATTTTACCTACATTATTTTTAGAATCGATCTGTCTACTTTAACAAAGGTCTATTTTATAAACTCAAAATGGCTTAAAGATTTAAATATAAAACACAATAAATCTCCTAGAAGAACACATAGGCAAAACATTCTCTGACATAAATCTTAGCAACGTTCTCCTAGAGCAATCTACCCAGGCAATGGTAATAAGAGCAAAATAAACAAATGAGACCTAATTAAACTCATAAGATTTTCACAGCAAAGGAAACCATAAGCAAAACAAAATGACAACCTACAGAACAGGAGAAAATATTTGCAAGTGATGCAACTGACAAAGGCTTAATTTCCAGAATATATAAACAGTTCATACAACTTAATAACAAAAAAGCAAACAACCCAATCCAAAAACGGGCAGAGGACCTAAACATGCATTTTTCCAATAAAGACATATGAATGGCTAATAGACATGAAAAAATGCTCAATATCACTAATTATCAGAGAAATGTAAATCAAAACTATAATGAGGTATCACCTCACAACAGTCAGAATGGCCATCATTCAAAAGTCCACAAACGATAAATGCTGGAGAGGGTGTGCAGAAAAGGGAACCCTCCTACACTGCTGATGGGAATGTAGTTTGGTGCAACCATTATGAAAAACAGTATGCAGAGTCCTTAAAAAACTAAAAACAGACTTACCATATGATCCAGCAATCCCACTTCTGTGTATATATCCTGAGGGAACTCTAATTTGAAAAAATACATGCACCCCAATGTTCATAGCAGCACTATTTACAATAGTGAAGACATGGAAGCAACCTAAATGTCCATCCACAGATGACTGGATAAAGAAGTGATGGTATATTTATACAATGGAATACTACTCAGCCATAAAAAGAGTAAAATAATGCCATTTGCAGCAACATGGATGGACCTAGAGAACATCATTCTAAGTGAAGTAAGCCAGGAAGAGAAAGAAAAATACCATATGATATCACTCATATGTGGAATCTAAAAGAAAAACAAAGCACACTATGAACTCATCTACAAAACAGAAACAGACTCTCAGTAAGCAATCTTATTGTTACTGGGGAAAGGGGGTAGGGAGGGATAAATTTGGGAGTTTGAGATTTACAAATGTTAGCCACTATATATAAAAACAAATTAAAAAAAAATTTCTATAGTATAGCATAGGGAACCACACTTAGTATCTCTTAATAACCTTTAATAGAAGAAAATATAAAAACAAATATATGTATGTATATGCAAGACTGGGACATTGTGCTGTACATCAGAAATTGACACATTGTAATTGACTGTACTTTAATTAAAAAAAAACAAATTTCAGTTTTAATTAAAATTGGATGTCACAGATCTCACTTACCTGTGGAATCTTAAAAAAAAAAAAAAAAAAAAGAAGAAGAAGAAAAAGAAAAAGAAAACAAAAAAACCTCACAGAAAATGAGATAAGGTTTGTGGTTACCAGAGGAGGATGGTGTGGGGAGGAGGAACTGGAAGAAGGTGGTTAAAAAGCATAAATTTCTAGTTATAAGATAAGTAAGTACTAGGGAGGAAGTGAGCTACATGATTACTATAGCTAACACTGCTGTATGATAAATAGGCAAGTTTCTAAGAGAGAAAATCCTAAGAGTTCTTATCACAAGGAGAAAATTTTTTTCCTTTTTTCTTTTTTCCTTTTTGTTCATTGTATTTACATGACAAGATATATGTTAGCAGAACCTATTACAGTAATGATTTTATGGTATATGTAAATCAAACCATCATGCTGTATGCCTTAAACTTACAGATTGATGTATGTCAATTGTTTTCAATAAAGCTGGAAAAAATTTGATATCATAAAACTGTATGTTTAATGAAACAAAAGCAATTCCTGCTAAACGAGCAATGGGACACATACTTGTCTTTGTTGGAAAGTGTATTTATAACTGAGCTAATCAGCTTGTTTCTCCATGGATCAAAGACAAGGGTTATTGGATAGTGGTTACCAGTGGGGAGAGGGGAGGGGGAGGGGCAAGATGGAGGTGGAGGATTGAGAGGTACAAAGTATCAGGTATAAAATAAGCTACAAGGATGTATTGTACAACATGGGGAATAGAGCCAATATTTTGTAATAACTGTAAATGGAGTATAACCTTTAAAAATTGTGAATCACTATATTGTATACCTGTAACATAATATTGTACGTCAACTATAGTTCAATTTTTAAAAAACATGATATTGTAAAATAAATACATAAATTTTTTTAAAAATTAAAAAAAAAAACCTAACCCTAACCCAGAAAAGTTCACCTCTTCTTCCATTGCACAGATAACTTGTAGAAACATGTGGGAGATCATTATATATTATATAATATAATAATTCTATAAGTAAGTCTTCTGAGTATTAAGCATTTATCTATAAAGGTCTATTGTCCAGTGACTGGGACACTCCCTGTGTGCTCTCATTGCCCCCAGAGAAAAGAGCTGTCTTACTGAATGTAATCTTACAGGTTGACTAAATTTAAAAAGGAGGAGGATAAAGGAAAGGAATAAACAAAGACCATGTCATAGCTTTGGCCTCAGTGATCAGAGAGAGACAGCAACATTGTGGCAGAGTGTTAAGAAAAAGAGGCACTTGGTATTAATAACTTTTCTCATTTGCATTTCTCCCCAAAATATCTTTAGTTTATGATCCCATTTAATATAACATTTTCACATCAAAATAGTTTCTATTTAAAAAGTGTCTGTCAGTTTAGGTTTGATCAGCAGTTTTAAACAATTGGATGGATTCCCAGCCTTAGTCGTTTTCCCAGAAAAGTTCATCTCTTTTTCCACTGCACAGATAGCTTGTAGAAACATGTGGGAAATTATTATTATTATATAATATAATAATTTTATAATTAAGTCTTCTGGGTATTAAGCATTTGTCTGTAAAGATCTATTGCCCAGTGACTGGGACACTCCCTGTGTGCTCTCATTGCTCCTAGAGAAAAGAGCTGTCTTGGCTTTGTGATCCTTAGTTTCTTGTTTTTAAAAATATATATATATTTTTTAACTTGAATTCTATGTACATGGAGTCATACAGTGAATGTTCTTTTGTGACTCACTTCTTTCACTCATTCTTATTATTTTTAAGATTCATTCATGGTGATATGTGAAGCTGCAGTTTGTTAACATTCTCATTGCTTATACATATTCCATTGTATAAACATTCCACAATTTATCCACTCAAATGTTAAAAGACTTTTGGATGGTTTCTCATTTTTTGGATAGTTAGTCCTGCCATGAGCTTGTGTACTGAGGCACATGCCCATTTACCTGGATTATAGATAGGTTATGTTCATGTAATTTTACTAGGAAAGTTCCCAAATGCCAGCACCAATTAGCAATTCTACCTGCAGTAAAAGAGTTCCTGCTGAACTGCATGCTCACCAACACTTGGTATTTTAGGAGGTTCTTTTTACCAATCTGGTTGGTGTATAATGGGAAGTTATTGTGGCATAATCTGCATTTCCTTATAATGAGACTGAGTATCTCTTGATATGTTATTGTTCATTTGTGGTTTCATCTGTGCAGTAACTGTTAAAACTTTTTCATATTCTTTTTCTACTGGATTGTTTTACTCTGGTCAGTTCATGAAAAATCTTCATGTATTTGGGATTCTTGTCCTTTGATATGTCATAGATTCTGGCAGACAACCAAAATCTCTGGTTCTGGTGGAACTAGAATTTCTGTGGAATTTCTTTGTACTTTCTAAGTGATATATTTTGATAAGCACATATTCTTAATTTTACATGGTCTAATTCATTAATCTATTCCATTATGGTTTACACTTTATGTCTTGTTTAAGAAGTCCTTTCCTACTCCAAGTCATGAATATGGTATAAAACTCCAATATTTAGGTCTTAAAATTTATGGTTTCAATCTACCTGGAATTGATTTTTTTTTTTTCTGGTATGGAGTGAGGTAGGATGTCCCAGTCCATTCCACATGGATAACCAACTCTACCAGAATCTTTTATTGATAACTCTACTTTTTTCCTTTTGATCTCAATACTAACTCTGTCACATGTTGAGTATCTGTCTATACACAGGTCTTTTCTAAGTCCCCAGTGTTATTCACTGATCTATTTGCCTATTGCCATGTGAATACTGCACTGTTGTCTATAAAAAGCTCTCGCTTTCTTCTTGAAAAGAGTCTTGAATATTCTTATCTTTTCTTTGGTTTTATTAAATTCAAAATTAGGAGTTACTAGATCATCTCTATGGTTCCCTCTAGAGCTAAAAGATTTATTCTATTCTATATAAATAATAACATTGTTGCTTTTCTTCATGATACCATTAGATTTAGCAATTATTTTGCCAAACTATATTAATCTTCCAAAATAACTTTACATGCTTCTGAGGTTATTAAATTGATGCCTATTCTTTTTTGAGGATTTTACTGCTCTTAGCTTCTATTACCACTTTAGAATAATGGCATTACTGATATACAAGTATTTATAGAGTTTGCATGTGCCTAGCAGTTGCTTGGGGTTTAAAGGAAATTTAAAGAAGCGTGCAGCACTGTCTCTGATGGGGAAGAACATGTACTTTAGCTGGAGAGACATGGCAATGACCCAGTGCTATCTTTGACTACATCTGGATTTGGTCAGCAAATTTTCAAGACCTCAGGTTTGTGTGTGTTTTTTTCTTATTAAAAAAAGAAGTCCCCTTTTCAGGCTCTAACATTTGATGAATTGCCATACAACAGCTCCCTCTATATCCTGCCCACATGAAGGCTGTGAAAACACAGATAACTTCCTAAAACTTATATAATATTGTACATCAACTATGCCTCATATAAAAAAGAAAAAAACTACACCAGCCTATGCATAAGGGGGATTCCAGAAGGAGAAGAAAGAGAAAAGGGGATCAAAAATGTATTTGAAGAAATTATGGCTGGAAATTTCCCAAATCTAAAGAAGGGAACAGATATCGAGGTATAGGAAGCACAGAGGGTCCCAAACAAGATGAACCCAAACAGACCCACACTAAGACATACAAAATTAAAATGGCCAAAATTAAATATAAAGAAAGGATTCTAAAGGCAGCAAGAGGAAAACAAAGCGTCAGTTACAAGGGGCCCCCTGTAAGGCTACCAGCTGATTTCTCCACAGAAACTTTTAAAGGTCAGAAGGAAGTGGCATGATACATTCAAAGTCCTGAAAGGGAAAAATCTGCAACCTAGGGATACTCTGCCCAGCAGGATTTTCATTTAGAATAGAACAAGAGGCAAAGAATTTCTCAGAGAAGCAAAAACTAAAAGAATACAGCAATAATAAACCTAAAAGAAATACTGAAAAGTCTTCTCTAAATAGAAAAGAAGCGAGAATCTATAGGAAAGGGAAAATCACAACAGGAAAGGCAAATATATAGAAGAATTGAAGATGACTTATGTAAGACAGTATATAGATTAAAAAGAATCAAAAAATTTTCCTGAAAGTAATTATAATTACAATGAACAGCAAAAGGATAAACATAAAGATGTGAAATAGGGCATCAAAATCACAAAATGTGGAGGAGGGAAGTAAGAAAATGTAGATCTCTTAGGATGTGTTTGAACTTATCTGACTATCAGTCCAATGCAAGTAGATATAGTTAGGAGGTAACATACTTAAAAACTAGAGTAACCACAAATCAAAAACATACGATAGATTCATAAAAATCAAAAAGAAAGAAACTCAAGTATAATACAAAACAAAATCCTCAAACCAAAAAAGGAAAAACATAAAGAGGAAGAAAGGAAAAAACAACTACAAAATCAACTGGAAAACAAGATTTAAAATGGTAATAAATACACACTTATGTATAGTTACTTTAAATGTCAATGGACTAAACTCTCCTATCAAAAGACACAGATTGGATACTAAAACAAGAGTTTATAATATGCTGCCTACAAGAGACCCACTCTAGGGTGAAGGACACACATAGATTGAAAGTGAGGGTATGGAAAATGATGTCTCATGCAAATGGAAATGAAAGAAAGCGGGTGTAGCAATATTCACATCAGACAAAATAGACTTTGAAACAAAGATCATTAAAAAAAAAGAATAAGAAGGACACTATACGATGATAAAGGAACGATACAAGAGGAGGATATTACACTTGTTAACATATCTGCATCCAACATAAGAACACTTAGATACATAAAACAAATATTAACAGGCATAAAGGGAGAAACTGACAGGAATGCACTAACAGTAGGAGACTTTAACACCCCACTGACATCAGTGGACAGATCTTCCAGACAGAAAATCAGTAATGCAATAGAGATTCTATATGACACAACAGAACAGTTAGCCCTAATTGATATCTATAGGACATTATATTGAAAAAAACAGAATACACACTCTTTTCAAGCACACATGGAACACTCTCTAGGACAGAACACACAATAGGACATAAAACAAGCCTCAACAAATGTAAGAGGATAGAAATTATTTCAAGCATCTTTTCTGACCATGACAGTATGAAACTAGTAATCAACCACAGAAAGATAAGGGGGGAAAAAGATTATATGAAGTCTAGACAACAAGCTACTGATAAAAATCAGTGGGTCAATGATAAAATCAAAGAGGAAATCAAAGTTACCTTGAGACAAATGATAATGAAAGCACAACCATACAAAATCAATGAAATACAACAAAAGCAGCCCTAAGAGAGAAGTTCATAGCAATACAGGCCTTCCTCAGAAAACAAGAAAAATCTCAACTAAACAACCTAAACTACCACCTAAATGAATTAGAAAAAGAAGAACAAGCAAAAACATAAAGTCAGCAGAAGGAAGGAAATACTAGAGATCAGAGAGGAAACAAATAAAAAAGATTTAAAAAACAATAGAAAAGATCAATAAAACAAGAGCTGGGTCTTTGAAAAGGTAAACAAAATCAACAAACCTTTGGCCAGGATCACCAAGAAAAGAGAAAGGACCCAAATAAACAAAATAAGAAATGAGAGAGGGGAGGGTGGGAAGGGAAAGACGGGATTTCAAAATTGTAGAATAGATAAACAAGATTATACTGTATAGCACAGGGAAATATACACAAGAGCTTATGGTAGCTCACAGAGAAAAAATTGTGACAATGAATATATATATGTTCATGTATAACTGAAAAATTGTGCTCTACACTGGAATTTGACACAACATTGTAAAATGATTATAAATCAACAAAAAATGTTAAAAAAAAAAAAAAAAGCAATGAGAGAGGAGAACAATCAATACCACTGAAATACAAAAAACCGTAAGAGAATACTATTAACAAATATATGCCAACAAACTGGACAATCTGGAAGAAATGGACAAGTTTCTAGAAATATACAGCCTGCCAAAACTGAGGTAAGAAGAAACAGAAAATTGAACAGACCAATCACTAGAAGTGAAATAGAATCTGTAATTGAAAAAAAAAGATCCCTGCAAACAAAAGTCTAAGACTGGATAGCTTCACTGGGGAATTCTACCAATAATACAAAGAAGAACTTATACCTCTCCTTCTCAAACTCTTCCAAAAGATTGAAGAGAAAGAAATACTCTCAAGTTTATTCTATGAAGCCACAATCATCCTGATACCAAAACTAGGCAAAGAAAAAACCAAAAAGAAAACTACATGCCAATAACTTTGATGAACACAGATGCAGAAATCCTCAACAAAGTATTAGCAAACTGAATGCAACAACACATAAAAAGGATCATACATCATGATCAAGTTGGATTCATTCCAGGGTTGCAAAGATGGTTCAATACATGCAAATCAATGTGATTTACCACATCAACAAAAGAAAAGACAAAAACTACATGATTATCTTAATAGATGCAGAAAAAACGTTTGATAAAAATCAACATCCATTCATGATAAAAATCCTCCCCAAAGTGGGTATAGACGGAATATATCTCAACATAATATAAGTCATTTATGACAAACCCACAGCCAATATAATACTCAATGGTGAAAAACTGAAAGCCCTCCCACTAATTCTGGAACAAGACAAGACTCACCACTTCTATTCAACATAGTAATGGAAGTCCTAGCCACAGTAATCAGAGGAGAAAAAGAAATAAAAGGTAGTCAGATTGGAAGGGAAAACGTAAAATTGTCATTATACACAGATGACGTGATATTCTATACAGAAAATTCTAAATACTTCACACAAAAACTATTAGAACTAATAAATGAATTCAGTAAGGTAACAGGATACAAGATTAATATACAGAAACCTGTTGCATTTCTTTATATTAACAATGAAATATCAGAAAAAGAAAGTTAAAAAAAAAATCCTGTTTAAAACACATCAAAAAAAAAAAAAAATCCAAAACCTAGGAACAAACCTAACCAAAGAGATGAAGTTTCTATTGCTGAAAACTATAAAACATTGATAATGATTCAAAGAAATGAAAAGATGTCCCATGCTTTTGGACTGGAAGAATTAATATTGTTAAAATGGTCATACCACCCAAAGCAATCTATAGATTTAATGTGAGCCCTATCAAATTACCTGAGACATTTTTCACAGACTAGAATAAATAATCATAAAATTTATATGGAACCACAAAAGGCCCAGAATTGCCAAAGTAATCTTGAGGGAAAAGAGCAATGTTGGTGGCATAACCCTCCCAGATTTCCCAGATTACTACAAAGCTACAGTCATCAAAACAGCATGATATTGGCACAAAAACAGACGTTTAGATCAATGGAACAGAACAGACAGCCCAGAGATAAACCCACACATCTATGGTCAATTAATCTTCGACAAAGGAGGCAAGAATATACAATGGATAAAAGAAAGTCTCTTCAGCAAGTGGTTGTGGGAAAGCTGGACCGCCGCATGTAAATCAATGAAGTTAGAATACTCCCTCATATCATACACAAAATAAACAAATGAGGCCTAGTCAAACTTAAAAGCTTTTGAAAAGCAAAGGAAACCATTGACAAAATGAGAAAAAAACCTATGGACTGGAAGAAAATATTTGCAAACCAAATGACTGACAGGGGCCTTATTTCCAAAATATACAAACAACTCATACAACTTAAAAAAAAACAAAAACCAAATAACCCAACAAAAGAATTGGCAGAAAACCTAAACAGACATTTCCCCAAAGAAGACGTACAGATGGCCAACAAGCACATGAAAAGATACTCACCATTGTTAATTATTAGAGAAATGCAAATCAAAACTATAATGAGGTATCACCTCATACCATTCAAAATGGCCATCATTAAAAGTCTACGAATAATAAATGCTGGAAAGAGTGTGGAGAAAAGGGAATCTTCCTACACTGTTGATGACAATGTAAACTGGTGCAGCCACTATGGAAAACAGCATGGAGCTTCCTTTAAAAAACTAAAAAGAGAGTTACCATATAATCCAGCAATCCCACTCCTGGGCATATATCCGGAAAAGGTGAAAACTCTAATTTGAAAACATACATGCACCTTAATTTTCATAGCAGTTCTGTTTACAACAGCCAAGTCATAGAAGCAACCTAAGTGTGTCCATCAACGGATAAAGATGTGATATATATATATATATATATACATACACACACACACACACACTTTTTTCAGCCATTAAAAAAAACATGAAATATTGCTATTTGCAGCAATAGGGATAGACATAGAGATTATCACACTGAGTGAAGTATGTCAGAAAGCAAGATAAATATTATATGATATCTCATATACATGGAATCTAAAAAATAATACAAATGAATATACAAAACAGAAACAGACTCACAGACATAGAAAAAAAAAAAAACAAACTTGTGGTTACCAAAGGGGAAAGAGGTAGAGAGAGATAAATTATGAGTATGAGATTAACAGATACACCACTATATGTAAAATAGATAAACAAGGATTTACTGTATAGCACAAGGAACTATATTCAATACCTTGTAATAATTTATAATGGAAACGAATCAGAAAAAGATATAGATAAATAACTGAGTCACTTTGCTGTATACCTGAAACTAACACAATATTGTAAATCAACTATACTTCAATAAAAAAAAGAAGAGACATGAGAAAGATGATCTTTCTCTGTAGTATGCAAGGACACAGCAAGAGGATGTCTGTCTGCAAACCAGGAAGAGCACCCTCACCAGAAATCAAGTTGGTTTACACCTAGATCTTGGACTTCCTAGCCTCCAGAACTGTGAGAAATAAATGCTCATTGCTTAAGACCAAAAAAAAAAAAAAAAAAAAAAAAAAAAAACCTTGGAGGAGGAAAAAATAACCCTAACATCTGTGCCAACTAAAAAAAAAGAAAAAACCTTTGTGTTCCCTTTTTCTCTGTTAGAAGAGGAGAGTGTCTATTATAAAGTTTCATGTTTCTATTAACTTGTATATCTTATTTAGGTAGTAAGCCTGGACTCTTGCCATAGTAATGTTTGCTACTTTGTATTCCAGCCAGATGTTGGATATGGACACAAAAGAACTACGTGAAAACTAATGCACCAATGATCTTTGACATACTTCAAACCTAAGTGAAAAGGCTGAAAGGGAGTCTTGTTTCCCAAGCAAATGCTGCAGGGTGAATTTGCCTTGCTCCAAAGAGGCAAGGTGATTTTCTTAAGATCATTCAACTAGACAGAAGTAAGGCCATGACTAGAATTCTGATTTCCAGACTCCAAATTGGCTCTTCCTCCACATAGAAAGGTGTAAATCTGATCCATGTAGTCTTTTGGGGAAGGCTGTGTGAGAGAGATCTACTCTCTCCTGAACAAATAATTTTAAAATGATTTTTCTAAATGCAGATAGCATTTTTCTAAGAGTGCAGAGAGGGAAGTCATGCCTTGCAGTACACTACAGAAGTAAATGTTCATAGATGCAATTCTTTCACTGAGTTCAAGGCTAATAAGCATTTTTCAGGAGATAAAAATTTTGGCAGTATGTCAAAAAATGTTTGATCTGTCTATATTAACGCCTGTTACAGACTGAACTGTCTTCCCCCCAAAATCATATGTTGAAACCTAGTCTTCAGCACCTTAGAATGTGACTATTTTTGGAGATGGGAACTTTAAGGAGATAATTAAGGTGAAATGAAGATTGTAAGAATGAAGCTCTCATCCAATACGACTGGTGTCCTTACAAGAAAAGGAAGAGACACGAGGGATGGGCACACAGAGAGGGGGCCACGTGAAGACACACGAGAAAGTGGCTGTCTGCAAGTCAAGAGGAGAGGCCTCGGGAGAATCCACGCCTGCTAACATCTTGGACGCCTTAGCCTCCAGAACTATGAGAAAATACATTTCTGCTGTTCAAGCCACTCAGCCTGGGATGTTTTCTCAAGGCAGCCCTAGCAAACTAATTCAATATCTATTGAGTCTCCTTTTCTGAAAATTACTCCTTATCCTTCTGTACATTTTATTATCCCAATTCTATTTTTTAAAAAAATTCTGAGCCTTCTTTCTCTACTAAACAAATCATAAGTACCTTGGCCTGGCTGTTTTGGGCTCTGGCTACTGCCTTTCCCGAGGCTGAATCCTGGACCAAATCCCTCCTTCTGAGCGTGGAACCTCTTCACCTCCAACCCCGTCATGCCCTCTGGGATTCCTCTCAGAAGTTCACGGGATGCACCAGAAGTAAGGTCACCCAGAACCAGAATCTGGAGGACTGCAGTTTTCAAATCGACACATAACATGTCATTAAATAAACAAATGTCAAGAATATTTTGGCCAGAATATCATGTAGCCAAGGTGGAAAATATTGATATTGATTTGGAAAATACTAGTAAGGCAGATGCTAGTTTTCTTAGAATTAAATAATGGCTCCTCTTTTTTTTTTTTTTTTTTTTTAATGCAGAGGTTTCTGGATTGTCAATAGGGATATTTGCCTGAAGTTATCTTGCTTAACTGTTTACCCAGTTCAAATTCTTTAGATAATACTCTCCACTTTGTGATGAGTAAGCATGATTTAATTTCACCACATCAGCATTCTGTAAAATGCAACTCATGGTTTTTCTCTGGGTCTTATGTAAGAAGTAAAAGGTTTCAGTGGTCAAGAATATTACATAGTCCTTTCTCTTGCCCCTGCAACCCAAAGAACTTATTTTTATTTATTTACTTGTTAAGATTGATTGAAGACTACTTTGTGCCTGGCACTGTGTTAAGTGCTTTTTATACATTCTGTCATTTAACTCTTGTGTTGCAATTATGAGCTGTGTGTTCATTGACTTTATGTATAAGAAAGTTGGAATCAGAAAAGTTAAGTGATGATCCTAACATGACAAGTGGCTGAGTTAAGATTTGAACACACCCAAATCACCCCCTGTGCTATAAAGAGGATCCTTTGGTCTGAGGTGATGTTATATGGGGTTCCATGTTGGTAGATTAGCCCTTGAGTGGTGTGATTGATCATAGGCAAAAAAGGCAAAGCCTCACCCAGTCGTGAAGAAACATTCTAGGGTAGAAGGGATCTGACATAATCAAATTGCCACCAAGTGGCTGGTGGGCCACTTCAAGGAATGGTGCCATGTTGGGGCTCAGCATTCACCCCTGTGCTGACAAGGTGGATAGTCAGCAGTGGTCAGTCTGAACAAAGAGAGGCCGTGCGGTTGAGTGCTGTGTATGACTCCCACTGCCATCATGGCGACTCCATTCACGAGCCCATTGCACAGCCCTGGGGTGGCTGAGGCTGTTGCTGGCCGACATTAACTGGCTGAGTCATCCTGTCTACTTGTTTGTTTAGTGCCTCTTCTGCGATGGATGCTTTCTGGTGGACATTAACACATGGCACAAAAAGCTTCATCCTCCCACAGATCCATCCACGTGCTTCTTCTCTGGATTTATTTATACTTGACTTTACATTCTTGTTTCTTCCAGGTTCCTAACAACAGGCTAAGCCATTTGATACTTCCAGTCAGTCTGTGTATATGACTTTTTTATGTTTTTTAAATGTACGTTTTGAGTTGAAGTATAGTCAGTTTACAATGTTGTGTTAATTTCTGACATACAACATAATGTTTCAATCATACATATAAATACATGTATTTCTTTTCATATTCTTTTTCATTATAGGTTACTACAAGATACTGAATATAGTTCCCTGTGCTATACAGTATAAACGTGCTTTTTATCTGTTTTATATATAGTAGTTACTATCTGCAAATCTGGAACTCCCAATTTATCCTCTTCCCACTGGCAACCGTAAGTTTGTTTTCTATGAACACTGGGGTGTATGTATCTTTTTGAATTTGAGTTCCCTCTGGATATATGCCCAGGAGTGGGATTGCTGGGTCATATGGTAAGTCTATTTTTTGTTTTTTGAGGAATCTCCATACTGTTTTCTATAATGGCTGCACCAAACTACATTCCCACCAATAGTCGTGTATAATCTTAATTCACGTCACCTTTCTCTTCACACAAAGTTTGTGACCAGGTGCAATGGTCTTGGATCTCTGCCCATCAGGATGATGTTCCCTCTCCAGTCTCTAATACTTTGATGATCCAGCCACCACTTCCTTGTGTATCTTTTTAATACTGTGTTAACTCAGACAATATTATTTTACAAAAGCAAAAGCTGTGGTCTGTGTTTCATCATCATCATCACTGTTCACAAAGGACAGTTGACATTTTGGCTGCCCACTATCCAAACACCCTTCTTATTTGAGGGGACTGTCAACAGTGAGAGGTCAGGCTTCAACTTCTGCTACAGAAGCCAGGGAAGGTGGACATGACACTTCTCCTTGTCCTGCCAGCCAGAGTGGCTAAGCAGATGCCTCTACCAGCTCTTGACTCTCAAGGTAGGATCAGGCAGCTATTAGTCTCTGTGGCTGCAGCCATGGGGTCTAGATTCCTGCACCTACAGGTGGAAAAGTTCTGCAGCGCAGCAACGCTGAGATCAGAGCTGGCCAGCAGTGTGTATCCATAGCAACAACAGTAGAGATGGGGTCCTAAGAGGCAGTTCCTGTGAAAAGGTCCTGGTTGTGTTTGTTTTTGCTGGGATCTGGATCTCTGGCCTTCTGTCCAATTCCATCAGTGACACAAGACTCTTTCAATGATTTCCTTTTCTTACTAAGTTATCCAGAATTGGTTTTTAGTTTTGCAACCAAGAACCAGGACTAACACCCACTCCTTTGTTAGTTAGCATCAATGAAGCAACTGGTAAGGTAGGTAGTGCTAGGTAACAGACCCTGAAAGATATAAACTGTGACCCCTAGAAAGAAAAATACCAGGCCAAGATAGTGTAAGGAACTGAGTCCATGTGACAGGCATTCATATAACCTGGCCAGGCAGGGAGGGGCCTCATTAAAGGGAAGAGACTTGAATATGTTCAAGGTAGCCGATATCTTGTTATTGAAGTTACATAAAAACCCTGGCACCATATGTGCCCCCATTATCTTTTGTTTGTGGACTCCAGGGACTGAAGTCCACCCAATGTGAGCTGCCAGCTCTCATTTCATTTCAGTTCCCGTGCCTTTCTTCCTCATACCATGAAACAGTTTGAAAAGAAGGAATAGTCATATCTGTGTTGTCACATTTAGCAGTCCAACCAAACTTCATGTTTTCTTCTTTCCCAGAATAATATTTTCTTTAAAAAGATACTTACTCCCCAACCACTCTGTAATCAATATGTCCTTCTCCCTTCTTTCTTCCTCCCTCCCTCCCTTCTTTTCTTTCTTCCCTTTTTCTTTCACAATCTTTATGAAACTTTCATAAAAGTTAATGTATATTCTTTTTAAACAAATTAGAACAGGCAGAAAATGTAATAATAGAAAGCGATAATCATCAATAATTGCCATAGGTCTTTTGTTTTTGTTTCTTTGGTATATTTTCTTCAAGATTTTTTCCTGTTCATTTAAGTATATAGTAACAAAATTATGGTAAGAATGAACAATGTAGGAAAAGATTTACGTATATATAGTATATATAATATATTTTGCTTTACTCCCTGAATATTTTTATTTTCCATTTTATAAAACTACTTGAAGGGATCATTTTATTACATAATATTCTCTAATGTGATTTAATTTGTATCCATTTTTCTAACAACATTTATTGCTTCCAAATACTACAACCAAAAGAATATTGTGACCATTCATCTTTTCACAAATCTGTCTCCACATATCAAACTGCCCAGTAGCAGAATTACTGGGTTAAGAGATATTAAAATGTGAAGTTTATTAAAGCATATTGTCTGCTTATTTTCTTAAAGGTTAGACTAATTCACACTCTCACCAGCATTTGCTTAAGAGTACCAATCTCAGTGTTGTAGTTTTTGAAAACCTTTACTGACTTGATAATTATCATCTTAATGTTGTTTTAACAAACTTTAAGATATAAATTCTGTTTCTGCTTTGATGATCAGAGCTGTCACTCATCTGTTATTTCAGATTTACAAATGCACAGCTTATTGGGGGAGAGGCACCGATGATTTTAAAAACATTTTTTTATCAGAAAAATATCTAGGATGATTTAGCCTATTCTAGGAAAGAAGAAAGACTACGTTGACTAATTCCTTTATATGACTGGGTAGCTTCATGTGCATATTATCTAGTTTCTGTGTAAGTAAATTATACAGATATATTTTCTTTCAGGTTGTAAAGTGTTTGTTGCAGGATTCTCTTTCAAACTGAGGTTTTAAATTAAGTTTTCTTTCAAACTCAGTTTAACCTTAGCCCAAAGATCATAACAGTCTTCTCTTGTCTCCAAAAAGCAATATCCCCCAAAGCAATTGAAAGCTATAAAACTTGCAATTACTAGATAAGGTTCACTGGCAAAGAAGTTTGGGGCTGCTAAGTTATGCGACTGGTGTAGAAAAGGATTCAGAAAATCCGTAAGTGGCAACTGAAGTACCAGTACCCCAAACAACATGTGGAAGAGAAATTGCTTTTGATTTTCTTTCTTTACAGAGATGCTGATTCTAAATTATCTGGCTGTCCACATAGTAAGAATACTTTTCTTTTAAACATCTTTCAAATCAAGTGCAAGCATGTCCCTTAAGTCTATTACTATAATTTCCAAAATGCTATGAGATTTTAAAGCAAGAATCTTTCAGACACAAGTTTTACCACCCAAGATTTTGATCCATTTTATGGCTGGTTCATACTTCAAAATTTTTTTTTCTGGACATGTAAAAATATTGTTTCATAATATTTAAACTAGAAGACTATGCTGGGGAGGTAACCAACAGTCATAAGATTTCATGGTATTAGTATAAGGATTAGCTAAACATAATTGAGGTTTTTTTTTTTTTAATGCAGTGAGAATGCCAAAGAAATTGTAAATCAGCATTATCTGGAGGGAATGTTGGCAACGCATTTCAAAGGCCATAAAAATGTGCGTCCTTCTTTTTTATCTGAAGGAAACAACCATGATTTTGCAAAGAGATTTGTCTGCAAAATGTTCATCACATCATTATTTACAAAATAAAAAACTGGAAATAACCTAAGAATCCAGGAAGAGGAAAATAGTTTGAAACACATAAAGTTGATGATATTCAACTATTTTGACCACAGAAATGGCAATTTTTTATTATTCAACATTAATGTATATTAAGATATGTTAGATCTGATTTTAGATCAGATACATCAATAAAGAATCATGTAGTAAAAGAACACTTAATGATGTGAAAAACATCACAAAAAAAATCATAACAAAACAGTGAGTGGGACATGTCCTTTTAGTGACTGGATAGACGTACACTTATGAATTAACATGATTAACATGTATTATCTCCGGCCGTGGAACTATGGATTATTTCATATTCATCTCTGTGGCTTTGTTTTCCAAACAGCTATAGCAATTATGTATTATTTTTGCAGTCATGAACATACACTGAATAACACACACGCACAACTCAGTACAACGTATGGCAGTATGTTTCTGCACCACCGTGGCTCGGCAGAGAAAGCGCTGTCCTTCCCCTCACAGCTTTCCGTAACTCTTATCGTGGGTCCCTTTTTGTTTGCAACTAGGCAGATCATCACGGATGTAAAACAATTTACTGTCCACCTTCAAATCAAGATTGCCTTTCAGTTGAGACAGTTAATTTGAAGAGGGGAGATGTGACTTCAGAAAAAAACATTCCCTGTGCTTCCAAGATGGATGAAATATCTTTAAGAGGAAAAGCTTTCAAAAGGAGATCCTTCTTTCCTGGGAGGTAAAATTCTCATTAGGTTGGAGGAACGGTGTGGAGCTTGTGTACAAGGGCTGAGCAGTTAAGGCCAACATGAGAGCAGTACCTGGCACAGGGCAGTGACGGCTGAAAAAAGAGGAGGCTGGTGCCACTGCAGACCTACTCTGGTTCACAAAGGAGCAATAGAAAAAAGGAGAAGGTAAAAAGAACAAAGCAGTGGGTTTCTAACACCTCTTCATGCTGGGATACGAGTGGTGAATTAGAGAATGTTCTTGGTGTTCCCCTGAGTACTTATGTTCAGATCCAGTTGTTGAGAAAGCTATTTGGACTAAATTCCATAATCCACTGGAGAAGTAAAAACATGTCAAAACATTAGAGTAAATGATTACAAATATGAATAAGTTCAGACTTGTTTTGATGCATGTGACTTCTCAAAGGATGAATTTAGTCACTTCATAATTTGGCAATTTACTTCATTTGGCAAGACTGAAACAAGATTGTTCTTTGCCAGGGCCCTCCAGATAAACTGCTGGATCCACCCAGGACTTCAGAATTCCTATTTTAATAGGAAATGAGTTCTTTCCTATGATTTTGTAAAACAAGGAATTGAGAAAAACATAAGTGATTTACTAAATAACTCACGTGGGTAGATATTATAACATAAGTGAGTGTCACTTTACTGATTTCTGTCCTCAATGACTAGTAATAGCATTAACTCCACAGCCAGGCTGCCTGGGTTTGAATACCAGCATGGACATTCACTGGCTGTGTGACCCTAGTTAAGTTACCTAACCTCTCTGTGTCTCAGTTGCTCTATCTATAAAATGGGGTAGTTATAATAAATAACTCCCTTGTTGGATTTTTGTGAAAATGAAACGGGTTGAAATGTGTAAAGCACTGTAGTAAAGAAATGTACAAAGCATTAAATGAGTTGAAATGCGTAAAGGACTCAGTAAACAAAAGGGAAGTGTTGGCTCTCGGTGTCTCAGTAGTCCTTTGTCTTCTACATCAGCAGTCATTAATTTGGGTTTGGTTTTTTTTCTCATCACAGTGAGAAATACAATATACTCTTATCAGTAATGGTGATATATTATGGCAGTGAATTTTAAAGGGAGGGTTTAAAACTTCCCCCAGGGGTTAGGGGACTGGATGTTAGACTCTCTGGTGGGGTCCCTCTGCTTTTAAAAACCCTCCAGATGATTTTGATATCCACCCATTTCCATGAGGATGAGAGGGTAGAACAGCCCATCCACAGGCACTGTTCTGCATCATACTCTCCTCATCCACACAACCTATTTCTCTGATGACTTACTGGTCCTCTACAGACTAGTTCTCAGCTACACCCTCCACCCCCAACACACACTATTTCAGATCATTGTTGTCACAGGTTTAATCCTGTTTTTACAAAACCTTGGTGGTGGTGTTTAGACCACCCCGTTTGGGGCGTTCTTTTTGCGTCTGTACTCTTGGTGCACTAGCCAATCCACTCTTTATCTGTCACAGAGCCACCTCCCTCATGAGCCAACAGCCATGCCTGCTCCTTACCAGGTCGACATGGATCAGCCCTGTGATTCAGGGCAGGAAGAGTCAATCTCTGGGGATGTGTTTAAAACACAGTCTTTTCCTTTTGCCATGGGAGAACCCCCAAAGGCCATCTCTCTGCAGTACTCTGTCTTCCACTTCAGCATTTCGCAGATTAGAGGACTGCCTTCCCCTCGGGCCACAGCAGGACTACACTCTGACTCTCCCTGACCTTAGGCACTTTGGCTTTTTTGGCCCCTCCCTCCGTAAAAAAGATTAAGTTACATATTGCAAAGAATATATCAAGATTATATGTTAAAACCTAAACCTAACCTAAAAGTTTAGGTTTTTTTCCCCCTGATTTTGAAAGAATTAAACCATTTCCATGGGCCCCTAAAAGCACCGTGAGCCTGAGTTATCGTGCTCCTCGTGCCTACTGACAAGTCGGCCCTGGTCATATGTGTGCCCGGGGCCCAGCACAGTAGAGCTTTGTCATTGTTCCCGGCTATGTACTAGTGGTTGCACTAACTCCAAGGCAAAACCTAGAAGGGGCAACTCAATACTAGAGATTTGGTGTGTTAGTATGCTAGACCTGGGTAGCAGACATTGCTGCCTTTTATCCTGAAGGCATGATAGTTATCAGTGTCTATGATGTGTAACTACAAATGCTGGTACCTTATGCTAAATAAATATGGGTTGTTAGCTGAATTGCATGGAATGAAACTTAAAAGGGAGAAACTACTCAGGTAAACTGACCAGGTCCTACCCAGTGTCTGGATACTATCATAAGAATACCATACCTATGAGGTCTCAGGTTTTTGTCTTTCAACTATCCTTGTCTCTGTCTCTTTATATGCACAAGTGCAGCTCATTATATGTTGCCTCGGGAGCACTGACTTTTATAATATTATTTATCTCAGAAATAAGTTTTTTTTTTTTAAAGTTTGTATGTCCATACTGATGTAGCATATTTATTTGCATATTAACGTTTATATGGTCCCATGTTTTGAGTGCTATGGTATAGTCTTAGGAAATAAAAGCAAGAGTTACAGATGTTTACTACAGTCTTAGCCAATGAGCCTTAGCTCAAAACACAAGGACTTCTGGCCAGTGAGTACTTTGGCATGATTTTCCAAACTCTGTGATCTCTGTAACACATGTAGTTCACTCCACCATAACTTGTATTTCTGTAATTTATTTGGTATTTAGTAAAATACTTAAAACCGTTACTGGTTAACTAAAGTTGTGTAAGTAAGAGTGCTGAAAATGATGCAAAGAATTAAAGAAAAGGTACTACAATGAATATTAAAATGCTTGTTTTAAGGGACCTGGAAGCTCCTAAAAGAGGTGTTCAAAGTGACCTAGGTAGAGATCAACAGCTAATTTGAGACTGATATAGATGTTTAAAAGATAATAAAAGGACACTGTGAAAGATTTTATGCCAATAGATGTGAAAATTTAGATGAAATAGATAAACTTTTAAAAACAAATCATATACCAAACTGGCTGAAAAAGACTGAAAATTACCCACTTGGGTTGGCAGTTAGGCCGTTAGTGACTTTGACAAGATCAGTTTCAAAGCAACACTGATAGGAAATAGAGGCGGGAAGAATACACAATTCTATTGAGGAGTTTTGCTGTAAAGGGGAGCAGATTTAAATCTGCTGCATATCTAATCTTATACACACACTCATACAAACACACACACACATACACAGCTTCCTTCACCACTTGTTAACTGTTAACTTCTGGATAGGACACTGAATTCTTTTCATGTTATTCCATCTGGGTAGATCACAACACTTACAGATGTTCAGATAACATCACATGGGATTATGCATCTCTCTGAAGGTTCTGCCTGCCTCTACATTCAAGGTACTGAAGTTACTCTAATGTGCCAAGTTATTTCATTTCTCTCTTAAATTTCTAATTGGAGGTTTTAAGAGTTCTCACTTTCCCACCCTTAGTTACTATGTCATCTCTTGTACAGCACTATACTCAGTCTTTCAGTCTTTAGGTTTTTTGCCTTGAAATCTGTTTACATAATTCAGTTAGACTGGCAGTTTCTAAAGCAGTTTCTAAGGAACACCATTCCCATGGGCCACACTATCAAAAAGGCTTCCTTGGTCAGCTAAGTTTAGGAAATGCTGCATGCTAGATCCACCACCATCCTCCCCATCACCCTCTTTGGAAATTTACAGTGCACATAGTATTTCAAAGGATTTAAGAAGCTTCAAACCCACTGAGTTTTATTTAACACAGCTTTTTACAATAGAAGTACTTATAACTGGGTCTGAAAATATGTTATGATATCTGCACTTTAAAATAACTTCAGCATAGACTCAGCCCGTGGCCCTAAAAGAACACGCACAGTTCAGGCCGGCAGCCAACATTCTAAACACCAGAAGTGGCTACATCAAATGCTTCTGTGTACCTTTAAACAATACCCTACAGTTTGTTCATTGGCATAGTAAACATTAGAAATGTTTTTTATTGCTGAAAATAATGGCTATTTAACCTGCTTGAAAAATGATAGAAATGAGTTCTTACTGGTGAAATTAAAGGTTTTTAGGATATGTGAATTGGCTAAAATCTGATACTTACTTTTACTACAAACTGGTAGCAAGGCTGTGTAGAGTCGATGACCCTCACCCACCTCAACTTTTTCCAGTGAGTACCATTGTCTACTGAAAAAACCAAGAGAGTCAGACATTCCCAAAGTTTGTTTGCAAAAAAAATATTATTTTTTAAAAAACAGGAATTGTGGATTGGAAAGTATGAGATACACAAGTGAAGGGTAACATTTGAGGTAAAATTTCCAAATGAAGTAAAGATAAAAGCATGACTTCCCGTGAGTCTACAGATGATTATGTATTTGTTCTGTTGATTGCATTAACCTCAGGCAAGGGAGAATGGCTAGAGGAAATAAACCTGTTGAGAACTTGTCCAGTATACTTCCCTGGAAATTAGTCAGTGATCTCTACGACCCCTACGTATCCTCTCAGCTCTACTTGGGACAGAACTGTAAAGAAGAAAATAGTGCCCTTGCCATGTTGATGCATCTATAATTCACAGAGCCCAGGGGATCTAAGCAAAAAGGTGAAAACTTCCAACTGCTCTACATTCTAATGGGTGTTGCAAATGGACTTAAGCATATTGGTTATTTATAGAAATCAGATTCTTTTGGGGAGCCTCCAATATTTAGAAAGAGTTAAGGGCTAGAACTCTTCTCTTCTGATAACCTGGCTTCCAGGTAACAATGAAGTCAAATATCAGTTAGCACTCCGCTGCACAAACACACACTTATCAGCAACGGTCACGTCACCTACCCTTGTGAGCTTGATGAAGTCCAAATTCCATTCTATCCTGTGTCCAACACGTATCTTTCATAGACAGCTCACTTCAGGTTAAAGGAATAAATTCTAGCAGCAGAATTCAACATAACTTCCTAATTAGGTCAATTAACAGTAATCCTTGGAGGAAGTCTGCTTACAAGGAAGATGTTGGAGTCTTAAATCTAAGGGGCCATTACAAAGGGTGTGGACTGCTCGCCTCACTAAATACATAACCCTTGTTCATGCTGGCACAGAAATGCAGGTATAAAACCCCATCTAGACCACCGAAGAAAAATTTAAGTCTACAAGTTAATTAGGGTAATTAACCAGGCCTCTTTTGTTGATCTAAAAAAGAGCTAGCAGAAGCACTTGTAGTTTTTTTTTAAGTTACTATAAATCCCAAGATTGTATTCTCAATTCAGATTGAGTATAGATTTAAATTAACATAAATTTCTATTCTGACCAAGATGGGGTAACTGGTACTGGACCAGTCTTCCCACCATTAAACAGCTGGATGTATGTATGTATGCAATGACTTTTCAGATGTTGAACAACAGGCAGCTGTAGTGATCCCTGAAAGAAAGGGAACAAACCAGGTGGACCTGGTGATCACCTGGTTTTCTACCTGTAGGCACTTTTGAGACCACGGCACAAGGAGGGGGAACCCAGGCAAGCACAGTATAGCCATCTTGCTGAGCTGAGTACCAGAGAAAAGGGAGCTGCACAGAGGAACCTACAGAGTGGTTCTTTGGTCTGTGTGCTTATCGGCTCATCCCTTGTATGAAACTTCATGAGGCTAGACAAAAAAGAACTACTGAGGAAAGAAAAACCACCAGGGAACTGTGAGCTGAACAGCTATTAGAGTTTACAGAGGGCTGGAAGAGGTTTCCATTCTAACTACCCAGCAAGGAGGGACATCTGTACCCTCTAGGCATGCAGTGGAGACTCTAAAAAGGCAATGCCATAGAAATAGGGCTAATCTAGCCCTAAAGCAAGTGCATCTCAGGATCCTCCATAACAAGGCTTAGAAACAGTCTAAAAAATGTTCAGGCTGATCAGCAGAAATACTAAACTGCCCACCAGAACAAAAAAACTCTTCAAAGGAAAAAAACAAAATCCACCCATTCAACAATATAGCACTGACAATATCTAACATACAATAAAAGATTTACTAGAATGCAAAGAAGAAAAACGTACGCCACAAGGAGGAGAGAAATCTCAAAGTATCCAGAAATAATAGTGATAATGAAATTAATAGATGAGGACTTCCAAATATTTATTATAAACATGCTTGAGAATTAAAAACTCATAAGAAAAATAGTAAGCCCTAAACATTATACCAAAATGCATTGGGGGAGGGTGGGTGGAGAGGATGTAGCTTAGTGGTAGAACATGTGCTTAGCATGCACCAGGTTCTGGGTTCAATCCCCAGCACCTCCATTAAAATAAATAAACCTAATTGCCACCCCCCAAAATAAAAACAAAAGACCAAAACAAACAACCAAAATGCAATGGCATTATCTATTGGAGAATGTAAAACAAGTGCACTTAGAAATAATGTTTGTATAGTCTAGGTAGCTGTCTGAATCCAATCTTATGTATCATATTTATCTAACTTTCTCTCTTTACTTCATTACCTAACAAAATTATGAGGTTTTAATGTTTCATCAGGGGTAGAATGATTACATTTCTGGGTTTGGTAAGATATTGCTTGAATTATGTGTCATGGAAAACATCCAGAAAGAGACTGCTGATCAATCTGATTTGGGAACTTTGGTTCCTTTCATCTTGGAAAGAGCATTATCTTGGGAAATGTGAGTAGAGAGTAGCACAAACCCAGGATGCGTGTGGGGTCATAGCTGCCGCTGGACAGTCATTGGTTACATGCCTGTGATGTGTAGGGCACGGGGCTAGGCACTGATGGCCACAGGGACATATATAGGCATTGAAATATAAACCTAAATATTCATAATTAAAACTTGAGTAAAAGAAGTGCTTTAGTACAGAGGCAATGTTGTAGAAGTGCAACAATTAATTTCAGTTGGAGTGATGGGGTGAGATTCAGAAGGAGGGCATGTGAAAGGAGAGAAGTGTTCAGAATTTTTCCCACCTGGATGCTGTATAGTCTTAGGTCTTTTGCTCTGTGGTCCCCCTCTACACTTTCTCTACTCCTAACTCTGGTTCTAGGAGTCTTTCATTCTGAGAACTCCTAATTTGCTTCTCGGAGTCTTTCATTCTGAGAACTCCTAATTTGCTTCTCCAGGGATCTCTATGCCATTGTCCCCAGAAAGATGTGGAAAGGTACTTCTATGGGCCCCCTGACACCACTCAGTCTCTGACTTGGTCCCACTCCATGTCACCCCACACCAGCAGCAAGTTCTCCTTCATCCACATCAGAAGGTGTCCCTCACCAGTGGAGCTCAAAGCTCTGGAAAGGATGCACCTGGAGCACAGTGAGCAGGAGGGAGGAAGGAAATTCTGGCTGAACAGTTAGACCAGAATTGACTTTGTCAATAGAAAACCTGTCAAAACCAGAGCTTCCTCCTATCCCATCCTTTACCTTAGGAGTTCTGTTTTGTTTCTTTAAGGGGCTTAAAGTCTAATCAGGCAGGAGAAAGAGGTCTTGGGTATAGTTAAGTTGCAGAGTATCTACTACCATTGTAAGGGCCAGATTAGTACTGGAATCTCTAACGGCAGCTTGTGGCAATCAAATGAGATTTAAATCTGAACTTAAAGATGTGAGCTTTGGGCCACCCAGGTGCTTCCTAATGAGGGTTGGGGCAGGAAGATGGGCCAAAATGCAGCCTGAGCTAAGCAGGTGATGCAAGGGATTGAAAATGGGGTAGTGAGCTGTGAAGGAACTTGGTCCTTTAATGAATTCTGGGAGCTCAAAAGGCCAGAGGGGTTGAATGGGTGGATTAAATGAGAGTGAGGAGTCGTGTGTGTATGTAGCCCATTGGGAACCATCAAGAATGAGAGAGAAGTGGATTTGGAGATTGGGGAAGGAAAGACGCTGCGGATTGAAGGTTCCACACAGGAGGAGGAATTGGAGGGTGAGGGTGCAGAGCTAAGGGTAAGGCTTGGTTGGGAATTTCCTATGAGAAGTGTTCAGTCATTATGTGTTGGGATACACATGGCTAGAGAGAGAGTTCTGAACCAAGAAATATCTTCCTGAGTGTTGTCTTTAAAGAGTTCCAATCCCTAGAGAAACCTCAGTTTCGTGTAGAATAGGGAGGAAAAGAGGGAGACGGAGGTTGTGTTAGCAGGTCAGGTCAGTGCAGACACACAGGATAGCAGTGCTCGTTGCTTTAAATCTATGACAAGCTTGTGAATTACACTAACTCTGATGATTGTGACTCATTTCTATGTAGCTGTACATAGTCTGTATAACTAAGATTTTCTCTATGGTGTAAAATAGTTTTATTTTGGAACTGATGATAAGTATTCTCTCCATTTTCCATTGTCTCCAATAGACTTTCACCAGAATTTACCACATACTGGTTCCTAGGTTATTCTCTTCATTTCTTCAAATGGGTTTTCTAAGGAGATATTTACATGCATGCCGTTAACCACCACATTTCCTCATCCTTGCTCTATCTCATCTGCTCACCTTGATTTATTCCATCCATATGTTGAGTTCCAACACAAGCCTTAACTTTTCTACAGAATCTTCCCTCACTTCACACGACACTGACAGTGGGTTGTACTACAGGGTTTCTCAGTCTCTTTGTTACAACTCATTACTGGAGACTGAAGTCAAGTTAGAGATTTATAATCAATATTTTAAAATGCGAAATGTAGTGGAACAGAACAGAAAATATCTGCATCCATCACAGGTAGTTAGGATAAGCATCATATATCATATATTTACACACATGCGGATGTTCAGAGGCCTCATGTAAAATGTACTTCTGACTGTAGGCTGTGGTCAAAAATATTTTGAATGTCACTGATACTGTGGGAAGAGTGTTGGGAGATGTGAGAAACTGAGAGATTTGGGCTATAATCCCAATTCTGTCACTATAATTCCCTGTGACCTGGGCAAGTAAATTTCTTCTCTTTTCTGGGTCTTATTGATCTTCTAAGTCAAATGAGAGCATGAATTTTGTTTCCCAAAGTCTTTTTCAGATTTAAGCTTTTAGGAGCCTTTGATTCCTGGAACTGCAGGGAACAATGTGGGGGGAGGAAAGCAGTCGAAAAAGTGAAAAGAGGCTGAATTTCGAGGACACTGTCCTTGGAGGAGAGTTATACGAATCCTCCGCTCTTGAGAGCCTGCCATGGGCTGTGTAGTGGGCATGGTCCTTAACACAGGGTGTTTCTAACCTCTTATGTAACAGAGGACTTCCTGAATCTCAAGATGGTTTGGATTGTGCAACTTTGGGTGTAGGAGTAAAGACAGAACTGAATTCTTCTGCAAAATAGAAGGGAGGAGGGACAATGATGACAGATTGAGGAGAAACAGAAAGAGTGGCCTGTAAGCCTGGGCCCGTGAGCAGAAGGACCCCATGGGAGAAGCCTCTGGGGGCTTAAAACAGCCAAAGAAGGAATATTAGAGAATAGAAATACTTAACAGAGATTTTTATTTAGATGGAGATGGGGAGAGAGGGGAGTTGTGCAATGCAAACCCATCTTCTTCATTTCCCCTCTGTTAGCTTCTGAAAGTCTACAGTACTTCTGTGCGAGCGAATTCTCTTTAGCAGCTTCAAAGAGTTGAGAGGCATTAAACTGTGAGATCAGCTCAGCTCAGCATGAAATAGAGATACCACGTAATGGATGCAGGGCTGAGGGGCAAAGGAGATGGCTGATGACTGCACACGTCTGCAACAGCCCTGACAGGGAGGCAATGCTCTCTCCAGCTCCCAGGTCACACTCAAGGAACCCAACTGCTTCCTCACTGACATTTCATACAATGCAGCGCACACCCCTTCGCATCCCCTTGCCTTCAACTATGTTGACAATTCTCCTTGAAATGGGAATCTTTGTAGGGAATCATGGTCTAGAATAGAAAGGAGGGGTTTTTTCCTGTTAAATTCTCCTTTTTAGAAAAAGAAAAACATCTCTATGCTAGTGTTTAGAATATAACAAACTGTACATGTTTCTGATAGTTTAGTTTTTCCTCTAGGTAGCTATAAAATATATTTTTTTATATTATATATATACACATACATATATACACGGCAACCTCAGTGCTGGCTCTGGAAAATGCCATTTCTAAGCGTGCTTTGGTATATTGAGGATCAAGGAACATTTCTGTAGGGGTCAATTTTTTTAGTAATCGTCTTTTTATATATTTTATTTACTCCTTATCCTTCAGTGCACCAACATCCTTAAGGGACAAACAAAAATGGTACTTTCCTGGTGGAGTGAATTAATTCTTAAACCAGGGCTTCCAAAAGGGTGAGATCATGTAAATTGGTCTTCCCACCTGGTCCTGGGTGACATTTCTTCCATGTTTATGAAAGCAAGGAGGCTGCTGTCAGCCTGCAGAACTCTCCACGCCCTCATTTCTGAGAGCATGAACGCAGCCTGCTGGGGAGAAGACTGCGTGGCAAAATGAACGATCTTACAGATTGGGGTGGGACTCCTTGGCCTATTGTCTCTTTCCTACTTCTGTGTATTGTTCTAGAGGTCAGCTTTCACCTGCTCTCTCAGGATCTGTGAGTTTTCTTGTTCACATTCCCCTCTCAGTTGAGTGTGGGTTGGAGGGTGGGAGCTAGGGCTTCGACTCAGGTGGGGATCCATGGCCCGGATAGGTTTTGGAAAATGGGCACTTCTGTGGGCTGGAGAATATGGATCCAAGGGAGGCTGGGAAAATATGCACCTGCATGGTTGTTACCTCCAGTGGAAGGTGAGGATGATTACCAAACAGATTCTCCAAGTTGCCGCAGACTCTGGAGTTGCCAGAGAGAGAAAACCAAGTAATAGACACAGAGCAGCGGGCAAGAGAACCCAGAATGAACACGTGGGTGTGAGATGAACCATGGCAGGAGGCTGGCTTGGAAGATTCTCTGCGATAGTTTCTTTGGTCCGTGGGAGCTGATCAGCTAGGGATGCTATTACTTATAGGTTGAATTGTGTCCCCCCAAATTCTTATAGGGGAGTCCTAACACCCAGGACCTCAGAATGTGACCTTATTTAGAAGTAGGGTCTTTACAGAGGTAATTAACTTAATATAAGGTCACTAGAGTGGGCCCTAATCCAGTATGACTGAGGAATTCAGTCACAGACATGCCCACAGAGGAGTGCCGCATGAAGATGAAGGCAGAGATGGGAGGGGTGCTTCTGTACATCAAGGAGTGCCAAAGATTGCCAGCAAAATGCCAGAAGCAGGGGAGAGGCAGAAACGGATTCTTTCTCAGCCTTCAGAGGGAGCCAACCCTGCTGACACTCTGACATCCAGCCTCCAGAACTCTGAGACAACCAGTTTCTGCTGTTTAAGCTGCCCAGGTCGTGCTGCTCCGTTATAGCAGCCCCGACAAACCAGGACAGATGCTGAGGGAGTGAATGCACCTGAGCCTAATTATAACCTCCCTGCAGCTAGCTTTTGGAGATGAACAATGGAAAGGCTGGTTAAAAAATAGAAGCACATCTGTCCTCGTGATTATCCTCTCACAGTAAAATCTGTCAGATCAAAACCAATGACAATTCTGGAACAACTGACCATAAAAACAAATGGGAGTGTTGCCTACCATCTAGTCCAAACTCATTTTCAGACGTGGGAACCAGATCCCAGAGAGCAGAAGGGCCCTGCTAAGGCCACAGGACGAGTCAGTGGCCCACGGTGGACTCCTGTGTTAGCCCACCAGGGCTGCCGTAACAAAACACCACAGACTGGGTGGCTTTAACAGCAGAAATGTATTTTCTCACAGTTCTGGAGACTAGAACTCAAAGGTCAAGATGTTGGCAGGTTTGATTTTTTTCTGAGGCCTTTCTCCTTGGCTTGTGGATGGTTGCCTTCTTGCTGGTCCTCACATAGACATTCCTCTGTGCACACACATCTCTGGTGTCTTTTGTGTGTCTTAATTTTTTGTATTTATAAGGATACCAGTCAGACTGGATTAAGGCACAGCTTGATGCCCTCATTTTACCTTAATCTTTAAAAGCCCTATCTCTACATTCTGAGGCACTAGGGGTTAGAGCTTCAACATATGAATTGGCCGGGGGGCACATAATCCAGTTAATAATATTCTGGCCTCCCCCAAATTCATGTCCTTCTTACATGCAAAATACATTCACCTCCAATCCCAACAGCCTTGACTCTAAGCATCAACTCTAAGTCCCAAATCTTTATCTAAATATTTAAGTCAACTGTGGATGAGACTTGAGGTTTGATTCATCCTGAAGCAAAATTCCTCTCCAGCTGTGAACCTGTGAAACAAGGTAAGTTGTCTGCTTTCAAAACGTAGTGGTGGGACAAGCATAAGGTAGGCATTCCCATTCCGAAGGAAGAAATCAGAGAGAAAAAAGGGGTCATTGGTACCAAGCAAGTCCAAAACCTACCACGGAAAATTCCTTTGGGTTTTAAGACTCAGAAATAATTCTCTTTGGCGTAATGCTCTGTCCTCCAGGCACAGTGGATGGTGGCCTTCTTTCCAGATCTACTGGGGCAGCAGTGTTGCTCCCAAGACCTTGGGTGCAGACCTGTTACTGAGTTCTAGGGCTGACCTGAGGTATGCTGACCTCATAAAATACATTTGGAAGCATACGCTCCTCTTCATTTTGGGGGAAGTGTTTGAGACATTTTGGCATTAATTCTTCAAATGTTCGGTAGTATTCACCCATGAAGCCATCTGGTCCTGGGCTTTTCTTCGTTGTGAGGTTTTTGATTACTAACTCAATTTTTTTTTTTTTTTTTTTTTTTTACTAGTCATAGATCTGTTCAGACTTTCTATTTCTTCATGATTCAGTCTTGGTAGGTTATATGTCTCTAGGAATTTATTCATTTCTTCTAGGTAATCTAGGGTGTTGGTGTATAATTGTTCATAGTAATCTATTATGATCCTTCTTATTTCTGTGGGATCAGTTGTAGTGTCTCCTGTTTTATTTCTGATTTTATTTATTTCAGTGTTCTCTTCTTAGTCTAGACAAAAGTTTGTCAATTTTGCTTATATTTTCAAAAAACAACTTACTTTTGTTGATTTTCCTACTATTTTTCTAGTCTGTTTAACTAATTTCTGCTCTAATTCATTATTATTTACTTTCTTCTGCTAACTTTGGGCTTTGTTTTTTTTCTAGTTTCTTGAGGTATAAAATTAAGTTATTTATGTATTTGACATCTTTCTTCTTTTTCAACATAGGTTTTATCATTATACACTTTCTTCTTTTCCTGCATCCCATAAGTTTTGGATGTTGTATTTTAATTTTGTTTGTCTTAAGATAGTTTCTAATTTTCCTTTTGATTTCTCCTTTGATCCCTAGGTTGAACAAAAGTGTGTTGTTTAATTTTCACATATTTGTAAATTTCCCAATTTTCCTTCCACTGTTGATTTTTAGTTTCATTCTACTGTGGTCAGAAAAGATACCTGATGTGATTTCAAGTCTTACATTTGTTAAGACTCATTTTGTGACTAATATGGGATCTCTCCTGGAGAATGTTCTGTCCACATGTGAGAAGAATGTATATGCTGCTGCTGTTGGGTGGAATACCTGGCTAACCTGGCTGTTTGGACCATTTCGTCTATAGTGCTCTTCAAGTCCACTGTTTCTTTGTTGATTTTCTGTCTGATTGTTCTAGTCATTATTAAAAGTGAGATACTGAATCTCCTATTATTGTATTGCTGGTTATCCTCCAGTTCTGTCAGCGTTTGCTTCATACATCTAGCTGTTCTGAGGTTGTATAGATATATATTTATAATTAATTAATCTTCCTGTTAAGTTGATCTCTTATCATTAAATAAAATCATTGTCTCTTGTGACAGTTTTGGACTTAACCCCTATTTTGTCTGATCAAAGTATAGCCACTTGTGTTCTTTTGTTTACAATTTACATGGAATATCTTTTCCCATATCTTCACTTTCAATCTATGTGTGTCTTCAAATCCAAAGTGAGTTTCTCGTAGATAGTATATAGTTGGATCTTGTTTTTTAAATCCATTCAGCCATTCTGTGTCTTTTGATTAGGGAGTTTAATTCATTCACATTTAAAGTAATTATTGTTATGGAGGGATTTACCATTGCCATTTTGTTCTCTGTTTGTTTTATAGTTCTTTTATCTCTCTTTTTTTCTCTTGTTTTCTTACTTTGGGTTTATTTTTTATATTGATATGCTTTTATTTCTTTTTCTTTTTCTTTTGTGTAACTTCTATAGGTATTTTCTTTGTGGTTACCATTGGGCCTACATAAATTGTCTTGTAGTTACAACAGTCTATTTTTAGCTGACGAGAAATTATTTTCAATCACATATAAAAACTCTACAACTTTCCTTCTCCCCCCACCACATTTACTTTGTTATTGATGTCACAATTGACATCTGTTTATTCTGTGTACCCATTAACATTTTTCTAAGTTATAGTTATTCTTAATACATTTTTGTCTTTTAACCTTTATACTGGATTAAAAGTGATTTACTGACCATCATTACAATAATATTCTGTATTTATCCACATATTTATCTTTTTCAACAACTTTTATACTTTCTTATGCTATCATGTTGCTGTTTAACATCTTTTTATTTCAACTTGAAGAACTCCCTCTAGTATTTCTTATAAGGCAGGTCTAATGGTGATGAACTTCCTCAGCTTTTATTTGTCTAGGAGAGGCTATCTCTTCTCCATTACTGAAGAACAGTTTTGCTGAGTATAGTATTCTCAGTAGGCAGTTTTCTTTCATCACTCTCAATATATTGTACAACTCCCTTCTTGCCTGCAAAGTTTCTGCCAAAAAATCTGATGATAGTTATATGGAGATTCCCTTACATATAACAAGTTGTCTTTCTCTTACTGCTTTTAAGATTATTTCCTTGTCTTTAACTTTTGACAACTTAATTATAATGTGTCTCAGTGTGGGTCTCTTGGATTCATCTTATTCATTTTATTTGGAACTCTCTAGGCTTCCTGCATCTGGAATGATTTTGTCCAAGTGCTTTAACCATTGACTGAAAAACATCTACATAACACCACAGGGAACTATATTCAATATCTTATAATAATCTTTAATGAAAAAGAATATGAAAATGAATATATGTAAGTATATGCATGACTGGGGTATTATGCTGTAAATCAGAAACTGACACACTGTAACTGACTATACTTCAATTTAAAAAAAAAAAGTAAAAAATCTACACAACCTGAATACCTATAATCATCAGGGTCAGATGGAAAATATATTTTTTAGAGGGGGAAATGAAGCAAAACTTCACTCATTTTACAATTTGGCCACAGGCTAGCCTTGGTAATAAAAGCAAATCAATGTGAGTTAATCCAGAATCCTAATAATAACAGTCCGTGTCAGTAAAGAAGAAAAAAAATCACAGTATTATCTGCATTTACATGTAAGAAGAACAGATAAGTTTTCTCTCAAAAGTTCTTTTAAGATTGTCAGTATCCAGCTTTTACTTTTAAAATTAATGTTAGATTGTTTTCACAAAAAAGGTGAGAGTTAGGAAATAGAAAGCAGGGAGAGAGAGAGGGGGGTAGAGGGTAAGGGGGAGAATGTGATCTGGGAGATAGGAGTGAGGTGGTTATGCTTGGGTGGGTTTGCTACCCTGCTCTGGTGTTACCTGAAGTGGGGAAATTTCCAGGAATAGATACTGCTTTGGGAGCCTCCTATTAGTATTCTTTCCTACTAATTGGGACTATTTCATTTTTTTTTATTAAGCAATTGAAGTTGTTTAACTATTTAGCAATGTCCTGATTCTCTTTGATTTCTGGATAATTTAACATCAAAACAAAGAAAATGGCCAACCAAAGAAAACTAATAAATTTTTCTTCACATTTTGGCAAGTGTATTTATAAGTGAAAGATCTAGATCTGAGAAAGTTTGATAAAGTGAAGTTGCAATTAGAAAACTGAATGTCACAGAAACAGACTTACTGGTCTCTCCAGGGGGGATTTCAAGGTAATACATTTTCAGCAGAACGAACTGCATGTTTTTACGGTTACCAGTCAAGGGAGGTTGCTCTGGGTAAAAGAAATGTTGCTTTGCTCTCTGCCAGCATGATTGGTGAGAATGCCCCTGAATTTAGATTAGAGAAATGTTTACTGCTGTTGCCTCCAGCACTAATATATGACTTCGTTTTACTGTCATACTCAGGTCACCTTTCATGCTATTGAGTACTTTCTTTTCAACACAAGAGATAAGTGAACAAAATAAGTTAATTGATGTTAAACAGAGGCTATTATTATCTTTTGCATGATCACTTTTTGATCTGAGCAGAATCTATGAAAAATGTAAGCAAAACTGTATATGCCTGAAATGTGAAATGAATTATTCAAGCAGAAAACACAAGGTCATGGCCAAAGTGCAGAAGAAACAACAATAAAGCAGTAATCCAAAAGCAGGCATCAGCCCCACATCTAGTTTGATTTAGGTAATCTTGGAGACAGGCACCACATTTGAGACGGTTATAGTAACCTACCTACTTTATGGATGGGGGTCACTTCCACAATAATTTGTCTTCTTTTTCACAGTGATGTGCCAAGCATTAGGCATTATGCTTGTACTTTATATATATTCATCCCAACTCTTCTGGAAACTGAGGGGTCTCTCTCTTTCTCTCACAGAAGGAGAAATTAAAACTTAGAGCCTAGGTAATTTGTTGAAGGTGTAGGTGAATGAGCTGACATCATAAATCTTTGAGAAAAGTCGAAGTTATCCCTCACCAAGAGTTCTAGAGGATTTGACTTTGGATTGATGCTATTTTCACGTGATTGTTTTACTTGACAAAATCCAGATAAAAAAGCTGAGAGGCTTACTCTGACATATTAAATAATTTCTCTTGGGAAACATTAAAAGCAGAATAATTATTAAAAATAATAACAATCCTTTATATTCATTTAAGTGCTTTCCCAGTTTATATAATACTTTCTCATATATAATCTCTGCCAGAATATTTTCTGAGTTTTTACTTAGATGCAAATAAATATGAATTAGTTGTCTCCTTTATAAAGCAAACTGAAATATAAAGAAGAAACACAGAAAAGAACTTTTACCATATCACTTTAACCAACTGGCCAAAGTTAATATCATCAGTAAAAGGACAAATCAATATCCTGTGCCTGCTGGTAACATGCACTGAGAAGAACACAGCAACAACTGAGTGATAGTCCTGACAAAGACAAATAACCCTAATCTAATGATGAGACAAAGTCAGACAAACCCAAACTGAGGAACAGTCTACAGAATAACTGGTTTGCACTCTTCAGAAATGTTGGTGTCATAAAACACAGGAAATCTGAGGAATCGTTTCACATTAATGGAGACTTAAAAAGACGTGTTAATTGAATGGAATGCATGATCCAAGATTTTCATTAGTTATAAAAGATATTACTGAAATAACTTGCTGTATTGGAATGGCTTAAAGACTTAAATATAAGACAAGACACAATAAATCTCCTAGAAGAAAACATAGGCAAAACATTATCTGACATAAATCTCAGCAATGTTCTCCTAGGGCAGTCTACCCAGGCAAGAGAAATAAGACCAAAAATAAACAAATCGGACCTAATTAAACTTATAAGCTTTTGCACAGCAAAGGAAACCATAAGCAAAACAAAAAAACATCTACAAAATGGGAGAAAATATTTGCAAATGATGCGACTGACAAAGGCTTAAATTTCCAGAATACATAAACAGCTCATACAACTTAAAATGAAAAACAAACAACCCAATCCAAAAATAGGCAGAAGATCTAAACAAGCAATTCTCCAATGAAGACAAATAGCCAATAGGCACATGAAAAAATGCTCAATATTGCTAATTATCAGAGAAATGCAAATCAAAATATAATGAGGTGTCACCTCACATCAGTCAGAATGGCCATCCTTCAAAAGGATAAATGCTGGAGAGGCTGTGGAGAAAAGGAACCCTCCTACACTGCTGGTGGGAATGTAGTTTGGTGCAACTGTTACGGAAAACAGTATGAAGATTCTCAAAAAACTACAATAGACTTACTGTATGATCCAGCAATCCCACTTCTGGGTATATATCTGGAGGGAACTCTAATTCAAAAAGATACATGCACCCCAATGTTCATAGCAGCACTAGATACAATAGCCAAGACATGGAAGCAACCTAAATGTCCACTGACATATGACTGGATAAAGAAGTTGTGGTATTTATACAATGGAATACTACTCAGCCATAAAAAAGAATAAAATAATGCCATTTGCAACAACATGGATGGACCTAAAGATCGTCATTCTAAGTGAAGCTAGCCAGAAAGAGAAATACTGTATGATATCACTCATATGTGGAATCTAAAAGAAAAAAAAAAGGACACTATGAATTCATCTACAAAATAGAAACAGACTCACAGACTAGAAAACAACCTATGGTTACCAGGGAAAGGGGGTGGGAGGGGATAAATTTGGGAGTTTGAGATTTGCAAATGATAGCCACTATATATAAAAATAGATTTTTAAAAGTTTCTTCTGTATATCACAGGGACCTATATTCAGTATCTTGTAATAAACTTTAATAAAAAAGAATATGAAAACAAATGTATGTATGTATAAGCATGACTGGGACATTGTGCTGTACACCAGAAATAGACACATTGTTACTGTACTTCAATAAAAAAAATAAGGGAGTGACATAACTTGCTAGCCTATTTGGTATCTTCAAGTGATAATTGTTCTTTTAAACATTAAGCTGAGTTCCTTGAGCAGGTGGTTAGGAACTTTTTATGAGAACTATCTTTCTTTGTGATAAGGCTTTCTTTCCCTTTCCCCTACCCTCAGAATTGTTTCTTCCTCTTCTCAGGGCAGGGCAGAGCCACTGCTTGCCAACACCGCACCATTGTGCAGATTAACAACTCTTTTCTCAAGACACTTTCCTTCCATCTGTTGGAAAACTGATGTAATAAACATACATATGTTTTGTATGAATGGCACCCTGCAGTTAGGCAGGGCCTGGGAGGCGGGGTGGTGCCTGGGGCCGTTGCCCACCTGCTGGTAGGCGACACTGGATGTTGGGGTGGCTGGGGGGCTCACAGGGACCTACAGCCACTGCCTGCCTGCTGGTGGTTGGGGCTGTGTTCCTGCACAGCTTGCTGCTTGGCCTGGGTGGGGCTCCCAGGACTGGTGTCAACTGGCTGTGGGTGGGGCTGTTCCCCAGCTGTTAATAAACTAAAGGAAGGAAGGACTCCAAAATGGTGTCTATCAGCACCTGTGTCCTCACGGTAGCCTGAGCTCCCAAAATGGCCACTGCTAGTGCCCACGTCCCAGGATGAGTTTTAATTGCTTCCTGCCTCTCCCGTAAGCTCTGAAGGATCAGCCAAGTGGTTCTGACACAGGGTCCTTTCAAATGACTGCTTCTGCCCTGGGTCTCGGAGCCTATGAGCCCCCTTTCAGAGTGGAGTCTCTGTTTCCTACAGCCCTCCAGCCCTCCGCAGATAAGCCCCGCTGGCCTTCACAGCCAGGTGTTCTGAGGGCCCGTCTTCCCAGCGCAAGACCCCCAGCCGGGAAGCCCAGTGTGGAACCCAGACCCCTCGCTCCTTTGGGAGAATCTTACAGTTGTGAATACCCTGCTGTTTGTGGGCCGCCTACCTGGCTGTGTGGGTCTTGACCATACGAGGCCTTTGCTGTTCCTACCATCTCATTGTGGCTCCTTCTTGTATCTTTAGTTGTAGATTTTTCTGCTCGTCTTCAGGCTGTCCTCATTGATAGTTGCTCTGTACATAGCTGTAATTGTGGTGTGCCTGGGGGAGGAGGTGAGCTCAGAGTGACCATCTTGGCCACTCCCCCTTTCCTATCCTTGGTTGCTCCCAAACCAGCTCCCAGTGAAGGGGATCAGAAAAGAGTGTTGGGAAAGGCAGTCTCGAGCTTGCAGTCTTTTGACCCCCACCCAGCCACATGAGAATGGGCTTTACCAAGCCATAGGAAGCCCACACACCTGTGCTCGATTTATTGCCTTGCAGGGGAGTAGCTTTCTCTGTTTCAGACTCACCGTGTGCTGCTTTGTTTTGCTTAAGTGCATGCATCTGTTGCCTCAGGAACACTCCCAGCTTTCTGTATTTCAGAGTCCATAGGTGTGGGGTTAGAGCTTGGGTCCTCCTAAGGCAGCACAAAATAGGGTGCGGGCAACCATGCTACCTGAATTGGCTGCCCTGGGGGCTCGACACATTGCAAGGAGCTGGATCTTGTGCACAATTTCTCTCCTCTTGTTATAAGTAAATGCTGCACCACTTGAGCTTGGTGTATGTGTTGTCTGTTCTCAGTGACCTCAACTCATGTACTGGTTTCTTCTCTGGGTGATCTTACTGCCTTTTGCCCTTGGCCCCACTCATGTTATGCCCTTTCCTACAGCACAGCCTGACCACCCAGTTTTCACTCAGATGGTATGGGAGGTTGAATAATGGCCCCTCAAAGAAATTCACACCCTAATCTCTGTGAAACTGTGAATATATTAATTTACACGGTAAAGAGACTTTGCAGGTAGGATTAAATTAAGGATCTTGAGTTAAGGAGACGAGCCTGGATTATCCAGGTGGGCTCACTATAATCACAGGGTTTAACAGAAAGAGAGGCAGGAAGGTGAGAGTTGTGAAGACGTGATGGCAGACACAGAGGGAAGAAAAGGAGATATGATGAGAAGCCACAAGCCAAGAAATACAGGTACCCTCTAGATGCTGGAAGAGACAACACATTCCCAACTTCAGCCTCGAGGAGGAACCAGTCCTGCCACCATCATGATTTTAGGCCAGCAAGACTGATTTTAAACTTCTGACCTCCAGAAATGTAAGGTAATAAATTTGCAGTTTAAAGACATTAAATCTGTAGCACAAACACAGCCAGCCAACAATCAGACACGAGGATAAAACAACACCAGAAGTTTCTTTCCAACAGGCAAGTCACAGGCAGGAAGAAGGGAGCTAACACTGACTAGGTGCCCTAGCAGGTACTAAATAAAAGGCTCCACATTTAACACACGTGTTCTGCTCGGTGTGATTGGTAACAAGCAGGAACTTGGAAAAATCAAATAGCCCAGGACCTAGGAGGGATCTAGTTCTGCCATAATTCTTGCAGAGCGGTTTTGCAGTTTTGAACTTCATTGAGCCTCATTGCAAAATGCTGATACTAACCTTGTGAGAATAATAAATAACACATTTAAAGCACCTACGATGAAGCATTATATTACCATCACTGCTATTATTATCATAATAGCAAAGTATGGTGCATCCCCATGGCTCCAGTGACTGGCAATAAGGCCACACCTGGGTTTTAAACAGCCTCATTGTTTCCTGGTTCACTGGCGGCTCCTTGTTACCAAGGGCCCCTCTGCTGTGGGCCTGGCTCCACTCTAGCATGGTCACTGAGAGTTGCCCTTTACTCTCCACTTGAAAACAGAAGGCCTCACACTGTTCCCTCCCTTGCCCCCAGCTCGAAACATTAGATTTCACTCCATGTTGCTTAGAGGGTGCTTGGGCAAAAAAAATTATGAACGGATAATGCTACTTCCATGGCCTTTACCAGCTGCTTCCACCAGGCTTTGAGTTATTATCCTTAGGGTTCTCAGGATATCTGCCTCTCCTGCTGTTGAGCAAGACCTTTCCCTCTTACTGTGCTCGAGAAGCAGATTAGCCAAATAATGGTTTTTCTGGCCCCCAACCTATTTTACTAGAGAAATCACCTTCTAATGTGGCAGACATATAATAATATATAATATATATAATAAACATATAATATATAATAGTAAAAGTGTATAGTATATAATAATAAACATATAAAATAATGTATAATATATTTAATAAGAAATAACATAATAATAAATAATGCATAATATATTGTAACACAAAAAAGATATTCCAAAGAGTTTTAAATAAGGTAGACTAATTTTGCCTGTGGGGTTGTTCCTCCTGAGGCTGAAAAGTGAAGCAACTTTTTTGGAGTCAAGCAAAACAACAACTTACAAGCTGGGTGAAATTGACAGAGTGATTTAACTTCTTAAAAAATGTGTACAGTTGTGTGTGTGTGCATACAGAAATAATATTCCACATGTGAGTACCATGTAAGTTACATGTGAAATAAAGTGTCAGGTAAATCCATATTTCCTTTCTTTCTTTCGTTTGCATGTGCTTTTTTAAAATTTTCACTCTGTCCTGTTTTCACCATTGTTTAGATATATCCTTAGTTTTGCTTTACCTTGATGGTGGGTGCAGATTCAATGAAGTCTTTTGTGACAACATGAATAAAAAGAAACAATGACCATAAGAAGGATATGGACAATCAGGGTTCCGTCTGTTGGTCATCGAGTAGAATAATAGTTTATATGGAGCAATGAAAGCTTATTTTGTATTTTCATGGTGGATGAATCCTTATAAATTTTTATCATAGCAAATATGTGAAAATTACATTATAACTCCATACTCTACTTACCTGAAGGAAATTTTAAGAACTCACTTAAGTATAGAGAGATGAACACACTATGACAACCTTCTTCCCCCTTGGGCTACTACTCATAGAGAAACCAGAGGGAAATGAAAGTGATACCTTAAAAGAATATGTGAAATGAAACAGCTTGTGTTTGTTCCTGGAATAGAATCTGAGTTAAACTTGAGAAGGAAGCTTGCTTTATCTTGGAAATCAAATTGCATACAAATAAATCAGAAGGAACAAAATCAGTTATATAATTTTTGTTGACAAGGAAATTGTGGAACAGCCAATCATGTAATTAATTTTACTTTTTACTAAAATGGCACTACTTCTTCTCAAGTAGGGTAAAGATTTTCAGAGCTACACTCATGGGCTTATATGACTCATTAATTCAAAAAGATTGATATTATGACCTGGTTTCACATTCACAGAAGTAAAACTTTCCTTTATCAACTGTAACATGAAATGTGAAACCATCAAATACTATTTGTGACATACTGACTTCATTTCAAAAGCTGCCTGATGAATAATCACATGGAATGGACTCTTCCAGAATCTTTGACTTAAATTATCCCAAACTTTCCCCCTTGATAAACAACATGCCTAGATTTTTCTGTCTGTGCAACACTTTGCCTCCATGGGTAAGGTGAAGTCTTCTTGAACGAATGAGATTACCATAGGTTTGAAACAGTCATGAACATAACTTAACATCATACCTGAAATTCATTCCAGCCATAAAAAATGCATTACTGCCTTTCTATTTCATCTTTATCCAAAGCATAAAAGAAATTTTGACACATTAGTTATTTTTTTATATACATGAAAATTAATATAATTACTAAAATTAAGATAAATGATTGCTTACCATCTAGAATCACCTCAAGGAGCACTAGTGACATGCATACAAACTTTTGGAAACAATAGACTAAAATGTTTCAGCCATAGGCAAGTGGCTTTCCAATAAGATAGCAGCTTGAATTTTGCTGAGAAAAGAGCATTCTTCTAAGTATGGCTTAACCAGTGTAATATGAGTCCAGAGATGCTGGTATCCATATGGTCACCACATGGAGAGAGCTGGCCCTCCTGAGCATGAGGTCAGCATGAGATTGGGGGGTGAAGGGGATTTGACTGCATCTTTTAGCCATCCGGATTTAGCTGAAGCCTGCATCCAGTCTCATCCCTGTACTTTTCAGTTATATAGTCCATACATTCTCATCTTTGATTAAGCCAATTTGATTTGGGTTTCTGAATGACTCAAAAAGTCTTAACTCTAGAAGTTAGTCTATGGAAATGACATTTAAAAAATTGTCCTTTGAATGTATTTTTTGATCATGAACAATCATCTCACTGAATATAATTGACTCCCTACATGGCTTTAAGTCATTATAAATTGAAACTTTCATCAAATGATGGAAGAGTGTGGATTTTTACTTAAAGTATAAAACCAGAGTAAAGTCATAAGGAAGAGTACTGTGTGGAGCTCAGGAAGGCTTGAGCAAGCCACTGGTCCCAATTTTCTGTGTGCGTAAAACGAGAGGGTTAGAAGCCTTCCACCTCCAAAGTTCATCTGGGATAAAGCAGAACAAAAGTGAAAGAGCTCTGTGAGAAGACATAACTATAACCATGGCTGATTCTAGGAAACCAGGCACCAGCTCAGCATTCGGCAAGAAACCTCGACATGAGTAAGCACATACACACTCAAACACACATGCACAGTTAAGCTCTTTCACACACTCAGATCCATGCAATAAAGAAAGCATCTCACGAAAGCACCTTATTTAAACCAAAAAAAAAAAAGAAGTGTGAGTGCAGCATGACAGTGTTACAGGCAATTTTTTTTCTTCTAGGATCTTGACCTATAGTCCACTGATCGTTCTCAGACTAAACTGAGAATATTTAAGGCAAATTTTGTCAGCTAGTTTAGGCATGCTCAGGCCTAACTCTGTGTCTATTCCAGCACAAACATATCTGGGAGTCTTACAAGCGTGGTAAGCACACACCTAACTTTTCCCCTTCTTTTCTTCTCCTGATTCTAGCTTCAAAAATGGAGGAGAATCAAAGAGAGCAGAGATCAGAAAAGGAGAGGAGAGAAAGAAAGAAGAAGGAAAAGAGAAAACACAGGAAAAGGATTTAGGTCGGAGCATAAGATAAAAATCTCTCTTGAATGTGCTTAAGGTAAAAAACATTACAAAAAATCAGTAGAGTCAATTTTCTAAAGAAAAGAGGAGAAAAGCTTATTCCACATTTCTTCTTTATAAATTAAATATATATGTATGAATGTTTATTTTTCCCCAAAGCACTTTTTTCTTTGAAATAATAATTCTTCAGAGAGACCTTTGGAGTTTAACAACATCACCTTTTACACAGAGCCAAGTCCTTATTATTGTGAATTTTTTTTTCTTTCACAGAGCAGAATAAGCTGAATCTTGACAGGCAAAGCGTTAAATTAAAAGAAGACAATTTTTTTTTTTTTTTGCATTTGCATTTGCTATGGTAGAATGAGGGAAGAGCTAGCCAATACTTTTCCTGGGTCCAGCTGCCCCCTCTTACTCACCTCTGGTAAGGCCTCTCTGCAACTCATAGACTTCCTGCCCTACAACAGTATGAAAGGAAAAGAAATGTCAGTTCTGTCCACTAAATATCTCAGTGGGTTTTCTTTAATGCTAGAGGTTCCACTGGTCACCTGTCCTTAAAGCCTTTGCCTCTCCTAGTTTGGGGTGCCAGGTAGAAAGATGGGCAGAGGTCCAGTGGTCAGAGATAGGTTTTTTCTCTTTCTTGTCCAGCAATTTAAGGCCTCTCAGGGACACAGTTCTGAGTCATAATATGTGTATGATGGTGAGTGCCAAGAAAGAGGCAGAGTTTTCAGAAAGCTTTCTCCACCTGTCCCTGAGGGCGTGATGATCATGCTGGTTTTATGGTAAATACAGCAAAGACCAGGGAATAATTTATTTTTCTTCTTAAAGTTCTGAAGACTCCAGAACTCAACCCAGGCAAATCCACTGTAAGTCACGTAAGGCAGTCAAGGCCAGCGTGTATGGGCTTTGGCTGTTTTCCCACAAGCATCAAAGTCTAGCAGGCAGGTGTTCCTGTTTGTTCAAGTTCAGCTGAATTCCCCGAGTGAGCTCTACGGGAATCTCAGTTTTGATTTCCCCCTCTCACCCTCTTTCCTGCCTTCCCTCCCCTCCCAAAGACAATGCAGATGAGAATCATAGCTGTAATAACACTTTGAGTTCTCCAGAGGTAAGGAATTATTATTACTTTAACAACTAGCCACTAAGATATAGATAGATAGATAGATAGATAGATAGATAGATAGATAGATATTATATTATGCATATTGTATATATTCATATATATTAAATGAATAAAACTAGTTTGCATATCTGTATCTTTAAAGCTGGAGAAGTGTCTTTTCTACCCTGTTGTTTTCTTAGATGAGAGCCGTACCTCCCTGTACACTTTATTCCTCAGCTAAAGAGAAAGGGTATGCCAGTTCAGGGGACAGGAGGCATTTGAATTCAACTAAGCAGGTTCAATCATCTAGAAACTGCTTTCCTGAGTGGCTAGCACAGTGTTTCACTGATTAACTAGCTGGCAGGGAGCTATTCTGGAATTTTCCAAGGACTGGGTGGAGTTGTTAGATAAGTTTTGAATTGAGGCCCAGATGACATGAAAGTACATGTTTATATTTGACTAAGAAACTGAGCAAAAGCTTTATTAATCTAAAATAGGAAAAAAAAAAAAAGCTTTCCCTGAATGGAGAGAAAATCCTGATAAACATGACAGAGAAGGGAAAAGGAATGATAATAATAATTAATAATAATAATAATAACTTTTAAAAACTAGTTTTAGATGTAGATGCAGCCAGAATGTGTGTTTAGAGGTTTGAGGCAGTTAGTTTTTGTTTCAAGTTGCTGCTTCCTCTCATAGGCTAGGCAGTATTAAACAATTTTCTGCTTTTTCCAGCCCTGCAATTTTGGGGTCCAAAGTTTGACCCTGTTGCTTTCTGTGTTATTACCAGTTATATCCAGATGGGGAGGGAGTGTGCATTGATCGGGGCTTATTAGAATAAATCTTACAGGTCTGAAGAGCCTAGAGTTCTGTAAGAAATAAGGGCTAAACAAGGTTTTTAAATCCTGGTATGTTGCTGCTGTGGTCTCAGACTTCCCTGGACAAGAATGAGAATTGAGAGGTTAGTTCGAGAAATAGAAAGTAAAACTGAGAGAAACATTTGAAAGAAAACGATGCAGGGGCTGTCGAATGTCACAGGCTCTGTGTTGGATAAGCTCCCTCTGTCTGCTCCCCAGGACAGTGCACTGGGTGGGGCAGAGACGCCCATGGGTTCTTTTGCTGGTTTTCTCACTGGTATAGAATTCAAAAGCTAGAACCCTCTGGAGTCCCCAAGGTGAGGAGAATTGTAATCTCAAAGCCTCCTTCTCTCTGGGGTTGTGGGCACCCCACTTGTGGGGATGCAGTCTGGTTGTTCACCTGGAAAATGTCACGATATGAAGGCTGTGTATTTGGTGGAGATGTTACTTAAGATGTTAACTTGGTCATTGAATTTCTACCTTTCTCTGACCTCTTTTCATGCCAGGAGACAGTGGTAAAGAGAAGAGAGCCCTGCCTTTTCCCAAGCCTAAAGGTGTTAGTTCCAGTTACAGCACTGCTGCTTTGAGCCTGGGGTCGTGAGACAACTTACTCAGCTGAGTCTGAGCGTCCTGCTCACCTGTTTCTCTGCCAGCTCCCAGGTGGCAGTAAGGACCATATGAGATGTATGTGGGAGCGCTCTGCCCTTGCAGACATGAAGCATTAGTATTAGTGCTTGCCTGATAAGAGTAAGAATACAGACATCACTGTCTCATTCAAAGGATTGGAAAGTAAAGGAATCATCCTGTGTTTCTGGCTGCTTCCACTTTTGAGGTCCTGAGAGGCATTTTGACCTAAAGAGAATAGATTTTGGAGTCAGACAGACATGGATGCAAACCTGTCACTGTGGTCCTTGCAGATCACTTATCTGCTCTAAGAATGCTTCTACTATGTTATTAGCAAGTGAGGACAGTGTAGATGCAATAAATAAAGTACATCTCTAAACTTCTTCACATAGACCAGAGTTACAAGAAACTTTCATCATCCAAGGATAAATGGTAGCAGCAAAGGGTCAAAGTGAATTAACCCTCTTATAATAAGGAGCAAATTTCAAGGTATAGAATAAAAATAATTATCTTAATGTTAACAGATTTATTATTAATTGCAACAATGCACTAAGTCTGAGTCCAAAGAATGTTGGGGAGCTGATTCGGCATGTTATCTTGGACAAAACTATAGAATGGCAATTACTCTGATCAACACCAGCAAAGGAGGATCATTTTTCCAAAATAGTTAAAAATTAAGATTTAAAGAAATCAAGAGTTTTATCAACGTTTCAAGGGGATTTTTAAAATTCTTTGGTATTCAAGCCAGTACCTTTTGGAAGCATTTATTGTGTCACCATCCGTACCCATTTTCTCATCTTTAGTGTTAATTTATCTGATTCCTTACCTATTTTTTCTTCTTCAGCTTTTACCTAGTGTCTTGACACATGACTGTACATGAGATTGGAGCAGTTCTCCAACATCACTTTCGTTAATGTTATAAAGCTCTTCATCTCTTGAAGGAATGCAATTTCATTTTGACACCAAGTTGCTCTGCATTGCCAGATGTTTATAATGTCCTACAATCAGTAAGAGACAAACTGTCACATTCTTGATTCTACAGGGATAGTCATTTAAGTCAAGCTGGGAAGGTGGTTTGAGAGGGAAACAGTTTTACAAATATTCAGTTCATCAATGAATATTTTCCTGTAATGGCAAACTTTTCCTTTCTGTTTAACCATGTCTTAAAGGAATTTGGGTAATGAAAACTCTCTGATAATGCCTCTTTTTATAATCAAGGATTCTTTACTCCATTTATTGGTTTGGCTGTATGGATTTAGGCTGAACACATTTACTAATATATAAAGGGCTAGTATTTACTTGTCAGTTCCAAGTTTGAGTTTAAAGATGCTAACTTTGCCAAATAAGATCAGTTTCATTAACTTGGAGCTCTAAATCAATGGTGCTGTAAACTCCATTCAGGCTGCTCTTCTAAGTATGCTGCAAATATACGGAAAATTAGTTTATATTTCATTAAAAACTACCAGTAGGTTGATATCAAACAAAACAAAAAAGTGACAATTCAATGAACTTGTTGTTTCTACCAGTAAAGAGAATAGTTTATTTTTTGTCATGTAAAAATCCAGTAGTTTAATCAAAAGGTACTATGAAGAGAGTGAAAGATCGGGCGAAGATATTTGTAATTCATATATCCAATGAAGGACTTGTATCCAGATTTAAAAACTAATTTTTTAAAAAGGAGCAAGACTTCAGCAGGCATTTCACTAAAGAGAGTATCCAAAAGACCAATAGACATAGAAAATGTGTTCATCATCATTGGTCACCTAGGAAACGCAAATTAAAACCTCCATGAGGTATTGCCTACCTGTGCAGGATGGCTGAAATTAAAAAGACTGACAATACATGTGTTGGTGAAATATAGAGCAATGGGAATTCTCATAAATTGCTGATAACAGTGTAAGTTGTAAAGCCACATTGAAATACTACTAAAGCTAAACATATGTATATCCTATGACCCAGCAATTCTACTCCTGAGTATATATCCAACAGAAAGAAGTGCTATGTCCACTAACAGGACAGGCAAAGAATGTTCATAGCTCCTTTATTAATAATAGCCTCAAACTGGAAACAGCCCAGTAGAATGGATGAATTGTATTATACAATGGAATACGACATAGAACTAAAAATGAACAAACTACTGAGATATGTTCCAATCTGATTAAAAAAGACACCTATATATATATATGTATAATGTATGATTTATATGAAGTTTAAAAACAGATAAAACTAATCAATGATGACAGAGATGAGAAAGAACAACAGTGATCCTGGGTGGGGGCAGTATTGACAGGAAGGTGACACTGGTGGGCCTTCTGGAATGTTGAAAATGTTTTCTGTTTTGACATGGGTGGTGGTTACATGGTTGTATGTAAAAATTAATTGAGCTGTATTCTTAATATGTGTACAATTTGTGTGTAAATTAGACATATATGTAATGTACATGTTACTACATATTATATTTTTATATATATATTACATGTCATATTTTACTATACATAATGAAGGGAAAAGCTAGCAGTGAGTGAAAATTCTGTTACTGAGAAACCTGTACCTTCAAATGCAAACATTTTCAATTCTTAAGAAAGCAGCTATATTTCACTAGGGACAAAAAAGCCTAAAATTATTACCCTTGAATTATAAAAAAGACTGAAAAGACATTTAACAAAATGTTAATAATGGAATTGTGGGTTATTTTTATGATCTTTATACTTTTCAATGTTTTCACAATTTTCTATGATGAGTGTGTCAATTTATAATCAGAAAAATATGTGCAAATGATTTTTAAAGGAATCTGTTAAAACCCCTGTTAACTAAAAGTAGATCTTATTTAATTTCAACTCATCGAGTTATAATATTAACATTAAATGTTTCCTTTTTGTGTATCATTTTTTAATAAAGAAGAGAATTGAATATTAGCTCTCTTTGGGTTAATACTCTTGGACAATAGACACTGAAGGTAAATACTTTTTCTTTTATTAACACAATATGCAAGGTTGTGTCTTCCTTGCCTTACGTGAAAGCAGTGTAGCCTGGTGTTAAGCCTGTGGGCTCATGACTGACTGCTTGAGTTTATAGACTCAGCCCTGCCATTTTCTAGTCCACCGACTGTAGACAACTGACTTACCCCCTGTAATTTTCAGTTTCTTCTGAATTAGGAGTGGTAACAGTATCCATATCAAAAGGGCTGTAAAAAAAAAATTTAAGTAATTTTTGTTATCATTGCTGTGACATATGGTTAAATTGTTTTTGCTCTGCATCTCTGTGGGTCTAGTCATATTGTTCAAGGAGAATTTTGAAGGATGTTTTATATTAAAAATGAATTTGTGTTCTGAACTGTATAGCACAGGGAACTATATTCAATATCTTGCAGTAACCTGTGGTGAAAAAGAATATGAAAACGAATACGTGTATGATCCTATATGACTGAAGTATTGTGCTGTACACCAGAAATTGACACAACATTGTAAACTGACTATACTTCAATAAAATATATATATATATATATATATATATATATATATATATATATATATATAAACTAATTAGTGTTCTGAGGTCTGAAGAGTTGAATAGCATAGTTCTAACCAACTGATCTTCCAATCTACACTGGAAATCAGTAATCATCTGCATTGGCTAATCCTCATAATGACCTGTGAAGTAGGCAGAGTAGTCCTCCCATTTCACACATGTGGTCACTGAGACCCAAAGAGGTGAAATGAGCCCCCAGAAGACAAAGAAGAGCCTAGAGCGAGCAGAGGTTTTCTGACTCACAGACCCGTCAGCACCTGCTCCACTGAATCATACTGGCCACCCTAGGCGCTGGGCAATTTCTTTCTGGTTAAGTTTTGCCTTTAATTCCTATATGCTTCTCTGGTTTCTCCTGTGATCAGAACTGGGTCCCTCGTCCCATTCCAATTTCCTCTGGTTTTTCAATCAACCGAATTGTGCTGATCAGTGAACTTTCCCAATTAAACACGTATTGTCATAGTGGCCCTTTGCCTCAAGTGTATGCCAGCCTTCAAAGCTAAAATCACATTCTCCCTTGGGCAGTTAGAAAAAGAACAAAAACCAAAACAATTCACATTCCCCATCCTTCATAAAGTATTTCCCAATTTACTTCCTGCAGTACTCTGTTTAATTTTAGCCTCTTTTAACCCTGATAACCCTTTGTTTTCCCTCTTACTCAAGTACTTATAATGCTGTTTTGTGTTTCAGTTATTTGGGTATTTGTCTTCCCCCCTTTGCTTCTATTATTTATCTTAAAACCCCTTATAATACCCAGCATAATGGCTCAAAACTGGAAGATGCCTAATGGATATGTATTGAATAAATGGATGAATTAATGATGTAGCAGGAGGATAGGTACACGTTGTTAATATACATTTACGGAACAACCTCAGGGGCACACATCATAATGTGCAGAAACACCTCCTTCTGTTGGGAAATTTGAATGTAGCCAGTGACTTGCAGATTCTACTTGCATTTCACTCATGAGAATTTTTTTGAGATTTTAAAAATAGGATTCTTGCTCAGCTGTCCTTGAGTCTGACCTCATTAATATACTGGAAATGCATTTGCTCTCCTTTGCAAGCACATTAACTCCTACAGGCCACAGAGATAAGGCACTCATAGAAAATCCCCTGAATGTCAAATAGATCAGAGAGCCAGGGCCAGAGCCCATTGGTGGCAGATATGCAGCCAGCCTTTCCCAGATGGTTCAGGGATGCTCCTGCTCAGAGCAACATCCTATTCAACTGGTTTGTTTCACAGACTCCTCAAGACAGTTAAGGAGACTGGTGGAAAAACCCTCTTAGGTATAGCATGGTTGATTATATTATCTCATACAAAATGTGGTCTTAGAAATTGGGTGAACTACCTGTTTTGATTTTTATGCATTTCAACTTTTTAAAGTCTTTTTTATTTTTATTTTCATTTATTTACTTCTATTTTTAAATTTTTTAAATTTTCTTTTTCTTTTTTAAAAAATTTATTTGAGTGGGAGGTAATTAGGTTTTATAAATTAAAAAAAATTTTTTTAACGGAGGTACTGGGGATTGAATCCATGACCTCGTGCATGGTAAGCAAGCACTCTACCATTGAGCTATACCCCCCCCCCATTTTTTATTACTTTTTTTTGTAGGGGGAGGTAATTAGGTTATTTATTTATTTATTTATTTATTTATTTATTTATTTATTTATTTATTTATTTATTTTAATGGAGGTTCTAGGGATTGAACCCAGGACTTGGTGCATGATAAGCACGCACTCTACCCTTTTATGCATTTCAATTTTAAATGTCTCCCTTTCTGTTCTACAATATGAGTTCCATATGGCTTGAGATATACTTGAAGTAGTTTATGCAGTATATTTTATCTATTAAGAAATGTTGAACTAAATATGCAAACTACAATATAAAATAAGTTTCTACTTTGAACCAAAGAAACTGAACTTTTAAAAAATAAATTTTCTCTTTAAAATTTTAATTTTAAAAAACAGAAGGTTTTAGGTGGGGAGGGTATAGCTCAGTGGTAGAGTGCATGCCTGGCATGCATGAGGTCCTGGGTTCAAGCCCCAGTACCACCATTAAACAAACAGATGAATAAGCCTAATTACCACCCCAACCCCCAAAGAAAGATTAATTTTTTAAAAATAGAAGGTTTTAGTTCTTTTTGGATGGTGAGTTACTTTTATCTCCTAAAATTCTCAGTAACACCAAGGGTAAGTGGGTATAAATTTTGCCATCAGGGAAGTGTAGTGGGAATTTCCAGAGAATCACCAGAGATAAGTGTGTCAGAGGCTTGGAGATGGACCAGATGAAACTTAAATAACAGCTGGCTTATTGGCTTGATCTTTGAATACTTGATGAGAAGAGTTGTGTATTATGAGTCTTCCAGAGAAGCAAAACCAAGAGGAGATAGGAGATAGGAGAGATATATACATATATACACACACATATAAACAGTTAACCCTTGAACAATGTTGGGGAGTTAGGAGTGCCAACTCCTGCCCCCCTCTCCCCTGCAATCAAAAATCTGTTTGCTGCTATCTCTTCCTCAAAAACAAAGAATTGATAAATGACTTACCCATGGGCAGGAAGCTGAAACAGGAAGTTTGAATACAATTAGGACTCAAACACCAGCTCTGTTGATTCCATATATTGTGATCTCTAATCAAACAGAAACTTTTCTCCACATTTAGTTCTAGATCTAGAAAATGAAAATAAGGCACTATATTTATTGAAAAAAATCCATGTATAAGTAGACCTGCACAGTTCAAACTCACATTGTTCAAGAGTCAGCTGAATATATATATAGATATAATATATATACGCATAGATTGATTGTAAGGAATGGGACCGTGTGGTTGTGGACGCTGAAGCCTCCCAAGGTCTGCAGTCTGCAAGCTGAGACCCAGGAGAGCGGCTGGTGCAGTGCCAGTCCAAATTCAAAAGCCTGAGAACCAGGAAAGCCAGTGGAGTAAGTTCCAGTCCAAGTCTAAGTTCAAAGGCAGAGAAGACCAATGTCCCAGCTCCAAGAGAGCCAGGCAGAGGAGAGTTCCTTCTTATTCACAGAAAAGTCAGCCTTTTTGTTCCCTTCAGGTCGTCGGGTGTTTGGAGGCTCACCCACATTGCGGAGGGCAGTCTGCTTTACTCAGTGTACCAATTCAAATGTTACTCTTTCAAAAACACCCTCACAAACACACTCAGAATAATGTTGGACCAAATATCTGGGCACTTTGTGGCCCAGTCAAGATGGCACATGAAATTAACTATCGCAAGTTGTTTTAACAGGATCTCCCCCATTGCCCCAAACTATCAATGCAGTTCTTAAGATTTTAAAAGTCAGAGCTTGGAGTCAGAAAACTCACCTCTTCTAGGGTGGAGTGATGCGATGAAAGAGCATAGAGTTCGGATTTAAACTGATCTGGATTCAAATCCTCCATCTCAGCCACTTTCTAGCCATATGATCTTGGATAAGCTAATTAACCTTTCAATTTCCTCATCCCCTCGAAGCACAAGATGTTGCAGATTGTTAGGGGAAAATATTTGTCATATGCTTATCACATACATAAGCATTCAATACATTATATCTATTATTATTAGTGCTTCCCTCAGGATTTATATAGCATTGTTCCAAAAAATAATTATTCTGCACTTGGTACTTTAGGTAAAACAGAAAATTGTTTGTAAATGGAGGATGAATCAGAGTGATTTGAATGCAGTATTTTTTTAAGATATGTTCAGTGTTCTTTTAAAATCACCAAAGTGTAACTTTGTGATTAAAGTCTTAAAAATCAAACCAGCCCATGATATTAATATTTTGTATACTCTACATTCCTCTATTATGTGCTTTGGTTTTAAGACATCCTGAATCTTCACTGGGTGTCTGATGTACTAAACTCGGCAAGGTGAGCCAAGGAGGAAATAGGGCATGTCTCCATTAATGGACAACAAAGTGTTCCCACTTGTTTACAGAATTCTTTTAGGTCATGCCAATTTGGAGACCAAAACACACACACACACACACACACACACACACACACACAGCCACACACCCTACATGGTGTTGAGACTACTTACAGGGCATTTTAATTTGGCCACATAGAACTTCATGTGCTCTTTGGGGCACAAATTCATTATGGCCCTAAGGAAAAGAACAAATGCCAACCACAAAGACAGAGAACGTTTTTGATCACATTAACCTGGTATCTCACTCCCTCTCAGCAAAGCTAGAACAAATAATCCAGCTTAATTATAACTGACCTGGCTATAGACTCAACCCTAGACATGAATCTAGGGGCAGCAGTCTTGGAGCCTGTGTAGGTGACAGGGCCAGACCTAAGTGAAGTTATGGAGCAGTGAATGTTGCCTGTTGGTGACCTTCGTCTTCTATTTTTATACTGTTTTCCTCTTTTCAAGGCCAACTTTCATTACTATTTCCTTTCTTTTCTCTGGTCTCTCAAGGCATTCTATTCCTGTCACATTTAAAGCTGACTTATATTTTGGAATTAATGACTTGGTATCTTACCCTTCCTATGTATTTGGGTTTTGAATAAAGACGACAATTGTAGAACAATGCCCAGCACAGAGGTGCATGCCCTGTGATTTGGGTTTAAGTTCCATGTCCACCAATCATTCATCAGTATCTATCTTTTCAGTCTCAGCTACTTACCTGTAGAATCAGAACAATAAAAATTACTTCCCAAATTGAGTGAGGATTAAATAACACCTGTAAAAAGTGCTCTAGGAAACCATGGATTATTATGAACATACGTAGCTATTTTCATAAAATAGATCAGTGTTATTAACTTCTCCATTTCCCTCACAGGATTGCAAGCTCCTTGAAGGCCTGGGGGTGCTTTTCTCACCAGTGATCCTAAGAGACTGGCACTGTACCGGGCATTCAGAAGAGATGCAACAGCGTTTATTCAATGAATGAATGAATGAATGAATGAGTGAATGAGTGAGTGAGTGAGTGAAAGATCATGGGAGAAGTGGGCATTTTGAGACACAATATTTTGCTGAATGTATCATCTTGTGTCCCTTCTGTGCCTGCACAGTCCTTATTGGCCATAGAAGAGAAGTACAAGTCTCTTTCTTGATTGATCAATACACTGACAGTTTAAGCGAAGTCTTCATCTCTATAAATGTTGGAATTATAGTTTCTGAGGTCCTTTTTGTTGCCTACCATCCATCAAAGTTATTGCTCTGAAGTAGGCAGGAAAAATCATTTGATCCTAAAACTCATACTGAAAAGGAGAGGCCAGCAGTGTATCTTTAGTTAGTTACCCTGCTTACAAATTTTGAGCCAGGATAACCAGTAGGGCTAGATGTCACAGTACAGCTACACCTATTATTCTGCTGCATGTCATCTTAAATTAAGCGTCACTTCCATTATTTTTTTAAGTGTAATAACGTCAGAGAGCATAAAAAGCTAAAATTTGCCAGTGTGAAGTGGACATGGAGGACATCTACCTCCCTTACTATCTGTGCTCCTAAACCCCAGGCCACAAAAGCACTAGATGTGAGGTTCAGCTACAGAGCCCTCATTCCCAGCTTAGAGCCTGGAAGGCACAGGCAGGAGAACGGAGGGCAGAAGGAGAACGAAGTTTGAGGAATTTATTCCTCAGGTTCCTTCTCTGATGGTCCACCAAAGACAAAGTGGATGCCGGCATTCTTCACACAGCTGCCCTCTCTTAGAATGTGGGATTTCTTCATTCCTTCATGTTAAAGGTCCAGATAAGATAACACCTCCCTGTTGCTACTAGCCCCAGAGTACTGCTCTGTCTCTTGTTGGTTTCCTTAAACCCTGTCACATTTTTGCATAGACATTTGAAATACTTCTCAAATGAACTAATTTAGGGGTGCCATCTCTTTCCTGCTGGGACCCTGAGTGATACACCTGGTGTGCAGAGAGAATATAATGCATTTGTGAGTTTAGCCTTTCTGTCTTAGATCCTTAAAAATTAGCAAAGGCCCAAATGGAAACCATCTTCTATCCGTTTGCCTGTAATTCACTGAAAAGTAAGGGATATTTTTATAGTTCTAAGTTATTCCATAAATCCTCACAATGCATTCGGCATCAGCAACAACAGTGTCACCTGGGACCTTGTAAATCTATAAATTATTGGGCTTAGTTCCAGACTACTGGATCAGAAATTTGGGAGCTGAGGCCAGCAATCTGTGCAGCAGTCTGTGTTTTAACAAGCCTTCCAAAGGATTCTAATACATGCAAAAGTTTGAAAACCACTGATGTAACATACAGTTACATATGCATTTCAATGTTAGGAACACTATCCCCCACTCTCCCACCCTTTGGTCCACTGGAAACGACTTTTTCTTTTTTCTTTTTTTTTAGTTCAGTGGTCTCAGACTAGAATGCAATGATGCATTAGAATGACCCATGAAGCTTGTTCAAAGTCCCAATGCACAGGCCCCACGTTGGACTGATTCACTGATTCCGAATCTCAAGTTTAAGAACCACTGATTACTCCATCATTCAGAATGGTGAGGAACCACAGCTGGAATTGATAGCAACAAACCTGAAGGAAGAATGTTCATCATCTAAAACAAATAGACTGCCAGATACTTCTCCAGCAAAGAAGGGTTTACCGGAAATCAGCAGAGAATTGCAATTCTGCACCTGCCACCATAGGAGGAGGAGAACATTCTACAGAGAGGAGATGGAAGTTGGGAGGGCAGGCGTTCTTTCATTTTTTGATCTTGGATATACAAAGATTTCTGGTTGTATCCTTACCATAAACCTCCCTTTTTACTTACACTAACTTGAATGAGTGCCTGTTTCTTGCAAGAGATGACTAAATCACAACTAAAAGGAATTAAAAATGGATGTTTGGAGTCATTTTGTAGACCCTGTATAGGTATTATCTGTGAATAGATTGCCTTTTCTTTTATGTTTTAAAAATATTAAATAATGCATAGTCATTATGAAAAATTCAAAAATTTCAGAGGGAAGCAAAGTAGAAAAAAAACACCTTTCCTCCCCTAGGACCCTTATTTCCACATCCCAGAAGTAACCAGTTAAGTGTCTTATATAACCTTTAATAATTTTTCTACGTACCTTGCCTATAATGCCCCTGGCTTTTTTCCCCTTGGCACCAATAAAAGAACAGAAAACTGATCATCTTATTGTCAATATACCTAGAGGGATACAATTAATAATATCTAACTTGTAAAAATTGAATACATAGAAACCTCAATTAAATAGAGTTGGACGACCAGGAGGGGGCGCCCTCGTGCGTAGTGGCTGTAGTAGAGCCGGACAGGAACACATACTCCTCTTCTTCCTAGGAAGACACACAGCCAGTGAAAAGCCATGGACACTTTAGATGCAGACAGGAGTAAAATATCTACGTTTTGAGATGCTTGCCCATTTTCTCAGTGACTCTACTTACATCCATAGCTCTTGCTGATTGGGCATGCCATACAATTATCCCAGGCCAGATGATTGCATCCAACCCAAATCATTGGCTGGCTAGTCACCAATCAGATTCCTTCCCTCAGAAATGTGCACTTGCTACTCTTAGTAGGCCTTGCTACTCAAAGTGTGGTCTGCCCACCAGCAGCATCAGGGGATTACCTGGGATTCTTAGGACCCATGTAGACTTACTGAATTAGGATTCCCAGGTGATTCACATGCAGATTAACCTTTGAGAAGTGCTGGCTTAAGATAAATAGACATTTTAGAAAATCAGTAGTGGGTGCTTTAATCCTATCCAGAATTGGTGGTCATTTTTATCATACAAAGTTATGATGGATTGATAAAGCAAGCCAAGAAAACCTATGTGCTGAGAGAAGCTGGGTGTTTGGGAAGATTAGAAGAAAGAAGCAGAAATTAGATACACTGAAAGACAGAAGAAGCAGTCTGGCTTCTTGACTTTCTATACCTTCTTGACTTTCTGTTTTAGGTCGACAAACTCATAACTTTTTAAAATGCCCTTCTTTAGCTTTATTTTTAAAATAGTCCTTGGAGGCAGTAGGGTAAGCACTCTTAAGTGATTTAACATATGGATACACTGAGGTCTAAAATCATGTCCTCAGTTTTCATTCAAGTTCACTAAATGGTTGTGTGAACGCTCCTATTGTATTTGCTTTAAAATAATTGAGGGCATTATCCACTAAGCCACAAATAGAGATATTCTTTTAGAATCAATGCTAGGGAAAGACCATCACCCCTGAGGAAATGGAATGCCTCAGAAAGGCTGGCAGAAAGGCTGAATCACTGGTCCTGTTTTTCCCTTTGTGCCTCAATTGTCGGGGCAAGCCAGGAGTTAACCACAACTGTTATTTCTAGTTGGCCTATTTTTGTTCTTTTCCTTGGCTATGAGTTCCTATTTCTATGTCACTATTTCATTGTATTTTTAAATTATAAGCTGCTTTAGGTATTTTTGTGGAGTAAGAGGCGTTTAGATAAATATAGCTCTTAAAACGGGGAAGCCAAGGCACCGATGAAGACTTACCTGTATTCACTGAGATATTTGCTGACATAGCTAGAACTGGAATTGCGGTTTTCAGAATTCTAGTCCTTGCCATTTCCTCTGTCCCATGTGAGCTGAGAGGCAAGCATTTTTCCCCTTAACCATGGAACATATTATGTCTGTTTTTAAAAGTATGGCAATCCTGCAAATGTCACTGCTGGTGTTATTTGAATTGAAATTGTGGTTTAGCTTTTGAAGGCCAAATAGCTCTGCCTTACTTACTGATTTCAAAGGCAGTTTCTTCCCATCGTAGGATTCACCCAGTGCTGGGTGCTGGGTGTGGCCAGCAGACACCACAAAAGATGAAGGTCCTATATTTCCGGCTGTACTAAATGGTCCTCCAAAAAATATAGAGCACTGTTTTTCTGTCAGACTTTTCCCAAATGGACGGCAAATATCTACCTTGAATAAAACTGTGGAAAAAAAAAAAAAAAGACAAAGCCCTTTGGTGGGCAGAGATGTGAGTCATGCTTTAACAAAAGATCAATGTGAGTCCTTTTTTGTTTTGTTTTGAGAATGCAGTCATATTCTCTAGGTATTTATGAGGATTTTAAAGTCTATTTTTAAATTTTTTAATTTAATTTATTCTGTGATGAAATATAGCATGCCTTTTTATTTATCTTTTATAAGCTATTGGGAAATCTTTTCTTTTTAAATTCCTGGTGAAACATAAGCAGCAGTGTGGAGGATGCCTAATGCCATTTGCTTTCAAGAGCGCCCTCTGCTGGCAGTTGTCTTGAATTTTTAAAATACTCTATTGTAGGCTCCAGTGTTTCATTTGTTAATCATGTTAAGTCTTTAATGCATTAGTAGAAAGAAAACATCTGCAGGGAAAAAAAAAAAAAAACCCACAGTGATTCTTGTCTTAAGAATCTAAATAAGCAAACATATATAATAGTATCAGGCATAATGTTACATCATTGAAAAGAACATTGTTTTAATTGAGACAACATAAGAAGATTTACTGTGATTATTCTGTAAGAGGCGCTGTGTCGGGCACTGGGGTCACAAAGGTAATGTTGACATGACCCGACGTCAAGGATCCCCCAGCCTGTGAGGGAGTCAGATGCACTGAAAGACAGTTACCTGCCAAGTGTTGAGTGCAGTGTGAGACCAGAGGAGAGACGCCTGAATCATCCTGAGAAGGGAGGAGTTAGGAAAGGCTTCCTGGAGGAGGCTGGCAAAGGAAGACAAGGAAGGGCAAACAAAGGGCATCTGGGTGGAGGGAAGAGCATCAGGTAAGAGAAAACATGGTGTGTGTGCAGAGCCGTGATACCAAGACCAATGCTGGCTGGCTGGAGCCTCGCACGAGATACAGGGCTTGCCAAGCGATGATGCTCTCAGTCCATCAGCACTTCTCGACTGTTTTGGTCTCAGGACTTTACATTCTTAAAAATTATTAAGGACCCCCAAAAAGCTTTTGTTCCTGGGAACTTTATTTATTGATGTTTACTCTGTTAGAAATGAAAATGGAGACATTTTCAACATAGTTATTAATGTATTTAATTACATGTAACCTTAAGCTATATTTTGTGGAGGAAAAAAAAATCACTAAATTTTTCAAACACAAACAAGTGAGAGGTGTGGCATTGTTTTACATGTCTGCAAAACTCTTTAATGTCTGGCCCAACAGGAGGCAGCCGGATTCTCCTACAGCCCAGCTATTGCAACACCACATGTCAAGCAGCAGCCGGAAAACTATACTGTACACTTATGAGAGAAAAACTGTGACAAAAGCAAATAACATCATAGTATGCTTATTAAAACAGTTTGATTTTGTGTGCCCCCAGGCCACACTTGGAGAAACTGGCTGGAGAAGTGGGCAGGGGCAGGGCCAAGAGGGAGAGCCTTGTGTATAATGTTAAGTGCACTGAACCCAATCAATGGGCTGAAGACTTTAAGCTGGAAATAGATGGTCAGGTTTGGGTTTTAAGTCACCCTTTTTGCAGCTAAAAAGTGGATGGATTTGAGGGATACAAGACTGGAGAGAATAAAACTAGTTAGTTACTGCAACTGTTTGGGCAAGTCCCTTACCTGGTTGAAGAGGGACTCAACTGGAGTAGTGTATCCAGGGATGGGAGAGAGGGAGTGGATTTTGAATAGTTAGGATATAAATATTCAATATATTTTTCTAGAAAGTTTAAAAAATTTTAATATAAAATGTAAATATTTTCTACATAAATATTTAGGAAGTACCATTAATTGGACTTGGTGATTGCCTGAAGGTTGGAGGATTGGAGGAGATAAAGAAAAGTCCTAATTCTAGCTTGGGGTAACTGAAGAGAGGGTGGTGCAACCACGTGAAACAGTATATAAGGCCATGTCAGTGCAGGGGAGAAGGTAACGCATCTAGCTGGGGACTTGGTGCCCTGGTAGGGCTACAGGGTGGTCCAGGAGAGGCATGTAGAAGGAGGGTACGAACCTACGAATCTGAATCTTGTGCAGGGGCAGATTTACCATAAAACTTGAGCTTAGGGCCCCTCATATATATGGCTCCTTTCAAGGAATTAGAGGGACCCTATTCATAGCAGCACAAAATAATTGCTTTTTAAATTTTTTTTAATGGAGGTACTGGTGATTGAACTCAGGACCTTGGGCATGCTAAGCATTCATTCTACCGCTGAGCTATACTCACCCCCTAATTGCTTTTTTAAAAAACACAAAGGTTAAAATACCTTTTAAGTGCAGTTGGTTATCATTGGTGACTCTTCCCTCTCCAGTTTCTCCTCCATCACAATTCTCCGTGTGTTGTGTGGCTTAGAGTGACTGCAGGCATTCTGGGGACCCAGTCAAGGGAAAATTGAGCTGGGGACGCATTTAGCTTGGATTCAGTGGGATGTATCTATGGGAATTGCAGCTGCTCCCCTTGAGTTATTGCTGACTCGCCCAGTCAGAGGAATCACTTCCAGGAATACCCCATCCCACGCTTTCTGAAGTATGGAGCCAGGTGTGTTAAAACATGAACTGTTGCCCCCGGCATCCTAAGTCTGACGGGAGGTGGCGAAGAAAGGCTGGCAGTTGCTGCTGACTACTAGCTGAGTGACTTGGTTCTCCTCCACATGGCCTTTCCTCCCGAGCTGGAATTCTAAAAGCATGGTACCTGGATTCCAAGATGGAGCATCCGAGGGTGAGAAAGTGGGAAGCTTTGTTTCTCCTAAGATCCAAGTTTGGAAGTGATCCAGTATTATTCCACCAGATTCTATTGGTAAAAAGCAAATCAAGGATCAGCCCGATTCAAGGCAAGGGAAAACTTCTGACGCCACTGCTTACTAGAAAGAGTGGCAAAGAATTTACAGTCATTTTTAACGAGCTGTAATTCCTGTCAGGGGGACCTTCCGTTGTGACTTGTCATTGACGGGAACAAAATCCTCTGCTTACAGTTATGATACAACTGATGATTGGGAAAACTTTCCACCACTCAAGTCCTTCCTGTATTTCTCTTAACAGATACTGAGATTTTTGCTGTGTTAAATAAACTGCTGTAAACTGCCCTAAAAGAATGATCTATAAAACACATTCCACAAGTGTCCCATGAAATTCAGCTTAAGAGTTTGAGGGAAAAAAAAAAAAACTTCACTTTATCCACTAAGTCAAAAACATTTTCTGCTTTAAAATTTGGTAAAATTGGGGCTGAAATTACTTTGAATTATTTAATTTTGTTTGGAAATATTTAGTTTTGAGGACAGTAACTTTTCACTCTTAAGGAACTTTTTATATTTGACATAAACTTTATCTACTTCTAGAAGAAACACATAGAAAATAATACCTTAATTCTTATAAGCTCAATTGTTCTTGGTGAGGATTGATTTATTCAAAACGCATTTTCAAAGTCCACTATGTGCTTACATTAAAGTAAATGAAAAACAGAAAACAAACATACAATCAAATAATGAATAAGAATTGTAGACGTGAAACAGAAAACAATGACTATAAGATGGAGAGCCTGGGGCTGGAGAGAAGGGTGGGGATTGGAAGGGCTGGGTCGAGTTTGGGTAGACACTCTACCTGAGAAGGCAAAGCTGTCAATCTGAAACATTAGTAAGGAACCAGTGATGAGAAAATCTGGGAGGAATCTTCCAAACAAGACCCAAAATGCCCCGGCCTCTCTCTCTAATGACACAAAGTGCTGGTGCTGAGTGACAGGAAATACATGAATGCCTACTAGAATCATACTTACATTTCCAGTCTCTGAGAGCCGGGGAATATGATGCTGATAGCAATATCTTCTAGGTGTTTAAATAGGGGACCCACTGGAATATATGAAACGTTATTAATTTAAAAAACATGAGGGGTTAAATAAATGAAAATCACAAGAAAAACAATACTGAAACACAGAGCGTACATTTTAAATGCCCCAAAGGAGAACTGTTGGAACTATTAGTGGATCCCTCCAGCAAAATATAGCCACACTCCAGAGGTTTTGTTGGAGAAGACAAAAATAACTCTAGTTGAATAGGAAAATCTAATTTATCCACAAGTACTTCACTATTTAGAACCCATACAATTTACTTTGAAAAAAAAGTTTAAATAATTCTTCTGATATTGAAATGAGCTAAGCATAATAAACTCAAGTGTGAAATTATTAGCTTTGCTTGTAATGACAGGTCAATGTGAAAACTTGCCTTCAGTGATAGCAATACTTCTTTGGCTGGACTAGTTCAAATCCAAATTTATATGCACTGTGATCATCTCTTCCTAATATGTGTATTGAAAGTCCCCAGATCGTCTCAGGGCCTGCCTGTTTTTTTTTTTTGTTTTGTTTTGTTTTTTTAACATTCTACCCAGTCCAGGGCAGGTTGCCAAAATGAGCAGCACATACTGTACCCAGACATGAAATGAATGTCATCAAGAAGGCCCCTGAGCCACTTCTCAGTGATTGAAAGGCAGTTGGAAGACTCTGGGGGGCAGAAGATTTGGGGGCAACTGTGGCCAGGGATCTGGGACATGGAGAGACAGAGAGAGATGGGAATCAGAAAATGAGACGAAAGGAAGTAAAAGAGGCACATTTCCCGATGGAGTCATTTTATTTACAAACATGAATCAAAACAGACTGATACTTTCCTACCTCCAACTGGATTTTCATCTTATAAAATAGACTGGCTACCGAAATCCTTCATAAAACCTGCCTTCCCCTTTGCAGTGGGAAATAAGCAAAAAGTCAAAGGTTAAAAGGTCATGCATAAGATATTATACCCATTAAGATAATTATACAATAGTCTTAACTGTTTCACAAATCAATGATAAAACACTGATTTACACTCCACTATATTTTGCACTTCAAGATTTTTCTTCATATATTTATGTTCATATTTCACAAACAATATTACAAAAAGACCATCCACTTTTTCTTAAAATAGGAAAACAAAACAAAGGCATAACATTAAGAAAAGAAATCAGTCTGCAGAGCATACACTTTTTTTTATAAGAACAAAAATTAAGAGAAAACCAAAATATCTTCAACATACACTCTGTAGGTTCCCAAAGGAGTTCCTAGCATTCTGATTTTTGGTTGGTTTCACCAGCCTTGTATCTAGTGGGTTTTGCATATCATAATTCCCAATTGTTATTATTCCAAGGAAAATTTCAAGGAAGACCTTCAACCAAGGCCTGAGGTGGGACAAAGTGCATATCTTTATCATACACATAAAAGCTTTAATGAAACTCAGGCACTTCGTCAGAAACAGTGCTTGGCCCCTTTCTTCTTCCACTCCCTTTCACCCGAGAGAGTCCTCCAGATTCTAGAGTCACTCATTGTCTGTAATTACTATAAGGTTTGGGTCACAATTCTGGTGGGGAAAAAAATGCCATTTTAAGGAATTCTTTGCACGTATTATATTTTCTTTGCTTTCTTAGAGGTAGATAACCTCAAAATAAGGTCCAAACATTGGTTCCTACAAATGGTATCAGAAAGAATACTATTAAGTAAGGAGGGTAGCTGTCAGAATAAGAACTAAAATTCCAGTTTTTTAGAAAAAAAAATTTATCTTGCATCTGTCTGTATATATGGAATAAGGACCTATTAAAAAAACACTGCTGAAGAAGAGGCCAATACAACTTGCCAGTCTGACAAAATGGCTGGAAATTTATAATTGCAAGAGACCTCAAAGATGAAGTAATTCAATTCTCTGATTTTAGAGGAAAGGGAAAAGAGGCTTGGAGATGGTGACTTTCCTGAGTACCTTAGCATGTTAATTTGCATGATTATTTTTATATACACACAGACACACACTTACACTCACTGTCGCATTTACTTCGGTTTTGTACATAAAATGCTCCTGGCCTATACGATAAATAAAAAATAAATATGCAGATTTTCATTTGTTATTTCATCCCCATAAGTGGCAAATACTCATCTTTCAAATGAGCGGAAAGGTTCTACTTTCCCTCCACTGATGAATTTATCCTATCATGACATGGCTGTTCGCCTGCTCTCTGTGGTCCCTGAAAGCAGCATGGATTGGGACAGTAGGAAGTGCAGGAAGGAGGGCAAAGGTGCTTGACTCAAATCAGAATTGGAGTTTCTTGCTCTGCCAAAGATGTTCCCACTGGCAGTGAAGGCTTCCCATGAAATTAAGCTTGATCTATGGTAACTTTAGACCTAGCTGGAAGGAGATAATGAAGGTGTCACCCAGAAGGGTATAAAGTAGTTCCGCCAACCACAGAGAGCAGAAGTGACCAGTGTGTGTTTTGTCTAAGCTACTGAACTATAAGCTGAGATGACTTTACTAGATGTAGTCAGAGTTTCTAATTATTTTAATTTGTATATGCATATAAACATCAAAATATTTAGGCTTTATGTATATTAATATTAATAGCTATTTTACCTCTTTCCATAAAATTACATGTGGATATAATTCTAAAGTAGTTTTTTATAACCTAAGCTAGTTTTTAAAAAATATCATTATTTTTAATATTCATTACTGACTTTATATTCTGAAAAAAAATCTTGTCTAGCTATATATATATTAACTTTAAATAACTTAAAAAATAAACAATACATTATATATACCAAAATAGCCCCATTTTAAAGCCATGTAAGTGAAAAAGTTGAGTTTTCAAGAATAAACTAGATCCTCTAAAGGTATTTTTTTCATAATTTTAATATTAAGCATATCGTCTTTTCTGGCTATGCCAAATATATACACACCACTCTTGGTAATTTATGTCAGAAGTACTCATTATGAAAAAATGGGTTGGTTCATTTCTCTGTTTTCACTTGTTCTGCAATGGAAAATTTATTCTAAATCTAAATAAATTTGCTCCCAAAAGATCTCCCCAAAGGAGACAGCATAACCAAAAAACGTAATGATACACAAGATACCCAGTGCATGCAACCTCGTAGTTTCTAATAGTGGTAGAAAGTAACCTTCAAGATTATCATAATCCATTTGGACTTACAGACAGCTATCACACAAAATTAACACACTAAAGGAAGAAAGTCATTTGAGAAACTTATCCTTGCTAGAATACCTTCGCCAAAATTCCCATAGGAAATAAAGCCATGCAGCCATAAAGAACAGAGGGCACTTGGTACCCAGCACTGACCTTAAAGTGCACACATTTAGCACTGCTCTGAACTCAAAGTAAACTCTAACAAGTTGAAGAGCTCACAATTTCTTTACTCATTAAAGGGCACGCTATCATCCACAGCTGGAAGAATTTCTTCTAAAAAGAACGTCTTGATGGAGGCAAGACCAGAGCTATTTCCAGCGCCTAGCTCTGCTTTCTGCTGCTGTGAGTTATTAGCAGTAGTTTGGCTAAAACAATAAGAACAGAGAGACTGGCCCACTTAGAGAACTAGATTCAGATGTTTTTGCACTTATGTTAGTCAGAATTATGTTTAAAAATTAAGTGAACATAAAGTCTGCAGGAAATAGAGATTCTGTAACTCACAAGTAACAAGGGGAAATCAGTCGACTAAAAAGTGAATGTCTTTCCAAAGCCAGTGCAAGAGGTAAAGAGGGGCTCAAGCCTTTTGGAAATTTGACTCTTTTACAGGTTTTGATCCAGCCACTTGATGTAACTATTCCTAGTCCGAATTCCCACTGAGAAGTTGGTGGGCCAGCTGGTGAAAATCATGCACCCATGGAAGCCATCCTCAAAGTGATCAAGGGTCACCTCCACACCTGCGCTCTCCAAACGCTTGGCATACATGATTCCATCATCTCTTAGGACATCATGCTCACAGGTCAGAATATAGGTCTTTGGGAGGTGCTGTAGGACTTCCTGTTCTGCGATGAGTGGGGCCGAACGGGCATCCAGCAGCTGAGGGATCTCCTGGACAATCCTGGCGTTGCCGGTGGTCTGCACGACAGGCTTGTAGTTCTTTGTGATGGAAGCGGGCAAGAGAGATGTCCAGTTTAGACGGGCCCTGAGGGCAGCAGCCTCTTCCACATCAAGTGAAGTGTGATTGTTAACTATCATTGCCTGGACAAAATCATAGTTGCCCTTGAAGTAGTCCACCCAGTACTTGACCATGACATAGCGGGGTAGGATTGGGGTGTTCATGTTTTGCTGATAAGAGGGTGTGTTAAAATCTAGTGCTTGAAGAACTGGGTAAATTAAAGCTTGCACTTTGAGCTTGTTTTTTAGGTGGTCATCTTGATTAAACTGAGGAAGAAAAGCAGACATATTATTTCATTTTGAATGGCTCCTTTCACAGAAACCATATCTTATAAAGTAGTCTAATGCTTTACTTGGAATCAAAGAGGCACTTAAGGGTTACATTTTTAACAGGCATGGTATTAAGTAATGTAGTTTAAGAAAATAAGTCCCCATTGCCACCACCACTACCACCCTTCAAGTTGCTGGGTATTTTCTAAGAAAGGTGTGATGTTTGTGACTCATTGTTTTGAGTGAACACTTTATTTTTTTAATAACAATTTTTATTATCTTCAACATGCCACCAGACCATTCTTGGGCTATATATACTTTTTGATACCATTTTCCTTTTTAACGGAGACACTGGGAATTGAACCCAGGACCTGCTGTATGCTAAGCATGTGCTCTACCACTGAGCTATTTCCCTACCCTTTTGAGTCAACACTTTAAAGGCACATGATCTCTTAGGTCTTTAAAACCCCATCAGCACTTTACTTGTATCTATCCTTTAGCATAATACACAGATCTTGTTGGGTATTATGGACGGATAATGTGTGAACCTTATTTAGTTTTGTATTCCCTAGCACAAAAGGGCAATGGCTAACTAGGGAGAAAAAACTAGTCTGATTCTTCCAGAGGAGAGGAGTAGGAAAAGCTAAATGAACAGATGATGGGACTCCACAGTGTTTTAATAGGACCTCAGGGTATCTCCTCAGATGCACCTTTGGTCCTCATGGTTGGTGAGAGAGTGGGAATTTAAATAGCGCTAGCACTGCACGCTCCATTCTATTTAATGAGCGTGTGCCCAAGAGTGAACTTGAGATGGGAATCAGAATGAATCTCCTGCCTCAGCAGACCTCGATTCTCCTAGGCCTCCCCAAAATGCAAATATATTGCCTTATTTTGTAATTCTGGTGTCTAAAATGATACATTTTTCATGTAACATTTAAAAGGCAGCTTACTAGGTCACTGTGTTTCATAGGCAACTAAACAATCTTCAAGGTAACTTTAGCTGTATAATTTTTTGTTTCACACTGGACTTTAGAACCCCATCCCCAAGGAAATTATAACTGCTCTGTAAAAGCAAGAGGAAATGATCAGTTAATAGTACTATTAATGTGTGTCAAGAACTGTATATATATCATCTCACTAAGTCCTGGCAAGAGACCTGCAATCAGATGGCATGATCATCATTTTTCTGAGGCTCAGAGAGGTTAGTGGACTTGCCAGCGCCCCACAGCTCTCAAAGGGGAGCTCTATCCCAGTTCTGTCTGCTGTAAAAGCCCATGATGCTCACCCCACGGCACCAGGACTTCCTTCTTACAGCACTGGACACGTGGATAGCAAACCCACCAGTGCCACGCAGAGAACCAAGTTCTTTAATTACAGCAAAAGAGAAGAAATCAAGGCACACCACAAATGAAAAGGCAGACACTGTTTGAGAATATGCCAAAAGAAATTTGGAGGTAAGAAGACCAAGATGCTATTCTTAAAGTATTTAATCCATAAAAGGAAGAAAACGTATTTATCTTTGAGTTTACGCAGCTGCCAAAAATTTGGGCTGCTATGAAAGCTAGACAGAGTTTTCAAAGAATTTAATCAGGTAAAGTTCAGATTAACTTGTATTATAACATTTAAAGTGGCTGAACCATCTGACTTTTTCTTTTATATTAAAAAAAAACCTTTGGGAAACGCTTTTACATTTTTAAAATTTGGGTCAAAGTTTAAGGAAACAATCTTAGCAACTGGAATTTAAGCAAAAATGTCCTGTTTAGCAAGTCCAACGTGGAAAAGGAGCGGAGGGTACTCACCTCCCACACACATCCCTGGGGAGTGAGGGAGCCCTCTAAAATGCTGGTCCTCCTCTCACATAAGTGTAGTCATGGCCTTGTAGTCAAGCACTCAGTGATGACACTTCTTTCAATAACCCCTCTTCCTACTTCAGAAGGATCTCTGAGAGCTTTCCAAGTGCAGTCTTCTGAATAACTTGGTCCCCGAGTGACCAGCCCACCCATCTAGAACTTTGCCATGCCTAGTGGACAGTGTGCTGGTCTGCTGAACATTATCACCCGCCTTCCTTCCTCCAACAACACCTCAGGGCAGTCTGTTACCTGTTGGCCCAGGGCAGCGGCCAAATTCCCACCAGCACTGTCACCAGAAATGCCAATTCTGCCCGGGTCAACTGAATATTTGTGTAAGACTTCCGGCTGCAGGAAATACTTTGTGGCACGTACAACATCATGAATCTGCGCAGGAAAATAAACCGTTGGAACCAGCCTGTATCTGTGAAGACAGAAAATTGTATTCATTTAAGGACTCCACCAACTCTTCACAGACCATTGAAAGTTTAAAGGAAAACTGGTTCTTTTGAAGCCAGAAATAAACAGATAAGAAATAAAATAATAAATGTAAAAATAAGCACTTCATTTTCTTGCAACTCAAGTACTTAGTTTAAAAATGTAATGACTTGGTAATGGTAATTTTTACTATCAGCCATCAAACCAAACAAAAAAGTAAAATCAAACACCTGCAACCACCACCAATGCATAAGCTTTGAAGTAAAAGGCAGATGTTGATTATTAAAATATAGATAGAATCACAATAGATTCTGGAGTTTTATTTCTGGGAGTCAGTGTTCCATGCACAACACCTCTGGGTTAGAAGGTGACTCAGCAGCAAATGACCACTTCATCGGTCCCAAGTTTAATGAGTCCGTATGGCATTCTGCATGATTTACTTGATAAATATAGTAAAACTGTACTCCACTGAAGAGGTCATGCCAGCCTGACAGTAAACTCAAGCAATGCATTTGCTCCCTGGAAGGCTGGAGCGGAAAGGTCAGTTGTCAACCAGCAAAAGGGAAGCCAAGTCCCCAGATGGCCCAGGGCAGGCCCTCTGGGGCTTCTCCTACCGCCCCACTTTGCAGGATCAGAGTCCCTTTGGGATCCTACTCTGTACACTTAGTAGGATTCATATTCTCTTAAGAGCCCCCAAAACCCTGGTTTTGTCAAATGCCCCACCTATAATATCATCTTACAGATCCACATTGGTAGTCTCAGCTTAGAGAGCCCTCTCAGTCTCTACCCTCCCTCCTTGCTATTATTACTTCTCACTCACCCTTCAACCATTCCTTGAGGGCTTGCTCCTTCAGGCAGCCTTTCCTTGACTATCACTCTGCTTGCCTCTGGGGCTGAGCTGGCTACCATCCCTTGATACTTCTATGTACTGGGGTATACTGTGGTTCATATTGCCTCATATTAACATGATTTCTTTATGCATTTCCTCTAAAGAGTGTGTTCTCTGATATCAAGGACTGTGTTTCCAGTGTGTATCTATAAGTGTGCTGGGCACATAATCATCCATCTAGTAAAGCTTTTCTGAGTTATTAACATACCTTCATTTTGCAAAGGAGGAAACTGAGGCATAGAAAAGTTACCTGATTTATAAAATAAATCAAATACATATCAAAACAAGATAGGAAAGAAACTAATTACTTAATTAAAATCTAGTAACAGTCAGCTAATACCCTTTGGATTTCCAATTTGTAATTAGAAACTAGTTTTTTCCATACTACTCTATATAGGGCTATTTATTTCCCCTATCTAAATTCTAGGTAATTAAATATCTAGACATTCATGCAGACGCATCGACAAACATTTGTGAAATACTTTGATAAGTAGTGAATGTGGATCTGGTCATTCAGGAATTACTACATTTTAAAACACTAAATGCAATAAGAAATTCCCTTAGTGGTTGCCTTGTAACAGATAACATAAGTTTTCTGATTCCTTTTTTTAAGCTTTGACATCTGTGATAATCAATTAATCATCAGAAATATTTTCTTCTCCAGTTGATTTTCACTATGTCTTAAAGCTGCTGGTACATCGTTCCATTTAATGGGTGAATGGAGTAGGAGTACATGATTTTGTCCACTAGGTGGAGTCATCTCATATGATTCTATTTACCCTCAGTTCTGGGATGAGGTCTGTTTTTAAATTTCAGTATTACCAAGCTAAATTCTTAATTCTTTAGAACAAATGCACTTCATGGCTCAAGGTGTGAAAACAAAGGCTGTTTTGTCTCAGAAGGATTCCAGATAGCATAACAGACGGCTTTCCTGCCGCAGGAGGTCAGAACAGTTTACTAGAATACACATGTGAATTAAATTTTCAGATGTTGTTTCACAAAAGGTCTTAATGACTTCAAATCAAGAGAAACTGGTAATCTAAAAAACATGCTACTGCCTCAATTGTATGAGTCAATTAATAACTGGCTCAGATAACAGAGTAAACATATTTAAAAACAAGTATGTTACGATGCAAGAGTCTTCCTGGCACCCTTAAAGATCTGTCTCCTAGCTCCCCTTCCCCTTATCCTTCTTCATTCTGGAAACATTCTCTAGTTTTATTCAATAAGAAGGGACATTATTTTCATGGACTGGAGAATGTAGCGAAACCAGATATTTCCAAGGTCACCTAGTTTAAGAAGAGCCTTCCACGTAACTTGAAACTGACCTGAGAAGTATAACCAAAGTTATGCAATATCTTTACAGATACAGAAAACTGAGGGTCAGGAGCAAATTTATGAGTGTCATAGCCAATAAAGCATGCATAAATACATTTATCTGCTGCTTTTGTTCAAAGCTGCGTCCCCTGCAAAGTACTGAAAGAGGATTCTGCCTTAAAAAAAAAAAAAATGTAGATCTTGAGTTAAAGCACCTGATGAATTTGTGGCAAATACAGCCTCAAATTGCCCAGCTCACTGCAGGATAGATGACTCTGCAATGTTGTTTTCTGCCTACCAATTACTGCACATGCCTCCTACTAAAGGAACAAAATTCAGTGTACACTCAGGAATGAGGTTTAATCAATTTAATAAATATGTATACTCTATAAAAATTATCTTTTTCTTGCTAGGTGAGGCAACTTGCCAGGTGCTCTACAGATGTTTCACTCAAATCTCAGAGCAAAGCTGTGGGTTTAAGGATGAGAACATGAGGCTCGAGTCTACAACAGCTGGTAAGTGGCAAGGCTGGGATCTGAATTCACAACTGACTTCATAATCCACGTGCCTGCCCCCTTTTAAAATATTCTCATTCTTCAAAACCCAGAGCCTTTAAATGTGTGCGTGTTCTCATTACCTCACCAAAGCAGTAAATTCTCAAAACTGTAGATGTCTGACATCCCAGAACTTCTCTCATGACTTCTATGTTTTTGCAATATTCTCAAAACAAACCACTGAGCACAGTTCTTGGCACATGGTATATCTTTAATAAGATATTTTTCTTCATTACCAACAAAATTTTAAGGATTTACTTTATACTTTTTACTCATAAAATACATGACATGTAGCACTATTATGGTGGGAAAACTAATAAACCATATGCCTTTCAAAACATTAAAAAAAGAAATTGTTCCTAACTCATCTACTCTTTGGGCACATCTCCAAGGACTGCTTGTATTCTCTGTGTAGCTCAGAGCTTCTCAACTCTGTGTGCAGCTTAGGATAATCTTGGGAGCTTTACAAAAAACACTGAGGTTTGACTCCCTCCACAAAACATTCCAATTTATATGATCCAAGGTGGGGCCCAGCACAGCTATCTTTGAAGAAAAGTTCCCCCGAGTAATTCTCATGTGCAGCCATGGCTCAGAAATATCACTGCATCCAGCCATACTGTCACTCTTCCTTTAACACTTCTCCCCATTCCCATTGCCAGTGCATCCGGCCTTCTCTCCATCCCTCATGCCCTTCCCCCAGCAACTCCTCATCAAATGTTCCCATCCTTTTAAGTCTCATCTCAAATGCCAGCTCTTCTATGAAAACGTCTAAGAACCCAGCCAAAAGTAACTCTCCTTTCTTGGAGCCCTCAAAGTCTTTCTTACAATCAGTCATAACAGACATGTCAGCTTCCTCTGAGAGTAGATGGGAAGTCAGAATCACACACTGAAGAGTTCAGTGTGTACCCACCTGACATAAGCAGTGCCACTGCCATGTCTGTTACTTTATCGCCCACTTATCACTGACCAGGGAGATGGCGCAGTGCTCAGAAAGACTGACAAGTTTCTCCTTAAGTCAAAGGCAATACACAAGCCCAGAGTTGAAGGGAAATGTGCGTTGCTTCAAGACTATGGAAATTGAAGCCCTGAATGACACTAATGTTCTAAGAGCACTGTAAAATGCATTCTCCCTCAAAATAACCTAACCTGAAAACGCTGTGACAGTCCTCTGCAGTGGGCAAGGACACTGAGTTCTCTTCATGTAGTGCCAATTAGGTGAAAGGTACATGTGATATTCTGGAATGAAATTATACTCCTATTTGATTGAGGAGAGACAAAACCGCATTCTGTTTTTGCCCTCCTCCCCCTCCCTTTCTCATTATCTCCCAAGAAGAGCTAGGTAGATTCATTCTTGAGAACACAAAAAGGTTAATATTCTCCTCAGTCATAAAGAACCCATATATTCAGTAGGAGTTATCTGAAACAAATCAACAATTACATTCATATTGTGCTGTTTGAGGGAGACAACGCCAGAGGAAGAATTTATTTCTCTAACAGGTAGAAGCTTCCTTTCCATTAAAAGAACATAAAATAAAATTGCACAGAAGTGGAAGGATTGTGAATGCATAATTGTTTCTCTTTCAGTTTGCACAATGAGGTTTGTGGATAAAGGCTGAAGAAGGGTCTGCCTTTCTGTTTCTACTCTCAAAATTGGCCCTCGAGATTTACCAGTCATTCAGCAAGGAAGAGCAGAGCTTAGCAAAGACTTAGCTTATTGGATAATAAGTACAGTCAAAAGAACTGACAGACATCAGGATGCATCACCAAAATCCTAGCAGAGACTGAGCCTAGAAGTGAGGTCCATTTAAACGAGGTGATTCTCTGACTCTGTTTACACCTTAATGAAAAAGAATATGAAAATGAATATATGTGTACATATACATGAATGGGACATTATGCTGTACATCAGAAATTGACACACTGTAACTGACTATACTTTAGTTGATTAAAAAAAAAAAAAAAAAAAGACCGCCTGAGATGTCTCCACGTACACAGCAGGCAGCTCCTCAGGCCTCCGTCCATTCAAATGCAAACCTAGCCTTTCACCTCAAGGGGGAACACAGAGCCAGGGCATTCCCTCAGGTGGCTGCAGAAGCTGAATCCCTCTGACCTCCTTTCTCTGTGTGACTCAGAAGCCAAACATAGCTCCATAGGGCTCAGGTGTGGGTGGAACTAGGCTGACCATCCTCACTGTGGTTTGCAGCACAGGCTTTCTGCCGAGCTCCAATTCCACCCCCACCCTTGCTTCCACCCCCGAAATTCTAGAAGACCTAAACCACAAGAGAGAAACCAGTAGATTTTTTATGTTAGTAGAAAACAGAGCCAAGGAGACATTAGCTTAGTCTAAAAAGGAGGAATTCATTGGTTAATGATCATGAAGGAACTGAAACAACCTACTTCTTACAAGAAGCCACAATATTATCTTTTTGTAGCATTAAATTATTTGTGATGCTGGCCTTTAGAGTCACTAATAAGGTGACCTGGACTGAGTAAAAGGAAAGTTTTGGACAAATCTTCCCTTTCTTGGAGGGGAACCCTTAGGAATTGGTCTGCCCACCTTCTAGGGTTGCTCAGGTGGGGTTGATGCGTGAGGATTTCTCCACCCAGTACTTGGAGGAAGAGTAGAGAAGGAGCAGAGGGAAAGTCACAGGTAGGTCACCCTCGCTCCGTGTTTTTCAGGGTATCTTGTTTGAACAACTATTTATCGACGTGTTTGAACACTTTGCTTCCTAGAAGCTCTGTGATTTTGTCAGCTTGCTCTCCTCTTAATTTTATGGATGAACAAGACAGAGGCATAAAAGCCCCACCGCTTATATCTCTGTTGGCAGCAGACTAGGATACGTGATTCAACTCCTCTTCTGTCTACGTGAGCAATGTTCTTTAGAGCTCTGTGCGTAATGCCACCTGTTTGACATTTGGTGGAAGGAACAGGTCTCCATCTACACAAAACGGAGAGTTTACAAGTGTAGTAAAGGCTTAATTAAAAGCAAAACACAACTTGAAATCATTTTTCACAACCAAAAAAAGCAATGTAAATGCCTTGTAGAATTTAATAACATCCAACATGCCTACTTTATTATCATGCATTTTATCTTCTTGTAATTGAAATATAAATATAACATTATATTAGTTTCAGGTGCAGAACATAGTGATTCAACATGTATATACATTATGAAACGACTGCCACAATAAGTCTAGTTACCACCTGTCACTATACACAGTTAATACAATACTATTGACTATATTCACCATGCTGTACATTAGCATTTTATCTTCTAAAAAGATAAATTAGATCTTCCTTTTCCCTATTGTCTTATGGTTTCAGTATTGTGTTTTATTATATAAACTACAGGTAAAAAGGTATCACGTTATAGCTAAACTGCACTGAACTTTATGAAAATAAGCTTATGAATATATACTTCCCATATTATGTAAATGAGGATATATACAAGTATCCTGGATAAGATGATTGCTTTCATTTATTTAACAAATACTTATTGTGCAATTAATATGTAAAAACAGCAAAGTGTGTAGAAGCTACTGAAGTTATAACCTATTTTTATAGCTTGAGATCTTTGTCTACCTTGGTCGCTGGGTCTCTCCCCAGAGCCTCGAGCCAACACCAGTGACATGAACTCAACTCCTCGTGTTCCTTTATGTGAAGTGATTCCATCAACAGGGCTCCCCCGACCCTGGCCTACCAGCTTTCTCAGATTATATATAACCTTCTGCAAGGCCACATGAAGCAAAGCCGTGACATCACTACCCACTTCTGTTAGCCTGGAGGATAAGGAGCCGCTGTCCCCAGACAGCCTCCCTGCTAGAAGGAATTCCAGGAGAATCAAGGGTCCATCATCCTCCTGAAGGTTCTCAGGATCATCCATCCTTATTTCTTGTCTTCCTTAGTCATCACCAGAAGTGTTAAGACTCTCCCTCTGTCTCCTCTCACATTTCATTTCCTTAATGCTCTCCACCTTCTCCCTTCCTCCCAAGCCCTCTCATTACGCCACTTTGCACTTCCACGACCAACTCACTCTGTCTAACTAGGTTCTGCTCATCCTCAGGAATTTGAGTCAAACCTCAATTTTGACCCTTCAAACTAGGTAAAATCTTACCTGTTAGATGCCCCCATCACTACCTCGCTGTCTTCTTCACATCACTTATCATACTTAACATTACTTGTTCAAGATTTGCTTTCTCACCTAGATTGTAAAGTCCATGAAGGCAGAAATTATGTCTATCTTACTCAAACTGTTGTGCCACCAGAGTTTAACACAGTAGCTGGCACATAACAGGAATATAATAGGTATTTATGAAATAAAAGAAAGAAGAAAGAAGTGAGTCATGAGAAAAAATATGGTCCTACATTAGACCTTTGAGCATACTTTCCAAGGGAAACATCATGATCACATGATACTGGCTATTCTTCAAGTAGAGGATAAGTTATATGGCTCTTTGTGGGGTGGCTAGCCTGGGTGGGTCCTAGTCACCTCAGCTCATTGTTTCTGCAGAGTGAGCTGTGAGTTCCAAACATACATTGATAAATAGATGTATAAGTTTTCTATTCTATGGGATAGAGCACTAACCCTCCAGACATGTCTAGTGCTTTAGAGTATCTGAAGCCCCTTAATCTCCTTTTTTTTCTATTGAAGTATAGTTAGTTTACAATGTTGTATTAATTTCTTGGTGATTTATTGTAAAAGGATACAACTCAGGAACAGCCAGATGGAAGAGATGCATAAGGCAAGGTATGTGGAAGGGGCACAGAACTTCCATGCCCTCTCCAGGTGTGCCACCCTCCCCAAATTTACATGTGTTCACCAAAGGAAAGCTCTCTGATCCCTGTCCTTGGGGTTTTTATGGAGGCTTTATTACGTAATCACAATTAAGGGGCGAGGCTCAGTGGTAGAGTGTGTACATAGCATGCACGAGGCCCTGGGTTCAATCCCTAGTACTTTCAGTAAATAAATAAATAAATAAACCTAATTACCTCCCCCCTTTAAAAAACAAACAAACATAATCATAATTGATTAAAATTATTGGCCATTGGTGACTGATTCAACCACCAGCCCCTCTCCCCTCCCTGGAGGTCAGGGGGTGGGAAAGTTCCAACACTCTAACCACATGGTTGGTTCTCCTGGTAACCAGCCCCCATGCTTAGGTGCTTCCAAAAGTCACCTCACTCATATAACAAAAGGCACTTTAACACTCTGAAAACTTAGGAAATTTCAAGGATTTGGGAAGCTGTGATCCAGGAACTTTGGACAAAGATCAAATATATATGAAAAATATATTTTGGTCATCTGAATGACTAAATATATATTTCTTACAAACCACAATATCACAAATGTCCACTATTTGCCAGGGACATTTCTAACACTAAGGACCAGCAATGAACAAAACAGACAAAAATCCCTAAAATCTCTGCCTTCATGGAACTTACATTGTCTATTTCTACCCAGTACGATATAATAAGTTAAATATATGGTTTGTCAGATGTTGATAATTTTGGGGGAAAAACAGCAGGAAAAAAGTGGACTGCAGTTTTAAATAGGGGTGTCAAGGAAGGCCTTGCTGAAAGAATGCCATCTGAGCAAAGATAGGAAGGAAAAGAGACAATGCACACGATGGCACCTGCACAGTGCCTGCCACAGGGCAGGTACCACGACTTTCGTATTACTGCCATCACTGCAATTGTCATAATCATTATTCACATTCTTCTTAGAATACTAACACTAATAGTGGTAATAGTAGCTGCATCAACTAAGGTTTACTGAACACGTTACTATTTACAAGGTCAAAGTTACAGAACCTGATTTCAGGAGAACAACTTTTCCAACGCTTGGTTATAGGAAAGATTCTCTTAAAATGCTGATTGGTTTTTAGGTCTAAAAAGGCAGTAATCAAACCATATAATGTAGATAACTGGTTGTATGTTTCTCTCAATTTTAGTTAATTCCTTTTCTATAAGTTTGCAAGACTGAAATAAAAAGAATTTGAGGCATTATAAAGCTAGTTCAAAAAATTCTAAATTGTATCGGAAATCACTTTCTGTGAACTTGGGAACATTCATCACTTCACCTTTCTGGACTTTTATTTTACACTCTATCAATTATAAACTAAAGTAACTAAACAGTAATCTAGGATCCCTTAAATTTTTCTCTGTGACTATTAGTTACTTACTCAATGGAGACAATGACAGCATTCAATTCCTCAGCCATTGCTGTACACAGTTCATCATAATACCTGATTTCTAAAAGAGACAAAGGAGCAATCACTCACTATAAAGCAGTTCATTTAATACTGTCCGTTCTTAAACTCTGCTAATTGTGGATTGTTTTTAGACTTGGATTTAAGTTATTAATAATAAAAAGCAAATATGAACATACATTTCATTAACAGAGTTACATGTACAAAAGCAAAAACATAAATCTGGCTTCTGATAAAACGCAATTATTATAATAGAACAGGAAATCCATTTTAGATTAGCTTGGAATGTGTTTTCAACTAACTAAACATTTATTTCATAATGGACTATATGAAATGCATCAAATTAATTCTGATTTTGTGGTTCTTCAAATGTATGCCTTTCCAAAGATCATAGCAAATAAGCAGATTCCTCCTTAGAACCAAAAATTTCTTCTCTTTTAACACGCTTATTTGCTGTAATTCAGAAAAGTTACCAATTTGAAGAATACGGTATTCTGTTGATTAAAACCAACACATAACAAACTAGAAGTTTAGGAAGCCTTAGCATTTCTTAGAAAGAGAATCAAAAGATTTGAAGTGACAAAAGCAATTTTATATGTAAAAATTTAATCACTTAGCTGTTCTTTCAATAAATTAAGAGCTGCACTATGTCAACAGAAAGCCAAATATTATCTTATTTATAGGCTTTCCAAGGAAGCCTTAGACCCAGAAGCACAATAACTATATAACCACCTGCATACATCCCCCAGCTTGAGCTCTCCCTCTGGCAGAAGTGATCAGTCAAAATTATGTGAAAAAGTCCAGGTTGACTTATAATCCATACCATTCCTGGCACTTATACTTCCTGGCCTCCGATGTAACATCTCACCTGGCAAGTGCCCAATGCTACAGATGCAATGTTTTCTAGGGAAGAGACTCTGTCTTACTCTTTTTTGTATCCCTATCACCTGGCTCACATTAGGGTGACCAAAGGTCCAGGTATGCACAAACTGTTTGAGGTTTTCTACTGAAAGTCCCGCACCCCAAGAAACCCCTCAGTCCTGGGCAAACCTACATATTCAGCAAACATCTGTTGGAAATGTGAACAAATCAATGAATAAAAGAATAAATGATGCCTATGGAGTTAAATGAAATGAGATTACTAGAAAAAGTTATACTTTTGGCCTTTGCTGCATTAAAAAAAAAGTTATTTAAAAAAAAAGACAAATCAGAACAAGTTGTCGTTGCCTGAAACTTAAAGGATGACAAAAGCTCTGGGTTGAAGATGAGAAAGCAACTCCATAATAATTATGAGCAGAGATAAGGCCCTTACTTTCTCCTTAGTATGTTTTTGACTGGGCTGCTCCATGTGGCTGCCTGACATTTTTAATGTGTTCTGCTCATGAAAGTTATCCAATGCTGAAGAGAATATTCTTGAACTTTGCAGGATCATTTCCTTTTAACAGCAGCATACATTTTATATTTTTATCTTTGGTTTAATAAGCAGATGAAATGCTAATGAGTTTATGTGTGTATTCAGAAACACTCATTCTATTTCATAGAAAGATGTCTTCCAAACACAAGTTGGCATAGGGCTACAGATAATTCCCTTCTATTCTGGCCCAATGAAACTTCACCTTCTTTTGGTGCAGAAAGTAACTTCAGTACTTTATAATACATTATTCTATGATTTAGGTCACAGGAAATATTTTCAAAACAGTCTGCCTGAATTAACAAATGGGCAAAAACCTTTATGAAGGGTGACCATATAATTAATCATCCAAAACAGGACTCTTTCAAGAATGGAACTGGTGGACAATAGGGGTAAATGGGACTGCCCAGGGACAGTCAAATGGATGCCCCCTTCTCTTTACCCAGTAAGAAAGCCAACTCAGTCACATATCTCTGCCAGGACAGCCACAACCACAAATAACCTGAAGGTGACCGGGACATACTTGCGCTTGCCAGGGCCCAGCCTCCTCCGTGGATGTAAACAACGCTGCGTTTCAGCGGCTCTTCTGGCTTTGGAGGGCCTTCAAACACTCTGACTTCCACGCCATCAAAGTCAGTGTCGGTCACCTTCACTTGAGTAGATGACCATGCACTTTTCTTGCCGAAAGAAACGATGATAAAGTTCAGTGCGAGCAGATGATGGCTGAGGCCCAGGTAGTGTATCAGGTTACTCTGCAGGATGAGGGGGAGTAACAGGGAGAGCTCGTGTCAGCTTTATCACACCAGAGCCACACGCACCAACTCTTCAGAAGTATTTGAATTCTGACAAGACAATTGCCGCTGCCCTTAGGACTCACTGGCCACTTTTAATATAATAACAAATCGTATCTACCTTTCATTTTTTAGAGCTTTACCTACATGAGATCTCCTTTGATCTTCAGATCAGCCCTGAGAGGGAAACGGGACAGGCATCCCCAGTCTCATTTTATCGGTAAGGCTCAGAAATTAGCTGAACTGGCCCATTTAGCTGGATAAATGGCAGCCCTTCAACTTAAACCCAAGAATCGTGAATTCCAGGACTCAGTCCCTTTTTCCCCCTATATCAGTATATCACAGTTCCACTAACATACAAGGAGTGGAGGAAGAATACTTTATTTAAATGCAAATAAAAGAGGGGAAAGTTTTATATTTATTAAAGTATTTTAAAAGTGTTTTTAAGCATATATATTTAAGTGTGTCTGACTGTTTTGAGACTAGGAGAAAGGAATGAATGTGTGAGAAGGAAGGAAGTGAGTCCACGGTGGCCCAGCACATAGAAGGAGACCAGACACAACCAGCTTTGTAGAGATGTGCACAGAACATGCAGCCTGGTCGTCTCTTCCCATTTGAACCCCAAGGGCATCAAACTCTGCATTAAGTGTTCACGGGAAATTATCTGGTTGGAGAAGGAGCATGGGGTCATCCACCCAGCAAAGACCCCGCAGAGTGTATTCCCTCTTTCCACTTCTTATACAAGCTCTTCCTATGGAGTACACCAATAAAACTGACCTCCCTGCAAGACCTGATGGCCATGTTTCAAAGCCAGAGAGCTGGAAGCCATCTGGAACCAGTGACTTGTCAAGCTGGAGAGGCCCAGAAGTGTCACAGAGTGATCAGAAACTTTCCTGGCACAGGTGCATGAACTTATATACTTTATCTCCTAGTGGCTCTTAAACCTCCCAGGGGTAACAGCCAGAAAGCAATAGTACCTTTCTGCACAATATGAAGCAGAACACTGATGATTAACGAAATATTTAATGCCATCTCAAGATCAAGAAAACAGTGCTATTAGTAGAAATGAGAACTATGTGAAGTCTGCAATACACCATAATCCAGCTTCCCAGCCCACGCACACTGATACAGCTTGAAAAGGATACACATGTGCTGTGACACTGATCCCCTCAGTCCCTGGGGAGCCAAGTTCCTGCGCTGCTTACCCCAGTGTCCCATATAAACTATTATTATTGTATACAGATGCCCTGCTGTGAAAAGAGCTGGAAAGACTGCATTATTAGCCAGTGTTCAAGAAAAACAAGAACAAGAGGCAATTTATCTAACTATGAACAGTTATTCCAGTTATTCTATTAATATCCAGTATAAGCAGCAGCAAAGCAAGTGAACATTAATAAAATAGTTCAATTTCTACATGTGTCAATTGATCAATTTACTGAAAGAGTTAAAGCAACTGTTAATGTTTTTGATACGAATGAATGTTTGCGTGCACGTACATACCGAGCTGTCTAACCATGAGTTTAGGGGTTTAAAGGTCTTTGGCAAATTGGGAAAAGGCAATCATTTGAATTTCATGGTAACATGTTGGTCTAACTTGGGGAATATGGTGCTCTGCTAGGTATAGCTTAGAATCTTTGTCTTCACTAAGATTCGTAGAGTTCACACAACAACCCTGTCCATTAACAGAACACAAAGGATTCATTCCATTTCTCACAGGGCAAGCAGCTTGATAGACACAAAAAATAAAATATGAACAAAGAAATGGCAGGCTTGGCACTTTCTGGACTGCATTTTATTTTTGTTAAATGAAGACTTTATTGAATATTTAAGACAAATTATACCTGAGTTTCTTCAACTAAAGGAAAGCTGTGAAACAAGTGAGTTGTCTTTACAAGACAGATTAGGGAAGATTGTTCACTTTACCTAGACTCCACCTCTGGTTTCCTTTGTGTACTACCTGCTCTGGGTGCATGGAGACCTTCCTCATTTGCCCATACCTTTCCAGAAGCACCTCTGCTGCGTTAGCTTATGGCCACTTGCAGAACTTCGGAATATCTGCATTGTTTACGATGCTGACAGGGTGGTGGCTGACTGAAGAGGGATACTTTGTTTATGAAGGAGAAAAAGATAAGCAGATGGGAGTAAGAAAGGCTGGATGGGTGGGAAAAGAATCCAGAAAGGTGCTAAAGTAAAACTGTGCTAATGTTTGAAACTGTATTGGTAAATCAGAGAATGAAAAATCATTATCCTACAGAAATATCAATTTTGTTTCAAAATCTGAAAAAGGAGAGAATCAAATAGTAATCTGCCATTAACCACTTTTATTATCACTTATTAATAATAGTTATTACTGCCCAAGTGCCTACAGCATGAGAGGAGGTTGTTGAATTCTGGCTTAAATTCTATTATTATCCTCCTTGTGAAGAGGAGAGAAGCTTAGAGACCAAGTAACCAGTATAGAAGCTGATCCTAAAACTATGAGGAAGCTACAGGACATAGAGAATTGTCCTAGAGATGTTGGCTGAGATCAGTGTGGGTCCAAGAAGCTGCTCAGGGTCCAAGATAGCATGACGGTCACACATCTATGTGATGCCATGTTGCACAATAAAATTGCGAACGGTATTTAACTTCTTCCTCTAATATCTACTGTTTCCCTTCGGTCTTCTCACTACTCCCTTATCATCCCTACCGCCCTACTGTGCTGCAAATGAAATCAGTAGCCAAACTCTTCTCTGGTTGTTACTTCAGGGAAGGCATATGACAACAAATAGCAAACAAACAGGAGTGTCTTCCTGCTTTTGATTTTCAAAAGCCTATATCCTTTGGAGAATCAAAAAACAGACATTGATTTAGAAGATTACATGATGAATAAAAAGTCTCCTAGGATAGAATATGATTCTCCAACCTAGGTGGTGAGAGAGGAGAAGAAAGTACTGGAGATGAAATGAGAAATGTATGAATTAATATCTGAGATCCAATGAAAAAAGAACCCTGGGACACAGCAAACCCACACATGTGTATGGACTCTGAGAGCAACAGACATATGCCCTATGCCCTATGCCCTATGCCCTATGCACAGACAGAACTTTGGAAAAAATCAAGACTCTAGGGAAGAGTAACTGCAAGGTATGTCTAGGAAGATGGTGCCTCCAATGGCCTCAGAGAGTTTCCCAGCTCCAGCTGGTGCAGGAGCAGCAGAATGATTCCATTTGCCGAAAAAGGTAGAAAAGTAGCAAGGGCTGCATGAATGTCTTGCATATGGATGAATCTGAGACAGCTTCTCCATTATCTATGGCTCATTATATGTTCTCAAGGGTCCAACAGGAATAGAAGAGAACACTAATGGACATAAAGCACTCTTATAAATAAGAACTAAGGATATCCCAGGGCAACTTGTGGGAACCAAACACCAAGGACCAGGTGGAACAATCATGTGGCTGAGGATAAGTACCCAGAGGGCTTCCCCAACTCATTATGCTCAACATTGTATAAGACCCTCCAAAACCTAAAAGCAAACAGTGATGGGTTAGTACTTTAATCCACAGGAATTAAGTTCTACCTAAAGAACAAAGGCTTGAAATAAAGATCAAGTTACATTACTTGCATCCTTGAATTTGTGAAATGAGATTCAGATCCACCCAAGAAACATCCTCAAGTTAAACAAAGTTTCCTGAAACCTCTTCAGAAGCAGCTGGAAAACTCCAATAATGCAAAGAAGCAAGCCAAGTGTTAAGAGTTTCACAGGCTATGAATTGACCCAGTCATGGCTGGCTGAGGTACTCTAGAGCATTGCTAAAGGTCTTAAAACTTGTCCCCATAACCATTCTAGGATCTGGAAGGGAATTCTGCCTGAGTAGATGGAAGGAATAAAGGGTACTCATTACACCTCAAAAGAACCAGATACAGTAGAATAGATGGACCATTGGCTCTCTACACAGTTCTGATGACCAAAGGTCAGAGGACAAGCAAAAATCAAAGGAAGTCAAGCAGAAACTCTACTCTGCCTGTTAATAGATGTTAGTTGTTAATGTTTATGAGTGGGTTTTTTCTCTATTAACTCACTCACCATACAAATTAGAAAATACATTGTATGAGCAGGAAAACTTGAGGAGAAAAAGACAATGTTCTGGAGCTTAGGAAAGTGGAAGAGAACCAAGCCATTAAATGAATAGCTGATGTTAATTAAGTGATATAAGCTTAGCAAGAGAAGCCTAGATAATGGGTTGCACAAGCTCAGAGAAGGAAGGAATTACTTCTGTCTGTTCTTTCTGGGATGAAATTTAATACAGCATCTAGCCTGAATAGTGCCTTAATGGAAGATGAAGTATGAGACGAGACTTAGAGGCTCATTTCAGAGATTGAAGGTCAGGTGTGGGGTGAGGAGGTGGTAGTGCAAAGGGTTGACAGAGAAGCTACTAGAATGGCCATCCTTCAAAGAAAGAGACCCAGAGGCAAGATTGAGTGCCCAGCCCAGGGGAAAAAAAAAAAAAAAAAAAAAAAAAGGCATGATTATCCAAGAAATGTGAAAGACGGGGTAGTTGTGACACAAACATGTTCTTGCATGGGCTGATTCCAATCCAACCTCATCCGTGAAAGTAGAATAGAGCTAATTCCACGTTTCTTCAGATGTTACACAGTTCAGCCGGTTGGCCAGTGCCCCACCTCTGAGAGAATGGATAAGAGTTTGAATGGATTCCTCACCATTGGAGGGAAGCTGCCTGGGAAGCTGGAAAGGCAATGCAAGGTAACAGAGTCAGGTCCTAACCCTGCCTCTTACCAACTTTGTGGTTTATGCAAAGTTATAATGTCATTCTGAGCCTCCGTTTTTTTACCCATTTGTTAACAAAAACAAATCTCATCTCCTTCCATTGGGTTATTGTGAGAATTTAATTAAAACATCTGGCATTTAGCAGGCACTGGTGTATCTTATTTCTTTAATCCAATGGTTTGCAAAGCTGGCAGCATATTAGAATCACCTGGAAGCTTTTAAAAAGCCAATGCCTGACCCCCATACCGCACCTATTACATAATCATCTCTGGAAATGTGACCTAAGGTATGGGTGTTTTTTTTGGCTCTCTAGGTGAATTCTATACATATCAAGGTTGAGAATCACAAAGTAAATTGGGTCAACTAATTCATTCAATCAACATTTATTAAGTAGCCATTTGGTCATGACTGTTCTACACATTTGGGGTACAAGGATGAACAAAAGGGCCTATTTTTGAGGAACATATAAATGTGGGAATATCCTAGACATAACAGATAATTATGATATGATGTAAAAACTTCTAAAGTAAATATATGGACCTTAAAGAACAAAGGCTTGTATAACCCAGTCTGGGACAGAAGAGACAGAGCCTGTCCCATCTGGCTGCCTGGAGACAGTGTCAGCTGACTGAACTGACTTTAATGAAAGATCAGTAGGCTGGAGGAGAGAAGGGTAGGGAAGGGCACGCAGAAGTTTGTGGTTATGGGGCATGTGTTCCACACGTCAGTCTTCTGCCCACCACCTTCACTCTGCTTTATAGGTAAATACTCAGCATCATACTCCTCCAGTAAGGATGAGAAGGCATCAGAATCCTCTTTCCTATTCCCACCCAGATTATGAGGATAAAAACACCCCTTTATTTGCTGGAGGCTGAGTCTCTAATCCAACCCAACTCTAATGAAAGTATGGGGCTCTGCTGGAAGACTAAAATATAGTAAATTCCACCAGAGAGGGAAGGTCAGTTTACTCAGGGAAAGCAGGAACTATAAAGTTGAGTAAAATAAAAATGAAACCTTGGGGAACACCATCATTTAAACGGACAGTGGCAGGAGAGAAGAATCAATCGTTAAAAGATCCCCTCCCACACCAAAGGAAGAGTAATTAATTATTAGCATGGCAAGACAAATAAGAGACTGGAGAAGTTTAGAGGGAAGAGTTTCGAGAAAGAGCAAGTTGCTAAATGCCAGCAGAAAGGAAAAGTAGGTCACTGGTATTAGTAATATGGTCATGGGATCTTGGTGAACCCAGCAAGTACAGTTTAGTCAGAGATATGGGGCTGGAAGCCAGACTGTAATGTGTTGCCAAGGGCATAGGAGTGAAGAAATAGATACAGTGAATGTAAATAGTCCTTTCTCTGTAGAGGTAAGGAAGGCAGTTGGACAATAGCCTGAAGGCAAGAATAAAGAAAACCTTTTTCTTCTTTTTCCCAAGAAGAGACTTAGCATGCTTCTAGGGAAAGAGCCTGTGAACAAGGAGAAACAAAGGTTACAGAGGAGAAAAGAAATGACATGTGAATTGAGACCCTGGAGGAAGAAGGGGAGATAGGATCTGGAAAACAGTAGGAAGGGTTAGCCTAGGGGGAGGCTGTAAGAGATGAGTTTATAGGAGGCTGGAGGAAAGCAGAGATCTGCCTCTCAACACAACTTGATTTCTGTGAGTCAGTTCTGTCTTTACCCTACGGAAGACAGTGACTTTTCAAAGACTGCCCACTTTGAAGTCTACCCATTGCGATCGGCTTTCAGACTCATATTGCTGATGAAACTGTACTTATTATGTTCACCAAAGACCCCATGACCCCACTGTCAACACCAATGGCCTACTTAGTCTCTCCGTAGGCATTTAACAACTTGTTCTTTTTTTAAACTCTCTTCCCCCTGAATCTCTCCAGTCTGTTTCTCTTGCCATGCTAATAATTAAGTCCTCTTTTTTCTCTTTTGTTTTTTAATTGACTGTTTCTTCCCTTCCTGTCCACTGGCCCTTAAAATGATGGTGTTCCCCAAGGTTCCATTTTTAATTTTATTCAACTACATAATTTCTGCTTTTCCTGAGCAAGCTAATGTACTACCATGGCATAATACCTGGAAAATAGGAAGTACTTACTATCAGCCTAAGAAAGTAAGTGGCTGTGCATATCCATATGCTGATGACTCCCACCTCTCTATCTCCAGTCCATGAGCTGTCTTTCTTAAGTTCCAGGTCCACATTTCCAACCATCTCCAGGATATAGTTTAGAAACTCTTCAAAATTAACCTGTTCTACAGTCCCTTCTCCACTCCTGACTCAGCAACTCACTCCATTAAATTCTCAATTAATGATCTAACCATAAGCCTAGTTCCCAAGAGAAACCTTAATACTTTCTCCAGTTCCTTCCTTCTCTCACATGATAGCCGATCAATCAATTCATGTCAATTCCACCTGCCAACATTTTCTGAATCTAGTTCTACCCCCAGCCTCCACTCTGACTCCCACTGCTGCCCTGATTAGATGCTCATTATTTCCTGTATTTGCCTACTAACTTAAATGCTAGATAGCACTTTCTATCTCTATAACCTGCTGCATACTGTTGCCAGAGTTCCTATCCTAAAAGACTGATCACAATACCTGGCTGCTTAAAAACGTCTATTGATTTCGTTTCTTACAGAAAAAAAAATCTGAACTTGGCACTCCAGTCTAGTCCCACTCTACATTCCAACCCCATTTCCCCTTGTACTTTCCAGTTCTCTAGTCAAGCATAGCCAAGCATAACTTGCATAACTTAATTTTTTTGAACATAAATTTTATGAACATAAATGCTCATAATGTTACCTCTTTTTATTTGCTTAGGTCTTCACAGCACTTCAGTCTGTCACATAATGAAGTCTCAATACCTTAGCTTAGCTCTGGTAACTCACAAAGTAAATCTCACATTAGCTCAGAGCCAGGCTGAATTACCAGCTGCACCACATTCTTAAACTGAGAGCTATAAAAGGACTTCAGGGTAGTGGAGCCCTTTAAGTGATATAAACCCCATCTTTAAGGCTTCCTGAGTAGAAAAGGTTGTAAAAAAATCACTTTGTATTATCCTTCCCTGAGATTCTTTGAGCAAGGGCAGAAAGGCTTAAGGAAATATATTAGAGAGGCAAAAGCACAAACCTTGGACAGAGACCAAGGCCAAGTCCTGGCTCTATCATTTATGAGCTACATGACCTGGGCAAGCTTCCCAAGTTGTCTGAGCCCCAGTTTCCCAGATAAAGAAGTAAAAAAGCGTGCACGTGAGGAGTAAATCCACATTATCCTATTGTTTTCTCCTCTCTCCAGAGCCCCAGAATTGGCAGAATTCTTGCTCAGGCCTTTGGCAGATCCCCATCTGGTTAAGGACGCTTTCTGTAGTTGTCCTTTCTCCCTCACTTCCTTTAGTCAGCATTATTTTTATAAATAAACCTTTTGTCCCACACTCTGAGAATAGTCATGGACAAAAAGAGTCCTGTATAGGGCACTCTCTGCGTATAGCAAAGCACTGGAGGGGGTTATTAAGCCAGCCTGGGAGGCACAGATATAATCATGTAGCAGTAAGGTTCTCTGATGAGACTGCTCTACTACAATTTCATATTTGTTTAGTGCTCTAAGATCATTACAAGCTATAAAGCAAACCTGAAGAGAACCTCGCCACCACTCACTAATAAAGTAAATTAGAAGAAAGAAAGAGCTCAGGAGGGATCTGACACCCTAACCCTTTCACTCTAAAGCCTTCAGTTTGTTCTCTCACTGCAATTCAACCAAGAGGAGCACAAAAAGGAGAAGCTTGTCTCTTTCCAGTTCCTAAACTTTTGTGTTTATTTTTCACTGTCATACAGAAGACAGTTTCTATATTGCCAATATATTTGCTTAGCTCCAAAAGCCTCTTATATTCAAGGGGGATAACAGCTCACACATACTGACATTTGCTCTCCACCAGTCACTGTTCTTAGTGTGGGGTCTCAGACCATAGTGGTCAAGTGAATCGCCAAAGGTCACACAGGCTGGAAGGGGTGGAATGGATCTGAACCCACACTGGCTCCAGAACCCTCAACCATCATCTTCTAGTGCCATTCACTAGTCAATTTATTTTCAAACCTACTTCGTAAAACTGGAAGATTTTTACATCTGGAATGACCCTTTAGTCTCCCATATTACACAAAGGGAAACTGAGGCTCAGAATGGCTATGTGACTCTCCCAGGATCAGCAGCTCTAGCTCTGGGTTGAGGAGGGACCCCCATCCACCCTTTTCCTCCAGCTCTTCCTCACTGGCACATTTCTCTCTCAGCCTTCCCTGGTAACACCTCTCTCAGTCCTCTCCTGTCTCATTCTCCTTTGTTTCCATCAGTACGCACATGACAGGTGAAATGAGACTTAAAAAAATCCGAGTTCTTTTTTACTCACATCTCTGTCACATATAAAAGCAATAACTAGACTGTGAGCTCCTTGGGACAAAGTCTGTGGCTTGGAGATCAAAAATTTTTTCCAGTATCCCATGTACAGCTGGTCATAAACAAACGTCCCTCACGACGCTAGTCAAGCTGCAATAAGCCTCCCGTATTGCCAGGACAAGCAGCATTTGTTTTCATCTGAGTGTTTCAAACAGCAGCTGACTAAAGGCAGCACAAAAGAATTAAACTTCTAAACAAAACCTCCTAACACCCTTGTGCTGTATGGCAGGTCCGAGCCTGCTCACTCACGCCCTCTGCCTGACTTCACAAGCGTGTTACACAGGATGCTCCAGAAGTTGGGTTAATCTGCCTTATGTCAAAAGCAGGAAGCAGCAAATTAGACATGACCTTTGAAACATTGTTTATTAAATGGCATATAAACCCGAAAGATAAAAGGCAAGTGATTTTTTTTATAGACATCTTCATATGTCTGAAGAGCCAGATTGAGGTGATGATTACAATAAATTAAAACCCCTTTGTGTACATTCAGAATGTGATTATAATAAATACATACAATAGAAAATACATAATAAATTGTAACATTCATATTAATTATTCTCCTAGAATGCTTTACAGTTTATGACCATTTGAACTTTCACTTGTTTGAATTTCACAACCTGTGAAAAAGGAAGAGTGGGTATTATACTCAATTTTTGCTCTTGTGAGGCTTAGACAAGTTAAAGGTCTTGCCCAGAATCATAAGGCTCCAAGTGATAAAGTGAGTACTGGAACCCAAAAGCCCAACTGACTGCCTCATCACTCTGAATGTTATTACTCAGAGCTCAGAAGAAAATCAATAACCAAGCCATTATTTAAAGCTGAGCTTTTCCCATCACACAGGTTTTGAACACTTAGGAGTGAAAAAGGCTTAAATCAGGGTGGAGAGGGTAAGTAAGTCACAAAATGTATCCCAAACTCTCCCAGCTGCATAGTCTCTCTGTCAGCAGATCTGCTAGACTGGGTAGCAGGACCAGTTTGCCCCCGTAAACAGGGCCAAAGAAAATTGGCATCAGTTCAAAAGCCAGTGGCTTTACAGCAGTTAAATTCCTTCAGCCAGCAGTTTCAAGTTAATGCAGTTCAGTCACTCCTTGGCCTGAGGCATCAGGAGACAGGCTGGCCCACCAGGCTCAAGAAGGAAAGCATAAGACTGGGCTGTTGCGATAGAATCTGGAGTCCCTAATGATGGAGGTCTTCCTTTTACCCCAGGAGAGGCTTCTCAATTTAAGATTCAGGATATTGAAATACTTTACTCCTCATGAATGTTTAATCATGATCCACAATGGCAAAAATCTAATGTGTTGAATTCATAACATATTAAGTCTAAGTCAAAATACCTGTACAATAGGTGAGATAACTATACAGTGGTCCTTCAGCACCCATGAGGGACTGGTTCCAGCACCTATCCTGCAACATATACCAAAATCCGTGGATGCTCAGGCACCTTATATAAAGTGGCGTAGTGTGGTAGGCCCTCTGCATCTAGGGGTTCAGCATGGAAAATCGACCCAGGTGAGGAAGGGCAGTAACCAAGGGCCAACTGATACACTGCCATCGTAAGGTGAATTTATAGGTTAGATATCCCATCACAAGGAAGATGGCCCATATCTATGATATGACTTTGAGTCTCTCTTTATGATACTTTTTAATGACATCTATTCCTCTTCTCCATCCCCTCTCCCTTTCAATCCCAGGGACAAAACCTAGGGAAACAAAAGTCTGGTTCCACCGACAGATATAGATTCCAAATGAAGAAATAAGAGGAGTTTGGCAAACCAATAGGCTAGTAAATTATTTGGTTTAAAGATTCACCTGCCTTTAAGAGAAAGTCATTGAGAACCAGTTTTTTTTAGCTCTTACCTCTACTATCACCATTACACAATCTGTCCATTCTAATGTTACTCAAAGGGTGTTCCACAGACTACCAGCTCTTGAGTATAAATTCTTGTGCCCTAACTCTACCTACTGAATTAAAATCTCTGGGAGTAGGACCCAGGAATTTCTCCAAGTGGTTCTTTTGCACGTAAGAGTTGAGAAAACACTGGCCTTGTCAATTCAAAGTGTGAAACAGTCTCTTATTAGGCAGTTTTTGTTGTGACTGATTTTATTTGCAACAGTAATGGGTGAAGTCCTGAGATAGTGCTGCTAAGGGCAGGGCTTGCAATGACAAGCCACAGTAGAATGTTTGAGTGACCACTGCTGGCCTCAGCCCCCTTCTTGGCACAGAACTGAACTCTTTATACTCTGTGTGTCACGCTCTGTGTCAAAATGTGGCTCAAACTCTATTTCCACACTTCTCCTTTCTGGGTGTGAGGTTTGGTTTGTATCATCTCCTCGGTCAACTCTTTCAGGGTAGGAACCCATTTGGAGACATCTGCGTATCGGAGCAGCTAATGCACAGAGGTGAATGAATGTGGAGAGGGTGTTAAGTCTGCCTCAAAGCTGCCTGGACAGAGGAGGCTCATTTTGTGCAGGAGCTCCGGTCACAGGCCTGCCCTCTCCCACTTCCTCCAGCCTCTCCCCAGGGTGGCCTACTTTCCTTCCCTGCAGCTGGGCCTCCGCAGGAGCCATCCCTCACCTTTGCCACCCCTCCAACACCACAGACTCAGGCAACAAGGGACCCTTGGAGCCAGGCCAGGCGGCAGCGGAAGAGGTGGTGGTGGAGCGCCCAGTGCACAGTGGAGACTGAGGGTGCACGAGTCACTTGGCAGAGGAGTCCCAGTCCCTGGAAGAGAATGTACCAAAGCCTAAAAAATGGCTCTTGTGAGAGCCTGACTTGCTCTGTGAAAAACGGAGTCCTTGCCCTCAAAAAGCTGCAGAAGCAACGAGTCAGAAAGAAGCAAAATTTGAAGGGATTTCAGTCTTTTGGGAACAAGTATAATGGCATCTACAAGGCCTTAATTGCCAAGGTCCATGAGCGCACAGGCGAGGTGGAGAGAGACGCAAAGAACTTAGAGACTGAGAACTTGTGGACAAAGAGGTGGGAAAAGGAGGAGGAAGAGGACAACGATGAGGTGTATCTAATGGTCAGGATGCCCAGTCTGAAGTGTCTGATGATGTAGAGAAATAAGAAGGGGCAGAGGCTGAAGAGGAGGAAGAAAACTAAGGGGAAAAACAAAAAACAAAAAACAAAACCTAAACATTTTAAAACATTGGTAGACTTTAAAAAGACCAGATTTTTCATTAAAATACAATGTGAACCTGTTTTGACATTCCTAAAATATATGAAATAGAAGCAGTCAGATCCTGGCCAGCCCCTTAGGTTTAAATTTGACTTTCATTTGAACACAGTAACTATACCCAAAGGTGTAGAAGAAGAGTTACACTTGAGATCACTTTTTCATGATCTCTTCTGGAAGGATTAGAAATTGAGGCTTATAAAGATTGTCAAGTAGGTATAAAGATTTTCATTTTGAAACCCATTCGTCATAATAGCACACTACACAGGAAACACCAAGCCAAAACTGAACGTTTTCGATGCCTAATTCCTCAACCCCTTCATCCCTGAATTTCCTAGTGCAGAAAAAGCAGAATCCAAGAAAAATTGTTATCTTTTGTAATCATGAGATCATCAGCTGTACAATTTGGAAGAGAGTGATAGATGCAAAGAAGTCTGTGTTGGATGGAGATCAGGATATTACTGTTAATGAGGCCAGGAAAACCACCAATCCAAGTGTGTGCCCACACCCCCAGCTCAGAAGTAGCCAAGATTTAAGTTTGCTTGCATTAGCTGTGCCTTCATTATTTTGCTGTGTAAATATAGAATGGTGGGTAGTCAAATTTTTGCTCAAGGATAGACACAGCAGCTAAGGATTTTCAAGAAGAACGCATTTCACATGAGATGTTTAGCTTTTTTGTGGGTTTTGAATTATGCGTGACTCAGCAATTTACTAAAAAAAAAAAAGGTAATTTTTTTACCACTGTGGTATTAAGAAAACAGTATTATCAAACATTTTCCTCCTCTCTTACCGTGTACTGGATAAATAAGGTGACTAAGCAATTTTCTTTCCATTAATGCTTCACTGAAAGTTACCACTTTATCATTCTTTTATAATATAAAATGCATAGAATCATTAAGTAAAAATGAATTAGGGAGTGCATGTTTGCAGGCAATAGTTCTTTGAAGCTAGACACCCATTATCACAGGCGATAAGGATAACAACAATGCATTTGTCCATGGCTTCTTCTCCAGCACATTACCTGGCATTCAGTATGTGTGCAACAAACACTCGTGGAAAGCATGGGTGTCCACCACCACACTTAGAAATGTATATTTAATCCTTAACAAAGAACTACACTGGTGCTTCCCATATATCTGAAACTATTTACCAAGACATGCATTATCATGTCTCATAATTGTGAAATTACTAAAGCTAATTTTACCTTAGCAAACACCCAAAAAAATCAAATCTAGAAAATGTCACAAGACTACAAACAGACAAAAATTGGAAATGGCTCACTAAAGTGCAATTATCTGGACACTCTACTAACCAAAAAAAAAAAAAAAAAAAATCAGGATGGAAGTTAATCAAGTAAATCAATTCCTCAGAAGAATTAATGGTAACTCAGTTTAGTTCAAATGACTAGTCGGTTTAGCTGGGAAATTAAGCCACACTAATATAAAAAAGCCAACTGAACAGATACCATCTAGTCTATGTGCAATTCTGCAGAGAAACCCCAGTAGCTGGACCTCATAGTTTCATAGAGTACCATTAAAGACCCATCCCTGTGGTGCTTAGAATGGGCCTCTTGTGACCTAATTCTCTCTAATCTATGTCTCAGCCCTCATTTCTTCATACATCTTTCCTCATCAAATCCCTTTCTGAAGGGCTCAATCCCAACTAACTTAAACTAGATGCCAATAAAGTCATATAATTTTAAAACCTTAAAAGTCTGTGCATATAGACTGTCTTCTCTGAAAGTTAAGGAAACTGATGCCTGGAGAGGTGGGGTGACAAGTTCCAAATCATCCAGTTACCAATGTGTTTAGACTACAATTCAGGTCACAGAGTCCTAGCCCCAGGTTCTTTTACTACGAATCTATGAAAAAAAGTTTCATTTTATCTCAGAATGTTTCTGTGACCCTAAGCTTTCTTTCTCTTTCCCTTCATAGCAAAATTGCTTAACTCTATACTTATTTTGTTGTTTTAATTCCATCCTCCCACTTAACTGTTCCATCTGCCTCCCAGATCCCTTAGCTAGAACATCCATGTTTCAACAACGTTGCTCTAAATCCTTACCATCTGCAATCTTTTCAGAAGTGTTCGATGACCCGATCCCTGAGCTCTCTTTGACACGTCTGGCTTTCCAGGCTTTTGTTGCCTCTTTACATACTTAGAATATGAGCATATTAGATCTGACAAGAAAACTACACAGCAGCTTTTCCCAAACTGATTTCTATGTAACAGCAGTTTGAGGAGATAATTTTGCACAGAGGACAGACAGTGAAAAGTTCTGTGATTAACTAAGCTTGGGATATGGTGCATATCAATTCTTCTCTCAAGAGATTCACAATGCACATCAGGTTTTTAAAGACACTGACAAGTCCCAGTAGTAAACGAGAAATTTATTTAACTCTGCTTAGTCTTTCATCTTTTCACATCTATTAAAATCCCTTAAAACTGATTTGGGAAGACCTTGCCTAGTCCAGCCCTCTTGTTTTACAAATCAAAGCTGAAACCGCATTTGGATGATTTACCAGTGTCTTACTCTATTTTGGGGCCAGAGCCAGAGCTCCAAACCAGCTCTGAATCCCAGGCCAGGGCCTACTCCTTTAAGTGTTATTTCCCCTCTGCTGGATCCAATTCTTTCTGGTCTTCAGTACACTCAATATGCTTTGTCCCAGGATGTTCCCGGGACTACAAATGTTCATGCAGTGTATGACTTTGAAGGGAGGTGAGAAGGGTGGATGCTGGATATTATTTCAGCTTGATCCTACCTCCATTCAACATAAGCCTGCGCTGGGTTTCCTCAGTTATACAACTTCTATGCAACACTACACACTGGGACACGGGCATGCAAAGCCATCCTAAGGATCCTTCTCAGGGGTTCCAGGGAATTAGAAGAACAAGTCCAGAGCAAAATGTCCTGGAGGAGATTTGAGGGTGAGACTCTCCAGATGAGGGCCTTAGTTAGGTGAAAGGATCAGGAGAACATGGGCTGTTTAAAAAATTTGCTAGTACAGTCCAAACTGCCCTTCCTTCCTCTCTAGGCTTCCTTTTTGTTTTCTCCAAGTTTTCCCAGCTGATTCTAGAGAGCTTACCTGGCCAAGAATCAAGGTCTCCTCTCCATTTTACCTTGGAGGAGGGAGGGCTAGGAAGCAGTAACACAAAGAAGGAGTTTTGAGAAAGTGGAAAACATGCTTTGCATAAAGGGAGGTGTGCCAAGTGTTTGCACAAACTGCTTGCTGCCTTTGGTGTGGGTATTTCTAGAACAATTGTGGAGTGAATAGTCAATGATGGGAAGAATTAAAGGATGAATGTCAGATAGTATTCACGGATGAGGGGCAGTCCATACTCTGATAAACAGCTCCTTTATCCAACCAAACTCACAGGCTTACCTACTTACAGTTCCCCAAAATGCTCATTCTTATCAACTTGCTTTTGTTCATATTTTACATTCTTTTCATCTTCCCTCCCCTTCCCCTAGCCTCCCTGCAATGCTATTCTGACTCACCATTCAAAGTACAGCTTTGATCTTAACCCTCTCAAGGTCATTCAGTCCTTCTCTGAGTTTACAGTTCGTTAACTACATTGCCCATCTGAAAATTACCCATGTACTTACCGCCTCCTGACATGTCTAGGTTTATACTCCTGTATTACTTTACTGGCTATGCAATTAAATCTCATTTCCCCAAATAGATTCTGAACCATTCAAGCACAGGAACCATTTGGAACACTTGTGCAAAATGAAAATTGTTCAATAAATATTTGCCAATTACATGAAACATTAAGTGAGTTTTAGCTGTAGAACACAGGTCATAAACTCATGTCTTCAGGGGCCAGAGCAGCTCATGCATATAGGTAAAATAGGTATAATACATCAGGGAGTGGAGAGGCTTGTGGAAAACTGGAAAAACAATGTCCTGAATAAGGAAGAAGCTGTGGTGCTCCCCAGGTGATCGTATGATGTGGAAATTCTGGCCCAGTGTTGTCAGATGATCTGATTTTTCAAAAGAAGCAGGGATACTAGATTGTGTGAGCTATTTCAAATTTCAGGTATTGGCAATGAATTTTTAGATGTTTAATATGCAGTGTGGGCCATAAATAATGTATCTACACATCAATCTCTAGCTCTCAAGCTTGTTCTATGAAAGTTAGATCCTTTTTTTTCAAACAGACAATATGCAAAATTGACAGTATTCTATCCCCAAACCTGGACAATAATAAATAAAGCCAATACATAAAATTAGAAATATATGACTTTTTGGGTTTCGTTTTACATTTTAAATTACCATGATGCACAGAAGTAGTTTAATTAGAGAGCAATGACAATGGATATTGGGATTATGGAGAGTCTAATGGGAGTTACGGGTCCTCCCAAAGACTGCACAGGCTGATGCATTTGTTTCTTTTTAAAAAATTCTTTTCCCTTAAAGATGTCCCATGCTCTTGAATTGGAAGAATTAATATTGTTAAAATGTCCATACTACCCAAAGCAATCTATAGATTTAATGTGAGCCCTATCAAAATACCTAAGACATTTTTCACAGAACTAGAATAATCCTAAAATTGATAATGGAACCACAAAAGATCCAGAATTGCCAAAGCAATGCTGAGGAAAAGAGCAAAACTGGAGGCATAACCCTCCCACACTGCAGACAAAACTACAGAGCTACAGTAATCAGAACAGCATGGTATTGGCATAAAAACAGACATATGGATCAATGGGACAGAATAGAGAGCCCAGAAATAAACTTACACACCAATAGTCAATTAATTCACAACAAAGAAGGCAATAATATACAACGGAGAAAAAGTCTCTTCAGCAAGTGGTGGTGGGAAAGTTGGACACCTACATGTAAATCAACAAAATTAGAATACACCCTCACACCATATATAAAAGTAAACTTAGAATGGTTTAAAGACCTAAATATAAGACATGATACCATAAAACTCCTAGAAGAGAACACAGGTAAAACATTCTCTGACATAAAGTGTAGCAATATTTTCTTAGATTATCTCCCAAGGCAAAAGAAATAAAAGCAAAAATAAGTAAATGGTACCTAATCAAACTTAAAAGCTTTTGGATAGCAAAGGAAACCATAAACAAAATGAAAAGACAACCTACAGACTGGGAGAAAATATTTGCAAATGATGCAAACAACAAGGGCTTAATTTCCAAAATATACAAACAGCTCATACAACTCATTATCAAAAAAACAAATAACCTAACCAAAAAAATGGGCAGAAGACCTAAATAGACATTTCTCCAAAGAAGACATCCAGATGGCCAACAGGAGCACAAAAAGATGTGCAAAAATCACTCTTAGAGAAATGCAAATGAAACCTACAGTGAGGTATCACCTCACACAGGTCAGAATAGCTATCATCAAAAGGTCTACACATAATAAATGCTAGAGAGGGTGTGGAGAAAAGGGAACCCTCTTAAACTGTTGGTGGGAATGTAAATTGATGCAGCCACTATGGGAAACAGTATGGATGTCTTTAACTAAAAAGAGAGTTACCATACCGTCCAGCAACCCCAGTCCTGGGCATATATCCCCAAAAGACACAAACTCTAATTTGAAAAGATACATGGCACTCAATGTTCATAGCAGCACTATTTATAATAGCCAAGACATGGAAAAAACCCATGTGCCCATCAACAGAAGATGTATGTATATATATACATATATACACACACATATATATGTGTATATACACACAATGGAATATTACTCAGCCATAAAAGAGTGAAATGTTGCCTTTACAGCAACATGGATGGACCTAGAAAATATAATACTAAGTGAAGTAAGTCAGACAGGTAAATATTATATGATATCACATATATGGAATCTAAAAAATAATACAAATGAATCATATACAAACTAGAAAGACTCACAAACATAGAAAACAAACTTATGGCTACCAAAGGGGAAGGCGAGGAAGGGAAGGGATAAATTAGGAGTATGAGATTAACAGATACAAACTACTATACATAAAACAGATAAGCAACAAGAATTTACTGTATAACAAAGGGAACTGTATTCAATTTCTTATAATAACCTATAATAGAAAATAATTCAGATTTATATATTTATACATATATATATACACACAAACACACACACATATACACGAATCACTTTGCTGTATACCTGAAACTAACACAATGTTGTAAATCAACCATACTTCAATTTAAAAAAATTATTTTCCCTTAAAAACACACAGATTTTGTTTTCCTTGATTTGCCTATTGTCTTGTTAGAAGCAATTATGATCGTTCTTGGAGATCACAAAAGAAATGGGATAAAGACTAATTTTTATGAGATAATTAACTGGTTAGAGAAAGAAAATAAAAGGAAAATGTGTTAAAGAGACTATAATATGATATGATATGATATATGAATATGAAAGAAGGTCCAACTGATTCTTGAACATTAGTCTTGTAACCTGCTATCTTGCTGAATTCTTTGATTAGTTCTAGTAGTTTTTGTGTGGAGCTTTTAGGGTTTTCTATATATAGTACCATGTCATCGGCATATACTGACACTTTTACCTCTTCTTTTCCTATTTGGATCCCTTTTATTTCTCTCTCTTGCCTGATTGCTGTGGCTAGGACTTCCAAGACTATGTTGAATAGGAGTGGTGATAGTGGGCAGCCTTGTCTTGTCCCAGATTTTAGTGGGAAGCTTTTGAGAGTTTTTCACCGTTGAGTACTGTGCTGGCTGTAGGTCTGTCATATATAGCTTTTATTATGTTGAGATATGTTCCCTCTATACCCACTTCGGTGAGAGTTTTTATCATAAATGGGTGTTGAATTTTATCAAATGCTTTTTCTGCATCTATTGAGATGATCGTGTGGTTTTTGTCCTTTCTCTTGTTGATGTGATGTATTGCATTGATTGATTTGCATATGTTGAACCACCCTTGTGATCCTGGGATGAACCCCACTTGACTGTGATGTATAATCTTTTTTATGTGCTGTTGGATTCTATTTGCTGATATTTTGGTAAGGATTTTTGCATCTATGTTCATCAGTGATATTGGTCTGTAATTCTCTTTTTTGGTTTGGTATCAGGGTGATGGTGGCTTCACAGAATGAATTTGGGAGTATTCCCTCCATTTCAATCTTCTGGAAGAATTTGAGAAGGACTAGTATGAGTTCTTCCTTGTATTTTTCGGAGAATTCCCCGGTGAAGCCGTCCAGTCCTGAGGATTAACGTTCAAAAATCAGTTGCACTTCTTTACACTAACGATGAATCAACAGAAAAAGAAAGTAAAGAAACAATCCCCTTTAAAACAGCACCCACAGTAATAAAATACCTAGGAACCAAGGAAGTGAAAGACTTATACATGGAAAAGTATAAAACATTGATGAAGGAAATTAAAGAAGACTTAAAAAAATGGAAAGATATCCCATGCTCCTGGATTGGAAGAATCAATATTGTTAAAATAGTCACACTGCCCAAGGCAATCTACAGATTGAATGCAACCCCTATCAAATTACCCAGGACATATTTCGCAGAACTAGAACAAATCATAATAAAATTTATATGGAACTATAAAAGACCTAGAATTGCCAAAGCATTACTGAAGAAAAAGAAAGAGGCTGGAGGAATAACTCTCCAAGACTTCAGACAATACTATAGACCTACAGTAATCAAGACAGCATGGTATTGGTACAAAAACAGACATACGCACCAATGGAACAGAACAGAGAGCCCAGAAATGAACCCACAAACTTCTGGTCAACTAATCTTTGACAAAGGAGGCAAGAGTATACAATGGAATAAAGACAGTCTCTTCAGCAAATAGTGTTGGGAAAACTGGACAGCAGCGTGTAAATCAATGAAGTTAGAACACTCCCTTACACCATACACAAAAATAAACTCAGAATGGATCAAGGACTTAAACATAAGACAAGATACAATAAACCTCCTAGAAGAAAATATAGGCAAAACATTATCTGACATACATCTCAAAAATATTCTCCTAGGGCAGTCTACCCATGCAATAGAAATAAAAGCAAGAATAAACAAATGGAACCTAGTTAAACTTACAAGCTTCTGCACAGCAAAGGAAACTGTAAGTAACAAAACGACAACCTACGGAATGGGAGAAAATTTTTGCAAACGATGAAACCAAAAAAGGCTTGATCTCCAGAATATATAAACAGCTCATATGACATAAGAAGAAAAAAACAAACAACCCAATCCAAAAATGGGCAAAAGACCTAAACAAGCAATTCTCTAAGGAAGACATACAAATGATCAATAGGCACATGAAAAAATGCTCAATATCACTAATTATCAGAGAAATGCAAATCAAAACTACAATGAGGTATCACCTCACACCAGTCAGAATGGCTATCATTCAAAAGTCCACAAATGACAACTTTTTGAGAGGCTGTGGTGAAAAGGGAACACTCCTAGACTGCTGGTGGGAATGCAGTTTGGTGCAGCCACTGTGGAAAACAGTATGGAGATTCCTCAAAAGACTAGGAATAGACTTACCATATGACCCAGGAATCTCGCTCTTGTGCATATATCCAGAAGGAACCCTACTTCAAAATGACACCTGCATCCCAATGTCCATAGCAGCACTATTTACAATAGCCAAGACATGGAAACAGTCTAAATGTCCATCAGCAGATGACTGGATAAAGAATATGAGGTATATTTATACAATGGAATACTATTTAGCCATAAAAACTGACAACATAACGCCATTTGCAGCAAAATGGATGTTCCTGGAGAATGTCATTCTAAGTGAAGTAAGCTAGAAAGAGAAAGAAAAATACCATATGAAATCACTCATATGTGGAATCTTAAAAAAAAAAAAGAACATAAATACAAAACAGAAACAGACTCATAGACATAGAATACAAACTTGTGGTTGCCAAGGGGACGGGGTGTGGAAAGAAGCAGACTGGGATTTCAAAATTTGTAGATACTGACAGGCATATACAGAACAGATACACAAGATTATACTGTATAGCACAGGGAAATAAACACAAGATCTTGTAACTCACAGTGAAAAAAATGTGACAATATAGGTATGTTCATGTAGAACTGAAAAATTGTGCTTTACACTGGAATTTGATACATTGTAAAATGACTATAACTCAATAAAAAAATGTTAAAAAAAAAAAGAAGGTCCAAGATGCCTAAATGCTACCTCCTTCCTCAGCCCCCACTCCCACCCCAAGGACACCAGGAAGTGGGCTGTTTATAACCGGGTGTTATAATGACAAGTGCTATCACCAAGACTGTGCTGAAGGTCACTGGCCCTTCTCCTTGAAATTGACAGACGTGTCAAACACTTGGTGGTAACCCATAGGTGCTCAAGCAGGAGTGGAAGCTGACAGTCCTCACACAAACTGAAAAATAAAGTAACTTCCACAGCATGTAAATGTCTTAACCTTTGCAAAGAGGTAGGGGGTTCACATGTGTGTTCCAACTGACTAAAAATATTGACTAAGCTATTTTTCTACAACGACTTTCAGAGACTTTGGGCACTCCTTTGTATATACCCTTAAAGAGGACAAATCCTGTTTCCTTGAAGTTGGATTTGATTCCTGGAAAAGCCATTGTTCCTCTAGATAACAAGGTGTGTGATGAAGCTGGGGACCACATTTTGTTCATAAACAAGATGAGACTATAAAGCAGTGAGGCTGATGTTCGTGTGTATCTCATGCAATGGCTTGGAATGAAATTTCTAAAAAAAAAACTGTTTTAGAAAAGTTCTGAGTACTAGCAACAGCATCATCATTAGGTTAAAGCTTAGAGGAAGACACCTGGAGGAACAGGTACTCTGCTAACAAGCCCCTATTTTTGCCTTTGCAGAGTAGTCTAGCAGATTGGAAGGAACAAGGGATTGAAATAAAAGACCAGGTGGACACCCCTTCTTAGCTGCTTACCAGCTGTATAAGTTTTGCAAAAATGTTTTACCTCTCAAGTATTTTTTTAAATGAAATTTTCTTTAAGTGTAAGAATATACAGTGTGAGAGCAAGAATTACGCTTGTTTACTACTTTTTCCCCAGAACTGATATAAAGTATATATATAATAAGTAGTCATTGAAGGAATGAGCAAATATTTGAATGCCAACTGTTTTCAAAGAAACAAGGTATCCATTTAAGCTATTAAATTAATAAGCTTAGAAAGTCAATTACACTAGTTCATGCTGGAAAGAATATAGCACAATCAGCACTCCCTCATATTGCTATTAATCATACAAATAGGAAAATAACTTGGAAATAAGAAACAGGATCTGCAAAAATATTTATACTCTTTGATCTAGTGGTTCTAATTTGGAGGAATCTCTTAGGGTAAAATCTTGAAAGCAAAAAAGATTATAGACACAAATATATTTTCAGTGTAACATTACCTATAATTGCAAGAAACTAAACAGTCTAAGGTTTCGGCAATAGGGGAATAGTTATGTTAAAAATGGCACCTGCTCTTTGATACATCCATTACAAAGAGAAAGGAATACCATGCAGGAATAATGTGGTATATCCTTCTGGTACAATGACAAGTAAAATAATTTGTGTATAAAATTGTATGTACAATATGACAGCTAACAAAAGACAGACAACATATACACAAAAAGAAGAGATTGAAAGGAAATACAACAAAAAGCAAATGATGACTGTGTTATGGTGAGACTGTAGGTAAATTCTTCTGTTTTCTACGTTTTCTATAGCATCATTATGTACCTGTTATGGTATTTAAAAAATAATTCTGTCCTCTAATTTACTAAAGGAAATATGTTTCTATGGGAAAAGTTTTTTAAGTGGCCGAAATAGCCAGAGATTAAAGAACACATTCCACTTCTGACATCCCCTACAGCCCTAACACACCCTTTACCTATTCATATTCCTACACACCACTTCCCTGTACACACCTTTGCAGGTAAAACTTGTCTGTCTTGCCCATGTAGTGCATACTTTCCTCAAAGATACAGAAGGCTGAACTGCAGGGTTCCATCCATTAATGGAATTTCTCCTATGAGGCTAAATTCCAATTCTTCCTTCAGTGTCCATTTCAAATGTCCACTCCTCTGTGACACCCTGTCCAACTCACTCCTCAGTCAGTCGTCACTCCTGCCTCAATGCTCTCTAGAACTTGGTTCAAGTTTCTATTTTGGTACTTGCTGTATTGACACTATGAGTTTCTAGATCTATCTCCTTCACCTTTGTTCCCCTAGGTCTAGCCTTCTGCCTGGTACATAATGAGTGCTCAGTATAATTGCTGAATGTGCTAATAGTGCTGATTATGTGTTCTTTCATTGTTGCTTCTGAGGTCCCGCCTTCTGAAAAAGCAAGCAGCTTCCCCCTTATCATTTCCTACTTGGGCTCTTCATGAAAAGGAAACAGGAATTCAAGGCAAAAGCTAACACATTTTGCTGATTGGTCCTACTAATGATGCCTTATTTGAGAAGTAGGATGTACAGAGAAAATTCCTGTCCAGTTGTTATCACTAACCCTCTTTATTGTGGAAGCTGTCCAGGAACTCTGAATCACTCATCATCGATCCCCTCAGCAATTATGGGAGTGTTTACTTTGTGCCAGGTACTTTTAGGAGCTGGGTACACAGCAGGGAAGCCGACAGATCTGCTCCCTCCCCTCACAGAGCTTCCAACCCAGCAAGGGAGAAGGATTACTTAAACATATCACCTACAAGTAATTAAAGAAATGATCACCAATAGCAGTGTGTTCTTTGGAGGGGGAAAAAAAAGGGTGGAGTGAGAGAGGAAAATAGGGGTGAGACAGAAATTGGACTGGGTGGTTTAAGTAAGAGCTCTCTAACCAGAGACCCAACGCCTTTGATGAACAGGCAAGAATCTTTTGTCTCAAGTAAGGCACCATAGCTACCAACAACTGCAGTGTTTGTTTCAAACTTTAATCGAGGAAAGACTTTCTGATGCAGCACATCAGGAACACAATAAGAAAAACAAACATTTCTTTAAGTCATTCTAAGACAAAAAGTTACTAAAACCAAACAACAATAGAAAAACATTGTTTTCAATCAAATTATGTATTTGGTCACCAGAATTTAAATACTATTCTATTGGTTTGTAACAGAGAATATTTTTAGTAAGTAGTTTAAAGCTTATTTCACCAAGTAGTACTTATTCTTGAAAAATCATATATTGGTTGTGTGTTTTCACAATCCTCTTAGCTTACTTAAAGTTACCATAATTAAAACAGTGAAATATATCTTAACAAGACTGAGACTAGTTCCACCCATGGCTCAGTTCTATAAAGATCTCCCTCAAACGTTCTATACCTTTCAGAAATGAAATAGAAATAACTCCCTGTATGTGTCATGCTCTCCCACCTCAGGGTTTTGCACCTGCTGTTTTCTCTTCCTGGAATGTCCTTCCTTCCCCATATATGTGATGTGTTTCTTCTCATCCTTTCAGGCTCAGCTCAGCCAGCACTTTCTCTGGGATCCTTTGCCTGAATTCCCCAGATGCACAGAGGCTTCCTCTGCTGGACTCCCATAGCACCCACCACGTACCATGACTGCAGCACTTGGTAGGTTTTGTTGAAGTTGTCTACTTGTTTTTTCCAAACTAGAATGTGAGCACCTCAAGGTCTCTGCAGTGTCTGTCGCCTTCTGGGTGATGGATAAATTGTTGAAAGTATATGGGTACTTTAGAGAATGGATAATGCATTATTTTCCTCTATGAACAGAAAGAGTAAGAGGTGTAACAGAGCATAACATTACATATTAAGCACAATTTCAATAGTTATAAAAAGACCCTAAGTAAATCTGGCTCTCCCATATGCACTAAAACCATAGGAACCAATCTTAAGTGCAACAACTTAAAGGATCACAAGTGTATAGAACTAAAAAATGCTACCAGGCTAAACCTAAAATTGAAAAAAAAAAACAAAAAGGAAGGTGAGGGAGAGAATGGCAGAACCACTGCACCCAAATCAAAGTCTAACTTTTAAAGCAGTTTAAATTCAATGATTTGCCCCCAAATATACTTTTATGGGAATCATGTTACTGTTTTTAAAGTGATTGAAAATCACCTCCAAACAGGTTCCTTCTGTAGTCATAACCAATAACAATGTTCTTCTCTTCATCCAAGATATATTTTCATTTAAATTGAAGAATGGTGCCATCTGGATTGGCCATGTGAGGAAGTAAGACTGAGAAATTATTGGTTTGGGTCAGTAGGGGTTTCTGTGGCCACTAAGACCTGAATCAGGCACACTGTGTGTCCAGTGAAATACTGGCTCACTGTCCTTGACAGAAGTACAGCACATGCATTTAAATGGCACGCTGCTAACTAGAGGATTAATAGGCAGCAATCTGCAAGGAAGCAAGTTTAATACTCATCTGATGTGAACCTCACTGGGAAGCAGACAGGAAAAGCTATTTAGCCTGTAGGAGTACAGGTTTTAAAATATGTTTCCACATTAGATGAACCAACCAACACAAATTTAAAGTGATTTTGGGGAAGGGGAGTTTCTTTACTTTTTCTTTCCCTTTTAAAAAATATTTTAAACATATTATTTACTTCTTTAATATACTAGGTAGTTACATATTTATAACTATCACATATATTTATATATAAATGTATTTAGTAGCTCAGTAATATCCATCAGTAACCTCCCTCTCAGGTTTTTAAATCACAAGTTATAAAGGATATTTTCACTGTTTTCTGTTATAAGTGATAGCTCAGTAGCAACACTGCCAAAATCAAAACATTATTTTTGGCAGACATCCTTGAAATCATTCCAACGAACAGGCTACAGGTTGAGATGCAGGAATGTAAAAGCCACCGTTGCCTGGGAGTATGTTTTGTGGCTTATTCACTGAGGGGTCCACCGGGATGCAGAGCTGATAGGCTCAACTCCATCCTCAGAGTCCCCATTTCTTAGGGGAATTCAACACAGTCGATCACTCCCAACTGGTGGAGCTCTTCATTGGTTTTTGGTTTCTTTGACATTTGTTTCCCCCCTTTATTCTCTGACTGCTCTGTCTCCTTTGCTGGCTCTGCCTTTTCTCCCCAACACTAAAACTCCTCTCTTCTCATTCAACACTGTTTCCTCAGGGGATTTCATGTCTTTAGGGGATTTCAAAGACTAATGGCTGGCCAACAAATTTCTCCATATTTCTTGTATTTTCCTTTATATAATTATTTGCCACACACTTTTGGCATGGGATTATAGCTCCAGGAAGGCCAAGTCCTGTTTGTTTGTGAGTAGCTATAACCCCAGTGCCCAGCACTTAATGATTATTCAATTAAACAATGACAGAGGCCGTGGTGAGTTTCTTTTATTATTGGTGGTCAGCTGAAGACACCTGCCTTTAATAACTTCAGAGATCAAAGTCACCTTTTCCATAGTCATAAGCCAGATCTCTGGGCCCAACACATGGCAATCACTTGAACAAATCCAAAGCCCTTTGTTCAGGAAAGTGTCAATCCTACTTGCAACTGCTTCTTTACTACCTTCATGTTGTGGCAGACAGTGCACCATCAGGACAGAATTCAAGTAAAGTACTTTAATTTATGCAACAAAATGTCATGTCACCAACTGTACCTTAGGTACCTAAAGTCTAAGGAACTCTTTTCAGGTGATGCATATTATTCTAAAATGAATTGATACCTTGGCAGAGTCTGATGAAGATCTCTGATATAAGACAATGATAGTCTAAAAGACATGCAATTTCTTCAGCTTTTAATGCACTAACTTCAAAGCCAGACTGCTTGAATTCAAGTCCCAGCTCTGAGTGTGTGATCTGGGCAAGTTACTTAGGCCCACTGTGCCTCAAATTCTTCATTTATAATATAGAAATAATAGTGCTTACCTCACTGGATTGTTACAAAGACTGAGTTAATATATATGTAGAATGGTCAGACAGTATGAGTTAGCTATGATGATGATGACGATTCATATATCCACTAGACCAACAGCAAACTAAGCCCATGGACTCCAAAATTTTAACTACAGGAAGAGGTTTTTAATTCTTGCTATATACCAAGCACTGTGCTAAGACTTTTTATACACACAATCACATTTAATTAATGTAACAAGCCCTGAGGGAGGCACTGTTGTTATCCTACTTTTATAGATAAGGAAACTAAAGCTTAAAGAGTTTCAGTAACTTGCCCAATTAGTCTCACAAGTACTAAGTGCCAAAGCCAGGATTGAAACCCAGTAGCCATGGCCAATAGCAGTCCAGGTGAAGAAGATCTACACCTGTATAGAAGTCCACAAACCTGTGAGCAGTAGCAGATTGACAAGAATAATGGTGAAAATAAAAAATAAAAAAAACAGCATATTACTTTTGGAATATACTGTAGATAATTGCCAAAAATCAGATTTGGACCAAATATATTTCTTATGTGACAGGTACCGTTCCAAGTGTTTTACATACTAACTAATGTGTGATGATGACGACAAACAATAAAGCTTTGTACACATTATCACATGCAATCTTCACAGAAACTTCATGGGCTAAGGATCATGACCACTTACTAGATCAGGAAACAAACTCATAGGTTAAATGCAGTCTTCAAGGTCACACAGCTAGTAGAGCTCAAGCCTGGATCTGAGCACAGGTCTATGCTCTTAAACACTATGAAAACAGACCCTTAAATTTGGTAAATATACCATCAGTGTCATGAAGTTCAAAATAAAGATCTACAATTAAATACGGGGCTCACTAAATATTCTCTCTTTAAGATTCAAAATACATGTTAGTACGCTAGGAATTCTGAAATGTTTCACAGTTAAAAAAGGAAATCCTGATTAACTCTGTTTAACTCAGCATTTCCCAATCTTATTTAACCATGGAACCCTTTTCAACATGAAACATATACTACAACTCTCCAGGACTAAAATTTGTAAACAGTATATAACACGCTCCTTCCTGCGTGATGGTTTCTTAACGTGGATTACCTGACAGCACAAAAGATTTCAGAATGGAGGGGTTGGAGTGAGAAGAGGAGGAGAGGAGACTGAACAATCATAAAACGAGGCTGTGGAATACTGTTGAAAGGGCTGTGGAGTCCAGCAGACCTGGTTCACAGCCAGCCTTCCAGACCTTCCTGTGTCTGTGAACCAGTTACTCAACCTTGCTGGGCTTCTAGTTCCTTTTTCATTAAATGAGAACATTATCTACTATTTCACAAGATGGCTGTGTTTATTATTCAGTAAATGGATCCATTATTATACAGGTATCTGCCAGTAATCTTATTCTATTAAAAGCAGATCATCTTTTAAAATCAGAATTGGTTTTTCTTGCTAAGAAAATCAAGGAAGTCGGGATTATTGCTGCTCTGGACTTGCTTTTCTCTAACAGGGAAGAACTATGCCATGAAATGGAAGTGATTGAAACTTTGGGACAGAGTGATCCTACCTTAGAACTGATGCATAAACTAGGAATAGTGAAATGATTATGTTGCATTTTAGAAAAGTAGACTTCAGAATGGTCAAAGAAAATATAATTTGAGTCCCTGGGCAGGGACAATATTAGGGAATGGCAGCACAAATGTCAGCCAAATTAATTTCTCATGGGATATTCATCAGTTATCCATTCAGGAGGAAAAGGGAAAGGTAGAATGATACCATATAAACATGGGAATTCACCAGTGATCTTTTAAGGAGATGGCCTGTAATTATAACTATTTACCTAGAAACAGAAACATGATTCTTTACAAACACAAAAACAAGAACAAAGTTTTAAAAATATTATGAGGAAGTTAGAAACCCAGAAAACAGCAAGGCTTGCAAAAAAAAGTTGCAAAGGACAACAAAAAGCCATTTTTGGAAAATTCAGAAAAGAAGCACATGAAAGCATTAGGTCTGCCCTCTAGGGCAAATGGAGTAACACGGAGGACTGAAAGAAAGCGAAACCATGAATTCCTATTTTCTCTATCACGAATGATCTTCAAGCCCTCCCTCTAAAAAATCCTCCAAAACAAAAATCCTAAAATATTAAGAGGGAAATTGTGTCTATAATAGGTGAAAAAGCTTATGATTTGGTGGGAAGCTTGTACATAAAGAAATATCAACATAAGGAAAGAAACAAGGGCCATAAAAGAAAAACAAAGTGCTAGTAGAGTGTAAAGGAGAGAGAAATTAAGGTTGAGGAAAAGGGAGACGTTTCCAAAAGAAATGATTTTTGAGTAGGTGTTGAAAGATGTGTGGGATGTTGGCTAAAGTGAGAAGGCTGGAGGGCATGTGAGGCAGAGGAGACAATAGAAGAAAAGGTGTCAGGATTGTCGTGGGAACACTGTGAGGCTAGATTCAGCAGAGTAGTACCAGGTTGTAGCAGGCCCTAAGTGCTGGCTAAGGAACTTAGTACTTTTACTCTGCCACTATCCTAGGGAACAGAAATTCGGTCTCGGGGTGATGGTGGGGTGGGGGACGGTGTTCACTGGAGGGTTAACAGTCAAATTTGAGCAGAACAGGGAGCACAGAGATCATTCTACAACTTTGAGTTGATTCTCCTGATCAATGCAAGTCAAATAAATGTACGCTAAGCATATATCCAGATTTATCTGGACATTGTTCTGGTTTAAAAGGGTTGTCCTGGCATGATTATTAATAGCAGCCCATATCACTCTCAAAAATGTCATGGTTTGGCTAATAAATTATATGGCTACCTAGGTCTATGTAACCTGGGGACTATCTCTCTGTGCTTAATAGAAATAACAATAAAAAAAAACATGTATTCAAGTAGTTACAAACTATAGAGAGGAGACCTTCCCAATAGGTAGGTCGCTATTGGGTTACAGATGGGCTGTAGGATATTGATAGTTAGGTGTTTTATAGAGGTAAGAACTTAAAACCATTTTTTATAACTATTCAAAATTTATCAGATTTGGCATTCTATTTGAGAACCATTTATATAATTCTCTTTATAAATCTTGTGAATTCGATCACTCAAGCCCTTAGATTCCCCGCTGGTATTTCTTCTAGTTTCCCCTGGCAAACTTTACAAATGTCATCAAGCCTCTGACATGAAAAAAGATTGGGAAACACTAGTGGAGATTAATTTAACAGTGAGAGCTCAAAAGTCAGGATACAGTGTATTCGGGACAAAGTTATCATGAGCACTCTGACATGCACGGCCACAGCCATGAGGGGCCTGTCAGAGAGACAGCACCAGGGACAAAAAGGGGCAACTCCGTCATGGAGGACTTTGTTTTCATGTCACCCTGGCCTGGCAGTGAGAACACGAAACTAAGTTCAGAAATTTTTATTCTAGTCTCTGTTTTACCAGTATAACTAATCATGTGATCTTGGGGATATCATTGACCCTTTCTGAACCTGTTTCCTCACTTGACAAATGGAAAAAAACTAATGCCAGCCAGTCATTTATTGCAAAAATAAAATGAGATGAGGTAACTAAAACCCTTTGTAAAACCTAGAGTGCAATATAACTGTAAGGTATAATAAAAAAAAAAATTGTTCCTTAGGGTCTCATTTCTCTTAGGGCTAGCCTGTTGTTCTTCTCCCTGGTGACCCCCTGGGCTTTCCCTGGTAGGATCCCCCAATCCTCCCCTCCCTCCATACACATTCATTCCCACTACTCCCACACCATCAGGTTCACTGACCTTTCCCAAATCCTTATCTGAAGCTCAGCTGTCTGTCTCTCTCTCTCCCAAGCCCTAGTCTTGTATGTGCAAACTATTTACGAACAGCTATCCTTAAACCACTCCCACGGACACTTTAAAGCAAGGTCCCAAACCCTGTTACCTCCACCCCCAGATCTGCTCCTTTTCCTAATTAGGGTCATCATCACCAGCAACCCAGTTACTCCAGGGTCTGTCCTAGGAGTCATCTTTGACTCCTTCACTCCATATTATCCCCTCCATCAGCAGCTCTGTCAGCTTGACTCTAAACCTGTCCATTTTATTACTTCATATCTCACCTCTCACCTGGATAATTGCTTCCCAGGTGGTCTCTGGCCCTGATTTGCATTCTTACACTCTAGTCTCTACACTGCCACTGAGAAAGACTATACTCAGACACAGGTCTGACCACGTGATTTCCCTGCTAAAAATCTTTCAGTGGCTCCTTTCTTGGCCCATTGGGCCCTTCATTATTTGGCCTGTGCTTCCTTCCTACCTCATCTCTCTGACTTCTGAGCTTTATGCTCCAGCCACTTTGAACCACTTTAGTGCCTTTGCTTGTACCATCCTCTCCCATTGGAACATCCCCTTTGGCTGGAATGCCTTTTACACCCTCCTTTCTCGTCCTCTTCTCCCCCCACCTCTTTCACTCAACTAGCTCTTATGGAAAGTCAGCCACGCACAGCGGTGAAGCTCTTGAGCTCACAGTAAGGCTGGAGTAGTAGTGTGACTCCACCTCCACAATAAACTTTGCTATTGTGAGCAATTTACTTTTCTTCGGATTTCAGTTTCCTCCTTTGTAAGATAAGGAAAAGAAATACACCCACCTCATAGAATTATAGCATGGACTGAATGAATTGCATGAAAAGCACATAGCACCATCTCTGGCACAGAGTAAATGCTCAGTATATGCTTAATAGATTTTTTTTTAACTGTAAACAGTCAAGCTTGATAATTCAGAGTAGATGTCAATGTGAAAGGAAAACAGTTCCTAATGCCCAGGTCTAGATGATGTCCTTTTTAAGCCTCCTATAGCAACCCATATATGCCTCTATCACAACCTTTCTATCATTCAAGTGCACACTCTGTAACTGCAGTAGGTTTATCTCCCTTCACTAGACTATAAACTCTTCAAGATTAGGTTTATGTCTTATCCTGTTTCACCAGCTCCCAGCACTGGTGTTCAGTTAATAGTCATTGAATTAATGATGATTTCCAAATGGTAGAATTTTAATTTTATTTTGGAAACACTGAAAGATAGATTGTTAAAATTTCATAGTATGACACATCTTTGATTAGGTAGAGAATATAGCTAGGTTTGCCACTTGGAAATTTAATTACATTTTAATTCTTTATAAACATAAATGAAGGAGAAAAGAAGTGGTAGATAGTTCCCATGTAGCTTTATTTGGCAGTAGAAGTAAAGATATGCTCACAAATTTAAAAGATGTAAGTGCGTATTAATAGAATGTTTAAGAATGATTATTATACTTTCACACCTCCCAGAAATGTTTTCACATCAAGCACAAAGCCACATGTTAGAAATAGGATGTCCCATTAAAATAAAGTAATAGTGATGGCATTTCTGCATTCAGGGCCATATTTGTTGAGTTATAGGAAAAGTAAAAAGGAGAACTATAAATTAGGCATTGTCTTACACACTTGTAGCTAGATCAGTCTGACCTTAATGTTTGATTGGATCCACTGGGAGGTACTATCTACAGAAACCAACTCATATTGCTCCCCTGTCAGAACTAATACTGATAAAATACTGTTCTCTGAAGCTAGTCTTAAAGCCATTTGGCTGCCAGGTGTTTAAAGAAAATCTCATTAAATCAGGTAAAAATTATTATGCTTGGCAAAATCTCTAATTTACATGAGGAAATATATATCAACGCATATCTAGAAGGCAGTAGACAAACTTATTATTTACTAATGTGTTGAAGTTAAATTTACCTGACAGTAGTAAACATTCCAGTTCACGAATCGTTATGAAAAAGGTTAGCAAGTTGGAGTTCTGCATAGTGTCCAGCTGAGCTGTCACTTAAACCACATCAACACAGCCCAAAGGCACATCATGCACAGAGAATTCAGATGAGATCACGTTAGATTTCACATCACTTTGTAGGATGAAAAACCTAGCTCCACTAGTCCAAAAGCACTATTTATAAGGAATAGGGGGAACATTCAGCAAAAATACCAGTTTCAGTAACCTCTCTTTCACATTACGTTGTTGAAAAGATACATAGGACAAGAACTAGTAAGTTAGGAAATGTTCCAGATAAGACAAAAGCCATGCTCTGGCTCTGAATTCCTTTGAGATACCATTATTACCACTAGTCATCATCTTTATCACCCATCTGAACTGTGCGTAACCACTCCCTCGTATGAGCTCCTGTAAATGCACCTTTTCTGTAAAACCTGTCAGCTCCTGCCTTTTTAACAGCTGTATATTAACATGGCTTCTCCATTCTACTAGGTTGCAGTTTCTTGTAGCTCAGACTCACATAGTAAGCTTTCAATCTGTGTTACATCTAACTGACTGAGCCTGAAGCCTGCCACTGTGACAGCTGTCAAAGGATACAGGATGCCTTTTTTAAGGAAATCTATTTTCTTCATAGAACAATATTAAAATATTAATCACATTGACATGCATATACACATCAATTCTACTTTAGAAGTAGAAAACCTACTGCCAAAAAAGGTTTTTAAATAATTTCTTAATAATTCCATGTTCATTGCAGAAAAACTAAACTACACAGATAGGAAAACTGAAGATACAATCTTATGGCCCAGAAAAAAAAAATCACTATATTTTAAATTATATTATTTTGCTTTTTCTATACATACACATATAGATATACATAGCTATTATGTTTTGATATATAGATATTTTAAATGGGACAACAGCATATATGCTGTTTTGTAGCATTTTTCCACTCAATGCACAGTACAAATCATTTGTAGACTATTAAACATTATTTTTACAACCTAAATTTTTGACTGCATTTTCCAAAATATAAGTTTACAATAATTTACGTAACCTCTTACTGTTCTTAAGTTTTCATTCTTTTAAATAATGCTGCAAAAAAAGAAAGAAAGGTTGGTGGAAGTTCCTTCATATTTCTCATAGATGGTAGTGCTTTTGGACTAGTTAAAAAAGATTTTTGAACCTGTGAAATGTTTCCATCTCTATAGCTACAGCTTTATCTATATCCATGATCACCTAAAATAAATCCATCCAGAGGGATTGCTGGGTCAAAGAATAAATATGCTTCTACAGCTTCCGATGTCAAACTGTCTTCAAAAAAGTTGTGATAATTGACATTTTCTTCAGCAGTGTACACTTCTCAGTATCTCCACCCATACTGGGATTACCTTTTTTAAAAAGATCTTGGTTTGCATAGCATTTTGAAATGTCTTCAGAACTTGCCCCAGACTCCCTCCTTTTGTTCCTCTAGTCTCCTGCTGCCGAATCTACATCTGAACCACTCTCCACTGCACTTCCCAGACCTACTTTTGTTTGTGCTTTTCTACTTAAGTCTCATGTTGGCTTTGCTGTAACACTGAAAGTTGCTTAGGTAGTATTTTATCCCCTTAGGCTCTTAGAACTAAAGTATCAACTGACTAATCTGGTAAACTAATCCATTCTAATGTAAAGGGGCTCATTTCTAGCAACAAGTATGCAATATAACGAGCAGTTTAAGGAAAATACATTCTCTACATCAGCAGTGTGTTCTCAAATTTGGCTGCACATTGATATCATGTTGGGAGCTTTTAAAAATACTACTGCCTGGGACTCACCTCCTAGACATTCTGAATAAATTTGGCATATGGTATGACATGGGCATCAGGACTTTTGAAGGCTCCCTAGGTGGCTCTAATGTGGCATCTGTGTTTGAGATGACTTGAGGAAGATCCTGAGTAGCTTCTTCTTAGGTAATATTGGAGGACCTCAAGGAAGAAAAGTACAATGAACATAATCTCAGTTATCTGACTCATCTGCACAAGATAAAGGAGATAAGAAGGGGCAGCAAGAAGTGAAGCATTTGCCATTGACAACAGAATAAAAGTAGCATTCATATTTCTTGATGCTAGGCAGGTGTCTGCTGTGTTAGGAAGGAGGCCGAGCTTCACCTTTGAAGAAGCTTCCAGTTCCTTCTATAACTGACCCAATCAACTCAAACTAAAATAATCTGGGTAACAAACTTTTTGCTATGCGATTCAGTGGTAATTCTCTAGGTACCAATGAGATAAAAGCAACTTCCAATTTACATTTCTTTTATCATTTCAACAAAATTGAGCAACACCACAGATTCTCCCCACAATCCACAGTGGCCCTTTGGGACAACTCTTAGGAGAATAACTACAACCAGTTCCAGCCATTTAAATACATTACCAAACCTCACAGCAACCTTAATGGTAGCCACTAGCCCTGTTTTATCAGGAAAACTGAGAATCAGAGGTTAGTAAATGGTGTGGCTGAGGTGGCATTCAGGGAAGCATGACTCTAACAGTTATGCTCTATTTACTAACTTGTGTCAAGCCACATTGACTTTTCCCCAGGACAATCTGAAGTGACATTAATAAACTGCTTTCCTGGATAGAATATGCTTCCTTGTGGTCTGAATGATCTTTCTGATATTTTACAATTCAGAAGACAAGTGATGAGAGCCACTTCTGTACAAACCTACTCCTAAGTCACAGTGGTAAGCGAGGACACTCTGTTATCTTCCCCATCTCTGTGACCTGGCGTTACACATGTTATCATTCCCAAACACCAGCTGAGGGCACATTCTGCAGAGGTCCATAGGGCCCAAATGCCTTAATGGATTGGGGCCTCACTGGGGAAGAAAGGCTTTTTTCCAGGCCTGGCTTTTCCTAGATTATTTGATAGAGAAGATTTCCTTGGTGACCAGAAAAGTAAGAATAATCTCTGTGACCAATATAGTAGTTTGATTCTTTTTTTCTGTTTTTCTTATTCTTATTATTAGTCACTACTCTTTTTATTGTAGAAGGCCATTTAAGCCATCCAGGTTAATACCACTGTATCCCAGAATCTTTAAAGGGTGTTACTCCCCAGTTACATCATTTCTAGAGGAAGGGAGAGACTGTAGGGCCTCCTACATGAAGACTGTCTTTCTTGGAACCAATACTAGAGAAGGGGATGGTCATTCTTCGCCCATGTCAACATTATAGTAAGCAGAAGGGAAGGAAGAGGCTCTATAGCTAAAAGACAACAGGGGACTTGGGGGTGGAGAAAGTGGCTGGACTCAAGAAAAGCAAGTCCTCCTACGAATGTGGTATAGTATAGTACCCTACACAAGGGGCTTTTTGATAGGACACAGCCTCAGAGACTACACACAATTAGAAAGGACAGGGAAAAGGAAATTTACCCTCTGGGAAAATTATGAGTTTTTTTTTTTCTCTCTCTTTAGTTGTCATTTCTGAAAGAAGTTTACAAAAATAACCTGAGATTAAAGCCCATGGTTGGGGAAAGGGAGGAGACTTAGTTTGCTAGGTGGGTTAGGAATTAGGTAGAGCAGGCTGTAGTCCAGGACTCAACCTTGACTACAGACTGTAGTTTAGATTTTTAGATTGTCTGGCACTAAAAATAATGCCTCTTACATAGAATAAACCAGAGAGTTACATTTTCCTGTCTGTGAGGTTAAAAAGATACAAGACCATGATACAGTAGAGAGAAATGTTACCCTGCCAGTGTAAGCGAAGATATCCTGGTTCAGGCAAAGGTTATCTCCTCCACAAAGACATAAACTAGATGCTGCAGGGCAGGCAGAAAACAAATGCATCATGCAAATACCGGCTGCCACCACCTCCCTGGCCTCTTCTCCAGATAGCTAGGCCCCTTGGCCTCCTTTCTTGGACTGAGTTGCTGAGTACCACACGTCAGCTGTGAGACTGGTGCTGTTCCCCAAGTGCTTGGATGAGCCCTGCCTGCTGCCCCTGCGAATGGACAGTACCACTGCCGCTGGGGACCGTGGGAGATCACCCGTGTCCCTGTCTGCTTTTAAGGTGGCTGCATTGTCAGGAACCAGAACCTGTTTTTCCCAGGAGCCTTCCTATAACATTTAACTCACTCTCTGCCGCCCCCTATAGAAGAGCAAAACTGGGGGAGGGGTGGTTTATAAAATGCTGCAAAATTGGTTTTTGACGTAGCAAACCAAGAAAGTGGGGGACATTTTGAAAAGATGAAGGATTAAACAGTCAAAATCTATTCAAGAACTTCACCTTCTCCGTTACCAACACAGAAGAAGAGACACAGATCTAGCCCGCTGGTAGCAAGGAGTGGAATGCGACACCCTGAAAATGCCAGCCTGAACCACCTTAAAAAGCGATCGCCTCACTGCGTTAGAAAAATATGCATTCTCGTGGGACAAGGTTCGGCAATTCTGTTTCCCCTTTAAATATTGCTTAAGAAGAAGGAATGAGAATCAGCACATCTCACCACTTGCTGTGCGCTCCGGAAAGTGGCGTCCAGCAGCATCAGCTTCCAGGGATCTGACACGGAGCTGGGCAAGGGGATGTAGATATAATAGGCGGCCAGCGCCACCAAAGCGGTGAGCAGGACACAGGACGACCTCATCCTCCCCCGGCTCCTCTCGCCCGTCGGGCTGACTAGGAGGAAGGGGCAATGCCACCCAAAGACCTCCAGCAAGTTTCTGCAAGGGCCAGCCGCTCATTCACCGGTTTCTTATATGCCCGGGAGCCAATCAGAGGCGGCGTCTGGAGGAAGTCGCAGCGCTGACGTGCCCCCTCTACGGTGTCCTGGCAAACTGTTACGGTCACTCCAGGTTTGAGAAAGCTCCGGGGCTGCGCTAGGCGCAGCATAGCGGACTCTGGAGGACACGGATCTGTATTGCATGCCTGTGACCAAGGGCTCCCTCCAGAAGATTCCCAAAGGGAAACACGCCCGGAACAGTTTCAGTGTAATGAGTTTCTGTCTGTCCAAACCACGTGGGCTGTTCTGACTCAAAATGGGAGACAGATATGAGAAAGATAATTTAAAAGTATCTGTCTTCTACAGCTATATTTGCAAAGGACTGTAAATTCTAGCTGATATGTGGTGAGAGAAGAGAATAAATTCTTACAGCTCAAGCAATGACAAGCCAGTAGTACACCTAGCACCCAAATCTTGGTTTCCCATCTCATTCTCCAATAAAAGGAACCACAACTCTTTGTCATGGCTCCTTGGAGAAAAGGCTGGTTACAGGGCTGTCTGGGGCAGGTAAAATACAAGATGAACCTGTTGTGCTGGAAGATAAGGAAATGCTCAAAAATGATGGGAACTGTTCAGAAGGACACAGGTGGCAGCTTGAGGGGTCTCCCAATGGCTAAAGCTGGGATAGTTTTAACATCAAAATAATTAATAATGATGGATTATAAACCATTGGATAAAATAAATACCTAGGAATCTATACTAATGTAAATAAATGTGGAAACACCACTCAAAAAATTCTTTCAGTGTCTCAATGGTAGCAGAAAAAGCATTTGAAACCAGAATATCTATAAAACATGGGGGCAAGGGTGGATATAGAGTGCAAGAAAGAACATCACCAGCAGAATTACAACCAGAGATCCAGAAGGAAAAAATTGGAAGAACTGCTTAGAGAACTCCAAACTTATTAAGGCCTTAAAACACCTGGTACATAAAATTTTGCACCTTATTATAGTAATTTAAATTTAATCTAATCCAAAGTAGAGAGATAGTCATAAATTCAGGACTTAAAATTAGATTATTGGAAGGAAGCTGGTTTCCTATTCAAAGTTTGGAAGAAAACATTTATATGAAGGGTACGCTTCAATGATGTTTCAAGCATTCAAGTTTGAGATCATCATTGTATATCTTTTTTTTTTTTTTTTTGCAGTTACTAGTTAAGCATATAACTCTAAACAGAAAGAGATGCATATGTTTGTAGGTGAATGTATGTGCATAAAGTTAGAAGCTAATCATTATGGGTGACTAGAAATAATCCCAGAGATAGAAACCAAGCAGACAACTGGATTGATTAGCATAATTTGCTTTCAGGTAATTTGTACAATAATTCAAAATTTTACCTTGTAGACTTCAATATTTTCTTTCTGAATTTGGTTGTATTCATAAAATCATAGATCTTGGAGCTGATGACCAAACTAACAAACCAACAACAAAACTCCCCATACTGGACCCATCCCTCTATCTTCAGCCAGTAATAACAAGCTCAGTTTATGAGCCTTTTGAGGCCCAGAGCAATTTGTTTATGATCTTCTAGTTTGTAAGTGATGGAACCAATGTTTATTTCACCTGCCTCCCAGTGCTATGCAGTATCCCTTAAGCAGGGCATTAAGAGATAGAAACAGAAAAACAAAGAAACCACTATAATTCTCATTGCTTCTTCTGTAGATCTGAGAGTTTTAGAAAATGGAACTAATTTGAGATATATTTAAACACCCAATTCTAATACCTCATTCATTCAACAAATATACCTGGTTCACATTAGGAAATAAAGGAGTGGGGGCAAGGCAGTAAGCTCTCTGCTCTTTTTGATTTTACATGCTTGGTGGTGATGGTAGTGGGATGAGAGTAAGGAAGGTACAGAAAGGAGAGCCAAACAATAAATAAACAATAACAACTAACATGCAAAGAACATTTGCTACAAGCCAGGTTAACACTTTGAATGTATTAACTCATTTAGTCTTCACAATTCCTATGAAGTAGGCACTCTTATTATTCTTTTATTTAAACATTTTTTATTGATTTATAATCATTTTACAATGTGTCAAATTCCAGTGTTCAGCACAATTTTTCAGTCATTCATGGACATATACACACTCACTGTCACATTTTTTTCTCTGTGAGTTATCATAACATTTTGTGTATATTTCCCTGTGCTATACAGTGTAATCTTGTTTATCTATTCTACAATTTTGAAATCCCAGGCTATCCCTTCCCACCCTCCACCCCCTGGTAACCACAAGTCTGTAGTCTCTGTCTGTGAGTCTATTTCTGTCCTGTATTTACGCTTTGTTTTTGTTTGTTTGTTTTTGTTTTTGTTTTTTAGATTCCACATATGAGCGATCTCATATGGTATTTTTCTTTCTCTTTCTGGCTTACTTCACTTAGAATGACATTCTCCAGGAGCATCCATGTTGCTGCAAATGGCATTATGTTGTCGGTTTTTATGGCTGAGTAGTATACTCTTATTATTCTGAAAACAAAGGCATTGAAAGATGAAATGCTTGACCCAAGTCACCCAGCTAGTGGGAGGTATGGCTGGGATTTGAGCCCATGGAGTCTGGCCCTCATGCTCATGTGCTTTACCACTCAACTCTGCCGCTGAGTGGTTAGGACCGTGAAGAAAGTAGAACAGGTGGTGTGACACCCCGTGGTTGGTAGCTGCTTCAATTGGGTGATGAAGGGGAGCTCCTTAAGGAGATGCCATTTGAACTGAGACCTGAGTGACTCAGGAGACAGTCATGCAGGAATCTAGAGGGTGGGGAACAAATGCAGAAGTCCTGTGGTGTTATAAGGTCAAGGAATAGAGAGAGTGCTTGCTGACGGGGCAGGAGTCATGTGCAGGGGCTGGTGGTGCAGGCACAGTCGGAGAGTGCAGGAGAGTGCACGGGTGCAGGAGAGTGGATCATCTAGGATTGTGTGGGCCATAATAGGGAGCTCGAACATTCTGATGCCATGAGAAGCCACTGGAGGCTTTGTAGCAGAGGAGCTATGGGATCTGATCTGTATTTGAAAAGAAACACTCCAGCTGCAGTGCAGAGAATAGGAAGCCAGTCAGGAGGCTTTTTCAGTAGTCCAGATCGGAGATGATGGTGGCCTGGAGGGGCAGTGGAACAGGGGGACTGAGAGAAGGGGCAGATTGAGAATACATTTTAGAGAGAGGGGAGACAGGACATACTTATAGATTGTGAAGGGTGATAAAATGAGAAGAGTCAATAAAATGCTGCGCTTCTAAGGAAACAAGGTGTGATTTGAGTCAAGCAATTGACATTTCTATTTATAGAGCATTATCTTAAATTAGTTTTTATTAACATCTCCTAATTATATGACATAGCAATATCATTGTTTAACAAAATCTTTACTTTTATTACTTGAAGTGATTTACCCAAAATGCCATAGACTATGCCATGTGAAGTGGGCTTCTTCATCTAAAGACAAGCAGAACTTTAGTCCAACAAACACTGAGTCCTGCTCTCTATATGGCACTGTGGTAGGCACTGTCATGATGAAAATGATCCCTTTCCCAAAAATAAAGGACACTCTAGTCAGAGAGGAAGTCAGATAAACTTATTATTCCAAATATACAAAGTTGAGAGATATAGTGAGCGGAAGTAATGATTAGTTCTGTTCTAGAAGAGCTGCAAGAAAGGTAATGACTGAAACAATTGGGCAGGCTGGACAGGAGTGTGCAGCTGGACAGAGGTAGGATCACCTGAAGCACAGAGAAGACACATACAAAAGTCCTGAAATGTGGTATGAGCCACAAGTAGTTCAGGTATTTCTCAAGCATCGAATGCAGGAAGGTGGAGAGTTTAACCTGAAGAGTTAGGCAGAGGTCATATGAAGCAGGGCCTCATGTGTTGTGCCAAGGAGTTTGAACATTATTTTCTAGGCAATGAGGAAGCACTGGGGGATTTATATTAGATCTAATGACAGCGTAAAGGGTATATGGTGGAAGGAGAGCAGGAGAAGCTTTTCAGAGGGTGTTGCTTCTAAGGTGTCCAAGAAAGATGATAGACTTGTATCAATTGTTGGTAACCGGGCTGAAGAGTCAAAAGAGAATTGAGGTAGAATTAAAATGATTTGGAAAGGAAGGAAAAAGGAGTAGTTAACATGGTTTCCCAGGTTTCTTGTTGAAGCAACTGGATAAAAAAACAGTAGAAGAGTAAAAGATTTGAGGAAAAATGACACAATCAGTGTGGAATACTTAGGTTGGAGTTTCTATGGAGCATCTACTTAGAGGAGAGATATTGAGTAGACTCCTAGGCATACAACTCAGGAGGCTACAGAAGAGGTCCAAGCTAGAGATGTATGTGCAGGAGTCTTCGTTCTGTAACTGAAGCCCTGACAATGGAAGAGAGAGAAGTTGAGAGTGTGAGGTGGGAGGATGCAAAGCAGGCTTGAGGCCTTGACGTTTACTGGTTAAGGAAAAGGAAGAGGACAAGTTAACAAAAGAGGCCAAGAAGAAACTGTCAGAAAGGGGACTGTCTGATCTAGAACACTGAGTAACGATGGGTAGTGAAAGTGAGAGAAAATCATTTAGAAGTTAAATTGATGGTTTCCTAACTAGATTCTTGAAAGAGGAGAAAGAGGATGGATTCAATAATGACTTCAAAGTTTCTGGTTCGAGTAATGTCATCAGCTGACATAAGAAATACTGGATGCAAAGCAGGTCTGAGGGTAGGATGATGATGATTTCAGTCCTGTGATGTACTAAGAGTTATAACCAGCAACATCCTTAGCAGTACTACCTAAATGTAGTGTTAAATATTTGATTAAGGTCAAAGCCACTACATGATATGTTGAGGAAAATTAGTTTGTGAATTACTATATTTATAATGTATGTACCTAATTTTCACAACCCCACTACCAATTATGGTTTGAAGTATCCTTGATCTTGACAATTGTGATAACATTATATTCTCTCAAGACAGAAAACCCTGGATTACATTCAAAAAACAAATGGAAGTTTTTCTTTTTTCTTGCAACCATCCTATTATGGCATCATCCAAAGATCTATGACTTCATTTAAAAAAAAATCCAGCATGGACCTGCCTATGGCAGCTCCAGGAAAATGGCAGTGTTACTCCCTGATTGGGAGCATCATATAGCCTCCTCTTCCCACCATAAACAAACAACTCATGGATCACTGCTATGCCTCATCTTCTGGTTTCCTGGATCTTGCCTTTGCTAACTGTATTAGTTTCCTGTTGCTGTTGTAATAAAGTACCACAAACTGAGTGGCTTAAAACAATAGAAATTCATTTTCACAGAGTTCTGGAGGCTAGAAGTCTGAAATCAAAGTGTCAGAGGGCCATGGTCTCTCTGAAGACTCTAGGAGATGATACATTCTTGCCTCGCTCATGCTGCCTTCTGTGGTTGCTGGCAGTCCTTGGTGTTCCTTGGATTGTAGATGCATCCAATCTCTGCCTCTGGCCTTTACATGGGTGTCTCCTCTGTGTATAGATCTTTGTGTCTCTTATCTTCTTATAAGGACATTGGTCATATTGGATTTAATTTCACAGTGCCATACAAATTTTAAAATTAGTTTTTCAATTTCTGTGAAAAATGCCATTAGAATTTTGATAGGGATTGCACTGAATCTATAGATGGCTTTGGATAGTATGGACATTTAAAACAATATTAATTCTTCTGATCCATGTATATGGGATATCTTTCCATTTGTTTGCATCTTCTTCAGTTTCTTTCATCAAAGTCTTGTTGCTTTCAGTGTTCAGATTTTTCATTTCCTTGATTAAATGTATTCATAAGTATTTTATTATTTTTTTAAGTTACTGTGAATGGGATTGTTTTATTTTTTTCAGATGTTTCATTGCTAGTGTATATAAATGCAACTGATCTCTGTATGTTGATTTTGTATCCTGCAACTTTGCTGAATTTATTGATTAGTTCTAAACAGTTTTTGGTGTAATATTTAGAACTTTCTTATTTCTTCTACATTATCTAATTTGTTGGCATATAATTGTTGATAGTATAAGCATACTTCTTTTATGGCACATCACTTTATTGCATTTTACAGATACATGCTTTTTATAAATTGAAGGTCTGTGGCAACCCTGTGTTTTCAGATGATGGTTAGCACTTTTTGGCAATTAAATATTTTAAAACTAAGGTACGTACATTTTTTTAGACAAAATGCTATTACACACTTAATAGGCTACAGTATAGGATAGTGTAACATTTACATGCACTGAGAAACCAAACAATTCATGCAATATTCACTTGATTGTGGTAGTATGGACCTGTAACTGTACTATCTCAGGAGTATACCGGTAGTCTCTTATGATCCCTTGCATTTCTGTGGTATCAGTTGTAATGTCTCCTATTTCTTTTCTGATTTTGAGTCTTCTCTTCTTTTTTCTTGGCTAGTTTAGCTAAAGGCTTGTCAATTTTCTCTTTCTTTTCAAAATACCATCTCTTAGTTTCATTGGTCTTTTTCTGTTGTTGCTTTTTGGTCCCTCTTTCACTTATTTCTGCTCCGATCTATATTTCCTTCCTTCTACTAACTCTGAGCTTAATTTATTCTTTTTCTAGTTTCTTAAGGTATAAAGTTAGGTTGTTTATTTGAGATCTTTCTTTTTCTTAATCTTGATATTTATCACTATTAACTCTCCTCTTAGAACTGCTTTTGCAGCATCCCACATGTTTTGGTATGTTGTGTATTCATTTTTGTTTGTTTCAAGTTATTTTTTATTTCCCTTCTGATTTCTTTTTTGACCCACTGGCTGTTCAAGAGTGTGCTTTTAATTTCCACATATTTGTGAATTTTCCAGCTTTCCTCCTGTTATTGATTTCTAGTTTTATACCACTGTGCTTGAAAAAGATACTTGATACAATTTTAATCTTTTTAAATTTGTTTCAATGTGTTTTGTGACCAACATATGATCTATCCTACAGAATGTTCCATGTGCACTTCAAAAGAATGTGTATTCTGCTGCTGTTGAATGGAATATTCTGTATATGTCTGTTTAGGTCTACTTGTTTGAAGCATAATTCAAGCCCAATGTTTCCTTGTTGATTATCTGCCTAGATGATCTATCCATTGTAGAAATTGGGTATTGAAGTCCCCTACCTATTATTGTATTGTCTATTTCTCCCTTCAGATTTGTTGGTATTGCTTAATATATTTAGGTGCTCTGATGTAGGGACCGTATATATTTACGATTGTTATATACAACTTCTTAATGAATTGATCTCTTTATCATTAGATAATGGCCTTTCTTTGTCTCTTGTTAGTGTTTTTGGCTTAAACTCTATTTTGTCTGCTATAAGTATAGCTACCCCTTCTCTCTTTTGGTTTCCACTTACATGGAATATCTTTTCCATCCTTTCATGTTGAGCCTATGCGTGTCCCTAAAACTGAAGTAAGTCTCTTGGAGGCAGAATACAGTTGAGTCTTGTTTTTCAAATTCATCCAGCCACTTGGTGTGTTTTGATTGGAGAATTCAATCCATCTACATTTAGAGTAATTATTAATAGGTAAGGACTCAAAAATGCCATCTTATCAATTGTTTCCTGGATGTTTTGTAGTTTCCTTGTTCCTTTCTCCATCTCTTGTTGCCTTCTTTCATGAATTTATGATTTTCTGTACTGGTATGCTTTGATTCTTGTCTCTTTATCTTTTGTGAATCTGCTTTAGGTTTCTGATGCATAGTTACCATGAGGCTTACATGAAATAAATATAACAGTCTATTTTATGCTGGTAACAGCTTGACTTCAATCGCATACAAAAAAACAACATTTTACTCCTCTCCTTTTATGTTTTGATGTAACAATTTACTTTTTAATGTGTATTCATTAACAAATTAATGTAGCTATAGCTATTTTTAATACTCTTGTCCTTAACCTTTATACTAGAGTTAAGCATTTGACACTCCATCAGATCACAGTATTAGAGTATTCTGAATTTGATTACATACTTACCTTTACCAGTATATTGTATATCTTCATATGCTTTCATGTTACTAATCAGCATCCTTTCATTTCAGCATGAAGAACTCCTTTCAGCATTTCTTATAAGGAAGATCTAGTAGTGGTTAATTCCCTCAGCTTTTGTTTGTCTGAGAAAGTATTCATTTCTCTTTTATTTCTGAAGGACAGCTTTGCGAGGTAAAGTACTCTTGGTTGGCAGTTTCTTTTCCTTTCTGCGTTTTGAATATATTTTACTTTCTTCGAGCCTGTAAGGTTTTGCTAAATAGTCGACTTTTGAGGATTTCCTTTTTTTCTCTTCTGCTTTTATGATTTTCTTTGTCTTTGATTTTTGATACTTTTATTCTGTGTGTTTTGGAGAGGGTTTCTCTTTAATTTGATTTTCTTTAGTGACCTGTGAGTTTCGTGAACCTAGATATCCAAATTAGCTCCCCAAATTTGGGAAGTTCTCAGCCATTATTTCTCTAAATAAGCTTTCTTACCCCCTTCTCCTTCCCTCATTCTGTAACAGCAGTGATTCCAAATTGGTTCTTTTGATGGTATTCCATAATTCACATAGGCTTTCTTTCCTCTTTTTCCTTTGTTCTCTTCTGACTGGATAACTTCAAAGTTCCTGTCTTCAATCTCACTGATTCTTTATTCTATTTGATCAAGTCTGCTCTTACGTTCTCTATTGCACTTTTAATTTCATTCATTGTATTTTTCAGCTCCAGAATCTCTGTTTAGTTCTTTCTTATGATTTCTCTTTGTTAAATTCATTTTGTTCATGTATTGTTTTCCAGATTTTGCTGAATTATCTTTCTTGGCTTCTTGTAGCTCACTGAGTTTCTTTAAAATAATTACTTTGAATTCTTTATCCAGTAAGTCAGAGATCTTCATGTCTTTGTGTTCAGTTATCAGAAGATTATTGTGATTTTTTGGTGATATCATGTTTCCTTGATTTTCCATGTTCCTTGGAGTTCTTGTGTTGCTATCTTCACATCTGAAGTATTATTTCCTCCAGTCTTTACTAAGTGCTCACTGTAATGTGTCTAAACTAAATTTTTTTTTCCTCCATGGAGTGTAGGAACTTTTCTGGAAACACAGATTTCCACAAAGGCTCTTTGGTTTGTGAGTGACTGTCTAAGTCAGTGTTCTCTAGGGACTCCTAAATCTTTACTGAGAGAGGCTGAAAATGGTTTACTGGCCACTCCAGGGTCCACAGTTACAATCAAGGTCTGTCTGCCTTTTCCCTGACAAGACACCTCCTGGGCCCCTTGACATATGGTGCTAAAACCCACAGCTCCCTTAAAGGCACTGTTGTCCATGAATGGATGCTGACTTTGTTGTTGGGGTGGGAGGGAAGACAAAAATAAGGGATGTCTATGCCATAATCCTGCTAACATCACTGCCTCCACCTTTTAAAACAAAATGAAACAAAACTCTTTACACCAAGAATTAAATGGTGAGGCAAAAAAACCTTTAAAATGTGTAGGATTTTATTTTTTGCTTATGCATGTGTGGCATTAAAAGGGGGTCTTACAATTAATTCAGCAAGTTGTAATTTCAAGACTCTTGGAAAGTGATTCAGTTATTACAGTGTGTCAGCTCTGTTTTAGAATTTTTTCCCCTAGAGTTTGTAACTCAGGTATGATAATTTGCTACATATAGTAAAAAATGATATGGTAGACTTTTGATGCACTTGTTTAAACATTTAAAACTTCTGTTATTTTAAAATGTTTATCAGTATGAAACTCCATTGATAAAAATAAAAACATTTTAATAATGTTTATATTCATGTAGCAGAAAATACTGCTAGTAAAGAGACACATAAGAAAATGTTTAACCTTCCAAGAGTCAAGGAATGTAAAATAATTTTCAAGGTCTTGTTTTCCCTCCAAAAAATTGTAAAGATAGAATAGATAATGCAGATGTTAGGAAAGGTAGGTAAATAGATAGTATCCAGTTTCCTTTTATAAATGATGTTATAGTATGAATGTTTATGTAGAAAACATTCTTTAGTAGAGATTAGTTATTTAAACATTTTTTAAAAATTACTTTGAAAACTATGTAAATGTTTTTCTACAAGAAACCATTTATTTTAACATAAATACATATAAATATGTATTTATACATATCAAAATAAGTAAATATTATATCTAAATGTAAACAGAACACCTTGTCCTTAAAATAATTTTAAAAGCAGGATATCACCACAAACAACTATTTAGTTATAAGTGAATGAATATATATATTATGACAACAATTATGTTTAAAACAACACAAATACAACAGCTGGAGGGAAATACACTTAAACGTCAAATGTATTTCTGTTTGTATAAAAGAACTTCGAATAATTTTATTTTCTTTTTATTACTTTGCAATTTTCCATTTTCTTCATTTATTACTCTATAATGTTCTAAAAATAAACTTAGAAGCAAAAAGTCACAAGGATGCAAAGGAAACTGGTACTGAAACCATCTTACACCAAATAAACCTGGACTTTTATTGAAAGTTAAGACTATTTACATGTATTTCTCTAATTTTAAAATTCTATTAATAAAACAATCCTTTATAATTTATTTGCCTCAAACAGCATATCCTAATAGAAAGTTTGGTTAGGAGTTCCTGACTTGGCTCTATCATAATAGGTAGCTCTTTCCCTATCTATGACCTAAGGAAAATTACTCATCATTGTTGACTAGTAGTTTCTTTATCTGTAAAATAACAGTTTGGACCCAGTATCTCTAAGATTTCTTCTAGCTCCAAGAGCTACCAGTCATATGAGAATGCAATTATAAGGCTAATCGTATGCCAAAGAGACACTTTAAATAAGGCTCTAAAAATGTACTTCTATAAGAATAATAAAAGAACTGTCACAAAAAAGTAACTTACGTGGGGGAAAAACAAGGAATCACTCAAATACAGTATTAGTTCAATAGATGATCATAATCAAATCACAGAAATATATATTTGGCAAGAAATTCTGTCATTGGGAAAAAACATGGATCATAATTGAGCTCTTCTGGATTCATTGGTCTACAGTTATTTTTCCTGTCCTTAGGTAAAATGAATCATTCAGCTTTTGCAATACTCATGGCTAACTCATTACAAGTTACTTTAGAGTTTTAATGAATAGAATTGTAAGATCAGTTCTAAAATCAATGGTAGAGATCCAACAGGAAGTTGTATTCTTTGTACTCCTAGTAAGGAAGTAAGAATAGATTTACTTCCCTGGCTAGTCTGAAAAATACACATATTATATTGAAGGTTTTTTTAATTGTATATGATGGTTTATTTCTATCAAATGAAGGTCTCATCGATTTTAGAGATCTTTGATCATCTACCTCACAATAACTGCATCTCCCAATTTTTAAAAAATTATCTTTTATGCTATTTTTTTACTTGGTTTTAAAATATTACCCTTTTCACTCTTTCTAAGTCCATGTGTTTTGTACTTCTCAAGGCCTAATCTGACTTGATAGGAACCAAACCAGTTATCCAATTAAATTTTGTTATGAAGACCCTTGACATTCTGAAAGAAGATCCATTTCCTACACATTCCTTGCTAATAAGCAAAGTACCTCTTGACTTTTCAGGCTAAGCTTTCATTTCAGCCAGATCACAGATTACCATAACTGCTAGAATTAGTAGCAAAGTGAAGAAATTCAACACTAAACCTATCTTAAAGGCTAAAATATCCACCATAAGAATTCCTAAGTAGGAATTAATCACTGTTCAAGGTTTGGTAGTTTTCTGTCCACTTCCTGGTGAGATCATTCAATGATAAAATGAAGATACCTATGCTCCTTATTTCATCTATTTCAGTCACTAGAACTACTGTGTACTACTGTCTAGATCCTGAGAATTGTTCAATGCTCTTTCATATGTGGTTTTTTTTATTTAATTCATACAATTCTGTGAGATTGGTAGAATATTTTTATGCAATATTATAGATGAGAAAACTAAAGCCCAAATAAGTTCAGTGATTTGCTTAACATCACAGAATAAGCAGCATCAGAAATTAAATCTAATGTTCTAATGACAAATCCTATTTTCTTAAAAACGTCATCATCCCCTAAATCCCTTCTTAAAGTGATGATGAGAAAGAGGAGAGGCAATTAGTAATCTAAATTATAAACAAAGTTATACAAAATACAAAAAAATTATAATTTTGTTTTCTAATCAAAAAACATTTTTTTTTCTTAAAGCTTTTTCTGTTTAGGATAGAATAACTTCTCTATTTTTCCTTCATAAACCAAAAATAACATTTTTTAAAGCCTTAGATTTTTTTTTTCACATTTGCAACCCTTCAAACCAGAAACATAGTTATAATATTTAGTGGTAGAATTTTTAGACATCATGTATTGTGTGCAAGAAAGGAATAAAGGTAGAAAAATACTCTAGTTGTCCCAGAAATGACATCTACTCCAGCTAAACTTAAAATATGGCAGTATGTTTACAAAGATGTGACTTTTCAGCCTTTAAAGGGTGGAGGGCAGACTTGTACAGTTCAGAATAATTCACTATGGGAAACAAAACACAAGAATAACACAAAAAGAAGTGCCAGTGTGCAGTGTAGTTTGAGTCAAGTACTGCAGGAGCACAGAGGTGGGAGCAATTAGTTCATCCCGTTTGAAGTTATGTGGAACAAGGCTCGGAAGGGGTGATGTTAGGTAGCTTTGATAGAAACACGCACTGGGCAGGGGGAGAGGAAGGGGAAAGGAACAACCTAGAAAATGGCAGTGTGTCTGCATTCAGGAAAAGGGACTCCAGAAATTTTTACTTCCTATAAATGAGGGCCAGTAGAAGAAGCCAGTTAAAATCAAAGTGCTGCAGCTGCACATGGGAAGGGGACCTGGTATAACCTGACCCAATGAACCTGACCAAAAGGGGATGGGCGTGCCAGAGGGCAGGGAACCTGAGTTGTCAATCAATCAATCAATCAATCACGAAACCAGGATATAAAAACAGGAAAAACAAAGGAATGGCGGCATTTTTCCTCTCTTGGATTGGCCCGCTCCCAATTCTCGGGAGTGTACTATATTTTACTATTTTCTTTTACTTCACTAATACAAATCTTGCTTATATCACACTTTCTGTCTCTTGTCAAAAATCTTTTTTTCAGGTAACTAAGAACCAAGGTAATTCTTATTTCCCTTTTCCTGGTAACAAAGTAAGTGGGCCCCATCCCCTGTGGGAGTCAGGGGAGATGTGAATGATTCTGATCTCCTCAACCAGAGACCACAGGAGCACATACAAGCTCTATCAAGCTGTTCAGGGACAGTCAGCCACCCTGGGGTCACTTTATTATGAGAGAGGAACAGAGGCACCGAGTACTGATCCAGAGTCCTGAGACAGGCAGGAAGCTCCCTGCTGACTTGTGACCTTGACTGAATATCATCTGCCTCAGTTTTCCCACTTGCAAAGGTGGAATCTGCTAAAGTCCCTTCTCAGCCCAGCATTATTGTGGAGATCAAACTAGATAACAGGTGTGAGATCCCTTGTCAATCAGATTATTCTGCGCAGATGTGAGGGCACCCAGCCAGTGGCCTCATCTCTCTCAAAGCCTTGTTTGCATACTCTATCTGGGAGAAGCCTCCCTTAGCAGAATTAATTCCTATTCTGAATTCTCTGACTCATTCCCCCTTTTACATGTGGCCCTCCCCTCTTTGAGGTCAGGGTCCAGATTATATCTGTGACATTCAACATACAACACAGCCACAGACACAATAAAGGTAGAAGAAGTAGCAAATTCTGCCAGTCCTTCCCTTCCCACCCTCATCCATCACCCATGACAATTCCCTGAGGCATACTTTCAATAACCTCATTTCACAAATGGGAAGCTGGGGCTGAAAATGACATGGTCACTCAGTCACTCAGATAATACATGGCTGAGCTGGGATTTGAACCCAGGTCTGACTGCACAGCCATGCTTAGTTTCACTCCACTGCACTGACTGCTGAGTCACTAAACCTGACTATTTCAACAAACAGAATCTGGTTGGCACCACCTTTGGGAATGGAGTGGCTCCGATGGACATGGTTGCAGTGGAGCACTTACAAACATGGCTCTCTATTCAAATCACAGCTCCACCAATGACCTAACTGTGAGATAAACTCTAAACCTCAGTCTCCTCATATGACACATGGGAATATAATAATGCCCATGTCATAGGATGGTTGGGAGAATAATCTGAGAGAATGCAAGCAAAAGTATGCTGTAAATTGTAAAGGACGATATACATTACAAGGATTGATCCAATGATGATAATTATTACAACTAAATAATTAACAGAAAACTTAATTTAATTGAGTTGGGAAGTCAGAAGAGGGAGCCCTCACACCCTGCAACAATGGCAGAGCCCAAAAGGAAGAAAGACTCCTTTCCTGCCAAGGATGCAGCCAATGAAAGGCCATGGACTCTTTGTTTACAGAGCCCTCCCAAATTTCCATTCCCTTCTATAAAAGAGTTCTCCTTCTAGTGCTATGCAAAGACTTCCCGTAGCTTACCATGGCTGTAGAAACGGAATTGCGATTCTCTGCTGATCCTGAATAAAATCATCTCTTTTTTGCTGGAGAAATAACTAGCAGTCTATTTGTTTTAGGTCAACAAGAATGACAGTATGACTGGCACAGTGGGCAAAGTTGTTTTGTAACAGTAACCACTGGCCTGAGACCCCATTCACATCAGTTCTGAGGTGATATGACCCTTCTGTAGGGAACACTGAATGCCCTGTGGACACCCATATTAAGCAGTGACAAACTCTAAGTAACTTCCTGCTGGGGCCTAGCTCTAAAATCTGTTTCTCTTGCCAATCCTGGCCCTTTTTGCAGCCCAATACTCAGGGGCACAGGAGGAAACCATGACATATCATACTGATAGGATCTCCCACAGCAAGTTAAAGCCTCTCCAAAGAGGAGGTAGGAACCTGCCCTTGATGAACCAGTGAACAGAGATTCTTTTGTAAGGCACTGTCTGAAACTGTGTAGCTTGCTTATTTATTTGTTTGTTTGTTTGTTTTTATTTATAACATTGTTAATTTTTACTGATCATTTGAACAAAAGAGTATTCTTTTTAAATAAAGTTATAACCAGAGACTGGAGGGAGGGTGGTGCAGAGAGCCATTTGGCCCTGAAGTCACACCCACAATCAACCTCAAAGATGAACTTAAAATTGTTATTTCCAAATGAGGTTGGTGAATGAATACAGAACTATTCCAGCAGGCTGGGAGGGTGATGGTCCCCATAAAACTTTAAGCTTGGGTCTTACCCCCTTAGTATGCAGAGTGGACCATGGTTTCTTGGGTGTATTAAATCTATTACTTTGTTAAATAAAATTTTTTTTTCTAAAAAATTCTTTCCTACAACTGTATGCCTCCTGGTAGATTAATATCTAATGTTTTTAAACACCTCTAGAGATTTGGCAACTTGATGTTTAGGATTAATCAATTTAACAGGAAAACTCTTCTCTTAAGACTAACCAAAATCTCTGTTGATTCAGTTTAAACTTGTTAGTACAAATGTTTAATCCTATATGGTCTCAGATACTAAATAAATATTTATCATTCACTTTCTAAGTGCAACCCTTCATAAACTTGAAGAAGGTAACCTGGGGTGCTGCAAAGCTATCCTTGGTCCAAAGTGTGCAAATTTGCCTTCCTCATGTTAGATTATCCTGCCCCATTTGGATCCTTGGACTCCAATGCATGACTCAGAGTCAGCCTTACCCTTTGGCAAGAGAAGAGGGCAGCAAATACATCATGAAGGGCTTTGACTGTCAAGGTCTAGCTTAAGCTTTATACTGACCTGAAGGCTAAGGAAACTGAAATAGTCTAATGGAAGGTAAATTACATAATCAGATCAACATTTTTAAAAAGATCATTCTGATAACATATGTCTGCTGTAGTAGGTAGGGCAGGATGAAGGTCAGGATATTAGCCTGGAAGCCTCACTTCCACGGTCTGCGTGAGAAGAGCTTAGACCCTGCAGAAGACAGCAGCAGAAGGAGTGGAAATAACTGGACAGATTTTAGAGGGGTACAATACACAGGACTGCTGTGCTGTTTTAACCTGGTAAAAGGGAGGAATGGAAGATGACTTCAAAGTTTCTAGAGTCATGGGGAATTTGGTAGATGGCACCATTCACTTAAGAAATACAGCAGAAGAAGGTCTGTGTAGGATAATATTGAGTTCAGTTTGGGGCTTACTGAAGTTTGAGAAACTGAGACTTCCAAAAGGAGATTCAACGTATAGGTGTGGATCTCAGGAGTGAGATCTTAGCTGGAATACAGATATGAATACTTAAAACATTAACAGTGTGAATAGCACTGGTAAAGTCATGTAATACTTTGTTAAAATTTAATGACAATTCTCATTTATACAGATTCTTGATAAATATATTTAGGGAAATTATAGATACAGAAAAAAGACAAGGGAAAAAAGGAGGAATAATAGGAAGGAAAGTAGGGGATAAAGAGGAAGTGTTGGAGAGAAAGAGAATAAAAAGAAATTTTTTTTAATTTTAAATTTTCATTATATTTCATGTTTAAAAGGTGAATCATCTGTCTCTTCATATGCCTTATAGTGAATATGTTTGGGGGCATATGAATGTGACATTATTCCAAAGAAAACCTGCATAAGCATCATAGTGGGCATTTTGTATATCTGTGGCCTCTTAGAAGCTTTTAAATGTTCTAAACATTGGTAATTTATCACATTGTGAATCCTAGGTCTGCAAGCTGGAAGCTATGAATGTCACCTTTCCAGTCTCTCTCACATCTCAGATACGCAGTATGTGCTCTAGATTTTGCCATTAGCAGCACCCACAGAATGCCTTTCACTCAAAAGAGCATCATGAGGAGTCTAGCTGAGAGGCACAGAGCTCTCAGTGGTATCAAAGGTGAAGACTGCTGGTGGTGTCTGTGCACCTTGATCCCAGAGGCACTGGAGACAGTCTCAGGGTGGCTTTTGGTACTGCCTCAAGAAGCTTTAGCCTTTGAGAATGATTGGCCCTCTTCTGTTAAAACTAGCTAGACTGAGTTGGTTCTGTTTATAACAGAAAGTCCAGATAAAACCATTTATAGAGTAAATTCATAATTATGATGAGTTTTAATATTTTATAAACCCAGCTCATTAATATATGTGAATTCCTAAAGGTAGAGGCTAGCCAATGGTGGCACATCCATTGGATATAAAGGAATTACAACTTAGTTGCATTTTTTCTTTCTCCCTCTTTCTATCCATCTACAGATTCATACCATCACATTTCTAGAATATAATGAATGAACAAAATAAAAATATATTCTGAACCTGATATAAAATTTTTTGTCCATGTTTCCCAAGAAGACACAAATAAACATAATGCTGAGTCATGTCTAAGAATTTATAGAATTGCAGAACAGAGTTGTGAAAGGCAGTGAAATGTATGAGCAAGAGCACTGGCATCTAGTCCTAGTTCAGTGATGAACTAACCATGTGATCCTGGACTCTCTGACCTAGTTTCCTCCTCTGTAAATGGTAGGGTTGTGTTAATGACAATAGCTACTATTTACTGAGCACATACTTTGCTTGTCACTGATAGAAGAGTGATAAGTAATATTACTACCTCAGGCTAAGAGAGGAGATAGGAGATAAGTAACTTGCCCAAAGTCACAGGCAATGGCAGAGATGGACTATGGATTTTGATATATTGCTACCAAAGCTTTACTCCCTGACATTTATTAGGCAATCTGTTGTGTTTCTTTCACTTATACCCCTGTAAATAAATGTGTATTATTTTATAAATCTAGATAAGAATTTCAAGGAAGATGTCAGCTGACTTCACAAGCAACATTATACATTTTGATTTTTAAGCATCTTAAAGCTACATGAGATTTCTTGGTAGGCTTAATATCCTGTTAACTCCTGTTGAAACTGACTCAGAAAGAGAAAGAGCCATGAGTCTTGGCTGCCGAGGGAATGATTAATGATGAATGTGTGTTTGAAATGGCATGATGATAAGGCAGAGACCTTGGGCGGGGTGGTGGTGGGGGATCTGCAACAACAATGAGAGACCAGCAAGCAAAGTGGTGGCAGGAGCAGCAGCTGTGGAATAGAATTAAAATCCCTGATGGTTATGGAGCAGCAAGAATACAATCGGCAACTGCAAAGAGGTCCCAGCATCGTCACTGTCATCATCAGAGACACCTATGGAGTGTTTCTATGTACCACACAGTGTTATAAGTATTTTATATACATTATTTTAGTTAATCTTTTTTGGTTAATATTTTTCCACTTTTACTATGGATAAATGTGTATATTTTTTATAAGTGATCTCATATAATATTAAGCTTTTGTCGCCTGCTTTTGGAATTTCATGTATCTTAAATACCTTCCCTTATCTTTGAAAACAAAGCTTCTCAAACTGTCTGTGAAGGACTAGGGTTTTTTCCAATCCTTTCAGACCAATATTTTGTTAAGTTACTCTGCTCATGCACTTGAATGTCACAGCAATATTAAATTGCTATTAAAGTTTCTAAATGCTTACTTACAATTTCTGTATTTATCTCCTTGTGAGTTGGTAACAGCTTATAGACTGGTTCTGAGCTACAGATCACACTTTGAGCATCAGTGTTTCAAAATGCCTAAAATTACTGCACAGCATGAAGAAAAACCAATTTGATAACCAATCCCGTTGGGGGTATAAGATAGTGCTTTTCAATGGCAGTCACTACATTCAGTGGCTCTACTAATTTTACTGCTTTGAGAAACAAGTCAAGCTCTGATGTAAATATACTATACCTTTGTTATAAAATCAACTCCCCATAGCATGTTACCTATCATAGAAACTTGCACTTCAACTTAACTTTGTATTATTCTTTTACATCTAATCAGTTATCAGCAAGACTTCAATTCTGTTTACCCTGCCTTTGATATTTGCCTTCTTTTTTATTGCCATCATCCTTGTTCAGGACCCTAGAATCATGATTCCTGAACTATTAAAAAGGTTGTCTTATCTCCTTGCCATCAGCATCTTTTCTTTCTCTTTTTCCCCATTTAAAAAAAATGAAGTGAGCAGAGACTGATATAAGATATCCTCCAGTTCTAATATCCATGTTTTATCCCCTGCTGTTTTTATTGACTCTGACTCTGCTCTGCCCAAAATACCTTATCTGAAATTTCACATTAGAGTCTTTGCTACAAAAATAATTATGAGCAGTAAGTACAGCCTGCAGATTGGCAGCTAAGATTTGAAAGATACAACCAGGCCCAACATGCTGACAATCCAGAAACTCTAACCTTGGCCACCCTACATTGGTATTTTCTACTTCTTAATTTGGAACTATAACCCTCAAGGTAATGAATATTTCTGTTACTTTAGCAAGGCAACTCCTAAGAGTAATGAGAAATAGTGATGAGAGTAGTATAGAAATAATGAAAAGCATAAATTTTAATCCGTAGTATTAATATTTTTAACTGCTTGAAGTAGAAAAGTAGTGTTTTATAATCAATATAATTTGTGCTTTTTAGTTCTATAAGTATGTACATATTATTTAAGAAGACCTGATATACCAGACATGATTTTTAACTAATATGAAATGTTGATTATATGTTTCAATGTTTCATTAAGTAAATAATCAATGTTTAAATTTAATTTGTTTTGATTTAGTATCTCATAATAACTCATGTTTAAATAATTAGTAAATTAGCATTAAACAAAGTACATATAAGAGGGAGGGTTCCTTTCCATGAAAAGCTCCATGACACTGAAGATCCCTTCAGCACTCCCCCTTTGCCCTTAAGGAAGTAGGCCATTTTGTGTTTCAGAATACTGGCGAGAAGAAGGAGAGAGAGAAGATAGAGACCAGGTCCCTGAGGTGAAGATGGACTCTGGTCTGACTTTCAGGGCATTTTTCCTGAAGCATGGTGGAGGCAGCTCTGAGAGGGATGAATCCCAGACCCACTCCAGGAGAAGGAAGAATCGAGGCAGCTGCTGAGTTAGGGCAGCCTGGGGATGCCTGGGGACTGACACCAACTGTCATGATTTGGGGAATAACAAATACTCTTGTTCAAGCATGGGATAAAAGGAGTAGACGTGGCTGCCTGTAAATAGTTTATGCTGGCATCAATAATTAACACCTCAGAGGTAATCAAAAAGGACTGAAGACCAGACCAGGTAATCAAAACGGACTTCCTTTCCCACAAATGTTCTGGACTGTATACGATGACCGAGATGGTTCATGATCCTAGAGAGGGGTGGAGACCCCCTGCCTTATTTGCATTCTCCTATAAAATCAGCTAAACAAGATGGATTAAATTAATCCTGATAAGTAGCAAGCTTATACAGGCATATATAATTTAGAACAGTAAAGAAAATGATGATTTTTTGGACCCAAGATTGTGAAGTAGATTCATGTTATTTACAGATACAGTGGAGCCCAGTGTACTTTGACTCAGCCTGAGCTATTTGTGACTCATGGGAAAGGAAAACCACCGTGGGATCCCTGCTTCCTGGCAGAATGTGTCCACATTTGAGAGGAGATACAGAAAAGGACCACCAAGTGAAGCAGGTGGAGGTAAAGCCCAGTAATGTGGTACGCCAGAGATGGTAAATAGCCCTTCATTTCTATGGCCTAGGAAACAAAGCCTATGCTTAAATCCCCATCTCCTGGTTCAAGAGGAGGAACCAACAGGAAAACTTTTCTGTCTTGAGGAATTCTAAAGTATATTCAAGAAATCAAGCCAGACCTTGCTTAAGACAGTACAAAGTCTGTTTTACTAAAAACTTTTTTTGCTATGATAATCTTGTGATAGTCAAACACATATTTGATTTTTCTTAGGAACCTAAGATAGTAATATAGTAAATATATTCATTACAATTCTAACAAAATAATGGAATAGGCTAATAGACTGGAAACTCAAGCTTTGTTTTGTTTTAAGATTAACACTACTACTTGTAAAGTTTATGAGTAATGATTTAATATCTAATTAGATATTATTAAAACTTCAGATAAATATACGAATTGTGGTTTCAACCTTAAGGTATTCCAGAAGTTTCCAGAAAATGGTTCTTTTAAATTATGGTCCTTATTTTCATAGCATGAAAACATATTTTTACTTTCTGCTTGGGGGGTAGTTGGTAAAAGACCTTGAATGTTCATGGCAAAGTGCTTGGATATGCTATTGTTAACAGGAAGTCAAAGGTTTAATATGGAAAATGGCACAATTAGGGCTGATTTATTTTCCCAAGTTTTAAATTATGAAAGTAATCCATGTTTATAATTTAAAAAATTAAACAATACAGAAGTTCTGTCTAGAGGTATCTACTATATGAAAAGATATTACCTTTTAATTTTACATTGGTTTTCTCAGGAGCAGCGATTTAATATATATCAATTCATTGGTCAGTCCTATTTATAAAAAAAGTAAAGAAAACAAACAAAAAAGGATTTTCATTAGGAAAATGAAATAATGTAATTTGAAAATATTGATAAACATCTCAACTCTATGATATACATTACAGTTCCATTTAATCTTCAAAAAGAGGAGCATGCAAAATGTTAATAAAAAATTAAAAGAAATTATGCTTAATGAAGGAGAAAATAGCCTAATATTTTAATAGCCTCTATAAAATAAGTTCAACTATGTGTGAAAGAGAAGGTAAAAATAATGAGAGAGAAAGCATTAGTTCTTTTTTTTTTCATATCTGTGACTATATCAAGCATCACAACTGTCATGTTAGTATGCATTAGGGAAACATTTTTCTACTTTTATACATATTAATGTAAAATTAACTCTCTATTATGAATGGTTAGAATGCTATATGGACTTGTGAACTCTAGGTGTATAAAAAGGAAAGCAGTATGGTGGAATGGGGATTGTCTAGATAGATCTCACTAAACTCTGAGCTCTATGATGGCAAAGTCTGCACCATTTTGTTCCATAACTTTATCCTCAATGCCTAGCAGTGCCTAGTGTATAACAAGAACTTAATAAATATTTGTCAAATACGTAATAATAGTAATAGCTAGCACTGACTGAGTGCTTTCTATGTGTCACTATTCTAAACACTAAAATTATTTTACACAATTCTCACAAAAATCACACTACTTCATAGGATACACATTATATTCACCATAGGGCAAAGGTTAAGAACTTCTGAAATTACACAATTGCCTGAATTTTAGGTTTCCTCTGATTCACCTCTATTGTCCAAAATATGGAAATTTTTCCCTGTCTGTGGTTCTCTGGTCTTTAGCATCTTACACACTATTTACTTGGCCCCTAATGCTTGCTAGAATTTCAGTAGCTTAGTCACCACAGGTTTAAAACTTCTCCTGGGTCCCAGTGCCTTTGAGCTCATATCCTGTAAGTTCTGAATTCCTGCACTAACATCACTCTTTTGCTCTACTTCTGCCCCAGGATTTAGTAAAGGTATTGTATTCACAGTCAATATACCACAACCACAGGAAAAAAGAAGAAAACTGGGGAGTCTATAGGTCAATTTACATGAATAAAAAAGTATAAATTTTGGGAACAACCAAAGAAAAACTTTCAAAGGTCTGAAAAGTCTTCTTTTCTTATTTTGGAATGTATCTCTAAAAGATAAGATCTCTTTAAAGCTTATAACTACAATACCATTATCACACTCAAAAATAAATACAATTCCTCAATATCATCAAATACCCAGTTTGCATTCACATTTCTATGATATTCTCATATTTTAAATAAATTTTTATTGAATCTTTCCCCTAACAGTTTATTATGAAAATTTACATACAGCAAAGTTGAAATAATTTTACAGTGAACACCTATTTACAGACCACCTAGATGATACCAATAATGTTTTTACTATTTCTAGTTTTATCATATATCTCTCTCTCTAACTACCCATCAATTCATCTATTTTTTTAAACACATTTCAAAGTAAATAACAGACATCAGTACAATTTCCCTTAAATAATTCAACATGTACAACATTAACTGGAGTACAATCTTTGTTTACTTTTCCTTTTGACGTAAACTTTCCAAACAATAAAACGCACAAATCTAAAGTATATATTGTGTTTTGGCCAATGCATACATCTGTAATGCAAACTGCTATCAAAATACAGAGTATTATCATTGCCATCATGCCCCTTCCCATGTATTCCCTATCTCCATTTCCTAACAGACAACGCTGTTTTGATTTTCTTCCCATTATTTGACTACTGTTGAACCTTATATAAATAACCTTACTCGTTTGTCTGAGGCTTTTTTCCGCTCAGCATAATGTTTTTGGGAATCATCTGCATCGTTGTGGAAATCAGTGAGTCATCCCTTTTTTCTTGCTGAATAATATTCCTTTGTATGAATATACCACAGTTTATATTCTCTGATGGACATCTGGGCTGTTTCCAGATTTGGGGTATTATGAATAAAGGTGCTACAAAGATTCTTACACAAGCTATTTTTGTGGTCAGATATATAGATTTTTCTGGAGTATTAATGTCATAGGGTAGGTGTATACTTGGTTTTATAGGAAACTGTCAAATATTTTCCCAAAGAGGTTGTAGTTTTTTACATCCACCAATGATGAGGGTTCTGATTCTCTCACATCCTCACCAACATTTGGAGTTCTCAATCTTTTTAATTTTAGCCATTCTTGTGAGTGTATACAGTTATCTCATTTTGTTGTTAATTTGCATATCCCTGATGACTAATGACATTGAACATTTTTTCATGTATGTATTGGTCATTACTACTCGTTTATATTCTTTCGTAATGTGTCTGTTCAAATCTTCCAGATTTAATTATGTTTTTAATCATGATCCAAATAAAATCTATATCTTGTGTTTGGTTACATGTCTCTTAAACCTAATCTATTGATTACCCCTTTATTGCTCATTTTCCCCTTGCAGTTATTTGTTGAAGAAACAAGATTTTTGTGTAGAGTTTCTGCAAGTCTAGATCTTGCTGATTATATACTTGTGCTGTAATTTATCATGTTTCTCTGTTCTTTGTATTTCCAAAAAAATCAGATCTAGAGATTAATTAGATTCAAATTTGAAAAGTTTTTTTTGCATGGCTTCATAGATGGGTGTGAATATCTATTAGGAGTATATCTCATTTTCTTGTTTTATAAATGAATGATTTGTTCCTTCGAATTCAGTGGTTTTCAAATTCTGTGTTCCACAAGAATTAAAATTTCTGTAGTCTCTATGAAGGCAAATCATGGCTTCTTTTGGAAATTAATTCAGCTTGGCATTTATCTGTTTTATGTACTAGAGTTCACTGTGATATTTCATTTAAAGAAATATTTTAAAAGCTTGAAAACAGTGGATAAACTATGAACTAAATTTTCATTATATTACATAGGTAATATTTAGAAATATTTGTCTCCTTTCTTCCTTCTTTTCATTCTTTTTTCTTTCATTTATTCTTCTTTTCAAAAAATTTCTGAGTACCTATCATGTGGCAGGTACTGACCTGGTCACTGGAAATATTCTAGGGAACAGAATATACAAACTCCCTGCCTTCATGTAGCTCACATTATAGTATGGAGAGACAGACAATAAACAATAATATAACAAATAAATATATATTTGCAGTCGATAATGGCTATGAAATAAAAAGAGTAGGGCAAAGAGGACCAGAAATGCTTGAGGAAGGGGCTGTGATTTTGGAAGGGGTAGCTACCTAGGCTGATTGAGAAGGTGAATCTAAGCAAGAATTGAAGGAGAAGAGGTGGTAAGTCATGCACATATGAGGGAAGGACATAAAAGCAGAGAAAACAGCCTAAGTTAGGAGTATGCCTCATGTCTTTGAGAGGCAGCAAAGAAGCCAGTGTGGCTAGAGGTCAGTAAAAGTGTGGAGGAATAGGAGATGATATTAGTAAGGACTGTGTGGGGCCATGAAGACTATTGTGGCTTCAGCATGAAAAAATGGGAAGACAGTAAAGGACTTTGAGTAGAGTGACATGATCTGACTTAATGTTTTAACAGGAAGACTCCAGATGCTTTATTGAGAATAGACAGTGAAGATTTAAAGGTAAAATTCGGGAGATGAGTCAGGAGGCTATTGCTATAATTCAGGTGAGAGAGGATGGTAGCCTAGAAAAGGGTAATAGAAGGATAAGAACTAGTCTAATTATGGACATATTTTGAAGGTAGAACCAACAAGATTTGGATTTATAAAAGCAACACATCTTGGTATTCTTGGTCACAAGCAATAGAAACCAATTCTATCTTGAAGGAAAAAAGAGTTTAATTTATTTTGCAAATTTACAGGATCAGTATGTGGATCAGACTTGGGAAATGGGCAGGAGCTAGAAAGCTCCAGAGGTGTAGGCAGTGGAAACACCAGCAAAGATGTTTGGACCCAGAGAATCTGGTCTGCACAATGTTGATGCTATTAGAATGTATATGATCTTTAACCCTTTCAATATCTTTAGCACACGCTAAAAATTCACAGTCCTCTGAAAGAGCACATAATTGGCTGAGCTTTAATTATGAAAAGAGGATGTGGCCCTACTCAGATCTATGCTAACAGACAAGAATTACCTCCCACTAAAACCATATTCAATGAGGGATTCTTCAAAAGGAAAATCAGACCATTATTAGGAAGGAGTGGTTAAATGTTCAACAGCCAGGAAAATAACAAATGTTCACTAAAACACTCAGAAAATTTGAAAAGTACCAAAAAAAAAAAAAAAAAAAGGAAAGGAGAGGGAGAAATAATCTTCCCAAATGCAACTCCCCACATACACTAAGAACATTTTGTATATTTCTTTAATGTTAATTTTTTCGTATGTAAAGGATTTACATATAGTTGCATTATGCACTTGCATATCATTTACAATACTACCTCTCACCTTTAAACTATCACCCCAATGCATTTCTACCATTTTTCACATGTGATTTTTTTCCTTCATCATTAAACCCACAGTTAATCTGCTTATGCCAAATGTCCTGGGTTCTATTTTTATTTCAACTGCATTAGCAATTCCATTTTCCCATTCATTTGAACAGCACCAACAAAACATTGCTAAGTACAATCAAAGAATTCTAATTGTTGTCATAGTAAATACTCCATAAAGATGGAGTTGCTGTCAAAACTAAACTGGAAGACAGAATCACTTTGGGATACACTGGATGTTTACAAGTCATTTGATAGTGTGGAAGAGGCAATTTATGAGTATCAGTGTATAATGTATGAAAGTGTAGGCTGTAAGAAAACTGAATTTTTGCAGGATGGGTATAGCTCAGTGATAGAGTGTTCACTTAGCATGCGCAAGGTCCTGAGTTCATTCCCCAGTACCTCCACTAAAAAAAAAACAAACAATTTTTGATATGGACAATTACCTATGTTCATAAATACTGGCAAGTTTTAACTGATCAGTTTAGTACGATTAGCATTAACTCTTCCACTCACAGCTGGACTAGGTGTGATAAAAAAAATTCAATTCTTGTGTTATTTGCTCAATTGTCAATTCAAGATGTAAATTATTTTATCTTTGATGTAAATTTATTAATTTAAAAAATGTCACTAAATTTTTCCTGAAAGTTGCAATAAATAATGGGTTTGATAAAAGCAAAAATAATAGAAACCTTTTTTAATATGTTTGGAAAACGCATCACTGATACTATAATAAAAACAAGTTCATTCAATCATTGATTCATTTACTTGTTATTTCAACAAATATTTAATTGAGTGCCTTCTATGTGCTAGGCACTATGGATAAATGGTGAACAAAAAGGCATTTTTTCCCTTTCAAGGAGCTTAGCTAGTGGAGGAGACAGACATTAATCCAATAATCACATCTTTGACAAGTACCACGGAAGAGAGACTTATGGTGCTGGGGGCTGTACACTGGGAATTCTGATAGTGTGAGTAGTTAGGAAAGACCTTCTGAGGAGTGGTAAGTGAGCAAATGCTGAAGAATCAGTAGAAGTTGCCTACTGGAGGTTGAAGGAAGGGGCATCACAGGAATTGGTAGAGAGAAGAGCAGGTGCCAAAATCCTTGAGAAGGAAGACAGGTATAGAGCTCAAGAGAAGGAATGGGAACATGGTGTAAGATGAAGCTGGAAATGAAGTAGAGGTTAGGCCATGCAGGCCTAGTAGGATTAAGTGTTTTAAGGATGTAGTGACATGATGAGTTTGCATAATGTCACTCTGAATGCAGACTGGAGAATGAATTAGAAGAAGGCAACATGGATTCTTGAAGATCAATTACAATGCTATTCATGCAACAACTTTTGAGAACATACTATGTGCCAGGAAGTGTTGCTTGATGCTGAACATAGATACACTGGTGAACAAGACCAAGAAGGTTTGTATGGAACTGAAAGCATCTTACTGTCTTTAAAAGTAAAAAAATGCAAGCAATATGAATAAAGATACTGATACTTTTATAAGTATAATATAAAATATAAATATTAGTATCTTTAATAAAAAGACAAAATAGATTAATGGAAATAAAACTTATGATCTTGGTTTTGCCTCTAAGTAGTTGCCTGCCCTTGGTAAAGGAATGTAATAAGTTCTATGTGGTAGGCTTTAGTAAAATTCATTTGTAAAATAAAGAATAAGACTAATGAGCTAAGGTTTTTTTCCCCACACCTAAAATTTTACTAATCAAATTACATAATTTGAAAAATGGCCTCATCATGTTTGGAAACCTCTTGCTCCATCAAGGAAAGCTAATTGTATTTGTCCAAGTGAAACTTAAAGTGGTAAATATGCATAGTTTTGCAAATCTGTGCCAAGTAATTTATAGCCTAATGATTCAAATGAATAGAACAATGATTCATATCCTAATTACTGACTATTGAGGTGTGTAAAATAGCTGCTTCTGGCTCACAGTGATTATAATTTCTAAAGCTTGTTTCACAGGCAGGAATATAGAAGATGCTGTATTATAACCCACTTGGAAATATGACATTTTAATTGGAAAATGTTAATAATTCCAAGAAAGGACAGAATTCCATGAATACTCATTAAAAATTTTGAAATAAAAATCTTAAGTGATAAATTCTTAGAGGGACTGAATCTTTGCAACTGTACCTGGTTTGGCTTTATTTATAGATATGTACTTCATAAATGCTTTGAGGGAGTAAGGATAGTGACAGAGGAGAAAAACAATTACACAAGCTCTATGTGATTTTACAGTGTTAACATTTAGTTACAGTAAAACATTTAATCCTATGATAAAATATTTAAATTTATAATAAAGTAGATATTATTACTAGTTGATAGCATAACATTTCATATTTAAAAATAAAATCTAGAAATTATAATATATTTCATCACAACCTGAGGTTATAAAAAGCCCACTACAACAAATGTTGTCCATTTATTGCAACAAATAATATTTTTTCCAGATATACTAGTTCTTATTAGTAGATGAGAATAAACTACAAAGGTGTGAGAAATCTCGTTCACTCTGATTTGAAGAGTGACTGCATGGGCAGTGTGCACATTAATGTGGGTGGGTACAGGGTGGAGAAAGATATTCCAGAACCCCAAACTAACTTTCCTAACTCCCCATTCTCTGCTACCCTGAAGGAGTACAGATGAAAAAAGAAGACATAGATGAAGGAGGGGAGGAGGAAATGAAAGAAGGGAACTATAAATAAAGAGGAGGGAATAAACCAGATGGGGAACAAGTGTAAGACGGGAGTGAGGAAAGATGGTCCAGTGTGTCCCTCAATTCAGAGGTGGAGGTGGGGAAGCGGATTCTCCAAAGGAAGAATCTCAGTAGTTCTATCTTCCACATTTCACTTCCCCCACCTGAGAAATTATCTTATTGCTCGAGGAAAATACGTCACACAGTTTAGTATACTAAATACTTAAATTCAGTTCAATTCCTTTAGTATTTTTTGTCTGAAACCTGTTCATTCAGCATCTTAGGAGTTGTGGATGACACATAATAATTTTTAAATAGTTTATTCTTTCAAGGAGCTTCTCATTTTGTTCTATCTTTTTATCCTTTACTTTATACAGTTTTGTCCCCTTGACATATGAATTCAATAACTACATTCCCAGTGAAGAAACCTGAAGGAAGAGGCTAACAATTAACATAAGGAATTTTGGCTGGGACTTGCCTTGGATGGGGACAGAATCCTGGCCAAGGGCAGCAGCAAGAGTGCCATTTCTTCCAGACTAAAGGAGACAGCTTGAGCACAGCAGACTTTCCCTAAAAAGAGGAAAGTGAGATTGGGTTTGGTGAATGCAACGGAGGTCTTTGCTGTATCCAGTCTGGCCTGGTGAGGGACAAGATTTGTGTCTGGGGTAGGGTGGGGCAAAGGGAACAGACATACAAGTGCTATTGCTCCTGTGGTCAGGGATGAGGAGGCAGTGCAGAGAACCATCAGTCCCATTAGGCAATCACAAGGGCCTCAAGTAGGGCAACAGTAGTGGTAATGGTAGCAGCAGCCACAGTGCTAGTAAACACAGTAATAATACTAACAGCTAACATGTACTGAGTGCTTATTATATGCCAGAATATGTTTTAATTACATATATTAACTTCTAATCCTCACACCAACACTATGGGGTAACTACCATCATGCCCTTTTATAAAAAGATAAACTGAGGCACAAAGAAGTTAAAGTACTTGAGGTTACAGGGCTAGGAAATGGAAAAGGAGGTTGTATGATTAGGAAATGTAACATGACTATATTGCCTGTTTATTTGCTAGTCAAACTGCTACATATCCCTTAAAAGGAATCAGGTATAGCTTTCATTAGGCTAGCATATGATTTGTGTAGCAATACCATATAGGCAATCATGAGATTGGGTTCAAAGCCTAACAGGAAGCAATGCAGAGAGGAAATACTTTGTTTCCTTCACTAACTTAATATAATTTCAGTAATGAGACTTTTTGGAATGTTGGGCACACCCTAGTTTAAACATGCAACCACATTCCAAAGTGAAATTTCAATTACTGTTTTTCTTTTCTTTGCTCTAACAGTTATCATGGCATTTAAATTAAGGGCATACTGTAAATGTTCTTCAGTTATGAACCAGGAAACCGATAATTACCACACTATTTCACTGATTTTGTGGAATGCATTACAAACTTTTCAGGCTTTCTAAGGTGGCCTGGCAAAATTAAGAAAAATTCTAAATCCTGATGATCTCTTTGAGACCTTCAGAAGTGTTCCATTGCAAAATACAAGTTTTCCTCCTCTTATTGAACTATGAGTTTCCAGCAACGAATTCTCCTTTCTTCCTTCATTTAAATCAGCGATTAGGTAGGGGACTATGCAAAATTCACCTTCGGGAGGAGTGTTTTGAAGAGATTGTGTTACTGGGCATCACATTTAGAAAACAAAGAAAATAAAAAATTTTCACTACAGTAATTACAGGAAAAACGGTAAATTCTTGGCTAGTCTTCAGAGGAAAGCAGCAAAAGATCTCAGGGTGGGGGATGCAGAGAGGGCAGCAGGAAGCAATTTACCTTGGCTCCAGGAGATTCTAGAATCTCATGACATCTTTTTACATTTGTTCAAGTGCAAGCTTATATTTTTTTTTTTAAAAAAGTCGGAGAAACACTAAGAATTTATTCTAGTCACCCGTTTAATTCCCTAGACCAGAGCACGGTGCCGTACATACATCAGGATTTAAACAAGCAGCTGCTGACCTGAGGTACACCTGGAAAGTCCCGAGTTCCCGTGTCTTGGCCCTGCCACGCCCAAGGCAACCTCTGCTAGGCCGCAAACCTTTTAACCGAACTTAAAATTTCTGAAGCAGAAAGCATACAGGCAGAAAAACCTTGCAGCTCACAGGAAACAATGGCGAATAAGTCATCTATCAAGGGACTGATAAAGTTTAAATGATTTGGTGGTGCATAAAGAAAAAACAAAAACTTGAGGGGACGGAGAATCCACTCAAACGTCCCTCAGGAAACGGGATGTTTACCGAGTAAACAAGCTGTAGCCACACATACACCTGCTACTCCCAGAAGCGGCCAGGGGCCACTATCGCCACCTTCTGGCCACATCCGGGCACTTCTCTACAAACTCGTGACGTTCCGACGTCGGAACCGTTGGGTTTATTTGAAACACACGCACAACCAATCAGTCGGCGCCTACGGGGAGGTGGGCGGAGAGCAGCGGCCAATCACCGCCCCTCTGGAGACTCCAGCCTATGGGAAGGAGGTTGACATCACGCGCCAATCGGCATGGCTTTTAGAGAGAGCGACTCAGTTTTTGAATTGGCCGTGGCCGCCGCGGGCAAGGAATGGCGGTAACGGTGAGGAAGACCGGTGCTTGAAAAGGTGGAACTTCCAGGGCGTCTTTTGAGAGGGGTGAGGGCTCAGTGGGCATAGGTGTGGGTGGCGGAGGTGGGAGCGGGCCGGCATCTTCGGAGCAGTGGGCCGCTCTGCGTGGGTACCACGGCCCCGCCCCGGTGATCGCGAATTCCCGAGCGCCCAGCCCCGGCTTCCCGGCTCAGGGAACCGCCCCGCCGCCATCCCAGCAGCGGGGCCGGGACGCGGAGTCGGGGCCCGAAGTCCACCAGGTTGCAGTGCATCGTCGCCACCCACCGGGTTGGATATTTTTTCCCGAAAGTTTCTGGGCCAAGGGGGTAGTTTTTGGGAAGGGGCGGGGGGGGTCTTGGCATGCTGCAGTGGCGGCCGGCGGCTGCGGCCCTTGGTGGTTTATCTCAGATTACTTAGTGGTTTCACTCTTGGATTCTTCTTGCCGTCTTCTCTGTGAGAAGTTCAGTTTTTGGTATTTACGTAAAAAAAAAAAAAAAAAAGCCAGCCCCTTCCGGCACCCCATCCCGCGTACAAATTTGTACGTCTTAGTGATTAAAGGTGCAGCCTTTGGAATCAGCCTGGGTTTGAAGCCTTGTTTTGCCACAAACAGTATGGCTTGGGGGGTGTTAATCTCTCTGCTCTAGACTTTAGCTGTAAAATGATCTACTACTACTACTTGCTTCTTAGGATTGTTGCAAAGATAAGTAAATAAAAGTAAAAGGTTCAGAACAATGTCTAAAGTTTTAGAACAATGCCACGTATTAAGCGTTAAATAAGTTATTTATTAATCGCAGTGTTATATAATGGTAATACTAATGTTACTGTCAGTAACACCAGCATATTCAGAATGGCATTTAGCTCCTCCACCCTGAAAGATGATTGCTTAAAAAAATAAGCAAAAGGAAACTTAAAGTGAATATTTGTTTAAATAGTAGAATTTACCTTTGTGATGAAAAGAAGTATGTGTTTTAGTGTATTTAGTCAGAAGTCCTTGAGTATGTTCTCAAATGAGAAATGATCTGTATGGATTTGTGAACACTGATCCTACTGTGTTTATTTTAAAAGTGCAGAATACATGAATGTGAAAAAGTGGTTAGTGTATTTCAGTTTGTAGTCAGATTGTTATGTCATTAGTTTACCATGCAGCTCTTTTTGTGTTAAATTTTAAAGCTGTTTTGACAATAAATTGACCATATACAGTATCATCAGAGACAATTTTAATTTTTAATCACTTACCTGTTTTGATGGTCTTTAAATACAGGCATAGGTGAAAAATGCAACCTCATATGATATTTTTATTTATTGAAGTCTCCCTCCTCCTCTATTCCTTAAAGCAGGTTAATTCATCCCTTAATTTTCTTTTTTAACATTTTTTTAAAGGGACTTTGAGTGAAAGCCAGTTTAGAGCCTTTCTTTTTGGCTGTAAACAGTTCAGTGTAAGTGAAGTAAACAGCAAAAAGAAAAAGGGGGAGGGGGGCGCTGATATTATTTATTATTGCTTCTAAATGAAGGCTTTTATTGACAACTATTGGAGCACTCCCTTGGAGAGCCTTAGAATAATGATTGACATGGATGTATGGTAAGAGAGTAAGAAATGTCCACATTGTGAATATTATATGAGAATTAATCATTGTCACTCATTTTAAGATATCATCTATTCAGTTTTCATCACAGTAGGATCTGAGTTGTGCCATTATCTCTTTTACTGATGTGGAAACTGAGACTTAACCTACTAAGTGCAGAACTGAGACAGGAAGCTCAGTTTCTTGACTTTGTGCACCTAATAATTAGGCTTAGGTCTGTTATTTTTAGTTTGTACATCTTCACACTATTTGGTATCACCATGCAGAAATGATGCTGATTATACTTAAACTATTACTTTGCTAGAAACCTGATGGAAGTTACTTGTATATTTTTTTAATCTGAAAAAGTAGGAAAGGGTAAATTAGATCAGGCATGTACCTCCAGTTAAGGTGGGGCTTCTTCTTTATATTTGCCCAATATTCTGAAAATTTATTTCAAGATAATCTTACATGAAAACCCCAGTTTGAACTGATAAAAATCTATTCAACTTTTTCTTTATTCCTTGCTTGTTTAGCTTTTCAACTCTTAAGTCCTGGAAATTTAAAAACAAACACGATTTTCTTTCATAGTCCAGAGTCATATTGACACTTGTTCATTGTCTCATGAAATCTTTTAGAGGAGAAACATTTGAAAAGTAATATGAAAATACAGATAAGGGAACAGTCCAGATATACTTGAGAGGTTTGGAGAAATCCACAGAGGATAAATCGAGAGTGATGGGTCAGATGAAAGATACACTAGGTGGAGAATTAAGCACTATTGAATGCAAGTACATGCGGAGTAAATTGTGATCTGTGTTTGAAAAATCCTGAGAAATGCATTCTGGCTGGTGCATACAGTATATGTGGACTGGGGGAATTATAGAAGATGAAGCTAAATAGGTATGTTAGGACCAGCGTGTAGACTGGATGGTAAACTTGAACTTGATTGTATAGGGAGCAGTGGTTGTGGAAGTTCTAAGCAGGGAAATAATATGGTCACGTTTGTTTTTAGAACCATACCCTGAAAATTATGTGGAGAGTGATCTCTGAAGAAACTGGTGTTAGCGAAACTTATTTGGAACTGTTGTATTTGACCAAGGGGCCACTGTGGCATTGGCCATACGAAAGTGGGCCAGGACCCAGAGATACAGAGATGCTTGAGGGATTGATAGGAATTTTGGGACAGCAAATGAGGTAAAGGAAAGAGGATGGATCCAGTTTTTGACTGGGGTTATTTGGGGGAGGGGTGATGGAGGTATTATAAATGAATATAGGAAGAGAAGTAGGTTGATTGAGGGCAAAGATGTGGAGGAGGGAGGTAAATAGTATTTAGAGTACCTTTTGAGTAGTTTTTGAGTGTTAGGTAATATTCTGGGTACTTTCAATAAAGCATTATTTTTACTATATCCCTATGAGTCAAGTATAGTATCTTTACAGAAGAGGAAGCTGAGGCTCAGAGAAGTTGTGTGACTTAATTACCTTACTTAATTACCTCAGAGAAGTTGAATTAAGTTCGGGATTAAGAAAAATGGGTAATGATACTTTTGATAAATTCTAGGTATAATGCTTGTTTTTGCCCAACGACTATGTTGGTTTCATATGTCTTTATTCACATTTTATTTTCTCAGCCATCATAGAGGAGTACGAACAATGGCTGATAACAGTGTATTAACATCCACTGCTGGGAGGACAAGCTTGGCGGACTCTTCCGTTTTTGATTCTAAAGTTACTGAAACTTCTAAGGAAGACTTATTTATTGGATCTACTTCCTATGTTGAAGGTAAACATGTTATCTGCTTTAAAATACCAAGTCACTATTTTAATCCTAAACTTTCTGATTAGTGACTTTCTTATGATTTAACTGTAATACTGTTCAGCTAGAGTACAGGTACTGAGTAAACATTTGTTAACAGAAACTCTTTACACTAGATTTTTTATTATTGTTTGGATAAATGCTTCCCAGCTTTAGAGGGGAAGGTATCTTGTTGTTGGATATTGCTTTTCTGTATGTGAGGGCCATCCAGCTGCGACACTGCTAGCTAGAATATGTTCAGTTATGACTGGTCGGGTGAAGAGCTACTTCTTCCCTTCCTACTGTGGAAATGGATCTTTCCTAAAGTTCCATGACCTGTTGAGGAGGGTGACTACGCAAGATGGTGAATGCTTTCTTTGGTTAGGAGGAGTGCTGATGCTTGTATACTTTGCTACAGTGCATTTTCTCTTCTAAAATGATACATGGTCAAATTTTAAAAATAAGCTTGGAATTAAGTCATTTTAATTTCAGGGAATGTTATATCTCAAAGATGGAAAACATTCCAGATATAGCCAGAAAAGGGGTTAAGAACTGCTGATTTTGGTGTTCGTGACTAATAAAAATGTTTTATTTAACATTTTTAATTTTAATAGAAGAAATGCCTCAGGTTGAAACAAGAGTGATATTGGTTCAAGAAGCTGGAAAACAGGAAGAACTTATAAAAGCCTTAAAGGTATGGAGTTTTAGTTTTGAGTTTTTCTTTAAAAAGGCTATTTTTCTTCCATCAGTGTGTAAATAATTTTATAGTGTTCTTAATCTCACACCTAAGTCTCTTTTCCACAGACTATTAAAATAATGGAAGTCCCTGTTATAAAGATAAAAGAAAGTTGTCCTGGAAAATCGGATGAAAAATTAATAAAAAGTATTGTTAATATGGTAGGTCAAGCATTTCATTGCATGTGGCATGCTGCACTTCCTTTGATTTATTCATATATTCCACTTGTGGTGATTGGACCTAAATTATGTACAAGGTATACTTTGAGCACTTTGAAACTAGATCAATAGAAACTATTTTATATTTATTTTTAAAATCTGGGTGTTTCTGAAACCCCAAACTGTAATATATTATAAGTAATGAAATCCTTGTAAAGTAATTTGGCATTGTTAAATTTAAGTGACATTCTATGTGTTTAGGGAGATCTGGTACTTTTCTTGAAACTCTTTAGTTTCTTTTTTCTCAATATATTTATTCTAAATTCTTGCTTTATTTTCAGAATTACAAATCACAATAATTGAGTCATGAGAGAATTTGTCAGCATATAAAATATATCTAATTCTCTATATCAGCTTTATTAGCTTGTGAGAGGGCTGCCATAAGAAAATACTACGGACTGACTGGCTTAACAACAGAAATATATTTTCTCACTTTCCTGGAGGCTAAAGTCCAAGACCAAGGTGTCAGCCTGTTAAACTTCTCTTGAGGCTTCCTTCACTGACTTGGAGATGTCTGCCACCTTCTTGCTGTATCTTCACATGACCCATCTTCTGTGCATGCATGTCTCTGGTGCTCTTCTGTGTATCCAAATTTTCTGCTCTTAAAAGGACACCAGTCAGATTGGATTAGGGTCTGCCCATGTGACCTCATTTAACTTTACCTCTTGAGAGGCCCTATCTCCAAATGTAGTCACATTCTGAGGTACAGGGACGTTAACGACTTCAACGTGAATTTTGGGGATACACAATTCAGCCCTCCACATTAGCCTAGTAGATAAAACCCAAATAATTTACTGACCTATTTGACTTTTCTTTTAAATTGTTCTTTTCTTTTTATGCAAGAGTCATAAATATTTAAATATCTTCATTCTGTTTTGTATATGGACAGTACAAAGTGTTAAACAGTAACTTGCCTTTTTATATCCTGTTTGCCATGCTGCATCTGCCTACATATTTTGTATCTTTCTCTTATTTCCCTCATATCTAGTGAAATGATTAACTCCATCCTTTTTGTGGATGTTACATGCCATAGTATTTTTTCTATTTTTCTGAAGATAATTTGTGTAGGAAGAACCATATGTATGGCATCATTTTCTTGGTCAGAATAAAAAGCCAAAGTACATTCTGGTTATCTTTCTAATGTAGTCTATTAAAATTGGTGTACTTAAACAATTCATCATTCTTACTTTATATGCATACTAGATGATTTATAATGACTACCAAGTCATGTCAAAACTTATGTCTTTAAAATAATCATCTTCCGAATTTAAGATCTTGATGTGGTTGGAGATACATTTATATGAAAACAAATAAGTAAAGAAATATGGCTTCACTATTAAGTACAGTGCTCATTGTATGATTTAAAACTTAAGTTTCTACAAATATAAAAATGAGAATGTTGATACTGAATTGATTTTTAGGTCTTATTTAGAGAGATACATAATTTTATAATGTAAATTTTATTTCTTATAACTATGAAAAAAAACAAGGAAATTAAAGTGCCATTTGTAAAGATGGAATCAATTGAAGAATTTAAAAGTTTGGATTCTCCAGAATTTGAAAATGTATTCATAGTCATGGACTTCGAGGATTCTGTCTTTAATGAGTTATACAAGACTGATTGTAGAGTTATTGGACCACCAGTAGTATTAAACTGTGCCCAGAAAGGAGAGGTAAGAAAGAAGATATGCTTATTATGACTTTTCAAGGTTAAATTTGTAATGAATTTTTATGCAGAAAAATCCTGTTAACTATTGAGAGTGTACATACATAAACTTTAATTTTCTTCCACACAGCAGATATCACAATTCCACTTTTATCAGTTACTGCATAATTTAAAATTAGAGAAATTATTTCAGCTTTTTGTTTTTAAATAGCATTTCAGTGTAAGAGTTGTAGTAGAGTTAATCCCTATTCTTTGGTTTCATTACTTTGTTTTGACATTCTTAAGCTTGCTTTATTAACTTAAAATTGCTTGGATTGTTGTGCTTCTTTTGTTATAGATACTAGTAATGAGCACATGATAATCTTTAATTTTCTGTTCTGATTCAGAAGTGTTGCTTTCAAAAACCAAATAAACTTTTTATAGGCCAAAATTATGAAAAAGAATATTCTTGCATAATAGTTGGAGTTAAATATATATCTACTATATTTTTTAACAATTCTCTTTCATATATGTGTAGACAGATAAAATCATTTGTAAAATTATTTACTATCTCCATTTTTTTAGCTCACAAATTGGAATCTTATTTGGTTCCGTATATGTATTATTCGTATTTATTAGAAAATATCTTTGATCTCTTTTAATTTTAAGCATTTACAATAATGTATGGAAGTCTTTCCTTATAGACAATACTTTATATGTGTCTAAGTACATTCTGGGACTAAAGGTTTGGATATAAGTATGTTTTATTTGCCAATAGTGAAGTGTGTTTAGGTTGTGTGTATCAAATACGATTTGGGAGTCATGGGAAATTTTTTATTGTGAAACTGGTTTTTCACTTTTTTTTGTTGCATTTTGAAAGATGCAAGTATATCTTTGGATTGGGAAAGTTGGCAAGAGGGGCAAATATGTTTAGCTTGAGAAAGATGTGTTCTGTTTTTACTATAAAAAGATCTCATAGGTTTAAAATTGTTGTGTCCTTCAGCCTTTGCCATTTGCATGTCGACCACTCTATTGTGCAAGCATGATGAATCTAGTACTATGTTTTACTGGATTCAGGAAGAAAGAAGAACTAGTAAGTATTTTAAAATATTCTATTCAAAGAATATTTTTTCCTAGCAAAATAAATTTACATTAGCTTTTTTTTTTGGGTAGTTATATCATGGTTTTATTTTAAAAATATTGAAGGAGAAATAACTATGAATATACCAGGTCTTAAATTTTGTGAAGAAACACTCTGAAGAACCTTGTAAAGAGACAAATGTTTTGTCTAGGATGGCTGGTATGTGAATTAGAATTATTTCATGATTATCTAGTCTGTTTAAACTGTCTTTTTGTTAAGTATCATATCAGCCATGTTATTTGAAGGTTTTGTTTATACATCGCAGTTTTTTATTATACAGGCCCAGCCTTAAAGCATTCTCAGTGCTCTAGAGAATTTCATAGAAACTTCTTTCTTTAATCAATAAAATTTTTTATGTTGGAGCTAATGGAGTATTTTTGTAATTTTGTGGGAAGAATCTTGGTGTGATGTAACCTGGTATTAAAAAAGTAATATATTTAGGCCATATGAAAGCCAGTTGTTAACTTAGTTTTGTGTGATCATCTTTTCTGGCATATCTCTCTGTGCCAGTAAATGAAATGAATATTTAATTTTTTTTGGCATAAAGTTTATATTTTTATAAAATTCTTGTAAGTACCTTATAAATAGAAAGTATTCAGTAAATGCTAAATGAATTGTAAGCATAGTTTAAAATTTTGTTCAAGTTAGTCATAAAGTCACTGTTGTTTACTTTTTTCTTTTGAGGTCAGATTGGTGACATTGGTTCATCACATGGGTGGAGTTATTCGAAAAGACTTTAATTCAAAAGTTACACATTTGGTGGCAAATTGTACACAAGGAGAAAAATTCAGAGTATGTAAACTTTGGTATTTTTGTGTTATTTCAATATAGCATTACTGGGGTATGGATTTAATAATAGTACTCTTACCTATCTATTCTGCAGTTTATTGAGGATCAGAAATTCAATTTTTGCTGTATGTACATGTAATAAAAATTTTAAACCATAGGAGTGTGGTCCCTTAGGAGGCACTGGAACTTGAGTTAGGTATTGAAAGATGAGTAAGATTGTGGAGGCTGGTAGGTGGATAGCATTTTAGGCAGATGAATAATATTAGCAAAGATTACTGTATGAGCATTGGTGAATAAGGGGGTCAGAAGGTGATGAGAGCAGATATTTCTCCTATATAAGTGGTCTTTATAAAAAGAGAACTATGATCTTATAAAATAGTTCTAGGATTTAACTTGTGAAAATTATCGAAGAACAGGAGAAAGTACTTTTCATCACGATTAAAATTTTAGTTTAAAATTACACTTGAGTATATTAGGAAGAGTTTATCACTTTGTTCCCACCCTCCATCAGTGTCCTTATGTAGCAAATGGTAATTTTTGGATAATGTTGAATTCCTGGAAAATATACTTAAAATTCATATCTAAGGTTTTAGTGATTTAATTATGTTTTCTCTTAGTCCTGTCTTAGGGGTTAGTACTTCCAAGGAGGTAAACGCAAAGAGAAATAGAATATGAGAACAATGAACTTAATCAGCTTCAGAGATGCGTTTATTAAAAAAAAAAAGTGAAATGGTTTGGGCATCATCAAACTTACTTCAAAGTTATTTTAACCCAGATTGTATGATGGAAAGACCATTCTTTTTCTGTTAATTGTTCTTTATATTTTGTTATAAAGCAGATGAATAATAATCTAAGACTGTGGGGAAAAAAGTATGTATAATTGCTTCTAATGTCCATGGATGCATTTATTTAAGGTAAAAATTTATCGTGATTCATGTTTATATTTTTAGATAGCTGTGAGCTTGGGTACTCCAATTATGAAGCCAGAGTGGATTTATAAAGCTTGGGAAAGGCGGAATGAACAGTAAGTGTTTAGAAATTCAGTCGTTAATTATGTAAATTAATCGTATTTATGTTATGTGTTATAAAGATAAACCCATGTGCTCAAAATTCATAGATAATATATAAAAAATTAATCCAGTCTTTGTTTAGCTTAGGGGATAAAGTCTAGCAAGAGCAAAGTTATATAAAAAAATTAAAAAAAACTGAAAATAGAAAGACACTTATGGTATTGTTGGACTTTGTGAAATAATTTTGATTATTAAAAACATTCTAAAATTATTAGGTAACAGCGTAATGCGTCTGGATGTTTGGGTTGTGCTATATTTTTTCTTATTTTATGTTTGGTTACATTTTAAGTATTAATTGCATTCCAATCTCATAATTCCTTGCTGTTGTATTTCATTACTACTTAACATTTCATGAAACTATAGAATCCCTTGAATATATATAAAGTTTCATGTACAGAGCAGGGATTTGGGTTTTATAAGGATTACCCATGATTAAACTTTGTCAGAAGTTACTTATGCGATGACTGAGGACACATCAATTTTTTTTAACTGAAGTTTTTATGAGTATATCAGGACCAAATGCAAAATATTTGCAGTAAATGGATTATGCTAAAACCTTGAGAATTACTGTAGATTTGTAAATTGATACATCTAAATTATTGAATTTAAGTCAAGCTGGTTTTAGAAGAATGTATTTTGTTTTTAGGGATTTCTGTGCATCAGTTGATGACTTTAGAAATGAATTTAAAGTTCCTCCGTTTCAAGATTGTATTTTAAGTTTCTTGGGATTTTCAGATGAAGAGAAAACCAATATGGAAGAAATGACTGAAATGCAAGGTAGAATTTAGCATAATTTAAAGGTTATATATATTTTGTTCCCCACTCCTGCTTGATTACTTCCTGCTGAATATGCCTCTTTAAAAATTTGAGCCTGGAGATAAATAGTTGGGCTTACTTATGCTTCTGTTCATTCCTCTTTAGGAGGTAAGCATTTACCAGTTGGAGATGAAAGATGCACTCATCTTATAGTTGAAGAGAGTATAGTAAAAGAACTTCCATTTGAACCTTTGAAGAAGCTTTATGTTGTCAAGCAAGAGGCGAGTAATTCTAGAATGAGATTGTTTTTTAAAAAAATATTACTAATTGTTTTTCTGATGAGGTAAATTTTTAATTGAAATATTCTTTTCTTTCCTCTAGTGGTTCTGGGGAAGCATTCAAATGGATGCCCGAGCTGGAGAAACTATGTATTTATATGAAAAGGTATGCTTTTTGTCTCTTAGTCACTTGTTTTGTGAACTTACTTGTATAAAGATGACACTTTCTGTCCCAAAAGAACATAGTTTAAATAGCATATGGATCATCTTTTATGTCATGTTTAGGAGGTTCAGAATAATTAAACACTTGGATACTGAGTAATAGTCTTAGTCTATAGAGATTTAATGTATTGAATATTATTTTAATCTAATGTATGTCATTCTGTGCTAATTCTTGGTGAAACCATTAAGAATAATTACATCTCCGTCTTCAAACACTTAGGACCTTATAGGAAAGAGAGATATGCAAACAGTTAACAGTGCAGGGTGAAATGTGCTATAACTAAGTAATGTATGTGTTGTAACTTAGTTTCACTATGAGGGACTCAGGCAGAATTGGAAAGAGCAAATAAATGTGGAAGTTGAGCCAACTTCCTAGGCTAACCTGGTAAAGGCATTCAAGTTAAAGAGCAAGTGAGAGAGGGCATGAAAGGTTGAAAGTACACTAAAATTGCAAGTAGTTTAGTATGGCTTTAGAAAAGAGTATGGGAAAGAAGGCCAATAGATAAAGCTGACTAGGTAGGCAGAATCAATCTTCTAATATGTTAGAAGAATTTGGATTTATCCTGTAAGTTTTGGAAGCCATTGAAGAATATTAAGGGGGGGTGTCATTGCAAAAAATGATTGTAGTAGAAGGAATATAAACAAGGAAAATCGAGCCTTCATGCTGGATCTTGGTGAAGAGTGGTATCATTAACCAAAATGTGACATCAAAGTATAGAAGCAGCTGTCTTTAAGGGAAGATTTACTTCAGTTTGGGATTTAATAATTTTGAATGGAACACTGAAGGTGAGGTGTGGATTTACTGTGTTTTATAAAGTCTTAATATGTACTCTGTTGTGTACTCTTTGGACTCTTTCATCCTCAATGTAAAGTTCTTAACATAAAATTTTAAAAATATGCCTTAGAGTTCAGGAGGGTGCTCTTAAAATCAAGTGGTGTTTGAACAGTACTGGAGAGCATTATGTCCAGGCATAGTGCTAAATGCCACGGATATAGTGAACAAAATATTAATGGTCCCTGCCCTCCTAGAGTTTATGGCCTAATGGGGAGTAGACAGTAAACAAGCTTATAGATGAATATGTAATGGTAAAAGTGCTATGGAGAAAAATAATTAGGTGTTTGGGGTTAGACAGTTACAATGGTCTTTTGTCTGTTATATTTTATGAAGCTTCTGAATTACCTGGAAGAATATATAGTTGTAAAATTACTGTGCAAAATTCAGATTTTGTTAGACTTATAAATATATTTTTCTTTTGTCCCTGTCTCAGTAAAGAACCACGGAAGTTAAATTGAGCTTTTGTGCTTTTGATTGCAGGCTAATACACCTGAGCTAAAGAAATCAGTGTCACTGCTTTCTCTAAATACCCCAAACAGCAATCGCAAAAGACGTCGTTTAAAAGAGACACTTGCTCAACTTTCAAGAGATACAGACATATCACCTTTTCCTCCCCGTAAGCGCCCGTCAGCTGAACATTCCCTTTCTATAGGGTCACTTCTAGATATCTCCAACACGCCAGAATCTAGCATTAATTATGGAGGTAATTCACATTTTAAAAAATTGATCTTTAGAATTTAATGGAATGGAATATGCATTAGAATATTGATAAATCCCTACTGCAGTGAATATAAGACTGTTTTTAATCACCTTTGTTCTAGCTGAGGAGAAAAGGCACATGAAAATGTTTCCATTTAATGATTGCTTGCTATATGCTAAGTGTTTACATATTTTGTGTATTTGTAAGATAGGTTTTATTGCCTCTATTTTACAGATGACTAGACTGAGGTTAGAGAAGTAAAACTTCTCTAGGGTCACACATCTAGAAAGTGGTAGAGCTATTCAAAGAGCAAATTCTTGATACAAAAGAATCACAGATGTCATGAGTTATGGAAAAAAAAATCGGTATAATGAAGTCGGAGGAAGGTGAATTTACTTTCTCAGCTGATACAGGAAGGCACCTACAATTAACTCTTCTCCCTTGATCATCAATTTTCCCTCTATTTTTGTTTTTCATTCTGCATACACATACGTTGTGTTGTCTAGTTTATGAAACAATCAGAGCCTTCCCTTGACCCCATGACGCTCTCCACTTGTTATCCCATTTCTCTCTTCCCTTTCACATAAGTACTCTTCAAAGAATTACCTTGATCCATTGTCTCATTTCCTTGTTTTTCATTTTCCTTTCAATCTATTCCAGTTGAACTTTAGCCCCTACTACATGAAATTGCTCTTGCTGGGGAGACTGACAGTTTTTATGCAAAAACAGCATTCAACATGAGCAGCTAGTTATTCTTTCTTGGACACATTTTCTTGGACACATTTTTTTATTTTTCATTTCTCATTCTCCTTGACCTAACTTCTCTCTCCAGCTGTAAATGTGGAATGTTACTTCTGAGTCATTTCTTCTCTATTGAATTCTTCCTATACGATCTCTTATGATTCCGTGGCTTCTGTATACATAGATGACTCCCAAATTTGAGGTTTTCCCTGTCCAACTTTATACTTGACACCTCCTTGTTCATGTCTAATACACATCCTAAACTTAAGATAATCAAATTAAAACTCTTGTTTCTATCACTCCCAACTCTATTCCTTTGCCACTCTTCCTTAATCAGGCTTTTCTGTAAAAAGAATCTCTTAGACAATTGTAATGGTCCCGTAAATGGTCTCCCTGTATTCATTTTTGCCTTTCTACATGCGGCACTTAGAGAGGTCTCTAAAAACATATAAATTAGTTCATGATGTTCCTCTGCATAAAGTCATTCAGTGGCTTTGTATTACCATAGCTTTCAAGTTCCTATGTAATTCTTCCTCAACTACTGCTAACCTCATGTGACGTTGTCCTCCAGTAACACTCTCTGAGTGTCAACCACAGTATCTTTGTTGCTCTTCACGTTTTTCTTCTACAGAACCTTATACTTGCTCTCTCTGTCTTAAAGAAATCTTATGGGTTCTCTGTAAAGTCAAGTCCCTGACCCACCACTCTTTCCTACCAACCCATTACCTGGTGGTTGTCTTCAGTAGTAGTTATCAATGTTAGAAATGGTTTGTTTACTCATTTATTTTATTTGCTTCATCAGAATGTAAGCTTGAAGAGAACAGGAGCATTGTCTGTGTTATCTCTGCTTTATCCCCAGTGCCTAGTATAGAGTAGGTACTCATTAAATATTCATGGAAGGAGTTGAAAGTCCATTTAAGGTAGGCCCAGAAAGCTGAGGTGGATTTGAGATGATAAGAGGAGCAAGAATACAGATAACAGTACACAGACTGAGTTGTTAGGGAATAGTGAGTAGGTCAGTTTGCTTGAACTATGGTGGGACAGTAATAGTCAAATTAGAACAGTTAATTGGGGACTAATATTAGAGGGCTTTGAAATCATACTGGCATATCTGAACTGTATATTGTCATCAGCAAGGAACTTCAGAAACTAGAGCAGCAGTGTAATTCATTAAGTAATTTGTACTGTATTAATTCTGAAGAATGATTAGAAGTAAGGCAGTTTAGAAATAGCCTGACCATGAAGTACTCTATAGTGGCTTTGTCCACAAGGTAATAAGGCCCTAGACCTGGGTTGATGATGTTTGGAAAGAAAAGTAAGAAGCACTGGGGAAATACTGATAGAACGGAGTGATAGAAAGGGAATAAGAGGAGATGATGGCAAAGTATTAAATAGAGGAAATGCTACCTTAGCAAAAATAGAAAGTTTATATTTTGGAGGAAGACAGTACAGTTTTAGAGAAAATCCAGGTTAAATTGAGGCAGAAATGTCCAGTAGGCATTAGGAAAAGCTGAACCAGCTGCTTGGGTGGGGGGTTATGATTAAATAGTAGATCTGAGAATTTACATGTTTTGTGATCATGATGGAGATAATGGACATGAGATGGTAAGAGGTCATGATCATAAAGGACAAAGCTTGGATGTGAAGTTGAGGGGAGAGAAGAAAATGAATCACTAAAGAAAACAGACATGACAACTATACTCATACATGAGATATTCTGTATGGTAGAATTCCCAGTTTGTAGATCACTGCCTAGATAATAATTAATAATTTAATTAGATCAGTTTAAGTCAGTTTTTTCCCCTAACGTATCCTGTAATGGCAAAGACTCCTGGGTCTGGTGAAAGTAGCCTGAAATAATGTGCGGTGTGTGGGAAATTCTTTGAAGTCTTTTTTCTTTTTAAAACATTCAAAACTCTACAGTACACGTGGTTGTTTTACTAATGCTTAAGCTTATTTGTCACTGAGTAAAACTGATATGCTGGGACTATATATTATCTTTTTTCATGTCATTCTATTGTATGTTATACATTCCTTTTTCTATTGAGAAACTTGCTATTAGGTATGAGGTATTCTTACCTAATTGTTAGTAAGGAAATGTATTTTAAGCTGTTATGAAATTTCATTTAAAATTTTTTTCTTGAAATACATATAAATATACTAATACATCCTCCCTGCCCTTTGGATTAGACTGGGTGTTTTCTATAAAGATACTTAGAACTAATAGAGAATTTGCAGGTAATGTTTGTTTTGGGTTTTTTTTTTTTCTTTTGTCTTTTTGTTTTGAAGGAGCCTCTCTCTCCCCCTCTCTCCCTGTCTCTCTCTCTCTCTCTCTCCCTGTCTCTCTCTCTCTATATATATATATGAAAAATTTTCCATTATTGTAATTGTGTAATCATAACAACTTTTCCCTCCTTTTTTAGCTTAAAGATTTTTCTATGATGTCTATTGTGCTTTTTAGTAAAAGAAAAAAGTTCTTTTTTCTGGCCTTGAGTGCAATTCAGCATCACACACTGTTATGTTATCTCTCTCTAGTCTCTTACCTGAAACAGTTCTTTCTTCAGTCTTTCTTCGTTTTTAATGACTGTGGCATTTTTGAAGAGTACATGATTATCATTTTTTTCTGGCCTTTTCTGTGAGGAAGTTCTACTTTAATGAAAATTTGTATGATGATATATTTGTAAGAGTAGATATCCTTCCCTTTTTTCTGTTAAACCTGTAGTGTTATACCTGACTTCCATTTTAAATCTTTCTTCCTTTTTATCTTTTAGAAACACCAAAGTCTTGTACTAAGTCTTCTAAAAATTCCACTCCAGTTCCTTCAAAGCAGTCAGCCAGGTGGCAAGTTGCAAAAGAGCTCTATCAGACTGAAAGTAATTATGTAAATATATTGGCTACAATTATTCAGGTAAGACTTTGGTTGCAAAATGATCTGTTTTCCAGAGTTCATAAGTAAAAAATCTGAGGTGTTTTTTTTTTAATAAGAAAATTATATAAGCATAGAAATGGAACATAGATATTAAAAATGAAAATGTATAATAAAAACTGCTGTTAGGAAAATACCATAATAGTAATAGTAGCTTTTATTCATGCAGAAATAGCATGATTTTTTAAATAGTGACTTTAAAGAGAGAAAGATCCTCAGTAAAAGATCTTAGAGGGGACTGAGTTTAATTCAGAATTTTGCATGTTTCATATCAAGATACTGCATTTATATATGAAAGTGGTAGATAACTTTTCATGAAAGTATGTGTTCCAGAGTCTAGAGTTCTAGAGTTAGTACTGTATATACGTGAAAAAGCAAGTAGCAATGAAGCATAACAACATGGATGTCAGTAATTTTTTTTTAGTAATCCTTTCATGTGTCAAGTTTTCTTAAAGTATGCAGTAGTCATAAATGTTCATTCATTGCTTACTAATATTAAAATGTACTATGAAAAGTTAATTCTGAGGAAAAACAATTCTAGTGAATCCTTGTAGGATAAGATTGAAGAAGATAATAAGGAATATATCAAAATTCAAGGTTCTGAAAGACATAATAATAGGAGCATTATTTTGGAATTTGTAGGAAGAAGGAATAAATTGTTCTAGGTAATGAAGGAGACAGTTTGTCAGGAAAATAAAGTTGATACCACCAAGCTTGTTTTTGAATAGAAAAAGGATTGGGAGATCTGATTGGGGTTTAATTTTTAACTGACCTCTTTTTGAATTCTTAATATAACTCATTAGGGTCCAATGTAATAGCCTTTAGTTGCTTGTACCATTGATAAAATACATGAATAAGAAATGGAAAGACTTCTTTCTTGGTAGTCATGGAGAGGTTATTCTTCACAGTTAATTTGTTTAGCAGTAGTCAAAGTTTTATGAGGCCCTCTGCTGTATTAAACTTTACTTGTTTTAAGTCAGCTCTGCTCTTCTTCCTCAAGGGGAATCATCCTACAAGAGTTTCTTGTTGAAGTTTTTATAGTCAGCCAAAATGTGGCTGAGTAGCAGAAAATCGCCTTGGCATATACTGTTCATGTACTTTGGTAGCATTTATTACCTAGAAATGAAAATCCTTGTAGGCCATGCTAATGCATTGGAGTTTTCAAATTTTAATTTGCATATCAATTAAATTCACTAAAACTTCTTTTTAAAAAGCACTTGTAATTATTACACTGTAGACAAAGTTTCATACCACTGTGCATAGTAAAAACTCACCTGTTTACTTAAAATATTATGGTCTATTTTGTAAATAAATTCAAAATACCTAATCTTTATTAAAAAAATATTTTGGTCTAAATTCATGATAGTGTTTTCTTTAGGGCTAATGTGTCCTTTTTTTTTTTCTTTTTTGACTTGAAATAATTTGATTTTAACTTAGCTCCCAAATTAAGACAATATTCAGTAGTGACTTCATTTATTCTATATAGTACTTAGGTGCCTACTAATATAAAGTATTATTCCAGGTGTTAAAAGAGGATTCACATTTTAAAGGAGCTTAGACTGGAAGAGGAGATAAAACGTACACACTTAAACATTAGTACGAAGTGGAAAGTTAGGAGTATCACGAGGGAGGTTTAGTTAAGATATTTGGAGATTTGTATGGTGAGAATTTTACTTTTCTTCCAGCTTAGGCAAGGTGTTGGGCTAGAATTTTCAGTGGGTTGAACACTGGAAAAAGTATCACGGAAAAAGAAGGTAAAAATTGAAGTGAGTTTTAAAGCATGATTATGATCAGTGCATGCAAAGAATATGAGTGGGAAGTGTGTTTGAGATTGTTCCAACAATACAAACAATGGAAGATACGTATCATTTAAGGTATTACAGGGTAGTCTAGGGGGATTAGACTTTTGGGTGGGTGAGTTAAGGAGACAAGGCGAGGGGTTGAGGTACGGATACGGTGAGAGTTGAGATAAGACTGCCTGTGTTAGACTGGAGAAGGCCTTTGTACAGTGTGCTGTGTAACTATAGAAGAATTTTTGATGGGAAGGGAAAGATGTTGTGTGACTTGTATTTTAGAAAGTCACTTGGCACACTGAAGGAGATATTGAGGAAGGGGAAATTGTGGAGGCAAGGAGGTTAATTTGGATGTTATTTCAGCAGTCTTGGTTTGGGATTTTGAAAACCTGAACTTCTTAGGATAGTCTCAGTGGAAATGAAAAGAGGATAGATTTCAGAAATGTTGGAAAGGTAGAATCAATAGTTTCTGGCTAATTTTATTTGGGAAATTAAAGCAAACATAGTAGAACTGTTTAGATAGTGTGTCTTCAGACTGCTGAGAGGTTTTAATGAATCTTGATGTATTTTGGTTGTCTGAATATTTTGTTTAGGATTTTAGGATTTTCAAATGTTGACTAGATAAACGAATGCTTATAAATGGTTCCAGATATCTTTGAAATCTCTGTTGTGTTTTTTCCCATTCGCATTCCTTTACCCCTCCTCAGATATTATTATTATCTAGCATTTTGTGCTTATCATTCTTCTTATAGATCTATCACATGTGTAGGAAATCAAACTATGTAAATGTAACAGTATTTATATATTTTCTAGTGTTGCTTTTTTGCTTAATAGAAATGTTCTTGGGATGCATCTGTGTCATTGCGCATAGCAGTAATTCATTTTCCTTAGTGAATATATCAGCTTATTTAACTTATTTTTAATGGACATTGAATTTAAGTTTTAGTGTTTTGTTGCTGGTTTTTTTTGTTTTCTTTTGTTTTGTTTTTTTTTTAAACTATTACTAAAGTAGTGCTGCTGTGAATATTCTTATTCATTGCTCCTTAAGAAAATATTCTGGGCAAAATCCTGGAATTTCTGGGTCATAGGTTAAACACACTTTTAAGTTTACTGAAAGTTGTTAGTATGTTGAAAACTAGCTTTTGTGTTGGTCTTCTTACCCTTTGAGGCTTTTGTAGGTGAAAATTAGCTTATATTGGTTTAGGCAAATGTCTTTGGGACAAAAGTTGGTTTTAGTACTCTACTTTACTTTGACTTAGATTTTGACCTTACTTTCTTGTCACCTTGTTGTTGTACTTAGAATGAGGTTTTTCTTCAGTATTTTAATTGTTTTCAGCAGGTTAAGTTCACTATACTTGAAGAAATGGAAGGCCTAAATATATATGTATTTTGGGATGGATGGAGATAAACAAGTCTAGAATTGTAGTCGTTCTTAAAAATAGGAACAGTTCATAATCTTAACATAGTTTCTTACTATTTATAATGTAATTTTTTTATCTTTTTCTTTTTTTCCTCTTCCATTCATTCCCTCTTGTCCTTTGTGCTATTGTTACTCGTTTTACTTCTGTATATGTTAAGAACCCAATAGTACATTATTATTTTTACTTTAGTCAAATAACTTTAGTCAAATAGTCAATTAGCTATTTAAAATTTAAGTAAAATTTTTATCTTAAATTATACAGTTTTTACTTGTCTTTTTCTTTGATGTACATTTATGTGAATTTTAACACATGTGAAAATTTGTATAACCACCACTACAATCAGGATATAAAACATTTCCATCTCCCCAAAAAACTCCTGGTACTGTTTTTTTTTATGTCACACCCTTTTCTCCTTCCAACTCCTGGTAACCAATGATCTCTTCTCCATCGCTATAATTTTGTCTTTGAAAATGTCATATAAATGGAATCATATAGTATATAACCTACTAAGCCTGGCTTCTTTCAGCCTTTGAGTTTCATCTAACTTGTATGTATCAGTAGTTTGATCCTTTTTATTGCTGAGTAGTATGCCATTGTATGGATGTACCACAGTTACCTATTCACTTATTAAAGGATATTTGAGTTGTTTCCCATTTGAGTGGTTATGAATAGAGCTGTTACCAACATTTGTGTACAAGTTTTAGGTGCATATGTTTGCATTTCTCTTGGGTAAACACCTAGGAGTAGGATTGTTGGATCATATGGTACATATGTTTGACTTTAAAAGAAACTGCCCAACCTTTTTCCAAAGGGGCTATACAATTTTGCACTTCCACCAGCAATATGTGAGAGTTCCAGCTGCTCATGTCCTCACCATTGCTTAGCAGTATTTTTAGCCTTTCAAATAGGTAGGTAGTTGTATCAATGTGGCTTTAATTTACATTTCCAAAATGACTAATGATATTGACTATCTATCCTTGTCCTTATTTGACATTTGTGTATCTTTTTTATTGAAATAACTATTCAAGATTTTGCCTATTTTTAATTGGGTTGTTTCTTTCCTGAGTTTTGAGAATTCTTTATATATTTTAGATACTAGTCCTTTGTCAGATAGGTGATTTGCAAATATTTTTTCCTAGTCTATAGCCTGTATTCTCATGTCTTCTGATAAATTCATCAAAATTAAACACATTTTTATCATTTTTTTTGTCTTATGCATCATGCTTTTGATTTCATATTTAAACACTCTTTACCCAAGTCACAAGATTTTCTCCTAGGTTTTCTAAATATTTCATAGTTTTAGGTTTTTCCTTTAGATCTGTGATCCATTTTGAGTTAATTTTTGTATAAGGGTTATATTTAGGCTGAGGTTCTTTTTTTTGCCAATGGCAGGTGGTGTTTTAGTGCTATTTGTTGGATAGCTGGCCATTTTCCACTGGATTGCTTTTGCACCTTTGTCAAAAATTACTTGGCCATATTTGCATGGGTTTGTTTCTAGACTCTATTCTGTTCTGTTGGTCTTGAATGTTTCTCTCTTTACCAGTACAACACAGTCTTGAGTACTGCAGCTTTATAGTAAGAAGTTCTTTGCCTTTCTACATAAATTTTTAGAATAAGGTTTTCTTCAATCTACAAAAAGTCATGGCATTTTTCATAGACATTGGGGTAGATTCATAAGTCTGTTTTGGGGGGAGAATTGACATTTTTACTGTGTTGGCAGTCCATGACCATATGTCTTATTTATTTAGGTCTTCTTTGATTTCTTTCATGAACATTCTGTAGTTTTCAGCATCATGTACGTGATTTATTATATTTATGCTTAAGTATTTTAATTTTTATTGTAAATGATACTGCTTATAGATTTTGGTTTCAATTTGTACATTACTGGTACATAGAAATACAATTTTTGCAGTGTGCATGCATGTGTGTGTGCATGCATGCATGTGGGTGCTGACTTGGTATCCTTTGACCTTGCTAAATTCACTTACTAGTTGTAGGAGGTTTTTTCCCTTTTATTTTTTTAAGATTAATGCAAGTAGCAACATAGATACAAACAGATCTTCTGGTTTCAAATCCAGTCTCTTTCCTCTAAGCCAACTTTTTTGGCCACCATTTCAAAATATGTTACTTGTATGAAGTATATGTCTGGAAATAACTTATTGCTTTCTTCCTTAGTGACTTGAATAAAAAAATAGAAATTACTCTGTATCATACTAACAATTTTAATGATTTCTAGAACTGTGTGATAAACTGTTTTTAGATTCTAACATAACATTTTATTATAAGAGTATATACATACATACACAGATATATAGATAAGTAGGATAAAATAGAATAGAAAATGTTATGAGAAAAGATTTCAAATTTAGGGAGAAGTATTTTTTTTAATTACTCTTTTCTTTTTCATTAAATCTTATCTCCTTTATCACTGTCTGTTAGATTTAAAAGATTTTTTTTCATTTTCCACAATCTACCTAAACTAGTCTTTTTTTTTTTTTTTTTTTCTTTTAACTTTCTAGTTATTTCAAGTACCATTGGAAGAGGAAGGACAACGTGGTGGACCTATCCTTGCACCAGAAGAGATTAAGACTATTTTTGGTAGTATTCCAGATATCTTTGATGTGCACACTAAGATAAAGGTAAATTTGTATATGTTATGTTGGTGGTAATTCTTTTTTGATTGTGTATATTTATTATGATTTTTCAGATACTTCTGGTTAGCTAATTAAGTTTCACATTTAAAATTTCTTCATTATGCTGTACACCAGAAATTGACACAATATTGTAAACCGACTATACTTCAATAAAAATATATATTTAAAAATTTTCTTATTCTTTCATTTATTCCCTTGAATCATTTTCCCTTGGCTCTAGTACCTTATTAATGTTTGTTGTTTGCCTGTTTTTTGATTTTGATTAATCTGAAAACAAGGAATTTAGACCTTATGAAGTCTTTTCTATAGAGACATGTAGTTGCTAGTACTATTTTTTTTTTCCTACTGTTTTTCCTCTTGGGTTATGTATGTTTGGTTTGCTTTGATTTTTTTTGAAAAACTATGAAGGTGGAAGGGACTTAGAAATCATTTCATTCATTTCTCTTTTCATACATGGTCAGATAAATGCTGAAACCATATAAGAAAATGCTATCCTCTTTTTAATAATTTTCCTTTGATGAGGGGGTCCCTGATTTCCAGGTATCAGTCTCTCATAGTAAAGTAATTTTGGGGCAGGTTTCACTTAACTCTTAAAAGTAGTTTAGTTTTATTTCCATTTATTTTTCTTGTGTGGTGCCTGGTCAGAATTGATCAGTTTTCTTCTCAGAACAATCCATATTAATGGATATTATTCCATATTGTAATAAAAAGATCAATCTGAATTACACAATGTTTTCAAACAAATACATTCACTTTTGATTTTTATTGCACAGTATAGACAAAATATAAGATATGTAAGTTAATAAAAATGCAGTTTATCAAATGTTTATATTTTTTATTTTATCAAAATCCATTATTATATTTCACCTATTTCTAAATTTACAAGTAATTTTGAAGGAATCTTTATTTTCTTAGCTATAGAACCTCAAACTAGTTTATCCTTATTTCCAGTTAGGATTCTGAATATTTGAAGAGGAAAATTTTCTTGAAATGATCTTTTTTCTCATAAGAAATACTAAGAGGCATAGAGGTAGAGTGGAAAGACAAGCAGGTTTTCATCTATGTGTTTACCCCCAATTTGTAGATCATTTTGTGTTGGCTAGTCTGGGTGTGCAAGTTACCTTCCAATATAAAATGTTAAGTGCTTTTTATATGTATGGGATCATAATCTCAACTCAGAAGATCATGTTCTCTAGTTCACTGAAGCTTTTTAAAAAATAATTAATTTCTTATTGAATAAAGGAGTCTTTAAATTCTATACTGCTTTACAATTTTCAAAAGTTACACACATGATTTCACATAATCCCATAATAACCTTCCCCCACCTCTGCCTTTACATTGCCTTCCCCGCTTCCCTCTCCCCACTGGTAATCATTGGTAGTTTGTTTTCTGTATATGTGAGTCTGCTTCTTTTTTTGTTTTATTCACTAGTGATTCACTGGAGCTTTGAAAATGATTATCACCCTTTAGTTATTATAATGCATAACAAAAATTTTTAAGATTCTTCTATAAACTTGGATTACCAATATTTCAATGAGTAGTTATTTTCTGGCTGATTTCAGGTTTGTCATACATGTAAAAATTTTAAAGCCTGTATTTTCTTTTTTTTCCTGCCATGAAATCAATGTGTGCTGTCAAATATTTATTTGTGAAATCAGGAGAAAGGGAAAAAGGAGTTGAAAATACCTATAATCCCATCACTGAAATGCTCCTAAAATTTTGTTTTATTTCTTTCTTTTTTATTGATAGCATTTTTTTCTTTTCTTCTTTTAAATGTAATCCACTATCAATTACTCCCACATCCATTGAACACTACCAAGAAGGTGAATATAATTGTCTGTATTTTATAGATGTGAAACAGCTACATACAGAGATTAAATGATTTTTCTGAAGTCATTCATCTAATAAATGCTGGATACAGGATTTGAGTCCTTTTTTTTTTGTCTAACTTCAGATTCTGTACTCCTTAACCTTAATGTTGTCTTGCTTTCCCCCTCCCTTTTTTAATGAGATAAAATTGACAGGTAACATTGTATTAGTTGTAGGTATACAAAGTAATTGTTTGATACATGTATATATTTCAAAGTGATCACAGTAAGTTTAGTTAACATCTACCTCCACACATAGTTAAAATTTTTCTTTTTTTGTGATGAGAACTTTTTAAGATTACTCTCTTAGCAACTTTCAAAAATGTAACACAGTATTATTAACTACAGTCACCATGCTCTACATTATGTCCGTAGGACTTATTTTTCTCATAACGGGAAGTTTATACCTCTTGACTGCCATTACCCATTTTACCCATCTTCCTCCCCCATATCTCTGGCAACTACCAATCTGTTCTCTGTATCTATGAGTTTGGTTTTTTTTTAGATTCCACATATAAGTGAGATCATATAGTATTTGTCTTTCTCTGAATTATCTCACTTAGCATAAAGCCCTCAAGGTCTGTCCATATGGTCACAAATGTCAGGATTGCCTTCTTTTTAATGGCTAAATAATATTTCATTGTATAATACCACATTTGCTTTATCTATTCATCCATTCATGCACACTTGGGTTGTTTCCATGTCTTGGCTATTACTAATGCTATATTGCTTCTTGATGCTATGTATATAAATACACATATATATACATATACATATATATTTTACTCAATTATATTTGATTGACAATGTTGTGGTAGTTTCTGGTATACAGCAAAGTGATATATATATATATATATATGTATATGTATATATATATATTCTTTCTCAGATTCTTTTCCATTATAGGTTATTACAAGATATTGCATATAGTTCCCTGTGCTATACAGAGGGTCCTTGTTTATCTTTTTGTATATAGTAGTGTGTATATATTAATCCCAAAATCCTAGTTTCTGTCTCCCCTGCCCCTTTGGTAACTGTAAGCTTGTCTTCTATGTCTCTGAGTCTGTTTCTGTTTTGTAAATAAGTTCATTTGTATCATTTTTTTTTTAGATAACACATATAAGTGATATCAAATGATATTTGTCTTCCTCTAACTTACGTCCATGTTGTTGTAAATGGCATTATTTCATTCTTTTTTGTGGCTGAGTGATATTCCATTGTATATACATACCACATCTTTACCCATTCATCTGTTGATGGACATTTAGGTTGTTTCCATATCTTGGCTATTGTAATAGTGTTGCTGTGAACATTGAGCTGCATGTATCTTTTCGGGTTTTCTATGGATATATTCCCAGGAGTGGATCATATGGTAACTTTATTTTTAGTTTTTTAAGGAACCTCCATGCAGTTCTCCATAGTGGCTGCACCAGTTTACATTCCTATCAACAGTGAAGAAGTGTTCCTTTTTCTCCACACCCTCTACAGTATTTATTATTTGTACACTTTTTAATGGTGTCTATTCTGACTGGTGAGAGGTGGTACCCTATTGTAGTTTTGATTTGCATTTCTCTGATAATTAGCAATATTGAGCATTTTTTCATGTGCCTGTTGGCTGTCTGTATATCTTCTTGGAGAAATGCATTTAGGTCTTTTGCCCATGTTTGGATTGGACTATGTGTATTTTTTTTTTTTTTGGGGGGGGCTATTAAGTTATATGAGCTGTTTGTATATTTTGGAAATTAATCCCTTGTTGGTTGCATTGTTGACATATTTTTCCCCATTTTGTAAGTTATCTTTTTGTTTTGTCTGTGATTTCCTTTGCTATGCAAAAGCATTTAAGTTTTGTTAGATCCCATTTGTTTATTTTTGTTTTTATTTCCATTTCTCTATGAGACTGGTCCAAAAACACATTGCTGTGATTTATGTCAGAGCGTGTTTTGCCTATGTTTTTCTCTGGGAGTTTTAGAGTATCTCATCTTACATTTAGGTCTTTTATCCATTTAGAGCTTATTTTTATGTATGGTGTCTTTAATCCATTTAGAGCTTATTTTTACGTGTGGTGTTAGAAAGTGTTCTAATTTCTTTCTTTTGCAGGTAGCTATCCAGTTTTCCCAGCACCACTTACTGAAGAGACTGTCTTTTCTCCATTGTATATTGCCTCATTTGTTGTAGATTAATTGACTTTAAGTGTGTGGGTTTATTTCTGGGCTTTCTGTCCTGTTCCACTGAGCTGTATATCTGTTTTTGTGCCTAAAGATACTACCAGAAAACTACTAGAGCTCATCAATGAATTTGGTAAAGTTGTAGGATACAAAATTAATATACAGAAATCTGTTACCTTTCTATACACTACCAAAGAAATATCAGAAAGAGAAATTAAGGAAACCATCTCATCGACCATTGCATCAAAAAGCATAACATATCTGGGAATAAACCTACCTAAGGAGTTAATTAAGAGACTTGTACTCCATAAACTATAAGATGCTGGTGAAAAAGTTGAAGACAACACAAACAGTTAGAAAGATAAACTGTGTTCTTGGATTGGAAGAATCAATATTGTTAAAATGACCATACTACCCAAGGCAGTCTACAGATTAAATGCAAGCCCTATCAAATTACTGCTTGCATTTTTCACAGAACTAGAACAAAAATGTTTTAAAAATTTGGATGGAGACACAAAAGACCCTGAGTAGCCAAAACAATATTGAGAAAACAGAGCAGAGCTGGGGAAATCACACTCTTTGACTTTAGACTATACTACTAAGCTATAGTAATCAAAATAGTATGGTATTGGCACAAAAACAGATATATTCTTTTAGTATTTAGTGAATAATCTGTGTAAATGTGGCTTACATTTGTGCAGTTTTTCATATCATCTCATTAATACAGTATTCCGAAGAAGTACTGATGTCTGTTTTATAGCATTGCATAGTGGTTACAGATAAGGACTGTGCCCACAGTAGATCTGGATTTGAAGTAAGGTAACCTTAAGTGCTTCAGTTTTTTTATCTATAAAGTGGGAATAGTAGTATGTGACTCATGGGTGGTTGTGAAATTTTTATTCTCAGTTTTTGCATTTTTATAAGTCACTAAGCATAGTGCCTATCACTGAGCATTCAATAAATAACAATGGCAATTTATGTTAGTAATAAACTAAATTCAGAAAGTAAGTAAACTAATGTTCAAAAGTTTTGTGAAGGATTGAAATAGTTTTTTACCCACCATGTTTGCAACTACTGTCTGGCACTTAGATTTCTGTCAGTAAATATTTGCTGAATAATGGTCATTCTACTTTTAAACGTCTGAATCAGGACTGGAACTCAGTGTATTTTCTCATCTTATATATTATGTGGACACCTTTGGTCTAATTCTTTATTTGCCTCCAACTTTTAGCATGCTAATATTTAAATTAAAATGAGAATTTTTGAGATTGATATGAACATCTTTTCCTACATGTGAATTTTTCCTTTTCGGAACTAATCAACGTTAGTCCTTGATGTGCCACTGCCTGCTGTTTTTCGGAACTATGACGAAACAAGAGAGGGAGGGAGGAATTGGAGGGAGTACATTTTCTTTCTGTGTTTATGGTTTGTTAATTTAGCGTAAGTCTCAAAGTACCTTGTACTTACTCAGGGAAAGGTGTATAGTGGGGAATCTGATACCTTGGTGTTCAGTGAGCTAAGTGAAAAAGAAACCCGTCTTGTATAAAAGTAGATGGTAACAGTACAAAAGAAATCTTAACCAGGAGGAAGAGAAGGAAAGAGCTTAGCTTTCTTACTCCAATCTGTTTACAACTTCCTTTACTTTTCTAATAGGCTTTGGGAGCTAGGCTCTATGACTTAGAACTATAGAGTTCTCTTATGGCCATGGCTAGGAGGTAAAGTTGAGAGCATCCTATGGAGAATTGTGTATGGATAAGAAGGAGATATGTGCCAGTGTCTGTCAACCATATTCCCATAGAAACATTGTAAGAAAATAGTGGCACTATGAATAACGCTCTTGGAGGCTCGCCTCGCCTGCCAACCTGACTCTCCATTTCTAATGGGTAGAAACTGGTATAGAGCAGGCAGAATGACATGGGATCTGAAGTCAGACAAGCCTGAGTATGAATAGCGGTTCATTTGGGGCAAATTTGCATGTGATTTGGGGCAAATTAAACTCTCTAAGCCTTAGTTCCTTTATTATTTAGTCCCTAAGCTAACGGTTGATTAAGACAGAAATCTTTATTTCATCAACAGGCACCAGGACTTAAAGGTTGACCAGAAACAGTAGACTTTTTCAGGGTGCCTAAAGGTTATTTTGCTTTCTGAAAGCAATGTTCTTAGGTAAGGATATACAGCCGTCCTGTAGTTACACTTTGGAAATGTGCCACTAGATTATATTGGCAGAGCTGTAAGTTTTTCTCTTTTGCATCACAGTTTCCCAGATGATCTTCCATATTTTATATTAAATACATAGGAAAATATAGTTAATAATAGCTTATGGAGCACTACTATCTGTTAGGGATTCTAAGTGCTATATAAGTATTAAGTAATTTAATTTTTTATGGGGTAGGAGTCATTACTATCCTCATTTTTCCGAATAGAAAATTGAGACACTTATTGAGTTAGGTAAAATTGAGTTAGGTAACTTGGCAAAGGGCACAGAACTAACAAGGCCTAGAGCCAGTATTTAAAACCAGCTAGTCAGTGCCAGAATTCATTATACTATATTGTTCCAAGGTTAGTCTTACTTATAGTCCTTTTCTTCCTTTTGTTGTCTTTCAAGTGCAATTTTAGATAGTTAAATCTAGTTCTTGAGTCTGTGGGCTGTTAAATTATTCTTGCCTGAGTTCACCTTTATGCTACTGGAAGTAATTTTTTCCCCTTTTGATTTTTCTGAATCTACAGAGTGTAGGAAGGATAGTGGTTCTTAAATTATTTGGTCTCAAATAATTCTTAAAAATTATTGAGGTACTTATGTTTATGTGGGTTTTATCTATTGGTACTAAATGTATTTGAAATTAGAATAGAAAATTTTAAAAATATTTTTTAAGATACATCAGTTTTTTCTTTAATAGCTTTATTGAGGTATACTTTACGTCTTTAAATTCACCTTTTTAAAATAATATGATTCAGTGATTTTAATAACTTTATCAAGTGATGCCATCACCATAAATCTATTTTAGAACATTTTCACCTTCCCCATTAAGATCCTTCATGCCCATTTATAATTAATTCCCAATGTTAGCCCCAGGTCCTCCAGGCAGTCACTAATCTACATTTTATCTTACGACTTTGCCTTTTCTGGACATTTCATATAAATGCAAATATACATTATATGGTGTCTTAGGCCTGGCTTCTCTCAGAAAATACTTAGCGTATTTTTGAATTTCATCTGTGATGTAGCATGTTAGTACTTTGTTCCTTTGTATGGCCAGATAATAGTCCATTGTATGGCTATGCCACATTTCTTTATCCTTTCACCAATTGATGGAAGTTTAGGTTGTTTCCAGTTTTTGGCTATTATTAATAATCCTGCTGTGAACGTTGTGTGCAAACCTTTGTGTGGGCATGCTTTCATTCTCTTCCATAGATATTTAGGAGTAGAATTGCTGGGACATATTAGTATTCTTAGATTTAAAATTTTTGAGAAATTTTTTACATCATTTTATATTCTCACCAGTAATGTATGAGGGTTCAGATTTCTCCACATTCTAGCCAATACTTATTCTTCTTTCTTTTTTTTTTTTTTTTAATAGCCATTCTAGGATGTGAAGTGGTTTTGATTTGCATTTCCCTAATGATTAATGAAGCTGAGCATCTTTTCATGTGCTTATTAGCCATTTGTATATTATGTCTGTGAAATGTATACTTAGATCAGGTGCCCATTTTTTGATTGGGTATTGTCTTAGTGAGTTGTAAGGGTTCTCTATAAATTCTAGATGCAAGTCCTTTATCAGCTATGTGTTTTGCAGATATTTCTTCCCAATCTGTTTTTTCTTGTCATTGCATTTTTTAAATGATGTCTTTTGAAGAACCAAAATTTTTAATTTTGCTTAAGTCCAATTTTTCCATTTTTTTAAAGTATAATATGCTTTTAGTATCATATCTTAGAAATTTTTGCCTAACCCAAGGTTTTGAAGATTTTGTCCTATGTTTTCTTCTTAAAGTTGTATTGTTTTAGCTCTTACAGATATCTTGAATTCATTTTTGGCTGAGGTGAGGGTTTAAGTTAATCTTTTTGTATGTGGATATCCCAATTTTTAAAACATATATTAATACACTTAAAGTAGTAATGACTTAACATATGGTAGCATAAATAACATTCTTTGTGAAAAATACCTAATTTCTAAAAAAAATAGTGAGAAGAGTGATGTTGATTTATGTTTTTATTGTCTGGCTTAATAGAAGAATATTTCTCATGTCTGCTCTTAACTCAGTCTGTTGCAGTGTCACATACCACGTAGTCTCTAGAAAACTCTGTAGTATGGTTGAGAGAGAATTAGAGTGAAAATGTCAAATAATGCCTTAGTATTGTAATAAAAATAGTTTAACTCATGGATCCCACTAAAAAGGTGTGTTGGAGGTTCTGCATATAACACTTTGAGAACCTTTGGTACAAGTTTATTGATTAAAATCTATTTAAAGTCACTTTTAGAATTTCAGTTAAAGCATATCATTTGGCATCTCACTATCATCTGATCTGTGTTTTATTACCTGATAAAGCTTTTAAATGTCTTCTAAATTTTTACAAATATGTAGTGTTAGGATGATGATTGAGAAATTTTATAGACTGGGGATTAGCAAACTATGGTCAATGGATGAAATCTAGCCAGTTTTAGGATTTTGGTGAAGTTTTGCTTGTTTTGGTGAAGAAAGTTTTATTGATATACAGGCACACTCAGTCATTTTTGTATTGTCTGTGGCTGCTTCCACTCTGAGTACTTGTGACAGAAACTATATGGCCCACAAGCTGTAAACTTAGTACTTACCATCTAGCCCTTTAAGTTTGCTGATCCCTATTATAGATTACAGTTTGGGTTTTTTTGTTTGTTTTTTGCTCTGTTTTTCTCATTTTTGTTGTGGGCCACTGGGGAGGGGCCTCTCCTTGTCCAAGAAGGTGCTCTCAGTTTCTTCAGCCACTCCAAGCTTGGGCCCTAGGGGTCCTGGGGGTGGCTGGGCACATCAGGCGTGTTCCTATTGTCTTGGAGGGGCACTGGGTAGTTGCAAGGTGTGGCCTCGTTGATCATGATGGTGTACTTTGCGTAGGGGCTGAGTGTGGGCAGAATTATAGTGAGGCCCCCCATGGTGAAGGATGCCATCAGCAGCAGCTCCTTGTCCTCAGCATTCTTGAAGGCAGGGATTCTCGCAGCCCTCTTGGTCTTGGTAGCAGTGGCGGCAACGGCAGGGGCGCAGAGCACCTAGATTACAGTTTCTGATGGCTGAAGTTAAGTAAGATGCTTCAGCAGCAGGATTGAAAGTAGTTTTCTATAATGTCATGTCAATCAGCTTTATAGTTAATAATAATTAGGAAAAATATTGAACTATCACATCATACTGGGAAGTTAGGCTTAGTCTTACTTGACACTCTTTATATTTTCTTAATTATTTTTCAAAGGATATTTTCCTCATAGTCAAAAAGTTATTTAATATCTTGTTGAGGAGAAAGAATGTTATTAATTGTTTTTCACATGAAATCAAGATACTTTGTAAAGTGTGTCTTTCAAATGAATCTTTAAGAGATTGTCAAATTCAATCTTAAATGTTTCCATTTGTGGTTTTTCAGGATGATCTTGAAGACCTTATTGTTAATTGGGATGAGAGCAAAAGCATTGGTGATATCTTTCTTAAATATGTAAGTATTTTATTTCTTTCTTAGGTTTTCAAGTTAGAGTGTCATCTCATCAAGGACTGGCAAGGAATGAAAGTTACATTTAAAATGTGAGAGCTTTTAAAACTTTGACATAGTTGTGTTTGTAAAATATATTGAAAGTGTTCTGGTCTTCTGAAACGTGCTTTCTATATGCTGTCTAACATTTTCTTGACAGCTCAGGTCATCATTAGGAACACTAATTGTACTATGCTACAATCATTTTACTATATATCATGTTATTTGCCCTTCATATATAGCCACAGGGTAATGGTTTTTTTCTTTGAAATTTTCAATGATTGAGTTTTTATTTTTCTCTTTCCTTGTTGATACCACTTTTTTGTGTCATTGTATCTGCTCTGCATAAAAACTTCCAATGAACTGTTTCTTCTCTAGGATAAGAACAACATAGCTTAAGTTTATCAAATAAAGTATATTAATTTTGAATGAGATGCTGTGAATAGAATTCAAAAATTTCTTTCAGTCTCTTTGAATAGGATTTACAGTTTTCAGTGCCTTGGGTTCTTACACATTTACTTCTGTTTCCTGAGGCCTCCTAACTTTCATCCTTACTGTATAGTCCTTAGATGTTTTTTTCTGGTTGGTTGAGAATTCCAAATGTGCAAATTATTGTCTCATATCTTTTTGATACATGTTAGTCTTCTCAGTTAAGATATTTTCCCTTTTTTTTGTTTTCATTTTTGGGTAATAAAAGTTCATCTTTTAATGATTGTTTGGATCCTTCAATAAATAATAGCATATTCTTGGGCTGCATAGATCAACTTTAATTATTATATTCGGAATTTATAGCAGTTTTAAAAATTTGCCATATTTATATCAGTAAAATAAGCTTTGATATACTTTTGTTTCTTTCTGGATCTTTATTTGCTTTTCAGGTTTTAGGCTCTGTGTACCAGTTGGTGCATTGTTTAGTAATTTACTCACTAGTGAGAAGTTTATAAAATGCATTTCTGTATTTAACTTGAGAGGAAACTTACTTTAATCTTTTCTTTCACATTCAGTATGTCAGATTTTGATTATTGATTATTCAACTTTAAGTTTTGTTGACTAAGGGTAACGTGCATTACAAATTAATGTTGGTTTTCTTTTTTCTTGTTCCTAGTCAAAAGATTTGGTAAAAACCTACCCTCCTTTTGTGAACTTTTTTGAAATGAGCAAGGAAACAATTATTAAATGTGAAAAACAGAAACCTAGATTTCATGCTTTTCTGAAGGTAATGTACGTTTCTTTCTAATAAAATTCTGAGAATACTTTTCTGAAGGAGTTCATTAAAATTATACTTGTAAAAATGTGTCCATGTAAGAACACCTTAATGTTATCTGCTAACTTTTTCTTTACCTGAGAGGGACACTGATGTTGAGCTTTGGAAGTTTTGACATGCCTAGGTAGCAGGGTCTCAGAGGCCGTTGAGTGAATAAGAATAATGTTGTCTCTGGGTGTTTGTTTGTTTTTTAAGTTATGCATGTTTTAGTTCTCAAACACCTCTAAAAATTTTCCAATGAGATATTTTTGTTTCACTTTTAGTGATTTTTTTCTTACCAATGCCTTACTTTGTTTTTTTTGATACCAGCATAATTAATATTTTAAATTTGTTTTTTTCTTTTGAATGATGTAGACTTAAGAGAAACTTAAAGTAGAATATATATGAGTGGTTAGAGGAACACACTTTCTGTTTAAGATGTTAATTCTTGGCTTGCCTGGAGGCTCCTTCAGGGCTTGAGAGATTATTAAACCACAGTAACCTGCCAGAGATCAACTGCCACCACTCCTCTCCTATTAGTTCTTATCAGGTCACAAGTAATAAAGTGTAATCACATAAACATAGAGTGTCTCATCTTTGCAGAAAACCTTTAAAAAATTTTTTGTAATTCCTTTCAGATAAACCAAGCTAAACCAGAGTGTGGACGGCAAAGCCTTGTTGAACTTCTCATCCGACCAGTACAGCGGTTACCCAGTGTGGCGTTACTTTTAAATGGTACTTCTCTGATCTGTTTTCTGGCAATTTTGGATGTTCTTAGGGAATTGTTTTGTCATAAAAAATTTGAAAAATTTCTCATTTTCAAAGTGTTCTTAGATTTCAGCTTTAAAACTTATATTTTTACATAGAAAATATCTTTAATAAGGATAATCTGAATAATCACTGGTGCTACAAAAATTCAATCTGGCCAAAAATGCTTTATTTATTTGTTCTGATGTCAATTAGATTGACTGGTATTGTACTGTTTGTCTCTTCCCTAAAAGTCTTCTTACATTTCTTTGTGTCCCTAATTCAAAATCAGTTTACATCCACATAAACATGAAATTTACCTACAAAATCACAAGATGAGAGATGATTAGTATGTCTCAAGTTATTTAGTCCTTTTCTGTATCTTAATAAAGTTCTTTATGCTTGACCTTATGCTTTTTTTTCTTGCATTGTGCAGAATACTCTTCAAACATACATCCATTTATTCTAAAACTTAAACTATAGATACCAATGAAAGGGATTTTCATAGCAAAGATATGTTACAAATAAATTTTGCCCACATGTGAAGAAAAGCATATTTATATGCTTTTACATTTACCTGACTAAAGTAGTGAATAACTTTAGGACAGTGTCAATTTTTATATTTTTAAAATTTAAGTATGGAAATGAAATTATAAACAATAGTGCAATAAAGCATTTTAAAGGTCCCCGAACCTTAACTACAGTAGTATGTGTAGCAGACAAGGAGGCTAATTTTGTGACTGTTTAATGTATTATTGTCTTTAAAATATATTGGAAAAAAAAATATATTGGTTAAACTGTGAGTTATGATAGTAACTACAAAAATTGACAATTTTTGTTCTCTTTGAGGTTATCTCATGTAGTTTAGAATTACTAGTATACAAAATAGTTCCTCCAGTCTTTAAAAGCTTTTGTGTTTTAAGATTATAAGGAGAATATATGAAGAAACAAATGTTTAACTTGACGAAGCAGTGTATTTTTTCTTAAATTTGTTTATCTTAATTATTGTTTCATTAAGTACTTGTAGGAATCCATCAAATGTTGTCATGATTCAATGAACTTGATTTCTAAGCCTTTCTCATCATTCCACTTAAAAGATTAGGTGGAAATGGTATTAGGGAACCATTAGGTAGAAGATTATAAACAACCTAGGTAAGAAGAGTTGAAGTGTATGCATCTCATGAACCTGTAAATGAAACAAAACCTTATCTTGAGGACACCAGCTGCTCCCTGCGATGGAGCCATGGTCCCTGATATGAAATATAGCATATATAATGATTTCTTAGTGCACTGAAGATCATGTGTTTTCATTCAGCACTTTGGAGAGAGTTTGAAGAATCTAGGAATCCCCAAGCTTTACTAAAAGGGAATTGAAATAGCAATGTAAGAAAATCTGTGTTAAATATTCTGAAAATTTAGTCAGTGAAAAAAACGTGGACACTTTAATACATGTTTAAGAAGAGAGCTCTTAAGGGAACATTGTGTAAAACTTTTTTTAAAGTAAAAGTTAGATTTTGTTTTTTAATTAATCAGTCTATTTCTATCAAAGTGGATTGCAGTTTTGTTATAGATGGAAAAAAATCACTGAATTTTTTTAATCTCAGAGAAAACATTTTATCTTTACAGATCTTAAGAAGCATACAGCTGAAGAAAATCCTGACAAAAGCACTCTAGAAAAAGCCATTGGATCACTAAAGGAAGTAATGACGTAAGTACATTATTTCAATTTTTAATCGTTTCTCAGATTTAGAATGGAATTGATAGAACAATTAGAATCATAAGTGGAGGGAAAAATATCAGTAGCAAAATTCTGTAAAATAGTATTTAAATTATTTTTTAGTAGTATAATTTATACTCAAATGTTAGAAATATAGTTGAGTGCAATGATTAATCAAAAACATTTATTTCTGAAAGTATTAAACTATTATACACAGAGTAACAATGGTTTAGAAATTTGAAAATACTGTAAATGCACTAATGGACATTTTCTTCATACACCTCCAGTCATAGCTTGTTTTTGTCTTCATATTCATATCACCTGCCCAAATGTAACTTGGGAATTTGACCATGATGAAGTAAAAAGAAAAGATTTATAATACTTTTCTGGTGTTAACTTAGACTTTTTTTATTTCTTACTTTGAATTCTATGGAATTAAGTTGATGGCGTTGGTTGGAGACATATTGAAAGTATAAACTCAGTGAAATTTATTAGGGGAACTTGATTGTTAAACTTGGGTTGTTTACTGTAGGTCTAACTTGGAGCCATAGATCAGAAATGATTTTTTCTAACTACCGTGATCAGAATTGAAAACTCTGTTGCTGTTAATTGTTTAGCTTCGTAAGGGGCAAGGACATTTCACTTCTTTGAGCTTTACATATCAACATATTTAATAGATTTAATTAAATGATTTCTGAGACTCCATAAGGTGCCTTTATGTGAAATAGAGTTTCTTAAAATACTTGCAAAGGAGCTCCTAGAGAGAAACCTTACTAGGTCTAGAGAGAAGCTGCAGCAGTAGAACAGTGCTCAAATTGGTGAGTACCTGCTTCTGTTGCTGCTGAAAGCATGAGGCTTATGTTTTAGTTTTTGCTTATGTTCATATTTTATATGTTAATCAACCAGCCTTTATGCTCTTGGTTTGTTATTTTGGGATTGGGATGATAGTCTGTTTCAACACTTCATGGTTTAACATACTTAGACACACGTTATCTACCTTGATCCTTTCCACAAATGATGAATTAGGCAGTCAGTGTTAACATATTTTCACAAAAGAGAAAAGCTTTTAGTTTTGTTAGTTTTTCTCTATTATTTTTATAATCTCTATTTCATTCATTTTCACTTTAATCATTATGATTTCCTTTTTTCTGCTTGCTTTAGATTGTTTGCTCTTCTTTTTTCCCCCGACTACCTTAAAGTAGACAGTTAAGATATTGATTTGAGATCTTTATTATATATTTTTATAACTATAAATTTCTCTTTAAGCACTGCTTTAGTTGTATATCCCATAAATTTTGTGTTTTTGTTTATCTCAAAGTATTTTCAAATTTCCTTTGTAATTACTTCTTGACCCATTGGTTATTTTGGTGTGTGTTGGTTAATTCCCATATGTTTGTGAATTTTCAAAGATTCTTTTTGTTACTAACTTATAATTTCACTTCATTGTTTCTGGAAAATATACTTTGTATTATTTTAATCCTTTCAAACTTTTTGAGGCTTGTTTTATGGCTTAACCTGGAGAATGTTCCATGTACATTTGAGAAAAATGTATTTTGCTCTTGTCTGGTGGAGTATTTTCAACATTTTACTTTTCAGCCTATTTATGTCTTTGTATGTAAAGTGTATCTTTTGTAGACAGTATACAGTTGGGCTTGCATTGTTTCCTGTCTCATAGGAATTGACTTCTAGTGATTTGAGAAACCTTTGTTTCTTTACACTTTGACAGTTTTTCAAGTTATTTCAGGCAGAGTATGTTTTTTTCTTCCTTATTCTATCTTGTCTGGAAGCAGTAAGTAGTCTTAGTTTTTATTTCCTTGAAATGATTAACATATGACTTGGGAATGACTTGCATAAAACCTTAACTGAACTTACAGTTAAAACTTATGTTAGCCTGAAGTTTATACCAGTGTAATGTATTTTAGGGAGTGTATAGTGAATATAGTTAAAAAAAGATTATAGTAAGAAGTAAAGCAAAACATTTTTCTGAAGGATTGTATGAAATTTTTTTAATGTAGTGGGATACTTTTAGGGAATATTTTAACTGATACAGTTACCAGTTAAAGACAGACTCACATGGAAGGACTTTTTTTGTGACATGAGATGTATGTATATGCAGTTTTCATAGTCTGTTGTTTTAAAAGTAACCTCATTAATTTTTCAGGCATATTAATGAGGATAAGAGAAAAACAGAAGCTCAAAAGCAAATTTTCGATGTTGTTTATGAAGTAGATGGATGCCCAGTAAGTATTTATTTTTGATGACTGTCAATTTATTTTCTTTTTCTTGTTACAGTTGGCCCTTGAACAACTTAGTAGGTTAGGGGCACCAACACCCCAGCACAGCAGAAAATCTGTGTGTAAGTTTACAGTTGGCCTGTGCTTTCTGTGGTTCCACATTCATAGATTCAACCAACTGTGGATTGTGTTGTGCTGTAGTGCTTGTTTATTTAAAAAAATCTGTGTGTAAATGGACCAGCACAGTTCAAACTTGTGTTGTTCAAGGGTCAACTGTATTTAGATTCTGTAGTTTTATTATAAACAGAATCTCAGGACAACTTTCTTTTAAATTATTTAACTTTTAAAAAAAATTACTTGCTATAAAGTAATCTCTTCTATTAATATTTTCAATCTATTTAGGCTAATCTTTTATCTTCTCACCGAAGCTTAGTCCAGAGAGTTGAAACAGTTTCTCTAGGTGAGCACCCCTGTGACAGAGGAGAACAAGTAACTCTCTTTCTCTTCAATGACTGCCTGGAGGTAAAGTTGGGCTTAATATAGTGTAATAAATAACACTGCTGTTTTGTGTGACTTCACTGAATGTTTAAAACCAAGTACAGTATTGATTGAAGTACAATGGGTTTAAATTAAGTGATTAAAATAAGTTTAAAGTAAAGTGAACTTAAATAATCACATTCTTTGGTCTAATACTGTTAACAGAATGCTTTTAGGAGAAGGCCTAATATTAAGAATCATAATTTTTTATGATTTCAAGTCTTAAGTCACAATGAAAATTTAGTTTATTTCCATGTAAATAAGTGCTTAGGTCAAGAATTTTAGGAACTTCCTGTATCTGCATGTATTTCTTCAAGATTTACAAAATAATTATTAGTTCTTTCTGAAATTTAAGTAGATTTCTCTGGCAAAGGAGAAATCAGAGGGAGATAACTTGGTTATTTAACATAATGAATTATAATCCCCTGATTTCTTCCTTAAGTCTGCAGTTTTTACAGTGATGGAGTGGTCAGTTTATCAGATGGGGTACAATGATTCTACTTCTAAAATTTTTAACTATCTCAGTTAAAGTTTTTCCCTATATTACCCCATGGGAGATTGAATTACGTTTATGTGCTTTTCTAACCCTTTTCTTCCATTCCTTTAGTAGTGTTTTTTAAGAAACAACTAGACAGTCTAATTGGGGAATATAAAGGAGTAAATTTTCCTTTATCCCAGAAATGAGACTTGTTCATTTTGATAAAGCAGTCGTTAACCTGGAAATTAATTTAACATTTCTGTTATTTGGTAACTTTTTGTTGCTTTCATTAAAGTGATTTGTTGGGTTGCCTTTTTCTTTAAAATCTATACTTCCTTTTACTCTTTTCCACTTCACTTCTCTTCTAGTGCGATTTTCTTATATCATGTATATCAGTATTTAATGTATAAAATACAAGGGAATCTTAGAGAACAAGCCAAGCACTGTTACAGCTGCAATAAAATCACCAAAAATTTCACTTGTATTTTATTGTTATGAGGTTAGTGAAGAATAGTATTTCCATTTGGTCAATATTGTCACAAAACACAAAAGTAAAGACAGTGAAAATACTGTACACAATTGACCATACCCTGAACCGAGATAGTTATAAAAAATGATGAGGCAGTTAATTCTGCACTACTTGTCTCCCCCATAATGAGAGCTGTAGCCTGCTCTGCTTTTGAGAATGGGGCTAGGTGGAGTCAATTTTTGCTCATATTTTATCTGAATCTGGATTATACTGTTACACTGAGTGACATTTAATTGCTCAGTACTTCTATTTGTTGGCTTCCATTAAAGCTTTTTTAGGTTTCTCCTGTTGAAGTCCCTAGGTCAGCTGGCTCCATTCATCTAAATGGGTTAGGTTATCTGTATTTCCTTTGTTAATTCATTCTGGTCTTTATCCTCTTAATCCTTAGAGAGTTGTGGCTTACTTAAAAAATTTTTTTTCTTACATCCCTTCAAATTCTATGAAGTCTTCTATAACTGGCTCATTGACTTACTTTCCACTTTAATTGCTGCTGTTGGTCATTCCTTGTAGTTTCCAAGTCCATTATATGATACCCTGGCCTTTCACGTCCTTTACCTTCCTGAATTCAGTGACTTTTTGTTCTCCTCTGTCTTAGTCTCCATGTCAGGATCACATTAAGTGTAACAGCTCTATTTCTACCATTAAGTTTGGACTCCAGATTTATAAATTTGGAGTTTTAGATTTATAAACTCTTATTCTTTAGCTTTTTTTGTTAAGAAAAATAAAAAGACTGAGCAAATTTGGAATGAAAAGTGTGGTAAAAGTTAGAAACATTTGAAATGGATAAAATCTATACTGACTTCTCTTAAACATGACAGGTGATGTTTTACTGAAGCTAAACTAATTTAGGATTTAAGGATATACTTTTCCTGTTTATATTTTATCTGTATTTTGAGTTTTTACCTTAATAAACTAGCATTTGTATCATCAGCATTAATACTTGTTATTGTTTTTCTTTTTTAAAAATGAACCTTAAAGTTATTTTGCTTAGCCAAATTAAAAGTATGTTCAAATATCACCGTGGAAATATTTAAAGAGTCTGCTTATTTTCACCACATTAATGTAGATGAACTTTTAATATTTGATATGTAACAGATCTGTGTCATATTTTGCATCAATGTGAATATGATACTGACTGCCTTTTGATCTTTTGTCACTAGCCAACACAAGGTAGTACATTTTTCAGCCTCACTTTGTCATATTCATGATGATGACCCATCAATCTCAATTCATTAGTAACTTAATCTAAATCATTTTGTGTTAATGTCTTTCAGTTGATGAATATAGCCTCAACAGAGATGTTCTTTTAAAAAGGCAAAATAATATACTAGGCTTTCATGGAAATGAAAGCAATAAATGTAAAGACTATAAAATTCACAGAACTCAAATAGATCACAAATCACAGGGTCCTTTCTGGTTTTGCTCCTATCTTCTCCAGCGTTATCTACCTGTCTCTTCCTTTTGCATGAGTTTCCAGTTTAGGTAAAGTTGTATCTTAACACAGCACCTTGAGTTTATAATTTATATCAGTTTTTAACATATTGTTTAGTTATTTTAATCTTCCTATTTCTCAATAAGTGTAAATGTCCTGAGAATCAGAACCATTTCTGTGTCATTCACTCCTTTATCCTCAGTGCCTTGCACAGGATCTGAGATAGCTGTGAATTCAGCTCCTAAACTGAAATCAATTACCTTTTGAACCAAAGGTTGTGATCCCAGAGCAACTAGTCCCCTTTCTGAATTCAAGGCCTTTAATTGATGATTCTTCTATCCTTTGATCTCATTACTTCTTGCAATGCCTCTAAGTTCTTTCATTCCTCTGGGACCTTTTCCATAGACCCTGTCCTTTTGCCTGTTTTCCTTACTTTGAGCTCTTCTCATGTAAACGTGAGCATTTCTGCTACATAATTACATGTATGAATTTGTTACATAGCAACTCTGCTTCTTATCAAATAGTAGTTCTGGAATGACTGATAGTGAAATGAACTGCATATAGATTTATGTGATTAGTGTCATTTTATTTTTAATCATTTGGTCTTTGTTTTCATGTTACTGACAATGACTTTTTTTTTTTGTTCTTTCTATAATCAGATAGCAAGAAAACGACACAAAGTTATTGGCACTTTTAGGAGTCCCCATGGCCAGACCCGACCGCCAGCTTCTCTTAAGCATATTCATCTAATGCCTCTTTCTCAGATTAAGAAAGTGCTAGACATAAGAGAGACAGAAGGTATGCTCATTGGGTAAACTATTGGCCAAATAAAAATAATTTATATAAATTGAAAGTGATTTACTCCCATACATATTTTTTAAACTGGTAAACTATCTTTATTTATTTATTTATTTGACTTTATTGAGAATTTTATTTTATTCTATTTTTATTTTTCAAATATATTTTTATAGAAGTATAGTCAGTTTACAATGTTGTGTCAATTTCTGGTGTACAGCACAATACTTCAGTCATACAGGAATATATGTATATTCATTTTCATATTGTTTTTAACCATAGGTTACTACAGGATATTGAATATAGTTCCCTGTGTTATACAGTACAGACTTGTTATTCATCTATTTTATATATAGTAGTTAGTACCTGCAAGTATTGAACCCCCAATTTATCCCTTCTCCCCACCTGGTAACCATAAATTTGTTTTCTCTATCTGTGTTTGTTTTGTAAGTAAGTTTGTCTTTTTTTTTTTTTTTTTAACTGGTAAATTATCTTTGAATATTGTTGGTTAGTTCTGACAAAGTAATGATTCTTACATTTCTATCCCAACTACATCTCTAGGAACCAAGTTAATTTTTTTCAAATGAAAGAACTAGATCTCAACCTGTAGGATATCTTTATCTCCTAAGGGACAAAGAGCTTTTAAATGGTTACATGTCAAAATGGTGCCTAACTTATTCCCACACAAAAACTTATTTTTATTCCTTTAGAGTCCAAAAGCAGCTGTAATCTATTAACTGTGTTCCGCATCTTATACCTTCCCTGTTGCCAGTGGCTGTATTGTTAGTGATACATTGAGGATATGACCAGGAATAGATAGGCATGGGTAAATACTCCCAAAGTAACCATGGTAGACTCAACATGGGCTGAAATGTGTATTAAGGAAAGCTTTTACTCTAAACTTTGGGAGTGTTAGAGAAATTTCTCCGAAGGCCTGAAATTAGTAAAAGTTTATACTTAGCAAAAGTAGTATCATTTGTTTAATTGATACCTAGTGATGTGTGTGCCTGGTAATACTTTGCTTATTAGACATACGTTTTCACAGTGTACGCTGGTTCCATTACTGATCCCATAATTTCCCAATGATGGAAAGCTTTTAGTTTATGAGAAGCAATTAAAGAAAACTTGAACAGCAACTTATATTGCTGTCTTTACTCAGTTTTTGAATTCTGGGTTTATTAAGGGTTACATAGAGCATTTCTTTAGATCATCTCTCTATTTTGGGGTTATAATTATGGAAGATTTTGTTTAAAAATAGGTCCTGTTTTAGTATCTTGGTCACAAAACTTTGTAATATTTGAATGTTTTTATTCTTTGAGATTGATTTAAGTAGGTTGAATTATTGAATAATTCTTCATTGTCACTTTAATTTAAAACTTAAATTCTAGAATTCTAAGAAATGATATAGTTTAATTTTTTGAAACTATCAAAGAAAATATTTAATGTAGGGAAAATACTGCTTACTTAATGTCATTATCATTGTTGGTTCCTCACGTGGTACTTATTATAATTACTAATTATAATTCTTTCCATTGTTTCAGTGTGATATGGTTATATTTTTTGCTCAGTTAAAAACAGGGGCAAGAAAGGTGGAAAAGAGATAATCTCATTAGAATTTTGTTGCTCTGAGAGAACTAAACTTGCACAAATCTATCATTTTCTAAGGAGTAACACTTAATGTTTGTGATTATTCTGCAACCCTAGATTGCCATAATGCTTTTGCCTTGCTTGTGAGGCCGCCCACAGAGCAGGCAAATGTATTGCTCAGTTTCCAGATGACATCAGAGGAGCTTCCAAAAGAAAGCTGGCTAAAGATGCTATGTCGACACGTAGCCAACACCATTTGTAAAGCAGATGCTGTAAGTTCTTAAACCACTGTTATAGGGAAAGTTTAAACTCCATGGTAATAACATTCAGACTAAACCTGTATATTTCTAATAACCTGTTAATTATGAATGGAGGAGAGTTTTTGTTTTGTGTGTATTTAGGAAAATTGGCTTAAAAGTTGTTTTGGAAAAGATTTTTAAAAGTCTAGACACATGAAACATTTCTTTGAGTCCTTAACTTACAGATAGATCCTCATAGCCTTATAGTGCCTGTGACTGATTCAGTGAAGCTTTTGGAATTTGTTGTAATGTATTTTCTTCAGTACTCTTTGACTTGGCTATTTGTAAAATACAGGGTATTTTGTTCTGTTGTTCTTTTATCTTATTGAAAGCAATAGGTGAGTTGTAGCAAGTTGCCAATCCAGTTTTCTCAGTTCAACCTCTAAAAATCATAATATATATAAATACCTTTATTCTTTGCAGAGTAAAGTGAAGTAATATGAGAAAATCAAATTACTGAAGTTAAATAATTCACTAGAAATCAGGTAGCTTGTTGTAGATCTTGGATGAAATCTTGGTCCCTTAAAAGATAATTGGACTTTTTCATATACGGGAGAGACATGTGATGGACAGATTTAGATCCCTTCGTCTTTGCACAAATGACTTAAATAAAGGGGGATGTATAGATAGATGACCCTTTTCAATTCAGTAGTACTGTAACTGAGATTGCCTTGGACATTCATTTGGAAATAAAACATTTATTTTATTGTAGTTAAGTCTGATCTTCAAAGACATTGAGGTATAACTATTGTTTATAAATACTTGATTAAAAATATTTAATCTACCTAGGTGTTTAGAAAAATTAAGACTTTTTGATTTCTTTTTTAAAATTTCTATGGGCCAAGACTATGCTGTTAGTCAATAAAGGTTCATAGATGGAAATACAATGCTAGTGCATACAACAGACTGCTGGCTAGAAAAATGATGGAGACAGCTTTTTGTAAAGCCAAAAAACTGCTCATTATAAGGAGGAATTTTTTTTTTCATAGTTCTAAGTATCCATATATAAAATGGATCTCTGCAGTATAGTGATTGCCTGTTGTAGAAATTACTCCTGGATTTATCATGATGTCAGACTAGATGGCTTATGTAGTCCTTTCCAGATTTATAACCATGATTCTGAAGTGTAAACAATTAATGGGAAAATTTCCTTAAAACAAAATTTACTCAATTACTAGCCACAAAATGGCTAATAATTCTAGAACTGAAATATAGACAGTTAATGAAAATATTTCATAAAGTAAAATTAACCACAAGATGGCAGCAAACATTTAACTTTGTCCTGATTTATACTGTCTTAAACCACAAAATTCTTCCAAGTTGTGAGATTTTGTACTAAGAAATGTTTGTAAATTCAGATATTCAGTCACTTCAGTTGAATACTTTTCCTACACTTCAAATGTTGTGCATAGTACATTTTTTGAAAGCCCTGAATCACTGTCTTATCATTTGAGAACATTTGGCATGTTGAAGAGAAGGTATTTCTATACACGCACAATGAAAAAGATAAAAAATCTCTGATTCTTTTAATCAAGTTTTGTTCTATTTGATTTTTGGACTTTTAAATAATTAAAACTTACTTATGAGTAAAGAAATTACAACTATTTTGTTCTATGCCCATTTGTAAATTACTTAAGAAAAGTCTTCAAACTGAAAGGAAACTTAATCTAATCTCATTATTTTACATGTGAAACTAAGGCTTAAGAGCATTAAAACAGACATGAGGATCCAAGTATCCTTATTCTTGGTTAAACCCTTTTAATAATTTTTCTCCCCATGGATACAATGCACCATATTCTGTTATTTCAGAATTTGAAGATTAAAGTTTTGAATCTTTGCAAATTTTCTGTCTCAGAATATTTAGGTGTAAATTTTTGGTTTTGCCAACATGTAACCTTTAATTGCATGGTTGATATTTTTAAGGTTCTTATTGCCTGAGGTCAGATGGTAGCTTTGCTGAAATCATTACAGATTTCTGCCCTCTAATGACAAAAGTGTAATTTTATTAACAAATACATTTAAGCATTGTTACCACTCTTCTTGCACTTTGAATAGTTTAGAAGTAGTAACTTGATAATTAAATGTCCTATGCGACAATTCAATACTTTTACCAGTAATTTTTTTTATATTTCTTTAAAAAATCAAACTCATCCCACATCTTGGTTAAATCACCACTGGCTACTTAAGAGTAGCAATATTCATTCTTAGGTTTTAAATTTGTAACTAGAGGATTAGACTGAAGATACAACTTATAGGAGAAGAGTTCATGTTTGTGAGCTAATATTATTTATAATGGAGTTAATATGATGTGTTTAAAACTATAGTTATTCTGCTGATTATTTGCCATGCATAGTAAGTTGTTAATCTAAGTGTCTGTGATTGGTACTACTTTAATTTGGCCAAATCAGAAGCTCTAAGTTATAAAAACGATTACGGAATTTGAGGAAATCAAAGAGACACAAGCTAAGAAAGGAGGCACAATGAAACTAGATTATTTTTTCTTTCATATCTGAGTTTGAGGAATAGTGGGAGAGGGGAGCTTAAGGAAAGAAGGACCTGGTAACTCACATGTAGATGGGTCCCAATGGCTTTAAGATATCAGAAATGCTAAAAAATTTCCTGTGACTCAAGACCTATAAATAGGCCTCTAAAATCTATAGCTGAGGCTCAGTTTTCTCTTGTAATTAATATTATATATCTCAATGGAAGAAATTGGTCACTACTGTCCAATCTTAAACTCAGATCTTTAGAACTAGTCTTAGATACATGTGAATTTGGGGCTGATTGAAGAACTCCTCCCCCTCCCAAGCTTCTTTAATGCATGAGATACGTTGAATAAGTCATTAAATATTTTTAGAATTATATTCATATGTTATTTAAATGATTTTGGTTATGGTACAAATTTTATTTTTATTTTAGAAATTTAAAGGAATTGATTAGAAAGCAGTTTTTTTGTTTTGTTTTGTGGGTTTCTTTTTCATTTTATTAATGAGAAAAAGTAATAGGAAAAAGCCTAGGAATACTGAAAGTTTCCCCTGCTTCGCCTGTGATTTGTCCTGCTTACCTTCTTCTGGGCAGAGAGAACAAAAGGAAGTATTTCATCTTTATATCTTAGAAAACAACTATATTTTCTACTCAGTTATTAGTGCACTACCTAGATGTTTACCCTTTCAGTCGTTCTGAACCTTCTAGAAATGTAAAAGGCCTCATATGTATGTCCCCCAACCAAACCAGAAGTAATTTATTTGTTCCTTGAGAGAAAACATGAAGCCATCAGCTCCCTTTTCAGTTTGTAGGTGGTTATTATCTGCTTAGTAATTGTTACTGTAGCAAAAGGAAAGACTGAGACTCTCTTTTCTTTATTAACAACTGCTTAGGGATTTAAATTTCAGGGGCCTTTGTTATGAAAAGAGCATGTCACCAAAATTGAACATACTTGGAATTTAGTTTCATTATATAAACATTAATACATTTTGCATCTAAATATTTTATTCAGAATAAATTTAAGTTACCACAATATTTACTTTTATATTCATGCTATGATTTTTACTTTCCTCTCTTAAGTTGAAAAATAATATTTACATATAAGAAAAAACTCAAGGTATACTGCAATATATATTTCTGTCCCACTAGTATTTTCAGTGGTAAAATTTTTGATACTTTCATAGGTATCTTTCCAGAAATAATACATGCAGACTTGCATTTCTTGTTAGATTTTTTTCCTAAGTAATTTTATCTTTGTAATAGTATCATAAATGAGATATTTCAAATGTTTAAGTTGTTTTCTAGTTGTTCTGTATATAGGTGAATCTTTGATATATGTATGTTGATTTTGTACCCAGTCAGTTTTATTAAATTCGCTTTCTTAACGTTTCTAATTGTTTTATGCCTAATTCTTACTGGATTTTTTTCAGATTTTCAGTTTTTAAAAAGTCTTAAATTCACCAGTTCAGAATGAACATTGAGTTTGAAAACAAAGCATAATGAAGGAAAATATGTTTAAATGGAGGAAAATATAAATGTCAAAACATCCTTTTGTTAAATTTGCCTCTGTATTTAGGAACATTAAAAAAAATGCTTGTCAAATAGAAGGCCAGCAATATATATTTGTTGACTGAATGAAATCCAGGTTGAAATGAAATTAAATGAAATTAAAATTGAAGATAGAATGAATAAAAACAAAATTAAGTTCATAAAACTAAGCTGTGCTTAGTTTATGGTGTCAGAAGTACAGCCGTGTAGGAAAATTGATCCCTCTGAGATGTAGGAAATCTTAATGAAAAACCTTGTAGGTGTATGTGTATGGGGATGCCAGGATACTCCGGGATAGGCAGAGCTTGGATTACAGTCCTCACTACTTTGTCTCTCATAGATTGGTGAGAGATGTTAACTATTCACAGTTGTTTTGTAAATTTTTGTCTGGATAATTAACAAGAACCAATTGAGAACTATTAGCACTTATAACAGTTAAGTAGCCAAATAAAACATAAATATGTAAAAATATAGTTCCCTGTGCTTTATAGTAGGCCTTTTTAAAAAAAAAATCTGTTTTATATATAGTAGTATGTATCTGTAAATCTCAAAATCCTAATTTATCCCTCCCCTCCCCCTTTGGTAACCATAAGTTTGTTTTCTATGTACAAAGCAAGCATTTATAATTGTAGAGTATGATATTTAGCACATTGTTTCTCTAGCCACAAAATGGTAGTGCTGGAGGATAGTCTTATGCTAGAGTAGTAAGGCAACTTGCCAATTCATGGCCTGAGTGCTTATTTTCCAGTATCCTTAAATGAATGTATTTCAGAGTAGAAATGATGTCAAATGCATCAAGAATCTAGAGCAGCTTCATGTATACACACTCCCTATGTATGCATATTAGTGCTTAAAGGTTTGATTTTAGGCACAGTTGTGTTTTTTAATTGATTTATTTTAAAATAATAAAAATATTTATTTCCAACAGGAGAATCTTATTTATACTGCTGATCCAGAATCCTTTGAAGTAAATACAAAAGATATGGACAGTACATTGAGTAGAGCATCTAGAGCAATAAAAAAGACTTCAAAAAAGGTGAGTCTTAGTGAAATTATTCAGCAGATTTCCTCCATGCCAAGGCACAAGATAAAATCCCAGAAGAAGACATGTGATGAGGAGATAGGTAATTTATCTGAGAAAGAGTTTAAAGTAATGATGCCCTAGATGTTCAGAGAACCCAAGAGGAGTATAGGGTGCACAGAGTGAAGTTTTTAGCAAAGAATTGGAAAATATAAAGAATACCCAAACGGAGTTGAAGAATAAGGTCACTGAAATGAACAATGCCCTAGAAGGAACCAAGAATAGACTAAATGAGGCAGAAGAATGGATCAGTGAGTTAAAAGACAGATTAGTGGAAATCACTACTTTAGAACAGAAAAAAGAATAAAAAGGAATGGGGATAGTTTAAGAGAATGCTGGGACAACATGAAGCACTCTAATATTCGCATTATAGGGGTCCCAGAAAGAGAAGAGAGAGAGAGAGGACCTGAGAAAATTTTTGGAGATAATAACCGAAAATTTCCCCAACTTGGGAAAGGAAATAGTCACCCAAGTCCTGGAAGCGCAGAGAGTACCACACAGAATCAACCCAAAGAGGAACACACCAAGGCACATAGTCATCAAACTGACAACCATTAAGGATAAGGAGAAAATATTAAAATTCAGCATATCTCCAAAATGTATTTTTCAGAGTATATTAAAATAATACTGCCCTAAGTGTCAGTGTAAAGGTGTATATAAAACAAAGCTGTTTTTTGGTTCTAGGAAATGGCCCACAGAGGTAATAGTTTAGTTCTGTGACTTCTTTGGCACAGTAATTATATGACAACTTGTTATCCTCATTCTTGTTACAGTGATACTTCTATGGGCTATACTTGAGTAGAAAGGTACTGATGGTGTTTTAAATATAGATATGTGTGCATTCATCTTAGAAACTGCCTCAGATATTTTTCAGCAAAGGGCACATGAAAGAGTCAGGAGACCTGGAATCTATTCTTGACCACAAGTATGTTTCAGTCTTCTAATAAATACCTTCCCTACTTATCAGAGTTGCTGAGGACTACATAAGAATGTTGCTAATAGGGCTTTTTAAAAGTAGAACCAGAATTTTATTATTACACATAAAATTTGCAACCAGAGTCTACTGTTAGGTTTACAAGTATTTTGTTCTTGTTTACTTTGCCTTTGAGAGGAGACCTTGTGTTTTATTTAATCATCGCTGTATCTCTGCATTTAACATGTGTGGTGTATAGTAGATAAGTATGTTAAAAATGACTTCAAATGAACTTCACTTTTTCAATGAAAGAAATTGAGGTTCAAGTGGCTTTGGATCAAAGATCTCACAACTAAATTGTCATAGAATCAGGTAACACCGAGGTTTCTTCTCTCATGCCTAATTTTCCCTTCCACCTTTTCCCCTTGGACTGTAGTGCTCAGTGAATGCAGGCTGGAATAGTTTACAGTGTACTACATTTCCTCACTGCTTTGTCCAAAGAGATCCTAATTCTGCCATATAGAAAATGCAGAAAAACTTTTTTTTTGTAGAAAACCTTTTGAAGTTTATTTGGCTTTGTTTACACATAGTTGTTCTTACCAGTTGTTATTAAATTTGTCTAGGTTTGTTAATTAATTGTAACTCATTTTAATTCTAGGTTACAAGAGCATTTTCTTTCTCCAAAACTCCAAAAAGGGCTCTACGAAGAGCTCTTATGACATCCCAAGGTTCAGTGGAGGGAAGAAGTCCTTCTAGCAATGAAAAGCACGTAATGAGTCGTCTGTCTAGCACATCGTCATTAGCAGTAAGTTATTTTGATTTAATGGGCTAAATGGCTTATTCATGTTATGGGAGTTGGTGTGGAATTTGTTAACTTTTAAAGATGGAAATCTTAACATCTCCATCAATTATTTTGATGTATCTAAACCTCTAACCTCTTTATTGGGTAAAGGTAACTGAGAAAACCTCACTTAATGAACTACTTGCTTAATGTGTAGTTTATCTGTTAGGAAATTTTATTCAGATTGAGATGTTAATCTCAAAGAAAACATGTTTCAATCTGGCCCATCACGTTACTAATGCAAACAGTGATGGTCTTGTTTATACAGATTAGCTCCAATAATACAGCAGAGACTGAGCTTTCTTTCATTATATTTCTGTGATGAATGTATAATCTCTGAAGCTGTGAATCTTGGAGGGTGATATGAGTTCTGAATTCATGCGTATATTTTTAAATGTTTTCTGAGCAATCTCAAATGTTTCAGAATTATTAGACAATATTAGGCCATTTCTAACATTTATTACAGTCACTAAGTATATGAGTGATGTATCTGTTGTTTGCAAAAATTATTACTTATCAACTAAGGTCAAGAAAAGCAAGTGACTGTCACTTCTTAGCTGTATGTACTTCAGCAATTGTCTTATTCTTTCTTATACCCATTTTTGCAGATGAGAGAAAAGAGATCAACAGTGCTTACCATGTAGTATTATTGTAAGGACTAAATACACACACACACACTCTCTCTCTCTCTCACAGTTATATACTGAAATATACTCAGAGACAGTTGAGTAGAGGTTAAGAGTGTGAAGTCTGGAACTCACATGTTCAAATCCCGGCTCTGCTATTTACTAGCTGTATGACTTTTGGCAACTTATTAAAGATCTTTCTGTTTTAACTTCACTGTCTGTAAAATAATCTAAAGTAGAAGTTGTAAGGATTAAATCAATTAATATACACAAAGTGCTGTGAACAGTACTTGGCACAGGGAGAGTGCTCTGGTGTTTTATAAATGGTTACTGTTTATTATATAAAATTTATACAGACAAGGCACATAATGTTCAACAACTTATTTTTTAAAAGTGAAGTCTTTAGTGAATATTACATCAGAGTTATAGCTAAATTTATGAGTGTGTTTATACAGACTTTTAATCAAAGTTAACCTTCCAATGGGAGGGAAGTTACACTTAGAAAATAATATAAATTTATGTGAAGAAATTTGATCAGTTAAAAATGTATTGAAATTGACAAAAATATAGTAAGCATTCATTTCTTAAAATCAAATTGTAGGCTTTCTGAAGGCCAGAGTACTATCTCTTATTTATTTCCTGCATCTATAGTAACTATTATAAACATTATTGCTTTTCAGATGAATATAATTAGATAATTAGATAAGAAAAATTTTAGAAAATGAATATACATATATTTATTAATTTTATGTAGACAGTATAAATAAGAAGTACCTAAAATATCTTTAAGACATTCATGTCCTCTTCTCAATTACCTATTTCTGTTCTAACAGATTACCCATTCTGTTTTCACAAGCAGTATAATTGGATTTACTAAGCATCTTTATGTTCAGCGCTCAAACTCTACTGGTGGGCGCTTTCAAAACTCCTGGTTTCGATCTATACGTCATTCTGCCTCACAGGCTAGTTATTCAGAGATGCTAGAAGGAAATACTGATTTTTCAAATTCAAAAAAAAGTTCTATCCAAGTCATCTTTGAAATTTGTGAAGAATTAGGAGATATGCCAACCAGTAATGGAAACAAGCCTCGTGAAGTTTAATGTGAGCTTATTAGCTGTTTGAAATTTTTATTTGTGAAAAAAGAAAGTATTTTTCTCCACTGAATCACTTATTAGGTGGGTGGGGACTTTTGAATTCACAACTTTATAACTGCTTGAATTCACAACAACTTAGGCTTATGGACTTACTCATAAGTCCAGAAAAAAATCAGTCCTATCAGAAATTTTCTTATTTATGAAAATGATTGTTTAAAAAATAGTAATAATTGTCATGTGAAGTATGTTTATATTCCAGATCTGATTCTTAATCTTAGATTTATGGCATTTATATAAAATTTATGCTTTTAATATGGCAAATCATAAAAGTTTTACCTGAGGAAAATATAAAATTTTATGCTATTTAAATCATTGCTTTGCTATGACTTGAATGGTAATACTTTACCAACCCAGCTCTTTAAATATTTCATTTTATTTACTATCTTGTTGATTAAAACTTAATAGCCAGCTACCTTGCTGGCTCTAAATTTAGTTACAGTTAGCCATTCATGTCTGTTAAAATTAAACAGTAGCTTTCTTTATAATTTGTTTTATGTTTTTACCCCCTCTTGAGTTTTTGGTATTCTTGTGCTTATTTCTTTGTAATTAGAAATTCTGATGATATTTAACTTTGACACTCTAAAACAAGTTTAGATAGCTTAGTATATTAATAATCTCTATTATCAGATATGCTATTTTGTTCAGCATTTATATGGAGCAAAATTATACATAAACATGACACATACATACACATATATACATATGCGTTGCACATAATACAAGAACTCTTGGAGCGTATTACTTTTAATTTAGAAAATTATTTCCCATCAAGTAATTTCACTCCTCTTAATTCTACTTTATGATTAAGAAGAAATCACTAAGGTTTGTCTTTTTGCCTCAAAAATTTATTTATTAAATTATAATTTTAAAAAGTAACCTGAAAATCTAAATCCTTAATATCTCTACTAGCAGTAAGCCAATATCTATTTCAATTGAGTTAATATGTAGTAAACTAGTTACCCATTTGTCACTTGTTTTCAGACTTAATGCTAAAATAGTTTTAATTATGTGTCCTCCCCAGCCCTCCCTTTAATTTTTAGTTTTTATTCACTTAAAGAGTTTAGATGTTTCAGATGTCTTAACTGTTATGATAATTTATTAAGTGCAAAAGTGATACACATGATGCTAAACTGTATGCTACAATTTTTTAAAAGAAAAATACTAAATATAAAATATTTCTCTTGTCTTTACAGGGCATTCCATCTCCCTCCCTTGTCAGCCTTCCTTCTTTCTTTGAAAGGAGAAGTCATACTTTAAGTAGATCTACAACTCATTTAATATGAAGTTTTAAAAAAAAATCTTAATTTGTAGAAACTTATGAACACCTCATATTCAAATAAGAAACTGACTTAAATGGTACTTGTCATTAGCACTTGGTGAAAGCTGGAAAGAAGGTAACACTAAACTATGCCCTTTTATTTTCTTCTTGAAAGAGTAAGGTTAACCTCATACATTTTTTGAGTTAATTCATGTAAAAAAATTATATTGATTTTGATGTAATATTTCTTTTTGCTTGAGTCTAATTGAAGATCAATAATTTAAGTTATTCATGATATTAGTAACTTTGCAACATGATACAGTAAATAAATTTTATTGGTGGATGCCAAATAGTGCTTTGAATCTCTTTGTGTAGTGTCTGAATGAATTTTTCAAAACAAATATATGTGTATCTCGATTTGTGCAGAGATTAAATATCACATAGATCTCTGAGTACTGGGATCTTGCTTCACATGCGTTGTTTGAAGTAGTTATTTAATTGCTCCTTTTGAAGTTTATTTTATAATAAATAAAGATATAATAGCATGTGGATTTAAAAAGATTTCCCCCATTAACAAGAATAACAGTTAAAGGAGATGGTTTCAAAACATACTTGCAAACTGAGATAAGAACAGAATGATTAAAAAATAATGTATACCTTGCACAAATGTGATATTGGTGTATACACGTAGCTGTTTCAGAGACAATATACTTATGGTGATTTTAGGCACTAGCAAATCTTGACTTAGCTTGATAGTGTGTAGAATTTAATTTTGAAGGATAAGACCATGTGGAAATTGTGGTAAGGATTGTTTATACTCTTTATGAAATAATTTTAAAGTTGGCATCAGTTTTACTAATCTATTAAATACATAGATACTGTATATGGTCAGATTTTTATTGTAGACTCGTAGTTAAATGTAAAATTGAAATTCATTTATTTGCTGTTGTAAAATATTTTTCAAACCCTGATATTATCTTTCACAGTAGTTTTCTTTTTATAGTCAGTAATACAAAATACTGCAAATGTTTAATTGTCGTTTAACAATTTTCAGTTATTCGTTATAATAGTTTGACTATAGATTTTTTTTCCTATGCCACATATGTGCCACTTTTAAATAGTAAAGGACCCATTATTGCTATATTTTAAAAGCAGTTGTATTAGGAAGAACTTTGTAAATAAATACTTAAAACTCAAGTATTTTACGTTTCATGTTTTAAATAGTTCTTTTAGACAAATTTTCATAGGCCACTGTGAATGCATATACCAGTCTCTGCTCTGTTATCTACTTACATATTTATTTGCTTATTCCTTCCTCCATTAATGCTTTTGAGCATTTATATACTGGGCTATGTGTAGGTTAGGAGTCTTTAATCTGGAATCTACTGCACAATGGAGGTAGTGAATCCTATCATAGTTTATATAAAATATATAAAATATATTTTATTTGCATGTATGTGTGCATTTTTCTGGCAGAAGATGCACTTCTATCGCTTTATTGGGGGGATGGAGCTGTGATCTCCTCCAAAAGTGTAGGTTTTCCAGGGAGAGGAAATAACATGAGATAAGGTTGTGTGAGGTTGGAATGTATTGGATGTTCACTGGCAAAATATAGCAGGTAGTTAATTCTAATTTTAAAGGGAGCTTTAAAATGTGGAAAGGTACTACAGCCCAGGGGTGTGTGGATGCAGAAGGATGTGAGCAAACTGGAACTCATTACTCCCACAGAATACCACAATTCTCACAGATATTTTTAGAAATATATAACTTATTAATACTGATATAGGAAAAAATAGAAAACATAAATGTTCCTATAAACACTAAAGAAAAGGAATCCAAATTTAAAATCATTACTAGAAAGAAATTGGGCCCAGATGGCTTCACTGGATAATGAATGCTATTCAACATTTAATGAAGAATTAACCAATCTTACACAAATTCTTAAGGAGAATAGAGAAAAGAAATACTTCCCAACTCATTTTATGAGTCCTAGATAACCTTGGACATTTTAAGAAAGGTTAGTCTTATTTGTGAAAGTACGTGTAAAATTTTAAAATAAAATATTTCATTTTAATATGTAAAAAATTATATATCATAACCAGGTTTGCTTTATACCAGGCACAAGAGGTTGTTTTTAGATAATTTATCAGTGTATCTTCTACTTTAATAGGGTAAGGCAGAAAAATTATATTACCGCTGTATTTTCAGAAAAAATCTGATAAATGTGTCTATTATTATACTTTTTGCAAATTAGGAGTAGAATGGAACATACTTAAACTGATAAAGGTTATCTATCAAAAAACCCATAACAAATGTCATACTTAATGATGAAGCCTTGGCAACGTCTTCTTTGTGATCAGAAAGGAGAGGAGTGCTCACTTCACCACCTTTAATCAGCATTTTACTGTAGTTCCCCTTCCCCAATGCAGGATTGTTAAGAAAAGGAAATGGTATAAAAATTAGAAAGGAAAAACCAATGCTGTTATTATTCACAGATGATATGATTGTGTAGATAGGAAATCCTAAAGAATATACAGGTAAGTTACTAGGTTAAATTCTGATACAAAATTAATATATAAATATCAATTGTATTTCTTAACACCAGCCACAAACAGGTTGAGAATACTTTTTCTTAAAAGATACCTGTGACAACAGCATAAAACCCACTGAAGTACTTAATAATAAATACAACAAAAGATGTACAAGATCTTACAGGGAAGACTATGGGACTTAATTTATATCAATTAAAGACCTTAATGGAGATATTGTACCATTGTCATGGATTAGTTACTTCAATTTTGAAAAATAAGTTTCCCCCAAATTGAGCCGATCAAGATTTTGTGTGTGTGTGTGTGTGTGTGTGTGTGTGTAACATGACAAATTATTTCCAAAATATATGTGGAAATACAAGAGTTAAGACTAAGAGGTAAGTTGAAGAAGTGAGAGGACTTGCTTTATCAGAAACAAGGTTTATTCTAAAGGTGTAGTAATCAAGACAGTGAGATGTTAGAAGTCTTGGTGTACTGAGCACAGATAAATTAATGGATTATGATTGAAAATCCACAAACAGACAAAAGTGGCACTTTAAAACTGACAAAAAGATAGTCTGTTCAACAAATGGTGCTGGGAAAAAATGGGTATCTTTATTTAAAACAGAAGAGAAGGAAATTTCTAACATGCTGTACAAAAATGAATTTCAAAGGAATTATAGGCCTAAATATGAAATGTAAAACTATATAAGATGTTACTAGATAGTATACGAGAGGATCTTACTCTTTTGGGTTGGAAAAGATTGTTTAAACATGTTACCATGTTTAAGATAATTAATTATAGTGGGAAGGACAGATAAATCTGCATAAAAATTAAGAACTTCTCGTCATGAAAAGACATCATTAAAGTCAAAGAGTAGATGTTTGCAATTTATGGAACTGACATGTCCAGAAGATGTAAATCACTAAAAAAAAAATCTGAAAAATCAGACATCCTTATAGAAAACCAGGTATTTTACAAGTGAGGAAATCCAAATGGCTAATACGCTTATTAAGAAACATTTCTCATTCATAATGCAGAAAATGCAAAAAGACACCCTTGCACATACACCATATTTGCTTAGCACAAATGGGAAGCAGAGGTCTCTTCCACTGCTTGTAGGAGTATAAATTGTATAACCATTTTTACAAGATGCTTGGGCATTAACCAATAAAGATTAAGGTACACATACCTTAAAACCAAGTAATTGTGATTCCAGATATTTATTTCAGAAAAATATAGGCATATGAATACCAGAATCCATGTACAAAAGAATGTTCATAGCTGCATCATTATATGTAATAGCCTGAAAATGAAAAATCAGAAATTTACATCAACATTACAATATATGAATATTCTGTGTTACAGTCATGCACTGAATCAACATGCAACAGCCTGGATAAACTTTGAAAGTATTCAATGAAAGAAAACATATAAAAGAATAACTATTCTATGATTCCATTTATATAAAGTTTAAAAATTGGCAAAGTAATACTTCAGGTTGCAAAGTTACCTAGTACAAGTTTAAAAGCAAGCAAGAAAAATGATTATTCTAAAAACCAACATAGTATAACCTCTGGGTGAAAATGAGGAAGGGGCACATGGGAACCTTCCTACTTCTAGCAATGTTCTGTTTCTTAAGCTGTATATTATTTATGTGGTTGTCACTTCATAGTAGTAATTTACTGTTTTAATATTTTGAGAAGACCAGTAACGACAAACATCTGTCAAGGTTGAGAGGGGGGGAGGTAATATAAAATGTTAGATGTGTTATAATCTAGACACATGCTATATGATACTATGAACAACTTTCTGCCAAATTGAAAAGTTAATTGAAACTAATAAATTTTGAAGAAAATACAAATGAATAAAACTGGCTTAATAAGAAAAAAAAAAGCTGCTTGGTTCTGTAATATTAAAGAATAGAGCCCAAAATTAAAATTCTTTCTTACAGAGAAAATGCTTGGACTAGTTTTACGGTAAGAACACTCCAAATTCAAGAAACAGATTGAAGAGAGAACATTTTCCATTTTTTTCATGAGTTTCACATACCTTGATATGAAAACAAAGAGAAAAGGAAAGGAAAATTATATAGTCTAATCTCATTCAAGACTATCAATGGAAAATTCTAAAATTGCTAATATTGTATTAGCAAAGTGAATTCAGCATTGCATGAAAAAGGTTATGCATCATTAAGTTGAGTTTATCTCTGGAATGCAAGGTTGTTTAACAATACAAAATCAATTAATGTATTTCACCGCATTAATAGATAAAGGGGAAAGTCATAGGATCATCTCAATAAATAAAAAGTATTTGAAAAATTTAATAATGCACAGAAAAGCACTTCCTTAAGGTAATAAAAGACTTTCACCAAGAAAACCTACAGCAAACATCCTTAATGATGAAATGTTGAAAGCATTCCCTTCAAGATCAGCTCATTTTGAAAATAAGTTGTTTTAAAATAAAAAAGCAGTAAAACATATAATAAAATTTAGGGAAATATTTGAATAACCTCAGTGTGTGGGGAAAAAAGCCAAAAACATGAAGTTAGACATGTTTTACTTTATAAGGATAAGCTGTTTGTAAATGATGAAAATTTTCAGGTACAGGTACACCTTGGAGATATTGCGAGTTTGGTCCCAGACCACCACAATAAAGCAAGTATTGAAATAAGGCAAGTCAGAAATGTTTTGGTTTCCCAGTGCATATAGAAGTTGCATTTACGTGATACTGTAGTCTATTAAGTGTGCATTAATAGCATTATGTCTAAAAAAATAATGTACATACCTTAATTAAAAATCCTTTATTGCTAAAAAGTGTTAACCATCATCTGAGCCTTCAGTCAATCTTTTTGCTGGTGGAGAGTCTTGCCTCGAGTTGGTGGCTGGTGACTGATCAGGGTAAGGTGACTGGTAATTTCCTAAAATAAGACAACAATGAAGTTTGCCACATCGATTGACTCTTCCTTTCGGGAATGATTTCTCTGCAGCATGCAATGCTGTTTGATAGTATTTTACCCACAGAACTTACAAAATTGGAGTCGATCCTCTCAAACCCAGTGCTGCTTATCAACTAAGTTTATGTAAATCCTCTATTCTCATTTCAACAATCTTCACAGCATCTTTACCAGTAAATTCCATCTCAAAAAACAAAACAAAACAAAAAACCAAAAAACACTTTCTTTGCTCATCCATAAGAAACAACTCAGTCATCAAGTTTTATCATGAGATGGCAGCAATTCAGTCACACCTTAAGGCTCCACTTCTAATTCTACTTCTCTTGCTATTTCTACCACAACTGCAGTTACTTCCTTCACTGAAGTCTTGAACCCCTTAAAGTCATCCATGAGGGTTGGAAACAGCTTTTTCCAAGCTCCTGTTAATGTTGGTATTTTGTTCTTTTCCCTTAAGACTTGAAAGTCAAAATTGCTCCTTGATCCATGGGCTGCAGAATGGATGTTGTGTTAGCAGGCATGAAAACAACATCAATCTCATTGTATATCTCCATTAGAGCTTTTGGGTGACAAGCTGCATTGTCAATAAGCAGTAATATTTTGAAAGAAATTTTTTTTTTCCTGAGGAGCAGTTTTCAGCGGGCTGAAAATATTCAGTAAACCATGTTGTAAACAGATGTGCTGTCACCCAGGCTTTGTTGCTCCATTTAGAGAGCACAGGCAAAGGAAATTTAGCATAATTCTTAAGGGCCCTAGGGTTTTTGGAACATAATGAGCATTGGCTTCAACTTAAGAGTCATAAGCTGTATTAGCCCCTAACAAGAAAGTCAGCCTGTCCTTTGAAGCATGGAAACGTCAGGTATTGATTTCTCCTCTCTAACTATGGAAGTCCTAGATGGCATCTTCTTCCTGTTTTATGTAGACTGAAAATCTTTGTTTAGTAGAACCACCTTCATTAATTATCTAGATCTTCTGGACTACTTGCTGCAGCTGCTGCATCAGTATATGCTGCTTTACCTTGCACTTCTTGTTACGGAGATGACTTCTTTCCTTAAACTTCGTTAACCAGCCTCTGCTAACTTCATACTTCTCTTCTGTGGCTGCCTCACCTCTCTCAGCCTTCACAGACTTAGGGTCTTGCTCTGGATTAGGCTTTGGCTTAAGAGAATGTTATGGCTGGTTTGATCTTCTGTCCAGATCACTCAGGCTTTGTCCATTTCAGCAGTAAGGCTGTTTGCTTTCTTATCCCTTTCACCAGAGCACTTCAATTTCCGTCAAGAGCTTTTCCTTTGCATCACAGCGTGGCTAACCATTTGGTGCAAGAGGCCTAGCTTTTGTCCTGTCTCAGCTTTTGACACGCCTTCCTCACTGAGCTTAATCCTTTCTAGTTTTTGATTTTAAGTGAGAGACATGCAACTCTTCATTTCACTCAAACATTTAGAGGCCACTGTAGGGTTATTAACTGGCCTAATGTTAATGTTTGTTGTGTCTCAGAGAACAGAGGCCTGAAGGGAGAGAGGGAGGTGGGGAAATGGCAGGTCAGTGGAGCAGTCTGAACTTAAGCACTTACAGATAAAGTTCCTTGTCTTATATGAGCGTGATTTGTGGTGCCCCCAAACAATTACAATAGTAACACAGATCTCTGGTCACAGATAACCATGACAAATATAATAATGAGAAAGCTTGAAATGTGAGAATTACCAACATGTGACAGAGACACAAAGTGAGCAAGTGCCGTTGGAAAAATGGCGCTGACAGACTTGCTTGATGCTGGGTTGGCACAAACCTTCAATTTGTGAAAAATGCAGTGTCTGCGAAGCTCAGTAAAGTCAAGGGTAATAAAGTGAGGTAGGCCTGTATTAAAAAGAATGACGCACTATTCTCAAGGGTATGTGGGAATAGTGCTTTTATGGAGCACTTGTGGTATAAACTTTTTGGTGCATAGTTCTATCAGAATCTTCTGAAAAAAGCAAACCTCTTTTGATAGAGTCAAACTCCTTTCACAAGTTGTTCATAAGCAAATAGGCAAGCATGTGTAGCTGTATTTCAGGACTGTCAATACAAAAATGTTTTATGTCCTTTAATAGGGAATTGGTCATGTAAACTGTGATACAGTCATGCAATGGAATATGACATAGTCATTTAAAATGATGTTTTAGATTTATTTATGAACATGGAAAGACGTTCATTACCTCTTGTTATATGAAGAAAACAGGTTATAAAATGGTATAGAATACGATCACATTTTTTGCTTAAAGTATTATATAGGAATAGGAAAAAGTCTAGAGAGAGACATACCAAAATAATAGTAATTATTATCTATGAATAGAACTAAAAGTGATTTAAAAAAAAATTTTATGGGAGTGTACTTGATTTATAATGTGTTAGTTTTAGGTATAGAGCAAAGTGATTCAGTTATACATACACATACATATATATATTCTTTCAGATTCCTTTTTAAAAAATTATTCTCTATTGTCTGAATTTTGAAATAATGAACAGATGATCTGTCTATCATATAGACAGAGCAGATCTATCCACCCATCCATCTACCCAACCATCTATCATTTATCTATATCCCGGATGGTGGAGGAGAGGAGAGAATTGTTATTTTTTCTGATTCTAAGGCTCTCCCAATCACCCTGTAACCCACTATTTGGCTTTTGCACTTATCTTTCCACTGAAACTTGTTTCCCAAGGTCACCTGTGACTTTCCGTTTGTCAAATCTAATATGAAGAAGGGTTAGGTCAAAGTGGTAGAGTGCATACTTAGCATGCATAATGTCCTGTGTTCAATCCCCAGTACCTCCTCTAGAAAAAGTAAATAATTAAATAAACCTTAAAAAGGAAAAAAAAAGTTATTAAAAAAAATCTTACACTTTTCAGTTCTTATCCATTGGCCCTCTGGTTTTGTTCCTATAAATCATCCCCTCCTTTTAAAAACTCTTTCCTCTTTTGGATTCTGTGTCACTTTTTTTCCCCTACCTATTGAATTACACCTCGGTATATATAGTTGAATATATAGAGAATCATCTCCTATCCCTTATATGTAAATATACCCGAATGTCCACCTTTGTTCCTCATTTCTTTGCATTTTACATACTCACACTATTTTATGCATGTATGTATGTCTTTATCTCTATGTCTCTGTATCTCTCTATATCATATCTGTATATCTATATATATCTATTTATAGAACTGCCTGCAGGATGTTATCCACTGGATGATTTAAAACCATCTCACACTTTGTATATTTAGATCTGAAGTCTCTTCTCCTTCCTTCACGCCTCCAATACTGTTTATTTTCTCTACAGCTTTCTGTGAATGGTATCACCATCCACCCTACCACCAGAACCAGACTCCTGGGAATCACCCTATGCCTGGGCTTGGCTCTTTTCCTCATTCCTCCCGGCCAGGCTGCTGATCCTACATCCGTAAGCTCTTATGAACGAGTCCACTTCCTTGTCTCCATTCCCACTGCCATGCTTTCTTTCAGGCACCCATGACTTTCTCCTGGATTTATGTGGTAGTCTTTAGTCTTAGCCTGAGTTCTACAAAAGCACAATCTGGAACAGAGGCCTGTGTTCAGGATTATTTGGGTAGTTTACCCTGGGGAGTAGGAATGAAGAATGAGAGGAGGAGGGAAAGCCAGCACAGCCTGTTTCACCAAGCTGGCCGTCACCAGAAACCACGCTTGCTCAGTCCTGTGGGAATTTTCCGTCTGTTGTGTGAAGGGAGGAAGCGTCGATTTCTCAGTTTCCATTCCAGCTGTTTGAGGGTGGTGCGCTGGACGTGAACATCAAGTCCCCAGCAATTCCAGGCTGTATCTGGCGTGATGCCCAACGATTCTGACACCCCAAAGCCTCAGAAATCCCTGGTGCAGAAGGTGAGAAGTAGACTGCTGCAGTAAGGGGGTGGGTAGGGCTGAAGGGGTTTCACGTCGCCCACGGCAAGTGTCTGATTTACCTTGTAACTGATATTCCTGTCCTCCTTCTGAAATCCAATCATTAGAGGCAGAGTAATCTCTACCACTTTGTTATTTTTCTGCTTAAAATGTTTCAGTGTCTCTGCTAGAGAACTGCAGATAAATACACGTTCCTTAGCATATGGTAAAGGCCTTCCCCTTTTGATCTGGGTCCTTCTTACCTCCCCAGAACCATCCCTCACCACTTCCCTATATAAACCCTTCCCAAAACATGCCCAACTCTTATTCTGGCTCCTTATCTATGCTGTACCCTCTCCCTAGAATGCCCTTCCTCTCCTTTTTTGCTTAACTAGTCTCTCCTTCAAGAAACCTTATTTGACTCTCCTCTTCTTCCCAGGCTGGGTTAGTTCCCCTCCTACATGTTCCAGCAGCAACCTGTGTTTAACTTCATCGTAGAACTTACTATATTGTTTCATTTTGGGGGGTCTAATATATCTGTTAAACTAGATTGTCAACTCCTAGTGCAAAATAAGTGCTCGATAACTGTTGAAATTGTTCCAAAATCTGTGTATCAGGGAAAGTGAAGCAACTATATCACTGAAATGAAGAATAACCACATTCAGTGTATGTCTAAAATGCCTTTGAGGTTTCAGTTTTTCTCAGAAGGTGTTAATCTAACGTGTGCCTGTCAGATGTGCCGTAGGAAGAACGCAGACTTCAAGCACTGCATGGAGTGTTAGGTGGAGAGATGAGAGGTGGCAGCGCTGACCTGCCAGAGTGGTCCAAAGAGCAGTCTTCGTATTGCTGATGGAAACACCGCTTTGCAGATCACCTGCCTTCAAGAAGCATGAAAACTGATAACCGGTGTAACAGTCTACGAGAGGAGGTGTTTCAGCCCTCTAGATGTGTTGCACCCCTACACTGGAACTGGCAAAGCTGCCACACGAGTCTGGATGAAATTGGGCTGTGGGCCAGGATAACCTTTGTAGAGTTCGAAAATGTGACATACGGCACTAATATTGTACCTCCCCAGGATTTGAGCCTCGCTTCCAAGAGGTGTGGCATTGCTATAACCCTGGAAAGTGTGGCAAAGACCTGGGAAAAATATTGTAGCCTGAGAGATTATTTTTCACTTCCAAATAAATCTGCCAGGCTGAATTCATTTGCAAAAGAATAGATTCAGCTTGGTTTGTCTGGCTTTTGTGGTTCAGCTTTCATAGAATTAATTTGTGCCAAATATACTATAGCTTTATTTTTTAAATGAATAATTATATAATTCTTTACTTGATTAGAAAAATAATAAGTGCTTATAACTATTTCTGGTTTTAGTGTTTCTCATGGTTGCCTTTCTAACTTTAAATAATACAAAACAGCACTGTTTTTTTCAACTGTCGACTTCAGGCATTATTTATTAGCTGAACCTCTGAGAAGCTAAAAAGTATTGAGTCTGCTTAAGCTACACTTTCTCTCCTTCCCTTCCACCTCCAATTTAAAACAACTGTTATTTTTTTTTAATTTTACCGAGACGGCATCTCATAACTCCAAATGATGTCAGATAACATTAAACATTAAACATTTATTGAGTGTTTACTGTATGCCAGGAACTGTTCTAAACACTTATATATTAACTCATTAATCCTGACATTGGCCCTATGAAATAGAGATTATTATCCCCATTTTTAAGACATGGAGGCACTGAGCAGTTGCATACCCTGTGCAAGGTTACCAGTTGATAACTGGTAGAGCTGGGGTGGCTCTACTATCTGTGCTGTTAATTACTATGCGCTACAGTTCCCCACCCAGGAAGCTATTAGAAACCATGTGTCTTTCGACTCCCCTGCATCTAACAATTCTTTTTCCCTTTTCACTCCCCACAAAAATCATGTTTACTTTCTAGAGTGGAAGTTATCTTCCTTCTTTTCCCTCTGTGGCTCTTCTCCTTCAGCGAACACACTCTTCTTTCTTCCCGTACATAGGTCCCCGAAGTGAGAATCCTGGCACTGGGGGTAGGAGAGGTGGTGCTGATGGTAGGCCTGCGCTTGTGCACAGGTCTAGGCTCCAGCTTCTGTTACAAATACTTTTAAAATGCACATGCCTTCCACACAGTAATTTTTCAATTCTCTACCTCATTTGTATAATTTAAACAAATTTAGAATTTTTACAGCCACAAATCAGTATGTCACAACTTAACCATCCATATCCAAACAACTCACTGCTCACTGGGGCCACCCCCTCTGTCTTCTCTACTGTGTCCCACTCTCTCATTCTGTATAGCTAGCTCCCTATTTCTCTCTCTCTCTCTCTCTCTGTTGCTCCTCTCTATTCTCTTGATCTTTCTGCCCTTCTCTTTATTTCTTCCTTACACTTGTCATGCCTCACTCGGCAAGTTTGTTTTCCCTCTTGTTGCTCTTTCTCCCCAAGCTTTCTGATGGGACATGACTTTCTTGTAAGGTTCCTTCCCCTCACCTGTCCCCACAAACACAACCCCTCACCACGGCCACTTCCCAGGGTGGTGTTTATAGAATAATTTTAATTAATCCCTTTTCAGCCACTATCTTTTATCTGTCCCCTTACCTCTGACCTTGAATTTGGAGTCTCTCCAGGGTTCTGCCCTCAGAGTTCAAGGTTAACAGCCTCCTTTTTGCTGCTTTTCTTCCTTCTACGAATTCTGTCTGGGTCTCTGCTTCCTCAGCTTGTTTTATCCTTTAACAGGCTTTTGTTCTCTTTCCATTCTTTAGAAATGTGTTAAACATCTCCTCTACTGATGTTTTCCCTTCTGCCCCCTTTCATTACATCATTTCTTCACTCTTTTTGGAGTCTTCACTGGGTAATCATTTGTGCTTAAGCTGCATTTTGAACTAGAAATCATACTTGGTCCACATAATAAATGTAATAGTCAACGCGATATGTATATATAAATCTTAAAAGTACAAATTGCATTGTCAGACAAAAACAACATTTGTTTCTTTAAAACTAAATGCCTTTGGGGGAGGTTCTCAGAGGGCAGAGTAGAAGGATGCATAGCTCTCCCTCTCCCACGAATACACCAAAAATTTACATCTAAAAAACGGATTAATTCACACAGAATAGCGGCTGAACTTCAGCAGAATATCTCTCACTTCGGAAATACAAGAAAATTCTCACAAAACGAGGTAGGAGAAGAAAAGAAAGAAAAAGGAAATCGGTGTGTGATCTGTCCCCCAGGAAGGAGTGGCAGAGGAGGAAAAGCACCCTCACCCTGGGAAGCCCTCTCTCTTCAGTGAGGAGGTCAGCGTGGTCAAAAAGGGAGCTACAGAGGCTCAGAAGAGAACTCAGTAGCTGCCTGGCAGACAGAACTGAGAGAAATGAGCACAGAGGGTCCCTGCGATCCCTGGCCTGAGATGGAAGCTGGCGGGGGCAGGCCGGCTTAGGCCACTGAAGCTCGGGCTTCTGACAGCCCAGGAAGAGGACTGGGGCTGACTGCACAGAGGCTTTCCTCAAAAAACAAGAACAATCTCAAATAAACAACCTAACTTATCACCTAAAAGAATTAGAAAAAGAAGAACAACAAAATCTAAAGCTAGCAGAAGGAAAGAAATAATAAAGATCAGGGAGGGAATAAAATAGAGATTAAAAAAATTGAAAAATCAATCAAACCAAGAGCTGGTTTTTTGAAAGAGTAAGCAAAATTGATAAACCTCTGGCCAGGCTCACCAAGAAGAAAAGAGAGAGGACACAAATGAACAAAATAAGAAAGGAAAATGGAGAAATTACAACCAACACTACAGAAATACAAAAAAAAAAAAAAATGTATGAACAACCATATGGCAACAAACTGGACAACCTAGAAGAGATGCACAAGTTTCTAGAAATATGCAGTCCACCAAAACTGAATCAAGAAACAGATCACCTGAACAGACCCAATCACTAGAAGTGAAATAGAATCAGCAATTAAAAAACCTCCCTGCAAACAAAAGTTCAGGACCAGATGGCTTCACTAGAGAATTCTATCAAACACACAAAGAAAAGCTCATACCGATCCTTCTCAAACTCTTCCAAAAGATTAAAGAGTAGGGAATACTCCCAAACTCATTCTATGAAGCCACCATTACCCTGATACCAAAGCCAGACAAAGACACTACCAAAAAAGAAAACTACATGCCAGTATCGTTGATGAACACAGATGCAAAAATCTTCAACAATATATTAGCAAACAGAATTCAACAACACATAAAAAAGATTATACACTATGATCAAGTTGGGTTTATTCCAGGGACACAAGGATGGTTCAACATACGTGAATCAATCAATGTGATTCACCACATCAACAAAAGAAATAACAAAAATCACATAATCAGAAAAAGCATTTGATAAAATTCAACACCCTTTATGATAAAAACTCTTACCAAATTGGGTATAGAGGGAACATATCTCAACATAATAAAAGCTATATATGACAAACCTACAGCCAGCATTGTACTCAACAGTGAAAAGTTGAAAGCCTTCCCACTAAAATCTGGAAAAAGACAAGGATGCCCACTCTCACCACTTCTATTCAACATAGTATTGAAAGTCCTGAGTGTAGTAATCAGGGAAGAAAAAGAAAAGAAAGGAATCCAAATTGGAAGAGACAAAGTAAAATTGTCACTATATGTGGATGACATGATACTATATACAGAAAACCCTAAAGGCTCTACACAAAAACTACTAGAGTTGATAAAAGAATTCGGCAAGGTAGCAGGATACAAGACTAACGTACAGAAATCAGCTGCATTTCTTTACACTAACAACAAATTATCAGAAAAGTATAGAAACAATCCCTTTTAAAATCACATCCAAAACAATAAAATACTTAGGAATAAATCTGATGATCAAGGAGGTGAAAGACATATATGCAGAGAACTACAAAATCTTTATTAAGGAAATTAAAGATGACTTAGAGAAATAGATAGATACCCCATGTTCTTAGATTGGAAGAATTAATAGTTAAAATGGCCACGCTACCCAAAGCAATCTAACATTTGCAAAAGATGAGACTGACAAAGGCTTAATTTCCAGAATATATAAACAGCTCATATAATTTAATAAAAAAAATAAACAACCCAATCCAAAAATGGGCAGAAGACCTAAACAAGCAATTCTCTAATGAAGACATACAAATGGCCAAGAGGCACATGAAAAAATGCTCAATATCACTAATTATCATAGAAATACAAATCAAAACCACAATGAGGTATCACCTCACACCAGTCAGAATGGCCATCATTTAAAAGTCCACAAATGATAAATGCTAGAGAGGCTGTAGAGAAAAGGGAACCCTCCTACACTGCGGGTGGGAATGTAGTTTGGTGCAGCCATTATGGAAAACAGTATGGAGATGTCTCAAAAAACTAAAAATAGACTTACCATATGATCCAGGAATCCCACTCTTGGGCATGTATCTGGAGGGAACTCTAATTTGAAAAGATACATGCACCCCAATGTTCATAGCAGCACTATTTACAATAGCCAAGACAAGGAAACAACCTAAATGTCCATCAACAGATGACTGGATAAAGAAGAAGTGGTATATTTATACAATGGACTACTACTCAGCCATAAAGAAGAATAAAATAATGCCATTTGCAGCAATATGTATGGACCTAGAGATTGTCATTCTAAGTGAAGTAAGCCAGATAGTGAAAGAAAAATTCCACATGATATCACTTATATGGGGAATCTAAAAAAAAAAAAAAAAAAGACAAATGAACTTATTGACAAAATAGAAACAGAATCACAGACATAGAAAATAATCTTATGGTTACCAGGGGGGAATAGACATGGAAGGGGATAAATTGGGAGTTCGAGAATTGCAGATGCTAACTACTATATATAAAATAGATAAACAACAAGTTTCTTCAGTATAGCACAGGGAACTATATAGTCAATGTCTTATAACCTGTAATGAAAAAGAATATGAAAAGGAATATATGTACATATATGTATGACTAAAACATTATGCCGTACACTGGAAATTGACAGAACATTGTAAACTGACTATACTTCAATTAAAAAAGTATCTGAGGAAAACTGCAAAATTAAAATGAAAAAGAAGACAGAGTGGCTGAATGGAAACAAAAACAAGACACATACATATGCTGTTTACAAGAGACTCACTTCAGATCTAAAGACACACAAACTGAAAGTCGAGGAACAGAAAAAGTATTCTGTGAAAATGAAAAGAAAGCTGAGGTTGCAATACTTGTATCAGACAAAATAACTTTAAAAGAAAGACTGTAACAAGAGACAACGAAAGACATCATATAATGACTAAGAGATCAATCCAGGATGATGTAACAATTGTAAATATATACGAACACCAATGTTCACTGCAGCATTAATTACAATAGCCAAGATATGGAAGCAACCCAAGTGCCCATTAAGAGATAAATGGATAAAGAAGATGTGGTATATATTCACAACAGAATATTACTCAGCCATAAAAAATGAAATCTTGACATTTGCAACAACACGGATGGGCCTATTATGCTCAGTGAAGTAAGTCAGACAGAGGCAAATACTGTATGATTTCACTTATACATGAATCTAAAAAACAACACAAATGAATAAACATAACAAAGCAGAAACAGCGTCATAGATACAGAAAACAAAGAAGGGGTTGCAAGAGGGGAGTGGGTGGGGAAAAGAAAGAAAAAGTAACGGAGATTAAGAGGTACACATTTTTAGCTGCAAAATAAATGAGCCACAGGTATGAAATGTACGGTGTAAGGGAATATAGTTCCAATAACTATGTAATGTTTTTGTTAGGTGACATATTGTAACTAGACTTATAGTGGTGATCATTTTGAAATGTACAGAACTACCAAATTACTACATTGTGTAACAGGAACTAGCACAGTGTTATGGGTCAACTATGCTTCAAAAACAGAGAGAAAAAGAAACTCATAGGAAGAGATACCAGATTTGTAGTTACCAGGGGCGGTTGGAGTGGGGACGGCAAATTGGGCAAAATGAGTCAAAAGGTACAGTCTTCCAGTTATAAGCTGAATAATTACTAGGGATGTAATGTACAACATGATAAATATAATTCACAGTCCTATATGTTGCGTATGAAGGTTAAGAGAATAAATTCTAAGAATTCTTGTCACACACACAAAATTTTTTTCTTCTTTAATTTTGACCTATACAAGATGATGGATATTCACTAAACTTATTGTGATAATTACTTCATCATGTATGTAAGTCAAAGCATTATGCTGTATACCTTAAACTTACATAGTGCTGTATGCCGATTACATTTCAATAAAACTGAAAGAAAAAAGAACTAAATGCCACTGATATAGATGCATGTTAGCTTATAAATACCTAAAAATTAAAGAAGATGATTTCAGAATATGATTCTCCACCTTCCACCTATCCCAGGCTAGTAATACAGAGAAAACTCCATTATTGGACCCACTATTAATTAGATTCCTTATCAGCTTAATCACACTTATAGCACAATAATAACTGATGCTCATATTGATGTCCTTAAGGCAATGCAAGATACCAAAGCACCTTCAGAACTATCAGAATGAAGTTAAATTATGTTCAAGATTAACTTTAGTGCAAAGTATTTTAAGCTAGATCTGTAGACGTTTGTGACAAATGTATTTATTGCTCTACTATATTACAGAAAGGATTTGAGGTGGTTTGCATAAAAGCATACTACACAAAAAGGTAAAAGAAAACCATGGGGAAAAGAGTGGGAATGGTAAGTTGAAGCTAGGACTGAGGTCGGTACTTAGAAGTGCACCACACGCGACCACAGGTTTTATTCTGAACGCTCGAACAGCTGAACAAGAACCAGTTCCACTGCCAGCAGGACCAGTTCCTTGATTCCCAGTGAGCATAATATAAAAACAAACACTCTGCTGTGGAGGAGAGCTACTGGTGGTACAAGGGCTGGGGCAAATGATTTCCTGTGGGCCCTCGTAAAGAAGACGCTTAGTGTAGAGTATGAAGTACGCCGTACCCTCTTCACAGTGAAGGTAGCAGCAGGACACGTGGGAGCTTTAGTAACACGAGCAAATGGAAATAAGCAACTTCAGCTCCCACTGTCACGCCACCATCATTTACTGCCTGATGATTTTCCCCACTCTTTTCATGAAATTTAGGACAGGTCCCTGGGATTTGCTTAACATTCGCAGAAGATGAAACGTTTCCACTCACTTTTAGTCACAAGAATACTCTCCTCTTGGTCTTTATTATGTTCAGTCCACTAAAATAATCAAAACTCCGAACTTCATTTGAAGTTGAACTTTCCTCCTCCTTTCAGATCAGGCTGTATGTCTGTGGTGGTAAAAGGACAAGGTCTTGTATCGTGCTTCTTTCCAGGTTTTGAAATTCTCTTTCCTTCCTGACTGCGCCCTCCCGATCTCTATGACTCAGTTACCCTGGATTTCTCTGCTGCGGGGAAGACAGAAGTCAGCGTCGGGAAGCATCTCACTCGGCTGCTTGCCTGGTGGTGCTGTGCCCTGGCTAGCTGGACAAGCGCAGCTAGCGCCCCCTGCTGCCTGGCTCTTCTACCTCAGGTGGTGGATTCTTCAGGATGTGCCAGACCCCAGTCCCCTGTGTCTCAACATCCTACGTTCTCTAAATGTTCTCCTTCAAGCCCCTTTCTCCAAGCTGAGGTAAAGCTGCAGGAAACACCCTTCTTCCTCCCAAAGGTGGGAAAAGGGAAAATGTCACAACACTGCAAGTTTTCTTTCCCACCTCTTCTACAAAACCTTTTTATAACCTTTGACATGGGGTTCAACTAAAGGCTGAAAAACCAGTTTTCTGACACCTCCTTTGTGAGTCTCCTTTGTCATCTATTGTTTGGCTCTCAGCTTTGTGGTGGCTTCTGCTGAAACTGATTCAAAACAGAGTTCCATTTTAGTATCTTGTTACATTTTAAATAAAGTTTTGCAGTAGAAGCGGATTGGAAATATTGTTAAAGTGCCTTTCTGGTTGGAGGACCAAAACAAGGTGTGGTTCAGGTGGGACTGTACTCTGCTAAGCCAGGTAGATGGCATGTTATTCTACTGATTTATCTGTTTTCTCCATTTAACTATAAAATTGATACATATTTATTTTCAGCAGGTTAGAAGCACTGATGAACAAAAAGAAAAATCATTAAAATTACTTTGCCCCATCTTTTGGGGATAGTTATTCTTAACCTTGGTTTATATCCTTGTATAGTCTTATAATGGATAATTCTTGCCAACTGAGTGTTGTTCAAACGACGTATAAATTTTTTTCCTAAATCTGAAAGGAAAACTTGTTACAACAAATTCACATTGTCACAGCAACAAAACTGATTTGTGTACAAATTCAGGAGAGAAAATAGACAAAGTGCAGCAGCAGATTCTCAGCTCTTCTTTGGGCAACACTGAATCCTGTGCCTGCACAGTTTACACACGTGGTGCATTATCTCCTCAGACGCCCCACATCATTGCATGAAAATGCCTTCTAAGAATACTGGAAAGCCTGTGAAGAAACTAGATGAGCCCACGAATTGCAGAGAACTACTGACAAAGGTGACTGAACTGCAGAGCAAATTTTTAATGTGGATGAAATTGGGCTATTTTGGAAACAAATATTATCCTGTATGTTCATTTCAGAAAGGAGACAAAAGTGCCAGAACATAAACCAATCCAAAATAAGCTAACACTGCTTTAAAGTGAACGTGATGTTAAGCTGTAACCTCCACCGGTGTATCGCTTCAGAAACCCCAGTGCCTTTTAGGGACTACTGAAGAGTGAATTGTCTGTTATGTGATATTCAACTCATAAAGATTGGGTGACCAAGGCAGTGTTCAGTGATTACATGAGGAACTGCCTATTCATCAAAGGGTACACAAAGATGAAAAACTTGCAAACGACGCTTTTTTGATAATAGACAATGCTCCCACATGTCCCTCTAGTGTTGACAATTACGGAGACAATATCAGTAGTCTTATGCCTCCCAGCATTATTATGTCTTATTGTAGCCTCTCAGAGTCCTGCAGCCTTCAAGGCATACTGTTTACAGACGGTGATGTAGTATGCGGCCCTTATATGCTGACATATCGTCTGGGGATGCAGGCAACACTGCATCGATCAAGGATTTATGGAAGAGTTTTGACATTTAGAAGGTCTTCAAATTTATCAACTGGGTTTGGCATGTATCATAACAAACAATGAATGGAGTATGGGAAAAACTGGTCCCGTAATTGTTGCTGACTTCCAAGGTTTCAAGGAAGTGATTAACGCAAAGTAAAAATCCTAAATCTTTTGAAGGAGGTTAGATTTAGTGAAGGGGATGGTACAAAGAACTTACAACCAAGGAACTTGTTCAACTTGATGTTCATTGTAGGTCAAAGCAAGAGAAAGAAGAGGAGCCATAAATGCCTGTTGCTGGCTCTTCAGAAAATGTGGAATTATGTAGATAAAATGATTGCTTTTGCAAGTTGTTTGTTCTGGTCCTTGGTTAGCTACCATATCAGATAATGGTTCATAGCCATCCACTTCTCAGACTCAACTGCCAAAAAGAGATGACTGTCCACAAGGTCCTTGGACTTGAAGGTAGGCGAACTGCAGGAGTGCTGTTCCTCTTGCTCTCTGCTAGCTCACTCCCGCACCTCCACCCACCCCTGCAGGGCATCAGTGTCTACCTAACTGAGGCTCCATCCTCCTCTCCATAAAGCACTCCTTGTTTGGTAAGTAAGCATTTTTAAAAATTTTCATTTTTGCTTATTTAACTCAGTGCTATTTGTATTCACTGCATAACTTTAAACTATATAATAGTTTTTAGTTTACATCACAGTATATGCTTGTAGTATAGAAGAACAAATTTCCACTGTATTATTCAATATTACATCAAAATATATCCACTAAAAAGCCCATTAAATAATTATGTAGTTGACTTCTTAATAATAGATTTATGCAGAAATCCTCAGGGTTATTACTATATAGGTGTTTAAGAATTAAATTTTGGTGAACTTATTTACAAAACAGAAACAGATTCACAGACATAGAGAACAAACTTATGGTTACTGGGTGGAGGGGGGTGGAAAGGGTTAAATTGGGAGTTCGAGCTTTGCAGATACTAACTACTACATATAAAATAAACAAGTTTCTACTGTATAGCACAGGGAACTATATATTCAATATCTTGTAGTAACCTATAATGAAAGGGAATATGAAAAGGAATATATGTATGTAAATGGATGACAGAAACATTATGCTGTATGCCAGAAATTGACATAACATTGTAAACTGACTATACTTCCAATTAAAAAAAAAAACAGAGCTAAATTTTGGAAAATTGATTGGGGCTTTTGGACAGACTTGAAACAGACATATTGCTCATTCTCCCACTATTTCAACTTTGATATCCAACATTTCAAACCAGGAAGGGAATGGATTCAAAAAACAAGTAATGCTTGTATATAAATGTTTTTTATTCAAAATGGGACACTATCTTATAGATTTGAACCTGCTTTTTCACTGACTTGTGACCATAGCTCTACATAAATAAAAGGTCTATATTGATATTTATAAAATATGATTTTGTCCTGTTTGTGCAATGCATAAGCCAAGCTTCAGAAAGTCTGCCCCACCCCAGAGCTCCCTGTGAAGGTTTTCTATATCCATGGCCCTCTGCTGAGGGAGCAGGACCACATCATCTTTTACAAATAGGGAATTGTTTCCTGTTACCTGACTCCACCTCTCAGGTCACAAATGACTGGAGCAGAGAAGGGTGCTTCCTCAGGGTTGCAAACTCAGAAGCCGGGCAAGTGAGCAGGCAGACCCATGAGGCAAGAGGGGTTCACTGGAGACAGCAAGCCCCATCTCGGGGGGAGGCCGGTACTCAGCGTTTGCCAACTCTCACCATCCAGAAATAAAGACTAAGTACAGCCCGAATCTTTAGATTTTCAAGAAAAGCTAAAAACTTCCATTTTAAACCAAATTTCCTGAAGTGAAAAATGATTTTAGTTTGCGTTTCTTTAATTTCTGGTTAGGCTAAACTTCTTTTTGTACGTATGTTTTCTTTCTTCTTTTTTTTTTTTTAAGTAAGTAAACTGAACTGTTGGTAATTACTGAAGGGGAAGGAGATTGAGGTTTTAATCTTCTGACAGGTCATTAGAGCCATTCTGTGTTTCTAGTGGAATGTGGAGACTGGTCCTTTCATAGTCCCTGAGAAGGGTCACTGCCTGTGGCTGTGGAGATCATGTTCCAACTAGCCCTGAGAGGAGAGTCAGGACGGAAGAACAGCCTTGTACTTATCAAACCACATGCCCTGGCATGGAGCTACATCAGTCTGGAGGAAGGCGAACTTGTTTGTAATTTTTTAAGTTATATTTCTAATAACTTGCTTTAAGGCATGGTCTGTTATAATGAGGATTGAATTTATTCAGTGGTGGGAATATGGCTCTCCCTACCTCCTCCACCTCTCACAGCTGATCATCCAAGAAAGGGGCCTTTTCCAAATTTCCAAACTTCTGCAGTACCCTAAGGTACTCAGACAAGCTGCCCACGTGACTGTGACCTGGTGGAGCAGAGAACCACACCACTGTTACTGATATCGGTGTATTGCATCCCATAGGGATGTTGGGACAAGTTGAAAACGAATGCCACAGTATGTGGCAGGAATAATTTTAGCCTTGAACATTATCATTTTGTCATATGTTTAAAAAATGCCCTTAGTACTTCCTTCCCAGGTCATGAAGCACTCATGGAGCATCGTGCAGAGAGTCCCTAGTGCTGCAGACTTCCCAGGGAGGCCTCTTCCAGAGAGGGACACCATTTATCCCTCTTCCACACATGAGAGTTGAGTTAGCTCCTATTTTGTCCAGAAGCCCTACAGTTTCAAAACAACGAATATAGATCACATCTCTATTTTGTGAATTACATAATTTAAAATATTGGAATAATTCAAATTAAGATGAAACATGCCATTGCTGGCAAACATTCCATGTATTGGAAAGAACATGTATTTAAAAATCAAAGAACCTGAATTCAAAGCTCAACTCTACCACCTACTGGTTGTGATATCCTGAGTTAGTTTCTGTTGTAATTTTATCTATCTCTCCATTTTATTTGTAAACTGAGGATAATAATGCTTTCTTCTTTTGGTTGTTATCAGGAATAATTAAAATTATGCATGCAGTATCCCCAAAATGTTACTTTCATTCCCTCATATGTGTAATAGACATATCAATATCTGCAAATGGTGACCAACCTATAAAAGCCTCATTGGTTAAGATCATAACCACAATTCACCAGAAATAAATGTCAGGAGCTGCGAAACAGCAACAGGCACTTGTATGTATTTTCATTTTTATTAAAATCCTCACTCAGGTCATATGTCATAAAGTCCTTGTTTCTCTTTAAGTCTTGGGGCATTCAATCTGTAAAATTTGCCTGACTAGCCATATGTAATTGTTCTTTCCCAAGGAATAAGGAACTTTTCGAATCTTTCATTCTCACCAAGTACCTAGGGCAAAAGGCATGGGCTGGACCAGCGGCCTCATTTTACAGACAAGGAAATTCAGTGATTTATCCCTAACTGAGACAGATCTCATAAATCCTCATAGCGTGAGCAAGGAAAGAGGACTTTCAGCAGCTTGGCCAGAAAAGAATCTAATAGGTTTGCATATCATGTGAAAATTCTGACCCTCATTACTGTCACGGTGCCCTGAAGTTTTTTCACATTAAATTATCAGTTAGCACTAATGATGCTCATCAGGCAGAGTTCACCCCCTATTCTCAGTATACATTTCAGGGATTGAAAAAGACAAAATCTATATGATTACTCCAAAAATTTCTTAGGCCTGCATTTTTTTTTTTCTTCATGGATTTGAATCATTATTTGTTCTCTCTGAGCCTTAATAATCCCTCCTGGGATTTAAAAGAGCTAACTTCACCCGGGCTTTCTCACTTTGCTCTCTCCAAGGGAATAGGTGGATGATTAAAGAGATAATGAATGTGAGGAGAACTCCCTGGAGGAAAGACATTTCATAAACATGAAGTGAAGACTTTAGCTGACTCATAGAATCTAACAGCTCAGAGACATGGATAAATCTTTTGGTATGAATCCTAGCTACTTAGTCTACCCTCCTCAGGCACATCTTAAAGCTGGATTCTGGAGAGCTTCCAAAATGTCAGACTGATCCTACTTACAGCAAAATTCCTCACCTACTTTGTAATTAACACCAAGTATTTATGAAATTAGATGACTCATCTCAGTGCTTTAGCAGGATGGGAAGCAGATCAGTACTCACATCTAACACAGAGTTGGATGGCCTGTGTGATGTAGCCAAGAGTGGCTCTGCTTGGCTTTTCATGTTCTTTGAGAATAGAAAGTCCTATCCCAGAACCACTCCCTTTAAAACAAATTGATGTTTTTATTATCTGAAGCTTTCCTAGGAGAATGGAAATGAACTGGTAAAATTTTAAAAAGCCAAAAGCAAAAGATAAAAACCTCACAGCTGGAAGAATTGAATGAATACTATATCCAGCTGTTTCCCAAGGACCTAAAGGATGTTAGGAAGTCAAGATGTTATTGTAGATGTGGCTGGAACTCCTCATTATGCCTCTGGCTCTGTGGGGTGAAATGGAAAACGATTTCAGAGGAACAAACAAAGAAATGATTTTTCAACTCAACTTTTGTGTTAAATGAGAGCCATAGCATTTTGTTAGATTAGAAAATCAGTCAAGAGACACTTTACAGTTATGCACATTTAAGATGGTTATGTATTCTCGATGAATTGGCTTTTTAAAAATCCTTATAAAATGTCCTTCCCCTGTGTGAACTTCCTCAGCCCACATGCATCTGTCCATGATCTTTTATCTGCTTTCTGTAGTAAATAATTTTGTGAAATGTCTTTTGTCTGTTGATGGTTTTCATAATCTCTTCATTGTTGCAGATTGAGAAATTAATTTATTAGATGGCATCTCCAATCACTGGGGTAAAGCTGGACTTTTTAATGGTGCTGCATAACTGGATAATCATTTAGAAGATGAAATTAGATCCACATCTCACATTATAGACAAGATTACACTCCAAAGCAATTAGGGATCTAAATGTAAAAAAATAAAAACATACACGTATGTGAAGAAAACATGGGAAAATTCCTCTCTAACATTATTAAAGATGTAGGGAAAGACTCTCTGTGACTCAAAATCCAGGGTCAATAAAAGTAAAGATTAAGAAATCTGAATCTGACTGCATGAAAAGTTTTAAAAAGCTTTCATGATAACCTCCACCCCCACCACATTATAAACAAAACCAACAGACAACTGACAAACAGGAGAAAATATCTGTAACGTACACCACAGACAAATATAGCATAAGCAGAAATCGAGAGACAAAGGACTGAAACCTATTAGAAAAATGGGAAAAAAATCATGAACAGACACAAAAATATATAAGTAGCACTCAAACATATGAAAAGATGTTCAGATTCACTTATAATTATATAAATGTACATTAAAACAATACTGAAGCATAATTTCTCACGATCAGACTGGCAAAAATAAAAACAGCGTATCAACATCTTTTGTTGGTAAGGCAGTGAGGACACAGACACTGCCTAGTAAGTTCCTGCAGACAACGTGCACCAGCACAGCTCTTCTCGAGGGGAAGTGGGGAATACCTAACAAAACTACACATGCACTTGCTTTCTGGCTCAGAAATCCCACTTACAGGAATCTACCCTGAAGATATATTTCTAATATATACAAAATACATATGCCAAGGTTATTTAAGACAGCATTGTTTGTAATTACAAAATATTGAAAACAACCTAAATTCTAACTCGAAGGGGAGTGATTAGATAAATGATAGTACACCTAGAAAATGGAGTACTCTGCTACTGTAAAAAAGAATGAGGAAGGTCTCTATGTACTGACATGGAGTGATTTCCAGGGCATATTTATCAGTAAGTAAAAAGGAAAAGGAAAACAGAATATATATATATATCATGCTACCTTTTTATGTGAGAAAGAAAATACATATGTATCTGCACATTTATGCAAAAGAAATATGGGGAAGATAAATGAGAAACTAAAGAGATTGGTTATCTACAGTGTTTGGTAGGAAACGTGCAGGAAGGAGTGAATGGGGACAGGTTAATAGGGATGAAAAGGGACAAAAACACTCTTCTGAGTACTTTTTAAAAGAAGTTTGACTTTTAGAACCATAGTAATGTTTCACATACATCCCTTCCTCCCAGTTAATACTTAAAATCAACCAGGAAGTGCGGGAAATCCAAAATGGAATGTAATCAGTAACAAATGAACCTGTCTTACAAATGGATGACCTAACTGCACTGAAGTGAATGGATAGAAAAGAACTAACCTAAATTACTTTGGAAAATAATATTTTGACAGGATACTGTGAGGCTAAAGATAAAAAGAACCGTGTGCAACTACTTTAGTTAGTAAATCTGTTTCTTATGAGAGTATAGATGAGCAATTATGTAACTACTCTATGTGTATACTAGTATCGAACAAACAAGTGAACATACTGTAGAAAACAAGAGCTGGATCTCTCACTGTTGCAGAAAAGTTACAGATAAATAAAGGGAGAAGGCTGAAATGAACCTCATGGTGTTGGATTGGAATCATGGGTATGATTTATGAATGTGGAAATTTACAATTTTTAATATATATACGCAGATGGATAGATGTAGAAATAAATATAAATGTGTGTATATGTGGGTTAGTATTGATCTTTATTTCTCATCTTTGTTCATTGAGAGAGCCTAGGATTCATGATACTTCTGTAGCCATGAGTACCCCTAGTGGCAAAATCTTGGTTTATAAATTCACTTCTCCTGTAGAAGAAACCAGAGCTCCTTGGAAAAGTTGGGGCAGAAAAAATAAAAGATGAGACTGGAATATCTTGTGGTGTCAAAAAATAGAGAAGTACTCAAAAAAGGGATGACAGCATGTCACAAGACACAGGAGCTAAGGTGGAACTCCCAATGTCCAAAAGTGGAATGATTTGAAATAAAATACATAAAAATAATATTGGATTATAACCAATAGAATAAAATAAGTATCCTTGAGTGAGTACTGATATAAATACATAATGAAATTAATAAATGAGAAGGGACTGCTCTTCTCTACAGAAAAATTCCAATTAAAAAGCATTGACTGTACACCAGAAATTGACACACTATAACTGACTGTACTTCAGTTAAAAAAAATAACACTATAAAAACAACCAATTAAAAAAAAAAAGAGTTGAAAGAATGAAGGCAATACAAATCATTACAAGGCAAATCTAGTATTAAGACCCACTAAGATACATGCTAACATCTTTCAGCAAATATTTGAGGAGAAACAGGATATTAGCACAGTCTCAAACCACTTACATTAATTACAAATGGAATAACAGTAACTTTAGAGAGGAAAAATTTCACAGATACCACCTTAGCTCATGTTCAAGCTTAGTATCACCTGGAATAAGGTCTGACCCTCTGATATGCACTAAGGACAAACACTACTTTGTGTGGTACTCTCACCCAGAAGCCTTAAGGTCAATCTAATCATGAGAAAATACGAGTTAAAAACCAAACCGAGCATTTGTGAAATGTATCATGTGTTCAAAGATATATAGATACATATATGTATCTATATATCTTTGGTATAATATATTTGTCTATGTATATAGGCAGAAATACATACAAAGCACAGATAAAATTTAAAGGATAATAAAACAAATAATCACTTCTTGCCATCAAGCTTAAATATTAAGTACCAACACCTCAGAAATCCCTGATCCCTTCCTTGATTTTATCCCCTGTATTCTTCTACCAAGGTAACCACTTCTCCTAATATTGTATTAATCATTTCCCTCTTCGTCTTTTTTTTACAGTTTCACCACGTGTATATTTTTCCCAAATAATCTATTGTTTAATCTAGTACACAGTGAATTCATGTGGTATATGAGTTGGATCAAGCTCGGCAAAGTTACAATCAAGGTGTAAGGAGCTGACCCATCTCAAGGCTCAACCTGGGGAGAAGCCGCTAACAGTCTCATTCAGGCTGTGGGCAGACTCAAGTACTCCTTGGCTGCTGTCTGGTCACATCCTTGGTCTCGTGAGCTCCTCTGTAGGCCAGTTCACAACACCGCAGCTGGCTTCTCTCAGAGCAAGTCAAGGAGAGAGAAAGAGAGAACAAGCAGGAAGGAAGTCACTATCTTCTTTTGCCACCTAATCCTGAAAGTGCTCTTCTCCATATTCCATGTGTTATAAGCAAGTCACTAGCCCACACTCAAGGGAAGCGGGTGCCACTAGGGCATGACCAGGAAGTGGAAGTCATTGGCACCTGCGGGGGAGGCTGCCTGCCACAAACACCGCACAGCAACTGGGAGGGCAAGAGGAGGAGCAGGGCTGGAAGCTGAAATGATAACCAGTTCTACTTCGGCATTTTGAGTATAAAGTGTTGGTGAATTAGATGGAAATTAGATGTTGAACCTAAGGTTCAGGCATAGGATCAGAACAAGAGATTTAGGTATCTTCAGCTTGCCAATGGTAATTAAAACCATAAGGTTGGAAGCAAATAATATTCAGAGAAAACTCGCCTGTGCAGGGTGAAGCGGGGAGCACCAATATTTAAGACACATGCAGATAAAGAGAAGTTCGGACAAGAGACAGAAACAGGATGACCAGGGAGACAGGAGAATCAAGAGTTAGGCATCACAAAAACCAAGGATGAGAGCTTTCAAAAAAGAGGGGAGAAGTCATGGCATTGACTATAGGGCAGTCCGTTAAGATGACTCCAGGTGAGTACTCACTGAATTGGAAATTAAGAGGTCACTGGTGGCCTTGGCAGGGCTAGTTCTGATGGATGGTGGTAATGGGAGGCAGATGTTTTGGCTGAGGACTGAATATGAGCTGAGGAAGCGAGGACACTGAATGAGTTTAGACTACCCTCTTTAAAACGCTGGAAGGAAACTATATATTAGCTTTATTACTGAACCAAACTTGGGTCTGCTCGCAAAGCCAATCTACTGACACCAGGCTGTGGTGAAGGAAAGCACAGGAAGGTGCCAAGCAAGGAGAATAGGCAGCTGGTGCTTGAAAGACCCAAACTCCCTGATGGCTTTCAGAGAAGGGTTTTTAAAGGCAACTTTTAGGGTGAGGGTTGCAGCTGTGAACTTTCTTTTAATTGGCTGGAAGTGAGGTAACACTACCAATGTTTCAGAAATCTTAATCATCATCCTTCTGGTTCCAATCAGTCTGGGGTCTACTCCACCTGGGCTGACGAGGGAGTGGAGTTGGGGGGTGGGGTGATGGTCTTAGTTTCTGCAGAATAACTCAGAAATATGCATCAGATTGTTATGTATATCCCCTGAGGAGGAACTAGGTCTGTTTTATATCTGAACTATTGTTTAAGCTACCATTACTGTTCTTGCTTGACTGCTTTTCCATTGTTTCTGCATTCTATTACTTAATTAGTAACTGCTTAAGCCTGCTCTTTGGAACTCAGGGAAGGCCTAGGAGACAAAAGCCTTTTTTTTTTCTTTCCTTTTTTTTGAAATGGTGGTACTGGGGATTGAACCCAGCACCTCATGCATGCAAGGCATGTGCTCTACCACTGAGCTATACCCACTCCCCTCCCCAAAGCCTTTTTCAAACAAAAAATGGGGGACCTGTAGGGACTTTTGTACCTGGGAGGTCTCTGCAGGATCCTGCTTGGTTTCAATCCCCCCTTTTCTTTGATATTCCTCAATCCTGAGGGAAACAGGGGTGGGGCAAGAAAGAGAATAAAGCATTGGGTAGAGGATTTATCATAAACTTGGCAGGGGAAGTAGGGTTTAGGGGGATTTGGTTTCACCTCTTATAAGTGTTACACTCCTGGCTTTTTGAGATAGATGAGAAATTCCCATTTTGCCAACTATCAATAAAAACGCTAGATTTTAAAACATTTTCTGTTAACTCCTCGCATGTAAAAAATGACTCCATATTTCTTGAACGTGTACTTGTTCCTATGCCCTGTAAAAATGGTAGAAAATTTCCACAATTGCTGACCATATGAAATGCATTTCTCATCATCAGTCTCATAAATATTCAGCTATTGTACTGTTCCCCAAACAGCCAAAGATTTATTCATTACATTGAATTCCAATCTCACCCTTCCTTTCTGCTCCTTTGTAAAGAGAAGATAATATTTCGGCAGTTTTTGCAACGCCTCAGTCTTGAGGGGATATAAATATAAGCATAATTGATTTTCTGAACTTGCTTTTTCCCCCCTCTGCTTTCCAGTGCTTTATGCATTATAGGTAGAATGACTGACAAATCAGCCCTGATTGCTAATTAGAAAGCAGAATGTATTAAAAGCATAGCCCATATATCCAGTTTGCTCTCAGTGCAAACCCTGGAAATGCAATGCTTCGCAATGCTCCGGTGCATGCTGTCCAATTACCTGCTCTTTTGCTTTGACTCAACCATTCAGGAATAACATTAGCTGCGTCTGGCAGGTCAGGGGTGATTGCTAATTAAACGGAGGAATTCACTTCGCCTCACCCTGTCTCGTCTTTCTTTCCCCTCCCCACTCCATGGTGACACTTTTTCTCAAAATACATTTCTTTCCTTCACGTGTAGGCCAGATAATAAAGACTGGTGCTCTTATCCCTGTTTGAAGCCCAAATTCGCAAGGTAATTTTACTTTAAGGATTGGTGAAATAGGAATTCTGTCCTCTCCCCTTTCTAACTCCTAAAGAGGTCTTTTTGTGTCAGTGCCCTTAACAGTAAGGCAAGACCCCTGGGGTTTCTATTCTTTCCTGCATCACCTCAGCAATCAGCTAGTGGCCCTGAAAGGAGAGGCCATCTTTGTCTTTGTGTTTGAAATGAGAGTTCACTCCTCACACCAGGAAATCCGCCGGCACCTGCAGACTGAAAAGGAAGAATTGATTTTCTTTCACCCTCCCACTAATCTGAATGTCACCTCAGAAGCGCTCAGGATTTAATTGATCTGTGACAACTTCATGGCAACTGCAGGGCCCTACCGAATACCAGAAACTAATACAACATTGTAAATCAACTATACTTCAAAAAAAAAAAAAAAAGAGAGAATATTAAGGCGGATGGAGGCACGGGCAGCACTGAAGTAAGGATCTGCTCCTCCTGGGACCTCGCAATTACGCATTTGAATAGAACTTGATTCTTGAAAGTGCTTTAAACTAGTTTCCCTCTGTTTATCTGAAGGTGTATTGGAAGCATCATGGGAGACTGGACCACATAAAATTGCCAGCGCTTGTGGGTTTTTCAACATTGAAGATGGCATTTTCATATGGTTCAGCTCCTATCAGAGAAATGGAAGATTGACACCTGGATAGATGAAATGAATTCTGAGTTCCCATCCAAAACTTTTGCCCTTATAACTAATGGTTTAGTAAAGTCACTCACTGATTCATTAACAAAACATTTATTGCATATCCATTCTTGTCTTGAGCATTAAGGCAAGAATGCCAAGGGTTGAGTATGTACTGATTCTACTTAATTAGACGGTAGGCAAATTAGGCATGCATGTAAGGCCCCACAAAATAGGGCGTTATATTGTCTGTAATTTAGATTAAAATGATTCAATATAGAAAGCGTAAAACATACGTGTGCCTTTTACCTCCAGGCGCATACCTCCAGGGGCAGGCTGCTAATACCAGACATACACACTCCACACGAGGTTCATAAGCATTTGAAAGACACTACTCAGGTAGCTCTGCGAACATTTAACTCTCAGCCATCTCACTTAGCACTAGAAGGTTCATTTTAACTAGCCTGAGGGATCCTAGCAATAATTTTTAAGTAGTGAAATAAGCACTACTCAAGATAAATATATTGGCAAGGATTGTGGCTCAGGCACCACTGCCCGAGCATGAACAAAGCGTTGAGAATCCAGGCCACTCTTGACCCAGGGCTCTGATCCCCATTAGAGGAGGTCGGCTGAATCCTGTCACAGGGCGCGGCTGCGACTGCCCTGAGTGAGTCCTTCACGAAAGGTGCCTGTTGCAGCGCTTTTAAGCACAGAGAAAGGAAAAATTCGTGGGCTTTTAATACTGGATATGTAACTGCATGTGATTGGGTTTGTTTTTGAAAAAAACATTCTCACAGCAGTGTACAGGCGGCACTGAGGTGTTCAGGGGCTGAAGAGAGAGCAAGAGAGGGAGGCCATGGTAGCTGCATAACGTTGAAGGGCTGAACTAAGGTTGTGGCAGGGTGAGTGGATGGAACAGAAAGGATAGCATTGATAGATTTACATGAGAAAATTAAATGGGTTTGATGAATAATTAGGTATGGGGTGAGGTGAAAAGGGAGTCATAAAGACAATCTCCAGGGTGTCTGATTTGCATCGTGCCATTTACTAAAATAGAGAATGAAAGGTAAGGAAGAGGTTGGGGGCCAGTCAAGAATAGCTATTTTTGAATAAGATAAATATGAGATGCCTGTAGGACATTCAGGTGGAGTAGCCCTACCGGAGGTATATAATCTGTATACCTACATGCACATATACACATATTTATTGTCTGGGGCTCAGGAGGACGACCTGGGCTGGAGACAGATACTTAATGCATTCAACAAACACCTATGAATTAGTTTCTGTTCTCCAGGCCAAGATTGGTGTGATCCTTGCCTTCACTGTGATTATAGTATTTGGCAGACATAGTATAACGGGCACATCTGAAGTCTTGAGGATGAGATCACCTAGGAAGAGTGTAGTTAAAAGTGCAGAAGCAGAATCCCATGAATGATTAACATTTAAGGTGCAGAAAGAAGAAGGATGAGTGGTATGAAAGCATTTATATGAATGAAAATGAGGAAGATTGGACAAATAGGAGGAAAACAAAAAGAGAAGACAATTATACCAAGGAAGTCCAGGGATAGAAAAGTTTCAAGGAGGGAATGGTGAATGGTATCACGTATTGCAGCGATCAAATAAATAAGGAATGCAAACATCCGTGCAACACGACTCTTTGGAGGTGCATGAATGAGTCCATTTTCCTGTAGTGAGGGGAATAGTGGGTTGAAGGCTGAGTACTGAAGAGAGCATGAGAAGTGATAGAGTGGAAATGAAACTTTAAAAGGCTTGGCCAGAGCAATATTAGAAATTACATGGCAAGGGTTTTGGAAAGAGAGGGCCAGAGCTCTGCTTCCTGCTCTAATCTAGGGCAGAACTCTGTAACAATGACTTGCTGGGAAATGAAGCAGGGTAAAATAATCCAAAAAAGGAAATATGAAAATAGTAAAGGACACATTTCAAATTTCGTTCATTTTAAAGAAAAAAATGTCCTGGTAGCTACACATTTTAGGAGACAACCTGAGTAATGCTGGGTTCTCTACTACAGTTTCACGTGAGCTTTAAGCTGACAGATGGTGTCCTGTGCACACTCTGACTGAAGTGAAGGAGAAGAGGTTCCAGGATCACAGAGGCCCTTTCATGTCTGCTAGAGCTCTGACAGGCCCCTTTATATGGGTCATGGTTCCAGGAATGATGTCCCATTACAAGTGAGTCAGCATTTCTGGGACTGTCACAGTTTTACTGGAAGTAAGTACTACCTTATCTTTCTGAGCAATTACTTTCAAGAAATATGATGAGAAAACATTTCAAAGCTCTGACCTCTCCAGATTTCCTCTTCGTTTTTTTCAAATTCTCTGCAGAGTTGTTCCTGGTTAAGAACTGTTTTAATTAGAAAGCGCATGTGGAGTCTCTCGGCAATTAAAAGCAGTCAAATCCAACCCTGGGACCAAAGGTGAGACGTGACCTACTAGCCTGAAGCCAACACCAGGGCTTTCAGGCCAGACAGACTTGGGCAAAAGTCTCAATTCTAAAATTCACTAGCTGTGTGACCTAGGGCAAGATACTGAGCCTCTCTAGGACTCAGTTTTTTCAGCTGTGTAAATGGGGATAATAAAAACAAGTTTACAGGAATGTTGTAAAGTAATATACATAAAGTGTCTTGGAAGAAGTAGTTTGCTCAATAGCCAATGTATTTTTTTTTTTTTTTTGGTATATAAATCCACTTGATTTCATTGGTTAAATCTGAGCAATATTTGTTCAGCATCTGTGCTAAGCAAAGTACTTTGTCCACATACACTGCGAAAAAGGTAAGGAACAGCCAGTATGAGAGATGGTAAATGATTTTTTTTTTCTATTTACACCAATAGGTCAAGAAAGAATGGAGTGAAATTGATGCAGGAGGGATTTAGATTAAAGTGCAGCAGAATACAATTTCAAACCACAGTGAAATGCCATCATGCCATTATAAAGAGAGTCAATAAGAAACCTTTAGTGGAGATTTAAAAGTAAAGGGTAGTTATTTTGTGATGATTTAAGTGCTAGAAAACGATGATGTCATTTCCATGGTTTCACCCTATCTTTAATATTTGTACTCTCAGAGATGCCAGAGCCATTTCTACATTTTGAGGCATCCAGTATATTTACAAATGGAGAAATGCTAGAATAGGGTTAACAATTGTACAATATTAAAAATATGTGTCTATCTGTCTATGATCAATTAATTCTAAATTAAAACAAAATATGAATAGGCTTTTCACACGATAGTCACAAGATTTAGAAAACCTTATTTCAAAGTCCATTACAGGCATTTTGCAGAGCATCCTCTTTCTGTCTTGCCAGTGTGAGAAGGAAGATAGCACAGCCTACCTTTGACAGAACTACTTTGCTGGCCTCAGTGAATGGGAGTTCCAGGCCCATGGCCTCTTATCATAAACTCTTGGTGATGAACTGTCCATCACTTCTGAAAGCTTAATCCCTGATATAACGTGGATGCTTAGGAAAAGTTTGTTGAATTAATCAATGAATTCTTTGCATTGATTATCACCTAGGAGGCTGGCTGAAGATCTTTAAAACTGCTTGCTGCTAGATTGGGTAATAGCTTGCGATTCCATTCATTTTGCAAAGGGAGACAACACATTACCCATGTTGGCCTTCTGGACTCTATGGATGACTGCCTTTCAGTCAGAGAGTGCTCAGTGCAGAGCAGAAGAGGGGAAGTGGACGATGGTGGGATATGTGGACAAAGGAGCTTCTTCAGCTCCAGTTTACTTGGGCTGTTACTGATCAGAGAGCTGAAGGATTCTGGAGTTTTATAAAGCACAAATGACACAGCATCAACCTTGCAGTACGCGAGGTAAGGAAAGTCAATTCTATTAGCAGCAGCATCTGGGCATTCCTAATTTCCCTAGAAATTAAGAGAAATCCACCTGTTTTTAAATGCAAAGCTTCTTTCTAATCTCTTGTTCTTAATAAGGTGTGCCAGCTCCAGAGACCTGGTTGCCATCTTGATACTTCACATTATCTAGGACAGATTATGCCAACTGACCTCATGCCCGATGCTTGCTGTCATTGCTAGGCTCCCTTCTCATCTCAGTGTGATGCATTTCTGACAGAGAGAGAGCACAGGGTAGAGCATCTAAATCTTCCTCAAATTGATGTAGCTCAGCGGGCTCAGCTTTGAAGCCCTCTGCGTCCCGAGGGCCCGGTTTTCTCATTCTAGATGGGATAATGCTTCTGTTCACCGCCCCTAGGTAGGGAATTAGTTCTTGCTGGTGCGCTAGAGAGAAGGTGAAGGCTGGTTGCCTTAGCTATGGGTCTTTGAAAGACTTCAGTCTTCTTTACCCATGGGAATCTTTAAGGGGGCAAAAGAGGTAGGAACAGTAGCAGTAGTAATAGGAATAGTGCTACTACTACTACTGAAATCATTATAATTTTGAATTTAAAAGTTACCCATCTACAAAAATCTGTGGGTTTTAAAAAGTTTGGTAACCTACACATTAGCCTTCCTAAAAGTGAAAGAAGAAAGCAGTCTAACTTCACTGAAGAAATTCAATTTAGTGAACATTTATTGAATGGTCACTATGTGTTTGATTCTGTGTTAGGCATTTTGGTGGGGAGAGTATCAAAATAATTCTAGATTATGGTTTTTGTTCTTAAGCTCAAAATCTAGAAGTGGAGGCAAACTTGCACCCAAGTCACAGAGCCTGGCAGGTGTCAGTGCCCTGCCGTCTTGCTGCCCCTCTCCCCCTCCCCTTTTCTCCTTCTCTCCATCCCTTCCTTCAGCCACCATTCATTGAGTGCCTATTTTGTGTCAGCCCCAAAGTCAGGTGCTGGGGTGTTGTTCTGTAAACTTGGTAATTTCCCCGAGTGAAATCAGACACTGGGCCCTGGACACCAAGGGCAAGGAGAGACTAAAGAAGGAAGCAGGTCACTCCAGACTGGTAGGTGGTGAGTTTAATAAGCAAGCTTGGGTGGCCTCAAGACAAGTAGGTCTCCACACCCACCCACCAGTCTTAAAACTTTATATAGAGGCTTTACCTGGGTTCAGGAATGCGTACTGTCCAGACGGTCTCAACAGCACAGTGCTCTCTCAAGGCTGTGTCCTTGAAAACAGTTCTGGTTGTGAAAATGGCAGGCAAAAGTACATCCCTAAGACAGGGGAGGAGATGAGGAGCCTTTAACTCCTGGGTTCAGCTCAAAAGTCCAACAGCAGTCACATCCTCTCAATGACCTCATGACCCTTGAAATGTGACTTTCTATTCGATGATGGTACCCATACAAGCTACTCGATTTCTCTAATCCCCTAACAGTGGCAGCCTGGTTTGTGCAGTGGCAGGGGAAAGTTTGAATTAGCTCAGACACAGTGTCCACACAGATCCAAAGCATATTTAGAACCACCACTCAGAGGGAGGGGGTCAATGTAGCCAGTTTGCCCATCCCTCACCAGTTGAGGATCCCAGTAGACAGCCCCAGACTCCTTTGGCAGTTGCCTTAGGCATTGCTTAGAACACACAGGACATGCTGTTACTGCATTAACCAAGTCACTGTATTTCAGGAGCAATACAGCATCCTTGGCAACAGGCCATACCCAGTCTGCTGTATCTACTGAAGGGTCAGTTGCTAGGGCTTGTATCCCAGCTAGGAAATCAGCTTCCTGATTGCCAGGGAGTGTCAAGTGCTTTATGAGCTGGGAAGTGGGAGACAGGACAGCTTAGGCTCTTGGAAGCAAACCCAAATGTCTTCCCACATATCCCGACCCTGTGAGGGCTTATTCATGATTATTCACCCCTCATTGTCCCACTGTCCAAGCCATAGGGTTAATCCCTTTAGAACAGCCCAACCATCTGCAGAGTCAACAGTCAGGGCTCCTGAGTGATCACCAAACAGCTCTGCATTTAGCCCACTGGCTGCTGCATTTTATTCCTGTTTTCATCGAGATGGTGTCAGTGTTGGGTTGAATAGCGACTGCAGTCCATGTGCATGAGTTGTTTGCCCCTTTTAGACCCGTCAGTATACCAGACATCAGTGGGAATTTCCCCCCTCCCTCCCTACAGGCTGCAGGACTGCCACCAGAACAGGGGCAGGGGCATTTAGAGGATCTACATACTCTATGGGGCCTACTAGCACCTGCATTTCTAGAGACAGTGGGCTGCAGACAGTTCCTCTGCTGCAAATAAGCATGTCACTTAGTCAAACTGGGAGTTTGAGCCATGGCAGAGGTGGGTCAATGGACCATATTCTCAACCCACCCCCTAATAGGAAGAGAAATTTTTTCCATGATATGCTGTTCCTCTGCAAGAGGCTCTAATTGGAGAAGCTCTGTGTACACTGTCAGTAGCTTTTGCTCTTTGGGGTCTATCAGGTCTCTGCCTCCTCCCAGAGCTGGGACCAAAATCTTCGGGTTACTCTCTCCTTCCACTGTCTCTGCCATAGTACCCAACCCACACCTTACGGAGTCACAGACACATCTAACTCCAGCGGTGGGAGACGATGCCCAGGGCTTTAAATCTTTTTCACTAGCATTGTTGCCTTCTCAACAGCAGCTTGCTGCTCTGATCCTCTGTCTCACATGCGTCCTTTCCTTACCAGGTTGTATAAGGGATAGAGGAACTGTGCCAGGTGGGAAGTAAAAGTCTTCCCAAACCCCTAAAGCCCTAAATGCTTGTATTTCTGTTCTTAGGGGTTAGACAGGTTTGCACATTATCAATTACAGCTTTTGGGACAAGTCATGTCTTATCCCGCTAAACGACTCCCCAAAACTTGGTGGTGGTGTCTGGGCCTTGAATTTTCACTGAGTTTGTTGGCCATCCTCTCCCTTGCAGATGTTCCAGCGAAGCCTGCAGAGCATTCTGCGGCAGAGGCAAATATTCACATTAACACTATATCATCAAGGTAATGGGCTTATTTTACTGATGCATAAAAAGGTAACAGTGACAGATCTCGAGTTACCATCCCATGACATTTGGTGGGGCTATGCTGGTCATTTTGGGGAAGCTCCTTAAAGGTCCATTGTCACCCTTCCCATATGAAGGCAAAATGATCTTGTGACTCAGTGGCCAGGGTTATACTGAAAAAAGCATCTGCTAAGTCTGGTACAGCATGGCAGTGGCCAAGGTATCTAAGATGGTGGCAATGCTGAGCATAGCTGCATGGATGGGGGGGGCACTACCTTGTTCAATTCTTGGTAGTCCCTGGTCACCCCTCCATGAGCCATCTGCCTTTTACACCTGCCATACTGGGCTGTTGAAAGCACTATGGGGAGGACATACAATACCCACTCAGTGCAGTTCTTGGATAGTTTCTCCTATTTAATTTCTGTCCTTGGTAATTTATATTGTACGAGTTTCCACTCTAAGAGGGGGCAGTAGACTAGCTGGTTCTTAGTTGGCATTTCCCCTCAGCACTGGCTTGATTACTCTACCTGAAGGTAGAATTCACTGATAGACGTTTTCAGAATTTGACCTTGTAGGTTACCAATGTCCAATATGTTCTCTGATATTGAAGAAATTAAAACCCTTGTATTCCAGTGCAGAGAACACCCAATTTGCAGTGCCAAAGGGATCTTTCTGACCATAACCATTTGTCCTCCATAACCATCAATGGCCACTTCTGAGGGTTACCATTATATTACATTTTGTTCCAGTGTCAACCAGAGCCATCATCTTTTGTTTATTTCTGAGGAACACTCAATCGGAGCTCAACATGAGGCCTTCCTTTGATCAGCACCAATGGCCCTCACCTGGAGGCAATCTTAGCTTGCATCTTATACCGGGGTTGGGGTTAGTGGGGGGTGGTGGTGTGTGAATCCCTGAAGCTTCTGCTGGAGTAAGCAGGGCATCAGAGATAGTAGGGGCAGGTGAGGCAGGTTTGAACTGTTCGGGTTTAAGGCTTTCAACACACTGATCAACACAGTGTAGGGCTGCCTGCCTGTCTTTTAAGGGGAAGCCCCTGCAGCAACAAGTCCAAACCACATTTGTTTCTAGGTTACTTTTACCAAACCCTTTACGGGTGATTGTAAAAGCTTTTTGGCTTCTTGAGTTCCCTGTCTTGAGTCTTTCCCACAACCCATACCTGTTCCCAGGATATGTCAGTTTCCCCCAGACCAGTGATGGATCGCCCAATATCATAAATGTCTCCTCCCATGACTGGGCTCAACATAGATACCAGTTTCCCATACTAGGTACTGGGGTGGATGGGAATATCTTGACTTTGATTCCTGCAGTGAATGTGGCCCAATCAAGACCTTCAAAGACAGGGTTGTAGATGGCTTGTCTCAAATCCCTGAGAATTTGTTGTACCTCCTCTATAGATTTCTAGGGTCCCACATGCCTAGGGAGATCCCTTTCATTGGACCAAACCTCCCTGCAGACTACAATAGTCCAAGGAATGAATTCCTTGAACTAGCACCTTGCCAGCGCTGCTGGAGGGCAGGGTCTGTTGTGATGTTGCTCATTTTCTCTTCCTCCTGCCCAGAGAAATGCCATTGTCCCCTGTATATAACAGAGCCCCACTAACCATTCCTGGATAGTTTCCCTGGCCTTTTGGTAGAACTTGGTAGCTATTCCAATAAACTCAGTGGGAGAATACTCTCCCATCATTTCCCAAACTGGGGACTGCTGGCTGGTCGTGTTGCTGTGGTTTCAGCTTCCTTTGTTTTAGGGGTTGGACAGCACGAGGCGTTCTGTCCGTTTCACTGTCAATCGCCACAAAATCCTCCTTTTGCACTCCTCACTTTCTCAGAGATTCTACCTCTGGTGTCCCAATCAGGCTCTGTTTGTTATTAGTGCTCAGACTTCCTAGCTTCAGAGAACTGCGTGTTAAGGTCTCCAAATTACTATCTGGCTCATCCACCTTGTCTGCCAGCCCAGAAGCTAGCAGAGCAGTGGACACTTCACATCCTTTTCTATCCTCATCTATTCTTCCAACTTTCTAACCTGAGCTTCAGCCTCTAGCTGGTCATCGGTGGCCAGCCCACGGCAGCAGCGTTCATTTCCCTTCTTTACTGCAGTGCGCTTTGCGCAGTTCATCAAATGCGTGAAAGCAGCTGGCTTTTTCCCGGAGTCCTGGTACTTGGCGGTGCACAAACATCTAACATACAGGCCTCCCTTCCCCACATAGAGATAAATGACCATCTCCGACCCCCCCCCCCCCCCACGCACCCCATGCCTCTTTCCCAAGGCCCATTTCTTCCGACCCCTGGCTGACTCACCAATTGTTGGTTCACAACCTCAAATTTCCCCTGTGATATTTGAAACTGGCCCCCATACACGGAGGGCAGAGAGAGACCGAAAAAAAAGAGGAGATCACTGCAGGTTGGCAGGTAGCGAGTTTAACGAGCAAGGAAGCTTACAAAGGAGGCTTGCTTTGGCGGCTGCACAACGAGATCTCCGTCCCTGCCCGCCAAATTCTCAGTTCTTACAGAGGCCTTACCTGGGTTCAGTCACGTACACTGTCCAGATGGTCTCAACACCACACCGCTCTCTCAAGCCTGCGTCCTTGAAAACGGCTAGGGAACAGTGGGCAGAGCGCACAATCCAAGAACAGGGAAGGGTGAGGAGCTTCCCTTGCCCGGGTCCAGCCCACAGGTCAGCCCGCAGGCGCATCCTCTCCGTGATCCGCCCACATCCGGTGCAAGGAACTGGGCATGCTCCGCAGACATGCGCAGTCTCGGGGCGCCGCTCACGAGCAGGTCGCGGGAGGCGCAGGTGCAAGTGCTTGTGAGGCGCAGGTGCAAGTGCTTGTGAGGTGCAAGTGTGTACGTGGTCTGGAGCCTCACAGTCTTCGGCTTCCGCTCTCTTCCTCTAATTCGTCTTCCCACATCCTCTTGGTGAGGACAGAAAGAAGAGTAGGGCCTTAGAGGAGACCTTCTAAAGGTCCTTGGTAAGTCGCCTGGCTGTTTCAGCTTTTCTTCTTTATTTTGCTTAATAACTGTTACAGACTGTACGTGGAGTGTCACAGACGACACTTAACATAAGAATACGTCCAGAAGTGAGAATAGCAGACTTGTCTGTTTATTCTTTTTGAGGAAATTCTGAAATTAAAAGCTAAGGTAACTAAAAGCTAAGGTAGTTAAAAGCTGGAGGTGGTTTAGATTTCCAGAGATTAGGACGAGTTCTAGGACCATGAACAGGTTGCTGAGGGAATTGCAAGAGGGTTAATGCCAGGAATTAGGCACCTTAAAAGTCAGAATAGCTGATAAAAGTTTATTTATTTAGAGACTTGGAGAAGGTAAGGGTCTGAGTAAATTATTTGTGGATGGGGTGAAAGATGCTTATATTTGAGCAATGTTTGTAGTGATTCAGTTCACCACTTTCTGCTAAATCAAGTTATATTCTTTTGGGGGAGGCAGTTTCTATTTAAAAATTTTCCAGCTTTTTTGAGATATAAAAGACAAAAATTGTATATATTTAAGGTGTACAACTTGATAATGTGATATACATACACATTATGAAATAATCACCAAAATCAAGTTAGTTAACATACCCGTCATCTTGCATAGTTACCATTTTCTTTTTGTGGTGAGAGCACTTAAGATCCACTCTCTCAGCAAATTTCAAGTATTCAACAGAGAATTATTAACTATAGTCGCATTGTTGTACATTAGATCTCCAAAGCTCATTCATTATGTATAACTGAAACTTTGTACCCTCTGACCAACACTTCCCCATTCCCCACTTCCCCCTACCCCTGGTAACCACCATTTATACTCTTTGCTTCTGTGAGTTTGCTGAGTATTTGACATTCTGCATATAAGTGAGATCATACAGTATTTGTGTTTCTGTGTCTGGCTTATCTCACTTAACATCATGTCCCCCAGGTTCATTCCATGTTGTTGCAAATGGCAGGATTTCTTTTATGTGGCTAAGTAATATTCCACTGTATGGAGTTTATGCTACATTTTCTTTTTTTCTTTCTTTTTTTTTCTTTTTTCTGCATTTTCACTTTATTTCTTTAAATTGAAGTATAGTCAGTTTACAATATTGTCTCAATTTCTGGTGTACAGCATAATAGTTCAGTCATACATATACATACATATATTCTTTTTCTTCATAGATTACTATAAGATACTGAATATAAATGGACACTTAGGTTGTTTCCACATTTTGGTTATTGTGATAATGTTGTAATGAACAAGAGAATGCAGGTTTGTTTTTTTTTTTTTGAGATACTTATTTCATTTATTTGGATATATACCCAGTAGTGGACTTGCTGGATCATATGGTAGCTCTATTTTTAATTTTTTGAGGAAACTTCATACCATTTTCCATAACGGCTACATCAATTTACATCCCTGACACTACTTCAAAGATTTTCTTTTTTTCCCATATGCTCACCAATTCCTATTGTTTCTGATAATGACCATTCTAACAGATTTGTGGTTTTGATTTGCATTTCTCTGGTGATTAGTGAAGTTGAGCATCTTTTTATATACCTGTTGGTCATATGTATGTCTTCTTTTGAGTAATGTCTGTTCTGGTCCTTTGTCCATTTTTAAATTGGGTTATTTGGTTTTTTTTGCTATTACACTGTATGAATTCCTAATATGTTATAGATATTAACCCCTTATCAGATATATGGCTTACAAATATTTCCTTCCAAGAAAAGTTGCGTTTTCACTCTGTTGATTGTTTTCTTTGCTGTGCAGAAGCCTTTTAGTTTAATGCAATTCCATTTACTTATTTTTGCTTGCTTGTGCTTTTGGTGTTGTATCCAAAAAATTATTGCTCAGGCCACTGTCAAAAATTTTTTCCCTGTTTTCTTCTAGGAGTTTTATGGTTTCATGTCTTTCTTTTAAGTCTTTAATACATTTTAAGTTGACTTTTATGTGGTGTAAGGTAAAGATCTAATTTCACTTTTTTGCACAAGGATATCTTGTTTTCCCAGCACCGTATATTAAGGAGAGTATCCTTCCTCCATTGGATGTTCTTGCCATCCTTGTTGATGATCAGCTGACTGTAGGTTTATTTCTGAACTCTCTATTCTATTCCATTGGTCTCCATGTGTGTTTTTCTGCCAGAACTATACGCTTTTGATTACTGTAGCTTTGCAATACATTTTGAAATGGGGAAGTGTGATGCCTCTAGCTTTGTTTTCTTGCTCAAGATGCTTTGGCTATTAGGGATCTTCTATGGTTCCATATGAATTTTAGGATTTTTTTTTTTCTGTAGAAAATGAGATTGGGATTTCAACAGGGATTGCATTGATTCTGGGAATCACTTTGGGTTATGTGGACAATTTTAACAATGTTAATTCCTCCAATCTAGTAACATGGGATATCTTTCAGCTTATCTGTGTTCTCTTTAATTTCCTTTATCACTGTTTTACCAAGTTCAAATTCTTTAACCTAGATTTTAAGATCCTCTGTGGTTTGGTCTTTAAAGATCTCTCTAGCTTAATTTCCTACTTTTCTCTAATTCACTGTCTATGCTTTGACTAAACTGAACTGTCCCCTGAATACCTTTTCTCAGCTGAATGCTTTTTCTTATGGTAGAGGAACACCTCTGTGAGGAAGCCTTTCTCCACCCTCATCCACATTTTCCTATTTAAATCCAATCTATCCTTCATGCTCCATTCTTCTGCCTCCATGAAATCCTAATTTATCCCCAGCAAGAAGCCATCTCCCTTTCTTTTGAAAATTTATTGCACCTAATTTGAATCTCTTTCAAGCTTGTGTGACAAGTTTCTTTTTATGTCCTCTTCATAATGAACCATAGGCATACAAAAAATGGGGACCATATCCTGACCATTTTTGTATCCCTTACAGTGTCTTGCATATAGTAAAAGCTCAAGAAATATTTGGTCAATGAAGGCATACTGTCAGAATTTGAAATTGGGGATTTTGGATATTTTTGGCTATTATCTTAAATTCTCAATTGTTTCAGTTCATCTAAAACTGATTCTCATCTTATGGTGTCTTTCTTCCATCAGTTCCTTTCCACCTAGGCTGCTTGGAGCTAAATCTGATCATTTCTTCCTGTCACCTCCATGTCTAGTCAGTTTCTAGATCTTATTAATTTTCCATTTAATGGGATATGTCTTTGTCTAGACTCTAATTATCTGATGTTTTCCAGCAGTATTCTTGACTGTAGACTTTCCCTCTCTATAGTTTCCTTTCCCACCATCTGACAAAGCCAGACTTCTAACAAGTAATAGTAGCTAATATTTATTGAGCACTTTAGAAGGACCAGACATTGCATTTACATACTGTCTCATTTAATTTTCCCAAGAAACCTATGAGATAGTGTTATGGATTGAATATTTGTGTCCCCTCAAAATTCATATGTTGAAGTCCTATCCCTAAGGTGACTTTATTTGGAGACAGTGCCTTTAAGTCGGTAATTAAGGTTAAATGAAGTCTGAAGGTTGGAGCCTTGATATGGTAGCATTAATGTCCATACGAGAAGAGACATTAGACAGCTTGCTCACTCTCTCCATGCACACGCACTGGGGAAAGGGCAGTGTGGAGACAACCGTGAGAATGTGGCCATCTGCAAGCCCGAAAAAGAGCCCTCCCTAAAACTGATTATGCTAGCAACTTAATCTTGGACTTGCAGCCTCCAGAACTGTGAGAAAACTATTGTTCAAGCCACCCAGTCTGTGTTTATTATGGCAGCCTGAACAGACTAACACAGGTAGATTATAATACTATTCCATTTTATGAATGAGGATAATGAGGCTTAAAGTATTCAAATGACTTGCTCACAGCTTGTAGATTGTAAAGTTAGGATTTTAATCCAACTCTCCCCATTTCCAGATCTCTGTTCTTAACTACTACACTATATTCCTCGTACTTTAATATTTTTCAAAGGTGTGCTAGACAGCTGGCTTTCTGGGGGGTGAAAAAAGCCTGATTTATAGTGCTTGGCAATTTCTGTGGTGTAAAAACTCCCATATTTCAAGCTACCAATGGTTTAACAACCAGTTCACTTTTCAGGCTATCAGTGGTTTAGCAACTAGTTCTGAATTTTTAATAATTGGCTCCTACAGGCCTGTATACCCTGCCTCTAGCCCACCATTGGTTGCTTCCTTGCTCAAGACCCTGTAAACATTAAAACTCCACGAAGGCAGGAACAATGCTTCTCTTTTTAATTAGTGCAGTAGGTTTTCCATAGGCATTTGTTGAATATTACCTACTTAGAAGATTTCATGTTTATTGTTTCAATTAACTAATGGTCTGTGGTGTAGGTATTATTATTATCATTTTAGATTAGAAAAATGAGGTATAGTAGAATAAGTAACTTGACGTCTTTCGATTCCCATCCTGGGGCAAGGATTTTGTCTCCACTATGTTTTCCACAAAAGCTGAGTTTTAAGTAAAAGCTCATTAAATACTTGATAGATGATTTCTTGTATCATCCTAAGACTTGTGACTCCCAAATCTGTGAAATGACAACAATTCTTGGAAGAATGGTTAAATCTTGTTTTACATTGATGATCTGCATACACACACATACCTGGAGCAGACTAATAGTGGTTTTTGTAACTCCACCAGGAAATACTAAATCTAGAAACAGATTTATTTTTGGCGGTACTCTGAGGGTTAAGAATGTACTTTTCAGTGCCTCAAAGGAGCCAAATCCAGTGGGTGGGCAACCTCCTTTTGAGGAGAAAATAAAGGATATTGTTCATGGGAACAACATTTAGTCCTTCTCTGCAGATTTGTCTGGCATCCTCTCACTCAACCTGAGACAGATTTTGAAGTCAGACATGGGGGATCTGGTGCAAAGACATTCAAGCCTGGTTAATTTATAAACCTGCATTAAAGTATGTATCTTATGGACCCAGAACCAGGGCTGGAAGAGGAAGTACTAGGCCTCAAAAACCAGCTACATGAGGAAGAGCTCAGATCGAAGGACTATATGCTGTGAGTGGGAAGTCTGATGCAGGAGGTGTATTATATTTGTGTACATCTGTATTATATTTGCAATACATGTCAGCTGTCTTGAATCTACCTAATAAATGGAAGTTTATTAAAAGGCTCAAGGATAAAGTAGGGAAGACATACTAATATCTCAAATCCAACCATAATGTCTTCTTAATATCTTTACGTGAAGTAGAAAAAGGTACCCCTTCCTCAAGACACTTTACTGATATTTGTCTGGAAATTTGCATAATGAATGAGAAACATGAATGTCAGTTGCCTCTTAGAGTAGTGAAATGCGTAATCTATACATCCACAAGTTCTGCTAACACAGGGATTATATAAAATGTGTAAAAAATATGATGCTGTGGAGGACAAAGGAGTGATTGGGAAGGATACTAATTTAGTCAAATTAGGAAAGGCTTCTTATCCAGAATCTATAATAAGATGTGACATTTATATAATCTCCTTCATATTCTGAGTGGCATGAAAAAGTTAAAATCTAATTAACATTTAATGCACTAATCTGAAGATTATTCCATCAGTTTTAAATGGATCAAAGTGAAGTGGGGAGGGCAAACACCTGGCCTAGGCTGTTGAGTGGGTGGCACAGGTAAGATTTAAATAGAACTTTCTTCAGTTCTCTGTTGGAAGGATGAGTTTTTTTCCTTGTTTTTCCCTAGTCATCTTTGTGAGATTTAAAGCAAAGCTTCAATACAAGTGGAACGTGGCAAAGATTAAAAATACAGACATATATGAAGAAAGTTTAGATAAATTCATAGATGACAGACCCATGATGGTAACCAAAGGAGATATGAATGCCTGAGGAGCATTCCTAACTATTGCACAGAGTAGCATCACCAAGAATGGCTCCTGAGGGGGACCACTGATATAGTTGGTAAACTAGGTCAGGGGTTGGGGTATCTGTTTCCTATCACCATGGGTCACCCTAAGTTTCTTATTAATGCTTTCCCACTGCCTTCCTCCTTTCCTTCCTTCCTTATTTTCATTATCTATTTAAAAATCTCCTGAAGACACTGCCAAAGAACAGAACTGGGGCTATATTTCCAACTACCACAGAACCACAGAATCTTCAGTAGAAAGCTCTTTTCCTGTCTACTTTTTGGAACATCTGTGATAATCCTTGCTCCTACAGTTGGGGTCTTCTTATTGGATAGTAAAAGTAGAAAGGCTAGGCCTACTGAAACCCCTGTTTCAATTTTAACTTCCAAATTTTTTCTTCCTTCACTGATTGATGACTTTATTGATTGAGTCATTCATTTACCAGAAGTAGCAAATAGTTTTGTGTGTAAAATATTTGACTGGAGTCTATAAAGATGAATGAATCATGGTTAGCAGACTAAAAGAGTTATATACTGATAATGATGATGAAACTAACAACAGGCTAATGGAAATAACAACAATAACAGCGTATACTGAGGGCTTACTATGTCTCAGGTACTAAACTAATTCCATTACATACAGATACTAATCCTACTCACAATGATTTTGTGAAATAGTTATTATCTTTTTTTGTAGATCCAGAAACTGGAGCATATGGAGGAGCTATGACTCTCATTACAAAGCTACAGAGGAAGGGGATAAGGCATTAAAACTATAAAAGAAGAAAGAAAGTAAGGAGGTCAACCAGAAACTGGCAACAAGAGAGATGAGTTCAGGCTTCAAAATGATGTCTAAACTGGGTCTTGAATGATGGGCAGAGAATGGTAGGCAGAAAATGAATATTCGAGGTGGAGATAATGTCATAGATATTTGTTGCTTTTCATTGCCCAACCACTATTATTTATTCTTTTGGTACTAACACTCTAATTTACTTTTGGAGAATTCTCTTCTCTCATTGGCTAACGTTTGTAAAATTATCTATCAAGTGCTCTGATGGCCTTTAATCAAAGCCAAGTCAATTTGATGCTCTTTGAAACCGGAATCTGAGCAAAGTGGCAAAAAAAATCCCAAATAATAAAAAAAACCTAAAAAGTCTAGGGCTCAGCTATTCACTTTGGCTGTGCCCTAAAGAGACTGTCCAATAGTTCCTTCTCCTGAGCATCCCCCTGAACAACCCTGTTTCCTGTCCTTTCTGTGCCTTGCTCTTCAGGTTCTGTGAACTTCAACACATCCTTCCAGCACATCCCCTTGTTCCTAAGGTAGTCAAAGTCAGTTTTTGTGGCTTGCAACAAAGAACTCAAAGTGACAAGAATAAAGGCATGTGGGGGTGGGGCACTGCAGAGTGTCAGACAGTCCAGACCATCCGCAGTGCAGAATGCACGAAAGAGAGAAGTGAGAGGTACATCAGAAAGAATTGGAGCCTGGTTGTATGAGGTTGAATGCAAGGTTAAGGAGATTAAGCTTCACTTGGTGAAAAATGGAGAACTATTGGAGCATTTAAGGTGGGGTAGTATAATTGTATCTCTCCTTCAAGATTAATATGACAGCAGTGTGCTTATGCAAATTGGACAATGTGGATATTGGAGGCAGGTTGACTAGTTTGGAAGTCTTGCAATGGTCCAGGTAGGGTGGTAGGGTGTCATGAAGGCCTGGACTTATGATGTAGAGGTGGCAATGAAAAGGTGTGCATGTGTGAAAGAGCTCCTTGTTCTCCTGGACAAGAGCCAAGATGAGAGAATGCTGATTTGTAACAGAGTTGGTGGGGAGCACATCCCATAGGCATGTAGAGCTGATGAATTCTGCTGCATTGCACCTTAAGCACCCTAGAGAGAGAGGTTGGGCTCGTAAAGAGAAATGCAGAAACTCAGTCTGGAGAGCAAGTTAGTTGGATTTGGACCAAATTAATACCTTGAGTTGTTGATGTTGAAGCTTTGACCATCCCCTTGACAAATAATTTTTGATTGGGGCAGCAGGCAAGAAAAGTTCCCATTTGGAAGATTTGGTGTTTCTGTGGTTTCTTCTCTTAAAAAATTAAAATACAAGCCCCATTTTTTTTTAGTGTTTCATAAAAAGTTGCAAAAGGGAAAACATTATTGAGCAATAAAAGGTGTGTTTATGTGTATTCATAAGAAGTGGGCTAGAGGCCAACTCCCATAAACGTATTCAACTTGAACCTCGGTACTGAACAATTACAAGAACCCTGGAGGTTCCTGTTTCACTCAGAGGATGTAATAGAGGCAGCCTTTGCAGCCCTTCCAGGCTAATCAACTTGATAAAGACTGAATTGGGGAGCCTGCCCCTATAAGTGTTGAAAGTAAGCAAAATTGTGATCTTAGCAAAGATTGTCTTAGAGCCCAGTTCTCTCAATTTCCCCCCCTGGCTTGGAAAATACTTGTGTCTCCATGCATCCTCTGTGTTTCCAGCCAGTACCATTGGCTCTGAGTCTATCTCGATTGGCAATATCCACTGCTTATTAGGTTTAGTGACACCACTTTCAAGTGACATTTTTATTGTGCAGGCACTGTAGCAAGTGATTTCCATTGTGAAAACTAGACCCCTGATATCCATAGACATAAAATTTCCTTACAGAAAGCAAGGAATGGCACCCTATTCAACTGGCTGTGATATTACTTTACCTATTTTCCTGGCCCAGTGGGGAAGTGGAAAAGACATTTTGGGGGAAGTAAGTTGGGGAACCTCATCCTTCCCCCTGAAATAACACTGCAGAAGCAACTGTTCAATTCCTATAGGAGTGGGGCTAGCTCTGCCTTCCACAATCGGTATTACCAGAAACATACAAGGGCCTCAGAGGCCAAAGATTTTGCCTTATGGGCACTTGACTCCTTAGTCCCTGTCACTTAGAAACTTTCTGGTCAAACAGGGTTGAAGGCCCTCTTAAAGGCAGAAACTCTCAGGAAGAAAATGCCTCCATATTAAGCTTTCCTTCCTTTTGTGTAAGTCTTATGTAGTTGAATCTATTAGTATTTTTTTATTGCTTCTGTAACAAATTTTTATTAATTTAGTGGCTTCAAACAATACAAACTTACTGTCTTACAATTCTGGAAGTCAGAACTGAGCTAAAAGCAAGGAGTCAGAAGGACTGCATTTTTTTCTGGAGGTCCAAGAATACCTGTTTTCTTGTCTTTTATAGCTTCTAGAGGCTACCTACATTGCTTAGTGTGTGCCTTATTCTATCTTCAAAGCCAGTGATAGCTGGAAGAGCCTTTCTTTCTTAGCATCACTCTGGCACTAACCTTTCTGTTTCCTGCTTTCACTTTTAAGGACTTTTGTGATTATATTAGGTTTGCCTAAATAATCCAGGAAAATCTCCCTATTTTAAGGTCAATTGATTAGTAACCTTAATTCCATCTGCAACTTTTAGTGTAACCTTGCTATGTAACATAACATATTCATCAGGTTCTGGGAATTAGGACTTGGTCATCTTTGAGGGTAATACCATTCTGCCTGTCTCGGTGAGGAAGTATTTAAAAATCTGCCCCCTTTTCTTCTGTGTTCTGATTACTCTTAAAACTTTACAGGCTTCAAAATTAACATGCCATTTTTTTTTTCCTCAAATGACTTGAGGATTCAAGGCCCTGGGCTGGGAGCTATTGGTGGTCCAAAAGAGAGCATATGGGATTATACAGACTTTAAAGAATTTTTACACCCTTTTCAAGTGGATGAGACAGTCATATGCAGGCACCAGAGCAGAACAGGATTTGATAAATGCCAGAGACTGGTTCAGCTAGTTGGTGCCACGGGAGTTCAGAAGAGGGAACATCACTCTGAGTCCCATTGACCGAATGTTTCCCTTCCTGCCCTACAGTCACTCCTTCCAGTGGGGCATTCTAGTAAGGCTGCATGGGAACAAATTTCCTCTATTATTTTTGTTTATTACAGCAGGTATCCTCCAGCACAGGGGCAAGGCGGGGGGAGAAGGAAGGAAAGAATAAACGCCAAATATCTGTACAAAGTGGCCGAGGCAGCTGTAACTTATAGGATCCTCCCTTTATATTACATAATGCTGGAGAGATTTCTTCCCTTTCCTCCTAAAGCAGCCAATTCCTCCAGACTGATAACAAGAGAAATCTTTGAGCAAGAGTGCAGCTCCCTGGCATAGCAGCCATGCTAAACAAGGAGAGAGAATCTCTTCATAAAGAAACAGGAGGGAAAGGAGGATTTACAAGAAACCTATAAATGAGACCACTGGAAAGTAAACAGCAGCTATCAATAATTTCCTCCACAAGTATTTTGGGGTCTTTCCAGCTGCCTGCATGTTTGAGCATCTTTGGGACTTGATAGAGTTGGTGAGGAGATAATTGAAGAAGAGATGGTAAATGTCTTTGGAGATAACCTGTGTAACCACTTTACAATGGGGATTTTTAGGACTTGCCCCTGTTCCTCCTTTATTTGTAGGACAAGGTACCCGGCAATGCCAGAAATGTGCTGAGATGACTGCTGAGCTTTGCTGATGGCGTGGCAGGAGTAAATGCATGTCTTGGCCCCAAACCTGCCTTTCTTGGCCAATTTCCTGCAGCCATACCTTCTTCAGTGTAGCAGGAGGCAGGAAGGCCTTCTCTCTTCCTGATATGGCAGCTCCTTCCTTCATCTACCCACAGGGGCATCCTCTGGAAGTGAAAGCGTGGAAGCATGTGAACATTTCAACTCTCCTAATAAACACCAAATGGATGTGTACATGTGGCTTTACTTCAACATCAAACATGTTTCACGGTGTGTCATTTTAATATATGAAATGGAATAATTTCTGAAAAGGAATTCTTTTTCATCCAGAGTGCTTTAGTTTGAGAATTTTTCATTCCTAGTAGATAAACCTGCTAAAGGATGGACAACAGCCTTGGAGACTTGACCTCCAGCAGTGCTGAGTCAGTGAGAATAAAGCAAGCCGAAGGGGTCTTCTCATAGGAGGCTCACTTCCCACTACGACCACTTAGCCTCATAAGGAACAGCAAAGGATGAAGGACTGCCCCCTGATTAATACCTGTGGTCCAGAGGGAGAGCCTCATTTGAAGTCTGCTGGGAAATGCAGAGTCAGCAACAGGTCAGGTTACTGTCTCCTTGGCTTCTGTTGAACCTTTCCTTACTTCTTCCGATGATAGTGCCCTGATGATGCTTGAAACCGAAACTGTATTTCCTTCATTATTCAGAATATAAACTGTATTTAGAAGTTGAGCATTACCTAAACTATGGCTATATAGGTGACGATTTCCTTTTCTACAGCTAGCATTACTGCCCATTATAGGACTATCAGTCAAAGACAAATTAACGTATGATGTGTTTTTGTCATAGAAAAGTACATCTGTCATCATAGACCTGCACTCCTCAGCTCTGCCTTTGTGTATGAAAGCAGCTGTGGACAATGTGTGAACAAGTGGTGTGGATCTGCTGCAGCATAACTTTTATTTACAAAAACAGATGGTGGGCTGAATTTGGCCCAAAGGCATACATAATTTACCTACCCCCTAGATAGGCCATTCTTTTGTGGGACAGCCCTAGGCGTTAGAAAGTTCTACTTTGAGCCAAAATCTGCCTCTTTAAATTAGTCAAAACCCTTGATATCCTTAACCATGAGTTACTCAAAAAAAAATTTATTGATTAGTCAAAACTGTCTTCTCTATTCAAATTATGCATGACAATAACTTTTCCAACCTGAATCGTTTTGTTCTAAGGACAAATTGATTGTTTCAGTCATTCATCTATTTATCAATCACTGATTGAGCACTTGAATGGGTGCTGGGATATAGGAATTAAAAAAACAAAGAACAAAAACCTTTGTCCACTAGGAGTTAACAGTCTTGTGGGAGAAGATGACAAGTAAACGGAAGAAAAAGCTGTGGTAGAGGTATTCCCTGGGGGCTGTGGGAGCACATGAGAGTAGCACCCACCCAGATGGAGAGTAGGGGTGACGGGGAGGCTTCCCCAAGGAAGCTGCACTTGAGCTGAGTTGGTCAGGTAGAAATTAGTGTGTTCTGGGAACCATATGTGCAAAGATATGAAAAGATACGAAACTGCAGCTCTGTATTTCAGGAACCACAAGTCATTTACTATGACTGGAGCTCATTGGACTGGAATGTGTGAATGTTTGGTTGGGGATAAACGTGGAGATGTAGGCAAGGAGGGAACCTTCCCTGTCATCTTAAAGTCAAAGGGCAGCAACCCAGGTAAATGTAATTCTGCTACTGTTGCCAAAAATGTTTTAGCAAAGAGTTTTCTGAGTTGATACAGAAAGTTCTATTTTATAAGCAAGACATCCTGACCTTAAACATCTAGCCTTTGGTTTGAAAATACTGTAATTTTGAGTAACTGTCATAGAACCTCACAATCATATTGAGCATATACATTTGCAGTGCCATTTGTTCAATTTTTAGTTTGCTTCTGGAATGTTGATAACAGACATCTATTGTCCCTATTTAAAACAAATTGCAGGGAGTTGCCTGGAACTCCTCAGAAGACTCTGAATTAGGTGTTGCATTCTTGCAGGTTTTCTGGTTCCGTGCCCGGCCAACTGTGGTGGGGTGTATGCAACACAGACACACAAGTTTCCTAACATATTCTCTGACATCTCTGGAACGTCCTTATTACAGATTTTTACTTTTGACTTTCCTCAGTGGTGCCTTGGATCTTTGTATCTGTTCCCTTTCTTGCCTAAGGAATGTTTTTCCTTCCACTTTACAGCTGCCCAGCTAAACTTGCATGAATCCTACAGTGCTCTGAATGACCCCTCAGCTCCCCTCTCTTCCTTGCGCCTTCTCTGACTTGCCTCTGGGCTCCCAAGGCTCCCTGTGCATGTATAGTCAAAGAATTCAAGGCATTGCACCATTATTGTTTTACTTTTCCTTCTCAATCAGACTCTAAAAGCAGAGACCAAGTTTTATTTCATTTTGTGTTTCCACATGAAGCACTTAACTCAACACAATAATAGTTGCTGAACCAATGTTTGCTAAGTGAATAAATGAATGAATGAGTGAGTAAAGGATAGTCGCCGTATGTTCTTAGCCAGAGCCTTTTTTTTTATTGAAGTATAGTCAGTTTACAATGTTGTGTCAGTTTCTGGTGTGCAGCTTAATGTTTCAGTCATACATATACATACGTATATTCCTTTTCATATTCTTCCTCATTAAAGGTTACAAGATATTGAATACAGTTCCCTGTGCTATACAGAAGAGATTTGTTTTTTTAATCTATTTTTATAAATAGTAGTTAATATTTTCAAATCTCAAACTCCAAATTTATCCCTTCTCGCCCTCTTTCCTCCCGATGACCGTAAGTTTGTTTTCTATGTCTATGAGTCTGTCTCTCTAAAACTGCATTCTGTTGACACACATTTTCTCTCTGCCTTTGCTCTTTCCCCTGTCAAGTGTGTCCTTTAAGCTGTCTCCATTTGGAAATGACCTACTCATTCCTCAAAATCCAACTCAAATAACATTTCCATTAAACCTGCCTGCTTGGGTCTCGATGTAGAATTTTATTTGTACCTGAATTCCACCACTGAATAAACAAATAGGACTTGTAATTTATCTCTTTATATTTTTCTCCCCACTAGAATATGCTCCTTGAGGGGAGGGACTGTCTATTTATCACTTTTGTATATCCCACGCCTGTTACCCTCTCACACTGCCTAGTGCACAGTAGATGTAGAGAACATGTTTGCAGAGTAAATGAATGGATGAATGAATGAGTTCATTGGTTGTCTGGGATGAGTAGTGACTGATAAAAGAAGTGGGCGACATGAGGTTTTTTTCAAATACTGCTTGCCCAATTTACATGCAAATGAAGAGTAGAGTGTACATTTCGTGTACATTTGTATAATGACCACAATTAGAATAACAAACAAGAGGCTGTTTATATATCCAACTGGAATTCCTGAGGCTTCCATATGCATCATAAAGCACTGTGTGGAAATGCTTTAATGAGCTCCTAGATAAGCCTCATGTGGTAGAATTTACCCCAAGCTTTGCAGCCTCCAAGGGGAAACTCCCCACAGATCCCAAATGTCACCTTGTATAAAAGGCACCCAGGAGAAGTTGGAGTGTAATATATGTGATAGGGATAGGAGTGCAATTCCATAAAGTTAGGTCAGCTGAGGGGCATGCTACTAGTTTCTTATGCTCGATAGATTTTCTTTGCCATAAAAGGCTAGGCAGTCTAGCTGGATCAAGAATGAGAAAAATAATCAGCACAGAGAGGAGAAACTAATGTTTCCTTTTAAATTTAGAAATTACTGGATTTTTATGTCCTCCTTGCATTTACCCAACGGTGGGATTTGAGTAACATTTGAAAAATGTAACATAATCCATGTCTGTCTTTTTTCACTTTTCTTGTGTTGGTGCAGCTATAGTTTTCCAGATGGTTGCACATACAGCACAATAATACAGGTAGGTGCACACCGTGATGGCTCTGCTATAGGACATAATGGTTAATAGCCAGGCTAGAGCCCAGAGGCACTGGTTCCAAAACTTTTGCATTTGTTTCTTTGCATGTGAGTTTTGATATCGTCACACTGCATTTCATGAATTGCTAGAAAAATAGAGAATTTTGGTTGTTATAGAGGTTCTTACCTATTTTATAGAAGTTCCTGTAATACAAAGGAAGACAGACTGAGCTGAAAAAAGTCCCTTCTAAGGAATAAAGGACATTCTATTGTAGAATGATGTTGTGGGGAAGTGGTGGGGTGGATATTTTCCCCAGGCTTATTGACATATAAACTACATATGGCCAGAAAGTCTTTGAAGAAGATCGTTTGAAAATGATTTGGGAAGAGCCTTGCTTTGTGCTATTTCTTACGATTATAGTCCGGGACCCTGGCACAAGATATCAGAATTTAATAACCCAGCTAGTTTATGAAAAGCACTGAGTAGCAGTCTTTTGGCTTTAACCTTTTTAATTTTCTGGAAGCTAATTGTCCAGACCATCTCACCCTTCTAGGTTAATGAGATGGCTAACAGGCCACAATGGAAAACAACTGCCCAATCAAATTATGACAAACCAACCAACCAAAAAAAAAAAAAAAAAAAAGAAAAAAGAGATCTGAAGTTACACATAGGCTTTTATTGACTTTCAGAGAATGTGCAGTGGCCTCACCATTCAGTTGTGTCCTTGTGATGAATTGCAAAAGGAACCAGAAAAGGCACAACATGAATCTGCTCTCAGGACAATGATTGTAATCAAAATAGGAAATGGTACCAATGTAAGCCATTCTCCTTGCAGTTTAAAGATTATAAATCCCTTATTCATCTGTTATGATCCAGGGCCTACTTGTGATTTTTATAGTTCTTTGCATGCTCAGAATTTTAAAACTCTAACGTAAAGGGGCTACAGCTGTTCTCTTTCTGATTTAGATGTTTAATCCCTGCTTGGAGCGTTGCACCCTGGTCTCCCCTCCCTCTGCCCATCTGCAGCCTGAGCCTGTTGCTAATGCCTCACGCAGGAGAAGTTCAGCCCACCCGTCTCTTCCCCTCCCAGGGATTAAAATGCAGCACTGAATCCTCCAAGGGGCTCTAAAGAAATTTAGGAGCACTTGCCAAGAGTTTTGCTCTTTCTCAGAGAATTGAACAATTCTCAGGATTGTTATGCAGTTTGAAATGCAAGTGGGAGATGAAGTAGGTTTGGATCCAGAAGACTTGGATTTTTATCTTCAATGTGCTTTTGACCTTCCTTCTCCGAGACTGTTTTCTCATCTGGAAAATAACCGCACTACGTATAGTTGGGGTTGTGTTGAAGATCAAAGGAGCTGATGTGTATGAAGGTGCTTTGGGAACTAAGACCAGCTTTTACTTGAAAATTTAATATTTGTTAAAATGGTGTTCTGAGACCAATTCCAACATATGTGTGTGTGTGTGTTGGGGCAGGAGTTCCCCACACCAACAAACAATGTTTTCGACACCAGCTGGGTGTCCTACAGTTAACTAAATTCTGACATTGTCTGCTTGGAGATGGAATCAGATTCCACAGGTGAAGCATTCAGTACTATAAGACTACCCCCTACATCTTCAGATGCCAGTTGCAACCCAGGTTGTTACCTGCACTTCTGATCAGCCAGCTGTTGATTATCTAAAAATTAGAAGTTCCAATGATCCCCTCCTTGACAACTTAATTCAGACACTAGTCACAAATCCAGGTTGTTACCAGCTGACCAACTGGCTATAAATCAGAGTTTCCCGAGATCCCCTCCTTGGGATTGATTAATTTTCTGGAGTGACTCACAGAATTTACTAGGTTATCATTTTGTTATAAAAGGATATAACTCAGGAAGAACCTGATGGAAGAGACACTAGGGCAGGGCATGGGGAAAGGGTGAGGTGCTTCCATGCCCTCTGCAGGCTCACCACTCTCCCAAATCCCTATGTGTTCATCGACCCCAAAGCTCTGTGAACCCCATCCTTTTTGTTTTTTTAAGGATGCACCATTACACAGACATGATTGATTAAATCATTGGCCATTGGTGATTGATTCAACCTCCAGTCCCTTCCCCGTCCCTGAAAGTCAAGGGGTGGAATTGAAAGTTCCAACCCTTGAATCACATTTGCTACTTTGGCAACCAGCCCCATCCTTTGGTGCTTTCCATAAGTCACCTCATTAATATAAAAAAAGACACCTTTATCACTCTCCACATTTAGGAAATTCCAAGGATTTTGGAAGCTGTAAGCCAGGAACTGTGGATGAAGACCAACTATATATTTCTTATGAATCACAATATTGCAAATGTAAAATGTTGTTAGAATTGATATTGACGGTGAGATGAAAAAGCCAAACGGGAGGTAATAGTCATAGGGATCTGTGACCTTGTAGATTTCTTAAGTACACTGAATGCTTTGAGCTAAATTTTTCCTGTTTATAAAAGACTCTTAACAGTGAATTAAGTACCTTGCGAGATTCAATTCTTCTAGTGAACTTGGGTGACCTTGGGTGTAAGAAAAATTATTTCCTTAGCTATGTCCTAGGGAACAACGTAGGTGGTGCACTCTCCAAGGTGCTTAGCTTATACCCTGGAAGAGTCTTGTTTGTTGGAGCTTTTGTTCTCACATACGTTTTTCATTATCTTTTTCAAACTGGAGTTCTTCAGGGATGATCAAGATAAATATTCACATCCCCCAAATATTTACAGATACAATATATATGAAGTTTTATGCTTATTATCTCAATGCTTCTCAGTTTGATATGCTTTCTTTTCTTTTTAATTGAAGTATAGTTGATTTTACAATGTGTTGATTTCTGGTGTATAGCATAGTGATCCAGTTATACATATATACATAATCTTTTTCATATTCTTTTTCATTATAGGTTATTACAAGATATTGAATATAGCTCCCTGTGCTATGCAGTAGAACCTTGTTGTTTATCTGTTTTATATATAGTATCGTGTATCTGCTAATCCCAAAGTCCTAATTTATCCCCCCTCCACCCAGATTTCCCCTTTGGTAACTGTAAGTTTGTTTTATATGTCTGCCTTTCTGTTTTGTAAGTAAGTTCATTTGTGTCTTTTTTTAGATTCCATATGTGTGGATATCATATGATATTTGTCTTTGTCTGACTTAACTTCATTTAGTATGATAATCTCTAGGTCCATCCATGTTGCTGCAAATAGCAATATTTCATTTGTTTTTATGGCTGAGTAGTATTCCATTGTATAAATATACCACAGCTTCTTTGTACAATCATCTGTTGATGGACATTTAGGTTGCTTCCATGTCTTAAATATTGTAAATAGTGCTGCAATGAACAGTGGGTGCAGGTGTCTTTTCAGACTGGAGTTTTCTCTGGATATATGCCCAGGAGTGGGATTGTTGGGGAAATGCTTTCTATTCATCACTATAGTCATGTTTTGAAAAAGAGATTAAGGCTTGCCTGTAATTACAGATTTATCAAAAGCATCCTTTTCCTATTCTTTGATTAGCCCATTTCCACTGGAGTGATCATTCTTTCAACTTTATTATAATTTTTGTCTACTGTGGCACTTTCTCATGGCATATACCTTGCTGGCAAGTAATTCAAGTTTTTGACCATGGTGTGATATCACAATCCTTGTTTTCTGGTCACACATTGCTTCTTCCCTTACAATTGGGCCTTCATGCAACCCCAAGTGGTCTTTCTGTTACTGCAGAACTTCTCATTTCCCGTGGTCACTGCTGGCCATGCACTGCCCAACTGTGGGCGTCTCTGAGTTCGCTTTCCTGACATTTCCATATTTGGAGAGCACATTTTGTCTTGTGGCTGTTGTGGTTTTGCATTTTCTAACTTCATTCATTTCTGATTTCTTTTATTTCTAATTTCTGTGGAGGGAAAAATAGTTTTAAACCTCTCTTTTACCAGGGGGTCTCGTGATTTTAAAGAATCTTCACACATTAAAATTCCATTTTTATGTAATATCATTTTAATAGAAATGCACATTTTATGGAGAGAAAATGACTGATAAAAATGTGAATGATTCTTAGGAGCCTCTTACACCCTTTTTATTGCATTTTGATGTGGCTTAATTCATTAATAAAGGGGGATGAGTTAGAACTGTGGCATGTTTTATCTCCTATCATTATTCAACAAAAGAGAATATTTTTTCAGTGAAAATTTTAGAACAAATTTCCAGTTTTCCTTTTCTGAAAAATACATTTTTAAAAACTGAATGACCTTGGACTCAATACAAAATTGGAATTTTACAGCCACTCTTTCAATTCATTTGCTCCCAGAGTAGTACGAGGGAAGTAAGATCTATTATTATTATTTCTATTTCCATTTTGAAGATTAGGTGAGTGACATTCAGAAAAACAATGTGGGTTGTCCTTGGTCACAGCACAGCAACTTCATCTCTAGGAAAGAGGCTGAAAACCAGTTGTGCTGAATTCTAAACTCAGTTGCTAAATATCCCTCTTCTCTTTACTTCTCTTTTATAATCCCTATTTTTCTTCTTTATATAAATATTTTTGGAAAATTCACCTATCCTAGACACTTTAAAGGGCTTTTGACTGGCTGCCCTGATTTTATAAGGTGATCTCTTACCCAACCGCATCATTAAATTAGGGATAAAAATGATCTCCCTTTCCTTTAAAAGTCCACAATGTAATTGGGAAAAATAATATGTATACAATTCATTTTTACACAATATGACTAGAGTTATGCTAGTGGTGTGAAAAAAGTGTGGTGTGAATGAGAGAGAAAAGTGTGATAGTCTGCCTGGGATTGGAGACAGGAGAAGTGAATGGATGAAGATTTAGAAAAATAAGTGACATTTTGAACTGAGGCTGTGAAAGCCAAGTAGCGAAGAAGGGAAAGGGCATGGGAAGAGTGAGAGCAAGGTAACGAAGGCAGGAGATGATCGTGGTGTGGTACCCATCATCTCTGGGATATGGGGTGGCCCAGGGTAGGACTGCTCAAGAGATGGGGCAGGAAATTAGGCAGGACTGGATCTTGAAGTCTCCATGTATTCTAAGTGGCCTGGCCTATTGTAGAAATGGGGAGCTATGGATGGTGTGAGAAGAGGAGCGGTGACCAATACTTGTGGGATTCTGAAAGGTGGCTCTGGGTCTAATGTGGAAGAGGTATGGAACCAAGGGAGTGGGGTGGACAAATTTGCGATTTTGAGCTAAAATAGGAAAAAAAAAAAAAGATGCCTAATTGGAAAGTAGAAGGGGAAGTCATGTTTCTATTTTACAAAAATCTGGAATTCTGGTAAAACACAAACACATTTAGTTTAAAATTGTGTTTATGTGGAACACAGCTCATTAAATACCTCAAATAATTGGTTTTTCTGTGCTAAACATTTATGAGAAAGGCAAATGACAAGGAAACAAGCTGAAAGCAATTTTATCTTCAAGGAAGCAATGCCTACTTTTTGTTCTGGGACCACTTCATATCAGTTCAGTTTCTTACATCTTCTATATCAGATCCCTGCCCTCTCTGGCCTCTGACCACCCACTTTCTTGTCCTACATTCACACGCATGTGCGGCAGCGGCCCCTCCTCCTCTCCTGCCACTGTGCAGATGCACCATTACTTACACCTGGGCTACAGCATTGCCACAGATGCCTTAGGCTGAGTCCTGTGCTGGTCTGCTGCCCCTCTGGCTATATAGATTGACTCTTTCAGGGCAGGGACTGTTTTTCACTCTTCTCAATGAGGGAGGACACTGAGATTTAAAGAGTCATTATGTGTCACACACTGTCTGAGCAATTAAAATACATGATCAATTTAAGGCTCTGAATAACTATATGAGGACTATTATCATTGTTTCACAAATCAGGAGACTGAGACCCAGATCTCATGAGAAAGCCAGTGCTTTTAATATTATTTCACACGACTGTCCTAATGTCTACTCTACATCGTGGCATATAGACAGATGCTCTCAGTAGATGTTTGTTTGTTTATTTTTAAAATTTTCTTTTTCTGAGCATTTTTTAAAAACAACTTCACATTTTTATTTATTTTTTTGATGGGGAGGTCATTAGGTTTATTTATTTTTTAATGGAGGTATTGCAGATTGAACCCAGGACCTCGTGCTTGCTAAGCACACACTCTACCACTGACCTACACCCTCTCCCCTAATATAAAATTTGTTATTGAGACATTTTATGCTCTTTTTTAATACTGAGTCTTTGAAATCAGGTGTGTATTTTACACTTATAGAATCTTTCAATTTGGATGCTAAATTTTATTTGGAAATACTAGATCAGTATTTAGATTTCATAAAATTTACAGTTAAAAAGTAGATTTTCATCCCAAATTGTTGCAAATATGTTTCCAAGTTTTCCAATAACTGAATTGTGTCCATTTTTAAATTGAACTTTTAAAAGTGAAGTCAAAAATTTTAAATTTTAAACTAAAATTAGTTATTTAGTTGCACTGGGCACATATCAGGGGTTGATAGTCCTCCGTGACCAGCAGCTACTGACTGTATTGGATACAGAGGAGGAGCTCCTGGGGTCATTTTTGGGCAATCTCAGGTATGTATAATGCTAATGTTACCTGGGACCCACCAGGTCTTAAAAATAGAAGTATAAGAAGAAAACACAGAGAGGCAGTGCAAACACACTTCAGAGATATTGTGAGTTTAATTCCAGACCATCACAATAAAGTGAATATTGCAATAACGTGACTCACACAAAGTTTTGGTTTCCCAGTGCTTATAAAAGTTATGCTTACACTGTACTGTACTCTGTTAAGTGTGCAATAGTGTAGCATTATCTCTAAAAAAGTACATACATTAATTAAAAAATACTTTATTGCTGAAAAATGCAAACTGTCATCTGAGCCTTCAGCGAGTGTTACTCTTTTTGCAATAGTAATATCAAAGACCACTCACCAGAGGCCATCGTAAAAAAAATCACAATAATGAAAAAGTTTGAAATATTTCAGGAATTACCAAAATGTGACACAGAGACACCAAGTGACACCAGATGCTGTTGGGAAAATGGCGCTGATAGATTTGCTCTACATAAGATGGTCACAAACCTTCAATTTGTAAAAAACGCAGTATCTGCAAAGTACAGTAAGCGAAGTACAATCAAACGAGGTGGCCTGTATGTCAAGTCCCAGCTCTGAGGTGAAGCTACCTGGGTTTGAACTTGAGTTTTGTTACTTTCTAGCTCTAAGAAAATACTTCACCTCTTGGGCCTCAGGTTACTCATCTGTAAAAGGAGATAATAATATTTCCTGTCTCAGCATTGTAGTGAGGACCAGGGAGGACAATAACTAACTTATCTGAGTTGTCAGTAAAGGTGAGGTATTATTGCTTCAGTGTTGAACAATCATTCCGTATTTCATTATCTTATTTGCTCCTTACTGAACCTCATTAGGTAGGGAAAAAATTATTATCCCTTGTTACAGCATAGCTAGGACTTACACCCAGGTGTTCAAAGTCAAAGCCCATTTTGCTTTTCATATCATGATTACCACCATCACCAGCTAACTTGAGCTGAGCAGTTCCCATGAGAGCTACTCTTCATAGGGCTTTACATATAACAGTTGTACTGCACCAGTTTCTCCTGCTGGTTTTAAGGAAGTGGAGCCTGACACAGCTAGTCATAGCAGAAAACCAGTTGAACAAGGCTTAGAGAAAGGCTGGCTTGTTATCAGTATCAGGGATTCTGTCTTCCCATTTGTCAGTGAATATTTGCCTTTCTACTTCCCCAAACACTTAATGAAAAAGAAAGTTAAAGCTTTGACTATTAATGCGTATTAATTCTGCACATTGCTTTCGATCAATAGACGATCACAACAGAAGAGCATATCCAATATTTAATTTTCAAGTTCTCATACCATTTATTAAAGAATGTACATGGAGAGTAATTTTAATCTCTAATTATTTCATGCAGTCTGAGTGTTTATGGCTTCTTTTCACTGAGGCACAAGCAGAATGTGCTTACCTTTTGGGGTGCTCTTTGGGTTTGTTTTTTGATTTTCCCTCTGATGACTTGCCAAAAATAGGTGCCTGCCCCAGGTGTCATACATTCCATTACATCTTGACAATCTACCGCTTGTCAAGGCTGCACAATAGTCCTTTGTATCCATGTCCCGGGAGCCCGGAAAACTGCTGAGTGCATCAGGCAACTTGTGAACTATCTGATTGAACTTGGACTCCATTGCCCCGTCTCAATGAATCAAGCCACTGTAAATCAAAGCTTTGCTCTGCCAGTGGTCTCTCAACTTTCAATACATTTTGATTTAAAGGACTTTGGTCTGTGATCATCTCATATTTTATAAGATGATATCCTGTGAGTACAGGAAAAGAACAAAACCAAACAATCAGAGGAGAAAGTTATGAGGAACACAAGCAAAGGCGGTAGGGACAACTCACGTATGGTATCAGTTTATTTTTAAAGGCAGGTAAAACACTATAATTGGTGCTCTGGGTAATACAGTTAATTCAGTGATCTTCTGGACTGTGTGTCCCAGGAGTGTTTGGTGGAGGTAGTCATAAAAAATTTTATGCCACAAAGAATTCTGCAAATAAAATATTTCCACTGGCCTCTGTCTATGCAACAGCAATTACCTGTGATGCAAGTTTCAGAATATATAATTTTTTCTTGTAAACAGGCAGGAAAAAGTGGATGTGAATTGGTCTTTCTCTGCAGAGTGATATTAAATAATAGCATTTTTAAGGATTTTTTTCTTATTATCAAAGAACGTATACTTATTGTATAATATAAAGGAAACAATAATAAAATCACCCGTAACTGTCTCCACTAAAGATAACTATTGTTCATATCTTATTGTATTTCCTTCCAGTCTTTATATGCATATATATTTTATAACCTAGTTATAATTGTGCTTATTTAGTTTTACATCTTACTTTTTTCTTTTAACATTATAAAATTTTTATCTGTTATTAGGTTAAGCAATGGATAAACTAGCATAAATCACTTAGTCTATTACCTATGTTGGAAAACTCTGAGTTCATTTTGTTTTTATATTTAAAATAACCCTGTGATAAATACTTTTGAACTTTTATCTTGTAACACATATTTGATTATTCCTTTAGTATAGTTTCCTAAAAGTAGAATTACTGGGGCAAAGGGTATAGACATCTTTAGGGCTCATGATATACAAGTTGCTTTCTAGATAGGTGGTTTCATTTATCTAATTTTCTGTTACATCAGAAGCTTATAGAAACAAACATACTAGCATGTGGCGATCAAGGTACACGTGGTTCTGTTGAGAGGAGTCATCTTGGAAAGCTGTTCTTATTCCAATGCAGTTACCTTTGTGGGTGCCATTACTTCAGAGATGTACCTGGTCTTGGACACAGAGTAACATTATTCAGTTGACCATCTACTCTACTGACTAATTTGGGTTCTGAGTAACATTTGACTGTTTTCAAAAATTGCAACATCTGTTCTTAAAGAATAAAGATTTGCCATGCTTGAAGATACAAAAAAGTATAATATACCAGTTCTGAGGCTGTACCTGGCCAGCAAGTAACAAACAGCCTCTGTTACTTACTTTTCCTTCTTGAAGAATCCTGTCCCTGCTGAAGTCTGTTGTCACCATCAAAGCAATGCTACAGAAAGGTTGGCAGTGAGGAAGAGGACAGGGACAGGGTGGTGTGTGCTGAACATTAGCCTCTTCCCCCAGCAGTTTGTAAGTAGCTGTGCTCACTTGGCTAATTTGATGCGAAGAACAAATGTAGACTTCGCATATGGGGGATTAGCATAGTGTATTCATGATAAAGTGATTCTATTAAAAGAAACAGTTTAGTTTTTCTATGGAATGTATTTTACTTGATGAGAGAAAGACAAGGAACAGAGAGAAAGCAAATGAGGCAAAATGTTAATAATTGGGGAAATCTATGGGAAGGGTATATATGTTGTATTGTACTGTTCTTGCCACTTTTCCAGAGGTTTGAAAAGTTTGAAACTGAAAAGTTGAGAAAAACATCTGTAGGGGAGGAATAATAATTTTCCATCTACCCTTCTCGGGTCAAGACCAAGGCTCAGATCAGGAGAAAAACAAATTTAATTTATGTACGCATGTGCAGGAGCCCTGCAAGGATGTGAGACTCAAAGAAGCGACCAAAGCAGGAAATACAAAGAAACAATACATTTGTTTAGAATTGACAAGGCAGAGGGGTTTGGGCTGGCGTTGGTAAACAGTGAAGAAGTAACACGGTTTGTTTAATACAGCCTTGTCGGCCCTGATTTCTGGTTTCCCTGTGTCTGGTGATAAGGATGTCTTTTACCTCCTGGTACAGGGAGGGTCCCTTTCATACGGGAGATTTATTTCCTGCTTTCTGGGGGACAAAGGAAGTTCAGAATGTTCTTTTTGCACTGGCTGTTTCTCAAGTACCTTTAATTCAAATAATAAATATGCCAGTGAAGCATATTTTAGGACAACATATTCTGAACCCCTGCACATACAAACAAACAAGACCAGAAGGGCCTTGAAGGATAATCAAGGAATGATTGAGAATGGCCAAGTGCCTGGCATTAAAGGAAGATGTGGACCAGAATACATATGATTCTCATGTGATCATAGGTGGCCTCCTTTGAGATTCTTCCTTTGAGGGTGGGGCTTCTGAACCTGAACTATTTCTTACAGAAGTATACCCAGTGGCAGTCCCCCTAAATACATTTTATGGACAGAACTGATCGCCCTAATGTAGACAAGTTGGGAAGAATCTGTTTAGATATTTTGAAAGATAAGTTGTCCCTTGCTCTAGAGATCAGCAGAGCTCTGCTCCCCACCCAGGTGCATCAGCAAATGATGGAGGAACGTGGGAGAAATGATAGAGGAAGACAAAGGAAACCAAGATTATTGAAGCATTTAGGGCATGGACTAGCTATACAATAAGCAGTATTTAAATCAGTCTGATCATCAAGTGTATATTACTTCTTTTTCGCCAATATGTCCTTCTTTTGTTTCACTTCATGTTCTTGAGATGTTACAGAATAAAATCTCATATATCTTAGAAGGAAATGGCAGAGAAAGAGCACATATCCTATTATTACTGAACTTTTAATTATTGGTTCTTTTGGTGCATAAACCTTTGAAGAAATGATAATATTAGGAAATATTTTTGGACCAAAATCTAAGAGTAGCTATGTAAGAGGCCCTGTGTCATGTTAAGTTTAAGCTGACATGAAATATTTTCCAATATGGTAAAAGAGCAATTCTCAGATTTTAGTTGCAATGTATAAATTATCCAGGGATCTTGTTGAAAATGCAGATTTTATTGAGTAGATTTGGGGAGGAGTTTAAATTTCTGCCTTTCTCATGAATTCCTTGGTACTGCTGGTCCATGGACCACATTTCAAATAGCAAGTATAGGACAGAACAAGTCTTTGGAGTCAAGCAAGGCATTAATCTCTTTGGGTGTTGGTTTTCTCAGTTGTAAAAGGAGAAAATGCATACATGATTAAAATCTTGTAAAGTTGAAATAAAATAAGCAATTTGAAAGCACCTTGTAAACTTTGCTTTTTCTGTTACTAATTTTTTTTTACACTGATACCATATTGCTTTACAAATTTTTCCTCTGCAGACAAAAACAAAGGAGGCCAGATGCAGTAAATTATGCTGCACTGTTGCTATGCAAGGTTCTTGACACTAATGTTGAAACCATGAGCAAAATTCATTCCTAGGGACATTGCTGTTATACCTATTAAGGTTTCTAAAGATTTGATACCTCATTAAAGAGCTATGAATGTTGATTAAGTTTTTTCTGAAAAGAAGTTTCATTTGAATGTTTTGGATTTCCATTTTATATCTCCTTCCTAAGACCAACTAGAACTGCCTTCCTTTCCTCACCCAAGCCCTAGCCAAAAACAACCAATGGATATTTAGTATTGGATTTGGGGGAAGTGATCAAACAGTGAACCTATAACCTAGTCATTGTAACAATATTATTTTTATTTTCAAATAGAATCTTTCAGCTCTGTGGAATGAGAGAACTTTAATTTTCAAAGAAAAAAGATAGAGTAATTGAACAGCTATTGAATATCAACAGGCCTTTCAGAAAACAGGCATGTTAATACTCCAACCCAATTAAAAAAAAATAAAACCTGTTACAAAACATAGAAATCCTTTTGGAAAATAAAATGTTAACTCTAAAGTTCAAATTCAAAGCTCAACAAGCTTTGTTTTTCTAGAGATGTTAAGTTTTTTTTTTTTTTAAATAATAAGAAATTCCTCAACAATGGTCAGAGGGGTAACAGTGTAAGTGACAGGATGGGAGGCTGAGCGGTTTGTCTTAGACTTCTACATTTGGCTACAGACTCAAGTGCCCATAGAAAGAAATTATCTTCCAGTACTTATGAGAACAGAATTTAGATGCTGTACCGGTGTGAGTTTAGAAACAAAAAGGAATTTCTTAAATGCCACTGTCTTTAACTGATTACAATTATACTAACAACTAACCTGAAACAACGTGGTGGCAGTGATGGTGTTCTCTGGGTGGAGTGGGTAGAAAAGAGGACACTTTTTGATAAAGATAAGAATTAAGCAAATGGTACCCAGTGAAACTAAAGTCCTAATTTATTTCAAAACTTTAAAATTTTTATATCTTGCATAATTATGACTATACAAATCTAACATACACTTAAGGCTAAATTATTGATTCCTTTATAATCTCACTGTATAATGAAAAATTCAGCACTACGTATTTTATTCCTTTTTTTCCTTTTAATGTAGTCTGAAATCTTATTCATTTTTTCCATTATTTTTAAAAATTATATTTTCTTGTCTGTTTTACTCTGTATCTGAGTTCCATGTACTTACCCTATTTTCAAACCCTCTTGTTGGTGTTAACTGAGGTCTTGAGTAATGGCTACGACTCATTACCTTATCAGGTATATGCCTTTATGTTGAGTATTTTAAAGGGAGGGAATATGAAGGACCCAGAGGAAAGAATAGAGATTTTAATAACTGATAATATCAGCCATACCATATACAGCTGGCTCTCTGTAAGGACTGAGAGAGTGTATTATTAGTTTTATAATTTTTAAAATCTGCATTTAGATTATCTGTATCTGTATATGGTATGTGATTAATCCTTACGAATGCACGTGAATATGCACATATACTGTGTGTACTTGGGTAGACCTGGTATACTTCAGTCAGTGTTGAAAGAACAAGACAGGTGAAAGAGGCAGCAATGGTTATTTTATAAGCTATTTAACTAAGTGAGATGAATCTGAAAGAGAGTCAGGTCCAACTTGCTGAGAACATTTATTGCTGCCAGTCAAGATTAACGAAGTACAGAACGTCTTAGCTGAACATGAGCCAAGGGGAGCACCACCTTGTTCTTCTGGCGATAGTCCTTGGTGGCTGGGGTATCATAGGCTGGCGGGATGCCATTGCCCCTTTCTCTGAGATGTCTTGGTGGTACTCCCTGCTCCCCAGTGACTAGCTTTGCTGCACAGTTTGAAGCCGCTTCATTTTTGTTTTTTGCCTTCGAGCAGTTCTCAGTTTTTTAGTTTTTAAGAAACTATCCTCTACTTGGTAAAGAAAGTCTTCAATTCGTCCAACCTAGAAGAAATAAACAGATACAGTTAGATTTGTGATTGTTTTCCTGGGTTTTGTGTATTTAGGAAAATGGTGGGGTATTTAAAAGTAAACGGTACATGGACCTGCATCTCAGGGTCCCCTGTCTTAGAGACACGAAGCAGATTTGCAGGGATATGCTTTGCTGTCCGTCCTACATATTGGTTATGGGGATGGGATTATTGTCAACCTCTGTCTTTAATGGTCAGTAAAACCAGGGATTTCAAAAGGAAATAAATGGTGAAAAATTATCCCATTATCCAAAAGAAGAATGAAAACTAATAAACTCTACCCCCCTCAAAACCAGAGATTCTAGCGTGGGTTTGCCTCTGGCCAACTTGGGAGAAAAATTCATATTCCACATTTTCTTAGCAAGAGCCATTTTTCTTTAAAATCAAAAGGAAAATTTGAAAAAAAAGATAAAATAATGGTATACAATAGTTCTTAAAAATAAATTACTAGTCTTTCTCCAAAGAAAACTTGTAATTATTCAGTGATGGTTAATGTATTATACTATTTGTCGGAAAGAACTATAGAGTAAAACAGTTTACATCTATGCTGAGTTGAGCCCTCACGATGAATAACAGTTCATACTTAACCCTGACTCCCGGGACTTGCATATTGTATGAGTCTAAAGTCACTCACTGAAGATCCTGTTGTCATAAAGTTAGCTCAAAGCTAGAGCACTTACTATTCAAGGTGCATGAACATGTCATCTACTTAAGATAAAAGCACTTACAAGTTCAATTTTCCAATTTTGAGCTCCACTTTTAAATCACTTGATTTATCATTCAGAGTAATATCCAAAAGGTAATTCAGGTTGTCAAAAAGAGAATAATAAATGGTAGCACTCATCTATGTTATGTTAGGTCTTATACCAGGTGATATAAACTGTCCATTGGTTTCCTTTAGAAAATAAGATAACTTATTTACATGAATACAATTCTTTCTGAAAACCTAAAATTACTTCAGGTAAAAATTTCTAAAAGCACATTGTTGTTTATAATATTTGATAATTGCAGCAATCATCAAAATGATTTGACAGAATATTTTTGGATCCTGTCATGAAGTCAATGCATTATGCTATGTATCCCATCCATTTATATTATCTGACTTACACCAGAACTATAGGTTAAAAATTAACATAAAGCACAATCAAAACAAATGTAATGGATGGCACTCAACCATTACTTCCATAGTTGAGTTGATGACTGATCCATATTATTTGCACTGAAAATATATTGTCTAAATCAAAGTTCTTTACAATGATAATGTTTATAATTAGCCCAAATACAATTAAAATTACAGACCTAATGCAACAAAAAAAGCTTCCTTCAATGATACAGAAAATGAATTGTTTTTAAACATCCATTAGGTGGTTGCTATCTGTTTTTTAAAAAAATTGTGTTTATTAAGAGCAGTGTTGACTCACTGGGTTGCCTTTCATTTAAAAAGACAAAGACAGAGAAGAAACATAAGATGTGTCACCGAAATAGGGAGTATTGCCAAATTAAGCTGGGAGGTCTGGAGTACATGCTTTGTGTATGTCTCACCCGACCTATGTGTTCACCTCCTACCTGGTCTGTCCACATGCTACCCTTTCAACCCATTCTCCTAATGATATGAGAATGATCTTTTAAAAGTGTATATCTGGTCACATTTCCCCCTGCTTAAAATACCTAAATGGAGTCCTAAGCCCTTAACATGGTCTGCACAGCTCTGGGTGGTCTGATTACACTTCCGTCTCTAATTCTGGCTCCTGTCCCTCAATTTGCTTTAGCCATGTGGTACATCTTCAGTTTTCTGAGAACAGAGAACAGCTGTTCAGTGTTCTCTACAGCCTTGATCTTTCTAATGCTATGCCCTCTGTTGGAATACTCCCATTAGAACCCTTACATATCCTCTGTATTTCAGGTTTAACATCAGTATCTCAGGGACATCCTCCTTGATAAGCCAGACCAGGCTGGGTCTCTCAGTGACATTTTCCCACAGCAACCCATTCATCTCTTTGCATATTGTAATTTTTTTACTTAATGTTTTATAATGATTTATATAATATCTATCTTCCCACCTGGGCTTTAAGCTCTATAAGACAGGCAACTATTTTTCACTATTCCTGGTACCTAGGACATGGTAGACCCTCAATAATCCTACTCTCTGATAATAGAGCTGAAGACACCAGTGTGTTCAGACACCAATGTGTTTTTCCACATTCAAAGTGATGACTGGTATGAAGCATATCAGAAGGCTTTCTTTTCTTTTACAAATTAAATAATCACTACCTTCATTATCCTATTACCATTGCTTAGCTTTCAGACTCTCTAGGCAAGGTAATAACAAATTGTCTTCTCCATACTTGGAACAGCCAAAGGTAGAAAGGGCACTGGATGAAGAGTCAGGAACACTGAGTTCTGCCCTTGGTCTGGTTTATAATCCTGACCTGTGACAAGTCACTTGGCCTTTCTGAGCCTTTAGTGAAGAAAGGATTAGCTTGGATGATTTCCAAGGACACACTAAGCCAAAAAACTCCATGACTTGTATTCACATCAAATTTCGGTTAGTCCAGTCTGGAGATGTGCCCTCACAATTTTCAGATCAGAGGTTATTCTCTTAGATTATACCATTAGATGAATGACACAATATGCAATAAAGTAAGTTGATTTTAGCATCTGTACTTACTGAAGTATAGGACAGCTGCAACATGTTTTTAGTAAAGCTGGTTCTTTATTTTCTTTTTTTAAGCCAAGGAAAGAAAAATGCTGGTTGAAGAGAAAATAGATTCATATAACTAAGAAGAACAGATTGCAAATGATAGAAATTTCTATAAAGCCCTTAGGGAAATAAAACACAAAGAAATATGTAAGCAAGTAAGGAAGGAAATGAGCCAGTTTTGGGAGCAGAGTCCTTATTAGAACTTCTTTTTGGTACAGGATCTACTTTCTTAACTATATCAGATAGTCTACTTGGTCATTCTGGGTCTAATTTACCCATTTGCAAAATGGGCAGGTAACATTTTCTTGTGTATCTATGTGCCATTGCTGACTTGGCATTACTGAGATACGGACATCAGACCAAATGAGCTTGCAGAGAATTTTGGGATGCCAGATGATTGAAGGGAACTGAAGTTCTCAGTAAAAGGGCAGATTTTCACCTGTCATATGAGTATCAGTCATAATCCACATCAAAGAGTTAGGAAATTGTTATTAGTTAGTTTCTCAGGACTTTTAAATTCTTACACACAAAAGTCTGTCAGTCATGACTTAGTGTAGAGTTAAAACATTCAGAATAAAGATGACTTTGAAAGTGTAAAAGAGAAGACAGCCTGAGAAGTACAGGAGATCTCAAAGTTGAAATTCTAACAGTACAAACAAAAAATACCAATTAGGAAGAAATGTGGAGATAACTAAATACACTAATATATATTACAGTAAGGCTTCTAGTCAGCTCAGATTTCAAAGGAAGTACTTTGTTTTTTCATGCAAATATTTATTGAACATTTACTGTGTATTTGGCATTGTACTAAGGTGGTAAGCAAAATAGCGAGATGTTTGTTTATGAGGAATTCATATTCACGTAGGCAGTTAATGAAAAAAAAGATTGCAACAAAGCATAAACATTTGTATAAGAATTTTGTACAAAAAATTTCTGTCAGCAAAAATGTCACATTTCTGTCTGAAGGAATGTGGAGGTGATAGGAGCCAGGACAAGGATCTCATCTCATTCCAGACAGGGGAAGTGGCACCCATTAAAGCAAGTCTGGGAAAGCACAGGGCTGTTTGATAGGGGTGAGTCACTAACACCACAGATGTGGGAATGGGGGTACTGGGAGTAGAGCTATATACGGCAGGAAATACAGACTGGGGTCAGCTTGTAAAAAGTTAAAAAATATTTAGCCCCGGGGTTAGAAAGATAAATCTGGTGCCATTGTTGTGTGGTGGAAGGCAGCCAGGGAGACTAGGGGCAGGTGGATCAATTAGGTGCCAGTGCAATAGGATATGAAAAATACTACGAGGACCTGCGTCAAGGATTTAAGAGACATTTAGGAAGTAAGAGCTATAGTCTTGATGAAAAATTCTGTGTTGGGGTTAGAAGGCAGGCAGAATTAGGAATGACTGTGAAGTTCTTCATTTGAGATAATGATGGTATCTTAATGAGGTAAGGACTAAAATTCGATGAACAGTTTTAGGGAAAAAGAATAGGTTTGATTAGTGACTAATATAAGAGGTAGAAAAAAAGGTCACATAATCAAGAATGTGTTGAAAAATGGACCTGTAATAATAGCCTAGTACTAGGCTAAAAGCCAGAATGATGCAAAACTCCTAATTGAAAAGAAAAAAACCCAACCCACTATTTTGTAGTCTACTATGTGAAAAGCATTCTAGCAGTTAAAAAGTCCTAAGAAAAATGAACAAAAAATGATGCTTTCAGTTATTCAGAACAAAAAGGTGGTCATGGCAGAGACACAGCCTGCTGGGTCGAAGCCCAATATATCTGGGTTAGATTCCCAGCTCCAGCGTGTTCTTGGTGTGTAACTTTGAGCAAACTTATTGAAGTTCTTGGAACCCAAGTTTCTCTATCAATCAGTGGCTTCACAGGGTCCTACTGAGATTAAACAATTTATGTGAAGTATTTGCATAGGTCAGAATTACATTTATTTAGTAGTAGTAGTAATACTTGAATCCAGAAGTGTATGCCCAGTAAATAGAAAAGACATAAATGAATTAAAAAATGCATAAAACACTGAAATTAGATTAAAAGCTAAACAGCTTTACCTAATAGACCTGTGTTTTTGACCTCTACTCTGTGAAGGACGCTACCTCAATAACTCTGCCAAGTATAGATATTTGATGTGCTTTAAAGCCTTGTGAGTAGGTCTCAAAATTCCACTGTATAAAAGGCAGAATTAGGAGGGGGCAGAGAAAGGAGAGGGAAGATGAGTTTCTGAGAGTACATATTAACTGCAAGTTTAATATAAATCATCAGTATTCTCTGGTTAGCCCAAACTGATCTGATGATAGACTACAATATTTAAAATATGTCTCAAAAGGGACTATAGTTTTTTCCCTTCTCAGCTCAGGTCCTATCCCATCTGGGCTATCATACTCAGTTCTGGGTATGTCCAGGGTCTTAACACCAAATTGTATGAAAAGTTGAAGGATCTGGAGGTGTTTACTATGGAGAAGAGAAAACAACAGGAATCTGTGGTATCTTTAGGTATGTCAACGTTGTTATGTAAAGAGTGATGGATTTGTTTTGTGTTAGCTTATAAATTTGAAAGAGAGTACTAGCTAGAATTGTAAGACGAGTTTGATTTTCAGTTCTTCCACTGGTGATGTGACTTAATTTCTGAACTTTAATTTTCTCATCTCTAGTTTAAATAAGAAATTAATAATAATCAAAGTCTACTTACAGGGTTTTTTGTGAGGATTAAATGGCTTGATGTTTGTGGAAAGCTCTTGACAAATGGCTAAGTCCTCCACAAAGATTATAATAGCACTTTGTGTAGTGCCTGGTGGTTTCATAATGGGTTTTCAAATTTCTCACCCTATAACTGCATTGTATTATTCACTGATGCACTAAATAAATTTAGTAAATATATTAAAATATTTCTTTTCGGTTAATAATTTTTTTAGAATATCAAAACAGGATTTTTCTACTGGACTCCAGGATAAAATACAACATTTTTATAGATTAAAATAATATGTTTTTCCTCATGCAAAACTACTTTATAGTCACTTTTGGTACTGATTATTTTCTCCAATAATTATGTGACTGTTTTCTCTAATAATTTTTTTCCTGTAACATTGGTTTGTATCTTATGTGTAGGTGGAAAGTGTGGGGATTCCTTGAGGTCAGGAGACCCTCTGTTTATTTGAGAGCTTTCTTGTGAAGGAGGATTGCTACTGACTCACTGTCATTTTGTGGTGCTGACTGTGGCTTCATTTGTGCATAGATCCAACCTAATTTCATTTGGTAATTGAAGGCATGTGAACCAGAGGTGAAAGCAATATTACTGCTTTCCATTTATTGTGCAAAGGCTGACCATGAGACCAAGGGCATTGCTAAGGAAGAAGATGAGTTTTAGGGCATAGAGAGTTAGAAATGGGGACAAACTAAGGAAAAAAATGACAAGCTCAACATGAACAAAGCTGGAGAGGGTTGATAACAGGAAGGGACAACACAGCACTGGCCTAATAGAGCTTTGAAAGGGGAGTCATTTGGATGTAGTAGAGGGGAAGGAGAGTCACCTTTCCCTCCCATAGTCATTTAAAATCAAATACTTTTCTCATGAGTTGAATTGCGTTCCCTCAAAATTCTATGTTTAAGTCTTCCGAATGTGCCCTTGTCTGGAGATAGGGTTTTTATAGAGGTCATCAAGTTAAAATGAGGTCTTTAGGGTGGTGGGCCCTAACCTAGGTATCCTTATAAAAAGTGGACATTTGGATACACTCACATAGGGAGAATACCATGTGAGGATGAAGGCAGAGATTAAGGTGATATTTCTACAGTCCAAGGTATGATAAAGATTGCCAGCAAACCACCAGAAACTAGGAGGGAGGCATGGAACTGATTCTTCCTCACAGCCCTAAGAAGGTACCAACCATGATGATACTTTGAGTTTGGACTACCAGCCTCCAGAACTGTGATGATAAATTTCCATTGTTTAAGCCACTCAGTTTGTGGTACTTTGTTATAGCGATCCTAGAAAATTAATATGACAGCAGATGGTTCCTGATTTATGACTTAAAATTTTTTGACTTTATGATGGTGCAAAAATGATACACATTCAGTAGAAACCACACTTGAAATTTTGAATTTTGATCTTTTCCTGGCCTAGCGATATGGAGTCTGGTACTGTAATAGGGAGCAACAAATCTGACTCCATATTAGATCTGTTCCTTTAGCTCTAACCCTGTGCTCTGTTTCCTGTGCTCAGTCATGCTGGTTCTGTACCTTTTGTAACAGAATGTTGCCTATAGCCTGAAATACAGAGGATAGCCCATTCTCAAGGCTTTGACCTTTAAGGGTATAACATTTTTTCACTCACATAGAGATAAAAAGTTGCAGAACAGAGAATAACATTTGCCTTGTTAGAGGTTTACAGGAACATCATGACCTGACCTACTCTAACAGCTGCAAGAACAAAGGATTCTGACACCAAGAAGTTTGCAACGATCAACCCACCTCCCCTTTTTAGTATAAAAGGAGCCTGAATTCTGACTTGGGTAAGATGGTTCTCTAGGACATTAGTCCCCTATCTTCTCTGTCTGCTGGCTTTCTGAGTAAAGTCATTATTCCCAACACTTTGTCTTCCAATTTATTGGCCTGTTGTGTGGCGAGCAGAATGAGTCTCGTCTCGGTAAGAACACTCTGTCATAATGCTGAGCAGTGGCAGCGAGCCGCAGCTCCCAGTCAGTCACACAATCCCAAGGGTAAACAACCTTACCCTCTCACAACCATCCTGTACCCATACAACCATTCTAGTTTTCACTCTTAGTACTCTATTCCATAAATTACCTGAGCTATTCAACACTTTATTATAAAATAGGCTTTGTGTTGTTAGATGATCTTGCCCAACTGTAGGTGAATCCAAGTCCTCTGAGCGCATTTAAGGAAGGCTCGGCTGAGCTATGATGTTCAGAAGCTTGGGTGTATTAAATAATTTCCAACTTAATGATGTTTTCAGCTTACGATGGGTTTATTGAGATGTAACCCTACTGTAAGTCAAGGAAGATCTGTACTAAGCCGTAAAGTTCACTGAAGTTCTAGTTTTCCTCTCAAACATGACTATAGTGATTTCTGCAATTCACTTTTCCTGCTGGTTGATGGTTCCTACTTCATTGATGCCCCCTGCAGGCTTTGTATATACCTTGGGAACCAGGGTGGTTTCTTTCCAGTAATGACAGTGAGAGGAAGTTGATCTCAAATACAAATGCATGGGTAAATTATACTGAGAAGAAAGACACTGGGCTTGAAATGGGACTTCCTATTGGATTTCATGTAGTCTTGATTCAGGAGAGAAGATTAGGTTTGTTTATAGGGGTTTGTTTGTACATGTTCATGCCTTAGGGATTGGGTGCTCAAAGGATTTTTTTTTTTTAATCTTTTAAAGACATCTTTTCGGAGGAAAAAAGATAGATGAAATAAGAATCAGATCTGTCAGGAATTAATGTCGTGTTTATATGACTGTTGTGGTGGTTATAGAATGAGACTGTGTTTCCAGCGATTAGCAGGGTGGACCAAAATCCTCTTGGCAAAGCAGCCATTTCACTCCACCAATAGTGGATTTGATAACGTTAGTTTCCTTGCTCTGTTCCAAGTTAGTTTCCAGACCAAATACTTTTAAATATTTATCATCCAAAGTGGTTTGAATTTTAATTCTTATTAGAATGACAATTGTTTTCAAACAGGCTTGAAATTAATTTCTAAAATAAAGTTAGTTTCTGAAACGGAGTTCTTTCTGCTATTCATAATATAGCAGTTTCCTTTAGCTTTTGGCTAGCATTCAAACAGACAAACAAGCCTCATATTTCCCCTTTCTGATTTAGTGAATTTAGTATGTTAGCCAATATTTTAGTCGTAAAAGTAAAAGGCATAAATTCTGAGGCACCTACCCCTGAGATATTACAAAGTGTGCAAAAAACCTTCCTGCTAAACTGTATTATCAATTCCTAATTGAAAATTCCCATAATAATAAATAGCACTTAAAAAATTATGTTTAGTATAGAGCTGAAGAGCATTTTTAAAACCTTGATATTATTTTGTTTAGAAAAACCAGGACTCTTTAAAAATATGTTTTCAAGTTTAATGGCATAATTTATCTGAAGGTTTGAGTATATTTTTTTTAACTTTTTGAGATAATTGCAGATTCACATGCATCAGTAAGAAGTAATACACTTGCCCTTTTGTAGCCACACCCATTTTCCTCCTTGCCCCACCCTCTTATCCTAATTCTTGTCAACCACTAATGTGTTGTCCATTTCTATAATTTTGTCATTTTAAGAAGGTTATATAAATGGAATCATATAGTATATAACTCCATTATTCTCTGGGGATTTATTCAGGTTATTGTATGTATCAAGTTTGTTCCTTTTTGTTGCTGAGTAGTATTCCATGGTATGGATGCACAGTTTAATGATTCACTCTTTGAAGGATATGTACATTGCTTCCAAGTTTTGGCTTTTATGAATTAAGTTGCTATAAACATTTGTGTACAGGTTTTTGTGTGAATATAAGACTTCATTTCTTTGGGATAAATAAATGCCGAGGAGTACTGCTGCTTGGTCATATGTTAGTGCATAATTAATTTTTTTTAGAAACTGTCATATTTCCTTCAGTTACTTCATTTTACATTTCTACCAGCAGTGTATGAGTGACCTAATTTCTCTGCATCCTCACCAACATTTAGTGCTGCTACTAATTTTTATTTTAGCCATTTTGATAGGTATGTATTGATTTATCTCATTACAGTTTTAATTTGCATTTCTCTAATGACAAATCATGCTGAACATCTGTTAATGTGCTTAATTGGCATTCTCTTTGGTGAAATGTCTGTTCATGTCTTTTACCTCCTTTCAAATTGAATCAACTTTTTTTTACTGTTGAATTTTGAGAGGTCTTTATATAATCTAAATACTTATCTTTTGTTGGACATATGGTTTGAAAATGTTTTCTCTCACTCTGTAGCTTGTTATTTCATCCTTTTTAACAGGGTTTTTCTGATTTCAATTTTGCTCATCACAGAGTGAAACTTTTTAATTTTGATGATGTCTAACTTATCAATTAGACTTTTATGGATCAGACTTTTGGTGTCAAGTCTAAGAAAAGAACTTTGTATAGACTAAGATCCCAAAGATTTTCTTCTATTTTTTTCTAAAAGTTAGTCAATTTCTATGTCAAGTGTCTTGTTTGTTTGTTTGTTTTGGTTTGTTTTTACCTATGGGTGTCCAAATACTCTTGCACCATTTGTTGAAAAGGCTGTCTTTCCTTTATTGAATTGCATTTGCACCTTTATAAAAAAATCAATTAAGCGTATTTTTGTGAGTTTACTTCTAGGTTTTTAATTTCATTTCATTGACCTATGTTTCTGTCACCCACGTCCACCAGTACCACAAAGTCTGGGTTACTGTAGCTATATAAAAAGTCTTGAAATCAGGTAGACTGATTGCTTTCAGTTCACTCTCTTTCTACGGTGTTTTAGCTATTCCATTTACTATGGCATTCCATATAAATTTTAAAGTAGCCTTGTCTTTATTTATGAAAATTCTTGCTGAGATTTTAATAGGAATTGCATTATACCATTTTGTTGATATGGTAGATTACATTGAATTTTAAATATTCAAGCAGTCTTGCTTGCATCCCTGGCATGAACCCAACTTGGTTATGGCATGTAATTCTTTTTACATATTGCTGAGTTCAATTTGCTAACATTTTAAAGATTTTTGCCTCTGTATTCATAAGGGAGTTTGCAGAGGGTTTTTTTGGGTACTGTTTCTGTCTGTTTTGTATCAGGTAATACCAACTTCATAACATGAATTGGAGAGGGCTTCCTCCTCTTAATGTTTTTTGAAAGAGATTGTATAGAATTGGTGTCAAACCACATTGGCTTGGAGACTTCTTTTGGGGGAGTTTAAAATTATGAATTAAATTCCTTTAATAGTTACAGAATGATTCAAATTATTTCATGTTGAGTGAGTTATGGTACTTTGTGTTTCTTGAGAAATTGACACATTTCATCTACATTGTTAAATTTATGTGTGTGGAGTTCATCATCGTAGTTCCTTATCATTTTGACATCTGCAGGGTCTATAGTGATATCCTGTTTTATTCCTAATATAGATGGTTTGTGTCTTCTCTCTTTTTTTCTTCATTAGTCTTGCTAGAGGTTTGTAAATTTTATTAACCTGTTCAAAAAATCAGCTGTTTCATTTATTTTCTCTATTTTTCTGTTTTCTACTTCATTGATTTCTAATCTTTGTTATTTCCTTCTGTATGCTTGTTTTGAGTTTATTGTGCTCTTTTTTCCCCTAGGTTTTTGAGTCAGGGCTTCAATTATTTCCTCTTTTATAATGTACACACTTAGTGTTATAAAGTTCTTTTTCACTGCTGCTTTATCTGTATCCCACAAATTTTGATATTTTCTATTTTCACTTTCATTCAGTTCAATGTATGTTTTTTTCAGTTTCCTTTACACTTCTTTTTTTGATCCATGGACTCTTCAAGTATTTAGAAAATTCCTTGTTATTTTTCTATTATTGATTTCCAGTTTGATTCTATTGCAGTTGAAAATATTTAAGATTTCAGTTTTTAAACATTTGTTGAGATCTATTTATGGCCCAGGATATGGTCTGTTTTTGTATGTGTTCTATGGGCACTTGAAAAGAATATGTATTCTGCTTCTAGGGGATGGATTGTTCTGTAAATGTTGGTTAGATCCCATTGGTTGATGGTGTTGTTGAGTTCTATATCCTTGCTGATTTTTCTGCTTAGTTGTTCTATCAATTGTTGAAAGATAGAGGGTGAAATAGCCAACTATAATTGTGGAAATGTCTATTTTTCCTTTTAGTCCTATCAGTTTTTGTTTCATGTATTTTGCAGCCTTGTTGTCTGGTGCATACACATTTAGGATTGCTATGTTTTCTTGGTAGACTAATCCTTTTATCATTATATAATGTTTCTCTCTGTAATGTCCTCTCTGCCTCTGGTCACTTTCTTTTCTTTGAAGTCCACTTTGTCTGATATTAATACAACCACTACTGCCTTCCTTATATTAATATTTGTGTGCTATATCTTTTTCCACCCTTGGACTTTTAGCCCACCTATGTCACTATATTTGAAGTGAATTTGTAGACAGTATATGGTTGAATCATAATTTTAAATTCATGTTGTGCCAATCTCTGTCTTTAAATTGGTGTATTTAGACTATTTATGTTTATGATAATTATTGGTATGTTAGGACTTAGATTATCTTTTTTTTTTTTTGCTTTCTTTTTTCCTTTGGTTTTTGCTTCTCTCTTTTTTTCCCTTACCTTCCTATATGTACTTGAACATTTTTTATAATTCCATTTTAATATATTTAGAGTATTTTTAGTGGATCTTTTTGTATTGTTTATTTTGTTCTAGGATATATTACATATATTTATATATATACTGTATATATATGTCTATATGTATATATATTTCAGGTTACTGGTGTCATTGTTTTAAGTTCAATTGAAAAATTTAGTATCTCTTTATCCTCTTTCATTTATAATTGTCTTAAAGTTATTAATTATTGATTCAATTTCTTTAATAAATATAGGTCTATTTATTCTTTTCTGAGTTTTGGCAGATTGTGTCTTTCAAGGAATTGGACCATTTCAGATGGGTTATCATATTGTGGGCATAAAACTGTTCAGAGTATTTCTTTATTATCCTTTTAATTTCCATGGGATCTATAGTGATGTCCTTTCTTTCATTTCTAATGTTAGTAATTTGTGTCCTCTTTTTTTCCCCTTGGTTAGATGGCTAGAAACCTTTCAATTTTATTGATCTTTTCAAAGAATCATCTTTTGGTTTGGTTGATTTTCTCTATTGATTTTCTATTTTCACTTTCATTGATTTCTGCTGTAACACATTTTATTTCCTTCTGCTTACTTTGGATTTATTTGCTCCTATTTTTCTAGTTTCCTAAGGTGAAACTTAGATCATTGATTCTAGATCTTTCTTCCTCCCCAATATGTGCAGTCCATACTGTAAATTTCCCTCTGAGCACTACTTTCACTGCATCCCACAAAGTTTGAGAAGTTGTGTTTTTATTTTCAGTTAGTTCAACATATTGTAATATTTTTGAGATTTCTTCTTTGATCCATGTGTGATTTAGAAGTGTGTTATTAATCTGCACATATTCTAAGATTTTCTAGTTATCTTTCTGTAATCAATCTCTAGCTTAATTCCATTGTAGTCTGAGAGCAGACATTGTATGGTATCTGTTATTTTAAATTTGTTAGGGTATGTTTTATGGCTCAGAATATGGCCCAGAATGTGGCTCAGATTAGTGTTTTTCATGGTTTTAAGAAATACGTGTATTTTGCTTTGTTCAATAAGATAGTATGTAGAGATCCATTATATCTAGTTGATTAATGGTGTTATTGGGTTCAACTATGTCCTTACTGGTTTTCTGCCTGGTGGATCTTTTCATTTGTGATAGAGTGGTATTGAAGTCTCTTAACTATGATAGTGGATTCATCTGTTTGTCCTTGCAGTCCTATCAGTTTTGGCCTCATGAAGTTTGAAGTTTTATTGTTAGGTACACACACATTAAAAAAAAAAGTCTTCTTGGAGAACTGACACCTTTATCATTATGTAATGCCCTTCTTGATCTCTAATATTATGTTTCTTACTTTGAAGTCTGCTCTGTCTGGATTTAACATAGCTGCTTCCACTTTCTTTTGATTAGTGCTAGCATGGTATATTTTTCTCCATCCATTTACTTTTAATATATATATGTTTGTATACTTAAAGTGGGTTTATTGTAGACAGCATATAGTTGGGACATATTTTTTGATCCACTCTGACAACCTGATTTTTTGATTGGTGCATTTATATGATTGGCATTCAAAGTATTTATTGACATTATTGAATTAATATCTACCATATTCATTACCATTTTCTATTTGTTGCCTTTGTTCTTTGTTTCTATTTTTGTTTTCGCTGAGAGTTTAGTTAAGCTACTCCATGGTACTTCTGTCATAGAATCCATCTTGTTGCATCCAAATGCCCTGCAAGGGGCCTTAAACTGATACTAACTCTTCATGCAAGCACTTGCCTTTTATAACAACCTGTGGAGTCACAAGCAAATGTAAATCCTGATATGACTTCTGCCAGTAGTCCTTGTGATCAACAGTCCCTCCCAGGGCCTTTCCCTTGGGCATCTTTTAGATAAACTTATAAGCTTAATTAGGTCCCACTTATTTATTTTTGCTTTTATTTCTATTGCCTCAATAGATAGCCCTAGGAGAACACTGCTGAGATTCATGCCAGAGAATATTTTGCCTATGTTTTCTTCTAGGAGGTTTATGTTGTCTTGTCTTATGTTTTTGTCTTTAAGCCATTTTGAATTTATTTTTGTGTATGGTGTGAGGGATTTTTCTGACTTCATTGATTTGCATACAGCTGTCCAGCTTTCCCAACACCAGTTGCTGAAGAGGCTATCTTTCCTCTATTGTATATTCTTGCCTGCTTTGTTGAAGATTGATTGATTGTAGATGTGTAGGTGTCCAAGTCTACTTTCAAACAACACTATATCACTACACAGGTAGTGTGTGTACCTTTTAATAATAAAATTATCCTAATTAATTTCTCCTATCCCTAATATCATTGCTGTCATTCATTTTATTTATTTAGAAGCAAACATAAGCATTTGTATATATGTGTGTGTGTATATATATACACACACACGTACACATATAAGATATATATATAATCATACGTAATTGAATATACTATTGCTATTATATACATAAGCATACATAATTGAATATGCTGTTACTATTATTATTGTCCATCTTGTCTTGCATGCTGTTTACTTTATCCATTAGAATCCTTAGCATATTAATCATAGTTGTGTTAAATTCTCAGTCTGATACTTCCAACATCTCTGCCATATCTAGTTTGGATGCTTGCTTTGTCTCTTCAAATTGTATTTTTTGCTTTTTGGTATGCCTTGTAATTTTTTCTCGCTAGCCGGACATGCTGTACTGGGTAAAAGGAACTGCTGTAAATAGGCCTTTAGTACTGTGGTGGTGATTTGTGAGGGGAGGGGAAGAATTCTATAGTAATATGATTAGGTTTCAGTCTTTTATTGAGCCTGTGCCTCTGGACTGTGAACTTCACAAGTGTTCCTCAGTTTTTTTGTCTCCTCTTAGGTGGGACAGGATGGGTAGTGTGGGCTGGAATTGGGTATTTTCCTTCCCCAGGACAGTTAGGCCCTGATAATACTCCATAGGTGAGGCTCTGTTTAACTAGTTTCTTCTGAGGGCAGGCCTTGCTGAGAAGAACAGAGTGCTCTGACATATTTCAGAATGATTCTTTTCACCCTTCTCCTTCCAGAGGCCCAAGGGGATTTTCCTCCTGTATTTATTATGGGAACCTCGTTGAGCTCACGGAGGTAAATCTCATAATATTGTGACTTCCTCTATGACTGGGTCCCCCTAGAGTTTTTAATACTCAGTGTTACCTGCACAGAGCATCCAGCAATCTGTCAATTATAATTCAGCTTTTCCAGCCTCAGGATTGGTTCCCATCACAGTTTCCACTCATGAGTCTCTGCTTTGGAAAGCCACATCTCTCTAGTCTTGGGAGCAGTGGTTTGTCTTCTTTCCTTCACTCTCTTACAGATTCAAGAGAGTTATAGATCATTTTAGTCTGTTCAGCTTTTTACATGTTGTTAGAATGGAGTGGTGATTTTCAAGCTTCTTATATGTGGAACTGAGAACCATAGATCCACATACATTTAGGATCATATGATAGGATGTTAATATTTTTGCTTCTACCATCAAACATAATGAAGACAGTCTGTTTTCACTCATATTTTTGCTTGCTGTGTTCTTTCAATTTTCTTGATATTTCAGAGTTTTTATTGTTTCTTTTCTATTTAGAGAACTTTCTTCAGCCATTTTTTAGGGTGAGTTGGCTGATGACAAATTCTTAGTTTTGCTTCATCTAAGAATGTCTTGATTTCTCCTGCATTCCTGAAAGATATTTTCACTGGGAATAGCATTCTGTGTTGACAGTTCTTTTCTGTCAGTACTTGAAAAATATGCCACTTTCTTTTGGCCTCAATATTTTTTAATGAAAAAATCCGCTGTCATTCAAATTGCTTTTCCCTTATAGTTAGTGAATCATTTCTCTTTTTAGCTGCTTTCAAGATTTTTCTTTGTCTTTAGTTTTTAAAGTCTGACTGTGCTGCATCGTGGTGTGAATTTGAATTTATTCTATTTGGGGTTCACTCAGATTCCTAAATCTATAGTTTTATGTGTTTTGCCAAATTAAGGAAGTTTTCAGCTGTTATTTCTTTGGGTACTTTTTCATTTCTGCCCATTTTCTCCTATCCTGGGACTCTGATTACATGAATGCTAGATCTGTTGTCATAGTCTCACAGGTCCTTGAGGATCTGTTCTTTTTTTTTTTTTTTCAGTCTATTTTTCTGTTGTTTCAGTTGGATCATTTCTGTTGTCTTAACTTCATTTCATTGATTCTTTCCTCTTTGCCTGTCATTCTGCTGTTGAGCCCCTCAATTGAGTATTAAATTTTGGTTATTTGCACTTTGCGATTCCAAAATTTCTATTTGGTTCTTCTTGTGTCTTCTATTTTGTTTGCTGAGACTCTCCAGATTCCTGGAAGTAGAAGCCCTGTATCATGGCTTTTAATAAATGATTTCTGACTTCTGTTCCTCAGGGAGATGTACTTTTGATTTTTGTCAAAAGGAGGTAATTAGGGTTATTTATTTATTTTTTAACGGAGGCACTGGGGATTGAACCAGGACCTCGTGCATGTTAAGCATGTGCTCTACCTCTGAGCTATACCCTCCCCCCGGGAAAATGTACTTTTATTTCTTTTTTTTTAATTTTTAAATTTTTTAAACATTTTTTATCGATTTATAATCATTTTACAATGTTGTGTCAAATTCCAGTGTAGAGCACAATTTTTCAGTTATATATGAACATATATATATATTCATGTACTTTTATTTCTTGAATCAGTTTTCCCAGTTGCGTCTAAAAATCACCAATATGATGAAGTGAATCACTGTGAAGCTGAAGGGGGTCTTCTCTCCATAAGAGATCAGGAAGGTAATTCCTTTCAATTCAGTAAGAAAGAAGCCTAACTCCATGCTGTCTCTAGGTTAGGAGCTCTAGCGTAGGTCCGTATTCATCTTTTCACCAGCCACTTCATGTTCTTCTCCAAAACCTCTTCTCTAGCATAAAGCCATTTCAGCAGAGTGCACATTCGTTTTACACACAGTTTCAATGAGGCTAAGAGATATGGGCGTGCTGGTGTTCATGGCATTTGTGTGTGTTTTAGATTACAGTCTTGTTCCCTCCTCCACATGCACTATTTTAAGAAAGTCATAATCAGAATGACAAACAACCCATACCTTCCTTTGGGGCTGCATGGAAAGGCACTTTTATTTTTGCCCTTCTCCAAAAGATGAAAGGTATAATGAGTACACTATAAATGATTAAATGAGCTACAAGTCAGCTGCTCTGAACTCTGTATTAATCCCACTTTCAAAACAGAATGGAAGATGTCCTATGGTTCATTTAGCTACCAAGTGGTATAAGCTGTTATTTTGTTATTCTCCAAAATTATAAAGAATTGCAAAACTTAATGTATATAATACATGCAGTAAAATGCTGGGCTGCCAAGCAGAAGAGATACTTAGGTAATTTAAAGGGAGTAACTTTTAGAGTGAACAGCGAACTCACTCTTCATTTCAAAATGAAATTGAGATATATGCTCCCCTCCCTTGCATGAGAATATTCCACTGAACTTCTGAAAGATGCATTTTGAAAGTCTTTTACAGAGATCAAAACACTAATAGGTTTGGCGTAAGATGAGCATTTCCAATTTATGTTGTAGTCAACTCCCTGTGTTTGCTCACTAGTGGGACAGGCAGGGAGGGCTCCCAGGAAGTGAAGGAGTAACAGTATGCTGTCCAGTCCCAGCCGCAAGGTCTCTGTGCTGGGATGTAAGACATGGAGGGGTTATAGTAATAAGTGTTTCTGAAATTGTGTTTTCATTGAGATCCTGGTGCATTTCAGAGCACTTATTCAGGTAATAGACCAGAGAATGACCCTTAGAGCAACCATAAATACACTACAGGAATGACCTGACTTCCAAGCTGTTTTCTTAAAGTTCTGATGTTGCAGGAAGAAGGAAGATGGTGAGCTATCAAAGCAAGCTATACACAGTACATCTGTAAAGGGAGGAATGGTGAGGAAGGACATTAAGAGGGCATGACCCAGGGGAGGGTGGGTGCCAGGGTTCAGATTTGGTTAGGAAGCTGCTTCAAAGCAGTCTGGGTGAGTCGCCAGCCTGGCCTCTGAGCTGTGATCTAGAGATGGACAGATGCCTGCGATAGCCCCTGATGCTCCTGTCCCACTCACTGCTGAGAAACAGACTTAAAGGTTGTCTTGTTGGTTGTCCTATAGGATCTGAGCTTGGGTCAGGCAATGTTCGTTGTGTCACTGACTTTCAGTAGCTGTATTTGGTTTAGCTTAAATATTCTAACTAATGACTAGGAACAGAGCCTTTGACCCAAACAAATCTGATTCAAAACCAAATGTTGTCACTACAGACTTGGGGTGGTTTCCTTGTTAATTCTACAAAGCTCTTTTTCCTCATCTTTCAAAGTAAAGATGATGATGTCTTTCTCCTAGGATGTTGCAGTCATTAAATGCAATAACTTCTTGAAGGGCTTGGCATATACTTAGTGATAAATAGTCATCATTGATGATATTTGTAGTCATCATATTTAAAATTTTTCCATCACATTATTAACTTAATTATTTACCAGAAATAAATTTTTCTGTAGCTTGTTTCCATTGTGATAGTTATTTAAAAGCAAGCTTCAAACAGACTAACATACTTTGATCAATTGTTGGACATCGTGGTATTTTATTAGGTACGTGAGCACCTAATAAATGGCTCACTAGCTTTGTCTACCTCTTGATAAGCTCCTGGCTAAAAAGGCAAAGCTCCTGGATTCATGCTCCCTAGATGAGGGCCATGCTAGATCTGAAATCTGCACAGAAATGCTTCTGCTGCAGAAATTTCCGGCCAAATCATCAATGTTTTGGAATACTTTCTGCCAACAAAGTATATAAAAGAGGTATTTCCAGTTTTGGAAGAAAGGCCAAATACAGGTAGAAAGTCAGTGATTAGAAAATGCACCTGTTGAAAATGTTTAACAAATTACCCATATACTTTTTCCTTTCAGTCAGAGGAGAAAGATGTTGTTTGGTTTAAGTGATGACTGAAATTCACCATCTATGTGGAGTGCTGTGTTGTGGGCGGGAGAGATGGCCAGAACCAAGGCTTTCCGTTTTCTCCACATGTCGGACTAAACATGGCTTTGCTGTGTGTCTGAGGATGAGGTCCTCCCTCCAGGTCTGGCTACCCCGGGGCTCAGCCTCTGCCCACAATCAGGAGGTTCTGCCAGGGCTTCGGTGGAGGCTCCCCCACTACAATTGCTGGCTTAGACACCTTCTGGCAGACTCATTCATCCTGGGAACCGTAATGATTCATCCCAGGCACCTGGCCTCTTCAGCCCCTTGGGCCTTGCCCCCATCCCTCCTCAGCACGGTCAGCAACAAGAGCGCTTAGGTTTCTGTACATGATCTGCATTACGCTGTGGACAGAACTGCTTAGCGGTGCTTGGAGCGCACACTGTAAAGGAATCTGGGAATATGCTAATGAGGAAGTCCAGAACCAGAAGCGGAGAAGATTCACAATCAAATTGCAATAAATCTATGAAGACTCCTTAAAGAACAAGACACACAGGAAAAGCCTGATTGCTTTGCAAATGAGTGGTACAGTTGCTGAATCGTTGAAAAGACAGCAGGACTTTCAGAGTGGCACAACTGCATGCCCCAGCCCCATTAGTCAGCCCAAATGACTGGCCAGTGAATGACAGTGCCACATGTGTGATCTCTCTCCACAGAGTCCCTGGAAGGACTCAGGTTGGAAAGTTGATGTGGAAAGTAAAATGTTCCAGTTTACTCTTCCCTCTCCTCTTCAACCAATGGCCCCTGCCAGGCCCCCGAATTTATACCCTCCCCTGTTTGCTCTGCCTACATCAACAGCCTTGAACAGAACAGAGTTGCTAAGTGATGTACAATTCTCATTTTTATCTTAAAAGACCAAATTAGTATATCAATGAATGTCATTTCTGTATGATGACAAGTATGATTTGTAAGTTAAGATTTCGAGATAAAAAGGAGCACAAAAAGCTAAATAATTTTGAATAAATTCATATGATGGTTTAAAGATACCCACCTAAACTTCATTAGTTGGATTCATTAAGGATTATGATGTACTGTGTTATATTTTAATATTTGATGAAATTTTAAGGTAGCATTTCTTCTCATGAAAATTCATAGGATCTTGATTATATGCTAAAGTGTTTCACTCATTACCTTTAAAGTAACAAAGCTTCATTTCTCCTTATTTAGTCTCAAACCAGAGATCCAGAGGCATATCAGAAGACAATACTTTATCATACCAGATTAAATTTTGATCTCTGCAGTGTGAAATTTAGACTTTGTAAATGAAGAACCCATAAGTTTGTCTTCTGAGTTGTAGACAGTGTTGCTTAAATGTTCCTGTAAACTGAGTCTTTGGTGAGAAGAAATAAGAATGTTCCAACTTAACAGTTGGCACATTTTTTTTTAAAGCCTCCTTTTTTTTTTTTTTTTTTTTTTTGAAGATTCCTTTTCCTATTTGTCTTCAGGCCTAGCTCATAGCGCTTTAGTGGGCCTTAGGATTCAATGCTAAGTAACACAAAATCATAGACTCTGAAGATGGTAAAGGTGTGAACATACTGTATTTCTCAGAAGGTTGTGTCTTGCCCAAGGTACCATCAGTGGGAGCTGAGTTCGTGGTCAATGGTTTGCAGATTTAGGCTCTGTATTCTTTCTGGTTATAGATGGAAAACTATGGAACAGAGGAGGAGGATCCTATAAGGGTGGATTACAAAGGTAGACTAAACCAAAAATTCCTTAGAGATTGGCTCAGATTGAAAGAACTTTACTTTGAGAATTGAAGATAGACAAACTGGGCTAGTTGCTGGACAAATTCCACTTTGGTTGGAGGTCACTGTAATTCCCCATTTGGCGTCTCTCCTGAATGCTCAGCCACATGTAAAACAATGCTGGGCAGTCAGACTTTGTCTAGTTGCACAAGAAAGAGAGTAGGCTCTAAGGCCAAATCAGTTCCTGGTTCCACCACTTACTGGCTGTGTGGCTTCAGGATAACTACTACACTTCTCTGTTTAATAAATTATACTTTTTACCCTATGTGAGGATTAGTGAGTGGATATATGCAAAGTGAATAGGAGTGTTGGCCCATATTAAGAGCTCAGTAAACAATAACTCTTATTCTTTCATTATGGTGGTCTGGCTTTCAAAAGATCCATTTATTCAGAGCTGGGAGGGGATTTTGAATCTTCTAGTTCAATTTCTTCATTTAACAGATGAGAAAAACGGAGGCCCAGAGAAAAGAAGGGGCTTCTGAGCTAACTTGTGACAGACCCAGGCCTCTGAATTGCCAGCTCATGGTGCTTTTTCTGTACTAGCCTTCCTGTAAATAAGCCTTGTTCTTCTTATGAATAGAAGAGGATCTCACCACTTCTTACATCCTTTGCTGATATCTGGGTTCAAGGTTCAAGCAACCATCATTACTCTCCTGTATCATTGCAATAACCTCCTAAGTCGTCTCCTTGATTCTGCCCTTGCCCCCCTTAAATCTGTTATCAACGCAGCAGCTTAGAGCATTTTTATTTTTCTGTTGAACAAGCATTATATCCTCTCCTCTCTCACTTCATCTCCTACTGCTCTTATTCCTTCTACTCCAGTCCCTTTGCCCTCCTTGCAAACCCTTGTACGTGCCAGGCACTCTCCAATCTCAGGGTTTTGCATTTGCTGTCTCATTTACTTGGAATGCTTCTCACCAGATATTTGCATAGTTTTGCATTTCTTTCAGATTTTGTTCAGTGAATCCTGCATGACTGTTCTGTTGCACCTGCAGTCATCTGGTACTTTCTGTGTTCCTTTCCTGCTTTCTCCACCTATGGCATTTATTACTTGTAGTCCATATTTCTTTAGGTAGTTTACTGACTGCTTTTCTCTAGCAGAATGCAAATGTCATGAAGGTGCTGCTTTTTCATGACTGTGTCTCCAGTGTCTAGCACAGTGTCTGCCCAGGCACTTGAATACATGAATGAGCAGTGTGATTAGAGAACTTGCGGGATGTTCAAAAGGGTGTGTTTTCTCAGGAAGTTTTGTTACAGACTAAAGCCAAGAAAAGTGTGATGCTCTTATTTAAAGAATCCTGCTGTGGCCTGGGACTTTCCAACACAAAAAATTTTACCCTTTTGGAGGACATAATCTGCTTATATGTGGATTTGCACAGCTAAACCAACATACGTATATCTTTATTGAATTAATTACTGGAGAGGAAATACTCTAAAGCCAAAGCAAAACAAGAGCCACCTTCCTAAAACTCTGTACAGAATACACAGTACTTTTAGTTCTGGTGATTTAGGGAAAAAACTACAATTGTCTCATTCTTTCTCTTTCTGGGTTCTTAGAGAAATCTCAAAGATAACAAAATATAGACAGGAGGTCAGCACTCATGAATCAGATTTCATCTTGATAGGCTTTTTATAGACCTATAACAAGGTGGAGCCCTGAAAATTGTGTTAGGTAATGGGGATTCTGACAGACCCTTTAACTCCGTGGAACTAGGAGGTGCTGCTATAATTCTGCTGCTTCAGATGAAAATTTCAAGTGTTTTCATTAGGTACAACAGCTGTTTCTATTACAGATAACAGATCTCAGAGGTGGCGATGCTGATATCAACGTCTAGTGGGCTCAGAACACAGTGTAGCTTGTACAATTAGCTTTTTTTTAATTATTTTTTTTTCTGCACACGCAAATTAACTCTATAGCAGTAAAAGGAAATTACTTACTTCCTACCGGAATTGTCTGAAAGTGATAGGATCATGCTTTGTAGAGTCACATTAACCAAATTAAAAGCCCTTGGGAAAAATTTGGCACCCTGTTCCTTCCCATTCACATCTTCCTAAAGACCTCTCAGGAGCCTCCATTTAGAAAGCTAGGATCATTACCAGGGCTTTTAATTTGGAAAGACTGGCTGCTCACCAGTGAATCTTTCTGGATACCCAGTGGTTGGGTGGAGTGGCTCCACAGAGTTCCAGTCTCGGAGGTCTTGACTTGCCTGTTCTCCTGACTCCTTCTTGCTTACAGGTATGTTTTCCAGCCTGGGTCACAGCTCTGCTAAAGCTTGTCTTCAAGATGGATGTTATCACTGCATTCTCTCCACAAAGGCACACATCACTTCTCCTTGGAGAAGTGGGATCTATTTTTCCAACCTTGTGACTCTGGGCTGCCCGTGACTGCTTTGACCGATAGAATATGGTGGAAGTTGCTATGCTGGTCTGGGCCTAGTGTTTTAGAGGACTAATGGTGTTTACTTCCCTTTTCTTGAGATACTTTCTCTTGAAAGTCTGCTGTCATGCCGTTTAAAGCCTAATTCACACGGAGAGGCTACATTTAGGCACACCAGTCAACTGTCTCAGCTGACTAGAATCAACTGTCAACCACATGAGTGAGCCATCTTGGAGTCCAGTACATTTTAGCGTTCAGGTGACTCCAGTCCCAAGCACAGAAGCCATCTGACTGAACTGCATGAGAGACCCTGAGCAAGAACTGCCTAGCTGAGTTGAGTCAACCCATAGAACTGTGAGACAATACTGCATTGTTCTAAACCACTGTGCTTGGGACGGTTTTTAACACAGTAATAGATAACTGCAATAAGGGCAAAGTGGGAAAGCCCAGGTGACATGCACCTATGAATGTGGGCATCAAAACACTAGCTTAGGGTGAGGTGGAATTGGTGGCTGTCTACCAAGTGCAGATGTAGACAAATGCCACTCTCCCACCTTTTTTGCTAGTCCTCGGAATTTCATAACTGGACTATTCTATTATCTCTTGGATTTGTAAATATATATACTATACAAATGCAGATATTTCTGGGAGGGATAATGCTATAAACAGGGTACAAAGGTACAGCAAATTTTTTTGTGTGTGTAGGGTCAAATAGTCAATATTTTAGGTTTTGTGAGCTGTATGGTCTTTGTGGCAACGACTCAACTTGGCCAAGGTGACATAGATGGTACTTAAATGAATGGTATGACTGTGTGCAATTAAGTTGATTTACAACAATAGATGATTGGCTGGTTTTGACCTGTGGGCTATAGTTTGCTGACCCCTGTGCTAAACAATTATCACTATAGTCAGTAGAGATGTTTAATTACATAGCTTGACTCTCATGAACATTGAATTTGGTTTGGCTCTCACTCCAATTCCTCTTGCCATACCTTCTTAGTCCCCTTTGTAGAGGTCTCCTAAGTTTGAAATGACCTCCTCAAGGCTCTCTTCTATTCTTTTTCCGTGTTCTTTCTCAGCCTTGTTACCCATTCAAATGATTTCAGTTACCACCAATTTTCCAATGACTAAGAAATGTCTATCTCTATTCAGTCTTTTATCCAGAACTCCAGACTCCTGTACTTCCCCTTGGATATCTTGCCAGCACCCTAAGTTCAATATACTTTTCTGCAGTAATTAGCCTGTTGTCTCAACTCCAAACCCACCTTTTTATAATTAGCTCTTCGATGCTGGGGTTTAAAGTCTGCAAACTCCATTTCTGTTTTGCCAGCTCTTTGTCAATAAGGGGCGATAGAGGGACATTGCAAAACCAAAGGAGAAAGGAGAGACTTGCTACTTCCTGTTTATTTGTTGCAGACTTCTTGTCTGCGTGGGGTTCCTATGAGCATCTATTCAGCAAAGCTTCTTTGCTCCAGAAACATATATTCTTTTCTGTAGTAGCAGTTGAATCTAGTTTTTCCAAAAGTTGCCAAATTACCTCCATTAAAACAGCCATCCTTCTCTCCCCATCAGCAGCAGTGGGTTACTGCCCCCCTCTTCAGAAGTCTGGGTCTCAGTCCTTCATGACCCTTCCTCTGGGCTCAGACACTAGCACCAGCTAAACAGCGCCTCCTAGTAGGAGATTTGAGTTTTGGCCCAGCTGGGTCCCTGCTTCAATTTTGTAAGTTTTAGTAATTGCAGCCTCTTCTCTTTGATTCCCCAACCTTAAGGGGTGATAGCTGCTTCCTTTAATTGCTTCCTTTGTGATAAATTATTGTTGTCCTTTGCTTTTTCAGCTACCTATTTCATACCCAGTTACCCATTCTTTATATTAAATTCCCTTTCAAATATCTGGCATGGTTTTGCCTTCTGACTGGAATCTGAGTTTATGTTCTCAGGCAAAACCTGCTTCTCTGAAGGGCTTCCTTCCTTCCTTTGCACCAGCAGACCACTCCCTGTTTCTGCCCTAGTGGCTCAAGCCCAGTGTCTGGGCATCATTCTAACTTTGTCTATTCTCTAAGCTCCCATATGCAATCAGTGAATATGGCCTGCAGAGTCGGCTTCCTGGATATTTCTCGTATCTGTCTTCTCTCCATCCCTACACCCACCGCTGTCGATCAGGCCACACCTGATAGCTGAATCCCCATGTTTCTGTGGCCCCTCCGTCTGTTCTTCCACTACCACCCTACAGACGTCTCAAAAATGTTTACCAGATAAATGCTTTCTGAAACATTCCGAATCCTTAACATAATTTATAAATCCTTCTGTGATTTGACTTCTCCTGCCTCTGCACTTCATTTTGAAATATGTTCCTTCTTCCTTTGTCAGTTTTTGAATTTGCCATGCTTTCTTTGCATTCTTGGTGCAAACTTTTCCTCTGTGTGGAAATCTCCCTTTCCATCTGGATAACTACCACTGTCCTTTAAATGTTTTATAAATATCACTTTCTCAGAGATGGATTTTCTGACCTCTCACACAAGATTATATTCCTCTGTTTGTTCCCATAGGTCATTTGAACATCCACTTTTTAAATATAACATTCAGTGAACTTGTAAGTAGCTGTTTGTTTAGTAACTGACTTCTTTCCTAGATGGCATATAGGTCTGTATAGGCAGAGGCAGTGTTTGTCTTGCCCAGCACAGCACAATATCCTTAACACACAGTGTTCTTTCAGGCACAGTAGATATTTGACAAATATTTGCTGAGTTCAGTTGACTTCTGTTCTATACATTTATCACAGGGCCTCTGAATTGATTACAGAAGACAAACATTTCTGCAGATGCATCAGAATCCCTCAAGGCTGACTTTACCTCTTAAACTGAAGGCTTCTTTGGTTTGCTCTCCTCACATCTCCTGACACCAGTTCTCCCTTTGTGGGTTCTTACAGTGGAGGAGACTGAGTGGGGAGTAGATTGATCAGAATTTATCACCTTTAGCTGGACTAGAGACCCAACATTACTTCTTCCTACACGGTCAGAGAGCCCGGTGGCATCACACAAATCTGAGTACCTGGGCCCAGGTGCATCTCAGTGCGTGTTTTACTAAACTCAGGTGACCAATGAAGGGATGCTCCCCTACTTCTAACAACCGGTATGTTACTCCTCCACCCCAAACAAAATGTGCTAGTTTCTTTGTAGTTCCTTGAAATGTAGCCATTATTCTTCAAGCGACAGAATATGGGGAAAAACGCTGGGGAGCAGACTAAAACACTGATGAAAGGGCTTTAAAAAAATCTGTAATAACCAATAATGCAGAAGCAGATAATGAAACCTGAATATGAAAATAAGCATGACAAGAGACCCATAAACTTATATGACCACAGTCAGAAAAGCAGCAGACCTGAGGGAACAGATTACATAAATCCATGTTTGATTTTGGCCACACTTCCAGGGAGAGAGCTGTGTTTATTTTAAAAAGAAAACAACAAAACAACCCAAAGAGCTTGCTTTTCTTTTGATCTTCTAAACACATTTGACCCAAGTGGACATTTTCTTTGAGAAAAATATCTCTCTTTCCTTCAGCTGAAAGTTTTACCTTTTGAATTGTATTCCACACACGTTCTTTATCGTTTCTTCTTCCTTCAAGGGTGTCCATGGCATCTGCCATTAGTGACTGCAGCTGTGGCACCAAGATAAAAATTATCAGTGTGGAATTCACACAGAAATAACTTCTCTAAATACACAGATTAAAACCTAATTAAAAAATCATTTGTACGCTGATGATTTTATTACTCATCTTTCTGACAATGAACACCGCCACCTCATCTTTGCTTCAGTCATTACCGAGTATTATTGCAGATATAAAACATTGAAACAATGGAAAGATTCTTCTTGAAAATTTGTAGAAAACATATAGGTTTTAATGTAGTAAGTGTTGATGTTTTGTGAAAACAGATTTGGGTTGTAAAGAATGAAGGCAGTAGTTAATTCTCTCAGGAAATGGCATGTAGTACATGAACGCATTTGAGCATTTTCTCCTGAGGCTAATGTATCATAATTCTAGGCATCTTGCAAAAGCTCACCAGAGGACCATACTAAAATTGTGTTGTTTTATTGCCTCTTAAAGGATCTAGCTCATTTAAGTTCTTTTCCTATTCTTTTCTTTACTAAAATTTCAAAATAACCAACTTTTCTTTCTAGGTTCCATTTCAAAGGCAAGTTTAAAAAATTCCACTCTTTGCCCCAAACTGCCATATTCCAATTTAAAATAATCCTATACAGATGCTGCATATGTGCCTGCGAAGTAATGAAGCCACAGGAAGCCATGTGACAGTCAAAGCTAAAAAAGGAAGTTCTCTAAAAAAAAAGACAAACGTCATTTCGGTTCACCATGGCGTCAAACGTCATGAACTGTTAGATAATCTTTCTGTACTTTAGATATTGCACAGCTTAAGCAGAAGGGCAGAGAGTTGAGTCACTCAAAACTCTTCTATTGAGCAGTCACTGTTGATACAGCATCATAAAAGGTGTCTTGAGGATTTATTATCTAGTTAACCCCTGCTTGGAAGTTGGAAAGTAAAATCTATTACTTAAGGCGATGAGATTTTGCAAGATACATGATTTTTAAATATTTGGTCTGCATGTATACATCCATATATGCTTTTTTTTTTTAGTAGGTGTATAAATTATGAAAATATCCCAAGAAATCCTATTTTCCAAGGTTTTGTAGTGGCATATTGTACTAACACGTTAGTAAGGGATGTCAGTGATGCTAGTTTGGTGTTCTTTTTGTATATTTAGAAATATAAGTATTTCCAGAAAAAAGAAAGCCACAGATGTGTGGTTAAGAAGACCTTAAGTGCAGAAAACTCCCCTGTATTTTTCGTTTAAATCTTGAATGTGCTTTTCAGAAAGACAGGATCAACATTATGCCAGCTTCTTAAATTAACATTTTCTTTGCTTCCTCTTATCTCAGAGGAGCATTAATCATCTAAAATTGTCTATAATATGCACTTTGAAAGCTCCACACTTACTGTACTCTTGAATACCTATGAATGGTAGGATAAACACTTAGCCTTTTAGAAAGCATTCTGTGCACACAACCATACAGGTTTAGAAAGTACTATTGCTAGCTTTGACTTAGTAATTCCATGATTAATAGACTTTTTTTTCATAGCTTTAATGTTTAGTATGCATAGTTTTATTATTTGGTTACTCTGACAGTTTTACACGTTAATTTTTTAATATCACTATTTATTTAATACACTTTTGTAGGTTCAGATGAACATTATAAATGTTGGCAGTCCATTTCTTAATTAATTTGTTACAGCTTTAAAAGTTCAAAGAGGGCGGGTTCCTTTAGTTATCTTAAAATTACAGGTGATCAGTTTTGGCTGTTATCATCCTTGCTGCATGAATTCAATTCAGGTCTATAATTAGTTTTAGCTACCTTCAATTAGAGCCTCAAATTAAAGAGCCCTTCCTAATAACACATCAAGATCTTTATATGGAGTAAATTTTACCCTTCCTTGAATGGCCAGTACACTGATTAGTAATTGTTTTTCAAATGAGGTACTACTGTTTCTAATATTAATTATGGTTATAATACACACATTTATTTGAAGATTTTTTTTTCTGTCTTTCCTGAGTTAACTAATCAATACAGTTAAAAAAAAAAAAAAAACACTGTTTGACGGACTACATTTCCCCTCAAATAAAACCACTCTCTTATCTAAATGTACTAGTGTGTGTGTTTTGGCATTACCAACATATCTGTGACACTAGAAGCGAATAAGAAAACACTAAACACAATTTTGTAAGGTCAGTTTTCTATCCAGCAATTACTCTTTTTTTCCTCTTACTTTTCCATTGAAGAGAATCATACATTAATATATCTTCAAGTTAAAAAAACGATTTATTAAAATTTCACTTTACTTGAAACAAAAAGCCCGACTCAGAATATGAATAATCAGCCCTTTTCCATATTTTCATACATCACAAATGTCTTGCTCTAAAAAATGGAAACTAGTCAGGGTGAGCAAATAAAACACACACACACACCTTTCTATATTTTCCAGTTTCTCCATTAGAATGCTTCACGAGGCTTGAAGAGTTTGCCCTGGGACTACGTTTATTATCACATTCTTTTTCAGACCATATCACTCTTCTGTTGGCTCAGGGCCTGTGAAAGCCTTAAACAAAGAAAAACAAATGCTCACCAATTCCGCCTCCTGTTGACTGATGTCCTGTAGATAGGGGATGGTTGCTAGCTCCGCCATTGCTTGATTGATCACCTGGGATTGCTCCTTTACTCTCTGCAGCTGGCTGAGGAGGCTGGCGTATTGCAACTTCTCCATCACACCTGAGCACGCACGAAGACTGCTCTAGTCTCCCAGTAGAAGGAAATGTTTTAGAATAAAACCACAGAAATATCATCTCCCCGGGGATTGAAGTCAGGGCTTGTTGTAATATGTTTAGCTCCTTTGGAGTAATGGTAACTAGTGCAAATAAATGTTTTCCTGCTATCATTTTAGAGAATTGTCTGTACCCTTCCTTCAAACAGAAAAATGTATATAAAAGGGAACACTTTGCAGGACTGTTGAGAAGAGTTTGCAGGTGGCCCTGCATAAGGAATCTGGGATGAGAGGAAAAGAGGACTGAAATTGAACCTGAGCTCGACTCTTCCAGTGGGGAGCCCACAGAGCTGTGTCCATGTAGAAGACATTATCTATGTCATCAAGGCATCCTAAGAGTTAAGAGTTGTCTGTTGTCTTGTTGATTTAAAGGAAGATTTTTATGCAACTTGAATCTGAAAAACATTATACAAATTGAATTCTGTCTGCCCTCATGGCTTACATTAAACCTGCAGCTCTGCTTTTATCTTTAGTTCTCATTGGATGGCCGTGGACTCTGGTTCCTCTCCTTGTAGTATTGTAGTGCTTTATTCTGGCTCCTAGGACCATCTCAGCAACTGACACGATCCATCTTGAAGTAGACTGTTGTGTGCTTGTAAGGACCACCAACCCCTGTGAATCTGCTAGTATTTTGGGCTTTCTTAAAATGGGGCACACTTATAATCAAGGTGGCTCACCTATGTGTCTGCTAGTGCCAGCCATGAAAGAGAACACATTACCTTCTCTAAAAAGTTTAATCCAAATCATACTGCTTCCTAGGAAAGACAAAGTTTATCATAAAAGTCTTACATTTCTATTTAGGAAAAAGTCCTTCTGACATAAGAACAGCTTTGGGTTTCTGTCATGTTTGGAGAATGATGGGAAATGGTAAGTCACAGGAGGATTTAGTTTGGCGATTGCGTTCATTCCCAATCTTGGTGCTCAGAAGCAGAAGGCTGGATGAACAACATCCCCTTATGGTGGGGTTCCTCCTGGACTACCTGCACCAGAATCATTAGGCTTGTCTGTTAACCAGGAAGAGTCCTGGACCTTACTCAGTGATCTCTTGGTATGTGGCCCTAGAAATGTGAATGTTAGCTAGGTGCCCCCCAAAATATTCAAACATCTTAAACCGAATTTGGAGGACAAACCGCTACCTTAAAGCTTAGTATCTGGCAAGGACTATTTTAGTTTGTGCATACTTATAAAGCAGATTTTTTCCCAGAAATTAGAGAAGGCAGACTTAATTTTTCTTTCTTAAAATAGAACCTCTTCTAAAGAGAAAAATTATTAGAAACTAGCATTACTAAAGAACATCTGAATTTTAACTTAAATTTAGAAGGCAGTTCTTTCTGAAATGTCATCTGCATATCTTGATTGACACCAGTCTCTAGAAGTTGACACTCTTAGAACCTTGGTAATAAAGGAAGGTTGAGCACTGTTGCATCGTATTTGCTGTACTTCTCCCTAATGTGTATCTGTGCCATTTGGCTAGTGTCATCTCTCTATCCCTGCTTGCTGATTTGTTCTTTTCGATTAATCATTTATCTGAAAACCTGTAAACTGATAGGAGCAATGATTGCAAATTGTGGATTTGGGGATCCATTTTCTGAATCGACAGAAGAGCCAGCCTTCCCATTTAGTTTAAACATGTAGCTAAACAGTGGGATCCTGTCAAAGAGAGGAAAGCAAGTTGCAGGAGAAACAGTTTTCTTTCTGAAGAAAAATTGCTTTCTTTGTCCTTCTTTAAAATAAACAATGGGGCTCGTTGTAGGAAAATGGTGCAGTGACTCAACTCCAAAGAGCAGAAACGGCTGCAGCCTGCTCGGGAACATAGTCCATCAGTGTAATTTCCCAAAACATCAGGAAAATAAAAATAATGGAAGGCGATGGTGCTTTGTTAGCTTGATTGTTGGATGCATAACAAAACAGGAAGTGCTCCACGTGGATAGGGTGACTAGGGAAAGAATCTAACTGACTGCTAATAGTCACCCCGCCTCCTCCCCACATCCTCTGCCCCAAGCCAACAGCAGTTTTTGGTTATCAGGAAACTGTAGATTAATATTTTACGTATACAAGCTGGCGGTTTTTGAGAGATAAAGTGAAAAAGAAATAAAGATGAACAAACGCCAGCAGGAGTGCTTTAATGCTCTTGCTTTATGGAAGTAATGAAAAATGAACGAATTAGCTTACATCGAGTGCTAGTAAGGGCTAAATCTAAAGGGAAGTAGCCCTCTCATGGAGACGTCAGGCGTGGTCACAGGGCTCCTGAGCTGCTGGGGAGGGTGTAGTAAAATGGCCAAGACAGAAGCTAAGACCTCACACAGGTACAGTGAAGGTTAGGTAAATAGCAAGTTCACATGAAGGCTTCAGCCAGAGAATTGTCCAGATTTCATAGCAGGTACTGATAAATGTTTGGCAAGTAAGTTGCACAATCTCGTACTGCTGAAAAGCAGAGTCCAAGTATTTGGAGTGCATTTCCAATTGATATAACATATTAGAAACATTAATTGCAAAGAAAAGGGGTAGGAAACACATATTATTGTTCATTCCAAATGTGCGTATGTAAACATTTTTTATGCTTCATTTGGAGGAAATTAAAAGTTAAATTAACGAGGTATTCCAAACATGGTCAGTTAGGGCATTTTTTTGGCAAGTCAGCCTGTGAAGGCAGCTTCATGCATGGCAAGAGATTTTATTATTTTAACTCTTTAACATTTACCCCAGGAAGCACAGCACATAAGGTTTTAAACTGACAGCAGCCAATAAAGTTAATGAATGGAAAAGCACAGTAGCATTTGGTAGCATGTGAAATAATTAGGACAAAAATCAGAGGAGGGAAAATACCATTAGAGCAGAGCTACTGGTTGACTTGGGTTGATGTTCAGTGAGATTAAAAGCCACTGGGTAGGAAGGGTGGGGGAGTATTTTAGATAACAACTCTTAAAGTGCCAGTATCATCCTTGTTTGGTCATGTGTGGTATGCCCAGCAAAGGAGTCTCTAAACGTAAGGAAGCTGGCGTCAGAATGTAAGGAGAATCACTGCCTGAGATGTAGAAACCTCCCTCGTACTGGGAATGTCCTTGTCTCCTTCACCAACTCTCTCTGCCCCACCACCCCCATGGTGAGAGGTGAAAATTGACGTTCCCAGGGAATCCCTACTGTGGGCAGTAGATCAAGTCCATGTCTGGAAATGACACCTCTAATCCTGCCTTTGTGAGTAGCTCTGAGCACATCAGTGACATAAACAAAAGAATTAGACGTCCACAGGATATTTGCACAGTCTTCATTTTAGAAGAAATATGTAATTTCAAAGTACACAGCTTTTATAAAGAAAAAGGTCCAGAAAACAGTTTTGTCAAAACAAACTGAAACAAATACAAATAAAACTTCTAAAATCCCTAAAACTTTACGAGGTGCTTCAACATGGATTATATACTTTTGGTCTCACAACAACACTGTGAGGTGGGCCTGGCAGATACCAGCCTGCTTAAAAATGAGAAAAAAACGCTCATAGGTAAAGTGACTTCTCCTAGGGTTACACAGCCAGAGCACAGCCTTGCACAAAAGGCTTTATCTACAGGTGTCATGAGCTAGGGTAACAACTAATAAGGACACTGTGATGCCTTGCACTCAGGTGGGTGGCATTTCACATCTGACAAGAGAAAACACACCTCCGGGGATCCTGGAAACACTGTTGAGGGATTCCTGGGTCACAGTTAATGGTACCATGGGGGGATAATTTCTGCTCACTGACTCATTACTTGCTTCATTAAGCTAGGTTACCTTTGCAGCCAATTTTATTCAGCCCTGCTTTATGAAGCCGTGTTTGGGCATCTAATAAGAAATCTAGAAGCCAATATTTGGACATACTTGTGGTCCCTGGGTACCTTTGGGCTCACTCGCTTCAATTTCATTAAAGCTCTTTGAGACAGTCTTCTAAAAACTGTTATTTCCCTTAGAAGCAAACATTAAGAAAGTTGATGAATTTCCTTGCAGTTAGCAAAGTGGTAGTGACTTACTCTAAAGAAGACTGAGTTATTCATTAGATGCTAAGAAGCTTGTTAATTATGGTTTTCAAATCCCCTTTATAGACACACAGATACATGCATATACACATTTCTGAGTGGCCAGAATGCCCCTTGAAACGTGAGAAGAAAATGAGTTAAGAGCATTTAAAAAGTGTGTGATGCCGAGATAGGCCTAACCCGCATTCACAACACGGGGAGATCTGAGTTGACCACAGATGATGATGTGGTCGGTCTCCTGACAACTAGCAAGGTATGGCAGATATCTCCCCAAAGAGCCAGGAAACAGACAGATCACTTCCACAACACCCAGCACACTGGGACTGCAAGGTTGACCGTGCGCAGATGAGGTGAAATAATACTGCATGGTGATAGTTCTTGTTTACAAGGCTTCCACTGCTTGCAAGGGTCTGAATATGACAGTAATGATATGTGTGGATCTCTAATTAGGATGGTGTGTGTGTGTGTGTGTGTGTGTGTCTTAGAAGGTTGTGATAGAGGGTTAATTGAAGAACAGGATCCTAAATTTGCAGGAGAGTCAGTGAGGCTGCTATAAACCAGATGTTTGTGTCCACCCAAAATTCGTATGTTGAATCTAACAGCATATGGATAAGCTCTGCCTCTGCCCTCCTGTCAGCCTGAGGTGACCTTGGGCCCTAGCGCTGGCTGGCTGGGCCACCAGCTTCCCTCCCCTGACTTTGGGGGGTCCACATCCACTCTAGGGGGGGTGTCCTTCCCTCATCTTCTCACACAGACCTTTGCTGAATTAAGGTTTGTAAATATATGGTTTTAAAGAGAAAAAAAAAGGGGTGTATTTGGAGGTGGGGGCTTTGGGAGGTAATTAGGGTTAGATGAGGTCATGAGGGTGGGGCCCTCATGATGGAATTAGTGATCTTACAAGAAGAGACACTGGAGAGCTTGCTCTCTGCCATGTCAGGACACAGAGAGAAGGTGGCCAGTTGCAAGTCAGGAAGAGGATCTTTGTCAGAACCTGACCACATTGGCACCCTGATCTCAGACTTTTCACTTCTAGAACTGGGAGAAAATACATTTCTGTTGTTTAAGTCATCTAGTCTATGGTATCTTGTAATGACAGCCCCAGATGACTAAGGTAGAGGTGGATTTATTATTACTAGAAATATAGGGGAGATAATTGAGTAGAGCACAGTTGTGGGGAAGGGAAAGTTATGTGGTAGGAAAATCAGTAAAATGTGCTTTTGGATTTGTAGTGCCTAGAATTACAAATCAGGCAAATAGATTAGGGGTTTTATAGCCTTTCTAAAATGCTGAATAATGCTACTGAGCGGATAAACTGCTGAACAGATGTTAAGTAGCTGTTTGTGATGACCCCCTTGGTTCCCCTTGTAAGGTAAGAACATCAAATCAATGATGTAATACAAAAGCCACAAAAAGAAAATTCTTTGAAATTTCCAGCTTAAAGGCCTTTTGAAAAATATTTTAAAAGGGGAAACTTCAGCCTTTATAGCCTGTTAATGAGAAGTTCCCTTTATGTACTTTCAGTACAATGACTTAAATTTTGTAAAATAGCACAGTGTAATTCAGGTCTTATTTGGGGCTTTTTAAGACTGAAAAGTAGGAAGGGCATATTTCCCCTGAGTCAGAGAAAGAGATTAGATAATTTACCTTAAGAGTATATGAAGATCAATTGCCAGTTTTTAGAGTAGTGTCCAATTTATCAATATGGTGTGAAGGAATTAACTTGAAAAGCTCTGAATTCTTGTGCAGGTAATGAAATGATTATATGCAATAGCCCAATACATGAAATAGGGAAAACACTGTGTTTACTAAAATTTTGTTATTGATTTGAAGTGAAAAATTCAATTCAACCTTCAATTAGATATCAAGAAGGCACAAAGAAAGGGCTCTTTAAAGAGGTATTAGCTTAATAAATGCTGGAAATTGCAAAGTGTAGCATTGTAATTAATATGTTTTAAAATAAAAAAGGAATACAATCATTTGCTAAACTTTGCTTGGTTTTGCAAATGAGATTTACTGCGAAAGTTTCTAAAATCCTCCTACACTTGCAATATTTGTACCGTCAACTTTCCATACTTCTAGAATTGTCTCATATTTATATGCTGAACAGATATAAAAGACTCATATACCTACATTCAATTGGGTGCTTCTGATAAAATCCAATATTGGCAAAATTCGCTTCCCCATTGTCTCCATGTGTCTCACTGTGTCTTCTCTGGTTAGCAGACCGAAGGGAGTTTTATGTTCTAAAAATTGTAACAATAAACTTTTATACAATTTTTTTCCCCAGACTTCCATTTCAGAATGCTTTTCTTTAGCAAGCTATAAAGCGATATCTCAATATTAATAGATATGAAATCTATAGTATAGAAACTAGACTCCCATCTCAAAGACCACAAGTATAATAATGAAAGATCTATGAGGAGACATTGCCCTTTAGAGACAATCATTTATTCATGTTGTTGTGTTTCCTGATTGAGCTATCTATGAGACAGCCTATAACAATTCACCTCTCTCTGCAGAGTATGTTTTTCCTGAGTTGTGAAAAAAGGTTGTCATAAATGTGTCTGATTCTTGTCTTGTTCCTCCCAGGTATTATTCAAGTGTGCATATCCCACTGACTTTGAATGTAGCTCGAAGTTGAGATAAGCCTCTGAGGATAGAGTACCAGACAAAACACAAATCCCTAATTATGTGGGTAGAGCGGAAGAAGTAAATTCAACCTGGGCATGAATTCAGCCCACGAGTCTGAGACTTTCACTCTACGTGAAAATTTTCTTGATTTTTGAAAATTTCAATGGACTTACTGAGCACCATTTACTATAATACTCTTCAGGAGATCTAAGAGCTTGGTGAGCTACATAAGAAAAGAGTAGACCAGGTATTAATACAATGGCAGATAATCCAAATGATTGAACGTTGTTGTTGGCTATATTTTTGATTTCATATAATTGTTTTGTTACATAATTTTCTTGTACGGTTGCTAATTGCTAATGACAAAAGGTTGTGTTCTTTAAGTGCCCTGTGACTAGGCATTGGTGATAGTGTGGCTGGGGTGAGAGGGTTGGGATGATGGAGGTGGGCACTCTGGGATTATGCTTGGTCTTGGGGGAACCAGAATTCCAGGTATTGTTAACTAACCCACAAATAAGATCGGAAGGACTTACATATGATCCAACAAACATTTTTTGGCACAAAGGCCCTACTATATGCTAGGCCTTGTGATGAATAAGACTTGATGAATAATGTGCAACCCCTGCCTTATAACAGAAGTGACAGATAGTAAGTCCAGGTGATTTACCTGTGAATGTTGGTAACTTCCTACTTGATACTTTTTCCAAAAATTTCCCATCTTCTTTGCTTTTGAACCCAAGAGTCAAGAGATATTGTTGGGGAGGAAAAGATGACCAGTCAACTGTCTGAGGCAACATGTGGAATCCTTGAAGATCTGAAATATGACAGAAAAAGAACTAAAGAATTTATCATTTTATTGTTTTCAGGGTATTGTTTTCTCCCTAGACTTTAAGTATTATACTTGAAAAAAATGATAAATACAAAAATTAAAGATACAAAGTAAAAGTATGTGCTCAAAAGATGAAATATATGATATATCAAGTTCATATTTCTTAAATATAAACATACACAAAGAATAGCAATAAAATATGGCTAGATTATGTGGTCCTCTTTCCCCATAAAAATAGTAAGAAATTCAGGACCAGCTTATGGGCTTAGTATCTTTCTGTGTGTCTTTTTGAGAGAATTTGATTTTTTCTGTCCACAGTTTAAGATTTAAGGAAATAATGTTATAGGAAAGGAAAGAGAAAAATTACTACGTAAGAATGAAGATATAAGGCTAGTTACTTTAGTTGCCACCCCTCCTACAGTTGAAGGAAATTTAAAATGATAAATGTACTGACTTCTGTAATTAGACTTAGAAATAATTTGTATCATGAAAATGCTTCTAAAACGCCCTCCAATCTTAATGACCAGAAGAGCTAATATTTACTGAGTACTTATTTTCTACCTCTCTTGTTTTAAGTACTTTGTACACATTCTTTTTATTAAAAATTTTTTTAAATTGAAGTATAGTTGATTTACAATATTGTGTTAGTTTTCAGATGTACAGTAAAATGACTCAGTTATGTATACATACATATATTCAGATTATCTTTCATTTTAGGGTGTAACTAGATATTGAATATAGCTCCCTGTGCTATACAGTAAGTCCTTGTTGTTCATCTATTTTATGTGTAGTACTTTGTATCTGTTAATCTCGTCCTCCTAGTTTATCCCTCCCCTCCCTTTCCCCTTTGGTAGCCATGAGTTTGTTTTGTATGTATTGTCTTTAAATCCTTATGATAACTTTATGGAACTGGTGCTGTTGTCCTTACTTTACAAATAGAAGTTTGAGGTCCACAGACAGGAGGTGGCTTGTCTGGAAACACAGCCTCTAAGTGGACAGAGCAGGACTGACGCCTGACGCCAGAGACCCTGGGCCTAACCACTGCACTCTACTTTGGGCTTGCTTGGCTTTGAATCACTTTTGGGAGAGGGACAGATGTCAACCATGGGTCTTGGAGGCCAGATTTACTTAATTCATCCCCATTCTGACTAATAATGTTTTGGTTTATGGCCACAGACTTCTCAGATGAAGGATGATGAACAGAGGGTCTAACGAGTCCTCCCTCCTTAACAATGCCAGAGAGGGAAAATGATGAAATTCCAGATATCCTTGAATCATGATCGAAAGGTCCATTTTTAATGTAGAATCAGAACTCAAATGGCATTGGTTCAAATACTTTCTTCACTCTTTATCTGTAGTATTTCTTTAAAAAAGTAATAGACCTAGTAGTCCATGAATATTTTTACCTATCTTCTCTGACTCCCCTACCCGCCTTGTTAGCTGCAGAACCCTTTGTTCAAACTGAAATTTACTGAGAAGCTCAATATTTAAAATCAGTAAAGGTAGAGCCGTTCCATTTGAAGCCTGGATCACTGACCACCCACTGTCCTCACTGTACCCCATTCAATACCTGCCCCACACAGACGCCACCTTGAAATTCTCCACAGAACCCCAGTTTTTCAAAGCACAGTTTGGGAAACGCTACAGTAAGCTATCTGGCACATTTTGGTTAAGTAAACTACAATCAGCTGTCAAATAGTGTTAACATGTATGCTAATTATTATAAGAATTAAAATATTACAGAGTATCTTTTAAACACATGCACAGCACAAAAATATATTAAGTTTGGTTTAATCTTTCTTTGGTGACTCAGGATCAGGTAATCACTAAATATTATGGAGGGCTAACATTTATCTGGCACTCCTTCTGTGCCATACACTTTACAGGGTTACCTTTCTTACTCAACAACCATGTAGAACAGGGTATATTATTTTGCTCGCCTTAACAGGTGACCAGACTGGAGCTTCAGGAAGTTACCAGCTTGCCCAGGGTTACACAGTAAGCGAATGGAGGGGTCGGAATTGAGAGTCAGGCAGCTGGCCATCAAAGCACAGGGCTTACATCTCAAAATGATCCCATGATGATGATCATCACTCTGATGGTCAGTGCGAAGCATGTTACCGAAACAGGGCAATGCCAGTGCACAGATGCTTTCAACAGGCACACTTCTAGACCGCACACTTCCTTACTCTATCTAGCAAAGTACAGCAAAGGCCCAAGAGGTCTCAGAACTAAGAGTGACTTTTTAAGCACATTAACACGTAGACTGAAGTATTAGATGCTTCTTCAGTTGGTGTTTGAATTCCAAACCACCTCATTTTAAAAGGACAGCTCATTTCTATAAAAAAGGTAAAAAAAATGATTCAAAAGTGTAGAAAGTTTCTTTTGGTTTGAAATCTGCTACAGATAATCAGACACACCCAACCTAATACTGTCTTGCTCTCAGTAACCTGTAATGAAAAAGAATATGAAAAGGAATATATGTATGTATATGTATGACTAAAACATTATGCTGTGCACCAGAAATTGATACAACATTGTAAACTAACTATACTTTAATAAAAAGATAAATAAAGTAAATTTAAGTTTTTAATACAAAAAAATTACTATCCTGCCCTCTAAAATAAGAGAAGTGTTTAACCAGTTTTACTGAAGTTGCCAATAACTGGGTCATGTGAAAAGACAACTAAGTAAAAATAAAATGGACGCTAGCTTGCTCTTCTGATAAATGGTCATCACATTTCTTTTGATTGTGGTTCATCCCTTAGCATTCTCTAAGATTCTGGCGTTTCTAAATTGTTGGCATTTTCAGGAATCAGTGTACTGTGGAAGTGGAGGGCAGGAGAAGTTCTGTGTTCCTGGCTATGGTTTGCTCTTCAGTCTGGTTTTGCTCCCTAACTAAGAAGGCCCCAGGGCCCCCCAGCCATGCTGGTAATGAAGTCTGGGGCCATCCTCTGGGGCCATCCTCTGGGGCCAAGCTTGGCTTCCTGGGTGACCCTGGATGTGCAGAGGCCCCCTGCATAGCTGTGGGTTTGGCTGCTCTGACTTCCTCACAGACTCAGAGTATATGTAGCTTGTTGACATAGAAGCCTCTGGATCCCAGGTACCCTGAAGCCTCCTGTCAGCACCTACTTCCAGTTCGGAGAGAGGGTTCCCTGCAGGACTTCTCCATGTCTTTAAAGCCTCCATCGAAATGCTCTTAGAGGCCCTGGAATCCTGAAGTTCAGAATAGTTTATGCTGTGCTATGCATGGGCTGCTGTTTGCAGCGGGTTGCAGGAGGCATCCTGAGATTTGGCATTTGCTGATGCAGCTCTGCTGCCAGAAGCAGCCACTGTTTGAAGGGTCTGTTATATAAATAATATGTAAGACTGTGAGAGCTTGACCTCTTCTTGGTCTTAAATATTTGGTGGATAAAGAGGAGACCTGTAGTGAGTGACTGTGGTTAGATCAACTGGAGAAATTAATATCAGCACTGTAGGTAATTTATTATGAAATGTTCTTGCAAGAATATAAGTATTTTCTGTTCCTGTTGATACTATATGTTTCATCCTGTTAGTGTTCAATGCATTGTTAACTTCTAGTTGAAATTTTAAAATGTGAGAGGCCCCTACATACATACTGTTAAATTAAAAAAAAAACTTTTAAAGTATCATTTTTATTCCATTTGTATGCAGAATAAATTGCAGTTGTATGAACATTTAGCCTAACAGGTGGTCTATGACCCAAAATGACGACACACTTACCAGATGTTGAAACTCATGTAACATTAACTTGAGTGCTAATTGTTCTCAATTTTATGCTCATAAACCTCTACCTACGTCCGAAAAGCCCTATGCCTCTGATGGATGTGAAAGTTAACCATAATATATTGTCCTTTGGTAGGAAAGCTGAACTGATTAAAAATGTCTTCTTTGCTCCTGTCATGTTAGAAGAAAACTTGGGAGAAATAAATCCCTTAATGCATTCCTTTATAATTGATCACCACTGAAGATGAAATTTAGATGACTGTGACCAAATTTATTATTAAAAAATCAGTTTGCAGGCATGACGCAGTTCCAGATTTTTACCATTAGGGAAGCAGATGTTTTAAAAAAGAATATCAAAGGTAGATTATGCAGATTAAATTTCTCATAGAAACCTAATCTTTCTTTTCCCTCCAAATGAAAGATGTCTAACTCTCAGCAAAAGAGGATAAAGTTTGCCCTTTACCAAGAAGCTTTCATTGTACCACAGAAGGCTGGAACTGACCAGTTTTTAGGTACTCAAGTCGTTCATGCTCTTTGACCTTCTGTACTTGCCATCCTCCCTACTTGAAGTCACCTCCGTGGAATTCAGTGATAGTTCTTCTCTTTTGATCTCTGACACTGCCTCTCTCTCTGTCTGTCTGTCTCCCCCTCTCTCCTACACACATACATGCCACTTTCTCTTTCTCTCTTTCTCCTCCTGCCTCTCAAGTCAATGCTCCTCCAAGCTGTCTCTGGCTCAGTGATATGTTCTTCACAAGAACGCTCTTGGGGGAATGACTCCATTCTTGGGGCATTAGCTAATATTTCTAATCAAAAGACTGGGGATCAAAGTTACAGTCTCTGCAAAATTTCACCAGTTTCAAACACAGTATTTCCAAATATCTACTGGGACATGGCTGTTTTCTCTCCATTACAAACGTTACCTCAAATACAGCAAACATATTCTTCGAAAGTGATTTTTCAAAGTCTACAATCTCCCTCTCCCCCGCTTTTCACCAATGTATGGTAATGATAGCCATCGTTCACCCAATTATTCTGACTTAAAAATTTGAAGGCATTGTTGACTTTTCTTTCCTCATATTCCCTGACATTTAGTGAATCTCAGAAACTCATTAAATCTGCCCGTTGTAATACAACTCATATTAACCCTTTTCTCTGCATTATCATTGCTACCACCCTGGTCACATTTCTGATCACATAGCGTCTGGATTCCAGAAGACGTTTCCCAACAAGCCTCACTGCCACCGGTACCATTTCATGCCCCCCACACCATCACCTGGTGAATATTTCTGGAGCATCACCTTTGTCCTTGTCACAGCCTTCCTCATGAGCTTCAGTGCTTCTTTCCCAGTATTCAAGGCTCTCAACTGTGTGTGTGTGTTTCACAGTCTACTTAATTCCTATGTTTTCTCCAGTATAAACCTTTCTCATCAGCCTGTGCTTATCCTGCCTCTGAACTTTTCTTTGTGCTTTTCCCCCTAGTCACACCTACCTATTCTTCCCATTTTCCCTTTATTCAGTTAGTCACTGTCCTTCCAAATGTGCCTAATTTAAGTCCCACTGAGTTCATAAAGGGTTCCCTGGGTATGTCAGTACCCACTGTCCCCCCACTTCAAACTCTTAACGAACATCTGTACCATTCACTCCAGAGTGAATCTCCTGATGTTTCATGGGGGCATGTCCCTTCTTTCCAGTAAGTTTTAATCCTCTCAGAGATCACATCTTCAGGTTATCTTCCTGCCTCAAGCATCTCGTAAATGCTCAATCAATACTTGAGTTGAATCTAAAAAACAAACTTTTCTAAATCCTGAAATTTTAAGTCTAAATAAGAATAGAATTGCAAAAAAAAAAAAAAAGAGATGTTCAGAGCTTCTGAGATATGATTTATTTCTCCGCCACTGAACTTAGAAAAGAATATCACACAGTCTTAATTCTTCATTTTACCTAAACCTTCAGTGGTTTCTGTCCCATTTAAGAAGGGTGAGTGAGGTAAAATAATCTGTATCAGATAACTCTGTGGACTAGATGCTCAAACGAGCAGAGTAGCTTTACCAAGATGGAAAAATGAGTTTCAGACTCAGGTTGGGCCCTTGCTGCAGCCTGTTTTATAGGAAATATGGACTCTTAGTCACAAAAGAAGATGGGATTAACAGAGAGTCTGGCTTCATGAACCTATCGGCAGCACCGAAAAGCATCTGTGAAAATGTAAAATACTGATTGTAGATCAGCAGACTTATCTATGTATATATGAGAGACAGCTTATTTTGTATGAAGTTAAATATCTATCAAATAAAATCTGAGCTCTCTGGACATAACATAGAAAACATAGATGCCATGATCATCAGTATTTTCTGTTGGACACCTCATTGTAACCACAGCCGAGAGACTGTGAACAAACTTTTCAAAGCAGTTTTTTAAAAAAGAAAAATCATAGAGTTTTTAAAACTCCTTGAGAAATATGCAGATTTGTTAGGGGTCTGTCATCACCTTTCTCTAAGTGTCATTTCCTTCTCTGTTTTCCAGTGCCTGTGTCATTTCTCTGCCCTTTGTCCATTACAAAATGTTCTGACATTTTGGGTTAGAGCAAAATCTCATTTCTAAAGGTCCCAGTTGTTCAGTGTGAGATGGGACCATGTCAGTTTTATACGACTTCTTTTTAGTGATCAGTTTCAGAGTTTAGCTTCTCCAGTCCCTTCATAATGCCAACACTTTGTCATTACTTCTCTCCCAATCATTTTCTGAGTTTTATCTTGTACTCCTTTTAATGCCAATACTTCTATCTTGGAAGTTATCCACAAATTCACATCAGCAAGAAAATAGCAAAAGGCAGCAACTTTGCAGCTAACTTATCATTATTGCCCCCCATAAATAATAAAGCAGTTTCCACTTTTAAAAACGTAGATAGCATATTTTGATTTTTGCATTTGATGTGTGAGAAAGCTATAATGTATAATGAATCTTTGTATAATAAATTATATTTTCCCTTTGACCTTCATTATAATTTCAGAGTTATAGATGCAAGGGAAAAAAATTGGTTTTCATTCCTAGGATTCCTGATTTTTACTTCAGGCTGCTGGTCTACTTCTCAAAGCCAGTCTTTGTATATATAAATTTCCTCTCATAGCCCATGTACAAACTTGGAAAAATTAACAATTGCACTAAATTTTTATGCATAGTTCATTTTTATTTCACTTGGGATTCTTATTGATTCCAAACTTTTATGTTTATTCAGTTGTATTTATTCTGGGGAAGTTCCTTAATTCCATCCCCACCAAAGTAGATTTGAGACAAACAAACATGAAAGATACTGCTATTTCCTTCAATGTTTATTAGATTCACAGTTAATGAAATAATAAATTGTTACTATAATTCCCTTAAATGGCTGTAATTTTACAGCCATTGGAATGAACACTGGTTGGTTGGCTACCTAACATGCATTCCCTCCTTCCCTCTTTTTTTCCCTTGGAGAATTCTCTCAATCCCTACCTACTCTAAAAGTGAGACCTAAGTGACTTAGGTCCTTCAATCCATGGCATTACCTTGACTTCAGTTTTGGTTCAGTCATAAGCATATAATGTAATCTGGGCCAATGAGAAAGAGTGAGTCCTGGGAACTGGGTGGAAGAGACATTCACTGTTTTTAGGACAGTGTAATTTGAGATATGTATTGACATTTGAGCATTTTGCTATAATTCAAGATCCTAGCACTTCAGGGTATGGTACAGGTAGTGGAATACCACGTAGAAACTGAGAATAAAGCTGACTGTAGAAAATAGGGCAGTGAATGTGCTGTTGGATCAAGCTACACTTAAAGGTAGTCCTGTCTGTGGATCTTTTAATTATACAAGCAATGTATTTCATGTCTTCCTCTTTAAAACATAAATTTCTGAAGGAAGTTTAAGCTGTGATTCCCACTACTTGGAACCAAAGATAGAGGGCTTTAGCTAGTAGTGCAGTGTATCTACAAATACTATGGAATCCTTAAAATATTACAGTTGAGAGGTTAGACAGCCATAAATTCTTCAAGTTGACTCTCTAGGAAGAATACTTTCCTTATTTAAGGCACATAATTGTTTCTTGAGTGATAAAGAATGATAGGAGTGTCTTTGTTCTAATGAGGTGACTCTTGGCAGGCCCCTAGATAGCTTCCTTCAGGATAGGGGATGGTCTCAAGAAAGACCAAGTCTTGATTTGAAGCTTAGAACTGTTCCCCAAACTCGGGAGGGGAGAGGGGCTGGAGATTGGGTTAATCACCAGTGGCCAGTGTTTACTCAATCATGTCTCCATAATGAAAGCTCCATGAAATCCCCCAGATGATGGGATTTGGAAAGCTTCTGGGGTAGTGAAGTACAGTGAGGTACGCAGAGTGGTGCACCCAGAGAGGGCACAGAAGCTCCATAAACACACACACACACACACACACACACACACACACACACACACACATATACATACATGCATACACACACTACTTTACTTTGCCCTATGTATCTCTTCCAGTTGGCTGTTCTTGAGTTGTATCCTTTCTAATAAACCACTAATAGTAAGTAAAGCACTTTCCTGAGTTCTATGAGTCATCCTAGAAAATTGTAGAACCTGCATTGAGGGTCGTGCAAACCCCCAATTAATAGCTGGTTGATCAGAAGTACAGGAGGCCCAGGATTTGTGACTGGCATCTAAAGTGAAGGTCAGTCTTATAGAATTGAGCCCTTAATCTGTGGGGTTTATGCTAACTCTAGGTAGTTGGTACCGAAGTTGAATAGAATTGTTGAACTCTAGTTGGTAGCAGAGAATTGGAGAAGTAGTGGGGAAAACTCCTACGTATTTCGTGTCAGAAGTGTTGTGAGGAACAAAAAAATTCCCAGAATTGGGATCAGAAGTGGAATTTGCTAGAATGATCCTGAATGTTTGATACATGTGGTTCAGGAAGAGAAAGGATACAAGGATGGAAGGTGAGGAATCTTTGATTCCTGGGTGGCCACCCATGATATAAAACTGCAGCTGTGCTTTGATCAGTTACTAGGTAAAATGTAAAAGTTACCAATGGAAGAGATGAATCCAACTTTTGGGAATTTGATTCATTGGATGCATAAAAATGCAAACTAACATGAAAAAACCCAAAATATGTAATCCCTTGGTTATTGTTACCTGTTATAGCAAAAATGAAATTAAAACAGAGTGCTAGGTTGGACTTTGAAGCTGAACCAACTTCAGATTTAGAGCAGCTTTGGTCACTAGCCCACAGCCACCTTCAAAGGGGAAAATTATATGGGAACAACACAGAGTAGCTCTAAGACATTTGGTTACCAAGAAAATAGTCCGCATGGAGGTGGGCAAAACAGACTACTGAAGCCAAGGGGTATAGTGTGAAGGGGTTATTTTACTTTGTGGATAGATATCGTCAGCCTCCCGAAGACCCTTCACTCAAATGGATTGTGAGAGTAATTCAGGGGGCAGTTTTTTAAAATGCTGCAGTGTGGAAGGGCATGTTAGGGTTGATGCAGGGCCTACAGCTTATATGGAACAGTCAGAGCTGGCTACATGTGATCCAGTCACACAGCAGGGTAATTAAGGGAACAGCCAGCCTGATCAAAGGCTATTGCAAGGTTGGCTTCCCTTGAGAGGAGAGATTGTCTAATTCCTCCATAAATGACAAGTGGAATACCCCACGTGAATGAGTGGATATGCTTTGTATGCAAGCCATGTGGTATAGGATTTATGATAGTTGAGATGTTCACCTACTGAATATGTGTGTTACCTAGGTCATGGTAAATGCCATGGCTAAGGGGATTCCATTGTAACCTTACTGCTGCAAAATATAACCTTAGTGCTACAAAGTAGAGCAACAACTGGGGAAGCCTTACCAAATTTTTTGTCTTAGCTTCCCCTCATGGGTCTTACAGAAGCTAATAAAACATTGGAATAAAGAAAGAAAGGAAAGAGTCAAGGGACTTATCCCAGCAGGGTAGACATTTTTTAATGGTTATTAACAAATGGGGTTATTAATAAAGCAACCGTTGATAGGAGTGGGAACAAAAGGAGGAAAGAGGGAAGGTCACGGGACTTGGATCAGAAGGGTGAGCAATTTTTGATGGGTATTAAGAAATGGGAGAAGTAGAATGGACAGTGATGATAGACAAAGAGAAAATATAATAAGCAGCTTCAGTGGTATGGAAGATAAAATGAGCAGAAGTAAAAGATGTCCAGTTAAAATTCTTAAATGAAAGAATAGCAAGAAGTAAGGGACTGTAGTATTTTTTTTAAATGATGACAATTTTTCAGAATTTATGAAAGACATGATTTCTTAGGTTATGGAGCATAATGACTTCCAAGTCGGGAAAATAGTTACCTTGGTGGGGGGTAGGGAGCAGTTTGGGATTTTTAAGAGGTCGACAGAGGATATCTGATCCTCAATAAACTTGATGTTTATTCTGTAATAATTAGTTAAGCTTTGCATTTGTTTTATGCATTTTTCTATATGTGTGATATTTCAGAATAAAAATATTTTAAAGAACAAGTAAAAAGAAAACAATACAAACAGCTTGGATGGGGCTGTATTCTAGGTGTGAAATGCCGTGATTATCTGTGGACCACAAAGTCGTAAAGAAAAGCTCCTTCCTGAAAGGTGTAAGTTAACCAAGCCAAGTATTAAAGCAAAAATAAATAGGACCTGAATGCTAATTATGCTAAACTAAAGGGAAAAAAAGCTAGCACTACAAAATAGAAATTTCAAATTCTGCACAAAATCAACTTGTAGAATTTAAAGTTGAGGATGTAGAGACATTGTTCTATGATTGAAGGCTGAATCTTTAGGGACTTCAATGCTCAGCTGCATGATTTATTAGATGGCAGTGCCTAATGATTAGCTATAATATTATAGAGTGGCTAGATTAGACAGCCTAAGTAAATGTTTCAGGAAAAAATGTCTTAACGTGAGTAAGTATTTACTTCACTACTCCCTTACCTGCTAAAATGAGCTCTCTTTGTCTTTAAATGGTTATGGAGCTTTTTTATGTATACTGAGGTAACTGGTGATGGATAAGAACTGGAGAAATTGATAAGGCTACCAAGACTGACACTGGAAAGGGATTAATCTATCTATTTATGAGGGAAAAAATTTGGGGAGTGTGTTTGGAGAGCAGAAGGAAAGTGGCCATTTAGTGTGCATGTGTGTGCATGTGCATTACAAGGTTTTGCTGAGCAAAATGGATAAAATACCTCTGATATCTGTTTTCTGCCATGTATCTCATTCCAACCACACCACCTTTCCCCAACCCATTGGTTTTTCTTGAGAGGCTATAGTAAAAGCATGTTACTTTTATTTATTTTTGGATTACTGACTGGTATTTCTTTAAATGGGGCATTGTCTATCCTCAGATCCCGTGAGAAAACATATTAAGTAGGATGCATTACACCTTCCAGGGATGTCTGGGAGAAATGCAGTTATAGAGGGTAAGAGACAGTAGATGATGGAGACCAGAGGCAAACAGTGCTGTAACTTGCTACTGCAAAAGCACAAGTGAACTGCCTGTTGAGGAGTGTTTACTTTCATTAGCTAGCACAGCTCCACACTTCCCATGAAGACCAACATTTTAATGTTTTAAGAACAGAGACTGTAACCCCATTTCTTTACTTTTGGAATGATTCTCTGTTTCTAACAAGTTCTGTGGTACAGATAGGAGATGATTTATCATCCTTATAACTGACCTAGCTGGACACTTTCATAATAATAGTGAGAATGTAGGCTCTACACTTTCATAGTAATAGTGAGAATGTAGGCTCTTTAATTCTATAAACTTTTCCAATTGATAAAGTCAGTTAGAAAGAGGAAGATAGTCTAATCTTGGAAACTCTTGCTCGTGATAAAATTATAATATTTTAAAGAAGAAAGAATAAAAAGAGGGATTTTCACTTCAGTTTTTAGAGAGCATAGGAATGTATTATCCTTACTGGTAAATGATGACTGAACAAGAACAAGGTTATAAATTTCAGTGAAAAGCAATTTTAAAGGTCTATTTTAAAACAATATATTATTCCTCTGAACATACATATTTACTCTTGGGAGTTAAATTGCATTGGAAAGACAAAATATGACTATCCATCTAAGTGTTAAAGTAATTGATATCTGATCCAGAAAACTTTTCTATTAAACATTACTAAGCACAGATCCATTACTGAATATTTATTTATTTAGTGAATAAATCTTGATATTTTCATCAAGAGGAGACAGGATATGCTTATTGTATTACTTTATTATTATTAAAATACAACCATGCAAGAATAAGAACTATACAGAATTGCATTATTTCATTGGAATATATGAATAAAAATCTCAAGCAAAATCTTTATAAATGAAAACATCATAATTCTGGAGCTGGTGAATTATTATTTGTTTTATATACCCTGACTACTCTGCATGAATCAAACTGGATTTTTCCTTAAATAAGAAAAATGGATAGCTATACTGCTAAAAATTCAGAAAAATTTTTTCTCCATGAAACATAATGCAATATAGCTCTATTATAATATGGCTTTAAGATTTTGGTGGGTCTTACCACATCCCCAAAATAGCAAAGAATGCACAGTAAATTCCTGAGGATATATAAGCCTGGTTGTCTCACGATTTGATTTGAAATTTTAACCCTCCCTTATCAGTCTTGTAGAAGTTATAGGGGCAGTATGGTCCTAGTGCCTGCCACTGAGGGTGAAGTGGGTTTTTCTCATAATAAATCATTGAATTTATTTGGTCCATTTAATACATTTATAATATTTAGACCTACATGCATTTCAAAATGAATTTATTTTTACAGTTTTTTTCCCTTTGCATCTGTTTTTCCTGTGGAAATCCCTGACAAGGACGAACATGAATTAGGGGCTACCTAGGAAGAATATGCTGCCTGGGGCATCTCTGTTGTGAACATTCTTCCTGCTCGTCACCACCACCTCTGCCAGCTATTGCTGGGCTCACGGCATTGTCACGTGACCAAGGAGTAATGAACTCAATACTCTCAAGGCTTGATGAAGGTGACCTGGATTTGGGCAGAGTTTCTGAGCTGGAGGTTTGTCTGCCAACCTCTGCTGGAAGAATTAAATGTGTTAGTCTCCAAGTTTTAATGATAATACCTACTTATCCAGCAGAACTTTGATAGGTAGACTTTCCATCCAACATCTTCAAGGTACAGATCTTATGACTTTCATCTGTTGATTGTTTGTTTAGATGATTTCTGTAATTCTTACTTACGGCCTTAATTTCTCTTGCTTCAATGAAGACTACACAATTGTGTTCTGTCTCCCATGGGACATCAGCATCTCTTGTGAAACAGTGCCCCCTTTCTGTGAGTGGGTACAAACACATATGAGACCATCCACCTGTAGTTGTCCAAGGAAGGATGAGATGGTAGAAGAGAAGGTACACAGACTCTGTTTCTGAGGATGAATTGTACTGCATATGGAGGAGTGTTTACCCATCCTCCACTGAATTCTCATGAATTTATTGTGTACATTGTAGATGGAGTAGGACACTGCCTACTTGTTAGGATGTAAGGCAGTGTATTAGAGTAAAGCTACTTGATTTAACAAAGAAATCCCAAATCTCAGATCTAAAATAAGAGAATTTTGGTTTTTTGTTCATATTGGTATTCAGTGGGTTGCCTTCCACATGGTCATTTAGGGATCCAAGCTTCTTTTGTCTTGTAGCTTCTTTAGTTCCATGGTCCTACCCACTCAGTCATTGGCTAGGGAGAGTTCTTCATGGTAGAGGTTTATGGGCTAGGCCTGGGAATGGCATATGTTATTTCTGTCCACATCTCATTGGCCATTACTGAGTCATGAGCTTCATCTAACTGTAAAGGAAGCTGGCAGTGTATTCTAATTACATGCACTGGGGGAAAAGAAAATAGTTTGGTAAACAATTAGCTAGTCTTTGCCACTTTCAGAGGCTTTCTTGTACCCCCAAACTGTTTCCTCCTCCATCATTCTTTTAATTAGAATAAGCCTTCCATTCCACAATTAGAGCTTAGGTTTTAATTGAAATATTCTCTATAAGAGAGGAAATACATAATCCAGTTTCCATCCTGAAATACAAATTACTAAGGTCATATTCTTTCTTAGAAGCAGGTATATTCTAGCACTACCTAGTATAGTGCCTGGAATATATGTGGTCAATAAATAATCGATGAACAGATGAATAGACTATCCATCTCCATTGTACATTCTCTTCTTGACCTGAGGATCTTGGATTCTGGAGCGTGGAGAAAGGAGAGGAGAAATGGCAGAATAACAGCAAGTTGGAGAGAGGGTTAAAACCACTTCCAGTCTCCAGTGGAGCAGAGGGGATTTCTAGAGTAAGATCCAGAAGGTGATTGGATTCACAAGCCAGCACTCTGGCAGGGAGGGACTCCCAGAGAGTGGCTCTAGTTTGGGTCAGCTTGTATGGTTGGGGTGGTTCTTACACATTTAAGAAGAATCTACAGCCAAGAGGAAGCATGGGGAACTCTTGCGGGTCCCCTTGGGTCCCCTCATGTGTTAGATAAAGGAGCCCATCAGATTCTGCTCAGCCTGACAGAGCTGTCTCAAGCGGCACTAACCATGGGATCAGTGGGTATGCTTGAGCTCTGAAAGTTGAAACAAGGCAAGGGGGAGAAGAAAATCCTGTGTGGAAAGGGGTAAAAAGCTGGTGAATTTGATTAGATAGTAACTGAAGGCAGACTAAATTTTAGAAATGACTGGATGGGATTGAGTCAAATCCTCTGGGGTGGAATAGAATATATTTTGGGCTCTGGGCAGACCAAAGTTGAATATGGGTAGGTTAAAAAAAGTCTCATGTTTGCACACATTCCTTGTGTGATTGTCCAGGCACCCTGTGCATGACTGTTTGTTGAAATAAATAAGTCAATAAATTTTTGGCAGCCTAGAAGCTTCTTAAATTCTATCTACAAGGCAGGTAAAAGAAGAATCTTAGGTTTGGGGTCATGCCAACGAAACAAGGTCACTCTTCTAGGCCTTATCTCTCCTCGTGTGACTTACATTCTAGCTACTTTTGTCTACTGATGCCCGCCCTAATCACCAGTCTGTATGTCCTGTGAGAAATATCCTGAAGCTAAAGACCACATTTGACTTGCCCCCTTCCTCACCTTGGAATTGCCTGGGGGGAAAGGAAACCATACCACTAAGATTTGCACATACAGTTAATAACAGTAGTTTCACCATCATTCCAGCAGTGGCTTTGGAAAGAGACCCTTTAATCATTTGCAACAGAGGCAAATAATGTCATCAATGCAATGGCCTGTTAGCGCAAAGTACCCATTCTACAGAGCAAAGAACCTAACCAGTCCTACTGAAATGTGAAATTCTAGATTGCCTTCTCTACCTCCCGTTCTCCTTCAGAAGCTGTGTCTTTCCTCTCTCCCTTTTCATGTAACATTGTCACACTCCAGTAATTCTTAAATAACAGAAACAATTATTAGTAACTTATAATTATCTTCTCTTCCAACGTATAAGATCCTTTAGCATGAATCATCTTGCCAATGGATCATAACTCATCTTGATGACAGGTTTGATGGAGTTACATGAGACACGAATCTGACTCGTTACTGTTATTATTGTTTTTAAACCCTCACTGGAAACAGTGCTTCCTAAGTATTGATTAATCTTCACGACTTCTCTGTGAAGTAGGTTAAATATAACTAAACTTGATTCTACCAGTAGAGGAATTGGGAAACTGGTGATCTCCTCAATGAATCTCTTCATTACCAATGTATCTGACAGTAGATAAGGAAAGAGCTGAATCTGATTAATTTTCCATGACACTAGATAGACATAATTTTTGTGTGCTGTTATGCCACTCCCCCCCAAAAAAATCCTGAAGATAAGCATGATAAAATGATAAGTGATCTGTAACAATTAGCAAAAAAAATCTGAGTTGGGAAACATTTTTATCTACTTCCTTACAAAATGCTCCAACTAAGTAAATTAGCCTCAGTGGTCATCACAGGATGCATGTGCTTTCTTCTCTTCACTTTTTCTGCCTTCAGATTTTCATTGTTTCTTAGGGATTCACTATTCAGTCATCACTTGATTATCTTTAATATCTTTGCTTTGAAGAGCTTGAGGCATTGTGGAAAAAATAAAGACTCTATAGGACTTAAATTTAATACTTCTGTCACATCTCTGCTTCTATCAGAAGGAAATAGTGTAGCTCGATGCAAGGACATGGGTTCAAATTCAAGACTTGCTGCCACTGATTTGTTGATTTCCTGTGTATCTTTGGAAAAGCTGTTTATTTTCTCTGGTTGCTATTTTCTTGCTTCTAAATGAGAATCATCTTACTCACTTCAAAAGTTATGGGAGTAACAGGAGATATAATAAATGTCGATTGCCTGGCATCTTAAAAGTTATCACTAATGGAATGTATTATTAATCATACAATTCAGTGATCTGGCCCCAAAACCCTGACAAAAGAAATGAAGGGGTCTTAATAGGAGGATGTGGTAATAAGCATGTGCATTTCGAGATTTTGCTTAACATGGTAGTCATTGTTGATTGGCTCTTAAGTTAGTATAAGGAAATCCTTGTCTCAGAATAACCATTGTATTATAGTAGTAGATATAGTAGATAGTAAAAAGTATTCTGGAATGAATGAAAAAAAGCAAGTGGCTTCCAAAGACAGAAAGAGGGAAAAAGGACGATACCAGTGTTGTGTTCTCTATGTACACTTGGCTATCCAGATCCCATTTGGATACCAGGGCCCCAAGAACATAAAAGAAGAGGGAGGTTTAAGGTGTGAGATAGATGGAAGAAGGAAAGTAGAAAGAGCAGGCACTGGAGGGAAAAGAAATCCATCTTCAGGAAACTGCTATAGTCACCTAGTTTACTGATGAAGGATATGGGGAAAGGTGACATTTTACCACAGGTTATTCCTTCATGTTTTATAATCTTAGAATTTCTAGGTTTTTTTTACCTCTCCTCTTAAAAAAAGAAACACGATGGCACAAGGAATATTGTGCTAGACCTGTAGGGCTTGCCCTATAGAAAACCTTAAAATAACTTCCCAGTTCGACTCATCAGATTAAAACAGTGTATCCCTGAAACTGAAATAATAGACAAAACCTCCAGAAATGGCCTATATTGGTTTTTATGGAAATGGAGTGTCAGCTGATACCTTGAAGGCATTGAGTCTTACCTGTGTAGATATAGTCCACATATGCAGGATGAGTTTTTGTGAAAACCTCTTTTACTTTTTCTATTTTATCAGCTCTGATTTTTGTTGCAAATGGTGTGTACATAACCGAGAAAGATTCCGTTCTGGTGATGGCTTCTTCAATCATGGCCTGAGAGGAAGCAAACAACCAATTTGGCATCAATAACAATACATGACTTTTTAAGAATGTAAAAAAATATAATTACCTTTATGGATGACTTAAAAATCTATATACTGCACTGCAAAGATAACATATTTTGGTCTTGACTATTCATTAGAATAAAATTTTAATTAGTTCTGGAAATCCTATTTCATATTAAGAAAACCAATTAAAGGAGGAAAAGTTTGTAAGCAGACACCTCTAAACTGAGCTTGCTTGAAGGTAAAAATAAAAATTCTATTTCCTGAGTTGTCATTTTTAACTTGATTTTAAAATTCGAATTCTTAAGTCTAACATAATTACCTTATGAACAAACACTGTAGAGCAATTTGTACTTTAAAAAACTAGTTGAAATATCTAGATTGTAAGTATTATCTATAAATAACATGGCTAACTAGACAAACTATATATTTTCTTTCTTCCAATACCTGGCAAAGCCTTTAGGTATTAAAAAAAAAAATTGTTTCTCAACTTCCTCCCAGCAAAACTTCCTTTTCCTCCAGATCACAAGAGCCATTTGGGATGAATTCAGCTATTTAAGAATTTCTTTAAATTTTCTTTGCTCATCTACAGTATCTTACTTGATAAAGCCTGCTGTCACTCTGAGCTTCCTGTTTTAACTTGGTCCATTAGTATTTGAAACAGACCAAAAGGAAATTTATGTGAAATTTTAAAAGGAATTTATTCCTTTCTACAACGTTTCCTTCTAACGAGGGTTGAACATTGGATAAAAAGTGGAAGTGTCTACTATCTATAGTCATCTCATTTTTCTGAAAATAGCATATTATAAAAATCCATATTTATTTATAGGAATACATTTTTTCACAGACAACTGAGTGCCAATAACCAATAAGAAAAAATAATAGATTTGAACTTTCCAACAAAGAAAAACATCATTTAACACACAGCAATTTATATTATTACTGGCAAGGTATTTTGGAAAGAAGTTTTAAACTAATATTAAAAGCCGTAAGGAGTTGATTTTAAACTGGAAGGCTGATTTAACTTGTTGATTACTTACTTCATTCCTCAGTGACTTTGATGGCTCATGATCCATTTTCTAATTTCTAATTTAAACTTGTTGAGGGACAAATTTCTGATGGCTGAGGGAAAGAACTTACACTGCCCACAACAGTGTCCTTTGCAGGTGTGAGGAACCAGAGGGGGAACAAAGCGTACAATTTTGACACCAAAGTCAGAGCCAGCACTTAGCTAGAGGTAGTGATGGGTTATGCAGCGATGGTTGTGAGTGTGCAGCTGGGCTTGATGCTGAGTGCCGGGTGCTATTTGGAAGGATGAACAAGGACGATGCATGCAGCAGGTCTGGCATTCAGAGATGTGAATTAAGAACTTAAGCTATTTAGGTACCAGGTTCCAGTCTTCCAGCAAAAATAAAGATCCTTTATATGACATGGAATATTTTTTCCAGCTTGGTGCTTACATATGTTCATTGCTGGAACGAATTCTGGGATGGCCTGTCCAGACCAAAAGAGTAAATAGTCATACCTGGATGTGTGTTGAGTGAGGGACCGAAGAAGGAAGCTGCTCTGGACCTTGGTTCTAAGGTCACAATCTTACTTTACTGCCTTTTGTAAGCTGTTAGTTCTTGTATTAGTTTGCTAGGGTTGCCATATGAAAGTATCACAGACTGAGTGGCTTAAATAACAGGAATTAATTTTCTCATAGTTCCAGAGGTATCTGCAGGGTTGATTTCTTCTTAGACCTCTCTCTTTAGCTTGTAGATCTCCTGTGTCTTTGCAAGGTGTTTCCTCTGTGTGTGTCTGTATTCTACTCTCCTCTTATAAGGATACCAGTCATATTGGATTGAGTCTCACTTAAAGACCTCAATTTTACCTTAATTACCTCTTTAAAAACTCTATTTGCAAATACAATCACAATCTGCATCTTGGGATTAGGACTTCAGCCTATAAATTTTTTAGGGGAACATGATTCAACCCATAATACTTCCTAACACTCAAATAGGGGGCAGGTGGGTCATATCTCAGGTGGGTCATATTTCAGTGGTAGATCCTAGGTTCAATCCTGGTATCTCCATTAAAAAATAATAACTTTTCTGATGGTCTCTCTGAATATCTTGGGGAAGGGTATTTTGCCTTAAATTCTGGATCAAAAACTTCAGTGAAGTTATTTAACCCTCTAGTTTGCTTCCAGAAAGATATTAAGGGTATCCCAGTAAGGCCAGGACAGAAGAAAAACAGTCTCTCTATCCCATTTCTTTTACAGCTGCTGGCAGCATAAGTGACTGCTGGCAGGATCACTTTGCTAAGCCACCTCACAGCAGGGCAGAAAGACTGATGCCCAAGAGCCTACATCAGCTTTTTTGCATGTGGCAAAAGTGTGGGCTTTGTGTGGCAGCCTGATTTGCTCGTTTACGACATTGTGCTCTTGGCTTGATGCTGAAGGCGTGGCATCCAGGCTTCCACGGGGCTCTCCGCTGAGGAGGGTATGTGCTGGAGCATGGCCTCCCTCTCTTCCCACTCAGAGCCAATAGAAATGGGGTTCTTCTGTGGCTTCTGCCCTCAATCCTGAAGATGATTAAGGAAGTAGGTGAGTAAGCAGAGTGTGTATACAAGAATAGGGATTGGATTCTCCACTGAAGATACCTTCTCAAAGGAAATTGTTACAGCCCCAAGAAGAAATACTGCAACATAGAGTAGACGTGAAAATACAGATTATCTTTGCTCCAGATCCTGACACATCCTCGCTATGTTTTAATATATTAATATTTTTGTTTTTCTAGAGATAGACAATCTTGAGACTTTGAACCTGTCTCACATTGCTCTTATAAAGGAAAGGAGTAATATTATAAATAAATAAGTATATATATTCATGTATATTTAAATATTTCTGGTACATTATTGAATAACTCATTAGTGAATCGATTTAGAAAAAATTAGCTTTAAAATATTTATTACATTATAATTATAAATGTTATAATATTTATTATTTAAAATAGTGGGAATTTTGGACTGCTTTTGGCCGGACAACAAAATATCAGGTTTTCATCTTGTGATGGTAATAATTTGATAATTTAGAATTGGGCTTGTCTTTCATGAAGAGTCCAATATACACAGATTGAAATTTTAAAATATAAAGATTTTAAAAGCTGGAATGTTTTGTAATAATCAGAGACGTTAAAATAAAAATTTTAATTTCCCTTTCTTCATCAAAGATTTTCCTTGATTTTGAAAATAAATTAAGTGTCCAGATGAGAAATTGCAGCTTGTAACAAGTAAGCCATGCTAAAAACGAAAGTTTCAAATGATAGTTTTCAATTTGACAAAAATTTTCTGCAGTTGAGGCGTTCTTTCCCAGTGCATGACATTTCTCTGGTGTCAATAAATGTTGCACGTGTGCAGAGAATGGGGAAAACAATCAGTCCACGTGTCCTGTTGTTAAGCGTACACTGTTATTAATTATGCTTTCTTTGCTGCTACACAAACATAAACTTTGAAATTAGGTGTTTGCATTTGGGGGTCCTAATAACTCTCTATTATTTTCCTCATGTTTATCACGTTTTAAAGCTTATTGTTACATGAACCAAGAGTGTATGTGGGAAACTCATTTCCTCTGCAGACAGTAACATAATAATTTCTCCTTATACTTTAGCTAATCAAAAGAACCCTTTGCTCCCTCAGAAATCAACTTCCCAGGATAACTATGTAACAAGAAAGACTATGTGTGGGAGAGACAGGTGAGAGGATCAAGAGTAAAGGGAAGCAATCAAAGTACAGGGAAAAGATGACTAGCAAAAGAGAAAAAAAATCAGATTTATCTTCCTCTTCTAAACCTAAGGTGGGTGGTTCTTCCTGGTAAATTTTTAAGAGCAGTCAAAGTGCCCAGGATAAATCTTGCAGTAACCATAAACCTCAAACATTTTCAGGATGATAGGATTATGACATTTTTTTCCTTATCTTTTTGCTGGAGGCTTTGGATAAATTGTGACCTTTAAACTGTGTGTCCAGTGTTGGTGGTTCAGTGAGTAGAATTCCTGTCACAACTAATTAGAAAATGTGATAAAATTATTACAGATTATTATCAAATTATTCCTTTAATGCTCCCAATATCAGGGTTGACCATAATTGCAGTAAATTGCTTCACTTACAAGATTAGATCTGGAAAGAACCTTGGGAATTTTCCAGCTCAATTCGTTGAATTGGAGATGACTTAAATGACTTGGAGAGGCAGAAGTGACTTTTCTAAGGATTAATGGCTTTTTAATTCTATAGAATTTAAAATTAGAGTCTCAAATATTGTATTTCACTTTCTCTTTTGAAAATTAGGGCTTTACCTCCTGGGTTTTACCCTCCTATTTAAAAGCAGTCATAATAAATATTATTTTAAACTCTAAAGTATTTCATTTACTTTAGTTGTGCGGTGCACATGAGTGCTGTAGGATTTTAGAACACGTCTGTCTGTGTGTCCTGGGCACTTGGTTGGGCATGTTCCCTTGCAGTTAGGTGTGGCCATGTGGGCCAGTGGAATGTAGGCAGGAATGATGTTCTTCCCAGGGTTAGCACATAAAACCTCCCCTAGTGTGATCTCTTATTTTCTTTCCTTATCAGCTGCCTAAAGAGGGAGGACTCCCAGGACATGGAGGAAGGCGTAGCTACAGGATGGAAGGAATATGGGTTCTCCTGTTGCTGACTGGAGGAGGACCAACCAGCAACACCCACATTGGACTGCAGTGTGAGTGAGAAATCAGCCTTTATTGTTTTAACTTACTGATATTTTGGAGTTATTGTAGCAGTTAGTCTACCTTAATACATAAACAATAATAAGGGAAAATTGGAATCTTCCCCATAATCCATTTTTCCCCACTAAGCTTTATGTATTATTTTAAAAAATAAAGAAAAAGATGGTATTTTAAAATAAAATAACTTCCCATTTAGCAGTGTGATAAATGCTTTTAATCCTCCTAAAGTTCATCTAAGTGAGTAGTACTATTGGATGAATATTATGATTGTATTGTTTTATCTTCAGAGTTAACATTATTACATTCAAAGGAAGCACTGCTATACTTTCAACCGATAAATGGTTGAGATGGGAACCTTTAGTCCTTAGTGGTCAATATGGCTCTTTATCATTAATGATAAATTTTGAATGATGATTAGAATTTTCTAGAAAATGGAAAAATAAAAAATTTGAGCAATATTTTCCAATTTTGATCCTTTTAAACATATCGGGATTTAATTTGAAAGATTTCAGTTTTCTTTGAAATTTAGATTCAACCTAATGAGCAGATTTCCCTAAAGAGCAGACCATACCTGAGACTTACTTATAAACCTCTTCATAATATCATTTATGCAATAGCCAAGATTGACATTTTAACGATGATTTTATTAATATAATATGTCAGAATAAAATATGTAATAATTGATTGTTTGCCCCTGCCTTCATGATCGACATTTTAATGCTGAAATATTGCCTTGGATTTACCAGAGTTCTTTTATTAAGCAACCTTCACTATAAGTTCTGTATTTTTCTAATATAAGGAAAGATTTGTCAGCTGTGCCATTACATTTATTAGCCCAGTGGTGTGAAAATTATAAATATCTCCATGCAGTTTAAATCAAGATATTTAATTTTTACTTGCATTTTCTGGAAATTAACCAAATATTGTACAGACAGGTTACTTGTACCAAGGTAAGCAAATTTTTAATAGCTATTTTGAGTTCTTTACTTTGCAACCTATCCTGTTTAAAAACAGTCATGGTAAATACCATTTTAAATTCTAAAGTATTTAATTTACCTTAGTTTTGCAGTGTATGTGAGTGCTATAGAATTTTGGAACATATACATGTGTGTGTGTGTCCATATATTTTGTGTGTGTGTGTGTGTGTGTGTGTGTGTGTGTGTCTGTGTCTGCGCGCGTGCGCACGTGCACTCCAGGGTTCACTATCCAGTCTGATTAGGATTAGGGTTAAGGTTGTGATTATATACTTCCATTAGCTGAATAACTTCAGCATTTAATGCCCCAAATTTACTCTGTATTAATTTTTAATCATTTATATTTTGTAGCACAATTTTATTTCCATGTCCCTTCAGCATGGAACTAAAGAGATGGAAGGGGGCTCAGGTATTATTTTAAAATCACTCAACTGTTACCAAGGAAATGAGACTTGTTAGTTCTGGTGAGTCACATGAGGTCAGAAAATTAAGAGACAGAAGCAAGACAAGAACACAAGTCTTCTAAGCCAGTACTTTGTCTTACACTGAATTTTTATCGTAATTAAATTGTATAATATCAAATATTACTTTCCTCTTTCTTTTTCCATGATTATCTTATCCCTGTCTTCAAAGACAAGAAAAATTTGACTTTAATGCTAAAAAAGAAACAAATAGGCCACATCAAAACTAAACCAGGTCAAGATCCCCTCATTACAGTAATCCTAACACAAAACAGAATATTCATCCTTCACACCTACTGGCCACAATAAGACTGTTTTGTCCACTGGCTGCTCATTAGATTTAGGATATGCTATCATTTAGCATGCCTGTCTCAAAGAGAAATATTTACAAAAATTAAATGAAAGGCTCCTTGATAGGGGAAGTTAATAATGTGCTTGGGTTGGTCTAGCTTATTTAATGGCAAAGCACATATAATTTATAAATAGAATTTAAAGTGTGTTCTTGTTCTAAAGACCCTGAATAATTTTATGCTTGCACATTAGAGAAACACCAACAGATAGAAACTCAGAACTACAAGTCTGGGTTTCAGCAGCCTCCAGACTCTTTAGGATCCCACAGAGCTTTCATTCTTGATGACTTAAAATGAATCACCAAAAGGTATCACAGGAATACGTAGCTGCTTTACTGGTAATTATTTCATAAGCACAACTGGGTATTGCTAATGAGCTTTAGCCTCTGTGTTCAGTGGTAAATGTCAACGCAGTTTGAACCCTTTTTTGTCATTGTACATTTCATCTCTATGCTTCATTTAGTTTTACAAAAGTAGGTATTCCTTTCCTTAATGGTAAGTATGTTATTTCTGATTGTATTTCTTGACTGGTGCTTTTAGATTGGGTGTGGCTTGCTGGTACACACAGTAGATTTAATGGTAAGATTGGGACAAGAACTCGGTAACTGGGTTCCCAGACTTGTACTGTTTTTTCCACCAAGAGTTTGTCTTATCTCTTGGGTTACTACGTAAGATGACTTTGAGTGGAAAACTCAAGGTGCCCTTGAAAAAAGTGTGTATTGGAGAAGAGGTTGAAAGAGTCCAAGGATGTTTAATTTGGAGACAAGACTTAGGTTGTACGGACTAACTGTTACCAGAGAGGAACCTGCGCTTGTACTCTGCCTGTGTAGGTTTTGTTGATAATTTACTGATAAATCTGGAAAACTCATTAATTAATTAAATGTGTTCACTGTGCATTGGCAAAGTGCTATAGATATATTATTTTGTTTATTTGTTAAGGCAACACTGGAAAACAAGCATTATTATCCCACTTAACAAATGAGAAAACCTCAGTCTTTATCTATTACAAGATGTAGGAGGTCTCATGGCTGCTTAGTGACCGAGCTGGGATTCAAGTCAGTTTTATATCAGTCGGAGCCTTGTCCTCTGAGCCATTTATGCCACGCGGACTCATAAATGAGGTCGATAGCCCTGTTCAGCCCTAAGACGGGATTACAAATATAAGAATCCTTAGCAGGAGGAAAAAAGTTCTAATAGATAGAGCCTTCCAGCGAGAGAACTGGTCATTTTGGAAGCAAGTAGCTCCATGGCCCTGGTGGTGCGCAGACCAAAGAGGGGTGTTGATCTATCTGGAAGCCAGTGAAAGGGGCTACTGTGCTGTGTAGAAATGTGCCTATAGTGCTAGAGTCCATTACTCAAAGTTTGTCCTTGGTGTACACCTACCTCCCCGGAATTTCTTTTCTCCCTCAAGTTTCAATCTTGCCTAGACACCAGATACCTCTTCTTTTTCTTCCTATGTCTTTCATTTGCCTTTAATTAATCTTTTCTGGGCTGTAGCTCCTTACCGAGGACTTTGTATTTTAGAAGGCAACGGGTTACAGGAGAATGATATTATGGGGCAAATGTCCCCCTATAAATACCTTCCCGTCATCAAGATGTCTCAGAAGGGGGATAATTGCTACTGAGAAATGTAACAGGCTTGTCAGAGTGTGTATATAAAAAAGTGTATACATACACATGCACGCACACATGCACATACACTCTGTGACAACAAAAACACATGACAACTTCAAGTGATACGAAATGAAATGAAATGCTGTCTTCAAGAGACCTGCCACGCTACTTCCAGGTTATCTGTCGAGTCTCTAGTTTTATCTCTGATTTGTGTCTTATATGTGAATGTTAAAGCAGGCCCACCTCCACCTGATAAAGAATAAATAAAATGAAGACTTTCCATGCTAATTATGATGTTTTCCATCCCTTTAGGTTTGGGCTTGAAATAGTCCTCCCAAAGTCTTCTGGAGGTTTATTACTGTCTTTTGTACGTTGCTGAGTCCTAGTTTAGACCGTGCCATATAAAATAGCACCTGTACTTTCTTGGATAAAAATAGGTTAGGTTAACAGTTACTTTATGATCCTGAAAAAAAGTTAACCATACTGCATGTTAGAAGTTGATATTTAAAATGCCAAGGTCTCATTATTTGGAAGAGGGGAGATTATGAAAAAGAAGTGATTCCACCAGGAACTATGGCACAGGAAGGGTAGGCAATCTTAAAAAATTAGTGAGGAAAATACAATCGTATGACTTCAAGAAAAGAGGAGAATTGATTTTTAATTGGTGTGCAATACCACTGAAAGAATGGCTGAATATAAATAAAAACATTAAAAGCTTTGAGCTTTACTGATTATCTTATACCTGGGTGCACACAGCTTAAAATATTTCATGATTTCATGGAATAGTTATTCCACATCTCCAACTGCTAAAAAAAAAAGTGACCTCAATTTCTCTGCAAGGTTGTAAATCAATAACCCATAAAAAATCTATGGGAAATATAAAAGATAACCATAAACCTCTCTAAATTTGGTTTTGCTCGTAACAATTTTTGATTTTCGGATGCAAACAAAAACAAAGAAGGAATCAACAAGTTCACAAATTTAAACTGGAAGGCAAGCCTCTATGTGAACAAAATAACCTCATGGCAACCTAGCAGAATAGCCACAGGACTTCTGGGAGTCAAGTGGCTAGACCTAAATTTGTTGAAGTAAAAGAAGGCTCGGATTGCCTTAGATCTCGGAAACCCACATCATTTTCAAATGAGAAAAAAAGAAAAAGAAATTTAGAAGTAACTTTTTTTTTTCTCCCTTGAGAACTGTCGGAAACCCAAAAAGCTTTTTAGGAAGGGGAAAAAAAGAAAAGGAAAAGCTGACTCTATTTAATAATCACCTATGGTTATTACTGCAAAACTGAACCAGCACCATGAAAAAAATATATATATATTTCTGAAGAAGAGTATTAAGTAGCTATTTCTCAGGAGTGGGTGAGGATTAATTTTCTTGCCTGCGGTGACGCCACTCTTACAGCCGGTAGGGCTGAGGCCCGAGTGAAGTGTGCTGCCCCCTGCAGGGCACATTCTGAGGCACCGTCCCCCAATTCTTCCCTGACCTGGATGTCTGACACTGTTTTAGCAGGAGACAGATCTGTTTATTTCTCAGTGACAATTAGGGCTCTGAAGGCAGACAACCTCCGAAAAGGTGGCACTCGGACTAGAATTCACACTGAGGGGAAGTAACTGAATGTTCGACTCATTTTTCAAAGACAGCTTTGGCTCTTGCCATGGTTGTGTGGGACTGAGGAAGAGGGACAGTGCGGTGAGGAGGGAGGTGGGGGCAGGGAGACGCAGCCTCACCCACTTGACGGTCTGGCCAAATCAGTGCCACCAAATACGTATACCCGCACTGATACGTACGTGTGGATTTAACATGTGCATGGTTCAGGTTCCTTTCTCCCTCCCTCCCTCCCTCCCTCTCTTCTTCCTCCATTTCCTTCCTTTCTTCCTTCCTTCCCAATGCCTGAGACTCTCACAGACCATCCATAGAAAAACCACACAAAACTGTACAAACGGAAAATAATGTCACGGTCACTATCTCCTTTCTGGGAACACTCAACCTTGTATCGAATAGATGCCTCAATTATATCTTTCATTTAAAAGTGAACCTCGCCTCCTGGCACACTACCTCAAATAGCATCAAAGCAAAATGAAACACAGGCAGCGTTTAACAACGCTGGTAACCATAGAAACATATCATTAAAGAATATATAAACAGGAATGAATAATTAGAGGAGAAATTCATTTCTACATTTATCTTTTTCCAAGACCCAGGAAAAGCAGCTCTCTTATACCTCTCATCTTAATTTGGATGCTTCCTCTTTAGCCTGCCTTCTGACTGAAAAATATGAGAATTCATGAAATGAGAATTTTAATATTACCTAGCTTAATGGACAAGTCTCTTTGTAGGCAGGTGACTAAAAAACATTGCAAGGATGCCCATTGTTGTCTAGATATAACATTGAATGCAAGAGAGGACCCTGAGGCAGCCAAGGAATTTGCTTTGGGGATGGGAGGTGGGCAGGAAAACCTGACTTATATCATGGCGAGAAGGGGAGAGCAGTTGTTGATGTTTAAAAATGGAAGCACGGTTTGCCTCACTTACTGGGGGCATTTCTAGAGTGGAGCATGTAGGAGGGGAGGACTCTGGGGCTTGTGGATTATATCTGTGGCATTTTCAGGTAGTCAACATCACCTTTACAGCTCGTTGGCCACTCTACCTTTGCACCTAGGAAAGTCCTGCATAAACTCCATGGTTGGCTGAATTGGTCATTAACTTAAAAAATTATAAATGGTCTCAGAGAACATCTAGCCCATGGTTGTGCATCAGAATCACCTGGAAGGGGCAGTAGACAAATATGACTTTTAGGCCCTCACTCAACTCTGGGAATCCAATATTTCAGATGTTTTCCCAAGTGACTCTTATACAGATGGTCACTAGACCAGTGTTTGAGAACCATTTTCCTAAGCCAACTTCGTCATCATAAAACAGTATAAACTAAAGTCTAGAGCAGTTGTGGTAGATTGAGTTGTTGATCTCAACTTGCTCCCTCCCTAAAACGATATCACATCCACAGCTTTGTCATGGCTTTGCAGTAAGCAGAAGAGTCTTACTCCTTGTCCTTGGGCTTGACCATATGGTTTTCTTTGGCTAATGGGATGTTAGCAAGCATGGCAGGAGCAGAGGCTTAAAATGTGCCTTACTGGTTTTGCTTACTCTCAGAATCCTGCATTTTGCTGTAAGGACAGACATCAAGTAGTTACAGGTCAAAGGAGGATAAGAGACATGTGGATCACACTTGGGCCTCTTTGCAGCTTAGAGGTAAGCTTAGCAGAGCCCAGCTAAGACCAGCCTAGATCAGACAAACCCAAGCTAACTGGCTTATTATTATAAGTCACTGGGTCTCAGAGTGATTTGTTATATAGTATTATTGTAGCAGTAGCTGACTAATACAGGAATGAAGCGACTTCATCCAAAATTGAATCCTTGCATTGAAACTATTTAAGTTATATATCATGACTCTTAGGCTTGATCTCATTTACTGCTTTACATTGCCTGTTTCTTTTTGCTTCCTTTCCTCCACTGAGTTAAGCACAGATACCCATGAGCTTCATAAGGTCCTTCTGTTCGGTCTACTTTCCCTGTATTCCAGAACACGGTCACCTTTCCTCATCAGAGCTTACCTTTCCTTCCATCGTGTACCTTCAGGATTCTGTTTTCATGTTTCCGAAGAGACTAAGAAAGTCTCAAACTAATTCCCACACCTGTGTCAAGGGGTCACCAATTAACAGGTTAAACACTTCTAGATAAAATTTCTTTTTTTTAAGATTTCTTTTTCATATTACTTGGGGAGGACTAGAGACTTAATGCCAAATGGTGGGAATTTAAGCACAATATATGGCAATTGATAGGGAAAATATTTTTAGGTGAGTGGCTTTGGCGCTTCTCAAATTATATCTGATCTACATACTATAATCCCTTACTTGTTCTCAGACACTTCCTGTCCAAATATTTTATAAACTCTCTGCTTGACCGGCCAAATAAATAGACTATAAACGTAGGCCATTAAGAGAAATGCTCATATGGTACTTCTATTTTGTTCTCTCTGTGGAAAAATTTTTCACAGGGAAGCAAATCTTTAGAGAGAACACATTTTTTTCCCTTCTCCCGAACATGTAGGTGTTTTGTTAAAGATAATAAATTTTTGTTTTTTTAAAGATAAATTTTTTTTTTGTGGATCCTTGACCTTACTTTGCCTGTAATTTCATGTTGAAGATCTTATTTTTATTTGGAGGTTGAGATATCACACATTTTACCAGGTAAATGACTAATACTGGAATGATTTTACCCTATCAAGAAGATAAACAAAGAACTGGAATGAAAAAGGTAGCCTAAGAGATCAGCTTCCGTTCAGTGTTAAGCTGTCCTACACCATTCTCTGGTTAGTGCACAGAAATGCATTAGCGTGCTGCTACCTTGATAGCTACTTGTGAAAGAAGAAGCTAATAGCTAAAACCTTAGAATTTGCATGGAAAAATTTGTGAGCACAGAAATCAGTGAAGTAAAAAACTTCTGGAAAAAGGCAGTCTTCTCCAAATATTCTGATGAATCCCAAACTCAACTAAAGCACAAAAGGTATCCACAATTTAGAATTTAAAACACACAGACACACACACACATACTTGTCAAATTAATACAAGGACTGAATTTTTAAATTGAAAACAAAACAACTATTCCAAATTCTCAACTTTATTGGTTTGAGTTTCATGCAAAACCAGTATTTAATTTGGTTGACTGATTAACTTAACATATATGTTTACTAAGCTGCTTTTTGCAATTCACTTTGATGGTACTATAGAAGAAAACCAGATTAAGAAGGGGTGTCTAATTTAAGTACTAGTTGTTTTTCTTTGTAAATATTTTGTGCTGGAATTATATTGCTTTTGAAACAAGGTGATGTCTGTTTTGTTCACTGCTGTATTTCCCCTACATAGCACAGTGCCTAATGCAGTCACTAATGAGTGCTTCATAAATATTTGCTGAATGAGAATGAGTGACAGATACAATCTGAGAGTAGAGAAGAAAGCTATCCACTTAATTAAGAGGAGTCTGGAGACACTGGATTGGAAAGGTTTCCAGCTTGAATGACTGCAGTGCGGTTGGAGGAGGCACTACATGACACTATCATTCTGGGTGCTGTTTTTCACTTCGAGTGCTGGAAGCAGTAAATCTCTCCCGTTAGGCCCAATACCAAAGAGAAAAGGGGCTGTTGCAAAGAGTAGTGCAAGGGTCTTATCCTGTGGTCTGTGAACCCCTGAAAGCCATGGAAGGGCCTTAGGGGACTACACACTATGCACCATCTTGCTCAAGCATGTCCCTGGGGAAAATCTTTAGTTTGTCAGTGCTGCCAGCTCCTGATTTTGTCCTTTGAAATATTTCTTTTTGGTGAGCTCTCTTTGGAAACCATTTAGGCCATTGATATCTGTAAGATGGTGCACATTTCAATGCCAAATACAACTTGAATTGGATGGAAAGTCTTGGTATTCTCTGCACAGATGGAGGACCCGAGAAGTTGGCACTGCCTCAGCTTCTGCTGCTTCACTGAGGAAAGATGCTCCACATGTCAGGCTTTTTACATGGGCTTGTGTTGGTGTCAACAACCCTTCCAACAATCCCCAAAGAGGTCTTTCTACTTCTGTGAAAACCTTCAACTTCCTCAGAGCCAAGAACTCAAATCAGTGCCTTTTCAGTAAATCTTTGTCAAGATACAAGAGCACCCCATGAGATTCTTTTCTATGAGAGAATTTTGTTGGCAATCCAGAGAAGAGATTTAGGAGAGATTTGGTTTGGTTAATTCCTTAAAATTTTTAAGAGAAAAGAAAACCCCATCTTAGAACAAATTGGTGGTGAGAAGTTCATTCTAGGACTAGCTTTATAATGGCTCATATCTTAGTCACATAAATGAGGCAAATCTTTTGATTGAAATGCTGAATTTACTATCAGAAATATTGCTGAAGAATAATGAGCTTTTTTGGTTGGGCTTCTATTCTAAATGAGGTGACTGGATGAAAAAGATGAATTTTCCAATGCTGAAGGTGAGACTGACAAAGTCTTAAGAGTTTCTGGGGACAAAAATCTACAGACACTCTGCAAATGGCTTATCTCTTATGAGTGTTACTTTTTGTCCAGATGACTTTAAAATTGAAACCCATTGCTGACAGAGATAGCCTTGATGTTAAAGAGTTAATAAAGATAATCTGAGGACAAAGGAAATGATGTAACATGAATTCGGGGATTTCTTGACACATGAAGCACATGAGATATCGTGAGCTACAGGAGCTCTGACTCCATTTGCTACTAGAGACTTTGTGAAGCAGAATTTTACCTCTTATTGCCCTCAAATGGAACGTTGACACTGATGCAGTGTCAAATATGGTATTTCAGGTTCTTATTCTAGAAAAATTGTATAACGTTCTCACAAGCGTGGAAAAGCCATGATTCTCTGTCAGTGCTGCTTTAGGAACTAGGTGTAGATCAATTTCCAATGCAAGTTGATAAGTAAGAAGCACATTTCTTCTGTGTATGTGTTTATGAGTATTTTCTAGTTGATGCTTGTCATCTGAATCAGACTCTCAGAGGGGTTTGTGACTGAAAGAAAGAAAGGAAAAAAAGAAAGAATTTAAAAAGAACAGTCAAAGTAGGGCATGAGCTGATCAGGCAGCTTGCCCCTGTTTAGTGCGGTTGCTCTGTACTTGGTTGGTGGGAGTTCTGCAACAAAATTAGCTGTTACTGCCTTTTTTCACTCCACTTTGCTAAGTGATGCAGACCAGAGTTGGTTCTGTTCCTCACGTTGCAGGAGATAAAGCTGCACGTAAGATAACCCACACAGCTGAGAGCAGGGCTGAAAACAAAGGTGAGAAAACAGGAAAAGTAAACAGGCGTGGAAGAGGATGCCTTGTTTGGTTTTGTTTTTTGGTGCTATTAAATCTAGCTCTGCTCTTGGCGCTATTAAATCTAGTCCTGGATCTAAGGGACTGGGGCCTTGGGAAGTGCACTAGAGTTTACTCTAAAATTCTTCTTGGAATAAAACTATTACTTCAGGAGCAATATTCAAATACACAAGAATCACTGCTTCAAAATGGCTAATTTCCAGCCTGACTAGGGACTTTCTGTTTTTGCTAATTAGTTCAGAATTGTGATGAAGTCTGAGGGTGTTTGAGAAGAAGAGAGTGGCTGATAACAGAAGATGAGTGTCAGGTAACAGAAGCATGAATGCAAGTACGGTTGACAAGTTATTTCCAACCCTCTCTAGTTCTGCAGAGGTGATACTATTGTAGAATAACATGTGCAAACACTTTTATTCAAAGTGATATATCCCAGTATGAGCTATCATATAGTATAGAGCTTTATGCCTTTTTTTTTTCTTGCTGAGTTGATGATATGAAAAATAGTCCTAATACAGCTGAAAGGTGTTCTTGAGCTCACCAAAGCAATGGTCTATTTTTCTGCATTTGAGAGTTTGTAAGTCAGTAATGTAGGAGAGTAAGTGTAGACTGGTTCTCAAATTTTTACATTCTGAAATTTCCATTTCCTGTTTAAGATCACTAAATGAATAACTGGCCAGGGTGGTAGGGATTGTATGTGGTTGAGAGGCAGATATATAGTAACTTCTCCACTTACAAAGATAGTGAAAATAGCCCCTCTGTTCAGTCTCTTCAGTTTTAATGGCTGTCTACAATATACATGCAGACATAATTTCTAGCCTCTGATGTGTAGGGCATTTTTACATTCAACAGTGTAATTGCCATGGTGGTTTGAGGCAGCCCTGTCTTTAAAGTTGATATGAACTGGGGACTCTGGCAATATTCCAAAACCTACTTTTGATTTAGAACAGAGCAGGGTTTGGGGAGTGGGGAGATATATGCATTTGAATTAAGATGAGGGAGAGACTGGCTAGCAGAAAGAAATATATAACTGTTGAGACATTGGTGTGGTATGCTAAGCTGATGTTGGGGCTAGTTAGAGGAGTTTAGTTCATGAAACTTATCTTCAGGATGCCTTTTCTAATTCTGTTACTTTTTTTCCTTAAATTTTGTGACACTTATTTTTTTTATTGAAGTATAGTTGATGTACAATATTTTAAGTTACAGGTGTATAAGAATGTAGTGATTCACAATTATTAAAGGTTATGCCCATTTATAGTTATTATAAAATATTAGCTGTATTCCCTGTGCTATAAATATATCCTTGTAGCTTATTTTATACATTATAGTTTGTACATCTTAATTCCTGCCCTACATTGCCCCTTCCCTCTCCCCACTGTTAACTAACCTCTAGTTTGTTCTCTATATCTGTGAGTCTGCTGCTTTTTTGTTATCTTCTCTAGTTTGTTGTATTTTTTAGATTCCACATATAAGTGATATCATACTGTATTTGTCTTTCTTTGTCTGACTTATTTCACTTAGCGTAATACCCTCCAGGTCCATCCATGGTGCTGCAAATGGCAAAATTTTCATTCTTTTTTATGGCTGAGTAGTATTCCATGGTGTATATATATGTCGCATATTCTTTATCCATTCATTTGTTGATAGACATTTAGGTTGCTTCCATATCTTGGCAATTGTACATAATGCTGCTATGAACATTGGAGTGTATGTATCCTTTTGAATTAGTGGTTTTGTTTCTTTTTGTATGTATACCCAGGAGTGGAACTGCTGGGTCATATGGTAGTTCTGTTTTTAGTTCTTTGAGAAACCTCCACACTGTTTTCTGCAGTGGCTGCACCAATTTATGTTTCCAGCAACAGTGTATGAGGCTTCCTCTTTTTTTTACATCCTTGCCAACATTTGTTATTTGTGTTTGTTTTTTTTTTTTTTGATGGTAGCCAATCTGACAGATGTGAGGTCATCTCTCATTGCAGTTTTGATTTGCATTTCCCTGGTAGTGATGTTGAGCATCTTTTCATGTGCCTACTGGTCATCTGCATGTCTTCTTTGGAAAAATGTCTATTCAGGTCTTCTGCTCATTTTTTAATTGGGTTGTTTGTTTTTTGATGTTGAGTTGTATGAGATGTTTATATATTTTGGATATAAATCCCTTATTGATCATATCATTTGCAAATATTTTCTCCCATTCAGTAGGTAGTGTGACATCATATTTGGATGTGCCTGATAATATAAGATTTTAGAGCTGAAATGGGCTTTAAGAACAGACCTTCTCAAACACCTTATGCTGGTCATTTCTTATTTTTTAGCTGAAGTTCCTCCAGAAACTAGCTTGCTTTTTAGGTTAGATGTTGCTGTTAGAACTTGTACTGGATCACACATGACTTCCAGACAAGGATCCTTTTTCAATAACCAAGTTGTTTCAAATTAAAGAAGAAAAAGAGAATACAAAGACAACTAGGTTTTTTAAAAATTATCTTTTATTAGTGCAGAATAGTAAAATAGTAGTATTAGTTTTATTCCTTTTTTGTATAGCAAACATGGATGTGTTGGTAAGTAGAGGTTATTTATTTTTAGTTTGAGATAAGTAAAATAGGGGTACTAATGCATTTTGAAGGTTAAAGGAAACAGAAAAAACATTTATTTACAAAACTTATTTACAAAAATAGATCCAACATTGGATCTATTTTTCCTGGTTCAATGTAGAACACATAATAGGCACTCAATATATGTTTGTTTAATGAATGAATAAATTAAAACATTCATTTGGGACCTAGTATATATGTCAGGCCTGCTTAATATCATCTAACCCTTAAGATTCAGCTCCTTTCCTACCTTTTTCCAAAAGCCTCTGAAATTCTTTAATAAAACTACCTCTTTCTCTACTATGTCTATAGCCCATATTATTTGCTTATTTTTCACATCTAGCAATTCTTTACTGCTATTTACTTACGTACATATTAGCAACTACTACTGTCTTGTGTGTTCCAGATTCCTGCAGAAAAGTCTCAAACTTATCAGCAAATTAATAATTTTTTTCTGAGATTAAACTTTTTTCTACTTGAAGGTCAACTTACAGGTTACTTACTTATATTAGGACTAATTTAAATCTTTATTTTTTACAATAGGTAAATTGAGCTCTAAATATTTAGATGGAACTATATAAATTACTGAGAATGTTATATGGTAAACCTAATACTATATTGTCCAATGAAGATAACATGTGATATAGGGACAGAAAGCTAGTGGCCAAGGCACAGTAGTGAAAATCTGGGAAAAATCAAGAAGCAGCAGAAGATTGTTGACAATTATTTCTCACTTTCATAGTGTTTTAGCACCTCTTATTCTATTTGGTTGAAAAGTTCATATTCAATTAAATTAAACAATTTTGAAATACAAAGAAAAAAGTTCCCACACAGTCTGGAGAGGAGGAGATATAGGGGGTGGAGTTGGCTTCTGTACTTGATTTTCAAATATTTGAAAAAATTTCATTTGAAAGTGGGTTTCCATTTGGTCCGTGTGGCTTCACTGGAAACCACTTGATGGAAGTTTTAAGGGAGTAGAAATCCACTTTAAATGAGGAGAACAGTTTAATAATTAGCAAATTTTTTCTTGGAGATAAGTGAGCTCTTCACTTTGAATCTATTTCAGTGGAAAGTCATTGACAGTTTGTGGGAGAAGGATAGGATAGGATTGTACATTGTGAAGGAAATGGAACTAGTAAATTCTAACTTATAATTCTAAGAAATTATGACTTTCTTCTTGACATGTAGTTGACCTTTGGTATGACTTCTTGCTTCCATTTTGAATAATAAATAAGAAAGAAGATCTGCAGTTTGTTATTGTATTGTTATTCAAATACTGCGTGTTACTCCACAAATACGATGAATCTCCGTATTTTCATTTATTATGTAATTGGTATTACTCCTAGCAATCTTTTACAGGTCATAGATCAAGAAGAATCTATGAAAATACAATGTTCATATTTTAGAGGATCATGTCATTATAGCAGCATGCCTGGGAAACTAGTTCCTGGGATGTCTAAAATTTATATTGGGTTGTAAAACTGAAGTATGGGCCAAGGGTTAACAACCTTGAATTTTGCCCTTAAAATTAGTCTCCGAAAATCTACTTCATTATAAATACATTACTACTGAGTAGTGTTCTTCTGATTGATATGCCCAGAGCTACCTTTTTCAGCAGTCTTTGAAGCACCAATCCTTCATTTTGGTTCTAAAAATGAAATGGGCTCCATCTCCCTAGTTGGGACATCAGTTTTTACCTGCCAATACAGTTTGATGAGCTTGCTTATACACTGTTCACTTCCTCCACAGAGCCAGAACATGTAGTCAGCAATCATGGCACTCCTACGAACAAGGACAGATTTTTTTTTAAAAACAAATTTATAGGACAGAAGGAAGACCATAACAGGCAGTATATATAAATACTGAAGAAGATTTTGTAATGTATAAATTTGACTAGGCTAATATTAAGCAAAGCAGAAGGCACATTTTAGAATGTAGAAAGTAGGTCTTTCTTTTTTTTTGGTAGCTAAACTAAAAGTATAAGAGAAGGAACACGCCATTTGTCTTCTGTGTGATTTTTCTGTTTGTACAGTATAAGAATATTTAAAGACTATGAGAGAATGCTTTGTTTTGGTTACCTCTTATTAAGCTTCAGAGCACTTATAGAGTAACCCGTATTTTGTGGACTCTAGAATGCCTTCCAACCTAGCAGAGCATAGATAGCTAACTATTGTATATTTAAGCATATCTTAGATTTTACCCAAGTTAAAGATTATTCACCTCTGATTTAACTAGCCTCCTTAAAATTGAAAATAAAAAAATTCCAATTGAACAAACACTCCCCTCCCCCAGCCTTTGTGCTTAATTGAATTAGTTTTAGAATCTAGTGTGTACAACCATCGCATTAGTCTTATTAAGCTGAGAGGATATTAAAAACTATTGTGCAATGGATATTAATTCATTGCTTAGCACCCTTTGGAAAAACAGTTTACTTTTATGACTGTTTCTCTGCTAGACCTCTCTATTTCTTTCCTCCAGAGATTCCAAATCTAATTAAATGTGACTAGAAGTAATTCCAAATTGTCACGTTGGCCAATTAAACATATAATAATCCTGTGTACCTAATCACTAGGACCAAAAGTTTGTTTATTTAAGCAGACCTATCACTGTGTACCTTGAACGTTTTTCTTATCTTTGCCTGCAGATACGTGTTGTTTCTTGACATCATTGAAAATTGAATTAGACATTTTCCTCCCCTAAATATGGGTTGTTTAAGGCACAGCAGCTGGAAACTTACTGGGGTGCTCTGCTGAAGAATTAGAATGTTTAGATTCTTGCTCAGGACAGACAAAAATTAGGACTCTTAAAGATCAACCTTGGGAAAAAGATACCATTTGAAGGATTATTCAGCTCAGTATTTCTCTCTTTACACATGTGTTATTGGAAAGAAGCTGCCCACTGACATTTCAAAATTAATGACAGTAATTTAAGAATAACTAATCTTTTAGGAATCCTTTTATATTTTTCAAAGCCCTAGTTTAGCAAGATAAAGTGAGCTAGCAGGTTTTGATGTCACATGAACACATATGAGGTAGAAAACAAGTTGTAAAAATCAGGCTAGAGAGGAGCACTAGTAAACCTCAAATATTTGCATTTTGATAGAAACGCTTGGAAAAATTTTCTTCCTGTGACAACCTAAAAAGTCACTCTACTTGACATTTGGTGCCTGTCCCCTAGTAGATACCCATTTAACAAGCTAAGAAATTGAGGAAAAACATAAAATCTCACTCTGAGGGGCAGCACACGCTGTATTCACAGAAGCTGGGTACTCTTAAGTGATGGCTTGATTCTACACTCTGATTCCTCCTGCCGTCAGCATTTGGATATGTAAATACGGCTGAAACAAACACTGCTAAATGAGGACACCAGGCATTAGTTAAAACAGGGCTGGGCAACCTTTTTCGGTAAAGGGTCAGACAGTAAATATTTTAGGCTTTGTGGGCCATACCTACTCCCCGTTGCCTTTCGGAAGCAGCTGTAGGCAATAAGTAAACAAATGACTTTATTTACAAAAAAAAAAAAGTGCTCGGCCAGATTTGGCATAGTTTGCCTAATTCTAAGATCAACAGATTAGGTTGAGCAACAGGTGGCAAGCATTGGTATAATTGTCAGTCAGCAGTCAGATGTCAGCTTCTATGCATTCTGGCCATGGGTCCCCTCAGATGTTTCAGGGAGAACGTACATATCGTACTGAAATTATTGATCAGATTTGGAAAGAAACTTTATACTTTTGAAACATGGAAAAACTGTAAAAGACAATCCTGTATCATAGACACAGTGTAGAGTTAAGTAAAATCTAAATCCACTGTTTCTATCACATTAGTGATTGCCATCCTTGGATTGGAATAACTGAAAAAAGAGAAAGTAGGTCACCACAGTGGGTTTCTAGGGCTTTCCTGCATTTTTAAAGCTTCCGATGATTTGGTTTTGAGTTCACCATTGTACAATTAGGAGTTTTCGCATTTTTATTAATGTTTTCCAAAAGTTGCTTTTTCTACTATAATGTGTTGTCAAATTGCTGCTTTCTTAAGTATGATTTTCTTATATCCAGGGGTTCAGGGTTTGTTTTTTTTTTCCCCCAAAGGAATACATGTTCAAATCTGTATTGAAATAAGGGAGGAATTAAGATTCATTGAAATTTGTTACCTGCCCTCAGTGAAACACAATTATTAGAATTTTTAAAAGATACTAGTGTTAAGTAACTATACATGGGTTTCATAAAGCTACACATTTACTGAGAAGTTTTCCATACGTACACTGTGTTTCCTCCAGTACCTGGCACAGAGCTGTAGGAAAACGATTTAGGTTGTAGTTGCTCCAATCCCACTTTCTGCCCACGGAAGTGGCGGTTATGCTTCCACCACCCACCTTCCTTTGTCTGGTGCCCTATCATGGCTCTGTCCTACAGTCCAGCCTCTGTGAATCAGTATAAAACTCAGTGGGAGAATACGAAAAGGGCATGGAAATAACATTATACCACACAATATTTGTGAGGCAAGAGATAGGGGTTTTCCATCATGCTGAATTTCTCAAGGGCAAAGATAATTAATTAATTAATTAACCCAGAGAATCTACAAGGAGTCAAATAGCTTGTGGGAGCCTGGTTTTGGCTGACTCACTTCATGAATCAAAGGAAAACAATGATCACTTACTCTTCCTACTTTTCTTCTGTTTTCCTTTAGACCAGTATCCTAGATGCTGGTCAGTGCAATTCAGCATTGCTTCTAAATGTCTGCATTTCATTGTCTGTATTCTATTCAGCTTCCTTTTATTAATCTACTGAATGTTGTAGCTGCATGGGACTGTGAGATCATGTCAGCCAAACCCCTTTGATGGTCGGTGGTTTAGTATCTGTCAGTTTTGAGCCTTTACTAAGTGCTAAGCACCACAGTAAGCACTTTACACGGCGGAGTGTGAATCTCGCCCACCCACAGGCCTGCACCAGATCTCATCCCACCTTCCCACCCATGGAAACTGCTCCAGAAAGTCTTTCTCTTTCTCTCCTTCCCCCTCGCTCTCTCTTTAAATTTCTCCTTTTCTCTTGGAAGTTTTCTACCAACACACAAAAATGTTGTTCTTCCTACCACCTTAAAACAAACGAAACACCCAAAAGCCTCTCTTGATCCACTTAACTTCCAGTTATCATCTCAGTTCTTTCTTTTTCTTAAAAAAAACACACAACACAAAACACAGAATGCAAGCAAACAAAAGAACAAAAACCCTCCTCTGGAACTCACTCCAGCAAGGCTCTTATTCCTACCACTTCACTGAAACTGCTCTTGTCAGTGTGCCTAATTGTCTCCACACTCCTAATGCAGTGGCTCAATTCTCAGTCTTCATTTTACACATACTCTCAGGTACAGCTGATGTGATTGTTCCTCCAGTATCCGCGTCCCCTCGTGGCTTCCACAACTCTGTTCTTTATGGTTTCCCTCCTGTCTTACTGGTTGCTCTTTTCAGTCTCCTTTGCTGGCATCTCCTCATCTCCCTGGACTCCTAACTTTGGAGTTCCCCAGTGCACAACACTTGGACCCCTTCTCTTTCTGTAATCAGTCCCTTAGTGGTCTCACCAGTTTGTAGCTCTAAACACCGTCTGTGGGTTGACAACTCTTACATTTATACCCTGAGTTTAATGCTCTTCTTAGCTCTCCAGACTCAAAAGTTGCCTTCTTGACGCCTCTACTTAGATACCTAATAGGTATTTTGAACTTATTTCTATATCTGAGACCCTGATCTTCCTTGCTTCCTCTCCCCCAGTCTCTAGTAGTCCTCTTCATCCATCCAATTTCTCAGGTGAAAAATCTTGGAGTCATTATTGACTCCTTTCTTTTTCTCATTCCCCATCCAATAACTGGTCAGGTTATCTTTAACCTGTTTCAGAATCCTGCCACTTCTCAGCATTTCCAGCGTTGCCATGTGGTCCATCATGTCTCACCACGATGACCACAGCAGCCTCTAAACTGGACTCCCTGCTTCCCACTACATCAGTGCTCAACACAGCAGCCAGAACAATTCCATTCAAATTACTGCACCAGAGTAGGTCCCTGCTGTGCTTAAAACTGCAGGGGCTTCCTATCTCACTCAGAGTGAAAACCAGTCTTGAAAATGGCATTTGAGCCTCATGCCAGGTGGTCACATGTTAATTCTCTGACCTCATTTCCTACTTGGTCCTGCTTTCCTCATAAAGAGGAAACACTGTTGCCTCTGGGGTTTTGCACCTGTCGGCCCCTGTCCTAGAGTTCTCTTTCCCGAGTCACCCCCTGCTCACTTCCTTCAGGTCGTTATCGGGTGTTACTCTCTCGGTAAGGACCGCCCAGGCACGCTCCAATACTACCCATACTCTCACTTGTTTTTACCTTTTCCACAGTCCTTATCGCCATCCCACGTAGTGGTTATTTTGTTATTAATTTTGGTCATGTTTATGGCTGTCTTCCTCTACAGTAGGGCTTCACAAATTATGGGCTGTGGGTCTGCGAGTTGTGTTTGTAAAGTTCTACTGCAACATAGCAATGGGCGGTCGTTTGTGCATTGTTTATGTGTTGTCTTTGACTACTTTTGTGTTACAGTGGCAGAGTTGAATGATTACGGCAGAGACCTCATGGCCCACAAAGTGTAAACTATTTACTGTCTGGCTCTTTACTAGGGTGTAAGCTCCCTGAAGGCAGGGATTTTTGTTTGTTTTAGTCGCTGCTCTGTCTGCAATGTCCAGAGTAGTGCCTGGCACTGTTAGTGCGGCAGTCACACGATAAATATTTGTTGGCTAAACGACAAAACATTATTTAAACTAAAAAAATCAAATTCTTGTTACCAAAAACCTGAGGTCTACCGAGTTACATGGTTTACTAGGATTGTAACACAAGCAGCCTGGTCCTAGGGCTGCCTCACTGTCTATATTTAACAAAATGCTCTTGTAGTGGAGGTGACATGAGAACAAAGGGAGAGATTGGGCTTTGCCAGTTTAATTTGTCCAATGTAGAGTCCAGTACATTTAGCTCATATGAGAGCTTAATGAATGCTAATGGATGCTGATGTATTTATTACATAAATTAAAGAGAAAAGGTACCAGGGAGCCCAGGGGCCTGATGTGTTGTATTTAAAATTATTTTTTAACATGATATCTTCTGTCACGTGTCAACAATTATTTTTCTGCAAGCAGATCTGCTATTCTTTTGATACTATATTTGAATTCATTTTATAAAAGTCACACTTACTTTACTTAATACATCTGTTAAATGTAAAAGGGTCAGAATCTGGCTTTCAAATATGTATGCATCTAAAATAAAAGATTTTTATGTCACGAACTCAGCTTATTGTGAACCAAATCCTATTTCTAGACAGTGGCAAATACACAATAAAAGACTTTGATGTATTATTTATAAGATAGGTATAAGTTTTGTTTTCCAAATTAATACTATAAAAGGATCATTCATGCCAGGTGAATTTACACATTGCATATTCCTGAACAGACTGTGCCATTCTGAAAGTATGAGAATGTGTTACTGGCATTTCTCAAGGCCTCTGTTCAGATTCAAAATTTATAGCATTTCTACTCAGTGTGGCCACATGGTGGTGTAAAACAATAAGATATGGGTAAACAAAGACGATCACAGCACACCATCAGCTGTGTGGTCTCGCTGGGCTGACTGGCTGGGACATTGAAAAGTCATTCGTTCAGCACCTTGCCTTTGGGCAGGATCACACTTAAACCTTTCAAATGAGACTGATGAGAATCTACTCTGTTTTAAAGACCTCCACAGAAGGACATTGCTCTACTTTGCTCACTGATTCCAGAGTTTCACAGCCATGCAGAGCATCTTCTGCAGTTTTAGTCTGTGAGCTTCAGTTTTCTATTCAGGGTTAATGCAACCCCAACTAGACCTGAATAGTGGTTCTACATATCCTCTCAATAATTTATTAATCTTCTCTTCCCTGGGTTATTAATTGACTCCAGTTGCTTTCATCTTTCTCCATGGCTCCCCCTTTTTTTTTTGATGCTAGTCAGTTTCCTGGTTGTCTTTTCACCTTATTTAAGTATCTCCTTTTCTTTCTTCTACAACTGGAAATTGACCTCTCTCCAAAGTCTAAGGATAATCTTCTGGGGTTTGTATGCAGCTGTTTCATTTATGTAACTGGCATTGGTACTTCTCAGACGTGTGTCTATCAAGATGGTTCTAACTACAGAATTCTTTATTTTCGACATATTTAGGAAGTTGTTTCCTTTTTCCTGTACTTAAAAAAGCTCAAGAACATATGTATGTACATGCCATTAATTTTTTAAGTTAATACTAATTCAGTATTCCTTTTGAATACAAATACATACTAATATTAAAAGAGATTATATTCTGATTGGGAAGAGTGCCACACTAGCAAATTAACTCACGCAAACACATACACACACACACGCATACACACACAAAAAGCCTCTTTCTGCAGGCTCATGTATTTTCTACTTAGCAGTCAGCCACAGTGATCTTTACAAAATGTAACTGTAGATTACCTCACTAAAATCCAAGCTCCTACCATGGCCTACCACTTTTGTAATACGCTATCCTTATTTTCCTCTTCAACACATTTTCCATCACCCTCCAGTCAACTGTGGCTTATTCAATTGCTCAGAGCAAATACGAAATTTCCCACCTTGGGGCATTTGTGCATGTGGTTCCTCCGGCCTGGAATCTATTCCCTCAATTATTCATCTGGCTGCTGCTTCTCAAGATTTCGGCCTTTTAGGATTTAGCTTAAACATTGATAACCTCTTCAGTGAGGCCTACTCTGACCATTTTATCTAAATAAGTTCTGCCCTACCCCAACCAGAACCTTATCCTTTTCCTGCATAAGTCTCATATCTTGTAATTATTTGTTGGTGTACTTGTTTATTACCTTCTTTCCCTAAACCTGTATTGTTTGATATAGTTGCCACTAGCTATATGTGGCTGTTTACATTTAAGTGAATTAAAATTAAAATAGAAAAATTCAGTGTCTCAGGTACACAAAGCACATCTCAAGTGCTCAGTTGTCACCTGTGGCTGGTGGCTATTGTATTGAATGACAGAACATCCCCATCAACTCTGGAAGCACCGGTCTAGACTAAGCCACAGGAGGCTACCATTATAGTGCCTCTTACAATACCTGGTAAGTAGTGGGTGCTTGTGGTGACTAATTTTATGTGTCAGCTTGACTGGGGTATGGTGTGCCCAGATATTTGATTAAATATTATTCTGTGTTTGCTTTTGGGTGGTGTTTTTGGGTGAGATCAGCATTTAAGTACATAGGCTGAGTGAAGCAAATTGCCCTCCCCAGTGTGGGTATGGCTCATCCAATCTGTTGAAGGCCTGAGTAGAGCAAAAAGCTGAGTAAGTGTGGATTCACTTTCTGATTGTCTTCAAGCTGAGACAGGTCTTCTTCTTCCTTTGGACTCAGACTTGGATTGGATCTTAGATACCATTGGCTCGTGGGGTCTTAGGCCTTTAAACTCAGACCAGAACTATAGCCCTGGTCTCTTGACTCTTCAGCTTGCCAACTACAGATCCTAGGACTTCTCAGTCCCCATTATCACATAAGCCAATTCCCCATATATTTATCTCCTATTGGTTCTGTTTCTCTGGAGAACCCAGCTAATATGGTGCTCAGTAATTTATATCTGCTTTTGTTTGCACTTTTCCCTGGTCATCCTCTCGCCCACTCCACTACTCCTAGTCATTTGAGGTTCATCAGGAGGCTCAGCCTGTACAACTGTGGGTTCATGTATTTCAGTAGTTGATGGACATTGAAGAGGTTATAGTTTGGTTTCTAGACTTTTATAACACAGTCTGCCTCTGTGCCTTATTGCCCAGTTCTAATAGCTGAATGTTATCCCTGAGACCAGGGGTCTACCTTTTGCAGACTAAATCCAATTAATATGTTCCTACCTTGATTATCATTCCAGATATGGTTATTCTGGAGTTCTAGCCACACTTGCTCCTGCAAGATTTCCCAGTTAATGGATGAGAATTATTCTTGAAGTTCAAAGCCTGTCTCTTAGCCTGGAAATTCAAATACTGCCTATCCGTAGATTCTCAATTGATGCCCATCATAAACAATAATAATAGTACTGTTATTTGTAATAGCAACCAATATTTATTGAATGCTTACCATATATATAGAAATTGGTTTTACATCTCATTTAATTCTTACAACCAAGCTATGAGATTAGAAAACTGAGATTCTTCAAATTTAGGAGGCTAACTTTCTAAAAAGATGGTAAAAGGGTCAGAATTGAAACAGATATATTTCTCATCAAAATTTGGCCTTTTAACCATGGTTCTGTACTATTCTCATGTTGCCATTCTTTTCCTGAGCATTTTTTACAAGACTTTATTATCTTTTGTTGGACTTCCATGATGCTAATTTCTTGCTAAACTGTCAACCACTGATGCACTCTAAAAACTGTATTACTGTGGTTGATTGAACAGTGATGGTAATTATATTGCCTTTTGATACCTGGCCCTCCTCACCTATCCCTTTCCCATACTTATCTCAGCAGCAGACATGTGCTCTTCTTTGTTCTGGCTTATTAATCTGACAATGTCAACTTTTCCTTTCCTGGCTGTATCAAGAGATGTGTTATTACTCCCATAGAAAATTTATACCTGGTTGAAGAGGCGTAGATGAGTAAAATGCATCTCAGATTATGTATGAAAGTTTTGATTTTATTTTGGATGATTATTTTTTTCTATGTGGAGCCCCAGAATGGAGTTACCAACATTATCAGCAGAAGTTTATTATGTTTATTACAATAAGGCCTGGAGTCATGACCACAGGCGAAAGTACAAGGATGTGATGCTGACCTCTGTGAGCTGCCAACTTGAGTATTGATGTAACAGCTACATTTGAAAAGAGTAATCAAAATATAAGGCAGTTTTATAGCCATAAGGAACTATGCAAATGTTAAGTACATCATGTTACCTAAGAAGTACAGGGCATAAATGCTATAGAATTTTAAAGGGGGAAATGATGACTTTTGGCTGTAATGGACTGATTGAGTGCTAAGACCTGAAAAATGGCTATCATTATTTCAAAGTGGTGATGAAAAAAAGAGAGCTTTTGTTTTTTTTTTCCCTTTGTCCAAGAGTCATATTACATACAAGGGCATTGAAGGTGGAAAGTATTAATGCAGAATCTGAGGAGAGGCAGAGGGTTTGTGTAAAAGAAAAGAGGGCCAGGAAATTGTGTTGGGGACAGATTATGGTAGCCTTGGATTCCAGGCAGATGAGTTTGGACTTTTTCCTATGGAGGTTGGGGAACAATTGAAGGATTGTAATATGGGATCTTAACCCAGCTGAGATCTCTTGTGTTTAGCAGGAACAGTGACAGCCTCTGGCTGTACTGGGGTGTCTCTACTTTGCTTTTTAGGTATGGATTTAGGAGGAGTGGGAGTCTTGGTAGGGCCATATGGATTTGGAAGGGATCTGAGTACATGTTTTTGTTAGACTCATGTTTGCATACTTTATGAATTCATTCATTCCACAAAGATGGGGACTCTAAGATGAATAAGCCATTTCCTATCATTAACGTCTAATGGAGAGGCAAACATGCACAAAGATAATTATAGTAAAGTGGAATAATTGATATATATACACAAATACAGCTGAGAGAGTTGGTGTGTTCAGGGAGGGAGACCTAGAGAGGAGATGAGAACCTGGTTCAGCCTAAAAAAGTGATGAGGAGGATTAGTCCAGCAAAGGGAGAATAAGCCTGAGAAAGGCATTCTGGGTATAGGGTACAACCTGAACACAGGTGCACAGCTTAGAAGAAGGAAGAGTGAGACAATCCCATCAGGACCTTCTTGCTAAGTTTAGAGCAGGCAGGGAAGGCAGGGAGAAGGCATGAAGGAACTTGGATTTTATCCTGCAGGTTTTAGGTATTAAATGACATGGCAAGTTCTGTGGTTTAGAGAGAGAACCTTGGCAACTTGTTAGAGGATGCATTTGAGGGTGAGAAGACTGGAGATGGGAGATCATTGTCGAAATTCTCCTGAGAGATAATGAATGAGCCTAAACTAGGCAGTGACTATAGGCTAATAGGAAACTGAGACATTGGCACCATTCCTAAGGACAAAGTCAAATGACAAAAGCATGTGTGAAGGCACTTGAGTCCTTAAATATGGTAATAGTCCAGGTCCTGTGGTGACTCAGTGTCAGATGCTAGGGGCAGTTTCCATAAAAGTATTTCCTGCTACTCTTGTGAGAAAAGAAAAATCTAAAAGTGAATTCTTTCCTTTTCCAGATGAATGAACTAATATCTGAGTCTCAAGGAAATCATAAATAATGATAACACAGTAATGGGTTTGGCCTGAAGCCAACAGTCTAACTCCAGGGTAGAGACTGACTAGTATCACAGAGCAGCATCCAATTAAATAATTCGCTGCCCTGACTCTCTGAAGAGTGTTTATGGAGTCTGATAAACCCGAGAAGCTTGCTTAGTGCTTATTCTTGAAGGTTTCTTTCTGGGGCATTCCTCTGGGGAACACTCTTATTGGTGACCTGTCTCCTGCCCCACCATAACCCAGATCACTCTACCATGACCAAGAATTGAGCCCCCATCCTTGGGACGTTTCTTCATCAGCAGAGGGCACCCTCACCTTTTGGTATGGGTGAAAATCCAGAACATATGTTTCTCTAATCTTAAACATAATCATGAAGTTTTATGCAACTTCTTGGAGAATCAAAGGAAGAAGAAAGATGAGGAAAAAGCAAAGAATGTCATTTTAGGTCATCCTCAGAAGGGACAAAATCTCAAGAGGAGAGTCTGGCTATGTAAAAACAGACAGTCCTGAATCTAATTTTGCTTTCAGTAGTTCACACCAGCAGATTCTGGAGCCAATATAAAATGTAAAGCAGTTGGAAAGAATAGTATACAGAGCAGAAAATAAATCCATTCACAGCAGAAGAACAGCTTACAGCAAAACTAGCCAGGACTGTCTTGTAATTCCCTAGAAGTAAGGAAAAAGAATAGTCTTACTGCTTGCCATTCTATCTCCTAATTTCTGCTTGGGTAGAAAAAAATCTTAGAATAAGTAGAGACTATACAGTCTGGTAACACATCTTAATTATTTATTATATTGTGCAACTGGACCACTATCATAAATGCAGCTACATGTTTCTCAAGAGCCTGGGACCTACAGGTAAAGAAAAGAGTGATTAGCTGGCATATGCAGGCTCCAATATGGTAAGCTGGTTCTTCGGAACTTGGAATCAATTTTCCAGTAGAACCAAAGTATGTATACACTGTGGTGAGGTTTTTAAGGCAGCTAACAGACACCCATTTAAACTACAGTTTACTAAAATGATATACGTTTTAACAGTTATGCAATCTTTTATTAATAAAATAAAACCAAATAAAGCACCAAATAGTGAAAAAGAAAAGGAGAGGGGAAAGTACTGTGTGGGCCAGTGTGCAGGCTGAAGCTAGGCTGTGGAGCCACACCTCTTACTTTTTCAGGAGATGCTTGACCTTGGAAAAGTCACTTAATCCCAGTCTTTTTCCGTACATTCTATGGTCCATCTCTAGAATGAAGGTGATTTTAATACTACCAATATTCTGGAAGGTTGTGTGTATAAAAGTAATAATAACTGTAAAACAATTTGAAATCTATGAAACCTGTAACATGAAATCTACACATATTAGGTTGATGCCATTGTTTTCAATACTGGTGTTGTCAACCAAAGGGTGAATGTGGATGGTGAAGCTGGTTGAGTCGGATGCTCCCAGCTCAGGCAAGCCTGGTTCCTCTACTGAAAGGATAGGAATGGTGTAAACAGTCAGAATGAGTTGAATGTAGAGCTGGGAGCGAGGTAGCTTTTACCCAGGGAACATCTTTATATTGATGTGGTCAGAATTGTTACACAGGACACTTGTGACACAAGGAGAATGGATCTTTAAAACGATTTTACATGTGGCATTCTCAATTTAATCCATCTAGAAGAACCACCATACCAAAACACCATCACTAACAATTAAACCTTTTTGCGAAAAGCCCACAAAGATACAATAAAGAATCTGTTCAAGTGTTAACAGCTCACTGGTGGAAGACTGGCTCACTCTTCCAAGATAGCAGAGGCCTATCCAAGTAACATGCAAGAATTTTCTGATTTTTATGAGTGATATATATGCAGGGTGGACATTCGGCAATATTATGATATGTTCAGATTTGCTCTCTGCACTTTTCTAGACTCCTTTAAATAGTCCATGCCACTGTTCTGGCATCTCCTTTCTTTCCTTTCACTGTATTCTCCTTATATTTTGGCCACCAGAGATCTCCCATGGTGAAGCCCACCTTCTCCTGTCCTCAGGCTAGTGTTATAGGATTCAGTTTCTCCTTTTCTCAATACTTCCCTTCATTCAAGCATGTAATTTTTTTCAAGGCAATGGTACATCTAGAGATAGGTAGATAATTTGTGAGGCATCAAAAAATTCTCCAGCAGCCAAAATGCTCAATGACTTAAAGTGCCAAAAATGACACATTAGTCACTTCTTTAGGTTGCAGTTTAAATGGTAATGTACATTTGTGTCTTTTCTGAAAATAAAGGCATTATCATTCATTATTAACTTTGAATGAATTATTTTCATCAGATTGGCAGAGGCAATATGTTGCAGGGATTGAGGACTCAGATGTGGGAGCTAGCCTGCCTTTGAATTTCAACTTTGCCGTTTGCTCTCTGTATGACTTTTGACTTAACCTCTCTGCGCCTCAGTTTCCTCATAATACCATGAGGATAATAATAGGTGCCAGGCTCACAGGATTGTTAGGAGGATTAAATGCTCCATTATATGAAATGCACGTCGAGCACTGTCTGATACTTGAAAGTACTTGATTTGCAAATTATTATTCTGCCCAGGCACTAACAGTGGTATTTAGGAGAATGAAATATACATTGCTTCTTTGAGAAGCTAATACCCAAACAGGCTTATTTAGACTGCTTCAAAAGTGTATTGATCTCCATTGTTATTAAAGTTTTTTCTTGCACTTAAAAAACGTATCGAAGCTTTTAACTAATATAGGTAGTGTAGTTTTGTGAGCCTGCAACAAGAATGCCACATGTGCAGCCTTCTTAAACCCTTATTGCATTTAAATACTCTTGTCTTCCACACTGTGTTATAAGCAATAACACATTGCTTGTAAGTCTTCTCTTTGAGCCTTTTAACTCCCTCTTGTAGATTAGTTATTGGTATTCTTTAAAGTCATCTCTGATACAGTATAATTTTGTGGAGGGCAGGGATCACATCTCATTTATTATTATGAATTCTCCAGAGACTTGGTACATGATTATCAAATGAATGAATAATTGAAAGATCTGTAAGGACAGAGATTTTTGAAATTTTGTTCATTGCTGTATCCCCCAGCATCTAGAACAGTGACTGGCACATAGTAGGTGGTCAATAAATAGTTGCTAATGATTTCATTAAATGAAGGGAGGCACAGATTTGCTGTTGAAGTTAAAATGGCATTCTATATATGAAACTGAATTTTCCACTGAATTATATTAAATATTTTGAGCCCTGTTCCTCTAGGGAAAAAAAAAAACATGTGCATTGGGGAAGTGAACTATGCCATGCAGGCTAGGACATTTTCTTGCTCATTTGGATATTTCTCTGCAGGTAGGGGAGAGTAGAAATAGTTATCCATAAGCTGTATTCTCCTGTCTCTAGGCAATAGCTATCATTTATTCACTTATTCATTCAACCGAAAGCTCCGGACACCTTGGTTTGTGAAAGACACCATGGCCGATGATGGGTGGCATGAAGCAGGGAGCGTACGCAAAGATGTCGATGCCAGGGTTTATGTCTGAGTAGCTGAAATGAAGTGTAGTGCTCTCTCCCATTGGAAATAAAGTGTGATGATCTCATTCAGTCCACTTCTAAGAGAAACTGCATTGCCCGTGCCTCCTGGTGAAAAAGCAGGTCTTTGTGATTCTCATCCTCTTGGCCAAAACATGCATGACTAACAATCACAGGTATTAGAACTAGGCTATTCCAAAGAGGAACAGTCACTAGTGGGAGGAGAACAGAAAAGAAAAACAAAGTGATCTGAACTCTTTCAAGGTCCCCTGTCCTGCAGCTTCCGCTACACTTTAGGTTACCTTGATAGATAAACATCTTAAGAGTAACATGTTTGTTCAGGAGAAGACTTCAGGCGAGTGTTTAGTACTGAGATGACCATGTTCTTGGCTTCAGGTAACCATACACCTAGGTTTTCCCAAGGCAATCCTAGTCTATGCCTGTTGTCCGAGGGTAATTAACAGAGGCCTTTTCACTATCATAATTTTCCTGTTTTAGATGATAAATGATGTGGTCTCCTATTCTCTCAGCGGGGAACTGCTTTAGAGCATGAATGCATTGTTACATGCCATCCTCCATGGTTCAGTGTACCTGTTTAATCCTCTAGAGAGAATTGTTAATCTTTTCTTTAGTAGAATTGTAAGCTCTTCATGGACAAGAATCTTATTTTCTGCTTCTTCTATTCCTTCTTCCCGGCATAGCTGATTATATAGTAGCTTGCAATATATTCTTATTAAATTTTATTTAGCTTTTCCCCTGACTTAAGATTCTTTGGAAAAAATTCATACATGTGCATTTTCCCTATTAGATGTATATATTCTTTGAGTTACATGTATTTATTCCTCAGATACATTCTATAAGAAAGTCATCCAGCAAGTTATCAGTGGATGTAATCCATAGAAACCTTGATTTATGCTGAAATTGTGCTTTCTAGATGCTCATTTTGTAGCTTTTAATTTATAGATTGGAATCAGAAAGGCTGGTTAATAAACATTAGAGTGTATTTCACTACTTCACAGATTATCCAACACACACAAAAACTACACTAGCATAAACTAACATTTTTAGTTACTGTTTTTTAGATGAAAAGAGAACACAAGCAAGGATGAAGAAAAAAGAAAAAAAGAGATTACAGATTTGGTGAACATCATAAAGAAAGTTAAATAGTTGGGAATTAAAATGGTATGCATTTTAAAGCAAACAACTGTTTGTTTATTGAGCACTTATTATGTATCACTTACAAGTAATACTTATGTTATTGAGCTTTTGGGACAGAATACATGGAAGACCTTAGAAGTGAGTTCTAGCACTGCAAATGTTGAGTTCACAAGGTAATCACTCTTCCACTAGGAGACGTTTGTGCACCCTTAAACGGGTTCATGGTATTGATTTAAGGAAACATTTACATTTCTTTGGGGGCACAGTACACTATCCATCTATTTATTTAGGTGCTTGCTTGAAGGGGGTTTAATATAGGCAGAGACAGTGTTCTTTTTTTCCTTAAACCACAGCTTGCATGATGTTTGTCTTATTTTTTAATTTGTGTTTTTAGTTTTTCAAATGTGCCCATAGGCGTTAAGTAATGGTAGCATATTTATAAATTAAAATATAAATAAATAATTTCAGAAAGCATTAACAGCTGGCAAATATTTTTTCATGTGAGTTGTTTTTAAAGAAAGAAATAAACAGTTCTGTGAGCATGGAGGAAAAAAACATACCAGGTTACAGAAGAGTAGACTGCAGCAAGAACCTCTTAAAATTCTAAATTTCATGAAAACCTGAAAAGAATAAATATATCCCTTGAAGGAAGGTGTGAGACTTGAGAGTGTGTCTGGGTTGGCAGGGAAGAGTGACGGCTAGGGTAGTTCAGTATGAATTTTAAGTATCTAATATTCATGACGAGTGTAGTGGAGACCCTGCTTCGTATTGCCTCATATAATACATTTGATTATGAGTAGAAGAGATTTAATAGTAGCTCTGTTAAGTGAACTTGTGAACTGTTATTAGTGTCCTGGGGATGATCAAAAGGTAAGACACAGGTACAAATGGTATCCATTTCAGCTCTTCCTGTTTCTTCTTATCAAAGAGTTGGGGCTTGCATCCCTGAAGACATCCTTTGAAGAAGGATGAAGCCATCCATTGAAGACAATGCAATCATTTGTGCAGGAGAGGCAGGGATTTAGGAATCTAGTGCCATGGCCAGGATTTTATAGAATTTATTCAAGGAAGGCAAAATCTTTCACAGAAATCAATTGTTAGAGACTCGTGACTCTAAGATACTCTTTTGAGCAGTTACACTTAGAACATAACAAACCTAGGGAAAGACTATTAGGGAATCCCCAAGGAAGTGTGCAGACTACAGTAGCAGAGAGAGAGTTGAGTCCTTTTAGCCCCTGAGACTGGACCTTGTTCCCAGTTCCCTCATGAGGAACCCAGAGACTAAACAATGATATGAAACCCCAGTAACAGCAAGATCACATTATGCGTGCATTTAACCTAGTTGGATTCCAAAATATTGATCAAAAGATAAAAGGGAAGATGACAATTTAAAGTGTCCAGTGTCAGCTTGCCATTTTAGTCAATAAGCTTAAGCCCAGAGGTGAATGGAGTCAGTCAAATCAGCAATAATCATTGCAAGTTTGAAAGCTGTTTTTAAAATGTGAGAAAGATGTAAGGGTTTCCCTGATCAGTGGAAAAGAAATCTGCCAGACAAGTGGCTGAGCCTCCAGGCCTTACAGGAAAAACTTAGATAAATGAGGGCTAAGGAAGAGTTAGATGGGCTGATAAAGTCATCTGTGGAAAATGGAATGACGGCAGTGAAAAAGAAGGGCCAACAAAATAGAATCTTCATTAATTTGCCGAAGTGTTCCAAGCAGAGATATCTTTGAGTGACAGTTTTAAAATATATTATCTCTGTGGAATCATACATTGAACATTACAGTAAATACTAAATTTTTGTGAGCATATTTGTATGTAGGTTGTATATGCAAAACCATGTACATGATGGTGGTGGATAGTACAAAAGACTTAAAAGACTTTGAAGGATTTTTCTGACTTTACCTTCTTCTTTTTTTTTTTTTGGCTTTAGATAATGACATTAAAAACTAACCTCTTCATATCATACTTTGCTACTCTGTTCTTCTTCTAGACAGCCTGTGAGTCAGCTCCCAGGAATCCCAAGTAAGGTGGAGGAGAGGTGAACTCTTGTGTTATGCAGGTGGGATTTAAGTCAGTGTATGAAGTTGCTGCCATTATTATGATTTGAGTTGTGTTCATAGGTTGATAAGGCTTGAGGAAACTCAAGTCACGTAAGATGTTTTCATTACAGAGTCTGGGTCAAATTATTCCCAGTAAATTCTTTTGTTGGCTTTTATAAAGTTTTGTAATATGGTGCTTCCCTTTCATTCTGTATTTTTATATATGGACATCTGGTCTAAGGGGATCTAATCTACTTTACTATTAGATTTAAGATTTTGACACCCAGATTATGTTAATATAGATAAGAAGCCCTCTTTTGGAGAATTTGTTCTTTATAGAGTGGATTAAAATGCCAGTGTATTACAGTATGAATTTAAATAGAAATAATACCATTTTTTAATTTCAGAGTACTCTATTTGTGATACTTTATGTGCTTTCATATGCATTGAAATTTCAGTTCCACAAATATTTATATTGTGGCCGATGTGACTGAGTCATGAAGATGGGTAGTAAAGGTATAAAAGGTGAGTTGGTCAGTTTTTCATCTTCAAGAAACCCATGATCTTTTAAGATAAATTGACATTTATAAGAATAATTATGACATAGAATGCACACTAGTAGCTGTCAAAACCAGGCACAGAAGTAGTACGGAAAAATAAAAATTAATCCTATTGGGAGAAAATGGAGTCAGGAAAACCTTCCCAGGGAGGTGGGCCCCAAGAAAGGCTTAAGAGATGACCAAAGAGGGAAAAGCTATTCTGAGCAGAGAAGATGGACTGTGCAAAAGCATGAAATAGCATGTATGCTGTGCTTGGGTAGTATATCAGTACTGAAAAGTGTGCATGCATCTGTATGTGTATGTGTGTAGAGGAGGCTGGACAGATAAGCAGGGTCTTAATTATAAGAGACCTTTAAAAAAATTTTTGGCCAAGATTTATTCCATAGATTATGGAGAGCCATTTAAAGTAATTAGTCTGGAGAGAGATGTGTTCAAATTTGTTCTGTAAATAAAACATACTACACATACTGTTTTTTTTTAACCTGCTCTGAAGAATGAACAGTATGATGAGAGTATCTTCCACATTATTAAATATTTATCTGTCCGCTAATTAAAATGGTTGCATTGTATTCCATGGATATTTTCACCATTTATTTAATCAGACCCTTATGTTAGACAGTAAAGATGTTGGGAGAGTTAGGTTTTTGAGAGCAATAAAGAGTTCAGTTTATAACATGTTTTAATTGAGATGCTTATAATACAGCCAAATGGGGATAACCAGAAGGTGCTTGAATATATAAATGTGAAGACAGGGAGCAAGATCTGAGAATGTAGACATAAATTTAGAGTCATTAGTATATTGATTAGTTGAAGCCAGGAGAGGGAATTTAATGGCCAAGGAAAAGTAAACACAATTTATAAAAAAGAGTAAGGGGATAGAACCTTTGAAAATACTGATTTTTAAGCAGTAGGTTGAGGAATAAGAGACTGAGAAGGAAAAGTCAAAGAAGTAGGAAAACACATCCAGAGAATATGATGTCAGGAAATCCAAGGGAAAGGAGAAAGTTGATTCTCGTAACAACTTTTGGAGACACGAGTCCAGGTACTATGATTATTATTATTCTCATTCATAGGGGGCTAAGGATCTTGCTGAGGCCAATGCAATTATAAGTGATAAAACTGGATTGCTGATCTTGATTGTCTAACCCCAGTTCTAATGAAGTTAGCACAGAATTTTATGATTCAGATAATTAAAGAAGAGTATAAAAGAATAGCAGAATAAGCTTCAAAAGCTAAAATTAAGATGGAATCTGTAGGAGAAATAAGATGTAGGAAAAGAACATGTTCTTAAATTATAGCAGGCAAAGGATATCCCAAAATAGGTTGGGAGAGAGAGATGATAAAAATGTCTTTAAAATGTTAAGTCTTGGCTTTCAAATTTGGGAATGTGGTGGATAAGATGATCAGAGAAACCCTACCCAGAACAGCTGATACTCTTAAACAAGACAGACTGAAAACAAACATCACGAACAGGTGTTTTAAAATTTTTTTCCTTTTTGAAAGAATTTAAAATTTACAGAAAAGTTGCAAAAATAGAGAGTTAAAATATATCCTTCCACCCAGTATTCCCTAGCTTCCTCTAATTTTAACTACTTACATAAATATAGTGCAATGAATAAAACCAGGAAATTAATATTGGCACATTGCTATTAACTGAACTACAGATTTTTTAAAATTTCGTCAGTTGTTTTTTTCCCTTAATGCCCTTTTGTTTTTGTTGTTCCAGGATCCAATGAAGGATCCCACAATATATTTAGTTGTGTTTCCTTAGTGTCCTCCATTCTTTGATATTTCCTTATTTTTTCCTTTTCTTGAACCTTTTAATGCATACTGACTGGTTATTATGTAGAATGTGTCCCAAATTGAGTTTGCCTGCTGTTTTCTCATGATTAGAGTGAAATTATGCATTTTAGGCAAGAACATTATCAAAGTGTTGTTCTTCTCACTGCATACAATCAGGGGGTACAATGTTGATGTTTCATTACTGATGATGTTAACCTTGATCATTTGATTAAGGTGATATTAGCTGGTTTTCTTCACCAGAAAGTTACTAGGTTTCCCTTTTCAATTGATAAATATTTGGGGGAGATATTTTGAGACTATGCTAATATTATATTTCTCCTCAAATGTTTGCCTACTAACTTTAACACCCATTAGAGGATCTTTTAAAAAGCTATGTAAATTTTTAAAATTTTTTAAATTAATAAACTTTATTTTTTTAAGCAGCTTTAGGTTCACAGCAAAACCTAAAAGTAGAAAGTAGAAAAGTAGAAAATAGGGAGATTTCCCATATATTTCCTGTCTCTACAGACTCAGACCTACCCCAGCTATCTATATCCCACACCACATGGTACATTGTTATAATCAGTGAACCTACATTGGCATATTGTTTTCATTCAAAGTCCATAGCTTATATTAGGGTTCACTCTTGGTGTTGAATGTCTTATGGGTTTTGACAAATGTTTAATGACATATATCCACCGTTGTAGTAATAGAGTTTCTACATTATCTTATAGGAGTTTTATAGTTTTGTGTCTTGCATTTAGGTCTGTGATCCACTTTGAGTTAATTTTTTGTGAAAATGTAAGGCCTGTGTCTAGAGTGAGTGAGTGAGTGTGTGTGTGTGTGTGTGTGTGTCCAGCTATTTCAGCACCGTTTGTTGAAAAGACAATCTTTGCTCTGTTGTATTGCCTTTGTTCTTTTGTCAAAGGTCAGTTGACTATATTTATGTGGGTCTATTTTGGTTCTCTGCTCTATTCCATTGATCTGTTTGTTTATTTTTTTCCCAATACCATACTGTCTTGATTACTGTAGCTTTATAGTAAATCTTGAAGTTGGGTAGTGTTAGTTTTCCAACTTTGCTCTTCTCTTTTAAGATTGAGTTAACTGTTCTCTATCTTTTGTCTCTCTATATCAACTTTAGAATTGAGTTGTTGATATCCACAAAATAGCTTGATGGGATTTTGATTGGAATGAATCTATAGATCAAGGAGGGAAGAACTGACATCTTGACAACATTGTGTCTTTCTATCCTTGAACATAGACTATCTCTCTACTTATTTAGTACTTCTTTGATATATTTAATCTGAGCTTTGTAGTTTTCATCATATATTTTGTTAGTTTTATACCTAAGTATTTCATTTGTTTGGATGCTAATGTACATGGTAATATGTTTTAAATTTCAAATTCCACTTATTTATTTCTGGTATATAGGAAGCAACTGACTTTTGCATATTCGGCTTGCACCTTGCACCCTTGTTATAATTGCTTATTAGTTGCAGGATTTTTTTTTAAATCAGTTCTTTCAGATTTTTTACGTAGGTTATCTGAGAATAAAGGCAATTTTGTTTCTTCCTTCCCGAACTGTATACTTTTCCCTTGGCTTATTGCCTTAGCTAGAACTTCTAGTATAGTGTTGAACAGGAGTTGTGAAAGTGGACGTCTTTACCTTATACCTGATATTAGTGGGAAAGCTTCCATTTTCTCATCAAGTATAATATCTATAGGTTTTTATTGTAGGTATTTATCAAATTGAGGAAGTTTCTCTTTGTTATTAGCTTTCTGGGCATTTTTATCATAAGTGAATATTGGATTTTGTCACATGATTTTTCAGCATCTATTGATATAATCATATGCTTTTTCAGAGTATTGATGTGATGGGTTACATTAATTGATTTTCAGATACTGAACAAACATTGCATATTTAGGGTAAATCCCGCTTGATCATGGTATATAATCTCTTAATATATTGCTAGATTCAATTTGCTAATATTCTGTTTAGGACTTTGCATCTATGTTTGTGAGAAATATTGGTCTGTAGTTTTCTTTTCTTGAAATGTCTTTGTCTTATTTTGGCATTAGGATAATGCTAGCTTCATAGAATGAGTTAGAAAATATTTTCCCTGGTCTTATATTCTGGAAGAGATTGTACAGAAATGGTATATTTTTTTTCCTTAAATGTTTTGCAGAATCCACCAGTGAACCTACTTGGCCTAGTCCTTTTCTTTTTTTTTTTTGAAACAAAATGTCTATTCAATTTCTTTAGTAGATATAGGCCTATTTAGATTGTTTCTTTGTGATTTTTGCAAATTATATCTTTGAAAGAATTGTTCATTTAATCTAAGTTATCAAATTTGTGAGCATAGAGTTGTTCATACTATTCCTTTAATGTTCTTTCAATGTCCATGGAATCTGTAGTGATGTTCCCTTTTTCATTTCTGATATAGTAATTTGTGTCCTATTACTGATATTTAGCTAGTGGCTTAGTGATTTTATTGATCTTTTCAATGAACCAGTTTTGGTTTTGTTGTTTTTTTCCTAATGATTTTCTGTTTTCAGTTTCATTGTTTTTGGCATTTTCTTCTGCTTATTTGGATTTAATTTGCTCTAATTTTTCTAATTTCCTAAGGTGGAACCTTAGATTATTGATTCGGGTCTTTCTTCTTTTCTAAAATATGTATTCAAGACTAAAATTTTTGCCCTAAGCACTGCTTTTACTGCATCGTACAAATTCTGATAAATTGTATTTTTATTTTTTTAGTTGAAAATATTTTTAAATTTCTCTTAAGATTTCTTATTTGAGTCATGTGTTATTTAGAAGTGTGTTTAATCTCCAAGTATTTGGGGGATTTTCCAGCTATCTGTCATTCTTTTCTATTTGAATTCCACTGTAGTCTGAGAGCAGATACTGTATGATTTCTGTTCTTTCAAATTTGTTAAGGTATATTTTATGGCCTAGAAGTGGTCTATTTTGGTGAATATTCCCTGTGAGAATGAGGATATAATATGCTGTTGTTGGGTGAAATAGTCCAGAGATACCAATTTTATCCAGTTGTTGAGTTCAACTGTGTCTTTACTGATTTTCTACCTGTTTGGCCTTTTTATTTCTGATAAAGGATATTAAAATCTCCAATTATAATGGTGGGTTCATATATTTCTCCTTAAGTCTCTATAATTTTTGTCCTATATTTTGTGATTCGCTATTGTTAGGCACATATGTGTTAAGAATTGTCATATATTCCTGATTTATTGATCCATTTACCATTATGTAATGCTCCTCTTTATCCCTGAAAACTTTCCTTGGTCTGAAGTCTGCTCTAAAATTAATATAGATACTCCTACTTTCTTTTGATTGATATTAGCATGATATATCTCTATCCACTTATTTTTAATCTATATGTGCCTTTATATTTAAATTGAGTTTCCTGTAGGCAGACTATAGTTAGGCATTATTTTTGACCATTAACATGTAAAATGATTATTGATAAAGTCAGATTAATAACTACCATATTTGTAACTGTTTTCTATTGTCATTATTCCTATTTTTGTCTTCCACACTTTTTCTGCCTTTTGTGTTTTTGTTTAGGCATTTTATGACTCAATTTTTTCTCCACTTTAGCATATTAGTTGTACTTCTTTTTTTTAAACTTTTTTCAGCTATTGTCCTAGAGTTTCCGATATACATTTACTGCTAATCCAAGTACACTTTGAAATGACACTATACCATTCCACAGATAGGGCAAGTACCTTAAAATAACAAAAATTCCTAATTTTCTCTCTCATCCCTTGTAATCAGTTATTGCTGTCATTCATTTCACTAATCCGTAAGCATACATAAGTGCCTATATACATATACATAAGCATATACATAAGCATCCATAAACGAATATATTGTTGCTATTATTATTTTGTACAAACTTATCAGTTAGGTCTATTGAGAATGAAAAAAAACCAAATGTTTTTATTTTACCTTCACTTATTCATTCTCTCATGCTATCCTTTTATTTATGTAGATCTCAGTTTCTAACCTATATAATTTTTCTTCTCTTTGAAGAACTTTTTAAAAGCATTTCTTGCAGGACAGATCTACTGGCAACAGATTTTTCTCAATTTTTGCTTGAGAAAGTCTTTATTTCTTCTTCACTTTTGAAGGATACTTTCACAAAGTACAGAATTCTAGGTTGGTGTTTTTTTTTCTCTCAACACTTTAAATGTTTCATCCACTCTCTTCTTGCTTGCATGATTTCTGAAGAATAGTCAGGTGTAATTCTTATCTTTGCTTCTCTGTATGTAAATGTTTTTTTCTTGTGTTTTTTTTCAGAATTTTTTCTTTATTTCTGGTTTTCTGTAATTTGAAAATATGCTAAAGTGTAGTTTTTTGGTATTTACTCTGCTTGATGTTCTCTAAATATCCTTGATCTGTGCTTTGGTGTCTGATGGTAATATCTGGGTTGTAGTAATAAGTTATTGCTTCAAATATTGCTTCTTTTCTTCTCCTTTTGGTATTCCCGTTACATGCATGCTATACCTTTTGTAGTTGTTCCACAGTTCTTGTATATTCTTTTCTTTTTTTTTCCAGTCTCTTTTCTCTTTGATTTTTAGTATACCATTTTGGAAATTCCTATTGTCATATCCTAAACTCAGAGATTTTTATTCGGCTTTATTCAGCCATAACCATTCTAGTTAATGAGCCCATCAAAGACATTCTTCATTTCTGTTACAGTGTTTTTAATCTCTAGCATTTCTGTTTCTTTCTTGGAATTTTCATCTATCTCCTCACATTATCCATCTGTTCTTGTATGTTGTTTATTTTTCTGTTAAAGCCCTTAGCATATTAGCTGTGTATTATTAATTATGTATTTTTCAAAGTTCCTGTTCTGATCATTGCAGCATTCCTGCCACATATGATTCTGGTTCTGATGCTTGCTAATTTTCTTTAAACTGTGTCTTTTTGCTTTTTAGTATGACTTATAGGTTTTTATTACAAGGGGAACATGATGTATTGCATAGAAGGTACTGTTGCAAATAGGCTTTTGATAATGTAGTGGTAAGATATTGGGGGAGAGGAAGCATTCTGAAGTCCTATGTTTAAGTCTCAGTCTGTGAGTTATATTAGATGAGCCTGCGCTCCTGGACTGTGGATTTCACCAGTGCTCCCCAGTTTGTACCTCCTCCCCAACCATTTAGGTTTGACAAAATGGATAGAAAAGACTGAAGTTAAATATTTCTCTTCCTCTACGTATATTAAGCTCTGGTAAAATACATTCTCTTGTAGGCAAACTTTGCTAAGAAGAACAGAATGCTCTGGCATATTTCGAAATGATTCCTTTCCCCCTCCTCCTGTTGGAACCATGGGGAGATTTTTCTTTCATATTCACTGTGAGGACTTGGTAGAGCTCCTTGTGGTAAAACTCATAAAAGTGTAGGCTCCGACCTGTGATTGGGCCCTCCTAGAATTTTTAACTTTTAGAATTTCCCACATTGAGCATCCAGAAATTTGTCAGTTACACTTCAGGTTTTCCTACCCTAGCACTGGTTCCCATAGAGGTTTCTGCTCAGAGATTTCTCCTCCAGTAACTTGTGATTCTCTTTATCTGTCTGTCTTTCCTATTTGGGGACAGCTAGTTTTGCTCTGTGGTCTAGTAACCACATAAGAGGAAATGTGCATAGGGAAAAGGAGACAAAGCCTGAGGTCTGAGCATAGTGCAGATTGAATAGAAGACCCACCTACATAGTGGTTTCTTTAAGAATTAACATGTTCAATGAAAGAACTAGGAGAAACTCTTATAGAGCTAAATGGTAGAATTACATGCCCATCTGCATTTTGAATCCTAGTGGAGTACAACAAAAAGTAAAAAAGTCTTTCTTGGGAATTCCTAATCAGAACCTGTATTATCTTGGTTTGGAATTCAAATTCACTCTTTCTACAATTTATGTAGAAGAGTAAAAGTCCAAAAATAGACAAGAGATCTTTGAAAAAGAATCAGTTGGAGAGGTTTGCTTTGCTAGATATCAAGATATATTATAAAACTATCCTGCTTATGGTAGTGTGGTTTTGGCAGTGCAACACACTAATAGATAAATGAATAGAACACAGGCCAGAAATCAGCATATTCATATTCATATATGTAAAACTGATCTAGATAAAATCAACATTGAAGACCAATAACAAAAGGATTTGATAAGATGATATCAAGATAATTGGATATCCATTGAGGGGAAAACATGATAATAAATTCCTACCTCACACCATATATAAAAATCAATTATCATTGGGTCAAAACTTTAAAGGCAAAGGGAACACTTTAAACTTTTGGAAAACAATATAGAAGGCTATCTTATTGAGCTTGAAATAGATGAGTATTTCTTAAAAGTCAAATAGTGCAAATCTTAAGGAATTTGACTACTCCTGACTACTAAGTTTTTAGGCTTATTTTTTAGTAAGAAGGTATAATGAAGAGTATGATTATATAAGCCATAAGTTGAAAGAAATTACTTGCAACACATATAACTAAAAATTATTAGTACCTAGAAGTATAAAGAGTCCTGAAATTCAATGATTAAAAGATAAACACAATAAAAAATGAATCAAAGTAAATACACAAATGAACATATTGCTGAAGAAGAAACATGACTGGCCAATAAATATTAAAAATGCACAGGCTTATTAGCAATAAAAAAAGTGAACCACAACAAGGCAATACCATTTCAAACTCATCCAAATAGCAAATATGAAAAAGTCTGACAATACCAAGTGCACTTTCCTGTGTGTGTGTGTGCATGCGCAGGAGTCTGTATCTTGATAAAATGAAGCTCAAAATCCAGCTTTGCTACTTATCAGTGATGTGGTCTTTGACAAGTCATTCAAACCCTAGCTTCAGTTTCCTCACCTACAAAATGCAGAATATAATTTCTTTGCGGAGTTGTGAGGAACAATGATAATGCGAGACAAACATCTGACATATAGTTTGGCAGAGAGCAGGGGGGGCAGTCATAGATGATGGCTGCTAAAATTGAGATAAATTGGGGTGCTTGTCCAGAAGTATAATGTTTATGCCAAAGTTTCACTCAACAGAATTAAGTCAGAGTGAATGTAGTAGGACTTTAAACACCTTTCTTCAAAAATGCTCTTGTTGTTCATTCTCGTAACAACGACGACAGTAGCATCAGCAGTAGTAATGATGAATCACTGAAGGCGTAACTCTGTGCGAGGCACTGAGTTTAGTGTTTTATATTCATTATTTTATTTACTCCTTATGCCTACTTTGTAAAGTAGTATTATTATCTTCATTTTATGGTTGAGGAAATTGAAACTCAAAGAGCTTACTTAATTAACTTGCCCACGGTCACACATAGGCAGTTATTTGTAGTCTTGGGAGTAGAACACAACTCTCCCTGGCTTGACTATAATTCTCTAGTGTAGCTGATTCCTCTTTAGCAGACAGATACAAAATCAGAACTTTTGACTTATGAGCAATTTTCATAATTAGTGGCATCGAGATTAATTTATGTGAATAATAGTGTGATGAACCAATGCCAGTATTAAAAAAAAAAGGTTTATGAATTTCAGTTGGAGTTTCTGGTAGTGTCAGTATTTTCAGCCTAAATCTTTTGTGGAGGTATTGCTATTTTTGACAGAATTGAGGAAAGGGGAAAAAAAAAAAGGAGAATTAGAGTAAAAATGAGGTGACCTGAACACTTTTCTTTTTCTATGTGATTTAAAGCTCCATCTACCAACCCCAGAGACCTCCACAGTCTGACTCCCTTCAGGAATAATTAGAATATCACTCAGACTGAAACAGGATGCTAAAATTCATAATATATTCATACACAAAATTTATTTTAAAAGCTAGAATCTTGCCCGTTTTAACTCCTTAAAGCAGCCAAACCCTTGTCCTTTAACCCCTATGTTAACAGGGGGCTTTCCAAAAACACAGATGTGCAGACTCTTGGAGTGAGACAGAATCTAATAGTCTTGGGGTGTAGTTTTGTTTCTTGTTGTGCAGAATTTCAGCTAAAGGATTGCTCAAAATATTGTGGTTTCAATGTTGAGAAACTTATTGTCTCTTGAGGTAGCTTCATCTATCTTCAGAGAGCTCTGATTGCTAACAACAACTGAAACAATGATAATAGCTCATTTTTTATTGAGCGTTTATGATGTGGCAAGTACTGTGCCAAGTGCACAACGTGAATTGTCTCATTTATCCTCATAATAACCTCTGTGACACAGGTGCTATTATTATCTCCAATTTACAGATTAAAAACACAGAGGTTTTGATCCATTTATTATAATTTTAACATCTACAGACTCAACTCTAATTTACTTGGCAACACTTTGATATTAGAGAACAGCTCAGAACTCTGAGTTAAACATCAGCTTTTTTGCATTAAACTTTTAATGTTTAATTGCTTTTCTACATTCCATTTTTGTAGAAAATGTGAAATCAGGTAGACATCTGATTGAAGGGAAGAAGGAGGGAAGAAATCTTATTTCTTCACATTTAAAATGTGACACCCCGGAGCCTTATTACCGTCTCTCTTGTGTTGTCTTCATTGCTCCACCCACTTTTTTAAAGATGCAAGGTTAGATCTATAGCAATGAAAAACATTTTCCTCTGTAACCCACTACACTATTTGCAGAAAGTACACATAGTCCTAGAAGGTACATGTAGTCCCAGAACTGTATGCATTTCTAAATTAGTTTAGAAGTGCTTAGAGGTAATACAAATGCATAGTATATCATTCAAAAGAGAAAAGGGACAAAAATAATTACCAAGATAAACATCAGAGGGGGGAGGGTATAGCTCAGCGGTAGGCTGCATGCCTACTATGCATGAGGTCCTCAGTTCAATCCCCAGTACTTCAATTGAAAATAAATAAGTAAATAAACCAAATTACCCCCCCAAAAACCCCAAAACAATAAAAAAAAAAAAAAGATAAACATCAGCAAGAGAGAGGAATTCACAAAGTCAATCAATGTTTGTTTTCCCCTAATGGATTTCTGGATGCTGTTTTTAACAGCCTGAGTTAAATTTTTTTTCCTCTATTTATGTAAGATTATGTATCCTTAGTGTGATTTACTTATAATTTGGATCATGTTCAAAACTTTTCTTAAGGCAACAGAATTACATTTTAGCCACCTGATGTTATTATAGCCTTATACAATTGGTGTTTTTATGATAAAATTAGACATTTATAAATCTGCAATTTTAAATCTTTAAGACGTAAGAGATGGCTAGAAACTTGAAGCTGTGTATATTTGAACCTTCACTTTCTCCCTTAAAATCACGAACACTACACCTTACATACGTAAAAGTTGGGTGTGTTGTATAGTCTTATAGTTAGATATTTAACCTAAGCCATGTGAAATGACTAAAAATCTCTTTATTGATATGAGTTTTAGAAATCATACATTAAGAAGCAATATTTTTACAGCGCTTAGGATTCATGCAGCTGTGTCATAGGTAGGGAAAAGGAAAGTCACTTAATGGAGGAATGATCATGCCCGCCTTCCAACATATCACTGTATGTTATGTATGACTGGCTAAGCCCGACCACACTAAAGCTATTCTCGCAACGGTGGACTGCCTCCAATAAACAGAAAGAAAGCCCATCAGGCAGATGGCCAATTTAAGAATAAAAATGAGCCTACACTCGTCATTTAATCTATTTGTAGGCATAAATGAGAACTTATTTTAACAAAAAAACCTTGTGGTGTATTTTTAGCATCTTGCATGGTGAATGAATGGATTTTCTGCTTCCACTTGAATCAGAACTGTTAAAATAAGCTCCCAACACTACTATCATCTCTTCAGAATCACTTGTCTTGAGTCTACCTGTCAGTATATTCTCCTCCCTTGCAAGATACATAATAATCTCATTTAAAATCATTGAGTTCCATGGCACCAAAAAAGCTGACACAGTTTCTCCCTGCTTGCTGTTGTACTACTACTCCTGAGTGATTGCTTATCTGCGTCAACACCACTGTTTTATGTTTCCAGATTTCTGAACAAACACTTCAATTTATTTTTGGATCACTCTTTTCTTTTGACAGATTGTGATTTATGTATGCATTATTTCCAATTTCCAGTGGGAACAACTTTCATAAGAAAACAACAACAACAGAGCCAAATCCCCAAGTCCCCTGGGTCTCAAGAAACCCACCTACTTCCGTCTCTACTAACCTCTACTATCTTGCTTGTCAGTGAGGGTAGCTATGAATTAATGCATCTTAAAATACCACGGTTTGATTTGACTTAACAGAAACACACTGCCTGGCAAAGAACCCTGGAACATCTTGATACTCACAGAGAGCCCAGACCTGAAGTTTTATACTAATTCTCATTCAGTACTCTAATGTGGCACTCCTTAGGCATAGCTGACCATTCATTTCTAAAATAATCATTATTAAGGAATTTATTGTTTGAGGTTTTCATTGTACACTTATCCAGAGAGCAGATTCTCAGAAAATTCAAGTATTTTAATTTGTCTCAGAGTATCAAAAATAAGATAAAACAGAAACAAATGTAATCACTGATCAGTTAAAATAATGGCAATCCCCAAGGAAAGCCAAAGTCTTAAAGAAGGAATAAGATGATTTTAGAAAGGCTTATTAATGACTAGAAGGAAGGGGATGTTCACAAGGAAGGGATTTTTTTTTTTCCCCAGAAAAGGTAAGAGTCAAAAAAAAAAAAAAAAAAAGAAAGAAAAGAGAAAAAGAAATCAGAATAAAAGGCAAATGTGGAGGAGGATGAGAATGGCAGGTAGCCAAAATGGTAAAATCGGAGTGAACTAAAAGCTGCTGTCAGGTTGAGAGTGAGAGAGGCAAAGCTGAGAATTAATTATGAGGGAGAAAACCCTTATTATATCAACAAGCAGACTGATACAGCGTGGTAGCATCTTACCAACTTGTGTTTTTAATCCTGAAAGGTGAATGTAACATGAAATAGCTCTGAGAGCCAATGTGTCATTTAGTGCAGTACATTAAGAAGGGCAAAGATAAGAAAATTTTGGCCTACATATTGTATTATTTAATCTTTCTCACAATATTATATAACTTACATGACATTAAATAATAATATTTCAAAATCAAAGAGCAAATCAGATTTGTTGTAGATAGTAAATTAACTAATGCTATTGAACTTTGTAAAATAACATCTTTTTCTAATAGTGGACTGCTCCTTTTAGACCAAAATCTTCCCCCAGCTGGCTTTGCACAAAATTTGATGTGGGAAAGAATCCTTCCGCTGGTTGGAGGAAGCTCAGCCCTGGCCTCTTGAGGGATTAAATTCCAGGTTCCATTTAGGGCTGGAGAGAAGACTGGATCCAGGCTTAAAAGCTGTGACCCACACACAGCCTTCTGTGGGCTTCAGATCAGCTTCTCAGATGATGAGTTTGTTGAATGACCAATTTGTTAGATTTATAGATATGTTTATCTCCTAAAACTTAGCTTATTGTTACTCTTTAGAAAATTTATAATAATTCTGCAGATGGATTTGAAGGTAGCCAGGACTCCAGAGTTCTGGGCCCTCAGTTTCTCTCTTTGCTTTAGTCTCACCTCTGTGGGATCCAAAGCCCAGACTGTACTGTATTGCCCACTGTCCTTTTCCCTATCTTGGCTTTCTAGTTTCAGAAGATAAAGTAGAATGCTATTCAAATTGCCTCCTTAAATACAAGTTGTTGTAACTGCTATAAACAGTTAAAAATACATTTTATCACATGGGCAAATTTGGTCACTCTCCAAAAATTGGGGAAAGAATTGTAAAAATGATGAAATGTTATAAACAAAAAAAGGACTTTTAAAATATCAGAAAGAAATTAATATGAACTGTTTAACTTTTAAATTTTGGTTATATGAATAAGGAAATAATCATAGGATGTACTATAGAAAGGTAGAGTAATAATCATATACATAAGAAGAATGTATTTATGAGAATAAATCATTCCATAACCTTAGCTTTTAAAAAATTGAAAAATTGCAAAACATTAAAAAATTTGCTGAATGTCTTTATGAGAAATATGTACATAAGAAAATGTATTTCTATTAATTAGCAAGATTATTTCTCAAAATAAGATTTTAGTAAACTTTAAATTTGGTGAATTCTGCAAATTGGTCACTTGGCAAATTGATTCTTCAATGAATTACATTTTCATGAATGGGACTATTTCAGCTTTCTTAAGATGAACTGTGTTTGAAAAACTTGAAATAATTAGCAACATTTAAAAGTCAGTAAATTTCTTGGAAAGCTCTAGATTATTACACTATTTCTTGAAGATTGAATAATCTGCTACATTGAACCTATATTTCTATACAGGAACATTAGCTGGACTTGAATAAGGCTGCTCCCTTCAGCAGGGCCAGTGTGCTCATGACGGTCCTGGTTTATGCTTGTTTTCTTTGCATAATTCTTAATAGTGCCTACTTTCACTATTGCAGTATTTAATCCAAAAAATAAATTGTATGGCCACTCCAGTGAATGAATTCCAGTTCTCCCTAGTTTGTGCACGTTTTGTCTTTTAATTGGCCTCCTTCACACACTATCTGCATAGGCTTTGTAAGCATTTCAGTGTGTTATTTCTGCTCTAGAATCCCGCTGTCTAGCTCATGTATGTAGAAATACACAGCTAATTCTTCCTTAGTGACGGATTGGGGGTTGGAGGAAGGATGACTAATACTCTACATGGAGGATTATAATTGCCAAGGAAACCAAGATGAAAAACACTTGTATATGAAAGAAATTGTGTCTGCTTCTGTTGGAAAGTCTACAATGCTATAGCCAACAATTATCAGGAACTTTCTCAAGGAGCATTGTTGAGCTAGTCATCAAATATTATTAAACAGATATATTTATTGTACTGCAGGGATATAAATGTCAAAGGAAATGGAGAGTCACTGCCAATATTACATGGTGAGTACTGACAAATTCCTAATTTTCAACTTCTCATTGTTTATTAATTTGTTTTAGGAACCATAAAGAATTATTATCACAAATTTAAGTCACACAGTTAGGTTAGATACAATTAAGTTATAGTCAATGATATGCTGGTATCTGACTCTCTCCTAAACTCAGAAAGTATGGATTTGTAACATTTGCCAATTTCTGTAGTGTAAATTCTCCCAGCATTGCTAATTTCTCCTACAGTTAACAGCTGAAGTTAACATCTCCTGATATTCCTGAATATTTAACAGTTGACTTCCTAGAGTCTGTACAAGCTTACCCAGCACACCACTAGCAGCTTTTAACTAGTTGCAATCTACTTCTGAAGTTGCATCTAGCTTTTTCCTATTATCTTTCAATTAAATTCAGAAGACACATTAATAAACCTCTTCTCAAGGGAAACTATTTTACAGATAATTGTATCTCTCTATGCTGAACTTATTAGCTTCATTTGTAGCTAATTGCCTTTAAAAAGTGTGGGACAGAAGGAAGCTTACTGTCATCTCTTAAACGTCCTCTCACTCACATAGTGTGTGTGGACAGCAGGTGAGCCATAGGGACAACTCAGTGGAGAAAATACCAACTAGGAAGATGTTGTATGTGAATATGTAAGATAAAACATTTAGGAAAAAAGTATAAGGAAAAATAAAATGTGAAAAAAGAGATTGATAAAGACCTATTTTAATTATTCAAAGTGGACATGAACACAGTTAAATAAATGTTTTGCCATATTGGTTGTTTGACTGCAGAGTGAGAGTAGTTGTGATTATTTCTGCCTTCCATATCTATCATTTAATTGAGTTCAAGTAACTCCTAGGACCATCTTATAAAATGGAATTCGTGTCAAACTCATGGTATCAATTTTATGGAATCATTTCATTATCCACTTAAATTCTTTAAACTTCGTTTTCCAAGAACGGGTCATTTCCAAAAGTTCTAGAGATAGTAGCCACCAGCAACCTGGGCCCCCCGTTCCTGTTACTGTGGGTTTCTCCCTAGTAGTTATGGTTGGATTTCGTGCAGAAACCAGTCACACTTTCCTGATAAATTCCTGGGGTGGTAAAGTGGATGGGTAAGAAACAGCAGGGACCTGTATACTGAGAGATGAAGAAAATTCTTTGAGAGAATTTATCAAAGGGAAGGGGAGTCTGATATGATGAGGTTGACTCGGAGGGAAAAGCCTAAGTTGTTACAGGGGAGAAGGAATTTTGAGCAGAGCCTTCAGGCTGCTGCACGATTCTTGCAATTTTTTGCTGTACGTCTAGGCTCTGGGGATGAGTCTATCAGGAGCTGCTTCACTAGGTTTTTATGAGGCGTATTTTGGGTTAAAAAGACAATACTTTAGGACACCTGTAACAACCCTTGGTATTATAAGTGATGCTGACTTCTCTAGAAATGGGATGCTGGGGTCCTTTTTACGTGGTTGGATTTTATTTCCAGAACGCAAGAAAAAGGTAGTTGCAAAAGTGTGTCATTAACAACCAGGATCAGGAACCTACTTGAGAGCAAGAGGTCAGGTCCGTTTCTCATCTTCCCTGGAAGTTTCCCCATCATTATCAGTGACCTCATGCCTGGAAAGTTTGAATTTTACTAACAGCAATGAACACAGAATGGCTTTAATTAAAGAAAAAGATAGTCAATAATTGTTGGTTTGACATTTATAAGACAATAATTCTGGTAAAATCATATTCCACAAGAGAAATGGAAAGTCCTATTATGCTATTACCAGAAGCTGAGAATAAAATTAATTTAACTTGAAATAAATCTTCACAAAAGTTACAACAAACATACCGAGCAGCTTCTGAATATCGCTCCAGACATCTAAACACTGTTGCCTGACGAAGATGATTTCGGAAATAGGCTGGGTTTAAAACAATGCTCCTGAAAAGATAAAATAAATGCAAATGTTATTAAGCTTTTAAAAGTCAATTACCAGAAGTGTATAGGAATGAAATAACATTCATTCAGTTTTACATCCTATATATTTTAAAAGATACTAATGAATGAATCATTTTTCCTTCCTGTAATTGTCAGTTAAGACAAATAAACAAGCATTATTGAAAAGCCAAGTTTGCATGATGAAAGCCATTTTATTTATAACACTGGCTAACTTTTATAGACATGACACTGGCAAAGAATTTGAATCCAACTTATATTACATATAAGGCATGATTTTTTTAATTATAGTTAATAAGTCAGGGAAAAATCACAGGTAATTTATGGTATGTCTACCTGTAATGAAGGAGGAGATTGTTAGCTGTATTTCAGGTACAAGAAGGGAACTGGAATTTGAGTGATATGCTCATTTGCACTCTATAATTAGGCCCTGGGTCCTTCCCAAGCTGGACAATGTAGCGGAATGGAAGGAGCCCCTGTACCATTGGCTAAGGACTCTGGTCATGACCTTGCCACTTTTGGTAAGGCCCTTGTTCACTTTCAGTTTCCATTTTCTTTTACTGAAATTACAGAGCTTGACTTTTGGATACGATAATCTATCTGTCCTTACTTGCTAATTCTTCCATTATTTCGTAGAATCCTGGAATCTCAATCCAAGTCCAGATAAGAAGATAGTCACCCCACAGTTGCCTTCTTCCCCTGGAGATAAACTGGTAGCCATTCTTCTTCTTGCCTCACTGAGAGCCAGGCACTGTTCAAGGCATTTGATATAATGAGGTGAACTAGACAGATGTAGACCACCAACCATCACTGAATGAGGAGACAGCCATTAGTGAAAGTTTGAAGTGTAACTTATATTGTAACAGTGTGTTGCGTTATTGCCATAAAATACAAAATGTTACAGAACAAATACAGGATTATTAAACAATATTTTTGTGAGCCTGTTTCCACAAGTTGATGAGAATCACTTGGAATTAGTTCATTATTGAGATAAGTGGTTCTTCATCTTTTTTTGAGAGCATTTTTGAGAATCAGATGAAAGCTATGGACTTCTGTTCAGAAAAATGCACGTGAACATGATTGCCCAAATTTGGGAAATTCCTGTGACCCTTTAAAGCTATTCATGAGCTCCAGATTAAAAAAACAGACACACAGATGAGAATAATTCCGTTCCCAGAAACACTGCTTATGGAAAGAGTAAAGTAAAAAAGAAGCACCTATCTGGCTCACACAGAATCATAGAATTATATGATGATAGGATGGATTGATTTGAATAATCTACCTCACTTTAAACACAAGTGAACAGAGTCCAGAAAGGTTAAGGGACCTTTCTAAAATCATACACTAGTTAGTTGCAGTGCCGCTTCAAGTTTATTACTGTTTCCCATCTCTAGCCACAGTACTTTGTATTATACCTTACTGCTTCCCTATGATGATTTCTGAATTAGGGAGGCCTGAGTTAGCAAAGTTTTACTGTATTCTGTGATTTGTAATTTGTACAAATGAATATACTAATCCTCCAAGAATTTTGGTGATTTCTGATTAAAATATTGGAAATTGAAAGCCTATTACATGAGTTTATTCCATATCAACACTGAACTATTAATCTACTACTAATATTATATTAATTCAGAAAAAGAGTATATTTACAAAGCATGTTTGTGTATTTTATTTCTATAAAAGGAATCTTGTAAAATTAGATCAGAGTGAAAAGAATAGTGCTCTGTCTAGGTTTCTGGGTCTTCTGAGTCTGGCAAGAACTTTTTCTTCCACATTGTAGCTAATTCTTTCCTCTTCATTTGTAATCCTTCATTCACTTGTGCATTCTCAGTAAATGTCTGAAGTGTGATGGGACAAAATCCTTACTGCATGGCCATTTCTAGCCTTTGACATCTCTTTGCCCATGATGTGGTATTATGGTTTTACTGAGCTGTTCTCCAGGAATCTTGCTTTGCCAGCTATGTTCTTTTGATCCAAATGGATTTGACTGGTATGAAGTATGGGATGGGGTGGGCAGGAGTAGTGAGAGAAGCATTTAGTAAAATAGAGGGAGAAGGGAGAGGAGGAGTCATCAAAGTGGCTTTAGTGGAGGAGATTTTTGTGGGTCGTGAGGGTTGGTGAGGTAAATGCTGTTGCAGTGTAATTCTTAAAAAGAATAGATGAAAATTTTTCTTGTAATTACAAGTTGTTCTTAAGACGTTGAAGAAATACAAGTAGAGGACATGAGTTTAGAAATCACTATTGCTAAACTAACTAGGTTCTTTTAAACTACGGCACCACCGTGCACTGAACCACATGAATCACAGCTTCATAAGAGGGATGAAAGAAGACCAGGATCCAGTCTACTCTAAGAGGTGGAGGTATAATTATAAAAGGATGCTTAGAAAGTTAGGATGAGATATTATATTTTTGGGACTCATAATTATTGCAGCATTCACAGTAAGCTTATAATATGCCCTATTAGACACTTGGCAAGGAAATGCTTGCAGTGATTGTAAGGCCTAGTTTTTACACCTTTATTAGTTTATTTGATGCTTTCTAAAATGACATATCCTTTCTTTTGTTTTTGTTTTCTTGTATATATATATATTTTATTGAAGTATAGTCAGTTTACAGTGTTGTGTCAATTTCTGGCATACAGCATAATGACTACCCTTTTAATGGTATATTTTATGTTGTGTACAGCTTGTAGAGGAAATGTTGATTTATCCTTTAAAAAGTTCTTCATCATTTATCATTTGATGCCATGTGAGGAGATCTAGGAGTCTACCTATAACCAAAATGGTCAGTCTAACTGGGCGTAGTGAAAATAAAAACGACTATATAGTTATAATCAGAGCCAGATCTCTGTATTGATTCATTTGATTTTAAGAGAGGAAATAACTCTGATTTTGTTATGCTGATAGGGATTTTGGTAAAAGAACAAAAATTATGTTAGAGTGGCTAAATTGTAGAAGTCAGTGAATTGTTGTCAGAAGAAAGAAGACAGGGTTAGTAGTGGGCCACGAAGGTCCACAGTATTGACTAGCCCTTCTAGGAGAATGGGATCACATAAAATAATAAATATTATGATAGATAAAAGTTTAATTTCTTTATCTATTTGTTCCCTGTGGTATAGCTTAGCTTTTTATGATTTCTATTTGTGAATACTTTAACATTTTTTTGTACATTAAAATTCATATAATTTGATGTGTGTGTGTGCATGAGTGCATGTTCTCTTGTTTTATTAAGTCCCAAGGTCATAATGTTGGAAGACCAGGATATAAGTCTATTTGAGTAATTATTAGAGGTGTCTTAATGCACTTGTCAAAAGATTTATCTTTTTCTCAGTGATTTGATGTGTCACCTTTATTATATATTAAGTTCATATGCACACTTAGATCAATGACTGGAGTTTGTATACACACTTTGATCTGTCTGACTCTGACAGAAACAAGTTGTTTTAATTCTTGTCATTAATTTCTGGAAGGGAAAGAACTACCTGGTGTTCTCTTTGTGAAAATTTTATCTTATATGGCGTATTTATTCTTTCTAATGAACTTTATTGTTTTTATTTTTTAAAGATGCAACCCACCCCCAACATTTAGTGGTTTTCATTGGTGTTGAAGGCATAGATTGATTTGAAGAAGAATTGACATGTTTATAACATTGTCTTCACATTCAGGAACATATTTTCTTCTTTATTCAAATATTCTTTTATGTCTCCCAGTAATAGTTTAACCTTTCTTTTATCTTTTTTAACATAGATGTTTTATTAGTTTCTTGTTAATTCTTAAGTTTAAAAATTATAAATGAGAATTATACATGATAATATATCTGCATATATAGTATATATTTGTATATATGGATAGGTATGTAAATGTGTGAGAGAGAGATATATATATACACTCATACACATACACTTTACTAATCAAAGTATGATCAGCGGCACTTGGGAGCTCATTAGAAATGTAAAATCTTGATCCCCAAATCTACTGAGTCTGCATTTTAATAAGACCCTCAGGTGATTTTTATGCATATTAAAGTTTGAAAAGCACTACATATGTGAATATTAAGGATGGGACTTTTAGGGGGGCGGGTATAGTTCAAGTGGTAGAGCACATGCTTAGCATGTACGAGGTCTTGGATTCAATCCCCAGTACCTCCTCCAAACAGAAATAAATAAATAAACCTAATTACCTCCCCCTCATAAAAAAAAAAAAAGAATGGGATTTTAAAAATTGTATTTCCTAACTTTTTATTGCCAGCATTTAGACATGCATTTTAAAAATACTTATTTTTATTCATTATTTAATATTGCAATAATTTAGTTTTATTCTCATCACCCACAAATAATTATGTTTGATACTTCTTTTAAATATTTACATCTTTTTTCTTCTCTTACTGCATAGGCTAATTTTTAAAAGGACTTTTAAGTTAAGTACTCTAGGGATGCTTTAGTATTTCTCTGATAATTATGATTATGGATTAACTTAAAATATTATTTGTCAAGAGTTATTATCAGAAATAAATGTTAAAGTTTTTCAAATACCCTTTGGATCTATCAACATGATTATGGACTTTGTCCTGATCTTTTGTAGGGACGATTTGGATTAATTACTGATTCAAAAAAGCATTAAATAAACAGAATATTAAACTCAAGGATTTAGAAAGTGAATAATAAAGCAGAACTACATCAACAAAAATATCAACAAACAAAATTAAAAAATTTAAAAATTATACTATAATTTTTATGAAATATTATACTGGAATTGAGTTGCCAGAGATTTGGTGTTTTGTTAGTCTTTTTAACCAAATTAATCTTTGATTTAGCTATTTATTCTAATTAATTCTACTGTTCTTTCTGTGTTTCAATTTACTCATTTCAATTTTTATATTTATTAATACATTTTTGTCCTCTCTAGGTTCTATTTTATTATTTCTTTTATTCTTAACTTAAAATTCAATCCACTTATGTTTTTTTCTAAATAAAGAAGGCATTTATAACTATGATTTTTAAACTGATTTTTAGCTTTGACCGTATTCTTAAGAATGATAGAGTATATTTTATTCTCATAATTTTTCCCCAAGTCTCTAATTATAGATTTTAATTTCTCTTTGATTGAAAAACTACTGAGGATAGCACTGTTTGTTTTCAGAAGGGTGGTTTTTCTTGTTATAACTTTTAATATTACTTTTTCACTTTATTATAATGCAAATAGAGACTATGTCTTGTGTATTTCTGCTTTTCGTATATATCAAGAGTAACATATAATAGAGTATTCAAATATTTTAATAGCATAAGGAAAAAATAATATATTCCTCATTTATAAGGTATTGTTAGTAACCACTGGGAGTGCACTTACAAGATTTTTAATGATCTAAATAAAACTGCTAGATACATACCTTTACTTCATTCAAGTTCCTCGGGAGATCTTTCTAGACCTAAATTTTAATGGTAATTATTACCATTTCAAAATTCAGTTTGTTTTAAAGGTAATATTATTTCATGTTCTTTTTTCTCATCTTTCTATTTATTATCTAATTTTTAGAAAATTAACTTATTTTAATGTACTTTTATTTAAGTCAGTTTTATTGAGGTGTAATCTACATGCAGTAGTATTCACCTTCCTAAAGGGTGTAGTTTGATGCATTTTGACAAGTTTATAACCATCACTCCAATAAAGATATAGAATATTTCCACCCATACCAAAGAGTAGCAATAGAAGCATAAGAATTTCCTACCTATTCCCCCAGGGACAGATGTGTTTTGTTTCTACATCTCAGTCAGAAGCCTGAACTCTGGAATGAGAATGTTAGTTAGCAAGTTAGCACTCCTTCCAGAGCTTAAGGCTTTAGCTTCATGTGAGATTAGGGATCAGGGAAGCAATTTCTTGTTGAGGCAAAAATGCCTCAGTCCAGTTCTCTTTACTTAGCTTGGTCATTATCAAAGTAAATTAGCAGTTATTCATTCACTTGAATGACACTCTTCTTAATATCTTAGTAAAGTGCTGCCATATGCTTTTAGAAATAGTTGGTAGATCTAGAGAATGCCAGGGATATGAAATATTTTTCATTTATACAGAGCATGATATCCTTGTGGATAAGATGGTGACATTTATGCTGGCTAATGGTATCATTCAGTAGATGATAACTTGTTGAACAACTGATTGATATTATTGAAGTATAGTCTGGATTATTATGAAAGAATAAATTTAATGGCTTGTCCTTAGCCCTTTTTGTGGACAATATTTTCATTAGTAACTATGATTAAGAGATTGAAAGGATGACTATAATTTCTTCTTAATGGCATATGTTTTATCTAACAAAGAACTAATATCTGATGACAGAAGCAAAATTCAAAATGACATGTACTGGGTAAAAATCTTATGTTATGAATTTTAAAAATTTGTTCTACGAATATAACCATGGCTTGAATGTGACCGTGTGGAAAAAAATCTGAATATTTTATAAAATTACAAGCTAACTGTGATAGGACAATATAATAGAGTTACAAAAACTGTATGTAAAATTTATTTTAAGTGATCTAAAGGCATTCTGTTCAAGTAATAAATTATATTTTTACTGAATTGTTCCTTAGCCATATAGGAGACATATTTATGGGAATTATCACTATATTGAAGTGTGTCTACAGTGTTCAATGGATCTAGAGAACATAGTGTGTCAAGAATATTGAGTGAAATTGCTATGTTTAGAGAGTTAAGATTAGGGGAGACTAAGTAGGTACTTTCAAACACAAAGACCTGTCATGTAGAATATAGATTAATTATTCTATGTACTAACAGATGAAGTCAGGCAAAAACCAATACTGTACAGTTACAAATAGTTCAGTTCAACATAAAGATGGACTTAATAACCAATGCTGCAGGCTTTGAGAAGAGTTTCCATTTACTGGAATAACTTAAGTGATATTTAGAATGCCATCTGTCAGGATGTGTAGAAGAAATTCTTGACTGAGTGGGAGATTACACTACATGACTTTCAAGGATATTCGTAAAAATCTCTTAGAATACATTGTTGATCACTGTGAAGGGTCTGAGGTTTTCCCTCCTTGCAAGTAACAAATTAGCATGATATAGTTTCATGGATGCTTGTAGAAGACATGAACCTCCAGGGCCAGAGATTTCTTACTCACAGTCATAGCAGTAGCCAGGACATCAGTCTTTTGTTGTACCAGTTCCTTAAGCCACAATCCCAGATGGCAAAGCCAAGAAGTCCAGGTGACACCTTCACATTGCAGTAGGTTGCATTACAGGAGAGGAATCCTAAGCTTAGGGAATGTAGATCTTTTATAATGGATTTTAAGCATGGCTGTTTGTAGGTTGAGAGGGAGACACTATCTTCATCTTCTAAGACTGTAAGCAGACATATCTTTTCTTCCAAGGTTGTTTACCATGCAGTCATCTTTGAAAAGATAGTTCAGAGCAAAGGCCAGTCAATGCCTTGTCCATAAGACATGCAAAAATTCAAGAGATCCAAGGAAATTGTCTCCCTATATAGATAATTTTTGTTCAGATATACAAATTGTATTTGTTACATTCATGCCATTAACAAATAAAGAAGGATTCTTAACAAGTTACATAATTAAAATATCATAGGAAAATTAGGAGAATACCTAATATTGAAGAATGAGTGATTACATTATTATCTATTTATATTCTGATTTAGGTAGATTTTAAGGTAGCTTGTAGAATACTTAAGAGTTTAAATCAAAATAAAAATTACTTAGAACAAAGGGAAAACAGATAAATTGGACTATATAAAAATGAAAAACTTCTGTGCATCAAAAGACAGGATCAACAGAATGAAAAGGCAACTGTGAATGAGAAAGTATTTACAAATCATGTATCTAATAGGGGATTAATAAATAGAATATATAAGGAACTCCTAAACCTCAACGATGAAAGAACAAACAACCTAATTAAAAAATGGGCAAAGGACTTGAATGGACATTTCTCCAAAGCAGATATATAAATGGCCAATAAGTACATGTAAGAGATGCTCAACATTAGTAATCATTAAGGAAATACAAATGAAAAATACAATGAGATACTACTTCACACTTGTTAGAATGGCTACTCTTAAACAGAAAATAACAAGTGTTGGCAAGGATGTGGAGAAATTGGAATCCTTGTGCACAGTTTGTGGGGATGTAGGATGGTGCAGCTGCTGTGGAAAACAGTATGGCAGTTCATCAAAATATTAGAGATAGACTTACTATATGATCTAGCATTTCCACTTCTATGTATATATCCAAAAGAAATGAAAGCAGGGTTTTAAAGGTATGTTCCTATGTTCATAGCACTATCACTCAGAATAGCCAAAGGTGAAAGAAACCCAAGTGTCCATCCACAGATTAATGGATTAATATAATGTAGTATATACATATAATGGAATATTATGCAGCCTTAAAAAAGAGGGAAATTAAGACACAAGTTGCAACATGGATGAACCTTCAGGACATTATGCTCAGTTAAATAGGCCAATTATAAAAAGACAAATACTGCATCATTCCATTTATTTGAGGTACCTTGAGTAGATAAATTCATAGAGACAGAAAGTAGAATGGTGGTTCCCAGGAGTTGTGGTGTGAGGGAAATAGAGAGTTGTTAAATGGTATAGGGTTTTAGTTTTGTAAGATGAAGAGTTCTGGAGATTGGTTATACAACAACGTGAATGTACTTAGCACTACTGAACTCCACATTTTTAGAATGGATAAGATGGTAAATTTTATGTTGCATGTGCTTTATCACAATTAAAAATGAAACAAAAAATAACTGAATGATGAAAGCAAGATTAAAAGTAGGGGAGCTAAGGTTACACCTGGATGAGGTTAGTACACAAAATACGTGTCACAAGAGTCTAAGAGTTTAAGTTGAGATGGACTACATGTTTTCATCTAGGTTTACTGATAGCTAATGGAAAGAGGAGCATAAAGTTTGTTTTAAACAAGCCACTTGTGCAATTCAAAAATTTCTTGTTGTACAGTCAGAAAGATCACTTTATCCAAAGATGCCCTCTAATGTAAAAATCTGTCTTCAGTAACAGATTTACAGAAGAATCAGCAATTGTTCCATGTGGTTGCTTCTGAGAGCTTCTTTCAACATAGGCTGTTGGTATAATACCAGATCTCAATCTAGTAACCTAAATTCCTGAGTAGGTGAAAGGAATTGTAATGTAAAGGGAACTTATGCAGTAATGCCATCACTACACAAAGATTCAGTGAAATCTTAATTCATTGTGTCTTACTTGGTCACTTGGTTCACTACAAAAGATTGATGATTAGAATTAAAAGCCAAAATAAAGTATAACAATCTTCAACGTACTGAGAAGAATTGAGAAGTCCATGTACTCACTTTAAATATCTTACATTGGCAAGCAAGATAGAACAATGAAATGACCCAATTTAATTTACATGGGAGAAATTGCACTATTTTATAAAGTATTAGAGCATAAAATTAGAATTGAAGGCATTGGGTTTCAAAATAAGAAAATTACAGTATATTATTGTCAAAGTACATAGCTCTGCCAAAACAGTGGCAAAGTATGTGTTTGCACAAACATGAAAGTAAAACCTAATTCTTTAAGGAAACAACAAGAAATCACTCTCAACTATTTCTTGAGATCCCAGCATGACACAGCAGAAGAAAACAAGTTTAAAGAAGAAGCCAAGCAGAGGGGGTAACCTGAATACTATCCTGACCTTTCACCCATCAAATTACAATTAATTATATGCAAAAAATATTCAATTATGGAATTACTCAAGTGAGCAGCAAACACCTAATTTCTTGACATAACGAAGAGTCAATGGGATAAATACCTCAAAAATGGCTATTTTGTCACAGTACTGAAAAATATATGTTTAGAAGGGAGATGTTACATCATCTGTCCTCTTTATAGAGCTAGTAGTGAGTGCACATTAAAGAATGATTACCATCTATGTTTAAGTATATTTTTAGCATTTGAGAATGAGATTTCTCTGTTTAGAAAAATAGAGGGAAGATTAAAGGATTCAGGTAATAAATTTAATAGGTGATCAATACCAGGAAATATGAACCTTTAGAAAGAGTTTTTTTTAGGGCTTCCATATTTTTCCAGATTCAGTTTAGTCTTTCATATTCTTCATCAACATTGATATCTTTAACTAACATGCATCAAATAATTACTTAAAATTATTAAAAATAGTTAAATTGAGATCTTATCTAAAGATTTAATAAATAAGATAGAGATCTTATCTAAAGATCTCTACTGGATCTTTAGAAGTGTGCAGTGATATTCCTTTTTTGAGCAATGAAGAACATTTTTTTCTCTTCATTTTTTTTACTTTCTTTTCAACTCTTATTAATTACTCTTTATTAAAGACCTCTCCATAACAAGAAATAATGCTCAACAGTATTATTTATCTTTATATGTGCAGCATCTAGCAAATGCATAGCGCATAATGGGCACTCAATGGATGTTTGTGGACTACAGCAATGTTACCGGTGGCTGAGCCCACTAATGTTATCTATGATTTGCTGATGAGATTTACATCTCTTGTGACCTGTATATACCAGAGTCCTCTCTCCACTGACTTTTGTACCTATGTCCCAGTCTAACTTCAGCTTTACATAATTTCATCTACTTGTATTCAGATGTGATGAGGAATGAAAGGTCATCTTTGTAGTTAAAGGATATAGAGATATACCTAAGTAGACTGTTTGAAAAAAATTCTAATACAAAATTATTTTTCATAATTTGAAAACCTGAAAAAAACCCCACATTTTTGTAGTCTGTAATTGTGTCTTCCCATCTTTTTCTCTATCTGTCAAATGCTTAGACAGAGTAAATATGAAATGGGTTCCCATTTATTTTTCATCTACATTGTAATCCAAAGACTGTCCAGTAGAAGCTGTTAGTAAATCACTTGGTCAGTTCTCCCAGCAAAACATTCTTTAAGGAATACAGTATATCAACCTATCTTTTGACATTTTCATTTTTTGTTCTTGACATTTCCTCTTAAAAAATAATACAGTGTTGGCCCTATTATCTTTTCTGCAGGGTTTGTGAACCAAATACCAACTATCAACTCTTTTGTAGAAAAGCTACCAAGATTAAGAAACCAAAGATGCAGATGTAAAGCCCTATTCATTTGTCTGTGTAATGTTGAGGGGGAGGAGGGTGGAGAAGTGGTGGTGGTGGTTCAAGAACAGAGTGACAAATAGCACATGCTTTTTTCTATTCTCTGTGTTACTCGGTGGGATGCATTTTAGAATGATTGCTTTGAAAAGTACAATTAATAAATTCCCCTCTGTTCTAACCTACCAGAACTTACTTATGATTCATTCAGCAACAATTATTGGAAGTAAACTACGTTCCAGACACTGTACAGGTTCTACAGAAAAGAGCCAGAAGGGTAAATACATACTTAAACAAGTATTTTGAGTAGCCTATTGTATGGAAATAAATGTCTGTCTGCATTCTATTCTTTTCTTATGCTGCCTTCAACTAGCAATTATGCAGGAATCTTTAAAATGAGATGAAATAAATTATAGTGGTGTCTACTATATAGTTTTACTGGATAATGAAATGGGATGCTTGTTTCTTTTTAAGTATGAGAATTAGAGGGATTTTTCATACCAAAATAAAAACCATTCATATATCATCAAGTATTTAAATTATTCATATTAACATCATGATTTTTTGAGACTTGTATTAGAGACTAAAAAATGATATCTAGATAACAATATTTTACCTACTTTAAAGCCCCCCTTACCTCCTATGCAAAAGGGGAACTATTGATGTGATTCTTATGCTTTGTAAGACTATTGGACTTCTGACATCATCTCTGGTTTTTCTTTAATGAATTAATAGAATTAATGGGCCTTGTATTTATGTATACAGTATCCATACCAGCTAACCCCCTAGATTATATACTGTAATATAGTTTACAAGTTGAAAGCCAAAATTTGAATTGGATGTTGACTTTGATTTTGGGAAAGGCTTCTCAATGTTGGTTGGATTTAAATGTTTAGTTATAGACCAAATCACCATTACTCAGAATGACTCCAATTAAGGAAGTCTACTAATTACTAATACTATAAATGAGAATGTTAATGATTTCTCTTTGAAATTCAAAGGGATCTTCTAATATGCTATTTAATCCTTTCTTTATTGACAAAGATGATTAAGTCTCCTGTTTTGACATTCTGATCTCATTAGCTCCAAGAATTGAGTCGCAACCTATTGTGACTCGTGCCAAATGAAGTGTCATCTCACGGTACTTTGGAAATAATATATTTTCCAGATATCTTTAAAAGTGCTTCCCATTTGTGTGAATATAATTACAACAGCATATTTTGTGCTTCTGTTTAAAAGTTATGTTAGGTACTAAGCGACTAACCTCCAAAAGAAGTGTTAATCCAATTGTGAAAAATCATAAAAATACACACATAGCTAACAATAAATAAACTGAAACGTGAAACAGTTAAATTGTGGGCTGCATACAAAGGAGATGGAAAAAAACCAAAAGTTTTGTGTAAAGGATCTGAAATGACAGGAAAATGCAAAATTTGGAAAGACATCAGGAGGAAATGAATCTTGAGCTGCACTATGAAATGATCACATTTAAGGAAGAGAAGTAGAAAATCCAAATTAGAAGAGTAGCCCCAAAATGACTTGGTGATAGAGGATGGTAAACCATATTAAAACTGCCATGTAAATTTGCTTGGCTAAAGTAATAAATTCACCATAGAGGAGGACAGGATCCTATTAAGGATTTGTTCATTAGTTAAAAGATTTTTAATTTTGTGGAAGAAATTTCTAATGGTTCAGCAACTACTAAGCAAGCACATGATGGAAGGATTTTTTTAAGTATGACAATCATTGCAACTATTTTGAAAAAAGTTGAGAGATACAAAAGCTGGGAGGATACTGAGGATGCTATAAACTAGTATAGTGGTTCTCAAAGTGTGATCTGCAGATTGCCAAGGTGGTTTACAATATTATTATTATTTTTATAATAACATTAAGATATTCTCCTTTTTCACTGTGTTGATATTTGCACTGATGTTGCAAAAGCCATGGTGTATAAAACTGCTGGCTCTTTTGCTGGAATCAAATCAGTGAGAGGAAACTATTGTAGTAGACATCGAGAGTATTCTTCATCATTGTATGCACTTGCCTCCCCCAAATTGTGAATCTCAGCCCCTGAACACATGTCTTTTTAATACTTGACATGACTAGATGGGACATATGCAGAAAGCACTTCTCTCCTGCTCAACAAACTATGATGGCTTCTCGAGGTAAAGCATTTGTGCACTCATGCCATTGTTTGCACTTGTGAGCTGACTTAGCTGCTGTTTCCACAGAACACCATGTTTTACTTGGAAGAACAAGTAACCAACTATGATTATCAGACTTGGAATTTGGCAGACGTTTCTTGAAAATGAAATAAGTGTGCCTGTCACTTAAAGGAACACAACTGACAGTATTTATTGCCAGTGATAAAAGTTTGAGCTTTCAAGCAAAAATTAGAATTTTGGAAAACTTACATCCGTCAGTGTGAACTTGACAGCCACCCAATACTTGACGACTTTTCTGATGATATTAACATGTGCAGTTTTAAAAATTTACTATGCATAATAGAAATCTGAAAATGATGCATTATTTTCCAAATAACCAATGTATGATGTTACTAATTCATGAGTAGGTAAACAATCCATTCAAAGTGTAAGGAAAACTAGTGGTTTTTAATGAAACAGACTATTAATTGATTGATTCAACTTCAGAATCCTCATTGTAATTAATCTTTAAGAAACCACAACTTGTTAAGTCTTGGTGTGGTATCAAAGAAGAATATTCAGGATTATCTGAAAAGCCTATTAATATTCTCTTTCCTTTTCTAACTATACATCTTGTGTCAAACTGGATTTCTTCAAATAGTTCAACCATATTGTAACAGATTGAATGCAGAATTAGATACGAGAACTCAGTTTTCTTTTATGATGCCATACGTTAAAGAGATTTGCAAAAATGTGAAACAATGCTACTCCTCTATGCATCTTAAAAATACTTATTTTTCATAAAGTATGCATTTTATGTTAGCATGTAATGGGTTTATTGTTCTTAAATGAATAACTATATATTTTTAAGTTTTTACATCTTTATTTCTAATATGATAAGCATTTATAAATGTAACCCACATAAAGCAAAAACTCTTTGGGATCCTCAGTAATGTTTGAAAAATATAATGAGGTCAGAAGACCAGTTTGAGGACCACTGTAAAAGTAAATAGTCATATTTTGCATTTAGGCTCTAACTATAAGAGTCAAGATAAAGGGGAACATGGAGCATACTTGTTTAATAATTTGCATTATATCAGTGCATCCTTTTGCCCTCCCTCTTAAAACCAAAATACTCCCCACCCCTCTTTTGAGGGGCATGTACATGTGACTTTTCAATGTTACTCTCTTTTTATTTTCCTTCCATAAAACCAAAAACGATTTTCTCAAAGCCTATATGTATTGAGCAGGTTCTACAAGGAAAATTTATGGGAAATGAAAGTCTAAAAAAGCAAAAAGATTCAGGTTAAACATCTAGTAAAGTTGTAGATTAGATTTCTTTCATCTGCTTATCTCTTATTGTGAAACACTTAAAAAATTACCAAATAGTGCTGTGAAATTAACTGTCGTCAGTGGGAAAGTTCTATTTGCTATTAAAAGCATTAATAATTGGCAATATCATAAGAACATTTATATCTAATTACAAAATTATTTTGCCTCAGGCGACCTGGGAAAGGCACGTGGCCTGCATTTTCTCCAGTGAGGAAGGTTCATATGATATGTATATGTCACAACTATGACCTGTGCCACCAAGGAGTCACCTCTTTTCAAACTAATGATGTTGTAACTTAACATATGACTGCTCTTCAGACTTCTATGAAAAATCAGCAAAGGTCACAGGATGAACATGAGGAATTCTTGCCATAGCAACAGAAGATGAAATGAGGGAGGGTTTAGGTAAATACACCAGTCACAGTATAATCCCAGAATTTGCAAAATGCTTGTTGAGGCTAATAGTCTGTTGTCAATGATTATAAAATACTCATGGAATCTCCGGGAAAATAACCATATCCATGAAATACAGCCATAAATTGTGAAAAGTAAAATGGATAGTGGAGTGGTACTTTTATTTATAAGGTAGTCAGCTCTTCTAAACTATGAGAAAACCGTTAGATAATAAGTCAGGGACACCCAACAAGAGATTTTTATCTGGAAAAGAAGAGAAAAATTTAATTATCAAATGCAGACTGACAAGAGCTATAAAATGAACAGGTGTGGGCATCTAGGCTGTGTTTTTCACCTCCTCCAGTAAAAACTGGTTGGTCCAGGTTTGTCTCTTGCTACTTGTAGCCCTATGTATAATGACCTATTTAGTGACTTCCAGGTGCCAAGTACCCCAGGAAAGACGTTTAGGACTGAGAGTGTGAGAAAACATTGGGGAAGTTGCTTTGAGCATAAGACTCAAATGATAATCTTATGCTTTAGCTTGGGTGAGGCAGCATCTATAGGAATAAGCTTTAGTCCCTAATAACAGTGTTGGTTAAATTTGGAAATGTGAGTAGTCCTCCATTTTCCCTCAAAGTTAAGTGTTTCTAACATTTTTGGACATCTAGTATTCACCAGGAAGTTGTATTTCCCTACATTTGCTTAATTTTTGTATTGGACTTAAACTAGTCCATTTTTTTAACTACTTGTGTGGAAATCTTTTTGCATGTAAAGGAAACAAATTAAGAGGCTAAAAACAAACATCCCCATGGGTACCATCAAAATAGTTTTCACTTTGTTGATGAACACTGGGTAGACTGACTGTTCACACTGTTAACTAGAGCAAATGTGCTCATGAAAAGAAGTTTGTGAATTCTAGAATCTTGTAAAATTTCAGGTTGGTCACCTGATGTATTTGAAAATAAAACACAATAGTGACTTTAAGGTTAATATCCGCACAGATATTCCCCATTTGCAAAAATCTTTCATTTCTTTAGTATCATTTTACCCCCTTTACAAGTGTTGAGGAAGATATTGTTATTATCCCTTGTTCAGAGATACAGAAACTGAGGCAAAGAGAAGTTCAGTGACTTGTGAAAGTCAAGGTTAGTCACTGGTATGCAGAGATTCAAAACCAGGCCTTTGGTTGCTCAAGCTTGTTTCACTACCTTACAAGGAAAGTTACAGCCCCTCTGTTTTTCTTTACTTGTTATAACAGAATTAGTCATTGAAAATCTAGAACTTAAAAAAAAAAATCAATCAATCTTGCAGCAAGTAGAACCAAATATATCTTGTCTTTCTTATTATGTGTACTTACCCCAGGCCACACCATTTACATATTTTAGAACATTTCAGTGCTCTAAGTGAATGAATGTACATGAATGCTTTTGATGTCCTAGTGAAAATTTAACAGAAGTTGCAGAAAGGCTAAATCACTTGTTCAGCTCATCAGAATAGATTTTAAAGCTGGTGTATTAGAAAGTAGGAAACAGATATAAAAAAAATCCTCTTAAGTAAGAATAAACCCACCCACAAGGAGTGTCTCTGCAGCCTTCTTGGCAGCTTTGAGGGCCCAACGAACAACATTTCCTGAAGGTGGTACTCAGCATGGGAGCTGTGCATTAGCACCCCCTGTTCTGTTTTCCAAGAACCGCACGGAAATCAAAAGCAGGGGAACAAACCAACAATAACTGATACGTTTAAAGTCTGTGGAGAGGTCCTGATTTTACTCCATTGCATTAATATACTGCTTCCTCATTTATGAACCATTTTTATATCGGTGAGTAAATGGGAAGGAAAGACAAAAGCTGAATAGATATTGACCTCAGAACAAAGGCTAGGCTAAATTCTTAGAAGAGAAAGAGTGGAAGCTAGAATAAGACATAAAACATCAAGCAGGATGATTGTAAACTAAAATGCAGTCGACTTGAACACAAGGGTAGAAGAGCCATGGAAGGGGTGACAGTGTAATGGAGGCAATTCAGGAATGATGGAGGTGGGCTTATTTTAATTAATCTGTTGTAGGCTTTGTTATAATGAAAAATTTACAAATATAAGCATGAATGATTATAAATACATTTAATATAAACAGAGTGTGACCTTTTTAATCACATCTTTTGCAACTTGGACAGGCAACTCAAGAAGTCTGATCCAGCTGCAGAATGTGCCTATTACTGAAAACTCAAGAAGGGATCAATTTCTTTTTGTTTTTGTTTTTTTTTTTTTGCCTTTGCTATGCATCCAAATTTTCCTCTCTTATCAGACATAGTCATTGTTTTCTCCTCCTCCTCCTTCCCTCCCTCCCTCTCCTCCTCCTCCCCTCCTTCCCTCTCCTCCTCCTCCTCTTCCTTCTCCTCCTCCTCCTCTTCCTTCTCCTTCTTCTTCAGAAAAGAAATTTCTAATAAGATGTCTGAGCCATCAGTGTCCTATTTCTTGTGTTAATGACTTTTGGACACTTATACACGTACATTCCTTGGGTAATACATGACCATGTTTAATTGTTTTTTGAAATTCATTTGCTTTAATCTTCATTTTTTTTCTTACTTATTTATTCATTTATTTCACAAATAAGGCCACGTATTTTATCTTACAGGGATATTTTATTAATTCATATGCTGATCACAAAGAAGAGGCAGGCTTCAGGTAAAAGGAAGGGTGAAAAGCGGTGATGCATGTTAGAACAGAGTCTTGTGATTTAAAAGCTGTGTTGCATCAATATTGTACAGTAGACTTGCCAGGCTAAGTATTATTATCCACAGATCACATGTGAGGTAATCAAAGCTTTAAAAAAAAAAAAACAGTGAAATGGGAGTTGAATCTAGGTTTTGTAATTTCAGGGACAATGCCCACCACATGTCACTGCTACCTCAGTCTGTATGGTAACCCCTTCAGATTTTAAAGATGCTATGATTCTCAATATTTTCAGGATGAAATGTGATGACAGTCAGATTTTTTAGGAGAAAGAAAAATCACTGTGATATCATAGGTTTGCTAGGATGTAGTTCCTTCATCTGTAAATGTAGCGATGAACCCTTCCCAGGAAGTTATTGGAAGGATTAACTGAGAAAGCATATGAAGTGCCTAACACACACCTACTACATCGTAGGCATTCAGTAAGTGCTTGTTCTTGTTCCTGCTGGAGAACTGTTTCTCACTGTGGTCAACTTTACACTGTATAAAGATATTGTGGCTGTTTCCTGCTGTATGGTACAGTGAACATAATGCCTTTCCACAGAAATTGGCATTTTTTTATATTCTTTTTCAGGTTAAAAAGAAAACTTGGAGTGTCTAATATAATCCTCAGTGGAAGCATCTTTTTATAGGTAGATATATTTTCATGAGGATAAAATGGCAAGTGATATAAAGGTACTAATGGTCCATACAGTATTTTAATATGCCTAACTTCTCAAAGAGGCAGAGTGCCTGCTTGCAAGAAGTCCAACCAGATATCCTTAAAATGGCTTTGCCATGGTTTCCCTTTGTTTTCTCCACACTTGCAAGCTCATACAAACATACAAGTATACATGAACAAACAAACAAATACAGATTGTACTTTTTTCATTTAGTTGAAAGGAACAACCATTAATTTAAGGATAGAACTAGGAAGAAATAATGATTTTTAAACTGAAGTCCTTTTTTAAGAGTTGAGGAAAATAGTATGGATAATGTAATGCCCTCTGAAATAAATGGCAGTGTCATCAAAACAGTCACCCATATGTTTTTCCAAAGCAAGACATTGTGAGGTACCTGGCTGGGGTTATGTATATTCAGGTAAGATTATGTCTTTTTATTTTGTGTTTCCTATTATTATCACCCCCCCCCACAAGCAGTGTCAACACTGATACTTAGTAAGCCAAACATTTTTTCATATCAAGAAACTGGTACTATCAATATTCCCTTCTGTTTTATTATTAATATTGTGATTTTGTTTAAGTTCACCTAAGATTGTGAGAATTATTTTTTTTATCAAATGCTATTGAACTGTTGAATTTAATGGCCACTTTTTTAAGCTAAGCTATTTTATTTTATTTATTTTCTTTCTTTTTATTTTTTAGTTGAAGTATAGTCAGTTTACAATGCTGTGTTAATTTCTGGTGTACAGCATAATGTTTCAGTCATACATATACATACATATATTCCTTTTCATATTCTTTTCCATTATAGTTTACTATAAGATATTGAGTATAGTTCCCTGTGCTATACAGTATAAACGTGTTTATTTTATACATAGTAGTTAGTATCTGCAAATCTCAAACCCCCAACTTGTCCCTTCCTACCCACTTTCCTCCCTGGTAACTGTAAGTTTGTTTTCTATGTTTGTGAGTCTATTTCTATTTTATAAATTTGTTAAGACTTGCTTTGTGGGCCAACATATGACCTGTCCTGAGGAATGTTCTGTACATGCTTGGAAAAATGTGTATTCTGGTGCTACTTGGTGAAATATTCTATATATGCCTATTATGTTGATTTGGTCTAGCATCATTTAAGTTTGCTCTTTCCTTATCGCTTTTCTGTCTGGATAATCTGTCCATTATTGAAAGTGGGGGTGTTGAAGTTCTCTATTATTGTATTTCTTCCTTCAGCCTGTTAATATTTGCTTTAAGTATTTTGGTGCCCCTTGTTAGCTTCTGTTGGTTTCCCAGGCTGATGGGATTACCTGCAGAATTTCAGTTGAGATAGATTAGAGCCAGGTCACCTGACTGTTGCTAGGTTCACAGTGGGGTCTGTGGTTGATGAGCCTGTTACCAGGGTCTTGGGTGAGTGTGGATCCTATCTGGGTCCCTGGATGGACAGAACTGCCTCTAGGACCTTGCTTAGTAGGGCTGGTGCTGAGATAAGGGTCCACTTCAGAGTCTGCAGTTGGATGTGCAGACAGTGGTTCTGTTATCAGGTATGTGGACAGATCTGGCTCCCTTTGGGTCCTTGGGAGGGCTTCTACTGGACCGCTGGATGGGTTCCTGGGAAGGCAGGCTGGCTCTGTATTGTGACTGATAGGAGCTGGAACTGCGTCCCAGGACTTCAGGGTTCATAGCCAGAAAGTGAGGTCAACAGTCATGGCTCTGAAGGCATGGATGGTCATGTCTCCCCCCAGATGCCTAGGTGGGTCTAGCTGCTCCCTGACTGCAGTGAGGAGGGGCTGGAGCTGTGTCACAGAGACATTTTAGGATCTCTGGGGGCACAAATATGTATATCTCCAGCCAGGTCTCTGGGCTGAAAGGACTGCTTATGGACTATGGCTGAAAGGGAATAGAGCCAGGTCACAAGTTTCTTCAGTGTCTACAGCCAGGAACAAGGTCTGTGGGGCTATTACTGAGGCACAAGCAGGCATGGCTTCTCTTGGGTCCCTTGGCATATTGTGCTTTAGGCAGAACCAAAATCAAGGGAGGAGGGACTATAACCAAGTCTGCAGGGGTCAGAACTAATTCTGAGTCTGCAGCTAAGACCACCATAGGTGAGTCATCCCCCTTGGTTTGAGCCTGCTTTATTAAAATTGCCTTCCTTAGTTCTGGACTCCCTACAGTTTCACAGCCTCCTACCTGGATCCCAAAGTCACTTTTGTCTGTGAGTGGCTGCCAAATTATTGCTGCCAGGAGATGAAGCAAGCTGGAAACCTCCTGTTCTGCCATATTGCTGATGTCACTCTTGGCCAAATTTTAAACCTTCAGTTTTGGTAGAGTATTGTATTTAAAATATCTCATTTCATGAGATCTGCAAGAAATTTTAAAAAAATCTGTTCCTTCCATTATGAACCAGTTCAGTCTAAAACTCTGGCTATCTGTTATGCTTTAAGCTTATATCATCTCTGAGCATTTAATTATCTTCAAAGTTGAAAATAATAACGACCCAAAGTTTTATTTTCATAGAAGTTTCCAAATTGTCTACTTTATTGAGTATCTGTTGGGTTCAAAAATGGTATTTTAAAAATAAAATTCTCCTCTATGCATAGGTAGAATTTGTTACTATTATTACCATTGAAAATAATCTGCATTTCTTTATTGGTGGTGGGATTGAAACAAAACACAAATATGGTATAGTTAAGATTCAGGAGTGATTTTTAACCAGTTTACTTAGATTTAAAGATGAGAAAACTGATGCAAAGAGAAGTTAAATTACTCCAAAGTCAAAGCTATTAAGTGATGAGGCAGAGATTCAAATCCATCCCTTTGTTATTTTATTTTCTTATATTTTGACTGATGGGTAAATTTCCAAGTATTTGAGGGATTTTTTTCTAGATATCTTACTGTTAATGATTTCTAATTTAATTGCATTGTAGTCAGAGAACATACTCTCTCAGATTTCAAATTTTCAAAATTTTATTGAGCCTTATTTTATCTTTGGTAATACTCCTTGAGATTTATTTTGTCTGATATTAACATAGCCAAATATGACATAAATATGACATATGACAATATGACATAAAAGCAGTTTTTTATATTTACTGTGTGGTATATAATTTTTCTCCCTTTTGCTTTTAAACTATGTCCTTTTGTAGACAGCACATAGTTGAATCTTATGATTTCACCCAGACTGACAGTCTCTGCCTTTTAATTGGAATGTTTAGTCAGTTAGTTTAGTATGTTTAATGTAATTATTATTATGATTTGGTTCAACTCTACCATCTTGTTGTTTATCTTCCAGTGTCCTTTACTTTATTGGTTCTTCTCTTCCTCCCTTCTTGGCTTATTTTTAGTTAAAGATTCTTTAGTATATAATTTTAAGTCCATTATTGCCTTTCTAGGTATACTTTTAGAGTTTTAAAATAATTACTCCAGGGATTATAGCATACATTTTTAATTTAACACAGGCTACTCAAAGTTAATATTGTACTAACTCACATAAAATCTTTACTAGTAAAATTCCATTTGTGCCTCCTCCCAGGGGTTTTTGTGATATTGTAGTCAAAACTCACATCTAAATGTGTAATCTTATTATTTATTATTTTTACTTTAGATAATGTGATAAAATGCTATTTTTTCCTTAAACAGTCATAAAACTTTAAATAAATTTGGAGATGAAAAATAGCATTTTGTGTTTATTCACATATTTACCATTTCTGGTGTTCTTCATTCCTTTTTGTGGATCCAAATTTTAAACTAATATCATTTACTTCAGCTTGAAATATCTTCCTTATTATTTTTCAAAGTTCAGATCTGCTTAAGATTAATTTTTAAACTTTTATTTATATAAAAATTTATTTATCTCACTCTCATTTTGAAGAAATTTTTTTGCTGTATTCTGGTTTGACATTTTTCTTTCAGCACTTTAAACTTCTTGTTCCATTATATTTTGGCCTTCATTATTTCTGATTAAAAGTCACCTGTTATTTGTATCATTGTCCCTTGCATGTGATGTGTTGTTTTCCTTTATCTGCCTTTAGTATTTTCTCTCCATCTTGGGTTTTCAAGTTTGCTTATGCTGTTCCTAGATATGATTCCCTTGTATTTATTTTAGTTGAGTCTAACTAGATCTTCCTCTGAGCCAAATATGGGAATTTTCTGTAATTACTTTTATGCCCTTTTCTCTCGTTCCTTTCCCTTTGGGACTTCAATTACATGTAAACTGGATTGCTTGTTACTGTTTCTTAGGATAGGTCACTGAAGCATTGATTAATTTCTTTAAATATCTTTATTTTTTCTTCTGTGTTCATAATGGGTCATTTCTATTGATTTGTCATGAAGTTTACTAATCCTTTCTTTAGTAGTCTTCAATCTGATGTTAAAGTCAGTCAGTATATTTTTATTTTAAATATTGTATTAATCTATGCTAAAACCTTCATTTGGTTCTTTTCTGTAGTTTTTATTTTTCTGTTGAGATTCTTACCTCTTCATTTATTATGACCATCTTTACCTCAAGATCCTTGAACCTATTTTTCATAGCTTCTTTAAAATCTTTTTCTACCAAATCTAGGTCATCTTGGGGCCTGATTCTATGGACTGTTTATTTTCTTAAATATGAGTCTGATTTTCCAACTTCTTTGAATGTATAGTAATTTTTAGTTTTGTGTTGGACATTTTGGGTGAAACTTTGTAGGGAACCAAGATTATGATATCATCTTTGCAAAGTTGTTGAATTTTTCTTCCTATCAGTCAGTTAAATGACAAATACTCCTCTTTTTGTCATGCTTGGTTTTGGTCTCTATTAAGGCAGGTCTGTTTTGGCTTGAGTGTAATCTTAAGGTGTGGTCCTTTCTGGAGGTCGTGGTCCTAACTCTTAAAGCATGGTCTTTTTGGAGTCTCAGCTGAATGCCTGAGATACTCAGTAAGAGTTCTTCACATTGATACTTCAGTATCTCCCACCACTGCAGGTCCTTTAGTGTTTTCATTTAGCTCTTAGTCCTGTAACAGGCAATCTCTGCTATATCACATCTCACATTGGCCAAGAACCTGCAGCAAATCCTCATGCAATTTTCCACCCCCAGCTCCCTCACATAGCTATCTCTCCTTTGGTCACATTCCCTATAAATTACAGCTGTTTTATCAGCCTGGTATTCTAATCTCTGCTTCCTCAGCTCAGTGAGTTTGCACTTTAAACTTGATCTCCATCTCTCTGAGATAGGGCAGGAAAATGACCCGAGGAAAAAGCTGAGAGGATTGTGGGGCTCATCATGTATATTACCCTTCTTTCAAGGATCAAAGTCCTGCTGTGCCCATTTTCCAATGCCTAAAAGGAGTTGTCTCATATATTTTGTACAGTTGAATAGTTGTTTATAGCAGGAAGGCAGTTCCAGCACCAGTAACTCTGTCATGGCTGGAAAAAAAATCCATGGGTTTATATTTAATTTTCACAAAACCTTGTGAAATAGTATTTGTGAATTAGGTACTATTATTATAACCCAATTTTATAGAGAATTAAACTCAGGGTAACTAGTGAGTGAGGGAGTAAGAATTAAAACCTGAGCAGTCAGATTCCAGACTCCATGTTCTGACTTAATATACAGTACTGCCTCTGCAACATGAAATTATGTTTATTACCCTCATTGCATTATCACACTTTTTTCTCATATTTATTAATATTTGTTTTTTTAAACTTTGTTCGCTACCTGTTCTAATTGCTACCTCTGTATAAGCATCATATATTTTCTGTTTACAACTGCCTCCCCACTGTCTAGCACAGGCTCTTGGTAAGCATTCAGTAAATATTTGTTTAATAAATGAATGTAGATACCACCATTATAAAACAATTTTGAAAATAGGCTCATTTTCACATATTTGGTATTTTAGATTTCATCTTGCCTGCCACATGGCATCAAAATTCTGCAGCAAAAACAAACATCGATCTAAAGGTGGGAAATAATGCAAAAAAAGGTGATAGGTATCATTAGAATCTTTACAATTGTACACATCAAAATATATATGATAGAAACAAGTTATAGCAGGATTTCTACTCTTGATAAGATAGCAGTAATTAGAAATCAGTCTTAGGAATGTTCAAGCACCTACTGGTAAACAATGACATTAGTTTGATGAAGTGAACAAAGAGTTTGACGAGGGAGTCTAGGCATCCCTTTTGGTTGAAGTTAAAAAAAAAATGATATCCATATCTACCACTCTGGATATGTTATTTTAAAAAGGAAAGAAATTGTTAATATTTTTTCCTAGAGCCTTTGTATCACTTATTATCATATTTTAAATGGCAATACTCAGCTAATTAATTTCAGAATGTATCTTTGCTGAACCTAAAACCATAAAGTTATGGTTCTTGTAGTCTTCTACATGACAAAACAATGTGCATTTATTTTTATCAGAAGCAAAACTACATGATGGTTTTCAAGCTGATTTTTGTGTTAACGAATCTCCTAAAGATATGCAATAGACCTCACATTTACATAAAATTAAAGAAAGGATGCTTCAGCAAATGCAAATAAATGCAAAAAGGGAATATTTTAATTTTGATCCATGATTAGTCTCAACCATCACAATGTGGTAATAATACAAAAGCACGATTCTGCATTCAGTGTATAACTAATGGTTGTAAGCTATTTATAGACTTGAGTATCTTGATTAATTTATTTATTTTGAGAAATATATTTATGTTTCAGATTTTATTTTAAAATCTGAGATCTTCAAAAACATTTTAATATTAGAAACATATGCACTGGCTTCTGCAGTTCTGCAATATGACAGGCCCAGCAAAATGATTTATTTCACTTGGTGCATTATTAATTGTATGAATTGACTGTTTAACCTCTATTGATTTGCATTTCTTACTTAAGGTTCAACTTAGAATCAGAAGCAAAAGTTATCTTACAATAGAATAAAAAGGATACAAGAATTAATTCTAGCATAATAGGGAAGATTATTTTACTATTCACTATTATATATCCTTCCCTCAGTAATATTCAGGGTCTTGAAAGAGCACTCTTAGTTTTAAAATAGAAGTTTCTAAGTCTAAATCGTGAACCTATTGAAACTAATACTTGCATCCTTAGGAACTGTAGCATTTTATTGCTTCTTGGTGGATTATGGTGCAATTTTTGATAAATGTTCATTACTTATTTGTATAACACTGAATTAGATTTTGACATGACCATACTATTGGAATCCTTTTTATTATTAAAAATGATTTGAAAATCCATCAAACTATTCTAAAGTCCAGGAGATATTTTCCTTAATATGTAGGCCATGTTGGTGACCCTTTTTATGTATAGTTAAAGCCATGGAGAAGGTGATGATTTTTTTCAAGTGTATCTCAATTCATCATTGTTTACATATGCCTATAGATTTTCTGGACTATTCCTGATTTCAGTTATTTTTTCCATTGTACTCACAAGTCACCCAAGTAGCCCAGAAATTCCAATATTTTGACATACTGAAATATATGTTGCCTTTCCAATATTGTTCCTTTCAAATGGAAATGCAGTAACATTCTTCGATGTACCATATGTCCAGAAGCTATGGTTGCATAAAATGTTTGCAGAAAATACAGTCAGAATTTCTTTTGGTGTCAAAGAGAATCTGCATTTAGGTTCTGCAGTTTACTTAAGAAAGAAAATTTCTTTCAAGCAGGTTACCTTGTGAATTTCAAAGTAATTTTGTTGTCTGCAGGTTCTTAATGTTAAGCTTAAGCCTACAGGCTTGCAGTCTACAAGCTTAGGGCTGTGAAGAATCTTTGGTGGAACTTTTGCCATCATAGTGAATGTAGAGTTGTAAATGAATTTTACCATGTTGGCAGATCTCCCGCTCACATAATGAGTCTTAGTATAATTGAGACTTATGTTTCCTACTGGTAATTAACAGGGCAGGCATTGCGTTTTCATGCTGATATTAGTTTTGTTATTTGTATCCAAAAGAAATCCAGAATATGTGAGATCAGAGAATGGGCAAGACTAAAGTTCTAGGTAAATTGCTCTAAGTCAGGGAAGTAGAGATAGAGGCATGATAATTCTAAGAAAAGAGTTATTTGAAAGGCATAATATAGTCACTTTATCTTTTGTAGATTAAACTGAGTATTACCCATGATAAGAGCAAGGCCTTTAGGAGACAGGAGATAGAGGGCATTTTTAGGGAAAAAAAGATAGGCCTGGGTAACCCTGAGGATTCTGGGAAGCCACAAGATAACACAATGATTCAGAGGTCTGAAGAGGGATAGAAATATACAAAAGAAATCTTTAAAGGTCTAGATAAAAAAGTGTTTCACACTTTTGGACAACTGTCACACTCACCCTGCATAGATAGCATCCTCTTAATCAGCTATACCATCACCAAAAAACCACAGACTTTTAAGTCGTTGCTCATTGGTTCATGGTTGAAATTTCCACCTACCATTCTCAATATCCTGGGCAATTTTGGAAATCCTTCTTATCCCTTACTTACTTTATTCATCTGCTCCTTTTTTTTTTTTTTTCCTGCAGTAATTGCTACTGCAGTTATCTGCCTTTTTATGTTGTCCTGCATTATAGATAGTTATTTATGTGTCTATTTCTTCCATTAGGTTTTGAGATGCCCTTTGTGATCTCTATGATTGTCTAGCTTAATATAAACCAGGTAGTAAAGTAATGTTTTTTGTTTTGTCTTATATGTAAATGGAATGGAAGTTAACCATAGGAGCTCATGTTATAGCCTCCGCTTGCATGGACGGTACTTTCTTGCAGTTATTTACACTTCATTTTACCTGTGCGCGTGATTCAGGGCAAGGTCAGGTTTCCTCATTCGTAAATAGCACATAACAAGCTTTGTCTCAATGAAACTTGCCACGCTTGCTATATCTTCAGAAGATGCTTCAAATGGTTTTCCCAGAGCTGCCCCTTTGCTGCAAAGCTTTAAAAAAACACAATACATTAAATTTCTAATCACCTTGACATATAATTGATCTTTTAAATAAGCAAAGCATATATATGTACACATACTTTTCCAAACTACAAGTAAAGTATTGACATTTTTATTATAAATTAAGTAAATTGTTCCTGTTCACTATTAAGTGACTTTAAGTAACACATTTTACTGTAAAATGCTTCCTGTAAAATATTTTTAAAGTACGATATATTTTAAAGGGATGCCATTAGCTAAGAATGTCGGTTTTAAAAATAAAACACACAATAAGCAAAGATATTAATAGAAAGCCAAGTATAAATCATATTAAATACCAGTGCTTTTACGAAAACCTAGCTGAGCAATGATCTAGCACAGTATCAAGTTTGATTTAATATAATAAAGGGTGTCAGAAGTAAACTCCTAGGAGCCATTAACATGATCGGTGATTAATTTGAGTCTGAATCATATTCTCTAGGATGTTATTGAAAGAAAAGAAGTGAAAATTTATTAGAACTTATTGGCAGAGGCCACAGTTCTGAAAAACATGGCAGGAATGTGAAATTCTTAATAAAAATTCCAGGAAGTCAGTGGTTTCTGGGCACCATAGATAAACTGGAGAAAAGAAAATTAATTTTGGGGGGAGAACCCAAAACATTAAGGAGTGTCAATAATATGGCAAGGGTAGATTGGCACTTTCTTTTCCCTCAGAGTTTTCTACTGTTTCTTAGAATCAAGGCTGATGGGGAAGAGGAAACTCCACCTCTATTTAAGTGACCTTATTCAGAATATCTTTGCTCTTTTCTGTCTCCCCTATGCTTTCTCACCAGGGGTAGTAATATTTAGAGTTGTCACCTTTTTATATACACCTAATGTAATATTTCTTATATTCTAAATCCTGTTTGCTTAAATATTATTAAAACCAAATTTTCTTTCATAGATTCAGTTGAGATGGGCTTGCCATTTACACTAAATTATTGTCAATTATTTTTTAAGGTGCAATTTGGTTGAGAATGGCTATATTCTGTTCTAAAACGTATTTCTCTTCTTAATTTTATCCAAAAACTATAAACTGACAGAGAATCTAGGTGTTTGAACTGGTAGTTACTTGGTGCTACTAACTTTTGCCTGGATATCCGGTCAATTCTGAGAATTCATATCATTTTTAAGTCTTTTCTAATTTGATGGATGAAATTTGTTACTGTATAGTTAAGTCAATGTGTATTTATTGAGTAATTACTAGTGATTGTCAGACAAAATTACTGCCATTAAATTCTAATTTAGATAGGTCTTTTTCATGAATTTTTGCTACCAGTCTGATCCCATAGGACCCAGAAATACCTAAACAGATAGTTTTTCCGAAAAAAAAAAAAAAAAGGTTTCTGTATGGCATAGCTCTTTATAAAGCCCAAATCAGTAAAAAGTTAAATGACTAGAAATTATGTAGTTATATTTATTAGCATATCATAGTATTAAAATTCTAGACTTTGATTAATGTTATCCTCTAAATTAAGTTGACTTTTTTTTCATCTTAAATGCTCAAATCTCATGGATTTTTTTTTTTTTAACATAAAATCTTAAGCAAACAAAATGTACTCTTTGCCCCTGCCTCCCCTTGTGTTCCTCTCTTCTGCCATGGAGCAGACACGTCTCCTCTCTGGCACACTTTTTGTGGGATAAATGCCTGGGACATTCACAGAGTAGTCAGGAAGTAACTTCCACAAGGACATTCAACTCTTATGTGACAAAAGGAAGCTGACCTTCAGATTTAATAATATTAAAGACTTTGTCTATGAACACTGGGAGAAAGTGAAGAATAAATGCCTGGTCTTCTAGTGTCTGTAATATTCTCTACTTCTATGAGATTCAAGGCTAGAAAAGGAATAAAATGATCAGTCATAACACCCTGAAGAGTATACTTTATGAAACCAAACTATAAGACAGCAAGGAGAGACAAAGATAACTTTTCAATTCACCTTAAAATGGGAAAACAGGCAGCCTGCTGGGTAGGTTTATGTATATTTGTGGTGATTTTGGTTTATCAGTCAAGTACTATAAGATAGAAAACTTTACTGTTTTTATCAAAGATTGCTTAATTTGTTTGTCAAAGTGTTATGTCTTTGAAATAAGCTTTGCAATGAGGCAAATTGTTATAAATACGTTGAAGTTAAAGGCAGAATTACAGTAAATATACACAAAAATACTGGTATCAGGATTACAAAACATATTCCAGATATTTTGTTGAATTTTAAAAATTTCATGCAGACATTTGTAAAGACTGAGAAGCTAATTTTCTAGAAGATAAAGGACTTCAATATGAGATGTATTTGTTTGAATGTAGGAATGGTGACTTAGTTCCAAGTTATATTTGTCTGAAGCTATATTCTTTACCTCTTTGGTGAAATAAGTCACGGAGATAAGGTAATAAAACTTTTAAACTGCCTGATACAGTCTATCGGTGAGAAGACTGAATTAGGAAAAATTAGGTGTCAATTTTTTGTTTTGAAAGGAAATTTATGATATTTTTGAATGAAGCATGGACAAATTAAAAGCATATTTAAGGGAATATGCAGTGAAAACTCTTGTGAGTATAGTTGTTTTGGTAAGAAGCTAGATATTAAAATGAGATTTCAGTAGTAAATTAGAATCATAAGCTCAAATTTTAATAAGAAATACATATTTTATAAAATATATTCAATATTTTATAAAAACAAGATTATACTTTGGAGTTATAAAACCTTTTTCTAAGGCATCTCAAAGTTCTTTTAAGAAATAAATATCAAACCTGTTTTCAGAAGTTGTGGCACAAAGGAATTTCAAGGTTTGTTTAAAAACAGATAACATAAAGCCCAATACTAGCAGAAATAACCAAGATTAAGTATTAAGTTATGGGTCCTATTTTAAAAAATGCAACCACAAAGTTTTCTTTAATTAGGATCATTGTTAGTAAGACTGCTATTGCTAATAGATTCTCCCTTATTAGAATATTGTGTGAAGTTTACCCACCATACTTTTGGAATATAATTTTGAGTGATCCATGAGAATCTGGGAGAGAACAATAAATCTTGAAAAATGTGGCATTATCTGAGTTTTATCAGATATTTGCAGATAAGAGTATATACATATCATTCAACCAATCAGAAAATTTTAAGATTTTTATATTGTTTTGGAAATTGCAAAAAAACTAAAGTTGGAGAGTAAGTCACTCATAACCCTATAACCATGTATAATTGCTATTAATTTTTAGCATATTTCTTTCCATACTTTACATGTTTTTATATAATAAATTTTATATTGTACATAATTTTTGCATTCCTTTTTCATATGCTTTGCTTCTTTTTATGTGTTTTCGATTAAAATCTAAGACATATAAAAATATCCTCATGTTACAATTATAGTTGGATATTTTAATGTCCTACCCTCAGCAAATGATAGAAATACTGGAAAAAAAAATCAGCAAAGATCCAGAAGGTCTGAATGACACAATCAACCAACAGAATGTAATTGGCATGTATATAAAACACTCCACCTAACAATAGCAGAATACATATTTTTCTCAAGCACCCATGGAAAAGTCACTGATATAGACCATATCATGGGCAATAAAACAAACCTCAAGAAAGAGAAAAATATTAAAATCATTTGGAGTATATCTCTACCATAATGGAATCAAAACTCAACAGTTAAAAAAAAAGAATCCAATCGGAAAATGGGCAAAAGACATGAACAGATTTTTTTATTGAAGAGAACATTCAGATGGTACATAAGCTCATAAAAAGGTGTTTGACATGTTTATTGTTTGACATCATTAGTTGTCAGAGAAATGTAAATTAAAACTACAATATCACGACATACCTATTAAAATGAAAAATAGTGACAGCACCAAAAGCTGAGAATGGTCAGGAATTGGATCACTTACACATTGCTGATAGGAATATAAAATGGTACAGCCACTGGAGAAAACAATATGGCAGTTGCTCAAAAAACTAAACATGTACTTTACAACTCAGCAAGTGCACCTTGGGCCCTTATTCCAGAGAAATGAAGACTTAACGTTCACCCAGAAATCCATATGTGAATGTTTATGGCAACTTAATTCATAAAAGCCCTAAATTTGAAGCAGTCTAGATGCCCTGAAATGGTGAATAATTAAACAAACTGTGGTATATCTATTCTGTGAAATATTATTCAGCTACAAGAATAAACAAGTGAGTGATAATGCAACAACTTAAGTGAATCCCTAGGGAATTATGCTGAGTGGAAAAAAGCTCATCCCAAGAAGTTATATACTGTTTGATTACATGACAAAATTATAGGGATAGAGAACAGATCAGTGATTGGAGCAGTTAGGGGTAGAAAGGGTGTTGTGGTTATAAAGGAAGGAATCCTCATAGTGATAGGACTGTAAACTGTACTGTATCTTGGCTTTGGTGGATAGATACATAGAAGACATAAACACACACATCACACACACACAAGTATGAGTAAAGTTGGAGAAATTTTAAGATTGGTGGAATGCATGAATGTTAATATTGTAGTGGCAGGACTAGTTTTATAAGAACTTACCAATGGAAGAACCTGCTTAGAGTAAATGGGATCTCTCTACATTATTTCTTACAACTGCATAAGAATCTACAATTACCTCAAAGTCAAGTTTACTTTAAAAAAAATCATGTTAAGATTTAGGTATCTTTCATTTTATCCCCCTCCTTTTGTATTAGTACAACTATTATCACGTTTAACTGGAGTTTGAGTTAAGAAGAACAATCATATCCGAGGAAATAATTTTCCATAGGATTTTTGGGTCAAATTATGGACTGATTCTTATAAATAAAGGTAATAATTCATAATAAGTTTTGCTCTGAAGTTTTATTCAGCAGCCATTGTGAAAGGCTGCATCAGCCCCTCCACATTCTATCACTGTGATCTCCTGTTTGAGGACACTTGCCATGAGATGAGGGTTGTATTTAGTGATATTCACAGAGAGAAGTTGGCAAGTCCTTTTGTATTATGACTTTATTATTATTTTTTTTCTTAACCATCTTTCAGTTTGCTAGCACCCGCTTCCAAGTAGTTTTTGCAAGAGGGGTTAGTTATATGGATGGTAACTTTTCTGAGTTCGTGCATAGCTGCGAATATATTTTTGCTGGCTTTACACATGCAAATGAATGAGGGTGAGTATATGTTTCTTGAGACATAACCATTTCTTTAAATACATAGTTCTCTATTTATATTCATCTATTTAACATATAGAGAAGAAAAAAACGATACTTTTTTTGATGAAACAACAAAATTTAAAAGAACTTCCTTATTTATTCTTTTTCCCTAAACATACATTTTTTCTATATTCTTGCAATTCAAAATATCCTTAATTATTGCTACCATGAATCCAGATGTGTTCTATTGTCATTTATTTTGCCTGGAAAGAGGTAAGGTATTTGTGTTTCCTTTCTCAGCATTTTTTTCTTTTTTAACTTAGAAAAGTTTCCTTCACTTACATCTTTATTATTCTCATTCCAACTGACATTTTCTTTCTTACGAAAGTAATTCTAAAGTTGTATCTTCCATCTATATCCTTCATGTCAATTAGGCTTTCTGATTTGTTTCTCCTCTGCATTCTAGGAGAGTGTCTCAAGATTTTCTGCTAAATCACTGGCTTTATTTTCCCCATTATTAACTCTACTTCTTTTTATAATGATGGTAATTGCAAACATTTAAATAGTGCTCACTGTTACAAGCAATGTTCTAAGAGTTCTCCATCTGTTACCTTATTTAATAATCACTCTACAAAGAATCGGTTTCATGCTCATTGCCTTAGTCCGATCAGGCTGCTGTAACAAAAAACTAAGGACTAGTTGGCTTAAAAAAAAAATATATATATATATATATATTTCTCATAGTTCTGGAGGCATGGAAGTCCAAAATCAGGGTGCGGTATAGTCCAATTCTGGTGAAGTCCCTCTTTAAGTTTGCAGACTGCCAATTTCTCATTGAAACTTCCCGTGGCAGAAAGAGAGTCAGAGAGCTCACTGGGGTCTCTTTTATAAAGACACAAATCCTTTTCATGAGACCTCCCCATTTAATGTTTTCCCTAGTGAGAAATTTCTCTAGTGGCACTGAAATTTTTTAATGTCGTAAATAAAATACATTAAGCAGCCTTTGTGCATCTTTGCCCACACATTTGATCATTTCTAAATTGTAATACTCTATCTGTTATAAAGTCTTCTTGCATATCAGAATTGCTGAGTCAGGTGTATATATTACAATTCAAAAAACATATTTTAGAAAATACATATCATGAAAGTGCTCTCCAGAAAAGTTGTAAAAATACTTTTCCCAACAAGGTATTTAAGTTCTTGTTTTTCTGTATCCTCATGCACACTAGTTATTAGCAATGTTTTAATCTGTTTATTCTTTGCTAATCAGATGAGCAAAAATGGCACCTCACTTTAATTTGATTCATAACCACTCATGTTTATTGGCCATGTGTATGTGTATACTGCTTGTTTTGAGTTTTATTCATCTTTAAATTGGGCTGTTCTAATTCCTACTGAATTATTTTCATTTAGAAATTTATAATTAGATTTTTTCCAAATACGTTACTTATTTTGAGTTATGTTTATCACATTTTGGTGTCAGGCTTATGCTAACAGTATAAACCAAATTGGAAAGATTCTCATCTTTTTCAATACTCTGGAACATTTTGAAATAAATAGTTTAAAAAAACTGAGCCCAGCTCCTTTTATTTGATTATTGTTCTGTGAAGGTTTTCAATGTTTTATATCAATTTTGTTATATTTTTCTAGAAAATGATCAGTTTCATTAAGATTGCAAAGTCTGTCATTACACTGAAGAATATTACATTCTTAGAACATTTTAAATGCCTGTGTGCCAGTGGTGTCATTCCCTTTTTCACTCTTAGTACCATACAGTTTTGTTTTCTCTGTTTATTTCTTAATTAGAATTGCAGGGGTTTAATTATTTTGTTTTCTTAAAAACAACACAGTCTTAGATTAATTTATTAATTCTCCTACTCTGCTTCCTAATTCACTGATTTTGGTTTTTATGTTGCCTTTGTTATTTTTTTCTCTTGCTTTCCTAAGTGTTTTTGTTTTATTTTGTTTTGTTCCTGTATAGTATTTTTTTTTGTTTTACTAATATCTTTAGTTGAATACTTAGTTCATTTATTTTAGTTTTTCTTATATATAAGGGTGTTGTGTGCTTCTGTGCTTTACTCCAGGAAAAAAAAATCATAGCTTTTATTTCCATCTTTTTTGCCAGTAGCTCTTTAAGAAAGTGTGGGCTTATTACTATTCTTTAAAATGTTGCCACCTGCTTTTCTTAGTTATTTGTGAGAATAGACCTTTTTGTTTATTCGTTAGTCATTTATAATTTGTGGTTTATGGATTGTTTGCTGAGATCCTTTACCACTTGTCTTTTACACACTTACCCTTTTCCTTGTTAATTTTTATGAGATCAGTCATGTATGTCTGGTGTTCTGGAATGTTCTGCATTTCTTTCCCCATCCTACAGACTTGAACTCCTCTGGAGAACTGTTTCTACCTCATGTTATAGCCTTTTTTGAGGTACAGGTGTTATGACTGCAGGAGCTCAGTGTTGAGGGACCCTTCTTTACTACATGGGACAAACATCTGCCTGAGAATGAAGCCAATATAGAAGGAATGGAGCCAAAGATGGAGAGGCTGGAAAGCCCAACAGTAAATCCTGAAGATGTTCTCCTAAATCAGAATATAAAAGATAATCTGAAGAGGCAGTATTCATTGGTTATTTTGAAAAAGTGAAATTAGGGAATTGGAGGAAATAGAGAAAATTATAAACAAATCAAAAATTAAATTGTAGAATGAATTTTAAACTACAAGCATCAGTAAGTGATAATATCAAGCCAGGAATGTAGAAGACGATCTCTAAAAAAGGCAAGGTATTAAAGATGCTATTACTAATGAATTTTTACAATTTCTAAGACATTTTTATGTATATAATTACATCTGACTTTTTAATGTCTCCATGAAGTAGTTAAAACAGTTTGTCTCATTTGACAGGTACTAAAAATGATGCGTGAAGGGAGTCAACTGCATAGTGATAGATGGTAATTAGACTTGTGCTGGTGACCACTTTGTAGTGAATAAAGATGTTGAATTATAATGATAATCTACTGAAACTTACATAATTTAAAAAAAGAGAAGAAAACCTGTGCTAAAAGAGGTCTAGTGATTTGCCCCAGTAAGTAACAGAGGCTAGAACTGATTTTTTTTAATCGAAAGTTCTCTTGCCTTCACATCAGACACATTGTCCTAAATTATTCTATTCACTAATTTTTTAAACCTTAGTACCTAGCACCTATGTTAAGACATTCAGTAGAACTTCTTCAGTAGAACTCATCTTATTCAGTGAAACTTCTAATGGTTTTCTTTTGGAAACTATGACTTTAGGATTACACCTGCTTCTTTTTTTTTTTTTTTTTTTTTGCTTTCTTTTCACTGTGTAGAATCAGGATTCCTAAGGCCTGCCTGTACAAGAGCATGGTCTAAGCCAAATGTTTGGTAGAGATTGGGTTGGTAGTTTCTTCCTGAGTCTCCTTGCAGCCAGCCTCAGTACTGTTAGAACTTACATAGATAACTTTCTTTGCCAGGAGAATTGGAAGACGGAAAAAACAAAACAAACTTCAACCCCCAGTGTTCACCACTCTTTCTTTCACCACCTCTTCTCATTAACTTCATATCTCAAGGTGAAATAAACCATTGCTTGTCAATTTCCATTAGGGATTAACATTTATGCATTTATGCATAGATATAAAAAAGAGAGTACTAATCGTGAAATTAGAGGGTGAAATAGCATTGAGAGCCCCAGGAATGTGTCCTTGAACAAAGCAGGGGACTAATGGCATTCTAGTTGCTAAAGGCCCTGTGTCTCTTAGTTGGGCATGCAATAGGTAGAGGTAATAATCTATGTTTTATCATTCGTTCTTTCTTAGGGCTTTGTTTTTTGGAAAATTCCACCTAGCGTCTGGCAGGCCTTTGCAGTTAGCCTTCTTTTCATAAATCTCTTCATGTGGGTTAATGCATACAGAGGGATGGACTTTAGGCACAACAGCTAACCACCATCTTATCCTGCAAATTTTTCAATGGGATCTTTACAATTCCTTTTGAGATACCAAACTAAGTGTTCACACTGCAAGGGTCTCATAACTAATAGTTTTCAGTTTTAATAAATATCTTTTTATACTCCCTTAACAGAGTGGAAAGAATCTCTATGCCATAGAATAACACCCATTGGTTTTAAATTTTTTCTCATCTTGTTACATGAAAGAGGAATGAATCAGAGAGCTCATCCCTTGTAACTTTCCACATGGTGCCACATAGATCTACTAAAGTGTCTCCCTGGGAGAGACAGAGTGTGTGGGGCTAAGAGATGCAGAGAATTATGTTCACACATCGGTGGACTTAAAAGTACCATCAGGGTTTCAGGAACAGTGCTTTTCAGCCAAGTAGGCCATGATGTGACCTCTATTAAATTTATGGGAATTGGAGAAATGAGGTTACTCCCTGGGTGATAAGCTGTTGAATGACAGTAAAAAGTAATTAATCACTCCTACTCCTATTTGTTAAAATAGCTATGCTTCAAGCTTTTTTTTTTTTTTTTTTTTTTTTTTTTTTTCCCTTTCAGGTAGCCTTAAAGTAGAGGTGTGGCCAGTGTGTTCATTTCACCGTGTTTCACCTTGATCTGACCAGCCAGTAATTTGCTTATGCTGTCAAGCATGTAGATGATACACATTAACCTTCAGGGTTTTTTTCAGGGATACCCCTAAACTCCATTTATGTTATGTGTAAAGCAGATTAGAAACATGGCGGGAGTGAGATGAATTAATACAATAAATCTTCCTTCCTTCTTGCCCCTGCATTTCAGCTCATAAAAGCAGTGATTTTAAAATGAAGATAATGTTAACAGTGTGCTTGTTTCAAGGTAGTAATTTATATTATAAAGTAAATATGCTATCACATACAAACTCAGCTCTTATTCAGTAATTATAATAGCTGGCATTTACTGAGTGCTGACTGTGTGTTTGGCATTGTGCTAAGCTCTTCATCTATAGTATCCCATTAGATATTATCTTTCATAGATGGTATCTTATTAAAAATTATTACTCCCAATTTTCAGATGAAGAAATTGGGTTGAAGAGAGGGTACTAGCTTATCATACAGTAAGTTCTGAAGCTATGATTCAAATCCAGATCTGCTGTTTCATCTAGATTCTGTGTTTTTTTAGATAGTGTGCTCTTCAGCTGGCTGTTAATGTTAGTCACAGTCAAATCCTAGAAGGACAAATGTGAATACCAATAGCTATCAATAATGCTGGTTTCTTATTTATGACTACTTCACTCATATTCATATACACACAGAGAAAGATAAAGTAGTCTAGTGAGATTTCCTTCCTTTCTTTCTTTCTCTCTTTCTCCCTTTCTTTCTTTCCTTTTCTTTCTTTCTCTCTTTCTCCCTTTCTTTCTTTCTTTCTTTCTTTTTTCTTTCTTTCTTTCTTTCTCTCTCTCTTTCTTTCTTTCTCTCTCTCTCTTTCTTCCTTCCTTCCTTCCTCCGTCCTTCCTTCCTCCTTCCTTCCCTTCCTCCCTTCCCTTCCCTTCCCTTTCCTTCCCTTCCCTTCCCTTCCCTTCCCTTCCCTTTCCTTTCCCTTCCTTCCTCCATCTCTCCCCTCCCTCCCTCCTTTCTTTCTCTCTCTATCTCACTGGACTACCATTAGGGAAAAAGAAGGATAGGTACAATAGGCAGGAAAAGGGAGAGACAGGTCAGCATTTATTGAGCAGCCAGGTAAGGCAGTTTTACAGACAAGAATCACTTAATTCCTGCAGTCATCCATTTTATAAACAGAGTTGATTAATTCTAGGAGCAGAGGGGGCTGGAACTTCTAGAAATAGAGAGAAGGACTAGATGGTACACAGGAATGAGAAGAAGAGATGATGCAGGTGTGATAGGGAGAAAAAAAGCACAGTTCTAGCCAAGATCATAGGGGTCTTTGTGGATCACTGTGGTAGCTCACAGAGAAAAAAAATGTGACAATGAATATATGTTCATGTATAACAGAAAAATTGTGCTCTACACTGGAATTTCACACAACATTGTAAAATGACTATAACTCAATAAAAAAGTATATTAAAAAAAAAAGATCATAGGGATCTTTGCCTGGGTCTGGTGAGGAGGGCTTCACTGGTGGCAGTTGAGGACCCTGCTGGGCCAAAGGTTGTCATGCCAGAACCACCAGGTCATGAGTCAGGGGAGTTTTTGATCTACTCCTTCATCCTCTTTGCTGAATAGCAGTAAAACTAAAATTAATACTTTGAAGACATTTGATAATAATTGAGATTTTTATAGAATCCTTGGTCTTAATATATTACTGCAGATGTATTTCTTTTAAAATTATTTTCATGCCAATTAAATGTTTTTCGTTATCTCATTTTGTTTAAGTGGGGAAACCTGGGCTGTCTGGGAGGGCATGTTTTCTTTAGAAACGTTGGGATAACCATACTGAGACAAGTGAGCTATCAAACAATGATATGCTTTTGACAGGACATAGTTTTTGAGAACTTAAGAATTAAGAGAATTTAAAAAAACAGTAACCCACAAATCTAGTGCCCTATGACACATCACTTGATTTCACTCCCATGTTCTCTTTCGGTTATTTTGGACATTTATAGCAGCCTTAATTACTTTGGAGCAAACTCCTACGGAGCAGTATATAATTCAGCAATTGCCATGAAAACACTATAGAGCAAACCACCCCTAAACTCATTGGCATCTGCAATTATTTTTTGTCTGTACATCTGCAGGTTGGCTAAGGTTGGCCAAGATTGGCCAATCTAGGCTATGATCAGTGAGACTTGGCTCTAAGATGTTAGTCAATTCTAGGTTGACAAAGACTTGCAACAGAAGCAATCTGAGACGTGATCTTCTCATGGAAAAGGCAATAGTATAAGAGGACAGCTGGACAAAGCACATTTAAAGCCTTTGATCATTTCAGGTCCACTAAAATCCCATTGGCCAAAGCAAGTCATATGGAGGTCAAGGGCTGAGACCAAGGCCAGGCTGTGGATGTATAACGCTATGACTGGGCGGGGATTGGGGTGAAGAAATGGAACCAATAATTTAATCTACCACAAGCAGAGGAATAGGTTTATTTTTCTAAGGATCTCTTTTCTGGATTTCTCATCCACACACCCTCATGGAAAGGTGTGTCATGTGGGTTATGACACAAGATGAAACTCTGGGTCTCTACTGCCTCTGAGTCCTTCCTTTCCTTGCAGTACCACAGATTCCTTCAGGACAGAAACAGTTCTGAAATTGTATGTTCCACAGAAAATTAAGGAGTTATTATGTCAAAAATGTTTCTCAGATCAAATAAGCTGGTGATAAGCTTAACTGCAGGGCTATTAAAACTACTTAACATACTAATGTATATTGCAAATGTCTAGGAGGAAGACACAGCATACCATATTTCACAAACTTATTTGACCACAGAATCCCCTTCCAGCAACAAACTCATTTTTTTTTTCCCTTTCTAAAAAAATTTATTTTTCATTGAAGTGTCATTGACTTACAATGTTAGTTTCAGGTGTACAGCAAAGCAATTCAGTTATACACCTACATATATACATATATTTTCTTTTCAGATTCTTTTCCATTATGAATTATTACAAGAAATTGAAAGCTCCTGTGCTATGCAGTAGGTCTTTGTTGTTTATCTATTTAATACATAGCAGTATCTGTTAATCCCAAACTCCTAATTTATCCCTCCTCTGCCCTTTCCTCTTTGGTAACTACTTTGTTTTCTATGTCTGTGACTCTGTTTTTGGTTTGTCAATAGAATTTGTATCACTTTTTTTTTAGATTCCACATGTAAGTGATACCATATGATATTTGTCTTTCTCTGACTTGCTTCACTTAATATGATAATCTCTCTTTTTTTTTTTTCTTTTTTCTTTTAAGAATATCTTGAGGGCCTAGAGTTTTGTGAAATTCATTTTGGGAAATGCTGTCCTAAGGCAACTTCCATCTTTCTTACTTCTTAGTTCCATGGGGCTGACATCTGGATAATACCCCAATTTTGAGATAAATGTTTCTAAACAAGAATTTTCAGAGAGGAAGAAGCAGGATTAGCATATATGATCAGAAGGCAATGTAATTGTATCATTGATATGAGCTAGTATACTCTATTTCAATTTGTATGTTACTCATGTCACTTTTAAGTTAGTCAAATCCAAGCATGCTTCATTGTCTTCCAAAATTCTCTTTTTAACATTTCAGAGATGTTTATGTGTATATTTAAAGTATACTGGAGAGGGGGTGTGAAGGGGTGAATTGAAAGTTTGGAATTTGCAGATACTAACTACTATGTATTAAATAGATAAACAGCAAGGGCCTAATGTACAGCACAGGGAACTATATTCAGTACCTTGTAATGGCCTATAATGAAAAAGAATATGAAAAGATATATATATTTGTATACCTGAATCACTATGCTGTACACCAGAAATTAACACAACATTGTAAACTGACTATACTTCAAAAACTTTTTTTTAATGCTCAAACAAAAAACATATAAAATATTCTAGAAATTAATGTTTGTGGATACCAAGAGATTTTTTTTTTCTAGGCCCAGAAATAATGGAGTTCTGGGGTCATTTAATCCATACAGTTACTATCAGGTGTAAAATTCTGTCTAGTATAAATTTTTTGTTCAAACTAGCACTACCAATGGTTATTTTCTTTCTCACAGTACATACACTGATGTTATGCTTTGGAGAGTATAACACTTTTAAAAAACCACCCATGAGGCTAGGACAGTTTTAGCTCAGTACAAATATTTTTTACACCTAAAAATTTTATGAAATGTTATAAATCTGAAAAAAATCATTTTAAACAGCTGAGATTTTATAGCCACTCAGGGATAATAAAAAGTTTGAAGAATATATTATATTATGTAGATGAAGGGAGTGTATTAATCAATATTGTGACTTTTAAGAGTTTTCTCTTAAAAGTAGGATAGAGGAAAATTATTCACTAATCATTCAGGTGAAATGTCAGTATGTTTTTGCATAATCTCTTATCAATATATCCTAATGTTGAAAGATTATGTGATGTAAGATGTTCTGGCTGTAGTGAACCCCAGGCCCTGAAACATAGCAGGGCAGTGCATAGTCCAAACTCTTCAGAACTTTTCAAGAGAATTTCTAAAGAGCAGCTGAACAGTTAATCCTGTATTACTAAAAATATTTGAATGGAGATTTGGAATTTATATAATCCTTTTACACATTATCTTATTTTCTCTTCACTGAAGCTCTAATAGGCGGGTCATGCAGCCACTGACTCTCATTTTGTGGGTAATAAAACTGAGAATCTGAGAAATCTAGTGACCTGCCCAAGGTCACACAGTTCATAAATAGCTGAGAAGGGAACTAAACGTAACTTCTGATTTCAAATTCAGTTTTTCTCCTTATCTTTGTACATTTCTTTCTAAAATGTTTTGTTCACAAGGTTTGTTTTCTGATTTCAAGTGTACATAGTTCATATTATAAATTAGACTTCATCTCTCTCTCATGACTTTAGTTGTAAATAGTAGGAAGAGTGGGAGTTAAAAAAAAAGTATCATTTTCAAATTTAAATATTGTAGGGGAAAAGAGTCATAAAAGCAATGATAGGTGGATCTGAATTCCTGAAGGGGACTTTAAAGCAGTATTTATGGATCTGTGCAGAGAAAAGTAAGTTTTTATAGTACATGCAAGTCATTGCTCCATACAAGGATAAAACTTATTTAAATCACAACCAGTGAAGTTTCAGTGTAAAAGCAGGCATGCTGTTTCCCAGGGCTGGTGGTGAGACATAATAGAAAAGAGTACATTTGCTAGAGAACTAATCAGGATTTCAAGGGATGTGAAAACAGGTGATAACTTACTTTGATGTCTCTCAGTCCAAGTGCACAAGAAGGGAACAATTACTTTCCCTCTCACCAACTAATACCCTCGTATCAGAGTCTCCTAAAGGCTCTGTGAAAATGGTCTCCATTTCTGAAAGAAAGGGAAAGATTCACCCAGACAAATAGGAATTGAGTTTCTATATTGACCTTGCTTGGGAAATAGAGGTTTAACATGAAGACATCACTTCCTATCTCCTGACTGCCTATACGCTGCTAACAGCAGGACCCCCAGGAGAAAATGAGGGAAAAAAATATTTCTACCTCAATATTTCAGCTAGTCATATGTGAGGGGAGAAAATCCATGAGGAACTGTGATAATTATAACCTTCTATAGTGAATTATACTGTAACTTAAATTTGTTAATAGTATTTCTTATAGTAATAGATGAAATTATTTGACTAACATATGCCATGAATTGTGCTAAGCCCTTTAGTTGTATTACCTTATGAGGTAGATACAATTTTATTTTCACTTTATTATTTTCATTTTACAGATAAATTCAGGCTTTGGCAGTTTAAATAACCTTCTCAAGGTGACAGAGCTATAGTAAACAACGTGGCCTGGATTTGAATGCACATAACTCAGAGTCCAGAGGGTATTCCCTTAACCAGTACCTTTTAAATCTAATATTTAAATACTGGCTACCACAGTGCTGGTACAATAGTACTGGGTCCCAGACAGGAAATGTATATATCTTTCTATAGGAATCTTGCCCTTGTCAGTCACGGCAAAGTTAAAAGAACAAATGTACTGAGCAAAAAAGAGTTAAAAGCATCATATTTTTAGGATGAGTAATTCTTTGGATAAAAACGTAACAGTTGTTTAAATATATTTTTTAGACTGAACCAACTAGAAACATGCACTGATTCTGATTTTAGTTGTTGCTGTATCATATCCACTGTGGACTGTACCTGAGTGATTCTGACCATGTAAAATCATTTCAGCACTGAAAATAATATTCAAAATAGCACAGACGCCAGATGACCAGAAAGGAGAGATGATATCAAGTATCTACTTTAACTCATCGACTTCCCAGTTGTCAGATTTGCACATTATCTTAGTCTCTTTTTACTGCCAAGAAGTGATATCAGAACAAGCCAGATGAATGAGAATTACTTTCCCCCTAATTAGTATTGTAGATCTTCCTTCAGGCTCCTTGTCAGCCTGGATGCCGTGTCATTTTCCAAAAACACCCATTGAGCATCTGCAGACTCTCCAGTGCTCAACCTTTCTGGCTATCTTTCACACTAGTCTTTGGTGATGACGAATAGGAGTGAATAGGTCTGAGGATGTGAAGAAGGAAATCTCCTTGCCTTTATTTTCCATCTATTATGGTTATATTAATTACAAGAACTTGGAAAGGTCTGCAGTACAAACTCATTTTGCAATTATTGCCTGCATGTGATACCTAAAAATGTCTATTGTTAATGTCACCCTGAAAATGTTTTAGACTGTTAAAGAATTTCTCTAGGTGCCCAAATTTATAAAATTACTGTCTGAAAATATGATACTGTCAAAAGATTGACAGTGAGCTGATACAGATAGGGCAGAGGTTCAGGTGCAATCCTCTGTATTTCTTGTGAGCTTGACAAGTCACAAATATCTTGTGTGCAGTCCTCATTATGACTTGAAATCACTTCCAGGTTCAGGGAGTGCATTGTTGACAGTATTATGGAGAACATAAAAAAGAAAAAAACATATCCATGATAAGCTCCTTATTTAAAAATAAGCAAAAAATTAAAAATTAATAGAACAATCTCCAGCCTCTTTCCCTAAAACAAAACCCCGTGATCATTGATAAAATGATCCTTTGTAGGGGGTTACAAAGCTTGGGTTTCTCACATTTCCTTTTCATGCATTAAGGAAGAAAAAACAATGATATTATTATATCTTTTCCACATGAATTTACTTTATTTCTTCTTTGTATGATATTAGCCTGGCAACTTCATCTTTTATTTACTTTTAAATAAAAGTCTTTCATCACTTAGCATTCAGAGTCAACAGAAATAATTGATACACAGCAATCAACCAGTTAGTACATATTGAAGCTGTAACTGCCAATCAATAACTCAAAAATCTCTCTCATTTTCTTCATTAACATACTACTAATCAATAAAGGAAACAGTTTTTCCACCTAGTGTATGAGTAGCAAAATATTATCAATGTCCTGGGCCAAATTATTTCCAAAACGCTATTTTAATGGTTCTCAACTTTTGAAAATGGGGATTACTGGTGAGGATATATGTAAAGGAAAACAAGCCTGTTGGGATTAGAGCTGTAATAGGGTTGCCAGACTTAGCATAAAAATACATGAGACCTAGTTACTATTGAATTTTATATAAACAAATGAATCATTGTTTCGTATAATTCTGCCTCATGTATTATGTCTTCTGTACTATACCACACCCCACCCCACCCCACCATATCATGCATGCCATACCATATCCTAAAATATCAACAGTGTTTATTGTTGAGTCATGAGATTATTTGCGATTTTACTTTTCTTCCTTTTCATTACTCAGTGTGTAAGGCTGTATGCAACCTGATTTTCTAGAACAGAAGTCTGGGGGTTGCGGGGACTGGACACAAGACTTGCATTTTGGCAGCACCCTAAGGTAGGAGATTCTCTAGCCCCAAGGCAGATCCTTTTACCAGGATCCACTGAAGTACTCTGCAGAAGGGAGGGGTCAGTCAAGAAATTCCTCAGAGGATCAGGTAGTTAGAGACTGGAAATAAGTCAAAGGCTGGAAAGATAGAAATCAGGTGAGCGCACTGCAGAGCTGAACGAAGCCCTCTCCTTCCAGGAGGAGAAACTGAGAATGGGGTTCTCATGCTGCAACTACAAAATGCTAGGTGAATCTGCCTCAGTGCCCTTCACTTGTCACTGGATTGTTCTCACCGAGACCTAGAGCTGTGGGTGCTGATGGGGTTGGAGAAGAAAGGAGGGATGTGGGTGATGGGAAGTGAGGCCCCGTGGAGACGTACAGGGGATTTTGTTATTTTTTGGAAATAGTATCTTGGGGATCACCTTTGTTATAAAAATAGAAGTTGATGAATAATGGGAGAATCAGTTTAAGGCAATTTTTGATCTTGCCAAGAGTTTAAATTTAGGTGAACAGAGTGCCCCTAGACAAATTCTGAATGGATTCCCCGATTTATGAACTTATAAAATGGTGCTGCAGGGATGATCAGAAGCACACGTCTTAAAGCCCTGCCTTCTATTTAAAGTAGGAGAGTTCTGCATAAATATGCTTGATGTCCAAAAACTTACCATGGGCCCTAAACTGTTGGGAAGAAAAGAATTATTATCTCTTACACAAGCTTAGAATGAGGTAATTTCTCTGCAAAGGTGCTTTGAGAGCAGGCAGCATCCCAGTTCTCATGTGTTCTATTATAAAATCTGGGAAGGGGCAGGGAAGCAACACCAAAACTGCAGCTTCCTAATGATGTCTTGTCTTTCCATTGGTCGTTGTTTAATAACAATCTTTTGTTAAATATCAAAAATCAAAAAGCTTATCTGGTAATTTCTAGCTTAGAAATACGAGAGAGAGAAAGGGAGAGAGGGAGAGAGAAAATGAATCTGCAAACACAGCAGCTAACAGATGCCTGGCAGTGACCAGGCAAACAACTTTAAAATAGACTTGTATTCTTACTCAAATTAAAAATGCCACATGACTTGTTTCTATTCAATTAACTGCTTGCTCTTCGTAGTCAGCCAGGCCAGACTTCCACCACCACTCTTGTCCTGTGCCAAGTTCCTGATTATGTGTTAAGACTGGAGGGTATAAGGAATGCTATTTGCCTCCAGCTGATGCAGATTAATAACTGAGACACGGGAACCATTTGGGAGAATAATGAGTCGCTTCCTGGTCTAAACAGCAGCTCCAGGCGATGGTTGAGCAAACAAATACAAAATCATAAGGAGGAAAATGGAGGTTTCCATTGAATCTTGAAAGAGGAAAATTTGAAATAAATAGAAGTGTATTTTAAGGAGCAGGTAGTAATTTTGTGGAACTCATGCCTTCAAGAAGGGGTAGAGACCAGCCACATGGATGACAAACCAGAAAAGGGTAAAGGACTTTGAAAAAGTGGCAGAGTAAATGACAACACAGTTCTTCTCACTTAAAACTGTTCATTCAACCACCAGAAAAGGGACAAGAAATTAACATCTGCCAAAATGAACTGGCCAGAAATTTAAGATCCATGTTAAATGAGTGATGGTTGCATTCTTATTTTCAGTTAAATTTAAAGGGAACACTGCTAGAACTTAACATTTCTATGTAATGTCAGTTTCATGTAGATAGCATTTATTATACTGACTGTGCTGTTATTCTAGAATATTAAGTGTTAATTTGAACATGACTGTTTCTTGAATTCCATCAAATACATTTTTCACATTTTTTAAGACGAGCACATGACTTTTCCACCTTAGCCTATATATGTAGTGGTTACATAAGTGGAATATCCTGTGGCTGAGCCTACTCTGCTAAACTGTGATTTATTGTGAGAGGCCTCCTATGACACTGCCATATAAGTTTAGATCTTCCTGTTAGGTGTTCTTGTAGCACCTTGGACCAGGCCTGCCCCAACATTTGCAAGGCCTGGGGCAAGAATACAAATGAAGGCCTGCATCCCATATGTCTAAATATTTTAAAACTGTAAATCAAGCTAACAAACCATTAAATAAAATGTGTTCCACCCTCCCACCTTGACAAATATATCCTCACAAGCACCTGGAAAACTAGGTTCCAATTAGACTTTTCAGAATCTTCAGAATTCTGAGTTAGAACATGATTTTGGGGAGAAGTGGCCTAAGCCCCTTCTTCTTAGTCTGTGGCCTCTTCCTTCCTGTCCCACTCTTGCCCCCAGCCAGAACTGCACAGGGCTGCTTCTGCCTGTGTGTGGACAACCCAGACCACACATTTCAAACCCTGTTACAACCCTCCCCAAGCATTATGTTTTGCGTGTCCATTAGTGGACACAGAAGCACAAGCTCCACATTCATCACGTCGACCTGGAGAAGTCTGCTCTGGCCCTAAGAGTGGGTTTGAACCATCTGAGCAGGGGATGCTGGCATCCCTGCTATCTAGAGAGAGGGTTGTGGGCTCCAGATGGGCATGTCCAGGATGCCCCACAGATGTCTGCTGTCTCTTTGTCTAGTGAAGAGGGTCACAGCTTGGGGAAGAGAGTGCCCACAGAGTGGGGTCCTCTGAAAACTGGGGCCAAGGCTAAGGACCCTTTTTGCCTGGATTTAAGGGTAATAGTGCCTTGAAACATCCAATCATAAATAAACCACAGTGTATTCTTTCTTTATTTCTTGCTAGACGTTAAACGCTATAAGGACAGGAATATGCCTTGTTAATTCTTGCATCATAGGCTCCTAGCATAGTGCCTGTCATCAGTTAGGTACTTATAAATATTTTTGGAAGGAAACAATGCCAATCATTTTAAAAAGGGACTATACCTTTTAAAGTATATCTGTAAAATTTATAAAAATTATAATGTTTTAGGGCTTAATAAATAATTTTAATTAAAATTCAAAGGTTTATAGGCTTCAGCTTTTTTTACTGCATTGATATAAAACTGGAAATAAATAGCATGCATATAACCAAAACTCATACACACAGAAACTGAAACATCCTTTCAGATGGTAACAGAGAGAAGGGAATATTTTAAAATATGACTAGATAATTAGGAAAAAAATCTGTATCTATGCAATATTCCTAACAGCATTTTCTATAAGAAAGAAAACTGGAAACATTTGAAATCAGTGTTAATTGTGGAATGGTTATGGTATATCAAATTAATGAAGTACTGTAAGCCAATGAAATTATAATAATAAAAATTAATGATAATATAAAAAATATGTGCAATGGAATTTTAAGTGACAAAAGTGCAATGTAAAATGTATAGCATGTATTTACAGTAACAGTTATTTTCGTATACGAACAAGATACAGAAAAACAAAAATGACAGCAGCTGCAGCAGGGTGCTAGAACTGTGGTTCAAATTTTTCTTTTAAAAACAGTTTTAGGATATTATAACAAAACCTCTGCCCTAAACTAAAAATTAACTTAATTATACTAAATAAAACCACTTAGCTGTGAGTAGATGCTCAGTGCCAAAGTACATTTTTATAAGTTAAGAGACTTCTTTTAATTAGTTTTTGTTTACTCTGCTCTATATGTTGATGTAACTTTATTTATTTAGAAAAGTAGATTAACTGAATTTTATACTCACACACACATGCTTATACACAGCTATATACATAAAATGGATATTTAAATGTAATTTATATGTTTTGATGTTTACCGAGATGAATTTAGAAACACTAGAGAAAGCCCAGAGGAAGGGGAATGTAACTTAAAATTGAAACTTCCCCTATGAAAGCTAAGGACTTCCAGCCTGGAGAAGAAAGACCCAGATTATTACTTCATACATGTCTTAGGTACAAAGCACGCTCCTGTGGAGGAGACCACATTCATTCATTCAGTCAGTCAACAACTGTTTCTTAAGAGCCTGCTGTTTTAGGAGCCTGTACTTGATGCTGGGGAAGCAGAGATAAATAGTACTGGACAGGCTAGTGACCGTGGAAGCTATTGTGATGTCCTGATGGGAGAGAGTATTACCAGAGGATGTCACATTCAGGAAGGCAGATTTCAGTGAACTCAGACTAAATGCTTCTCCTGGTCAGAGCTGTTGATGGAGACCACATCAGCTGTCCCCTGCAAATTTAGCTTAGCTATTGAAATGTTCTTGTCTGTGGAGGACTGAGGAAATTAATACCCGAAAGGAAGCTTCAGGAAAGAACTGGGAGGCAGAGGAGGCCACGGAGTTAACAGCTGAGATGGAGAGCGTGATTGCCTGTATCAGTGACAGCCGTCAGGGAAGAGGAGGGGAGGGCCCATTAGTTTCTGCAGGAAGCGAGCCAGCGGAGGCTCTGAAGAGGGGAGGCTGGGAATTTAGGGGACCTTAAGAAATGGTGGTGGCAGTTTGTGTCAGGACGTGAAAGGCAAGGATGGGGAGCTGTCACTGTCGGGTATAGTGTAGTGAGCCTTGTTGCAGTCAAGAGTGAGACAGGCACTAAGGGGACGATGATGAGCAGGAGGGAAGGGACTGGGACACCAGGCAGTAGGAAATGGGAAGGTGCCAATACATTGCTCTTCCTGGACTCAACACGTGCAGCCCTTTCTGCATGGCAGAGCTCGGATTGTGAGACCTGCTTGGAGATTTCTGACCTCAGCAGGTCATAAATTGGGGATTGTAATCACACTCCTTATTTTTCAACTGTGCTGCTTACTAGAAATCCTGTTGTTAACAGGTGCTGAAGAACTCCCTCAAAGAAAATTTCAAAACAAAAATAAAACAAAGAGAATGAAATCCAGAATAAAAAAAAAGAGAGAAAGCCTTATGCTTATGAGTTAAGGTGCTTCCACAAACACCACATCATGTCACCCTGAGATCAGAGACAGGGCAGCACACTTTCATCCTTTCTTTGCAAATGAGGAAACTGAGGCTTAATGCTCACAGAGCTGCGATGGGGAAGGAGCCAGATTTAAAACGCAGGTTTTTCTGATTGCACTTCCTAACGGCCTCCCACTGAATTGCTGTAGCGTTTTTCCTGTCAAGGAAAGCTGCTGCAGTTTGTCATGCTCCTTGGCAATTTGTAAGTGCTCCTTTTGTCAGCATAGTGTACAAATTGATAAATTTAACTTGAGAGCAATGATCTATTGAAGCAGACGGATATGGTAAAAGAAGGGGTGGTGCTTTACTTCAGGTTTTCAGAATCGTTAATGGGATAAGAAATTATGAGTGGCAAGATTGTAATCACTACATATGTAGAGTATAAATGTCATCTAGTTGGCTTCTGAACAGCTCTCTTTTGTGAATAAAGACTGCCATCTTTCCCTGGGTCTGACGTCATCGCAATGTTGGTCTCAGGACAACAAGACAGGCGGACATGGGCAACTCCCCTTATGAATTACCTCTCTTGGGGAAAAAGTTGCTCAAAGGGTATGTTGTATTGATATGCCATCATTTCTGCACATGGAGGCTAGAATGTAGTTCATTTCTTTTTTCTTCTGACCTAGCTCATTTTTATCATTAGATAGTCTAATATTTTCCTTGTACCCTTCTCTGCTCTGAAAACTAGAAATACATGTAATCAGTAGCTTTAACTTAAAAGAATGTCAGAAAAAGAGAGAATAGATGCATTAGCAAATTCATAAATGCTGATCCTTCTCATATCAGATGTAACCTTTTTAAAAAATTTTTTAATGGGTCTCTAACTTTTCAGCCATCTTTTGCTGTCAGAATGGGCTTGGATTTAATATGTAGAAATGAAGTTGTTTGTCTTCACTTCTTAGGGAAGGCCCTCTCTCAGTCACTGTTTTCATAGAACAGCACTTCACGTTAGGGTCATATTGGCAACTGGTTTTCTTCATAATTTCCTGTTTGTAGCAGGGTTCTCACTAGTAAATTTACTAATATTTATTTCCTCATTATGAACTGTCAAGCTGTCTTTCTGCATTAGTCATTTGTTTATTAAATTACCCCCAAATCAATATATTTTCATATGGAATTATCTGCTAGGTGAATAACAAGGAACAGAGTAGGCACTAGAAAAATGTCTAAATGCAGCGCGTAAATAAATGGAGGATGGGCTGAACAAGTAAAAAAGTTGAAAAAATGGTATTTGAAAAGAGAAAATCCAATCTTTTAACTTAAAACTAATTGATTTTTCAAGTAATTTTTCAAAGAATTAGTCCCTACATTTAAGATACTATAGACCAGGTTATTAAAAGCAGATGCAGCATGTCTATATGTCAATATGGATACTGTGGACAATTTTCTGAGGTTCTCTGGTTTTTCTGTACTTCTTGCAAGCAAGGTAGTAACCATTGTTTGTTCTGGATTATCTTTTTTGTAATTTTTAAAAATTGAAGTAAAGTTAGTTTCCAGTGTTGTGTTAATTTCTGGTGTACAGCATAATGTTTCAATTATATATATATATATATTCATTTTCATATTCTTTTTAATTATATTTTTAAGGATACTTGTATATTGAACAGCCTTGAGGTAGTGTTTCCCTCTGGAAAAAAGGGAAGGCGTCCTTACTGCCCATTAGAAATGATTCAGGTTCCCTAAACTTGAGGTTCTTCCCCTGTCACACCATCCATGGTGGGGGTAGGTATCCATCAGGCCTCATCTGTGTCACCCCGGTGATGCAGCTGACGCAAATGTGATGACGTTCATTCTAACTGCTGTGCCATGAGTAACAGAGCCTTTTGTCCATGACTCAGGAGTCTCACGCCTTCTACTGCCGTCCATGAACTCTGGCAGGCTATCCTGTCAGCTTGCAAGTCAAGTAATATCTCATACCCATCACCTTTCTTCACAAGCTAGTACTTGAGAAGGAAGCACTTTACTAAGGCTGCAGATGGAAGTAAGGTTGCTGATTGGCAGCCTTCAAGATACAGTGATTATGCCTGAATCATTTGGGTGAGCTCTGTATAATCACAAGGGTTCTTTGAATGTGGAAGAGCGGGCCGGAAGAGACAATGTCAAAGTCAGGAGAGGTTTAAAAATGCTGCATTGTGGATCTGAAGATGAAGGAAGGCACCACGAGCCAAGGAATGCAGGCCGCCTCTAGAAGCTGGAAAGACAAGGAAACAGATGCTCCTGTGGAGCCTCCAGAAGGAATGCAGTCCTGCCAATGCCTTGATTTTAGTCCAGCGAGTCCCATTTAGTCAGTGAGACTGATAATAGCGTTGTTTGTGGTCATTTTTTACAGCAACCATAAAACACTAATGCAGAGGGGAGAGTGTTAAACTTTTCTGACAGGGAAAGCTTGGGGATTTTTCCTCCTTGCATGTTTGACTTACACTCATCCCTTGGGCTGCAGTTGAAATGTTCTACCTTTTCTAAGGAGAGCTCCTTGTTTTCTCTTCCTGAAATAGCCCCTGCTGATACTTTCTTTCATAGCACTGTGCTTTTTTGTAACAATTTCTACAAATTACAAATAAAATCAGGCTTTATTGTAATTTTTCTGTAGCTAAAACATTATATATAGCTCAGGTTGAGATTGATAATTGTCTTTGTCTATTCTGGTTTTTTTTGGTGAAAGTGTGCCCTTTATTCTAAGAGTATAATCTCCCTATATTTTTAATTTAAAATGTCCTTTAAATGAAATGATGTTAGAGGGCAGTGCAATTGACTCTTGAACAACAGATTAGAGGCTCCAACTCCCCACACTGTCAAAGATCCATGTATAGCTTTACAGTCAGCCCTCCATACCCTCTGTTCCTCATCCATGGATTCAACCAACTGTGGGCCATATAGTGCTGTGAAAAACATCTGTGGAAAACATTTGCATGTAAGTGGACCTGTGCAATTCAAATCAGTGTTGTTCAAGGGTCAATTGTAGTTCCTTTTTTTTTTTTTTCTCTTTTAAATGTCTTTTCTTGGCTAATAAAATATTGGCCACCTATATTGATCCCTATTTTGAAAATATTGTACTGATACATGAAATAAAAAATCTGGGAACCACAGCTCTCGATGCTGTCAGATGCCACGTATTGTCGTAGCATTTCATTTTCCCCTCAATGGAACACACACCACATTTTGTTTTCATTGCTTCTTCATTTCTGAACTAGAATTCTCATGAAGGGAGAGAACATGACTGCCTCGGATTCCGTTCCCAGAGCCTAATGCAGTGCCTGGCATAGAACAGGCATACAGTAAAAATTTGTGGAATGACATAGGATTATGAAATAAAACTTTCCCAGAGATTAATATGTATATGATGGTACTATAAGTCTTAAGAGTATATTCAGCATGCAAATGCTGCAAGATAAAAACCTTCCAAAGTTATACATTTTGAGATGAAAACAGAGCCATTGCTTTTGTATGCTCCTAAAATTATACTTACAGTTCCAAATCAATGACCTCAAAAGATATTGATACTCCTAATAAAGATTTCTATGTAAAAGATTTCTTTTAGAGCTCAGTAGTAATAAACAGACTGTCTCTTCTCATGGATCAGTATTATTTAAAATCAGTAAATGTTCCTTTTCTCTTTTCACCTTGGCTCCTGGTAAACACAGAATACTACTTTGTGCTCTTCTGGAGTAGCAAAGAGCACAGATTAGGTTTTCTGATTATTGAATTTCTTATTTCCCACCCTACTTCCTCTGCCTCTTCCCTGTTTGGTTCCCTTTTTGACTTGTGTTCCTTTGCTCTTATTTTCACTATGTTTCTTTATAGAGTAAGCCAACACACGTACTTTCTGAAAAAAAAAAATTAAGGTACTAACTGGCTCACGCACTGATGTATTGAGGCTCTGGTACATGAGTTTTCATGATGGCTAGGCTTGTCCTACACTCTTCCCTCTAATCTTTGTCTGATTTTCTCCCAGTAAGAACAGCATCCAATTTCCCACTGTGCAGTTTACCTGGTGACTATTTAGATAAGTGAATCATAAATGTTTAAAGCCAAATTCCCTCTTGGATGTGATACTCTTCTCCATAATGTTTTAAAAAGAAAAGTGATTTTGAGCTAAAGGGGAATTGTAAGTGTACAGTTGTGAACATTCAGTAAATGACCATAAAGGACAGATATGTGTTTCCCAGCAGGTATATGTATTTACAAGCTGAAATGTACAAGGGCAGGTTTTCTTATGAAATGATACTAGAAATATTAAAATTAGGTCTAACCAAAAGATATTTTAAAGGGATTTGAATGAATCTATATTTTTATCTCCAGTTACTTATGAAAAGTAAAAATGAAAGGAATATAAGCTCTTTCATTGGATCATGCATTAATAAATACAGTAAGTGGCTTTATGAGAGTTTTTAAAATTTTCTTTAGTATCAGACCCCAGTTTCAGTGAGGTGGGAGTTGGGAGGGCAAATAAGAATGGAACAAGCTTCTTCTAAAAGAATGTGACAGGCAGGCCACTGGGGTGAGTCATAGGCCCTCCATAGTAGCCTCAGAACAGTTCCTTTTTACCTTCCTAAATTTATTGCACTCATATTCAGCCATTGGTTGTAGGCATCTGTTCAGGTTATTGTGTGCCCTTTTTATGATTATGTTGTCATTTGGCTATGTTGATTATAAAATATTTTGAATATCGCTCATGGTTGCATGTACAATTTTATTTGAAAATGGGCTTCACTGCTAAGAGGCAGCATTACGTAGTGGTTATAGTTACTATGTGTTTGGAATCACATAAGCCTAAGTTCAGGCTCTAACTGACACTTACAGTTAGGTTGACCTTAAGCAAGTTATTTGACTTCCCAGAGCCTTAGTTTCCTTCTCTGCAAAATGGGGCTATTATCCCACTTCTTTGGGTAGTTGTGAGGACTGAAAGAGGTGTAGGTGGTAAACAGCTGGCATATACTAACCACTTAATAAATGCTGACTTAAGCACACAGACAACAAAACAAATCTGAGCTAAGACTATACCTCAAAGTATTTGAATGGAAGCAATTTCAGGACAATAGAAAACTCTTCTTTTTTTTTTTTTTTTTTTTTTTTTGGCCACGTATGAAAGTGTTTCTTTTCTCCTTTGCATCTTAGAGATGAAGAATGAATGAAAATAATTTTGAAATCTATCTATGTATCTGTAACCTCCCTATAGATGTCTGATACTTTTTAAAAAACAGTAATCCTGGAAGCAGTTGCTACTCAGAGTTCAGCACTGGCCTTCTGATGTCATAAAGGAAAAACAGCCTTTCTGTCAAGTCACTCTTACCATCAGAGAGAGTCCCAAGTTGGGTATCATGGTTGACTTGGCCATTATTGACAGTCTTTTTATTTCTTATTCTGGAATGAATATGTAAGAGAAGGAACCACATTATTTTTCTATTGGAAATCAATGGTTTGTATCAGGCACTAATTAAAGTGTAACTCTCTCAACAAAATTTAACAAGGAAAAATTCACCCAGAATTGATATAACTGTGCTACTGTATGCTACCTATAAAACACCCTAGTAGATGAACATTGCAAGTGAAATCTTCCTCTAGCTAGCTATTAACCTCTACTGTGTTTATTTTTCCTCTCAGGATTGTCTAGGAAAGATGACGATGCTAGACCTAGTGCATTAGAAAGAACATCAAAATCTAAAGTGTTACAATCTCAAATAATATACAATTTCTAAATTGCCAAAGATTTTACAGTCTCTAAATATAAGAGAAATTATGCTTTTATACAAGAGCCATACTACTAATAAAGAGCTTTCTGACTTTTTTATAGACTAGGAATTTTTTTTCTAAATGTTATTGCTTAACTACTATCCCATTTCTTGAAAATATGGGCATGCACTTCATTTTAGAGACATTTACCTCACACTGCAAGGAACGGCCAATCAGGTCAGCACAGGCACTGCTGAAGGATGGTAATTGAGTTCTAATGCAAGTTTATAGCCCAACACAGATTAAAAGGGAAGTTATTTTCTCCTACTCTGCAAAGAATTACCAGAATTATACAGGGGAAAACTTATTTGCCCAAAAGGTACTTTTCAAACTTGTTTTGAATTTAAAACTACTGCACTCCTAAGACAAACACCAACAACCCTTTAGAAATTTGGGGTTTATAGCACAGAAGTAGAAATACACAGAGAAGCAAATGCAAATGATTCTTAAACATAGAAAAAGATTCACAACTCACACACAATAAGAGAAATGAAAATTTATCTTGTACTCCGATTTATAAAAAGTCTATAATTTTGGAAAAGATTAAAAAATTTGATGACATACTGACTGATTTGGTGAGAATAATAAAAAAAACTTCTCACATGGCTGATGGGAGTGTATCAATGATATTTGTTAAAATTTCAAATGTGAAAACTCTTGGCTTCTAACTTAAGGAATGTATCCTACAGACATGCTTGTGTTCATACAAAATGATCTATATACAAGGTTATTCACTGCAGCACTGTTTCCAAACACTGGAAACAGTCCAAATGTTCATCATATGAGGAATATGTATCTTCAATATAATGGAATGTTATATAATGGTAAAGAGGTTAAATATGATATAGAACAGCCTCTAAGACTTACTTTTAAGTAAAAAAAAATAAAGTTGAAGAAAGAATATTGTGTACTACTACCATATTGCTTATATTTACTAACTTAAAAGATAAACAGTGGTTGCCCATTGGAGGGGAATTGGCTGTTTGGAGATAGGGCTAGAAAGGAGACTTTCCATTGCATACTATTTCATACCTCTTGAATTTTAACTATGTGAATATTTTACCTATTTAAAACAATGAGTGAGAAACGTCAAATACGTAATACAAACGCGGTGAGTGGCCTCCCCCCACTTGTGGTGGTCACGCGGTGTGTGGGTGAGCTGATGAGTGCCCTGAGGATTCCACTGTGCACGTTACTGTTGTCAGGATGCACTTAAGTGGAGGTCAAAAACCCATCACAGCCACCTACACCTCTCTCCAGCTTCACCTAAGCCTTTCAGCATTCATTTTCATTTTTTTCATCTTCCTCCTTTGACAGCCTAAATTAACTAGTGGCAGTGGCCACAACTGTGTGATGCCGTAAATGAATGTCCCCATGTGTAAAACCGTGTTCTCTGGACGCCTCCTCTGAGAAGAACTCCGCCTAAATCCATCACTTAGCAGTAGGGAACTTCTTTAGAATGCACCCTCACTGTTCATGCCACTAAAGCAGAGAGAAATATATAATAACTCAACTTTAAAGTAGCTGTGAGGACAGCTCTCTGTGGGAGCCAGAGATGCTGAGCAGGACCCTGGTGCCAGCAACGGCTTTCTGTGCTCTAAGATGACATATGTCTCCGGTGTTAGAGAGCATACTATTTTACTTACTTCTTTTGCTTAAGTGGATGCTTGATTGCTGCTCTCATAATGCATACAAATGGTAGGACGTTTCATTTCAGATTAGTATCAGGGCTGAGCTACTTTAAACTATCCTCAGGTACCTTTTTTTGGTCCACTGCTGAGTGAAGGTTTACAGTTAAAAAAATGATTAAAAACAAAAGAACCAGTTGTAAAGTTACCAGCTTTCAACATTCACACCTTATGAAGGCATCAGAAAGTGTGAATATTGACTGTTTCATTAGTTTTCATTTTTCACTATTACGCTTGGTATTTCAAAACGTTCATTTGTTGTGTTTAAAACTTTACATGCCAACAAATAATTATCACCCTATCTCAAAGCCAGTGCTCTAGGAAGCATCCCAAATAGAGTGTACTAAAAGCATGGAGTATAAACACGTATGTATGCGTATGTGCGCGCACACACACACACAATGTTAATAAAGTCACCAGAACTCTTATTTATCAACATTTTAAATTACTTTTTTAAGTGCTCAAAGTAAATTAGGGTAATTCTTTTGTTAAAAAAGGTGTGCTTATTCATGTATTGATATGATTCCTCCTCAGCACTCATAAACAATTATTCAGTACTATTAGGAATATCAAAAACCAAGAGAAATCCAATAAATATAAGTGAACATATCAAGATACACAAACAACCTTGCTGACTGACTTTAAAGGCATATTATAAGATTATGCGATTTATCATTGTAGCAGTTTATGTAATGCTAATAACCCTTCCTGTTTTTCAGTTAGTGCAATCCATGTATAGAAATAAAAGACACAGGAGAGGTACAAGTAACAAAAAGAACATTCCCTTTACATTTTGCTGGGTATGAAAACCTGCCTTCCTCCTTTCCTTCAGAATAAAGCTTGCTGAGCTGTCCCTGACTGAGCACAGGTGGATTACATACTCACCTTCACCTGGGCTAGACTGTGGACCAGTCAGAATGCAGAGAAGGGATAATTCACACTTGCTGCCCCAAGCATGTTTCAACCCCTCATCGCCTCTTTGAATGAGACACTCCCAGTCTCATTCCAGTTGTGCTTTGTGGCTTCTCTCTGAGACCACTTCTCCCACTGTGGCCTTCTCTCGTGTTCATGGTCCCTTCCCACTGTAAACAAATCACCCCATGCCCTTTTTCTCAAGAGGCTGAATGTTTTTTATGTTCTTCAATTTAAGCTGGACCTTCCAAGGAGCCCACTCCTCTATAGCCCCTGTCACATGGGGTTTTTGTCCTTCTTGTCTCTTAGCTCAGTGTCACAGAACATTATGTTCTTTAGCCATTCTACCCTCTCTAATCTGTCATCTACCAGACTTGATTATTCCCCCACATTTACTAAGAGTTGACGCCTGGATGACAGTTCCTCTTTGCTCTTTGTCCCAACATCATCCTGAGTGACTTCAGACCCAGCTGTGGATGACTCACCTAATATCCTGACCTCTCACTTATTTTTTTAAAACTCCTGAACTCTTCTCACTAATAACCCAGTCTCATGGAACATAACCTGTCAAATCTTACACTCCGATACCACTCCTTGACCAAACCTCTTGGTTCTTCAGCTCTTTCACTCCCTTAGCCTCAGTTACCTTTCCTTCAATGGTCAGTCCCTGGACCACTATATACCCTCTCAGATCGAACGCTCTCTTCTGTCCTTTCCTGCCCAGCCCAGACCCACAGTTCACCATTATAATCACTCTCTCATCATTAGTCACAATAATTCTGTCCTCTGATCCATTTCATCAAAACCTAAATTCTGAGTCAATGAAAACTTTTGGATGGTCAGAGACACAATGTAGAAAATCACATAACTTTGCAGTTTGTTGTCACTATAGATTCATGGTCCCTCATAGAGAGGCCTTGAATCCACTGCTTTAACCCTATTTAGCCTTTGTTTAGTTTGTCTCTATTGTCTGTCCAATCTTTTTCAAATTCTTCAACTGCTTTCAACTCAATTAAAAAAATCTAAAAATTCTCTCAATTTACCCTCCGCCCATAAAAACTCTTCCTTCCTATCTCAGTGAAACAGGTTCCCATGTGTTCAAATCTAACCTTTCAATTTGTTTCCAGACCCCCATCCCTTAATACTTTCTTAGGCGATCTCACACCTTTTCATTACTTTTATTCTGTCTGTGGACTTTTTCAATATAATCCTGTCCAGTATCCATATCCTTAAAAAATATGAAAATCAGCCCATCACTCTATATTCTCTTTGACCTACTGTTGCATTTCTTCTTTCCATTCAAGCTAAATGTTTTGAACTCTTTTCCTGCTTCTTCCCTTTCCAACCTCATCATTGCTTCTGGCAGTTGGCTATATTGAGAAAGGCTGTGTCCTGCAAGCACAGCTTTCCCTTTGATTACAAGCAATGAAATCAGGCATTATTTGCAGGTGATGGTTTATTCTTTTAACAGAAATTATTGAGATTATATCATCTGTGCTCAATCATATAATGAGACAAAGATTTATTGTGTCATTTTGTGAAATTATGCTTGCTTAATTCTAGTCCACATTTTAAACATGAGACGTATGAACATGGTTAGTCTAACTTTTCAGATCTAAACTACTTCCTTCCCAGGCTTGCTAAACTAGTGCCCAGTCCCAGTCTTGACTTCTAGTTGAGTTGCAGTGATAGCCATTAAAGTTGTTATCTTCATGGACATCTGACAGCTAATGATTATTTTTTACTCTTAATGCTACCTTTAGAAACTCTGTAACTAGATGTTTTCCCAAAGACTCCAGTCCATGAGGAGCAACGTCTTAGGGTTCTTGCTTCATTAATTTAGTCTCATTCTTTCTTAATCTGAGAGGTGGTCTTTTCTTAGTTATTCACGTTCTCTAGGATTATTTCCTCATCCCTCTTTCTTATTACACTTCAGGTGGCACCAGTTATGAATGATACCTCCAAATATCTATCTTTGGTTGGGAACTCTCTGCTACACTTCCTGCGTGCCTCTAACCAACAAATGTGCTGCCATCACCTGAACTTGCCACCAGCCTTCACACAAAACACATCCAAAATTGTATTCATCCTCTTCTTTAAGTGTGCTCACGTTCCTGAGTTGGTGGCACTTTGATCCTTAGAAAATGCTTCTTTGTTTCTCACCTGCCACCAAAATGTGAACATTTTTCTTACTCCCTTCCTCCCCCATTCCTCCTCCCATCCTTCTTTTCTTCCTTCCTTCCATCCTTTCTCCCTTCCTTCCTTCTTTCCTTTGTTCCTTCCTTCTTTCCTTCACTTTGGTTTCTCCTCTTTATACTTACTATTGCTTATCTGGGTCTACCTTTTACTTCTCTCACCTAGATTATCACAAGTATAACCTCCCATCGGCCTCTAGTCTTTTCCCTCTCAAATCTGCCTCCAAACCAGTGGCTTTCAAATATTTTTGACCAAGATCCATGATAAGAAATGTGTTTTACATCACAGTCAAGATACATACACACACACACACACACACACACACACAGTAAGAGAGTACAAAAAAAGGACCTATTTTTCTTTATCCTAGCTACCATTCTATTTATAGATAGATATAGATATACCTGGATACATAACAGGAACAAAATTTTCACAGAGTAAAACTTATCTTCCAATATTCCACAAATTCTGATATTTTCCATTGTATCTCAGGTCAATTCTATTGATTTAAGTTAAATGTAATGTTGGTCACAGTTCATTAAATTGATTTCATAGCCCAGTAATAGGCTATAACCCAGAGATGAGCACTGCTTTTGTTCTTTACATACACTAAAGTGATGTGGCAAAAATAAATAAGTAAATAGGTCATTGTCACCACCATTCCCCACGTTAATCCTCTTGAGAGGTCTCCTGTTACCTACTGGATGTCCAAAGTATGCATGGCTCCCTGGCCACCCGCCAGCTCCCCCAGCTTTATTTCCCTCCATTGTGCTTTTCACTTTCTATGGTAGCAACACTCTACTCCTTCCTGTTTTACCCTGGAGTTTTCTCTTTATACTTTCTTCATACTCTCATCCCCCTGGCTGTTTTCCCCTGAAATCAATCTTGGGTCATGACAAATAAAATGTATACAATTAGAAGAGTATAATTATATTACAGATGTAACTGAAGAAAGGATAAAGAGCTATAATATTGGGATTGAAATCTTATACATCCTTGTAGCTCCTATAATAACCAGCAAGGGTTGATAAAGTAGTAATTACTCAATGTTTCTTTCATTGATTCTTAATCCTTTTTTTTTTTTTTTTTTTTTACATTATTACTTCCCTATCCTAGAATCCACTTATTTCCTTCAATACCAGTTTCAGTTTCTTCTGCCTGGTTTTTAAGGCCATCTAGAATCTGGCTCTGTCCACTCTTACTTCATAATAATGCCTTCCTCTGGCTGTCCCATCTCCTTGCTGTTCTTATTCTTTTTCATGATTCTTTTCTCAAGTTCTACATCCTGCTAGTAAGTTTTCCCTCAAATAGCATACTCATTTTCCATCCCCTCTGCCCACCCTACTTTTCCATTCAGCTCTTTACTTTTTAGGTTCATTCACACCTTTAAATTCACCCAAAGTCCTCTCAGCATTTCCATGAGTACTTTATGCATTTTTATCTCTTTGTCTTTAATAGAGAATAATAATAGTTCCCAACTCACCGGGTATTGTGAGAATTAGAGGTGTTAGTTTAGATAAAGTGCCTGCCACACAGAGTTCATGCTCATAAAATGTGTATCACAGATTCCAATCGAACGTTCCTATCCTAAACCTTTGTTCTGCATGGGCATTTCACATCACTGAACACCTGATAGATTTCTAATTGCCTTATTGTTATAGAACTTCTGTCTAAAGCTTGACTCTAAATCCTTTGAGAACCACATCCCTGTCATATAATGTTCTCTTACTGCTGTATCACTCAATAAGTTGATAGAAAGTAATGATAAAATGGTTACTTAAAAATTTATGGTTAATTTCTTAGTATTACTTATCCCACAAAATCAGTGATTAATTATTCTTTGATTAGTAGCATAATTTGAATCATCATCTCATCACTATCATCATCATCATAGACCAAAACAAGTATTCCACAAGTTATTTATTTTTGGATATAAAATATACTTTGGTAGTGGCATTCAAGTATATATGAATCTGATGTTCAAGGTACTGGTAACAATTCATTCAAAATAAGGAAACCACGCTGAGACAGTGCAGTGAAAGTTGTTTTCCCTTTTTTATTACACCCTGCCTATCTACATCCTGCTCTTGGATAGAAACAGAATCATCTCTCAGGTGGAAAGAAAGTATTCTCTATTTTAGTGAATGTCAGATGAGGCAACAGAAGAGTTAACTAATAACCATATGTTGAAATGGAAATTTTCCCCTAACTTTCTTCTAGATAATCTGAATCAAGAGAGTAACCACAGCCTCACTCTGTGCTACATTTCTGTAAACAAATTCAAGTGGATCTCATCGACTCAGTACCTGCAGAGTCTGCTTGAACATCACATGGCGTGATGTGTGAAGGCTGGAAAGGGGTAGAGGAAACAGAGAGAGGATTGCTGTTTTCAACTTTATCTGGCTTTGGAAGCCTTGGAGGAAATTTTGAAAGTTGGATAGTGGGAGAAATTTGAGGCAATATTATCCAACATTTGGATAAGAATCATCTTTTTTTTAATGTCTGTGAACCTCAACATGGAATCATCAAACTGAATAACAGTTTAGGGTTGTGTCAGACTTCAGTGACTGAGTTGGTTAGGTTTTGATTCACAACAATGTGAAGAGTTAACTACATTTAAAAACACGCTAACATTTACTGTCATTTGAATCAAACCCATAACGACCACTCATAAACTATGGAAATGATTCTGCTTGTGAAAAAGATCTTGCTCAGCTTCCTTGGATTAATAATTCATTTTTTGTGAGGTTATCACTAATGGGACGAATTTAATATTTCAGACACACGTATTAACTAATCCTGACTGGTGTTTAGTGTTAGTCTATTTCTTAGCGTTAACAGGAAAGTAGTCATTAAGTTAATTTGCTTTTTAAGTGAATTTGAGATTATTTTAAGTGTACATTTTCATGACAATGACATTCACATTTTTCTTGATGCTTTAAAATGTTTAGATCTTGCTTTTCTTAATTCCCTTTAAATAAGCACACATGGGGTAACACCTATTGTAGGTGATTTTAAAGGAGAAGGAAGTGATGAACATCTATTATGCTAGTGGTTCTCAACTATTAGCTGTTCAATAAAATGACCTGGGAATCTAAAAAACACCAGTGCCCCAGGCATGGTCGTTGCCTGAACCCCAGAGAATGGTATCAGACTCTCTAAGGGTGGATTTCGGCATCTGGATATATTTAATAGCTCCCCTGGGTGATTGTAATTATGTCAAGAACCTACAAGGTTCATAATATTTTTAGATGAAATGTGACTCTATTTCATTTGTAACATGATACAAGTTATACTACAGTCTTGCTTATTGAAAATTCTCCTAGTCACCTCTCCCCACCCTCCACACTCTCACACTATGGGGAAATGTGGTTCTCTCTGCGATAGCCAGTGCCTGTCTTGCAACCCTCACCTGCCCCATTGTCTACTCTTTCCCTCCTTTTGATTCTCCCCATCTCCCTGCCCGCAAGCTCTCTCACTTTATGGGCTATGGGTGCTGCATGTGAGTAAGAATTGTTGCTCCTTTCCTTGTTGTGTCAGTGGCAGCTCTTGTGCAGGAAAGGGAGGGGAGCTTAGCCAGAGTCAGATGAGTGGGAGGGTGGGTGTGCTGGGGGCAGGGGTGGGGGGCGTGGAGCCAGGGCCGTTTGGGTAATAGCCTCCATAGGAACAGGAAGCCACCAAACAGAGGAGTCGCCTTGGACATTCTTCCCATTCCCTATCTCTCTCTTTTTTCTTTATATATATTTATTTATTTATTTATTTATTTATTTATTTATTTATTTATTTATTTATTTATTTATTTATTTATTTATTTATTGGAGTATAGTCAGTTTACAATGTTGTGTCAATCTGTGGTGTACAGCACAATGCTTCGGTCATACATGATCATACACACTAATAATACTCAGCCTGAAAAATATTGTCTTCCTTTAACCACACATCACCTCTCCTTTGTGTAGCTTAAATCTCCTATTGATATTTTTGATTCCACTGAGGTCAAGTTGATGACCACTGGAATTAATTAAACTACATCAAGGTATGTAGGAAGTCCTTCCTTCTAAATGTCCACTTGAAGGACACATTTCAGGAAAAACCTTTAAAGATATAAATAATAACAACACACTAAACTAAAAATAGAAAAAGTACATAACTTGAAAATGCAAATAAAATCCTGGAATGCAGGTAGTGGGAGCCTATTCTTTGTCTCTAATCTCTGACTTCTTGCTGGCAGGGACTGAGTTTTATGTATATTTGTATCCCCTCCACTGAAAGAGCCAGTGAATGTTAGTGGTATTAACGTATTTTTTTCTTACAATGGCAAATTCTGCTCTTCCGGAGATTGGTCTTATTTAACTAGTGCTTAATTATAGGACTATATCTAATTTTATTGTTTTATTTTGAGATTAAGGGAGGTATTTGCTTTGTATTTTCCTGTTATGTAAATTTAATAGCATTTAAAAAATATTTTTTATCATTAAGTACTTACTAGCTATGGTGTCCCTGAATGGGACAAAGATGGCAACAATCAAGGTAAAAACTGAAATATTTAATTCTGACCATACAGAGTTCAACAGTCAAATTATATGTGACTACTAAGAAAAAATGAACTATTTCTAGCATAACAGCTTGTGTATTCAAGTGAAAGCTTGTATTTTTTTTTTTGTCAGAAGTAGTTAATAGTTCAAAATTGTGTTTAATTTAGATCACTGCTTCTGAAAGAGGGAATAGAGTAAAAAGCAATGAATTATTTTGGTCTCTTGCTTTGGTTTCATTTCATATGTCATTAAAATAATACTATGTATGTTTTTAATGTTAATTAAAGGAAAAAGAGATATGGATTAAAACAATGATGATAAGCTACTGAATTGGGCAAAATCCTTTGGGGTGCTAAAGTTTTAAGTTAAACACATAGTGTACAAGGAAATGAGAAACTTCAGAAATACAGTGACACCCTGTACATGGATTTAAAATTCATCATGTTTTCTAACAAGTGAGTCTCCACGAAAGCACCTTGTAGTTGAGTATTATTTCTTATCATTCCTGCTTAACAATGCTCTAAGACATTCAGAAAGTTGCTCAAAGTCACACAGCAATTAGCTATCAGAAGCAGTGTCAAACACAGATAATCTGACTCCAGATTTGGTGCTCTGTCCATCACAGCTTTGGACCCACGTGGCCACCTAGGGCTACGTGAACCAGACACATGAACGTGCTTATTGCTAACTTGCCAGATAGGCAATGGGGCAGGCGTTCACAAACCTACCACTGGTATGGCATAAATCCTTGCTACTCAGAGTGGTCCCTGACAGCAGCATGGGCATCACTGGGGAGCTTATCTGAAATGAGGCCTCTATCTGGGTGCTGCATCAGGGACCTGAAGCATCAGAATCTGCATTTTTAACAGTGCTCCTACACAACTTTTATACACATTGAAATATGAAAAGCTAGAGTGTAAATCATTCTTGACGTGAAATCAGGGCACCTGAATTCGATCTCAGCCATGCCACAAACTAGCTGGTTCACTTTAAGTAAGCTTTTTAACTTCATAGAACATCAGTTTGTTTTTTTTTAATCTGTGAAATGGGGATGATAATATCTGTTTTTGAGGATTATTATGATGATTATTTCAATAAAAGGGCCTGGACCTCAGCAGGAGTTTAAGAAATGCACACTGAATCCCTGTGCAAATCCACAGTTATGTGAGGTTCCCTCAGGCACTCAGCGAATTTGGTCAACTTGATTTCCTGATTACGTTGGACTAGGAACTATCTGTGTTTGAATCCATTTACATTAAGCTTTCTGGGATGTCCACATTTTCATGCCCTAGAGATTGGTTACAGAATTATTCTCAGCAGAGCAATTATAGGTGAGGCTGCCCTATAATGAGATATCTTTGCTACTTCATTAAATAAACCCCCTTGGATGGGTTCCAAAATGGACCTGCCTCATACCAAATTCCATTACACTGGAAGTAATCTCATAAGAAGGCCCTGGTGCGGGTTCAATTGTCCTGGATACCTAGTGTTTACCATAAAGAGAATGTGTTCTAGAACAGTGATTCCCAAAAGCTGGTTCTCAGGCCAATGTTTTACCGATCCAAGGGGCAATACAAAAAAAGACAATTTAGTCAACTTTTCATAAAGTTGAATTATAATCTTTTTTTAAAAAAAACTTCATTCTGAGAGTATGCCCTATTTTCTTTCTATCTTTTCAATGTTAAACTGCTCCATATTTTTATGAAATAATGATGAAATAGATGGTAATTTTTGTAATGTTCTTGCACAATAAAAAATATAAAATCAATTTTCTCCCTTCTCCAATTTTTTTTAATTTTATTACCCTTGAAATCCCAAAGTTCTGAACTATATTTTTATAGAAAAAAATGCTTAAAAAGAAATTCTTTCCTATGAAATTAGTGAGGGGCATAGAGCATTTTAAATTGGGAATCAAACTGCAAAGTTTTAATTGAAGGGCAACTTTGTTCAACGTCAGCATCTCACACAGTGTAAAAGTTCCTCAAACAGCAACGCGGACAAGGACACCTTGGGATGTTAACATGCAGATCCTGATTCTGCAGGTCTGGCACAGCTCAAAGTTCTGTATTTCCAACAAACTCATATTTTGAGTAGTAAAGACGTAGTGGTTAAGGTGGTGAGCTCTGAACCGGACCACCCTGGTCTATCTCTTGGCTCTACCACTTTTAACTGTTGACCCTTGAGCAAGTTATTTAACCTATATCTCCCTTAGTTTACTTATTAGCAACAAAAGAACAGTCACAGTCACATCTCATATGTTTGTTGTTAGAAAAAAATGGAAAATGGAATGTAAATATTCCCAGAATGTAAAATACAGTACTGGACATAGAAAGAGCTCCATAAATGTGAGTTATTAGTCTAACTTCACAGATCAGTGACTATAGCATCAAGATATTAAAAAAAAGATTAGCACCTCAAGGAGTTCCTATGTGATGAAGTAGGAAGAATTTTAAATTCTGTTTGGTGAGGGTTAAGCTGTGTTCTGTCTTCTTTGAGTGGTTCAGTGGGATTGCTTGAAGCTACGAATCTTGAAAGGCATGTATAGATCTATTCTTTTTTTAATTGAAGTATAGTCAGTTACAATGTGTCAATTTCTGGTGTACAGCACAATGTCCCAGTTACGCATATACATACACATATTCATTTTCATATTCTTTTTCATTAAAGGTTATTACAAGATATTGAGTGTAGTTCCCTCCACTATACAGAAGAAACTTTTTTTTAAAATCTGTTTTTAGTAAATCTCAAATTCCCAAATTTATCCCGTCCCACCCCCTTTCCCTGGTAACCATAGATTGTTTACTATGTCTGCGAGTCAGTTTCTGTTTTGTAGATGAGTTCATAATGCCCTTTTTTTTCTTTTTCTTTTTCTTTTTTTTTTAGATTCCACAAATAAGTGATATCATATGGTGTTTTTCTTTCCCTTTCTGGCTTACTTCACTTAGAATGACCACCTCTAGGTCCATCCATGTTGCTACAAGTGGCATTATTTTATTATTTTTATGGCTGAGTAGTATTCCATTGTATAAATATAGCACAACTTCTTTGTCCAGTCATCTGTCGATGGACATTTAGGTTGTTTCCATGTCTTGGCTATTCTAAATAGTGCTGCTATGAACATTGGGGCACATGTATCTTTTCAAATTAGAGTTCCCTCTGGATATATACCCAGAAGTGGGATTGCTGGATCATATGGTAAGTCTGTTTTTAGTTTTTTGAGGAATCTCCATACTGTTTTCCATAATGGCTGCACCAAACTACATTCCCACCAGCAGTGTAGGAGGGTTCCCTTTTCTCCACACCCTCTCCAGCATTTATCATTCATGGACTTTTGAATGATGGCCATTCTGACTGGTGTGAGGTGATACCTCATTGTAGATCTATTCTAATTCAAAAAGTGAAAGTTTCTCAATTACTGAGATCTTAAGAGTAAGGTTGAAATAATGGTACGGTTTAGATTGCATGCTGCAAACTTTTGAGAACCTTTAATAATTTCTTTGAATGTTTATAAATGACAAGAAAAATATGATCAGTATATTTCCAGACCTTAAGTTTTCCTATAGGTCTTTACTTTATCAATAATTATTCTTTTCCCCATGAACAGTGCAGCTAGAATGTTTATTAATTAATCTCTTCATAATTTTTATTGACAGCTAAGCAATTTGTTGAAAATGTGTGTATTGCTTAAAATGCAAATGCAACTACATGAGGATAGTGTCTTATATTTCTTCATTTTAATAGAATCCCTACTATTTTTACTAGAGGGTGAATTTATATACTTATTCTTTAAAAGTTGCAGGTAATAACACCTAGGCATAAAAATGTGATTTAATATAGAGTTGTGTTTTTATCTTCAGTTTATACCTTTTGCCCTCTGGTGTGACTTCTGCTGTGATTTCAAACAGAAGAGCAAATGATAACTGATTTTAACAAAGATTGATGAATTGGTTACAGAGCTAAGGGCTAATCTTACCTACCTAACTGGTTCAACTTTATATAGTAAAAAGAAGGCATAGAAAAAAAAGTTATTTCATGAATCACATTTAAATAAACACCTGTGTTCTGAAATCCTAAGAGATTAAAGTTGACTGCTTTTTGGAAGCTAAATTGTTATCTTCTGAATCATTGCATACCATTTTTATCTTGTTCATTATAAAATACTAGAGAAAGAAAAATATCATATGGTATCACTTATATGTGGAATCTAAAAATAAAAAGATACAAGTTCTATTTACAAACTAAAACTAGACTAATGGACATAGAAAACAAACTATGGTTACCAAAGGGGAAATTGTGGGGAGAGATAAATTAGGGGTTGGGGATTAACAGACATGTATTACTATATGTAAAAATGATAAATCACAAGGACGTACTGTATAGCACAGGGAACTATATTCAGTTTCTTGCAATAACATGTAATGGAAAAGAATCTGAAAAGAAAAATATATATGCATGTATATGTATAACTGAATCACTTTGCTGTACACCTGAAACTAACACTGTAAATCAACTACACTTCAATAAGTTTTTTTTAAGTCATACATTTATCTCTCTAGTTAGTGACTATTTTATAAAAACAAAAGAATTTAATATTTTGTTAAGAACACAGGGAAACTAACATATAAGCAGAATATTTCTAATGGGTTTATTAGAGAAATTGGAAGTTATAGTATCAGTTAATAATATTCACAAATTTCCAGGGTTTTCCCCCAGTTTTTACTTTCTATTTCTTTTCCATCATCTTACCTTTAACCACAGTCAGTCTGCTGTCGACTTGTACAGCTGACTTTGTACCACCCAGTGGACGAGCATTTTGTATGCCTCTCAGTGCCTCCCAAGTAATAAGCCCTCCATGGGAAAGCTGCTTGTTATCCTTCAGTATCCATATCTATTCTCCCCTTCTTCCTCAGTAATAGCACCCCTGAATGTTAGGGCCATTGGGAATAAAGACCATATTTTCCAGTCTCACTTGTAGGTTTGTGCAGCCACATAACTAAATTTGGGTTAATGAAAAAAAAAGAAAAAAGAAGACTAGAAACGGTGTTGATACTTCCATAAAGTGTGCTTGGCAGGACGCAGTGTGCCTCTTCCCTTCCTCTTGCCCCTCCTGGATGGCCAGAAGGTGTATGTGATGACACCAGCAGGAGCTGCCATTTTGGATCATGAAGTACAAGCCACATCCTGAGGGACAAAATAGCATCTGGCACCCTGATGATCGCCCCATACCCCATACCAGCGCTTGGTTGCCTAACATTTATGTGGGGAAGAAAAACCTCTCTTGCTTTAGACACAGTTATTTTGGGTTTCTGTCACTTGCACCCAAAATTTGATCCTAACTCCACACACTGAAATATTGATGCATCTGTCTCTTATGTGTGATCTTTATCATTATGCCGTGGTCTCTGTCAGCCACCCTATCTTACTCAAAGTCATGTTAGGACCTAAGGAAAAGCAAGAGAGACATTAAATAATGCCCGAGAACACTCCGTACTGAGGAAGTTAAATTTAAGAGAAATTAAATTCAGGAGAGGAAAGAGTTAAAGAGGTTAAAAATCTTTTATATTCCCAGTAACTCTGGTTTATTAAGAGACATTCTAGGTAAGATTTCAAAAGTTAACTCCCAAGATAATTAGACAAAAGCTAGGCCAGATGTCTAAGCTAAGTTTTGGTCTCAAAATAATTACCTTTGTTAATTACCAGTAATTAGTGTCAGCATCCAACTCTTTCCAGAAAACCTTTGAGTGAGGGGGAGAAGAGGAAGAAAGTGAAAGAGAGAGAGAGAGAGAGAGAGAAGAGGGGAAGAGAGAGAGAGAGAATGTGCACAGTGGAGTCAGAACACAAGCATCTTCCTGTACAGTTACACACCTTGGGGTCATTAAAATCTGATTCAAATTTTACAATTTTGAACAGTGATTTTTATGGAAAAAAGTGGATATTTTCTTCCAGTGAATGCAGATATCTTTTGCTTCTACCTAGACTTAATTTGAATTTTATGTTCTGTCTTATTTTATGCCTTTTCTTTCCATTGTCAAAATGTTTCTTTTTATTTACCTATAAAATTACACCTTTAACCCTGCCCCCCACTCCCCCAAAAAACTTTCAGCTGAAAATAGCCCTAACAGAAGTGCCCACAGTTCTTCCAGGAGTCTTTACTTAGCTTCCTTTCCTCAGTCAGAAGCTTCTTTCTAGTCTTTAGCTCACAGAACAGCAGGGGATTCTCAGTGGTTGGTGGATAACTTAATTTGGGGGGTCAGTTTTTATATAGTTCAGAAGTTTACATAGTGCATCACTTTTCCCTTTGTGTGAATGAGACTTTATAAAGGCAGAAATATTCATAGATGCATCTACTGTGTGCTACCTCATCACTTCAAGTCTCTTTGGGCCTCCTATTTTTGTGCTTAGAGTTTCTTTTTAAATATTCAGGGGCACCTTAGTCTCATATTGTGTATTAATAATTCATTGTAGATGTAGTCATTTTAACTGGCAAGTAACAGTGGAGATAATACTTTACTCTTTAAATCTCCATCACAGACCTCTCACACTGCCCATGCCCCATGTCCCATGGTGGATCAATCACTCCTTTATGCCGTCTCTATTTCTGTTCACTGGTTTATCTACCTTACTGGACTTTTAGAGGAAAGGCACCATGTCTTAACTCAGCTCTTGTATCTCCAGTGGCCTCTAGGCCTATATAAAATGCATTGAAAAAACCTTTTTTTTTGTAATTAATGAAATACTCAGTCACCAATATTGCCAAGCCAGTGGGGCGTCTGGTTATACACTCTGGTCGTTTTATAAATTCAGTGAGTCATGAGATGGTGCAATTTTTCCCACTACCTTTTTTTGTGTTTTATTGGTGAGTCTCACATTTATTTTAGCTCATGGGCTGTTTCTTTATGCCGAGATATTGACCAACTTACCTGCTTCCAGAGAGAAAAATAATTATTCATAAGGCTTAGTAGAATGGGAAGGAAAGTGAAGTTTGATGGCAAGGTAGAATGGTGTTATTTTGCTTTTAATCAGTATTATGCATAAATTATCAGCACATGCTAAAGAGTAAAGATGGTTATGTTTAATCATGAAGACTACATGTCAAAAGGGGACCCTTTGTATACTCATTAACTGCCTATTTCTTGAGAATCTATATTCTGCTCACCACCCCTGTACTAAAACTTTTTGGCTTTTATAGGTGTACATCTAAATTACAAAACCAACTGCATTTAATATATGACCATTCACTGCTGAGTTTGTTAAAGAAAAAGCATGAGATATGCTTTTGGGGGTGATTTCTGTATGTCAAGTGCACACAGGCATATTAATTTGCAGGCACATCCTATTTATGTAAACTGGGACCTGCATAGCCCCGATATCATTTGGTATTTTCATCCCATGATCACTGTTCATTACAGAATGATCAGAGCTGCTAATGTAATTACAGCTCTCCCTTTCACAGCTTCCTGTCACCAATCTACATTTTCTTTAATCCCATACCTCCAGTGCTGTTCTGAACTGTCCTGCCGCCACGGCGTATTTCTTCTGTCTGTAGCAAGAGCTGGCATCCTTTAAGGCTACCTGAAGCCATTTGTCAATCTGAGGCGGAATGCTGAAATTCAGCACACGCAAAGGGTAAACTATTTCAGCAGCTCGGTATATTGGCCAAATCCCAGTGGGCATGAAGGACTTTACAAACTCATAGCTCACGTCCTCTTCATCGACGTAGACCAACTTCACCTCCACATCCATGATATTCTTTAAGGGGATATGAGGCAGGGGCAGGGTGATCAACGGACTGTCAAGTTCTATCATCTTTGCCTCTTTCTTTCCAGCTGGCTTTTCTTCACCATCTGCCTTCCTTTTAAAGGCCACTTTCTCTAAATCATTGCTTTGTTTTTCTTTGATGCTCTTTGCCATTTTTATTCTTTCAATTGTGATTTCTACTTGTCTATCTCTACAGCTTTTCTTAATCTCTCGTGGCATTTCCAGGATGCTGGGTGGGTTTGCCAGGGTGGACATTTTCTTGCTTGTGTTCATCTTTGGAACGAGTTGACCAGGATAGACCCTATTTACTGTATTCTCCACACTCCTACTGCTTCCTGAATCCATTGATTCCCCCCTGAAACTCCTGTAGGGGTAAGAAGAAGAAAAATAATTAAAACAAAATTTTGAAATTCCAATGTCTTTAGTATAGTCAGGCTATAGTCAAATTCATTTAAAATACTGTTGTATTTATTATAGGTATTCATAACCTTAAAAGTAAAACTGTATGTACATTATCTGCTGTTTTACTAAGGAAGTAATATGTTTCAGTCTCAAAACTTGCCAAGAATTTGTTGAAAACACATTTAGACAATGTCTTAAAAATAATCATCTATAGCTGAACAACATTGAGTGAACTTTTTTTTTATGGGGTGCCCAAATTCATCGAATAGGAAAACGTTATACATAGCCACTGAGGACAAAAAAGACAAAATCTGACTCAATATTAATTTCCTCAGAAAGGCAGGTGGTCTAGAACTCATTATAAAATATACTGCTAACCTGCATAATAGACTTGGGAGTCTGAAGAAACCACAGCTGCTTCCTCTGAAAGGCTTCCAGAAATGTTATGAGCACAATGTTTCCTCAGTTTGTTTCTTCTATTAGAAATGAAAATCTTAAGCTTAAACAGCTTTAAAGGTAACCTCGTTCAGAACTGACTTGAAAGCATAAGAGCATGACCTTCACCTTCTCATTAAATGTGAAGCCATATATTTATCTTGAGTCCTACTGTATTAATATCTTTGTAGCAATGGTATCAATGTTGTACTGTTTGAAGATGAGGCACTTTCCTAAATCACTGATGTTCAAAAATATAACCAACACTCTTTTGATTCAAAGGTTTCTGAATACTATTTTTGCTTCTAGATTAGTTTCAAAATACAAAATACGTTAAGACCAAATAATTATGTAGTATATTTTGTTCCCATTTTTAAGACTCTTTCACCTATCATATTCTATCCTGGAAACAACTCTGTAGGATAAATAGGAATAACGAACACATTTTTCAAAGAAACTAAGAAATAGAGGGGTTAAGTTGCTTATCCCAATTGGCTTTTGGTCATTAACAGAACCTGGATTCCTGTTTCCTCCCTGGGACTTCCACTCACTAACTGTTAGCTTGGGGTACTTCCTCTAAAGCATGCTGTTCTTTAGGATGGCTAATAGGAGACTTACCTCAGAACGCAAAGAGAAGAGAAAATGCAAGAAAGAAGGGCTGAGTATGATAATAAGATAACGAAATGAAAGCTAACATTATTCTTTCTTCTCTTTCATTTTTCTACCACAGGGACAGTGCCTGAGTCAAGATAATAAAGTCTTGGGAAGTTTCTCAAAACTTACAATTTTGTGGATGTTGTTGATTATTTTCATTTGTTTGCTTGCAAGACAGGTTTGCCCTAGAAAAACTTTTAAAGACTGTGAAATTTGACCCAGTAATACTTAAGGAAAGTAAAGGAAGAAACAAAACTGTACATGAGTCTAACCTTTGAGGCACTTTCTTCCTCCTACCATTGTATATTTGTGTCATCAGAAAAGGTTTAGGTCAAATGTGGACATAAAAAATCTACTATGCTGACCTATATTATCTCATAAGAAAGATCGAATTCCAGTAATTCCAATAACAGCTATCTTGGATGTTAATTTGCAAAAGTTGAATACCAGAAAAATATTTCCCTAGTGATTTATACTGGTGTATTAGAGTTTTATGTCTATTGTGGGGGGAACAATACCTCAAAGATTAAAAATGTTTCCAGTTTATGTTATGCTCAGTATTGAAGAAGATAGTCATGACTGGTTATCTTAAGACCCATCAGCACAGCTTTACTTCAGGCAAGACCCTGTTTCCTTTTCCTCTCTTGGATTCATGGTTGGCATCCAATATATCGCTTGGATCACTAAGGTGGCTACTTAGAGTAGTGAGGGAAAAACTATCTTGACGATCACTCTATCTTATTGTTGCTCTTATGCCACATATGATTTGGTTTGAGTAAAAGTCAGCTTCAGTCTTTGAATTACGATCTCCAGTGGATGGACACTCAAGATATACATCTACACCAATAGGTTTCTTTCAGTAGCAGAGATGCAGAAATGGAATTAGCATAACTTCAACACCCAACATGTATAGTTGAAATTTTGAGTAAAGTGTATGTACCACAGTGGCTAAGTTCCAGATAAAACTTGACTCTTATGAATACTATAGAAATTATATTTATGTCCTCTTTGTCCAATACTATCTGTGAAGCAGAAGAGACATGAAGCTCTTGAAACTTGTTCAAAGCTCAAAATATCTGATTTTAAGGATCTCTGATTCATATTTGTTCTTACTGTCAACTTCAAAAATATAAACAGGAAATGTGGGTAAGCTGTTTCAAAATTTTCATGGTATCCCCCCTAGATAATTTTTCTAAACTCTCTCTCTGCTTCAAGCACCAGAGGCTAAAACGTGTCAGAATATCTGTAGTTGGTTGTAGTTAGTATCATTCTTAATGTCTACAGCAGCATTACGTCTCTCTTCTGTATTTCTTTTCATATCTCTGGAACACGTAAACTTATCTTCACAACCACTAATTTTGGGACTCTCCCTCACTCCCTCTACTCCGCCCTTTCTCTGCCTATTTTCCCTTCACATTCCCCTACTTCAGTCTTCCTGCCAGTTGTCTGTACCCCCCATCCCAACAGCACACATTTTTCTTTTCAAGAAAGAAAATTTTATTGCTTTTCAGAAACAAGCTTCTGACTGTTTTTTCATTAGCTCTTAAAGCTCTCTATAGAAATTGTAATTTTGTTCTTCAGTGAAGTTCTTTTTCATAAGAAACAATAATAGAGGGTGAAAAGGTGTACCTGGTGTATAGAGCAATCAGAGGGAAAATATTTGTAAGCAGATGTTTCGTTTTCAAACATCTGGAAGAGCAATTATTCTAAATTTGTCTAAGAAACACGTAATTCAGGTCCCCTCAGAAAAACCAGAATAAATATTCTGTCTAAAAGTGGCCTAAATGTATAGGCAGAAAAAGCATGGCCAAACCCAACCAATATTTTTTCATGTTGGTTCCAAAGCAGGTGACTTCAGCTTCAGTTTTAGAGCCTGTTCTTAATAAAAAATTCTTGCGTGTCTACAGAAGAGTTATGAAACTGCTCACTTACAGCTTTTAAAAAAAATTATACAACTCCATTTAAATAATACGGAATTTAAGGCCTTTCACCAGCTCGCCCAATGTGTGTTTCCAGACTTATTTAGCACTCCTTCTGTAAACTGCTCTGAAGTCAAGCTGAACCTCTTGTTACTTCCAAAAGATAACTTATTTTCAGTCTGTCTGCTAAGAATTCTCTGTCTTCCTGTTTTCCACCCCATTCTACTTGGCCAGCCCTCGCCAGAGGTTATCCATCTCTCCCTCCTTGGAGCACTGACGGCATTTATAGTCCTTATTTTCTACATTGCAGTTATGCATGAATGACTTATTTTTTCCAATAAGCTTCCTGAAAGCAGAAATATGCTCTACTTATCTTGACATTAGTTCAGTGCTTTGCAGAGTCGACATTCAATAGATGCCGATCAATATGGATACTGTGAATCAAAGGCTAATTTAAACAATTTAAGAGAAACAAAATTGGATTTTTCTAAAGGTATGGCTTTTTTAACTTTGTGAGAGTTGTTTCTGAGGTGTTTTGCTAGATTTTGTTTGGTTTTGTTTTAAATTTGGTCCTGGGTAAAGTACATTTTCTTCTTTGATAGTTCAAGTGAATCATCTACCAACTAGATTTAAACTATCAACCTCTTCAGTTTTTTTTAGTAGTCAAGTTGATTAACATGACATTAGTCAGTGTTCCTGAGGTGCTGAGTTACACTTTAATCATTACTTCAATAAAAATACATTCAGAGAAAACTATTAGACAGTCATTATGTATGACAAAGAGGTATTCACTGATAACATTCTGTAAAAATGCCCAATCTTTAATTTAGAAGACTGTGAAATTGATTTCCTCGTAGAGGCATGCCTTAAAAAAAAAGATCTCCAGCAAATATTGATATAAAACATTAGAACAATCTTGAAGGTTTTATAACAAATGCAGGTAATAGAAACAAAAAGAGGTTAATGTTCAATCATTTCCACAGGGGCAGCCTTTTAAAATTTATTCAGTAGATCTTCAACACACTTATTTTTTTCTGCAAGCATTTTTTATCAAGCATTCTCTTTTATGTGGGAGATTCTGTTGCTTTGTAGATACAATCAGTGGTTTGCATGTCTATTAGTATGACACATTTTTATTAGCATTTTGATGGAAATAGGCAGCTCAAACATGGACAATTCAGAAAAAGAGAATCCTTCAAAATTTGCTCTCTGAAACTTTCAACATCACAGTTGCTATGGTTTTCTTTCTTAAAAAAAAAAAAAGAAAGAAAGAAAAGGATCTAATTTTAACTTGCTGTTAAATGTAACCAGAGAGACATTATGAGGAAAAACATCTTACTTGTTAGTCCATGAGTGCACCTTGATATTTTTGAAAACACACTACAAAATATTTCTTCAATCGAATAATCATTTATTGAACACCTGCCACAAGAAATGTACTGTGTTATGTGTTATAAAGAAAACTAAGGATGACCAAGATAGGGTTCTTGGCATTTTAGAGCTTATAGCTGGGGGTAAGGGTGTGGGGTGGGGAGAGGGATGTATAGATAAATAGCTTTGTACAGAGAAGACATTCTCTTACAAGATAGTGAACTGCTGGAGAGGCAGAAATGCTTCGCAGTCCTTTTTCTATACTGATGGCTAGTTCCTTCAGAGCCTGGAACGTAATGGGCCCTCAGTACACGTTTGTTATTCAAATGAGTGTATGGCTGTGTTGAGGACTATGGTAGGAATAATGAACATGCTTCTGTGGGGACATGGGATTGATGCAGTTTCAAGAGATCTACTTTTTAGAAGAGGCAGAATGAGAGGTGTCCCTATATAAGCAGTTTTTCTTCTCTTTTATCCAAGTATCCATAAGGAATATTTCACCATTATCAGAAGGGAGAATGAATTAGGCTCACAATGCTTATTAAATACAAAATAAAACATACTGTGAAGTATTATATGAATAATAATAAAAGCCAACAGTTACCCCCAGTGTGCAAAGTTATCTCACTGGATTATTCCATTTGTCTCTCACAACAACTCTTTTGCATAAATATTATTACCCTTATTTTACTCATGAGGAAACAAAGAGATTAAACAACTCAAGGGGTCACCATGAGAATTTTACCAGACCTAAGACTTGAACTTGAGACATTCGCTGTCAAACTGTGTACTTTTTGGACCATAGGATAATAAATTCCTCTGCACTGCACTGCCATCGATTGGGATTTCTATTTTCCCTTCCTTCAAAAAACATTTTTTAAATTTAATAACTAGGTATTCAACTTTACGGCTGTTTTATTGGGTGGGACTCCTTTTTAAATGTTAACAAAATTAATTGGCAATTTATGGTTAACAAGTTTATGGATTAAATTTGTTCAGAAAGACATATTTTAGGTGGTTTTTTTTTTTTTTATAAGATCTTTAGTTGCAAGTGTAAGGATGATCCTTACATTTCAGAAGTCTAAATTCAAAAGAAATAATGTGTATATAAAACTTCCACATGAGCGGATTCCAGGTATTTCAAACTTGAAATTGCCAAACCATCTACTGATCACTAAGTCACTAAATGGGAATAATGGCATCAAAGCAACTGTACTTCTTTGTGCCTGGTACAATGTGAACATCTGCTACAGTGCATCGGAGAGCACGTTAGAAAGGTGCCTACAATGTGGTATTGCATAGTGGAAAGAGCGTTTAGTTTGGAGTTGCAAGAAATAAGAATGATTGGATACATGAGAATCATGTGAGAATCAAACGAGATAATTTATGTAACAGCACATAAATTAATAGAGGTGAGGTCAGTCACACAAGCAGCCTCCTTGTACATGCCTCCACTCTTTCAAAGCCGAGATCCTTTTGTCTAGATCCCACATCTCCATCCTCTCATCCACTATGCTCCTGCAGTTGTCATATTTCCTTTGCACCTCTTCCTCACCTGATTAATCCTGTTAATGCACACACAGATCTAGCAACCTTTTAAGAAAAACAAGCAAGTAAGCTCCCTTGCCTCCACATTGCCTTCCTGCTGCTCTCCCGTACTGCTGCTCCCCTCCCACGCAAAATGACTGGAAATAATTTTTCTATTCTTTGTCTCCAATTTTTCATTGCATATTCTCTTCCCATTCACTCTTCAGGCTTCAGTCCCTCCTGTTCCATGAAGACTGCTCTAACAAAGATCAGCAGTGACTGTCATGTTGCCACCCCTAGGCTCTCATCTGCCAGACCTGTAGGCAGCATTCTTCACAAGTGATGCTCTCGTTAGTGGAACATTATCTTCTCACCTTCTATGGCATCGTGCTCTTCTTATTTTCCTATTATTTCATTGGCCATTCATTCTCCGTCTGCCTCTTCTGTTACACCCAACAGCTGGAGCCACTTCTTTCTCCACCTATATTCTCAGGTTAGGTGATCTTGTCCAGTCCTATAGCTTCAAACACTGTCATGTGCTCTTCACTCCCAGTGTTACAACGCCAGCCCTTATAATACACCCAGAAATTCACAATTGTATACTCCAGTGTCTATGACATCTCTGCTTGGATTACCTAATATGCATCTTAAAATGAACAAGCTCAAAACAGGTCTCTTAAACCTCATCTTATCCTAAATTGCCCATCTCTCAGTCTTCTCCATTCCAGTTGGCCAGGCTAGAACTTTACAAATTATCTTTGGTTCCTTTCTTTTTCTTAATTTCATCCTCCAATCCATCATGAGATCCTACTGACTTTTTCTTTCAAAGGTCTACCTCTTCCTATATCCATAGTGATATCCTCCAGGCCCATGATCTCCTGCCCAGATTATTGCAATTGTTTTCTCACACACAGCAGCCCGAGTCATCCTTTTAAATGAAAATCAGATCCTCCCATGTTCTTGCTTAAAACCTTTAAATGGCTGCCCATAGAACGTAGAATAGAACACAAATCCCTTATGCCTCTGCCCCCTCTGAAAGTTCATCATGTTTTGCCTTCTTTGTCTATTATGTTCCAGCCACCTGGCTTTGATTCTGTTCTGCTAATTTAACAAGTTCGTTCCCGCTTGGGAGCCTTTGCACCAGTTGGCTTAGAATGTTCTCTCTACTGTCTTTCTCACGGTATTCGGCTCATAGCTTAACATGTCTGTTCCTAAGGAAACTTTCTCCTATAATTTAAAGTAACTATCCCCAGTCATGTATCTATTTAAAGTCTATTTGAAACCATACCGCTCATCACAGATAAATTTACATATATGTATTTCATTTGTATCTACCTTTCTCTACCAGAATATAAACTCACTGAGAGAATGAACCATGTATGCCTAATTCACTGTGTTATATCCAGAATGGGCTTGACATACAGTAACTACACAATAATATTTGTTGACTGGACATTTTGGTTGAAAGTTACCTAAATATAAGCTAGCTTTTGCAAGTTGACTTCCCTGCAGAAAACTTCTCCAGATTCTATGGCATCCTTATTCTTTATTTCTTTTTTTTTTTTTTCTGTTTTTATTCTTTGCTACTCTAAGTCGACAATATTTATGATGCACCTATCCTGCTCTGTTTTATTTTAGTCTTTGTTAGGGAGTAAATTATTTCTCTGATTCTTTGTTAACATAAAGTGTGGCTCATTCAGAACCAAAAGGGTCAGAAAAATCAGAATTTGGGGGAGAAGTGATAATGATACAGCTTGGTATCTTTACAAGTGTGGTCCATGAGGATACAATGGTACTTCTGTAAAATCCAATCTAATTTGATTGTAAAAAAAATAACTCATGTGGTGTTGGGGGGGAGTATGAGGATAGGGCAAATCGTGTTTCTGTGTACTTCAGAGACCTTTGACTACATTTCTTCTTGAAACATACATGCAATCAGCTTGCCAAATTCATTGGCATCCTGAGAGAAAGTTCTGCATCTTTGCAAACATTGCTTTGTCCTTCTGTAAAGGTAATCCAAGTCTCTGTTTACTTAAGAGGCAGGGACTATGCAGCTGTGTAAAGAAAAAAAAATTTCCCTCTAACTTTGGCCAACTCTTCAATTCTGTTGATATAGTCTTTACTTATTAGACTTTAATATTTTATTTCTTAAATTATAACTCAGAATTGTAGAAGGGCAGAGATGGAGAAGTTTCCCAATAAACTCTAATCTAATCTTCTCAGTTTGCTGATGAAGAAATGGAGTCTCCTGCAGGTGAAATGACCTGCTCATGGTCACACAACACATCAGTGCTTTCAGCCACATCTTGCAGCTTTCCGAATTCTTGCTATCTCACTCCACTGCCTCCACCATAATGCACAAGGTAAATGGTTATCACAATTGCAATTTTCAAATGAAGAAACATATATTGAGCAGTCTAGTGCTTTATTTGCAGAAAGTCATACAATTAATGAACGGTAACCATGAAGATTTCTTATTCTTTGACTTACCCTTTAAATTCTTAAGTGTTCTCAAAAATGTTTTAAAGTTATGTCTTTAAACTCAGAGGTGGGAAATGAATCCTTAAAACAAACCAATGAACTTTTTTTGGCAATAATTTAAAAAATGCAGACCAGTTGTAAGAATATCGAAAATTTTCAATTGCCCTTTACCCATATTTACCAGTTTTAAACATTTCCCCCACATTTCTAATTCTCTCCCTAATGTATGTAGTGGAGACAGGTAATAGAGAGGCACACACACATACACATATACATACATTTATATTATTTATTCTTTTCGGAGTCATTTGTCAGCATGTTGCATGCATCATATCTCATCACCTTTTATTACTTCAGTGCACATTTGTTAAGCTCAAGGATATTTCACTTATGTAACACAAAACAGTTATCAAATCTAGGGATGTTAACATTGATACAACACTATTGCCTAATCTACAGTTCCTATTCCAATTTTGTCAGTTGTCTTGATAAGATCCTTTTAGTACTTTTTCCCTCCAGTATAAGATCCAGTCCAGGATAATGTGTTGCATACAGTTGTGACGTCTACTTAGGCTGTTTTACTCTGAAACAGTTCCTCTGGCTTTCTTTGTTTTCCAAGGTGTTGGCTTTTTGAAGAGTATGAGCCAGCTCTTCTGTGGACTCTACCTTGATTTGGTGGGTAATGATACTTCCACAGCTTAGACTCAGGTTAAGCAGCCCTGGTCAGAATACTATAAAATGACGTTGCCTCTTTCTCAGGGTATCACATTCAGAGGCGCACAATGTCATCTGTCTTTCTTTGGTGATGCCAATTTTAATCACCTGGTCAAGCTGTTATCCAGTTTCTCTAGAGAAGGATTTCCATGATGCACTTTATCAGCAGTCTATGGGGAGACACTTAGAACTTTGAGACCATGCAATTATTCTGCTCCTTATCAAACTTCCCTCTTTGATTTAGCATCCACTGGTGATTCTTGCTTGTACCAGTCTTAGCTATGATGACTGCAAAATGGTGATTTTTTCCCTTTACAATTCACGGGATATTAGAATGCTCAGATGGAGGGTTGGTCACTCCTAAAGTATCTGATACAATCATGTTTAGTCTGTCTTTTTCTGCAGTACTTTGTGGTTTTTGACACTGTGTGTTCCCCCCCCCCTTTTTTTAAAGGAAAACCTATACTTTCAAGAAACACAAATTAAGTGAAAGCATACTAAAAAATTTAAATAATAGACATTGCATTATTTTAAAACCGGCATTTTTAAGTATGAAAAATGAATTTTTAGCAATAGAGAGGAATCACAGGGCACATCTACTTCAATTTCTTCATTTTAGAGAGGAGGGCGAGAGAGGACATAGCCCTATTTAGTGGTAACAGCACATATGAAGCTGGTGTAAAGGCTCTAGGTTCCATCATACCCACATTACTTTAAATGTAATCAGAACCAACTTGTTAAAAACATAGTGTCCTCATTAGCTGAAAGCAAAAATTCATAGCATGAAGTGGGCAAATAAGGGTGGATTATACAGTAGTGATATTAATAAATCTACCTTAAGAATTCATCAGTTCATTCAGTCATTCATTCACTGACTGACTATGTAGTGACTCTGTGTCATAACCTGTGTCTGCACTGGCATGCAGTGTTGACCCAGATATCACGTCTGCTCTCAAGGAGTTCACGGTTTGATGGGCGATCCTACGCTAGTACGCATAATGCTCTTCTGAAGGCTCTGAGGTTCCAGGCCCAACAAATTTTGGTTCACTATATATAGGAATGATCATAGAAATCTTCATATTTAATAAGCAGGAGGGCTGTATTAGAAACACAAGAGGTCCAAAGCATTAAAATGGTTACAGTGTATTATATGCACCACCTCCTGACTCTTCTACTCCAACTCCCTAAAACAATACCAAACTATAAAATAGATTTTTTAAAGTTCAACAAGTTTCAGCTATTATGATAATTACCTTTTTGGAAATATTAAATGCTAGATATTTCCGGAAAATTTTTTTTTGGTAATGCTACTTTGCTGGTGCCCTGAGAGGTCCAAGGTCACTCTACTCCAGGGGAGTCTGACAGAAGTGGTTGCCTGACCATGCTGACACCGAGCCAGTGCATTTGTATACTTTATTTTGCTGCGGTAAAACTGGTACCTGGGCTGGCACTGATGAAACAGTCTGACAGGAAGACAGGCTGCATTAGCTACTGATGCTTAAGGAACACTTTAAGGTCTATATGCTCACCTTCTCAGAAAAAGAAGTTTATAAGAATGAATTATTATTAGACATTCATTCATCCATTTAGTATACAAACACTGGTTGAATTCCTACTGGGTGAAAATGCTGGGTTCTTTCCGGGGGGATTATAAGGATGAATTAAATGGATAGTGCTTCCCAGGAGCCTGGGAGTAAAAGCTCAGAGCTGCTATCCGTCTTTCCTGGGAGGGTGTTCCAAGCTCAAGAATTGAAGTAGCATAATAGACAGGACGTGTGTTTTGGACTTGAAGAGATATGAGTTCAAATCATAACTCTGTTTCTTCTTTGCTAAGGAGCTTTCAGTAAGTTAATTTACTTGGACAAATCTTGGTTTTCTCATCCAGTTCATTTCTCATAGGGATGATTGAAGGATTAACAAAAAAAAACATTTGTTAGAAACAAATGCATCATCTGGCATACAATAAATTCTCTACAAAGGGTAGCTGTTGTGATGGTAAATATATGATATATACTATGTCATGAACAAGTTATAAACATAACACCTATACATAAAGCATACTAATAGCATTTAATAATTGGTGCTTTGCTTTACATTGTGAAACTTTGTTTATATGCACATGCATGCTCACATGCACAATCATTTTTCTTCTCAAATGTCAACAAATTGGCCACTAAAATTTGCATAAAAATTGAATCTCAGGATATTTGTTCCCTGAGGATTTTGTGTCCTGGAGAACAACTGGCAAAATAGGAGAGCACCCATTGCAAGCAAGGATAGCTGATTCACTTTCCGCTGTTATCACGCATAACCAGTCAAGTAGTGCACAATCCATACAATGGGTGCACCATGGATGATGCATGAACAATTGATATTCATCGCTCTTACCTCACAGGTAGAACCTAAGGCACAAACATGAGAGTGCTCCTAGATTCTTTTTCCCTGAGGCTCACCTGGATATTTATTTTCACCTAAGATCATTATAAATCTCTAAAGTATGTTTTCGGGTGGGGTAGAAACAGGTAGAGGGTGAACATACACATCTCCTAATCTCCAAACATATTGTGTAATAGAGTTACCACTGTTGCCATTTTATTATTTTCTAGTATGTTTACAATACATTTTAACTTAATAATTCCTAAGCTGTCTTTTCTTTTAGAAGTTGAAGGAAAAGGGTCATTTTTAAGAAACTGTTGGATAAGATTTTTTGTATTATTTGGCTAAGGATTAATGGCACAATGTTGTATGCGCTTACCATGGAACCTGGCAGAGAAGAGAAAGAGAGAGAGGGAGTTAAAAAGAGGTTGAGAGAAAGGATTAGGAGATAAACAATTTATCTTTCTGTGCTTGCCAAGCCATTTTACATCATAAACATCTGAGCCAAAAGTAGGGTTTACCTGATTTTTTACAAGTGTTTTAGTTTGATAATTTACTAAAGATAGTGTAATTATGAAGTACTTTCAAATGGAACTATGTAGATCTTGTGTATACTTGCTTATGTTTTTTTTTTCTCACCAATGACTCATATTTAATTTGACTTCATTGCCCCCTTCTTGAAGCCAGTGGGCCCAGTTTGTACACCTGTGAGCTATTGTTGGCTGCTGCCCTCCTTCCCAGTGAAATGTGCAAAGCAATAAGCATCATGTATCCTCTCGTCATCCCTCCAATATCCCTCTGCCTCTGGCTCAGGTTGCTCAAAGCACAGATTCTCTCTTACCCCCATCCCCAGTTTTGAAACACATAGCCTCATGCCAAGGCATAGCCAGCTTCCCTCTACTTTCCTCTGGGATATAAGTGGGTAAGGGGGCAAAGAGAGCACCCCCACCCCTGACCCCGGGTCTCTCCTCCCATCCATGCTACACTGCCCCTTCTCCCTCCATCAAAAATAAAATCAGTAGAGAAAAATAATAATTTAACTTTTACTTCTATAGTTTTTGTACTATTATTTGAAGACTTCTTCTGAATCTTTTTCTAGTATAACTAATGATACTTGTTTTACAGAAATGTGTTTGTCTGTGGGAGAAATTGATTTTGGAATTAAGATAGAGGAGATATCAAAATAGTTTTGAAACATATTTTTTATTTTTTCAATCAGATTTCAATTACCTTTAATGAAGATTTACAGGTTTACAGAGTTGAAAAATATGTAAAACTGATTGTGTAATCACCCACTAATATTTTCCCAGTTGATCTCAGAAAAAGAGAACCATGAAATCAAAGAATTTCTTGGAGAAAAAAAAAGTTTTGATGCATATCAAACTTTAAAACAAAGCCATACTTTTAAAATTACTATTTTGAGAATTTGAACCTGCCAAAATATATCATTCAAACAATTCAGTTACACGTTAGCTTCTGCTTATGGATGGAGTAGAATAGTTTATAGCAGATCAGAATTTCTGTTGCAAACAAGCAGAAAAGCACGATTAAATGCCAAATCATCAGTTTGAGTGTCTTGGAGGGCTAGAAGCCAATGAGAAATGGATAAGGTATAACTTCTTCATGGAAGTGAGCTGACTTTCACAGCCATAGTTATCCTGGGGACGTTTGCCAATTCAGTGTGGGGAAAGGGCTGAGAATCTTAGCATTGCATTGAGGGAGAAGCACCTCTGGGTGATGGAGAAACCAGTAGTTTTGAGTAGGTATCTGGGGGGCCCAAGCACAGAGGTGTTTACTATTCAGAAAAAAAATGCCAGTTGGGGGCTCCATGGGGTAGGATGCTAAAGACTCAAGTAGAAAGCCTATGAAAAACAATACAAAGTTTTGGCAGTCTTGTGAGACCCCCAGGAGGAATGGCCTTAAAGAAGCATCAGACTTTCAGCTGAAAACTCTTGTGAACCAGAGTGAACTAGAGGTAATCTCTTTCCAGGGCTGCAACCCAGCCTCAACATGGAACAGTCCCCGGTTAAATTAAGATGAACTATTGTGTTGTCTGCCTAGGGAAGGAAAGGATGGATACATTATAGAGGAAGGTACATCATCTGGATCTTCTACAATCTTCTCTGTACAATATTCATCATTTAATAAAAATTATTAAGTATGCCTCAAACCACGCCAAGATAGCACAATCAAAATTGAAAGAAAAAGTAGACAATAAAAACACACTCATAGGTGATCGAGATATAGGATTTAACTAAGGAATTTAAAATATCTCTAGTGTATTCAAAGAAATAGAGGGAGAGATGATAAAGAATTTTACCAGAGTAATGGATTCTGTAAAAAAGGATAAAATGAAAATTCTAGGAGTGAGATATATGCTATCTGAAATTAACTGATAAAGTGGATTAAACAACAGATTTAGATGTAGCAGAAGACAAGATTAGTAAACTCAAGAAAGTCAGTAGAAAATATCCTAACTTAAGCAGAGGAGTGAAATAATGGATAATACATGAAAGAACTTTAGAGATCTGCGGAGCACAGAGAAAAGTCCTAACAGAAGTATAGTTGGAACTCTGTAAGCACAGAGTGAGACTAAAGCACAACCAAGAAAGAACTGTGGTGAGGAGTGAGGAAAAATAGTGAAATATGTGAATATACCTATAAAATGAATATTGACTGTGAGTTGACTGTTTAAGACAGTAACAGAAGTATGTCTACCAAGTTTAAAATGCATGTAGAGTTAAAAAGAATGGCAACAATGGTATAAAACATGAGAGAGGGTAAGTGGAGTTAAAGTATTCTAATTTTAGAACTAAAATTATTAGAAATTTGATAAAAATAATTATTTGTATTAAATTATAGTAAGTCAAGGATTCATCTAATTTCTAGGGTAAAAGTGAGGAATGGTAAGTGAGCATTTAACAAATTAATATAGGGAAAATGAAATATTTATATTAATTCAAAAAAGGCAAGAAATGAAAGAAAAAGGATCAAATAAAAAACAGGGAGCAATATGGGCAGATATATACCAAAATATATCAGTAATCATTTTAGATTCAAAAGTACTAAATATTCCAATTAAGAATCTAAGATTATCATACTCAAAGAAACACAAACCCCAACTATATTCTGTTTATGAGAGATACAACTTAAATACTAGGACACAGAAAAGTTGGAAATAAAACTAGGCAGAAAGAAACAGCATGCAAACATCAACCATGAGAAAGGGAGGGCTCTACTTCTATCAGACAGTGTAGACTTTATGGCAAGAAGCTTTCTAGCCATTAAGAAGGTGTGCCAGTTAGTAATTTTTTGTCTCAGCTCCCACAGTATCTGGCGACCTGTAATTATGGAACCAAGTTCTATAGACTCCATTTCTGTTTTCTAGCCAGCTGGAGTGCCCTGCCCATAGAGGAGAAACACCACAGGCTGTAAGAGGAGGAAGGGATTTTTCCTCTTGGTAGCAGGTGGATAGGTTTGTAGGGATCCAGGCAGTTTTGTAGGGATCCAGGCAGCGTTTATCTCTGCAGTGGCTGCCCTCATTGTTCAGTGCAGATGTCCTTTGGCAGTTTCTTTATTATCCCAGCTTTGCTGCTCTTCCAGGTCCAAGGCAAGTGAATACAACATTAGTCACCATCTGCTGGCAGTGAGTTCCAGGGATCACCATGCCTTCTCAGAGGTCTGAATCCTAACCTGGAAGGATCTCCTCTAAGTTTCCAGATTCCTTTCTTGTTCATTTTCTCTCAGCCCTAAGGGGCAGAGCTTGCTAGCTGCAGGCTTTAACTCTACAATCCTTAGATTATACTCTTTCTACTCTTTTTAGTAGTCAACCACTTTTTAATCCAGTTAATAATTCTTTGTAGTAAATCTGTTGAATGTAGTTTCTGATCTCCGACTATACCTCAACTGACACAAAAGGATATTTCATAATAAAAAGGGGACTATACAAGGAGAAGACAGCACAATTCTAAATCTGTATTCAGTCAGTAATGGCATTAAAGTACATAAAGCAAAAATTTACAGAAATAAAAGAAATTGACAAATTCTCAATCACAGTGGGAAGTTTAACATACCTCTCTCAATAGCTGATGGAATTTCAGACTCCCCCGTCCCCTTCCCCAGCCAAAAAAGAAAAAAAAAAAGGAAGAAGAAGAATAAACAAAAAAAGAAAAGATAGGAAAAAACCTTTAAGGATATAGAAGCTCTGACCTATTAATACATGTAGAATCCTGCACCAAAGAACATCAGAACATACGTTCTTTCTCAAGTGCACTTGGAAGCTTTACCCAGTTTGACCATGATTCAATCATAAGTCAAGCCACATTAAGTTTCACATTTTATATGGAAATACAAAAGGCCAGGAATAGCCAAATTAAACAGGAAGCAGAACAAAGCTGAAGGACTTAATAAGCCAGATAGTGAGAATTATTATAAAGCAATAATAAATAAGCAATGTGGCTTTGAATCAAGGGTGAACAATGAGACCTCTTGAACAGAATGAAAAATCCAGAATAGACCCACTCATAAATGATCAATTATGACAAGAGTGACCCTACCATGGAATGGGGGAAATTATGGTCTTTTTAATAAATGGTGCTTGACTAAGTCAAATGGAAAAACCCAAATTTGTCTCCTACCTTATGTGACACAAAAATAAATTCCAAATGCACTGCAATACTAAATGTAAAAAAATAACATTTCAAGTTTTTAGAAGAAAACATAAAATATTTTCATGACTTTGGAGTTGGCAAAGATTTCTTAGTCAGGACATAAAAACTAAGAAATTGGATTATAAGTAATAATTCTTGTTCATCAAAATCCACCTTGAGGAAAATGAAAAAGCCATTCAGGGAATGGGAAAAATATTTGTAACACATACTTGACATGAAGTCATATCCAAAATATATAAAGGACTTTCTTAAATCAATATGAAAAAGGCAGATAATCCAGTAGAGAAATGGGCCCAAAATTTTAGTAGACATGTCACTGGAAAAATCTCCAAATGGCCAGTAAACTTATGAAAAAGTTATTAGCTTCATTAATCATCAAGGGAATGCAAATTGAAATGCCAGGTTAATACAACCACAAATCCACCAGAATTACTAAAATTAAAAAGAGAAACAATATCAAGTGTTGACAGATATATGGCGTAGCTGGAACTCTTACATACTGCTGATATGGATGCAAATTGATACAACCACTTTGGAAAACTATTTGGCAGCGTCTACTTCCTCCCACGCTATATCTAGACAAATTTTCCCCTATACACTCAGCACAAATGCATATATGTGCTCAACACAATATATGGGCAAGAATATTCTCATCCGGGCTATTCATAAAGACAAAACATTGAAAACATTCCAAATGTCCATCAATCGTAGAAAAGATAAACCAATTGTGTAATATTTATACAATGGAAAAATGTTACAGAGCAGTGGGAATAAGTGAACTGCAAGCAACCACATGGAAGAATATCACAAAACGTTAAGTAAAAAAGTCAGATTCAATAGAATGCATACTGTATGATTTACTTCAATAAAGGTCAAAGGTAGGCAAAACTGATTTGTGGTGTTACACGTCAGAAGAGTGGTTACTCTTGAGAGTAGTATATAGTGGTTACTCTCGGGTAGTGACTGAAATGCACCGAAAGAGTTCCTGGCTTTTTGGTACCACCATATCTTAACCTGAGAGCCAGTCACACAAGTGTGTTCTCTTGATTAAAAAAAACATTGAGCTGTACATTTACAATTTATGTATTCTAAATATACATTATATATTGATAAAAGGTCTACATTAAGGAAATCACCAGTCAGGACAGTTTGAAGTTTCCCAGTTTTTGAACTTTGAGTTTACCTAAGGTAAACTTTCCCAAACACATGCCCTCTTGCTTCCCCACCTGCGATCTCTCTGTTGCATGAAAATACAAGTGATGAGGCAGGGAAAGAATCTGACAGTAAGGCAGAAGGTGTTTTTCTACAAAACTCTCCAGGAAGGCAAAACCACACAAGACAAATGAAATGCAGTTCATACGAGTGGCTTGGAAATGATCAGAATGTGTGTACGGTGGGTAGTGTGAGATTCTCTGCCTGTGTTTTCAGAGGCCCTAAAGAGCCTGAACAAGCTGCAATGGACATGCAGAAATTATTGGCTGTCGTTACCATAATTTTTAAAAGTTCAGTTATGGTAAGGGGAAAAAAACCCTTCTAGGGTTGCTCTTTTATGACCCAATCTCACTGCCACTGTTTGATACGTTAATTGGTCGATATGATGACCTGATGGCCAGATCAGTGACCCAGGATCAAGTGTCCTTCGGTCAGCACTCAAACCTGGGGAAAGGTGAAAAGAAGGATGTATTGGTAGAAGTCAAGGAGAACCAGAGAAGGCATTGACACAAGGCCCCTTCCCTTTTTGGTTGCCGTGAGGATGAGTAGGCTTCCCCTGTCCTCTGCCGTGGGAAGGAGAAAGAAAAGGGTAACTGCTGGAGTTGGAGAGATAGACATGAGAGAATCAAGCTTCAGTTTTATTAAATACTTACCCAAAGAAACTATTTAAAATCATTACTGAGTTGTCTCTGATTGGTAAGTATGAACAGTCCCTCTCTGCATTCCCACTTTCCAGCTTTAGAAGAAGTGAAGACTTAAGAGCTCACTCAATGAATTATGCTACCAGATTTTAAGGACTAGGATTTTTCTCTGCCCTCACTTTACATCTGTACCAGCATAGGGCAGCATCTCCTGGTATGAACGTCCCGGTATGAACGTCCCGGGAGTGAAGCAGTGTTATCAAGCTTGGAGGAAGAGAAGAATCAGGCTCCTTTGTCAAACTCCACCTCCCTCCCCCCATAACTCATCTCTGTCCCATTATTCTTGTGAGCATATTGTTGATATGAAAGATCTGGAAGAATGAAAAAATATTGAGAATTAGGGAGGTGGAGAGATAAGTGGAAAACAGAGGTAGTCACCTGCTATTGGGAGATAAGACAAAGCCAGATGACCAGTTTAATGTGGGTACTGGCTGAGCAAATTCTTTGACAACAGACAGAATAACATGAAGGTCCGTGGAAGGCAGAATTTCTAGGAGGAAAATGGGAAGAAATGGCAACAGCGTGAGAAGCTTCTATGAACTGCAGATCATACTTCCTTTTCTGTATTCATGGAATTGGCCAATGAATGTTTGAGCCACATCTGAATGGATTCTATTCATAGTCAGCTCGAAATGTTTGAATTAATAGATGTTATGATTTTAAAAGCATATCAAGTCTTGTTCCTCAGTCTGGTAATGACTCATGTTTACCATCATGTTCTTGTCACCATTAACTACATTAGTGAATATCAACGATGAGGAAATTAACTGCGGTCTGAACTTTTGAGAGTCTTTAGTTGAGCCTTGCCCCCAATATCTAAGGAGATTAGATGCCTTCTATGTGTTTCTCCTCCATTATCCTCATTATCCAAGTAGGATCCCATGGACTCCCGACCGACACACACACACACAAAGACACACACAGACACACACACAGATACCCCTCCCTACATTAGACTAGATACATTTGGGAATATATGCTGAGGGCTGACTGTGGAGGCCATGGGACTATTGCAATCGGTTTTTTTTTTTTTTTTTTCTACGATTTAAACCTGGGTTTCCAAATGTCTCTTGAACAGATTTGTGAAGTGGTTATTATGTCATAGTTTTGCTCCTTATACCTTCACGTTAACAAATTAGAGCTGATTTCTAACAAGATAAATGCACACTTTTCTTGGAAGGGGGTGACAATACAATGTCTTCTCAGACTATAACTTAGGTGATCTTTAAAGACAGCACTGAGTTCTTCTGCTTGAGTCATGCTGGCTAATAGGAATTTAAGTGATAACTGGTAGGCGTGCATTGAAGCATTCATGCATGTGAAATCAGATGAACACCCAGAATTGGAATTTCCTAAGGAAAGTTATTCTAGCAGAGTAACACGGGCCCGAGTTGAGTGCCAAGAACTTTTAAACTAACATGTGGAACTATCATCCTAATAAGTAACAACTAAAGGTGCCTGAAGAAAAGCAAGACCAGTATTTTCAAATCTGTATTTTCAAACACATTTTAAAAACAGCAGCTCCAACAGAAGTATATCCAAGTCTCTTTCTCTGTTAAAAGGAATTTAATTTTACTGTCTTAATTTTGATTCCATGTAATAATGCTTACTCTTGAAAGGCACACCTACAGATTATTTAAGTAAATCTTAAGTAAGTAAATCTTATTTACTGTAACAAATTGTATTTACTTATTAATAAGATTTAATTAATTTACAAATAATTTAATTACTTTTTTCATGTATTTATTTATTTCAATTTAATAAATCTTATTTAAGTAAATAGCCAGATAGAACAACTAATTCATCTATGAAAATAATTGAAACCAAGAGCTCTGATTTCTACTGGTAATTTCTATTTGTATTTAGTGATCATAATACTAGTCTTCCTGGAATATTTCCTTTTAAATGATCTACTTAAAACCGTATCAGTTTTCTACTTATCATTCAGTTCTAGATTGTAATGTGACTTCAGCTTCAGCATCTACTTATTAAAGTTAAAGGGACACATTCTAATGCTTATCCTGTGTCAGATCAGCTCTGTTACCTTTCAAAGTTGCCTAAAATCTGTGAAATATTAGTGGTTCAAATGCACGAATCACTAACATTTCATAATAGACATACTTAGGAGTATACAGATGTATATATAACATTATATAAATACATAAGTAAATCTACCCCTTAAGGCTTTCTAAAATGTAGAGATAAAACTGAATCTTTGCACACTTATTTTGCAGCCGTTTTTCCCATCACATGAAGAATTTGGAATGATGTTAATATCAGTCGTGGCCATTGTGTTCTATTTTCTTACTTACAAAATGAGGTTATGATAATATTTCCCTCATGTAGTTGTTGAGAAGAATAATAGAAGAAAGTTGCCTGGTAATTGTAAGTGCTTGAAAAATGTCAACTATTTACTATTATTGTAATTTTTTATTATTGTTATTATTGCTCAGCAATTTTTAAAAATTAGACAATCAGGAAAATGTTCTTTCTAGTGGACCCCTCACTCATACTCATTCATCATGTATATTTTGAAATTTAGCCAGAGCTATGATAAGTTATGGCCTCTACTTCACTGATCTTTAAACTAGACTGTTGTAATATTTTATTTTATTAACATCCCTGAAAAAATTCAACAAGGTTCTTCACGGGTGCAAAATGTTACAACTTGAATGTTACCTTTCAGGAAGATGACAGTATATTTTACACCAGTTGAGAGACAGTAATCTGGACTCCCTGGTGTAAAAGGATTCAAATACCCTTGAGCATACAGTATTTGTGTGGCTTTCGTTACAATAGCCTACCATTGTTTGGATACCTGTTCTCCTAGTGTCACACAAAAGGAAAAAAAAAACAAAAGAAATTTCAGTCAAATTCTACAGAGATGTGGCTTTAGTCATTGTGTGTCTTAATTAGAAAAAATTCTCCTGCAGGTGGGTTTATGCCTGGGGATTATTTTAAGGTCTTATATACCATGATGATCATTCATGTTCATTTGTTGTTTTGTAAGTTGTAAAAGTTGTAATTAATTTCCAGTGTACTGGTTTCACTGCTCAGAATATGAACTTTATGAATTTAGGGCAGACTCTGTTACAAGTAGTTATTTTCCATTCTGAACTGTGACAAAGAAAAAAAAGAAGGTATTTTTCCTGAATAGCCTCTAAAATCATTTCTCTTTGGAAATATCTTTGAAAATGACCAGATTGAAAGCTTTAGCTATTTGGTTATAATAACACTGAAGAGTAACAGATTGAACAGGGTTGGACAGGTACTTCAATGAAAAGTCCACTTTGGGAACAAAAAACATCACATTTCTATCTTGATTATGTGCTTGTATTACACACCATGACAACTCACCAGTTTAGGTTGGTTCTATACACTTGAAAAAGAGGCATAAAAATTAAAACCTCTCTGAAATCCTGTATTACGCAGTCTTGCCTCTGGTTGTATCCCTTTCTGTCAAATCAGAATCAATATTTCATTCCTTATTCAAATGAAGACAATGAAGAAAAATGTGTGCAGAGTTAGGGTTGAAGGATTCTGGCCTATCTCTTGCTTCCAGTGCATCCTTTTTTTCTCTTCTCTTTCTCTTTCTTATTATTTTCCCAGTATTTTTCCAATATTTTTTTTCCTAAAAATTTTCTTCCATTTGGAGGGAAACAGTCCATCCAGCCTGCAATAATAACTAAAAGAAAGCATCTTTACAGCATCCAGCGTCTTACTGGTGAAAATGAAAGGATCCAGAGCCCTTTGATATGTGTAACAACATTATTAGCACACTACATTTAATCATAAGGATTAAACAACAATATTTATCATTACAAATAACGTTTTTATGCATTTATTTCAAGCTAGTGGCTTACTAAAAATGGGAAATATTTTGTTGTTGTTCCAAACTCAGAGACTCTTACTGATACCTATAAAAATTTTATAGACAAATAATGTGAAAAGCAAATTTTAAACAAGCTTGACAGCTATTTTTCATTGCTCGTGCTAAATCTCCTTTGAATGGCAGGCTTCTTGTACAAGACATTCATTCATTCAACCGTTCATTCACTCATTCGTACATCAGACATCTCAGAGCACACATCTTATGCCAGGTAGGATGTTAGAGTACCCAGATGAAGACGTGGTCTGTGTCTTAGAGAGAGCTCAGATGGACTTTCTACCTAAAACCATTCTCAGTTACACTGGACATCTTCAGGCCTCAGCAATATTATGAGGTACAGACACAGCGATACCATGAGTTAGGGAGACACAGCCTACATAGCAAATGATAAATACAATCTGGCCTCTGCAATAGTGATCACCTTTTGCTTGACACAAGGTAGTGTCCTCATAGTATAGACTTTATTAAGGAATACAAGTTAGAACAAAACAAAAATTCAAAGTCTGTTACTCGGAAACCAAATAGGATCTTGGCCTTTCCTTTGTCATCAGAGTGGGGATGGGATAGTGTGTGCTGCGTAAGGGACAGGGAACCAATTTGGTACTCCTTGGCTTCCAACTGCCTGCAGGAAGTGATTTCTTGGCTACTTATTAGGGTTATCTATAGGCAACGTTCCTTGTTCCTCGGGTGAGAAGGAAGAAAGGAACTCCTGTCTTCCCCAACTTTCTCGAGCTTCCTCCTGAAGGCCAGCCCCCTTCCTTCTCACCCAGACAGGGAAGTTGGAAAGATGTAACTGAGCAGACATGAATCGCCTCCTACCTGCGCAGTTGTGGCTCAGCCCGGAGGGGGCAGGGCGAAGCTTTGGACTTCTCCGAGCTGCCGCATCTGACCACGCCCAGATCCAAACGTCCCAGTCCGAGGCCACTTTGGTCTCTGTGCTCGCGGGGACGCCCAGATTTGAAACGTTACTGTCCACGTGACTGCGCCCCGCCCCTTCGCGCGCGGCCCCACCTACAAGCCCTGCCTGGGACACCTACCTGCAAGGCACCTGAGGGTTTTTTTTTTCAATCGTAAAAAATGTTTATATTTTTTCTTTAGGATTCTAAAAGTAATATGATCATTAAAAATATTTGGGAAAATGCAAAAAGATGTACATAAAGTAAAAATTACCTGTAGTCTTATATGAAACACTAGGACCTTTTAAATGTATATCTTTGCAATCTCTTTACCATGAATAGATAAAAAAAAAAAATATATCGTGCTTCCTCTCTACTTCTTTCACACACACACACACACACACACACACACACACACAAGGACACAGGTAGGGTATCCATAAATACAGTTTATAAGGTTTTTCATAGCTTTTCTTTTTTAAAGAAAAATACTTAATTTTTTTACTCTGAAATATACATATGTATGAGTTAAAGTTCTATTGTGTATATGAAAAAGTAAATATATTTTTTAAAAGGTAGTCATGTACCTTCCACACATTTTAGTAGAACATTATCAATACATTTGAAGGAACCTAGGTACCCCTAAGGACTGAAGCTTTCTCTTCAGGACTATTATGGATTGTACAACATAAGCCCCCTTGCTTTTCTTTATAGTTTAGTGAATGATGAATGTATCTTTTCTTAAAAAAATATCATACATGTACAGAAAAGTGATTCCCCAACTACAAGTGTGTTCAGTAAATTATTATAAAGTGAACCGGCTAGGGTAACTGCCACCCAAATAAAAGAATTAAAGCATTCTTGGCACGTCAGAAGACCCTCCTAATCACTATGCCTTTTCTACTCCCCACAGGTAATGACCATCTTGGCTTCTAACACCATAGTTTAGTTTTGCCTGTTTTTGAACTTTATAAAACTAATCTAGTCATTGTTTTACTGCTCTATTCTGCCATTGATTATAGTTATCTTTTATAAAGTACACTCAGCATGATGACTATGTAAATTGCAAGTCTACATTTGGCCCACTTTACTCAACACTGTCTAGAGTCATTTTGCATGCCATTTGACATTGTACTAAACGAAAAATTAGTTTTGCATTATGTTCTAGTGAATGGATGTACCATGATTTAATTGGAGGTATAGTTTTTATTAGGGGGGACAGTTTCTCCTAAGCATATGTATTCACTTCCATGTCTTTTTGTGTACACCTCTGAGCTATTTCTGTAAAGTTATTCCTGTAAATGGAATTCCTATGTCAAAGAGCACTAGCTTTTTAATGGTCTGGTGTCCTGCTGTCATTTTGCTTTACTAAAAAATAATGCCAATTTATAGTCCTGCTAGTGGTATGTGATGGTGTCTCATTTCAACTTCCCCAAGGTTAATTTTTTTATCTGTTAATTTGATAGCTGAGAAATATTTTCTCCTTGATGTTATATATGTCTCCTACATTTGCACTCCTTTGATTATAGGTGAGGTTGATTATACATGTTTATTACTAGCTTATGCATTTATTTATACAGTTTTATATATGGTTTATTCATACATTTCCCCCCTAGTCTCCTCAAATTTTGACACAGGTCTCTCAAGCCTGTTGTGCTTGAGTCCCTTAGGTTAACATTAATGAATTGTGGTCCTTAAGTCAATGATTGGGCTAACTCTCAGAAATATGACAGAAATTCCTTCAGAGTTCTTTAATATCTGTTGAATCCCCTGCCCCCCCCCCCAGATGGCCAGATTGTGATGAATAATTTCAATTTCACTATCTCACTGCAGTAACTAAGTGAGGTAAATAAGGTTTCACTACTGTCACATTATAGCTGAAGAAAATGAGGCTGAGTCCATACGTGACTTGTTCAGGTTGCTGAATGGGCCTTTGAACTTGTATCTTCCCACTTAGATCTTTACTTTTGACAGTCTTGAGCTGAAAATTCTTCCTCTGTCATCACAGATCAAGTAGTTGAGTTTCTGTTATGTGTGGTATCTGTATTTGATACTCAGGGAGAGAGTTTGCAAAGGAGTAAGTAGTTGCTATAGAATGCAAACCACATGAGATTGCCTCTTATACCCCATAATTACAGGGAGATGTGCCATCAAGGAATGATGCCACCATACATGGCCACGCAGGCTGCACATGGCACAGCTCCAGAGGCACCATCCACATCCATTATGACTTGAATGGCATCCCTTGGAATTCTGCAGAGCCACACCTGCATCACTGTACGCAGCAAATTCTCAATATTTGTCTAATATTTATAATCACAAGTGTTTTTCAAGCACAGATCAGTGTAAACTAGAAATAGAATAAGTGATGTTGGATTAGACATTTCATTCTGAAATTTGCTTTTAGTTATCAAAACAATTGATATGAAAATTTGATGTATCAAGGGTCATTTATTGTTCTGGAAAACATAAAATCATACTAAGGGCAAACATTTAAACAAAGGTTATCACTGTAGAAATATAGTTAAAACACTCTCTGTGGGTGTGTATAAAGTCTTCTTATGCATCAAAAGAGAGTAGGACATGTTCCTACAAATACCAGGCAAACACAATACAGATTCTGTAACAGCAGTTACCTGGTGAGCCGGTGAATAGGAGGGTACTCATATGGGTAAAAGTGACCATGCCCTTGGCAATGAGCGTTTTACAGTGGAAGCCATCTTAGAGACCATCTTGTCTTGTGATTACCCACTGCGGTTACTTGGTCTAAGTCGCTGAGCATGAAGTTAGGAGGAAGGATTGGAAACTGCAGACGGCCCTAACTGAAGCCACCATTTGAGGCTCTCTTATGTTGCTGAAGATAGGAGTCAGGATCCAGGCTTCATGGTGTTTTGCTTTTGGTTAACCTGCTTGGCCCTCACTCCACCTGAATTGTTAAATATACCACATGGTTTAATATTTTATACCCCTCAGTCAATAGTTATTAAATAAATTCTTTTCACGGGAACAGTGTATCATAGTCCTAGAAAGAACACTGGATTCAGACCAGAAGATTGGACTTGAGCTTTTCCACTAGCAAATCCTCTGAGTTTCCTCCTTTGTAGTATTTCGGCTTTAAGTTAATTGATTGATAACTAAGATAATTTTTCTGTTCTAAAACTATGTATATAATTTTAAAAGGAAGATTTTCTTGAATTGTGATATAAGAATGAATTTTTAAAAAGAAACATCAAGAAGGTTTTCACATGAGCTCAAAGTAGGAAAGCCAACACACACACACACACACACAAGTATACCATATATTTATTTTTGGTATTATCCCTAGTCATTCTTTTATGTTTCCTGTATAAAATGACCATTATGTTTGCAATAGTAAATAAAATAACCTCTTATCAAAACAAAGAGATAGATGCTCTCCCTTGTACTTACTAGGCAATTTATAATCAGAGTTGTTTTTAAAATTCTTTATCAGAATTGCCAAAACTTTTGGTACAGAAAATCCATGAAATGTATTTCTTTCCTGTTCTTTGGAGTAGGCTTAGCCAGTTACCTCCTGCTTAAGTGTAAGAGCAATTTTCTACTTGTCCATGCAAACACAGATTATATAAGGTTTGTCCTTGTCTTGAAGTTGCAGGAAAAGCAAATTGACCGACAGTTTTGATATTATTGAATAAATTTAGGGGCTACCTCTGGGGATGCAGGTTGATACCTTGTTATTCCATCTGGGGCCTTTACTGCTGTGTGGGTGTCCTGTGGACCCTCTGAAGGCAGCTTTGCAAATTCCAGGTACAGCTCTGCTTGTCAAATAGCTATTAGTTTCTGTTTGGAAGTGGGTGAAGTTTACCTTTACATCCTTCTTGTCTTCTGGGATCTCTGTCCCACTTCCTGCCCCAGCTCTAGCAACATCATTGGGATTATCACGACTAAGGTTTAGAAATAGTACTCTTTAGAGCAGCAAACACAAGATTTGAATTATTTTAAAAAGAAAATTCAGGGGACAAACAAAATAAAAATAAAAGTACATGTTTACAGAGCATTGCTTTCTAAATATATTTAAGAGTCACATGTTCTCTTTTCTCTGCTTCAACATAATTGAGATAAATGTCTTAGATTTCTATTCTGAATTAGATTTGGATAGGTAGGGCTTCTATATCTGGGGAAATTATACCAGGCTCCTCTTTCCAATTCCACTTCTGAATCTGTCTCTTCTGCTTCAATGAGCACATCCTCTGGCCCCAGGCCATCTTCTTTGAAGGCATCCTGGGTCTGTCGGTCCTATACTGCCCCTGTTATGTCTCCTCTGCTGGGTTTTAGAGAGCAGGCAGTGCTGTGCTTGCAAACTGGCTCTCAGGAGAACAAACAAACAAACACTGGTTAGTAGCATTTGTCCATTTCCATGTATAAATATTCCTGCCATGGCCACTTTCAAGCTACCAACATGAGGCCATCGCACATGGCATTGGGGAGAGAGCTACACAGCTGGCTCCCGGAAGCCGGCCAGACCTGGCTCCAGCACACCGTATACGTCTGTCTCTACAAACACCGTCTGAGTTTCAGTCCCACATGTCTCTATGGCTTTTGCCCCTGATCCATTTCTCTCTGTCTTTCTTTAATTGTTATGAATTACATTTATCAGTAGACAGGATCTTCTTTTGGCTTGGCTGGTTAGTTCCAAGCCATTTTCTTTGCGTGGTCCACATAGTCACAGGGTCGCTCTGATTATGCGTGCCGCTTTTCTCTTGTTCCTGTCTACACCACATCACTCCAGCACCAGCACAGTGTAAACCTGTCATTCCTTCTTGTTCCAAGGCACATGGCTCCCTGCTAAATTCCTGATTAAGGAAAGCTGCCTGTTTTCAGCTCACTGGCAGGACAGACAGCCAACAGGTTCTGAGCTTCATGTGTGATGAAGCCTTTCTCTGCTCGGATGATTATTTCCATTGATTTCTTTGATGACTGCATCCTTCAGGAGCCTGGGGGCAAGGGAGTGTGATATTGAGAATCATATGGCTGAAATATTACAATATTAAAAGTATATTAGACCTCAGGAGAACATAACAGATGTCATAGAGATGGATGTTTTATCTGTGGGGGAGTGGAGTGAGAGTTCATGGGAAAAATAGGCCCACACTTAGCCCCCACAAAGGCATGTGTCTTCAAGCATAAATGTGTTGAGTGCATTCAGATGTACATGTATCATTTTATGCTGGTTGTTTTCTGATGTGCCTTTACATTGATAAGTACCATCTGCCCCACAGCAGCCATCACTGATCTATAAGGGCCCTTGTACAGGCCCGAGGAGAGACCGTCAGGGTCTGCAGGTGCTTCTCTGCTTCCGAGGACGTGTGGACACCTCTAGCTGCTGACCCTCTTTTCTGTGTCCTCTTTCTGCACCTTCAAACCCTTACCCCTGCTATAGCCATTGGTTACCTTAGCGTTATATTGCATACGGTCCAATTAAGTGGATATTGATGTGACCTCTAGACTTTCTGAGAGAGGATTAATAACCATCTCCCACCCAGCCAAGCTTAGCTATCTTTGTTAGTGACATCCTGAAGAAAATGACTGCTTTTGTTTTGTTTTGTTTTTTCTTTTAAACTGTCTGAGACCTTTAGAATACAAGGCTTGTTGCTAACAACAATAACAACAACAACAACAAAACTGGGACCCCTTCCAGCTCTTCTATCTCATTACTGTGTGTGTCTTTGTTCAAACCACTGAACACTGAATCTCTGTTTCCTCAATGGAAAATGAGGAGGCTGGGCTTGGACTTGGTCCTGTATAGCTAAGCCCTCTCCTGCCTTACTTTTTTTTTTTTTTTTCAACTGAAGTATAGTCAGTTTATAGTGTGTCAATTCCTGCCTTATCTTTGAATTGTAATTTTCATGATGAGGCTGTTTAGGTGAGGAGATGAAATGGTGGTAAGGCTGGGTGGGATGTGGCTGGCTGGGAAATAGGAGTGGTTTTTTGAGATGATCTCTTCTTGGCTTCAGCCCTCACAGCTAGGATTACCAGATTTAGCAAATAAAATTAGAGGATGCCCAGTAAAATTTGAATTTTATCGATTAATGAATATTTTAGTATAAATATATTACAAATATTGCATGGGACATTACACTTAAAATTATTCATTGTTTATCTGAAATTCAAATTTAACTTTGTGTCCTATATTTTGTCTGGCAGCTCCATATAACAGTAAATAACAACTTCTTCTGTCTCAACAAGTTAACCTGGAAAAGTAGGGCGTTGTAGCAAAAGATAGAACATTAGTTGATGAAAACAGAATCCAGGTAGTTGTTTGATACATATGCAGCATGGGGTGGGAAAGGTGTCATTTTTTTTTCTTTTTTTGCCCAGGTTGTAATACCACTTCTATTAAAAAAGAAAAAAAAAAGCTATGTGACATTTTAGTACTGACATAAGAAGTTACCAGGCTAATCTCTGAATAGACTTAAAGACTCTACATGGAGTTATAGGTAGGAGAGGTCTGTGACTGGAAGAAGAGAGAGATGAAAGAAAAGCTATTAGACTTTTTACCGAAAGCAGAAAATACTAAAATCGTGTCTGGCTTAGGAATTGAGTTAAGTAACTTTGTAGTCTGTATATTGAAATGGAGAAAGAAAATTTAGAAGAATTTTGAAGTTTTAGTAAGTGTTAAATAAGGGTAACATTTAATTAACATGCTATGTCAGTATTTTTTCAGTCTTTTAGCTGCTTGCAAAAAATGAGGGTCATGCATTTGTGCAGAAGATTGTTGTATTGCTCTCTTTTATTAACCTATTGTTTAGTTAGTATCTGGAGTCTGTGAACTAGATGGCATGAGACACACGTTAGTGTGTTGTGACTGCTGACGTTTTTCTCTTCAGCCCACTGGTTGGTAGGCCTTAATACTGATGGCAAACAAGAGATGCCCAGCTCCTGACCTCCCTGAGTTCAGTGGTCTTAAACCACTTCTAGGTTTCGTATAGACTCTGTCTGCCTCTCATGCTGAGAGATTATCCTATGTTTCGATTCTCTGTTTTAAAATGGATTTACTTATACATCTAAGTGGGACACACATTTTGCCTTCTCTTCCACATTTCTTTGGGAAATTTATCACATATAAGGTATGTACAGCAGATGTCTGTTGTGAGGTGTCTTAATTTTTCATTCATTCAAAACTGTTTACATAGCAGTTATTCCAGCCTTGCCACAATGGTAGTTGGAGAAAAAAATGATTTAACAGAAAATCATGATGCAGTATACATGTTAATAAAGGACTCTAGCACAGGGTACTGAGGGGTCACTGCAACTAACCTATGGCAGGGAGTGAAGGAGAAAGTGACAACCTCCAAAGAAACACTGGGGAAATAGGAGGAGGAATTACACAGAGGAAGAGGGCAGGCTGAGTGGGGAGATACAGGCATTCTAGACAGAGGTATGGAGATGTGCAAAGACGTGAGAGGAAAGAGAACATGACATTGGCAGGGCATTTCAAGGAGTTCAGATTGATTGGAATATGTTGGGGGACATGGTGGGCTGGTTCGCAGGCGGTAAAAGAATTTACGAAAGACAAAGGATGAGTATAGGAGAGCGTTTCTTAGGTTACGCTGCCGTGGACAATAGCAGGCCACACAGAGAGGTGCCTGGGTGAGCCCTGAGGGTCAGTTGTTGAGGTCTTTTATGGGGAAGGGGTTGGTGAACACATGGGTTGGGAGCTGTGTGTGTGTGCACAAGTCTTTAACTGGAGGTAGGTGAGGTAAGAAGTTGTGGGTCCATGAAGGGAAAGTAGGGTTTATGACATAAGGTGGGCTGAAACAAACCAGCCTGGGCTATTGTGACATTAGGCATTACCTGGGGCTGTTAGTTTGTTAGAGCAAACACACCTAGTAAACAATGTACTTTATCTTTTGTGGGATCGCAGGCAGACATCTGAGAGCCCAGGAATGGGAGTCACTGGACTTGGAAGGATGCGAGTTGGCCCCACATGATAGTGCGTGAAGGAGCCAGCAATGACAAGGGATGAGGTGCAGGGTTGATAAGGGACCAGACTGTGATGGTCTTGCTGTCATGCTCAGGTTTGAAATTCCCAAGGATTATGGAAAAGGGATTGGAGAATTTAAAAAGGAGACCTGTGTTTTAAAACCGTCCCTCTGGCTGCAGTGTGCAGTATGTAGGAAGGACCACACAGGAGGCGGAGACGAGCTGGAAGCTGTAACAGTGATCTAGAGGAGGGTTTCCTTAGGTGCCCTCTCTCCCAGTCTCAAATTGGCAATTTCAAACATCCTCCCTCTTCTCACACCTCCTACCGCATCTCCTGATTTGTCATTCTCAACGCAAGACCTCTCCTCTCATTCAAAGAGAGATTTTAGATCTTTCTTGCTGAGCCTTCCCTCCTCTGACGGCTGGCTGGCCCCAGCTGTGTCCTGGACCCCAGATGCCTGGCCTCCACAGAGAACTTGTGCTTCCCCTCGGTTCTCTCCCTCCTGCTTTTGCAGCATCCCTCTCCTGCTGACAGCTCCTTCCCACCAGCACTAACCCGGCATGATGAGGGTGTGAGTTAGGCAAGCTGCAGTGGGCTTGGAAAGAACAGACAGAGTCAACGTATATTGAGAAGGAAGAATTACACAGATTTTGTGTTTAAAGTGAAATGATGTTAGAAAAAACTTTTCTGTATATAGCACTCTTAATTTGTACACACATACATACACAGTATATACATACATATGTTTCTGTCTTAAAAAACTGGGAAAGTTTAAGGTATCATTTACTAAGCCAGAGAAATTCAGAGAGCCAGGAGAAGGTGGACGGGTTTTCAGCAGGCCTGCTGAGTGTATGTGATGAGCTATATACTCTGACCATATGCATTTTAAGACTCTCCTGCATGTCCCTTTGGAGATATCTAGCGAGCACGTGTGTCTGTGCGTCTGAGTTTCAGCAGAGAAGGCTGGGCTGTATGTAATTCTGGAAGTTATCAGCAAAGAAATGGCAAATGAGTCCATGGAAGGGGCTTATCAGGGGAACATATTTAACATAAGAAGAGAAGTAGGCTGAGTGAGGGTGGAGCCTTGATACCTGCCTCAAAGGGATAGGCAGAATATTGACTGGAGGACAAGAAACAGCATGGAACCCTGGAGGGGGAAAATCAGGATAGTGTAGTGTCATACAAGATGCAAAAAGGAAGCATTTTAGGAAAGAAAGACAATTAAAAAGTATCATATAGACCCAAAAGATCAAGCAAGAGTAGGGTTAAGAGCCATTTATTGAATTGGTAAGAAGAGATCATTGGTGGCTTGGCAGGGGCAGTTTTGGCAGTTTGGCGATGGAGTGAGATGTAAGGAATTGGGAAGAATGTGGGAGGAGAGTAAGTGAAAGTAATAGTATAAGAAAGGTCAAGAAAGTTTATTTTAACATGGATAGGTCTTGGGAGGATTAGTGCTGGTGGGAAGGAGCTGTAAGCAAAGAAGGATGTTGCAGAAGCAGTGAGGAGAGGGCAGATTCTCTGAGAATGTCAGACACCTGGGGTCCAGGACACTTGGTGTGGCCGGCCAGGCTTGGAAGGAGGGACAGCTCAGCCATAAGGAGGATCTAAAAGCTCTCTCTCTCTCTCTGAATAGGAAGAAAAGTCTTGTGTAGAGAACGACATCAGGAGATTTGGTAGGAGGTGTGAGGAGAGGGAGGATGTTTGAAATTGCCAGTGTGGGGCTGGGAGAGAGGGTGACCAGGGAAACACGGAAGGTTTGCCAGGCAGTTGTGAGTGCCCAGTGGATGTGGAAGCCATAAATTGGAATTGGAATCGATCTGAGCCATTGTGTGATTTTCTCCATCAGAGCGCAGAAGCACTCAAGTAGAGGCTGAGGAAGCAGGCAGTGAAATTTATTTAAGGATGGGGTGCGCCAGACAGTGTGACAAATGGCAAAAGTCTCCTCGCCAGAGAGGCAGAACTGAGGAACATGGAGACAAGAAGCTTCACATCTTCAAGTGAAGAGCTGAGGACTGAAGGACATAGAGAAGAATTTCACATCTTCAAATTAAATGCCCACATAGGAAGAATAGTACAGAAGTCTTAGTTGGAGTGTGTAATTGTTCTTATTAAATAATGCATTCTAAGTGGTGTTCAGAAAAATAACTAGAGACTCGACAGGTATTTAAATCTAGCCGCATCCCCAGGACAGGTTACTCAGATTGTGACAGGCTGCTTTTTATTGTTTCACTTGGGTTTTCTGCATATTGCAAGAAAAGTTGCTTTTCATACATTTAGAATATCTTAGGACAATAAATTAAATACATACCTTTGCAATCATTCAACCTATAAATGTAAATCTGGCTGAACCATATTTTAATTCAAATTGCTATTTAATACCACTTGGAACCCCAGCTTTAAAGATGGATACTGTTCATATCATGTAACTTTGTTTCATAAATACCTTAGTGGTTCTAGTGTTGAACTCCATTAAGGTCAGTTAGAGCCCTACAAATACAGATACGTGCCCAGAAATTATCTTTACGCTGTTTCTAAAAACAAAATAGAAAGTAAATGAAGGACGTGTGCTAGTGGTTGGTGTCTTATTCTGTCAGTAGGGCTGCAGAAAGTTTTACTTTCTCCCCAAGCTCTTGTTTTGCTGTGATGTGTCTTCTGTTCCACATGGTCCACTATCTGCATCATAGCAGCGAATCTTCTGGGATATGCAAAAAGGGGACACTGTCTTTCGGAGCCCACGATTAATTGCTACCAGTAGAGAGGAAGATCTTACCTGCTCAGATAAGCCTTTCTCCCTCTATGCTGTACTACAGGGGTATGTATTTATGGATATGGGACTTCTTCTCCTCTTGGTTAAGTACGGTAAAGGAAGAAGGGGAAAGAAGGGGAGAGGCATTTGTATTTCCACTGTAGCAGCAGACGTGCGTGAGAAATAACGAAGAGGGTGAAACATGGGAAATGGAGGAGCCATGAAATCAAATTTGGTCTATTTTACAGTTTTGCCTAGAGCCAGCTTCTATCCTTCCATGCATTAGTAACAAAAATGTAAAATCTTGGGGGCCAAACATGACTTCATATTTATGTAAGCTTTGGAGTTTACAAAGGATTTTCTATTGGGCTGCGTGGTAACCTGAATTACAGAGGAAGACCTTGCAGCTCAGACTCAGTGACTTACCCAGGACTCATAGGGCAGTACAGGCATTTGAACTCAAATTTTTTGATCTTAGAACTTACACTCTGTTCTACATGACAACAGTAGTTTAAAATAAAACTTTAAAATAAATGCCTATTCAAGCAGTCCAACTGTAGCAAAAATTATAAATGTTAACTTCATTTAATTCTCCCTTCTCCCTTTCATTTCTTCTTTCTGCTCTCTATATTTGAAGCTTCTCTATCCTGAGATTAATAACATTTTTGCAAGTTCTGACTTTATATTAAGAGAAGGAAAGAGAGAGAGAAAGAGAGAGAGAAGGAACTCTTCTGTGAAACACTTAGAAATTCGTAAGAAAACTTTTTCAGTTACACAGAGGTTTTTGATTTTTATTTTAAATAAATGTTTTCTAGGGTGTAAAAACCCTTGTTTTATTGTTAGGCTTGCCATGAGTCATTCTCTGCCCTTCGGCACCTCACTTAACACATTGTAACCTAGTAAGGTTTTCCTTTTTTCGAAACTAGATTGTGTTTGCAAAGAGAACACTTTAGTTTTCCTCGTTGTGCTGCTCCTCTGTTTTCTTAAAGTACTCGAGATCCTGGGTGTCCTGCTGTGACTTGTTCAAGCATAATTTGTAACAGACATAAGATTGAAAGTTCTCTGGACTTAGTGTGAAGATCTCTCCAGAAGGCACCTTTAAACTTGGAGTATGGCTAACCTGTCATCTTCCTGTCTATTGCCTTGTGTTAGGGCATCTTATAGCAAGGCAACATGGAACCCATCCACTGCCCATGCTCCTGTGAGGCCGTGACACTGGCTTTCTGTGCCACAAAGAGGACTTGACTGCCAACATTTTAACCTGATCTTTGCTGCATGAGTGGGGATAGGATTGCATTTTGGTTTTCATTTTTAAGGTTGGTTAATCATTTAGAACCCTCCTGCGGCTTTTTTCCTTCGCATGTTCCACGTCCTTTATGACTGGCCCCCTTGTTTTTCCCTTCACACCTTTAGAGGTGTCTGCACTTTGAAAACTTGGCACTCAGAGTTGTGAAAACTAAGATCATGAGGGTTGATCATTAAATTGGATTTTCCTAAGACTTCTTTTTTAATTTCATATAACCTGTAAAACCCAGTCAGCACTGATATTTAGTCATTATTGATTTGAATTTATGTTTTCGTTTTGATACCAACTTTCCGTACATTTCAGTACCCAATACAAAATTTTATTTTGTTGGAATGCTGAAAAGACTCATTAATACATTGGGTAGGTAGACCTCAGATGGTTGTAGGTACAAAGTAGATTTAAAAGTGAAAGTTTTCATTTCTTTCTATGTAAGTCAATGTTTCAGATTTTTTTGGGGGGTGAAATCTATATGCTTGGTACACTTTGAATGATATAAGTGTTCTGGAAAACCAACTGCTGCTTTTGAGGTACTAATAATCTAGCTGATGAAACATTATATATTTTACTGATGAAATAGAAAAGATTCATGGAGGGCAATTCAGTTGAGTGACGCAGTAACAAGAACTCAAGGAAAAGTGTATCTATAATAGTGGTAAATGATTTGTATAAATACCAAATTTATTCCCTTAAAAATTACGTGTTTTTGTCATCAGGGTAGGCAGCTTATAAAAAGGCCCCCTTCTGCCTTTTAAGCCTTGTGTAACCTCCTCCCTTTGAGTGTGGGCCAAATTTAATGACTCTCTTCCAGTGAGTAGAGTATGACCTAAGTGATGGGACACAGCTTCTGAAGTTAGGTTTGAAGAGACTGTGGCTCCCATCTCATCTCTCTGATTTGCTCTGAGGGAAGCCAGCTGTCAGGGTGTGAAAAAGCCCATGAGGCAAGGGACCGATGATCTTGGCCAACAGCCAGCGAAGAACTCAGTGAGTGAGTGAGCTTGGAAGCCTGTTCTCCTCCTGTCCAGCCTTGAAATGACTGAAGTGCCAGCCATGCCTTGACAGCAGCCTTGTGAGAGAGCCTGAGCCCGAGACACCCAGCTAAATTGTGCTGGGATTCTTGACCCACAGAAACTATCAGCTAAGAAATGTGTATTGTTTTTAGCCACCCAGTTTTGGGGTAAGTTGTTACACAGTGATAGATTTCTAATAAATCATTATAGAATTACTTATTCTTCTACCTCTACTAATACAGCTGACTGAATACTAGAAAGACCCTCCCACTATAATACAAGAAAATTTAAGCTAAAATAGACACTTTTTAATTCATTACTTGAATTGCTAAATTGCTAAAATCCCAGAAAATAAGAGATACTTCCAAGGATGAAGTAAACTAAAAGCTGTGCATGGAAATCTTACCCTAAGATAAATATTGACTTGTTCTGGGAATAGGAGACCAAGACTGGGCTTCACTGCAAGGCAGGAGGCCAGAAGAGATCCTTAAACGGGGGCTCCTGAGGCTTCAGGGCAACAGTGCCCCTGAGAAGTTTATGCAATTCAGGCTTTTGGGATTATCCCTCCCAAAAGTTAGACTGAAAAATATGAACTCACAATTAAAATAAAATCAATAACAAACAAAAGGCAGCAAACAACTTGATGTGGAAGGAACATCCAGATACAGATCTTCAAGGACTTTAGTGACTGAAATGATCAGATGAAGCATACAAGTTAAACGTTTATGGAATTTGTAAAGAAATAAAAGATGGAATATAAAGTGAGTGAACAATAAGTAAACATTAAAAACCTGCAGTTGTTCTTAAAAAAGAATGAAAAAGAAATTTTAAAATGTAATCATTGAAATTAAAAATTAAAAAAAGAATTTTAAAATGATTGAGGTTATACAATGAAAATAAAATAGCTCCTTTTCTCTCTTTTCTTACCTAATTGTAGAAAGAATAGACTCTATCTGTTGATTCCCCAGCATTAGTATGGAGACTCGAGTTCACGTAGTCTGCACTTTCTTGTCTCCCTTTGCTCCGTTCCCATATTTCTGCTAGTCATGGTTTTCCTTTCAGGTCTCTTTAAATTTAAAGATTCATTTACCTTAGTAAGCCTTTATTATCTGTCAGTGTTAGATAGAATGGCTTGCATTTTCAGGATGTAAACTGAGGGATTTTGTGCCTTTACACATTTCTTCATCTTTTCTTGTTCCCTCCAATTCTCAATTGCCTATTACTACATCTTTATATTTTTGCTGTCAAGGGTATTATTATTTACCTTCTGTTCTGTTACTGTATACCAGTCTTCCTTGCTGTGCTCATAGATGAGATCTAAAAATAGAAGCAATGGCCAACATACAGAAAATCAAAATTATGTAAATAGTCACCATAAAACAAAAGTGAAATTGAACCTTTTAAAAGATGGTGTGCTCCTACTTCACAAAACCTGTGTTGCTCAAAAAGAAGCATAGCTAACAGAAATGGGTGGCTGAGGGAGAGGGACAGTGGGAGGGTGCATGTAACTACTTTATAATTACTTTATTTTGTTCATTTGAAAATGAACTTTTTGTTTTTAACATTTGAACACCTCTAAGTTTGGGATGCACCTTATAATCGTTTTTGGCCAGGCAGTGGTGAGTGATCTAGCAGTATTGTCTGCCCATGTGAAAACTTGACCACAGCTGCTCATAGTATCATTTCAATTGAATGATTCACATTGTTGGTACTACATACATTGAGTTTAACTGCCATCTAAAATATTATCGGGAAGACTAAACTACGATTCAGCAATAATACCAAGAGTTATTGTGTACATAGAAAGATGGGAGACAGAGTAGTGGATATGTGCTAAAATGTGTGTATAAATAAATCTTGAAGAATTAATACAATAGGTATAAAATAAAAATTCTAAATAATAAGAAAGCATTGTGGCATAGTTTAATATAATAGGAAATTTTCTTAGGGGTTGTAAGGTAGTAGTACCTCTACTAATCATCTGATTTATAACTTTTTAAAATCCATGAAATATGATATTAAAGTGTATAAGATCTTTCAGTAAAATCTTTCCGCTTCCTTCTTTTAATATTTGTTAGAGGGAATTACTTTCTTCTTGATTTTTGTACAGAACCTTCGAACAGTCTGATCTAATTTGCTTTGCAGGCTTCGATGGCAGAAACAGCAGCTGTTCCACCCCTCCAGTCCCCATCTGTATTACCCCTTTCTAAAGTTACAGTAGTTTTAGCTACTGTTACTGAACACATTTACAGTCTCCCTTGCAGCTATGACAGCGTAACTAGGTTCCGCACATGTGATGCAACAGAAGTTATATATGTAATTTCTGGGCTTGTGCATCTAGAATACAAAGAACTTCCTCCCCTTCTCTCCTTACCTTCTTCTTGCTCCCCTTCCTCCTGAGGCTGGAGTGAGGATATGGTGGGGAGCCATCTTTGACAATGAATCCAAGGATAAAAACATAAGGATGCAAAATAAGATTTAAAAAAAAAAAGCCATAACACCCCTGAATCATCCTAAAAGGATTGGACCACCTTTGCTTATCAATATATGAGAAAAAATAAAATTTTATTTTATTTAAATCAACATATTAAAAAAAAACAGTAAGATTGCTATGTTAGCATGAGGTAGGTTCACAAAAGTTTGGAGGATTCACATTAAGGAACAGATGAGATATACTGAAATCTAACTTCACCTTTTTAAAAATTTTTTCTAGAGAGAGTTACTGAAGATTAATTCCAAAATTATATTACCTGGTACATATTATTGAACTCTAATTTGGGGTATTAGGAAATAATTGTACAAAAATCATAATTCCATATGTGGCTATAGAGACCCAAGAATCATGGGGCAAGAGAAAAGCAGATAGGCACCTGTATTAATTAAGTGCTAGATGTTGTAATAGATATACCCTGAAAACTCAGAAACTTTATAATTGTTCAATTTCTTGCTCATATCAAAATAAATTGTATGCCAGTGGGCTAAGGATTCTCTCTTCTAAGTCCTCTTAGTTGTTTCTGTTCAGCAGGGAAAAAGAAAAAGGAGTGAGGATCACACATGAAAAATTCTGATGGAAATGACACTCATCACTTCTGCTCTTATTATCTTGATCAGAACTCAGAAAAATGATGTTATCAGTCGGAGTCCATCCAAATGGAAAGAAACTATTTTAAGGATCTAAAATAAAGAATTTGTTACAAGAAATTTAATACAGAAAATTACACAGCATCCGAGAAGCCAAACAGACAATAAGGTACCACAGGGGTTAGCAACAGCAGAAAGCTGTTACCTCCTTTCTTTGGAGGAGGCAGTATTACCAGAATCTAGGTCATGTTACACATTGGAAGCTGAAGTCTTGGTGGGGCTGTCTGGTGGGAGCTGGAGCCATGCATGTCTTTCCCTTCTTCCCATGTTCGAATATTCCTCCAGTATCTCTTATTTTCCAAATTCAGCTTGAAGCCACTACTGCAAGCCTGGGAAAGACAGGCTACAGGATCAGTGCCTTGCAATGCAGAGCTGATAAGAGAAAGGGGAAGGATCTGGGAAAAAATAAGTCACAGATGGACACTTTGGCCTGACTTTACTACAAGGAGACTAGAAAATATAGTCCATGTATCCAGAGGAGAATACTGATGTTGATAAGCCAGGAAAACTCAAATTAAAAGGAGAGATTGGGGACCTCTAAAGTCAGTTGGTGAATCCTATTAGGTACCAAATCACCATTGATAATTTCTATAAACCAGCTTTTTTTGGGTATATATATATATATATTTATTGAAGTATAGTCAGTTTACAATATTGTGTCAATTTCTGGTGTACAAAATAAAGCTTCAGTCATACACGAACATACATATATTTGTTTTCATATTCCTTTTCACCATAGATTACTACAAGGTATTGAACATAGTTCCCTGTGCTACACAGTATGAACTTGTTGTTTATCTATTTTATACATATTAGTATCTGCAAATCTCGAACTCCCGATTTATCCCTTCCCACCACCTTCCCCTCCTGGCCATCACAAGTTTGTTTTCTGTATCTGCGAATCTGTTTCTGTTTTGTTAGTAAGTTTGTTTGTTTGTTTTTTTAGATTCCACATGTAAGTGATATCATATGATATTTTTCTTTCTTGTTCTGGCTTACTTCACTTAGAATGACAATCTCCAGGTCCAATCCATGTTGCTGAAAATGGCATTATTTTATTTTTTATGGCAGAGTAGTATTCCACTGTGTAAGTACACCACAATTTCTTTATCCAGTCATCTGTTGATGGACATTTAGGTTGTTTCCATGTCTTGGCTATTCTAAATAGTGCTGCTGTGAACATTGGGTTGCATGTATCTTTTTGAATTAAGATTCCCTCTGGATATATGCCCAGCAGTGGGATTGCTGGATCATATGGTAAGTCTATTTTTAGTCATTTTTTTAAAACTTTTTTTATTGAGTTATAGTCATTTTACAATGTTGTGTCAAATTCCACTGTAGAGCACAATTTTTCAGTTATACATGAACATACATATATTCATTGTCACCTTTTTTTTTTGCTGTGAGCTACCACAAGATCTTGTATATATTTCCCTGTGCTATACAGTATAATCTTGTTTATCTATTCTACATATGCCTGTCAGTATCTACAAATTTTGAACTCCCAGTCTATCCCTTCCCCTCTGTCTTGGCAACCACAAGTTTGTATTCTATGTCTATGAGTCTGTTTCCGCTTTGTATTTATATTCTTTTTTTTAGATTCCACATTTGAGCATATTTTTAGTCTTTTGAGGAATCTCCATACTGTTTTCTATAACAGCTGCACCAAACTGCTTTCCCACCAGCAGTGTAGGAGGGCTCCCTCTTCTCCACAGCCTCTCCAGCATTTATTGTTTGTGGACTTTTGAATGATGGCCATTCTGACTGGTGTGAGGTGAAACCTCATTGTAGTTTTGATTTGTATTTCTCTGACAAAATTAGTGATATTGAGCATTTTTTCATGTGCCTATTGGCCATTTGTATGTCTTCATTAGAGAATTGCTTGTTTAGGTCTTCTGCCCATTTTTGGATTGGGTTGTTTGTTTTTTTCTTATTAAGTTGTATGAGCATTTATATATTCTGGAAATTAAGCCCTTGTCAGTCTCATCTTTTGCAAATATTTTCTCCCATTCTATAGGTGTCTTTTTGTTTTGCTTATGGTTTTCTTTGCTGTGCAAAAGCTTATGAATTTAGTTAAGTCCCATTTGTTTATTTTTGCTTTTATTTCTATTGCCTGGATAGGCTGCCCTAGGAGAACATTGCTATGAGGAGGCAATGGAGTAATGATAGTCTCTTCAGCAAATGATGTTGGGATAATTGGACAGCTGCGTGTAAATTAGTGAAGTTAGAATACTCCCTCACACTATACACAAAAATAAACTCGAAATGTCTTAAAGACTTAAACATAAGACACAACACTATAAACCTCTTAGAAGAAAGCATAGGCAACATATTATCTGACATATTATTTGACATAAATCTTAATATATGACTTAGTTTGCTAAAATTAGAGTTTAATGTTTCGTACATTTTAAATAAATTTGACACATTTTTACTGTATTTTTAATAAGCTTAGTAATTTTGCAGAAAATACTGGTCTATCAAAATAAAAAGGTATATTTGATTTGAATTGATTGTGTTAAGATGCAGTCTGTAGTGAGAGCATCAGGAGAAGTCCAGAAATATTCATTTCTCTAATCTTAGTATATTTCAATGTCTTAAGTTTTGGATTCTATGGCCAAAATCTCATTGGTTGTTTATTTTCACCTAACAAAAACTTCTGTTAATATTTGTTAGAGAACCTAAGAAGGGGAATGTCTTAAATCTCTTGCCTGGATGTCCATTACAACAATTTAAAAAAATATACAGATGGCAGATATATTCTTCCTTCTCTGACTCTGTATCACCCTCATTTGACTTTTCCACCTTGTTTACACAACCACTGCATTTTTATTTAACAATTGTTGGCATCAGTAACTGATCTGCAATAAGAGCTAGTTTCTAGTTGAGAAGGCCAGAGTACTATTATAATCTAGTAAATTGGTCACCTTGGAGACAAAGGAATTTTAGTTTCAAAATGGCAAGGAATTAGATTAGACATGATTCATCAGCTACACAAATAATAATTTTTGTTTCAAAAGTCGGGTTTTCTGTATCAGCAGTACATAATAACATTGTGAATTTGGGGTAGACATATTAGAAGGTCTACTCCAAGGGAGAAGCAGTGCTTAAGAAGTAATTATTAAAAAAAACAAAATTCTTTGATATTGTTAACAAGGATATTTGTTTTGATTTGATTTGATTACAGCTATTGGAAATCTCAGTATCATGTATCATTTTAGGAAACTTGCATGTCTTCTTCTGGTTAGCTAGACGTAGGCAAGTAAAAACACTTTTTGAAAATAATAATGTATCACCCTGCACTTTCAGCCTGTTTTACCAAATGCACTCAGAAAGCATAGCAAATAGTAATTCATTTTAACTCACATGATCTCTGTGTCATTTGAAGCTAGAAGATGCCATGATGGTTTTAGTACTGCACTCCTGACTCCTTGATTTAAATCATAAATATTACTCTCCTCATTTTATAGCTATAGAATCTGGACCAAGCAAGGTCATACTAATGGAAATTCAGAACAAGGATGGCAGATAATTTCACCTCACTATAATGGTAGTGACTGTCAAAAGTGCTGCGGTGAGAAAAATTCTGAGGCCACACCTGGCTCAGCAGGATGGAGTATGGTAATTAATACTGGTGTTTTCCATAAGCATGGAAAGAAAAGAGATTTGCCATTCCTGTTTCAATAGCTGAGATATCTGAATTTCTATTCTAAATGGAAAATAAGATTAAGTTGGAACAGATTTTCAGTGGGTAGTACTACAAAGTATTGAAATTAGTCAAGAAATTATATATTGAATGTGAATTCAACAGAGTTCTTTCCACTTTTCCAGCTGGGTATAATGACTTTTCCTTCTTTCCTCACTGCTTCACAAATGATTCTTTCAAAGATTAACTAAATGTGAGAAGGGATAATTTACCATCTATGACGGAGTGTCTGTATGCCTGTTGTTGGTAGGGCCAGTGAAAAATGTATTGGATTGACGCTTTGTGTATTTTCTCCTTTTGATTTCTGAATTATGAAAGAGAGAAATCAACAGATATTGATGCACAAATAATTGTTTGGATGTTTTGCAAAGAGTCATAAAATATACGATGAAAAAGGAAATGGACATAATGGAAACAGTGGAAGTTGAAATTTTGAATGCTGGCAAATACGTGGTTTTAAAACCTTCTGAGAATTAGAATTATCTTTTACCCCATTGTCTCAGTATAGGACCAATACGTCCTAATTTTAGGCTAATGCCCTTTCTGAGCATTTACTGAACACATAATGTGTTTCAGCCACTAGGAATGATAGGACATTCACAAATTCCGTATGACTACTGAGCCTATTTTTAATTTTATTATAGTACTGGACATATGAATATGAAAAAGTTGGGGTTTAAGCAAACAGCAAAGACAGTTTTAGAATATTCTAATTGAAAGCTTTTTATTCAGTGGTCATGTTAATCTCTTTCTTCTATAAGAATTATAGTTTCCTATTAATAATAGTAATCTTCCAGAGAAATAATTTATTCATTTATTTTTCTTTTTCCTACAGTGGTATAATTATTATACAATCAAATGCACATATCTTAATTGTTTGCCTCAGTTACCTTGACAATTGGGTTCACCACTGTAACCAACACTGAAAACAAGATACAGAACATTCTCATCACACATAGATTTCCACACATATTTTTCCAGTCAACTCTATCCCCGTCTTCCTTTTGCTGATCAGTAATTTTCTGATTTTATTGCCTATAGTTAGTTTTGCTTTCTGGTACTTTTTATAAATGCAAATATTCAATGTGTGTTCTTTTATTTCTGTCTTTTTTTGCCCAATATAGTGGTTTTAAAGTTCATCCATGCTGTTTTATGTATCAGTAGTATATTATTTTTTATTTCTCAGTAGTAATTCGTTATATGGCTATACCAGTGTTTATTCATTCTCTTGTTAGTTTGTTTCCAGTTTTGGGCTATTATAAACAAGGTGGCTGTCAAAATTCTTACAGAAATATTTTGGTTCTCATTTATTTTTATTTTTCTTAGCTAATACTTAAGAGTGAAATTTCTGAATCATAGCTTATATATATTATAAAAAGTGCAAAGCAGTCCCCAATATAGTGGTATCATTTATGTACTGATTAACAAAGAATGACAGTTCCAGTTGCTCTCTGTATTTGAAAACATTTAATGATGCTGTGGGTTTTTTTGGTTTTTTTGTTTTGTAATTTATTTTGTTTTGGCTTTAGTTTAGCCTCTGTAGAAGCTATAAAATGGCATCCTGTTGTGGTTTTGAGTGCTTCTGCAAGGATTTATTGACCATGTATTTATTTCACTTTAAAAATATATGTTCAGGCCTTCATTTAAAACCTTGAGTTGCTCATCTTTTTGTTGACTTTCCTTTCTCATTGCATTGGTCTTGCACCCCAGCACCTTCTAGATGTTATTTCCTTTTCTTCTAGCCTCAGTTTCTGCTGAGAAGTCAGCTGTTATTCATATTACTATTCTACTCTGAGTAATGTGTCTGAGATATGTGAACAAAAAGTACTGCAAACCATATCAGTAAACGAAGAATGCTGACACCATCAAGTCATCAGCCACTGCCGCCACCACCCCTGCCCCCCACCGTGAAGACAAGCCTGCAGCCCAGCCCCTGCAGCCACTCACAATGGTGCACCCTGAGGGGACTCAGAATAAGAAAGCACAGGATACTGGCCCTAGATAGCTAAGTGCTTGTCAAAGGAATGAATTCAGTGAGCCCAAATGTTTGCTTCCTCCCACACATAGAAAAGTGCTAAATTCTTCAACTTGAGATGCCTGGTTTTCTTTAGATAGCAAGTAATCTCTTATTGTTTGAACTACCTGGTCTTTGTTGTAAAGCCCCTATATATCCTACCTCCTCCCCTACCTCTTCGGAGCAGTCCCTCAGAGCCATCTGAGAGGCTGTCATCCCGGCTTGAGTCCTCCCGCCAAATAAAACATAACTCTCAACTTTTAGGCTGCGCATTTATTTCAGTCGACAGATACTACAATTTATAATAAGAAACATATATTTGGTCTTCATCCTCATTCCTGGCACAGAGCTCCTAAAACTAAACTCTTGGAATTTTCTAAGAACAAGAGGGATAAAGGTCTCTTTTGTTATTTATAACAAACCCCTTTCAGCCACCCTGGAGTTATGCTAATAAGGTGACCACTGGAAAGCCCCTAGGGATGGGGAGTGGCTGCCAGGGGAACTAACCCTGTGATTAGTGGGTTGGAACTTTCAGCCCCTCCTCACACCTCCAGACCTCCAGGGAGAGGAGAGGAGTTGGAGATTGACTCAATAACCAGTAGCCAATGACTTAATCAATTATGCCTATGCAATAAGTCTTCTATTAAAACCCAAAAGATAGAGTTTGGAGAGCTTCCAGATTGGTGAGTACATGGAAGTGGTGGGAGGGTGATGTGCCCAGAGAAAGCATGGAAACTCCACACCCTTTCTTCATACCTTGCCCTAAGCATCTCTTCCATCTGGCTGTTCCTGAATTATGTCCTTTTATAATTAACTGGTAATGTAGTTAGTGAGGGGGTTTTGAGAATGTGTGATTTTTGGCCAGTTGGTCAAAAGCATAGGTGATTTCACCTGGACATGAGATTGGCATCTGAAGGGGGGTGGGGGTGCAGTCTTGCAGGACTGAGACCTTACCCAGAGGGATCTTATGATACTACAGGCAGACAGTGTCAGAACTGAATTGAATTGTATGACACCCAGCTCATGTCACAGAATTGCTTGATGTGAGAAACCACTCTCGCGTTTGGTCACCAGAGATGTTCTGGAAGTATAGTATGAGAGGAGAGGAGAAACAGCTGTATTTCCTGCCTCCACTGTGCCTTTGTTCTCTAGATGCTTTAAGACATGCTCTTTTTTCTGTGGTTTTCAAAGATAAATTTGATTATGATGTGCCTAGAGTATTGTTTTGGTTTTTGGTATTTATCCTGCTTACAATTCACTGAGTCACTTCAATCTATAGTTTGGTTTTTTCATCAGTTTTGAAAAACTAAGGGCCATATCTCTTCTAGTAGTTTGTCTGCCCCATTCTTTCTTTTCTTTTCTTTTTTTTTTTTGGCAGTTCAGTTACAGATGTATTATGCTGTTTGATATTATCCCTCATATGTTAGATTTCTGGGTTTTTTTAAACTTTATTTTTACTTTTTTTTCCTCGTTATATTGGTTAGGAAGCTTTTTATTGATCTGCCTTCAATACTGTTAACTGCCTTCTGTGTCCAGTTTGCTGTTAAATCCTTTTTTAAATAATACTTTTGACATAACATTTCTGTTTAGATGTATTATGTTTTTGCTGAAACTTGCCATTTCTCCATGCTTGTTTATCTACCATTATAACTATATTCTTTAAACTTTTAAAAAAAAAACTGTGGTCATTTTAAATTCCCTGTTTGATCATTCCAACATTGGAGATGTCTCTGGATCTAATTCTATTCACTATTTCCTCTCTTACCTGTTGTTCATACATTTTGTTTCTGTGTTGTTTTAGAATTTTTCATTGTTTACCAGACATTTTATGTAAAAGAGAAGAAGGAACCGAAGTAAATAATATTTAACTCTAGAAAGTGGCACACTTTAAAATCAGGCTACTAGAGCAGGGACTGAGTCAACATGATGTAGTTAAACTGGGTTTGGCTTTATCTCAACATTAGTTTAATTTTGTTTCCCACTGTCTTCAAAAGTTTTGAAGATGGAATCACAACTTTCCCTTCTGCTAGCCTTGGGATCTGAGGACTGCCAACTGCAAAGATCTGCCTGTGTGTCAAAGCTGAGCTCCCACCTGTTGGAACCGTGGGACATCTCTGCCTAGTTTACAACCTGGTTGCCAGGTTGTTAGGTCTTTGGAGAGTTACCTCTTCTTTTCAGTCCTGCCCCCTGATTTCTGAACCTTTTGGAGATGTTTTTTGACCTGTTATTCCTCTCTCAGCCTTTGGAGGGCTATGGCTCTAAACCCCGTTAAGATGCAGAACACCTCAGGGAGGTTCCTCTTTAACTTTGCTAATTGAAAGCTAAATTTTGTGTGTGTGTGTGTGTGTGTGTGTGTGTGTGTGTGTGTGTGTGTGTCCCTCAGCTCTCTGACCTCTCTCACCTTCCTTAGATAATAAATTTCTCCCTGCTTCTTTCCCCACCTCTGAGGGAGATTTACACCGCTCAGGAGTGCCCTTGCACACCTCACCAGGGCCGTCTCTTAGTTCCCAGTCTTTGATACCGCTCCCCGCTGCTTTTCGTATATGGCTCCCTACGCTCCCTACGCTTGAGCAAGAATTGGCAGATAGGTGCAGATAGGTCTGTGGGTGGGGATCTAATCTAATTCTAATCTATAGTGCCAGCTTACATGTAACTGTTAACAATTCTTTAAATCTGTATCCAATTTCTGCTTATCCCCTCCCAAACAACACCCCAGGTCCCTCTTCCTCAGCAGCCATGGGTCTCTTCTCCATGAAGAACTTGGCCCTTTCTGGATATTAGTTTGTTTAAGTTTCATTGTGTCCTCAACTCGTCAGTGAATTTAAAAACTATGATTATTGTAGCTTATCTGACTTTGTTTTTGTTATTGTTGGGGTAGGAGAATAGTCTCTTGTAACTCTTTTATCTGACTGGAAAAGAAAGTCTGTTTATTATGTTATTATTACTATCATTTTTATTATTATTAACTTGAAACATCCTCATTATGCATAGAATCTCTGGTATAGGTACAAGTAAGACGAGTAACAGAGTCAAACAGTTATAACCCCCATTCTTCCCAGAAAATGCTTACAGGAAATTAGATGTTTTTGTTCTCTTCTGAGTTTAGCAAATTTTGTGGTACTTAAAACATGAGGGAATTCTGGAGCAGGGCATCGCAATGACTCATGCTGTCCTTCTGGTTTCTTGAAATTCACATTTGGAAACATTTAGCAGAAATATTTTGGTGCTCTGAACTGGTGATGGTGTATAGAGGACCCTAATTGTCACTGACACATTTCGCAAAAGATTTTTCCCTCTGGATTCTGTTTCCTACTTCTCTAACTTCCAAGAAATATTTTTGATAATTAAGGAAGACCTGTAATTTCATGTATTGCTCCTTTTACTTTACAAATTAAGACATACTCCATATTCATGGCTACAATTTTTTTCAGACATTGCATAATATAATTATGCTATTAATCTTTTTATTTCCAAACTTCATATATTTACTTATTTTAGTCTTTCCTTATACATCAGTGCCTTTGTCTGTTTTAAGTGTTTTTACTTTTACTTGAATACAATCCAGATTTTTTATATAAAATTTCTGATGCACTTATCCAGACATACCCAAACATAGTCATGTACGTGTGTGTATGCATTTATATTAATATATAGCAAATACTAATATACATGCACTCATTTTAACAAAATTTCTGTAATCAACATAAGGCTTTTCATGTTACATTCATATGATCTAGACTCTGAAATAGAATAGACAGTTTTGTAACTTGTTTCTCCCCTTTAATATCTATGTAGTTTTAAATATACAGATACTGATAGCTCATTTTTTTTTCTGTTGTGGGAATTGTCATATTTATAACTTCAATAGATCATCATGGCAATTTGATCAGGCACCTCGCCCTGATTGAATTCTGCCTGGACAAGGATTAAGTAGCAATTTGACACACGTTTGTTTTCCTTTGGTGAATATAAATCTCCCATTCTTGGAATGGAGAATGGGTATCTTTTTTTTTTTTTAACTTATTTTTAAGCATTTGTTTGCAAAATCTTCGGAGTAATTTCCATTCCTAAAATCTCTGTTACTGGTTTTGTATTGATGAGTTTTCTTGGTATAGTGGAAAATAAAATTGCATAGAAGCAATGATGATCAGCTTTCCTTTTTTTATATAATAAATATACTTTAGTCTGATTGTCCCGTGTTGGATGAGACCCAGTGAACACTCTGCTCCACAGCTAATTTACTCTTCTGGGTTAGCTAATTATGGATGGGGTTTGAAATATTACATAGCATTGCCAAACAAATTGGACAAAAGTAAATCATATATGGAATTCCTGATTAGGTTAACTTGAAACAACACAGAAGGACTTTTCCAAGCTTTTGGAATTGCCTGCTTCTTCAATGATGCTCCTTTAACACTGAAAATAACCTATGACCCCTAAACTCTTGATCTGGACAATTAGGGTCACCTTCTTGGGGTCAGCAAGTTAGATATTCCTTATAGCACAAACGTACCCAAAAATACAAAACAAACAAAAAACAAAATTAAAAAAGGATACCTCTGTCACTTGAGATCTGGCACTCGGCACTGTACAACATGGCCTACAGTCCTAAACATCTATTCTTGTGGCCAACTCTATTCAGGCCCCAGGGAATGTCTCCATGTCTGTAGTCTTTTGTCCTAGAAATCATAGGAGACAGCCTCCAAGTGTGGTGAAGGTTTGAGGATTATGCCTTCATGAACATCGAAAATTGACACTTTTATAGTACAGGAAGAATTTGAGAGGCAGAAGTGCTTCATTGGCAGAAAAGACACATCAATTAACTTGTCAAATGCATCTTCCAGATAGCATGACTGCAATAGATTTTGCAGTATAATGAGGTATTGTTTCTCAGTAGTATTGAGAGTCTTTTATTTCGCTTATTTTCCTGTTCTAATTCATGGTTCTGGATGTACTAATGAAATAGTATGAAATTTACAACAGTTGCATATGACTGAGGAATTTTTATGACAAAAAAATCATTGATATTTTCTTTGAAGCTCACAAATATGTAAATTTAGAGGCAATTTAGGTGAAGTATGACACTAGATTTTTACATTGGTGACAAGATAGACATTGAATGCAATAATTGAAATAATTTGAAAATAATTACATTAATTTATTCAAGTCATTTTATCAATAGAACACAAATTCTGTTAAATTACGATCACAAAGGTCAAAATCAGTATTTCTGTTGAAGTGAAATCAAGGAAAATATAATTTATATAATAAATAAGTTAATGCATATCTGTAAGTTATTATACATCTAAACAGCTATGGAGTAGTAATAGTCATCTTTTGATTATTTTTTCAACTTCAGTTATATAAAAACCGTAGCTGTATATGTATTTTTCAGGTTGTTATATAAAGATGTATTTGTGAAGGCAGGAGAATAAAAATAATATACCCAATAATTTATTAGCTTGATATATAGTTTTATATTATTATTTAGTGGTTAAATATTTAGTATAAAATTTTAAATATTTAATTATGATGTATGAATCTCATTTGGCCTTTGATCCTATAAATGTTAGGGATAGAATGACCCTTAGTCCGAAAATAATTGAGTGTAGGCCAGTTATTATATATTAAAAATTATAATTGATTTCTGTAGGTATTGTAATAGCATTATGCAATTAAATGTCTATATTTTGTAGATATATTTACAGAATTACTTAATGGTTGAAACATATAATGTCAGAAATTTGCTTTAAAATATGACCCAAAATCATTGTAATTTTCCTTGTTTTTTTTTATCTTTATGGAATTCTGTTTGAAAAGAAAAGGAGTAGGCGTATGCTCCATTTGTAGAGTTTGGCAAAAAAAAAAAAAACCAACTCTATTGCATTTGCTCAAGAATTTTATTTCCATCTTTACCTCCAAATATATTTTGAATGTCTTGAAAAAACTCCCGGTAGCCTTAGAGAACAGGCGTTAAAACTGTATGTTTTAAAATGAGCCTGACATGGGTTTCAAGTCTACATTTTTACAAGCTTCTTGATTTGTAGGTAAGTTGTTTATCCATCCTAAGTCTCAATTTCCTCATTTGAGAAATGTCAGTAATACTACTTATACTGATCTCATACATAGCATCATAGTAAGAATTAAACAAAATAATGTATTTTGCTTACTACAGTGCTTATACAGAACAAGCATGCAAGATGATAGACAGCATTAGTCAGCACTAGTTTGGGGGTATGAAAAGACTACATATGAAAATGGTTATTTTTCTTCATTTATGGAAATAGATTATTGGTAATGTTTATAAAGCATTGATTTTTTTTTTCCCCAGGCACTCAGTTAATTGTAGCTTTAGTTAAAAGTGCATCATTCTTTCTTTTTAGCATAAGTTTCTGAAAGGAAAGTGAGTGTTTCTAGTTTGGACGTGGTGAAGCTCAGAAATACTGGAGTTGTCAAATTGGGTTTGTGGTTGAGTAGACATCATTGTCTGGTTGAACTGGGGTGGTTGGTAGTGGGAGAAGAAGGCTGAGGTTGGATGGGAAGAGAAGGAAAGAGAGATGAATAAGAGAAGGAATTAAAGAACTAAAGAAAGAAATACTGGTGCCTGTCACTTAAAAATGGCAGACAATACACTATTAAAATAACAGATGTCTTCAAACTACATAATGTGAGTCATTTTTAGTATTAGAGATAGGACTATATACAAAAGAAATATATATATATGTATATATTTACATATATGAAAGCGGAAATTCAGAGAAAATAAGAAAACAGATGTAAAAATTAACAGCCATATCTTTGCTGCTCATCACCTGGAATCAAGGTGGCTGGGAATTTCCCGCAAGTACCACTTAGAGCCAGAGATTGTAGATTTCTGTATATATTCAACAAGTCAACTGATTAACATACTAATTGATAAGTCAGTAGCTTATATGACTTCTGTCATATGACATAATATTAACTGAACAAAAACCTGCTCCACATACTCTTAGAAAAATTACACATGGGGTTAAGCTCCTTGTTTTGGATGTCCACTAAGTGACAGTCCTAGACTTCCTACATGTAACACCGCTTCTCAGTTACTGTTAGGGGCTCCCGAGCTCTGGGATGACTAGAATGATATTCAGATAGCTTCTAGGTAGTATAATTTTAATATCATGTGGGCCATGTCCTCTTGGTCTTTCTGACCTAAAATCTTGGAGTAATTTTCAGCACCATTTTCTCAACCTTACATACCAATACGTATAAGATCCTTGCATGACATCCATTTCTTCTCTGCAGTTACTCAGGAAAACAGTAACTTCTTTATTCTCATGCTCACAGTCTTCTCCAGTTCTGAATTCCATTTCAAATAGGAGAAGCAGGAAATGCTACCAAGACAAGAAAGCAAACTAGTGTATGTTACTCCGCAGACCAGATGCCTGTGAAAGAGGATGAATTCTGTTGCAAGAGTCTGCTGTATATTCTCTGAGGGTGAGGGTACCAGAGACAGAGTTGAAATCTTGTTTGAAGCTAAGCATCTACAGCAGGTTTGCAAATTCAGAAGTAGGAGAGGATGAGTCCTAGGTAAGTAATAAGTAGCTCTTCCCTCTGGGAACAGGAGCTGCCAAGAGACAATTCCCATACTATTTATAGGGAGAAATAAGTCAGGGGACCTAGAGAATTACTCCTGAGGCCCATTTGAGCATGATGGCATCTGTCCCAGTGATCTATATGATCTATAGCTTGTGTGCTATGATGTATTTTTGCTTTGGAAGACCATTGGCTGTGTGTATTGCAAGTGCAAAATGCATCTCCATGCTGGAGGAAAAGGGGAAAGGAAACCTTTGTGAATGCTCTTTTTTTGAAAGGGTGACTTGTGCTTAGGCAGGTTGGAAGAAGGAAGCCAGATAGGCATGGGAACAGAGAAAATCAATGACAGGAGGTTTGTGAATAGAAGCTTGTAACTCCAAGTAAAAAGTGAAAAAGGAAACAGTAACAACGATAAACTGCACACACAGAAAACCTACCCACGATGGAATTTTCAGTCCAGTTAAGAGGATTTTCTTGTTGATGTGTGTGGGGACTGCTTGAAGAAACCGTATCCTCTTCTCATCGATACACAGGAGAATCATGGGCTCCACCAAATGGGAAAAATATTGCTAATAACCTGGGAGGAAAAGACTTAACATGACAGCCATCCCGGGATGGGTTAAGAGGCAGCTGCCGGTGGGCTTGCCATGGCTGTGAAGTCGGCTTTTCATTCCATGTCTAGCACAGGGAAAACCAGAAAAAGTGGGGCACAGTTGCTTCCTTCTTGGCATCAGTTCTCAAAACTGCCCACCCCCCATGGCAGACACATAAAAATTCTAATCAGATCCTTCCAGAATTCTAGCTCGCAAATTTCTCCAGTTTCACCTTCCTTTCATAGTCTTTAAAATTTTTCATTCATCAGATAATATTTCGTCAATTCTTGATTCATCAGTTCCTGACCCACTTAGATGAAGAGATTGATCCCCACCATTTAACTTTATTATGTTTGGATTAAGTCACCCTGCTTCAGATGGTAGACTGTGTACTCATATGAGGGGATGCTTCCGGTAACTGCTTCTTGATTCCCTGGCTGCCAGAAGGGACACAAGGTCCTGAAATTTGGACAGAGTCCTGTTCCCTAGGACATTGCTGGTGGGACCTATAGTTCCATTCAGCTTGCTGTCATCTGACTTCAAGGTGATAGAAGTAAAAACAAAAACCTACTGTAAGTAAGTGCGATTACAGAGGTGCAAGCTAAGGGGTGTGGGAACCCAGTGGGTGGAGCAGACGACTGTAGCTTTATTGCCTCTGAAAAATATCTCACCATTTCCAGTGGGTAAGATGAGGAAAAAGTGGGTAAGAAGTTAGGTACTTTTCTCATCTAGTTGGACAGCTATCCCCAGAGTAACTAATCTTGTTGATCAATGAAGTGAATGATGGAGAGAATTCCTGAATCACAGCACTTAATACCAAGCAGACGAAAACAAAAACAAGTGGTGACAATGACAAGGACTAACACTTAGGACAATGACAGCAGGGGCAGCTACCACTTAACCTGAGAGTTGAACTGTACTGGGGCTTTGCAAAGATTATCACAGTTAATTCTCTCAAGACTCTGTGAGTTAGGCCGTTATTCTTATGTAATAGATTCAGGAAGGGAAGGGAACTTGCCCAGATTTGCACAGCTAGTACAAAATAGCCAAGATTTCACCCCAAGTAGGTTCACTTGGGGGGCCCCTTTATTTGTGTTAACTCATTTTATTCTCACAGCAATACAGTGAGCTAGATTTTGTCCTCATCTCCCTTTTACAAATAAAATATTTTTAGGCAGAAAAATAGGTTGCTCTAGCTCCATACTTTGGCTCACTACTAGAACACACAGTTCATTCTTATATACAGGTAAACTCTTGGTCCAATCTAATAGTAAAAGCTTGGTTGGAATAGAAACTAAGGCTTGAAAAAACACATATGATTTATTATTTTGTGGATCAGAAAAGAGAAGACCTGGGTTATAGTTCTATTTTATCATTTATTAGCTATATGCCCTTGGGCAAGTATGTTAAACTCTCTGTACTTCAGTTTCATTATCTATAAAGTATGGAAAATAATACCAGCCTCCATACCTCATAAAGCTTTGGAGGGAGAAAATGAGCCAATGTATGTGAAATTGATTTGAAAGTATGAGTATTATGCAAATCTGTGCTTTTTTATTTTATCATTTTGAAAAGGCAACTGGTAAAAAAAATAGTAATCTGAAAATGGTGCAATAGAAAGTGTTATGTTATGCTTACATGAATTAAAATAATTCAGACACATGATTTTAAAGATCAAGGAGATAGAAGTTTGCCTTTGCAATGAAAATGAAAATGAAACACATTTAAAAGCCAAAACTAATAAGATAACATTCGGGCCTGAGAATAGCTGTCCCCTTAAAATTCCTAGGGCTTTTTACTCCTTCAATTAAAGAAAAGAAAGAAAATGAGTCTTGGTAAACAAGACAACCTGTGGGTAGCCAAAGCACAAAGGAACCCCTCATCAGACAAGTACTCAAGTGTATGTTTTAGAGTGTATTCTTTTGACTCTCTGAAGTGAGCATAAATCTATTTATTTATGGAAGTGCAAACCCACTTACCAATACTATCATCCAGATATAGTATTTCTAAAAGAGAAACAATTACAGTCAATAAAGTAAAGTTTGTGTCTTCCTCAGGATCAAAGAAAATACAATAAAAGAGAAGTTAATTGAAAACTAATTTAATTCCAGTAGTAAATTAAAAAAAATACAGTTTGAAGTAAAATTTGAATTCTGATTGTGTGGTTTCTTTTCCTTTTAAAACCTGGGGGGTCTTTCTCCTAGGTTTAAATAATTATATTCCCAAATTATTGGGGGAAAAAAATCAACTTTTCTTTTTTCATTTGCTTTATTCTTTGTCCCTACTGCAGAGAATGACCATGGCTTAATTCTTAGAATTTACTGAAGATCATCTTTTGAGTATTTTTGTCTTTAGAGTTTTTTTAAATTAGGTCCTTCACTCCTATAAAGTAAAGACATTTCCAATATTGGATAGCAAAGAGAAGGTCTGTTGTATTCATAGCTAAAACTAAGGAATCAGAAATCTATGTAAAATTGATTACTTGTGTCATCTTTTGAAGCTGTGACCCAAATGGGTCAATCACAGAGTAATTGCTCCTTCAAAAATGTATAGTCTAAATAAGAATGTCATTGTTTCTTCATTTCTCTAGAAGAATATCAGGAAGGAGCCATGTTTCACAGAAAAACTTATAAAAATCCTAGGTTGCCTCCTATTCTCTAAAACCCTACGTCTCTAAGTTCTTACCTCATAGTGCTTTAAAAAGGAATAAGTAAGCTTTAATGAACTGGCTCATTGTAAGCACCTAATAAATATTCACTAGTTGTAATATTAGCTGAGAGGATATTCTGCTCATTCATGACTTTCTGTCCCTTCCATTTCTCTCCATCCCCCACCCCTAAACACAGACTTCTCCTCTTGACTCCTCTGCAGCCAGCTTGCCCTCATCTTCCACCTTCACCATCACAGCTCACGGTTCCTCTTTCACAGCCACTGTATTTCTCTCCACGGTCTACCAGCAGAGTTATAACCTTCCTATGTTTTGACCTTTCCTTCAATTCTGCAATGCTGAAATCCAAAAAACTGACATGGCAACAGCAGAAACTCCTTTAAAGGGATGGGGAAGACCAAGAACTGAGCAGGCGAAGCCAGGACCCTTTGGCAGACCCAGAAGTCACATAAGGGTTGATGAAAACTATAATAGAAAAAACATGATTCACCAGGTTGAATGAAGATGAGTTTCTGTGGCTCTAGTGAGGGTTGAGTTTTCACACTCTGGTATGTGGTCTCTGTAGATAGAAAAGTGACTTTGGATATAGACAGAGGAATAATTATACTCAAAATATAATAATATATTTAAACATAATTATACGTAAAATTATACTTATACTCAAAATATTCCAAAACATTATTTTTTGATTTTTCACAAGAGGAGCAACAGTATGTAATGGTTAAGAGCCCAGACGAGCCAAACTGCCTGGGTGTGAATCCTGCCATTACCATGAACTAGCTGTGCCTAATTTCCCACCTGTAAAATGGATATGAGAATAATACCTAGCTCGTGGCATTATTATGAAGATTAAATGAGTTAATATTTGTACAGTTGGAACAGTGTTTGACCCATAGTAAGCACTGTATAATATTTTCTTAATTAAATAAAAATCAATCACAAATATATTTGTTGTAAACCTTATTATAATATGTTACAGGCTTATTCCAAATTTATTGTTTTAAACCTAATATCTCAAATATTGGAAACTTTTAGAAGATTTCTTATATTAAAACTTACTATAATTTATTAGAAGAAACTAGTTCTCTATTTTACCCATGCATATAAAATTAAATATTCATGTATGTGAAGTAGATGTATCTCTGCATGTACCTTTAAATGATAGTTTTAGTGAAATAAAGTTATGAACAATTTGTCAAAGTAGACACGCTCCCGACAGATTTAAGATAAAAGGTTTTGCACGGAAAGGCAGCATTTATAACTTCAGTGTCAATTTGATTATGGATTTGTTTTGATCCGTTCCTTAATGGTTAAAGTTAAATAGCATTATGAAAGCATGATGACTAAGAATGGACGCTGGGAAAGGAAATTGCTGTGGGATTAAAACTTAATGAAAAGTAGACTTGAACTGGATCCTTAATGGTAACTTTCTAAAACACTGTTAATCTGTCAGCATGGGGGTAGGAGTCTTAGTATTTGCATGCACCTTTACAGGATTCAGGCTCTATATTTTCCACTAAGAAAAAAGACTTCCATTAAACAAATCAGAGAAATTGCTGTGACTTCAACAAAAAATATTATTGAGCACATGGAAAATTTCTAAGTCCTATAAGAAAAATTACACACTGTCCCCTTCCTTGTTAGGGAGATAAGGCATAAACGTGAGCTAAGCAATTCAGGAAAGGTTAACCTGACGTCTTAAAATAGGAGTCCTAACTGACAAATAAAGACTGATACAAGAAAATGAAAAGTACCTGGAGGTGAAGAAAGGAGGGCTAACTGATGTGGCTGAAGTGGTGTGAAATTCAACCCTTACAGAGAAAGTGGAATTCAGCAGGTTCTTGAAAGATGGAAACAATTTGAGTTTTCAGAGAAGAAAATTCATGGAGAATAAAATGGGGCAAGTTCTGCTTAAGTAACTACTTTGGTTAAATAAGTAGAAAGACTAGAAAGAAGTCTTCTAGATCTTTTTCAACCAAAGAAAGTGTCCAGGTACACTGAGTTGAGCTGAGGTTTCTCATGGTTGAGCTCTGGAAGTACTGGTATGATCTGTGACGTTGAAGCATGGAATCAAGGGGCATCTGCAAAAACAACACCAAGGACAAAAACAAATGGAAATCAAAGTAGGCAGCCCAGACAACTGTATGTGAAGTACAGGGACTGCCTATAAGGAGAACAGGATGAAAGGAACACATTTAGGTGTGCACATAATAAATAGATGTTGGGGAATTCTCCAGAAGTGCTCCTCTGTGGAGTCAGAGATGCCTGAACAGAGACCTGTGGCCTCATCCATGGTTGGTGATAGAGCTGTGAAGGATACCATGCAGGTTCCGACACAAGTTGGAATGCTAGTTCGGGATCGAAAAATGATCAGAAATCATGAATTTTGGGATAGGCATAAATTTTATTCTGGAGGCAATAATGACCTCCTGGAGGTTTGGGTAGAACTAACTGATGTGAGGAAATAATCAGTTTAAGAGGACCACTTAGGAGGTTATTCGTGTATCCCATGGTAAGTGGTGATAGGCTATGAACCAGAAAATTAGAAATGGGAATGGAAAGAATGCATGCAAGATAAGAATGAACACAATTGAGAAAGAAAGATTGTTAAGATTCAATGATTGTTTGGCTTCCAAGAGTGAGATCAAGAAAAAGAAATGAGTCACACATAATCCTCAGGATTTGAGACTAGGTAACCAGGGGGATCTTTTGGGGCTGCTGCTGATGGAGAGGGAAGGTGAAGATTACATGGCTTTCAGTTGACTGGTGTTGAAAATAAACTCTAAGATAAAATTATTTACTGAATTTAATTAATGAGGAATTCATAGCTAACTCTGTTTCTTAGGCTTTGCTGTTTTAAAAAGGTAAAAGTTCCATATCAATAACTTGATTCTGAGTTCATTTTGATTAGCCTCTGGGTCTCATGGTATTTTTCTTGCAAGCTGACAGACAGTATTTGGTATTTGACTTAGTGTTAATGAGTTAAGCTTGACTCTAAGGGTCTTGATTTGGTTTTTTGGGGATAGATTTATTTTAGTTTTGGTCATCTTAGAGCTAGTTTCGAGGATGAAAATGATCTCATTGAAGCCAAAGTTCACTCTACCACTGAAATTTCTTTAAATTACAGACCAGTCAAGTGAACGTGTTACAGAGTTAGAAGAGACACTAGGAAAGGACACAGCAAGGCAGTGGCCAATGAGGTGGGAGATAGGAGAAGAACAAATGTAATAAGATTGGAGAACAGTGTCTCTGAAACTTTGATGTGTGTATGAGTCACCTGAGGAGGGATTTTGTTAAAAGGCGGGCTTTGATTCAGTAGTTCTAAGGCGAGAGCCAACGCTTTGCATTTCTAACATGCTCCTAGAAGATGCTGACGTTACTGATCCCTGGACCACATTTTGAGCAGCAAGACACTAGAAATCGAAAAAGAATTTTTAAACAAAAGAAGGTTTCTGTGCTGCATGCTTTCGGTTTGCCTTTTCAGATCCACTCTCCACCCTTCTCCACCCGGCCCTGTGCCCCAGGAGGCAGACCTTTATAGAGTGTAACCCTGGACTTCTTTGCCTTGGTTTCCTGTTGGTTTGGGTTAGTAAGAGGAATTGGCTAAAACCGGAAGGAAGGATGTGAGTGAGATCTCGGTATGTACAATTAGTTTTGCAGGACATTTGAGGTACTAAAATCACCACACTGTGTAAAATCATGCAATTAAAAACCATAGGGTTATGGGAAAATGGGATTGAGACAGAGCATCAAAATCTTTGTGAATCACACACTCACACATACCCACACAGAAAGATGAGAACCTAATAAAAACTGTAGCACAGTTTTACACCTGTTAAATGATTAAAAATACACATACGTATTACAATAAATACGGCACCTTGCCTTGGAAAGGACCTGCAGTTTGATTGTAGAAGGGGGCACTGGAAAAGATGCAAAATTTGTTGACATAAAGTGGCGGAAGGTGGATTATCTGAAATGGGAAGGAAAGTTGTAACACTAGCTGTGAATGGACGTGGCTTAGAACACATATGGTGAACTGAGGTAGCTGGTAGATATTTGAAGGGTGTGCTGTGTGCTTTTGTGTACTCTTATTCAGCATGGTTCACCTGTGCAGTTTTCTCTTTTTACTTCTCACAGATGAAAGTGTGCATAAGCGCACATCAGATTCAGTTATGCTCAAATTGTTCCCTAATATGTCAATCACATTGGAACAAATTTGCGTTTTCAAAATAAGAGTTTTGCTGCAAGTTGCTGCAGATCGCCTGTAGTTCTGTTTAGAGATGTGGCTCTTGTAGGCATCCTGTTACAGCTACAGACATTCCTTCTGGGTTCTGGTAGCCACCATTCACCTTCCCACTGCTGAGAAAGGGTGGTAACAGCTCCTTGTTATTTCTAACCCTGGGTGATTTCACCACTGACTGTTAGTTTTACTTAACCTTGCTCCAGTCTTTGTAAATAGCCCCTTCAATGCCTGCCCATCAATTACCTATGCTGTGTGAGTTTGCCGTACGTGTCCTTCCGGTCCTGGACAATGTTCAAGTGTGATTAGTGATGTGAAGAGGTAAAGCGGATGAAGGGTTTGTGGAGGACTTTGGATTTAACTTTTATTGGGGTCCACCATCAGATATTTTAATGAAGTGGTTCTGCACACAGCAGCCAGAGACATACTCTAAAATATGTCAGATCAAGTCATTTCCTTTCTCAAAACCTTACGATGGTTTTCCTATGCTCTTAAGAGTAAAAACCATGGTCCTTTCAATGGCTTGTAAGACCCCGTGTGGCCTGGTTTCCTGCTACATCTCCGAATTCATTACTCTCCAGTATCGAGTCTCCGTTTTGCTCTCTGTTCCAGAGAGGCAGGCCTCCTTGTGGTTCTGGGGCACAGCAAGCAGGCAGGCTTTTCAGTAATGTAGGCAGGTGTTTGTGGGGGCATCTTAACTCAAGGCACTTGAAGGCTGTTTTCTGGATTAGGAGTACAATTTGTAATAGTGAATGAGTTTTCTAAATATGAAGGCTTTTCTGGCTGGGTCAGACAATTCATTCATCTGCTGGAAAGCTAAGTGATATTGTTCAAATTAAAATGTTCTCAGATTATGCAGATATGACTGATAAAAAGGGAGGGCTACAGAACTACCGCAGGCTCTTGGAACTCATTCGAGAAGCCCGCTGCTTGACCCATGTCAGGGTCTTACCATTCGGGAAGCTGGTCACCTAGTCATGGCCTGGAAGCATTTCAGGTTCTGCTTTACCTTTCATTTGGATTCAATTATACATCATTTTTGAGTGAAAACCTGTGTGAGTCTTCCTGCCCAACGGCCCCAGCCAGGCACCATGGCAATACAGTGCCACACTTTGTTTCGTTAAAATCAGAGATCTCCTTTTGTGGTTAAGGTTCATCCCTAACAAGTTCTGAAACACAACAGTTCTCCCTCATGGTTGTATAGCTCCATCCAGCTTTGCCTGCAGCCAGAACACAGTCAGAATCTTGTCTACTCTTCAAGGTTCATTTATATTTTGATGGAAAATGTTCTATTTTACATTCTTATAACCACGACCAGCATCATAAACTCTTAAATGATATAAGGCAGACAAATGAGGGGGCTTCTTCTAATACAAGAAATTACATTTCATAATTTGCAAGTTTAAAGACTGCCTTATTTTCCTCCCAACATTCTTAGCTTTAGTTAGAATAGATGAATTCTCCAGGGTTGGAGTTTCCATATGTTTATACAAAAGAAAGCCAAGGGATCTGTTTTCTTATATTCCTATCTGAGACTAATTTTTATTGAACTTTCAGATGAGTTTAAGATGAATGTTATTAAATTGAAGTCACTGAATTGGCTATAAGACAGCTGTCCTTTGATTAGGATGCGCTTGATTATATGAAATATTTAAATTATGATTCTGTTTCACTGTTCTTAATTGAATGGCTCAAAACAAAGATGAAAGTAAAACTTTAATATATATACCCAGAACAGTTTTTGTGAATGGCAGTTATATAAATTCTTACAGGGCATTAGTAGAATAATGACATCTAAATAACCACAGTACTCATTCAATCTGTCTTTCATTTATTCGATGTTTATAGACCATTGATTATGTGGAAATACTATAGTAAAACAGCAGAGAAGAGTGGAGTTTTGTACTGTTTCATGTTTTTATATTGAAGGACACATAAGCCTTAAGACTGATAAATGATAGACTCTGGGCAACTAAATTACAGTTTTTACTTCCTTGTAATGAAAAGCTTCCTGATACAGATGTTCAAAGATAAATTGTATTCTCCATTTGTTTACAGTAAATTCATTTATGTCTCACTGACTAGAAGCCAGACACGAGGGTCAGGAATCTCACAGTTCTTCTGTGTTCCTCCAATGTCCAACTGAAGTATAAGTCAGGGAGTGGAAACGAATGTGTTGAGTCAGGTAAAGTAATTCACGTAATCATATGGCTGTTTAGTCACTCGAAATGATAAAACATCTGCAAAACTGAATCTATGCTTCTGTAGATGTTTTAGTTACTCTTTGTATATACTCTTACATTGAAAGAAGCCTTTTTTTATAATCATGTAAATACTAAGTATAGATTGAATTTTAATTACTATTATCAAGTTTTTGCAACAGTTTGACTTGGGGAAATCTTCATCAGGAATTATTTATCTTCAGATGTTGTGTTTTCACTTTCAGAAAAGTCAGATGCCCGGGAAAGACACTAGGGGAAAACTCTTCAAAATAGAGAAGGCAAACAAAAAACAATGTTAAAAAAAAAAAAAACCCAGTGACAATATTATTAGACAGTTACACTGTAAAATAACATGACAGCCTTTGTACAGTTTGACCAGATAGAAGATGTGTGACATGGAGTGAAATAATTTAGTGTCTTCATGACAGCTGGCTTACAGTGAGGCTGATGAACAGAAAGGTGCATTCCGAGGAAGGCACTGATAGTACCAGCATTAAGTGAAGATCAACAGAGATTCATTTTCCCGGCCAATTTTCTGTTCTTGTGTAGAAACAGAAAACACACAGTGATGGGTGCAACATCTGTCGATTGTTTTTAACGTGCCAGGCTAGAATGGGCTTTTCAGTCTGAGAAACAGGGTTAAAAAAAGAAGTCGGGAGAAAAATGTGGCCCAAAATTAGGAAAGAAAATATTTATGTAAGGAAATCTTTACAAGAAATACTGTAAATTCCTGACTGCAAATAGGTTGACAGGCAGCCTGATGGCATGGCTGAGGGAGAGAGACAAGAGATCCTGGGTTTTCATTTCTTCATACAGTGACAATTAAATGCAGCAGCAATTTGGTACAGTTGGGCTTTCGGGAAGACATAATTTTTGTCACACATGTTTCGTCTGCTTGCTGATTTATGGGGAGACAATGGCATTGAAGGAAAGGAGGATAACAGCTATCTGTCTGGGATGAGGAAGAACTCATATAATGTGGCAATTGTAGGGAGGCGGCAGGAAGCTGACAGAGGGTGGTGACTTCTCATTCTCAAAAGTCAGGGAGGATTTAACATCAAATAGGAGGCTCACCGTAGAGAAATAGGAGCACAGAACATGGATGATGTGATTATAAGAAGCCCAGTGAGGATGCCAAGTGACACAATTTCAGGGCCAAGCTGAGTATAAATGTATATATTAGCCTAGAAATTAATCAAATCTATTCGTTCAATGTTGAATACAGATTATTACCAACAGATAATACCTTGCCTTCCTGTCTAATTTTGTTGGTTAAGACTGACACATAATTAGTTGGGTATATATGCCATTTAACTACTCATCAGCTAGTGTCCTTTTACACAGTCGAATGCTGTTGACAGAATCTGGTCCAGTTTCAGGGACAGGTCAGTGAAGAGAACTAGGGTGAATGTGAAGGATAAGCTCCTTGTCAAAGGAATGACCTGTATCTATAGGAAGTGAGGCTAGAAAAAGGATGACTTCTTTATTTCTTGGCCTTTGGAGTCCCTCTTTCCCTTTGGAATAACCCACTACATTCATGATAGACCCTTAAAAGTTCAGTTATAAACAATTATAAAACAGTGGTTTCTCTACAGTCTGCGTCTTGATGTTGCATTTGTCAGGAACTCCAGAGATTTTGAAAGGAAATTTGTCTTATTTCTACGAGTGCCACAGTTTCAGCAGGCACGCTAATTCTGCATTTCAAGTGAAATGTTCTCTGGAAAAAAATAATTTGAAAATATTTTAAGGAGAAAAGAGTAACAGTTTTTAAAAAGCTGCTAGTAATACAAAGAGAAATAGAAGTATATCAGCAATGAAAGGCTTTATTTCACATGTTACTGGCCATGCATAAGCTAAATAACATAATGATAAGGTACATGTAAAAATCAGTGCCCTGAAAACACTGCCTTTTCTCATGCATGTGGATTATTTATAAAAATTACAAAATTAACCCAAGTAAAGTTCCATAACCCACACAGACTAGTTGCCATGGTAAAAACAAAGGAAGTTTCAAAGAGCAAATAATACACATCCATTCACCCTCCATAGCCCCCAGTTCTTAAGACTAAGTAGTGTTAAAAGGATATTCTATGAAATCTTAAAATATATCAAAAAAGAAAAATAATGGTGATCATCTCCATACATTCTGAAATGTATTAGATAACATTTGATATCTAAAATAAGAATCAATGCACACTTCTATAATATGATAAAATATGAACATCTTAACACTGTGATTAGATAGTAATAGATGAATAATTCCACAGTATGTTAAAATTGAAATAGATGAGACTTTCATAGTTGTGGCATAATGTGTTAACCCAAACCCAGCATCATGCGTTAGCACTACAAGCAGAAACAAGATAAGGATATCAGATACCATTTTTATAATTTTACATTGTTATAGATGTAGTAGCCAATGCTATTAGACAAGAGGTCAAAACAAGAGATACATGTAGAATGTAAAAGGATCATTGCGATCAAAGTGCATGTTTACCTAGAAAACCTAAAAGGATCAATTGAAAAACTATGACAAATGAGAATTTAGTAGTTGATTATATATAAATTTCATAGACTGAAATCAATAAAGTTCAACTATATCACTAAAACTAGTTAGAAACTAGTTAGAAAATCTAATAGAAGAAGCAGTCCATTTACAGAAGCTACACAATGATTACATACCTACAATTAAATAAACCTACACACACATTGGACAGAAGAAGATAAACGAGCAGATTCCTAATCTTAATGGCTCATTTTAACACACAATTTTCTGACAATGAGTGCCTTAGCAGGCAAAAACAATTATTGAGGATATTAAAAATTTAAACAATGTAGGTAATGAGCTGATTTGATGACGAGAACCTGGCATTCATAGAAAATGCTAACTCATTTCCAGCACACATGGAACATTTACCAAATCTGAGCAAGCAATAGAACCCAAAATAAGTATCTGCAAAATCATTATAATATAGTTCTTATTTCATAACCTCAAAGCAATGAATTTTGAAATTGGAGAAAAAAGCAAACTAGATTCCTTATATTTGGAATCTGAAACAAACAAAACCTCTCCACCCTTTCAAAGAAATTCATAGTTCAGAAAATAAATAATAATACGAATTTTGAAATAATTCTAATTGAATGACAAAAGAAAATAAAAACTTGTAAAATAACCTAAAGATTTTACATTTAAATTCATATGTTAAAAAAGACAAAGAAATGTAATATTCAGCTTACAGGCTTAGAAAATGAAAAATCATGAGGACCCAAACTGGTAGAAGGCAAGAGATTTAAAAAAAAAAAAGAGTTAATAAAGTAGACGACAAGGAGACAATGGGAGGTTTTACAAAACCAAATCAGAAAAGACTTACAATAAAATAAGCAAACAATCTAATAAAATTGATCAAAGAAAAAAAAAAAACCCAAAGAGCAAAATTAAACATATTAGAAATGGAAAAAGAGACACAACCACAGATTTTAAAAATCTACAGTGACAAAGCAAATTTTTGAAATGGGTAATTTTCAGAATAAAGGTAAATTAACAAAACTGATCATAAAGAAAGAGAAAAATCTAGTACATCTGTAGCCATTAAAGAACTTGAATTAATAGTTTAAAATACAGTCAGTTCTCATTATTCACAGTAGATATGTTCTATAAAGTCACTGTAAATACTGAAATAGGAAACATGAACCATTGTTCTTAGGGGAAAATACAAGGTTAGATTCCTGCAAGCTTCTGGTCACAACATTTGCATCAAGTAATAAATACATAGTCTTGTTTTATGTGTTTTATGTGTGTTTTTTTATAAAGATACCATGTGTAATATACACTGTTGATTCATTAACACTGAACTTATGGCCAACAGCATTATAACATGCCTGAACAAAGCTTATCTAACACATGTACTTCTTTTAAGGTACATCACACCTTCTGTGACTTAGGAATGTTAGACAGCACTTAGCACTACACTTGTGGGCTATTTTAAACAGTGAAATCACCACCTAAAAGTACAAAAATGTGGCACTAAATAGACCCAAAAAGGACACTTGTTTACAATATGAGACTTGGAATAAGAAGGCAGAGTGTCATCTGGTTTGACTTCAGGTTGAAACATTCACACTGAGTGACTGAGATTTTCCAAAATTCTGTACATGTCTGTGACAACTGTAAAAAAGAGCTGTCAGTATCCAGTTTGAAGTTACAGTACATTTTAGTGATTAGACAAATTCAAAGATAACAGAATCCTCTAACAATGAGGATTGGCTGTCCATTCAAATAATTACAAAGCCCAATTTTTCTTTATAGGAAGATTTTATGGAACGTTCAAGAAATTGATAATCCCTATCTTATGCAAACTATTTGAGAGAAAAGAAAAATGGAAAAGCTTTCCACCTTATTTATAGACTTGATAACAAAACTAGATAGGGAAGAAAAATTATCTGACAATTCACTTAATAACATTAAATTCAAATAAAATATTAGCAAACTCAACTAGAATACTATTCAAGTAACCAGATAGATATGAAAAAGTAGTTTGACAGTAGGAAACAGTAAAATAGTTCACATTGTTAACAGATTACAGAGAAGAACCCAACGATCATCTCAATAAAGGCAGAAATAAACAAAAGGATGGCATAAAACTCAACACCATTTTGTCATTAAAAAATAAAAGAAAACTGCCTTTTATTGCCATAGATCAGTGCTTCTCAAACTTTAGCGCACATCCAAATTATATAGAGGCCTTACTAAAATACAGATTGCTCTGCCCCACTCCCAGCATTTCTGATTCAGTAGATCCCTGGAGTGGGGTCAGAGAATCTCCATTTCTATCAAGTTCCCACATGATGCCGACATTGCTGGTCCAGACAACACCTTGAGAACCACTGCCAAAGAGGATGTAGGTGCAGTACAATCACTGTCCTGATTTTTCAAGAACAATTAGAAATATGAACTTTTATATGAAATATCCAATTTCTTAAAGTGCTAAACACTCCAGATCAATCATATTTTAGGGCAATATCTGATGTGCGTATAGTCTTTAAAAATCTAAGATGGATGTTTTATGGTTTGTAATTTTCCTGCCCATTGATGTCTGCCTTAGTTTATTATAAAGAAGTTTTCCAGAATTATTCTGCCCTTCCTACTTAATCATCAGCTGCATTATGGTCATCAATTTTGTATATGTATCCTTGGTCCCATATCAATGATTCTAGTAGGTTTCCAACACATAAATTGGACCATGCACTATTTTTACATAACTTGCTTTTTTTTCTTCCTTTAAAACAGAACAGGTAATGGTTTTAAACAGGAAAAAATAAGGTTCTTGTGAGATAGATTTTTGCTCAAAGGAGTTAATGCTTCATTTTTAGTCAGAGAAGCAAATAGTACAAATTAGAAGTGGAAAATAACTGAGCATTTAACTAGAATTTTCAATTATTTATGTGAGAAGTTGTGAGCTAGCTTACAAACATGTTAAAATGAGGAAGCTTGATCAGTTCATTAATAATCTTTTTTTCTAAAATTCAGTATACACACATTTTATTGCATGTTCATTACTCCTCGTATCTTTCCATTTTAGACTTGTCCCTGGTATCCAGGAGTAGCATTTAGCATCATATATTTAAGTAGGATAACCCAAGAGAAAACATAAAAGCTTTTTGATCTTAGGCAACACATTAGTTGATTTTTATATAATTATTTTTGTTCTAAAGATATTTGTCATCAATGATAACATTTGATAACATATTTTATAATGCTTAAATTAATAATTAAAAGGAAACAATGGTGCTTGTAAATCTGTGTCAATTTTTTCACAAATTCAAAATAAGTATTTTACTTTCAGTTTCGTATTTTATTTTTATTTTAAAAGGAGAGAGTACATTTTACTGTACCATTAAGTGATTGATGATTGGCAGAGGATGCCCCCCTCTGTACTTCAGCTTGGGAATGGGGTTAAGTTTATGAACGCACAAAGGACCAGGGGACACACTAGACTGGCTCCAAAATGAGCTTTATGTTGATGAAAACTTTTCCTAAAATGCAGAAATCTTAAAGGATATGATAATATATTTTATTTCTTTATAATACATTATTTTTCCTGTCAATGTGAATAAACCATGAATTCTCAAATAAATTTTTGGTCGTTTCAAGAAAAAGTTGGTCATTGGTCTAAATTGGGGGTGATCTTTTTCACTACTAGGTGCTGAAGAAAAGTATTTTTGATGAAATAAGAATTCATTCTATCCATGAAGAGAAAAATTGAAAGCAGGGGTGAAAAATGGGTTGGATAATACAAGTTACGGTGAAAAGATTTCATTCATTTCCCTTAGCTTTTTTTAAAAATAGGTTTTCAAAATTCAAAGGAAAAAGAGGAATAGATTTTGCATTTTCTATGTAGAATCAATCATTTGCCTCCTCAAAAGATTTACTTTGGTCTCTAGTATTTAAAGTAAATCGTATTGATTCTATGGATCACTGAAAATTCTCAACTGCCATTTCGACTTGTTGTACTTGGGTGGACTTCTTTATTCAAGAAATGCTTTTTAAGTGACTTACATCCATGACTTTAAATCCATTTTTCTCAATTCTCCTTGAAGTTCAGTTTTTATTTTATTTTCCTTCCACCTCCGAGCAAATCTATGCCTTAGTCCCATGTTCTCTTTGTATTCCCTCATTTCTAGGTTTACTGGGAGTTCTTTTTGATATCTTTTGAATTTTCTGCATCACATCAGTTTCATTCTGACAGATGCAGCCTCTAAAATAGGCTGTGTGATGCACTCAAACCTAAAATAAACCATTATTTGAGGGTTAGGTGCGTCATACCTGCAAATAACCTCATTTATCTAGAGAAATGTATTTAATGCTTATTGTATAAATACCAGTGTTTCCACGTGCTGTATAATACCATCTGTCACTTCTTTTCATACAATACATAATTCAATGTATCCCTTATTCTATTTTCTGAGACGCAGAGTTCTTGCAGACAGCTCTACGTACTGTGACAAGAATCCAGGTGTATTATGAAAATTATATCAATGTTATCCAAGACAAAATTTTAATGCATGTTAAATCAAGTGCTTTCTCTGTTGCTAAGATATGCATCAAGGTAAGCTTATGTCATTGGCATCTCTCACAACTTCATGTAAAGTATATTTTAAACACAATGTTCTGGAAAGTAGAAAAGTAACCGCTGTTTCCATCAGAGGAATCAGTTTGTCTCTGATTATGTCGTAGGGGGCGCCTCTGCTAGAGCAGCAGAAGAAAGAAAAACAAAAACATAAAATGGGAACACGTTACTGGGAAATGGGCATGTTATCTCATACCTGCTTGAAATGTAAGAAGATCTTAATAAGACTTATATTCACAGGAATGTTGATCTAGAATATATATCACAAAAAGGTTAGATTCACACATGTTGAGTGAACACTAGGTTCCAGACATGAGGCTAGGCTGAGGACTCTGAAACAGACCAGATCCCAGGTGCTCAGGCTCTAGTGGGGAGACTGACACACATAGAGGATGGTTACACAGCGCCAGGGCTCTTGGCTCAATGGAGGAGAGCCTGGGGACCGTGGAGCTGCTGAAAGAGGTGTCTCATTCAGCTGCTAGAAAGAAGGAGGTGCCAGGGAAAGCTTTCCAAGGGAGGTTTTACCTGAGCTTCAATTTGAAGAATGAGTAGGAGTTAATTGTTTAGGTTGTTTTTAGATCATGTATCATCTACACCATTTTAGGAAATAGAAATTCTGAAATTATCTTGTCATGCACAATTCAGTAGGTTGGATCGAAGAAGACAGTTCATACATCTTCTCTTTTGCACCTTCTTACATATGCACACGCACACAAAATTTTTTTATGTGTAGCTTTACTATCAGATATATTGCTTTACAGTTAGAACTGTATGATATATGTGTATGTGTGAGAGTTCATTATAGGAATTACACATTAGATCGTCACTTTAATGTAGCTAAAATTTACCTTCTAAAGCATAATTGCATATTTCTCTTTATACTGACTTTCTCTCTAAACATAAAGAATATGTGTTCTTAATCATTATGCAGAAACACACAATTCTATTGGCTGTGGCCTGCATTTCTTTTGGACGTATTATCTCATTGCTGTGGTAAATTCTTTAATTCAAAATTCCCAAAGATGAAATTAAGGAAATGAACGCATGCTTCCTTCATGGTGGTCCCTTTAATGGGAGGAATAACTTTACATTCCAGTTTGAACACTTTCCATTCCACAGCATTGGGGAGAGGATACTAGATAGCCTAACACAAGTATGTTTTTGTCAACATATTTGCACAATGTGCATGTTGCTGTAAACCAGGTTGGTCTTACATGGAACGGGTGGTACTTTTGGCTATGAATTCAATTTTATTATGGATAGAGGAAAGTATTTTGAGAGATGCTTTCAATCAATATGGTACAGAAACCTAGAGAACGTACCCCTTTGATAAGCTGTTTGGTTGTCTTCTTCAGAGAGGAGCCTCTGGCAGGTTAGTAAGAACAGGCAAAGATTCAAGAATAGTGAATAACATTTTCCCCTATTTATTCCTAAAAGGCTTTTTATTGATTCTTCTATCTTCTAAGCTCTAACAAGGGCAACGTAATTGCTGTAGGACTTAATGTTCAATACATTTTGTTCCTTATCTGTTAGATACTTTCATGGTATTTTATTTTGCTTACTTATTTATGATACACCTCACACTTACAAAAAATACAAAAATAATACACCATTCTCCCTTGTATCTACTATGCAGCTTAATAAAGAAAGCATAACAGATACTAATGAAGCTGTTTTATGTATGGCTTCATGATTTCATTGTGTGAGATCAAGCCTAGAAGTGACCACAATCTTAAATTTATAGTTTTACCTTCTGTATGTTTATAATTTTGCCAAATAAGTGTGTAATGTTAAATAATATACATGATCACTTTGCATATTTTTGTATCATATTCTGTATATATCGTGGCAACTTATTTCTTTTATTCAACATTATGTTGTTGATATTTTTCCCATAGGTGACTCTCCTCCATTCATTTTCATTGCTGTATAATATTCCATCGTATGACTTTACCACAATTATTTGGCCATTCTTATGTTGATAGACTTAGATTGTTTTAAAGTATTTGTCTTGTATACAAAGCTACTACGAATGGTTTTGCACTTATCTCCTTGTGTGTAACATTTTTCTAGGTCATATGATATAACAGTGAAACTATGTGCTTTTAAAGCTATAAAATATTAGCAAATTGACCTCCAAACTCTCTTTTACCAATTTGCTCTTCCACCAGCAGTTTGCAAGAACTCTAGATTTAAAGAAAAGTGTATCTCTTTCCACCCAAAATACATGCCTTTTATTCATTGTAAACTGATGTTCATGATGTGAACTGATATCCTTTTCATTTTTCTGAGCTTGAGGGGAACATTCAGTTTTTCAACCCAAAGTGGATATTCGTTATAGAATTTTATAGATGCTCATTATCAGGTTGATGAAACTACTTTCTAATCTTAGTTTCTGAGACTTTATGAAACTGTTTGTTTGCTTATGAGTCACAATTTCTTACTTTCTGGCCTTTCTGGAGTTTTTGTTTGTTTGTTTGTTTTAATTGGCTACTAAACATTGTGATTTTATGTCGCTGTGTGGTTAGATTTTGTTATCTTTTAAAAACTGTTGTGCTTTTTCTGGAAGACAGTTTGATTATTATGGATCAGTTTGATACTTTTGAGGCTTGTTTTTAAAATTTGATAGTGTAGATATCGACTAGTCTTTAGTCTAGGGATAAATTGCTCTCCCTGACTGTCGAGAGACTCCCTCTGCTGTGTGAGCTTTGGGAATTAATCAGTTTACATCACCCTGGTCATTATTGCCTGACCTCAAGGAGTTTTGTTGTATGTTTAGTGTTTAACAACAGACTCAAAGGGATTCCTATACAGATTTCTGAATTTCTTTTTATCAATAGTTTATCTTTGGAACTCCACTTTGCAACTTTTGCTACCTTTGCAACTTCAGTCATTGAACTGGAATATTTTTCTCTTCAATTGGTGATATATTTCTTCACAGCTTTGTAATTTTCCTCATATATGTTATTTATGCATTTTGTTAGATTTATACCTGAAATATTTCATTTTTGGGGATGCTAATGTACATGGTATTGTGTTTTTAATTTTAAATTCCAATTGTTCATTACTGGTATATAGGCAAGTGATTGACTTTCGTATATTCATCTTGTGTCCTGCAGCCTTACTATAATTATTCATTAATTCCAGGAAGTTTTTGTTGTTGTTGTTGATTCTTTCGGATTTTCTACATAGACAGTCATGGTCATCTGCAAATACATGCTTACTTCTTTCTTCTTAATCTATACATCTTTTATTTTTCTTTCTTATCTTATTGCACTAGCTAGGTTTTCCAGTATGATATTCAAAAATAATAATGAGAGGAGGTATCCTTGCCTTGTTCCTAATCTTAAAGGGAAAACTTCAAGTTCTTCACTATTAAATATAATTTTAGCTGTATGCTTTTTGTAGGTATTTTTGATCAAGTTTGGAAAGTTCCCCTCTATGACTAGATTATTGAGAGTTATTGTTACATTTAAGAATCACATTTTATTATTGCTGGAGTATGGAAATTTTATTGAGTTTTGTATACTAACTTTCCATCCAGTATTCTTGCTTAATTCTCCTTGTTAATTGTAATAATTTGCCTGTATACCCCTTCGGTGTTTTTCAGTGATAATTACAGTTTTCATTTTTCTCTCCCAAATCTCATAGATTTTAGCTCTTGTTCTTGTCAGTCTGGACTGACAAGAATAGTCAGCGTGCTGCTAAATAGAAGCAGTAATGGAGGCATCTTTGTCTTGATCTTAATTTTTAAAGGTAATGTTTCTAGAATTTCAACATTAATTATGGAAATCATTGCAGGTTTCTGTCAGATAATCTGGATCTGCCATGGATGTGTTCATTTGTAAGGTGACAGAAAATGTGACAAGAATCGAGTATCTCAAACACAAGAAGTTATCTTTTCTCATACAGAAATAAGCCTCAATGTAGACCTTTTTCTCATGCTTTCAAAATGCCTACTGCAAGTTCAGCTACCTGGGCCAGAACTCTTAGGGCAGATTGAGAAAGTGAGCATTAAGCTTTCCAGCTCGTATAATATCCAGCATTGTTAAAGAAACTGGAATTGTGTATTAGACTAGCCAAGGCTATTGTGTCTGTATAATTCATGTTATTTGGGTTAAGAAAATTCTCTTCTATTTCTGATTTGATAAGTTTTTTATTTTAAATCATAAATTGGAGCTGATTTAACAGAATGTGTTTTTTTTGCATGTGCAAAAATTATGCTATTTCCCCTTTAATCTATTAAGGTGTTATATTTTAGTATTATATATCATTCCTATACTTCTAAGATATAACCAACTTGTTCATTATTTATTTTTTAAATACATAGCAGATTTCAATTTGCAGAGACAAATTTTTAGGAGAGGTTTTTTTTTTTTTTTTTTTGTATATTAGTAATAGGCTATGATCAAGCCTACTGTGGACCCAGTAATGTGATAAAAACACAAAGCATTAATGGCACAAAATTATGGTCAGTTTATTCTAAAATTAATTGCTTTATATATTAGTAGATAGATCCTTGAATGATAATACTGACCCCTCTCCTTTTTCTAAGCATAAATGGAAGAAAATTGGTAACTTAGGCTTCTTTGATGTGGTGGGTTTCTCATCCTGCCCTCTCTTCATTGAAAACAAAACTTAGGAAGCATGTCTCTGAGAAACTAGGCAAGAATTAGGAAGCTGTATCCACTTTCTCTCTTGCATCTTTATCTCACATATTTTGTGTTTCACTTGTTTACTGGTTCAACAGGAAACTGAAATGAAGGTCACCATGTATTAGATTTTAGTCATTCTTGGAAGTCTTTAAACTGAAATCAAGCCTTTTTGTTCTAGCCTCACACTGTATTAAAAGTGAAATTGGCCTATAATTGTTTTTTTCCTATACTGCTCTTTTCTGATTTTGATTCAAACTTATATTAATCTTACAAAATTACTTGATTGTTTTTCTTTTCTTTCTTTTTTTATGTTTTTGTGTTTGTGTGGGTTGACAGGTAGATTTTTAATTCAGTGATTTAATTTATTTAATGATCATAGGTGTTTTTAGATTTTTTTCTCTTTCTTCTTAAGTTACTTTTAGTGAGTTTTATCTTCCTAGAAGATTGTTTGGACTGAGTTTTCAAATTTATTGGCTTAAATTTAGTTATAGTGTTATTTTATTTGTATGCCTCTGCTATAATTCTACCTACATATTCCTTATCGATCCTAACATTTTTTATATGAGTCTTCACAAGTGTTTTCTTGATCAATCCTGACAGATACTTGCTCTTTTGTCTTTTCAAGAGCCAGTGTATTTTTGGTTTATTGATTCTTCTATTGTATCTTTTATTCCTTTAAGTTTTGTCTTCTTTCTTCATTATTTTCTTCCTTCTATATTCTTTGGATTTATTTATCTTTTTCTAGCTTCACAAGGTGGAAGCTATGATGATCATTGATTTACTGCCTCTGAGTTTCAAATTGATGCTTTTTTGTTTTTAAAGGCACTTAGCCTTATAAATATTTCTCTTTTGCTTGCTGGAAAGATCTTAAGGGACATTCCTGCTTCCTAAGTGGCTTGCTCATCAGATTCCTGGAGAATGTGTTTTTGTTTTTTGTTTTTTTGTTTTTTGCACTGTTTAGTCTGCACAGAATCTCTAGTGCTAGATGCCTATAAGGATCAGCTTTCTCCAGCATTTGCGTCTTCTGTGCTTTCTGTAGATCTTGGGTAGCAAAAGCATAGCTAGGAGCCCTTAACAGCAGAGGCTGGTGCCTCAGCCAAGATCCCTGCTCCTCAAGCAAGATCCCTCCCTTCAGTCCTACTGACACCATGCTAGAGGCCTCAGCGGGCCTGCCATTCATGGAACTGCTGCCCAACTTCATCCCTAGCAGCTGGCCCAGAACTACGCAGGCCCATGCTGCTCACAAGAAGAGCACTAAATTCCTGCACAGGGAGGCTTCTCCAGCTCCTGGTTCCAGTGGCAGTGGCAGCGGTGCCCTTTCTTCCACACCCACCAACCACCTCCGCTTCACCACATACCAGTCTCCCAGTGCCTGTCAGCCCACCTTGCTTGTGTCCTGGAGGTTTATTTCTTCCACCCAGCCTGATGTGATAGCAGCACTCCGTTTCTTATGTCCCAACTCCAGCTGCCACCTGCTCATCATCAGCCTCAATTTGTCTGTGTTCCAAAAGGTTGTTCCTTCTTATGTGGACCAGCTCTGGCTCAGCACTGTGGCAGACTTCTTTGTTATCTAATTGGCTGCAACCACATCTTCTTCAACAAGGTTTGAACCACGCTTTGAAATTTGTCCTCCCTTGGACACTCTCCTTTTATGCATAGGATTGATTCCTTTTATGCTTCTCTTTCTATCTGTATCATAACTCTCCAATTACAAGAAATAATTCTTTATCACATGATATTAAATGGCATTAGACTTCCTCATGTTCCTTTCTCCTGATTGGACCCACGTTATACAGATACCAACTAAATTTTAGCATGTTTTCTAAGAAAAATATGTAAAGCTATTAATTCCTCTCTAATAGTGAATTTTTGCATGTGATAGGACTCTTCTGCTGTAAGATTTTCTGTAATAAGAATTAGCTCATATGTGATTGCTAAATAAGAGAATGATGACAGCATAATGCATATGGTGCCTTTTTCATGCATTTGAAAAAAAGCCAACATGTTAATGGTTTTAGTCTTATCAAAAGTAATAGCAGTAAAACAGAAAGTATACTAAAATAGAAAGTGTACTACTGTTGCTGAATGCTACTAGCTCTGGGTGAATATGGTGCTGTAAATGGTACCTATTTTCAAGTGTTTTTTCCTTTTGGTTTAGTTAAATCATGTGCTTCCTCTTGAAATTGCTTATTGTATGATTTTTTCCTCATCTTTATGTGTTGCCCCCTTGCTATAATTCATCTCCCTCAATGCATTCTTCTTATGCTCAATGTATCCCCTTCTTATGCTTACCCATTAAAAAATGAAGTTTTATATTTACTATAGCTTTTATTTAAAACAAAACATGTCTTTTAAACTATGCTATTTATTATTTTATTAGGATTGTTATTCTTTTTATCGGCTTTCTAATTACAAAGTGCATACATTTTAGGTTTTTCACTTCTAGACCTATCTTCTGACAGGTTCTGTTATTTTTAGTGGGTGATTTTGCAGAAATCAAGGTTTTGTAGGAGATAGCTATATCATATTACACACAGAAATCTATGTTTCTCAAATATTTCCTAATTTCCTTTGTAATTCATATTTTGATATGTGAGTAATTTAAAAACACGTTATTTAATTTCAAATGTATGGAAACTTTTATTTTAGTTTTCTTTTTCTTACTGGTTTCTAACTTAACTGCACTTCGGTTAGAGAATATGGTATGAATAGTACAAATCTGTTAAATTTATTGAGCATTGCTTAGTGACCTAATGCATTGGATGATTTTTATAACTGTCTTCTGTGTTCTTGTATATTCTCTAATTGCTGGATTAAAAGTTCTACATGTCAAGTGCTAGAGACTGAATTTTGTCCCTCGAAAATTTATATTTTGAAGCCCTAACCCCCAATGTGACTGTATTTGGAGATATAGTTCTTAGGGCTAATTAAGATTAAGTGATGCCATAAGGGTAGGGCCCTAATCCTATAGGACTAGTGGCCTTATATGAAGAGAAGGAGAGCTCTATCTCTCCACGTGTGCACAAAGATGCAGTCATGTGAGCACATAGTGAGATGCTGGCCATCTACAGGCCAAGAAAAGAGGTCTCAGAATGAAACCTTCCTGCTGGCACCTTGATCTTAAACTTCCCAGTCTCCAGAACTGTGAGAAATAAATTTCTATTGTTTAAGCCACCCCGTCTGTGGTATTATGTTATACCAACTTGAGCAGACTAATATATCAAGCTTCTTAGTTTTTCGTATCTCTCTTGTCTCTTTTTTTCTTGAGCTCTCAGTTACCAAAAAAACAAAACAAACAAACAAAAAAAACCCCAAAAAACTGTATCAAACTTTTACACATTATTGTGGACATATTTTCTATAAAATTCTATCATTTTGTTTTAATAGTTTTGAGAAATACTATTAAATGCATATGTATTTTGAATTGTAAGAGATTCCTGGTAAAATACATCTTTTAAAATTATGAAGTAAGTATCTATATTCATGAAAACTATTTTGATCTCAGAATCTGTTTTGTGTAAACATTTATAAAACTACACTAGCTTACTTTTGACTAGTAATTTCCTTGTATATAATTTTCAACAGTTTAATTGCCACCTATTTGCCATTAAGTTTTACATGCACATCTTGTAGGCAATTTAAAAAAATCTGTTCTTGCAGTTTCTGCACATAAGATCAATCCTCGTATATTTTGGGTTTTCCATTTAGCCTTTTTCTGTAAGTTATTCTTCTTTCCTCTCTGCAATTAGATATTTCTAGTTTGTTTTGTTTTCATTTCACTTTCCTCCTTGTACAGGTTTTGAAATTTATATACCTTTTTTATAGTCTTTTAGTAACTGTCTTTAAAATTTTAACACGCATGCATATGATAATTAACAAAATCTAAGGTTAATCAGCATCTCTGTTTATCTCTAAAACCTTATAAAGATCATAAAATAATTTATTTCTGATTTCTCTTCCTGTCTTCCATGTGACCGTTAACCATTTTTCAGTTCCATCTTGGTTCATAACCCTTAAATTAATTATTGTTAATATTGTGGATTCAGTCAAGTTTTTGTGTGTTTATTCATCTTTACCAATTTCTTTCTCATTTTTTAATGTAGTTTCAGTCCTTGATTCAGTTTATTTCTTTCTTAAGTATATTGTCTAGCTGTTCCATTTTTGAGCATCTATTGCTGCTACATTTTCTCAAGAATTTTTTCTTTTTCAATCTGAAAAATCCTTATTTTATAATTGTTTGCAAGGCAGTTTCATCAGATAAAAAATTCTAGGTTGATAATATTTTCCCTTAATACTTTCAAGATATTAATCACTTATTTTTTATTTTGTTTTGTTTTTGAATTTGTTTTTGATCCACACATCATTCTTTGTAGGCTTTGTCTTTTAAAAACAGCTAATAGGATCTTCTCTTTCTCTTTGGTATCTGGATGCTTATAAATAATAATCTGTATTTATTTTTACTTACGTTAGTGAAGTATTTTTTGAATAAATGATTTATAACATTTACTATTTCTGGAATAGTGGAGCTCCTTATTTCTTCTATTTTTACCTCTTATCCATTCCCTCTATTCTTCTTCTTTAATATCAGTTAGATGTATGTATATTGGACCTTCTTATTCTGTTTTCTAGATCTCTTACTTTGTTTATTTTTTTCATCCCTTTACTTTTTCTGCTACCTTCTGGTTAACATCCACAGAGCTGCCTTCCAGCCTATTATTTATCTATTCACTTGTTTTTGTTCTTCTGTTTACCTGCTATTTGGGTTTTTATGTTTAATGACAATATTTTTCATTACTGAAATTTTAATTTTGTAGTTTTCTTCAAATATGCTACATATTATTTTTAATGGTATTGTGCTCTTTTGTAATCTTTCCACAACAGTTTTCATTCTTTTTAAATGTACCTACAGTATCTTCTAAACCTGAAAATTCCATTATTTTATATTCTTAGAGGCTTCTTTCAACTGTTTTTCAGTCTGTGAATTGGTTTGTTTCCTCTATGTAATTTCAATAATAGGTTCATATTTGGTGAGACATTATCTATGATAATCCTCTGAGACTTGTTCCAAGGTGTATCTCTTCAGAAATAATATGTATTTTTTCAGGTGCAATTGATTTCTGTCAACATGAAACTTCTTTATGTTATGAAGTTATCTGGATCATGTAAGTAGTCAAAATCAGACCTATACAAGAGGAAACAATCTTTTTCATCTCATGAAGATAGAGAAGGGTTTTTTTTTTTCTTTTGATACCCTTGTTGATTTTTCTCCTAGTTCACTCTTTTATAGCCTTTGAAGATTTAAACTCTATGATGGGGCATCAGTTCCAATAACCCAACTTATGTGGATCCCATGTCGTATCTCCTGTCTCTGTGAGACTTTTAAACCAAACCCCCTTGGTTATTGAAATAGACTAACATGCCACTCTGGTTTTCAGCCTCATAATCTCCCCTACCCCCAGTTTTTTTGTTTTTAACTCTTTGAATTCCATTACTTTCTTGTTTGCTCAGTTATGAATTTAAAAGATGCTTGTTATCTTAAGACCAACATTTCTAGACATTTTGCATCAGAAGATCTTTCAGGTTGTTTAGTCCACTATATTGTTTAAGTCAAAGTCCACTATTATTTTTTAAAGGCTTCCACAACAAATTCCCTTTGAAACATGGATTATTTTATCACATTTATTGGAAAGAGATAAAAAAGAACTAATATTTATCGAGTAGCTAAATGTGACAGGCACAGAAGGTGTGCTTCAATTGATATTTTTTCTAAGTTTAAATAACTGACATCTTGTGTCTTTAATAATTAATTATAGTCAGTAAATTTAAAAGAAAAAAAGAGAACCTGTAATTCAGGAGAGTTTCTAGAATATAAGGGGCAATCTTGCTCTATATTTCAGGGACCCTATAAAATAGATAGTGAGTGGAGAAGAGAATATTGAAGACAGTGTTAATTTGTTTCTCAAATGACCTTTAAGATAACCTTATTTGCCACTGGGGCTCAGTTCTCTCCATTTCTTGGAACAGTTTAGCTTTGTTTTTGTTCCCACATCGACTTAATTCTCTGACATGCTTTTTCATTATTGTCACAGAATGGCTGCTGTACTGCCATTGCTTACATTTTTTTCATAACTTTGTGCCTGTTGGAAAATAATCCAAGTCTCTTTAAGTAGTTTTCACTAAAGTCCTGAGATTTGTTGGCTTCACTAGGGTTACATTCTTACCTAATCATAAACATTAAGCAAATGTAATGTCCTGAGTGAATTATAACTAAGTCAGGTGTTTGAACCAGTGAATGGGGGCCGACTTAACTCCATCAGGAGAATATAGACTGAGAGTGACAGAGATTAAAATATAGAAAGTTTTTTGGTATCTAAAAATAATATATTTCCATTGCCTACCTGACCAATTTCCTGTTCCATATTTACTATACTTATCCATCTGTCTTAGTTATGCTCTCAAAATGTTCATGTCTATATTAAATATCCTCACTTTGTCCAAAACAGGAGGCAACTGAAGTCTCATCTAATGATATGTTCAGATCTCTGTGTAATATATAAGTTTTCCAAGTCAATTCTAATTTTAGATCCTCATGATTTTCTAATATCGGTAATTGGTAAGTGTATTTATTCTCCAAGTACTATACGTAAAATGATGGAAAAATGAATATAATTACTGCAATAAAAGTGGTAATGAAAAAAAAAAAACACAGGCTCATCTCAGATAATGATATAATAGACAGTATCCTTCTAGGAAGGAGTAACAAGGAATCACTGCCCTAGAAAAGGATTGAGTTGCTGAATCAGCTAGTTTGGTTCATTGTAAGGACCTTCCCCATCCAGGGTCATCTATGACAACATTGGGGGCAGTTACTGGAGAGCATGTTCTAAGTGGAGAGAGACTTTAACTAGAACTTTAAGAACCATCTTGTAAAGTTTCTGGTACTTCATCTTAGTAGTTCATATGGTTCTTTCCTTTTATTAGACTCTAAACTCTTTGGGGGGCAAGGATACATTTTATCCACATTTTATCTTCAACATGAAGCATTATGATGAGTATAAAATAATGACTTAATGTTTGCTGAAAAAAATAAGTGAATGAATGAATAGAACTAAAAAGTGAATAACAGAGCTAGAAGGGCTCTTAGGAGATGACCTTGTCTTGCTGTATTTTCAGGAAAATAAATGTCTGAGGAAATAGGAGATAAAAATAATGATTTATTTTATGTAATATTAAGTTTGACATGTTTTTGTTTCACATAAAATTAAATTTTCTTCTGGGATAACTATGTTTAATAAATAGCAAGGCCTTACAGAAGAGTCCAAATAAAATTTGTCTTACGTAATAATCTTGAAGATTTCGAATTACTTTTAGGAAATACATTACTTTTTATTTCCAAGTCAATAAAATATCTGATATCATATAAAGATTTAATCATCCACACCTCAATGGGGCTACTATAGAGTTAGCTGGTGTTTTTGAAATTGCCTTTTCCTTGGTTGTAAAGAAATATCTGCAAAGCAATTTCCCATTCATAAGTCTTATATATATACATATGTTATATATGTGTGTGTATATATCTATATGTATATATTGCTACTTTATTCCTAATTCTTTCCACAGAGGTCATAACAAGTTGAATAAGATTGTCATCTTCATCATTACTTTGATAACTCCTTGTCTGATAGTGGAGGCTGGATGTTAACATGTATTGCCTTTTTGGATGTTGCCACTTTAATCTGATCCTCACTGGGCTTGTTAACAATTACAAAACCCACTGAGATGTCAGTAATATTCTGGAAATTTTTTCTAGTCTTTTGTGTAGATAGTTTTATAATATTTATTACTTTTTGGCTTACTTATTGTCTTTGAAACAAACTTTATTCTAAATCAGTGTTTCCCAAACTTCGGTCATTTATGAACTACTTTTATGATTTTTGCAAAGTGTTGGAAACCACTAATTTTTAGTATTTTTTCTTGAAACCAATTCAAATTTTTACTTACATTTTTACTTACATTTAAGGAATACAAAATTTTACTTATATTTGAGGAATCTTTATCCTATCACTAAAATATAAAAGAAATATGTTTTTCATAGATAGCTTACTGTAACAACAAATTACACAGAAGCAAACAAAAATCATTAAATTCTAGCTAAGTATCATTGTCTGCTAAAGTATGGGAGCTTAAGATAAAATTCTCATGAAAAAATAAAGATTAGCTCATATTAGAGCGATATTAAATAAATGTTAGCCTTAAATTGAGATTTCTTTCACATTATTAGGTTGAAAGAAAAGGAAGTGAGGTTCCTGCTATCTGAATTAATACTATTTTTACTATGTCCTTTTATCACATATCATGTCCAATGTTACCTAAAACCATGTCTCTACCACCAGTATAGTTTCTGTTCCTCAATTTTGGGAACTACCATTCTAAGAATTCTCCTCAGATATATCACACACAGTTTTAAATTGTGCAGTATGTGTGTGTATGTTGTGTGTGTGTGTGTATAAGATGGGTGTGTGCAAGGGAATATGAAATATCAAAAGCTTATAGTTTACATATCCTTACAGAAATAGATGAATACCTTCAAATAAAGTTTTATGTATACTATATTTTGCATAAACATTTTCTTCAACTTTTAAACTTAACTTATTGGTTTTCATTTAAGTAACTGTTTAGTCCCAAATCGGGAGAAATTAAGACTTACCCATTTTTAATAGAGAGGAAAAATGAAAGTTCATTCTGGGATTTTTGTTTTATCGATTTTTGCTCTTGGGTCCCTCTTTTTTTCCTCCCTCTCTTCTCCTGCCCAAGCCCTAATATGTTCCCTACTCAACAGCCCAAATGATCTTTTATGAATCAGGTAGAAATCTGGCTCTGCTGTATAACCTTTTGTGGTTTCCCATGCAGCTGAGAATAAAATTCTGAGTACATGCTTCAGCCTGAAGACCTTCCTTGCCCTGGCCCCTGCTCACCTCCTAGGGTGCTAATCATCCCAGCTCACCAAGTGGAGCCACTGTGGTCTTATTTCTGTTTTCAAAGACTTTTCCTGCTTTAGATCTTTTCCACTTGCTGTTTTGTTTTTTTTTTTTTTTTTTTAGTGGAATTCTCTTCCCCTGGGGCTTCAGCGGCTGCTTCTTTCTCTTCCTTAAGTCTCAGGTTAAATGTCTTTCAGACTGTTCCTGTACACCCTTTATAAGTGGATTGTCCTTCATGTAGTATTTTCTGTTTCCTTCTTATGCTTAGCATTTTGGATTCTGTAGCTGTCTCTTTCCTTGTTTATTTTCTTCTTCCATACTAGACACTAAGCTCTATGAAGGCGGAGCTTATGGGTTGGTTTCAGTTGCCATGGCATACGCTGTCCCAATACCATTTTTGGTATATAGAAGCACTAAACATACATTGAGTGAATTAATTCTCTTCAAAGACTTGTTTTATTTGTTTGGTAGCCTACGCTGATAATAATCTCCCTCTTCAATAATTACTTTGTTAACAAAGGAGTGTGTGCTGTGTTCAGTATTCAGAGAGTGAACAGTTGAATAAAGAGCTTCCCTTAGTTTGTAATAGTGCTTAAAACTAATTGTAGTGGCTGAGCATAAGGGGCAGCGTAAGCATCAAAGATACATGGCTTTGCAGCTTCAAAGGCAAGGGAGCACTACCACTTTAAATCTTCTTCTAATGATCTCTTTATAATTATGAATCCCTAAGAAGATATTCTACTGCTTTCTGTGTTTGAAAATCTGCTTAACTATGCTTAATTCTTTTGCTTTGGCTTATCTCCAGACTCTGAAACTTTCTTTGCCTAACTAGAATTGCATTTGGACTATGGAGGAAACAGTTATTGTTATACATTTGTAGGTGTGAACACCAGCTGCTTGTGGAAATTTGAATTCATTAAACATATGAGTTCATAAAAAACAATCAAAGAAAACTCTGAGTTCGTGGATTTATACCTGAACCTGAATTTTACTACTGATTTACTGTGGCAAATATAAGCAATCGGTCAAATTTTTGATGTGTCTGTTACTTCATTAATAAAATAAATATATTTATTCACTCTTATCCAATTTCCACAGGGACCTTACCTAACACCTTTGGAAAATAACTGCAAATACTCATAATGAATATTTTTGTAGGACACACACAAATGCACGCATGCACACATTTTTTCATTTTATACCTGTAATTGTGCCAGATACTGCTGGTTGACCACTAACAATGTGTTCATCATGCCCTACTGTGGAGTTGTTGCTGGGTAATGGCTGCCCCTTAAAGGACTATTTCTCAGCCTCTTTCCCTTCCATCCCTGTGACCAATAAATTGTGTGCACCTCCAGGCTGAGAGAGGTAAGCATGAAATATGTGATCCTCAGTGTTCTGTTCTGTGGAGCCAAACAATGAAATCTTGGGTCCTTGAATCGCAGCTAGTAGATGAGCTGCCCAAAGAGCCACACACCAGGAGCATCAGATTTGGACTTCACAGGAGTGAGAAATAAACTTTCATTTTGTTGTGTCACTGAGAGTCAGGGTTGGTCTATTACAATATTTACCCTAATAAATACAATATAAATGTATTATATATATTCTATAAGCATATGTATCTGTATATAATATATACTATATACATTCTGTAAGTATATATATGAAATATATATAGTGTATATATATTCTATATAGTGTGTGTGTGTATATATATACATAAATAAAATGTATGCATACAGTATTACAGAGCTAGTTAAACTCTCATTTCACGAATGAGGGGCCTGAGGAAAAAGAAACTTTGAAGAGCACTGAGCAAACACTCAGGTTACAGAATGCATTTGGTAGCAGCTAAACTAAAGCCAATGCTTCATCCATTATAGTAGGATTCAACCAACTTTGACCTTCAGGTCAAATCAGGCCCATTTCCTGTTTCTTTATAAGTAAGTTTCATTAGAACTCAGTCACACTTATTCATTCACATATTGTCTAAGGCTGCTTTCTCAGTACAATGGCAGAATTGGGTAGTTGTAACAAAGGCCATACGATCTGTAACTGTAAAATATTTACTGTATGGCCTCTTTGCAGAAAAAGTCGGCTAATCTGTGCATTGTACGACTCTCCAGCTGACCCCTTAAGGTAACTCTCGATATAGCATGTGATAAAAAAAAAAAGTAGGCTGTAAATTTTATACCCCTCCCATACTTGTGGGAACATAGGAAGATCCTTTAACATCACTTCATGCTTCTTCTCTTTATTTCCTTTCTCTATTTACTTGAAGAACCATCCTAGCTCTTAATGATTATTGGGAAAGAGGTGGATCCAGCTTCTCCTCTTGCTTCTGGTATGATCTGAGGGAAACTTCAAGGAGGCAGGACTTCAGAGTGAAGTGAAAGAATAAGACTTGCTTCCCCATTTCTCCTCCTTCCCCACCCCAGTGCTGAGCCTGGGCACCTGCCGATTAGTGCATTTCCTCAGGCTTTACCTCAAGGTATCTGGTCAAATGGCCAAGGAAGCAAGGAACCTGGTACTTCTATTAAACTCGGAAGAACTTTTTCTTAGTCTTTTCTGTCTTCGGAGATTCCCTGTTTTCTACAGAGGTGTTTCTTAACGTTTTTCACACGTTGTCACTCAGGACATATGTCCCATGTTGGCATTGATGAAATAGATTGTTGGCACTGTTCAGTTCCGAATTTTCATACATGTGATCCCATTACTTTCTTTCCCACTTTACAAAAATACATCAGACCGCAGGAAAAAGACATTTATTAGAGGACTAACCTTAAATTCATTATAATTTATTTTTAAAAAGTATATAGAAACAGTGATAATTTAATGTCATTCATCATAGCTATTTGTTCCATCACTCATAGCTGATTCTGATAAACAAGCTTGCTCTGACACCATGTGTGAAAAGAACTGAGTCTGTATGAAAAGGCAAATACTGAGAAGCTCATAATAGGACTTTGTTTTTGTGTTGTACTTTCAATAAAAATTGATTTGAGTGGACAAAACTTAAAGAAAACAAAACATCTTGGAAAATCCTTTTGAGTTTATTGTAGGAAAAGTCAAATAGGAGAAAAGATTCAAAACCATGCTACTGTGTTTCTCAGTGTTCTTGAGGGGGAACAAATTGGAGTCAGAATCCAAAGGCAGTGTTAAGAGCAGTGGCACAGCTTAACCCATCATTGGGGCTGTTTAGAGAAAAAACAAAAAAGATTTGTGGCAAATGGCAATCGGGGTGCTTCCAAGACACCGTAACACCATTAGGCCTCTGTCCTTAGTTAGCAGTGGTCCCTTCCAACTTTTCTTCCTCAACTTCCGCTCCCATAATTCCTGCATCAGCTTAACCTGATAGAGTCTCTGTTCTAACCGCCAGATGGAGCTGGAAGGAAAACTATCCCGCTGCAACAAACATGAGGTGTGTTCCTGGCATTTCTTGAAAAATCAGTATCTGTAGTTTCCAGAGAATTCTTGTTACACATACTTCATAAAATTTGTTCTATAATTCTAGTATATTGTGGATTAAATATATTTCTCTAGTTGAGCTGAGAATGTATCACCTTGGAAGTCACTGTGAGGCTGACAAAATGCATTCAAATAATCACCTACAAAACGTGTTTTAGAACACAACTTAATGGCAAGTTGGAGATTGGTGTACCTTTTGGTTTCATAATAGAAAGTTTGGTTTACGGAGTGGTTAAGACTGGGTGGGTGAGTCTTGGATGCCACCCAAGTTGTATTTATTTAGTGACATAATGACACCTATGATAACAAAAGCCGTTTATAAGTAGTTTTGTTTACAATTCAGCTCTGTGGCCTAAGTTATGGCATAAGTGAGGAAAACATTCTCTTTTATCAGTCGTAGTATGAATAGGAAAATTTAGAAACATACCTACATCAAAGCAAAACTCATAATTATAAAGCTAGTTGTCTCTGCAGTATCTTTTTCTACTTTATTTTCAGAATGTTTTTCTTAGGTTCATCAAAGACAGCTGAAATTATATGCTGTTACTTATGGTATGATACTGACATTAAATCACTCTTTACTTTTTATCTTTATTTTGACAATTAGTTTTAAGTGTTTGCCACGTGATGACTTTTGCAATTTAAGTGAATAAGTCACATTGAGCTTATTTCATTTGACTCACTTATGATGAAAATGTTAATAGCTTTTTCAGATAGTAGAAAATAAATAAAATTGTATGTTATTATAAAAGAATTCCTAAGTGAATAGTGAAACAAGAGGACAGTTTTAGAAATCTTTATAATGTGATGTGGTGACTAACATACTATTTTTTTTCTTCTTTTTATGTCTGGCTTCAGCCAATATATATCATTTTTATAAGTATTAAATTCACCTTTTTTTTTTTTAAATACATGAAGTTTAGTTCTGGGTAAATAATATTGTCCTTTCCCTTGATGTATAATTGCATTTCCTTCAATAATGCAACTTGGTAGAATGCATAGTAAAGGGAGTCAAAGAACTTTTTGGGTTAATACAAAGATTATTTCTTTCAGATATCCTTGCTTTTACTGTCTGGAAAGTCTCCTCCTTCTCTTTTTCTGTTTTTTTTTTTTTTTAAATTTGATAATATATCCCTCCTATTTCATAGGAATGAATATTTCTCCAGTTTTTCAAGGCCAGTCTTACGATATTTACCTTTTCTTTAATTGAGCAAGGATATAACTTTTAAATTTCATTAAAATTTAGCCTAACATTTGAGCAAGCAGTTTTACTTACTAGAAAACTCAATTTGGCCAGTTTGGAGTAATATAGTCATTTCTACATTAATGCTTATCCATCCCCAGATGACAAGACATAAATCTGACTGAATATTTATATAAAAAGGCTGTTTGTCCTGTGATTAGTTCTCTGTTGACATGAGCTGGTAATTAATTCATTGTCTGTTCTCTGGTGCTTTCCCTGTCAACTCTGTCCCTGAGCCCCACCTCATCTGCCACCAGAGGTGGGTTAACATGAGGCTAATAAAATCTCTCACTTCTCAGGCCTGTCTAAGGTTCTGAAGGAGTCCTAGTAATATACTGAATGGTCAAATACTTTTATATGATTTGGAAAAATAAGATAGTCTAACTGCAATCACTGAAGACCACTGTTTCTTTCCATTCTGACTTTTCCTCCATCACATCATCCCAGTGTCTGAGTGGCACTGGAGTAGTAGCCAGTGGCATTTTGGAATCAGTTAAGGAGAAGTTGAATTGGGATGCACTTAGTTTGGGTTTAGCTGAATTTGTTTATGTGCTTGCTGTCATTTGGGGTTATTATTATTTCTACCCGTCCTGGTGTAGGAATTGGTTCAGGTCATATTACCACTAAACACTTATCACTGTGGCAATGAATTGCAGAGCCAGACACTGCATCAGGATATGAATGTGCTCTAAAGCACCAGAAATACGTAGGAAATAAAGGAAGAAAAAAAAACTTAGAATTTGATTATAATGTGTCTTGGTGTGATTTTCTGTATTTATCCTTCAATGAACTTCTTGAATATTAATTTGGTGCTTTTCATCAAATGTCGAAATATTTAAGTCACTATTTCTTTAAACATATTTTCTGCCTTATTTTCTTTATTGCATATTTGTTAGATCATTTGATACTGTCCCATAGACTGAGGCTCCATTTTTTTTAGCCTTTTTTCCCCTTCAATTTCTACTTAAGTTTGAATTATTTTATTACCTTATTAACAAGTTAACTGATATTTGCTTCTGCATTGTCTAATATGCTATTTCACCCCTCTAGTAAATTTTTCATTTGAGGTATATTCAGCCTTAAAAGTTTCATTTGTTTCTCTTTTATAGGTTGTTTCTTTCATAATCATGTCTGCTTTCCTTTTAATCCTTGACCATATTTATAAAAATTTTTTTGAAGTCATCATCTGCTAGTTCCACCATCTTTGTCATTTCTAGGTCTGTTTCTGTTGATTCATTTTTCTCCTGCTTTTGGATCATACTATCCTGCTTCTTCACGTGTCTAGGAAATGTGTGTTGGATCCTGGATATTGTGAATGTTGGATTATTGACTATCTGGGTTTGGGCTTTTAAAATTTTTTTCCTGTAAAAAAGTTAAAAAGATTTCAAAAGATTGAAATATTTGTAAGTGAGAGGGTGAACTGAACAGACTTATAAAAAGATTACTCAGGTATGGGTGAGAAATGAGAGGCATGGGGAGTAGTGATAAGCTACTATGATAGTTCAGTTGAGAGTTCTGACATTTAATAAAGGCAGTGGCAGCAGGGATGGAGAGAAGGGGCAGCACTGGGAGATGCCTGAGAGAGAGACTCATGTCTCTGTTCTCTTTTCCATGACTTATTCTTGAACCAGTTTGAACTTTTTGCTATTTCCCAGGCATAACCTAAATGTTCTCACCTCTGTGCTTTGACATTTTTTTCTCTCAGCCTGGAATCTTACTTATCCTTTAAGATTCAGTTCAGATGCCAGATCCTCTTTGAAGTTCTCTCTCCTCTTCCCACTTTCCTAATTGGTATCCTTCTAATGCCAAATACATAGTAACCTCTCAGTGTATAGTGTTGATGGTGGAAGGTGACCTTGGATATTAGTCTCTTGCATAATTTTCTATGAGCCTGATAACAAGGCTTTTGGGTGTGGGGAAGAGACTGTGACCTTAGGCATAAACTTTTCTTAAGCAAAGAGGGCACTGCCTAGAGGAAGCCCAGCAGCATCCCCTGATTCTTAGAGTCCAGTTACTTCTGCCCCTGTCCTTGGCCCTGTTCATTGTTTTGGAACCAGAACAAATTCACCTGTGATTATGGGTAGAGGACAAATGCTCTTATAGCATTTCGTTTCTGCTACATAGAGATATAGAAAGAGAACTTGAACATAGAAAGAACTGGCTTTACATCCTGTTTTTTTCACTTACTAACTGTTTTACCATGGGAAAAATATTTGCATTTTATGGTCCCAGTTTTGTCATTTGCAAAATAGTGATAGCATATTCCATTTAATTTATTTTTTGGCATTATTAATTAGGAATATATATCTTAATATCTAGATTCATACTATGCTTCATAGAAATTCAGCGAAAGTTAATTTTCTTCTTGTTTTTCCACTGTTTACCTTTACCGACACATGATTCAGACCACAACATCATCTTGGTAGACTTCTATTTTGTAGGTTACACTGTGTGTTCACATACAGTGTCCTAATTGATCTTCTTACCAATATAATCAGGTTAGCTGAGGAGGTAGAGAGAATATCAATCAAAATGGACACTAGACACACACACACACACACACACACACACACTCAAGTTTAGACATAATGGTGTATGCTTATTGAATATTATCCAATATTTATGGTAAAGAAACTAGGGTCCCCAAAATTCAACTTACTCACCAAAGCTGTATGTTACCTCTCTCTGACACCCTTTCCTCTCTTTTGCCTGGCTAACTAATTCCTCTTTGTCCTTTAAGACTCAGTCACATGTCAGTTTCCTCCTTTCCTGTCACCTCCACCCTTGCCAGTCTGGGTTAGGTGTCCCTCTCCTGGGCTCCCATTCTTCCTGTATAGCTCTTTCATAGTCCTGATCACACTGTTATAATTAACTGTCTATTTGTCTTCACCACACTATATACTCCTTAAGGACAAAGAACATTACTTATTCATGATCTTACTGCACAGTGTTTTTTATGCAATATGTTAAAATCTATCTGTTGAATGAAAAAATAAAAGTGACTGGGAAATTGAGAAGATTTTTTAGGAGCGTATGTGAGAAAATCTAGGGATTACTTAAATTAGACGGAAAGAACCAGTATCCATTGATTTTTGTTTGTGGGGAAAGGGGAATAAAGGCAAAGACTACTGTTTCATTTTTGATACTAGGGATAATGTCAATTCTTTACAGTACCGCTAGGCTGTTTTGTTTTGGGGTTTTGTTTGTTTATTTATTTACTTACCTGCTTGTTTACTTTCTGATTGATTGATGGTACCTCGGTGCTGGTATAAGATCCTTATACACAGAGTACCTCATGCTGCAATAGACATTGTGAGCTTTGGAGAATAATACAAGTCACAAAAGGACAGGGTGAAAGTTATGCTTGAAAAGGGGAAGAGTTAAACTCATGCTTTTGCCTTGTGATGATGTTTGACAAGAGTGAATCATAGTGACAATAAGATTGACTTATTCTTCCCAATCCAGTGCCAGGAAGGTAGCATTCCTCCTTTTCCCCAAGAAACTCCGCTTCAGAGTGGATAAGAAGGAAGGTGCTCTTTTGTAAGGATATGGGTGACTTTGATATCTAATCTGAATCTGAGTAGGAAGAAGGAAGATAGTAGAAGCTTAAATTCAAATCCAAAGAGCCTCCTTTTCTTTCTTTCTTTCTTTTTTCTTTTTCCCTGATTCTCCACAGACTCTTCTACAGGGAGAGCTGTCTGCTCCGTGGAGAAATTTCTTACCTAAATAATCCGGAGTCCCTCCTCTTGTGGCTGCGTTACGTTGTTGAGAATCGCTGTGGACAACATTTACATCCTGCCAGGAGGCTGCCCTCGGCACCCACCCTAGGACAGCTTTGAATTCACCCACACTTTATAATAAATAGAACATTTGCCCACAGATTTCACTTTGCTCTAGTGTCTTAATGATCATCCCCTAGTGCCTCTGATAGACTTAAACATAATAGAAACCAATTTTGACTCTAATTCAATGTTCTCTGTAGGAGAGGATGACTGAAGTTTAATTACAATTCTTTTATACCAAATGTGTGTGCATTCTCCAGCATTTGATGTGATTCCTCCAAAATTTCCATCTCAAAATCAGCCCATCAGTAGAAAAGTCACATGCAGCCCAGTTAATTATAATGGAATGTGATGGTGTGGGGCTCTATTCCAAACAGAACACCATGGCATTTACAAAAACAAGCTTCTGAAAAACTAATAAGCCAAGGGCTTTTGTGCTATTTCAAATGTTTTTGTTTTATTTTGTTTTTTCCTCCTTATGTAAATATATTGAAAAGGGACTAATAAAAATGTTGGTTATACAGTCTTCTTTCATCTATGCAGGCCGTTTCATCGTTCCTAATCTTCCCTCTCTCCTATGTATAGCTCGGGATAAAACTCATAGTTCCTCTGAGACCCAAAAGTTGAAAACATATTGTAGCACATGGTGGATTTAAAGCATGTCCACTGTTACTTTTGAAGAATAAATTTTCCCCAATATAATTTACTTTTGGAAGAGCACATATGATGGACTATATATTGAAGGCAATAACCAGGTTTTATGTTTATTTTGTGTCTCCTAAATCACAGACCTGAATGAGAGATGCTAGACAGTAAATTATATATTTCATGAATTAAATTGATATTTTTGGATTACTCTGTGTGTTTCATATACACGTATGTGGAATGAGATGGACTGGGTTTGTATTCCCCAAACAACACAACACAGAGTATATAACACAGAAGGCAGTGGAGGTACTGATCTGAATGGTCACTATCAAAAACGTCCTTGGCAACTTCCAAAAGTGTTACAAGTATAGAAACATCCCTGGTGGAAAACTCGTGAAATGGACAAAATCTTTATTTGCTGGAACTGATCTGGTACAGGGAGGATACATACATTTGAGAATATTGTGACGAGCCCCTTGGAGCTGAAGGTCAGATCCCAAGCAGTGTGCTTGAATGACAATAGATTATCAGTAAACTGCCTCTGAAGAAGATGGATCTGGTTAACCAAGGAACTTTTATTTTGCTGAATGATAGTAGAAGAATTTTTCATCGAAACTGAATTTTCCAGGAAAATAAAGGGGAGACTAACCACTAACAAGGCACTCTTTCTGCTCCATCCTTTTCTGTCACAGTGCTATCTTACTTCCAAGTGAATGCCATGCCAAATGAACACTTAAAGCATCCCAGTTTGATAGGATACCAGAGTTTTCTTCTGCCTGAGAGGCTCCCATGTGTCAGTGTACCTAGCCAGTGTGTGTGTAAGAGGTTAGCCTGACTAAGAACTTTGGTTCTAGTTGTAGAAGTAGACACAGAAGCAGATTGTTTCTCCTTTGAATGAGTTTTCTAATAAGGGATCCATAACTTACTATATAGCACAGGGAACTGTATTCAATATCTTGTAATAACCTATAATGGAAAAAATATGAAAAAGAATACATATATGTATATATATGTAACTGAATCACTTTGCTGTACACCTGAAACATTGTAAATCAACTATACTTCAATTTAAAAACCATGTTGGAGAGGTCTGTTCATGGCAGTGTAGATGAGCTGGTCAAATTATATTTTGTAAGTAGGCTCATGACCTTGTACTAATAAAGTAAAATCCAAAATGTGCACTAAGGTTGAATTTTTTTCAAGATTTTACTTTGTGAATTTTTATGCATTTATTAACTTCATAAACTAAAATTATGATAAAAAATCTTAACTGTAGTAAAGGTATAGCAGTGTATTTGTATAGTCCTTTACATTTTGTAGATAATATATATTATATACATATATATGTACAGTAAGAGTCATTTATTACATAAAATTTAAAATGGTACAAACATGATTTTTAAAAAATGTAATGCATTCTAGCAGAAATACATATCTAATTTTGGCCCTAGTTATACAAGGTACTGTAATTTTTTTCAGTAAAAGAGCCATAATTAAATTTAATCTTCTAATCACTATATAGGGAAATAATATATTACTCAAATTAAATGGAATTAGTTGGTTATATTAATGTTATTATGGTAAATGTAAATAGAAATATGTAGATGCATTCTGTTGTACTTTAAATACTTTTTCAGAATGTTCACACTTAGTTTACAGTTTGAACTTTTGCAGTTAATAAAGTAATAAAAATTATATGCAAATTGTTTCACCTTTTCCCCTATTTATAGGGAAGCACAATTGCTTAAGCAATAACTTTGAGGAAGAATATCAAGAAGCATCTTATGTAATTAGTATTTGGCTTTACAGTTTTCCTTATTTGTCTCCTTTGCCTCATTCCCATGTGAGATGAAGGAAAGGATTTCCTTTGAAGAGCATGTGGACATGAGAGCCTGGATGGCTTGTGAGACTAAACTGGGTCCCCCAGTGCTTCACCCCTTGACCTGTCAACTCCATCACTAGAGATTAGTTCCTTTTGGCTTTGAAGATTTAACCAATAAGAGAAAATTATTGAAATGCAAATTTTCCTAGGAGAAGTAACATCTTAAAATGTAGTCCGCTGATGTTTTCTTAGCAATTAGAAGAAATGAGGCACAGGATTAACTTTATCTGTTTATTGAAATTAGTAAAGGAGTTTATTAGATTATGCTGCCATGGACAATGGCATGCCACACAGGTGAGAGGTGCCTGTGTGGGCCAGCATTCACTTTAGAGGTGAAAGGGGAGAACAATAGAAAAAAGAAGTTAGGGGAGCACCAAAGATAAAATATTATACCTAAACTTTACGTAAAGCCATCCATCTTATTTTAAAAGTTTTAGACTTTCCAAATATGGGGAAATAGCAAACTACAAAGGCTAATATATAACTGTGTACATGATGGGACATGGTCCAGGTCCCAGACTGCAGCTAGGTGGTATGCACGTCGGATAGATCTGAATAGCACTAGAATGGCTTTATAATTAAACTGATATTGAAACTACAGCCCACAGAAGGGCCTGAACATAACCTGATTAATTGCCTACCAAAATTAATACATCAGCCTTCCTTATATTTGTCAAGATTTAAACAACATAGGGTCAAACTAAATGTTCAAAATGTCCAGAATAGTATACAAAGTTACCCAGCCTTTAAAGAATCAGAAATACCTTGGATTACATGAGGAAAGACAGTTAACAGATATCAACTCTAACATGACACAGATACTGAAATAATTTAAGATGTTAAAGTGCCTATTATCAAAATGCTGCAGCAAGCAACTGTGAATACTCTTGAAGGAAGTGGAAAGGTGGAAATCTCAAAAAATAAATTGAAGGTATAGGTAACAAAAAAGTCCTATAACTGTTCAAACAATTAGATTAATGGTTTAAATCCTTCCAAAAAAGAAGTCTCCAGGCCCAAGTCGTTTCACTAGTAAATTCTGTCTGTGACCTAATTGTGGTGGTGGCTTCACAAATCCATGCCAGTGTTCAAGTTCACAAATCTACACATGTTTAAAAACTTACAGAAATGAATATAGTAGCTTCTACACATATTAGAAATTTATTTCTCTAATTTCTTTGCAGGGCATGTAAGCATCTTGTCTTCAGGTTATCCATGGATCCAAATTCTCTCTTCTTGATCTATAGGTCGCTACGACTTTGGAGTGTGGTCATTTTCTGCTAGTCAGGTTTTGGAGACTGAGGATTTGCTTTAGGACTTATTTAAAAATACAAAAATTTATAAGCTTTTGTAGGACAGACTGTGGTTTCTATGAAAGCGGAATCCCTTTTCTTCTGGTAAGTTCCGTATGAATACTCAAACCAAAGATTTAATCTAGACACTGAATTTTAAGTCTTCCAATCTTCATTCACTTAGTGATCTTGGTGGTCAGCTCAGCTAATCTCCCTTTGACTCTTTCTAATGGTAGTAGTGAAAAACAAAAAAACCAAACCAAACAATAATAACAGTGACAACAAAACATACTTAAGTAAGAAGACAATACCCTTAATCTGATGTTTGGAACTGAGCTGAGTCAAACTGTTTGGCTAACAATTACAATCATCTCCTGCTATTTCAGGTTCAAAAGCAGTTGGTTTTCCCAACTCAGTGAGGCACCAAGCTATTGTCACCGACTTTCCAGCCTACAATGTCTATCTTCTTGGTGTTTATTCCCCAACTAGTTAGCCAATGCTATATATTTCTAGGTTTTATTACAACAGCAACCTGGTTCTAGCCACCGATTTCCGTATTAGTTAGAATACGAGCTAAGCTGCTAGAAGCGACCAGAAATACACTGGCACAATCAAGGTAAAGGTCACTTCCCTAAGTCCAGAAGACAGCTCTCTGCTCATGAGATCCATCTAGGAATTCAGATTTCTTCTTGCTGACTATATCTTTATTCCCTAGTTTGTTGTCTTTGTGTGCATTATTAAAGGTGGATCACCATTACCAAGCCCTTGCACTGCAAGACAGAGAAAGAGTAGAGGGGAAGCCACTCCCTTTTAAAGGATAACACCTAAAAGTGGCAAAAATAAACTCTCACTTCCCATTCCTTGGTCAAAACATAACATATTTACACCTAACTCTAAGGAAGCTGGTGCACATATTCTCTAGTTAGGTGTTTGCATGTCAGCTATATATGGAGCTTCTAGTGCTGAAGAGAAGAGGAGACAGTTTATATTAGGAGACAGAAGCCTCTGCCAAAGTCCTTTTCTGATTCTTGCATTTCTCTTTACTTGATTGCACTAGGAAGGAAACTGTAAAATCTCAGAAAAGAGTGGCTGCATCTAAGATAGGTTGCCAGGACCAAGGGTTCGCAGAGATTCCGGTACCCCGAGCATGGCAAGGGAGCAGCAGAGCCAGAGGACATCAATGCACTGGTCTGGCTTGGACTTTGCGCATTTAACAGCAGACTGTATAGAGTGAATTATGGAGGGCTCTGAGTATAAGACCCTGAAACCCTAGCATGACTAAGATGGGAGTAAATGCGTCAAATGACTGATACTGAAACCCAGCTTGGGTGATGTAATCAAGTCAGGTTGATATAAAGTGAAGGAACAATTACAGGTTTTCTTTCAACTCAGACTTCTTGCATTTCGGTTGCAAATGAATACTCTACAAGGGTCAAGGTTTTTTCTGGGAGGTTGATTATATTGTGCAAATGCTTACATTTGAACACAATGTTCTTGTCAAACGTGCTGTATCCTCTGTGGGTAAATGTGGCTGAAAAGTTGACTTTTGGGCTAACTTTTCTTTGAGTGCTAAAAGAAAAATAATTATGTAAAAGAAAGAAAGAAAGAAAGAAATAGCTTCCTTTCAACTGCTAAAATTTTTGCCCTTAGAGAAATGCTAAAAGTTCTGCTCAGTCATCAGCTATCCCTATACTGAATGTTAGATACATGAGTTATAATTCTCTTATTCTATGTCCTGCTTAATTTATTTTACCAAGATTTTCTCTCCATCTCCCTCTCTATATATATCTCTTTTTTAAAAATTTCCTCTTGTATTCACTGTAAAAGATTTTGTAGTCCTAAGGCTCATAAGCTCAGTGGGTTTAGGATGAACCCTGCTTTCTTGGATCATGACGTCCTTCTCAGCCTATCTTAGCCCTGCTCCTGAACCTCTTACTTTTAAGCTTTGATGACTGATAATGTTGCATATGTTCAAAATGTGTTCAGCTCTGGGGAGCTAGGCCTAAGAGGGAGATTCATTTTATAGAAAAATGATGCTGATAGTATACCGCCTTGAATACAGTAGACCCTTGTAAACATTTGCTGACTGCATAATGGTAGCTACATATGTATATATGAGATTGATTGACAGTTATTTTATATTTCTGGCTTTAATAGTAAGTGCTAACTGAAGGCTTACTGGTACAGGCCCAATTCTATTAATAAGTATTTTGCATTCTTTCATTTATTTAACCTTCAAAACAATCAAATGTAATTGGTCTTATCATTTTCCCCACATTCCTGATGAAGCAGAGAGAGATTAAATAATTAACCTCAGGTCACAAGTGGCAGAGCTGGGATTCAATCTAGGCAGTCTGGCTTCAGACCTTGTATATTTAACCATGAACACATCCATGAAACTCTAGAAACATAAAATCTATACTCTTTTAAGAAAGAAAGAAAGAATTCTACCATATGATATTGTCCAGTGCATTCTCCCATGTCAGTCAAATATTTCAAGATACATTCTATAGGGTGGCATTTGTTAAATAACCACTCTTGCTATAGACTGTTAAGTGTATGTGTTTGTAATGAGGAACATTTGAGGAACTGACTTCTGTGGGGAATCTTTAATCCTTTTGGAAAATCTGTTGTTAAGAGGCCTCTATTTAGTGATTGATTTTGTAATTTGCATGAAGCAGATTTACAAAACAAATCGGTTTAATTTTTTCAGGTGTGAAAACTCTCTGGGAATTGGTAGCTTTTCCTTGATGGAGCAAATATCTTGATCACAGAGACTAACATCTCAAATAACGTCTCTGCTTTCACAATCAGGGGACTTTATTTTGTAAAGCCAATAAGATGTAATTACATCAGAAGTATTACTGAAAAACAGCAACAACAAAATTAATTTATGTTGCAGAGGGCTATGGAGAATTTCACACTCATGTGTATTAACACACAGAACTTTAAACAGAAATATGAAACAATTCTAAAAGTTGAATACCACCAAAACCTTACAGTATGATGATGAGCAATAGTTTCAGCACATATTTTAACAAAACCACAAAGAAAACAATTCACTTTTGACTTTATCATGAATCATTGCAGCTTATCTCCAGATACTGTAGGGGACCTTATGGGATGCATTTAAATTATACATTAGTTTCCTCTTGCTGTTGTAACAGATTATCACAAACTTAGTGGCAACAACAAAATTTGTTGTATAGTTCTGAAAGTCAGAAGTCTCACTTGGACTATAGTCAAGGTATCAGCAGGGCTCATTCCTACGGGAGTTTCTATGGGAATCCATTTCTTCCTTCTTCCAGCTCTTAGAAGCTGCTGGTGTTCTCTGACTTATGGCCCCATCACTCCAACCTCTGCTTTAATCACCTTGCCTTCTTTTACTTTGAGCCTCTCACCCGCCTCTATAAGGACGCTTGTGATTATACTGGGAACACTAGGATAATCCAGATAACCTCTTCATCTCAAGATCTTTAGTTAATCACATCTGCAATATTTGTTCTACTATATAAAGTAACATATTCACAGGTTCAGGGGATTAGAATGTTGACATCTTTGCCAGGCCTTTATTTAGCATAACACAAATCCTAACTGATTTTTTGTATTTTATTTCACTCCATCCAAACCTTTTCAGTTCTTCATTTTTACCTATTGAATAGTGTTATTGTAAGCAATATAAAAAAGACTTTCTTGAAATGTAAATTAATGACTTAGTTAAATCAGTCCACCCATTTGTTGCATAGTTACTATGGCCCAGTAGGTTTAATAGGCTTCCTGCACTTCTCTGTCTTGTCCTTGTAACTATTTTCTATAGCCAAGAATTGGATGAATAGACCCCTTTTAAAATTTTAAAGTGGTAGAAAATACTTCTCTTTAATTGTTTGGCATCCATCTGTCCTTTCTTAGAGACCTCATGTTTATACATTAATTTTAACAAGATTGCCTCGTTAAAATATCTTGAATGCATGTAAGAAAGTAATATCTTTAAAAGCTCCCAAAGAGAGAAAGTATAGCAGAGTTTCAAAGCTAGATAAAAAGTAAACAAAAAATCCAGTCCGACTAATACATGGCCCAAATGACCAAATGGTGGGAAGCCACAGGATGATTGCAGACCTGAGGAGCCAGTCAAGGAAGGGCAAATGACCAAGGCATCGTGACTTACTTCTTCAATGTTGGGATGAGAGTGACTCTAGGCTCACATGGCCATCTATATGTCCATTAATGAAACCTTAAGGTACAACTTTTTTTTTTTTTCTGCCATAAAACTACGCAGGAAAAGAACAAGTAGTTTTGTTTATTCACAGCAGAACATCCTATGACAATGAGTAATGCTTTACAAAGGGACACTGTGGTACAGAATGGGAGCAGAAAACCTGGTTTTTACCTTGTCAGAAAGAAATTTCTACAAAAATAAAGGGTTTGGCTGTTTTTACATAACTCCAGGTACTGAAGGTGTTTTGATTTGTTTTGGAAGGTGATGATAGTGTTGTGAATTCTAAGGGCTCTTTCTGGGAAGAACAAAAGGATGTGCATATAATTACCAAGGACGTGGGAGAAAAAGGATGCTTGGTAAATTAGTGAGTCCTTTGAGTCCTACTTTCTAACCATTGGCCTGAGAAATGAACAGTTGTAAGAGAGGTTGGGAAAGAGTATGATTTTACTGATATTGATCAAATGTTGAGATGAGGTCTGAAATTATTGCATAATGCACACAATTCTGTGCTGTGTACTTGATGTTTGAACACATAATAGACACCTTCAGTGAAGAGTCCAAGTTTTGATTAAATGAATAACATCTTGGTACTCCCTCATATGTTTTCTCATTATACTTAAAAAATTCAGTCAAAAAGCATTTGTTGAGTGCTTATCATGTGTCAGACACTTTGCCATGCCCCAAGTCGACAAAAACAAACACCTGACTCTCTGGGGCTTGTAGTCCATTAGAGAAAGACAGACATATAAATAAATAAGTACAGTTCTGTGTTAAGAGGTTGCGTTGAAGTTGCATCATAGAATTTCTCCCCTTCTTCAGTACCTTTCTGATTTCATATAAACTCTACTTTAGATTTAGATGCTGAAAAGATTATTGATGTTTTAACAATTTCCTGACACCTCTTTTCCCTACCCCGAATATGTGAAAACCTTGTTTTAGGATTTTAAAAGCAAAGGGAGATATTTCAGTGGATAAATAATAGGACCTGATTCACATTTTAGAATTATTATTCTGGCAGAAATGAGATGATGTCCATGTATTATGGAAATGATATTGGGGCACAAAGCAGGAGATTATTGCACAAGAACACGAGGGCCTGAAATGGAGAAGCCATTTCAGAAATATTTGCTGAACGAATGGATAGATGGAAGAGATCCTAAACTGGGGACAACAGGAAAGGAGCATATTCAGCTACAAGACTGAGTGGTGTATCAAAGAGGCAGGCTACAACGCACACACACTGGATGTTGAGAGGAAGGCAAAGGAGAGAATCTGGGTAATACCTAGGTTTCTGTCTAGGGCCACAGAGCATCATGGTGATGTCTTTTTTTTTTTTTTTTTAAGATCGGTAAATGGAGACGGAAGAGAAGGAAAGGTGATATGTTTTGTTCTGGATAAATTGTTTTTGAGATGAGCAAGGGATATCTGGGTAGAGATGCTCAGTAGGCTTATGAAGAGAATGGAAGAAGCCATCTAGACTGAACAGAAATATCTAGGACTCACCAGAATTGGTGGGGCGGCGTGGTAATTGAAGCCAGTTATAGGGAAGGAAATTGCTCAGGGAAAATGTGTAGCAAGAAAAGGAGGAAAGAATACCAAGGAACACCAATTTTAAGGAAAATCAGAGAATGATGATGCAACAAAAGAGACTGAGAAGTCATCATCATCCAGGCAGCATATTCTGTTCCACCCTTTATCCAGTGTGTATTTGTGTACGTGTCTTTTGGAGCTAAGTCCTTTAAGAAAGGGAATCATTTTGTATTTTATTCCAAAAATCTGAAATAGGGCAAATAATAGATGATAAATAAATGTTGCCTCAGGAAATACACGCTTTCATTAGAATGTATATTTTTCATAACTTTATGTAAGTTCTTTCCCTATGTGTTTGGTGGATGTTCATGTTCATAACTTTACTAAAGTTATCCATTTTTGTGTAGCACTTCATTAATAGTAATTATTACCCTTACATAACTGTCCCCAGAGAAACATTAGCCTACCATGGCTGAATTTTAGGAACATTGGCCCAAACAGTAGGGGCAAATAACTTGAGACAGCATGCAGACAATACCAATAATGCTCGCAGATTTTTGCCTGCTTTTGTAAATCACCAGGAAGCCAAGGTATCTCAACAACAACAACTTGACTACAGATGTAAAATTCTCCCTCAGAGAATAGGGAAAAAAAAACCACTTGTCTTCTATAAAGTTACTTATCATTCTGCACCACTCTTATAAATTAATTTGCAGTTGAAGTAATAGCATTTCTACATATGTATTTTGCATTAATGCAAATCTAGATCTAATATTCAGGAAAATCATTTCACATTGTTAATATTATTTCTAGCTATAGCCTGCCTGGCTGACATGATGTGCCTACAAGGGTGATTTCAGAAGCACTTGAAAAGCCCTCTGCCCCCTCAAATGCAGTCGTCATCTGCTCTCTGACTCCCCTGATTTCCTTATCCTATAAAATGGTTATTAGATTTAAGGATGACAACCCAAACACCCATTATAGGGAGGGCATAAGTGACTTAATTCTTCAATGACAAGTTAGGAGTAAATGGAAAATTAGGAAAATAGGACAACTTTACGTTTGAGCATTGTTTTTGGAAGAAATTGTTAGTTTTTGTAGCATAATTAACCCATGTCAGTTACAGGAAAATATATTCATTTGATCAATTGTTATAGCCCTTTGCTACTAATTCTCTTAAATCTTAAAAAAAAGAAGTCCTGGCCATTAAATTATAAGCTTTTTGAGGGTAGAAACTGCCTCTTAATCACCGTTATATTCTGCCCTTGTCACTAGCAGCTAACAGGGACTAGTGTAGAGAAGAAAAAGAAGGAGGTAGATAAATATATATGTCACCACCATGAAGGATGTGTTCCAGAGTAGGAAAGGGTAAAGATGGAGCAATCAGGGAACACCAAGAATAAATGACCTACAAAAATATGTGATAACATGAAACAATATGCTTAAGAAAAATAAAAAGGAAGTTTCCTTCCTTTGAGAGATTGTGTCCGGGATTCTTCTGGGGGACGAGGTCCTTGTTACAGGGAGGATGTTACCTCCACAAGGCACAGGAGAGCCAGACAATGAAAGGAGAAGCCCCAGGAGGCCCTTAACCTGATGCTGAATTTATGCATGCTGTTTTAGGCCACAATAACATCTCTTTGGTGTCTTGGCTTTAGAGGAAATTAATAGAACTAGAAGTACATTTGACATTTTCATTACTCAAGGAAATTAATCCATTATGGCAATTAGTGTACTCTTTTGCAAACTAAAGCCTAAATACCAACTGAAGGAAATTATAAAGATAAATAATTTTAGGGAACATTGCGACGTTGTCTTTTCACAAAGAAAACTGATTTAATAAAAAATAATTTTTAAATTTTATTTTACTATTAAAAAAAAAAAAACCTTTCCAAAAACTGGAAAGAGAACATTTGAACAAGGCCAGGGTTTGATCTCATCAAAAACTGATTGTATACACCCAAGTTTCACCAAATCTTTTAAAACCACTGTCATTTTTAAAAAAATTTTTTTATTGAGTTATAGTCATTTTACAATGTTGTGTCAAATTCCAGTGTAGAGCACAATTTTTCAGTTATACATGAACATACATTCATTGTCACATTCTCTTTCACTGTTAGCCACTACAAGATCCTGTATATATTTCCCTGTGCTACACAGTACAATCTAGTTTATCTATTCTACAATTTGAAATCCCAGTCTGTCCCTTCCCACTCCCTGTCCCCCTGGCAACCACAAGTTTGTATTTTATGTCTATGAGTCTGTTTCTGTTTTATATTTATGTTTATTTATTTATTTTTTTTAGATTCTGCATATGAGCGATCTCATATGGTATTTTTCTTTCTCTTTCTGGCTTACTTCACTTAGAATGACATTCTCCAGGAGCATCCATGTTGCTGCAAATGGCGTTATGTTGTCAGTTTTTATGGCTGAGTAGTATTCCATTGTATAAATATACCACCACTTCTTTATCCAGTCATCCGCTGATGGACATTTAGGCTGTTTCCATGTCTTGGCTATTGTAAATAATGCTGCTATGAACATTGGGGTGCAGGTGTCATCCTGAAGTAGGGTTCCTTCTGGATATAAGCCCAGGAGCAGGATTCCTGGGCCCTATGCTAAGTCTATTCCTAGTCTTTTGAGGAATCTCCATACTGTTTTCCACAGTGGCTGCACCAAACTACATTCCCACGAGCAGTGTAGGAAGGTTCCCTTTTCTCCACAGCCTCTCCAGCATTTGTCATTTGTGAATTTTTAAATGATGGCCATTCTGACTGGTGTGAGGTGATACCTCATTGTAGTTTTGATTTACATTTCTCTGATAATTAGTGATACTGAGCATTTTTTCATGTGTCTATTGATCATTTGTATGTCTTCCTTGGAGAATGGCTTGTTTAGGTCTTCTGCCCACTTTTGGATTGGGTTGTTTGTTTTTTTCTTATTAAATCATATGAGCTGCTTATATATTCTGGAGATCACGTCTTTGTCGGTTTCATTTGCAAAGATTTTCTCCCATTCCGTAGGTTGTCGTTTTGTTTTACTTACAGTTTCCTTTGCTGTGCAGAAGCTTGTAAGTTTAATTAGGTCCCATTTATTTATTCTTGCTTTTATTTCTATTGCTTGGATAGACTGCCCTAGGAGAAAATTTTTGAGATGTATGTCAGATAATGTTTTGGCTATATTTTCTTCTAGGAGATTTGTTGTATCTTGTCTTATGTTTAAGTCTTTGATCCATTTTGAGTGAAGCCACTGTCATTTTTTGCACAGCAGATGTGGATAACAGAAGAGTATGCTTTCCAACTGATAAATAAGCTGTCTTAATAAACATCAAGCCATACATATAAAGTAGTGTTTCAAATACATAAAATAGAATTAATGAAGAAATATAGGTAAGGTAGCATTTCATTTGAAGACAAAAATCCAAAAGACTAATATTAAAATGTGAATGTGATTTTATGTCAAGGTATGTGAGTTGTAAAGTAATGCATGTTACAAAATTTATCTTCTTGAAGTTTCACATATTGTATACTTAACATTGGAGTCATCAGTAGGTGGCAATGTATTTGTTTACTATGTACAGATATGGGTTGAAGGGGCAGATGGCAATATTGAATATAAATATGCAGTGGAGATATAAAAGGCTTTTCTTATACTAATTCAACTTGTTATAAGCAAAATATTAGGATACAGTTATGTAAATTTTAAATTTGCATATTGGAAACAAATAGCAAATAGAACATTTCTCCCCTAGCATAAGGCTATGCTTAAAACATTAACATTTAAATTGCTTGAATTTTAATAATGTCTCTAAACAATGTGTTTTCTGGCATTTATTCAGGAACTGAGTAACATACTAAAACTTCTTTGGACAAAAGCTTTCTGGGAACTCTCTTTTGCCTGTTGTACCTACACTTTCTGAAGGCTGTGGGATAAAGGATCGAAGAATATGTTGAAATTAAGCACTGAATATTAGCACAACCTAATTTCTTTTTTTTCATTTTTCTTTTTTTAGTGTATATATATATATATATATATATTTTTTTTTTTTTTTTAATTGAAGTATAAACAGTTTAAAATGTTGTGGCAATTTCTGGTGTGCAGCATAATGCTTCAGTCATACACAAGCATACATATATTCCTTTTCATTTCCTTTTTCACCATAAGTTACTATAAGATATTTAATATAGTTCCCTGTGCTATGCAGTATGAATTTGTTGTTTATCTATTTTATACGTATTAGCTAGTATCTGCAAATCTCGAACTCCCAATTTATCCCTTCCCACCACATTTCCCCCCTGGTAACCGTAAGTCTGTTTTCTATATCTGTGAGGCTGATTCTATTTTATAAATAAGTTTGTCTTTTTTTTTCTTTTTTCTTTTTTTTTAAATTACACGCGGGGAATTTTTTTTGCGCTTTCTGGCTTACTTCACTTAGAGTGACAATCTCTAGGTCCATCCATGTTGCTGCAAATGGCATTATTTTATTCTTTTTTATGACTGAGTAGTATTCCATTGTATAAATACACCACAACTTCTTTATCCAGTCATCTGTCGATGGACATTTAGGTTGTTTCCATGTCTTGGCTATTGTAAATAGTGCTGCTATGAACATTGAGGTGCATGTATCTTTTTGAATTAAGGTTCCCTTTGGATATATGCCCAGCAGTGAGATTGCTGAATCATATGGTAAGTCTATCTTTAGTCTTTTGAGGAATCTCCGTACTGTTTTCCATAAAGGCTGCACCAAACTACATTCCTACCAATAGTGTAGGAGGGTTCCCTTTTCTCCACACCCTCTCCAGCATTTACTGTTTGTGGACTTTTGTGTGATGGCCATTCTGACTGTGTGAGGTGATGCCTCATTATAGTTTTGATTTGTATTTCTCTGACAATTAGTGATATTGAGCATTTTTTCATGTGCCTGTTGGCCATTTGTATGTCTTCATTAGAGAATTGCTTGTTTAGGTCTTCTGCCCATTTTTGGATTGGGTTGTTTGTTTTTTGTTATTAAATCATATGAGCTGTTTATATATTCTGGAAATTAAGCCTTTATCAGTCTCATCTTATGCAAGTATTTTCTCCCATTCTGTAGATTTTTTGTTTTGCTTATGGTTTCCTTTGCTGTGAAAAAGCTTATAAGTTTAATTACATCCCGTTTGTTTATTTTTGCTTTTATTTCTATTGCCTGAGTAGACTGCCCTAGGAGAACATTGCTGCAATTTATGTCAGATAATGTTTTGCCTATGTTTTTTCTTCTAAGAAGTTTATAGTGTCTTCTCTTATGTTTAAATCTTTAAGCCATTTTGAGTTAATTTTTGTGTATGATGTGAAGGTGTATTCTAATTTCATTGATTTACATGCAGCTGTCCAGTTTTCCCAACGCCACTTGTTCAAGAGACTATCTTTTCTCTGTTGTATGTTCTTGCCTCCTTTGTCAAAGATTAACTGACCATAGTTTATGAGTTTATTTCTGGGCTCTCTGTTCTGTTCCATTGATCCATATGTTTTTGTACTAGCACCATGCTGTTTTGATTACTGTAGCTTTCTAGTATTGTCTGAAGTCTGGGAGTGTTATTCCTCCAGCTTGATTCTTTTTCTTCACTATTGCTTTGGCAATTTGGGGTCTTTTGTGATTCCATATAAATTTTAGGATTAGTTGTTCTAGTTCTGTGAAAAATGTCCTAGGTAGTTTGATAGGGATTGCATTAAATCTATAGATTGCTTTGGGTTGTATGGCCATTTTAACAATATTGATTCTTCCAATCCAAGAACATGGAATATCTTTCCATTTCTTTAAGCTGTGTTTAATTTCCTTTGTCAATGTTTTGTAGTTCTCCATGTATAAGTCTTTCGCTTCTTTGGTCAGATTTATTCCTACATATTTTATTTTTTTGAATGCAATTTTAAAGAGGATTGTTTCTTTACTTTCCTTTTCTGATATTTCATTGTTGGTGTAAAGAAATGCCACTGATTTCTAGCACACTCTAATTTCTTAACTCTTTATTGGATATGCTACACAAATAGAAATGTATACATATAAGTATAGGGTTTAATAAATGTTCACAAACTTAATAAACTGTCAAAGTATACACAGACTAAGCAATAGAAAATTACCAGCACTTTAAAACCTCTCCATGCTTCTCTCTGGCCACTACGCCCCCTGCACCATCACCACCTCCCTCAGGGTAATCTCTATCGTGATTTCTAACAGCATAGTTTAGGTTTTTTTGTTTGTTTGTTTTTATACTCTATATAGAGTTAGCATGTATTCTTTTGTGTTCATCTTCATTTGCTTAACATTATGTTTGTGAGAATCATCCATATTATTATTTCTAATTGTTCACCATTCATTCTTATTGTTAAGCAGTATTCCTCTGTGTGAATATATCATAATTTAGTCAACTATTGATGATCTTTTGTGTAGTTTCCAGTTTAAAGGAGTGATGAACAGTATTATGAATATTCTAAAACACATCCTTTGGTGAACATGTGTATGCATTTGCTCAGTATACACTCTGGAGTGAAATTGCTGGGTCATAGCTTATGTCTCTAGCTTTAGTATAATAGGTACTACCCAAATGCTTTCCACAGTGGTTGTACCCTAGCTAGATTTTTAATCGACCACTAACAAACATGGGCTCTTTCGATTTACTACATTCCTGATTCAACCTGAAACCATAGGTAAACCCCCAATTATTTCAGAGCAAATTCCTTGAGACAGTTCTTTCAGACCAAAGTAAAGTCCTATAGAATAAAGAAATTATTTAATCTACTTTATGTACCTCTGAATGTATGATTCTTGCCTCCTTAGTTTGTTGATGTTTCTTGTCTAAAAAGATGGATTGGATATAACATGTCTGGGGAAATGATGATCACAGCTACTCATAGTGTATGTTACATTTTCTCTGCACTTTTCACAGGGATCTCAGGTATTATTATCCTCATTGTATATGCGAGGAAACTGCATCTCAGAAAGGTTAAGTGACTGCCCAAGCTAGGACAGCTAGTGAGGGGCAGTGCAGGGATCCAACCTAAGTCTTTCTTTATTCCTAAGCCCAGATCTTCCTCTCTGCCAAGTGCATCTCACGGCACTATGCCGCCTAGTGAATCCTTTTCATGTTGCCTGTTTAATACTGGCCCCTCCTGCACACAGAGGGAGTCAAATGTGAACCTCATTGTGGGTTGACCCTTCCATATTAATTCAGAGTAGCTGCTTCCTGATAGATTGTTTCCCATTGACTTTTATCATTAAAGCATATGCAGTATGCAAAATAATTTGAAATGTTATGCAATCTTTTCTCCATATTAATACATATGTAGGGATGTGGTATTCCTGACACAGAAACAGAAACAAAGCTGTTTTGTGTTGTTCTTTGCATTTCTAGTAGGAGTCATAATTTCATATTTGCAAGTATTACAAGTAGAAATGCTAATCTTATGTCTTCATGTGCTCTTTCTTTTTGAAGATATAAGCAAAGGCAGTTGCTATTTGTGACCATGACTCAAAAGGCTGTTTTTTCTTCCTTAATATATTAAGGCTGCATATTGGTTTACAACTCGAGTCACTAATCATTCTATTTCTCCCCTTACAGTTTCATCATTTTGCTCAAAATGTACCATTTCATGAACACTTACCATATTCCAAGCTGCCTGTGCATTTTAAATGTTCCTACTACAAACTGGCTCCACTTCATTTCATCATACAGCTACTGTCTGAATGTCCATTCTTTGCACTCATCAAACTTCTGGAATTTGTTGAAGCAAATAGCATTAGTAGAACTCCAATATCAATACTCTGTCTTCATTCCATGACCTCCAAGTTGGTGATTCTCTCTTGCTATTTAGTGCTAATTATGACTTTAAATTATGTTGGTGAGATGTTCAAGGAATTAGATGTGATTAATATAAAAGATCCAAATCTCTCTTGGACATAAGGTAGATTACACAATATCTTCATTCTACACGTCTTTACTTTGGTCTGAAATAGTTTCTTTTACATTTTCATTTTGACCATAATTAAGAAATTATGCTGAATGGGCCACATTTGCTCTAAGAATGAATAGAATTAAATTACTGTGCTGCCATTCTCCCCGAAGAACAAATCTTTGCCCTTGAAAATGTATCCATTGAGTATCATAATGTTTTGTCCTTGGCCCTGTGCAAGTCACTGTTGTCACCAATGGTTGGACGAAGAGATGAGAGGAATGATTATTAAAGTTTTAGGACACTAGGAAGTATTATAAATTCAGTAAATTAAGATTAAAATTTAAAATTATTCCAGGGGGCTAGAATTCTTCACCAAAACAAGTGGAATAAAATTTAAAATAGAAATGGGGAGAATTATGCATTTCTGAAAGGCTAACTTTGTATGTAAAAGATGTGGGCACTTGCGCAAAAGAAATTCCTATAAAAATTTGGAGGATTTAGTTCACTTGGAATTAAGTTTTAACCAACAATATGATGCCAGTACAATTTGTCTCAATTTTATTTACTATTATCATGTATTACTATGTATCTAGCATTTTAGTTTTACGTGTTACCTGCAGAAGATAAATAAAAGCATTTCAAATGGTAAATCCTGGTATCTTGCTTAAAATGATGAGCATACCACATAGAAGTAATTAACTGAAGATATTTCTTTAAGGAGTTCAAGTAATGTATTCTAGGAACATTCCTTTCTGGGCATCTAATGAATATAAGAGTAAGATAAAGAACCATGAGTATACACTAATTCTTTCTTTGACTATGCCCTCTTAAATTCCATTTGTCCCAGGCATGATTTTAGCAGTCTTAGTTTGTGTCAGCATTTTGGGCACATCTGATTTACCAATTGTTTATATTGTTGAATAAACATTCCTAACAACCTATCTCTATAACATCTGTCTCCATGGTAGGTAAATACATTTATCCGTGGCACATTGGAGAGACTCATTTGACTTTCGCTGGGTCCACCCTTGGTCATGAATGCTGTAGAAGTGACTTGTAATCTTGGATCTCAGATTATACCTCATGAGCCCTTCATTCTCAGAAAGGACAAATTTTGAAGTTTTGGTCCATTTCTGAACACAATTAAATGTAAATTACTTAAGCTCCACCTAATGGCAGTAATAGTTTCCTGATTTCCATTTACATATGTTGATCCAACAAAACATAAATTGAGTCTGTTCACAGATCCAGTGGTATATTTGAGCACTTGAGTGAAAGGGTTTTGTGATGATTATTAAATGTGAAAAAAAGTGAATTCTTAGTATGAGAAACTTAATATTCAGTAAATGTTCTAAGGCATGTCTTGTACTCTTATACAAGGGAATGGGATTTTTCTATGCATCTTAAGAACAGTATGAGGATGTCCCTTAGGGTCCAGGAAGTTTGAACCATCTTTGGACAATTTCTAAGACGCTTTCACAAAGCGACCAAAATTTATTCAGAATTGATTTTCTGCAGTGTAGCATGGACATCTAGGAGCAGTAAGGCTGGAAATAAATTTTTATTGAAGTATATTGCTCTTGATATTTTAAAATTGCATGTGGAAACTGTGTCCCCCTTCTGGGATATATAGGTAAGAAGAATCACAGTTCCTATCTCTTTGGAATCTAAAATGGGTTTCCATAAAGGAGTAGTGAGTGAAAGTTAGAGACCATGTAGCCTGAGAGGCTGCAGGTTAGGGATTAAATCCACCTTCGCTCAGGAAACCAGGACAAGCAATAGATAGATGCTGAAGGTGGTGCATGTGCAAATAGACGGAGCCAGGACGGTTTGAGTTGGGGAGCTATGAGAACAGAAGCAGTTCATGAGCTCCTGCACACATGTGGGTATAGGACATTTAAAAAGACTGAGAGCATAGTATTCTTCTGTGAGCAGTTTTCTTTCTCTTCCTATATGAGCTGCAGATTCAAAAAAAATCTTTATATTTCTTGAAAATACTGCCTCATGCCTACTCTAAATTTTAAATTTTGTTCGCTGTTATTTTTTCCTACTTCAAATTCAAATCTTTAAGTTCCTCTTTAAATAAATCTCAGATTAAAAAAAATAAATCTCAGATAAGAAAACAAGGACATTTTTAGTCAGGTAAATTTATACCTATGTTTTAGACTTCTTTCACATTGGAAAAAAATCAGCCTGCAAAATTTACACTATTGAAATTTTTTGGAGTTACGTGTTAAATGGATGCTTTTTCACAGGTACTCAACACTCCTCATTATAAAAACAAATAGTTTTTACTTTCTCTTCACTAATTGTATATTTGGGCGTCCTGCAATCAAGCTCCTTAGGCCTGGAAGGGACATTAAACATTACATAGCTCATTTGCTCTTTTATTACTGAATCGCCAGCCTTTCTGCTAAATGTCTGTGTGGTCTGAATCGATACTTCAGTAAATGGGAACATATTACCTTTTGAGGTGGTCTATTCTTTCTCTGGAGACTCTCACTTATTAGGCAGTTCTTATTACTGAACAAAGTCTCTCTCTGACAAAATTGGGGGCCCAGAATAAAACAACTATGCTTTCTCTTTCTTTCTCTCCAACTGTTTGCATGTTGCCTTCGTGACTCCTATACCTTACCTGTCAAGTCTTTTCTTCTTCATGTCCTTCTGGCATCTACACATCTTTCAGCTGAGTATTGTTTTGAATTCTTTCACCATCTTTGTCACTCTTGTTGATGCATATTATGTCAAGTGTGGCATCTGTGCCTGATCACAATTGTCCTGAACAAAATAGAAAGGAACTGGCACTTTGCTGATTCTATTAGAATAGGCTGAAATACTATTAGACTTCTTGGTGGCCATATTCACTGCTGCCGCTCACTGTGCTTGCTGTATATTACTTACAGTTCCTAAGGCTCAGCTCTTTCCTCTGCTTATTAGGGGCTCAAGCAAAAATCTGTCACAAACTGCTATTCGACGCGCAATTTGTAACTATCAAATAATATTTCCTTTCATACACTTCCTTTTGTAAGTTATTGTGTCTGTCTGTAAGTTTGGCGGCACAGAAAAAATAATTCATTTTGTTATTATTTTTTCATTTTTATTCCTCAGATTTTGATTCTCTATAGTGGGCTAGAAACCGTTTTCTAAAAAGCTAAAATGAGGTCAGTGAAATACAAAGAGCTATGCATTTGAAAGGGTACCTTTAGCTAGGTATATATGCCAAGTTTGAACTAAAATTATAGCTTCTTTGACATTTCTATCAAGTGAAAATTTGGGGGAGCCTTAATTCTTATACTTTCTGTGCTTTAGTTTAAGGCTTATAGTAAGATAGTCCTAAAAATAGTGACTATTATGGGGTAAGTGTAACTTTTCAAGTTATATAGTGCTAGCTCTCTCTTGTTCTGGGTCCTAATTAGGTGAGGTATGACATTTTTTAAAATTTGTTTACTTTTGCTGTTTCTATAATTAAAGAGCTTGTATTCAAATTCTATACACTTTCTCTTTTATCTGTGCTATTATTTTTATAAGCCCCGAACTAAGGATGATTCTATCACGCACATATATGCTGATTTGGTCTTAATAGGTACAACCAAAATAAAGTTAATATTTTTAAAGTCAGTGGAACAATCAAGTGAAAGGAATTACTTTTGGTGATAATGATCCTTCCAATATTTGTCAGGTAGCTTTAACAACTGAATTTATCTAAAACATTGCCTATATTGGCTCAGAAATACAAGAGGCATTAAACGTACATCAGATACCATGTTCTTGCTCTGGTCCACTGGAATTGATAGCAGCTGGCAGAAATATAGCACATATCAGTCATTAGTGTGAAGGCCAGGTCTGAGAAAAGACTCGGTAAAGAACATGCGTTTACAGAGAACAGTGAGAAATTACAAATAATAGCCAAATGCAAGGGCAGTTTTCTACTAAACTTGACCCTTAAACAACATGGGTTTGAACTGCCTGGGTGCACTTACACACAGATCTTTTTCAGTGGTAAATACTACGGAACTACAGGATCCTGGTTGGTTGACTTTGCAGATGTGGAACCACTGAGACAGAGGAACTGTGAATACGGAGGAACTGTGGATACAGACGGTTGACTCTAAGTTATACAAGAATTTTCGACTCCAGGGAGGGTCAGTACCCCAAGGGGTCAACTATATATGTCCCATACACATATCATTCCTTAAAGTCATATGTAGGTAATAAAGAGCACCACTATCAATCCTGAAGTACGTATCTATATTCCTATGGATAAAACACCTAGGAGACATCTCTGAGATACCCAATTTTGTGCTATACTGACATATTTTCTCTTAAACCAGTGATTGACTCATTTAACCAGTGTGCCTTTTTCCAGTCCTAAATAAGTCCTTTGACAACTCAAAACATACTTAAATTAGTTTGGAAAATAAGAGGGTAAATATAATCATAATATATGAGCATTCTAACCTTAATGTATACTGTTCTAGTCTGTTAATAACAACTAATGACAACATTCACCATCTGAATGAACAAAATATTGATTGCTTTGTTTTGACAATACAGGTACAAATATTACATCATACATGAATTAAATTTAGACAGAATCAACTATGGTGACTCAGAAAAGGAGAGAGAGAAAGGGATTTAAATAGTGTCAGGACCTGATATTTCACTCAATGAGTGTAAGTTCCGAGGACTGACTCCACTGTAGTTCAAACATAGTTTGTATTTAAGTAATGCAGCATATAAATACATAATTTTCAAGATTCTGTTAATGCATTTTTCTTTTTTGTTGTTGTAGAAAGAAAGAAGGCACTTTACTAGTATCTCATACTTAAATAGCACTATGTGCTAAACACTGTTTCTTATATGTATATGTATGTATGTGGTTCCAAAAATATGATGAATTAAGTGTTATTACTAGCACCCATTTTCAAGATGAAAAACCTGAGGTACAAAAGGATAAGTGTCTTGCCAAAGGCCATAGTATTTATGTAAAAATTGACCACAACTCTAATATATTCCCTCTTAACTACTATACTTATTCAGTACACAAGTACATTCACATGTACATATTTACTATACAGCTGGGGTCTTGGCTTTCTAAAATTTATGTATTTTAGAGGATTTATATGGTCATCTTACTTTGTGTTGCCATAACCGAATACCATAGACTGGGGGTCTTAAACAACAGAAATTTACTTCCTCACATGTATGGAGCCCGGGAAATCAGAGATCAATGTGCCAGCATGATTGGTTTCTTGTAAGGACCTTCTTCCTGGCTTATGGGTGACTACCTTCTTCCTGTGTCCTCAGATGGTGGAGAGAGAGAGAAGTCCTCTGGTGTCTCTTCTTATAAGAATACTAAACCCATCATGAGAGCTCCACCCTCATGATCTCATCTAAACCTAATTATCTCCCAAAGGCCTCCTTTCCAAATACCATCACACTGGAGGTTAGGACTTCAACATCTGAATTTTTGGAGAACACTGTTCTGTTCATAGCAATGGTAGATTGTAAACTTCTGAGTTCATGAACCATGTTTTGTTGATCTTCACATCCCCACGATATGGACTTAATTATATTTCAAAAATTGGCCTTGTTAACAGTTTTGGATAATCCCTGTCAAACCTTGAGGTCATCTACAATCATTTCCTATTTTTTTAATCTATGAAAAAAGTACCAGAATTAGCTTGAGTGGCTCTACCATGTGAGGTCTTAACCTCATAGTTCAGTATATCAGCGTCTGTACCAAACAATGAATAGAAAAGAAGTAAGGGGAAGCAAATGGTGCAACTGCAGTATCTCTTAAGGAATATTCCCGAAAGCTCTCACAAGCTGCTCCTCTTTGCATTCTCATCTCATCACATCTTGTCTCATCACATTAGCCAAACATAGTCACAGTGCTACAACTAATAGCAAAGGAGACTGGGAAATGTGATCGTGATTCAGAGTGGCCATGTGCCCAGCTAAAACTTCTATTAATATGGACAAAGGGAGGAAATGGATATTGGGGGACAAGTGGGAGACTGCAACATGTCATTCCTGTGCTTCATACATACAGACAAATACAGGAAAAGAACGTGGTTATATGCATACTGTGAATTATAAAATAATATATATTTTTTCTCATTGGACATTGCAAAGCTTCTCACTTTCAAAAAAGAGGCTGGTTGAAATTTACTAAGTACTTTAAAGCAATACTTGAAGAGATAATAATCGTATTTAGAAAGAAACTCTTCCCTTTGTTTAATTTTAGGAACTGATTCCCAATTCCTGTTTTATGTTTCAAGAATTCTAGGGAGCATCTGTGTGGCAGTGGTTGAGACCATTCTTTGAGAATTTAACATTATTTGGTCCCCCAAAGCACCAAGCATATTGTAAATTTCAAGTGGCAGAGGAAGGTAGAGAGAGAGAGTTCCTTCAAGTTCGGAATGAATAAGAAACCAGAATATTTAATTCACTTATTCATCCATTCAAGGTCATCTTACTGAGTGACAACCTCTTGTTCTCTAGTTTAAAACCATTTATGTCTATGGTGTAGGTCATAGAAGCAACAGAGGGAATCTGAGATGAGTCACTTCAACATTTGAATATGTACACTGCCTGATATAACTGAGTTGTAAAGACAATGGTAACACTTAGACAGTGTGTATTTTTAAAAGCATCTTTTTTACAAAAGTCTCAAAGCACTTTACATTTGAAACATTGAAAGCTCTAAAGAAAAAAGTTAGAAATCTGAAACAGTGGGAAGCATAAATCAATTTGGGAGTAATTACTTTAATTATTTCTAATAAAATCATTTTGTACCAAGTGAAAATAGTCTTAAGTTTTAAACATTCACTGAGGATTAAGAGTGGCAGGCTCAAGCCTTTATCTTCCTATAAAAAAAGAGCCCTATTATTCTATATTGAGTTAATAGACTTCTGTAGGTTTTTTTTGAGATAAAGTAAAGTATATAATTACTTAGAATAATCAAGAGGGACAGCCAAATCCATTTTTCTTAAGTGCAGTCACATTGCAATAATCGGAAACTGAAAATATGAATGACAAATTCCTTCCAATGGTCATAAATTTTGCATATGGTTCCAACCCAATATTTCTCTCCCTGATGTAATAATGTCTACTTTCACTTATTTGAAATTATTCTTAGACTTGCAGTGGTTAAGAACACAGATTCTGGAGCCAATGTCAAATCCCAGCTCAAAAATTATTAAGCTATGTCACCTTGGGTAATTTGCTAAACTTTCTGTCTGTGCCTCAATTTCCATCTCTATAAAATGGGAATGATAACAGTACCTATCTTATTGTGTTGTTGTCAGGATGAGATAAATTAGTATATTTAAAATATATAGAACAATGTCTGTCACATAATTAGTGTTATTTGAGTTTAGCTGGTATTATTAGGTTCCTTCCAGCTCTAATATTTTGATTCTATTATCTCTATAATCTTCTTTATATGGAAGTACAAGCTATTAATAGATGCTTTGTGTTTTAGTGCATTTTATAAACATTGACATCGTGTTGCAAATGATGTAACAGCTTATGATTTGTGATAGTTGTCTTAATAGAGCACCTTCTGAAAAGAGTGCTGCTTAACTAGAAAGCCTATTTTGGGATTGCAAGAGTCAGGTAGGATCCACAAGTGCAAGTATCTGTAACAAATACATCATTTTTCCCCCAACTTTAAATATATATGCGTGTGTGCGTATATACATACATGATGCTCAGTGATGTGTAGATAGAAATTTCTAATTCCTCCTCAATGTAGAACTGGTGAAAATCTTTAGCCTGGAAGGAGGGCAGAAGAAATCTCTCTCTTTGAGGACAGCCCCAATACATCTATCTGTCAGAGATTTTCTTCTCTTTGTGGGCAGTTCAGGTTTTCATTAAAATTTTGTATTGCTGCCTAAGGCATTCTTGTGCAGGTGTAAGCTGGGTATCTGTGTACTTGTAGCGAAACATTTAATCCTATATGCAAAAAACTTTTCAGCCACTCAGTCTGACATTGTTGAATATTAAAAATTTAAGGCAGAGACTTATTAATCTTTTTTCTGTTATTCTAGGTATTTCTGTGTTTAGGAAGGTTATCTTTTCCCTCAGGTGTCCTTTGAAATATTGGATGAAATCTGTTTTTTCCTTGGTTAGGATACCTGACTACAGAATATGGTAGTTCTCAGTTTTGATTATGAACCATGCAAGTGTATCACCTATTCAAAAATTTTAATCAATAATTTAAAAATACAAAAAGAGATTAAAAGATATTTTCTAAATGAAGGACTTTGTCTTAATATGTAAGGCAGTTTTATTATAAAAATTAAATGAAGTGTTAATGAAAGTCTTCCCACCAGAGTTTTATTTTTAAATATTTTATTCTCATTTTCCCTGTAGTCCACACTACCATCAGTATATTCCCAAATTTAAAATTTTTAAATTCCATTGTATATGATAAACTTTTCTTCACTTTTATGTACATACTGTCATAAATCAACTGGGTGCTTAGGGTACAGGGTGGAAGCTTAACTTGATCTTCCATTCAGTGGTAGTAAAACTTGAAGGGTGCCAAATTCCCTCACAGTGAAAAATGGATCCCTATGAGGCTGACACAATGTCTGAAAATCTCACCATTAACATTGCTCCTTGAGGGCTTTGTGGAGACAAGCATTTTAATTAGGTTAAGGCATTATATTTCCTGGGTAAATCATTTGCTACCCAAACACAATAGCATGCATTTTTCCATCTTCTTAAAACTTATTAACACACAGCAGAACCCTGAGGAAATGATATGAGACAGAAAAGTGTACGTCTCAGAGAAATAAAGAGGTAGAGAAAGGTCAGATTCGTGAGAGTCGCCAGGTCCCAGTGGGCGTTTCTAGACCAAAGGGAGGAAGCACCATGAGATTTCAAGAATCTATTGTAGTTTCTCCTAAGCTCTTTACCATATTATTTGAGTTAGAACTTTCTGTTTGTTTTCCATTTTTGTTTTTTGTTTTGTTGGTCTTAATAACTGACTAAGATAAGAGCCAGCCACATTTGATGTGACCTTTTATTGTCTCTGTGCTGGTTAGCCATGACCTCAAATTGAAATTCTACCTTAGTACTGCTGCAAAAATTTGCTTTTGCTACGCATTTCTGAAAGTTACTGTGGACTATTTACTTAAAAAAACACAAAAACAAAAAAAATACAGTTGGGCAAGATGGTAATGACACAGCAATACATGAAACTCTGAAGATGAATGATAAATCAATTTTTTTTTAATGACTATTAAAACGATACACTCTCACTTTTGGCTAGCTTAGCCGTTACGTATCCTAAAAATCCCCCATTTAAAACAAATAAAATAAAGTAAAACCATCAAAAATGTAAGAACTCAAGAAATTAAAGTACAAACAAAAACAAAACACACAAAAACTGCAAAATGGCTGAAATCCAGAGGATTAACTTGATCCTGGAGTTGCAAAAGTCCTGGGGGACTTTTTTAACCTCTAAAATAAGAGATTTGCATTTTATCAACTATGCAGAAATAGGAAACAAGCCCTTGGTTCCATGTAATTTGAGAATTGGGACTGAGCTCTTTATTTAAAGTGAAATTTTTAATGAGTTTCATCCTCCGTAAAGAGTAGACTAGTAAAATCTAACTTACCAACAAAGTAAGAAGACACGGAAACTTCTCTATCTTGCCTTGGGATCTAAGTGGAAAAAGAAAGTTTATCTTGAGAAATGGTGCTTGAAGGCCAACTCTCATGCAGGTTTGGGTTTCAACATTATAGTATTTACATAATACATGTAATACTCTGGCACAGAAAACTCGATGCTGAGAAATTAACAGGAAAGGTACCACACTGGCATTTGGGGTCACTGAGCAGAATAAAATAGGAATTCTTTCTGGAGGAATCACATCAGACTCAATGGGTTTTATCTCATGAATGTAAGATTGGTTGAATTTTGAAAAATCATTCAAGATAATTCACTATATTGAGAAAATTGCATGATCATATCAATTGACAAAGAGATGTCATTTAACAAAATCCAACATCTCTTCATGATGGACACTCTTGGAAAATTAGGAATGGAAAGACACATGATAAACCTCATAAAAAGCATGTACAGAAAAGCTAAAGCTAACAAAATACTTAATGATTTGCATATTTTACTGCCATTGAAATGGACATTTTAAATATTTTTTGTGTATTGGTTTTATTTCTTTAGTAAGTTTTTAACTGAAATACATTTGACATAATGTGTAAAATTAAGATGTATGACATGTTGACTTGATACATTTATATGTTGTAATATGATTGCTGTTATAGTGATAGCATCTCCATCACATCACATAATTATGTTTTTGTGATGGGAATAATTGAGATCTAGTCTCTTAGCAAGTTTGATGATTATAATACAATATCGTTACCTATATTCACTGTAATGTACATTAAATCTCCATGACTTGTCTATTAGTTGCAAGTTTGTGCCCTTAAATATTTTCTCACCTATACCCTCCCCTCCCAACTGCTGGTAAATATAATTTTACTTTTTGTTTTTATGAGTTTGGCTTTTTTAATTTTTAATTTTTATAATTTTTGAGGGGAAGGCAATTTGGCTTATTTATTTATCTATTTTATTTGTTTAATGGAGGTACCAGGGATTGAACCCAGGACCTCTTGAATGCTAGCATGCTAAGCATGTGCTCTATCACTAAGCTATATCCTCCCTCCTCAAGTATGTCTTTTTTAGATTCCATACATAAGTGATATCATACACTGTTTATCTTCCTCTGTCTGATTTAACCTCTCAACATAATGCTCTCAAGTTCTATCCATGGTGTTGCAAATAACAAAATTTCCTTCTTTCTCATGGCTGAATACTATTCCATTGTACGCATATACCATAACATCTTTATCCATTCATCTGCTGACAGGCACTTAGATTGTTTCCATATCTTGGCTATTGTGAATAATGCTGCAGTAAACATGGGAGTCCATATATCTCTTCAATATCTTATTTTCATTTCCTTTGGGTATATATCTAGAAGTGGAATTGATGGATCCTGTGGAAGTTCTACTTTTAATTGTTAAGAAACCTCCATATTGTTTCCATAGTGACTGAACCAGTTTAAATTCCTACCAACAGTGTAGAAGGGTTCCCTATTCTCCACATCTTAGCCAATACTTGTTATCTATTGTCTTCTTGATGGTGGGCAAAGAAACTAAATAGATGCTTTCCATCCAAATGACTAACAGGTACATGAAAAAATGTTCAATATCATTAATCATCAGGGAAATGGATATTAATATGACAATGAGATATCACCTCACACCTGTTAGAATGGCTATCAGTGTAAGTTGTTTATTCATAATTTTTCATCCCCTTTTCAATTGGGAATTCCCATTTTTATTGCTTGATAAGAACCCCTTTTATTTATTTATTTACTGTTATATTTTGGAGTAACTGTTATAAGTTTATATATGTCTTCTTTATTATAAATCTTTTCCTCAGTATCTACTTTGCTTTTCAATATTTGCTTTTAGAAGTTTTAGCTGCTAAACTGTAGGTTTTTTAAATCTGTATGGCATTGATCTTTTCTTTATTTCACTTTCTTTTATTTTATCTTTAGAAAAATTGTTTCTCTCATAGAGTGTTTAGGTATTCAATGATTATTTATTCTACAGAGTGGGGAGAGTTAAATCGTATACATTTATATAATACACATAATTTAATATATAATAAATATACATATAAACATATATATTACATATATACATATGATACCTATATTATATATATATATTAATTGCTACTCAAGGAAGGAGAAAGAACAAAAGCTTTTGCTCTCTCTCCATGGTCTTTGTATCTCTTTCTCATATATATATATATATATATATATATATATATATATATAAGACATATATATTTCCTTCTAAGTGAAAGAGATTTTTACATTGAACTTCAGAATAAATTGAAACTTTTATAATGAGCATTTCTCAAAGAGATAAAATTATATATATATATATGTGTATATATATAATTCACACACTTACAGGTATATACATGTACATACACACAAACATAGATTCTAACATTATTTTGGTTTCAACATCATTTATTTACTGAATAAAAGCACTTTTCATTTATTTGAAATGCTATCTTTATTATTTTGTTTTTCTACAATATATGATCTTTTGAGTATTTTTTGTTCTTTAGATATTTATATACTTAAAGAACATTTAAAGCATCTTCCATATTGAATATACTTAGAAAGACATATGAAAATGAAGCATCATTTAAAGAATATAGAAGAAAGAATGAGAAAAATTATTGTGCCAGAAAACTTGGGCAAAGTTATAGTTGTAGTTTAGTAGAAAAGCTAGATATTCAGATTAGGGCAGGAAAGAAAAAGTGTGGAGTTATATACTTCTCATAGTAAACATAAAAGATAATGTTAATTGAGTGTTCAGTATATGCAAGAGATTGTAAAGACATTACATGTACTATCTCATTGAATTCTAAAAAAAATCCCAGGATCTCCTTTTCACAAATGAGGAAACGGAGACTTAAAAATTTAATTTCCCTTGTCAGAAAAAGTTGGGACTAAGCCTCGATTCCAAATCTGTCTGATTCCCAAGCTATCATCTTTACTGCTGTGCTATACTACTTTTGTTAGATTAAAGAAAACATAAAAGTTTATCTAGTGAGACAAATACTCTCCTGTCCCTAAATCCTAGGTGAAATTTATTGTGTGGATGTTGACTAACAATGATGGATAATGTCTTCAACACATGTTTTACAGAAAATAGAGTAACATTTTGAAAATGGCCATTTCTTCTATCAGCTTTTGATAACAGCTCAGTTCATAACATTGAGTTATAACTTAGTGCAGGCATTTCTATGGCCAACAAGGCTGAGACAGCTCAGATATGTTGCTATCTACGATCAGCTTTGTTCAGGAATGTATTTGTCTTAACGCCCATCATAGGGAGGGCCATAGAGAATCAGAAGAGGGGGCTTAATTTTTTCTAAATTACAGGCAAATGGCAGATTCTATTAGAGATGAAAATAAGTCATGCAGAAAAGTCAATGTGAGTTAGCAGTTACCTGTCCTCAAGATAACCAAGATAGTTCCCTAAAGTAAGAATAGAATTGAGAACTGAAGCTGGATTGATTATTTGTCCTCTGCATGTGAAATTTTAAGAGCCATGTGGAGTTAAATTCAGTGGCAAGTCAAAAAATGCCAAGATTGAAGGGCTTCAGAAGCCTGATTTCACCTCTGTAACTGAGCACTCAGGAAGTGCTAGGCATAGAACATATGTTAAATAAATATTTATGCAATAAATAAATGAATAATAACATGAAAGAAGGAATGCGTGATTTCCCAAGTACGTACTTTTTAAAAAAGAACTATGTGTGTATCTTCCCAGTCACTTTTGGGATCATATTTAAAACTTTGACAATATATGAAGATTTGATTTTGATTTAATTTTTGTTAATAACTTTCATTGACAGGAGTTTTTTTCTTCATTTAATAATGTAAATTACATACAGGCACTGTAGTAAATTGTTCTTTGTAAATCATTTCAATAAATCTTCATCAAAACCATTGTTATTTAGATACTATATTTTCCTTTTGCAGATGAAAAAAATTAAGGCTCGGAGAGGTTAAGCATCTTGTCCAAGGTGACACAGCTGTGAGCAGCTAGAATTTTTGCCCTATCTTCCCAAGTCTATGCTCCATATGATTCTGTAAAACAAATATGGACCAATATTTTCTCCATTTTATGTCTTTGAGAAATGCTCATTATAAAAATTTAAAATTATCCTAAAGTTTAAAGTAAATCTCTTTCACTTAGTGGGATACATGTATATTTGAGTGAGAGAGAAAGAGATACCAAGGCCAAGGGGAGAGAGCAAGAGATTTCCTTTTGTCCTTTCTCCTCTTCCCTTGAGTAGGAGCTGACTAGCACAGCTCAGAAGACTACATGAACTGAGCTACTTATAGTTTTTAAGGAGTAAATCATACGGCCGAGTAAAAAGGCGTTGCTGTATATATGTGTGATCTCTGATAACAAATGAGCACTCAACCCTACCCAGCATTCTATATTTCTGTATTATGCTCACTCTCTATTCTCAGAAATGTCTCTTTTATTTTTCTCATTTTTCTGATTTGTTCAATCTCTACTCAGGTACCAAGCTATTACTGCCCCCCAGATAAGCTCACATTTTATAGAGGATACAAAGTGATTAGATCCACCACCAAATCTACCAGTGAACTTGGATCTGCTTCCATATTAGTTTTGTTGGGATTTCGTGAAGGATGAGCAGGACATTATGGCTTCCTGATTTTAAAATTAGCGAAAACATTTTTGTGGGTCCCTAAAACCATTTGTGAGCCCCTAAAACTGTTCCTACCGTGCTAACGAGTAAGTAGGTGCTGAGAAAGAACCTGTCTCACTATCAAACACTAATCCTTCTTAATGCACTGGATTGCATATCCTCCCACCTGCTCAAAGAGCTTTCTATTTTGGTTCCCTCTTCTCATTATATTAACCATTTTTAAAAATATTAGAATTTTTTGCACCCCACTCCCACTTAAATACTGGATTTTTGCCACCAGTATGAAAACAAATTTTAATGTCTTCTAGTTTCAAAGAACAAATAGAACATTTATTCATTATTTTCCACCTTTTGCTAACCTCTGTCTCTACTCTCATCTAAAGATAAACTTCTCTCACTTCTGTCTTTCTTTGAGATTAATCAAACATTTTTATAATAATTGTTTTCTTCTATTAATTTATAGTAATGCATTGTTCTTTTAATTGTTATCCAAGGGAGTTACACTGCCTGTATAAAGTTGAGTAGAAATGGTGAGAGCAGGCATCCTTGCCTTTTCCACAATCCTAGGGAAAAAGCATTCAATTTTTCACCTTTACAAGTGATGTTAGCTGTAGAATTTTTGGTATATTCCTAGTTTGCTGGGGGGTTTTTTAATAAGAAATTTATGTTACTAGAGCTGATCGAAGAATTCAGCAAGGTAGCAGGTTACAAGATTAACGTTCAAAAATCAGTTGCATTTCTTTACACTAATGATGAATCAACAGAAAAAGAAAGTAGAGAAACAATCCCATTTAAAATAACACCCAAAGTAATAAAATATCTGGGAATAAATCTAACCAAGGAGGTGAAAGAATTATACACAGAAAATTATAAACCACTGATGAAGGAAATTAAAGAAGACTTTAAAAAATGGAAAGATATCCCATGCTCTTGGATTGGAAGACTCAATATTGTTAAAATGGTCACACTGCCCAAGGCAATCTACAGATTTAATGCAATCCCTATCCAATTACCCAGGACATATTTCACAGAACTAGAACAAATCATAATAAAATTTATATGGAACCATCAAAGACCTAGAATTGCCAAAGCATTACTGAAGACAAAGAAAGAGGCTGGAGGAATAACTCTCCCAGACTTCAGACAATACTATAGAGCTACAGTCATCAAGACAGCATAGTATTGGTACCAAAACAGACATATAGACCAATGGAACAGAATAGAGAGCCCAGAAATGAACCCACAAACTTCTGGTCAACTAATCTTCGACAAAGGAGGCAAGAATATATGATGGAATAAAGACAGTCTCTTCAACAAATGGTGTTGGGAAAACTGGACAGCAGCATGTAAAGCAATGAAGCTAGAACACTCCCTTACACCATACACAAAAATCAACTCAAAATGGATCAAAGACTTAAACATAAGACAAGATACAATAAACCTCCTAGAGGAAAACATAGGCAAAACATTATCTGACATACATCTCAAAAATTTTCTCCTAGAAGAAATAAAAGCAAGAATAAACAAATGGGACCTAATGAAACTTACAAGCTTCCGCACAGCTAAGGAAACCATAAAGTAAAACAAAAAGACAACCTACAGAATGGGAAAAAATTTTTGCAGATGAAACTGACAAAGGCTTGATCTCCAGAATATATAAGCAGCTCATACGACTCAATAAGAAGAAAATAAGCAACCCGATCCAAAAATGGGCAGAAGACCTAAACAAGCAATTCTCCAAGAAAGACATACAAATGATCAATAGGCACATGAAAAAATGCTCAATATCACTAATTATCAGAGAAATGCAAATCAAAACTACAATGAGTTATCACCTCACACCAGTCAGAATGGCCATAATTCAAAAGTCCACAAATGACAAATGCTGGAGAGGCTATGGAGAAAAGGGAACCCTCCTACACTGCTCGTGGGAATGCAGTTTGGTACAGCCACTGTGGAAAACAGTATGGAGATTCCTCAAAAGACTAGGAATAGACTTACCATATGACCCAGGAATCCCACTCCTGGGCTTATATCCAGAAGGAACCCTACTTCAGGATGACACCTGCACCCCAATGTTCATAGCAGCATTATTTACAGTAGCCAAGACATGGAAACAGCCTAAATGTCCATCAACAGATGACTGGATAAAGAAGAGGTGGTATATTTATACAATGGAATACTACTCAGCCATAAAAACTGACAACATAACGCCATTTGCAGCAACATGGATGCTCCTGGAGAATGTCATTCTAAGTGAAGTAAGCCAGAAAGAGAAAGAAAAATACCATGTGAGATCGCTCATATGTGGAATCTAAAATAAAACAAAACAAAACAAAAACAAGGCATAAATACAGAACAGAAAATAGACTCATAGACATAGAATACAGACTTGTGGTTGCCAAGGGGGTGGGGGGTGGGAAGAGATAGACTGGGATTTCAAAATTGTAGAATACATAAACAAGATTATACTGTATAGCGCAGGGAAATATATACAAGATCTTATGGTAGCTCACAGAGAAAGGAATGTGACAATGAATATATATATGTTCATGTATAACTGAAAAATTGTGCTCTACACTGAAATTTGACACATTGTAAAACGATTATAAATCAATAAAAAATGTTAAAAAAATTTATGTTGAATTTTGTTTTTTGCTTTTTCCACAGTTATTGAGATTATTAAATAGTTTTCTTCTTTAGACTTTTGATATGATGAATTGCATTGACTGATTTTCTCCCATTTTTTATTGTGGTAAAATACACATAACATAAAATTTACAATCTTTAGTTTTAAATGTACACTTAAGTGGCATTAATTACATTCATATCATTGTGAAACCATCACGACAATCCAGCTCCAGAACCCTTTTAATCTTCTAAGACTGAAACTCTATATCCATCTGACAGTAACTTCATTCCCCCTTCTCCCCACCCCTGGAAAGTACCACTGTACTTTCTGTACCTTTGATTTTGACTGTTTTAAGTACGTCATATAAATGAAATCCTATAATATTTATCTTTTTATGATTGGCTTATTTCACTTAGTCTAATATCCTTAAGGCTAATCCATGTTGTAGTACAGTGAAGACTTTTTTTTAAGGCTGAATAGATACCATTGCATGTATGTGTGTGTGTATCACATTTTGCTTATCCATTCATCCATAGACACGAGTTGCTTCCACATTTTAGCTATTACTTCCACATTTTAGCTATTATGAATAGTACTGCTATGAGTATGGGTGTACAAATATCTCTTTGAGACCCTGCTTTCAATTCTTTTGTGAATATACCCAAAAGTACAATTGTTGGTTCCTATGGTAATTCTGTTTTTTGGAACAACTCCATATTATTTTTCGCAATGGCTGCATCGCTTTACCTTCCCATTAACAGTGCACAAGTGTTCCAATTTCTCTAGATCCTCACTGAAACTTACCATTTTCTGTTGATAGCAGCCATCCTAATGGATATGAGATGGTATCTCATTTTAGTTTTGGCTTGCATTTCCTTAATGATTAGTGATGTTGGGTATCTTTTTATGTGTTTAATGGCCATTTAAATATCTTCTTTGGAGAAATATCTATGCAAATCCTTTGCCATTTAAAAATTTTCCTTTGCTTTTCTTATTCAAAATTGTTTGGGCTATTCTATGTCATATGTGTTTTTTAAACATTAGGATTAACTTGTTGATCTTTAGGGAAAAAAAACCTGAAATTTCATTGGCATTCCTTTAAATCTATACATCACTTTGGGGAGAATCCATATATTAACATTACTGAGACTTATAATTCATGGAAAGCACGGTATTTCACCATCTATTTAGATCTCTTTAATTTCTCTCAGGAATTTATTGCACATATCTTGTTAAGTATAATCCTAAATATTTCATATTGATGGGACTTACTGTTTTACTTATGTGTCACAATTTCTTGCTTCTTGACCTTGCTAGTTATTTTTGATTGGCTGCTGTATATTGCAATTTTATGCGCTTGGATTTTGTAACCTTTCTTTAAAGATTGTTGTACTTTTTTCCTGGGAGACAGTTTCATTATCATGGATAAGTTTGATCTTTTTGAGATTTGTTTTAAAGTTTGACAGGGTAGATATTGACCACTCTTTACTCTAGGAATGGTTCAGTTCCACCCCTCAGGTATGGCTCTCTGGGGTCTCTACTGACTTACCATCAGGGACTGCCCTCTCCGGTTGGTCAAGCTGAATGACTCCCCTCCCTGTGTGAGCCTTGGGACTTCTGCAGTTTAAAGCACCTTGATCATTTTTTTTTTTTCCTGGCCTTAAGGAATTTTGCTGTGTGCATGTACGGGTTAACTTTAGCAACAGATTCAAGGGAAAGACTATGCTTCAGATTCCTGAAGCTTTTCTTTTGAAAAAAAAAATTTTTTTTTTCCTCTGAAACTTTGCCTTTCAGCTTCAAGTTACCATACATTCCCTGAACTGATTTTTTTTTCTTCAGTCAGTGAGATCACCATGCCCTGTTTACGATTATCTCGAACTACCATAGTCCTAATCGTGCATCCAGAAGGACAGCCAGAACACTTGGAGGGCTCACTTCTGTCATTTCCCTTTTTTGAGGGGTCACAGTATATTTCTGTATATATATACTGTATATCTCCCAGTATCTGAAAGAAGATGTTTGATGTATTTTGTCGAGTTTTCTAGTTGTTTCTAGGAAGTTAAGTACAGATTCGGCAACTTCATCATGGCTGGAAGCAATCTTGTTATACTTTTAAAAATAGACCTTTTAATAGAGCAGTTTTAGGTTCACAGCAAAACTCATGAATTGAGAGATTTCCCATATACTCCCTGCCCCAACACATGTATAACCTCCTCCATTATCAACATCCCCCACGATTTGTTACAACTTAATAAACCCACATTAACAATCATTATCCCCCAAAGCCCATAGGTTACAGTAGGGTTTGCTCTTGGTGTCGCACACTGTATGAGTTTGGACAAATACATAATGCCATGTTGGTGTTAGTGATCCAGATTTAGGCTATTTTAATAGGTATGTGATGGTATCTTACTGTTGTTTTAATTTGCATTTCCTTGATGACAAATGATGTAGCTAGAACATCTCTTCATATGCTTATTTGCCACTTTTATATCTTCTTTGGTGAGGTGTCTGTCAAGGTCTTTGGCCCGGTTTAAAAAATTGAGTTGTTTGTTTTCTTATTGTTGAGTTTTAAGAGTTCTTTATATATTTTGGATGGCAGTCCTTTATCAGATAGGCCTTTTGCAAGTATGGGTATTCCCCACTTTTTCAAAATTTTCTTTCCACCACTTCACTTTCATGAAAGGCTGACATTATCACCTGTTTTCCCTCACTGAAAGAAATCTGAAGAGAATTTTTGTTTTCACACAGAAAGCAATACTAACATTCAGCAGTTGTTTTGTAGCAAGCCATTTTGAAGCAGCACGTACACGAGGAGTGACAGTAGTACTGCCAGCCTTCTTCCCCAGGAACTACAGTCAGCATCAAACCCCCATAGCTTTGAACCGTGTCTGCAAGCATCTCTGTTTTATCTTGGTTTGTTTTGTGCATCCCTTAGCAAGATGTGCCCTGAGGTAATTGCTTCTTTGCTTCATGTCATTGTAGGAATGCTTTACTTTTGGATAGCCGGGGAAGCTTGTGTTTTCTCCCAGTTAGTGGCTTGCCTTTTCATTTTCTTGACATTGTCTTTAGCAGAGCAGAGGTTTTTAATTGCAAAAAAGGCCAGCTTCTTTCATGGATCCTGACTTTGGTGTTGAATCTAAAAAGTCATTGCCATACCCCAGGTCATGTAGATTTTCTCCTAGGTCATCTTCTAGGAGTTTTATAGTTTTTCATTTTACATTTAGGTTTATGATCCATTTTGAGTTAATTTTTGTGAAGGGTATAATGTCTGTGTTTAGATTCATTTTTTTACATGTGGATGTCCAATTGTCCCATCAGCATTTGTTGAAAAGACTGTCATTGCTCCATTGTGTTGCCTTTGCTCCTGTGTCAAAGATCAGTTGACTATATTTATGTGGGTCTATTTCTTGGGTCTCTTTTCTTTTCCATTGACCTATTTGTCTATTATTTTGCCAATACCACATTGTTGATTACTGTAGCTTTATAATAAGTTTTAAAGTTGTGTAGTGTCAGTCCTCCAACTCTGTTTCTCTCCTTCAATATTATATTGGCTATTCTAGATCTTTTCCCTCTTCATATAAATTTTAGAATCTGGTTGTTGATATCCACAAAATGACTTGCTGAAATTTTTATTGCATGAATCCTTATATCAAGTAGGGGAGAATTGATATTTGACAACATTTAGTTTCTCTATCTGTAAACATAAAATGTCTCTCCAGTTACTAAGTTCTTTATTATCTTTCATCAGAGTTTTGTAGTTTTTCTTACATAGATCTTGTACATATTTTGTTAGATTTATGCTTAAGTATTTCCATTTTGAGAGATGCTAGTGTAAATGGTATTTTGTTTTTAATTTTATATTTAACTTGTTCATTGCTGGCATATAGGAAAATGATTGACTTTTCTGTATTAACTTTGTATCCTGAAACCTTACCATAATAGTTTATTAGTTTCTAGTTTATTACTTTGAGAAGGTCTTTGTTTGTTTGTTTGTTTGTTTATTCATTTGGATTTTGTGGATAGACAGTCATGTCTTCTGTGAACAGAGTTTTATGTCTTCCTTCTCAATCTGTATACCTTTTATTTTGTTTACTTATTGCATTAGCTAAAACTTCCAGTATGATGTTTAAAAAGAGTGGTGAGAGAGACATCCTTGGCTTGTAATTTTTCTATGCTTTTAAGACTCACAGAAGTTGACAAAAATACGAGTGGGTAAAGGCTAAAATTCTGGAGTTCCTTTTTCCCTTACGTACTTCTGTGCCATAATAAATATTTCAAATACTTTGATCTGCTGTATTTTTTACTTACATTAAACTTACCAATATATAGGGCATGCTGTAAATATTGCTATAATGTTTAGAAATTGGAAATTCAGGCAGTGAATAGGTATTCAGCAATCTATAAAGAAAAGGCCTATTGCTAAAAAGACTCTTTTATATCTCTTTTGGTATATTGATCCTCTTTAGGGATTAGATCCTACTCTGTCAGTACACAGATTGACTTTTCAAGTCATTAAAGTAAAAGAAAAATTGTCAAGTGTTCATTAAAAATTACATTCAGAAAAAAAATTGCATTTGGAATCTCCTCATTGTACAGCACTATTTATATATGCCAAGTCCTCACATGCCCTTGCATTGTAAATTTTTCTAAAAAGAAAAAAAAAAAAAAACAACACATAAATCCACTTTGACTCCATCTACTTACTCTAAACAAAAATTCCCCAAACAATACTGCCCCAGGCATCAATGTATAAAAATGAAGCTATATTGTACTGAAAGAGAGGGATCTGCAGTTTGAGATTTTTTTTAATTGGTGAGTAAATTTTTTATAAACTCCATAAACACCTCATCCAGTGCCACTAATTGTTATTTTAACATAATGATACAAGCCAAATAAGTAGATTATTTCATTTATTGACTACACAGCATATCTGAAAATTTTGTTTTTCGTATTCATAGGTGTCAAGATGATATAATTTGCTATTTTCCACAAAAGTAAAAAAATAAAAATAAAGCATGGTGATTATATTATATACTGTATTATATACTTGAAAGTAACTAAAAGAGTAAATCTTAAATATTCTCACCACAAAAAAAGTGGTAATTATGTAAGGTGATGGAGGTATTAACTAATGCTATTATGGTAATCATTTTGTGATATGTGTGTATCACCTCTACACATACACTTTAAATTTATACAGTGTTATACAATAAATGTGGGAAAAAGTCAGCCAAATACTTAATGTCTTTTTTTTCACCCTTTCTTTGCTTTATACCTTTGGATGTCTCAGGACAAAGGCTATAATAAGAACATTCATAATTCATGTGATTAAGTCTTGGGTAACTTCCAATGACAAGTACTTTCAGTGGTCGAAAATTACAAAAGTGAGTTATAGCATTAAAAATCTCTAAATGAATTGATAGAGGAATATTATTAGCAGCAGATATAAAAATACTTCATAATTTACCCATTAACTGAAAGTAAAATGGCTTTTTAAAATCACTCAGACATTGTGTTTCATCACAAACATTTTAAAATCACTATATTCTAGAGTCATAATTTTTCACATTAATAATATTTCAAGAAGCAGTTCCCTGTGGTAAATATATGAGATGTGGTATATCTAATCCTTATGTTTAATGCATTTTAATGAATCTACATTTGTCTATTTCATTTTATTTCTTTCTTAATGGTCATTTGGTTTCCAAGCATATGTTAATTGGATGTCATTAATTTTAAATGTTGAAAAAGAAAACATCCCTAATCTAACCTTCTCTACCTAGTACCTGAAAAAAAGACTAATTTAAATTTTGTGAATAAGGCATATTTACTAGAATTCTTGAAATGGAATTTGATATATTCATTTGGACTGATATTTTTCTAGCCATATCTTTCTTTTTTCAATTCAGTCATTAATTTCATTATTGGCTTTATGAGATCATATTATTCCTTTATACTACTCTGATTGCTTAAGTATTTGTAGCCACATTAAGCTTCTTTCCCAGTGTTTTAATATAAGAATCTTTTTTCTATACCAATCTGATTAGCTGCTCATTTTAACTTTTATGAAATTGTTGTCATGGTATTGTCTATGTAGCATACACTCTAACTTTCTTGGTTTTCCCTTTTTGTTTTCTTTCATTAAAATTTCACCTTAGCAGTGAAGCCTCTTGGTGCTAGTTTAGGTTAATAATAATGTCCAACTTTACTGAATCTTCTAACCCAATAAGCCAGTGCTACTTTTCATTAAGAAAACTTCTTTGCTGGCTTATCTGCAAGCCTTAATCAACCACAGGAATTCAAACATATTGCTTGTTGTTAAGATAATACTCTTTTGGCATCTTATGTTAAATATGGGTATAAAATTTTCTTCATTATTTAATACTCGGAAGAAATTTGATAAGTTCCTTATGTTTTCTCTGTTGACTAAAACTGAGCATTTCAACTTTTTCATATCTAAAAAACCTTCCTTGATCAAAATCTTATATGAAACCCTAATATTTGAAAGAAACAAAATTTTAAATTGTTCTGCCTGAAACAGGGATGGTTGCTCTCATTTCAGTCTCCTTACCTCTTTCTAAAAGGAATCCAGAGAGAGAGAGAGAATGGGTATGTGTGTTGGCTTCTCTTTGAATAACTATGATGTAGACACAGCTTGTCTGTGTATATATGGAATCACCAATGACCAGCATATTTATGAACATGAATATGTTGTTAATTAAAAAGAACAGTATGGTATGAGGCTGTGCATGCACACAAAAAGCCATCTGCCAGTCTTCCGTTTAGCTCTGTAGCACTAGGCAAATTATGTGTCCTCTCTCTTCCTTGGTTTTCTTACCTATAAAATATGGCTAATAATAGTAACAATCTCATAGAATTGTTGGGAGATTTAAATGAATTATTACATGTAAAGACACAAACTAGAGCCTGGCAGATCTACAAAATTTCTACAAATACTAATTATTATTTTTCTCTCTGCCTTTGCTGTACTTTAATTTCTAATCTTTCTACATTAATATGCATAACTTACATGATATAAAATTAAATGAAATATGAGAAACGCTGAGAGAGTATGTAGAACAAGTAAAAATACTTCCTAAAAATGTAAAAGTTCCTATATTTTTACTAAACCTTTAATGTTATGTTTACAAAATGTTGTGGCTACTATGATATCTTTACAAGAGACTGAAAATTGGGGTTGTTGTTCATGACTCTGAACTAAGAGACTTGTTGCTTTAGATTAACAACCTGATTTTTGATATGAGTTTTAGAAGGTGTTAAGGGTTCTGCTCAGGTGCCCCTGGGTTTGGAGCAGGAAATCAAGAGAGGATGAGTGATTGGGGTCCAAGACACTCCTGCCCTTTTTGAACTTGGGCAACTTCAATTTTATCCATTTTATATAGTAGACTTCTAGAAAAATACTTAAAAACAAGTGTAATGAATCAAGTAGAAAATGTCCCACAAATATTTGAAGCCCATCAACCCAATGAAGATGACTCATTGAACAATGAGAAATAAATGTGCAATGAGCAGAAGAGACTTTTCTTAGAATGAACACTTCTTGTCAATTTTATGAGAATGATTAATGAAACCTTTTTAAAAATAAGATCAGATACCATGATGACCTAAGATCCATTAATTATCATAGAAAACTTTTGAATTTTACAGTGATTCTCATCAGTTTTCTGAGTCTATAAACAAAATTTTTTAGTGGATCATCCCTCATACTCTTAGAACTTTGAAATACAAAAAACCCTGAAGTATGCCAGTGCCGGTTTTCACAAAGCAAGTTAATTTTAAAAGAACCTGTAGAATTTGTTGTCCCCAAAGGAGAGGCTTTTCCAGACACGACTCATTTGCCAGCTCAAGTTGGAGTCTCAGAGCCTCTTTGTAATGCTGAGATTGTAAACCAGATGCCTCCAATCCAGATCAATTCCAGGAAATGCTGGCCCAGCTTACCCTCAAAAAAAAAAAAAAAATGCTCAGAACTTTTTGGATTCCACTCATCTACTCATGGTGAGTTAAAATTAGAAGGAAAGAGAGCTTTCTTTAGAAATCATTCAGTGTTTCTCAAAAATCTCGTGATATCACATGTTTATTTACCCAGGAAAATATGAAGAATTAAAAGTGGATTTACAGAGGTGGTGATTTTGCAGGGTGTCTGATTTCACCTGGAGGCCTTGATAAGTGGCAGGTGCTTTATCATGAAGACTCACAGGCATGTTGCAGAAACTGTGTGTTTTCTCCTGGTATCACATACACTTCTGAGGATACAGCCTGCAAGCTTGTCTCCTCAAATCAGAATGATGGAATTTTCTAAGTGGCAGATAAATAGCCCTTTCTGTCTTTCAAATAATCAATGCAAAAGCAAACCATGGAGAGAAAGGCTCAGATGGAAGTTTTAGGGTCTGTGCATAGAGAAATGCCAACATGGGTAAGTAATGACATTAACAGAAGCAACAGTAGCATGAGCAGAGAGTTCAGGAGAATTAGACAAGAGCAGAACAGTCCAACAGCACAGAGAACAAAAAGAAAGAAAAGTGGAAAGAGAAGGAAACCTAGTAAGAAACAGTTTGCACTAGAAATTCTTGTCTACTTAAAGATGAAGTAACTTGCAGAAGTCTCCCTCTATAAGTTTGCTGCAAACACAATGCTATAAGAGGAGATGGGTAATTTAGTTAGCAAGATCTGTGGCAATGTTAGGCTTAAGACAAGAGTTTGGCCCTCAAAGAGAACAAATAGATGAAGACCAAGGCCTAGCAGTCCCCAGACCAGAAAACTGTTTCCATCTCTCTAGGGTAGAAGGAATGATAGCTAAAAATGGACTCAGTATTGTACAGTTGTCTTTATCTATATCCTTAATGAAATGAACTACATTTGATTTAACTGTTTCATTTGATTACAATTTATCCATACTTCAGCGACTGAGGAATTCTTAAATCACTTATTTTTATCTAGGCCCTTATTTAAGAGTACTAAAGTAAGTGTTTTTAACAGTGCTGTCAAATTGCTGCTAATAACATTTCTATTTATCATAGAAACACATAAATACAGTTGGGTCCAAGTTCTTCCGTATGCTCTGGCATATTGACTATTACATTTTCTAGATGTGACTTCTACCCTATTCTATAGAAGTGACTGGAACATTTTATGTAGACTTTCTTTATCGGTGTCTGGTTCATACTAGACACTCAATAAATGTTTGTTGATAGAATGAAAGACTGATTCTTCTTCAGCCACCTGCAAATTTTCCATATTACATATTAAAAACTGTTGCTTAAGGGATCACCAAAAGATTACCAAATTTAATTAAATGTAGTGATTATGTTTTCCTTCTTGACTGGAGTTTTCTAGTCCAGAAATTTAAACTGGTTTACTCCTGTATGAATTAAATAAACTAAAAAAAAAATTATTCTTGCATTTTTATAAATTCAACCTGTATCAAAAATTCACTTTGATTGAATTGACTAGCCCAAGCCAGCCAAAGCTAAGATATGCTTGCTTTAAGAAAATTAAAATGTGGTAAAAATAGCATAATTGATTGTAACTGTAGGCATAGCTGATAGCCACAGGTTTAAGGTCTAAACTCAAATTTACAAATGGTTTAGAAAAAAAGTGGGAAAATCATTTGTTATGTTTTTTAAAGCACTGTAAGTCATGGGATGTTGCCACACCTATCAGTTTATTAGAGAATAATGATCCTGTCACTGTGCTAGCTGTCCAGATAACCTCTGGTAAACATAGCTTCCTATGGTCTGGGGGCCAAGTTGATATAATCATTTCAAAATGTCAATAAAGTTGTATTTCTTAAAGGTAAGCATAAACAAGGCACTCACAAGCCAGGTAGTGCCTTCAATCCAGCCAACTCAATGAGGGAATCTTGCATCTCATTCAGCTGCACCCACAGCAGGTAATTTGCAATCAAAAGTCCTGCCACTTCACCACCAGCACAGCGCTCTTACCTTTCCCCCCGACATATTATTCCATTCTGAAATATCTATATTTATTGGCTCCTCTATTCCTGGACAGAGAACTTCCCTTACAACATGCATTATCACACAAGAACAGGTGTCAGTCAGCAACCACATTGTCAAACTTCCCCCAGTTCCCCATCATGACCCTCTTATGACTCACCCTTCTCAAATATCAGTATCTTACAGATGGAAATGTCTATACTTTGCATGAAGCCAGGGCCTGGCACTGGTGCCTTTGTTAATGCTTTTCCCAGCTTTCAGCACGCATAGCTATTTTAATTAGGGGCACAAATTTAGATGCAGCAAGCTCAGTGCAAAATCGAAACTATCTGGCAGTGTCGCAGCTTTTCCTGCCTAGTGCATTCTCCGCATGGCTCTAAACTGAGCTGGAGGTCTCCATATCCTAGCATGTTGATATTCTATCATTACGTAACATATTGGTATTTTATGATAGCATTAATTCAAGGATAATTCAAATCACATTGTTATGTTTAATTATGACTGGAAGCTCATGAATGCGCTTATAATTTTGTATTAAATAACAAATTAACTCCAGCATATAATATAAATGTAATAGGTTATGCAAGTAATATTATGTCTCCAATATTAAATTGTCATTGCCAATTTGCTGTGATTTTTATCAAACAATCAGTTGCGGATCATTCCACTAATAGATCTTGGTTTTGAGATTAGTGTTATGGGAAATAGGAAAAATGATTAATATATGAACTCTCTCATCAGGGAACTTACAATCTAGTGGGCAGATGTATCTAATAAACTAACAAAATACAAACATTTAAGAGAGAGACCAAAAAATGGGCATGAGAAGAAGAAATTGTATCTGCCATAAGGTTTCAAGTGTCAGTGACTCAAAGAATTAAGTATTAACAAAAACGGACATGTCAAGAGAAGCTGCTCATTTGGTGGGAGAGGAGGAGAGGACGAGTTTGGTACTGACCATATTAAACATCCAGTGTGAATGATGCATCAAGGTGGAGATATCTAGCTAAAAAACCAGTTATGTTTTTATGAATCAAAAAGTGGCAAAGTTTGAATTGTGCTTTGAAGCAATAGTTATCAAATTTTTTGGCCTCAGAACCCCTTTGTACTCTCAAAATTTGTTGAGATCACCAAAGAGGATGCTTCTGTGTATATGAGTTACGTCCATCAATAATTTACGTTAGAAGTTAAAACCAAGAAATTTTAGAAATCAGTATTAAATAATTTAAAACAATAATGAAGTCTTATATATCACCATATTTAATATATTTTATGAAAAAATTAACCACATTTCCAAAAAGTAATTGGTGAGTGGAGAGGTATTGTTTTAATTTTTTGAAAATATCTTTAATGTATGGCTTAATAAAAGAGAGTTGGATTCTCATATCTGCTTCTGCATTCAATCTGTTGGGATATCACACGTTATGTAGATCCTGGAAAACTCCACTATAAATTCGTGAGAAAATGAATGGAAAAAAAGGCAAATAATGCCAAATTATTATGAAAATAGTCTGATCTTGATCAGAAACATTCTTTGTATGACTTGAGTCCTTCAAATATGTTTATGCCTTTTTTATTGCTCAGAATATAGGGTGTTTTTGTAAAATTTTCCTATGTACTTGAAAGGAATGTATATTCTGCTGATTTGTGTGAAATTCTCTATAAATGCTAATTAGGTCAACATGGTTGATAGTATTGCTCAAATCTTCTATATCCTTACTGATTTTCTGTGTAATTATTCTATCAATTGTCATGAGAGTGTTGTTGAAATATCTGACTGTAATTGTGGATTTGTGTCTTTTTCCATGCAATTCTATCAGTTTTTGCCATGTACATTTGGAAGCTCTATTATGAAGTGTGTAAGCATTCAGATTTGTTAAGTCTTCTTGAAGAATTTAACCCTTTATCATTATGAAATGACCATTTCCCCTTGCTCTTCTTTGCTTTGGTATTATTATAACCACTCCAGGCTTTTTTAAAAATTAGTGTTAGCAGGGTATATTTTATTTCTATTTTTAAAATTGTAACCTACTTTTCTCATATTTAAAGTGTGTTTCTTGTTGGCAACATATAGTGGGGAATTGCTTTATATTCAAACTGACAATCTCTCTCTTTTATTTGGAGTTATTTAGACCACTTGTCTTGAATGCTGTTAGGTTTGACTGATGCTGTTAGGTTTAAATGTATCATTTGCTATTAGTGTTCTCTTTGTCCCATCTCTTCTTCATCCCCTTTGTCTTCATTTTCCTTTGATAGATTAACTCTATATTCTTATGACTCTATTTTATCTCCTTTGTTGGATTATTAACTATAATTCTTTGTTTTGCATGTGTTAATGGTCATTTTAAGGTTTACAGGATATACGGTTTAATCCATCACAGTATCCCTTCAAGTGACATTATACCACTTATTTTACAGTATTACAATCTTACAGTAGTAGACTTCCATTTCGTCCCCCCGATCTTTATGTAGCTAGCACATATTTGGTTTTACAGATGTTGTAAACCATCCACTACATTATTGTTTTTGTTAAAACAATTTTATTTTAAAGGATTTATGCAAAGTAACATATTTTACATATTTATCCATGTTACCTCTATCAGTGCTTCTCATTCCTTTGTGTGGATCCAGATTCCCACCCGGTATCAGTTTCCTTTATCTCAACACTGCCCTTAGTATTTCCTGCAGTATGAGTCCGCTGGTGATGAAATCTTCAGTTTTAGTAGACCTGAAAAAGCTATTATTCCTTCATTTTTTTCACTGTTTATAAAATTCTAGGCTAATTCTAATATATTTCTTTCCTCTGTAATTTTCTTGCTTTCATTGAGTCCAGCCAGAAATCTGCTGTCTTACTTACCATTTGTTATTCTATACATAATGTGTTATTTTTCTGACTACTTAAGAAATTTTCTTTTTATCACTGGTATTGATTATGATATGCTTTGGTGTAGTTTTCTTCATATTACTTGTTGACATTTGTTGAGATTCCTGTATCTGTGAGTTTTTTTATTTCATTTATATATGAAAAAAGTTAGGTCATTTAAAAAATATGTATTTGTGCTTCTCCCCCCACTTTTCTTCAGGGACTCCAATTACAGTTAAGTAAGTAATTTGAAGTCCTATGACTTAGTTATGCTCCAGTAATTTCTTAAATACTCTTTTCTTTCTCTGTTTTATTTTGGATGGATTCTATTACTTTGTCTTCAGGTTCACTTAATTTTTCTTCTGCAATGTCTAATGTGCCATTGATCCTATAGAGTGTATTTTTAACTTCAGACATTGTGGTTTTCATCTTTAAAAGTTCAATTTAAATTTCCTTTATCTCTTCTATGTCTCTACTTAACATGTTCGATCTTTCCAATAGGTTTGCAAACTTATAGAATATAGTTAAAATAACTATTTAAATATCCTGATCTGCTAATTATTATAATAGTGCCAGATGTGGCTTGGTTTTGTTTAATTTTTCTTCTTATTCTGAGTTATATTTTCCTGCTATTCTGCATGACTAATAACTTTTTATTAGATGTCAGATACAGTGATGTTTACCTTGTTGGTCCCTGGATATTTTTATATTACTCTAAATATTCTTTTTCTCCCATTTATTGAGATGTACTTGATGTATAATATTGTATAAATTTATGGTGTACAATGTGATGATTTGAAATGTTTATCACATTATGGTTAGTTAACACAACCTTCATGTCACATTTTGTTGTTTTTGTTATGATAAGAATATTAAAGCTTTACTCTCTCAGCAACTTCCTGGTATGTAATAGAGTATTTTTAACTATAGTCACCACACTGTACATTAGATCCCCAGAACTTATTCATTGTATAACTGAAAGTTTGTATCCTTTGGCCAACATCTCCCCAACGTCAGTTCTGCTCTCTGTTTTTATGTATTTGATTGACTTTTTTTTTTTAGATCCCACATATAAGTGATTCCATGCAGACTTTCTTTGTCTGGCTTATTTTACTTAGCACAATGCCTTCTAGGTCCATTCATGTTATACATATTATATCACATTTTCTTTATCCAGTCATCTGTCAATGGACACTTAGGTTATTTCCCAGTCTTGGCTATTGTGAATAATGCTGAAATGAATGGAGTGCAGATACCTCTTCAAGATAGTTTTTCCACTTCCTTCAGGTATATACCCAGAAGTGGAATTGTCAGATCATATGGTAGTTCTATTTTTAATATTTTGAAGAACCTCCATAATGTTTTTCACAGTTGCTGTACCAATCTACATTCCCATCAGGAGTGCACCAAGGCTTTCTTTTCTCCATGTCCTGGGCAGTATTTGTTATCTCTTGTCTTTTTCATAGTAGCCATTCTAACAGGCATGAGGTGATATCTTAGTGTGGTTTTGATTTACCTTTCGCTGATGATTAGGGATGTTGAGCACATTTTGTATATTTATTGGCCATTTGTATGTGTTCTTTGAAAAAAATACGTCTATTCAAGTCATCTGCTCATTTTTTTAATTGGATTTTTTTGGCCATTGAGTTGTATGTGTTTCTTATATATTATAGATAATAACTCCTTATCAGATATATCATCTGGCAATATTTTCCCTCGTCCCATAGATTTCCTTTTATTTTGTTGTTTCTTTTGCTATACAAAGGCTTTTTAGTTTGATGTGGTACCATTTGTTGACTTTTGCTTTTGTTGCTTGTGCTTTTGATGTTATGTCCAAAATATCATTGCAAAGATGATATTAAGGAGCTTTTTCCTTAAGTTTTCTGCTAGGAGTTTTATACTTTTAGGTCTTACATTATGTTTTTAATCCATTTCAAGTTACTTTTCGTAAATGGTATAAGATATGGATTTAATTTAATTCTTCTGCACATGTAGATACCCAGTTTTCCCGACACCATTTATTAAAGAGACTATCTTTCCGCCTTAGGACTCTTGGCTCCCTTGTCAAATATTAATTGACCACATATGTGTGGTTTTTATTCTGGGCTCTCAATTTTGCTCCTTTTGTCTATGTGCCTGTTTTTATAGTATCATACTGTTTTTATTAAAGTAACTTTAAATAGAGTTTGAAATCAGGAGGTGTGATGCCTCCAGCTTTGTTGTTTCTCAAGATTGCTTTGGCATTGAGGGGTATTTTGTAGTTCCATACGAATTTTAGAATTTTTTTTCTATTTCTGTGAAAAATGCCATTGGAATTTTGATAGAGGTCGCATTGAATCTATAGACAGCTTTGAGTAGTATGGCTATTTTAACAACATTAATTCTTTGGATCTTTAATCCAAAAAACTTTCCATTTTTATTTGTATTCTTTTCAATTTCTAAATATCTTGATTTTTTTAATGTAATTAAGTTATTTGGAAATTGTTTGATCTTTTTGGGTCTTGCTTTTAAGATTTATTAGGCAGGACTGAGACTGTGCTCAGACTAGAGCTATTTTCTGTTACTGAGACAACGCTGTTCTGAGTACTCCATGCAGTGTCCCGTGAATCATGAGTTCAGTGTGGCTATTGGAACAACCACTACTTCCAGTCCTATGTGGCTGTTGGGCATTGTTACTTTTAAATCTTTTGAGTGTGCCTTCCTTAGTCCTGGTAATTTCCTCATTCATGCACTGATTAATACTCTGCTAAATACTTGCTGGGGATTCTTTGAAAATCTCTGGGGTTCTCTGTTTGTGTAACTCTTTCCTCTCTGGTAGTTTTCCCCAGTAACACTAGCTGTATAATGTCTCCCCAGACTCTCAACTCTATCTCCTCAACTCAGGGAGCCCAAGAGTGTCACTCAGTTCCCTTTCCCAAGGCAACGGCCTGAATATTGCCCCCAAACAGTAAACTGGAACAATTGTCGTGCCCATATTTTGGGTTTGTTTGGTTTTGTCACCTTGTCGAGGATTACTGTCCTTCATTGCCAGATACCCATTGTCCTGAAAAGTATTGTTTCATATATTGTTTCATTTTACTTTTTATTGTCCTCTGACTTCCCTTTTAACTTAAAGGTAGCTACTCTGAGGTACAAAACGTTTTGGTAGGAAAGCAGCACCCTGAACCCCACTTTTGCTAGCAGCACCATAGAACTTTCTGTAGCAAGACACTCATCTGGTCTCTTGCTATGCTGCCCCTTTCAATTGCTGCCCCCACTTCTGGTACCAATTATTGTATTGGATAGAAGCCAGGGGCTACAACAGACACTATTTTAGTTTGTTTAAGGAAAAACTGGTTTATTACCAGATGGTTATGGATATAGTTGAGGCAGCTAGAAAAACAGACTCCAGGGAGCTTCCAGCAACAATTCTTAGGCCGTAGAGTAATATCATTTCTATGTGAGTAGAAAAGCAACTTCTACTGCTGCAAGGAAATACCAAATCTGGAAGTGCTAACTACAGAACCAAACTGCCTTTGCCATAATCCGCCTCAGCAAAACGAATTCCTCATGTCCTCTGTCTTCCGCCCCGCTCATTTCTGGGTCCAACTCATAGGGTCGTTTATTTAATTGAGAGGTGTTTTGACATCACGATTAAGAGCAAGAAACTTAAAGCCAAACTGTCTGGTTTTAAATTCCACCTTCACTATATCGTACCTATCTGTGCCTCAGTCCTGTTATCTGTAAAACAGAGAAAAAATTAGTGCCTATCCCCTCAGATTGTTGTGAGACTAAATATTAAATGCTTAGAACATTTCTGGCACACACACACTTACACACAGATGTTAGACAAGTGTTAGGAATTATTTTATTACTGTTAGCAGCAGCATCAAGGGAGTCTAGCTTAGATCCACAGATAGGATGTCAGACTATCTATCCAGTCCACAGTTTTGGGACTCACAGTTCTAAGTATAAGAACATTATATTCATTGCTGTTAAGCTAGGTTTGATATGAATATAGATATTTATTTCAGTACATTTGGTTTCTGAAACTCAGATAAATTTCTGAAACTAAATCACTGTGCACCTAAACTAGAGTGAATTAACCAAACGATGTCACCATGTGGAGACCTATTCTCTAGGTGGCATTTTCCATATCTTATTTTGTACCTTCCTTTAACCATAATTGTACCTAGGTTTCATAGTAGTAATAAAATAGGATATGGCTGAGAAGAATAGGGACATGAGAGGGACTGTAACCCTGAGTACAAAAAGCAAACTTAGGAGAGGTGAGAAAGTAGGAGAAAAGGACAATAAATCTATATGGTTTTAAACTGTCCAATTGGTGACAGTTTAATAGTGGAAACTAACAAAGAATGTTGATTGCTGTCGTATTATACAAGATGCAATGGGAACAGAGAAGAAATACATTTAACTTTCTGAGGGAGTCAGGGTTAAGTCAACACAAAAGTGACTCTTAAGCAAGGAAGTCATTGGTTTTGAGGATATTAAGAATCTACAGGGTCAAGAAGATACATCATTAATGCTGAATTTATTGAAAAACATATTCAGATAAAAGAAACTTTTTTAAGCAGGAAAAATAAAACAGAAATCAAAGAACATTATAAGGGGCAATAGAATAAATGTCACAGGCAGTGCAGAAATAATTGCTAAAGCAAATAATTATGGTGATTCAAAGAGTATACATGTATAAATGTTATAAATGGTTTGGACTTCTGTTGCATCATTACAGTGATATAATGACAGGCAAGGTGAAACCTAAATAATTAAAAGAAGAACCAGACTAAAGCAATGAATACAGCTTTAGAGCAGAAAAAAAATACTTTAGATGTTTTTCTTTTTATGCTTGTCAATTGACCCAAGCTCATTTTATGACAATAACATAAAGCTATTTTTCTTAACCAGCTGCTAAACAACTTTTTCCCCCTTTTTTACACACAAGAAATAGTGAGGATCAGCAGACCTGATAAAAAAAGAATACCAAGATGAGGAATAAACTTAAAGATTGTTCTTAAATCACACAAGATGTGTTTAATCAAACTAAAGGTGTTTTTCTCCTTCTGGGAAGAGTATCATAAATGATGCAAATGAGTGAATTAACATATCTATTCTAGCATAAATAACTGCATAGTGACTTGTGAGGAATGACAAAAAAGAAAAAATTTTTTTACAATAATTATAAACACTAAAATAATTTGAAGATTTATAACATGATAAAGCTTAAAGTAAGGAAAATGGTTCTTTCTCTTTTTCCTTCCGTTGGAATTGAAAGTTTCTTTTCTCAAAGAGCACAGAATTTCAAAGCTGAAGTAGTGTTCACATTGGAGCTAGAATTGGTCAAGGAAGTAGCTATTGGGAACTTCATTATACTTCTGTATACCATAAACTTTCTCATAACACAGGTGTTTCATATTTCTAAATTATCAAGTTAGGTCCCACTCATTATCTACCCTCTACTGCATTTCTTTGAATTCTTACTTATTGTACATAATGACAAGATTTGTTTGTCTTTGCAGTTTTTCGTTTTTACTCTGATGGGCACTTTTATTCATAAAGAGGGGTTATCTCCTACCCACTGTTCTTTATTTCTCCACGTGTCTTCCTTCTCTCTAACACAAATGTTTCACCTTCTCCATGGTTCCCTGCTCTCAAATCACTTCTATCTACATGATTTCTAACATCATCTTGCTTTTCTCAACTTTACTTGAAACATCAACAAGTTGTCATCTTTGAGGTATGATTTATGTAAAATAGTATGGTCAGATTGATGAATTGTATAAACCTGTGCAACCACAACTCCAGAAAAGACAGAGATAATTACACCCCAGGAGCTTCCCTCATGCCCCTTTCTAGCCAGTTTACCACCTTCAAGAGGTAATCAAGTGTCCTAATAATGTGCATTAGTTATGCCTGTTCTTAGCTTTCATGTAAATAAAATCAAATAGCGTATACTCTTTTGTGTCTATATTCTTTCACTAGCTATGGTATTTTTGAGATTTATCCCTATTGTTGAAATTACTGATACTTTGTTTATATTTATTTTTGAAGAGTATTTTATTTTGTGAATATATCTCACTTTGTTTATCTGTATACCTCTTAATGGATATTTGGGTTGTTTCTAGTTTAAGGTATTATCGTTGAAATTGCTATCAATATTTTTATATAAGTCTTAATATATATATGTATATATATATGTGTGTGTGTGTTATGTGTGTGTGTGTGTATATATATATACACACACATGCATTTTTTTTATCTTGGGTGAGTCGAGTTGCTGGATCATAGGGTAGATTTATGTTTAACTTCATGGGAAAATTCCAAACAGTGTTCAAAAGCAGTTGTGTCATTTTACACTCATACCATTAAAAAAATGAGATACAGCCGCTCTATAAATTTGCCAACATTTGTATTATCATTATATTATCATTATTTTTTATAATCTTAGCCATCCTACTGGGTGTAACATGATGTTTCATTATATTTTTAACTTGCATTTTCTTCAAGGTTAAGGATGTAAATACCTTTTCATGTGCCTGTTGACCATTCTGTACCTTTGTGATGAATGTTAAAGTCCTTTGACCATTTTTAATAATCTTTTTTATTTTTGACTTGTAACTTTTGATATTTTCCGGATATAAGTTCTTTCTCTGATATGTATTTTGCAAATGTATTTTTCTTATGTGTAGATTGACTATTTTTTTAACAGTATCTTTTCCCCTACAGCTTTATTGAGGTATAGTTGACAAAATTATAAGATATTTCAGTATATAGCAGAATGATTTGATATACACATACATTGTGAAAAGATTCTTAGTGGTACATTTTGATGTTCAAAATTTTTAATTTTAATAAATTAAAAATTATCAATCCTTTTCTTTTATAGTTTATCAAATTCATGTTTTGTTTTAAAAATCTTTGCCTAGAGAATGATGTCAGAAAGATGGCAGAACATGAGGTCCCCAGCTCATATCCCCCAAAGAAACAATGTTTTGGCAGTCTTTCACAGACAAAAATGCCTTATGGCAGCTTTGGGATCCAAGTAGGAGGTTGTAAAACTCTGATGGAGCCCAAGAACAAAAAGGGCCACTTTGGGAAGGCAGGCCGATGCCCGTCTTGAAACAGCTCAGTTTCCCTGTAGACTCAGCTATAGCACTGTTTGGCCTTGGTTCTGACACCATCTGCCAAGTGACAAGGAAGGAACCTATTCACGCCTTGGGCAGTGGGCCTACCAACCTTATTCCTGGCCATGGACCCTGAAGTGGCCTGTGATCCAGCTCCAGGCCAGCACAGGAAGTGGCCTGAAGTGGCCTGTGATTCAGCACAGGCCAGCATTATCCTGACACAAAAGTCGGATAAGGCTACTACAAGAAAACTGTAGACCAATATTTCTGATGAATATAGATGCAAAAATCCTCAACAAAATGTTAGGAAACCAAATTCAACAGTACATTACAAGGATTATACCATGATCAAGTGGAAGATATCCTTGAGAAACAAAGATGTTTTAACATATGCAAATCAATAAATATGATGCACCACATTAACAGAATAAAGGATAAAAATCATATGATAATCTCAAAAGATGCAGAAAAAAAGCATTTAAGAAAATTTAACATCCTTAAAAAAGAAAAAGAAAATTTAACATCCTTTTATGATAAAAATTCTCAACAAATTAGGTATTCAAGGAAAGTGCTTCAACATATAAAGGCCATGTATGACAAGTCAATTGCTAACATCATACTCAATAGTGCTAAAAGTTTTTCCCCTAAGATCAGAAACAATACACAGTATCACTCTTACCACTTATGTTAAATATAGTTCTGTAGGTCCTGGCCAGAGAAATTTGGCAAGAAAAAAAAATAAAATTCGTCCAGATTGGAAAGGAAGATATAAAACTGTTACTATTTTCAGATAACATGATCTTGCATGTAGAAAACTCTAAAGATCCCACCAAGAAACTATTAAAACTATTAAGTAAATTCAGTAAAGTTGTAGGATACAAAATTAACATATAAAAGTCAGTTGCATTTCTATACATTAACAACAAACTATGAAAAAGAAAGCAGAAAAATAATTCCACTTATAATCACATAGACAAGTATAATCAAAAAGAATAAAACAGGAGTAAATTTAATCAAGGAGGTGAAAGATCTCTGCACTGGAATGTACGAGACACTGATGAGAGCAACTGATGAAGACACAAATAGATAAAAAGATATCCTGTGTCCATGGATTGGGAGAATTGATACTGTTAACGTATCTGTAATACCCCATAATAACCTGCAGATTCAGTGAAGTCCCTATCAAAATTCTGAATTTCACAGAAATAGAAAAAATTCTAATTTTTATGTGAAATCACAAAAAAACCTCAAATAGCTAAAGCAGTCTTGAGTAAGAAGAACAAAGCTGGAGGCACCACACTTCCTGATTTCAAATTACATTACATTAATAATAATGTATTGTGTATTTGAAATATCTGAACAGGGTAGATCCTAAGTATTCTCACCATGAAAAAAAAAAGTAACTATGTGAAGTGATGGATGTTTAATTAGCTTGAATATAGTAATTATTTCACAATATATATGTATATCAAATCATGTTATTCTACACCTTAAACTTAAACCATTTTTACTTCTCAATTATACCTCAATAAAGGTAGAGAAGAAAGAATATATAAGCATAATTGTGTTTATGAGCATAAACCTTAAGCATTACTGCAAACAACTGGAAATTCCATGTGACAAATTTAGTGTTTTATGCATTTCCACAAAAATATTGAAACAAGTCCCAAATTTTATGCATCTTTATAAAACATGACATGAGTGAAAATAATCATTCATACTTAAAAAAAGAAATCTTTACCTACTCCAAGTTCTTGACAATATTGTCCTATGATTTTTATTACAATCTTTATGGTAATCTTTTATATTAGGTCTGTGATTCACCTCAAAAATTTTACATGTAGAATGAAATAGGGATTGAAGTTTATTTCACTTTTCATAGCAATCTCCAATTATTCAAGCATCATTTGTTAAAACAAAACAAAACTCTTTTTTTATAACTGAAAAAAGTTTATACCTAGGCAAAATCCAATTTACCATATATGTGTGTGGATTTTACATATATTTTCTGGGCTCTCTATTCTATTAAGTTAACCTTTAGTCTATCTTTACAACAATTTCACACTGTCATACTTACTGTAGCTCTATAAAATGTTTTAATATCAAGATTTGTAAATCTTCCAGAATTTTAATTCTTTATATGATCATTTGGGTTTCTGTATGAATTTCAGAGTGAGTTTGTCAATTTATACAATAAAATTTACTTTTGCATCTTGACATTATATTTGGCAACATACGTAATTTTGCTTATTAACTCTACTTGTGTTTTATTTAAAGGAGGGGTTCTATCAGGTTTTCTACATATGGACAACTTTGTTTTCTGTGAATAACAATATTTTTACTTCTAATTTCGTAATAATTACATCACTTACTTATTTTTCTTGCCTTGTTGCAATGCCTAGGATTGCTAATAAGTGCTCAATAGAAATAATATGAAAAAATACTTCCTTTAGTTTTAATTTAGGAAGAAAAAAATTAGTCTTTCAGCATTAAATATAATGCCAGCTAGAAGATTTTGGAGAGGTCCTTCATCAGCCTGACAAATTTTCCTTTTATCTCTAGTTTACTGAGTGTTTTTCTCATGAATGCAGATTGTATTTTGTCAAATGCTTTTTGACTATTTATTGAGACAGTCATATTATTTCCATTATGCTTTTAATGGGATGAATTATATTGATTAATTTTGATGATTAAACCAACCTTTCATTCTGGGATACAACCTTCTTTGTTATGTGGTATTAATTTTCTTCTACACATAATGGATCTTTTTCCCATAGGAATCTTTAAGATTTTCTTTTTACTAATGTTTTTTGGAAGTTATGATGTGTCCTGGTGCACTTTTTTTCATGTTTCTTATGGTTGGGATTTAAGATTTTTGAATTTGTGGTTATCAAGTTTCATGAAATATGGAAAAAATTCCAGCCATTATTTTTTCAAATATTTTGTTTTGTCTTTTACTTTGATGACTTCAGTTACTCATATAATAGGCCACTTGAAGTTGTCACACAGCTTACTGATGCTCTGGTCATTTTTGTTCATTTTTTTCCAGTATTTTTTTAATCCTCTGTTTGTTTTGGATTTTTCTATTGTTGTTTGTTAAGTTCAGTAGCCCTTTCACTATTAGTGTCTAATTTATTTTTAATACTATCTAGTACATTTTTCATCTCAGGCATTATATTTTTTTATCTATGTCAGTTTGTGTGTATATACATACATCTTTTTTGTTCCATATTTGTACCTTACATGACTAGTCTTTTCTACATTCTTGAAAATATGGAAGGTTAGTATAAGAATTCTATTTTAATATTCTTTTCTAATATTTTTATTATCAGGATCCTTTCATGGTCTGTTTCTGTTGCTTGACTATTTTTTATATTGTAGGCTGCATTTTCTTGCTTGGCAGACATTGTGGATTTTACCTTTTTGAGTACCTGATACTTTTGTATTTCTATAAGTAATCTTGAGTTTTGTTTTGTTTTTCCCCTGTGAGTAGTTAAATTATTAGGATATGGTTTGATCTTTGCTTTTAAGTTTTGTTAGATGAGACCAAAAGAGCCTTTGTTTAAAGTTCGTTCTGTCCCACTACTAAATAAATACCATTTTGAGTACTTTACTTAGTGTCCCCTGAATTCTGAGGCTTTTTACTGTCTGATGGGAACACAAACTATCCCTGGTCTTTGTTAACACCAAAGGTTGTTTGTTCTGCATGTTCCTTTCTGTGGTTTTTCTTACTCCAAGTGTTAGATAATTTTTTCACACACACTTGCTGATCAACACTTAGCTAAACACTCCATGGGAACCCTCTGTAGATACCTAGAACTCTCTCACTCTGTGCAGCTCTCTTCCCTAGCTGACCCCTTGGCCTTCCTTATTTGCCACTTACATCTCCTCAACACAGAAAGATCTCCACTTCCTGCACTGCAAGCTGGAAACCCTCTCCTGGCAGTAAACTGGGAGATTTCAGCCTTCCTCTTGTTTGTGTTTTCTCTCTCAGGGTTCATGGTCCTGAATCGCTTGGTGTCCAATAACTGATACTGCATTTTAAAAATATATTAGTATAATTCACTAGTTTTTCTTAGGAGGGAGTTAAATATAATATGTTACTTCATTTTGGCCAGAAGTATAATTTCTCCTGCTTCTTTTTGATCTCCTTCTGGTGCTTTCCATTAGCTGAACTCAAGCCAAAATCACTGGACAAGAGAGCCAGTGGATATATCGAGGTTGGTCTTGTGGAATATATAGCAGGGTGGAGAAGGTCAGAGAGAGGATCTGAAGGGGCAAATAGAGGCTATCCAGCATAGATTACCAATGTGATTTTCATCTTAGCCACTTAAAAAAAGTTACTCTTAGAAATAAACTGGACTAGGTTCTTTGGCCTCATTCTCTATGCTAAGCATCCAGAGGCTCTGCAACGTATGATAAACTCAGCCATTCTGCAACTTCATAGCTCTGAAAATATATGTGTCTTGATTTACACACATTTTATTCCAATACATAATTTTGAATATATAGTCATTTTGGCTATTTGCTCATGCATATGATTTAAAACAGAGGGGAAGTTTTATAATTTCAAAAGTTAAGAGCTCAGTCTCTTATTTTTATTTAGTGGTTTCTCAATATTTAGACTCAAATTCAATATATGTACTCAATATACCCAAATGACAATAGTGGATATGATTTATTAAGGAATGCCTTTGTGCAAGGTACACAGTATACTGTTTACGGGTAATTTTCTTTTCAATCCTCATAATACCATTATATGGTAATTATTATTTTAGTAATAATTTCTAGATGAGAAAACTGAATTTAAATTGAGTAAGAATATTCACAAGGATCGTGTAACAAGTAAGTAGTAGTGCTTGGATTCAAGCTCTGGGCTTTCTGACTCTAAAACCTGCTTTCTTGTGTCTTTCTGCCTTGATAAAAGAACAAGAAACAAGTAACACAAGTTCAAAGACTACTGTCATTGTTAGAATCCAGGGGAAAAATGAAAAGAAAATTATTCACATTTTCAATTCCAATATGAAGGTTAACCCAAGTGTCCCTTTAGGCAACTTGCCCAGACTCTACTGTTTCTTCTCCATAACTGCTTCTTTCACTCATTTGGCATCTCTCTCATATTGAATGATGAGTCCACTTTCAACATTTTTCTGTTAGCAAAAGACAGAAAGAAAAAGAGAGTATTGAGTTTCAATCCTTTTATTTAGTTACAGTTATTGAACTATTTTCAGGAATAAAGGCTGCAAAAGTGTACTCAAAAAAGGGTTGCTTGGCATTTCAAAATAGTACCGTCTATGTAAAGACAAGAGCATGCTATTTACAAATCTTCCTTAAGACAAATGCATATGATGTTTCAAGGATTCTTTTCATCTTAAAACTGAAATGCTTAAATCTGTTTTCTATCTACTACTATGTTAAAAGTAACAACAACAAAAAAAAAGCGTGAATCCAGCTTTGACCCATTGTGTTTTGCACAAATGGATAGAAGCCAGCTCCTTCTGTATTAACGTTATATGGCCTTACTGACCTATTTACTGGTGCACAATATTTTCTGTCTATCTGCAGGGAAGAATCTGTAGAGAGCATGTGTGTGTGTGTGTGCACGCACTTAAAGCTGAACTCAGAGGGAAATAACAGGGTAGATGTTGAACTGTAGGAAAAAGAGAAAACAGCTTCTTTTTTGGATCTGTCTTCCCAGGGCAAGGAGAGGGACAGAGGCCTTTCATTGTCTTTACAGTAAAGTCCCTAACAGTTATCATCTGCAACTGACATGAAAATAAATGTCTCAAACAAGTCATAGGACCTGATGCCAGCAAATAGACACATAGATGTCATATATTAATGAATTCTTTCTCACAAGAGATGTTCCAGAAGTGAGGCCATTTGGGGGATATATTGATCGTATTATGCCAAAGTAGAGTTTTGATGGACTGCTCAGAGATCCTTTAAAACTGTTATTTTATTATCTTAAGAGTTGTATGGGCTAATAATTCCATCTATATTACTGTGAGTTTGTGATGCTGAAAGAAATTTCTGTCACTAAGGCAACAGTGTAAGTACATAGCATATTTCTGGCCTTTCCATTGCAATTCATAAAGGAAACAAAAATTTATAATTGTGGTATTTAACAATCATAACATTCAGCAATTCATCTTGTAGATTAGAAAACAGAGACTCAGAGGAGTGAATTAACTTATTAAAAATCCCAAACTATCTAGTCATAGATGTGATAATTAAACCATGGGGATTTAATCCAGTGCTCTGTCTTCTACATACTAGAAGATAGTTTGTAGTTACAGTATGCAAGAAAGGATTACAAAGTTTACTACTTCTTAGAACATCACTATGTTACATTAGCTATTAATATTGTATATTACTGTATATTGTATACATTTTATTGCTCCATCGATATAATGCTAAACTAACAACTTCTTCCCAGATGTTGTATGAATGTTGCTTCATATTTGTAATTTTGAAATGATCATATGAAAGGTACTCCATATATTTCTATTTTATACATCACGAAAGAGATGAAACAGATAATTTTCAAAAACAAAGAATGGGCTTACAGGAAACTTATTTATCTGGACATTTAATAATAGGTTGTTCTAGCCCTAATAGAGTATGAAAAATATACACCCATAATTTAGTTGAATTATTATCTGGTTGCCTCTAAACACTCAGCATCAATAGGTGGTTTCACATGTTTTTGGCTGTAGTATTGGTTACCTGAAACAGGTCTTCCTGATAATTCATGATGATCCTGCAGCTGACAGTCAGCTGAGAGGCCCTCTGCTCCTAGGAGTTCTACATATTGTCTCAAAGCCCTCAACTCAAGTCCATGACCACTGTAAGTCCATAGGTCTCCCCAAGCTTTCTTCAGATTCGCAGAGAGTTCACATTTTCATGATCTCCTCTATCACCCAGCCTTCTGCTTCCACATGCTACTCTCTCCACACACTACACTCTCTTACAAAGTGCAACTCCCTTGCCAATTTCCACCCACAACCACAACAATGATCTATAATATCCACTCCTTACAGTACATTCATGAAACTGACATGATACAGCAGTTTCCTGATGTGCTGAAGAACTTGAGTAATGGGAAAGGGAGAAGTGGTCTCTGCCTATCATGCAGTGAACACTTCAAAGATTGAAATTAGACATCTCTTCTCTGTAGTCCTGTGGGTTCTTCTCCTGGCTCCCTCCCATGTAGCGCTTCTGTCCTTCCCAGGTTCCTTTTTTTATTGTCCCCATTTCCTCCTCATTTTACTTTTTTATTATCTCTCTGAAGGAGAAAAATAATCTTTCCTAGTCCCAAAGACGTTCCAACCTTTGCTTTGAAGTCTTTGGAACACCCTTTAGTTCTCCTGCACCAGGGAGTTACGGTATCTTTTTTTGTGTTTTCTAACCTACACAAAGGCAGTCTTCTCCCTAGGAGTTCTAGGGTATGTTTAAAGATAATCATTTATTTGTCACTTTTCTAGTTCCAAAGTAAATGCAGGGAGGCTACAAGGGGGATAGTAACCTGGAATCAGCTTATGAAAGACCCCAAAATTAACAGGAGACTATCCTGGAGCAAATCATGAGCCTCTAGGTCTAAGAGAGAAGAGATAAAGAAGGGTTTACAAATGTCCATTTGCCCCTTTGAATGTTATTCAAAATATAATTTTATTGAGGCTGTTGTGTTTAATGATTTTAACTTAAATGACCATAATAATAAAAATTGTTACTCTTAAAAGAAAAAGAGCATTTTTATAGTTGCTAAGTTATTTTATATGCATCATTTCACTTGAGTTTCACAGAAACCTTCTAAGACGAATGGGTGAAGAAATATTATTAATTCAGTTTCTCAGAAGCCAAGAGAGTAAGTGATTTTGTACATAAATGGGATTTCAATGTTAGCCCTTCCACATTTAGCTTCTCAACTTTTCAACATCTAAGGCCACTACTTCCTAAATGGTGACCTCCCTCCTGTCCTGAATTTCTCTAATTCAATCTCTCTTTGCAACCAGAAAGATACTTTAAAAATCCAGGTTTGCTGACCTTATATTCTTTATTGAATTTCCTTAATGCCTTCTCATTTCCTGTAAGGTTAAACTCTTAATTTGGTGTATACGGCCTTGCACGCTCCATCTCTGAGTCGCTCTTCATCCTCCCCCCACTTTTCTTAGCATGATAGGCCATGTAAAGCTTTTGTGATTCCTCAGTTATACCACACTTTCCTTGAAGGGCCTTTTTACAAGTTCTGTCTCCCTAGAAAGTGTTCACCTACTAATCTCCTACCTCTTTCTACTAACTTCCTCACCTTTGAAGCTGGGTTAGGTATAGCAAACTATACTCCATCATGGCATCAGACACACTGTAATAAAACTACTTTTTTGTTCATCTTTTTCTGCTGATAAGCTAAGTGTTTTGAGAACTGTGACCATATTGCTTAAAAATGCATATCTAATGAATTAAATCAGTTGTCAGCAAATGACCCCTGTGGGCTAGATCTAGTCCACAAGCTAAAAAGTTTTTAAATTTTAAAGGATAGAGGTGCGGGGCAAGGAAGAAGGAGGAGGAGGCAGTTATACATGGGCCTTGAAGATTAAAAAAATCAGCTATCTCTTTACAAAAAAAGTTTGTCAAAATTTAAAAACAAATGAATAAATGAAGATATTTTAATTTCGAATCTTGACCCTTGCAACAAACCAGTGTCCTCCTCAAACATCTTCCAAATATCCCTAAAATCTTTTTATGATTATAAGGAAAAAGTCACCACGCCTGCTATATGCACATTCTAAATGTCAGTTCCTGTCATTGATTAATAGCAATAATAAAAACCTCTGATGTGTATTGCCAGGTAACGGGGACTGCTAGTGGCATTAACCAGCTTCATGAGACTGATTCAAAAGAGGTACCTTAAATCTGCCAAAAGTATGATGAGTTTGGCAGACTACACAAAAAGTAGAAGAAAACTGTTTTTGAGAGCAAAATCAACCTGGTAATTTTGACTCTCTTAGGCTTTGTTTCCCAAAATATTTTATACATCAATTGAGAGCCCATATGTGAAAGACAAGAAACAAAGCTTTCATTTTAGTTGGTGGCATAGACTCTGCTGTTTTTACAAGAAGAGTGTGGTCTAGGTAGTTTTCAAAGGAGGAAAAAGATTTTTTTAAATTCTGCTGCTTCTTAATATGTTTTCAAAGTTGTTATTTAAATAGCTGGCATTGTTAGGGTCTATTATGCATTCAACCATGTGTAGTTGTATGTATTTTGTCCTTAGCAACCATACTTTCTTTCTTGTCTGCATCAAAATGAAGATATTTACCCAAGGGTTTTCACTTTATAATTTTTCTCTTTATTTTGCAAGTTTGCTGCATGGTTGCTGATCCCCAAAAATGTTAATTTACAGATAGGGTGATTAAATAAAATAGACTTCTATTGGTAACTGATAACTCAATTTTGAAAACATACTGGCCCTAGTTCTTTTTGCAAAATCATGTAAAGATAATTTAGTGTACATAGGCCTTTCATAACAAAGTTTTATTAGACATTGGACAATACATTATGAAAGTTTTAAATTTTTCTTTATGGTATTTATAAATTTACTTACATGAGTAATGTCATGGGAAAACTATAGCTTGACAATTTTATAATGCAATTACTAAAAATGTATCTTTTTGTTCACTGGGTTACTTGTTGACAGTCTATAAACTTTAGTGTATGATTTATTCTCTGCCAAGCAAGAGTATGACCATTTAAACTGAAGGACAGCTACCCAGTCAAATCTAGGCTGTCGGGATAGTGGGCAGGGTGAGGTATTTGAGCCGATTAAATAGATTAAATAGACTGTGCTGAAAAACCTATTGTTACTACTTATTTTACTTTACTTATTTGCTTATTTTAATTACCACTTTTTATAGTAGGGATGATTAAAATATTGATTGCCTATATATAGTCAACTAATAAGAGAAATGAAATCGGAATTCCTGAGTTTGTTTACTTGTTTAAATGCTCAGTTAATCTCTATATTAACTGGCATGTTAGTCTAGCCTCAAGCCAGGGTCAGCTTCCCTTACAGGTCCTTAACTGAAAACGTCTCAGAAAATGCAGAATCTATTACTGGATTAGTTCAGAGAGCATAAATCATAGATTTATCATTCAGTAATTAGGTGCAGATAGGGCTTGGAATATTTTAACTGACTTTTTAAAAATAATTCTCATTCATTTACTAAGCTGTATAGCATTTTTAATTGCCTAATACATGCAGGATATTTCAAGATAAATAAAACCTGTGTCTTCTCTCAAGAGGCGAAACGTTTAATTGGGGAGAGAAACCTGTAAATACTACCATTGCAAACAGTGTTAGAATAAAGTGTGAAAAATAGTCTGTGAAAATGCAGACCAGGCAGGAACTAAGTCTATCTAATGGATTCCTTATTAGGTTCATATTGGCAAATCACCAAATAACTGTGAGAAAAGGATAGAGAAGAAACATGTTTGAACTTTAAAAAAACCCCATAATTTTCCAAAGAGAAGAACATTGAGATATTCTAAATATTCCCTTTTTGTTGTATTGTTTTGCACCTACCCAGGTAATTAAATTAAGGGCAAGAAAGATCTGGCAGATGTTGGTATCATAAATTCAACTTATAACTTAAGTTCCTTTGATAAAATGTATTATAGACATGTTTGTTTAGTAATTTATTATTAGGATATAGTGAGTAGTTGTTAATGATTTAGAGCTTTGTGTGAATGAAGTAACTAGTAATAATAATGCTAATCTTATCTAGTTTAATTGAGCTTTATGTTAAACTTTCTGCTGAGTGTTTTACATCTATTTTTTCCTCAATAAATCCTTTCAACAGCATGATGAGTTGTATACTATTATTCTCACTATTTTATAGATGATGAGACTAAAGCATAGTGATGTTAACTTCAAGAGCAGATGAGCAAAGTACTGGTAGATGACAGAGCTGGAATGTAAACCCACGGTTGACTGACTCAAAGATGTGCTTTTACCTACTGTATTTTACAGACGTAAAGGCAAAATAAAGCTCAACATCCTTACATCTGACAAATCAATAACAAAAGGCACAGGTTCAGGTTAATATACCACGACGTGGGCAGAGTCACTCATATATGTTTCTATGGAAATAAAGTTTAAGGTCTTTTGTGTTTTCCCTGAGATTTTTGACTGGCTGAATCCCAGTTGTATGATTTTGCTCTATTTACATACTCATTTGGAACTTGTGTGGAATCAGGAAGTTGAAATTTTATGATACAGTGAGGATGCATTATTTAAGATAAACCAAGAATGGAGATTGAATGACAATAATTAAATGGTAAATATAAAATATTTGTTTGTAGGTTAGATTATATGATGTAAAGTCAAAGATGCTAGCTTATAAATAGTTTTCCCTGCTTCTTAGAAAAATTTGTATATGCTTTGTTGCCAAGAGTCACAAACATGGGTGAATTTTGAAGTTTAACATTCCTTTTTTCATTTCACACATGTCCCTTGAACTACTTTTATGGGACCGTATGTCCTTAGCATCTTGCCTAGTCCCTTATGAACTTTGATTTTAGTATTGCCCTGTGTAGCCCATTATGTCAATGTGATCACTTCAGTATTCCCATTTTTCCTGGACTGCCTGGGGCTCCTCAAGACTCAGAAACCTATTTTACATTTTCACCAAGCCAACATATAATTTATAGTAACTGTGTTAGTTTCCTATTGCTGCAATAACAAACCACCAGACATTTGGTGGCTTAAAAAACTACAAATTTGTTATCTTGAATTTCTGGAGATGAGAAATTTTAAATGGATCTTATGTGGTCAAAATTAAGTTGTCAGAAGAGATGCATTCCTTCTGCAGGCACTAGGGGAGAATTATTGGCTTCTCAGCTTCTAAAGGCTGCCTGCATTCCTTGGCTCATGGCTGCATCACTCCAACTTCTGTTTTATTGTCATATCTGCTTCTCTGATTCCTGCCTGCCTCTTTCCTGTATAAGGACCCTTGTAATTATATTGGACCCATCTGGATAATCCAGGATAATCTCTTCATGCCAAGATCCTTAGTTACATCTGCATAGCCTCATGTAAACTAGCACATTCTGGGGATGGTGATACAGACATCCTTGGAAGGACAATTATCCTATCACTGTATCCTTTTATTTGGGACCATGTGTCTGAAACTGTGTGACAAAGTTTGTAAGAAAATCACTTTTGCAATCTGCAAAATACAAGCAACATTCTTTTCAATTATAATCGGCTCCAAATAATCACCCCAGTTCTGTCTGATTCTTTCTGTTCTCTTTCTTCCTTGTTTCAAATGTTTGGAGTAAAGTAACTGAATACGAGAATACAAGTAACTTTACATAGTAAATTCATTTTTTTCTGTCTTCAGTGATTTTTTTAAGTTTTTATCTTTTTAATTTTTTACATGCAATTTATTTATTTTTAATTGAAGTTCAGTCAGTTACAATGTGTCAATTTCTGGTGTACAGCACAATGTCCCAGCCATGCATATATATACATATATTCATTTTCATATTCTTATTAGTGATTTTTTTAATTCACTAATGAATACTGCTTCACAGCCATCATAGCCTAAAAGAGGATGTACCATGACTTGGTTCCAAATTACATGTCCTTGTTACATGTGTCTCAGGAATTACTCCGACATCATGTGCCAATAAATATCATGCAACAATTGCAGGACTGAAGTTTCACCTTGCTTTCTCCATACCTTTTAAAACCTAGTGAAGTCTTGAGCAAGAAATCCATCTGTTCTTGAGCATGACCTTTGAGTGGTCATTTTGGTTCTTCCAAACAACCATCTCAGAGGTTTGTACTGAAGCTGGTGTTTACTGAAGTTCTTAGATCTGTTCAGTTCCTGACCAGAGGTAACTTCAGTCCTTCACCAGATGGTTAATAAAAGAAGATGAATGGGTTCTGTACCCTTGATGAATTCTGCATTATGAAACAGAACTTGAGCTGGAAGATTTCTAGAGTAGGAGTTATCAGAGTAATAAAACCTATGGTGTGGAACAGAGTGCAACTTAAGAAATGACCTGTCCCTTCTCTTTATGCTTCCTGCCTCTTCAAAAATACATTTCTGTGCAGAAAATACAAAACAAAGAGAGCTTGCTTTGGGTTCCTTGGTGCTCCAACATTTGTGTCACTTAAAAGTTTGTACAATGTCACTTCGTTAATCCCTATTTTTATTTTGGTAAGGAATCATTGACATGTAAAAGCCATTTTATTATTTATAAAAACAAGAAATTTTTTATTCTTAAAAAAGAAAGAAATACAGCTTGAAGTAAGTGTATATGTGCTAAATGGAAAAGCTTTAGCATGGACAGGGTCAGCAGGCAAGTGGCCTCATAGGATTGGAATGGTATGGGCCAACTGACTAAAGTCCTGAGTGTGTTTGTGTGTTTGTTACTCTTGTAAGTCCACAAACTAAACAGTATCAATGCACTCAGGGAAGATGATTAACCTCTCAAACAAGGAATTAATAACTAAATTCTGGACACTAATGAGCAAATCACTAAAGATGTTCTTTGGCGTGATCAGAATGTCTGTAATCCCTTTCCACATCGCTCCCCTATCCCGTTATCAAGAGGACCACCAAAGACGTACAGGAACTTATTGTGGGTTACGTATTACTCATTTAACTCTCAACATAAGCTTATGAGGCAGAAGGTATTATCCTCATTTTACAGTTAGGGAAAATGAGACATATAGATGTTAAGTAATTTGCATAATTTATGGCTAGGAAATGGAAGAACCAGGAGTTGAACCCACTTTGGTTCTAAAGTTGACACTTATAACTTCTATACTGTATTGAAGCATCTTTGGAAGAAATTGATTGGAAAATGCTTTCTTTGTATAGGTTATTAGTGAATAAACTGTAATGAACTATTTCAGGGAGACATGTCTCCCCCAATTATGCATTATTTAAACAGTGTTAACTTTCAGAGGGAACTTTATTTCCCTGTGTCTTATTTCTTGTACCTCCAGATATGCCTTGAGTAAGAAGGAGAATAACAAAGTTGTGAAACAAGTGTTGTAGACAGAAAACAGAGAGATGTCAGTGTGGTTTTAAAGCCGTATCAATAGACACAAGCAAATTAATGAATATCTCTTCTCTCTCATTCCAATATAGCTTAAAGCAAAATGCCTCCAAGGGATGGAGGTGATAGCATATATTGATAAGAACATATTTAATTTTCCTCATCTCAGGATGTGTCTGAAAGGTCTCTCCATGCCATCCAGCTCTAAAAATGGGTATGATTCCATAAAGAACCCTTCCATTTCCTTGTATATATAAAGTTTTTGTCTTAATTGCAGAGTTAATATTATTTCCCATTCCAATGTATTAGCATTCATCTCTATGTACAATTTGCGTATCACAGTAAAGCGTGGCTATCTGGAGAGCAGGCATCTAAAACCTCAGGCTTTGGTCCAGATCTGAAGACAACTGGAGAAAACATGCACGCACAGTATCAGCTCCACCCGTTTCTTTTTTATCATGGAGCTCTGTTTCCTGTAGACACTTGAAATAAACAAATGAACAAGGCTGTATGAAATAAAGACCAAAGGTTATAGCCCCACATTGTAACTGATTGGCTCTTCAAGAGGAAAAAAAAGAAAAAAGTCTAGATAAAATGAGATTGTGTGTGTATGTGCGAGAAAGAGTAGCACGCAAAGGGAAACAAACAGATAAGAAGGGAGAAAAGGAGGAAGAGAGCAATGGAAACTAATAACATCTTTTCTCTTAATGGTGATGGGGAAAATGAGGGTGAGGAGGGGGTGGGTCAGTAATTAATTCAGGGAATCTTAATTAAAAACAATATAATAAGGCCAAGGGTGCAAGCTGATCCTAAAAAATCTGCAGTAGAAAAGGTCTAGATGCTGAAGATGAGTGACGGATTAGAAAAAAATGCTTCATCTCCAAGGCTCAGAGGTCAAGATCAAAATCAGTGTGGATACCGGTCTTGGAACCAGAAAGCAAGGTAGCACAGAGGCCAACCAAGTTCTGAGGCAAAGAAAAGAGAAGTTCTGTGTGATAGTTGTAACTCAGCAGCCTTGGGGGTTTGCTTTTGGGTCAGCAGGTGGTTTCTGCAATGGAGGATAAATAAGTTTTAAAGAGTCAGTGATGAGTTTACCTGCAGCCACAGTGGTGATTATACACTAACAGTGTAATGTTTCCAGATAGTTAAGCAGTGGTGAGCAGAGGTACAATCAAAAGGCAATATGATGGAATGCTTCCTAAATCAGAAGTTTCTGTTTCTTAACAGTATAGCATGTTACTTTGTGTGTGTGTTTTAACTACATTCATGAATCTGCACTGCAAACCTTCTGACATCATTGACACTTTTAATACAAGTTGCCTTGAAAATGCTCTCTCTCCATTAAATTGTTGAAACCACCTGTTATGTGTACCACTGACCCAGTGAAGGATGGGATCACTCTTCACTGAAGGGTTCAGTATCTATGGCTTAAGACCACTGCCCTGTTAGTCGTGAAGGGCCACAAGACCTGTCTGACTTTCCACCAGCGACCCCAGGTCATGTCATTAACGATATTAAATCCCATGGTCAATCATTATACAACTTCCTTGTATACATGCTTCATTCCATTGTATTCTCTCTATCATCCCAAAATAAAACCCCTGGTTAAATGTAACTCTGCCAACGCCATACCTGTCTCTGTACAATTGAATGTGGTTGAAAAAAAAATACATAGCTACACAGTGTTAAATTCATGGCTACAATCTCAAGTAAGCCCTTAATACCACATCATAATACTATTACACTTCCCTAATTTAATTGCTCACTCTTTCTCACTTTCCCACTCTTCCAAAATGAGAGTCATCGAAATCCTCGCTACTCCAAGCATGAGCCGTGCGCCCACGGCTTCCTCACCTGAGAGCACGTTAGAGATGTAAAATCTCAGGCCTCATGCCAGACTTACTGAATCTGATTCTGCATTTAAATAAGATCTCCAGGTCATTCGTATGCACGCTGAAGTTTGAGAGGCACCGATCTTCTGACCTCCCTCTTCCTCACCATGCTCTAACCACCCCGGTTTCTGGCTGTTCCTAAAACATAACCAGCCGTACTCCTGCTTTAGTGTCTTTGCACTGGCTCTTCCCTCTGCCTGGAATGCTCTTCTCCTCGAGTATCCACATGGCTAATCCCATCATCTCCTTCAATTTCTGTTCAGGTATCACTGTCTCATTAAGTCCCAACCTGACCACCCTACATCATTTTAACTCTGCTTGTCATGCGTGACCACCCCTTATGTGCTCTACATCTTTCATTTCCGTTGCACTCATCACTCTCTAACGTGCTATGTTATGTTCTTATTTGTTATGTATAGCTACTTACAACTTTTTTTTTTCTGTTTTACCCCTCCCTCTCGAATATAAACACCATAGGAGAAGTATTCCTTGCCTGTTCAGTTCATCAGTACATTCCAGTCACCTAGATTGGAATAAATATTTGCTGAATAAGTAAAGAGAAGACAATGTGAGAAAAAAAAAACAACAAAAAAACGCCTGGATTTAAGCCCCAACCTTTAGGCTTTTGGTTGGGGCTACAGCTGAATTTGGTTGGGATGAAGTTTCCTCAATTGCACAAGGGACTAAGAGAGCAAAATCACCACTCCCAACTCTGCTGTTTTTCTCTAGTACAAGTGTCTTTTATTTACTTTTCTTCCTGCAGAAAGCTACAACATGTGTGTCCTTCTGCTCTGACTTAATTTTTCTTTCATTTCCTCCTTTTCCTGAGTCCCTAGAACTCCATAATCAAAACACTCCTTTTATGTTCTGAAACTTTTCAGAATATTCCCTCAACTTTCTTTTCCTCGCTGAAAGTTGGCTGCCCTCTGAAGACAACACGTATTCCACAGAACTCTCACTTGGAAGACATCTCTACTTTCATAACCTTGCTAACCTCAGGTGCTGCTGGTGTCTTCTTTGCTCCCATTAGTTGCTTTCAGACTATTGTTTCTTTTCCTGCCAAACTCCCTGCTTCTGGGCAATCTTCCCTTCCCTCGCCTGCATTGTTATTAACCTCCTGATCATTCCTTCTCATGATTTAATGACTGTGGCAAGGTTCACCATGCAAGTCTAGGCAAAGACTTCAGAGCTCTGGTCTCCACAACCTCCCGATCCTCGGTGGTATTCTCCGTCTCTCCGTCTCAGCCACCCAACTTCCACGGTCACAGGCTTGATTTGTTGTTTTCCCAGATTGTTCCATGGGTGACATCACTAATTCAAACATCTCAGTCTTGGATGATAACTTCCTCACTTCAAATTATCTGTTCATCTACCTCCATTACAAGCTTTCAGGACTTACTAGCATTTCCGGACAGTGGCTCTCTCTACATTCTTCCTGCCAGTCATCTTCTGCTGCCAACTCCATCTGTACCCAGTGTAGAGTCCGTGGTCCATAATCTTAATCACCCTTTTGCCAAAACCCTCCCTTTTGCCACTTACCTGGACACTGCAAACCTGAATGAACCCAATGGAACAGCTTCTTTTCTAGTTTTTTTTAATCCTGCTTGTAAAAACCATGCAATTAAGTTTTTTCCTCACTCTGAATTCATCATGAACCAATTCCTCAGTACTGCCTGGGAATTCTATTCTGTTTTATAGTTAGATCACTTGCCATTCCCTGCAACAATTATTTCAATTCTTTGAATACTTCTTCCCTCCCATCTACCTACAACTTGACGCTGCCTCCTAATTCATCTTGAAAAAAGAAGAAACAAGTTTGGCTTTCTCAGGAAGGCTCCTGTGACTCCCTGAGCAGCGTTCTTTTCCCCTGGCCCTGCCTCAGATGAGGTTACTACTGCTATTTTATGATTTCACACCACCCTTTCTTCTCTTTCTCTCTTTCTGTACGTATAATTTGTTTTAAAATTGTGTAATTTTTCTTATATCAATGTTCCGTACTAAGTTCTATGAGCTCTAGAATCTAGTAGCATATTTGGCACATATGGTGGGCACTCAGTGAATAAATGGATGATGACCATTCTACAGTTTACTTTGGTTACAATAATTGTCATTCTTTTGTGTAACAGCACCACATGCTCTGTGTACCTTACTTCCCAGTAAGCCTAACAGATAGACATTATTGTTCCTGTGTTACGAAGGAGTCAGGTTCTGCAAAGTTAAGCCATGTGTGCACATATGCATGGCAGTGTAGGTATGCACAGAGCCATCTGCTTCTCAAGATATTGTCTTGAAGGCCTTCAGTCTGTCAGACTTGAGCATGTGGAAATAAGAGATTTCCTTCCTTGAAAAACTTATGATCTAGTAGAATAGTCCCTACAATATTATGGTAACATATGGGATAACAGCTAAGACACAGTTAAAGAAAGCTTGTTAAGGTAGCACACACATGGATGACCCTGTCCAGTGCACTGGACCATGGGGGAATCCTGTTGTGGATGAAGACGCTATGTCTTCAGTAACACACTAAGCCATGAGACATTCTGGGAAGCCTCCCTAGGCTTCATAAAATGCTCTGTTAAGTTAGGTGTCTTGGAGGATTAATTCTGCATCAGCAATTACAAAGGAAAAATAAAGAGCAGACGCAAAAAGATTGTACTAAGTTTGAAACCAAAAAGCAGAAAAACGAAACAAGGGAACAAAATCCGTACCCACTTTTAAAATAATAGTTGTAAAAAACTAATGGCAGGGAGGCGTGGCAGGGAGGAAGAGCAGGCCTGCCCTTGGAGTCAGACAGAGCTGGTCCCAGTCCCAGTCCTCCAACTTCCTCATCGCATGACTCCTTTAGGATTTCTAAGCTCGCGGTCGAAAAATGGCAACAATAACAGATGCTTTAACAGTAGTACCAACCTCGCAGCGTCGTTGTGAGGATGAAATGATATGTGAACATGTGCTTTGCTTAGCAGGCACTTAATAAATGGGAGCTGCCATTATTAATCACTGAAATGTGCATCTGCCTAACGCAGGTGCTCTTCGTCTAGCTCTAGCTCTCTCGCTCGCTATCAGAAGCGTTTGGAAAGCTTCAGCTCTGAAGATTCTGAGTCAGCGCAGGTCTGGGTGGGGAACAGGCACTCGCATTTTTTAAAAACCTCTACAGTTGATGCTGAGGCCCGGCCTAGTTAAGGTTCCTACTGCAGCCTTCATGTGCTCAGTGATTTCCAGCTTTATGCATAAGGAGCCTCTGTTGAGCTCCTTGGAGGTACAGAATTCCAGGCCCCACTCCACAGCACTTGTGACCTGTGGATCTGGAGTGGGACCTAGGAAATGATATGATATCTCCCGTCCCAGCAGAACTCTCTGTCACTGGTTCTCTGTGAGTGAATTTGAAGGTCTGGCCCAGACTCACTGGAGGGGAGAACCTTTTTATGAGCACATGTTGACTAAACCATGTATTATTTGAAAGTTTACTTTAGTGATTTCAACAGACACAACTCAGAAAGTCAGATTTTGCTCTTCCATATCATCCAGAAGAGTATGGCTCTTAGATTTTGATTTTTTTGTTCTCACAGAAGTCATTTGTCAGTAGCCCACAGACAGTGACCACAAACAGCTGAGCAGTACAACCTGGGACTGGGGCTGGAAACAATATCAGGCATTGCAGTCAGGCAACCGAGATTTCATGTTTTCAGTGCACAGAGGGCGCCTTGGTGAGGCAGGACTCAACCCAGAAGCTCCTGTAAGCTTTTATTGAGCAGAAATGGACCGAACTGCCCTCTTTCTGCCAGAAAGCTTAATAAGCTGTCCTCTTACAGCTGCGGCAGAGTTCAGAGGGGCCCAGAAACAGTCAGCAGGTAGAGAGCAGGGAGCGTGCAGAGCAGAAAGGCCGTTCCCAGGCAGTAAGTGGCTGTGGCTGGCACTTTTCAGATACTTTTGGAAGAAGAGCAAATCTTCTTAAATCCCAGACTTGCGCAGACAATGGAGTAGCTACAGGTTACAGAAATACCACTGACAAGAGTCTGCATGTAAGGCAGCTCTATGCAGGGAGTGTGAGAATTTTCTGCTACATACTAAAATTAATAACCTCTGCTCTGATCTAATACAGGACTACACGGTGTGGGAAGCCGAAGAGGTCAGCAGGTGGCAGCACTAGGTGATGAAGAGAAGCCAAGTGGCCTGAGACAGAAATAGTTCCCTTGGCCCGCCTGGCAAAGGGTTTCAAGACCTGCAGGCATTTTGAACTTCTTCTCAATAGGAGGGAGGCACTGGGGAGGTAATCACTGGTGCCTGAACTTCCACTCAAATTCAGATTTAGGGAGAGTCTGGAGAAAAGTGGGGCCTGCTGTCATGTCAGCAGTAGGTTAACACTCTTTTCAGAGAGTGATCAGGGCTTTGGCAGTTCAGGAATGCACTTTTCTTGAAACACTCAACACATTTTGAAACAATGAGGAATATTCGATTTTCATATTCATCACAGAACACATAAAGTTGGATAAGTATGTAGGCTGATAAGGAAGGATGTGATCCCTGTGTCATTGACATTAAAATTTTTGATAATTTAAAAAACAATAATGGTGGTAAAAGCCCAAGGGGTTATATGACAGCTATGAAGAAGGTGATTGTCTGAAGAGGAGGAACAATATCACTCGACAAAATCTGCATGGCCTTTTATTTGATAGCTAAATTTAAGTTATACTGTCCAGGAAATCATTCAGCTTTATGCATTATTTTATCTTTATTTCAAAAAAAAAAAGAGCAAAAGCTCTAAAATATGACATTAGAGGAGGAAAAACCTGGTGTGCTGTCAGGCTTGTATCTGGCACCACGTGCAGGGCAGTGCAGAGTAGAATAGAGGGTTCTTTTTCTGTTTGTTTGTTTCCTGTTATGTCCCAGCTGCAGTGGGTCTTCTTCAGCTGTGCTCTGGGGGTGATGGTTTGTTGCCCTTCCTCCAGTGACTGAAGGCTTTTGCCTGCGCCCCCCCCCCCCCCGGATCTAGGGCCTGGGAGGGGCTTCCTGCTTTTCCTGGGGAAAGACCCTTTTCCTCCAGGCCTGCACTGATGAGAGAGGTTTTCTCCAGTCACCAGTCCTGCCAGTGATCGTTCTCATTAGGACCCACTGGCGGTGCTTAGAGAAGAGTCTGTAAGTGGATGTGGATTCCCCTTGTGTCTCTGGCTCCTAGGAATTCTGTTATCTAAAAAAAATTGCCTTTTAGCTGAAGTCTTCTACGTGCTTCTGTGCACCTGGCATCCATCTCTTCCTCTGCTCACACTTGAGCCCACAGGTGAGGTATGTTCATGCCCTGTCTCTGCTTGCAGGGACCTGTCTTTCCTTGGACTTGAGGCTACTTGGTAGGCCTGCAAATGTAGCTTCTTGATGAGTTCAAGAGAAGCTATGATTTTGCAGTTTATCAGGCTTTTTGTTGTTGTTGTTGTTCTTAATGTAGGAGCAACAACCTTTCTATATTTCGACATCCTAAGCAGAAGCAGCAGGCTCTGTAACTTCTCTAAAATTTAATATTTACTATCTTCTTTTCCTGCTATGTTTTGAGTGAAGTCCTCAGTACTATTACTGAATTTATCTATTCTGGAGCTGTTTCATTTTTTAGTTATTTTTAGCAATTATAACTTTCTTCCCAGACTACTTATTTTTCATATTTTTCTGTTCTTGAATTATATCTGTGTGTTTTTGACTCTTAGTTTTTATTTTTTTATGGGTATCATTTCTTCCTCTGTCTCACTGACAATATAAAATATACATATTTTAAAGTGATTTTTAGATGGCTCTGTTATTTTCAATTCACTGAGAGTGAATTTGTGTCTCGGAGTGTAATTTTTTATTTGTTTCTTTAAAAATGTATTATTTTTAAAATTGTTATAATTTTTAATTATTATTTTTTATTGGGGATTAAATCTAGGACCTCATGCATGCTAAGCATGCATTCTACCACTGAGCTATATGCACCTTCTAATTTTTGTTAATAGATTTTCTCAGCAATAATTTTTCACTTGTGCTTTAGAATGCTAATTTGTGACCTTTTTTGAGTAGTTGATTTCACTCTCTGTATGCCCATCCCCTCTCTCTAGCAATTTTATTGTCTCTCTCTCTATCCCTGGATCCCAGGTACAGAGTAAGATCTTGTTTTTATAACATGGAGCTACCGTGTTATCTCGTGTATCTCGTCTCCAAGCCAGTGGGTGGTCTGACCCATGTCCAGCTTGCAGAGCTACCTCTTACCCTGCCCACAGTAGCAGACCTGGGTAGGGGTCATCATTTTTATCACTCCTTATCCCTGAAGCCACAACAGAGCACGGCTCTGGTCATATACAGACATACACATGAGTATATGTGTATATGTGTGCTGTTTTAAATATTGACTGGTCATTTCAAACCTTCAATACCCCCTTTATATTACACACTTACACACATAATTTATAGATGGCCTTGAATCTTATGTCACTAAACAAATAGAAACTATCAGGCAGTATCTCCTTCAGCTTCCCAACAAATCTACCAGTAAACTTATATCTGTGTTTATCTCCTTGTTAGAAGGGCAGTGTCCTTTCTCTTAGCTTTAATTTCTAGGCCCTTTTACATTCTCAGGAACCTTATCAATCTTCCTTCTCTCTGTTATCATTAATTTGACCTTCTCTACTAACTTCTTTTCATCAATATTTCACAATTAATCTCCCAAATAATAAAAACTGAAAAAAACTACCACCTCCTCTGACCCAATTTCCCTGTTCAGCTACAAATCTACTTCTATCTGTCTTTCTCTTTACAGTCAAACTTCTTGAGTGAATTTTCCATCACTGCTGTTTTCATTTCCTCTTCTCTCCCTTGTAAACACATGGCCGTCTGGCTTCTACTCTGAGTGTTCCACAGGAATTTTCACTGAGGCCACCCATGTGCCTGCTGGACACTTTCCAGTTCTCATTCTGGTCCTTCTTACAAGTATTTGATACTTTTTCCTCAGTCTTCCCAGATCCTTTTTTTTAACCTAAACCCTAAAATTCTGCTGTTTCTTTGATTCTACGTCCTGGCTTCTCCCTGTTCTCAGACTGCCCCTCATCATCCGCCCCAGTAACAAACACAGCTTCAGTGACCATGCGTGGACTGACGATCCTGTACATCTATCCACGTTCCTCTCACGTCAGATCCATAATCAAATGCCTGCTTGGTTTTTCTGCTTGAATGTCGCAGGCACTTAAAATTCAACATATACAAATAAAAAGAATTATTTTTCTTCCCCAAGCTGCTATTTCTTCAGAAATCTCTGTCTTAGTAAATGCTACAATCAGCTGCTCTTTTCCTCAAGCAGGAAATCTGGAAAGAATCTTGAATGCTCCCTCCCCCTCACTGTCTTCTCCATACCCTGCTAATTCTATCTCCTGAATACCTTTCATAGTTTTCTACTTACATCCATTTCCACTGCTGCCACCCTAGTGTGTACCATCATGCTCCTCTGAAGTGTGAGAACACCACTGAATGACTACAGTAACCTCTTCATTGTTTTTCTTTCTAACATATTTATTTTTCACTCATTTTTGTATTCACAGATGTTTGTGAAGTATTTACATGTACAAGATAACCCATGGGCCATGCACTCTGATAAATATTTTCAGAAAGAAAAAACTTTATAAAACATTTTTCAAATTGGGTAAACGAGAAAGGCATAAAAATCACAATGAGTCAAATAATGACACTTGAAATAAGGATACTATAGATCAGGTGCCAGGGAAGTTCAGAAGAAAAACTGCTACTTCCATCTTGGGGGAAAAGGGAGATGATTTCATAGAAGAGGGGATATTTGAGCTGAACTCTACTGTTTTGGTCTCAAGAGTGTTGGGGGAAAGATAAAGGAAAGGGAGTCATGGAAAGGAAGGAAGAAAGGAGAAAACAGTGAAGTAAGGAAGACCAGAGGGTGCAGGGATGGACATCATAGAATCTGGCTACCAGACAAGGTGCTTGAAGAGGTTTAGTGGAAGATGAGCTGAGAAATACTTAACATAATTGATGGGGGTGCATTGTTTCCACATTCTCTACCCCTCTATACGTTGTATTTTGTTAGGAACTTATAGAGACTGAGAGGGCTATGTATGAAATTCCTAACAAACTGAAAGAGGAAGGAGACCCCCTGGCCGCTGCCAAAATGAGGTATGGCCCAGAATGATGAAATGACCTTTCAGTACACATTACTCATCACGTCTAACAACTTGAGAGTCACATTTTGCCTGGTTCCTCCCTCCGTATGTGATCTTTACAGGAGAAAATTTCTATTAGGAAATCCTTCTAGACTTCACGTTACCTTGGGACAAGTATCTGCCACCTTCCAGTGATCAAAATATTTTAGTCACATCTCTAAGTGGCTGCTACATAAATAAACAGGAATCATAGCATATGGGAATATGGGTTTACAGCTTCCTCTTCATAATTATATCGTAATTACTGAGTTCTTCTAATACATTTGCCATCGTGAGAGCACTAGAATAAATATGAAACTGTTACTTTAAGCTTGCAGTCTGGTTCATGAATTTAGAAATTGTAATTATTATTTTAGGTATCAAATACAGTAGTTTTATTTCTCTGAAACAGAAAACGAGAAAGAAATGTGAGAGGGCAATTATCTCCAACCCAAATCCTAAGATACTTAAAATCATCTCTTGTTTCCTTTGCATTAAATATTTGTATTGATTTCCTAATACTGTAAGGGACACGTAACACCTCTATTTTTATATAAATGACTGGAAGAACACTTTTATACTTTCAGCTGAAGTAGATTATTAAGAAAGAGGCACTTGATGTTGTACGAGAAACTATTTTGTTACTTTAATGTAGTCCATAAATTATAATTGAGCATATTTAAAACAAAACACAGTTATAAACAGTAAAATCCATTCTGAACTAATCTTTGCCATTTTAAATTTATGGCAGTCATGGAAAGAAAGGCATTTTCCTATAACATATCTTGTTTGTTTTTTTCCTAAATCTATTTAAGAATTTTTTTTTTCCTTAAAAGAGTGACTTTAAAACCCCATTTATTTTTTTGAATCTCATTCTTCTCATCTTTTCTGGACCTAAATCTTACAACTACCCAATTTTTTCTTAGAGAGTTTAGTATATCTCACTTCATATTTCTCTTTTTGAAACAAGCTCAGTTCTCCAAATTAAAAAACAAACAAACAAAAAAATGGAAAGAAAACTTTTCTTGACTCCACTACTTTTTAGAGTTAAAAACCTAATCTCTCTTCCTTTATAGATGATCTAAATTTTATTTGCTTTTTTTTCCATTTACATCAGTTTACTCATTTGTTCATCCATTCATTCAAAACAAATGAATGTGCTGAATTTCAGTCACTTTTAAGAGCCCAAATACTTTCTTCTTCACAAAAATCTTTTCTGAAGTCCATTCTCTCCTCCCCTCTGATGTCTCTGATCCTTTCCTTCTCTGAATTCCCATTACTCTTTTTAATTCACTTGTGTTATTTTGTATCACACTTTGGTTATTTGTATGTTTTCTTTAACCTTCTAATTAAAAGCTCTGAGGGTAGTGACTCTGCCCTGTGTATGTTTTTGTCTCCTGAATGTCTAATGAATTACTTAGACAAGTCCCTCCAATGAACGTTCATTAAGCAGTTAATATATGCAATGCTTTAGCTTCTAAAATGTATATTTCATCAGAAAGAATTAGAGAAGGGCCTCAAAGTAGCATAAACAAATTGAACAAAGACTCAGAGATGGGAAAGCATGAAATGTGGTTTTGCGATATCTACTTCTATGCACTTCTGCTGGGTAGGAGGAACTGGGAAGGAACTAATGGGGGAAAAAATTGGGAGCAGCATGTGGTAAACTGTTATTATGGCTATAATTTAAGTCTTCCGAGAAAGCTTTTTCACCTGTCCTGGTAACCATCCCAGACCTTTCCTACATTGGCCTCCATTGTATGTGTAAGTCTTGGTGGGTTCCCTCACCTGGTGTAGGGGTAGATTGTGTGACCCAGACTTGGTATAGTAAGTTAATTTCATCTCTAGTCACAGAAAAAAGCATGTGATTCAAGCAAACTAAAGTCCTATCCTGCCCCAGATATGAAGAGTCTGCCTGCAAAAAAGCTGAAGCAAGCCAAAGGATGAAAAAAGGGAAAGAGAAAAACCTGATGACCTCAGTTAAGTCTTGAATACAGTCATGTGAGAGCTCATGCACTCTGAACCTCTCAGTTATGTAATCCAGTATACTGTAGTTTTGCTTTTCAGGAATTTGCTTATTTTTACTTAATTGGACTTGAATTAAGTCTCTGTCAGTTGCATGCTCAGGGGAGTGGATGATGTTGATAGTAAATCTGTGTTTTTACTCTAAAGAGGGAATATCATTGAAGATTTTGAGAAAAGTATCAAGTAATCAAAATTATATCAGCTTTCTATCCGTCCATTCTCTGATTAGTCTTCTTAACTCCACCGGTCTTCCCCTATTTCTTCTATTCAAACCTTTTGCCACAAAACGGTTGCTAGATTCAGTGGCTCTTTCTCAGTGTTTATTTTCCTTGATTTCATTATAGTATGTGATGATACTGATAATTTATTCTTTCAATGTAAACTATGGCTAAAAAGAATGGACTTTGTGCTGGATTTTAGCTTGAATCCAGTTTTAGTGTGTTTTAGTTGTGTGATCTTGAACAATTCACATGAACATGGGGCTTCAGTTTCCTCATCTATAAAATGGGGTTAGTAAACCCACCTGATAATTTAGTTGTGAGGATTAAGAAAGATAATAAGTGAGAGTGACTGAAATAGAGTAAATATTCTATGTATGGTAGCTATATGGTATAAAAGGCAAAGAGTATAATTTCTCCCAATGGAAAAATACTGACAGTATTTTGAGTGAATTCTTTTATTTCTTGTTTTTACATTTTGTGCAGTATTTTAATTTTTTAATTAATGAATAATATTCCCAAGAACTAGTTTCTTTCTTTTGAATGTTTCAGATGCATCCTTTCCTTTCCATTCCAATTGCTACCATGTAAAGTGTGACCTGATCACCTGGACAGATTTCTTAGCCCATGTTTCTTCCTCTTCTAGCCTTCCATGCATTCTGCTGTTAGATTAGTCCTTCTAAAGCATGGATTATTTTTTCATAAATAAGAACTTGTACTTTTTTTCCTAGTGAAAATTTCACTAAGTACAAATTCTTTTGCTTCATTTCCAAAACCTTCCATAAGACTTCACATTAGCTTTTCAACTGCATACTATTTATTTTTACATAGCTCTATTAGGGTATAATTTACATACAATACATTTCATCTATTATAAGCGTAGAGTTTGATGACTATTAATCATCAAACTGACACAATGGCAATTGTATACAGGTTTAGAACCACAACTACGATGAAGATACAGACCAGTTCCACTGGTCTCAAAAGTTCCTTCATGACCCTTTGCCATTGATTGACAACTCAATCCTGGTCGTAGGCAACCACCCATGTTCGTTCTATTACTACAGTTATGCGTATCCTAGAATTTCATGTCAGTGGAGTCGTGAAGCCGGCAGTCTGTTGTGTTGCACTTCTTTCACTTAGCAGAATGGTTTTGCGGTTTGTTTTGTTGTTGTTTTTGTTGCCTTTGTTGCTGAGTAGTAGCCCAAAGTATGGATATAACACAATTTGTTCATCCATTCACCAGTTAATGAACATTTAATGAATATGTTTCCAGAGTCAGGCCATTATGAAAACCTGTTACTCAGAAACTTTGCATACAAATCTTTGCGTAGAACTGTATATTCATCTCTTGTGGTAAATACTCATGAGTAGAATTGCAGATCCTAGCATGTCTATTTGTATTGTTATAAGAAAGCACTAAACCATTTTCCCAAGTGTATGCACCATCTTACATGACAATCAGTAATATATGGGAGTCCCAGTTACTGTCTAGTCTTTAAATATTTTGGGTTTTCCTGACACATTGACTGCTCCTCGTTCCAGGTTACCAGCTGCAAAAATGAGAACTCATTCTGCACAACTTTCCTTCTCTGTATGTGGATTCCCTACAAGAATCTGCTTGCTTCTCTTTACTATAAAGTCCCATTATGTAACTGCTTTTTTGTATTATGTCCAAGAGTTTATAAATATTACCTTCAGGAAAGTCAATCTAATAAGATCTTACATAGCCATTACCAAAAGCCAGTTCTTCATATTTCTTAAAAATACTAGTGTCAATTTAGAAGATAAATTTATTCAGGACATTAACTCTGTATCCTTTCCTCCACATATTTAAGTCAAATTGTCTCTATAAGATGCGCTAGAAACTCAGTCCTCAATTGACCTTTCTCCAGCTGCAGCTTTGATTGCCTCTCTTTCTCTCTGTGTCTCTGTCTCTGTCTCTCTTTCTCCTCTATGCTTATTGAGGTTTTGGGCAATTCTTGACATCAGATATACTAACTTCTTTTAATTGACAACACAGAACACCTGAACTTTACACATTTGCCAGTGATTTCCAGCTCAAGTGGTTTTTTCCTGAATTCATATTAAATACAAACCTGAACCAACTTATATTTGAAAGCCATTTCCTCATATCTGTTCATTCCTTTTATGTTCAGGAGGATAATTCAGTGTGTAAGTTAATTGAATTTGAAATCAGGGGACATAGTTTCGAATTTAAACTGTTAGGCCAAAGATCTAGTAACTTTACCCCTGAGTCTTAGTTTTTCCATCGACGAGACAGGTATACTAAAAATTCCTCTGTCATAAAAATGTGATTGTCCGTACCATTTATCTAGTTGCTCCTGGTCAAAAATAAAAAAATCTTTTAAATTTTTTCTCATGTTCCAATGCTCATCAGTTTCCAAGTTTTTCTTGTGTAACACACTGCTTTTAATTAGTTTCTTCTTTCGTTGTTACTGCGTAAAGCAGACACCTCACCTCTTTTGGGTACTGTTGCAATAATTTCACAACTGGTTCCCCTGCCTTTGGTCTTATCTCTTTTTCCAAATCCATTCCCCATGCTGCTACAGACAGACTTTTCTAAAAGGTATATATGATCACACTACTTTGCTGAATGCCCTCCACTGTCCCTGCCTGAAGGTCAGGTCCAAACTTCATTTTCTGACACACAAGTCTTTTCATTATCTGACCCTGCTTACATACAACCTCAGTTTTTGTTTGTTTGTTTTTGTTTTTTGCTGCTCCTCTATGTGCCTTCCATGCTTCAGCTAAACTGAACTGCTTGCCTGCAGTAACACATTTTGCACCCTTGTGAGCTCATGCCTTTACACATGTTGCTCCTCTGCTCGGAATGTCCTTCCTTTGAAAGTCCTTTTATATCGTGTGTGAAGGCATCATGTTGTCTAGGGATGATCCTACTCAGAGAACTGTAAGTGGGAAGGGACCACATCTCATCTCTTTTGATCCTTCAGTAATGAAATAAGAGGTACAGATAGGCACTCAAAAGATTGGTGAGTGAGAATTCATTTATTGAATAATATAAAGCAGTCTTGACTTACTTAAGAACCAACTACATGGTATATTATAAATGTGATTTTAGGTTTTTATAACTGCTTTTATAAATTTCAAATTTTTTAACAACAACAAAATAATTTTAGAACCTGAGAAAAAGAACCTTACCTACATACACTGTTTAAAATAGTAAAATTCTGGCAAATGAGCAAATGTGAAATCTAAGTTATATGTAGTAAAATATTTTTGGCTCCCAAAGGAACAGAGATCTTTGGAAGTATGGTATCTCTGCTTTGTGAACACGTTTGAGGCTAATAATGCCCATCCTAAACATTATCTCAAAAAAGCAGGGACCTATGTCCTTTTATTATGGCTTAAAGTATTTTCAGTAAGACATACATTTAAAATATATAACTTTCAAGAATACCTGAACACATTCCTATGCTTTTATGTTCAATTCTTGGCTGACGTCAGAGATAGTCTGTAATCATGCCCCCAAAACTGCTGTTAGTGAATCAAGTTGACTGCATTCATTTCATTTGTTCATTCAGCTATTGGCAGACCACCACAATGAGTTAGGCATACTTTTAGGTGCTTGTCTTACAGCAGTAAACAAAACAGACTAAATACCTGATTTCATGGTACTTACCTTCTGGTGAGGAGAAACAAATAATAAACAATATAATCAGGTTATAATAAGTATTCTGAAGCAAATATAAGAAGTTAAGAAGACAGAATAAATAAGGACAAAAATACTATTTTAGATAGTGGAATAAATGAAGACATCTCTTCAAAGTGACATCTGAGTGAAGACCTCATATGAATAAGGGAGGGGGTCATAGAGCCATTAGGTGGAAGAAAGGCTGGGAAGAGGGGATATTGACTGGAAAGTTCCCTGGGTGAGAGATCGTTTGGTATCCTGTGAACAAGCTGAGAGAGACAAGCAATCCAGATGTAATGGTAACACAAGATAGACTGTGCAGTTGCATTATGGGGGGTGCACATTAGTTACATTGAGAGTAAATAAGGGAAAATAATTTCTGACTTAGAGGATCTTTGAGGTAATATTTTTGTAAGTAGGTAGGGATGGTGATTTGGATAGTACAAGAGAAGGAATCATTAGAATTGTCTTTGGAGACCAGCAAGTTATATCTTTTGGAAGACATGTAGAGATTAGAAAGAGAAATAATGGGTCAGAAAGCTGAATAAAGATGTGTAGGATTAAGAGTATGCTAGATTTGGATCTCAGGATAAGATGTTTGTATTTTACTTCATAGAAGATTCAGGTTCAGCATTTTCAAGAATGGTTCAATTTGGTAAAGGCTAGATAAAAAGATGGATTTGACCATGCTATGTGGACTGTTTGGGATGGAGAGGAGGTTTGTGGATACACTAGAGTTGGTGACCAGGTGGACTGTGGCCAAATGGGTACTATACACTATCAGACTATGCTGGTAATTCTAAAAGTCTGGATCTGTCTTTTCTGTATTAATAATATTTTGTCTGTGTTATAATAAAACACTGCCGGAAAACTGAGCAGGTGGTCTACCTTGTAATGTCACAACTTGACAGATTTTGAGGCTGTATCTTTTCTTTCAGAGTTGAAATGTGAATTCTCATTACCCCTATAAACTGTTTGTCAGTATATTATTTATATTTAACCCATTTTAAATTAAATACATACGATTTATGAGAAAGGTTGCAGTAAAATTTCATCTAAACATAATATTTTAGTAATACTTTGTCTTCCCAAGCCCCTTGAAAAAGAAAAAAAAAAAAAAAAAAAAGAAGGCATGCTAACCTCTTGCTGTGAGTCTTTGGGCTTTTCCAAAAAGATGCGCAATACTCTTGCTTTTTCTTTACTTTAGCCAAGTAAAGGATAAAATGTTTAGGACATGCCATTTATTTTTCTTTATATATAAAATTACTGGGGGGAAAATCTTCCCACTTAATGCCTTTCTGGACTGAAAGCAAACTGAGCCTAAATACTACTGTATTGAGGTATCTGAAAATGCAATATGGTATTCTCCCTCAAGTTTAAATTCTTTTTCCAATATTTTCATTTTTATTTCTGAGAAAAGAAATTTTACCATCACAACAATTAAGTAGTGTGCGTACACTTATGAAGTTGATTCCACCACTCCTCTGGTGATTTTTCCGCTTCTCCCACCCAATAGATTGGCTCTTTTGAACCAATATTTTGAGAAAATGCTAATACTTTACATATGGGTTATTTTAAGATCTCCTTCCAAAGCTACAGATGAGCAGATGTGTTTGGGCAAATTTCACAAGGTTTTTATTTGTAATTGACTTTACAAAGCGTTCTAGTATTTATTCCAAATAGTATCTAACATGGTAGGCCATAAACTCTAGGATGGTTAATGTCACAACCTGGAAGAACATACGAATCTGCGATGTAAATTGAATCCAATTTCCTACATTTTATTGATGCCTCCATCACCTATTCGTGGGTTTAATGTTTTCTTTTCTACCTTATCTACATTTAATATGATCTCTTACACTAAAATTAGGTAATAGAAAACAGATACAGCGTTATAAGGAAAAGAGAAGGCAGGGAGGGCCTAGGAATTCACTAATCACTAATGATTTTCCTGTTATAGGTACCATATATACAACCAAATTTCATGATGTTTTTAACACTAAGCCCAAATGTCACTATATATATATGGATGTTTGAATCAGAAGAGGAAACACATAACATTGATACTAAAAATAGAGTGAACCCTGAAAAATTACTTACTCATGTGCCAGATGCTTTACACACATTATTTTGGATAATCCTCACAGCATTCCTCCAAAGTAGGTACTAGTATTATCTGCATTTTGCAGAGGTGGAATTTGAGGTTTAGGGAGATTAGGTAACATGCGCCAGGCAATGACATATTAAGTGCAGATCCAGGATTCAAACCAGGCAGTCAGATTCCAGAGTCTTATCTCTTAATTTCATACCAACAAAAGAAGAAGAAGAAGGAGAAGAAGGAGAAGAGGAGAAGAAGAAGAAGAAGGAGAAGGAGAAGAAAAGCAAAATTTCTTGCCTTTTAACTGCTTGTGGGATCAAATGATATGGTATGGGTTTATTTCCCTCAGGAGGTTTGATTGGGAAAGTGGAGAAAAATTGGCAAGAGGACTTGGTTCATTTGCCTGTATTTACAGATTGTTATAAACGCTGTTTATGTGACAATTCTATTGTGTTAAAATACTTGGGCTTTTTGTGAGACTAACATAAAAATGAGAAAATAGTGCCCAGCTGACAAAGTATAGCTGTGAAAAGAATAATGAAAAAAATGCAATAGAAGTTATTTTAAATTAATCTCATACTATAAATACTAAATATTAAAAATGAAAGAAGTTCAGTCATTACTTTTAGAATTGATACTAACCTCAGCAAATGCATTTAGAATATGGCACCCACAGCCTTGGGAAACAAGAGAGTGTACAAAAGTTTACATTCTGTAAATCACAGTGGACAACTTGATCAGATCATCCTTATTCCTTTTTTAAGTTTGGTTCTGCAGTTGTTACAATGATATCCTCAATCAGGTTACCTTAACTATGTAGTCCCATGAAAGTTGAAAGGATTCAGATAGGTACTTTCAATTATATTGGAATAGATATTTATTTCTCATCTTTCCTAGGAAATTCCAGAGAACTCTCCAGATTCCAGAGGCCTTTCACAGGATTTAGGATTTAGACAAACAGGACATGGTAGACCTGTCACCAAGAATCAGATTCATGTTTTAGTTGAATGAAATTTCACTTTCCTGGGAGCAATATTGAAATCTAATATGTCTTCAACACATTACCTAAAGGTTACTTAAAAAAAAAGAGAGAGAGAGAAAATGGCAAAATACACTAAATTCTAAAACTAATGTCAGGAAAATGTGGTACTGGATTCCTTTTAAATAGAAGGAATGATATGCCATCTTTAAGATTATTTTTAGAAATCAGATCACATATTCTGGAACTTTAGGTTTCTTCTTCTTATTAATTAATTAATGAGTGACACTTCAGGGCAATTGCATTCTAAGTGTTGGTTATTTTAAGGTTCCTTTCTTTGACATGAATTTTACAGATTAAAGCATACATGTGAATGAGAAATATGAAGCAAGCTCTTAAATGAGTAAAAACACTTTGAGATCAAGTGTCACTGATTTTTCCTAGCAATTTCCTACTTGTGAATTTTATTATTATTATCATTACATGTTGCAATCAATTAATTCAATAGTTCTGTTGGCAGGGTCCTGTCCCCCAACTCACTTGCATTTAAAACCTACACAGAGAAGCTGGTAAGAGATGGGTAGGTGTAAACAATGTGGTATAGTGAGTCACAACCATTACAAAAGCCAACACTGATTAGCTATGATGAATTTTTAAAGATCACCTATCCAGCAGCAGATGTGGGTGCAGCCAGCAGGAAGAGGCCAGAGGGGCGATGCATTTATACTGCTCCCACATTCAAGACTACAACCGACACTTCAATTCAGAGCTTACTCTGCCTCTAGCTGGTGGAAACAGGAAACAGGGGCGAGTTTGGTGGCAAGGGGTCTATCAAGGGGGAAGAAAAACTGAAGAGGCACAGTAGAAGGCTGTAGCCTCCAACTCCTCACTCTCAGTCACCAAGATGAAAACGCCTGCAAGGGGAGCACAATGACGCCGAGAACATTTAAACTCATTGCGTCCGAGGCCTCATGGCTCAGCGGCCGTGCGGGTTCACTCACACGCTCCTCAGAGTGGTTTGGTGAACGTCACACGTGACGCCCGGGGCCCTTAACCCCTCCTGCCGCCGCGGGCGCTGCGGGCGCTGCGGGAGAAGGATGCTTGGTCCGGCGGGAGGAGGGTGGGAGGAGGGCGGAACTTGTAAAGGGAGGGACCAACATCAACATCACGTCTGCCACCGCTGGATCCGCGTCCCCGAAGCCCACCCCCACTGCACTTCTCTGGCCCGGAGGAGGGGGCTTGCCTGAGAAGGAATGCTGTGCAATAAACCCTGCGAAGAGAGGGTGGCAAGGGAGGCAATCGTGCCTCTGAGGGGGCAGGATAGGGTCGGGTGGATGAATCTAGCTTGATTCAGACTCCTGCAGCCGGCAATGCCACGGAGAGACGTGGGAGACGGAGAGGAGACTGTGCTGTGTGTGTGCACGCGTGTGTGCGCGTGTGTGTGCGCGTGTCTACAGGTAGCAGCGGCGGCGGCGGCGGGGACCGGAGCAGGGGACGTATCTACAGCCACCTCCCCGCCTGTGATTTTCGGAGGCGATTGCTCACTTAGCTGACGGATCTGTACCTTCGGGAGCTCTCATCCTCTCCATTTCCACGCATCTTAGGCGTCTTCCAGTTTCAAGTGTGTGTTTGGGGTATTTTATTTTTTAATTTTTTTCCTTCTCCCTCTGTATCTTCTCGGGAATTCTGCATATTGAAGCAGGTGGCTCCTGGCATGAAATCTTTGGATACATTTGGCTTGCCAAGTTTTTCTTTTCCTGTCCCCTCCCGCTTTCAAAGGCATCTGTGGCGCTTTTCTTTTTTGGATTTATACGCAGAAAACGCATATATGTTTATATACCGACCGCGTAATATATAAATACATATACGCTTGCCCAAGCGCTTGGTTTTCGTCTCTCTTCCCAACAAAGCGGAATGTTTTGGAGTCGATGAATAATGAGAACAGTATTAACATTCTTTTAAACCTGTTTTTTAAAAAGGGGAGGGAGAGTGAAGAATTGTTTAACATTCGGCCATCGTTTGGCTGCACACTAAGCATCACGAAATATTTATGGTTGCAGATCAGGTGCAAACGGGGCTTAGAGAGAAAGGTAAGGGAGCTTCCTGCGTCCGCCGAGCTCCGGCGTTTTTCTTAATCCCGGGGATTGCCGAGAATTTCCTATTCCCTGCCTCTCCCTCTTCTTCCCCACCTTCCACCCACCCTGCCCTGCTCTCTCCTCCTTACGCTTAACCCTTTTCCAGTTCCGTTGGGTTGAGGCGGAGGGAGGGGGTTGCTGGAGGTGTAATCGTCTGTTAGAGTTTAAATGCTTCTCCGTCTCTCTCTCTCTCACTCACTCACTCTGCCCCCCCCCCCCCATCCAGCCGAGTAACTGAGTTTCCCAATACCCTTCTAGCTATTTTAGGATGCCCATTTTGTCTTTTTTGAAAAAGAAAGCTACCTAGATGGCTGCTTTAAACATTTCTTGGTACCAACCCCTCACCTCTATCCTTTGACAAAAATAAAAGCAATAAAAAATAATGAACTTTAATGAACTGGTTGATTTCTTTAGCACTGGGGTTCATGGAACCTCCTAAACAGTTATTTTCATTTAAAAACCAGCCGATACTTCAGGAGGACTCCACAGTCGAGGAAATTCAGCTTCCGTTTCTGCATACTGCCAATTCATTTACTTGGAGGGTCATTTGCCAGAGTTGAGCGAGATGAAACTGAGCCTAGTCTAGGAAAAACTACACGACACTTAATTCCTTTTTAAATCCACCCTTTACACCATGACCAAACCCTGTTTAACTCCCTGTTCAGGGGACGCGTTTTCAGACTCGACCTTTTGGGGAGAGGTGGGAACTTGCCCTTATTTTCCCTTCTCTCCTCTCAGCCTCCTCCCGCCCCCGCTCCCCAGCTCTCGCCCTGGCAGTTTGTAAATTGCCCGTTTTGCCCACCCCCTCCTGGTGGGTGTTCTCGGCTCTTCTCCGCTCCTGCCCCCTCCGTCCTCTCTTCATTGGCGCTTTCGGAGCAGACGCATCTTCCCTTTCCCTGGGCTCCCTCTCCCGCCGGTCCCCCGCCTCCCGCCGCCTCCCGCTCCCCCCTGCGCTCCCCACCTGCCGCGGCCCGCCTCGCCCCTCCTCCCCGCCTCCCACGGCGCCGTGACCCTTCCGGCCCGAGTCCGAGTCTGCGGGCGGTGGGCGTCGTGTCTGCGCGCCGACCACCCGGCGGCCCACGCCGTGCGCGCAGCGCGGGTGTGAGGCGAGACCGCGGGGGGAGGCGAGCCGGAGTCGGGCTGAGAGGCCGGGAGAGCCTGTCCGAGCCGGAGAGACCGGGAGAGAAGGGAGAAAGCGAGTGTGAGGCGCGCACGCCGCCCGGGCTCGGGCCGACGAGTGCAGTCGCCTCCGACGCCTTAGAGCGGCGCCCCAGTCACTGCAGCTTTTCACCCTAGAGCGGTGTCCAGGGACCACAGAGAGCCGGAGCCAAGAAGTCGGCAGAGAGGTACCAAAGCCATAAGGAAAAGATTACGAGAGCGCGGGGAGGGTTTCCTGGCGAAATACGGAGGCTGAGCAGATGGAGGAACAATGCCGCCTCCACGAGAAACCCTTGCCTGAGGCCGGGGCGGAGCGCTGGGGAGCTGCCTTCAGCCTCCTGCTCTGCCCAGGCCCCCCGGCTAGTTCCGGGACTGGTTCCGCCTCGTAGTTTGACAGGGATAATAAAGTTGCTCTTTTCCACAACATTTCCAGCGGAGTGGTTTTCAGGTCTGCGTGGTTCGACTCGAGATGTCCCTCTGTAGATCCCTCGCGATGAGCAGCTAATAGATTATGCATCATGGGGCAGTCAACTCCCTTGGGCAGAGAAGCTAGTCCAAACATTTCAGACGTCTCCGTTGGCTCCTTACGGTCCAGCGCAATGCTTTGTGAGTAGCAATGAAAAGCCGCCTGCAGTGAATTTAAAATTATCTGTGTTGAGATTTTAAATTAGAAATGGTTTATTCCAGAAGAGGTTGTTGGAGTGTTATAGAGATGAGGGAAATTACGTGTCTAATATTTGACTCATTTGTGATTACCCTGAATCACTAGCAGTTGGCCTCCACAGAGATACTATACTATTTCTTTTTTCATTTCCAGGACCATGGTGATACACGTAGGACTTAGGAAGCATGAGATCAGATAGCTAACCCTGTATATTCCTCTGCCTTTTTATGGGTACTTAATATACTCATTTTTCTTCTTCTTATATTGAAACTACAGTAGACTATTTTCGCTTAAGTAAATTATCATGCTGTACATGAAAATTACAGTCATAATGCATTTCTCAAAAATTAATTATGCTTCATTATAAATAGGATCAAAGATATAAAAACATTACTAAAGGAAGGTATGGGTACATGTGTTTGAGTGTAAAATGTAAAAAATGTCTGGGCATTTCAATCAGCCATTGCAAACTAGTAGAACACCAGCTCTTTGAAATGAGCTCAGGAGCAAGGGCCACCATGCACGTACTTAAAATATTAAATGTTAAATACAAAAACATTAAGTTTATTGTGCCCTTGGCAGAGAATGAATCTGTCTACCTTCTCTGCCCAGTGACTGAGTGATTCACAGGGAAAGTGGAAGTTAATCATTACTGAGGCCTTGGTTTGATTAAAAAAAGTAACTGTTTTCTGTAAGCCTGCTGGTTCTACAGTCCTCTTAACATAAGCAGAAACTGAGGGAGTCAGTCTTTCAGCTGACGGTGCCAGAGTTCCTGCAGCGTGGGCTTGAGAGAAGCCCTCTTAAGCAACTCTCCTTTCCATAGTCTCCCTCCTTCCACCCCACGGTACTTTCTGTCAGTCTTTTCTTTCATTCCCTAAGTGGGGGTTCATTTTGTGAAATTTTCTTTTTATATTTAGGCATAAAATGTTTTCAAATATAAATGTCTGAATTGTTTTGAAGTTGAAGGTGGAATATAGACTCACAGAAGGTAGGCTGAGAACTCCTTTTGCTGTAGGTAGTGTTTGAAGTCTTGATGACTCTTAGCATGGTTGGCTGACTTCCC